>NW_027205048.1:10532500-13030000 GCF_024711535.1 Dipodomys merriami | reverse complement strand
GAGATAGACTCACGGGGTGAAAAAAAATGCATCACCCTCTTTCCATAGAGGGGAAAAAGAGGACAGTGTTCTTTCCTCCAAAGTGAATTCTGCTCTGAAGCTCTTGATGAATGAAATGGGTATTGATCTGATTGGTCATCAATTAACACCTTTACTGCAGACCACGTTTTTTGAGTTTCTTAGCAGAGGATCAAAGGGACACCTTTGTCCAGTAGCTTAAATTAAGCCAAAAGGAAAAAGAAAGCAAAGTAGAGGCTCTGGAATATTCGAATATACAATAGCATGTTGAAAAAAAAGATCCCACGTTCCCTTCTCAAATAGAATACATAAGAATGTGGTGAGAATTTTAAGATAAATTATCTCTGATCACATTTCTCTATTGTACACTGGGTAAACATTTACAGTAAATCGTTTGTAAATTTCACCCTTGGAAAAACTACCATGCAATCATGTTCGTTATTTCCCAGCTTCTAATACAGTCTTTGGTGGCAGACTTATATTTCTCATATTACCTTGTTCCAAATGTGAGCTGGGGCAGCTGGCTCTTTTTCTTCCCTTACATTTTCATGATTTATATAAATACTTTTGCCGCTGTATTGTATTTTATTTTTATCCTTTGCATTTTATTGGTACCAAACTACTCGTGCATTTCCAGGGCTCCCATGCGAATATTCCTATTTATTCCATGATTATTTATTGAAAGCTATCTCATGCTCGGTTACTTTGCCACTTTCTTTGGCTTTAAACATTAAAGAGATGCAGTATATTTTCAAATAATTTAAACAATACTTGATGAGTGAATTCTCCCTTTTGCCCTGCCAGGATTTTGTTCCTTCTGGTCAAAATTGGAACACGGCTATCTTTGCAATTGGAACACTGCTGTCAGATTGCATGCAGATTAAGAAATGCTCTCATCTCCCGGTGGGCTGATCTGAACAAAACAGGCTTTGCCTTTAATTCAAAGAAAGTTTTTTGGTCTTGGAGGAAAAAGAATAGAGCTGAAAGGATGGACCAGCATTGTCCAATAAAGCTTGTGGAGGTCATGGAAATACTTTACCATACAACATGGTATTCCTAGCCATACATAAGTTGATTTAATTTTAATTAAAAGTGTCCATATGTGACTAGTGCCCACAGTCTTGACAGATGACCTAGATGGTTGTGCTGATTGGTTTGTTTGGCAAGGAGAATGAAATGGTGGGATGTAGCCAAAGCCGTGGTGGCTCTGGGAGGGCTGAGGTTTGAAGTGAGAAAGCTGGGACCATTTCCAGCCCTACTCTGTGTTGTTTAGTGACCACAAGGTCATGGGACCTCCCACAACACTAATTTCCTCATTAGTAGAATAATCACAAGGGGTTGGAGGCATGGTTCAGTTGATAGAGCACTAGCCAATGAGCAAGGGCATCAGGTAGTGAGTTTGAGTCCTGGTATCTGACCTAAAAAATAAAAAGTAGCCAGGCACTGGTGGCTCATGCCTATAATCCTAGCTACTTGGGAGGCTGAGATCTGAGGATGGAGGTTCAAAGCCAGCCCAGGCAGCAAAGTCCATAAGAGTCTTATCTCCAACAAACCACCAGAAAAACAGGAAGTGGCACTGTGGACAGCTGAAGGACAGCGCCCAGGCCCAGAGTTCAAGGCCCACGACAGACAAAAAAAAAAAAAAAAAAAAAAAAAGAAAGAAAAGAAAAAGAAAAAGTAAAATAACCACCATAATCACCAACTTTATAAAATTAACATGAGGATATGGGGATAGAATGTGTTTACTAGTTATCCTGTGTGTACACAGTATAGACACAGTGTTTTGGAGCAGAGCTTGTAAAGTATCTCGAACACTTAGTGTTTGCTGAATAATTTCCAAGGATGATCTCATTTGATCTATCTGGTAGCTCCACTGTGCCCACACTACCATAGTTAGCATTTGTGGTTCCCATTTTAGAGACAAAGACACTGAGACTCAGAAGCAAGCTCTTTATTTTTTTTTGTTCCCCCTCTCCCCTGCCAAAGTTCTAAAGTTTGTGAAAACAGGGGTTATATGTGGGGGACATATAAAGCAACAAAAAAAATCACCTTATAACTATGTGAGAAACAATAAGAAGCAAGCTCTTTAGATGTGAGCAATGATTAATCGCAAGGATCATGTTCAATTGCAATGGTAATTTCCAGTTGCCATCATGCCTTTGGTCTTGGAGTAGGAACCCTGTTTTCCTATGGGGACTTTAGGGAAGCAAGCACCCACACACTGGTGACACACCCATCACAGAAGCCTCCCTGACCCCACCTTTCTGTCTCAGCTCTCCTGTTGGGGCTTGAACTCTGGGCTTGGGTGCTGTCCCTCAGCTCTTCAGCTCAAGGCAAGTGCTCTACCACTTGAACCACAATGCCACTTCTGGTTTTCTAGTGGTTTATTGGAGATAAGAGTCTCACGGACTTTCCTGCCTAGGCTGGCTTTGAACATGATCCTCAGATCTCAGCCTCCTGAGTAAACTAGGATTACAGGTGTGAGCCACCAGGGCCCGACTCCCAGGTTTCTTTGATCTAGTCATCCTGTGATAGCCTGTAAGGTGACTGGCTTCCCCAGAGAATCTCACTGGACTTTAGTATAGGCCCCCTTGTTGTCTCTAGAGGTGCAGGGCCCACTCAGTGGCATCTGATAGGTATCTCATGGTAGGCCAATCCCCAAATGACTTATTCACACCAAAGAATAAATAAGCTGTAGGCACCACAGTGGCCAGGTAGTGGGACAAGAGTAGGTTTGACCAGTGACGGCTAGGTGGTCACATCCATGAACAGCTCCAGGGGACAGGAGGTAAATACCTAGTGACAGAAAAGATGGGCATGACTTGTTTCTACAGCTCCTACCCTCCTGTACAATGGTCCTTGCCATGTGCACATTCATATTTAAACCTCTCTTATAGCTGAGGCCACAGGCTTCTGATGAGAGCCCTCAGTGACCGTGGGGGGCATTCATGGGAGGGGAAGGGGTCAAACGGAAGGATCCTGAAAAGTGATGCATGTACATACATATACAGGAAGGCAACATGATAAAACAAGTCAGACACTACTGGAGAAAGAGGGAGGAGGAAAAGTGGTTTGGGAATATAGTGGAGGGAATGAACTTCCACTAAGTACAGTGTATGCATTTATGGAATTGTCACAATGGAACCCTCTTGTATTATTATTGTATGCAAGTTAAAAACCAAAACAAAAGATGTTCCAACAAAACTACAGTTGTGCTCCCAACCTGTGTATTTCTTCAAATGGCTATTATCAATCACTTGATCCTAGACATGTTGTGGTAAAGGCTCATTATCTGATGTGTGTGTGTGTGTGTGTGTGTGTGTGTGTGTGTGTGTGTGTGTGTGTGTGTGTGTGCATCTGTGTGTCTGTCTGTGTCTGTGTGCTAGTACTGGGACTTGAACTCAGGGCCTCTCATTCTTGCTTAGTTTTTTTTTTTTTTTACCCCAGGCTGGCACTCTACCACTTGAGCCATACCTCCACTTCTGACTTTTTTTTTGTTCATTGGAGATAAAAGTTTTGGGAATTTGTCTTTCATGGCTAGCTTCAAACTTTGATCCTAAAATCTCAGCCTCCTGAATAGTTAGGATTATAAACCTTGGCCTAGTTTATTATCTTATTATTTAATAAAAAGATTTCACTTAACACATTCTCAGTTGATTTCAGTGAGTCATCTAACATGTTTCAGACAGGCTTTTCTCATGTAGGTGACCCAGGCATTGGGCTTTCTGAAAAACCTATTTTATAGGTTTCTGGCACTAGTACAGAGATAGTAGGACTGTGACTCTGGGGCCTTGAGCACAGTGCTGACCCTGGAATAGTATGAGAAATATTAGGTTGGTTTGGGCAAAGGGTGGACATGATGTCCTAGGTGGAGGGCTCTGTTTTTGCAGACCATCTGGACCAATTCTTTCCCTAAGTACTGTTTCTGGCCCTTCACAGTTTGTCAAGAACATTCACATTCATTATTATCAGTTTTGATTCTTCCGGGTCTCCCTGGAGCCTGTGTATCGTTGTTATCCCATTTACAGAAAAGGGGGAATCACTCACAGGAGGCCCCACCGCAGGGCTGGGGCTCAGACATACTTTAGGGAGACATCACAGGTGAGTTCTGCTGCCCTTTCTTGGGAGGATAGCAAAAAGAGAGGATTGGGGCCTAATCAAGGGGGCTGCAGATGCAGTCCACAGCAGCTGGGTTTTGTTGCTTTTGTGCAAGGTCTGTATGTTCTTGGGCAGTTCTGCTTGTGCTGAATTTAATTATTTGTAACGAAGCATGTTCACAGCCCCTAGTAAAAGTTCGTGTAATTAGAATGTGTAATGATGTAAGAACCCAAAAGCTCCTCCAGGGAGTCCCCTCCTCCCAGGAAAGGTGGAACTTCCGGAATGAAGCAGCAGCTGCATCCTTGTCAAACACCCCTATAATAATCAGGTTGCATTACCGACGCAATGCCCGTAAAATTGGATTGTTTAAAAATAATGAAACTTTGAACAGCAAAAAAGGAATCTTAACAATTAAAGATTTTCAGAGGATGATTAGGAGAAGATTTCCTTCCAGTTCAAACGGATTAAAATGTCACCCAAGGAACTAAATGCTGGGAAGAAATGAAAGGAATGTCTTCGTCTCCTTTGGCTGGGTGGACTACGATGAGTCCTGATGGACTGGTCAGCTGTAGGCCAAGTCTGAGAAGCTCACGGGCTCCAGGGCATTGCCAGGTGTGGCGGCAGGGCTATGGGATGGATTTGGGTCCCACAGTGAAAACAGCCCACTGTTTTGCCCTTCTGGCTTTGATTCGAACACAGAGATGAATCAATGAAATCCACACAAGACCCCCAGCCCACTCCCACTACCATCCCTTGGGACCTTCCTTAGACCCGTCACTGAGGAGTCTTCCTGACCTCAGGTTTAGGCCCAGGATTAGAGAGAGGATCCTTTGTACCCTTCCCCAAGAGGATTCATGAACATTCCTGGATCTTTTCTAGAAAGCCCTGGTAACCACCAGATGCTGGTGGCTCATGCCTGTAATCCTCACTAATCAGGAGACTGGGATCTAAGAATCGTGGTGGGAAGCCAGCAAGGGTAAAAAAGTCTGAGATACATTTATTTACAATTAACCAGCCATTACTTGTGGCTTACATAGTGCCATCCTTGAGCCAAAAACAACAACAACAACAAACAAACAACAGCAACAAAACTGTGAGGCAAAGCTCAAAGCTCCGAGTTCAAGCTCCAGTACCAACACATGAAGAAAAAATTGTCTTGGAAACTTAACCAGTGAATGTCAAGTCACGTCGTGGCTACTGGACCCACTTTCCTGCTGATTCTGGAATTTTCTGCTGTCTGTGGAAGGCTGCGGTGGGTCTTGAGTGTCTGTCATTCATTAACTCATTCATCATTTGCTATTTCCTGAGTGTGTTCTCTGGGGCAGGCCTGAGTATGCAGCCTCAGTTATCCAGGCATTTACAATGAGCAAGGATACAAGAGGTGACACACAAAAGTCCAATGAAGAGCACCAACCAGATGAGGTGACAAAAGGTGGGTCAGGACAGCAGTGGTGGCAGTAAGCCAGGGACCTCAAGAGAGGGGGCCCAGCTGGCACAGGTGTGTGTCTCAGCCTGGTTGCAACTCTGTTTTCTGGCTAAAGTTGCTGCCTGGCTGTTTCAGGGTGAGTGGCCGTGATGGAGTACTCTGTTCTTCTAAGCCAGTACTCCTGGGGGAAGTATGTAAGCACTCTTCTCTACAAAGGCAGTAGTACTACCAGGAGACCCCTGCCCTTCGCCAGCCTCTCCATTCCTGCCAGGTCTACTGAATGGGCCACCCGGTCCCAGTTTCTCCACTTTCTCTCTTTTCTTGTCCATGCTGTGCTGTCAATGCTGGGCTTTGTTGTGGACGAGGCCAGGAGTGGTGTCATCTGGGTACTTTTGCTGGAGTAAAGTTCCCAGGTGCACAGGAGCTTCCCCCCAGGGGGTTGCAGGCATTGGAGGAGGCCCAAGCTTTTGAAGGAAAAGACACTTCAGCTATATATCTCAGTTATCAGGGCTTTTTCAGGCCAGTGTTCCTGGGGCTTCCATGTTTGTCATCCAATTGGGTACAACAGATGAGAGAGGGGTGTATGAGAGAGGGTGATTTGGGCTCCTCCACCCCCCTTGGATAACAAGACTGATTTAAAGACATGACATTCTGCTACCTGTAGGGCAGCTGCTGTGGTTCCCAGGCCAGACTAAAAGCAGTGGACACCCTCTGACATTAACGCATCGGCTGTATTTACAGGGTCCTTTCTGAGCTTTGGGAATGAGCTGCAGTGTGAGCAGGGTAGAATTGTTTCTCATTCCCATTATGTAGTGAGCGAGAGAGTAAGGGAGCGAATGAGAGAGAGACACAGTTGCTATTTTAGATGTGAAATGTTCTCTCAGAGCTCATGCATTAAAGGCTTGGTCTCCAGCTTGGTGCTATTAGAGGGTGGTAGAAACTTTAAAAGGCAGGTCCTAGAAGAGGACATTGGCCCTTGAAGGGACAGTGGGACCTCGGCCCCTCCTCTTCTTCTGTTGTTGTTGTTGTTTTAATCTTAGGCTATGAGGTGAATGAGCTTCTTCCTCCCCATAGGCTTCTACCATAAATGCCACTTCACCACAGACTCAAAAGCAATGGATTGCCCACCATAGGGCTGGTCCCAACATTATGAGCCAAAATAGACCTTTCTTCTTTTCAAGTTGATCCCCACAAGTATTGTGTTAATTATCTCTCTGAAGACCTTGTTTGCAAATGCTGTCTCATTTTTGAGGTGCCAGGGGATGAAGGTTTCAACATATTAACGCCTAGTGGGATATGCTCAGCCTGATGACCCCCCAGCATGCCTTTTCCTGTCCCCGTGACATTTCCCACCCCTCCTTCAAGGCTTCGTTCCACTGGGACACCTTCTCTGTGAAGCCTCTCCGTGTTGAATTCCTCCTCCCTGCCCCCACCCCAGTAGAGGTCCTTCATGGCAGAGTAACATCATAGTGACGTCTCACCATGCAATTTTATAGTCACACGCCGGCCCCGTGTTCCTTCCCGGCTGAGGCCTGGCATGGAGATCATGATCATGAGATGTCTGTCAATTGGACTAAATAGCAGGATCCCCTTCTTTAGGTCTTCCTAAAGAACTCCGAGGCCCTCCAGGTTGAATCTGGGTCTTGGGAGACTTAACAGAGGGGAATCTACCAGCTTGGCCATTCCTTGATTCCTTACTGGACCACTGTAGTTTGTTGTTGATGTGGCCTGAGAATTATTTACCAGGGATACTAGTAGGCCCATTATCCTTTCTCAAAGAGGAAACACAGTAATATTTATTCTCTTAGCTGGAATAAAGCAATAATCTTCCCTCAAATCCTAGTACCCCAATGATGCAGAAGGACCTACAGGGCCTGACTGCCCTGTAGGGCCAATAATGCCTCTGATTATCACTGGAGCAAGTTAACTTTTGTGCTGGCAGACATTACTAGTGACTAAGATGCTAGAGGAGTCCTATATCTGTACTGTCCTTGGAATCCCTAGCCAGCCTTCTTCTGTTTTTCTTCTCTACAGTTAGTGCACAGTGACAGGCTCTGTTCCTCCGAGTGGTGACATTAGGCCACCCGGCCTCTCTGTGCCCCACAGGTCTTTACATGCAGGCCATCACACTTGCCATGGCAAGTTTGCTAGGTGCTGCAGGGCTTCTTGTGAGACCATAAAAGCTGACTCATGCAAAAGAGAAAGAGAAAGCCATTCCTTAATACACTACTAAGGATCATCTGCTGGGTGCTAGTGGCTCACACCTATAATTCTAGCTGCTCAAGAGGCCGAGATTTGAGGATCGAAGCCAGCCTGAGCAGAAAAATATATGAGATTCTTACTTTTCATAGACCAACAGAAGCTGGAAGTGGAGCTGGGACTCAAGTGGCAGAGCATCAGCCTTGAGTGAAACAGCTAAGCAAGTGTGTCCCTGAGTTCAAGCCCCAGTTCAGGCACACACACAAGCATGCATACACGGACATCTGTATGAGAGAATTCTGTCTTCTAGGCTATAATGGGAACAAACTGCAGGAAGACACACTTGTGATCTGTGACATTCCTCTCTGCCCCCTCTACTTTGTTCAAGGAGTCCAGGACTGGCTCATCAGCCAGGCACAGCTGTCGCTCACCCACAGGCCTCAGTCAGGCTCCTGGGTAAAGCCATCGGCATGCAAGCGTGAGGATAGACAAGACATTTAAATTTTACCAGCTCTCAGTTATGGGCTTGACATAGAGAAATGGCTGCAATTCTTTTTATCAGCAGAGAGAATAGGCATTAAATGACAAAATATTATCCAGAGCTTAGATTCAGGAAACGTATAAGTTTGGAAGCATTTCATGAGATCTAAACTTGGAGCAGGTCTGGTGGCACAGTGGGCCAAGCCTCTCGTCTCCAGGCTGGATCTTGAGCTCCTTGTCTACCTTTATATTTATTGTTTGGCCCAATCACTTTATTCATCTGTCTGTTCATCTGTGTCAACCCATTTTTTTTTAAAAAATTAATTCTTATTTATAGACTGACCTTAATAAACTCTCTTCAAGTACTGCTGGTTTGTCACTGTCACAGATGAAAACATTATTAATGATCGCTGGCTGATGGGGTGAGCGCTGCCCTTTAAACTCTCCTGCAGCTGCCAGACTGCAGAGCCCGGGCTGGGAGGGTCGAGGTCAGCTGAGGGGCCCATTATTAATGCGCTTTCCCATCCCTGTAGCCTGCTACACCCGCAGGTGGAGCCTTCTGCTCCTGCACTCGGAAGACCTCCCCATCTCCCCAAAGCACTGGAAAAATCCAGAGTCCAGAGCAGCAACCCTGGACTTTTATTTAAAAGAAAGAGAAATAAAGAAGGGTGGTGGCTAGAGAAGGAGAGTATGTCTGGCCTTGTGCATGGGTGGGGAGTGACGGGGAGGTAGGACCAGGGGGGAAAAGGAGGATTCCCCTCCAAGAGCTGTTCTGGCCTGGAAACAGGGAATGGGGCTCAGTGGAGGGCTTGCCCAGCAAAAAGCACTCTCAGAGAAAGACGGGAAATTTACATGGATCACTAGTGGCTCACGCCTGTAATCTGTAATCCTAACTACTCGGGAGGCTGAGATCTGAGGATCACGGTTCAAAGCCAGCCTGGGCAGGAAAGTCCATGAGACTCTTATCTCCAATAACCCACTCAAAAACCAGAAGTGAAGCTGTGGCTCAAGTGGTAGAGTGCTCGCTTTGAGCTAAAGAATGCAGGGATAGAGCCCAAGCCTAGAGTTCAAGCCCCACGACTGGCCAAAAAAAAAAAAAAAAAAAGCTAAAAGTGGGGCTGTGGCTCAAGTGATAGAGAGCACCAACCGTAGATGAAAAAGCTAAGGGACAGACAGCACCCACCCTGGTTCTCAATTTAAGTCCCAGCACCAGCACACACACGCGTGCACACACACACACATACACACACACACACACACACAGGGGTGAGGGGAGAAAGAAATAGAAACATTGGAAACCTGGATGAGGTATAGCAAACACAGTATCCAAGGTCCACAAAAATGTGATTTTTATTGCTTTTAAAAATTAGCAAAAAAATGGGGCTGGGAAGGTGGCTCAGTGGTAGAGCACTACCTTGCATGCCTGAGGCCCTGGGTTCGATTCCTCAGCACCAAATAAGCAAAAAGAAAAAAGCCGGAAGTGGCGCTGTGGCTCAAGTGGTAGAGTGCTAGCCTTGAGCCGAAGAGCTGAGGGACAGCGCCCACGCCCAGAGTTCAGGCCCCATGACCAGGAAAAAAAAATTAGCAAAAATGAACATAATAATAAGGACTACCTAATAATGAATGCAACCTAGATTGTATAGTCACAAAATGCTGTCAAAAACATAATTTCAGTTGTGTGTGTGTGTTGTGGGGGAGACCCACACATCCAAAGCAAACAAGATGGATGAATATCCAGACAGAGTATCTAGTCCAAGTGGTTTTAAAATCACATTTACCCTCTTCTTGGATGGCTTATCCACAGTGTCATTAAAAACATGTCCTGGCTTTGTGGCTTTTTTTTGATGCCAGATGCCGTAAACATTACAAAGGCTTGGGCTAGGCAGGGTAGAATAATATCGCATCAAATTGTAAATCAAGGCTGTTTCCATTAGCCTCAAGATTAGATATCTCTACATTAAATCTTGGGCACATGCTTAACAGATAATAGTTGCTAGCCTGATTGGGAAGCAGATTAGAAATTGTGTCTGTTGGTAGAGGACCAACCCGTTTGAAATGGACATTCCTGCCCCCTTCCCACCGAGACTTGAAATAAGCATTCCAATTATTTGGCTAGTTATCCCCAATACTTCTCATTTTCACCTCCCACGTTTGGGTATTAAAGACCTAGCAGAGGGAAGCGGCAGCCCTGGCTTTCCCAAGCACGTGGCCAACTTGAATGTTGGAGTCTTCCCTCACTATCCAACCCAGAAGTGGCCACGTAAATCATGCTACGTCCCCATTAACGTCTCATGTTGTTGCAGGGTGGTAATTTTGACAGCAAAATAAGCCACCAAACTGCATATGCTATTGGGTGACATGTAATTTTAACTTCATTCAGGAGCGAGACTTTTGAGACATTGCTACCTGCCAGAGCCAGCAATAAAGCAAGGATGTACAGGAATGTGTCAAATAGAGAGCCTTCCTAAATTACGCCGGGAGGCCCAGATTAATACATTTAATATATTCTGGTCATGAGTGAGGGGCTCACAGTAGAGCAACTGCTCCTTCAGCGATATCATTCATGAGAATGAACTAGAGCCACACTGACAGCTTGGAAAAATGCCCCCACTTTTCAAACTGTACAAATGGTGGTTGGACACAGTAACTCAAAACTGGACACTTCATTTCAAGTTTAAAGCTAGTGGCCCAGCCACAAACTATTACTCCATCTTCTTTATTTGTGGCCCATGGTTTTGTACTCTTTAAGAATCAAATAAATACTGGTGTAATGGTTAGCAACTGCCAGTTCAACGAAAAATACTGCGAAATTCACCAATAAGTCTTTTTCCCACACACACAAATTTATGTCCCAAGAACAGAGCCCATTCCTGCCACAGGGTCTGGATAGTTTTTTTAATGTAGAGGGAGACTCACTTTAGTGATAAGAGTTTAAACCTGAACTCCTTTTTCCTTTCTTCTGGCTCATAGATCTAGCTCTGGGAGCAGAGGGAGGTAAAATCAATATATGTAAGTGGAGGTGCATTAGCTCAAACCATTCGCTGCTTGGTGAGAACCAGGCAGGACTCTTTACCACCTCCCCACCCCACCCCTCCAGTTGGACTCAGCTCCTGGAATTGCCACCCGTGCTGGATATCTTCCAGGCTGGTTATGGCTGAGGCCCTGGTGGGCACCCACAGAGTCTGGCACTTCACAAAGTCAATATTGATGACCCTGTCATGGTATATACAAATGGCTCCTATTTTCTGACTGCTTTGTTGTTGCTTCCTTGTGTAAAAAGTACTTTATCAGTATATTAGCTCTTATACTGTGCGATTAATTCATTTAAATGCACAGTTTGAGGCCTGGATTGGCAGAGCCCTTACCTAGCATGTGCAAGGCTATGAGTTTGGTTCTCAGTTTAATCAATCAATCAATCAATCAGTATTTACAATCTAATGGATGTTTTAGGTATTTGCAGATAGGTGAGACGAAGCATCCTATTATTGTTATTATTATTATTATTATCATTATTATTGCCATTCCATACTCATTGGCAATCATTTCCTATCTTTCATAATTCTTCCACTTAATCTGAAGCAGTTGCTAATCTATATCTTCTGTCTCTGCAGATTTGCCCTTACTGGACATTTCAGGTAAAGCTGGATAAAACAGTACATGATTTTTTTGGGTTTGGCTCCTTTGACTTAACCTAATGCCATCTATGTTGCAACATGAATCCATACTTCATTCTTCTGGATGGCAAAATAATAGATCACTGAATGGATATACCACATCATATCCATTTATCACTGATGGACCAGAGCAGCTACTCTCTCCTAGTTGCTCCACACTCCAAATCTTCACAGTAGGCCTGCTATGCATCAAGCCAAGTACGCATTTATCCAGGGCTCCAAAGTGTGTGTTTATCCAGGGCTCCAAAGTCTTGTGATACTGAACACTGGTACTGTCAACTCATGGTTAGTTGACAAGCAGGACACTGAGGCAGAACTAAAGAAAGAGACTCAGGAATTTTACTAGGACAAGGGCTCAGAATGTAGCTTTCTGTTAAAGGATTTTCTGGCAACACAGTGAGCAGGGAAATTCCAACCTATCTCCATGAGGGGGGAGGGAGCCGGGCTCCTTCAGAAATGTCCCTATCTCTAAGAGATGGAGTATTCCCTGGCAGTGCTCACACAGGGCAGGCAAGCTGGGAAAGGCCCAGAGTGGGGCTCAACAAGTCTCCTCTCAACATCTACCCTTGGGTGAGGAGGTTGACTGTGTCTAATCATTGCACTAAGGATAGAAATCCTATCAACAGCCCGGGTAAGACTAGGAGAAGCAGTTCTAACAAAGATGGCACACCAGGGGCTGGGAAGGTGACTCAGTGGTAGAGCGTTTGCCTTGCATGCCCTGGGTTAGATTCCTCAGCACCATATAAGCAAAAAGAAAAAAGCCAGAAGTGGCGCTGTGGCTCAAGTGGTAGAGCACTAGCCTTGAGCTGAAGAGCTGAGAGGGACAGTGCCCAGGCCCAGAGTTCAGGCCCCACGACCGGACCCCCAAAAAAAGATGGCACACCAGAGCGGTGGGCACTGTGGCTACTGCCATGGAGAGTTGCCAACGCTAGGCAGGGGCTGTAGGTGCGGGTCTGATGTCTGTCCTTCACTCCTTCCCCACTGGGAGAACTCAATTGTCCCTAGGCATCAGTGTGTCCCACCAAAAGGTTACTTCTCCTAACTTATTTTTCTTTTGATTTATTTTTCTCTTCTCTACTCTTCTCCTCCCCTCTTCTCTCCCCTCAACCTCCCTTCTTTTGCTCCCTCTTTTCTTTCTGTAGGGGGCTTACACTTAGAGTCTCACACCATACCCGCTCATAGACATTTACTCATACATACTTTCTTGCTCATGGCTGGTGCCCTACCACTTGAGTCACATCTCCAACTTGGCATTTTGCTAATTGGAGATGGAGTCTTGTAGACTTTTCTGCCCAGGCTGGCTTTGAACTGGGATCCTCTAGACCCTAGCCTCCTGAGTAGGATTACAGGCAAGAATCACTAGTCTCCCTTTTCTTCAAGGTGTGGCCAGGAAGAAGAAAGAAAATGTTGTTAGGCAAGGATTATGGGTAATATCTTCTTTGGAAATTAAAAAGCAAAACTGTACTTTTCTGTGAATTACTTGTGTCATCTGCTGCTGGACTACAACAGTTGTGTCATGTCATACATTCTCTTTTGTTGGTTTCTTTTGTTCATTATGTTCATGAGATTCATTGAAACTGACATGCAGAAAGTTAGCCTACAAGAGCATCCCATCCACCTGTTGATGACCTGGACTTGTTTCTAATTTGATGTTATTAATGTTAAAAAAAAACTTGTCCCTCCCTCCCTCCCTCCTTCCTTCCTTCCCTCCTTCCTTCCTTCCTTCCTTCCTTCCCTCCCTCCTTCTCTCCTTCTTGGTCTGGCCTTGAACTCAAGGTCTTTCTGCCTCAGGATCCTGGGTGCTAAACTTTCAGGCATGTACTGTAGTACCACTCCCAGATCTAGGGACAGCCTTATATGTCTTAGGATAAACATAGGCACTCATCTCTGCCGGATATATCCTCAGAGTGAAATTGCTGAGGGCTTATGGCCTGTTCATCTTACACAGATCTCAGTAACATATTTTCTAAGGCATTCAAGTCAATTTACAATCTTATAAGCAGTCACTATTGTAACACATCTGTGGACACTTAGTATGGTCAATCTTAGATTTCGTTCTTCATCCAACCACAAAGATACCTTACTATAGTTTATTTCCTCAATGACTAATCTGAACACTTAGTAAAGATTTAAAAGATTTTTAAACTAAAAAAAGCAAAACTGAGAATTTTTATTAAAAAGAATTCAAGTGTAAAGAAAGATGAAGAGGCTAAAGCAATGGGTATGCAAATATGCCCATCACATGGATTTAATAGTTGTTAACATTTTGCCATATCTGTTTATCCCGAGTAATTCAAAATTACTTACAGATGTCGTGGTATGCTACCGCTGTATAATTTATGATGCACCTCTGGAAGAGAACATTTTTATATACCCACAACATCTATCAACCTAACAAAATAAATTATTCCTTTCATCTAGTTAATTTTTGAGCAGTATCTCAGGTTGATCTCAAACTTGAATGTTTCCTGTGTCTATTTCAAGTGTTGTGATTGTAGGCATGCAGTATAACCACACTTGACTAAACATGATTCCTTTCTCTTATCAAGATTTAGCCCAGATTTAATGCCGGGGGTGGGGGGGAGAGAAATGTCTTCAAGACAGACTGACTTGGGCTCATTAAGGTGTTCTTTTGCCTCTTTTCCCTTTATTCTTCAGTTTTTTCTAAACCACAAACATGAAAGCTGGACCTTCAATGACTCTCTTGTGCCTCTGAGATCACCTTGATTATTAAAAGCCAGCATGATGGAGCTGGTGTGGAGGGACATGATTAAAATCTCAGTTACTGAGGAAGCAAAGGGCAGGATGATTATGATTTGGAGGCCAGTCCAGACAAAATTAATGAGACTCTACCTCAAAAA
Source organism: Dipodomys merriami (assembly GCF_024711535.1). Lineage (NCBI taxonomy): Eukaryota > Metazoa > Chordata > Mammalia > Rodentia > Heteromyidae > Dipodomys > Dipodomys merriami. The sequence continues at coordinate 13,015,244 of NW_027205048.1, read as the reverse complement.
TAAACTACATACAAAAGGATGGGAAGCCTGGCTCAAGTGATAGAACACTTGCCTGCCATGCACCTTGGATTTAATCCCTACTACCATGAAAAAAAAAAGCAAACCAGAAATTATACTGGGCAAATTATAAATAAAATCTTGTAACTGAGGCCCTGGTGTGGTGGTCAAAACTCTTTGGTATAGACCACCGTCCTGCCTGGCCTGTAACTCCCAGACAGCTCAATTTGAGCCCTACACTAAATCCATCCATTTACAGGGCAGAGACCCAAGCTTCTGAAGCCAGATCTTAGGAGATGTTCATGCTGGGCTATATAGTCTCTTTTCATCCTCGTCCCCTTTTCCTTCCTCCAAGTGTTCTTCCTTCCAACCCAGCCTGCAGTGGTATGTGACCTCCAGGAAACACAGGAATCAAACCCTGAGTGACTGCTCCTCCTGAGCAAAGGGGAGACACCACAGACAGAACAGAGAAGGCAACCAAGATACCGGGCATCGGGGCAGAGCCTAGAGGAGCCGTGAAGCTGGTTGTGAGAACGAGTTCGTTCCCCTGACCTAGGGAAGAAGGGAAGGACTGGTTGGCCAGAGCATCCGCAAATGCAGCCATGGAGCTGGAGCTCAAAGGCCCTGTGAATGAGATCAGAGAAAACCAGGACCCAGGTTGCATCAGCCATGAGCAATGTGCATGTGCAATGCACATTGCAATGAGCAATGTGCACACACAGAGGCCAGGCCCCCGGCTCTCCTTGTTCCTCCTGGGGTCTGCCATTGCCCAAGCACTCAGTAAAGTGCAGCTGGAGTGGACTAGACCTGGTGGGGCCGCAGTCCTGTGCGCTGGCCACCCCATCCGAGCTGGCCGCCGGCCTCCTCAGGAGCATTTGGGGCATTATCCTTCATGGATTCAAAGGTTAGGTGCCGAATCCACCTTGCTGCTGGCAATGAAGAACACAGAAGATGGATGGAGCCTCCCACTTGCTCTATGTTAATCCTCTGTGGGCCCAGTGGACCAGGAAATGGCCGGCCATTTTCCCCGCCATCAACACTAAGAGATGCTGCCTCAAAGCGTGTGCGTGTCTTTAATGCCATCCCCTCGTTGGGGCTCCTTAGTGCAATTGCTCCAGCCAATTTCCATGTCTGCAGACAGCATGAAGAATGGGGTGAGTGATGGATAAGCGGGGTTTTCTGGGGGAGGGGTGGCAGGTGGTGAAGAGTCCTTGCTTACAATTGTACTGTCCAGGCTTAGGGCACTGCCTGGAACACCTTGGGCCAGTCCCTGTACCTCTTCTCTGCTGTGAGAAACAGACCTCCGGGGTCTCTGAGCTCTGGTTGGCACAGGTGGGTAGCAGGCTGCTTGGAGGGTTGTAAAGTTCCAGGACTAGAACAGCACCATCACTATACAAGCCAGCGCCTTCGGACTCTCTGCTGAGTCTCCATTGGTACTGGGAAAGGTAGGTCGAGAACATTGTCTGTAGTTGCAGAGTTTAGATTCTGTGATTCACTGGTGACTGCCTGGGGCTGCCCCTCAGATGTCTTTCAGTCCCTCATGTCCAAGCCTTAAGCCAAGCACTGTGAACCTGACCCTAGTGCTCCTTTCCTTCTAACTACCATACCAGTCATAAAGGTTTAGGAGCTTGCTTGCTTCTGAGAGTTTACTCAACCCAGGAAACACTCCCGTTCCAGGATAACACAGACATGCTGACTCCATCCCACCTGGAACTTGGAAATAAATGCTCAGGGAATATGTGTGTGTGTGTGTGTGTGTGTGTGTGTGTGTGTGTGTGTGTGTGTGTGTGTGTGTGTGTGTGTGTGTGTGTGTGTTTACTTTGTGCTTATACTGGTTAAAGACATGTAATGAAACTCTTCAACATTGAGCCTCTAATATAACAAGGAATTAATTTTGTGCACTAGTGGCTTATACCTGTAATCTTAGCTACTCATCAGGATGAGATCTGAAGATCATAGTTCAAATCCAGCCCAGGCAAGAAAGTCTGTGAGATTTCACTCAACCACCAAAAAGCCAGAAGCAGAGCTCTAACTCAAGTGGTAGAATGCCAGCCTTGAATGAAAAGCAAAGGGACAGCACCTAGATCCTGAGTTCAAGCCCCAATCCCCGCACCAAAAAAAGCAAAGAACGCTGGTGTCCCAAACACTCTGGTGTCCCAAAGTGTTATCTGGCATGTATACACAAGGTCTTTGTCACTCAAGAAACTTGGTCCTGGGAAAATCTGTCTTCTAACTGATCACACATGAATCTCTTTTTTTAGTAAATGTGAAAACAAGAAGATTGATATAGAATATGTCATAAAACTTAAATTTGCCTTACGACTTACAAAAACAAATTCATCTTATTTTGCAATTAAGGCTTCAGCTTCATCTGTAATCTTTGAGTGAGCAACGAACGAATGAATTGTTACATGTGTGTGTGGGGGTGTGTGTGTAGGCTTTTCAGCAACAAATTGCATGATGGCTCACTCTGGGCCTGTCTTTGTGGTTGATTTTCCCAGCATGGTCTTAGAGAGTGTCATTTTGTAAAATTATCCCAACTCCTCATGCATTGTCACAAGGGCATATCTTAATCCCGGCACTCAAATCACTCTCTTTTTGAGTGTCTTCTGTGTCATCCCCCACATCTACTTTTCCCCCCTTAAACTCAAGAATGGCTGGTTCCTCATTTGTCAAGGGCTTTGCATAACATTCAAATCAATCTCCAAGATCATTTTCATGATGCCATGAAATTCTGCAAGGGTGGCACAATTTGCAGCTTCATTTTGCAATCAATTTGTACGGGTTTTGCAATGTATTTCTGGAACACCTGACAATTAGTGCGACGGACAATCACTGAGAAGAGATGAGATGGGTTGAGCAGACAGACATTAGAGTTGGCAGAAGGGGGTGTCTGCATGGAAGCTACTTTCATAGAGAGGCCTTTAGTGGAAGCAGCATTATGGTGACTCTTGTTGTCCTGGGCAGGCAGCCTGGAGGACAAGGTAATGGATCCTAGGGTAATGAGGAGCCACAAGTGGCCTTTTATACACTCAGCTCTTTCTTCCTCCTATAAGAAACGTGCCTTTTTTTCAGTGTTTCTCGGCTGGTTCTGAACCATATCTGGGAGAGGAACCTTGGTACAAGACATCAGCCTCAGGAAAGGGTCAGTAGAACTCTGATGAAAAGAGCTCTGGATCTGTGACCTCTTTAAAATGGGTTCTGGAAAGTTCTCTGAATAGTCTGGAGAGGGTTCAATCTAGGAGAGCTCAAGGAGGTGGTGAGCTACATTTGGGAAATTCATTTCATTCCACGCAGGTAGAATTTCAGGCTTTAAGTATTAATAGGAATAAGTATTTATACTGCATAGGTACTTAATGTTGACAGCTAGGTATTGCTGTAAACATTATTAATTCTCACTAGCCTGTTAACTTTATCCTCATTTTAAAGTTGAAGAAATAAAACCATAGAATGAGAGATACTTTTCCAGGACACACAAGGGGTAAATTGTGACCAGAAATTACAACCAGGTCATCTGACTCTGCCTAGACTACATATAGATGACAATATTTCATTGCATACCATGTTAGCTTTTCACTGCTGTGACAAATACCTGAGAGAAATGAATAAAAAGGAGAAAAGATTTATTTTGGCTCAGAGTTTTTAGCCTATGGTTATTTGGCCTTGTATTTCTGGGCCTGTGGTAAGACAAAGCATCATAGGAGAGAAGGCACAGCGGGGGCAGGGGGAGCTGCTTACCTCTTTATGGTCCGGAAGTAGAGAGAAAAAGACAGAGACAGAGACAGATCAGAGAGATAGAGATCAGAGACAAAGACAGAGGTAGATAGATAGACAGATAAAAGAGCCAGGAATAAGAGTACTCTCTAGTGACCTTCTCCAAGCAGGCTCCATCTTTTAGCACCTCTCAATTACGCTATCAAATTATGAATCTCTCAATGGACGAATTCATTGATTAGGACAGAGTCCTCATGATTCAATCTCCTCTCAACCATTGGACCCACAGCACATGATCCTTTTAGGAAGAACACTTCACCTCCAAACTATAACAGACACTAATTTAGGTTTTTAAATTTTTTTTTCTTTCGTGTTTGAGTATTGCTGAGGGTAACACTGAGACGCTGCCCATACAGGATCATCTCACCTGCTCTCATATCTGAGGTGAAGAAATGAGACCCAAAGGATCTTATTCCATACACCCAATAATTTGCCCAAGGCAGCCCTCTAAAACAAGAGTAAAGTACATTTTAAAATCCAGTCTCCTAAACCTTTAACAAGTCTGCGTTGGGTTTAATGATGAATCCATGAAAAATATTCTGATTGGAAGTCAGAAAATGATGGTCTATGAAAGCTGTTGTCACTCTGTCTCAACAGGCACAGAAGTACTTCCAGAAAGATGCCTCGTTTCTTGAGACTAATAAAATAATTGGGTTGAATATGCTCAATACAGGCCTTCCCCTACCAGTGAGCTCTTTTATAGTGACTGAAAAGTCACTTTTTGGGGGGCTCATTATCCCTCAAGATCTTGTGCTGCTCATTTGCATATGAAAGAGGAAGTTCATAAAAGCCCTTTCTTATTTTTGAACACAGGTTCAAATCAGGGGCCATTATCATCCTATAGAAAGGCCCAAATGGCATATGGATCATTCTGGAGAAGGGGGTGAATGCTTTTTAAGAGAATTGTTTTAGTTTTTGCAGGAAATTAATCAGAGGGATGGGCTTTGTGGAGCGGGGAGCAAATCTAATCTGTCCTTTGTTCGAATTTGCCTTGCTCCAATTCCTACCAATTGTAGACAACACGCTCTTTTGTTCAGGAGACACTTGTTACATGCATAATTAGAGACTGCAGTAGCTGTGTTTAAAGAAAAACTGTTTTCCAATGTAATGTGTGATCTTGATAATAGTATTTTCATCAAAGGTAGCAATTACATTCATTAAGCTGGGACTGGCGTTCAGGCAAGGAAATTAAGTGGAGCATGAATAAAAAAACTCCCCTCCCCCCCTTTTTATCTCTTCTTTCTGAGTGAAATGCATCATGGTGAGCAGTAACTGGGAAATACAGAGTGAATATAAAAAAATAAAGTCCTCCTTAACCTTTCTGAATAATGACCCCGCAGATATCCTAGGGACAGCAACTATAGATGCACTTTTCAAATTAAAAGGCTTTATTCTGGCTTAATTTCCTATGCAAGTTTTAAATGAGCTCAACATATGATTCGGGTCTTTAAAAGCTGCTAGGATCTTTAGGATTAACTCCTCGGTCCTTTTCACATACAAATTAATAGTTTTTGTGTCCTCTAAGAAACCCACAACAAGGCATAAATCAACCAATTTAGGAGAGAGACAGGGCTGGTTGCCTATTTTTAATTACACCTTTAACTATCCATTAGGCTTCTTTATTCTTTAATTTTGAGGATGTGGTAAATGAAGCCCAGAGATTTAGGATGAAGAAATAGTATAGGGAGAAAAGAGCCCTGTGGATCCTTGAATCTGCTGGGCTGCAGTGAGAATGTATTCTCACTCTGTGTGTGTGTGTGTGTGTGTGTGTGTGTGTGTGTGTGTGTGTGTGTGTGTGTGTGTGTGTGTGTGTGTGTGTGTGTGTGTGTGTGTGTGTGTGTGTGTGTGTGTGTGTGTGTGTGTTCTCCAGCAGATGTTCTGGGGTTTTCCTCCTTGGCTTAAAAAAATGTCCTTGCAATGCCTCTAAGGGCCTGATGATTTCAATTTTATTCAACAGAGCACAGTGCTAGTGAGGTAGGTATTCCTGTGGAAACTAGGTGGAAATTCGCCACCTCATCACTAATCCACCAAAACGCCTGCAAACCTCCCATGTGTGATCTGAAAAGCTTCTTGGGAAAATGAAAGCAGGCCACAGGCATCAATATGGGGAATCCCTCTTTTGGTGATTGGGTAGGATACAGTGCTCCAGCAAAAATCACTCTCTCTTGATTGATTGGCCCACAGATGCAGATCACAGTGGAGTGGACACAGAGCTTGACTGGCTTCCGCATTTTCCACTGGCTGCACAGTATGACATAGGCAGTGGCCTTGGTGGGTGACCTGGAACCAAATGGGTCAGGATATTTCCCTCCCTAAGCAGGTGCTGTCACTTGAGAAAAAGTGGGATTTCAGAAGTTTTCCACATTGATTTCCCTAACCCACATGTTAACATTTCATTTTATGAGATATGGAATGGAAGGGGGTATCACGAGACACACCCTGGTCTCCCAGCTGGCATTTACTGAGTGGCTAGTTATAGGCCTGGTACTCTGCCGGAGGCTAACACACATCTTGAACTTCCTCCTTGCAGCAACCCTTTGGGGAAAGCATTGGTGAAATCATCATGGCCATTTTATATTTTAGGAAGCCAAAGCTTACCTAGGCCAAGTAGCCTATTACCATGGTCTGAATGTGTGTGCCTTTCCAAATCCACATACTTTAATTCCCAACAGGGTGGGATTAAAAGATAGGCTCTGCACTTCTGAGCCACTCACAGCTCTTCAGAAGCCCAGAGACATTTGAGAACCATCGGTACAGAGAACAAAAGGAATAGGAAGGCCAAGTCATGGTGAAATTGCAACCTAAAGGAAAAGAAACTGGGAAAGAGTCAGTGAAAAGAGTTGTCAAGAGAGGCTAAAGGGAAGGAGGGGTGAGAATGCTGAAAGGAATGACACTGATCAAAATACACTGTATTCATAAACTGCTTTGCAAAATGGCAACTCCTTTATAACTACTTACAGATAATAAACAAACAAACAAATGCATGGGGCTAAGGAAGAGGAAATGTATCTGAAACCAACAAAGTTGGAGCCAACAGATTAGGCCACCAGTTAAGAGTAAAACGGTGAGTTTTGAGGACACTTCAGATCCATTAACAAAGTGAGCAGGACACACTGGTTGCAGGGAGCAGGCTATGTGGAGGAAGGAAAACATTGTCCACGTTTTCAGACCATGGGAATTTGTTCTTTGTTTAAAGAGAGTGAAGCAGAAGCATATCACTCCCTCCTTCTCTCCCTCCCTCCCTCTTTCCTCTTTTCCCTTCTTTTCCTCCTTTACTTATTTTCCCCTTTCTCTCCCACCCACTCTGTATGACACCTATAGACACTAACCAACTTCCTGATTTAGAAACAACTATTTCCTAAGGGGTTAGCCAACTTTTCCCTACAGGATCAGTTGATAAATACTTTAGATTTTGTGAGCAAGAGGCAAAATTAAGGAGATTATGTATATATTTATATATTACTTAACATACACCACCATTCTTAGCGTACAGTCTGTAACAAAAATAGGCAGAGAGTTCATCCACTCAATTTATTCTCTGGGTCTGAGTCCTCTGACTGCAATAGAAGTTTGGAAATTTCTTATTCTCCTTGAAACAAATACTTTCAATTCCAGGGCATGTTGACATTTGAATACTTCAGGCCAAATTACATAAAATCATGTCAAAGCACAATGAAAGACAAGACCTAAAACCTAAGGCCAGTGCAGACAGCCTAGTTTGTGCTGTAAGTGTAAGAAGGCCTGGGAAATCCCTGTTCAGCGAAGGAGGACCATATGGTTTTGATCAGAACAAGCAGTGACACTTGGATAGGGCTACCATTTGCCCACTAATATCAACTCCTCTGGGGGCCACGCTGCAGCCCTTGCCTACCCTCCTGTGGGACTGGATGGAGGTGCCTATTTGTCAGTGGTTATCTGAGGGAAGCAGAAAGATCAGTTAGGGAAAAGAGTGTTTGAAAATGAAAGGTTTCAATAACACTATAGGTAGCATTCATTTTATTTCCATTTATGGAAGCAACATTATTCTTGTTGCAGAAATTCAAATAGTAGAGATGTTGCTAATGACTCCTCCATCTCGGTAGAGTCCCTCAAATTAGGTGTGGTAACATTGCTTTTCAAGTTTTTGCATTTTTTCCCCCTAAGAATTTACATATAGTACTTGCTTATACACAGAAATAAAAGTAACTGTTCTGTTCTGCACCAAATACTATGGCGTGGCTCATTATTTTCAATACAACTTGCTGTGATTTTTATCTCCATTCATTGTTCTTTTTTCTCAATTGCTAAAGAATCATCTTGTATGTACTCCCAATGTTTGTTTAGTCATCTACTTGGCCAATTCTAATTCTTCACTACAAGATTGAGCATCTCTAAATGGAAAATCTGAAATGCTCCTAATTCTGAGTTGGGTGCCAACAAGATGTGGAAAATTCCATTCCTGATTTTGTATTACAGGTTGCAGTCCAAGTACAAGCATGTTATTGTATAAAATTACCTTTAGGCTGTATCTATATATCCAAATCTATATATCTATATGCTATTGCTTACAGCATATATATATATATATATATATATATATATATATATATATATACACACACACACACACACATATATAAGGTTACACATATGTATGCTTAGTTTTGAATTCATCCCTAAGATTATCTCATTATGAATATGCAAATATTCTAAAATCTGAAAAAAAGTGAAATTGGAAACACTTCTTGCCCCAAGCATTTCATATAGGGGGTTCTCAGCATGTACTTCAGACCTATAGAAAGGAATAGGAACCTTTCTATACCTCCTCTTAGAAACAAAAATAGCTGGGCTAGTTATGTTCTGCTAACCATTTGTAATTTGTATTTTCATTTTCTAGTCAGTCCATATTATTTAAAGTCATTCTTAGCTCGTTAAAATCCTTATCTTTGTTGCTGTTTTGAGACAGGGTCTCACTATGTAGCCCAGGCTAGCATCAAATGGACTGTCTTCAGCATCAGCCTCCCAAGCTGGTAATAGCTGGAATTAGGGGACCTATCCTTCTGTTGTTCATTTATTTACTTATCATGGTAGATAATGAATGCCTATAAAATCTTGACTTTTTGGAATTGGTAGAGATTTCTCTTGAACAGAATTCTAATGAGCATTCATTTGCATTTGGAAAGAAACAAAGTTCCCTCTCTATATAACCAACTTTTTTTTTTTTTGTCCATCGTGGGGCTTGAACTCTGGGCCTGGGTGCTGTCCCTCAGCTCTTCAGCTCAAGGCGAGTGCTCTACCACTTGAGCTACAGCACCACTTCCGGTTTCTGGTGGTTTATTGGAGATAGGAGTCTCACCATCTCTCCTGCCCGGGCTGGCTTTGAACCGCGATCTTCAGATCTCAGCCTCCTGAGTAGCTAGGATTACAAGCGTGAGCCACCAGCGCCCGGCCATAACCAACTTGTTAATCAAGCTATGCCTGTTCTTATCTCTTACTGATCTTAAAGTAAGTACCTGTGATTGTGGTTTAGCCACTTTTTACCTTGTATTTGTATTTGTTTTTGTCTGTATGTTGTTTGCATGTTGTTAGGGACATAAAGTTCATGACTAGCAGACTTTCTTGGTGAATTCTTCTTTTGTGTCCCCCCCTTATTTTTTTGGCAGTACTAGGATTTGAATTCAGTGCCTTGGACCTTGTGCTTGGTAGGCTGGGACTCTGCCACTTGATCCTCATCCATCTTTTTTCCCCCATTTTAGTTATTTCTCAAATAGGGGCTTACATTTATGTGTGGGCTGACCTGGACTTCAGCTCTCCATTTAGCTGGGATAACAAGCAAGTACTATCAAACCCAGCTTAAAACATAATTTTAATTAAATTGATTTAATTTAATCATGGGGTCTCATGAACTTTTGGCCCAGGCTGGCCTCAAATCTTAATCCTGAGTCTACCTTCTTAGCTAGGATCATAGACATAAATCACTGTACCTTGCCACTTTGGTCTTTAGTCCAGTTTTGTTAGATATTAACATTGCTGCTGTTACTTTTGATTTTGTTCATTTGTATCCCCTTTTCCCATCTCTTTCCAATTTTCTTTACTGATTTGTTTTAGGTGATGGAAAAAAACCTGAAAGCACTCACCCTCCCCGCTGACAGCCATACCTACCCTTCCCCGAAACAAAAGCACCGTGCAGTCTTGGAATAGGGCCTGAGACCAAGACCATGCCTGGCACTCCTGGTGGACACAGATGCTGTTAAGACCTTGTAATCACTCTTCTACCCCATCTCACCCTGCTGCCATCTTCCCTGCCTGACTTCACTTCTTCTGCCTGATGAAAAAAGGGACCCTAGCTGTAAGGCGGGATGCCACATCTACTTTAGCAGGGCTGAAAACTTGGTTGCCCTACTGAACAAAACCTGTTTGTCTGTTGAGCTCATCTTTCCCCCTTTTTCTTTTCTTACATTAGGTGTTTCTATTTTATGTAGCTGGAACTTAATTTTTTTTCTTTTGCTTTATGTGAACACATTTTCTTTTTGGTAGGTAGGATTAATCCATTTGCATCTATAAATATGTATATGTGTATTCGCAACTTACTTTTTCCTGCTTACAATTTTTCCTTTTCCTTCTCTTTTCCTTTCTCCTTTTGCTCACCTCCCTCCCTCCCACTCTCTCCTTTCTTTCCTTTTTTTCTGACCCTCCCTCCTTGTTTTTATGGTGCTAAGGATCAAATGGAAACTGCACTAATGCCAGCCAAGAGCTCTACCACTGAACATCCTCAGATTAGACTGCCTAGTTATTATTTTTATATTGTGTGCTATTTCTGGCAATAACTACAATTCAAACATTCTGTAGCCACCACTGATGATTTTAATCCTGCTCTTTTGTCATTCCTCATACCTCAGGGAAGCTTTCAGTTATTATTTTCTTTTTTTTTTTTTTTTTCAGATCTAGTCAAACCTGGCATCCAGAATGTTCCTGTGGATTCCCAGAGATGACACTAGGGCCTTTCCTCCATTCTCTTTTCAATGCTCTTGGATGGCATCGTTGCGTCACTCTGTCCACCTTCCCTTATTTATTTTCTTTTTGGTGATGTGGGGATGGAGCCCCACACACATGCTGGGCAAATGCGCTCATGCTGAGCTACACTTCTAACTCTCCTCTGCTCTTCCACTCTCCCCAAACACACCTGCTCCCACATCTATTCATCTATGCTGCAGGCCCTTTATTTTATCTAACTTCTCTGCTTAAAAAAAACCCTCACCCTCACTCATGAAGAATTACCAGCTAATAAAGGCTACTTGGGGATTGCATTTTATTGAATAGCTCCTAAAGAGGAAAAAGCCGCAAAGACCCCAAGGAGTGAAAGCAGGGGAACTGGTCTGGTGTAGATCCCATCCCTGCTGTGCACCAGGGTACCTTCCTACTTAGCATCTCTACACCCTAGTCTCCTTGCCTATAAAATGGAATCCCCATGTCATTCGGTTCAGAGTTTGTGTCAAGAGTGTGGGATGATGGCTAGCACATGCTACAGCTCAAGAGGTATTAGTGCTGGCTATCATTCTAACTGCGCTAAAGAACTATGTGCATAGAGTTGACCTTGGGAGATTTGTACCCTGTATATTTGTAAGGGCACACTAATAGAAAAAGACAGTGAGCTGGGCACACATTGAAATGAAGTTATTGCTCATCTTTACAATGGAAGCTCAGAGCTCACAGTACCTAGGACGTAGCGACCACTCAAACATGTTGCTGAGTGACAGGAAGAAGAAGAAGAAAAAAAAAAGGACTGGTTATCTAGCTTTCTAAAATGTGTAGAAAATAAAAGGGAGAGATAAGCTGATATTTCCTATGGTTTTAGACTGCCATGTGTCACTGAATAAAGCGTTCGGTAATATAAATTTCCAAAAACAATACTGTAACACACAGGTGTAAGCATCAGCCAGATAATATCTCACAGGCAGGATATACTGTAAAGAGGTGACCTCTCTACTTAAGAGCTGCTTATATTGCTACGGGGGAAAAAATAGAGTCTTCTAGAAAAAAAATTTTTTTGCATCATGAATTTAAACCTCGTCTATATAAGCCTCTTCTCTGAAAACAAAGAAAATCAGCATACACGAGAGGCGAGCTATCAGCTTGGTAAACAAAGGGGTTGTGTCCATCTTGCAAGAAGATTGCATTATTTTCTTCCCTCATCTGAATGTGCAACAAACAATTTTTACTTTATTAGAATAGCAAACGTCTCCAGATAATTTAGTGCTTTATATTTTCATTCTCCACAGAATATTGATTTTCTAACAATAAATACAGTTTGATATATGTCATTAAAATGAAGCCTTCACTTTATGACAGGCATATGGCATGAGCTAACGTGTCATACAACAATGCAGCCAAATGATCACACACAATGATCTTCACATGTGACATAGGAGTGTTTGCCAAATGCCAGTGCCTTTGGCAAGTGACTAATTTATGTAGTCATTGATCGGTCCTAACACTTCTGAAATGGTCAACATGGAATAAATCAACAAAATACAACAAGGATGAAAACCCTGTTGAGCAGGGACTGTATTTAATAATAACATTGATTAAGAGTCAGGCTGGGTGCCAGTGACTCATGCCTGTAACCCTCGCTACTTAAGAGGCTGAGATCTGAGGATTGAGGTGCAAAGCCAGCTTGGGCTGGAAAGTCTGTGAGACTCTTATCTCCAATTAATCACCAGACAACCGGAAGTGGCACTGTCCTTCAAGTGGTAGAGTGCTAGCCTTGAGCTGAAGAGCTGAGGGACAGCGCACAGGCCCAGAGTTCAAGCCCCATGACTGACAAAAAAAGAATAAAACAAGTATACATCCAGAATTTTTGCCTCAGATGGACTATCTTGAGAAAGTAACCTAGGTTACAAATCCTTTAATATGGGCTGGGAAGGTGGCTCAGTAGTAGAGCGCTTGCCTTGCATGCCTGAGGCCCTGGGTTTGAGTCCTCAGCACCACATAAGCAAAAAAGAAAAAAGCCGCAAGTGGTGCTGTGGCTCAAGTGGTAGAGCGCTAGCCTTGAGCTGAAGAACTGAGGGACAGCGCTCAGGCCCAGAGTTCAGGCCCCAAGACTGGACCAAAAAAAAAAAAATCCTTTAATATGAGATACTTAGCTGGAAGACTCTAAGGCCTTCCTTGTTTTAACTACCTTGAAGTGATTTATATTGTGGTATTTATTAAAATCTCTAAAGATATTAACTTGGCTGCTGGCTGAGGCCAGTTCCATCCACATCAGTCTGGCTAATTCTTTACATTTTGAGTTCCATGTTGGTCTAATCCTCAATTTACCAAGCAGTAATGATGGGCTTCCAATTCTGCACAAGACTCAAACTCGAGATAGTTTGAAGGGCTTAGGGGCATGGCTCAAGGTTGAGAGTTCAAACCCCAGTGTCTCCCTTCCAAAAAAGATAGTTTCAAGATAGACCCCAAAGTTTTAGTATGAGAAGGAAAGCTTTAGTGTAGAAACTACAGGGAAAACCCACGGCATCTGCTTTGGTAAGACAACAGGATGGTTCACCAACACAAGGCAGGTGCATAGAGTAACTATAATAACCATTCATTCGTGTGTGTGTGTGTGTGTGTGTGCGCGAGCGCGCGCGCATGTGTGTGCATGGGCACCAGTCCTGGGGCTTGAACTCAGGGTCTGGGTGCTATCCCTTTACCATTTGAGCCACAGCTCCACTTCTAGCTTTCTGTTGGTAATTAACTGGAGATGAGTGTTATAGACATTTCTGCCCAGGCTGTCTTTGAACTTCTGTTCTTAAACAGTAACCATTAATTTTAACAGTCCTTTGTGAACATATACAGAATATACCTGCCAAACAAACATTCAAAGTCCAGATGTCTGGGCAGGCTCTCTGCTTCTGTGAGTTTGAACATGACACTTGCCATACTGTTACTTGCTTCTGTAGATGCTGGTATTCTGTTTACTTGCTTCTACTCCACTAGCTGTCATTCACAATCACAGAGGTTAAAGTGTCCAGGCCCCTCTACAGCATTTCACCCACCTTGTTTATCAGATTATGCTTTTTGTTCTCAAGTCTGGATGAGGAATTTTTTTTATCATTTCCCTATTTGTAAGTCAAGTAAATTTTATCTCTTTGGATTCCAGATCTAAATTTGCCCTTATTTCTACCTAATGTTTTAATGTAATTCCTACCTCAATTGTATTTATACAATTTCGAATATTTAACTAAGATTTGCATTGCAGAAATGAATCCAATTCAATAAACATGAATGTGCAAGGCAAAATGACTTTGAAAATGTCAGGTTTTATTAATAAACTCCATTTTTTCATTAAAATACTAAAATGCTCCCCATTTAACAGTAATGGTGATTTTCAGCAGCTGTATGAGCCCTGGGACATTTTTCATTCCAAGCCATGCTCCTCTGTCAGGAAACAGGAAGCTGTCACGTGACTATGCTCTGCCTCCCCAGTCTGAGAACAGAGGACTGGTATTGGCACCTGGAGTAGACTGTGCTGACTGAGCACTCCTAATATGAAGAATGCCCCCCCCAACCGCCCCCCCCCCCCCCGGCAGCTCTGCGCTGATTCAGTAACTCACTCTCTCATCCAACGAAATCTCTAACAACATTAACTGGCTTGATGAGTTGAGTCCAGCTCCCCCACAGCATCTGGCCACTTCTTTAAATTTTGAGCCCCATATCAGGCCCAACCTTCGATTTAACTAAAGTAATGACAGGCTTCAGATTCTCCATCAGACGCAAACTCAAGATAGAGTTTCAAAGGCTACGGCTGTGTCTACCATTTGCCTTCTCAAATATAATATACCTCTCCATCCATTTGAAGATGATGATATACTTTTTTTTTTTGGTCTAGTTGTGGGGCCTGAACTCTGGGCCTGGGCACTGTCCCTCAGCAATTCAGCTCAAGGCTAGCGCTTTACCACTTGAGCCACAGTGCCACTTCTGGCTTTTTCTGCTTATGTGGTGCTGAGGAATTGAACCCAGGGCCTCATGCATGCAAGGCAAGCACTCTACCATTGAGCCAACTTACCAGCCCTGATATACTTCTTTATAGAATTAGTTACTTTTTTCCTTGAGAATCACTGAACCAAAACCCAATTTCTGAGTTAATTACTCTAAATTAAATAATGCCCAATAGCCAAGTTTGAGAAAAAATTTATTCAGTTAAAACACAGATATTGTACTATTTACAAATAATGCATGATTGGGTAAATACTATAATGTTCAAATATTTTCTTATTAAACCAAATTATTTATAGTTGAAAACTAAGGTAGAGACCGGTTTTAAAATGACTGCCAAAACAACCATGAAAATGCAGATCAATGATAGCACTATACTACTGCTTTACTTGGTTAAAATCAGGTTTTCTTTTTGGTGGTTGTTATTTCATTTTGTATGTGTGCCAATTAGATGACCTATAAAGTTATATTCTTATTTTCTGCTCATTTCCTGATATTGACAACTAGATGTTTAAGATTTTTCCAAATCAGTTCCTTTATCAGTTTCTACCTCATTTAGCAACTTACAACTGAATCTGTAAAGTATTAAATAGAAACTGCCCAGGATAACCAATGCTTCTCTGACTGATGATACAATATCAAGATTTAGTGGTAATATAAAGTAACCATTTCTGTAATACTTCAGATGTCTTCATTTTCCAAAAGGCTGAAACTCCATATTCTCTGAAATTTAGGATGATAATATAAATCTGTGCAAAATTTAAAAGTTTTAGAGAAAATATGAGCATATTTGTTTTCCTGTATTAGAAATGATCTCTTGTGCTTAAATTAAGCACACTGAAAGGAGGAAAAAGCAAAGGAGGTTCAGGGCCCTCTGGTATTGTAGAAGCCCACTCCCTCAGAAGGCACAGTAGTCTGCAATGGCGAATCAGTGACCAGGAAGGAGCCCAACTCGATGGGTGTCAATATTCTGCATCAATGTGCTTTGCAATAGTGTTCAGTTGGATATTGGAAGTTCCTTCATATATGGTACCTTAAATAAAAGAGAGCAAAGAGAGGGATTAGTACTAGACCCATTGTTAAGTATGAGAGATAAGTTCCAGCCAGGTGCTGGTGGCTCATGCCTGTAATCCTAGCTACTCAGGAGGCTCATATCCGAGGACTGCAATTTGAAGCTAGCCTGGTCAGAAAAGTTCATGAGACTCTTATCTGCAATTAACCAACAAAAAGCTAGAAGTAGAGCCATTGCCCAAGTGGTAGAACACTAGCTTTGAGTAAAAAAGAAAGCTCACAGACAGAGTTCAGGTCCCGAGTTCAAGCCCCAGGACCAACACCCACACCCATACCAACACAAAAGAGATGAATTCCATAAATATCACCATTGTATTTGCTACAAAACTATTACTTATAACACTACCATTCCAAGTCCAGACTATGCAGCTACTGGACAAAGTAAATCTGATGAAGTGATCACAATTTTCCATTTGCTTTTAGCTCCTGGTCAGGTTTGCCTGGCTGAAGACTGCTTAAACTATCAGTGCAGAGGCTTGGCTGAGACAGCTTTTGGAGCTAGAGTACTTATTTTCCTTTCTGGTATTGAAGCACCGGACTGTGTGGGCTTGCTTAGGCACTTAGCTTCTGATAGCAGGACAATACTGCAAAGAATAGAATTAAACTACACTAAGAGAATATCTTCATAATTTTGGTTAAGAAAATGAAAATAGGAGATTTTGTTACTAAAAGGCCTGCTGGGACATTTAAAAAGGCAACTTTGCAAATGCAGCAATGGTACTCACCAGACACGATATTGAACATGAACTATACAACTCGGGATTGGGGATGGGAGGGAAAAAGTGGAGGGTGAGGGAAGGGGTGACACTGTCCAATAAGAAATGGGCTCTTTTCCTGAGTTAGGGAACTGTAACTCTCTACACATCACCTTGATAGTAACAATAGAAAAAAATTAAAAGCCAATTTCAATGTTTTTTAAAAATACAAATCTATTTTTCTGCTAGGAAGAGACAGGAAAAAAAAAATCTAGCCAAAAGAAGAGCCAAACAATTTGTAGTGATGAGATTAAAATTGCCTTTATCTATAAAATCAACGAACAGGCCAAACACAGTGGCAAATAAAATGAAATAGAAAAAACTACTTACCGATCTTTGAATCTCGGAAGAACTTTTCCACAGGGTAATTCTTGGTGTAGCCGACTCCTCCCATCCACTCGATGCATTTACTTGCTGTTATCCCTGAAATCTACCAAGAGCAAGTCACAGACTCCGGGCTGAGGACATAGTACTTGCACATTATAAATACAGTTATAGTAACATGGATTCACTGTTACAGGCAACTGGGAGCACTGGAGCTATTTTATAAATCGGTGTTGTCCTTTTAATCCCCTTCTCGACGGCTTTCTTTAAAAAAATCCCATCAACTCACAGAATTTTTGAAGAAAACCAGAGTGTTGGTCACACATATGAGACTGCTGACTGGTTGCCATTTATTAGCAAATATTTCTCGAGGACGTTCTTTTATACCACATCCTCTGATGAGGGATGGGCAGCTATGACCCCTTTGGTCATTTAGAGACAGACTTCAAACCAACAAGCACAGAAATGGATAAAATGCACAGGAGAGAAGAGCTTGCCAGGAAAGCTATTGTGATTTAGATGGTGACCTATTTGAGGAAACAGCTTGGCTAAGACTTAAAGCTTGAGTTAGGGGCATTTCAACAAACGCCTCAGGGGGTGAAAGAGCCAAAGGTCCCCCCACCCCCAGAGATGGCCATGGGCTCCTGTCGGGGTAAGTAGAGAGAAGAGAAGGAGGGCAGGGGTCTTGGAGAATGGTAAACAGGTTAAACATTATGGTCTTTTCCTAAGGAAGTCCCAGACGAATCCCCAGAAACTGAATATGCTGCTTTACAGGGCAGCAGAGACTGTGCAGCTGTGACTGAATTAAGGCCCTTGAGATGAAGAGATTATTATCCTAGATGATCAGGAGGGTCATGGAACAGCAGCAGTTCTTACAAGGGACAGAATGGGGCAGAAGAGTTGGCTTCTAAGGCAAGGTGACCACCGCAGTAAGGGTTGGAGAGAGACTTGAGCCTTCCACACTGCAGGCCGGGAAGATGGATGGAGAGTCTACAAGTCAAGGATTGACCCAAGCCTCCTCTAGAAGCTGGCCCTGGATTTTCCCCAGGAGCGTTCAAAGGCTGCTCTGCTGACCCCATGAAACCCATTTGATTCTGTGATACTCCTTCCAGAGTCTGGCCTGCAGAAATGGGCACTAATAACATTTAGTCTACTAAATGTTTTTGGTAATTTGCTTGCGCTAGTCACGGTCGGAAATGAGTACCAGTATCATTCCATCCGCTGTGAGAAGCCACCGGTCAGGAAGGATGTAGGTCACATAAATAAGCAGGTGATGGGGGGGGGAATACAAAAGAAACATGTAAATTCAGATGTCTTTAGGGGTACGTGGATTCAGTGTGAGGGGACCAAAGCCAGGTGGTGTGTCCCGACCCTCGGGTTTCTGACTTGAGCACTGTGTAGACAGGCTGGAGGCAGCAGTTAGGGAAGTCCAGGTAAGCCATTGGGTTTAGGAACTGGAGAGATTATCCCTGAGTACTTAAAGCCCTGGAGTACATTAGACATACTGCAAAGGCTGGGAAACAGATGCCCTGTGAATTGAGTGTATTGTTTAGTCCAAGTTTCAAGTATGACATAGCACACATTTGTGCAGAAACCATTTAGCCTAGCCTTCTTTCCTTGGGGTTTTTACATATTATTTGCTCTTGTAATGAAGGCAGCATTCACTTTGGTCAACCTGAAACCACACCCTTGAAGCCATGGCTCAGAGGAGGCTGCGTCTCCCTGAACTGGCTGCTTATGGGAGCATCCTGATCACACACAATTAAAGCTTTTTCCTACAGACCCTTCACTTTTCTCCTGTAAAAAGTGGGAAGGCCATGTTGTCTTACTTGAAGAATACCAAAGTTCAAATAGCACTCTTAAGTGAAAAGGTGAAAAAATAAAGGCTGGATTCCTTTTTTTAATCCTCTTACCTCTGAGGCAAAGTACTTGGCCATAGAAGCTTCTTTTATGAACGGCTTCCCGGCTTCGACGAGCCGGGCGGCGTTGTATGTGAGCAGCCTCGCCGCTTCCAGCTGGGTAGCCATGTGTGCCACCTGATGTTGGAGCCCCTGTAACGTTCAGGCCCAAGTTGAGAGAATTAGGATTTTTTTTGGTAGGTCATAGGACTTGAACTCTGGGCCTGCGCACTGTCCCTCAGCTCTTCAGCTCAAGGCTAGCACTCTACCACTGGAGTCACAGCACCATTTCCGGTATTCTAAGTGGTTTATTGGAGATAAAAGTCTCACTCATAGACTAAAAAAAAAGTCTCATAGACTTTCCTGCCTGGGCTGGCTTTGAACTGCAATCCTCAGATCTTAGCCTCCTGAGTAGTTAGGATTACAGGCATGAGCCACCGGCGCCCAGCTAAAATTAGGATTTCTAACACACTTTATCTCTCAGTCCAATGAGGATACTAAACACTGACACCTGAGATATACCACAAAAAATGCACATTCATATCTATTAAACATTTAAAAATCTGCAATCTAAAACAAAATGAAACATTATAGGTATTGTAGAATCTTCTTAGAAAAATGTCAAATTTCATCATTTGTTAAGATTTAAATAACAGGGGGCTGGGAAGGTAGCTCAGTGCCTTATATGCATTAGGCCCTGGGTTCCATTCCTCAACACCACATAAGCAGAAAAAGCCAGAAGTGGCGCTGTGGCTCAAGTGGTAGAGCGCTAGCCTTGAGCTGAAGAGCTGAGGGACAGCGCCCAGGCCCAGAGTTCAGGCCCCACGACCAACAAAAAAGAAAAAGAAAAAGAAAATCACAGCAGAGCACATGTTTGCTCATATCCTTTTTCCTTTCTTTTCTTTCTTTTTTTTCTTTCTTTCTTTTTGGAGGGAGGCAGTACTGGGGTTCTCTTTCAGGACCTCACACTTATTAGGCAGGCATTCTGAACCATGCCTCTAGTCCCGTTTTGCCTTAGTGAATTTTGAGGGTGGGCCTCATTTTATGCCCAGGCCAGCCTGGCTTGTGAGGCTCCTACTGTGCTTCCCTGTTTCTGGGGATGACAAGCCTGCACTGTTGTGCCCAGTTATTCTGCTTTCTCCATAGCAGCAGTAACAGGTCTACACGGGCCACCATGCCCAGCCATTGGTTGAAGGCCACTTCAACCTTGCAACCTTCTATGCCTACATTGTCTGAAACCTTGATGCCCCAGTCTCTGGTCTCCACCTCCCCAGCAGTTAGGAGAACAGCCTTGAGCCACTATATCCAGCTTGACTATATTTTTTATTTAACTGAGTTAGGAAATTTCTGACTGTGCATATGGTATCAAGACATCAAAAGCAATGGGGTATTACTTGAAGAACCAGATTTCTTCCTTCATGTAACTAACTCTATTAATGTGGCTCTACTGAAATATCTAAGAATAGTTATCAGTTATTCTATTTTTAAAGATGGACAATAAAAACTGCCCTAAAATTACTATCACCCTGTAATTTTAGAGTGATAGTTGTCACTAAATGTCTATTAATGGGGGAAAAAAAGACTGACTTAGCAAGAGCAGGAATATTAACATTTAGTTATAAACAACTTATCAGAAATATAGAGCTATTTATTATAGGCTGAAATTTCTCCCATTCCTTACTTATCCACAGCCCTTTATTGTGCACCCATTCTACTCTACTAAGCAACGGAGGTGTCGCACTGTACATTATATCCCAATGACTTATGGAGTCTAGCAGGAAACAAATAATTTTAAAGCCAGGTGTCAGTGGCTCACACCTGTAATCCTAGCTACTCAAGAGGCTGAAATCTGAGGATCACAGTTCAAAGCCAGCCCAGGCAGGAAACTCTGTTAGACTCTTATCTCCAATAAACCACTCAGAAAACTCAGAAGTGTTGCTGTGGCTCAAGTGGTAGAGCACTGGCCTTGAGCTGAAGAGCTGAGGGATAGTGCCCAGGCCCAGAGTTCATGACGGACAATAATAGTAATAATAATTTTAATACTGTGGGATAGAGGTTACAGGGAATCTTGATTAAGGTAATTACTTAACCCAGGAATAGAATTTCTTAAACAAAAAGGAGGGATAAACTGGAAAAAAATAACAGTTTGCAAATATCCTGCAGATTGTTCTTATCGATGGTTATGTGCAAAATTGTGAATACCCAGAAGCTTAAAAGGCACAGAGTAAGTATCTTCTTCCTTGTCTTCTTAAGTTTTTTTTTTTTTGCAGAAAATATATTTTCTAGTCAAATTCACTAATTCTGATCCTTTGTGTCTTGTCTTATTTATCAAATTCTTTCTTCCCTGATGTCATAAAGGTTATTTCCTTCCTCCTATGATTGTTAAAGTTGTGCTTCTTTACACTAGTTCCTTGACATATCTGAAATTTATTTTATGAGCATGGTGTGGTGTAGGGATTGCTGCATGTTTTTCAGTCTGTAAGTGGAAGAACTAGAATTTTTTTTTTTTTTTTTTTTTTTTTTTGGTCATGGGGCTTGAACTCTGGGCCTGGGCACTGTCCTTCAGCTCTTCAGCTCAAGGCGAGCACTCTACCACTTGAGCCATAGCACTTCCAGTTTTTAGGTGGTTTATTGGAGATAAGAGTCTCATGGGCTTTCCTGCCTGGGCTGGCTTAGAACCCAGATTCTTAGATCTCAGCCTCCTGGGTAGCTAGGATTTCAGGCCTGAGCCACCAGCGCCTTGCTGGAAGAACTAGATTTTTGAGCCCAAGTCTGACTCAAGACCTGCTGCTGTACTAATCAAGCAGTGAGGAGATGGGTAAATAGACCTTCCAGATATGCCACAGCTAGTCTCCACGATTATGCTTCTGTCCTGGGAGAAGAGGAAGGCATTCATAACCTATTCCGCTTCCTCTTCCCTCTCCCCTTAAAATCTTCTCAAGGGATTCCCTCTGTGGCTCTTCAACACAACTCTTTGTTAACAGGAAGAGGGGGAAAGTCTAGAACAGTAGAAAGAGCTGAATCAATTAATATACCTGAAAATCAAATACTCTTTTGCCAAACTGTATCCTTTCTTTAATATATGGAATGGTGTAGTCAAAACATCCTTGGGCCAGCCCCAGCATCTGTCAAAAACCAGAAGACAAGCATTTCTTATTGTGTTACAAGTATGCTTTTACTTATCTAACTTGAAATTTCCTTTTATAGGCAGAGGACTAGTTGAGGTGAGGAAGACCTGGAGCTACCAGGATCTACCAGATAACATGTGTTGGGTGTCAGTTACACATCCTTATGCACTGCAGATGTACAGCTAGATTGCTAGTAATTGCTAGACAATATGGAGTGATTCCACCTGAATGAGTATTTAATTCTAGAATGGACATAAATCTCCCAGCCTTGATGAGTTTATGCAACCAGGCTACTGTTTAGGAATCTCTTCCTTTAGTTTCTAATTCTCAAGGCATAAAGCTAGCTAAGCCATAGAAGTTTTGCCCAGAACTAGCCTCAAAGACTAGAAGCATGTTCCCTCCAAAAATCTGAAGTCTTCTCTTAACCTCCTACTTTCCTGTTCTGACTATGACTGGCTAGCAAGAGCTTCAGGGAAGGGGCATTACAACATAAGAGGGAGGGATTTCTGGCTGCCCATCAGAATCATTTGGGTTTCTTGATTTAAGAAAAAAATGACAGTCCGGGTCTAACACCAGGGTTAAGAACAGAATCCAATCTTGGGAAGGAAGGGGACAGTGGTGCACGGCCTAAACATCAGCACTGAAAACGCCTTGGGTGATTTACTGCACAGCCAGGGTTGAGACAACGAGAGCGAGCATCTGGCAGAAACATTAATTATCTTGCGTGAAGAACAGGTGAGGATGTGGTGCCAATCTGAGCTGGCCTGCCTCACTGCTAGCGAATTTCTATATCTATCGAACGATTCAAGCTTAGAAATGGTTTCTAAACTTCAACATTAGGAGGCCATTAAATCACTATCTAATTATGTCAAACTACATAGGTTTTAGAGAAAGAAAAGAAATCAATAGTTAAAGCTTTTGGGGGAAATGCCGTGAACATATCAATATTTCATTAGTGTTCATTCACATTTTCTTTTTTTTCCTCTCCCTTTTTTTTTTTTTTTTGTTGGTCCTGGGCCTTGAACTCAGGGCCTGGGTCTGTCCCTGAATCTCTCTGTGTTCAAGGCTAGCACTCTACCACTTGTACCACAACACCACTTCTGGCTTTTTTTGAGTGATTTATTGGAGATAAGAGTCTCAGGGACTTTTCTGCCTGGACTGGCTTTGAACTGCAATCCTCAGATCTCAGCCTCCTGAATATCTAGGATTACAGGCGTGAGCCACCAGCATCTATGCGGTGTTTCACATTTTCTTGTAGCATTTATTTTGAACTCTCCAGAGAGCAGAATATGTTAGAAATCAAATGCATAACACCTCTCCACCCCCAAGATTCCTAGACCTAGGTGAGGTAGCAGGTTCACTGTATTTCTGGCTATGAGATAATATGATGTCATTATACATTAGAAGTGAAATTTAAAGTATCCAAAATAGTCTATTTTGATATAAAGATTTAAAAAAATACTTTGAGACATGGTCTCGCTATACATCCAGGCTGGCTTTGGGCCTGCTATGCACTCCAGGTTGATCTTGAGCCTCCTTCTTCTGTCTACTGAGTGTTGGGAGCAGTTGTCAGTTGTCAATCAAAACAGATTTTTTTTCCATCTCAGTAAAATGTTGCCTTTTTCCACACTGAAGAATCAAATTCTCTGCAGCCAGAATATGGAGGATGATGACTTCAGTTCTCACAGTTATATGTGTCTTTTTCTCTAAAACACATCCTCTGAGACACTGTCTGACCTTAACTTTTAATTAGGTTATGAGATAACTTGGAGTAATTAGGCTAAAGCCCATGCCATGTATTTTACTGCCAGAAACATCTATATTATTTATGTGTGGGAACAATGAGGTCCAGTACTGTAGTTTTAATGTTATAAATCATGAAGTTAAATCACAGAAAACCTTTAAAAAGCATACATATGCCAATACTCTTTAGTAACATATTGTCTGCTTTGTGAGAAACCTATATTAACTCATGATCTAAGAATAATTCGTGGGGCTTGGCGTGTAGCTCAATGGCAGGACAGGTGCTTATTAGCATGTTCGAGGCTCTGGGTTCAATTCTCAGCAACAAAAAAGTAAATAGTAACTGAAACCCCTCTGTACATCACCTTGACAATAAAAAAGAAAAAAAGGTAGTGTGCTAACAAAGTAAGACAGCCAGAGAAAAATCTACAGTAATAATTCAACAGTTAACTATTTTGATAACTAATGTTTATCAATGTATATCTAAAAGTATAGATTCTAGAATTTTAGATACAGACTAAAAATAAAGAAAATATATTCGATAGAAGTGACATAATGTATAACTGAACCTAAAACTTCACTCATTTGTCAATACAGGAAAAAATAATACCATTTAGTGTGCATTGTAAAGGACAAATATGGGAAGAAATAGAATAGATTTCATTTTACAAATATAACTGGTACTACTTTGTTTCATACATCACAAAAAATTGCTCAACTTCCCATGAAAAATGCTAAGGAATAGATCTTTTATATCTCTAGAGATCTATAGAGATCCTCATGCAGAATAATTATTCTAAGCTGAAAAAAAAAAAAAAAACAACCAAAACTTCTGGGCTGTAGAGCTGTGGCTTAAGTGCTAGCGTGCCAGCCCTCACAAAAAAGCTAAGGGACAGCACCTAGGCCCTGAATTCAAGTCCCCAGTACTGGCATATTTACACGTTTACTTACACACACACACACACACAATTTTCTGAAGGAGTGAATTAAATTTTGAAGTTAAGAAAAGTGTCATACTTAATTTATAATATAGTTTAAAAGTTTCTGATCCACGTACTCAATTCTTGAATGCTCTCAAAGCAAAACAACTATGATTCAGTCATTTTCTGGCTCCTCAATAAATAATTAACCAAATGGAATTTGAAAAGGACCAGAACCTACCCATTCTTTCATCTCATGCAAGGGAAGAGCGCCATCTTGTGTTCACAAGCTTCCACATACCCACTGATCTTACTGCATTCCTTTTTCTATTTTAATTAGATTCTGTTATGGAATTTGACTTACCTGAGCAGCAATTCCTATTCTACCTTCATTGAGACTTCCTATTGCGTACTTATAGCCGTGCCCGACTTGTCCCAATATATTGGCTTCCGGAACCTAGAGAGACAAGTGTGTTTTTATTTCTCAATTTAATTTGACAAAATCACTTCAAGTACATACACATATATGTGTGCGTGTGCGTGTGCATGGATAAATAAACATGTAAATATGTATCTTCACAATATATATTAAATATACTCTAGAATATAGTATAGCTATACTATATACACTATACTATATGTATATATACACTATACTCTCTATATAGTATATAGTATATATACCATATATGCTATATATACTATATATTATATATATACTTATATAGCATAGTATATATAGTATAGTGTATAATGGATGTGACTAGTATCTGTGCCTCTGAATGCATGCTCCCAATTATGAAACGGCTGTACTGCTGTGCAGTACTTCACTGAATTCCAGTGAGACCACCGCTGATGCCTGGGTCTCCCTCCATGCTACTTCCCAAGTCCAAGCTGTCCACTCCTGTTATCCTCCAGGGCCCAGCACAATCTGTTCAATGATACCAATGAACTACTTCCTCCGGTTCCTGCCTATATACTCACAGTGAAAGATAACATTAAGAACTACCAAAAAGAATGCAGTACCTTTCAAAAATGAAAGCAAGAAACATTTCTTCTGCTGTGATGAACCATCCTCATAACTGTCAACCAAGAGGTGTGTGTGTGTGTGTGCACATGTGTGCACATGTGTGTGCATGTGTGTACATATGCGTGGGCCCAAAGGAGGAGGAGAAAAATGAAGGAAGGAGACAGATGAATAAAGTTAACACTAGGAACAACAAACAAAGACATAGCTTCGTCATAGGGTCAGTTGGGAGAGGGAGCAGGGCAGAATGGAGAAAACAAAGAATAGGAAGGGGGAGTTCAGTTGCAGGGGAAACAGTGAGGCCCAAACAACAGTAGTGTAAAGACTAAACCCCTCCCCACCCTCACCCCCACTGCACATGTCCACAAAGATCCAGGTCTGCTAGGAGCACTGGACAATCTGTCAACAACCTGTTTGAGAAATCTGGTTTTGTGGGGTACTGCCAGGTTGCACTCCATTCTCACTGAGCAACAACCCCATCTTGTGGCCTTTGGTGTGCTGATACCAGACTCCCTTCTCGGAAGCTGTGTGTGGTTCATGGCCCAAGAGGGAAAGCATCTGCTTAACCAATGCCAAGCTTATCAAGCATAAATGGTTCAGAGGTATGTGAGTCACAAACATCAATGCGATTACTTCTCATTGCTGTGGGCCTGAACTGCTGTGGAAAGGGCCCTGGACCCGGACTTAACCTCAGAGCACTGGCGAGGAGCTCTCAGGGCAAGCCCACTGCTCGCACTGTTCTGGCATCTCTCTTGCACCCCTCCCTACTGTGCAAAGCTTATTTCCCATGGTCCCTTGCTGATTACCCTAAGGTACCCACCTTGACATTTTCGAAGGTTAACGGGCAGGTGGAAGAAGCTCTGATGCCCATTTTCTTCTCTGGTTTCCCAATGTGAAGACCTTCAGTGTCACCATCTACTAAGAAGCAAGTGATTCCTCTGTAGCCCTAAAATGATGGAAAATGCCATCATTACTTGCACTTTTAAACTGTCCTCATTGTAAGAGTTCAAATAAAATGAAAACTAAAGAAATGGGCAAGAAAGATTAGAGATGATCAGCCACCAAATCAAGAACTTCACCATTTCTTTTACTTTTTCAGAAACTGCAGTAGACATTAAAATTATTTTCATAATAAGGCATTATATGAGCCGAGGGTTTGAGGGCTTGTGTGTGCATGCACATGCGCGTGCTGGTCCTGGGGCTTGAACTCAAGGACTGGATGCTGTCCCTGAGCTATTTTTTTTGGTTGTGGAGCTTGAACTCAGGGCCTGGGTGCTGTCCTTGAGCTCTCTTGCTCAAGGCTAGCACTCTGCTACTTTGAGCCATGGCTCTACTTCTGGTTTTTGAGTAATTTAATTGGAAATAAGAGTCTCATGGGGACTTTTTTCTGCTTGGGCTGGCTTTGATCCAAAATCCTCAGATCTCAGCCTTCTGAGTACTAGGATTACAGGGATAAACCACCAGTGCCTAACTTCCTGAACATTTTTGCTCAAGGCTAGTACAGTGCTCTACTACTTGAGTTAGACTACTTCTAGATTTTTAGTGTTTACTTAGAGATAAGAGCCTCATAGATGTTTCCTGCCTGGGCTGGCTTTGAACCAAAATCCTCAGATATCAGCCTTCTGAGGAGCTAGGTTACAGGTATAAGCTTCTGGCACCCATCTTAGAGTTGTAACAAAGTAATTATATCTATGTTAGTGAAAAGACAAAAAATGTGTTTAGCACTGTGCTGTATGTCTTTTTTCAACTGAAAAAGTATTTTGAAGTAAATGTACTATACAGATATTTAAAGACTTTATTATAAAGAAAAATTTAAATTCCACAAAACTAAAGACTAACTTCTTTATTTTTGCCAGTAGTAGGACTTGAATTCAAGAGTCTCATGTTCTCAACTGGCCTTTTAAAGTTCATGGCTGGTGGTCTACCACTTGAGCCACACCTCCATCCAGTAGAGCAATTTTACTGGCTATTTGGAGATAAGAGTCTCTTGGATTTTTCTGCCTAGGCTAGCTCTGAACCATGATCTCAGACTCCTGGGTAGCGGGATTACAGGTCTGAGCTACCAGCACCTGGCAAAGACTAGCTTCTTATATAACCTTAGATAAGTAACATATGGTCTACAATGGGATTGATAATTGTGTCGACAATATTTATTTTAGGAGAGTAAATAACAGTATAAATAAGAGAGTAAAAAATGATAGTACAAGTTTCACATTTTTCAGTATTGCGTAAAACAAAGAATTTAAAACAAAGTCCTACACAGGAAATGGAAAGAAGAAAAGAGGAGGATGAGAGGAAAGAAGTTTTGCTGTAAACTTACCAAGCTAGGGTCTACATTTGCAAAAACCAGGAAGAGTCCTGCATGTTCAGCATTGCTGATCCACATCTTTGACCCATTGATCACATAGTAACTCCCATTTTTATCAGCTCTGGTCTTCAAAGCAAACGAATCACTACCAGCTTCAGCTTCTGAAAGGCAGAAGCTTCCTATCTACATATGTGAGAAGAAAATCAAATGAACAACTGTATTTATCCTCTGCATAACAAATGCTAATGTAAAATGGACATTGTAGTTTATACCTTAGTACTTTAAAACAGACTGTGATCAAAATAGCATTTTGACAGAATTATTTCCCCCAAAGAATCCTATTTTGCCTAAGACAACTTAAGTATTTAAGAACACATTCCAGCTAAACACCAGTGGCTCACACCTATTATCCTAGCTACTTGGAGGCTGAGATCTGAGGATTGTGGTTCAAAAGCTTGAGGTGGAGCTGTGGCTCAAGTGGTAAAGCGCTGACTTTGGGTAAAAGAACTTAGAGACAGCACCCAGGCCCTGAGTTTAAGCAAAAAATCCCACATGTTTAAATAGATTAAATTATTTCTAATATTATAGCAGAAAGCTATCTCAATGCTAACTAAATGACCAACAAAGGCATTGGAAAATGGAATTGGCACAAAAACCCGCTTTTTTCAAGTTTTCTATTTTTTTTTTTTTGAGACAGTCTTGCTATGTAGCTTTGGCCAGCCTTAAACTACCAATCCTCCTGCCTTGAATTCGCAATCCTCCTGCTTCAGCTTCTGGAGTGCAGGAATTACGAATCTGCACAACCATTCCTGGCTAAAAAGAAGTTATCTAAGGATTATTTCCTAAATTTCCAAGTGGGAAATGAAGAACAGAGTACGTTTTTCTAAAAGGCTCAACTTACTGAACATTATGTGATTACTTGAACTGTGGTCTTGGGTAATAAAAGTCAATGTGCAACTACTTTTCTTCTGAAAACATTATAAACTTGGAAACGACCATCTATTTCAACAACTTCTTTCAACTCACTTTTTCTGAAGCCAGAATGGGCAAATAGGTGGCCTTCTGCTCTTCTGTCCCATGTTTTGTAATCAGCTTGTTAATTACTGTGTTCTGGATGTCACACATGAGAGACACAGATGCATCGACTTTGGCTAATTCCTCTATCACTAGGATAGAGGAAAAAAATGAAGCTCCTGTTCCTCCATACTTTGTATCGGTTTCAATTCCCATCAGCTGGAGGAAAGCAAAGGTGCAGGTTAACAAGCTGATTTTGTACTGGGAACTTCTTGCGAGAGGAAGTTCAAAAATCAATTGTACCTTTGAATTCAGCATGACTATTTTCCTATAAGTAATAAAATTATAACAAAAACTTTTGGGTTTTTGAAAAGGACAACATTACATGCTACAACTATCATTTGATTGATTTTGGCAGCCGCAAAGAGCAAAATTAAGAGGTAAAGTCCTTGTGAAACAAGCAAATGGAATGAGAAAATACCTGACACACACACACTGTGAATGGCCCTTCATGTCAAGAACTATAGCAAGTGTTCTGGTCTTTTAGCATAGTCCCTTTACACTGACCTGAATGTAATAAGTAAAGGCAGAAAAGTAACAAGCCATTGAGGCAATATTTACAGTTTTCTTTGCCTAGTTTCTTCTAGCAGGTTCTTCCACTTGGACGTTTTTTTGTTGTTGTTGTTGGTCGTGGGGCTTGAACTCTGGGCCTGGGCACTGTCCCTCAGCTCTTCAGCTCAAGGCAAACGCTCTACCACATGAGCTACAGCGCCACTTCCGGTTTTCTGGTGGTTTATTGGAGATAGGAGTCTCACAGTCTCTCCTGCCCGGGCTGGCTTTGAACCGTGATCCTCAGATCTCAGCCTCCTGAGTAGCTAGGATTACAGGCATGAGCCACCAGCGCCCGGCGGACTTTTTTTTTTTTTTTTTTGGCAGAGATAATTACTGAATGATCATTTGGGGGCCATTTTAGAAAGTCCAGGATGGTTACCAGACAACGTTCTCGCTGACATTCACTAGAGACATACTTGATAAGCCACAGGTACCTGATAATCATGACCAAGTGTGGGCTGAGGTGTACCAATAATCTTGAGCAAGGCTGGCTGTGCAGTCTCCATTTCTAGGTCTACAACATGAAACGTCCTTGGTCCTACTCCATTTGTAAGTGTTCTCATTTCAGAATAGGGGATGTGTGTATATATGACTCAAGATCCAGGTCACAGATATAGGCTAAGGCTCCTACTCTTCTCCAGGTACTTGGAATTGCTCCAGTCTGCAGCTTGGAAGACTTAGCTGACAAGAACCACAACATGGGGGAAGAAAAAAATGAATAAAATGTGACATAACCAGAAGTGATGCTTTGTGGAAGACTTGGGAGGGAAATGGATGTGCTGCAAGACTGAAAGGCAGGATAGCTATTGGATTATCTCGAGGTGGTGTCAGACATTCCTACTGTGAAGACAGTCGTTTCTCCTCCAGGAGAAATACATGACAGATGGCCGAGGAACTGGGTCAGTAGAGTCAGGAGTCAGGGCTACTATAAGCAAGAGCAGTTTATGAAGACTGTTGTTGGTTGCTCAGTGCTCTGGCCACAGGACAGCAATTTCCAAGCCCAGAGCTTGGAACAATGGCAGTGAAACGATCATGGAATCCAACTGCCTTCCATATTGGCCTTCTGTTTGGCCCTGTGTGGCTCTACGCTATTTTCTACTTTCCAAAAGTTTTACTGGCAACGTAAAATTGGAAAACTCATCAAAAGCTGATCACCTTAAAACAGGACGGAATGAAATGAGACAGCTAAGTGGCAGAGGTTATTTTTCAAACAGAATGACATGAGATTTCAGTCCATACTCTTTCAAAAGCAGTGATTAGCTCTAGGATATCCTTAGTACCCAAATTCCTTTGCACGTCTGGACAAGGCTGAGACCAGGAGTGGAGGTCGTGATATTTAAAACATTCCTGGAGTCCCCATACCAATCACCTCTCCCTGGCCACAGCCAGAGCAATTCTACTTTAATCTACATGATACGTTGTTGTTTCACTAAAAAGTAGGAAACCTGTTGTCCTGATCCATGTTTGCCATATACACAGGGATTCAGGCCAAGTATATGCTGTATTGCAGCAACTGATGAGTCTTAGTTGCAACAGTTGTCCTGTACACTGTAGGAGGCTTGGTAATCTCCCTTTCCTCTGTCCCCAGATGCCAGCAGCCTGATCCTGGGAGGGCAAAACTGCTCCAAGTTAAGAACTACAGGTCTATAGAAATATTTCTCTCATTTTCCTTATATTACAAAGCCTATTTCCAATTTAAAATGTTAGTTCAATTAAGAATCCTTAATTATATAAATAGTAACAGGGAACTAGGACCCCAATCAAAAAAGAGAACAGGTATTTTTGACATTTCACACCAGAATGTATTTACAAATGTCTGATGTTGAAGGATTATGAGATACATACCCCTTGTTGAAATAATCCTTGTATTACTGACTTTTCCATTTTTGCGTTTTCATCCATCGTTGAAACCAAAGGAGCCACTTGGTCCTGGGCAAATTTCTTAACTGTAGGAAAAACAATTGCTGGTCAGTGTACATACACTCAAGCAGCAGTCATTTTAGTCAAGGTTATAACAATTCATTAACAGTTTGCTGACAAATTTGTACTTTTAGACAGGTAAGTTATATGGGCACATTAATTAGAACTTGTGAACTAAAAAAAAGCCACAAAAACATAATTTCCTCTATACCCCTTTATTACCCTTGAGGACACTAAAGAATGAATAACAAATATATGTGGTACAAAAATATAAATACTGCAAAAAGTATAAAACATGAAAAAAAATGAAGGCCTATTCTCCACACTGGCTATCTTTGTCATCCCCAAATACAACTAATTTAAAGTCTATTTTTTAATGAAAACTTTTCTTTGAAAACTCTATCTACACAGGCATCTATCTATCTATCTATCTGTCTATCTATCTGTCTGTCTATCTATCTGTCTGTCTATCTATCTACATATCTATCTTACACAAAGGAATCTTAAGACACATTGAACTTCCACTCTACTGCCCCTCCTCTTTATTGTGGTACTGGGATTTAACTCAGGACTTCCCATTGGCTGATCAGTACTCTTTAAGGTAAGCTGTGCCCCAGCCCTTGTTTGCTTTTTAATTACTTTCTTGATAGGATCTAGCATTTTTGTCTGGGCAGGCCTCAGACTGCAATCCTCCTACCTATACTTCTCACCTACCTGGTATTACAAGAGTGAGCCATCATGCCTGGCCTCTCCACTTATAGCTCGATACCAACTAACATGGGCCTTTTTATAGATAATGGTCACATATAGGGGTTTTCTTTCTTCTTCTTCCTTTTTTTTTTTTTTTTCTTGTGCTAGTACTAGAGCTTTAACTGAATGCCCGGGTACTTTCCCTTGGGTTTTTTTCTCTCAAGGTTGGCACTCTACCACTTGAACCCCAGCTCCACTTCCGGGTTTTTGGTGATTAACTGGTGATAAAAGTCTCATGAACTTCCCTGTGTGGGCTGGCTTTGTACTGTGATCCTCCTCAGGTCAGCAAAAACCCAGCACTGCCTGACTAACAAGGGCCACCCAGAGCAATGTTTTTCCATCTCCACACCATGGAGATTTGAAGCTGGACAGTCTTTGTTGTGCAAAGTCTGTACCCTGCATATAGTTAGCAGTACCCTTGGTTTTGCCACTGGCTGCATTCTCCTTAATCCGCTGCAACCTGGAGCAAGGCAATAACGGAGACCAGACCATGGAATTGAGCTTTGGGGTATCAGGGGACCTGTAGTCTTCCGCCAGGTTCAGATCCCAAGGTTCCATTCACCAAGGTTTTTACTGGTCTTGTGCAAGAAGGTACAAACTTCAACATGTTGCAATATTTTGTATACTAGTGGTAGATGACCTCCTTATTCTGGGAAGCAGAGCTAAACAGTAAAAAGCTTAAAATTTGCATACTCCTAAGTCTACCCTCAGGCTCCCACACAGTTTAGAGTAGAGTTAGCCCACATCCAGGATAGAAATCTGAATTCGCTGATAGATCTTTCCAGGAAACTCCCAGTGTTTTGAGAGTATGTTGGGGAGATGGTATTCCAAACTCCTAGTCCTTTTGGGCTAACTATTTGGTAGTTACAGGCCCACACTCTAAAGCTATGTAAGAAACTGGAAAGGCAGCTTCTGGAAAACTCTAGGGAACCAGGGAACAGATGCTGAGATAGCCTGTATTCTGCTGTTGTTGTTTTTCACAGTTTGGACATGTATTACTTCCATTCAAGTGGCTCAAGCCTATAATCATCATTAGTTGTGAGGCAGAAACTGGGGCACTATAGTTCAAGGCCAGCAAGGCAAACATTGACAGTCCATTTCAACCACTGTCTGAGTGCCCTGGCCAGGGACAGCTACCCAGCTATGTGGAAGCACAATGGCCGGGTGTAGCCGTAGGCCCCCATTATCCCAGTGCACCAGGAAGCACAAGTAGGAGGATCGAAGCTCGGCATGAATCCCAACTCTGAAAACCAATGCAAAATGGGGCTGGAAGGGTAGCTAAGTGATAGAGAGCCTACTTAACAAGTGCAAGGCCCTAAATTCCATCTCCACTACTGCCAGAAAGAAAAAGAAACAAACAAAACTTTATTGGTGCACCTGTAATTCAGGTACTTGGGAAGCTATCGCAAGAGAATCACTTGAGCCAGGGGTTTGAGACTAGCCTGAACAACATAGTGAGACTGTTTCAAAGGCAAAACAAAAACCAAACCAAACCAAAGAATACTCTAAAAGAACCAACCAAATAAACAAAAACAACAAAACCCCATTCATAAACTTAGATGAGCATATCTTCTACTGTCATATGTCATGGTATATGATAGACCCAAGAAATGACCAGAAGAGTAACGCAGTGGGAACAGGTGGGAGACACTGACCGACTTCCTGCATCATCCTCTCTTCATCTGAAAACATCTGCAGTGGTGCGCAGGACAGTTCATTATTCTTTAGTTTGAGTAGAGCTTCTGACTGGGAAGATTTTAGGACATGTGGAGGAATTTTCCATGAAGACAGGCAACTTGGGAAGTTTCTTCTTAGCTTTAGGAAACAGCCAATGAAACAGAGAAGAAAGAAGGGAGAAATTTAAATATGAGTCTCTTTGGAAATAGTCTGATAGTCCATTCTTACATTTGTTAACTTTTCTTTTCTTTTCTTTTCATTTTTTTTTTTTTTTTTTTTGGTACTGGGAATCGAACCCAGGACGTTGCCCTTGCTAGGCAAGCACTTTGCCACTGAGCTACATTCCAGCTCCATTCTTACATTTCATATCACCTAAATAAGGAAGCTTACTTTAGGTATCTTCTAAACATAGATTAGTGTATCACTGTCTGAATCTCCATTACCAGCATTAAATGCTTTAAATAAACCAGCCAGAAAAAGGGAAAATAAGGGGAAAATGGAGCTCAGGATGAGAAGAAACATGCAAGAGACTGAAAGAAGAAAAAGGTAGCTGCTGCCACAAAGAAAATAGACTGGGGGAAAGAGTGGAAACACAGAGAAGGGACAACAGATACCTGAAGCAATTCTGCCCAGTGCAGATGCTGTAGTCTTATGTGTATCCCCAATGAATTTGGATGAATGAAAGCCTGAACCAACAAATTGTCCCAAAGTGCTGTGGAACTTGCCTAACCATTTTCAAACAATAGCTGGGCATCCATGGTTCATGCTACTCAGAGGCTAAGATCTGAAGTTACAGTTTGAAGGCAGCTCAGGAAGGAAAGTCTGAGACTTGTATCTCTAATTAACTACCAAAATGCCAGAAGCAGAGGTGTGGCTCACGTGGTAGAGTATTAGCCTTGAGCACAAAAGCTCAGGAACAGTACCCAGGCTCAGAGTTCAAGCCCCAGGACTGGTATAAAACAAAACAAATAACCAAATGAATTGCTTGAATTTCTTTTTTTTTTTTTTGGGGGGGTCCGGTCGTGGGGTCTGAACTCTGGGCCTGGGCGCTGTCCCTCAGCTCTTCAGCTCAAGGTTAGCGCTCTACCACTTGAGCCACAGCGCCACTTCCGGCTTTTTTCTTTTTGCTTATGTGGTACTGAGGAATCGAACCCAGGGCCTCAGGCAATGCAAGGCAAGTATTCTACCACTGAGCCACCTTCCCAGCCCAATTGCTTGAATTTCTTATTTCTAGGGGAGATTATTTACTTCACCAAGCCCACTATAGAATCCTTTCTGTCTTTTATGTCACCTTTGTACATAAGTTAATCATTAAAAGAAAACCCACCACTGAGCAACTCAACAAGCAGGTGGACCTTGATAATACCTATTTCCTGCTGACACAACTGAGAGCCACTTACTCTCAATCCTGCTGCTGCCAAAGTATATGGCAGCTCAACACAGTGATGATTTCAGAGGGAATGTGCTTAGAAAGGTAAGACATGGCATACAACATAGAGTGTGATTACTGAAGATGCTTTCTGTAAGACAGTGACTATATGCTAAGTGAATGGAATCTGGTTTCAGCCAAAGCATTAAAACATACTCTGTCTGTTCTCTTTAATAGGATCGAGGAAATGTGTGCTTTCCTTGCCTGTCAGTGCACAGCTGGGATTTTGGCTGGTTTCTGATGTCCCCTGCCCTCTGGGGTTGACTGTGGTTGCTGTGGCTTTGGTGTCCACTCCATCAAAATGATTTTCCACAGTTATAACCCATTGCACCACATCATCACATTTTTTTGTACAGGGCAGCAATTGCTACTTGAATGGAATAATGGTTATTTATGTCTTGCCAAATATTTTTTGGAGCTCAATTCTGATCTGTTTCCTACAGGATTGACCAGAGTTCTGTTGCACTGTGGACAGAGAAAGAACATCCATGACCTTAGATGGGAAGGGGAAATATTTTATTTCATTGAAGCTATTCTTGCTATTACGAGTATGAGCAAGATAAGGTAGAATTAGCACTATCTGTGACTCTGCCCTCAAAGAAATACAGCTATTATACTGAGTTGCTGCTTATGGCTTAAGATATTGTTTATGTGGGAGAGACTGGGGGTAAAGCAAAGGAAGGGGTGATATAAAAAATGTACTCATTACCTGATTTATGAAATGGTAAGTTCACTGTACAATACCTTAATAATAACAGTAAACTATGTTAAAATATTGTTTGTGCTCATTATCACTTCAAAAATCTAGCTACTAGATTATTTGGAAAGTATATATCATTATATGAAATTTTAAAAGTCTTATAACTTTAATTGTAACTGATTTCTTTATATTTCTTCCTTTTTTTTTTTTTTTTGCCAGTTCTGGGGCTTGAACCCAGGGCCTGAATGCTGTCCCTGAGCTTTAGTGTTCAACCACTTGAGCCACAGCTCCCCTCCTGTTTTTTTTTTTCTTTTATAGTTCATTAGATATGAGTCTCATGGACTTTCCTGCCTTGGCACCATGATCCTCTTATCTCAGCCTTTTAAGTAGCCAGGATTAAAGGTGTAAGCCACTGGCACCCAGCTGATTTCTCTTCTATTTGATGCATTTTAAGACATCTGTAGAAAAGGTTTATAAACTTTACTACATTGCTGTGTCTGCTCTATACCCTTTACTCATGGCCCCAAAAGGTAAGAACTCCTGAACATGGAATGATCTGGTAAGGCTTTAGTTAAGTCATTAAGTTCAAACATTGCTCCTGCATAACGAAGTGTTGTCCCAAGTGTTCTTAAATCTCCTTATAATCTAGAAGCTGTCATAATACATGAAAGGCACAGGAAGACCTAGTAGGAAAGCTTCAGATAAAGACATAGTGATCCTCTGCCAAGGGAATTCCTCAATACGAATTCCACTCTAAATGCCCACTGTCATCAGATCTCTGTGAGTGTGCCCTCCAGGGTCCTTCCTCTCTGACACAAATATGTGGAAGATAATATGCACAGATCTGAGCATATTATTTGCCTCTTCCCAGTGCTGGTACGTTATAGAATCACTTGTTCAGTGCTCAGTGACTTTTGTCACAGATGACCATCTGAGACAACCCTAAATTCACAGCCATACCCTGAACCTAAGTGTCCACCACTGCCCAGATTCATGTTTCTTTGCTCAGTCCTTCTCTCATGTTCTGAAATAATCACCTCAAATCTGACTGTCTTCAAAATTTCACCCCTCACTGCCAGCCTACAACCTCTCCTGTGTTAGAATAAACACCCACAATAGGGGGCTGGGAATGTGGCTTCATGTACAGTGCTTGCCTAGCATGCATGAAGCCCTGGGCTCGATTCCTCAGTACCACATAAACAGAAAACGCTGTAAGTGGCAGTGTGGCTCAAGTGGTAGAGTGCTAGCCTTGAGCAAAGGAAGCACAGGGACAGTGCCCAGGCCCTGAGTTCAAGCCCCAGGACTGGCAAAAAAAAGAATAAACATCTTCAGTAGGAACCTATTCGAGTCCTCATGCCAAATTCATACACCTCTCCTCTCCTCTCACAGTAAACATTGTTTTTCCTCTTAAGAACAGCCACTTCTCTTACTCTTCCCCAGGTCTATCCTCCTCATCCTCTCAGGATCCTTAGCCATCCTTTTTCCCTCTCACTCAAACTTCTCTCAGCATGAGAACTTGCTCTGATTACTGTGTTCACTCCACCTGCCCCTCTAATTCCACATTCTTTCTCCTCCCCTCCACAGTCAAACCTCATCAAAACATGGCCATACTTGCTGGTTCACTCCCCACCACCATTAGTGGAGTCCTCGGTCAGGTCACCGACATCTCCATGCTTTTCAGGCTTCCACTTACTTGCTGTCCACACAGCTGCAGCTGAGCACATCCTCCTGCCAACGCTCTTGTGCCTGCTCCCCATGACTGCCCCTTCCTCCTTGTCTGTCTAGCTGTCATCTTTCTTTCCTCCTGTCATCTCTCCCCTATGCCCAGCTACCACTTAGGAAAGGTGAGGGCAGAGGGACAGAGTCTAGGCTGTGGTTTGAGTGTATGTCACTGGTGCAATCATTTTGGATGGTTTAGTGACAGTAAAGTTAAAGACTTCAAAATTGGGTTCAGAGGCATTTAAACTTAATGGCTGATATGATGTTACTGAGCAGGGTCTTTGAGAGGCCACGAGGAAAGGAATTAAGAGGCTTCACATAACGTTCAACCCACTTGCCCTTCTGCATTCTGTCATGTGAAGTGACAACTAGTCTGCTGGTTTTGGGCATCCCGGCATCCAGAACCTGTGAGAGAACTATGTCTATTCCCTATAAAACAAATGGCTATCCCTGTCTATGGAATTACGTTATAGCAGCATGAAGCTTGTTCAGACACCACATCTGTAGAAAGCCCAGAAATTCTACTTTAGTTCACATGCACAAGTAGACAAATGTAAATAAAAGATGCAGTAAAATCTGTAAAGGTGAAAAGTTAAAAAAAATCTAGTAATCGATCAATAAAGGAATATATAAATTGTGGAACAAAAATCCAAGAGTATATCACAGCTGTTTACATGAACTATGGCGCTACATGGATCTATAATGGACCAATCTTGAAAAAAAAATGTAACACTGAGAAAATAAAGCAAGAGGTTCTGTGTGGGATGATTGCATTTATGTACACATTTAAAACACACAACTGACAGTACATAAGTTCATATGTGCTTATATCCAACTGTGGTAGAAGTTGAAAGGCTTGAATTAGAAGTACGTATCCTAAAACTACAAGGCCAGCTATTTCTGAGTATGAGAAAATGTATTCTTTTTTTTTGTCAGGCGAAAGTGTATTTGGTTTTGTGGAATATTTTCTTTACTTAGCTCAGTTGTAGCTGTTACCTGTACTGCTACTGGCACTGTTACCAGCTAGCCAAGTTAGGGTGATAAAGCGTTGATGAAGTTAGAAAAATACTTTCATAATTGCTAAGTGAAAAGAAAAATAAACCTGTGACAGAATTAGGGAATGGCCCCTTTCTTATCTTGGTACTTATCAATTGTACTTATCAACTGTACTTAGACTGTGAGCCAAGCTCCTTGATAAGGAAGAGGGAAGGTTTGGATTTGCATCAAAGCCTAGGAACTGCCCTGGAGGGGGTGCCTGCGGAGAATAATGGCATTTCACCCTTTTGTGCAAAAGTAAATGGAAATGATGATGAAATCTATCTCTCTTGTGTGTCAGAGTCGTGCATTTCTAATGTAAGGAAACGTAAAATGACATGGATTTACTAAGTAGTGGCTTTCCTCTAGATTTACAGAACCTGAAATACCTGATGACCTTCAGGTAACAGCAAAATGTGTATCTAACACCTGCCATTGGCTACTGCTCTACTGTAACTACAAGCAGAGTTAACTGTTTAACTTGTAAGGAAGCCATGTATATATTTAAAGGGCTGCCTTAGAAGACAAAGACTGGCTGCCACCACTGCGGTATTTTGGAAGAAGAGGGAAAACAGGCTTTGCGCTGGAGATGTGCACCTGAAGTCTAGATGTGCACCTCAGTACGGTACTCCTGTCCCATTCTGGGTATCTCTTCTCTCTCCCTACAAAAGCCCTTTTGTGTACCTGAGTCCCTTCAGACACAACTCTAAGACAGCTATCCTCTAGCTCCCCTTCATCTTCTTCAGGGGCTGTCCCTTGAATAAAACTAATTTCTGGAGAGGTGGTTTCCAGTGGTGAGCAGATGTGAGGCAGGTGAGCTACAGAGAAAGCAAGCAGGCACTCAATGGCTGGTCAGTGTGGGGAGTGTGCATCCTGTCTCCTGCCTGTACTGTTCAAGTCCACTCCTCCTCAGGCTGGCTCTAACTCATGCACAGTGGAATGTGTCTGTCCACAGTGGCCAGCCAAACTTCCCTTCATAAATTATCCCAGGTATTTGTTATAGTGATAGCTGAGTAAATGGATGGTGGTTTTGGTTTGTTTTCTTTTCCTTTACGATAACAAGCGCAGGATTAAAGGGTAATCTGTTTCAGTTTTACTCATTGTTATTGCCTGAGGTTAATTTAGCACATAAAAGTGGGTTTATATGGATCAACATGGCATATAAGTAGCTTTGCAGGTTTCTGGAACAATATCTAACGTAGATTATAACTCAACCTAAGTCTGTGGACAATGTAGAGACAGTGCTGTGGTACAGTGAGTTGTTGGAACTGCAGTGGCTGTTTCCTCCTGCATGCCCTGGGTGACTGGTGCCTTCCAAGTTCCCTGTGAGGAAAAGGAGGAGGAAGACAGCCAGGATTTGTTAGGTTTTGTCTAGTATGCTCTACCTGCCAGACTAGGAAATGTAATGCAACATTGCTTTATTATTTTTTTTTAATTTTTTGTCGGTCATGGGGCTTGAACGCAGGGCCTAGACAGTGTCTCCGAGCCTTTTTGTGCTCAAGGCTACTGCTCTTTGACTTTAAACTACAACACCACTTCCTCCTGAGTAGCTAGGATTACAAGTGTGAGTCATTGGCTCCTGGCTACTACATTGCTTTTGTTTGATTTTTGTGACCTTTATTTTACTTAACAAAGGCCCCAAAGAGCAAGAGAAGTGAATCTAGAAATGCTCGAGAGAAGCCACAAAGCAGTTCACCTTAAAAAAATTATAGTACACTGAGGGTTCCATACTATGTTTGCTTTCACGACTCCCAGGGGGGAGGAGGGGGCGAGGGGGGGATGGCTTAGCACATATGTGTTACAGGTAAGGAGAAACTACTGTACATTAAATGATGAAGTGTTCCTTTCTTCTTCTAACAGCTAAAGGATTCACAATCTTTTTCTCTATGGGTTGTTTGTTTTTACTTAACTCTGACCGAAAGTGGAATATTCAGCTTAAGATCTGATTGAAGCACTCATAGCTCATTTTACCTTTCCTGGTCCCTTCCCTGCTTTCACTTCCCCAAGGCCAGGCTTCTGTGGAGTCTCTCCAATCTCTGCTTGCTTTCTCCACAAATGGTGCCTTCTGTTCTTGGTATTCTCCCAAAATACCCCAACACTCTGGTGTGAAATAGGGTCAAAACAGATGGGTACAGAGCCCAGGGATCAACATAGAGGAGACCGCCTTGCTTTCCATGTGACCTGGGCCAGAACAGCAAGTTCTCATTCATAAACATGAAGGAAGACATTTGCTTTTCTCTATTCCTGAAGAAGTCTTAAATGGTAGGATTCTTCTGCAATGTAAAGTTTTTCTTTTCTAATTGTGAAATGATTTAGATCCAACGCGTTATGATGAGGTAAGGGGAATTTCTTGGATCACCTTCTTTTCAGGGAGCTCAGGCTATGCAGCAGAAAGAACATTTGAGTAGCAGTCAGATCACCAGTGGTCCAGGACAAGGTTGTACAGTAAATGCCTGCAGGTCAGGATGACACTGAGCTGAGACAGGGGAGTCTGTGTTAGAGATGAGTTCTAGCATTGTTGTCACTTGTTTGGTTCCTTTACTTTATGGGGGAGGAGGGGATACAAATTCAGCTGGTACTTTTTACTCCGTCTTTTCCCTCTTCAGGTCCAATAGCACATGAGCTGTAAGGCCTCCTCAAACTGAGGTCCACCCATTCCCCTTTTGCTTTTCTGCTTCCCTTCAAAATTTACCCAGAATGTCTGTACTCTACTCCAAAGTCTCAGACTTGGCTTCTGCTCTTTCTTACTCTCAGCTGCCCATATGCTCATCTGCATCCAGATTTCTCTTTGACTTCTGTGATACTTTCTACACCTGTTCCTTGAACAGCCTTTTTTTTTTTTTTTTGCTTATGTGGTGCTGAGGAATCGAACCCAGGGCCTCAGGCATGCAAGGCAAGCACTCTACCACTGAGCTATCTTCCCAGCCCTCCTTGAACAGCTTTTGAAAAACCTTTTCAAGTGCTGTTGAAACACTTCAATTACTAAATCTTTCCAGCGTCCTTTTCATATGCCTTCTTTTCTAATAGTCAGTGGCAAGCTAGTGGAGGGCTTGATTACACATGCAGACTTTCCAGGGCTATCTGCTCCTTTAGGTCTCATCTGATGAATTCCTTCTATAAGCTATTGACTGTTTTATCTTGCAAAGCCCTTTCACAGCCATTTCCACTCCCTGGTGGAATCTTTCAAAAGCAGATCAATTTCTAGAGTCAACAAACTGCCCATGGCAAACACTTGGCCAGTTTTCTCCCAAGTGGCAAGAATAGAGGTCTCCTTTCTCCACTCTCAAGGCAATATGATATAGACTATATTGGGTAAACTTGCCCTCAGCAGACACTGGCAATGTCTGGAGACATTTCCAGCTGCCACAGTTCAGGAATGCTCTGGCATCTTGTGGGTAGTGGACCAGAATAGCTCAAAATATCCTAAGCCACATAGGGTACCTTCCTATAGCAGACAATGGTCTAGCCAACGGCAATAGCACCACGGTTGAAAAACTCTGGTCTAACCTTTAGGAAAGAAGGAACTGAGGCCACTACAAGAAGCCTGAGAGCAAGGAGAAAGAATCCTATGGCTGCTGAAGAGGACTTTTTAAATGTTTGGCCTTGGCACCAGGGAGAAAAGAATGGGAATCGAGATCATATTTACATCTGCAACAAAGCAGCTCCTCCTATGGTGAGGAGGAATAAGTGCTCTACAAGCTTGCATGCTATGAACAGAAAAGGCTGTCAGCTGGGAGTGGTGGCAACTGTGTGAGCAAGTCCTGCAGGAAGGAGCAGGATAAGCCTGTGCTTGCTTCAGTCTGTATCGCAGAGGCCCAAACTCTATTATATGACAGGGACTTGCCGTGGGAACTCATTCCATCTCTTGACAAACTAAGTAACATGAGCTCTTCTGGCATACTATTTCTTAATTGAGAAGAGTCTTTACTTTCCTGGATCCATGGCCTGGAATCTCTACCCCTTTGCTGCCCTATCTAAACCCATGCTATCACTTCTCTGGCAAGTGACTTCAAGTCCTACCTCCTCTGCTTGAGTGTGCTCACATTATTAGCAGTAGCAATTTGCTGTCTTAAAAAGTCCTAATGTCCATCTCCTCAATCAAAAATGCCATTCTCCTGAGGTCAAGGACTGTGTTGTAAGCTTCTACATCTTTAGGACTTGGTCAAATACTTTGCATAAAATAAAGACAGCCTGCCCCTTCTTTCAGTCAGGCCACTGCATGGACAGCTATTGTTCACAAGTATCTATGGTATCACGAGCTGTCCTAGCACATAGCATCCCGGATCTCATTTGATACTGCTGTTCTCCCACTTGGCAGAGAGAAAATGGATGCAGAGGGGGAAGTCACTTGTCTGTGGTCAACAGGCTAAAAGGTGGTACAGAGAATTCACAGGTGGTACAGAGAATTCACATTCAAGCATCCTGACTCAATGGCCCAAGAAGTGCTTTCTCTTTTACTGTACACAAATAATTCACTTGCTTGTCATCACAGTCTATTTTGTTCTGTTCTGCTACAATAGTCCACAGTGTGTTGTTACTAAACAGCAAAAACATATTTCATCATAGTTCTGGATACCAGCAAGTCCAAGATCAGGGCACTAGCCTTTCAGCTATGTTACTCCATGCTAGGAGGACAAAGAGCAAAGAACTGGTCCTCTTATAAAGAACTGAATCTCATAAAAATGTCATTGACTCGAGAGGGCAATGCCCCATGATCTTAACACCTCCTCTGAGGTCCAGTTCCTAGTTCTGCAGTGGGGTTTTCAACATATGCACTCTGGTGGCCACATTAAAACCACAGCATCCCCAAGCTTTTTCTACCTGGAGGTCAAATGTATGTCCAGCACACAGGGCTAGCTAGCATGATGATTAGCAAACAGCTGAGCAAAACTTCTATACAGACTGGAAGCTGCTGGCTGGCAGATCATCCTCTCAGGAAGAGTCACTGAATGGAATCACTTGAAGAACACTCTCCAGGAATCACTTCTTCTAAAACACGGAGGTGGTAAAATGCGTGGCAGTCACAGGTTGACTAATGGTTTGATTCTCCCCTAAATGGGATGCTTAAAGGAAATGGACATGGGGTAGAGGAGTTCTGAACAGTTCTAAACTGTTCCTGCAGGAACAGGATGAACAGATCTGATAAGGCAGAGGTACGCTGATGCCAGCGTTGCAACCCGAAGGCTGTGTGGCCTGAGAACACTGGGAAGACCTGTCTTTATTTGCAAAATCAAGCCATCATTACCTATCATATCAGGAAATGGGACAATGTATGTAAAATACTGTTCCTGGTCTAGGCATTCAACAAAAAGTGCGTTCTCCATTTATCTCTGGATAGGGACCCAAATTAGCCCTACCTTGTGATTTCCTATGTCCTGTGGCACCTGCTACTATAGCAATGCACCTATACTTTAGCTCTGGTTAACTGTCTTGGTGGTGCTATGCCCTCAGTGGCTCTCCACAACTCTAAAATATCATGAATTCCTTTAAACAAACTCATTCCCCTTTGCTATAGTGTCTGCTCTTTTTTTTAAACCTCTTATGTTCTAAAAAAAAAATCAACTTCCAGAACACTTTTATATCCTCTCTCAGTGGTCCTAGTCTTCATTCTTTAAACTCACCGGCTCACTATGGTTTCTTCAGGATTTGTTCCATGCCTATAAATACGTGGCCAGAGTTTTAACTCCTTCAAGTGAAAGATACACTTTCCAAAGGTAGGCTGTTTACATCTCTGCTATGTCTTCTCTTACTGCATGTGGCAGTAAGAGCTAACCTTTACTGAAAACATGCTGGGTACTACTAAATTCTAAGTGCCTTCCATGAACATAAAGAACTCATTTAGTCTTCAAAACAACCCCATGAAGTGTTATTATTCTTTCCATTTTACAGACCAAAAAACTGAGACCCATAGAGATTCAGTAATTGAACCATGGTTGTAATGGCATAGGTAGTGAAAGAACCTGGCTCCAAATCCAAGTTTAAAAAAATCCACTTTCTTCACCCTCATGGACAACATTTAGTCAATTACAAATGCTAATCTTTGCAAAAGAGCTCTAGAAACTATGAAGGATTACAAACCGGAACTAGCAAATCCAAAGTAGCTTTCCAATGTCTGTAAGGAAGGATTGGTGGTAGTAGTATGGTAAATTAGGTTTATCATTCCTAT
The DNA here is from genome assembly GCF_024711535.1 of Dipodomys merriami. Lineage (NCBI taxonomy): Eukaryota > Metazoa > Chordata > Mammalia > Rodentia > Heteromyidae > Dipodomys > Dipodomys merriami. The sequence continues at coordinate 12,970,321 of NW_027205048.1, read as the reverse complement.
CTGAATAGCTGTTTCATCACTTTTTAACCTTTGTCAAGTCCCTTAATCCTTTTCAGAACTCTCTTCATCTGCAAGATCAAATCAGTATTTACTAGGATGTTTGTGAGAAAAACTTGGGTGTGAAGAGGGTTATGAGGGGAAAATCTGGGAGAAAATGAGGAAGGGGTGACACTGTTCAAAGTGAAATGTACTTATTATTTGACTTATGTCAACTGTAACCTCTCTATACATCACCTTTACAATAAAATTAAAAGAAAATCAGAAGCAGTGAGTCCACAAAGCACACAGGACAGCTCGTGGTAAATAAATCTCCTTGGAAGCCAGCCCAGGCAGAAAAAAAAATCCCGGGGAGAGACTCTTATCTCCAGTTATGGTGCCCTGGCTCAAGTGGTAGAGTGCTAGCCTTGAGCACAAGAAAGCTCAGGGACAGCGCCCAGGCCCTCCTCAGTTCAAGCCCCACACCCGACCAAAAAAAAAAAGGAGTAAAGTGAAAAGCAAGCGTCAGCAATGAAGTACTGACTCTGACAAACCTAAGTGTCTCCAACCGTGCAACGCTTCTAGGAAGCTGGAGAGGATTAAGGGTATTTAATGTAGCCGTGACGACGGCCACGGGGACAGTTTGCGTCGGTCCACGGTGCAGGCAGCTACAAGAAGAGGCTGAGTCCCGGGGAACAAGACCAGAAAAGGGCTTCCCAGGGCCACGGTGGCCCCCGATGGGAGACAGGTGTGTGTGTGGGGGGGGAGGGCTCTCCCTTGAAGCTAAGTAAGCTCGGAATGGGACCGCGCCCGCACCCCTGGCCAGGCTCGGGCGGAGAGGAGCGTTCTCGGGGAGAAGGCGGGCCGAGGCCCCTCGAGGTGACACTTCTGCAAAACACCTCCGGAGATCCGGGATTCGAAGGCGGTGACCAAGCCAAAGGACACGTCGCTGTCGCGACCCACCCATTACAAGCAAGGTGCGTGCATCGTCCAGGAAGCTTCTAGACCAGGCCCGGCCCGCTTCCCACCAGCTGTTCACCCCGGCTCCCGCGAGGGAACCGAATGCCCGCGGGGCGCCAGGCCCGGGGCGCGCGGTGGGGCGCCGCGGGCGGCTCCATCCCGTTAGCGGGCCTAGCCAGCGAGGACGCACCAGATCCCCAGCCAGTTCACCACCGAGCACTCACCAGCCGGCTGTGGCGCAGCAGCCCAAACGTTCCGCTCGCTGGCATCTCGCTGCCGGCTGGGACCGCAAACTGCACGGCTCTGGCCAGAGCGGGCGCGCCAGCCAGGGCTAGGTGGAGCCGAGGGGGGTGGAGCGGGGCCCCGCCCCTCTCCTCTCGATCCCCGCCCCTCCTTCCTAGACCACGCCCCCTCGCGCCTACGGAACCCCAGGAGAGACATACCACCCTCTCCGCGGCTTGCGCCCTATGCCTTACTCACGCGAGACTTGGGCAAGGCTTGGGGGCGGGAAGGGAGCCGGAGACACAACAAACATGGCGGCGGCGGCGGCTGCGACGGTGACGAAGTCCGAGGCGGTTGTGGCGGCGGCAGCGGCGTTGGACCAGGCGGTGGGGGTGACTCGGAGTGGTTGTCAGGACGTAAGTAGCCCGTGGCCGGGTCGCACGGCGAGGCCGCGGTTGACCAGGCAGGACCGAAGGAAGGCCCGAACCGGCCTCGCCGCGGGCCGACGGGCGCCGTCCGAGCCTCGGCCCGTTGGCGAGCGGGGTCGCGACCCGGAGCCTGCGCGGCCGGGCGCTCGGGGGCGGCGGGGTGCCCGTGGCCGCGGGCGTCCCGGGGAGCAACGCCTGCGCGCCCGCGCCGTCGGGCCGGAGCCCGGCGCTGCCTCCGGCCGTGACAGGTGGCGGGTGGGGGGCGCCCCCCGTGTGTGTCCCCTCGGGGCCGCCGGGGCGGGGTCGGCCGAGCGCCGTGCTCGCGGTCCTGAGGCGGACGTCGCCCCGACGCCGCGCCCGGCTGCGGGGTGGGCGCCGGGCTTTGTCACCCCGGGCTCTGTGTCTCCTGAGGCCGCCAGGGTCCGTCCCCGGGGCGCGCGCGCCCTGCCCCGGGGGACTCCCGGCGATTTGGGGGGACGCTGCCGCCGACACCTCTCGGCACTGGGGCCCCGACGGGCGTCTGCGCCCCGCGCAGCGCGTGAGCCCGTCTCTCCCGGGCGCACGCGAAGTCTAACGGGGGCGGGGGGGCTCGTTTAGAGACCCCATCGTGTGCCAGTTAGAACCCGGAAGGGAATGACAGGTGTGGGAAGACATAAAGAAGTCTGGGAAACTCAGAAAGTTTGGAAGAAACGAAACGAAACTTTCATGTGTTCACTTGTGTATCTGAACTTCTACATAGACATTCACGCGTGTATATAAAGGTACACAAATGTGTCCGTATATATAGTAACATGTATGCATGTTATGTGTGCGTATGCATGTATAACGTGTTATACACATATGTATATGATTATCCATATTATGCATATATTTGCTAAAAGTTAAATGATTGTACAGTGGGTTACAGTTTAATAGCATTGTCCATTCGTCTCTTCTTTTCCCTCTTTCATTTGAGGGGTCGGTACTGGGGTTTGAACTCAGGGTCTAGGTGCTGTCCTTTAGCTTTTTCGCTCAGTGCTTGAGTTCTGCTATTTGAGACACACCTTCGCTGCTGCTGCTGCTGCTGTTGCTGCTGCTGCTGCTGCTGCTGCTGCTGCTGCTCCTGCTCCTGCTGCTCCTGCTCCTGCTCCTGCTTCTCCTCCTCCCTCCTCCTCCTCCTTTTCTTTTCTTTTCTTTTTCCTTTTTTCTGTGGATAGTTGGAGAAAAGAGTCTCATGGATTTACCCACCCAGGCCAGCTTCAATCCACAGTCCTCAGATCTCAGCCTCCTGAGTAGTTAGGACTACAGGCTTGTGAGCTATGGGAGCCTTTCCATTTGCCATTTCTCCCATCCCTTTCCCCCCACATTTCCTCACTTCCGTTATCACATACCTATGAGAATTCTGACTGTATTTGTCCTGCTTTCCCTTTTTCATCATCCATTCCATCCCATTAGCCTCCCTTTCAGTCTCAATTCAGCTTCCTAAACCTCATTTTGAAACACCTAGACTAACAGTTTTAAAATTCTCATTTTATTTTATGTTGTATCTTCAACACAGCTAGGTATTAATATATATTCTTGGAAGTTGGTTGCAATGAATTGAAATGTTTGATCTTTTCCCTTTCTGGCCCAGTGTTTCCTAGCAAACTATAACTGTTGTATTATGAAAGAGTAGGGAAAATGAGATCAGAGATAGACTTGTTGGGTGTACTGGGGGTTTGTTTTTTCCATTGTTACAGGTATTTCTGTAATATAGGGTTAGGGAATTGTTTTTATACAACTATAGCTGTTCATGTGTACTAAACCTGACCCAGTTAAAAGTTTGCTGTAATAAGGTTAAATTTTAGCTTTGGAAAAGTTTTTGAAATATGAAAAAAATAGTCTTCAGAAATCACCAGTAATAAGATGAGAATGACACATGCTGGTTATTTTGGGGTGATCCTATGGAGCTCTTGCTGACCTGAGGCTATTGCTTTGCTTTGTTCCTTGGTTATCTCTTTACATAGATCTTTTCAGTCATTAGTAATGGTAAGATTGGCACACATCGTTTTATTAGTTCATTTAACCTGAAGATGCTAATAAGGTTTTAGACCTTTGTATGACTTTGATTTCAGTTGAAATTTTCTCCATAACCTTTTGGAGGAGTCCCCTGGTGTATCTCCAGTGTATATTTTGACTGTGCTACATTTCATTAATGTTGTAATTAAAGAAAAAGGTGGAACTGATTGGTGGTGCAAGATTCGATTACATAGTTCTTCTTTTGGATTTCCTCCAAAATGGTTTTATTTGTGTTTTACTTTTTTGTGTTTGGATTTCTCAGAGCCTCAGTACAATATTCCTTTTTTATTTTTGCCGTCAAGGAATTTTTGATAATTAGGAAATCAAGAATTGTATTCGAATTCTTTTTTGAAGGCCACACAAACCCCACCTCACTTGTCAGCCTTCTCAGTAAGTATTCCCTTGGAAATAAATCTGGTCATAATTATTAGGTAATAGAAGTAAACACTTCTGTTGGCTCTAGAAACTTTTTTTGTATAGGTCTGCCAGACCTACAAATTGTTATTGTATAGTAAGTTAGTTGCTAAATATTCTTCCTTATCATTTGTAAGTCTTTCATTTGTAACTCTTCAATCTAAACACTTCTCAAAAACCATCAGGTAAATGAAGTGCTGCTATTCACTAAATTCTTCCACAGTTTGTGGGGTATGTTAAAGAGCCTTTTTTTGGTTCTTATCTTACCTCTGCTGCAATTGTTTTATAATTCACAGCCTAAGTACCATTTGTTTTAGCTAATTAGTTCCTGATTAAGAGATGTTGTGTGTGTGTGCCCATACATGAATATGTGTATATATTACACACATGTCTGTCTGCATGTATGCACATACTTTCCAACAACATTTCAGATATGAGAAGAAGACAGACCAGAGGACTTTATACAGGGTAAATTCTTTTTTCAGAGAGATCAGGAAAGTTGTAGAATAGTTTAAATCACTTTCTTGAATGTAAAGAGATTTTCTTGTTCTTCTTAGGCTGGAGGTGTGGATGAAGTGATAAAGCCTCAGCTGAAGTAGCAGGCCCAGTAAGCTTAAGGCCTTGAGCTCAAGTTCTGGTACTACCATAACAGAGAGAAGGGGAGGGAAGACAATGAAGAGAGGAGAGAAGGGGAGAGAAAATAGAAAAGGAGGAAGGAAGGGAAAAAGAAAAAAACATTTTTGAGATTTTGAGTCAGTAAATAGAGGTCCTGCCTAGGAAGGATAAAGCCCTGAGTCCAAATCCTACTACTGCCAGGAAACAAAATACCACTTAATTCTTAGATATCCCTTTTTTTCTCTACTGCCTGTGTTTTAATCATAAGGCTTGAAAATAATTTTTCTCTTTGGTTGATATAATCAGATGTCTGTCTTAGTTCAGGCTAAGAGATTGCCACAGACTGGTTTAAACAGATATTTATTTTTAGAGTTCTGGGGCTAGGGAGTTTAAGCTCAAGGTGTTGGAAGATTTGGTGTTCAGGGAAGGCCTGCTTTCTAGATATCCCTTCATAGCAGAAAGCTGAGAGGAAGCTCTGTTTTTTATATGGTCACCAACCCTGTGCAGAGAACGCCACATTTACAATCCAGTTATCCAAAGGTGCAGATCATCTTGGAGGTTAGGATTTCAACACATGCATTTTAGGGACACATGTTTGGTTTGTAGCAATATCAGCAAAAAGAGTAGATCTGGTTTGGATATACCATTAAAATCTGCATTGGAGAATGCTTCAATATTTGTTTTCCAGATGGCATAGTTCTATACAGTAACAATTTGTGTAAGTAATTTTTTTGTCCAGCAGACTCCAGAGTATAATGTTCATGGCCAGTTGGAAAGATACCATTGAATAAAATTTTAGTTTGCTGAGTATTTTTTTTTTCTTTTTTTGTTGGTCATGGGGCTTGAATTCTGGGCCTAGGCACTGTTCCTGAGCTCTTCAGCTCAGGCTAGCATTCTACCATTTGAGTGACAGTGCCACTTCCTGTTTTCTGGTGGTTAATTGGAGATAAGAGTCTCATGGACTTTCCTGCCTGGGCTGGCTTTGAACTGTGATCCTCAGATCTCAGCCTTCGGAGTAGCTAGGATTATAGAAGTGTGAGCCACAGGTGCCTGGCTGCTGAGTATTTCTTAAATTTTGTCCCTCAATTTTCCACAGGGATTGGTTCTGGGACTTGTAGATATTAAAATATGAGGACACTCAAGTCCCTTACATAAAATGGAGTAGGATTTACTTACAATTTATTTATACACTTCCTCCCATATTAGTATTTTTTAATAGGTGCTGTGTTGTGTAGACTGGTCTTGAGTGGCACTTCTACATCAGCTTCCCAGTTACTAGAATTATAGGCATGGATTGCCAAACCCAGATCCCCCATATACTTTAAGTCATCTCTGGATTACTTACAACTGACAAAATGTGCATAGTTATTATATTTGCAAAGTTTTTAATTCATCAGTGCTTTAGTAGCATCTACATGTAGAGTTCTTAGATTCAACTTTCATTTCTGAGTTCTGATTATAAGGACAGGAAGATGATTTGGATAGAAAAACCTATATTTTCTTTTTACAACTACTAATATTATTAAAATTAATTAAAATTAATGACAATATTTTCAGAGTTGAAAATATATTGTGCTTAGAAATACTGACTTCAGATGTATGAAGCTTTATTTTGAGCTAAAGAATTTTCTTCTTTTTTTGTGTCTTGGTCCTGGGGCTTTGAACTCAGGGACTGGGCACTGTCCCTGAGCTTTTTCTGCTCAAGGTTAGTGCTCTAGGACGTGAGCCACAGCTTTACTTCTTTTTGCTGGTTAACTGGAGATAAGAATCTCACAGACTTTCATGCCGTGGCTAGCTTTGAGCCATTATCCTCTGATCCTAGCCTCCCAAGTAACTAGGCTTACAGGCATGACCCACAGTGTCCAGGTTCCTTTCTTTTTTTTTGGGGGGGGGTCCGGTCGTGGGGCCTGAACTCTGGGCCTGGGCGCTGTCCCTCAGCTCTTCAGCTCAAGGCTAGCGCTCTACCACTTGAGCCACAGCACCACTTTCAGCTTTTTTTTTTATCTTTTTGCTTATGTGGTGCTGAGGAATCGAACCCAGGGCCTCAGCCATGCAAGGCAAGCGCTCTACCACTGAGCCACCTTCCCAGCCCGGTTCCTTTCATTTTATGAGTTTGTTCCCTAGCCTAGAGCTCTTCAGATGCCTTGCCTGATTTGCCTTTTGCTTCGAGTATATGTGATAGATGTGATGAAGGTGGTACACAGTTGCTTAGAAATGAACTTACATCAAAATTTTAAACCATGCAGGGTGTTTGAGGTTAACACCATTTCAATATATCTGAAGTTCTAATTTGAGAAGAGCTTTTCTTTATGTTTACAATGTTGACTTTCTTGTTTTGTTGACAACCTTTTTTTCCTTTAGCCCATCATACATAATTGAAAAGCAGTGTACAATTTATGGCAAGCAACACAGTGAAATTTCTAATGTGACAATGTGATAATAATCCCAATTGTCAAAATATGTCAGCCATCCTCTGTAATTGGGTTCCTTTATGTTCTTAAGCTTGAGATGGAGGTATAAAAATACTATTTCCTTCTGCTTTCTTCCTGCAATCTTACTGGTGTGTTTTGCAATGTTAGGTGTCTAATCAAAATTTGGTAAGGCTTATTATTGTTTATTGAAGCCTATCAAGTACACTCAGACATTTTCGGGGGGCAGCTATATTAGGTTTTATATGAATTGGCTCGTAAGAAGCAGTACAAAATTGGAATGTGAATACTAGAATTTCATTCTTAATTACAGCTTTTATAATTAGAAAACAAACAGTTGATATGACCTTTTTTTTTTTTTTTTACAATTTAATGATTTCTTGGCTGGGAATGGTGGTGTACTGCTGTACTTGCAGCTACTTAGAGGTAGTGAGCAGGAGGATTACTATTGGAGGCCAGGCTAGGCACATTGTTCATCTCAACAAACAATACAGGTGGTGATGATGCACACTTGCAATCCTAAGAATGGAGGAGGCAGAGGTAGGAAGAATCGCTGTCTAACACCTGGCCCATGCAGAAAAATCTGAAGACTAATTGAAGCAAAAAAAGGACTCGGTACATGGCTTAAGTAGAGCACCTGCCTATTTATCATGAACCAAGTTCAAACCCTCCATACTGGAAAGAAAGAAAACAAATTTCTAGGCGTGTTTTCACATGTGTTCTCTTTTTCCCCTCGCTCGTTCTCTCTGTGTGTATGACTGAATGTTGATTTTACAACATAAAATGTTTCATTATATTTTTACATGTGCATGTAATGTATTTTGATTTCTTATTTTTCCTCCTCTTTTTCCCTTCCCGCATCCCTAATAGTTCCCCTTTACTTTCATTTCCTCTTTGTTTTTTAATTAGTAATTTATTCTGATCAGCTGATCAGCTCATGTTTTCTAACCATTGGGATTTTTTTTTATTGCCAAGGTGATGTATAAAGGGGTTTCAGAACATAAGTAAAGTAATGAGTACATTTCTTGTCAGCCTTGTTTACCCCCTTCCCTCAGTTTTCTATCTTCCCTCCTCCCCAATTTCCCCCAAGTTGTACAGTTCATTTCCAACCTCTTGTCTTCTGTATATTGCTGTTGCATTGGTTCCCCCTTGTCCTTTGTCTCACCATTCTGTTGTTCCCCTTCCCTTCCCTAATTCCAATAAACATAAATACAATACCAGGGAACCTAAATCAAATACAGTGACAGCAAGGATATACCATAGGGGGAAGAACATACAAAAGAAACAGAAAATCGCATAGTACATTAAAAACAACAACAAGAAAGAAAAACCTCTTGTGTTCATGAATTGGAGTTCATTTTCCTTAGCATCATTTTATATGGTCATATGTCCATAACTATTGAGCTGTTCTGCTCATCTGCTAAGTTTATTCTAGACATATACTAATTACTGCAAATAAGGAAAACCATGGGACCTGTTTCTTTGGGTTTGGCTTGCTTCACTTAATGTGATTTTTTTCCAAGTCTTTCCATTTCCTTACAAATGGGGCGATGTCCTTCTTTCTAATGGAAGTATAGAATTCCATTTTATATATATATATATATATATATATATATATATATATATATATATATATATACACACACACACACACACACACATATATTTTCTCTCTTGATCCATTAATCTACTGAGGGACATCTGGGTTGGTTCCATATCTATGGTGAATAATGCTGCAATAAACACTTGTGCTGGTAGCTTTAGCCTGGCCTTGTTTGTGGTGATTTGGGTAAATGCCCAGAAGTAGGGTCATAGGGAAGCTCTATGTATAGTCTTTTGAGGAACCTCCACACTGCATTCTAGAGTGGTTGAAAAAGTTTACACTCCCACCAACAGTGCAGTAGTGTTCCCTTTTGGCCACATCCCCTCCAGCATCTGTTGCTACTAGATTTCTTGATTATTGCCATTCTAACTGGGGTGAGGTGAAATCTCAATGTTTTGATTTGCATTTCTTATATGGTCAGAGAAGTGGAGCATTTCTTCATGTATCTATTGGCCATTCCTCTTCTTCTTCAGAGAAGTCTCTCTTGAAGTCTTTAGCCCACTTATTAATGGGGTGGTTGTTTCTTGGAGGGTTTGTTTTTGAGGTGGATTTTTTTTTTTTTTGTCATTGTAAGGCCCGAACTCTGGGCCTGAGTGCTGTCCCTCAGCTCTTCAGCTCAAGGCTAGCACTCTACCACCATTTCTGGCTTTTTCTGCTTATGTGGTGCTGAGTAGTCGAATCCAGGGCCTCATGCATGCAAGGCAGGCATTCTACCACTGAGACACCTTCCCAGCTCAGGGGATTTAATTTTTGAGTTCTAAGTATATTTTAGATTATGAGGCCCTTGTTTGTTGTATGGTTAGTGAAGATCTTCTCCCAGTCCATGGGCTTTCTATTGATCTTGCTAACTCTGTCCTTTGCCATGTAGAAGCTCTGCAATTTCATGCAGTCCCATTTGTCCAACCTTTCTTTGATTTGTTGTATTTCTGGGTCTTTATTAAGAAATTTTCAGTCTGTGCCAAGGAGCCCTAGAGTTTCTCCTATTCCTTCCTGTAATGTTTTCAGGGTGTCTGTTTTTTACTTTGAGGTCTTTGATCCATTTGGAGTTGATTGTGGTGCAGGTGATATATATAAGGATCTAACGTTAGTTTTCTACAGGTGTTGAACCAATTTTGCCAGCACCATTTATTGAAGAGTCTATCTTTCTTCCATCCTATTTTTTTGGCTCCCTTATTGAAGATTAGGTAGCTATAGGTCTGCGGGTTCATTTCTGGGTTTTCTGTTCTATTATTGGTCCTCAGGTCTGTTCTTGTGCCAAGTACCAAGCTGTTTTGATTGCTATGGCTTTGTAATAGAGTTTGAAGTTTTGGTATTGATATTCCTCCAGCACTGTTCCTTCTGCTAAGGATTGTTTTTGCTATTTGGGGTCTTTGATTGTTCCATATGAATTTTTGGATTACTTCTTCAATTTCATTGAAGAATGAGGTTTGGATATTGATGAGTATTACATTGAATTTGTACAAAGCCTTTGGCAGTATTGCCATTTTCATGATGTTCATTGTCTCAATCCAGGAGGGTTTTCCATTGGGAAAAATTTAAAGGATAGATAATGAGCAGAATCAATTGTAGCCAACAAAACAAAAAGTAATACAATGATAGAGTACTTTTTCAAGGGAACATGCTAAGAAAGGAAAACAACTCAGAGTTGTTCAAAGGCTTGTACCTAGCTTGAGACCTAGGGGATCATCTCTGTTCAAATATAGCCAGGCAAAAAGTCCATGAGATTTCATCTCCAATTAACAGCAAAATGCCGGACTAGAGAGATGGCTCAAGTGATAGAGCACCAGCTTTAAACAAGAAAACAGTATGAAGCCCTAGATTCAAGTTTCAATACTCTCACACACACATGCTCTCTCTCTCTCTCTCTCTCTCTCTCTCTCTCTCTCTCTCTCTCTCTCTCTCCAGCAATGATCCAAAAGATTGAGAAAGCTGAGGCAGAGTAAAACAAGGTGATTTAAGGAAGTGACCTCAAAGTAAAATAGGAAGAGACAGGTTTAGGAAACTGCACATTAGGTTATATGAGTTAGATAAGGTGGCTAGTGTTTGTTTCAGTGAACTAACGGGCAGAGAGATTGAACATATTTTCCAGCCAAGCTGTTGAACTGATTGAAAAAGTAAAAATCTTTTAAACTGAGACAATGAGGAATTTCTTAATCCAAAGTATAGGTTTCTTTTGGTTTTGTTTTTTGTTGTTGTTGCAAAAATAACATTTATAAAAACAGTTACTGTTGTCTGAAGGCTTACCATATGCTATACAAGTTACAATACTTTATATACTTAAGGACAAAACTTTAGATAGCACTACAAGTTGGTATTCTTTTTTTTGGGGGTCCGGTTGTGGGGCCTGAACTCTGGGCCTGGGTGCTGTCCCTCAGCTCTTGAGCTCAAAGCTAGCACTACCACTTGAGCCACAGCGCCACTTCCAGCTTTTTTCTTTTTGCTTATGTGGTGCTGAGGAATCGAACCCAGGGCCACAGGCATGCAAGGTGAGAGCTCTACCACTGAGCCACCTTCCCAGCCCCAAGTTGGTATTCTTATCCCAGTTTATAAACTAGGAAATTTAAGTCTAAGAAAAGTCCCTTTCTTAATACCAGGACTATTCATAGGATAGAATTTCAGTAACCTCAAAGCTTCTAGAAAGCAGTGAAAAAAAGACAGCAATAATTTTTCAAAACCTCTGATCTGGCTGGGCGCCAGTGGCTCACTCCTGTAATACTAGCTACTCAGGAGGCTGAGATCTGAGGATCGCAGTTCAAAGTCAGCCCGGGCAGGAAACTCCGTGAAACTCTTATCTCCAATAAAACACCAGAAAACTGGAAATGGCGCTGTAGCTTGAGTGGTAGAGTGCTAGCCTTGAGCTGAAGAGTGGTAGAGTGCTAGCCTTGAGCTGAAGAGCTGAGGGACAGCGCTCAGGCCCAGAGTTCAAGCCCCACAACCGGCTAAAAACAAACAAAAAACCTCTGATCAGCTTGTAAGGGAAAAAGCTGAGCAAGAGTGTGAGGCCCAGTACCAGCGCACACATAAAATAATAATTAAGTTTGAGCTAGTGGATTGTTAGAGTGAGCACATGCATAAAATCCTCAGCAAGATGAACAGATGGAGGGCTGCCAGTATCCTAGGGACACCGCTGCCCTGGCAGGAGTTAGACTATTCTGCCTCTAGCATTGGAGATAACTTTGTCCAGTCTTCAGTTTTAAGTAAATGGAATCTTAATACTTTGAACCTTTGTCTGCTTTTCTCCCTCCACACAATGATTGTGAGACTCATCTTACTTTTGTGTCTTAGTGAAGTGCCCATTGTATGACCATGCTATAACTGATTTACCCGTTACAGTGTTAGGGGAGGGGGTCATAGTGTCATTACCAGCATTTAGCTATTACAAAGTTTCTTTTTTTTCTGTCTTTATAATTTTCTATCTGCTATGACTGAGTCTGAACCCCAATTAAATTATTAACTATTTTTCTTTTCACTATTTTGTGTATGTCTTCTAAGGTATGAAAGGCAGTATTCCTGTTGCTTGGTAGAGTGTCTTAGACAAAATAGTTTTTGTTGCTGTTTTTTTATTATATACTGTTTTTTATTATATCCTAAGTGGTAAAAATAGTTTCCATTTCTTATTTCCTCCTAGGTATAACGAACTTCAAACTTCAGCGAAAAAAGCAAAGATGGGTGAAAAGAAACCAGAGCCTTTGGACTTTGTGAAAGATTTTCAGGAATACCTGACTCAGCAGACCCACCATGTGAACATGATTTCTGGATCGGTTAGTGGGGACAAAGAAGCAGAGGCTCTTCAGGGAGGTGGGCTCCTCTGCATACTATTAACTCATTCCCTTGCATAAGTGTACTCATGCTTGTGTGCTGCCCAGAGTCTGATGTTCCACATTAGTGTAGAGCACCCTTTTTCCCCCTTTGGAAGATATGTGGAATCTTTTCTTCTTTTTTGAACACTTGCTAAGGTAGAATGACTTCATATGATCTAAACATGCATGATGGTTTGTTGGAAGGTTAGGGTTTCTAATCCCCTCCTTGTTCTCCAGATTCTGTTAACAGTAGACTGTAGGAACCCAAAGGGGATAAAACCATCAGCTTTTCTACCCAGAGCTCACCCATCAGGAATTGTGGATTAGATCTGAGGCCCAACTAGTTTTTCATCTCTTAAAATGAAGGAAGTAAGTTGAGTGCCGGTGGCTCACACCTGTAATCCTGGCTACTCAGGAAGCTGAGATCTGAGGATCACAGTTCAAAGCCAGCCTGGCAGGAAAGTCCATGAGATTCTTATCTCCAGTTAACCACCAGAAAACAGGAAGTAGCACTGTGGCTCAAGTGGTAGAGCAGTGGCCTTAAGCTGAAGAGCTCAGGAACAGTGCCTAGGCCCAGAGTTCAAGCCCTACAACCTACAAAAAAAAAAAAAAAAAAAAAAAGAAGAAGGGCTGACTGTGGTTACCTGTGCAAGAAGAGAAACTAGAATAAAGAAAGCAGAGATCTGATGTGCCTTTGGTGGTAAGTCTTCTTTTTTGGAGACAAATTCATTTCTGTCCTAGTTCAGGGTCAGCAAACTACTGTGCATGGATTTATCTAGGCTGCTACTTTTGTATGGCCTGCAAGCCCAAGTGTGTTTTGTTTTTCTGTACTGGATTTGAACTTGGCCTTGAGTTTCCTAGACAGGTACTCTATTTGAAGTATGTCCCCAGCCCTTTATTTGCTGTATTTTCAGGTAGAGTTTCATGCTTGTTGCCTGGGTCTAGCCTGAGGCCTCCTTCTGCTTGTGCCTTCTATACGGCTGAGATGACAGGTATGCACCACCATGCCTAGTTTATTGACTGAGATGGTGGTCTTATAGGCTTTTTTGTCAGGCTAGCCTTGAACTAAAGTCCTCCCAATCTCTGCCTCCTTGGTATCTGTGAGCCACTATACCTGGCTAAGAATGGTTTTTATGTTTAAAAGTAGTTGAAGAAAACAAAAAAGAATAATATCATGATACATGAAAATTGTATTAAAAACTTTAAACTTTATTGTCCATAAAGGTTCTTAGAACACATACATGCTCACTTGTTTACATCTTTTTCCTGTGGGTTTATTTTTCTTTTGGGTTTTGCAGTGCTGGGAACTACTACAAGGCCTTTGCATGTGCTAGGTAAGTGCTCATGCACAGAGCCACTTCATAGCATATTTTCTATAGCTGCTTTTTTTTTTTTTTGCTACAGTAGCAGAGTTGAATAGTTGTGATAGAGTTAGAGCCTGAAATATTTACTATTGTCCCTGTAGAAAAAGTTTGCTGACCTCTGATCTAGACTGCCTAGGGCCTTCAGATCTAGGGTCTGACCACAAGGGTCAGTCATTATCTTAGAGTTGGTTAGAAATATAATCCTCATGTATTAGAATGTGGGCATCACTGGTGTGGGAAAGCAATAGATGGAAGGAGGTCATCTTTGACCAACACAGATTGGTCTGTGTTGGATATATGACTTGCCCCAAGCTGTCACCCCTCATGGTGAGGGTGAAAGATACCATGAAACTGGGCTTGTATGGGAGCATGCCAGTACCTCATCCTCCCAGAACGGAGGGAACTCTTTTCCCCTTGTCACTGTAGGAATAAAACTGTTAGCACCTAACACTAATGTGTTAGTGTCCCTGGACTGGGATTTGAGACTAGGGTTTTGTTCCTGACATTTGTTGCTTTTCCTACTTATGAGATCATCTACCCTTTTAGTCTGTTTAGATGGAAAACAGTTAAACATTTTCTAGCTCTGAAATTCCTAACATTCAGTGGTATCAGTATGTATTTGCTTTATGAGTGTAGTTAGAATGTTTCCCTAAATGGAATCTTGAATGTATGTAGATCATGTGTCAGGTGAGTAGAATGCTGGAAACTCGTTTAAACTAAAATACATAGAGAATAGGGTTTTAGAGATTACTAAGATTGTTGGAGGGGCTAGCCTCGAGCGTCACTGTCTGTACTGCCATCAGTCTGAATGAATCCCCATTCCCTTTCTGTCCCCTTACATGTTGTCTTCAAAAGCACGTGAGGACTGGTACAATTTGTGTGTGAATTTGAGGTCCTTCTGCTTAAAAGTTTTCAGAATATCAAACTGCTTTTCTGTAAAAAATGAGCATTAGTTCAGAAAGTTTGATATTTTATGAATTTAACTGGGGAAGTAAGTTTTCAGTTTATGAAAGATTTTTTCAACTACTTAGGACTAAAATGCTAAATTGAATTGACTGAGATGTGTAATTTTTTTTCTATACTTTGTTTATAGCTGGACCAGATGGTGATCAAAATGGACTGGATCACCCATCTGTTGAGGTTTCTCTGGATGAAAACTCAGGAATGTTAGTAGACGGGTTTGAAAGGACCTTTGATGGGAAGCTCAAGTGTCGGTACTGCAACTATGCCAGCAAAGGAACAGCACGGCTTATTGAACATATTAGAATTCATACAGGTAATGGAGAAACATCTGGAGAAGCCATTTCTTTAAGGTAGCAACAGGAACAGAGAGAGCAAGGCCAATTCTCATTGTGAACAATTGAAGATTGACGTAAGGTTAGGATCAGTGAGGATGTTACTCTAGTTTTACAAAGCAACAGCTTACCAGCATACAAGTAGTAGGAAGTGGGGCTCCTTGTCAATTTGTCCCTCCCCAGACATTATTCCTCTTGTTCCACATAATTGCTCATTATTTTTCTGTTGCTCAGGTTAGGGAAGTGATTGCTAATTATCTTGATTCTGTGAGAATGCTTCAGCTGCAAAAACAGGGAAGCTTCTGTACAATTGGAGACTCTACTAAGCCTAGATTTTACCCTACTCAGCCTTCTGAGAAACCTTCCTGATTATATCCAGCCCTCCTCCAAGACCAGACCAGACCCGACCAGATGCCCTATGTGCTCCATGGCCTGAAGCCTCCTAAGGACACAGATTGTGGCAAGGCCATCTTTGTACCCCCAGAGCTAGCAGGGTATCTGGTACATAGCAGATACTCACAACTTGTTAGATGAATAGGACCCCAAGTTGTATTCCAAGTAGATTTTTTTTTTGGTTGGTCATGGATCTTAACATCTGGGCCTGGGTGCTGACCCTGAGCTCTTCAGCTCAAGGTGAGCACTCTACCACTTGGGCCACAGTACCACTTCCAGTTTTCCTGTGGTTACTTGGAGATAAGTCTCATGGTCTTTCCTGCCTGGGCTGGCTTTGAACCAGAATCCTCAGATCTTAGCCTCCTGAGTAGCTAGGATTACAGGCGTGAACCACCGGCACCCAGCCAAATGATTTTTTGTTCTTTATTTTTTTATTGTTCGTGGAGTATGAACTCAGGGCTTTGGCACTGTTCCTGAGCTCATTTGCTCAAGACTTAGTGCTCTACCACTTTGAACCACAGCTCCACTACTTGTTTTCTGGTGGCTCATTAGAGATAAGAGTCATAGACTTTCCAGCTCAGGCTGGCTTTGAGCCATGATCTCAGATCTCAGCCTCCTGATTAGCTAGAATTACAGGCATGAGTCGCCAATGCCCAGCTTCCAAGTGTGTCTTTTATGTATCTGGGCAGTCTTCAGACAACAGCTTTTTTTTTTTTTTTTTTGTCGGCCGTGGGGCTTGAACTCTGGGCCTGGGCGCTGTCCCTCAGCTCTTCAGCTCAAGGCGAGCGCTCTACCACTTGAGCTACAGCGCCACTTCCGGTTTTCTGGTGGTTTATTGGAGATAGGAGTCTCACGGTCTCTCCTGCCCGGGCTGGCTTTGAACCGCGATCCTCAGATCTCAGCCTCCTGAGTAGCTAGGATTACAGGCGTGAGCCACCAGCGCCCGGCCAGACAACAGCTTTAACTAACATTGTTCTGAATAAAGTGCCACTGAATAGAGGGAAGGTAGAAGAGAAGCACTTGCAGTGTTGAAGAGATACGTTGTGTAGCTCATTTTAACCAGGTGCTTCATTTAGATTTGGAGCTTTCTATTTCATATAAGGACTTTCTAGGAAAAAGAAAAGTTTCTTGTATTTTTTTTTCCTTGAGGAAAGGGTGTGTACATGTGTGATTATATATGAATGAATATTTACAAAGATGAACATGTAACTAAGGCCTACTGGTGGTGGGACAATCATTATGTAGGGAATATTAGTGCTCCTTTCTTTCTCCAAATACCTGTTAAAGCCATAATTAATACTAAATTGAATTATAGAATCTAAGTGTATATTGCAAATTATTGCTGATGAATCCTTAGGCTGTATTTCGATTTTCAGGTTTATTTGGATTTGAATAATTATTTATCATTTCTGAGTCCCGTGAATGGACAGACATGAAATTTTCCATAAATGAGCTATTCTTGCAGTTTCTCTTCCACTTTTTCTGTTCAAACAGGTGAGAAGCCTCATAGATGTCATTTATGCCCATTTGCATCTGCTTATGAGCGTCATCTGGAAGCCCATATGCGTTCCCATACTGGAGAGAAACCATACAAATGTGAATTGTGTTCCTTCCGCTGCAGTGATCGAAGCAACCTGTCCCATCATCGAAGGCGCAAGCATAAAATGGTACCAATTAAAGGTACCAGGTCTTCCTTGAGCAACAAGAAAATGTGGGGAGTTTTACAGAAAAAAACAAGCAATCTGGGGTATAGCAGAAGAGCGCTTATCAACTTAAGTCCACCTTCCATGGTGGTTCAGAAGCCAGACTACCTTAATGATTTTACCCATGAAATCCCAAACATCCAGACTGACTCCTATGAAAGTATGGCAAAAACTACACCAACTGGTGGCCTGCCAAGAGACCCTCAAGAACTTATGGTTGACAACCCTTTAAATCAGCTCTCCACCCTAGCAGGACAGTTGTCCAGTTTGCCACCTGAAAACCAAAACCCTGCATCCCCTGACGTGGTTCCCTGCCCTGATGAAAAGCCTTTCATGATTCAGCAGCCCTCTGCCCAAGCAGTAGTTTCTGCTGTGTCAGCAACTATTCCTCAGAGCTCCTCTCCCACAAGCCCTGAGCCAAGGCCATCACACAGTCAGAGGAACTACAGTCCAGTGGCAGGGCCAAGCAGTGAACCCAGTGCCCACACCAGTACTCCCAGCATAGGAAACAGCCAGCCAAGTACTCCAGCCCCAACGCTGCCAGTCCAGGATCCTCAGCTTCTGCACCATTGCCAGCACTGTGACATGTACTTTGCAGATAATATCCTTTACACTATTCATATGGGATGTCATGGCTATGAGAATCCTTTCCAGTGTAATATATGTGGATGCAAATGTAAAAACAAGTACGATTTTGCCTGCCACTTTGCAAGAGGGCAACATAACCAACACTGAAAACAGTCATATGGACTTGCTTTGGCCTCTTGGGGCTTTGTAGTTGAGTTTTTGTTTTTGGTCATCCCTAATAAGGTGTGTGCTAACTTAAAGTTTATCCGTTATAAAATGTAAATTTAATGGTGGAAAACTTTTTCTTATTTTTTTTCATAAAAAGATATGGTCAGGGTTATTTATGTTATTAGAACAATTAGGACACATTTATAACTATTTTTTCCTTTCACATCTAAAGATATGTGAGGATTGAAGTACAATCAGAATCCTAATGTAAGTGTTCATTTACCTTTCCCACATTTACTTATGGTCCATAAAGACATCAAGGTTTTCCATACTCTTGATACTTCAGTATACACATGACAGCTAAATGTTATTTCTGCCATATTTCAAAGTAGCAGAAAAAGATATTTTTTCTTAAAAATCTGTCACAATGTATTTCAGTGTTTGTAGAGAAACTGCCTTTAAAATTGCTCTTAATTGAAGTATTATTTAGTTCACATATTTTAAAGTTGAATCAGTTTCATTTCAACTGATAAGAATAAAGCTCTTTCACTGTAGTAAATCCTTTTTCCTACAAGGGGCTATATGAAAGCATTCTTTTAAAGTTATAAATACAGGCGAAAGTTCTGAAAAGAAATGAAACTAAAGACTTTTAAGTTGGCAATTGTGTTTAGTATTTAAAATACCAGTTGGTTAACTGTCTTAGTTTTTCATTGCATTTTTTTATACTTCCAATTTTTTTTAACTACAGGTAAATACACTAGAATGTGGATGATTTTCTTTCTTTTCAACTAAGTCTACCTTTTAAGTTTATTTTGACATTTGTGTCAAGTGAGATTGGTAACTGTAGTGAGAATCTGTTACTCTTCCTTTGATGACCAAAGAGGTGCGAGGCAGTCATCCGCCCTACTAAGATGCAGCCCTTCAGAGAAATCTCCAAAGTATCCTTTTCCTGCCTTCTATCCATTTATTGCCTGTAGCTGCCTAGAAAAGGTGGCTATAGAAACACTTGGGAAATGTGTTGAAATATTTACAAAAGACAGATCCTGGTCTCCTCTTCAGAGTTGGCCACTTAAAAATAGTTTCTGTGAATTCCAGCTGTAAAAGTCTTCATGTACAGTGACAGTACTATATAGAAACTGTGAGTGAATTGTCGCCTTAGTAGGAAGGAGAAGAGGTGTGAACATGGGTATAAAACACATTTAAACACAGCATTTGTTTATAGAAGTAATACTTGCTAAATAGATTTAGAATAACTCATTTTGAATAGGAGGCTATTGCTTTTTATATTGTGTAATAACTAGCTTACTCTGAAGAGAGCTTGGTCAAACAATAAAATATTGTTACTTACTCCTGGTTTCTTTGTACTTTGCAAAAATTTTGTTTTTAATTTGGTTCTTATCTTGAAAATACAGATTCACTTCTATTTTAAAAAAATCCTGATAAGCATTTTTTTAAACCAAAAATGACCCCTACTCTTAAGTAAAAAAGAAACATTGATGATATCTGGCCATAAAAAAGCCCAAGTGCCAAGTTCAGGAGTCCTCTGCCCTTCCTTCAAATACCAGAAAGCCATTAAGAGGAGTGCTTGTGTTGAGTGCTCATCTCAAGGGCACTGTTGAACTGTAATTCTCCTCTCAAACCTTGTGACCCTGAAGTTCTGTAGTTGAAAGTTCTGCAGTTGTTTTAGTCTTACTTAAGTCACTCACTCCCCAGGTTAGTTTTACTGAAACATTTTCCAAATGCATAACTTGACTGGTATTTATCAATTTTCAGAAAGAAACAGGTTGCCATTTGAGAGCTTTTTTTCTGTTTTATTCAAATAAAAGCAATACTCCAGAACAGAAAATGAAAATGTTCATTAAAAAAAGAGGAAGCAGGGTGTTGGTGCATGCCTGTAGTCTAAGCTATTCGGGAAGCTGAGGCAGGAGAATGGCTAGAGCCAAGGAGTTCAAACCCAGCCTGGAAAACAGCAAGAACCCTTCCTCAAACACAAGTACAAAAATGGAAGAACTCTCCTTAAAACCAGCTTTATTAATCTATTCTGGGGCAAACAGTGACAAGTACATTTTTCCCTAAAATTAAAAATGAATGTTTTGAAGGTTCACTTTAAATATGGAGAAGACTTTTTTCATAATTAAACTAGGATGAAAAATTGTAATTTTCCACTAAGTTAAAGAGCACAGTTGGTATCCCAAAGGTGTTGATGCTTACAGGTTACAATTGTAAATGCACTAAAATTTCTGAAGCTAATCTACCTTTGAAACTTTTTTAGAACTTTACTTTTAAGAAGATTAGACTTTATTTAAATTTCCTGAGTTAATTTCTGTATATGGAAAGATATTAAGATCTTCCCTTACAGATTGAATATGTTCCCCTCATTTTATTTTCTTCAAGTATTTTATAGAAATGAGTTAGGAAAAATTTAACATGCACTATTTATAGTACTTTGCCATTAACAGGCAATGTTCTGAAACTAAATTTATTTTTGTTCAGTGAACATATAAGTTTAGATTTTTAAAGTTGGTAGATAATTTATCTCCACTAATATTTTTTTAAGAAACTGTGAAGAGATTAACAGGGAATAATTTTATTTCAGATTTTACTAATGTAGTAATATAACTACAACTTCTTGAAATTCAAGTGAAGGCTAGACTTTTACTTTGAAAAATTCCATTGGGTAATTCCAATGCTATTTCATTTTAGAAATAAATGTTTACCATTCATCTGCAGAATTGTTTGACAAAGGGAATTACTACTAAAGTATAAAGTAAACTTCACCTAAAGTTTTGTAAAAATATTTGTCAAATGAATGAGTTATTAAAAAAATTAATCGTTATTAAAAATTCCCTGCTAAAGACTTTTTCATTAGTCTTAGAGGGTGTATGCTTTTTAGAACTTTTTTCGTTAATATGTACTTTGATTTAAGTAAAGAACATATTTTGTATGCAATGCATAAATCTTGCATTATGGTTGTAAAATACACTATATTGTTTAGGGGTCCAGAAAGCAGTTTAATGCTGATATAACTATATCTGGTATGTAGTTCATATTGTGAATGAAGCTTTGCTTTTGTAATATATAAATAAAAAAATAACACTTTGTATGACCTTCCTTTTTTCTTTTTTGAAAGCTAGTATCAAATTAGTTTTTTAGTAATTTTCTCATCTGTATGTAAAATGCTAATAAAAGAAAAAGATTTATGGCTACTGTAGTTTGGATGTCTAGAATGTCTTACCATGAAAACTATTATTAGGAGTTAAAAAGAAAGACAGTTCCATGTATGTGTAACTTGTTTCTACTTACTTTCAGATACTTGTTTTCAGATCCCTTCAGCCTGCTTCCATGCCCCGGGTCTAGCACAGTAGCAAGGAAGGCTGCCTCCAAGGCTGAGCCACCTCACCACATTGCACAGCTCACTCAACTCATTTCCACACTGACAGATGGGTCTTGAGACTTTTTTTTATTTCAAAGTCTCTGGAAATTCACATTGTTTTAGAAAATATCTGGTAAGGTAAAACTTTCTAAATTTTTTTTTTTTTTGCAAACACTTAAGCCAAATCAGATATTTTACTGGAAATTCAGAAATTTTAATGTTGCTTTGAAAAATACTTTTGCATGATATTGTCTTTCTCATTACAAAAAGAAGAAATGACATCTGATATGTCAGTGGTTTGTGGGAAGCACAGGTGTTTTTTGTTTCCTTGTCTTAGGTCTTCCAAAAATCCTGCTTTGAGCTTGTTGAGTTCTTCTGCTAAAAGCTTCAAGTTGTTAGGAAGTATTTGCTCATCTAAAATAGAAACATAAGTCTCAAATTATTAAATCTGGACTGTCAAAGAAGTTAATTTGTTTACATGAGATAAACCAGGTATGAATCATCATGGTTTCATTATAATAATTTACAGACAAAAGGTCACATTGATGTGATCCAGAAAAGTCGTGTGAAACAATTCAGAGAATGTAAATAACTTACTGTGAAATATATGAGCAGAAAAAGACAAATGAGAAGGATTATTTTTGGTTAACAAGAGCAAAGATAGCCAATTCAAAAGGATAACCTCCATAGGGATAAAAGCAGAAATAAGAAATGACATTTTGGTTTTGGAACTTGTAATACCTTGAAGAGTTTCAGTTGAACATTTCTACAATGATGAAATGTTCCATCTGCTCTGTTCAGTACAGAAACCAATGTGGTGGTACTGAGAATCTGAGATTTTGTTAGTTTGAGATATATTTGCCATAAATTTATCAACTTAAACTTCAATACAGTGGAAGTTAGAATACTCACATGGAACCATTCCCAGTCAATTTAGAATATTTTTATAACCCCAAATCCCTTTGGCTGTCACCCTTTAACTACCATCTTATCTTTTCCTATAACCTGTAAGCAATCTCTAACCCACTTTTTTTTTTTTTTTTTGGGTCCAGTCGTGGGGCCTGAACTCTGGGCCTGGGCGCTGTCCCTCAGCTCTTCAGCTCAAGGCGAGTGCTCTACCACTTGAGCCACAGCGCCACTTCCAGCTTTTTTCTTTTTGCTTATGTGGTGCTGAGGAATCGAACCCAGGGCCTCATGCATGCAAGGCAAGTACTCTACCACTGAGCCACCTTCCCAGCCCTCTCTAACCCACTTTATCTCAGGATTTCCCTGCTCTGGTCATTTCACATGACTGGAGTCATATACTATCTGGTGTTTAGTGAGTGAGTGAGAGAGAGAGAGAGAGAGAGAGAGAGAGAGAGAGAGAGTGTGTGTATGTGTGTGTGTCTGGTCATTTCACATGACTGGAGTCATATACTATCTGGTGTTTAGTGAGAGTGTGTGTGTGTGTGTGTGTGTGTGTGTGTGTGTGTGTGTGTGTGTGTGTGTGTGTGTGTACATGTCTTTTTTTTTTATCATGGAGCTTAAACTCGTGTGTGTGTGTGTGTGTGTGTGTGTGTGTGTGTGTTTGTGTGTGTGTGTACATGTCTTTTTTTTTTTTTGATCATGGAGTTTAAACTCGGCCTGGGTGCTGTTGCTGAGCACTTGTGCTCAAGGCTAGTGCTCTACCATTTTGAGCTATAGCTCCACTTCCAGTTTTCTGGTGGTTCACTGGAGATAAGAGTCTCATGAACTTTTCTGCCCAGGCTGGCTTTGAACCTTGATCCTCAGGTCTCAACCTCCTGAACCACTGGCACCTGGCTATTTCTAAGCTTCTCCACATTGTATCCTGTATAAATTTTACTTTACTGAATAATATTTTAGTGTATGGATGGACATGTCTAGTGACTTTTTGGTTATTAGTAATAATGCTGCTATAAACAGATTTTGTATATATAAGACACTATTTGTAAAGTATGTCCACCTTACAAGATTGAAAAGATCATAAACCATAAAGTACTTAGCATATAAAAGTAAATAAATGTTAGGTATTGTTTGATTCACAAATCAAAATTTAACATTCAAGTTCTTTTTATACAATTATTAACTGCCACACATTTTATCTGTAAAATTCAGATTTATAATACATTAACCTTGTGCAAACTCTATGCTGATCATGTATCTAGACGCTCTCTTCTGTTCCAGAATATTTCAAACACCTTTTCCTCTGGTATTTTTGCTCATCATGTGTCTGTTGTCTGGAGTGGGCTTTGGGATATGTGCTTGTTCTGTCCTTCCTTCACATCTGTTTAAATATCTCTGAGAAGCCTTCCTGTTACCATTACCACTCTACAAGCCTTACCCTACTGCTTCAGAGCACTCATATTCATATAATTACTTTCTTGTCTTCTTTTTTTTGGTAAAATGTTCTGCTTCCTATTGATTTCCCAGCATTTAGAAAAGGCCTAATAAAAAGTAGCCAGTTGGTAAACTAATTGGGAGGATAAATGGATGAACACCCTCATTCTAGGGGCAGAATTTGAATTGGAGCTACATGTAACAGAACTGTAAATTTGGAAACATGACAAAAGCTTTGGGAGCTGATAAACTACCTGAGTGTGAAGGAGAGTCATCACAGTAACTAAATAGTGCCTAACAATTCAACATACCTTTTGCTTCCTTCATGGTCTGAGAGACAGTTCTTCGGAGTGCCTGATCCACTTTATGAAGAATGTTAGCAGAACAAATTATTCTGTCTGTTTCCTGTGGGATATAAACTTTTGTTATTGGAACAGTTTCATACAAGAAATTAGAATATAGGGGACTCAGCCAGGCATCGGTGGCTCACGCCTATAATCCTAGCTACTCAGGAGGCTGAGATCTGAGGATCCCAGTTCAGAGTCAGCCCCTGCAGGAAAGTCTGAGACTCTTATCTCCAGTAAACCACCAGAAAACTGGAAGTGGCGCTGTGGTTCAAGTGGTAGAGCACTCGCCTTGAGGTAAAGAGCTGACAGACATCGCCCAGGGCCAGAGTTCAAGCTCCACCACTACCACCAACAACAAAAAGAATGTAGCAGACTCATTGGAGGGATAATAAAAGTTACATCTGGTAATGAACTGTGGTCCCTGGCAGTATCCTGGAGAATATCTAATAACTGGCTTTTCAGGAAAGAAAAACTTGTCCAAACCTATGTGGAGCATTGGCTTATTTCTGTAGTGTAAATGTTTCCATCTTAGTATACTGCATGCTCCCAAGGTAACAACAGTTGCCAGTGTTCCTAATCATTCAACTGGAGGTTGTGGTCACCAGCACAAGCACAGGCTGCCAGCACCCGCTGCAGGTGGAGACCAGAAGCTAAAGGCTAGTGAGATGCCAAGCCAGTGATGAAGCATTTTTACTCACTAGTACTAACCGTTCAATCTACTCACTAAACGTTCAAAAGCCCATCCAAGTTGTTCCTTCTCATTGGCTCCGAGTCTGACTGGAAGACTGACCTTTTGTTCCACATTGTCTTCAATGTGTTTTACTGGATTTTCCAAAGCAGTAAGCAATACATCAGTCACCTCAAGGCTATGGAGAAAGTGGGATAAAATACAGTAAGTTCTTATATCAAACGTGTTTTTGAAAAACTTGTATTAATACTAAAGGATCTTGGTGTAACACAAGATCCGTAAACAAAATGCCTTTCATTTGTAAATGCAGCCACACTAGTCCCCACCCCTTTACAAAATACTCATTTTATACATTATTAAGCTTTGAAGTTACTACCTTCCCTATTAAATTCTGGACTGTAGTCCATAAAAGTCCTATCTTAATACCCAAAGAAAGATGCAATGTTTCTGAAGCATTCCAGAAAGTCTGGTTTCTGCTTATCTTCTGGATAAGGATTAGCAATGTTCTTCACTGGTCAGAGGTAAAATCCATTCATTTAATAACTACTGACCATTTTATATGAAAAATACTGTACAACTACCTATGTTAAACTGCGCTAATCTGGGAAATATTACATGATCCTTACACTTCCAAATGGATAATGTAATGGTGAAAGACAGGTAAATGAATTGAGCAAAAACCAATTTTATGTATGGTAAGGATGAGTGACAGTAAACCAAGCACTCATTCTTATGAGTGACTGGAGAACCCAGCTGACATCCCTTAGATGGCCAGGCAGTCAGCTGAAGGATGTAAGGAGGACAGAGGAAACAGCAGGCACAAAGCCAAGAACAAGTTCCTTATGCTCATGGAAGAGAGAAAGCAGTTGGTTTGTTAGTAGCAAGGGGGCAGGAGAACGGCAGGATGTGATACTGAAGAACTAGTAGGAGTTATCAAGACATGGAAGTCATGGTCAGGAGTTGGATTTTATTCAGAGCACAGGGAGTAGAACTTAACAGTTTGAAGGCCGAGCTCAGTACATAGTCTTCTCTGTCAATGGGAAGAGCCCAGGTTTTGGAGTGAGACCCCATCAGGCCCCTTGGCCTTCTACCTGGGCTATCACTTCCCTTCCCTGGGCCTTAGTGGTTTCTCCCCTTAAGGAGTTGTGAAGTTTGGATGAGGTATATATAGCAGGTGTTCTAAAACACACCTCTTAACTGAGTGTGTGTGTGTGCTCGGTGGCTCCTGCTGCTATTAGTACTTCAGAGAAGCCTGGAAAAGATCGCTTTTCAACCTCCACCCCTTCAGTTACCTCATGACTATTTGGGTATAAGCATAGACGACAGGTTTTTAAGACCCAGAACCACACTGCAGATTACGGCATGACAGAAACATGCTTTGCATCTCACTCGGGTCACAGCAGTGAGATAACTGATGCCATTCTCGCAGGACATCCAGAAACCTAACCCACCATTCACTCCAAAGGACACAGCCTGAACTATCCCACAAAAGTGTAGCAACCAACTCATTATATGCTCATATGAAGTTTGTCAAGATATTACCACAAAATGGCAACCGTAACAACTTATTTTGATGAACTTTATAGTCACTTATACACAATTTTTGTTTGGGGTATGTTAATTTTATAAAATTTTATATTTAAAAAAAGTGACCTGACAACTAAAAATTTTGAGGAATGACCTTTTAAAAATCAACTTTTAAAAACTGGGAAAATGTGGACAACATACTTTGAGAACTGTCTATCCAAGACCATATAATTTCTAACCTACATTCCTGTATTCATTTGCATTAGAAATGTGTGTGTGTCATGGGGCCTTTAGCGAAAGACTAGTGCTCTACCACTTGAGCCACAGTGCCACTTTTGGCTATGTGGTGCTGAAGAATCAAATCCAGTGCCTCATGCATGCAAGGCAAGAACTCTACCACTGAGCCACTTTCCCAACCTCAAGCAATTTTTTTTTTTTTTTTTTTTTTTTGCCACTCCTGGGACTTGAATTCAGGGCCTGGGCACTGTCCCTGAGCTTCTTTTCCTCGAGACTAGCACTCTACCACTTGAGCCACAGCGCGACTTCTGGCTTTTTTTAGGTACGTGGTACTGAAGATCGAACTCAGGGCTTCATGCATGCTAGGCAAGCACTCTACCATTAAGCCACCTTCCCAGTCCTACATGAGATACATTTAAGTGCTAAAGGGTCACATGTAGCTTGGTGCTACCATACTGATGAGGCAAATGGACATTTCCATCATTAATGAAATTTCTTCTAGAAATGTGTTGCTGTACAACTGTGGTGAATGGAGCATCAGACCCCAGAACCCGTGAATCTCACATATGTCTCTTAGCAAAGTTACTACTACAGTTCTAAAGCAAATCATGATCCAGCATCAATTCTTAGGAACGTTATTTTTGCTAGGCTAGATCTTGAACCCAAGGCCTTACACAGGCTCAGCAAGTGCCCTACCACTGAGCTATAACTGCAGCCCACAGATTTCTTTCTGTAAGAAAACCACCAGGGGGGCTGGGAAGGTGGCTCAATGGTAAAGTGCTTGCCTTGCATGCATGAGGCCCTGGGTTCGATTCCTCAGCACCACATAAGCAGAAAAGGCGGGAAGTGGCACTGTGGCTCAAGTGGTAGAGCGCTAGTCTTGAGCTGAAGAGCTGAGGGACAGCGCCCAGGTCCAGAGTTCAGGCCCCACGACCGACCAAAAAAAAAAAAAAAGAAACCACCAGGTACTCTATTTAGACTGTTGTACCTTAGCAAGAGTATCAAAGATGTATTCTATTTATTATTTGCCTGGGACCTTATGGAGAAGTTACATTCTTGATAGTTACTGTACAAACAAACGTGGGTTCAGAACCCAGCGGTTACAGGTTCATTGACTCTGGACAAAGTGATCTTTTGGAATTCAGTTTGCTCTTCTACACAACACTATGGGGTCTGGGTGTGGATCAGCTAAGCCACCATGGTTGAACATTTAGTCAGTATGCCCAACACACACAATCACCAGGGAAGAATGGTTTGAGTTGGTAGGGTGCTTTGAGTAGGATACCTGGCCTCCATAGAACATGCTGGACTCTGAATTGTGAAGCTGTTGTGTTCCCAAGCATTTTTCCCAGGGTTAGGTTTTTCTATCTTTTTTCCCATCAGGTGGATGGTCTCGTTAGGCACTGCCCTCGGTCTCTGGCAATTTCTCTGCAAACAGGTCTCCAAAGGACAATCTAAATAGAGCTGGCAAAAGCCTAATGAATCTGAAAACAGTTTAAAATGACCAAATGTGAAACAGATACATACATATATACATACATGTATATCAGATAAGATAAATTATCCCTTTTGCAGCAGGACAAATTCCACTTGTAATATTGAATATCTAACCTTTAATATTAAATCCATAGACTTCCTAAATCCAACAAACTCTCTCTAAAGACAATAGTGATTGTGTGTATGTGTGTGTGCCAGTCCTGGGACTTGTACTCCCAGCCAGGGCACTGTCCCTGAGCTTTTTTGCTCAAAGATAGTGTTCCATCACTTGAGTCACAGCTCCTCTTCTGGAATTTTTTTTTTTTTTTGGGGGGGGGGAAGTTAATTGGTGATAAAAGCATCACAGTGTTTCCTGCTCTTGAACTTGCTTCGAACCACCCTCCTCAGATTTCAGCCTTCTGAGTAGCTAAGATTCCAGGCATGAGCCAGACACCTGGCATGACAGTAATTTTTTTTTTCTTCTGTTGGTCATGGGGCTTGAACTCTGGGCCTGGGCACTGTCCCTCAGCTCTTCAGCTCAAGGCTAGTGCCCAACCACGTGAGGCACAGCGCCACTTCTGGTTTTCTGGTGGTTTATTGAAGATAAGAGTTTCATGGACTTTTCTGCTCGGGCGGGCTTTGAGCCGGAATCCTCAGATCTCAGCCTCCTAAGTAGCTAGGATTAGCCACCGGCACCCGGCTGACAATAATAATTTTTAAAACACAAATAAATCTAACCATGCATAAGGAAGAAAATATTTCAATTACATTTTCGAGCCAGTTGGTAGACTTCATATCTCATACTTTGATAATAAAAGTTGTCATCTAAAACCAAAAGCAAAGGTCTGGAAATGACAGTTTTTGCCAAGACGTAGCAAGACTGGGCATCAGATACTACTGGAATTACCAAATCTTGATCCTTTAAGCAGGTTATGAAATCTTCCCACATGGCTTCAGCAATGTTAGCTGGGGCAGACATTTGACCCCCATTAGTGACAACCACCAAGAAGCATTCCAGATACTTCAACAGTTCCTGTCGAAGTGTCTTCCATTGAGATGGCTACAAAAAATGGAAGAATAGGATCTTACATTAGACTATGTCTAGTAAGGGTGGTTTTTTCTGAGTTCACTTGCACCCTGCCCTCTATGCCGTTATCCATAGACACCTTGTTTGTCCTGGCTTCTTGTCTTCATATATCCTTTGCCTTCTGCCTGGAAAATTTTTATCCAAAGCTCCAGTGCTATGTGGAACCTTCCTGACTCAACGTGCAGAAGAGAATTCAGCCCCTCCCTTTCCTATCAAGACACCCCACTCTATACATAGTCTGTCTCCACTCTAGCAGGACTAAGGTTTTGAGGCCTGTGTGCTCTCTTATCTCCCTGAGGTCACCAGTTCACTGTATACCTACCCTCCAGCAAAATGTCTTATTACATGAATGAATAACTGGGGGAATAAAGAGAACTAACTGCTGTGTAAGAAAAAGGGGAGCCAAGGTCAATATCTTGCTGAATTAAAACAGCTAAGCTAAGATAAAATGGTGCTGGTTTGAACCTGAATTGCCAAAAGGCAGTACACAGCAAGGTAAGTCAATGAAAGTTCCCTGGGTCAAGGCAGGATTGGGAAGGATAAAGGAAGCCAACTGTGGGGAAGAAAATAAGTGGCTTGAGAACACAAGCAATCTTACATTGGTTATGGGCTGCAAAGAATAGTAGAAGGAAAATACAAGGACAGGAGACAGATGTCTCTCCTGCCTGTCCAAGCCTTACTAAGATCACACTACATACAAAACATCACCTGCACATCCTAAAAAGCAAACAGGTATCCCTCCATAAAAGGTGAGATTTTCTAATTATGGTAGCCAACGGATCCCCATGCCTCTAGAGGAAGAGTGAAAAGCATATGTTAATAAAAAAAAAAAAGCGAGGGAGAAATACAAAATATAGCAAGTGACAACTTTCAGCTTTCTCCAGACTGGTAAAAATACCATTCAAGTAAATCCTGTGCCACCCTGATGTATCTACCTCACAGTTAACCAAGAACGAAAAGGTCCAGAATTTTTCCACACGCTAAACACTGCATCGGTGCATGTACACTCAGAGTCTCACCATATTTGATTTGCATATGCATGAATTCATCCACACTCAGGCATTGACCAATAAATTGGCTATGGCAGAATTTTTTTTGCGATCTTTTTACTGCTTGAGGAGGAATTTGCCAAGAGATTAACTGGCGTTTATCTGACTAGGAGGGGGATTTCCAGCTTTGCCTCCACCGAACTCAGCTTAACTGCCCTAAGACACCTGTAACCTCAGCTGCCAGAAAGGCTCAGCCGATCTTTATTTTTGGGCTTGAACTCTGGGCCTGGGCGCTGTCCCTGCGCTCTTCAGCTCAAGGCGAGCGCTCCACCTCTTGAGCCACAGTGCCACTTCCGGTTTTCGAGTGGTTTATTGGAGATGAGTCTCACGGACTTTCCTGCCCGGGCTGGCTTTGAACCTTGATCCTCAGATCTCAGCCTCCTGAGTAGCTAGGATTACAGGCGTGAGCCACCGGCGCCCGGCCTAAA
Organism: Dipodomys merriami; assembly: GCF_024711535.1. Classification (NCBI taxonomy): domain Eukaryota; kingdom Metazoa; phylum Chordata; class Mammalia; order Rodentia; family Heteromyidae; genus Dipodomys; species Dipodomys merriami. The sequence continues at coordinate 12,939,798 of NW_027205048.1, read as the reverse complement.
CCAGGAGTTGAAGTCGAACCTGGGAAACATAGACCTGGTTTCAAATAAAAAACGACCCCCCCCCGCCCGCGCAGACTGTGCAGCGCACCCACAAACGCACCACTCCACGGCGGTGCACCGAGCCTTCCCGGGAGCCAGCTCCCCGTCCTCCCGTCCGTCCTCCGCGGTCTGGCCTGCATCTCCAGGCACTGCCCAGCCCGGCGGTCCCGCGCCCCCAGCCGGCCCCGCCCCGCCCCGCCCCGCCCGGTGCTGACCGGCGGCCGCGCGCCCGCCCCGTCCGGGGGCGCCTCGGGCAGGACGTCGTCGTAGGAGAGGACGCCCACAGCCCAGCCCCGCTCCTGCCGCAGCCGGCGGGCCAGCGCCCGCGCGAAAGTCGATTTTCCCGCCGCCGGCAGGCCGCAGAGGACGCAGAGCCCCGGCGTGCACGGCCCCTCGCGGTCCGTTCCCCGGGCCTCCGCGGCCGTCATAACGCGGCGGCAGGGTCGCCGGAACGCAGCCGGGCGCGCGCGCATGCGCGGACCTGACGTACTGCTGCGCCCTCTGGCGGCATAGAGGAGGAACAGCAAAACTGCGGGTCCAGACTGGGTGCTCTTGACTGGCTTTGTTTGGCTTTCGCGTGTTGAAAGGGTCTACAGCGCAGGATGGCGCTGGACGCGAGATCCTCCTGCCCCGGCCTCATGAGAGAGCTGGGCGTTCAGGGGTCTGCACCACACCCTTGCTGGTATCTTTTTAAATACCAAGGTTTGGACTCCCGGCGCTTCACCTGCTGGGAGATTCTCTACCGCTCGAACCATATACCTAGTAGTTGCGTTACTTTCTAGGTAAGAGCTCATATTTTCTCCATGGTGGATTCAAACCGTGTATTTTTACCTTAGCCTTCCAAATAGCTGATATCACTACCCCCAGCTTATTACCCGAGATGGGTCTTACTAACTCAAAGCCGGCCTTTAAGTCTGACCCTTCCAATCTCTGCCTTCAGAGTACCCGAAATTAAAACTGTCAGCCACTTTGCCTGGTCTAAGTTTTGTTTCTGTATGTGGGTGTTTAGTTGTTGATTTTTTTTTTGTTTTATGGTCTTTGCTCCTTTGCCAAAGATCAGTTGATTACATTCATATAGGCTTAATTTTGGGCTCATTTATTCATCGATCTGCTGCTCTTTCCTCAATCCCAGTCTTGATTACTGTAGCTTTACAGTTAAGTCTTGAGTTCCCAGTGTCAGTCCTCCAACTTTTTTTGAAACTGTCTTAGCTCTTCTAGGTCATTAGCCTTTTCCACATAAAGTTTATATTGTTGGTATTCACAGAAAAACTTGATGGGACTTGTGATTATACTGAATCTATAGATCAAGTTGGAAAGAACAAATGAGATGTGGTATATTGACAGTATTACATACTGTTGTCCTCCATTGCTATCGATGGATATGCATTTGTGGATTCAACCAAGTGAAGATTAAAAAAAAAAAATTCAAGAAAAAAGGTAGTGTGGTGACACATGCCCACAGACAATCACTTGGGACATCATGAGTTTGAGGCCAGTTTGGGAAAAGTGAGATACTATCTCCAAAAACTAAGAGAACAAAGGTCTGAGGCATTGGCTCAAGTGGTAGTGTTTGCCTAGCAGATGCAAGGCCCTAGGTGAAAGTTACCCACAGAAAGGAGGAAATACAGAACTGAAATAACTTAGCACAATTTTACAACCAAACTTTCTTTTTTAAAAAAATATAATTTTTTTTAATGTGGTATTGAGGAACTGAACCCAGGGCCTCATGCATGCTAGGCAAGCACTCTACCACTAAATCACATTCCCAGCCCCAACACCAATATTTCTAGGTTCTATATTAGACCTTTGGTTGCTTCCTTCTTGTTTTTGGTAATGAAAGGTTTGAAGTCGGGTCATGCTTACTAGCCAGGTGTTCTACCATTAGCCATGTTTCCAGCCCATTTTTGAGGAGGTGAAGGGGGAGTTGGGCATTGTACCTGAGCTTTTTTTGCTCAAAGCAGGCTATCTACATCTTGAATAACAGCTCCACTTCTGGCCTTTCAGCTTACTGTGGAGATAAAGAGTCTCAGCTAACTTTGAAATATGATCCTCAGCTCTCAACCTCCAGAGTAGCTAGCATTACTGGTGGGAACCCCTGGTACCCAGCTCCAGCCCTTTTACTGAAGGCTGGAATTCTTGGTTATTTTTTAGATAGGGTTTTTCTTCCTGCCCCTTGTGCATGGGTCACAGTATCATCACTTTATGATTCCTTTCATAGCTCATAGCTTGATGACAGGCAAGCTCCACAATGCCTAGATTCTTCCGTTGAGACTAAGGGCTGGCCAATCCTGTAATCCGCCTGACTTAAGCCTCCTATGTAACTATGATGACAGGCATGCACTCAATATGTTTGCCCAAATATTGAGAAGAGGGTCTCAATGTACACCTGGTCTGGTCTAGAAATGAGATCCTCTTAATCTTAGCCTTCTAAATAGCTAGGATGATAGTCTATCTTCCAATCTTGGTAAATTCCCCTATCATACATTCTGATTACCTATATAAGAAAATATGTATCATTTTCCCCCCTTTCAACAAGGTAAACACAAGGCAGAAAGTTATTCTGTTAGCTTCTTTTTAGATGGAAGATAAACTTGAATGAAAACATTAAGTGAATAGAGCATTCAATAGGAATTGGTACTAGGTGATGGACACAATAAAGTTCCAAGACAAAACCAGACTATAGGCGAGCAAAAGTCATTATCTAGAGATTATAAAACTGCAAAACCGACATTTCATTTTTCTATAAATGTCCTTTTCCTTTTTAAAAGACGTTGACACTAGGCACAGAGGTGCAGAGGTGGGGCTGTGTGGCCCCGACTCAGCTTTCGATTCTGGACCGTATCTAGAAAGCTAGCTGCAAGTTCCACGGCTCCCACGGTTTCCCTAATCCAAGGCTCCAAGGTCGTCTTCAGGTCTGTTTAGAATCTATTTCAAACCACACCCGAGGCGGCTTTTCTCCCATTCTCGGCTGGCGCCGGAGCGCAGAAGTCCCGGCGCAGGCGCAGGCGCAGTCGCCGGCGGTGCCCACCCGACCCCGGCTGCGCAGGTTCCCTCCCCAGGCACCGAGGTCTCGGTCGGGCCGCAGCCCCGGGCCAGTCCCCCAGGGAGCGAGATGGCCCCGGGGTCCCGCGGCCGCGGGCCAGCTCCGCCTCCACCTCGGCACCGAGGGCGGAGGGAGGACGGGCAGCAAAACCACAGCCCGAGCCCACGGCCGCCACCGTCAGCCTCGCGACCGCCGCTCACACACCACACACCGGAAGCTGGAAGGATTTAGCGCCCACTTCCGGGTCACCAGGTCAGGAGTGAGTCCCGCAGTCGCGTGGACAAGGAGACCGTCGTCCCTACCCGGCCACCCCGGCGCCCCCCGGTGCCCACCCCGCCCCGTGTACTCAGCACCCGTCGTCCGCCTCATCAGCGCCTCCGCCAGCGCCAACGGCCAGAAACCGTCCCCGGCGCGCGCGCGACGCACCGCGCCTGCGCCCGGCTCCGAAGCAGGTGAACGGCCGTTCCCGCGCGCGTCCGCCCCGAGCCCCTTCCTCAGCAGACTTTGAACCCAGACGCTGAATCCGGCGGCGGCGCATGCGCGTATCCGCCCGCCGGGTCTCCGCTCTGGAGTTGAAACTGGAAGCAGCCGGAAGTCGTTGTGCGTCCTCACGTCCACTCTGCACGGACCGAAACTCAGGCCCAGGAAGAGAGGTTCCGCGATTGGCCTGGGCTGGAGGCGCGATGGAGACCGGCACCGAGGACGCGGCGCTGCTCGGCGGCCCGACGCTGACCTCCTCCTGGGATGCAGAAAGCGGGGCGCCGGCGCCGAGCCTTCTCACCCGGGCTGGTGTCGGCGCCTCGGACCTGGACTGGGAGGAGCTGCTGGCGCCGCCTGCTCCGGGGTGCGCGGGGCCCGCGGGGACGGGGGTTGCGGCCCTTGATCGGTGACAGCCACGCGTCTGGGGACCCGTGAAGGCGGGGGGGGGGGGGCGATCGGGGCCGCGAGCGGAGCCGGGGCCACCAAGTGGGGAGAGGCCCGGGGGCCGCACGGCCCGGGGCCCAGCCGGACCGGCGGCGGGAGGGAGGTGGGGTAGGCTGCAGGCGACCGCAGCCGGGAAGCCGGGTTCTAAGGATCCGCTGTGTCGGTCAGCATTTGCCTGGGCTACTTCACCAGAATGAACCAACCCTCTCCTCTGCAAATAAAGCCCAGCCACGGAGGACCACGTCGATTTTACTTAGAAAACGGCGTGTGCACACAGTAACTGTCCAGTAAATGTATTTAGTTAACTATTAAATCGCAGGTGTTAGTGGAATGTCCATATCCAGGAAAACAGAAGGACTGCATTAATATCTGGAGCCTTTTTTCTGAGTTCTCTGTTGAGCATCTGTGTGTAACGATTAGGAAGGTGCTTGAACCTTACGGCTAGTGGTGGTTAAGTGGAAAAAACTATACAAATGACCAAATTGGAAGATTGCTTTTGTAATAATAAAACCTATTTTCTTTTTCTTTTTTTTAAAGAGTGCGGTGTTATGTGCCTTGTCTGTTTTACCTCTCATTTACAGAGTGGGTTATGAATACTGCTCAGAAAAGAAAAAGAAATGTGTAATGTTTCCTAATCATTTTCCTTCTCAGCCAGGATCTGGTGAGTTTGAAGAGCAGCAGCCCCCAAAGTGAACACCCCTGCTTCCTTTACCTGAATTGTGACCCTCATGGAGGTGAAGAAGTCCTTTCTGTTGGCATTCTAAGTTCAGCAAGGAATATGGAAGTATACTTAGGAGAAGAGTACTGTGGAACCAGTAGGGGCAAGAATATCTGCACTGTCCTGGATAACAGGTTTGTGACTTATCCAAGCCAAAATGTTCTCAGCTTTTAATTTTCTTCAGCCTTGCAATACATGAGTATCTGACATCGGTGACAGACATCAGGGGCAGAAAATTAAACACATGCCAATAAGCATAAAATGTAGACCCTTAGGCCTCTTACAGACAGTCTAGATCAGCCTTGTTTTTCGTTATTGTTTTTTTTTGTTTGTTTTTAAAGGATGTTGGAAGTGAATTGGTAATCGTTGGGAGGACTTTAATTGGAAGGAAGCTGGGGAAAAGTGTTTCTTGTCTTCTTTAACTTATAGTGGTCTGTCTTCTGAACATTAGTCTGAAATATTGAACAACTTTTAGGAAACATTATAAATGGTGTAGGAATCTAAGACTTACCTGTGTAAACCTACTTGTTAGCCTGTTATAAAGCTTATTATTTGCTATTAGTGGCATCATTGAAAGATTCCTCCTCAGTCTTTCCTTAGTATAACTTAAAATATACACTTTTATGTCCTTGTATGTTGGAAATAATAACCATGCCTATTGAGCTTTAAAATAGACTTTGTGCAACATCACTACGTATGCTTTCTCATTCAACCCAATGTGGCTAATAAGTGTATGTAGTAATATGTAAGTAGATGGAGTAAGGACCCCAATACTCCCTGCTTGACTAGGAAAGAGGAATTTCAGGATTAAAGTATTGTCCTGGAAAAACTTATTTTTAAATGTAAATACTAAAAGTGACAGTGGTTGAAAGTAAAGAGAAATTCTTTTTTGTTTTTAGTGAACATGAAAAGATTATTTTGTACAAAAAGTATTTAAAATTGGAATCTTCCACACATTCTTGTAAAATAAAGGTAAGTCATTAACCAAATTTTTAAATTCATTTAAATTTTAAATTGTTTTTGTTCAATACATTCTTTTCTGTTGGTTTGACAGTACAGTTAAACTGGTTCCCAGTTTTAGTTCAGAAATGCTTAGTAGATGTGTAAACTATGACCATTAGAGAGCTAGGGAAATAGCTTAGAGGTAGAACACCGACCTGTACACTTGATATCCTGTGTTCCAGCCTCACCCTGTAACACACACACACAAAATAGTAATATCAAAGAAACAAAAACTACTGTCATAGAAGACAGAAGAGCCTTGTTCCAAACGACTTTTTTTTTTTTAACTGTATTTTTTTTTTTTTTTTGTCTTTTTTGGTACTGGGGATCGAACCCAGGACGTTGCACTTGCTAGGCAAGCGCTTTGCCACTGAGCTACATCCCAGCCCCCAAACGACTTTTATTCACTGAGTTTCCTTTAACAAGTTAGAAAGTTACCCCTAAATTTACCTTCTTTGTATGTAAATCAGCCAGCTAAATTAGTTTATCTGACAGTCCCATACAAAATCCGAAAGACTGGATTATGTTTAGGGTTTCAGTAAATGTAGTATGGGCATGTGGACAGCATTATTATTTTCAATTATGTTATAAAAGATTGGAGTATGTTAAAGTCTACAGATATGGCTCATCTTAAATTATATGAGTAAAACTTTAATTCCCTATTTAGTTTTATGTAATATTTTTTGTTGTTGTTTTGTCGGTTGTGGGGCTTGAACTCAGTGCCTGGGCACTGTTCCTGAGCCTCTTTGGGCTCAAGGTTAGCGCTATACCACTTGGGCCATAGCACCATTTTTGGTTTTTGAGTGGTTAATTGGAGATAAGTCTCACAGGGACTTAACTGCTCGGGCTGGCTTTGAATCATGCTCCTCAGATCTCAGCCTCCTGAGTAGCTAAGATTACAAGCATGAAACACTGGCACCTGGCTTATAGTTTGAAAGCTATTTATTTTGTTGGTTTAAGCCTCATGATGCATTGGAATTTTTTCCAACTCTTAAGAAAACCTTAAAATACATTTGATGTTAATTTTTATTTTAAGTCTTTCATTTAATTTTTTTTTTTTTTGTGCCAGTACTTGGGCTTGAACTCACAGCCTTGCCCTGTTGCTTGGCTTTTTTGCTCAAAGCTGGTGCTCTTATCACTTGAGCCATACCTCCAGTTCTTGAAGTTTAATTTTTAGATTTTTTTTTTTTTGGTCGGTTGTGGGGCTTGAACTCTGGGCTTGGGCACTGTCCCTGCGCTCTTTAGCTCAAGGCAAGCGCTCTACCACTTGAGCCACAGCACCACTTTCAGTTTTCTAGTTGTTTATTTGAGATAAGAGTCTCACGGACTTTCCTACCTGGGCTGGCTTTGAACCGAGATCCTGAGATCTCAGCCTCCTGAGTAGCTAGGATTACAGGTGTGAGCCACTGACGCTCGGCTTTAATTTTTAGATTCTTGAATACTCTTGCTTTGGTAATGCCAAAATGTGATCTTAAGTGATAACTGATTTTAGTATTGTTTCCTGGAACTTTCTTGTTTTGTAATAGTTACTGTCCTTTGGTGAAAAGCAGTGTGTGTTCCTCAGTAAAGTTGTGGTACAATTGAGACCAGTATCATCAAATTCATCACGAAGCACTCCCACTTTAGGATCAAGGATAGACCTCGACAATATCCAAACCATAATGGAGTCCATGGGATCAAAGTTATCACCTGGAGCTCAGCAACTGATGAATATGGTTAGGTTTCAGCAGCAGGTAAGCAGAAATGAATTCATTTCCAGATAGCACTGAAGTTTTAATAAATGTTCTTTCGTATTTAGCAGTGTATTTTACAAAATTTCTGTGATTATCTTATTTCAGTTTTGCAAAAATCACATTTTGCAGACTTCCCCACCAACAGAATGCTTTTTGACTGCAGATCCTCAATTTTTCTTTTTGGTCGGTAGTGGGGCTTGAACTCTGGGCCTGAGCGCTCGCTGTCCCTCAGCTTTAGCTTAAGACTAGCACTCTACCACTTAAGCTAGCACTCTACCACTTGAGCTACAGCGCCACTTCTGGTTTTCTGGTGGTTTATTGGAGATAAGAGTTGCACGGAGTTTCCTGCCCAGGCTGGCTTTGAACCGTGATCCTCAGATCTCAACCTTCTGAGTAGCTAGGATTTCAGGTATGAGCCACCAGCGCCCAGCTTGGATCCTCACTTTTTTTTTTTTTTTTTTTTTGTCGGTCATGGGACTTGAACTCTGGGCCTGAGCGCTGTCCCTCAGCTCTTCAGCTCAAGGCGAGCACTCTACTACTTGAGCTACAGCGCCACTTCCGGTTTTCTGGTGGTTTATTGGAGATAGGAGTCTCACGGTCTCTCCTGCCCGGGCTGGCTTTGAACCGTGATCCTCAGATCTCAGCCTCCTGAGTAGCTAGGATTACAGGCGTGAGCCACCAGCGCCCGGCTCCTCACTTTTTTTTTAATGAGTTTATTAACTTACTCATTCCACAAGTCCACAAGTTTTAACCACCTTCTCGGTGAGCAGGGCACTGGTTTGAAGGCTCAGAGATGGTCAGCCAGTCTATAGCCTGTCTATACTGCATTAAACAGTTTAAATCACATAAGTTGGGAATGATGGGTAGATTTAAAAAGGCATTTTATAAGTGACATTTTATCCAAGCCATTAAAGAAGAAAGATGGGGTTGGGCAAATTCACAGGAAGGGTGACTGTTCTAGAGATACGTCATGGATGGAATCTTCTGTACTAGAAGAAATAATATAGCTAGGAATTGACTAGGAGTTCTTTTTTTTTTTTTTTTCCCTTGAGCAGATAGATAGATTAGCAAAGTTTAAAATAGATTCTCTGAGATCATGGAGAACTTTGGACGCTATTTTAAATCTGTAAATGTTGTTGGCCTGTTTTATGACATTTTAGGGTGACCTAAGGTAAGTGAGACCGCAGCAAGGAGACACACAGGCTCCCTGGCTGTTCCTGGCTCAGATGAGAGTTGATGGGGTCTAAGATTAGACGCAGCAGCTCGATGCTGGGTTGTGAGATGCTGTTATCAGTGGAGCTGTGGGGACTGGACAGCTAACTTAAAACTGGTATTGTTGGGGGAGATGGGAAGGGATGGGAAGGGGAAACAAAGGAAGAGGCAACAATGCTTAATAAGAAATGTACTTATTACCTTGCCCATGTAATTGTAACCCCTCTGTACGGTATTTTCACAATAAAATTAAAAAAAAAACGTATTGTGGGAGAAAAAGAGAGTCACAGTGAAATTTAAGTTTGGGGGCAGAATCACTTGGGGGAAACAAAAGGAATTTAATTTGGGAATGTTGAGTTTGAACTGTGACTAGAACATTACTTGGAAGGAAGTTAACTGCATCTGGGAGCATAGGATTGGGGAGGTAGAGTGAAACTCTGGAAGTGGCTGCCAGGTATGAGAGATGGGCTCACAGTGGAAATGTTTCAGAAGGAGAGAGAGAAACTAAGAAGAAAGACCTTTGGAAAGTAGCTATGTTTGGTAGAATGTGGGGAGAGGAGTAGGGATCCAGAAAAGCCAAAGACAATGTATGATTAAGTAGCAAGAGAAGGGCTTTGATGACAAAAAGGATTCTGAAGTTCCTGTCCTGTCACTTTTTAGTTCTGTCTGTTTGGGAAGGTTCAATTTATTTTTAATATGAATTTTCATGTTAAAATGCATCTTGTGAATTTTAAATATACAGATCATGGGATTAATGTGGAAATATAGCATAAATCATTCAAATTGAGAACTTAAAAGCACAATAGGGTTTACAGGTGTTAGCACTAGTACTGGAGTAGCCAGAGTAGAGAGAAGCCAGAAGGCAGAAGAGTCTCTTTCCTGCTGCTGTTTCACCTGGATACCTCAGTCATTTCTCCCTTGGTCCTTGTGCTCAGCTACATTCCATCCGTGACTTTTCAACCACATGAGCCAGCTGTAGATGGGCTTCATCCCTCGCCGCTTCTCTTGGCGCTGTTCAGAAGCTAGCTTTCAGGAATTTGATAGTTTTAAATAGTCATGCCTTGGTGAGTCTCATGCAAATTATAGTTTGAAAATAGCTGTTAGTAGAAGATTTCAAAAAGGAAAAACTAGTGAAGGGCTTTGGAAACAATTAGAGGAGATAAATTAATTAAATATAACTAGTTCACAGACTTCTGTCTCTTAACACCTTGACTTTGGAAGGGACTGAAATTTGATGGTAAACTTTTGAATTGTGTTACAATTTTATTGTGTTATTATGTAAATGATAATACAAGTGTTTTTCCCATTGGAACTCTGCTCCCCAGAGTGGCCAGGCGTGTATCCTGGCTTGCTGTGTGGATGTAGCAGCACAGGGCCTCTCTCCTGCAGCCGGCGCTCAGCTTCCCACGGTGCACACTGCAGCCGGGGCTTCGGCAACTCAGAACTGAGCGTGTCATGTCTTATTTTCTGAAGCACTCTATACATTTTCCATGACTGCATTTTATGTTCTTGTTTGTTTTGTTTTTGGTGATTTTTTTTTTTTTCTGTCAGTCTTGGGCTTGAACTCTGGGCCTGGGCACTGTCCCTCAGCTCTTCAGCTCAAGGCTAGTGCTCTACCACTTGAGCCACAGCACCACTTCCAGCTTTTTCTGCTTATGTGGTGCTGAGGAATCAAACCCAGGGCCTCATGCATGCAAGGCAAGCACGCTACCACTGAGCCACCTTCCCAGATCCAGTGAATTTCTTATAAATAATTAAAATGTTATATATCTGTCAGGAAAGAATACTTTCCATAGAAATACCTTAACATGAATATTTTTCTATTTCAATTTTCTGCCAACTTAATACCACCATATGGCATTCACTCCACAGTGTCATTATTGTTAGCATACATTTATCAGGTTTCTACTATATAATATATATTATTATTATTGTTATTTTGTCAAGGAGCTTAAATTCTAGGCCTGGGAGGTGTCCTTGAGCTCTTCAGCTCAAGGCTAGCACTCTACCACTTGAGCCACAGCGCCACCTCCAGCCTTTTCTGTTTATGTGGTGCTGAGGAATCGAACCCAGGGCCTCATGCATGTAAGACAGCACTCTACCACAGAGCCACCTTCCCAGCCCCTACTATACAATTTTTTGAGGGATTATAGAGAAATTAGATTTTTTCCATTATGACTGTAATGCTTTTTTAAGTCAAAGGTGAGGTGTCAAATATAATTATATATAATTCATATTAATTCATATTCCGGGAATATTTTTAAGGTTACTCAAAACTTGCACTGGATAGAATAAGATAAGTTGACAAGTTTATCATTTCTTTGTAAAGACTTTTTTTTTCCAAAATGCAGTTCTATAAAAGAAGTTGAATGGGAGTTTTTGCTTTTGCTTTTTTGTTTTTTTGTTTTTGGTGCTGGTCCTAGGACTTGACCTCAGGGCCTTGGCTCTATCTGAGCATTTTGTTCAAGGCTAGCATTCTACCATTGAACCACATCTCTTTTGGTAGTAAAGAGTCTCACAGGCTTTCCTTCCCTGGCTGGCTTCAAACTGTGATCCTCAGATTTCAGCCTCTTGAGTAGTTATGATTGTAGGCATGAGCCACCAGCATTCAACTGAATCAGAACTAAAAGGATCCCTTTCCCCACAAAATTTCTCTTTCCTGGGATTCATTTATCACCATCTCCATCCCATGATCCATACTTCTTCCCTCCCTTCCTTCCTCTTCCTCCATAGTTTCTCCCTGCTCCCCTAGTATGTAAACTTCAAGAGGTTAAGTTTTTAAATTTGATTTGTTCATTGCTATATTCATAGTCTGAAATGGAGCCTAGCACAGAGATTTCTGGTAAATGTTTGTTGAATAAGTGAATGTTGATCTGGCTTGGTTTAGTGATGAGTTTCAGAATGTCTAGATGGATATATAAACAGTTTCTCCAGCTGATCTTGCTAAAGACTTTTCCAGTTACCTCTCAAGCGGTTGAACAGCAGACATGGAATGATAGCCTCTGATAAAAGTCTGTAGGTTTTGAAGCTAAAGCCAGGTCCTTCAACAGTTAGACTGGAGGTCATTTTTCTTTAGTGCATAAGCAGTTAAGGTGTATACCCAGAGTACAGTTTATTATTCTGGATACTCTTAAAGCCATCAGCCACATGTTACCCTCATCTTAGTGAAAGTGTCACAGATGTACTTATAGAACATCCAGCTTTAAATAGTGTAATTTAGCTTCTTTAAAAAATTTATCATTAATATATGATCAGGCTGAGTGCCAGTGATTCACAGCTGTAATCCTAGCTACTCAGGAGGCTAAGATCTGAGGATCACAGTTCAGAGCCAGCCTGGGCAGACAAATCCAAGAATACTTTATCTCCAATAAACCAGCAAAAAGCAAAAAAAAAAACCAACAACAAGTGAAGGTGTGGCTCAAGTGGTAGAATGCTAACGTTGAGTGAAAAGTTAAGGAAGATCATGAAGCCCTAGTACTGGCACATAAGGGAAAAAAAGAATCAGATAACAAGTATCTTCCCATACATTGAACATTGGAAATGACATTGAATGCTAAGAAAATGATCGGCTACTGTTACTAAATTGAGAATAGTCTTTAATTTTATTGCCATAAAGTAAGGCAGCCTTTGTAGTGAAAATATTAAAATATGCCAATACATTTTATTATGCATGCTAGTGTTTATTTTAATATATTTTCTGAGGAAGAACTGCAGTGAAATGATGACCAGAGAGTTTGGGTTTATGTTTGGGTTTATGTCCTGTTCCTGACACTTCTTAGCTGGTTGCGTTGGCCAGGTACCTTTCACCTTGGTCCGCTCTGCTTAATACTGTGTAATAGTACTGTCTTCTTCATGACGATGTTTTGAGAATTCAGTGAAGCAATGTGCAGTGCCACACCCCTTCTAAGTACTCGAAATATGAGCTGTTATTCTTACCATTTACTTTTCTATCTTGTTTAGAAGTGTATTCCCCTTGCAGAGCAGCTTCAGTCTGTTTTGGGAACTGCTGGATACAAGCATGCGATTGCCCTACAATCATCATCTACTGTAGGAGCCTCCAATAAGTCATCCTCTACACCGTTTCCTTTTAGAACTGGATTGACATCTGCAAACATGACTGAGAACTTAAAGGCTTTCATTGATAAAAGTACACACCCACCTGTTGAAGAAAACACCAAAAACCAGTGTAAAATTGTGCCACAACATCATTCCCTTTTTGAAAAGGAGCTTAAAAATGCAATGTCTTTCTTACCAAAGAAAGCAAATGACAACTCAAATGTCCCCAACTCTGAGTTGCTACCTTTTCTCCAGAATATATGCAGTCAAGTCAACCATCTCCGCATGGGACAGAACACCAAAAGGCAGGAACACACCGCCAAGCCCCATGAAGGCATTGTTGGTGTTGCGTAAGTATTTTATTTCAAGACAAATGGAGCTTAGATTTGGTAGGAAAGCAGTTGAAAGGAAACAGATTTGTCTCAGCATTAACTAAGGATCTGTCTACTCTATAGAGTAGAACCGACTGCTCTGACAGGAGGTGTTGCATGCTTTATCAGATGTCTATTGGGGGAGGGGTACAAGCTTCAGCTAAGGGTTGAGGTAGAAACTTGCATAATAGAAGAAGAACCATAGGAATCATAATGTTTGCCTTGTTTTTACTTCTTTTAATTTATTTTATTGTAAAGGTTATGTACAGAGGGTTTTTTTTGTTTGTACTAATTCTGATTATAGTAAGTATAATTTGCAACAGATTTTCTTTGCAAATGAGGTTTGATTTAGGTTATTTCTGGAGTAATCAAAAACTAGTAGAGTGGTTATTATTTATAGTACATAAGCTCATCTTTGCCGCATGTATTTAATTATGAATTTGCTAATACTAAGAATATTTCTAGTCCTTTTTCACAGATAATAATGTGTCAAAATATTGTTGTAGAAAAATTCAGGACTCTGGACATCATTTGGCTTAATCTTTTTGCCATACTAAATAGTACAATAATATATTGATAGATAATAGATTGAATAATCTCTTAGTTTAGACTTTTTATCGGAAAATTAGGTAGTCACATTAGTTTAGGTCTAAGTACCATCAGCCAATAACAGGATTGAATTGACATTTATAGAAGATTCTGCAACAATAGCAGATGTACATTTTTTGTGTGTGTCTGTGAAAGATTCACAGATAGATCACATCTTGAATACTAAAGCAAACCTAACAAAATTTAAGATTGAAGTGAGTATTTTTTCTACACACAGAGAAACAAGAAATCATAACACAATAGTAGCATTCAATAAAATATTTTACCAAACACTTGAAGATTAAACAACAAACTTAAATCTGTGTCAAGAAGTCTCACCAGAAGTTATATCAAAATGAGTAAGAATACAACAAAATATTTGTGGGATTCATTTAAAGAACTACTGATAAGGATGTGTATAGTACTGTTTGCTTACAGTAATAAGGGGAATTCGAAGAGCATTAGCATAAAACCATAACTACCAATAGAAATGAAATTCATAAGCTGGCGCTGGTGGCTCATGCCTATAATCTCAGGAAGCTGAGATCTGGGGATCACACTTCAAGGCTAGCCTAGGTAAGAAAGTCCATGAGGTTCTTTTCTCCAGTAGGCCACCAGAAAACTAGAAATGGCTCTGTGACTCAGTAGTGGTAGAGTGCTAGCCCTGAGCAAAAAGAGCTCAGGGACAGTGCAACAGTGCTCAGGCCCTGAGTTCAAGCCTCTAACTAACCAAAAAAAAAAAAAGGAAAAGAAAAAGAAATCAATCATCAGAGTAATCCTACAACCACCAAAGAAATTGACATTAAAGCCAGGTATTACACACACCTGTGTAATACCAGCACCTGGAAGGCTGAGGCAGGAAAATTGTGAGTTCAAGGCAATTTTAGGGTCAGCCTGGACTAAATGATAAGACCCTTTCTCAAAAAAAACAAAACAAAGGGCTGGGAAGGTGGCTCACTGGTAGAGCGCTTGCCTTGCATGCATGAGGCCTTGGGTTCGATTCCTCAGCACCACAAAGCAAAAAAGAAAAAAGCCGGAAGTGGCGCTGTGGCTCAAGTGGTAGAGCGCTAGCCTTGAGCTGAAGAGCTAAGGGACAGCACCCAGGCCCAGAGTTCAGGCCCCACGACCGGACCCAAAAAACAAAACAAAACAAAAGTTAAATGTGTTATTTAAAAACCAGGGAAAATAATCCCAAAGCAAACAAAAAGAAATAATAAATAGAAATCAGTTTAAATGCAAACAGGAAAATTATTGGAGAATGAAGCTTATTCTTTACAAATAAAATTTTGAGCTCCTAAAAAGACTGGCAAATCAGAGTGAAGATGCCAACAGCAGTCTGAGGAATGTGGGAGAATACCACCATAGATCCTAAGGCCATTCCAGAGACAAGAAAATAGTTAATTTTATGTTCACAAAGTTGACAGCCTAGAGGAAATGGATTAATTCCTTAAAAACTACAAACTGTTACAACATGAAGTAGATAATAGAGTAACCCTATTATCACTGGAAAGACTGAATTTTAATTCCAGGATGTTAGCGTTTGACTATGAAGTGTGCCCTGAGAAGCTGCAGGTGTCTAAGGCATGGTGCCTGGAGCATAGAGCCAGACATTTGAAAGTGATTGGATCACAGTTGCTCTGATCTAATCAATGGATCAATGCACTGGCAAAGTCATAATTTGATGGCATTATTTGTAGTGGGTAGAAGTGAGGCCTGCTTTGATGGAATAGGTCACAGGCGTGCACGGCTTTGAAGGACATCTTTCCCTGGCCCCTCTCTGTCTTCCCTTGTGCTCCCTGGTTGCCCTGAGGCGAACAGTTTTGATGTGCTGCCCATTCTTGCTGCCATGATGAGCTCTCACTCCAGACCCACAGCCGTGGGGCAAGCTGGTCATGGACGGACGGACACCTCTGTAGGCATGAGCCAAATAAGCCTTCCTAAAGTTGATTGTTTTCAAGCATTTGCACTGACAAAATCTAGTTCTAACACAGAGAGCTTATAAAAAAGAAACATCTTGGTCCAAATGTCCCACCAAAAAAATGATGCCAAGCATTTGATAAACAGTTTTACACACTCCAAGAAATGAAGGAGGCTAGACTCCCCAATTCATTTTACAAAACTACCACCACCCTTTTACCCATAGTTTTACTCCAAATAACTTGAAATACATAAAAACACTCGTGGATACATGTAAAACATAGGTCCATAAGATGGTTATACGTATAAATCTAACAAAACACATAGAGGATCAATGAGCTGAAAGTTGTGAAGTACTGATGAACAAAGTCAAAGAAGATCTGAGATAATGGAGATACCATGTTCGTTCACTTAAAGACGCAGCTTAGTAAAAACAGCAATTCTCCATAATTGGAACACATGTGTGATGCAGTTCTGAAAAGTTTTGCGAGTTTTTGTAAATATTGATGAGATGATTCTAAAAAATTTCAAGACATCATGTAGCTATAGTAGTCAAGCCTCATATTGGTGAATAAAATAGAAAACTCAGAAATAGTCCTACTCACTACACTAAGTAATTCTTGACAAAGCTACCAAAAATTGAGTGGAGGATCAATTCTGTATTGTGTGCTGCAGCAGTTTGACACCCACAGGCAAAAAGTGAGCCATCACCTTCATACTTTAAATGAAAATGAACGCAATATGGATCAGAGGGAAAAAAAAACATAAGTTATAAAACTGTGAAACATTTCTAACATGAGGGAGAAAGTCTTATGGACCTAAGAAAGTTATCTTAGATAGGATCCATAGGATGAAAAATGGTGCATACACCTTACCACCATTTAAAACTTTTGCCTGTGAAAGAGAATTTATAAAGTTCAACATTAAAAGAAATCTTATTTAAGTAGAACATGTGCAGAATAGAGAATCATATCACCAAAGAGGATAAGCACATGAAAAGATGATTTGGGAAACGCACAATAAAATATACCTTATCAGCCAGGTGCCAGTGGTTCATGCCTGTAATCCTGGCTACCCAGGAGGCTGAGATCTGAGTATTGGGATTCAAAGCCAGCCCGGGCAGGAAAGTCCATGACACTCATTTCCAATTAACTACCAGAAAACTGTAGCTCAAGTGGCACTGTGCTCGCCTTGGGCTGAAGAGCTGAGGGACAGCGCCCAGGCCCAGAGTTCAAGCCCCATGACCGGGAAAAAATAAAATAAAAATTACACACACACATACACACCTTATCACTGCTTATTTGAATGGCTAAAATGTAAGAAAACAATAGCAATATCAAATACTGACAGAGGTATGGAGAAATGGGGTGTTAGCTTGTGGGAATGTAAAATGGCACAGCCAGTCAAACACTTCATCAGTTTCTTTCCTTTTTTTGTCAGTTGTGGGGCCTGAACTCTGGGCCTGGGCGCTGTCCCTCAGCTCTTCAGCTCAAGGCTAATGCTCTTCCACTTGAGCCACAGTGCCACTTCCAGCTTTTTCTGCTTATGAGGTGCTGAGAAATCAAACTCAGGGCCTCATGTATGCAAGGCAAGCACTCTACTACTGAGCCACCTTCTCAGTCCCTCATCAGTTTCTTTTATGAAAATACACATGATCACTTCAAAACATGTGCAAAGTCAGTTTTTATTTTGAGCTCAAAGTAAAATAGATGCTTCCTGAAGGCTTGTACTTCATTGATTCACCTTCATGTTTATATTCCTGCTTCAGTAGTGTGCAAAGTAAAGATAATTAAAGAAATTAGAAAGAGAATTAAAGGACTGTGGTCTCCCCTGATGTATGTATTTTAGAATCTAGAAATGAAGCATGCCAGTTCGGTTGTGGAGACAAATTTCAGAAATGTATAATAGCTCTTGTTGCATAACTTCGTTTGTTTACCTATTAGGAAATTGATGCATTTTAAATTTTATCTTTAGAATTGAAGAACAACCTATTTGTTCCTACTTGGAAAAGATTCTTTCTAAAAATATGGAGTTGATGGAGAAGAGGCTTATGGACTATATTGATCAACGAATATATAAGCTCCAGGAGCACGTGGATGATAAGATTGCATTGTTAACGGACTTGCTACAAAATCCCAACTTCCTGCCTACTGGGCTGCCTCTAAAACACTGTGACTCTGGAGAAAGACTTTCCAATGGGGAAAGATAAGCTCTCAACATGTGCAGTACAGCTCAGATATTTATTACATATTTATTACAAAGCCAAACCTCTAAAACGTTTATGAAAAGCAAGTATTTAATATCCTTTGAAGGATCATTGTCGTAACATAAAGTGACCTCAGTGTTCATTTTACTGCCCTGCTTATTACAAATCTAGTACTGTATACTAAGAGTTAACATGATACATTCATAAGTTATATTGTTTGTGATATTTTCACTCTTAAAAAACTTATATATACTTGTGTTGCTTAACTGTTTAAAATGTTTAAGGATTTCTAATGCAATTCCTTGGTTTGTATTGTATATTATATACATGTTTGAAGTGAAGTTTTTATTATTTATAGAAACACCTTATTTGATAGTCTTAGAACTATGCAAAATAATGCTTAGAATGTTTGATTTTCTTTTTCTAATTGTTCTTGGAAAATTGGATACTTGGAACATTTAATTTAGGTCACCAATTTTCATTTTGTACCGTTTTTCTGAGATAATGAATGAAATGCAGTGTTTGGCACGTATGATACCAGTTTGGTGTTAGGACTGTTTGTTTCATTGCATAGTTGTAGAAGGAACCTGTCTGTTCATTTTGAGTACTGCTGTTCTGGGATTGGTGCTTTATATAGAATGAAAGCAGTCATCTGTTTGATTTCAGTAAACTCTGGCTATGTAAGGAATTCTCTCCTTTCTTGGTCACAGGTTTTTATCCTCAAATTCTTTTTCTGGCATGTTTAATGTGTCACATTCTGAGAATCTGAATTGAAGGATTACAGTGTATGAATCAAGGAGATTGCAAGTCTCTATTTTCAGAATTTATAACTATTGTTTATGTGTTGAAGGGTGATGCATTTGCATCTCAAAATAAACACATCCACTCTGGAATTTACCTGTCTTAAATAAATAGAATTCTTATTTTCAAATAATCTTTGCTTAAAAAATTCCATTTTTTGAAAAGTGATACTTCATACTCATTTTGTTTTGACAATTTTTTCGCCTTGAGATGGCTAATTTATATCTTGCTTATTTTTATCATACTACAAAGAACCATAATACATGGAACACATTACAGTCATTTGAAGATTGCATACTTTTGCTAGTCTTTGAAGTGGACCATTTTTTATCAGTTTTGGGGCTTGAACTCTGGGCCTGGGTGCTGTCCCTCAGCTCTTCAGCTCAAGGCAAGCATTCTATTACTTGAGCCAGAGTGCCACTTCCAGTTTTCTGGTGGAGTTAAGAGTCTCACAGACTTCCTGCCTGAGCTGGCTTTGAACTGCAATCCTCAGATCTCAGCCTCCTGAGTAGCTAGGATTACAGGCATGAGCCACTGGCTGAAGTGGACCATTAATAATGGGACAGTTATTAACATTTATACCTATAAGATGGCAATTTCTTATCATTGAAATGAAATGCTGAACCTAGGAGTTTATAGTCTTGCAGCTTCTAGTAGTTGTAGTCTATTCATTGAGTCATGAACCAAATAATTAAGACCATGAATTAAGATGCAGTGAATTGGGAGGCCAGTTCTGAGTTCTCTATATATGTTTGTTGAATTATTGTAATTGAAAAGGAAGATCACAGTCATTTACAAACGTTATGGTTGGAGCCAGGTCTCGTCCACAACTGTAATTGAAACACTCTAGGCGAAGCAGGAGGAGCACAAGGCCAGCCTTGGCTACATACTTAGACACTATCTCAAAACAGCAACAACAAAGTAATAGTGGCTAAAACTAAATTTGGTAAATTTATGATTTCCCAATGTATTCTGTAGGTTTTTAATTTGGAGCAAAGCCAGCTTAGTACAGAGGTACTTTTACTGAAGTAGCTCAGTATGGCTAAAAAAGTATCCCCAAATGGTCCTATTTTAAATGACTGATTTAGTTTGGTTCCCTATGTGTGACAGTAAACTTGTGAAATTAAAGTATGGTACCTAGAGAGCTTTGTCAGGTCACTGACAGTCAATATATTTCTCTATGATTTACAGACTATTTTTGGGCAATGGGGAAATAGATTTCTGTGAAATCAGAAAAAGATACTTTTCTATTTATATTTCTGTAATGAAGCTCATTCACAATTTTTCAAACTTGAAGATTTATCACATAAACCTTTGAGGTCAAATATATTTATTTCATTTATTTTTTTGTTGGATATGGGACTTGAACTCTGGGCCTGGGCACTGTCCCTCAGGCTAGTGCTCTACCACTTGAGCCACAGTGGCACTTTCTGGTGGCTTATTGGAGATAAGAGTTTCACGGCCTTTCCTGCCCGGACTGGCTTTGAACCGTGATACTCAGATCTCAGCCTCCTGAGTAGCTAGGATTACAGGAATGAGCCACCAGTATATATCAAATATATATGTAGATAGATATGTAGATATATATATATATATATCAACATATATATATATGTCAAATATATTTCCAAAAGCTGTTTAAATTTTACTGTCTTTTTTTTTTGGGTCCGGTCGTGGGGCCTGAACTCTGGGCCTGGGCGCTGTCCCTCAGCTCTTCAGCTCAAGGCTAGCGCTCTACCACTTGAGCCACAGCGCCACTTCCGGCTTTTTTCTTTTTGCTTATGTGGTGCTGAGGAATCAAACTCAGGGCCTCAGCCATGCAAGGCAAGTGCTCTACCACTGAGCCACCTTCCCAGCCCCTGTCTTTTTTTTTTTTTTTTAAGATTTTAATAGAGACTTTAAGTTGATGGCAAGGTGCTGAAAATTCCTACAAAACCCTTGCTACCATATACACCTGTAACCTCCCTAGCAACGCCCCGCCCCAGGGCAGTGACACACTGGTTATCAGCCAACATTATTGTTCAAAGCTTGTAGTTCAGTTGGTGTTGTTTTGGTCTGTGGATCTAGATTTGTCTTCAATATGTGCTTGTGGTCTGTATTAAGACTTTCATCCTATTCTTTATCTCCTCTCTGAATTCTTTCTTTGAAAGTGACAAGAACGTGGAAATGCTGGGTAGTGATCTCTACCTGGCCTCATTTCTCAGACCTCCCCAGAGGCCTTCACCTTTGGCCATACTTGAACTACCCAAGCTTCCCCTTTCCTTAATAGACGGCACTCAAACATCTCCCTCTAGAAGCCTCCCTGTTTCCACCTGTCCTCTTCCATCATAACTACCCCTTCCATTCTGTCCCCATGTCTTTTGATTGTACCTCTGCTGAAGGCTGAATATTGTTGAGTTTGAGGGCTTCTAGCCATTATTTTTCCCCTGAACTAATACTTGGCTCAAGCAGAGGAATCACAGGCTTGTCATGTGTGCCTTCTCTTGCAGGACCAGTAGATGGTTAAGGAAATAATTCATTCTGAGATGAACGAAATTGGATTTTGTCTGCTTTCCATGTTACTAAGAGTGTTTAAACTTGCAAACAGAACATAGATTGAACACAGAGGGAGACAGCCTTAAGGGCCTTCTTTCCACAGAACTGACCCTGCCAGGAGCCACTTGACTGCATGATTGAGAGGCAGAAAGATTCTGCTTTGAGGCTTTATTTTTTTCAAGGTTTAGCCCTTGAAGGTAGGAACTATGCCTTATCTCTGGAGTGACTAATGCCTAACAGAAAGCCTGAAACCCCATTAGGTGTCCTGGACACTGACTCTGCTGTTAACAGAAGCACAGCAAATTTAGTTCAAAGGTTGAATTGACTTTTATTAGTATTTTATGAATTGAGGAGCTCTTGATGAATTCAGCAGAGGAGGCCAGCTCTGTAGACAGACAAGAGCTGAAGAAAGGAATAAAACTGATTGGTCACCTACTTTCCTTACAGAATGGTTCAAACAGGATTTCCTTATCATTACAACTGAGGTAAACTGAAGATTTTTCTGTTTATCTCTTGTTTTTTAAAGTTTCATTTTGCTGTCCACTGGACCATTTCAAAGCGCAGTTTGATTACCTGACACTTACGTTTGAGAGAATCCATTCTGGTTTTGTCTGGTTATGTGGGTTTAATACCTTCAACCTGCATTTTGTGAATTTGGTACAAGGTTTGCTAACCCTTTCATCTGAATTCAGGAGTATTTGCCTGTAGTTAGAGTATACTTCTTATTTATACTCAGTGTATGCTAATTGGTGAAGGTGTTTTAACTTGGCTCATTAATCACAAAACCTTTGATTGTGGTTCTCCTACCTACTGTGTAAAGACATTTCTGAGTCCCAGTGGAGATGCAGTTGTTCAGCCTCTGTCAGAGGGGAATCAAAATTCAGAACACATAAGTGCTCCGATGCTCACTTGGCAAGGGCCTACTGGGCTCTCGCACCATCTTCACAGTCCTTGCAGATATTTTCTTGGGACACATCTCAGCACCCCTAACTGTAGGATACATGCTGAGCACTGCAAAGAAATCTAAGTCTCGGGTAATTTAGAGGGGAGGCAGCCTTCCTTCTTCCCTTCCTTTTTTCCCCTCATTGGCAGTCTCGTGTTGACATGAATGAAGCCTAGACGTCCAAACGTGGGAGGACCACAGGTGGGATTAGAACTGGGGAGCTGAACTTGGTGAGGTATCACTCACTGTGAACAGGGGCTGCCCTTCCCTCTGAAATTCTTAGGAATTCACACCCACAGAGACTTGTCACCCAGATGTGTCATTTTGTCAGGTGCCCTAGATAAGGTTCCTGCAAACACCCCAAGCCTGTGGAGTTGCATCTCTGGTAGCAAAGCAGTCTGATTCCTTGACAGCATAAAGCTCAGGAGTCCCTTCCTCAACTCAGAATCCATCTCTGCCTCTTCCGCAGCCCCTTTTCCTCGGCTCTGCTTTTCATCTTTACCTTTAGGTTCTACACAGCTAAGGACATTGTTTTGGCCCTCACCACTGCCGTGATAAGAGGCTGCCCACAGGAGAAGATATGTCTACGGAACCTTGCGACCTCAGAGGCAAGTGAACACCCCAGGATGTGAATGTTTAGTCTGCCCTCAGTTACTAGTGTGTGCCAAAGTTTGAAGATTGCTTTGTGCCAAAGTTTGAAGATTGCTTTGCGCAACCTAAATGGAAAACATTCCATTGTTTAGTTTCAAAGATAAGACTCCCTCTAACAAAAATCTAAGCAACATTTAGCACTAAGAAAAGCCAGTCTCATTCAGATACTGTTTCTTTTTTGCTAGGTTGTTAGGAAACTTCAGTCTCAACTTAGTTTTCAAATGCTTCATGTAGCACAGTAGTATCCCTTCCTGTTAGACTGTTCACATGTCCTGTCTTTACGCTCTGTTTTTTTTTTTTTTTTTTTTTTTATTATTTTTTTGGTCCGGTTGTGGGGCCTGAACTCTGGGCCTGAGCACTGTCCCTCAGCTCTTCAGCTCAAGGCCAGTGCTCTACCACTTGAGCCACAGCGCCACTTCCGGCTTTTTTCTTTTTGCTTATGTGGTGCTGAGGAATCGAACCCAGGGCCTCAGGCATGCAAGGCAAGCGCTCTACCACTGAGCCAACTTCCCAGCCCCTTTACGCTCTGTTTTTAACTCCTGTTTATCTTGCAATACAATTATACTACAAATTAATTGCCTCGAGTCCCAAAGTGGATAAGAAAAAAATGTAAACAGGACATTCTTTACCAACCACTAAAGCAAAGATGATTATTTTCATTATTGTACATTTCCAAAACTGCACAAAAACGCCACATTAACTTGTATATAATCATAGAAGCACTATAGAAATGGAGTTGAATAATAAAACATTGTACCTAGAAAGAAACGGTGCTCATGGAAGTTTTTGTGCCCACCATTCTCAGAGTCCCTCGTTAGGGTTACAAAAGCAAGGTGGCAGGGTGTCCACATCTGCATACATGGTGCATTCCTCACAGCACTGGATGGGCCGACAAGGGTCAGTGGTGATGACTCTGGCTGGAATGACCTTTGCCTGGGTGACCTTGGTTGGATTGTTATAGGGTAGATGTGAAGTACTGTATTCCTTTGCACATCTTAAGGAAAGACATAAAGCAGGAGCTTAGAACTTTCTCCCTCAGTTTGTTTCATACAAATGTCAGGGCTAATCGTGGGTGACACTAGCCTAAAAGTGAAGCTCTTTGCCTATGCCATGTTCCTTGCTCACCTCGTCTTCTATCGTTGCTATGCATGTAAAAAGGTCACAGAGCAAGGGAATGGGAAAAAAGTGCAGTGGCTCACAGCTGGGATCTTAGTTGCTCAGGAGGGCAGGGTTCAGAAAGATGGAACCCAGGCCGAGAGTCATTGAGAGCCTCATCTTTACTAATAAGTTGGGCATGGTGGCAGATTCCTATCATCCCAGCTATGTGTGGAATAAGTAAGAGGGGTCAAAATCCAAGCTGGCCCAGACAAAAATGAGAGGCCTTATTTGAAAAATAACTCAAGCAAGCATAGACATCGAACAAGATGCGCTGTACTTCTAAAGTACCATTGAAACCTCTTTGTACAACTAAAGATAATTAAAATTTTTTTTTTGCCAGTCCTGGGGCTTCAATTCAGGTCCTGGGCTCTGTCCCCAAGCCTGTCTGTGCTCAAGGCTAGCACTCTACCACTTGAGCCATAGCCCCACTTGTAACTTTTTCTGTTTTATATGGTACTGAGGAATTGAACCCAGGGCTTCATGCATGCTAGGCAAGCACTCTACCACTAAGCCACATTCCCAGCCAAAAATTATTTAAAGAAAAAAAAAAGAATACTTGAGGTGTGTGTGGCTTAGGTAGTAGAACCCTCTCTAGCAAATATGAGGCCCTGAACATCAGCTCAGTACTGAGAAAAGAAAAAAGAGTTGCAAACAGGAAGCCCAGCTGGCCGTTACAGGCCCCAACATACAGGGAGAGAGAAGGATAATCTTCAGTTGTCTGGGTCCTGCAGGAACTATCTAATTCTAAGACCTGCGATGCCACTGCTGCCAACAGCCAGGCTGTCCCATACTTCAGGATCCCCACCCTAAACTCAAATATCTCTTCTATCACATACAACCCTTGCCAATCCTTGGCCTGGATGAGTCTCTGTCCTACTGGCCTACCTCATTGTCCCCACGATCTCAGGCAATAAATGAGGGAACAGCCTAAGAACTGACGCAGGTGAGAGGTCATGGCTACCCTGTGTGAAATGGAGGCACAGCTCATTCCCACGGCATCCCCCACAGATTGCTGAGTCGACAGCACTAGGACAGGGGGCTCAGGTAAGGGGACACTGAACACCCGAAGGTAAACCCAGTGAGTTTGGGTGGCAGCAAAGCAGTGTTGATATACAAGGCCTGCAGGATGAGAAAATTCCATTTAGGAGCTCATGACCCCAAGCCAGGAGGAGAAACACTGAAGACTGTATCGACCTCCCTCTGCTTCCCACCCCTGCCCGTGTTTCTTCACCTCACCCACCGTCCACCGTGAGGCAAACGGGGCCAGTAATGGCCCTGCCCAAGCCAAGAGCCCCAGGCTCCCGTTTGAGGAGGTTTTTCACTCTTACCCACGTGACTCACTTCAGTGCCTTGGATACTTTGAAGTAAAGACAGAAGACGACGCTTATCAGCACAATTGCAGCAATCAGTAAGCTGCTAGCGATGCCAACCATAACCTTCGTCTTGAGATCGAACATCTTTCAAACCTGGTCAGAGAAATGCATCAAGCAGTGAAGTGGTTTCCTTCTCCACACAGCCATGAGCAACCTTCACAAACTCTCTCAGTGGAGGAGGAATGGACGGCATACACAGAGCACCCATTCTTCCCAGAGAGGCCTAAGCTGGCCCAGGGATGGATATGAAGGTTTATTCTTAGATGAAAAGGAACTCACATATAAAATTCAGAGAGCAGAAGCTTAGAACGACAGGCAGTAGAAACAATTTACCTTTCACAGGCAATGATGGCCTCTTCAAAATGAGGACATACATTGGAACCAGTGTTCTGACTTCCAGACACCTGGGTCTACTGAGCTATGCCCACCTTCAGTTAGAAACTTCATTTTTATATATTAGGATTCACATATTTTATGGAGTAAGGAAATTATTTTGTCAAAATGTTATCCAAACACTACTGACATGTTCAATTTCTTTTTACAACAGGGCAGAGTATAGTTTTTAAATAATCATCTAATCCTAAGGGAAAGCCTATTTTGAAAGTGATTAAGCATTTTAGAGGAAAAAAGTTTAATTGTTCCAACTGGATTATGCCATCTCAAGATTGAGGAATTTCTGGAAACTTCCAGTCAGCTCCTTGCCCAGTTTGAAATACGGTTTGGCCTACACAGATCATTAACAGATATTTTAGGAGTCTGCTGTCCCTCCTTCCTTCTTCTTCTTCCTTTTTTTTTGTTTGCCAGTCGTGGGGCTTAAACTCTGGGCCTGGGAGCTGTCCCTGAGCTCTTCGGCTCAAGGCAAGTGCTCTACTACTTAAGCCACAGCATCACTTCTGGTTGTCTGGTGGTTAATTGGAAATAAGACTCTCACAGACTTTCCTGCCCAGGCTGGCTTTGAACCGTGATCCTCAGATCTCAGCCTTCTGAGTAGCTAGAATTGCAGGCATGAACCACCAGTGTCTGGCTCTTTCTGTCTTTCTAACTCCTCCCCAAAGTGTCAGTTTGTCTGAAGTGGCACTTCAAATTGGGAACAGTGAGCCAGGAGACTAGAATAAACAAGCTGACTGTCTGACATACTTACTACAGTTAAACCATCCAGTACTGCAGGAAGAACAACTGTAAAAGAAAAAAGAAAAGGAAAAGAGAAAGCTTTCTGGAAGGGGATATGTTATCAAGAATTTTCAGACCTGTATTTTGGAAAGAGGAATGTAATCATGCCTGTTAGGAGCGAGGAAGACGGGAGCTGAAGAGCTCACACTTGAAGCCAGCTCTGCCCGCACTGGCAGCAGACAGGGGCCGCAGGCTGTGTGACCTCACCTCGCAGGTTACCAGCTCCCTCTCACAGGATTCCAAATTCTGTGTTTAGCTACCTTTCAAAGGGTTAAGTTTGACTGCTAATCAAAAGTAGTCAATTTTTATTTCAATTCATTTTTAAAATCATCTCAAGTTAAAAATGTCAGGAGGCTAAAACTTAGAAGTGTGATGATAGGAGCCTGGGCTGGGTTTTATGTTTTGGTTTTACGAGAAGTAACGTGGAGTCACTTGTTAGGACTCCAGCCCAAATTGACATTGGCTGGCGTTTTGCATTTTACAGGTAAAAGGATTACAAAAATGAAAAAGAGGATGCCCGTCAGACTTGGATAATTTTAAGAAAATCCAATGGATAGATTTATCGTGTGTGGCTGAGACAGTGGATTAAATAAGAGACTCCAGGTGCAACCAGTTGTTTTATCCTGCTTCTCACCGCTCAGTTGTAAGTATAATTGCTCCAGAAAACATCTGCTTAATGAAGATCAGGTTTGTTTATAAGTGAAAAAACATTATGTTAACTAAATTACCCTGAATATTAAAAGTGTAAAAACAACTCTTTCCATAAAAAGAAGCATCTTAACCATTAGATGGGAAGAAAATACTTCTGTTGGTCACATTTGTAGCTTCCAATGTGGATGCATTTATTTATAGGTGCAAATAAATTAGCCTTTCACACATAGACGGTACTTGAAGTTTCTGAAAATCAAGTCAGCCAGAGACACTTGTAGTTGCCTGGCTTCATATTCTTTAATCCCTCAACGCAGAGCTCAGCCTTTGCTATCTGATGCATGCCAGGAGGGGCTTGGAAAGAAGAATTTGTATGGGCTCATGAAGGAGACTTTCTTACATGCTCTGGGATTATTCTGGTAAAACAATATGACCTCACCCACTTTATATCAAATACTAAATCCTGAGTCTTAAAGATAATAAAGGACAGGCCAGGTCTGATGATCACATTTCTATCTACTGCTCTAGTGCAGCAGAACACAAAATGAATGGCTATAATATGAGTTAATGTTACACACAACAAACATGACATGTAAGTTAAAAATTCTAAGCTATATAAAATGTATGCTGGAGATCTGAAAGCAAAGGTCATAGGTGGTTCTTCAGAGGGTGGAGCACAAAGGTCACAACTCTAAGGCCAGCTTGCATGACAAGGCTCTGTCCCCCAAAAGAAAAAGAACATAAATGGTGCTGTGGCTCCAGTGGCTCAAGAGCTGAAGAGCTCAGGGAGAGCGCCCAGGCCCAGAGTTCAAGCCCTATGACCAGCAACAACAACAAAATAAAAAGGAAAAAAAAAAAGATAAGAGTGGGCTGGGAAGGTGGCTCAGTGGTAGAGCGCTTGCCTTGCATGCCTGAGGCCCTGGGTTCGATTCCTCAGCACCACATAAGCAAAAAGAAAAAAAGCCAGAAGTGGTGCTGTGGCTCAAGTGGTACAGTGCTAGCCTTGAGCTGAAGAGCTGAGGGACAGCGCCCAGGCCCAGAGTTCAGGCCCCACGACTGGACCCCCCCTCCAAAAAAAAAAAAGATAAGAGTTCCAGGTTTTCCAAGAAAAATCTGTTAAAAAAATTAAAGGATTCTTTCCATATTGTTAAAACTATGAAATAAAAGTCTTGTCTAACACACACATACAATCCAAACCAATAAACTGCATTAGAAATCTTTTAAACATTTTAAACACATAAGCAACACAAGTATAGATAAGTTTCTGTAAGAATGAAGACATTGCCGAAAACATAACTTACAAATGTGTAATGTTAACTCTTAGTGTACAGTTCTGGATTTATACCAACCAGGGCAGTAAATGAACACTGAGGTCACTTTGATTCTCCAGAGAGCATTAAATACTTGCTTTTCATACATATTTTTGGGATTTGGCTTTGTAATAAATATCTGAGCTGCACTGTACATGTTGAGCACTTATCTTTCCCTATTGGAAAGTCTTTCTCCAGAGTCGTTATGTTTTGGAAGCTTCCTGGTGGGAGAAGGGTTTGGATTTTTGAAGCATCTGTTAACAAAGCAAGCTTATTGTTGACAAGCTTCTGGAGCTTATATATTCATTTATCAATGTAGTCCTTAAGCCTCTTCCATCCGTTCCGTGTTAACTATCTTACGGCAGTGATGGCTTGTAACCATATATTCCTTATTTTTTTATTGGAGCATTCTAATGTTTCTTTTAATTATGAATGATAGCTTCCTAGTAGCAGTAATCTATGTTGACAGTTATTTTCACTCAGGATTTGAAATACATTATTCCCTATCCTTCCTTCTAATTTCTGTTGAGAAATCTGCTGTTACTCCGATGGGTTTGCCTTTATATGGGGCTCAGCTTTCTGTCTTGCAGTAGTTTTTTCTTGTCTTGTTTGATATAAGTCTCCTGTACCTGGACCACTGTCTCTTTCTCAAGATTTAGGAACTTAAAAAAAAAAAGTATGTTTTCTATGCCTTTAACTTGAACCTATTCTTCCAGGCCCATCGTTTGCAGGTTTGGTCTTTTCCTTGTACTCCGAAAGGCCTTGTGTACGCCCCCACCTTTTTTATTGTCAAGGTGATGTACAGAGGGGTTACAGTTATATAAGTAAAGGTAATAAGTACATTTATTGTCAGACTTCCCTCATTTTTCCTCCACTTTCCCTCCCCAACCCCTCCCCGCCCCCAAGTTGTACAGATCATTTCCAACATACTGCCTTGTGTATATTGCGGTTGCATTGGTTCCCCCTTGTCCTTTGTCTCACCATTCTGTTGTTCCCCTTCCCTTCCCTCATTCAGATAAATGTATATACAATACCAGGGAACCAAAATCAAATACAGTGACAACTGGGGATATACCATAGGGGAAAGAGCAACTTTTTTTTCTTTGAGTGCTCTAATTCCTCTACCTTGTGCTCCAGCATTGATAATCTTTCTTCAGCTTGATATAGTCTGTTGAGAAAGGCTTTCAACACAGTATTTTAAAATTTGAGTTATTGAACTTTTCACTTCCAGAATTCTTTTTTTTTCAATTTTTCTGTCTTTTTGAAATCCTCTTTCATATTCTTCATGTTTTCCTTATTTAATCCAGCTGTTTATTTGTGTTCTCTTGGAATTTTTTCATGAGGTTTGTTTATGACCTCCTTCACTGATCATTCTTGGAGATTTATCCACTTTGTTGTTGTTGATTCTTAGAGGGGTTGTGTTTTCCTTTTTTTTCTTTGTGTGTGTGTGTGTGTGTGTGTGTGTGTGTGTGTGTGTGTGTGTGTGTGTGTGTTTCTATATTTGGATTTGTGCACTTGAAGCTAGGTCATGGTTGGAAGATTTAGTCCTTTCATTTAATGTCCAGAGCTCTGTGTGTACTGGCTGAGTTAAGGTATAGTGTTTCATCACTAGACAGAAGGCATTGACTTAGCTCCAGCTGCCAAACTTTACCCACAAGACCCAATTCCCAGCACCTCTCCAAGTACAAGTGGCTTGCCTCTCTTGTAATTACTAGTATGCAGGTGCTATATGTAGGTCGAGGGTAAGGCTGGCCAAGAGTTGTTAGTTGATAGTGTCTGTGCTGCTTTCACCTTAGAAGGTTCCCTTCTTTGTGAACCTGAAGTGACTTCTGGTCGCAAGTAGCTTCATAGTCTGTTGGTCAGGGAGATTCCCACTTGCTTTACAGGGCCCCCTAGTTTGTGACACCAAAGGCAGGAAGTATCCAAGCCTAGAGGTATCTCCAGAATGCACAAGTAGAGAAAGTAAACAGAGCACTGGGTTCTGTGCTGGTGGTGGAGAACTGAGGGACTCAAGCACTCTGCCTGCTGGACTCAGTGCATTCAGGCCCTGCCTGTTCACTGTCCTGGGGAGGGAAGAGGCTGGGGAATTACATGACTTCTAGGTCTTGTGTCCTCAGCTTTACATGGAAGCAAAAGCTGACAGCCAGAGACATAGCTATTATAGACCTCTAAGAAGGCCTTAAGGGGAAGACATTCTTGAGCATGCTCAATTAAGGAACCTGTTCCTGACCAAGTTTAATTCAAGTTCATAGCTAAAGCTAATGGACACATTTTTGGCATACTTAGAACATGACTATGAGGCCTATATTCAAAAGTTTGAAATGATGGGCAGAAACCTTTTGGGCAAGCTCCATCTGTATCCTATGGATAGGTCCAGGCACCTCCCAAATCATTACCTACAGACGTGCAACACAGAACTCAGAAAGAAGAAGGCTCCAGAGACCATGGCGATTCCTCTATTTTTCTGGATATGGACGTTCTACCCAAACCTGTGATTTGAGTCTCAGTTGACTGAACACATTTCTGTATCAGCCACTATGTGTACGAGTCTTTCTCTCAGTACAGTCGATCTGGTTCTCTGTGGTTGGCCTTTATTTATTGTGCCTGCTTTTACAGGCAAGAGTGTTTAGCTCATTTTGGTGAAGGGGCCAACGCAGATTCTCACCCACAGTGAGGGGGTCCTTTGAACCCCAGTTTCCAGCTCAGCCCCGGGCCCTGCAGTCTTGGCCCTCACCCCACCTTGTAACCCCTCTGTAGCAACAAAGATTTCATTTTGGCTAATTTCTTTCCATCTCCCTGTAATAAGCTACATCTAGAAGATTGTCATATCTTAATAGAAGCCATCAAGCCTTGTCTTACATGTGTGGCGCAGTGCCACACTATCCACCTTCACCCAGGTAAGGCTTTTGACCCACAAGCTCTTAGATACGCATAACTTCTTTGTGCTTTTGGAGAAGAGCAGAGGTTTAAGTAGGTAAGACCACCTTATTTATGTGATAAATAAACTGCAGAGCAATTTATTCCACCTGCGATTGATTACTCTCCTCCAGTGAAGAGAATTGCAGTACTGACAATCAACCTGTGATGATTGTTGTAAAGGGAACACTCTATTTTGAGGTGGCTTCTAATAAAGCAGTCACACAGCTGTTGTATTCTCACACAAATCTATGTCTGACTGGAATTGGTAAGTTTCCACGGAGGCCGGTAGGAAACATTTGCCAGATGATTTTGACAGATGGAAAGCGCGAAGGACAGCTAGTCCTCAAAGCTGCCCGGCCATTTGGCAAGGTAGAGAGGCCATGATGTTTTTCATGCTTACTGTGTATCAGGAGAAGGAGAGAAAATGGAAGGAGGAAGAGAGAATGTAGTGTGCGTTCTTTATTCCAGGCAGATTGAACCATCGTTCAGGCAGGCCAAAGATAATTTGAATCATAGGAGGAATAATAGTCATATTTTAAGCATAAGTTCTTTGTTCACATAGTCATTATCATCATCATCATGAGCACCAGCAGCTCATTCTCCCGTGGTGGTGCTTATTTATACACCCACTTGATAAAAGTGGCCTCTGACCAAATGTGTCATCAAGATTTTCTAAGAGAGCCTCAGGCTTACAAGAATGCCAGTCCCTGGGAAGTGTAGGCCCAAAGCCCTGTAGAAGTTTTGGTGAGGAGGGAGCCTGACTTAAATCACTTTCCCTTCAGAGGGAAAGAGCATTGAGTGGACATTTCCTGTGTGCCAGGAGTGTGGTAAGTCTTCCTGTTCAGAATATTATGAATGTCCCTACAATAGGAAGTAGCCCTTTGTAGCTCCATTTTACAGACCAGGACACTGAAGGGTGCCATCTTGGCTCTTCATGCTTCAGTTTTCATATCTGTCAGCTTTAGCTTTTGTGCCCTGACTGTTTCCTTAAAACTCAGAATATTGTTAAGACATGTTGGAGGTAGTAAGATCATTTAGTTAGATTCTAATGACTTGTCAATATATATATATTTGTTGGCTGTGGGGCTTGAACTCTGGCCTGGGTGCTGTCCCTGAGCTCTTTAGCTCAAGGTGAGCACTCTACCACTTGATGGTTAATTGGGATAAGAGTCTCATGGACTTTCCTTGTGCAGGCTGGCTTTGAACCATGATCCTCAGATCTCAGCCTCCTGAGTAGCTAGGATTACAGGCGTGAGCCACCGGCGCCTGGCTTTAAAATATTTTTGATGTATGAAATAATATAATTTTAGTGCTCTGAGTTACTGCTCTATCTGGACTGAGGGGTTCAGGTACACTGTCGCCACATGACAATGTTCAGTTAGGAATAATTTTCCATACCATATGCCAACACCTAATGGGTTCTAGGTCCTTTTTAGGAATCCACAGTTCCTGCCTTCCTGGAACTCATGAACACCTTGAGAAACCAACCTTTTGATAAACCCACAAGAGACTAAATAGAGCAACCAAGTAATGATGGGAATGAAGGGAAGCTGGGAGAGGGCCTGGCTTCTTCACGGTGGCCAAGCTCAGGAAGGCCAAGCTCATTCATTCCTCTGAAATGTTGCTGATTCAATAGGAAGGAATTTACTTGGAAAAATAAAGCCTTCGTGTGAGAGATAATGGGAGAAAGACAAAACACATGGTTATTTCAAGTCAGCGCATAGGATTCAGTGAATTTTGGTAGGTTCCTAGACTCAATGTCTAGTCAACAAGGTTGAACACAAATTGGGAATTTCTTAGGGTAAACACACAGATTTTCATATAGCTATATAACATGTGTAAATTCATAAGAAAAGCAGTGGGAAGAGACAGGAATCAGTGAGGATTTTACAGAGGCAGTGACATTAAATGAAGCCTCAAAAGTAGACAAAGGAGGAGAGAGCCTGGAGAGCCATTTAACTTAGGTAGGGAAGCATGAGAATACATGCATTGTAGAGAAAGGCAGAAGCAGATGGTGAGCCAGAAAGAGGAGTTATGTTGGGATTCAGATAGGATGGCATTGTAGATGTGACATTTTGTGAGGCACTCATTCGCAGATCTGGGCAAAGTTTTAGGGTTGGTTGACACAGTGTTGTGGCCACTAAACAGAGTATATATTTTAAAAATTCACAAATACAGTCTTCTGTTTCGGGGAATATGCACTTTCCTTATTCTAAGGAGAACGAAACCTGTGGACATCACATATAAAACAAATGGAGAGAAGGTCTACTAGTTGGGGATGTTGGGATCCAAAGAATGCCTTGTTGGAGAGTTTTCTGGGTTTTATTTTTGCTTCAAACTCCTAGACTTGGAGCTCAAGATTTTCACGACCTGGAAACACTGAGGGGGTCAGGCAAAAATAGCCAGCAAAATCATATTCTGTCTAACCAAAGGACCAGGAAATGGACAATCTAACACCACCGAAAACTTTTAGACAATATCTGCAGTATTCCATCCATCTACTTTTATTCTGCCATCAAAGCTTGAGTAGAGAGCTTGGACGGCCACTCCTAAAACTGTTAAGTATTACATTAGATCACCCCTCCATTCCAGGGTAGTGTTAGAGAAGGCTGAATAGAGCTGAGAGTCACCCTGGGTGGTATTCATCCCTGAATCCCTGTAGTGTCATTGGTTATCCCAAGGGGAGACTAGACATCCAATCTGACTCTATGGTAATGAGCTACTCTTCCACTTAACCTTGGGGAGGTGGTAATCAGAGGAGGCCTGGCTGGAAATTACAACTTTAGTCAAGATCTCTGCCCAGCAGAATCTGCAGAAAATAAAGCATAAGGAGATTTTTCTGAAATCTCTAAGAACTTGGTTGAACTCCTGGAGGTAAAACTCAGGAGAGTGTGCTCCTGATCTCCTACAAAACAAAGCCCTGGGTATCCAGGGCTTTTTAAACTCTCAAGCTAGTCCTTATCCAACCTCTAGCATTCATTGCCATTTAGTTTCTGTTGCTGGCTCTGGTGCTGACTTCTGCTCCAGAGACTCAGTGATTCTCTTTTTTCATCTTCCTGTCCCATTTTGCTAGTGGCTTGTTTGTCCTGATTCCAATTCTCCCATTGACTTAAAGGTGGTTGGTTTTCAGTTTGTTCAGCTTTGCTTCTTGCTGTGAACATGAGTGGCAACTCACAAACTCTTTACACATTGGAGCAGAGACAGAAAAACCTGTGTTCATGTCTATACATTAGTATTTTTTTTCCTCTTCCTCTGGGACCTGTCTCAACTTCAGGGTTTTATTTTCTTCTGTCTGCTTACAACGGCTGCTCAGCCTCTCTAGGGAACCATTTTAATTAGCTGCATAATTTATCTTTGGTTCTTTTTACTAGTCCTTACCTTCATTGATAATCTCTACAATGAGATATTATTCTTACTCTTCCTTTTAGCTCTTTAGAAAAGCTTTAACATAGTTCAAATGTTTATATTTTTTCAGGAAACATTTTTATTGATTGTTCCCCTGCCTTTTGTGCATTCTACTTTATTGTTTATAGTTTTCCTCTTTTTTTGGTACAAATTAGACATTTAAAATAATGTTTCTGCCTCTTAGAATCATATGGTTTGTTGAGTGACTTTCCTTAACGAATTTGGTAGTGTCTGTATTCTTTGTAGTATGTAAACACTGAAAATTTTGATTAGTGGGAGTAGGCAAAGCTATCCTAAAATGCTTGGGAAAAAATATCCTATTCTTTACTTTGTGGGTATGTGAAATGTGCCCCAACACTCTGCTAAACAGTTTAACTGTTAGCATTCCCTTCTTGCGTTAAGAAGAGTCTCAAGGTCAGGTAGAGGTGAGAGCTTAGAGCCATGTCACTTCTATGTTGAGCCTGTTTATAACTCTAGTCAGGCCTGTAGCCTTACATGGGTGTGGTTTTTTACACTTCCAGGAATATGTCAGCTTTTCAAAATCCATGTTTTGGGGAATTTGTGGCATGTCATGTCCCCAGCTTTTCCTTTCAGCTTTTGGCTAGTCTATCATTTGCCCCAAATGTTACCCATCACCTTTGGCAGCTGGTTGTTAACATCATGGCCTACAATTGTTTTCACTAAAGCTCTCTGCAGACAAGAATTACTGTATTGAGTGATCTTCAAATACAGACAGCTTCAAGTAAGGTCTCAGGTAATGAATAGACAGTTCAAAGAATAGCAGTCCTTTGATAAGGATACTTTGAAATTCTGTGTCTCTGGTAGTGGCCACACTGGAATGTGGGCAGTTATTCTTATGGCTACTATGGAGCTAAGGGTGAATAACAGTACAGAGCCACAGAACTGGCTGTATACCTTGGATGCTGCTGATTTCCAAAGTTCTGGAAAAGTCTGATCCTGACTTTTTTGGGTAGATTTTTCATTGTTTTTATGGAGAGAATTTCCCAACTATTCTGTACTATTTCTGTTGATATCTCTTCTGGTACTCTTGTTTTTTCCCCCCAGTCCTGGGGCTTGAACTCAGCACCTGGGTACTGTTCCTGAGCTCCTTTTGCTCAAGGCTAGCGCTCTACCACTTGAGCCACAGTCCCACTTCCAGCTTTTTCTATGTATGTGGTACTAAGGAATTGAACCTTGGGCTTCATGAATGCTAGGCAAGCACTCTACCACTAAGCCACATTCCCAGCTCCTCAGTTAGGTTTTGACCAGAACATCCAGAAAAATAACTGTGATAATTTTAAAAAATTATGAGAATTAAAATAATTCCTTCATGTAATTGAGTTGGCTTTCCTGGGTTCAAATGTCTTTGAAATCATGGAAATACAGCTAAAATTGGCATCCTTTTAAGTCACTTTTGAATTATTCACTTGAGCCACAAAGTATGATCTGGTGCCAAATGCATCTATATTTGAATTTTCTTAAATGTTTCTATATTATTTTACCATGTGCCTAAAATACTAAGTCTAAGCATATATTGACCTTTTAATTGCCATTTAAAGTATTGACGTGTTTTTAGATATTAGCCTCACGACACTACTGCCATTTTGTTTAACAAAAAAAACTACCCAAATTTGTTTTTAATGAGCAGTCAAACCTTGTGTTTTTTGGTTTGTTTTTTTTGTTTGTTTGTTTTTTGAAGGACAAAAAATATCTGAAAAGGGAAG
This sequence comes from Dipodomys merriami, assembly GCF_024711535.1. Lineage (NCBI taxonomy): Eukaryota > Metazoa > Chordata > Mammalia > Rodentia > Heteromyidae > Dipodomys > Dipodomys merriami. The sequence continues at coordinate 12,903,352 of NW_027205048.1, read as the reverse complement.
ACTGAGAATTATATGACTTAAGTAAGTCTTTGGGAATTCCTATTTCTATTGGTGCTAAGATACCTGAGCATAGAATGGAATTCAGAACTCCATGAAACAGGGCTGCTGTCTTAAGAGCTGATGTCACACAGCATGTTTCCTGACCGGAAAGATGCTAGAGCTTCGAGGGGCTGTCCCTTCCACCAGCTCGGTTGGAAGACTGTGTATATGAAATTGCGTTCTTCAGCCTTGGATCTTAATAAATAAGAGTTTGTGTCTCAAAGGTTTGAGAAATTCCTGATACATAATTATTATTTTTTAAACCCTTGGCCTTCATCTAGCAATGAAGACAGAAGGAAGTGAGTATGTTTTGGCAGTTAGATTGTTTCTTCACTCACCAGTTTCTTTGTCTCCCTATACAGTCAGAGAGGTAAAGAAATTGATTGTTCTGAATTGGATTTCCTAGGAGTATTTAAGATTTAAAAGGAAAATGGGCAGTTTTGAGTAGAAGAATTGAAAACTACTTTTTCCTGAAACATGCTTTAAAAATGAAATGGATTTGCTGATTCTCTGCTTTCTGGAGACAATAACATTTTAAATCAGTCATTTCCATAGGAGACTTCAGAGACTGATGATGTACGCAACAAGGGACAATTCTGAGTGTGGGCATAGTTCAGGAGGCCCAGGCATCTGGAAGTCAAGCTACTACTACCTCCAGTGAAAGTCTGTGTGTTATTTAAGTGTGCAGCACCACCTGTGACAGGTAAAAATCCTTTCCACTATTTGTCCTCTGTCCTCATCTCCTGATCTCTGGATTTCCTAGAGAAAACTTTTATTTTCCTTTCTTTTCTTTCCTTCTTTCCTTTCCTTTCCTTTCCTTTCCTTTCCTTTCCTTTCCTTTCCTTTCCTTTCCTTCCTTCCTTCCTTCCTTCCTTCCTTCCTTCCTCCCTCCCTTCCTTCCTTTCTTCTTTCTTTTCTCTCTCTCTCTCTCTTTCTTTCTTCTTTCTTTCTTTCTTTCTTTCTTTCTTTCTTTCTTTCTTTCTTTCTTTCTTTCTTTCTTTCTTTCTTTCTTTCTTTCTTTCTTTTTCTATCCTTCCTTCCTTGCTTTTTTTTTTTTGCTGGTCCTGGAGCTTGAATTCTGGGCCTGGGTGCTGTCCCTGGGCCTCTTTGTACTCAAGGCTAGCTCTTTACCACTTAAGCCACAATGCCACTTCTGGCTTTTTCTGAGTAGTTAAGTGGAGATAAATGTCTCATGGGCTTTCCTGCCTGGGCTAGCTTTGAACCATGATCCTCAGATTTCAGCCACCTGAATAGCTAAAATTATGGGCTTGAGCCACTGGCACCTGGCTTGAGAAATCTTTTCTTTTTTTAATCTCAGAATAAACCTCCTTGCCACCCATGGGCCAATTTAGCCCTCCTTGGGAAGTGTCTCATGCTTTACATGTATGAAGATCCATGTTTGGGGTCCGTTCCTCCTCCACTGAGGAAGCTTGTGGAGGTTGCTAATGGCTGTGTGGGGAGGAAGACCACCTTTTCTGCTTACTGCTCTTCTCTACCCAGATATGTCTAAGCACATGGACCTCCGGATGGTAATGATTATCATCATTGGTGGTGGGATCCTAGCAGCCATGCTGCTGTTGATCAGCGTTATCTTCTGCCTTTACTTCAAAGTGTCCAAGACAATCAAGTGAGTCACGTGGGTAAGAGTGAAAAAACCTCAAGTGGGAGCCTGGGGCTCTTGGGTCAAGCAGGTTTATTTCTGACCCAGGTGGCGGCACCGTGGGTGAGGTGTGGGAAGCAAAGGCAGGTTGGTATAGAATCTTGGAGGTTTCTGTTGTTGTTGCTTTGTCATTCTGGTTTGGAGTTGTGAGCTCCTAAATGGAATTTTCTCAGCCTGCATGCCACATATGTCAACATGGCTTTGCGGTCACCCAGACGCACTGGGTTTCAAGTGCTTGGCCGTCCCCTTACCTGAGCCCCTTCTGTCCCCATGCTGTGGACCAAACCATCTGTGGGGGGTGCTGTGGGAAGGTGCTCTGACTCCTTGTCACACAGGCAACCCGAGCCCCTCACTTGAGTCTGTGAGTCCATTCCTAGGATGGTCCTCATTCATTGCCTGTGGCCTTGGGAACAGAGGCAGAGGCTCTGCCCAGGACAGGTGACAAGGGGTTGTACAACCAACAAAGAGATACTCGAGTTTGTGGAGAAAAGCCTTAACCATGGGAGAAGCCGGACGTCGGCAGTAGCAGTGTCCTAGGTGTAGGGAGTCGGATGGTGCCAGGGCACAGGTAACTGCAGCTGATTTCCCATCATTCCTCTTATTTGAGGCTGTGCAGTGACCACTGTGCGGTCCCAGCTTGCAGTTCATACTCCCTTCCTTTGTCATCTGATTTCACATGCCTCGCAGTTATAGGAGAAAAAAGAGATGGGCAAGGAAGTTGGCACAGGTCAGACAGTTTGACTCTAAGGCGGGTACCACCTGTGAATAGCTGCAGCCCTGAACAGCCCAGCTTGGCCTTGATAATTAGAGAAATGCGCTGAGAAGAAAAAATGGTAAGCTCTGGCTCTCTCTGTCTTCCCTTCAGATGCGCAGAGGAGTGCGGCGTGATACCCCTGTCCTGTGTCAGCTCAGCCAGGGTCGCCCAGTCGCGGATGTTCCCAGCCACCTTCATCTCCAACGACTCTCCTTACCAGGCCGTCAAGTGCTGTGATAAGTACAACTCATATACCGGAGTGGGCAGAATGCAACCTTGCCTCTGTACCTCAAAGGAGGGCATTTGACGTGGGAATGGTGGGCAGAAAAACTGTCAAGAGCACTATTTCTTCCTTGGAACAATGTTTTCTTATCCAATTCAATTTCTATGGTGTCTTAATTTATGCTGCTTGCTATATACTTTAAATATGCAATGATGAAAGTTGTCCTCTCTTCTTCAGTATGTCTCTTTGTTTCATATACTCCTTATTTAAAAATATGTATTAACTGCTATGAGATTCAAGGAAACAATCCTGTAGTATTTTACCTACAAGAAGGAGAGAGAGAGAGAGACAGGCAGACAGACAGACAGAAGTATAAATGGATCTCAAGGCTTTCCCAGTTTCAACCACCTCTAGGTGTACAAAACTGGAGCTGTGTGTGTGTGTGTGTGTGTGTGTGTGTGTGTGTGTGTGTCTGTCTGTCTGTCTGTCTTCTGAGAATCTGTTTGCTCTTGATCTAACTTGTCCAATGATCTGATGGGGACATAGTATGCACAGCAAAACCTGGCACCTCTGGGTTCAGTTGTCTAACTTATGTAGTGTTGGGGGTCAGCAGGGGGGTCTGAGAAGGTCATAGAGAATATTAGAGACTCCTCCTGTGGGCTTCCTCAGTGTGTTCAGAAGCTGGTGAGTTCCTGGGGTTACTCTCTGACAGATTGCTGACTGAGCCATCAGCCTCTTCAACTGTCACCGGAACCTTCAACCCAAGGCCCAGATTCTCCAAGCATCTCATGGAATATGCCTCTTTGACACATGTGCTCTTCCTGTCCAGCCCTTTCTTGGAGCCCATTTCTAAGCACAGATGTCTCAACTCTGTCCCAGATACCTGTGGGTGGCATAGATACCCATAATAAAAACAGCAATTGATTAGTAACAAAAGTGAGAAAACAATTGTAGGAAGCCACTGTGTGACCTCTCAGTTATGGAGTCCTCCGTGCTGTGAAATGAAACTCAGAAGGAGGGCCCTCTAATGGCTGGTCTTCGTCCTGGGGAAGAGCTCTGACTGGGAGTCCTTAGGACATTCGTGATGGAAAAGCATGTGGCTGGTGGTATGGGTTTTGCCATCCTGCAGGAATCACCGTTGGGTGGGATAGCGGTTCCCTTGACAGCACGCCCTGCCCCAGGGAGCCTTAAAGAAGCCAAATCACATCTGCACCTCCTCCGGAGACCCTTGAGGTAAGGCGGCAGGTGTCTCCAGAAGCAGATAGCGACCGTCACCATCTCTTCCCTGGCTTCGATTTTCTTTTGTTGAAATTTTCAGCAAGTGGCTAACAAATGGAGCACATGTAACACAATTCGGACCAAGCTTAGCTCAGGGAGCAGTGGCAACCTGGTTTAGGGGTCAGGGAACACAAGGCAGGTGTGATGAGGGGTCTCCAGGGCCCCTCCAGGTAGATAGGACAGAACCCATGTAGGGCTTTAGATCCCACAGATGTCCCTATGGGGCTTTCACTTGGAGAAGTCTCTTGACTTGTAGCCTCAGTTTCCTTGATGTAAAGATGAGACCATCATAAGGGACCAGAAAGACTCAGCAGGAGGTCTGCCTACCCCCATAGCAACCCACAATTTATAACCAGAAGCCTGAGGCTCACCTCTCTCCTGCCTGGACACTCGCCCCCACCCCACCCCACCCTGACTTCTCTTCTACCAGGCTCCCATCCCAGTTTGACCAAAAAGTTCTCTCTCAGTGGTGATCAGGGAATGTGGAAGTTAGGAGATCCTGGTGTGGGTGGTGAGGGGTTCAGAGACAAAGCCAATGGTAAAGAGAGTACGGTGGCTACAGCTCACAGTGAGCAGCCCCTAGTGATGAAAGGGTGTCAGCCCATATATGTATTCTCCCTCTCTGTCACCCCCCGGTACCAGGTCCCTGCCTCTGTGACTACCCAGACAGACAAGACCCCAACAGAGCAGAGCAGGGCTCTGGCATCCCAGGCGCTGTTTGGTAGCATTTGGCGTGGGACTTTGTCTGGCCAGAGAGCCAACTAGGGCCACCAGGACTGCGCCTCCCAGCCCGCTTCACGGTCCATTGAAGGGTCTTAAAATGCACAGCAGGCAGAACAACCTAGAAGGGTCTAGGGTGATCAGGAAGGTCCCAGCTTTAGGAGACAGACACACCCACCCACCTGTCTACACAGGACATCTTTACACATTAGCCAGGCAGGAGAAGCCAGGCATGGGGAGGGGCGGGGGGGGGCAGGGGGGAGATGGGAAGGGGAAACAGAGGAGGAGGCAACAATGCTTGATAAGAAATGTACTCATTACCTTACTCATACACACACACACACACACACACACACACACACACACACACACACACACACATGTCCACAGGACCTTAGAATACAATTTCTTTCTCCTGTGACCTTCATTCCTTTATTGGGTCTCTCTTCCATTCCACTCCTGGCATCTCCCTCCCCCCACCCCAATCCTTCACTAGCAGCCAGCTACAGGTCTTCCCTTTGTGTTGTCGCCATGCCTAGCTGGTTCCTGAGAATCAGAAAAAACATTGATTGCCCTTTTGCCTAAAATAACATTCCTCAAGACACTAAGTTGAAAACAAACTTTACAACTTTGGTTGGCAGGGGAGGGAGGAGTTGGGGAGTGGGGAGGGAAAGGATGGTAGGGGAAAAACAAAGAAGAGGGTACTTATCACTTTACGGAACTGTAACCCTCTGTACAGTATCTATATGATAAAAAATATACACTAAGATAAAAAGGTGCATGTTTGTTTTTCTCTGTCAGTCTGTGCTCAGATTTCTCCTTCCCAAGGTCCCTTTCTTCATCTTTAATGCTGAATCCTCCCTCACCTGAGGTGGTCTCTCTACTCTTTCTTCCAGTTTACAAATGTAAACACACTTCTATGGGTTGATTGTTAATTTGTTTGCTTGTTGTCTTTGTCTCCACTTAGGATACCCTCCCCTCCTCCCCCGTCCCCCCAGGGCAGTGTCTGACTGTCTCTAAGGAAGCCTGGATTCCCAAGCCAGAGTTCAGTGAACAATGGATATTTCCTGAATAAAGGAATGGCTTGTGTACGCCCTCTCCTTAGGAGCTCTTACTCCTGTAGTTTTACCTTGGGCACTGAACTGCACAGCTTGGGGCCTGAGGGACTCTAACCCACCTGCTTTCCTCGGCAGGTAGACTTTTCAGGAGCTCCTACACGGGTCCCTTACCTACCCTTTCTTTCCTCCTTATCATCTGGTCCTACTTTTCTCCTCAAGCTTAGTCCCCCACAGGTGTGTGAGAGGCTCAGGTGGGCACAGAGTTTACCCAGATGCCACACTATCCCTGACTTGCTGAGCTTGAGATCCCTGAGCTACTCATCCTGGGAAGGAGCAGTGACGCCCTCAGGTCATTACTGCCACCTCGTTCATGATCTGCACAGATAGGCCAGGGCCCAGTGCCTGCGTGCCAGCTGCCAAGGCTGGGAGGAGCTCCGCCAGGCCTACCTTCAGACCTTCCACGAAGGAGTGGGGAGAGGGGAGGACACACCATGGGGGACGCTGGCAATGACACAGCCACACAGCTGCTCTGTTCTCATGTCATCCACCCCTTGTGTGGCCAACCTGACACAGTTCCCTAGGGCTGGCCCAGAAGCTTATGAAACCAGTAGTTGTGAAACCCAGGGAAGTATAAAAGGCCGACGGCCCTCAGGGCTTGCCCCCTCCAAAGATGGAGCTTTTAAGGAGCCTTATTATTTTGTTCTTATTCATTTCCTCCTGTTTGGCAGAGGTGAATTCAACTGAAGCAGAAGGTAAGAAAACAGAACCAGAGTTCTCAACCCTCCCTTCACAGAGCCTCTTCCAGAAATTTCCAGGATTTCCTGGCTTACATTTGGCCTCAGAAAGAGAATATATATATATATATATATATATATATATATATATATATATATATATATATATATATAGCCAGTCCTGGGGCTTGAACTCAGGGCTTGGGCACTGTCCCTGAGCTGCTTTTGCTCAAGGCTAGCACTCTACCACTTGAGCCACAGCACCACTTCCAGCTTTTTCTGTTTATGTGGTACTTAGGAATTGAACCCAGGGTTTCATGCATGCTAGGCAAGCACTCTATCAATAAACCACATTCCCAGCCCCTAGTACTAATATTTTTCAGGCATATTTGTGAGGGTATGTTGAAATAGAAAAAGCATGCCAAATTTTACTAAGACTTTATCTTTTTTTTTTTTTTTTTTTTGTCGGTTGTGGGGCTTGAACTCTGGGCCTGGGCGCTGTCCCTCAGCTCTTCAGCTCAAGGCGAGCGCTCTACCACTTGAGCTACAGCGCCACTTCCAAGACTTTATCTTCAGGAAAGGATCATGAAGGTGTAGAAAATATTTGTAGATGAATATACACATGTACGTAATTTAAAATCATACAACAACAAAGTTTCATTATTGGCTTCGTTAGGGTAAATCTGTGCAAAGGAGCACTCTTCAACAAGGTTTGAAGATAATATTAATTTCTAAATAAAGGATTTGTTAGAATCTACATTAAGTGGAAAAATTTTTACAATATGAAAATACTTTTGTTTAAAATATATGCATGACACTATTTTTGCAATCTGGATGAAGACAGAGAAAATATTTGGATACATTAATTCTCTGTAGACAGGATTTCGGAGTCGTGCTTTGAAGATTGTCTTTGAGTTCTGATATTTTCCAAATAAGCATATGCATAGTTATTTTCAGGTAAACACAACTCAGAGACTTTTTATATATACATTTATATATATATTCAGCCACAAATGAAAAAGAAAATTAAAAACTCTGTATAGAACTAGAGCTTTCTTTTACTTTTCCACATACTGTCATTTGAACTGCTAGGCAAGTGCTCCACCACTTGAGATTTGCTCTACTAGCCGTAGCTAGATTTTTTTGATCACTAGATCTTCCCTGGAAAACTCTGTGTGTGTGTGTGTGTGTGTGTGTGTGTGTGTGTGTGTATGTATGTGTGTGTGTGTGTGTGTGTACCATATGTAGAGAAATCACAAATATTTTCCCCAAAAGGCTGAGGGTGAAATCCAATTTAACTGCACACGTGGATGGGTATTATGTGTATGTGGTAGAGACCCAGACACTGCTGGAGGAGGCAAGGATTGCTAACTTTCCTCAGTGCTGACTATGGTCTCTAGCAGGCAGATCAAGTTGCAAGGCCAGTCTGGGAGGGAACAACCTGGGAGAGTCCCACAAGTCCCTGGTCCTGCAACTCGGTGCCAATGAGAACTGTGTCTGGACAATACAAAAACCGGAAAACAAGAACCTCAGAATCATCTTTTCCCACATCCAGTGAGTAGAGGCTTCAGCGTTTTAGGAGGATGCTTGACTTCTGGCCACATTGGGGCCATGGGGTGGGGTCTTTGTGGAAAGGATTTCAATATTACTGGAGGGGGTGGTCATCCTGATGATGGTGATGATGATGATAATGATGATGATGATGATGGTGATGGTGTCCGATAGTTTCCGATCATGTTCATGATGACAAGAGAAGATGACTGACGGTTTCTGAAATGATTATGATGATGGGCATGACTAGCGTGGTGATGCTGGTGATGGTGGTAACAAAGATAACGATGATGGTAGTTATGATGATAAGGATGATAATGACAATTGATCATGATGATAGTGATGAAGATGATTGCTGGCAATTGATGACAGCGATTACAGTGATGCTATTCGCTGATAGTCACTGATGATGATATTGGTGATGGTGCTGTAATAGTAGTGATATTGGTATATTGGTAGTGATGTTGGTTGAAGATGACTACATGCCCCCCACAGGATTGCCAAGGTCCTGCGTGGTCACTACTAGGGTTACAGACACAGGGAGGTTGAAAACTTGTGGGATTGCGTAAACAGTGAGTGGAATGAGCACAGTTAGTACTCAGCTCATCCAGTTCCAGAGCCTAAGCCTGAAAACTCTAGAATTTGGTGTGCACTAGAACCATCAAGGGTTCTTCCCAAAGCCCAAATTCACCAGTGGTACTGCGGGTAATTAGACTAGTCTCTGAGGGGTAAGAAACAGATTTCTTTACAGTCTTAAGTATTCTTTATGTCAACTTTTATTTTGAAGGAAGTAGATATTCATGGTGATTTTTACAAATGTAAAAATCTGACGTGAAGTCACCTCAGACAGTTCTTTGGGTTGTGTGTTGGTGACTATTTGCCAATGAATTGGATGATGATTCAAAAGCAGGAACGACGTCTTTCTGGCTGCAGACCTGACCTAGCAGAGGGGTTCTGCTAGAATGGTGCTCTGTAGAGAGCAGCCCTCTCCAGCAGCCACAATTTATCCTGTAGATAGGAAAGCCCAGATAAGCTGGGCACTGGTAGCTCCTTCCTGCAATCCAAGCTATTCAGGAGGCTGAGATCTGAGGATCACAGTTCAAAGCCAGCCTAGCCAAAACGTCATGAACTTTGACCTCCAATTAATCAGCAGGAAAAAAGAACCCTGGAAATGGAACTGTGGCTCACATGGTGGAGCGCTAGCCTGGAGCACAAAAGCTCACATAGAGCACTCAGTCCCAGAGTTCACGTCCCAGGACCAGCAAACACACACACACACACACACACACACACACACACACACACACACACACACACACACACACACACACACACACACACTCACACACACACACAGCCCAGAAAAGTCCCTTAATGAGATTAAGTCCCTTAATGAGATTAACAAATATGACTGCAGGGAGTAGAGGGAGGAGAATGGAACCCTGGTGTCCTAACTCCCAAGTCCCTACTTTGCTCCCCCTCCCCTGCTGGTTATTATGTTGTTGATTCCAAGCTCCTGGAGTGCGCCTTAAGGCACACATGGAGTGCTCTACCCCCGGGCTTCCACTGTCTTATTCAGATGAGTGTGTGGTGCCTGAGAATTTGCATAGGAAGCAATTCTGAACTTACTGAAGTGCTGTTGGTCCAGAGACCGCACTTGGAGAGCCCTGCTCCTCCAGCATTGTAGCTGGGATGACCCACCATGAAATGAAGAGGGTGAGCCGCAGTGCTGATTCACAATGAAATACAGATTTCCTAGCATGGTCGAAATCAAGAAACACAGATGTCATTTCCAATGTGTAAGGAGAGGAAACGAATGTGTGGGAAGAGCAAAGTTGGTAGACGTTGAGATTTAGCACTGGATATTGGATACAGTCTGAGAGCTGGGCCTGTGGTGACTGCTTCATGTAATGATAGACACTCACACTAGAGTAAAAGTACAATGTGACATCCTGACTTTACAGAAGAGAAAACTAAGGTCAAGAGAGGCTAAGGTGCTTGTGCAAATGTACACAGCAGGTGAGTGTCTAGGGTGAACGCAGAACTCTACCCTGTGGCCTTTTCTCTAAGCCATGGGTATATGTCCTCTGGCCTTTGGGGAGATACTGTCAGAAGGGGCCCAAACAGGAAATCCTGGGCATCCATGTTGAACACAGTGTGGGACTGTTGTTCAGAATGAGGAAGTGGTAATATGGGGTTGGGTAGCTGGGAGAAGCAACGGTTAGCTTTCCTTTGAGAGAGGTGGCCATGGGAGACGAGACGAGATGTTTCTGACCAGCAGCTTATATACCGAGTCAATAGTGTACACTGTGGGGAGTGGGAGTGGCAGATGCCACTCTCTGGCTCCTGGCCCCGTCTTCATCGTTGACTTAATAGAAGGTGTGGACAGCGGTCAGGCTAAGGTTGAAGATGGAGAAGATGGTGGTCTTGGAGAGGCGTCAAGGAACGCCCATGCTCACCACTTGACACATACATAGCTGTGCTAACAGGAGCTCTGTGAAACCCACTTTCCCAGTGGCTCTCCTCCAGCCACGAGTGTGTTCTGTCCACAGGCTGGATCCTGAAGGGACGTGTGACAATGAGAACATTAAAGTCTTCGATGGAAACTCTACCACTGGCCCTCTGCTAGGTCAGGTCTGCAGCAAGAAAGACTTCGTTCCGGTCTTTGAATCATCATCCAGTTCCTTGACAGTGCAAATTGTCACCGATAGGTCGACCACCCAAAGAACGGTCTTTATTTTCTACTACTTCTTTGACTCTGGCACAGGTGAGCTCTCATTGATGTATCCTTTGGCCATTCCTCCTGTGCACACAGCCTGTCCTCACTCCGGCCTGGGTTATTGTGGTATGGAGTCGGAGTATGTTCACTCAGAGACCTCTCTGCTTGGGAGAGGAGCAGTTTGCTAGTGTGAGTGTGCAAAAATCGCAGCCGTAGGCCTCAACGGTGAGATTCTGATTACTTTGTGCTGGCAGTGCCCATGAATTTTCTGGCGAAAATTCTAAAGGAGCCCAGGAATTTTTCTTCCTAACCAGCTCCCTGTTGAGGCTGCCGGTAGAAGCTCATTAGGTGGTTACAGGTTGAACGATGGTGTGTTAGAGCTCAAAGCAGAATCTGCATGGTTAGCCTGTTTCCTAATAACCCTGAGACCTTGTGCAAGGTCAAGATGATTGAATAGAAGTTTATGCCTCTCAGCTGTGGCTGATCTGCATGATATGCCCAAGCATTGGTGATAATCCACTCTCCTGAGTAGAAACCATAGCTGGTTCCCAGCCAGTGAGCCCAGGTAAATTCCGTGCTACAGTTAGTACATTGTATTCTCATTTAACCTCTCATAGTGTCAGCTATTAACATTCTTAAGGTGGGATGATTCATTAGGTTTGGATTGGGCTGTTGGGCTTTCACAGATACCAGGTTCCAGGGTGATTCTAACAAGGTTAGGGTTCAGGTACTGAGGCAAGCTGGCCTGCTTTTCACACATCAGAAGTTACACTGCTCTGCCTTCCCTGTACCTACTTGTGTTTCATTGTAGTCCAAATCAATCGAGTGAGCATTTCACAAGGAAAGCTTCACTCTGGTTTTCTTTTTGAGGCCGGGCGTGATCTCCACACTACTTCTGAAGCCATTGATTTCTTGATGCCACTCGACTTCTGAAGTGAAGCCCTCACACTCTTCTAACCTACACCTAGGCCACCTTTCCACACCTGCCTTGTAGCACCTACCTGACGGGCATCCTTGTATTCCACCTACTTACACCATTTTATACTTCCTACAAAAAGCCTTTGTTATTGCTCCTCTACTCTTTATTTTTCCCATTGTTTGAATCTGTACTCACTGGAGCACGGATGTACCAAAGATGTTTTGCCGAAGGTTCTATCTGAGCTTCGCTTCACATCAAGACATGGCCAGAGGAAGTAGAGGAAGTAATAGCAAAGAATTCTGCTGGAGCCAGCAGTCCTGAGCTGCCCAGGGAAGGAAAGGCAGGCTGAAACAGTGGGTCGTGTTCTAATGGGCAGTGCTCCTCCGGTACTGGTCTGGAGAGCTGACCTTATCTTCTATGGCGCAGTAGCAAAGAGTCTATACCTGGGACAGATCACGTGAGTTCAGTCATCTGGCAACAGTATCTCTCTCTGCCCTGTACCAAGGATCAAAAGTCAAGTCCTAAGAAAGGAGGAAGTTCAGTATGCTACCCGAGGGATCAGTGAGAGATGCAGAAACAGGGACATGTTTTGCACTGCATATAACAGCAAAATTACAGGAAATCTGTGGTTTTTGTTTTTTTTTTTGTCGGTCGTGGGGCTTGAACTCCGGGCCTGGGCGCTGTCCCTCAGCTCTTCAGCTCAAGGCGAGCGCTCTACCACTTGAGCTACAGTGCCACTTCCGGTTTTCTGGTGGTTTATTGGAGATAGGAGTCTCACGGTCTCTCCTGCCCGGGCTGGCTTTGAACCGCGATCCTCAGATCTCAGCCTCCTGAGTAGCTAAGATTACAGGGGTGAGCCACCAGTGCCCGGCTAGGAAATCTGTGTTTTGACGCTGGGTCTCAGTCACCTACATATCTTTTGCAGTTATTCCAGATTGTGGAGGTTTCCTGGACACATTGGAGGGATCCTTTACAAGCCCCAATTACCCAAAACCACACCCAGAGCTGGCTTACTGTGTATGGCACATACAAGTAGAGAAAGGTTACAGGATAAAATTAAGCTTCAAGGAGATTTTGTAAGTATGATGATTCACTTCTTTTGGGGGAAAAAATGTAGTGAACTCACGTGGCAGTTAGAAGACCCAACTTGGGAAAGAGAAATAGCCACAGGCAACCTCCGTGTACGAGTTCTTTCCAAAGAATTGATGCAGAAAGGGAAGCTTAGGCTCTTGCACTCAAGGAAGCTGACTATTTCTTTTTATTTTTTTATTGTGAGAATACCGTACAGAGGAGTTACAATTACATGGGCAAGATAACGAGTACGTTTCTTGTCAAGCATTGTTGCCTCCTCTTTGTTTCCCCTTCCCATCCCATCGCTTCCCATACTCCCCCTACCCACTCCTCCCCCCCCACCAAAGTTGTAATAACTAGCATATGTCTGAGTCAAGCAGAAAAGGTCAGATAAGTTGATGTTAGGGGAATGAAAAGATTTGTATTCAAATGTTTTTTTTCTTTCATGCAATTGTTTCTAGCATATTCATAAGATGATTTCTATGTTGCTTTGTATGTCCCTCCCCCATGGTATAACCCCTGCTTTCACTGTATTTGATGTTGGTATAATTTGTGGGGGGAAGGGCAAAAACAACTTGTTTAACTAGGGATACAGGTGGATCCATTGCAACGAGATGACTATTTCTCTAAAGGTTCTGCCTGGAGCTAGTGACTCATGCCTGTCATCCTAGCTCCTTAGGAGGCTGAGGTCAGAGGATTGTGTTTTGAAGCCTGCCTTGGCCGAAAAGTCCACCAGACTCCATCTCCAATGAAGCAACAAAATGCTGGACTGGAGATGTGGCTCAAGTGGTAAAGCACCAGCTAGTTATGAGCAAAAAAAAAAAAAGTGAGAGTAAGAAGCCCTGATTTCAAGTCCTGATTCCAGAGCAAAAAACAAAACCAAACAAAAATTCTGAGGTTCTACTCAGGACTGAAAATGCCTCAGGCTTGACATCATCAGCCTGGCATTGAAAAGAAAAATCCTAATGGGATGACAGAAACATAGAACTGAGTTGCCTGGAAAACCTTTTACACAGTGACCTTTATTTGTAGCCTAGAAGTAGATGACAAGTGCAGATTTGATTTTGTGGCCATCTACGACGGCTCTTCCACCAACGCTGGCCTGATTGGACAAGTGTGTGGCCATGGGACGCCCACCTTCGAATCTTCCTCAGACTCCTTGACAGTTGTATTATCTACAGACTATGCCAATTCTTACCGGGGCTTTTCTGCTTCCTACACTTCAGTTTATACAGAAAACATCAACACTAGTGAGTTACCCTTTCTACACCTTGGCAAGTTTGAGCTTTCTGAACAAACATAGAAACTGCTCCTTCACTCTTAGCCTGTCATGTATATCTTTGGGAGCACGATGAAAATCTGCGCCTTGAAAATTAGTTCTGTGCATTGCATAATACAAGAGGGGAATGATGGCTTTGTTAATCTGAAAAAGATTTCTGCACAACATAGGGACTACTTTTCTCAATGCCTTCTGCAAACACACAACTAAAACTGTTGGATTTATAGATTGGAACTTCAAGCCAGGGGAGCAATGAATATTGTAAACAATGTATCAATTGCTGGAGATCCAGGCTTCTAAGGACCACTTATGGCAAGAAAGGTTTCCATGCCCACAGGGAAGTCTTCAATATCCAGAATTCTTAGCTTGCACAGAGTCACTCATTTCCTTCCCACCTTTGTTTTCCTGACAGCATCTTTAATATGTGCCTCTGACAAGATGAGAGTTATCATAAGCAAATCCTACCTAGAATCCTTTAACTATAATGAGGATAACTTACAACTAAATGACCCAACTTGCCGGCCGGAGGTGTCAAATGTTGTGGAGTTTTCAGTCCCTCTGGATGGATGTGGTACAGTTAAAAAGGTACAGGAGACTCTGCCAGCTGGGTTCTGGCAGATGCCACATGCATTCTGGTGATGCATGAGTGGAATGCTGGCTAGCTACTTCCCCAAATCACCACTGGCCCTCAGTGGCTGAAGGAACACATGGTAAGCATGTGTGGGCATAAACATATACACACCTATTCACACACTACTGCTTAATTGTCTCTGTTACTGCAAGGTAAGTGGAAGGTAGCTATTACTTCCAGTGGGTAAGGAACTCTAAAACCCCACTGGAGAGCATTTGAACATGTATGTAGTGTGGGTTAACTGGTCTACCTGGAGCCCTTGGGCAGAAAATGTTTATAATCCCATATTGAGTAAAAGTAGAGCTAAAGATTTTCTTTCCCTTCTAAAGACAAAGAGTAAAAGCATCTTTATTTTCAATAAAGTGAGCTTTCCTGTAAGTCTGTGATTTGTTCTGTACATTCTAGAAATCCTTTCCAAGATCTCTATCTTCTCAACCTGTGGGTTCCTTTAGGACACAACACTAGAATTTTCACACAGGGTGTGAAACAGCATTGTAATTTAAAAGAAGAGACACTCTGTGAGACAAATTGATAGGGACAGAAGTAAATAAGTTTTCTCCCAGAAAGGAGCACAGAGAGTTTATTACAGGAGGGAAGAAAGCCCAGAGAGCTCATAGGCCAGCTTGTCTGCATTCCTGTGGGAATTTTCCAGTTAGTCTAGTAACTTAGCACTTCTTATGAAGGGAATACACTCTAGGGGTTAAAGTCTGCATAGCCCTGGGAAATCACATTCAAAATTGTTTTTTTTTATGTAACAGAAACAAATATTCTATCTAATTCTACCTTTAAGTTTTCTAACTGCTTCTTTTATCTCACATCTTTCTTTTCCCAGCGTACTTCTTTAAAAAAACACATTTAATGCTTATAATATTTGACATAAAAGCTATTATTTCATTGGGGGGGTGGGGGGAGGCTGGGAAGGGATGTGAAGGGTAAACCAAAGGAGAAGGCTGCAATGCTTGGTAAGAAATGTACGCATTATCCTGCCCATGTAATTGTAACCCCTCTGTACAGTATGTTCACAAATAAAATTAAATTAAATTTAAAAAAAGCTATTATTTCATGATTTAGTTAAGGCTCTCACTGTATTATTCACATCTGTGCTCTAACAATACTGCACTTAAACTACAAAATTTGAATTTCATCCAAATTTGTAGGTTGAAGACCATTCAATTACTTACACCAACATCATCACCTTTATTGTATCTCCAAGTTCTGCGGTGATCACGCGACAGAAACATCTCCAGATTATTGTGAAGTGTGAAATGGAATACAATTCCACTGTCGAGGTGATGTACATAACTGAAGATGATGTAATCCAATATCAAAATGCGCTGGGCAAATATAACACGAGCATGGTTCTCTTTGAGTCAGATTCATTTGAAAACCCTATTCTTAACTCTCCCTATTATGTGGATATGAACCAAACTCTCTTCGTTCAAGTTGGTCTGAGCGCCTCAGATCCAAACTTGGTGGTGTTTCTGGATACCTGCAGAGCCTCTCCCACATCTGACTTTGCATCTCCAAACTATGACTTAATCAAGAGTGGGTATGTATTGATGTTTGGTCTTTCTTGCCAGTAATTTTCTGAATTTAAATTTTATTGTAAAGGTGATGTACAGAGGGGTTACAGATACATGAGTCAGGTAATGAGTACATTTCTTTTTTTTTTTTCTTTTTTCTTATGTGGTGCTGAGGAATCGAACCCAGGGCCTCAGGCATGCAAGGCAAGCGCTCTACCACTGAGCCACCTTCCCAGCCCCCTGAGTACATTTCTTTTTGAGTAGTCACTCCCTCCCTCATTTTCTCCCACTTTTCCCTTTCCTGACTCCCCTTTCCATCAAGCTGTACAACTCACTTTCAACATAGTGTCTAGTGAGTATCACTGCTGAATTGGTTCATCCTTTGGCTCACTGCAGTAATTATTTTAATAAGGTAATATATTCATGTGGGTCTGTGGATAAAATTTTCCTAATGCTGCTATGATGGAATTTTATTAAATTTATGTTGGCTATTTCATAAAATATAGTTACTATATATTAGTTACAAATAATGCAAAACATCTGTGTAGACATAATCCATATCCTCTAGGATTTTAAATGTATTTACAAAATAGTTGATGGTAGAAAACAAATTTATTTTTGTGAAGGAGGCTCTATTTGTGTTTTTGAAGTTAGTATATTTTATTTTCAATAGAAATCTGTCAGAGTCATTGATGTGTGCCATCTTTAGAAATAATGTTATCTGGAAAATATGTGTAAAATTCTTTTTTTTCTTTATGCTGGTCCTGGGATTTGAACTCTTGGCCTAGGTACTGTCCCTGAGCTTCTTTTGCTCAAGCCTAATGCTCTACCACTTGAGCCACAGTTCCACTCCCAGCTTTTTCTGAGTATTTTATTGGAGATAACTCTCACTGACTTTTTTTGCCTCTGCTCACTTTGGACTGCAATCCTCAGATCTCAGCCTCTTGAGTAGTTAGGATTACAGGTGTGAGCCAGCAGTGCCTGGCTTGTAGAATTCTTAAAAGGAAAACTGTAAAGTTCCTCTTTGAAAGGAAAAGTTTACTTGTTTTCCATACAAGCTGATGGCCTTTTGACCAAATCAGCCACCTTTATACATTAACAATAAACATGTAAGAAAAAGATATTTGAGTACTAGTATATGGGTATCGATTTTTGATTAGTTTACATGTAATTTCAGAGCTAGAAGGAACTTCACCCAGTAATCTGTCCATAGTTTTAGTTTACTACAGTCTGAACCATAGATTCCTTTCTAGAGAAGACTTTCTAAAGACTAGATCTACAACTTAGACTTCACAACTTGGATTCTTGTGCATCTTCTAAATATGTGCATAAACTCTGTTCTAGATGTAGTCGAGATGAGACTTGTGAGGTGTATCCCTTATTTGGGCACTACGGAAGATTCCAGTTTAATGCCTTTAAATTCTTGCAAAGTCTGAGCTCCGTGTATCTGCAGTGTAAAGTTTTGATATGTGATAGCAATGACTCCCATTCTCGCTGCCACCAAGGCTGTGTCTCTAGAAAGAAACGAGACATTTCTTCATACAAATGGAAGACCGATTCCGTCATAGGACCCATCCGTGTGAAAAGGGATCGAAGTGGAAACTCAGGTAACACAAAAGCTATTTCATGATCTAAGAATACTTTGTGGTGTGAGAAATGACATTCAAACCGAGTTCTTCTCTATGTAGAAGAACTCTAGAGAGTCATACCAGAAGTTCTAACAAATAAGTGAGGAATATTAACCACATAGGATAAATGCTTATTTCTATTGCCACACCTTGTGTAAGCCTATGAGACACTGGTAATACCATCATTCCCATGGCTCTTGAATATAGGTCTATATCCTTCATTTCTACAAATTTCTTTTAGCTTCTTAACTCCTTATGATATACATGCCATAACTAAACAAACCATCTGAAAGAAATAAAGTAAAAATTAAACATAAATATAAGCTAATTCAAATATTTGATAATCATTTCCTCTTTGATGTATTGGAACTATGCATTTTGCATTAACTCAAGAAAAGATCCATATGGTATAAAAAGATATTATAAATAATGCTAATATATGCAAAAATCTATATTCAATTGCAGGGCTTCTGCATCAAACCCATGCAGACATTCCACAGCAGCCTTTCAGTGCTCTGCACCTGTTTTCGTTCGTGGTCCTTGCTCTGAATGTTGTGATTGTGGCCACGATCACACTGAGGCATTTTGTGAATCAGCGCAAAGACTACAAATATGAGAAGCTGCAGCGCTACTAACAAACGGCTCCTTTCCTAAGACGGCACCTTTCTCCATGGCTACAGAGCTTATGAATAAACTAGGAAGGATCTGAAACCATAACATACAGACAAATAAGACTTTTAGCTCTCATCTTACAAACTAAAAGCATTGTATGAATCAAAAACTTGGTTTGTTTTTGGTTAAATACAACATCTGAAACAAATATTAAATGGAAAGAAAAAGAAAAGAAAGAAAAGTAGTCTTTAAGTGGTGGGTACGTAGTATGTACCTATAATCTCATTGACTTGGGAGGTCAAGGCAGTAGAATTGAGGGTTCGAAGCCAATCCAGGCTAAAAAGTTAGCAAGACTATCTCCAAAACAAAATAAAAACAAAAAGGCTGAAGATGTAGCTTGCCCACCAAGTGCAAGACCCTAGGTTTAATCATTGTGACTTCTCCATTCTTCAAAGTTGTATGTTTTTATTATTTATATGCCAAATAAAGCATGCACATATAAAATGTAAACAGTGAATGGGCAATATGCTACCTTCTGAAGCATCAGAGGCTGCACCGGATACTGACGTGCAGGAGAAAGCACCATGGTCTCTTCCATCTCGAGCCTCTCTGCTGACAAGCATTCTCCTGCTCCGCACCTGGGCCAGCTCAGAGAAGGGCTTTAGAGGAAACAACCTGACTGCCAGAGGCTGCAGCAGGTTCTGGGTTCATAAGATAAAAATGTTTCTCTTCTCCTTTACATGAAGCAGAACAAAAACCATTAGACTCTAAGCTGATCTGAGTTTACAGTGGACAAAAGACGGAAGCTAATTATGTTAGATGAATAATACAACTCTACCTCATCACCTAATATAAACTGAAGCAGGTAACCACTGGAATGCTCATAGATAGATAGACAGACAGATCTATATCTATCTATATCTACATCTATATCTATAGATCTCTATCTATATTATATTTATATCTATATTTATATCTATATTTATATCTATAGAGATCTATATATCTCTATATGTATGTGGATTTATATATAGGTATAGATTAGCAATAGATATATCTATATATAGAGAGAGCTAGAGATAACTATAGATAGATATTAATACTCTGTATTCTCCCCTTTTCTCTCTCTCTCTCTCTCTCTCTCTCTCTCTCTCTCTCTCTCTCTCTCTCTCTCTCTCTCTCTCTCTCTCTCTCTCTCTCTCTCTCTCTGTTCCTCCCTCAACCCCAGGTGAACTAGGAAGAGGCTGCAGTGAATGGGCCTGCACACCTAGACCATTGTCTGGAGAGTCCTAGAGCTGGGCTGGGTATTCAGAGATGCCCTATTGGGGCATGATGCTCAGACCTTTATAGACCTCTGTGGCCCAGTCACTGGACAGAGGCTGCTGAAACTGTGGCCATGAACTCTGGCAAGAAAGCTGTCTTGGGCTGAGGGGGATTCCTAGGGAGCAGTGGCGTTGATAGCTACAGCCACCAACACTCCAGCAGCCAAGTGCAGCACTGACTCTACCCGAGGGGACCAGCAAGATTTTCAGAATACCTCACAAGGCAATCTACCTCTAGGCTGCATTGAGACTTGTTTAACAAAACTTTTTAAAAAGACTACACATGCACTGTGATAGCTATAATCACAACTACTTGGGAGGCTGAAATAAAGGGGATTGGAAGTTTGAGACCATTCTGGGCAAGAAGTTCACAAGCCTTCAGCTCAAATAGTGAAACGCTGGGCCGGTGGCACAGGGCTTCACCCCAGCTCTGTGGGAAGCGTAGCGAGGAGGACTGATGTTCAGGCATAAAGCATGAGCCTTGTTCAAAAATAACCAGAGGTGAAGGGCTGAGGGCAGAGTGTGAGTGGTAGAGGCCTGCCTAGCAAGCTTCAAGCCTAGAGATCAAACCCCAGTCCCGCCAAAAAGATAAAGATGACCCACAAAGGGATGGGAAATTGGAGTACCAGGAACATGCAAGCTATAGGGGAGGAACTGGAATCCGAGCTCCCGGCTGGCTTCCGTTGCTCTGATGGGGGCTTCCCCTCATCCCACTAGGCAAGGACAAGGGTCTTTGGGTTTGCTCCAAACAGCTTGGGGGGACGTGTTGGTCCAGACTCCCTGCCTGCTCTGTGCCAGGCTCAGGGATGCAGGTGAGGTGATGCACATCCCAGTCTCCACGCGGCTTTCATCCTGGTGAGGCCAGGCAAGGGGGAAGGGGCGTGGAGAGAAGGAAGGAAATTAGCTTCCCTAGTCATTTCTTACTAGTCTGGGGTGAAAGCCAGGACTCTAGGGTTCCTGGTGTCTGGTTGGAGCAGAGCAGTTTTTGTCCTGTTAGATCACCCCTTTGCTGGGAAAGCGAGCAGGCTTTCCTTGGGACACCTTTGGTGTTCCCTGACTGAACCCCCTGTTTTGATCCACGGAGCATGGGAGGCTGCCCAGTAACCATGGCTTTAAGTGTTCTTAAGAATTGCCTGGCGTGGGATGGGAAGGTGGCTCAGTGGTAGAGTGCTTGCTTTGCATGCATGAGGCCCTGGGTTCGATTCCTCAGCACCCCATAAGCAGAAAAGAGCTGGAAGTGGAGCTGGGGCTCAAGTGATAGAATGCTAGCTTTGAGCTGAAGAGCTGAGGGATGGCGCCCAGGCCCAGAGTTCAGGCCCCATGACCAACAAAATAAATAAAGAATTGCACAGCATGCTTTCAGAGAGGGCTGAATCCTGGGCTCCACCCCCTTGAGCCATGCCAGCAGGAACTGATCTGGAAGCTTTTTTTTTTTTTTTTGGGTCCGGTCATGGGGCCTGAACTCTGGGCCTGGGCGCTGTCCCTCAGCTCTTCAGCTCAAGGCTAGCGCTCTACCACTTGAGCCACAGCGCCATGGAAGCTTTTTTTATTCATTTATTATTTACGTGGTAGCTCTTCCATTACTAGCACGTTTACACTGGGGATTTATTAGAGGCACAACATGCTAGATTTTGGTCACTGTTTAGTTTCTAATTACTGGTCACTCTGTGGATATGCACAGTTAATAAGTAGATGATCTTTGGAAGGCAGAAACTCCGGAAGTACACAATTACTTGGAAAAAACTCCTTTAATCCTCAAAGTATTTGCATGAAATAGATGTCCAATGCAAGGGTCATTGTTTCATGTGACTGAGGGTGAAGCTACTGGGGGCCAAGTCATTACCATTGGTTTAAGGACATTCTGTTCACCAAACCAGCCACTCACATTTCACCAATTTCTAGGTATGTTTATACATAGAAGTTCATACAAATCAATACTAACATCCTATGTTGTTCAATCAAAACAGTTCTTGAGGAAGGGTATGCTTGTAATGAAATGGAGATGTTGTTCTTGGAAGAAGTACCCCCTTGGGATCATTTGTCAGATTTTCATCTCTTAAGACCTCAGGGTTAGCTCCCCGTTTCTGCCTTCCTTCTTCCCTCGCCACTTGGCAGTACTGTAGTCTCATCTGCTACATGCTGTTTATTGACAAAGACCACAATAACTTCTGGGAGATGGGGGACACACTTTTGATATTGCTACTGGCTATGCCGACAAATGAAAATATCTGACACTGCTCAAGTCTGTTTCCTTAAAGACAACGTTGAGGCTAGGGAGTCTTCTTGTGGAGTTAATATGCTCCTTTTCCAGAAGGATGCCTATGCTTGCTTTTCTGATTTCTTGTGTACTTTTCAGGTTTCCTGGCAGCTTTGAGACCTGGACTTAGACAGAATTGAGTGAACATTTGGCTGCTCAGCAAGCGCCCTCAGTCTTACCTTGAGTTTCAGCTTCTCAGTTGCAAGCTGAAACCCAAACTCCAAATTGTTAGGCCTTCTGAAACAACAATGAAAACTTATTGTGATGAATCGGTGGCTTATGTGACTCAACTGTTTTGTTCTTAGAGTTTAAAGAAAAATGAGCAATGGCTTCCCAACAGACATTAAAGTTGTTTATTATTATTATTATTATTATTACAGGACCCTTAGCAAGATCTCGAAATAAATTCTTATAACACCAGAGGGACAGAAAAGCATGCTTACTTATTAGCATCTGGATAATAAGATACCAACTTAAAAACAAGAATTAAATTGACTATGGATTAGAGGGAGACAATCCTGCTTTTTCTAACATTTACACACAGTAAGACAATGATCAAGTTCATGAAGTGAGGAATTAGAAAATCAACATTTTTAGCTACCAAGAGAGTAACCGCTTTAAAAGCTCAGTAATCAGAAAAGATTTAGTAACAAACCTCAGGAAAGAAAGCTACTATCTTTCTTTAGCCAGGCTCTACATGACTAACTTTTGATTCACTAGTCAGTATTTCCCTGAAAGAAATAGATTTGGGTTCCTAGTTTCTGGCAGATTCACATGACAGCTGGGAAAAAAAAATCACACCAGGGTCTTGCTGTAAGCAGAAGCTCTGGGGACCTCCAGCGGCCCCACCATTCGGAAATACTCAGTCTGTTCTTCCTTGGCCTCCACAGGGCCTGCACCTCTCCTCCTGCGCTCTGTACATCCTTGAGAACACCGAGAAGAGTAGTCTCCCTCTCTGCACACAGCAATCTTACACTGCAGATAGATCACTTCGTAGCTGTCGAGAATGCTGAAGGCATTGAACTTGAACTGGGCCACATTCTTCTTGGCGGAGTGCAGGTTGATGTAGGTATTGTCTTTGATGCACCTAATGGGGAGAAAATCCGCAAGCAATTCAGTATGACATGGATTCACTGAAACCCAGGTAACCAGGCTTGGCCCAGATGTATCGATTTCAAATGGTACTCTTCCTACCACTCACTCTTTCTTCAATGAGGGAACTACTAGAACTATCATTTTAGTATGGCTATGAGTGGAAACCCCCTACTCCTGGCTGTAAGTAGAAGGGGACTGTAAAATAAACACAACAAAAACAAAAAGGTTTTAGCTAGACCTCTTGCCTTCAGAAGGCTGCCACTCTTTTGCTCCAAAGGGCAGATTTTATGTAATGGTTCTCTTATTTCTTGGTAGACTTAGATTATTTAAAATATGTGTTGGTAAACCCCAAGGAAACTTCTGAAAAATCTGGGGGAAGATGTGTAAATGGGTCCCAGGGAGGAGACACAATGGAATCATGTGAATGCTCAATTATAAGCAAAGGCAGCAGGAATGGCATCTGTGGGGTTAAACGAAGCACACATGCAGTATGAGCAGATGGTGGGTGTTCATCAGCCTTGTGAGCAATCACTAGATATACTATTTTAAAGACAAAAGACGAGCAGACTAAAAATGTCAAACTACATGTTGTCAGTACAACTTTCTTTTTAAATATACAGGCACAGAGAAAGCAAGGGAACAGGGAATGATGTGCCATGCTAAGATGAACTAGATGACAGCTGCAGGTAGCTTCATGAACTTAGAACAAACCTCAGAGCCAAATGATTCTCAGGATCAAAGAGGGACATTGTATAATAATGGAGAGATGAAATCTTCCAAGAAAGACAATCCTTAACCAAAATAATCAATGCACAAATGATCCTCCAATTTACTATGATAGTCCAGATGGTATACATACCTACAGACCATCAAAATACTTGAGGCAAAAACTAATAGAACTGCAAAGAAATCGACAAACTGCCTATGCTCATGGAATTATTGTTAGTGTCCCTCCATCAGTAATTGATGGGTACAGCAGGAGGAAAGGTTATAAGGATATATGTGATGTGAAGAGCGCTACTAGATCCCTGGAACTAGCTGACATTCCACCCAACAACAACAGCAGAATGCACGAATCCCTTACGCTCACACAGGACTTCTTCAGAACTGACCATATTCTGTACCCTCAGAAACATCTGAACAAATGAAAAGAACTCTATTCACAAAAACACTCTCACATAACAATGAGATTAAACTAGGAACCAATGACAGAAATAGTTCCGAAAACTCCCTAAATGTTTGGAAAGCAGACACCACACCTTTAAAGGAACTTGTGGATCAAAGGAATCTCAAGGAAGGTTCTAAAATATTTTCTTTTTTGGGTCCAGTCATGGGGCCTGAACTCTGGGCCTGGGCGCTGTCCCTCAGCTCTTCAGCTCAAGGCTAGCACTCTACCACTTGAGCCACAGCGCCACTTCTGGCTTTTTTTTCCTTTTTGCTTATGTGGTGCTGAGGAATCGAACCCAGGGCCTCATGCATGCAAGGCAAGTGCTCTACCACTGAGCCACCTTCCCAGCCCTCTAAAATGTTTTTGAACTAAGTGTAAATGAAGGTGAAATGAATCAAAATCTGTATGATGCAATGAAGGGAAATTTGCAACCCTATCTGAATGTATTAGAGAAGAGAGAGCTAAAATAACCTAACCCTTAAAAATGGAGAAAGGAGAATAAGCCTAAAGCAAGCAGAAAAAATCGTGGGTTGTTAAATTTGGGCACGAACTCTAATTTCTTGCCTTAAGATGTTCAGAAAAGGGATTGAAAGGGAAGCACTTTTTCTCTGCTCTGGGACTCAGTGCAGTTTACTGCTGTGATGCACCTCTCATCCCATCAGTGACAGGTTCTGTCTGTGCCTCCCCTGGCCTCTGGACGTGGGTACCGCCAAGCCTCTTAGGACCGTCAGTCTGCTAAGATCTCATTATACTCTAGCTGCCATTAAGTGAGGGAGGTGTTTTGGTCTTTTATGAACTGGTTGACAGTTACCCATTCATAAGGGTTTGGCTCCTGAAAGGCGACAAAGGACCTATCAAGGCAAACGACTGGGCAAATCATTGGATTAACTAAGGGAGCCAGAAGAAATCTGACTAGTATGACATCATCTACCTTGAGGGATTTCATCAGCTCACCAGGAAGGGCCAGATGCCCAGAAGGCTGCACCTTGAGTACAAAATCTACTGGAGTTCTCAGATTGGAAAGGAAGGGAGGCTTGCGTATGAGAGGGTGGAGTGGAGCAGAAGAGTCCAGGAGCTTTGGAGAATCTCCAACTGAGATCAGAGGGCCAATGAGGATCCCCACTTCATCTGTGGGGTATGACTAGAATTCTTGTACACAGTTCCAATTTAGGACTTTACATTTAGTAACTCCAAGTTTCCTAAGGCATTCCATGAAAATCTAATAGAAAATCCTGGCGTTGGCGGCTCATGCCTATAATCCTACCTAGTCAGGAGGCTGAGATCTGAGGATCACAGTTTGAAGCCAGCCCTGGGGCAGGAATGTCCTGTCTGTGAAACTTGTATCTCCAATGAACACCCAGATAAAACCAGAAGTGGCACTGTGGCTCAAAGTGGTAGAGCGCTAGCCTTGAACAAAAAGGGGCTCAGGGACAGTGCCCAGGCCTAGAGTTCAAGCCCTAGGACTGGGGTGGGTCGGGGTGGCTGGGGGGGGGGGGGGAAGGAGAAAGAAAGAAAGAAAGAAAAGAGGGCCTTCCATTTTCCTCACCCTTGCCGGATCAGGTCGTATGTGTTGGTTGTGAAATCACTGGCATTGGGAGAAGCCACACACGTGTCCACGGAGAGCCTCAGGTTGGGATCTGTGCTCTGGAGCGTAGCCTCAAGGAATACCTCTTCCCCCTGGCCGGCATAATAAGGTGCCACGCCTTTCCCCCGCGGGGATGCGGGTGACTGGATGAATGAAATGGACACTTCATAGCCGGCATCCTCTGCCCGGGCGCCAGCTTCACCCGTGGATGGGCCATCCACTCTGCAGGTAAACTTCAGGTGGGGCACCTTGTGTCTCACGATGACTCGGCCAGGGTGATCCCGCCCTCGGCCTCTGATGGAGTTGGAGTAGCTGAGCGAGCCATGGTGTTCCTGTGAAGATCAGAGGAAAGCTGGGGTGCCCGGGGCTCTTTCCCACCCCTGCTGAGCACTTGCTTGTTGGTGTGCTGGAGGCCTGAAATCCCTAGCCAGACTTTGGTAGTATTTAATGCCCCAAAGGAAGGAAAGTTCTAGACCAATGATGAGCTACTTTAGATCTCACCAGACTCAAACAAGCTCATGGCTTGTGTCCTTTCCCAGTTCCTACAAGGTGTTCAGCGGGTGGAGTTCCGTAAGCCCCTCCCTGCCCCATCTCCGCCTCCATCCACAGGGCGGCTTCCTAGTCAGTTTCTGACCTGCTGGACAGTGCCACAGCGGCCGTAGGGAATGTTAAAGATCAGGTAGCGTCCTGTGACATGGGGGCGACACGCGTTATCGTTTAAGTGAAGATCCCAAGAGGAGTAGCCCAGTCTTCGCAGATAGCCTCGATCGACGACAGCTTGGAAGCGGTGAGGTAGGCAGGAAAGCTGGGCTGCAGGACAGGGAGAGTGGGGGGAGCATTAGGAAGACAAGCCAGGGTCCCAGAGCCAGGTCAGGGAATGGGCCTGTGTTCACCATCTAAATAAAAGCAGCGCTCTGGGCTGAGGCTGGCGCAGCCGTCTCTACTCTGCACCAAAGGCTTGACTCCAATGAACATCCTCCTTTCTCCAAAGCCTCTGAGGTCTCAGGCTAGCCCCAGCATACGCCCCGTGGGCTGTGAGGTAGAGCTTTGTCCAAGGAGTTCCAGGGCACTCCTGTCCCATGTTGGGAACACCCACGCCTAAACACACATCTATCCGGAGCTTTGGATGGAAGCTGGGAAAGGAAGGCGTGAAGACAAAGGAGGAAAGAGCGCCTGGAACACGCTGCTTCCCCAAGCCCCTAAAGCCCAGTATGTGGGGACACAAGAGCTCCCAGAAGGCTCCCTTCTTTCTTCCCCATTTGTCTGCTTTTAGCCCCCTACTTTTCTGTACGTTGTGTCCCAGGCAGGAAGATGACATTACCATTGTCCTTGGGTACAACAGAGTCCTCTGGACCTGCCGAAAAGGTAAAGATAAGAAAATGTCAGTGGTGCGGGGCCTCTGGAAGTGGACGATCTAGACGCAGACAAGCTAGCCGCGCTGGAGAACCGAGGCCTGAGAGCATCCCAGGGCGTGCAAAGGCCCCGGGCCTCCTCTCGGAGCTGCATGCCGGCCTGTGTGGAGTAGTGTGGAAAATATGGATGCTATCAACAGCAGGATTGGTTGAAGCAAGAGAGCAATCAACTGGGGCTTCAGAGGCAGTAAATGCCATCAGATAGGGGAGATCCTGGCTGGTGTCCCTTTCCGTGCTCACGGCAGGCTTGGGACCTCAGGCTGGGATCCCAAGAGTCTGTAGCTATTAAGGGTTTCTCAGGCTCAAAATGAAGACAGGACTTCGGCCAGGAAGTGTGCTAGTCAGATTTCCCCAACTCCTTCAGACACCACAGACCCTGATAACAGAGACCTCTTCGTGTGTACTCTTGGGCAATATTGTCTAAGAATAGAAAATGGAGTTTCACCGAAGGTGGGACCCTCCCAGGAATGGCAGATGGTGAAAATGAAGGAGAGTGAGCTTACAGAAGTCAGACAGAAAGGTGGGAGTAACAAAATAAAGCCCAGGAGAGGAAGAGGCCCCACCTTGCATGGGAAGGACTGGGCATATTTGGGGGAGGGTGGGCTGTTCTGTTGCTTCCTGAGGGTTAGGTCAAGGTGAGGCAGGGGCCCTCTCAATGGGGACCTTGGTTCTTTCCTCTGAGATAGAAAAGGGAACTGACAAGTTGTAATGATGGAAAAGAAGCAGGAGGGTTAGGTCAAGGTGAGGCAGGGGCCCTCTCGATGGGGACCTTGGTTCTTTCCTCTGAGATAGAAAAGGGAACTGACAAGTTGTAATGATGGAAAAGAAGCAGGTTCTTTGCCCCTAATCATCTCAAGACATTTCCATTTTCTTTGGCTTCATCATCCCTTGCCTACATTTCAGAGCAAATATTTCACTGAAATGGGATTAGATAAAACTGATGAATAAACTCTCACTGCCGGGGGGGGGGGGGTGTCTCATTTCTAGTTCTTCATAATAGAATAAGGAACAAGCTACCAAAAATTGAGCCCGTAGAAGTAGAGACTGAAACAATAATTACCAGACAGGAGGGTGAGAGAGAGGGGAAGATGGGGGGGGGATTGCTTAGCAGCTACAAATAGGAGGAATACATTTCACTGTTCAGTGTTCTATTATTACATAAAAAGTGGTTATACATTATATAATTCCAGAGAGCTAGAAGAGAGATTTTGAACGTTCTCCCCATTAAGAAATGGTAAATGCTCAAATGATGGATGGCTTAAGTATCCTGATCAAAGCACGATATATAAGTGGATCAAAACATTACATTGGCAAGCGCCAGTGGCTCACGCTGTAATCCTAGCTACTCAGGAGGCTGAGATCTTAGGATCACGGTTCAAAGCCAGCCCGGGCAGGAAAGTCTGGGACTCTTATCTCCAGCTAGCCACCTAAAAACCAGAAGTAGATCTGTAGCTCAAAAAGCTCAGTGACAGCGCCCAGACCCCGAGTTCAAGCCCCATGACTGACAAAAGCCCCACATCACATCATTCTTCATAAAGATGTACAATTATTATCTGTCCAGAAAGGCACACGACTACGACCTGTCAAAAGCGTACACCATCTGTCAGTTAACATCTGTACAAACTGTTACCCTACGACTACGATCTGCCGACTATATCGGTCAAGAAAGCACAAGGAAAGGCCCGCTCTTCTCGGGTGGACTGGCCCATCCATTGGAAACTGAGGCCCTCCGCTGGGCGTGGGGTCTTGGCCGGAGCACGCACGGATTTATCTTTAGGTGTGCATGGAGGTTTCCTCGAGGCAGTGCCTGGGTGGAGACGCACTTGTGGCTCCCAGGCCAGGGGAGGGGGAAGGGGCGGGGCGACTCGGGGAGGGGGCGGGGCGACTCGGGGAGGGGGAGGGGCGTGGGCGTGGCGACTCGGGGAGGGGCGGGGGGTGACAGGGGAGGGGGCGGGGCGACTTGGGAGAGGCGGGGCGGGGCGACTTGGGAGAGGCGGGGCGGGGCGGGGCGCGGAGGGGCGGGGCGGTACCTGCGCAGATCACGCTGGCGTCCTCCTGGTGCCCACAGTTGTGCCGCGCCCAGCCCGCGTGGGCGCAGCGGTCCAGCGCGGCCTCGGAGCCGGAGCAGCGCACGTCGTCCAGCAGGATGAGCCCCGTGCCCGGGCCGAAGCGGGCGCGGCCCGGGGCGCGCAGGGCACGGCCGCAGCCCAGGAGGCGGCACACCACAAAGGCGTTCTTGATGCCCCAGTGGTCGTCGCACACGGTGCCCCACTGGCCCCGGTAGCGCACCTCCAGCCGGCCCTCGCAGCGACTGCGGCCGCCCACCAGGCGCAGCGGCCGGCCTGCGGGCAGAGGGGCGGTCAGAAGGCCGCCGCGGCCGCGTGCAGCCCTGGACCGGGCCGTTTCCGCGGCCCCCCTCCGCCTCCCGCTTCACTCCGAGCCCCGCACCGACTATGGTGACACCCTTTTACGCTCCGTGAGTAGAATGACCCAGTTTAACCGTCAAAAGGCTGTCACAGCCCGGCGCCGCTGGCGCACGCCCGTCATCCCAGCTACTCAGGAGGCTGGGATCTGAGGATCGCGGTTCAAAGCCAGCCCCGGAAAGGAAAGTCCTTGATATGCTTATCTTCAATTAATCACGGAAAAAAGCCGGAAGTGGTGCTGTGGCTCAAGTGGTAGAGCGCTCGCCTTGAGCAAAAGGAGCTCAGGGACAGCGCCCAGGCCCAGAGTTCAAACCCCGGCACCAACAAAAAAGCAAAGCAAAACAAAGAAAGAAAACGGTATTACATAACCTGTCTATTCCACTTCTACACAATACATGAAAACATTCGTCCACAGAAAGATTTGCACGCGGCACCATTCTCCATACTAGCCCCAAACTGGAAACAACATACCAGGATGCACAGACTATAGTATATGAACACAATGGAATATTACTAAGCAAAGAAAAGGAATGTATTACCAACTCATGGAACCACATGTATGCACTTCAAAGCGAACTGTAAATTTAATTTTACTTAGGTTAAAAAAATCAGATACAAAAGCTCCTGTTTTATCTGATTCCATTTCTATGAGATTCTAGCAAGGGCGCATCTGAACTCAACAGACAGCAGATGCCTGGAGAAGGTAGGAGAAATAACGAGAAAGAGGCAAGAGGAAATTTCTGGGGTGTGGGAAATTTCCTGGGTGATGGATATGTGGTGTATTTTAATTGTGCTGGTTATATAACTGCATGCATTAGACAGAATTCATACATGTGTGTCATATATATATGATACTTCAAAAATTGATTTTAAAAGACAACAAAAAGACCTCTACATTCATGTGTCATGCATTGCTGAGGACCTATTCTGAGAAATGCATTGTTCGTTGTACAACACTGTAGAGTGGACTTATGGAATGGAAAACTATTTCAGTGTCACTTGGCAACATGGTTTTACGGGGTGCATGACTGATTATGTTGGCAGTACCTCATACACAAGTGTGAAAAATGAGTTCTCCTCATATTAATTGCTTAATAGTGTCTACCTTGCAATTTTCTGCACTTTTATGCATATGAAGAGGCTCACTGAATGTGGACTCACTGGTGTTAGATTCTCTGACTACAATCTGCTGGTTTAGGATTGGCCTAATTGAAGCAATAATATTGGAAGCAAGATAATCATATTTGTGTGAACTATGAACAGGAGCTGAGGGTGTATCTCTTGAGTGGTAGCACATTTGCTAATATATATGAGGCCCTGGGTTTGATGATGGAGCACCATCAGAAGAAGAAAAAGGAAAAATAAGAAGAAAAAGGAGAAATAAGGTGAAGAAGAGAATGAAAAGAAGGAAGAGGAGGAGGAGAAAGAGGCAGAGGAGAAAAAAGGGGAAGGATGAGGAGAAAGAGAAGGAGGAGGGGAAGTAAGAGAAGAATAAAGATGAGCTTCGAACACAGTTAAATATCTTCTGTGTGAGGTCTTGGAGGATAAACTTTGGGTGGATTTCTGTCCCACAATGTGTGTGTGTGGGGGGGGGTGGTATCTGTGTGTGTTTGTATATATACACCTACAAGCTCATAAAACTTTTTGGTAAGGAGGATGGAATTTAAATGAAAAAGAAATCTTATTCTAACAGTAATACCAAACTAGATATAAATAATATAGGTATATTATCATTTTAGAGATTAGAAATAAATGAAAATTACCAGGCAGTGGGGCCATTTCTTTATCAACTGAAATTGTAACTGTAAAAGAAATAATAAAAGGTTTAAAATGTAGTCCCACAAAATCACACATTTCTATTTAAAGCAGAAGAATAAAAGTATATTCAGACATTAATACTTTTTAAGTTGTTACTTTGGTTTGAGTGTAGAAATAGTGGTCATTTAATTTCATTTTCTTGGTATCAGAATGTAACAAGTGATGTTATATCCTGTTAATCCTTTAGAATTAACTTAAAATAACATAGGAAGCAATCACAAAGGAAGCTATGCAAATATACTGATTTTGGGAGGAGGAAGATAAAAATATTAGATTTTCCTAAAAGGGTGGAAAATGAAGTGAGAAGAGTCACAGTCAGACATCCTTGGGATAACAGGAAGCTCATACCGGAGAGGCACAGTTCAGCCTCTCAGCAGGTAAAGAAATGGAGCTAGGAAAACTAATAAGGAACTTTATGATAAAAATATAGTTATTGTAAACTACAAAACTATTTTAATTGAGGAACAGGTATATGATCATTACCAGGCAACGGCGTCATTGTTGTCCAAATTAGATCTGGGGCTGCCAGAAAAATAAGTAAAAAAAAAAAAGATTACAGTTTGGCTCCATTCACAAGTCAGTTTCCTCAGAGCTCTGCATTTATTTTGTGGATGTGCAGATGTAGGTGTGAAATTGTGCCTGAGAAGATGGTATGAAGCGTGCTTCTCCGCTGAAAAGATCATTGTAATATGACAGCAAAACTTACATCCCTAACCCTTAACAGACTGAGCCAGGTCAGGATTATCACTATTTTAGTGATGGGGAAATGGAGACTCAGGATTGGATAACGTGACCAGATCTCATGCAATTGAAACCTGTAAGCCTGTAAGGCCCCAAAGCGCATAATCGTTCTACCTACTCTGTTTTCAGAGGCATAGGAGATGGGGGTTGCTTTGGTCCTGGTGAAGAACAGAAATGAGGAGAAAGGTAAGGGTTTATGGCCACCACATCTGTCCTCCTGAAAGAAGCCTATGTCTACACCTATACCTACGTCTATGCTGACATCTATGTCTATGTCTTTGTCTATGCCTATGTTTATGTCTATGTCTATGCTTACATCTATGTTTATGTCTATGCCTACACCTATGTCTATGGTTGAGTTCCATCCCTGTGAAAGGATGCTGGACTTTCTTAGTACTTGGGATTTGTATCATAGGCAAGGTATTCTGAGTCCAGGTTTATTTGCCAAATAGAAAGATGAAACGTTGTGTTTCACTTAAGAAATATGTCAGCAGAAAACATTACCAGGGGGACTGCCCTCTTCTGCTGAGGTATTGTCCTCTTCTGCTGAGGTATTGTTCTCATCCTCTTTTGTTGAAGTATTTTTCCGTCCTGCTGAAGTATTTTCCTTGTCTGCTGAAGTATTTTCCTTGTCTGCTGAAGTATTTTTCTCTTCTGTTGAGGTATTTTCCTCTTTTGCTGAAGTATTTTCCTTTTCAGCTGAGGTATTGTCCTCATCCTCTTCTGCTGAGGTATTTTTCTCTTCTGCTGAGGTATTGTCCTCTTCGGATGAAGTATTTTCCTCTTCTGCTGAAGTATCTTTCTTTCCTGATGAGGTATTTTCCTCTTCTGCTGAAGTATCTTTCTTTCCTGATGAGGTATTTTCCTCTTTGGCTGAGGTATTATCTTTGTCCTCTTCTGCGGAAGTATTTTCCTCTTCTGTAGAAGTATTTTCCTTTCCTGCTGAGGTATTTTCCTCTTCTGCTGAGGTAATGTTCTCGTCCTCTTCTGCTGAAGTATTTCCCTCTTCTGCTGAGGTATTGTCCTTGTCCTCTTCTGCGGAAGCATTTTCCTCTTCTGCTGAAGTATTTTCCTCTTCTGCTGAAGTATTTTCTTCTTCTGCAGAAGTATTTTCCTCTTCTGCTGAAGTATTTTCTTCTTCTGCAGAAGTATTTTCCTCTTCTGCTGAAGTATTTTCCTCTTCTGCTGAAGTATTTTCCTCTTCTGCTGAAGTATTTTCTTCTTTTGTGGAAGTATTTTCCTCTTCTGCAGAAGTACCTTTCTCTCCTGCTGAGATATTTCCCTCTTCTGTAGAAGTATTTTCCTCTTCTGCTGAGGTAATGTTCTCGTCCTTTTCTGTTGAAGTATTTTCTTCTGCTGCTGAAGTATTTTCCTTTTCTGCTGAAAGATTTTTCTTTCCTGCTGAGGTATTTTCCTCTTCTGCTGAGGTATTATCCTTATCCTCTTCTACTGAAGTACTTTCCTCATCTGAAGTATTTTTCTCTCCCACTGAGGTATTTTCCTCTTTTGCGGAAGTATTTTCCTCTTCTGCTGAAGTATTTTCCTTTTCTGCTGAAGTATTTTTCTTTCCTGCTGAGGTATTTTCCTCTTCTGCTGAGGTATTGTCCTTGTCCTCTTCTGCTGAAGTATTTTCTTCTTCTGGGGAAGTATTTTCCTCTTCTCCTGAAGTGTTTTCTTTTCCTGCTGAGGTATTTTCCTCTTCTACTGAGGTAATGTTCTTGACCTCTTCTGCTGAAGTATTTCCTTCTGCTGCTGAAGTATTATCCTCTTCTGCTGAAGTATTTTCCCTTTCTGCTGCGGTGTTTTTCTCTTCTGCTGAGGTATTGTCCTCATCCTCTTCTGAGGAAGTATTTTTCTCTCTTGCTGAGGTATTTCCCTCTTCTGTTAAGGATGAAGTTGCATCTAGGTATAAATCAAGAGAC
This sequence comes from Dipodomys merriami, assembly GCF_024711535.1. Lineage (NCBI taxonomy): Eukaryota > Metazoa > Chordata > Mammalia > Rodentia > Heteromyidae > Dipodomys > Dipodomys merriami. The sequence continues at coordinate 12,869,210 of NW_027205048.1, read as the reverse complement.
TGAGGATACTTTAAATAGCAGGGTTAGCAGTGTAGCTTAGAGATAGATTTCTTGGTCAGTGTGTGTGAGGCTCTGGGTCCAATGCCCAGCACCATGAAAAGAAATAAGCTGAGTGGCACCAGTCATGTCTTTTCATTGGTTTCTACTTTATGGTTCATATGATTATTAATAAGGTTTATTTTCTAAAGAGAATATGACAAGGAGATCATCTCATTGAACAGTACAAAGAGAGACTTTACCTGTTGGAGAGGTTGCTGCTGCTGCTGTTGATCTATGATGTTGATCTATGCACAAAGAGAAAAAGTGACTTAAATACCAGGAGGGACCCCAAGGTCTCTATTTTTTTTTAACCAAGACTTTTGAGGGCAAAGTTTATGCAACAGCCTAGCTTTATAAATGATACCCCAGGAAGAGATATGTAAGGGGATGGCAGACAGAGCTCTACCTGATGTGGAGGTCACAGCGGCTGAGACTGAAGCTGTGGATGGACAGAAATGACAAGGCAGCAGTTAGTCATGTCAGGCTCACATCCCTCCACACATACAAGGGGTTTTAGGGTGCGGCATAGATCAGTCAGCATGCCTTCTTGCTCTCCAGACACGTGTGTGTCAGGCCACGTTCAGATCCTCCACGGCTCCGGGACATGCTCCTACTTCTTGAATCTCCCTTTGTGTCCTCACCCTTTCCTTCTTCACGTAGAGATGGAGATGACTTGTCTGGAGGGCAGTAGCCATTGGCTGAGTTTCTCAATCATACAGGGCTGGTCTACCAATGATTCTGAATGGGGACTGGCTTTCCCAGCCTTCCTCCTCTTTTCAGATGGGTGGGACCCAGTGAGTTGGAGAAGTGTCATCTCTAAGCTGGGAACTTTCTCTGGACAGCTTGAGACTAGGAGGGATGGCTTTGAATTAAGTATAGCCTCTGAACCAGCTTTACCGGCAATGGTGGCCATATTTTTGTGCTTACAGTGATGATTTATTTCCTAATTGATTTAGCACCAGACTGAGGAAACACAGGCTTTTTTTTTATTGCCCCCCTCCCATACAAACCCTCTTCACATTTCTTGTTTTTTTAATTTGAAGTAGTTTATAGATGAAGCATAAAATATTGTTGCTTGTTTAATGTGCTAAGTATATCTTTACTGAAAGTACGCCTTTTTGGGGAACTATAATAAGCTCATTACAAAAAGATAACATAAAATTTCAGTAAAAGTCAAGAATCAGAATTTCGACAGTTTTCGTTTCACAATCTAAAGGAGATGACAATTATGTAACAAAATTATTTAATAGCCAAAACATAAACTTAAATACTTTTCAGATGGAAAATTTTAAAAATTATATGAATACAGAAATATATTCATATTTCAAAATACTGAGAAATATTTCCATAATCTAATAATATTTCTGTAGATATTCTTGCATATAAAATTGAACAAGGGTAGCCGGGCGCTGGTGGCTCACGCCTGTAATCCTAGCTACTCAGGAGGCTGAGATCTGAGGATCGCGGTTCAAAGCCAGCCCGGGCAGGAGAGACCGTGAGACTCCTATCTCCAATAAACAACCAGAAAACCGGAAGTGGCGCTATAGCTCAAGTGGTAGAGCGCTCGCCTTGAGCTGAAGAGCTGAGGGACAGCGCCCAAGCCCAGAGTTCAAGCCCCACGACCGACAAAAAAAAAAAAAAAAAATTGAACAAGGGTAGTGAAAAAAAGAAACAATTTGTACTATTTTTTGTTTCACCTAATTAATTTTGCCTTGATTTTACCAATAGAGAAGAGATTTGGAAAAATGCCTTCCCTTGTGCTTTTTGAGAAGCATGCCCTTTGACACTTTTATTTCCGATCTCCAGCTTTTACATTATGATGTACAAACTTCTATTCTCTAAGACATTCAGTTTGAATGACCTTCTTATATGAGCTCTAGCAAACTAATACACACATTCTATATGTCCTGATAACATTGGTAAAAATTAAGGTAAAACTAACTTGACAAAACTCTTCATATTCTCATTTATAAAGTTGTTTATTGTAATGGCACACTAGGAACCCCTTGCATAATTTCAAATGGTATTACTCAGAATCTATCACACAAGAATGGCTTGTGGTCTAGGTAGCTCTGCTGTGTGGCTGTCTTGGCATAGATCTAGCACATGGCTGAATGGTAGGTGAAGGTTAGAGGATCACTGAAAGCTGCGGTCTTGATGTTTCCCTATGCTGGCAATACTACTTGGTGGCTAGTCTCTATAAGAAATGGAGAGTGAATAGGAAATTGTGCTTGGCCACAGGTTGGTTTTGTGTATGTTTTAATCGACTTGGCTTAATATGTTTTTTTCTCTGGCGCATGCATTTGGCTGGGTCACCCAGAACTCAGGGGAGCCGGAGATGGCTCTCATGAGTCAGGCCAACATAAACACGTTAAAACAAAATGAAAAAAATTCTAAAGAACCAAAGATTTAACCAATACATAAATTATTTGACAGATTCACTGGTGATTAGAATAATCTGTAGTGAGTAAATTAAATTTAAATTACCTGTTGAAGTTGTTTTAGCAACATTCAAAGTTTCTAGAAAAAATAAAAAAATTTGGTTAAACCTTACCAAATGGTAAGCAAACACTGCTTTATAATGAACTTTTTCTTGTTGTTTCATGGCTGACTTTCTTCTTTTCTTCCTTCCTTCCTTCTTTCCTTCCTTCCTTCCTTCCTTCCCTTTTAATTAACACATCTGATCACCTATTTCTAGGTGCCAGGCACTGAGCAGATGCTGAGGTAAAAGGTCAATAAAACCACGTAAGGTTGCTGTCCTCACAAAGAGAATCTATCACACAGGAAATGCAGGCAAGAAGGAGTGACCACACACATAAATGTGAGCTTGCAGTGGTGAAAGCAAAGTCTGGAACCTTTGACAGGGGGGTCTGCCTTGGCCAGGGCGCTTCCAGTCTACATCTGCCCCTCCCACCCCCTTGTGTCTGGCACAGGGTCTGGATTTGGTGCTGAGTTCAAAGATAATGACCACCTGATACTCCACCCTCCCCCTCAAGCCTGTCCTCACCTCAGCCCCAGTGGCATGAAGACCACTTTGCTGTTAAACACACACAGTGCCACGGGCAGAGCCCATGACAAAATGAAGGTGTGATTTCTTCTGAAGTGGAAGTCATGTCTGAATGTTAAACGCCAAGTAGGAATGTTAGTCCACCGGTCAGAAAGTTTTCATCCATTTTCTAGTTGTACTCAATTATGCTTTTGTTATGGTCTCATATACTAGTATTTCTTTTGGGAAAATATGAATATACTGGTTCCACCATTCTCGTTTTAGCATTATGCTGTAATTAACAGCATGAGAATATATATCTATTTTGGAGCCAGGCCATCAAACTCACAGGAAATGAAACTCAAGTTTCATTATTTCCTTTAAGCCAAGCATTGTCCAGGGTTCAAAGTGAAAAAAACAAACACAACAAAACAACACAAGAACCAGGGGAGTGGTCAAGCAGTCAGAAGTTCCTGTGTGTTTTCCCAGTCCTGGGGGAGACACGGGTCTATGTGGGTACAGACATCACTGTAACCTCACAGAGTCCCCGAGACACAGCCAATAACCAGAAAGCATCAAGAGAAACTTTGGGAGGATTACCAGCGGTGGGAGTAGTTTCTGCCAGGGCTGCAACTGTGAGAGCTGAAAGAGAAAACAGGTGACGTTCACCCGAGTGGAGGTGAACTTTGCTAAGACCTCACAAGCTGAGCCGAAGTGAGCCCTCCCTGGTCCAGGATGGTGGGTGACCCCAGGCAGTGCCAGCCCGGGCAGGCCGGCATGCTCAGGGGGCCAGGCCAGCTGGACAGCAACTCTGAGCCACCTTCCCTGTCTAGCAAGATACTCATGAACGCATCTCTCTGAATTGTACAAGAAAGATCTTTAACCAATGAACAATTAGGAGAGCATTTATGTAGCATGTTTCTCTTTGGAAATATATTCATGAGAAAATCATGAGTTTGACATACTTAGGAAAACCATTCTGGAAATTTAAATCTGACCCGGGAATCTGGTTTGGGTATATTTATGATCACAGATCTCTTCTCTTCTGTGGGCCAGGGGAAACAGGCTGTGATGTTGGGCAGAGGGACCTCCTTTACTGTCACTAGGGCGCCAACATCCTGTGTTGTGGGGCTTCTGGGTGTGTGTGGGCTTTCAGGGCTACAGCCATGACAGTTCTGGGAGAAGCTGTTCCTCCCTCCTGGGATCCCTTGCTGTTTAGGGTTGGCCTTCTTGGCAGGTAAGGTGTGCTGTTTGCAAGGGAAACAAGTTACTTGGATGGAACCCTGGGGTTGTGGACATGTCTGTGAGTGTCCTCATGGGCCTGGCCCACAGTTGTGCACAGACAGGCCATGGTGGTGACCCTGCCCAGGTTGGTTCTCTCTCTGTATACATAACATTGCTTAAAAAGATGGGGCTGGAACCATTGTCAGAGTGCTCCAGGGGGCAGCCAGGGCTGAACCACCTGCTGGCACACCACCTGGGCAGCACCAAGCCCCAGAGGTCATCGTACATGAACCTTCCAGGTACTTATGTGATGGCCCGCCACCTGACCTTCACACCAGCTCTTCCCATAGGCCAGCCTCACCACCGGCAGATCTGCAGGGGCCAAGGACTACATCAGCTTGCGAAGGCTCCTTCAGGACTTGAGGGAGCTAGCACAGCGAGCTGTGAACTTCCACCACTGTGGGGTAACAAACACTTGTCCAGGTGGGAGTGTGCTAACATGGGAGCCTTCTGTAGGCAGCATATGCACACGACTGCTTTTTGTACCTAGAATTTAGTGAGATGCTGTGTTGGTCTCTGTACTGGGCAGATCCATCAGGGAATTAAGGACACTGTCATCTTTGTGGGAGATACTTAAAAAATAACATCCTGCGTTTACCCTACTTGGGATGTCACTTTCATGCCTTATTTTTCCCTCCTAAAAAATCCAACACAGTGAAGCTGAATGCTTGGAGTTCAGGCTTTGCCTTCTGAATCCAGGCCTATCAGAGAACATGTTGAGTTTTTCAGAATGCAATTAATTTTTGTTTACTCAAATTCAGGAAGCTGTAAAACATTGATTTGGGAGTGATGGTGGGCAGGGGGGAGGTTGAAAGAAATCAAACCGAGGAAGTATTGCGTGAAGCCTGCTGCAAGGAAGTGACGGGGCACAGGTAAAGTGCATCCTCTGAACCCAGAGGAGAGGAAGTTCCTCAGGGGCTCAGCCCTCAAGATTGGAGCTGTCTTGTGGGGTCCCTTACAGGAACAGGTGGGTACACAGCGGGGCCCTGCAGGGATGGGAAACAGCCCGGCCTTTTACCTTCTCTAAGAATCTGCTTCAGGGCATTGTCACGGAGGGTTAAAACTTGCAAGAGAGACCCAGCGTGGGACCCCTGCCCTAGACAGTCACCAGCAACAAATGCGGTGGATCTGAACTCAAACTTACCTGGAGGTTCAACAGCCTCAGAACCTGTGGGGAGAAACAGACAGGAGGATGGGGGCATCAGAGGCTGCGATGGTGCCATGACAGAAAGGGCATCTTGTTAAATAGCACTCAGCAAGGTGGGTGGAAAGAAAGTTGCTCTTCAGCATTGAGGGTTGACACTTCCAGTGTGGGCAGTTCTCTCTGCTTAAGAATCTGACGGAATTTGGCTTAGCAACTAGAACAATGTCAACAACAGAATGGCAATAGTTATGTGTGTTTTGTGTTTGAGGGACACTTGACCAAATGTCCAATATGGGTTGTCTGGTTTATTCTTTCCAGCAACTCTAGGAGGGAAGGACCAGCATTTTCTTTATTTTTACAAGTGATTGGCCTCTGTAGACTCTACCATTGAATAGGACCACCCCCAATACTACAAAATGGGAACACACACACACACACACACACACACACACACACACACACACACACACACACACACACACATACACACACACACACACACACATTTCTTTTTCAGACTTGGAATAGAAATCTGCTACCCCGGCCACAGCGAAAGGCTCCAAGTAGAGAGCTCTTTCCAGACTCTTCCGATGACTTCGGGGCCCCCTGACCGGTCCTGGATGGACGTTCACTCACCTGCGCAGATGACACCGGCATCTTCCTGGTGCCCGCAGTTGTGGGTGAGCCAGCCGCTGTGAGGACACAGAGCCAGGGAAGGCTCACTGCCCGTGCAGTTGACATCATCGAGGAGGATTCTTCCTGACCCCGGGTGGAAGCTGGCCCCCGGGAGGGCAGACAAGGCTGGCCCACAGCCCAGCTGTCTGCAGACCACGTGAGCGTCCTCTATGGACCAGCTGTCATCGCACACGGTGCCCCAGGTACCGTCATGGAAGACCTCCACTCGGCCCTCACATCTGCTTGCTCCATTCACCAGCCGCACGCCCAGACCTTGGGTGGACATTCCAAAGAAAGTCACTTTGAGTTCATCGCCAGAGCTCACCAGAAAACCCTCCATTTCCTTTGTTCCTTTCATGTCTTACTTTTGTCTTGGGAACCACGTGGTATGTTGTAGATAGTTATAACTGGTTTAAAAATAAAAACAATTGTTCCTTAATCAAGTGGACTAGTGACCTGCACCACTGTACAGGTGTCCTTTTACTGTGTGTGGTGACGTCTTCATTTCTGACACTCACTGAGTTTCTTCAATTTTTCATGAGCTAACTAGCACACCTGTGTGTGCATGTGTGTGTCTTTACACATGTTAATCAAGTAACAACAGCAGTTCTTGCCTACGTTGTTCCCAGGATCAAGTATGGCTGAATGAATGCGTGAATCTAGTCTCGGCAATGGTAAGGTGGGTCCCTGCATGCTCACACCCACATCCAAAGGACTGTGTGTCCCAAGGCAGTAGAAGCCTTGTGTACTCAGGGCAGAGCAAAGATGAGTTTCAAAAGGGGGACTGCATGGAGACTGGGGGTCCTTAGGAGTCTTCTAGATGCCAACTCCCCAACCAGCCTCCTTGGATCTTACAGCCTTTTTTTCCCTCTTGCTTTCCAGTCTCAGATTTCTGGGTGGTGCCAGACAGGGCCAGGCTGAGGCCGGGGAGGAAGGTGGAAGTGGACAGTGTGTTGCATGGTCACACTTCCTCCCATAGAAATGCTGGGTCTCTCTGAACTCACAAGGGGAAGGCAGCCAAAGAGACAGCAGGTTACCTGTGGATAGTGGTGCCTCAGTCGGCTTCAGGAAAGGTACTAAAGGTAATAGAAGGCAAAAGAAGAAAATCAGACATCTTATGATTCAGATGATATTTTAGTTACGTGTTAGACATACTCAACTTGCAGTCAATTGTCAGTGGGATCTCCATCTTCTAAAAGCTCTGCAGATACTTTCTGGCTCTAACTCAGATTTTCTTCTGATGTCCTTTTCCTTTGTATCCCCCAACTTGTATGTGTATAGCAAATAGGGACCAACTTGTATAAGCTCAAGACAACTAAAGCTTGGGGATTGGTCAAGTTTTCTTTTTCTTTTTTAAAAAAATTCCCCCTCCCCAACTCTTTTCTGCATATTGGACTTCACTCTTTACAGATTTGTGATGGGAAAACATTTCAATCAAGCTTGAAATGCAACAACCTCGGGGCCAGAGCCAGGAGCAGACTCAAAAGTGATGTTCTCAGCTTCTTCCTTCTTAATTCTGCAAACAGAAGAATTCCTGCAGAGACAGATCCGTGCAGTGCTCTGGCCTTGGGCCAGCTCGGAAAACCATAGCTAATGTCTACATAGTGTTCAGTACCATACAGCTAGCACTGCCCTAGCCACACTGCACAGAGGCAGACACCAGCACCCAGCACAGCCTTACGAGGCAAATGTTTCTGCTCTCAGCCTCATCCAGAGGAAGATACTGCGCCATGCAGTGACTGGAAGACTGCTGGAGGCCTAACAGCTGGGAAATGATGAAGATGGCATTTGACTTCTAAACCACTACAGTACGGGATATCTCTGCCCAGGCCAGTTACTGACAGACAAGCCATTCAGATTCAGAAGAGCAAGGGAAATTACCTGAAGTTGCGTAATTCACAGCAGCCGATGGTGTTGAATGAGGCAAGGAGGCTGGGAAAGACGGAAGGAGTGTGGTAAGTCACCTCGTTTCATTCTTAAGCCTGAGAGGTACACTTGCTTATCAAAGCACATTGTCTTGTTTGGGAGAGAATCTCAGACCAGATGTACCCCACTGGGCATCTAAGAGTGGCTCTGAGTTACTATGGCAACAGCCTCCTCCCACCTTTGTTCTCTGGGGCCATTTCTGTCTTGCTACTGGACACTATACTGTAGCCATTGTTGTCCCTTTGTTTAAAGTACTTGTCTTGCCTGTTTGGTTGTTTAGGTTTCTCTGTTTTTCTGTCATGTGTGTGATTGTGTGTGTGATTGTGTGTGTGATTGTGTGTGTGTGTGTGTGTGTGTGTGTGTGTGTGTGTGTGTGTGTAGGCCTTGTTCCCCCAGTAAATGTTGGTTTGTAAAGGGCAGAGCCACATGTGTCTCAAGGTTATGGACAAGCAACTCAGCTCAGGGAGGGAGGCTGGGTGGCAGAGTTGGGCCAGGTCCTCCAGCTGAGGGTGGAGGAGAACTCAAAACTGCTGCTTGGTGGCCCAGGCTTTTCTGACCCATCTCTGACGCCTAAGGACCCTGGTTCCAGAGGTCTTGGCTCTAGAAGCCTCTACTCGATTCTCAGATGTCATCTGCAGCCTGTAGACTCAGTTTCTGTGTTATTCAGAGTATACTTTCATCCGTTGACTTTTCTCTTTTCTTCTCAGAACCAGTTCACCCTATCCTGCCTGGCTGATACACTGGTCTACCTCTTTCCACCAAGGCCTAGTAGGATACAGGAATAGATGGGGGACGTGTGACTACATGCCTGAATTTATCTGCAGAAGCTCAGCTGGGAGAGGCTGCCTAATAAGAGCCCCGGATGTGGATCTGCGCTCCTGGCTTTCTTTTAGGGAAGTTCTCTGTTCACCCCTCCACTCTTAGAAGTGTAAAGCGGAGTGAGTTGTCACTGTGAGGACTGGGGTAATTTGCAATAGCATATCATCTCTCTTAAGACTTGCATATTTATTGCCTTAAAAATTTTAATTTACATTTAGTTCCATTCTAAATAGGAATATTTTCAGATGTGCACGGGTGTGAATTGACTGAAGTGAGTTCACCGTCACTTTTAAAGCAATTTAAACAGGATGTATGGCCAGCCTGTCTGTTTTCAAGTACTGTCTGTCTGTGGCAGGTGGATCTGGCTCTGTACTTAGGATGGGCAAAGCATGAAGAAGGAAGTGTGAAAGCCACACCGTGGGTGGCAGGTGGGAATGTGAGAACCGGAATGGCTGAAGTGTCAGGGGTAACGGTCTGGGGCCTGTCCCTAGTCCCCACCCCGTCTCCTCCCCCTGCAGAGGGCTCCCCGGGGTGGGAAGAAGTCACAGGCCCACCCTCCCGGCTGAGACCCCAGCCCACCTGTGCAGATGACGCCCGCGTCTTCGTGGTGGCCACAGTTGTGGGAGAACCAGCCCCCGTGCAGACACTGCCACAGCCGGCCTTCTGACCCCGCGCACTCCACGTCGTCCAGGGCGATGGGGCCCACGCCTCGCTCGAAGTGTGCCCGCCCGAGGGCCGCCAGGGCTCCGCCACAGCCCAGCTGCCTGCACACCACCCGGGCGTCCCTCAGGTCCCACGCGTCGTCGCACACGGTGCCCCAGCTGCCGTTGTAGTGCAGCTCCACGCGGCCCTCACACGCGTGGCTGCCGTCGGCCAGCCTGAGGCCCACAGCTGGAGGACAGACGCCGAGTGAGGCCCCCAGGGCACCCACCGGCTTTGCGGCCTCCACACTCCCACTCCCAGCCGAAGGGGGCCCTGGGGGCTAAATCTAGCTACAGAAGCATTCCAAGTTGCATCTCTCATGGCAATGCAATGGAGGGGAGGTTGCTTTTAAATGCACCAGCTCTGTGCTTCACAGAGTTCAAAGACGGCCTCCAAAGGCCTGGGTAAGTTGACAATGACCACGTATGAACATGTTTTATTTGTGTGGCAGTATAAGGGATTGAACCCAGGGCTTCATGTTTGCTGGGCAGGTGCTCTACTACTTAAGCCATACCTCCAGCCCCTTTTGGTATTAGTTATTGGTAGGGTCTTGCCTGCCCCGGCCGGGCTGCAGTTCTTCTGTTTGTGTTTCCCCATGTCACTGGGGATGGTAGGCACATACCATCATGCCCAGCAACTGAGTAAAATGGAGTCTCACATACTTTTATGCCCAGGCTGGTTTCAAACCATGATCTCCTGATCTCCACCTCTCAAGTAGCTTGGGTTATAAGACCGAGCCACCACTCCTGACTGGAACAACATTCTTTCTCTCTCTCTCTCTTCGTCAGTTGTGGGGCTTGAACTCTGGACCTGGGCGCTGTCCCTCAGCTCTTCAGCTCAGGGCAAGTGCTCTAGGACTTGAGCCACAGCACCACTTCTGGTTTTCTAGTGGTTAATTGTAGATAAGAGTCTCAAAGACTTTCCTGCCCAGCTGGCTTTGAACCGGGATCCTTAGATCTCAGCCTCCTGAGTAGCTAGGATGACAGGTGTGAGCCACCAGTGCCCAGCCAAGGAACATTCTTTGACACCATTGTGAACGAAAGTCTCCAACATAGGCCTGGCCAAGTCCCCCTTCTCAGCCTCGTGTGTTTAGCTCTAATCTCAGATGTATGTGTGCCAGGGCAGGGTAATGGAAGACGCTCTTCAAGTCACATCTTAGTAGATATGACTCCTAAGGAGCCTAGAAAACCTCTCTCAGTCCCTAGTGCCCACTGAACTAAGTGGTCATTCAAAGTCATCATCATTGTGAGACCAGGGCTGGGGGTGGAGATGACTGAAGGACCTACCTGTGTCACTCTCATCCTGTATCAGAGCCTCATAAGATGCATAGAAGCCAATGTTGGTGACGATTTCATCACTGTGGAACACCACGGTCATCTGGTTTGATGAGGAGGTAAATATTGGGGTTGTTTCTGAGCAGAATCGTCCCAGTGAAAAGGTTTCACTTTGTGGGCCATCAAAGATTTCAATGAAGTCATAGGGACAGCCATAGAAATTTTCCATTCTGTGAAATGAAGTGGTGTCATTTAAGCTCAGACTATTGGAATTTTTTTTTCTCCAGGAAGCAATTGCCCAGATGAACCCAAGAAAAAAGTTGGGGACAAGCTGCCAGAAATTGACCTCTCTTCTCACAGGTTGGAGGAAGTGCTACTCTCCTGTTTTTATTTTTAAGTTTCTTAAAATTGTGCACCAATGGTATTTTATGACTATGCATATAAGCACATGGAATAGAATTCTAATGGCATAGACGGTTCATGGCAAAAAGTAAGATTTTCTTCTGTCCTTAATTTTTCTCTCTTCATTGCCACAACAGGAAGCCGCTGCTTCCTAGAAGCAGCTCCAATGAACAGTTTCTTTCATTTCCTTCCAGAGATAGTCTTTGCACAAGTAGGAGTGGGCTATAGTATTGTTCAATATCCACAATGCATGTGACAGCTAAGGATATACCCATAGTTACTTAACTGATCCACAAGAGATGGACAGCTAGATGGTGTCTGTCCTACTATGTAAAACATGTATATACTGCCATGATTGTCCTCAGTGCATGCACAAGAGATTGTATCTGCAGACAAGACTCCTGGGACTGGAAATGCTGGATTAAATGATCTGCTTGTGTAAAGTTTGCATCAACATCGCAATGAATTTCCAGGCCTTGCTCACTATTTTTTTGTATGTGCCTGTCCTGGGGTTTGGAATCAGGGCCTGGATGCTGTCCCTGAGCTACTTTGCACTCCACCAGGGAAACTATAGCTCTACTTCTAGCTTTTTGGTGGTTAATTGGAGATAAGAGTTTCATGGACTTTCCTACCCAGGCTGGTTTTGAACTGTGACCCTCAGATCTCAGTCTCTTAAGTAGCTAGAATTACGGGCATGAGCAATGGATGCTGGGCCTCTAAATATGGAGGGTTTTTTTTGGGGGGGGGTGTTGGGTGGAAGGGAGAGGAGGGAGCAAAGAAGGAGCCAAAACTGGTATGCATGGCTGAAGGAAGGTGCTAGTACCAGCAGGAACTACTCACTTGACTACTTCAAATGTAAGTCTGATGTGAGCCCTGCTGTCCACTTGGATGTCCCAGGTACACACCACATTTGTGGGGTATTTTTTGGGATACCAAGGGCTGGAGAAAGAGCCAGAAATATTTGTGAGCAAACCACCACAGTGGAAATCTTCATCTGTAAGAAAGTGAAGAAACTCCATTACAAAAGGTTATTGACTTGAACAGTTTCTGTTTCTGTTCTTTTTTGTTTGTTTGTTTTTTAAAGTGGGATACGATGAGAACAGGAGGAAAACAAGCCAGACATGGTGATATGGGCCTGGGATCCCAACACTGGGGAGGCTGAGGCAGGAGGATCACACGTTGGAGGACAGCCTGAGCTCCATAGCTAAACTCTGTCCCATAGAAACAAAACTAAAAGGAAACAAACCTAGTCTATGTAGTAAAACCCTGTCTCCAAACCAAACCAAACAAATAACAAAAAGAAGTAGGCTGCTGCTGCTGAAGGTTGGGTCCTTCAACCCTCCATCATGGTCCTCTGCAGATGACCATCACGGCATGTGTTTTTGTGGAGAGAAAGCAGCAGAATCACGAGCACAGATAGGCACACACAGGCAACGATAGTGAAAAAAATATCAAGGAATAAACACAATGCAGGGCCAAGTAATCTCCCTCAGCACAGTGGGTTTGTTATAAACCACCCAAGATCAGCAAACTACTCCCCCCCCCAGATGAGTTTATTAAAATAATTTAAACTGATCTAGTGATCTGGGTTCCTACATTAGCAAATCAAAATTCCATGCAGTATAAACTGCTTTGGCCAATCAGAAGCTTCCAACTTGTCTCTGGGGATTCACGCTGAAATGATGCCAAGATGGCCACTGCTCCACTATCACCAAACGTTTTCTTTGATTGCCTCCAAATCTACACTGTCAGGGCTCCCCTCCCCCTTCAAGTCCCCACGCAGGGTGCCCTGGACTTCGGTGGCCATTCAGTGGAGTCCTAAACTATTTCATTTTGGAGTCACTCAATTCCAAAGTGCTTCCTTATTTTTGCGGGGCGGGTTCTCTACGATTTGGACCATGCACCCATTCCTTTTTGCTCAAGTGACTTTTTGAATAGAGTCTATATGCCCACGCTATCCTGGATCATGACTCTCTTATTTATGCTTCCTGTATACTGGGATGACATGTTCACACCATCATACCTTGTTTATTGGCTGAGATGGGAATCTTGCAAATGTTGTTCTGTTCCCCATGGCAAGATCTCCAGGTCTTTGCCTCCTGAGTAGCTGAGATTACAGGCATGAGCACTGTGCTCAGCTTTAAAATTTTAATATGCCAAAGTTTATCTTTTAACAATTAGACACAAATCTTAGCTGAAATCAAGACCAAGATTACCTAAAGTGTCCAATTTTAGCTGCAATATTAGCTATACATATGCATACACATGGAAGGATATCCTTCTAGATTCAGGAATAGCTAAATGGAAAATAAAGCACACACAAGACAGTACATACAAAGCTGAAGTATACCTGTAAAGGTGGTGTCATCTGAGATGCCTGTAAAAATGCAGAGGAAAAAAAAAGTACCATGAGCAAAGACTTTTATCCAGAACACTCATCGAAAATACTCAGGAACTTGGAGCCAGGCTCTGGTGGCTCCCGCCTATAATCCTAGCTACTCAGGAGACAGAGCTGAGGATTGTGTTTTGAAGCCAGATCCCCTGGAAAGACAAATCTGTGAGACTCTTATCTTCAAGGAACCAGCAAAAAGCCAGAATTGGAGATGTGACTCAAGTGGTAAAGCACCCACTTTAAGTGAAAAAACATGAGGACTGGAGTTCAAGCCCAGGTACCAGCACAAAAATAAAGTAAGAAAAATAGAATAGAATAGAATAGAATACTCAGGAACATTGACCTCAAAAGCTACGCCCATGGACAGGAGGGTGTATGATAGCTCAAGGGCTTGGACATTTGCATCTCACCATACCATACCACACCATACCACTTTTGTTGAAGTTGACCCTGAGGTGTCTACATGTTTGCTCCTTCTGGTGTACCACAGCGCAGCCCTATGGTCCTCTCTCCACAGCAGACATGACTCAGGGAGACCCCATCTCTCGCATCTCAGGCCTATCTGAACCCTTCTTCCTTCCTACCTCTCTTGCTTTCACCTTGGTAGCCCCTCGCCCCACTGTGTGGTCAACCCCAGTGGACTGTTTGTACATCAGAGACCTGGCAAACAGAATGAACGGTAGGTAGGGCTGAACAGTACCTGTTGGTCCTCTGCTTGGACTGGCATTGATACCTATCAAAGACAGGGGAGGCCATGAGAGACAGATAGGGGAAGATGGTTGCCATCAGTCATTACAAAAATCTGGTACTTGTAATGAATCAATGATATTCTGTTGTGAGCCATGGAGACAGCAGTATCGAAACACATCAAAGTTGGCTGAAAGTTAAGTGCCTTCTGGGTAAGGGCGTACATATTATTCTTGGTGGCTCAAATGCAGCCCCATACTTATTTGCAGTGACTGAGATTTTTTTCTTCATTCTTTTTTTTTTCTTTTTGGTCAGTCGTGGGGCTTGAACTCTGGGCCTGGATGCTGTCCCTGAGCTCTTCAGCACAAGGCTAGTGCTCTACCACATGAGCCACAGTGCTGCTTCCAGTTTTCTGGTGGTTAAGTGGGGATAAGAGTTTCATGGACTTTCCTGCCTGGGCTGGCTTTGAACTGTGATCTTTACATCTTAGTCTCCTGAGTAGCTAGGATTATAGGCGTGAGCCACCAGTGAGCTTTTTAACAGAGTTGAGCTCAGCAAGGCAGTATTTTCGGAGTACATGTGATCTTGGATCTTCCTTTTCTTTCTTAAAGTCAACATCCTAATGGCTGACATGGTTAGAAGCTACAAAGATTAAACGAGAACACAAATACACTGGTTGTAGCACAGAATTTGGCTTGAGTGCAGCTCTGGCTAGGAACCAGCTACTGTTTCTACTCGGGAGAATGGACTGCCTCCAATGCCTGGGCATGCCACACGAAGAATACAATGTGTGATGGTTCCAACCCCTTAGTTAATAACCAAAGAATACAATGTGTGATGGTTCCGACCCTCTAGTTAATCATCAAAGCTTTTCAGGTGGGATCTGGACCATTTTATACACACAATAACTAAGGAGAAAGAAAACAAATCCTTAAACATATTGACCTAACTTGCCTGCTGCCCAGGGCTGGTTGCTGACTGTGCGCTAGCATGGAGGCCTCTGCTGGGGAGCCGGCCCTCCCCCCGGGGAGCTGTGTGCCCGCAGTGCTCACCTGAGCAGATGACGCTGGCGTCCTCATGGTGCCCGCAGTTGTGGGAGAACCATCCGTTGTGTGTGCACTGCCACACCTTGGCTTCCTTCCCCGTGCACCGCACATCATCTAGCAGGATGCGGCCAGTTCCTCCGTTAAAGTAGCTCTGAGTCGGGGCTGCCATGGCTTCCCCGCAGCCCAGCTGCTCACACACCACCTTGGCATCTGCCAGGTCCCAGCTGTCATCGCAGACGGTGCCCCAGGTGCCGTTGTAGGAGACTTCCACTCGGCCCTCACACCTGTGGCTACCATTCGCCAGCCGCAGGGCCAGACCTGGGGGACGGGGAAACGGGGACTTCCATGAGTACAGGGCCATCTTCGAGCTCTAGAACTTTCTCCAAGTTGAAATGTTTTTTTAGACTTGGGGACCCCTAGGTAGAATAGCCCAGTGTCCTGATTTCCTGAGATAGCCCTGGCTTATGGCCACTGAGTACTAATACCTGTTATTTATTTTAGAATCCCTTTCAACTCTCAAAAGTACCTCAATTGGTGACAACTTTGTGTCACTCTAGGAAACCAGTGCTCTGAATCACTTCCTGTACCTGCTGTAGAACCTAAGAGGTTTGTATGTGTTCCGGACAGTATGTACTAGGTTCAGCCAGGAGCTTGTGGGCTGATAGTAGTAGTTGGAGATGATTTTTTCACCTGAATGATTTTTCTTTTTTCTTTTTTTGTTGGTCATGGGACTTGAGCTCTGGGCCTGGGCGCTGTCCCTCAGCTCTTCAGCTCGAGGGGGGTACTCTACTTGAGTCACAGTGCCACTTCTGGTTTGGAGATAAGTCTCACGGACTTTCCTGCCTGGGCTGACTTTGAACCGCGATCCTCAGATCTCAGTCTGCTGAGTAGCTAGGATGCCAGGCATAAGCCACGGGCACCCAGCTTGAATGATTTTTCTTATTGGGTTTTCCTTTCCTTTGGGGGAAGAAGGCGCTTAATCGGGTCCTCTGTCAGCATGCAACAGACAATGCAAGATGCAATGTCAGTCGTCTCTTTCCTCAGAGAGGACAGAGCAGGGTGAGGACTGGAGCTGGTGACTCTCGGTGTCAGTACAATGTCATCAGAGGCGTGGGACAAGTCAGGTGGGATTTACAATCTTCTCTACTAAAGGAGAGAAGCTTGTAAATAAGCTACACATATTTCCTTCCAGGGAGCGTGTGACAATACCCACCACTCTGGCTTTCATCTTGCTGGATGGTGTTGTACAGAGCGTAAAACCCTGTGTTGGTGACCATGGCATCGCTTCTGAACACTGCAGTCATGACGTTTGAAGAAGAGAGGAACGTGAGCCCGGTGCCAGCACATACTCGGCCCAGGGATCGCGAGGCGGCTGGCTGTCCATCGAACACCTCCACAAAGTCATAAGGGCACCCTGAGATGTCCTCCAGCCTGAGCAAATAACGGCAGCATCAGTTTTCCCAGAGACATCGGCACAGGAACCCCTTCCAACTCCTTCTACCTCATCTCCACACACGGCTCGACCTAGGAGTCTCTCGGACTCTGCCTCGTGTGCCTTCTCCCAGGGCTGCCCATCTGCTAGACTTTCTTACCTTGTGTATTTTAGCAGCTTCTCACCTTGAACCCTGGCCTTCAGCTTCTCCCACCCTCTTCTGCTCTACCTGGAGTCTAACTCTATCTTTACTGTGGATGACCCTAACTTGGACAATCAGTCTGTGCTAACCACGCTCGCTTCTACTTTGCTCCAGCAAAACACTGTAGTTTCTAATGCATTAACTTCATAGCAGCTTAACACTATCTAAAATTGTCCCTTGAGTTAATGGCTTATTCAAGTATTATTTGATTGTTTTTCCAGCTGATTAAGAACTGAGGTCTTGTCTATTTCCTCATACAACAAAGCACATTCCCATACTGGAACCCTCATGGTAGGGGGATAAGTTCAGCAATAAGTGTGGGAAACCTACCATGACAAAGTGTTAGGTACATACGTTTGCACCTAAACAGTAAGCCGCCTTTGATGCCCACATTACAGCATCTCACCCCATAAAATATACCCACTCAGTGGACACCATTACAATTTGCAAACAAACTAAATACCAGATTTGGAAGCTTACTATGCAGAGCATATTTATTCCAGTGGGGAGGCGGGGAGAAGCCACCGACCTAAAAATAAACCATTTTTAATTGTTAGGAGAAAGTGAGTGATAAAACTTGTATGCAAGGCACACAGTGAGAATAGTAAGAGTGAAATGAAAATGGAGACCAGCCTTAAAGAATCCTGAAGCGGACAAGCCAAGTGGGTTGTGTAAGTGACCTTAGCCCTGCTTGGCTTGCAAACATAGGCAAATTTGTCTGTGGTAAAGGAAACAGAAATTAGGCTGCACCAGAAGCAGTCAACACCAGGGCTTTCTAATAGGAAAGGCAGCCTCGCAGGCATTTCTTCGCCGTGTGCACTGTCACGGGCTTCCCCTGGCCGGCTCTCAGGGGTGCTCTCGAACCGTCTCTGGTGGGGTGACATGAATCCTTGTTTGCCAAAAAATTTTTTAAAAAGTTTTTTACTGTGCCTTATTTTATCTAGTTTAACCCAGGTGACCTTTGGACCTGAGAAATTATTTTCTCAGAAGGAAAGAAACCGTGGGAATGATATGACATAATTGAAATATGTATCCTTTTTTCAACAAATCCAGTATGGGAGTTTTGTGGTCATTGAAATGGGAAAACAAAAATCATCTCAAGTGTCAATCAGAATTCCACCATCCCAGCACCTCCCCCAGAGGGAAGGAGAAGGGAGGGGAGGAGAGGAGAGGGTAGGATAGGGAAGGGGAGCAGAAGGGAAGGGAAGGGCTGGGAAACTGCCTTGTGCTTTAGAGAACATTCAGCAGCAGCCCTGAACACTATCCACTAGATGGCAGCAACACGCTCCAATTGTGACAATCAACAAGGTCTCCAGACCTAGCCAAAGTCCTGAGAGAGCGCAGAATCACTTATTCCTACTTGAAACCACTCTATAAATCAAATGAATGTTATGTTCTGAGAAAAAAAGCAAATAACAAATTTGGACTTCAACACATCACGTCCATTCCATTCAGCAACTGTCCTCTGCCCCAGGCCCCTCCTGGACTTGTATGCTTCCCAACTATCATAGGAATTTAAGCTGGAATATCAACCATTACATTATAGACGTGGGTCAAACAGTTTTGGAATAGCTATTTTCCAGAACTGATAGAATACTATCCTGTTGCCTAAAACATTAGAACTGTGAATTTCACAGATTTGAAGGATATGGTACCAAAATTCTCATGTATTCTCATGAACATATATGCTTTGAATGAATGAATTTGTAAGTATAGTTTGCTCAGAAAAAAACAGTTCCCCCTGACACTAGGTTATGTCCTCTTTATCCAAAAAGAATTTAGTCACCATATAAAACCAGCTGAATTTACCCCTCACTCCACTACGTACCCTTTGTATTCAGAGCCCTTCAGACCCTTGACCACGCTGTGGCCAATGCACACAGATAGAAAACACGGATGAGGTCTGGGACACATGGTAAGGCAAATCCAGGAAGAGTGAATGACCCAGATGTGGCCCAGCAGAGACATGAAATCAGGGTTAAACATTACCAGGCAAAGTATTCTTCCCCCATAGAAGGTCACTCATATGCATGCCCTTGTGTATGAATATATGCATGTATATGAATATATGCATATGAATAGATGAATATATGTATGAATATATACGTGTATATGAATATATGGTTAAACATTACCAGGCAAAGTATTCTTCCCCATAGAAGGTCACTCATGTGCATGTCTTGTATATGAATATATGCATGTGTATACAGTTGGTTCTCTATCTGCAGATTTTAAATCTGAGGATTCAACCAACTGTGGATTCATAATATTTGAAAAATTAGTATCTGTACAGAATATAAGCAGACTTTTTTCTTGCCATTACTCCTAAATAATATATAAACTATTTATAAAGCATTTACTGTGTATTAGGAATTATAAGTAATCTGAGATGACTGAAAATATACAAAGAGACATGCTGTGATGCTTTCTATAGGAGACTCACATATCTGTGGGCTTGGCACTGGGAGGGGACCTCACACCAAGCTGTGGTGCATACCAACGGCCGGAGTGTATACATGCTTATAGACACACTTAAATAGGAGAACACCTTTGATTAGAGAAAGGTGTAGGAAGTATAAGCTACACAATGGGAGGAATGAAAGAAACCCTGTAATTTGTAAAAGAAAATTCCAGGTAGGAATATGCTAGAACTTCTTGAAGGGAAGAGGAGCAAGATTTTGATTGTGTAGCACTCAAGTAGGTAAGAGGAAGGGCAGATGTGCACTGAACTGGAAGCAGCTTGTGTCTCTGAGGGTGCAGGGACGAGGGCAGCGTCTGTGAGCAGCATTCATTCCAGCCACGTACGGCTCCATGGCCGCCTGGCATCTGGATGTTTGTGGACTATTCTCTCATTGAATAGGAGGCTGAGCTATGCCTGGAATATTATTATAGCTCCCATGACCAGACCAATTCTCATTGAAAACGGGTAAGGATTTGTCTATTGGAAAGGGCATGTGTTTGGGAGGTTCAGATCCAGCCTGGCTTTTAGACTCGAGAAAGTCAAAGCTGCTTACTGCACAGTGGGGATCATCAGCTCTATGTGGAACGCCTCGGCCACGTGTATCACCCAGACACACTCCACGTCCGTGGGGTAGTTGGTAGGGTACCAGGGACTGGAGAAGGAACCCGAGAGACTGGAAATGATGCCGCCACACACGTTGCTTCCTTCTGTGGGAGCAGATGAGACACCCGTGGTTGGCTTCACATGTGCCGTGCATTTTCTCAGTTGCAGAACCCAGAATTTTAAACGCCATAGTGCACTTACAAAACAAAAAGAGACTGCTGCCCTGGATCTCGCTGTGCCTTAGTGACTGTACTTGTGAGCACAGGTCATATTTCTCTTTAACTCGGCAGAAATGGAAATTCAGTGTTATACCTACCTGGGGGCTTCGGAGTCACTGCTGCTGCCCAGTCCCCAGCATCTACAGGCATGGAAAAGAAGTGCATTCAGAATGTAAAAGACGTACATCCTAACAAATTCACTGAAGACAAAAAATGACGAATTTCTAGCATGAGAAGCTCTTAAGCAATCAGACTTTGTATTTTACAAGTAAGCACAAATGACATTGCTTTCTCCGGAGAAGGCATCAGCCATTTGAGTGGCTCTGGTGTGTTTGTGTGTGGATCAGTCAGGTTTTTAGTATCCTGTGTCTACTTGGTTCAATGGGCATTCGTCTGTTAGCGACTGGCCCTGGTTCCCTGGCCCTGCTGTGTGACCTCCACCCATCACTAAGATGCTTCACAGAATGAGGAGAGGAGAGGAGGGGATACCTGAGCAGACAACGCCAGCATCCTCATTGTGGTCACAGTTATGGTCTGACCAGCTAGTGCTGGGGCACTGACCGAGGTGGTTCTCACTTCCGGAACACTGGATGTTGTCCAGGAGGATGTCTCCAGAGCCTGGGCCAAAGGAGGCTTTTCCCAGAGCAGCAATGGCAGGTCCACAGCCCAGCTGTCTGCACACAACTGCGGCTTCATTCATGTCCCACAGGTCATCACACACAGTGCCCCAGGCCCCCTGATGGAGGACCTCCACACGGCCTGAGCACCGACTGGAGCCTCCCACCAGGCGCAGTGCTGGCTCATTTTCTAAACAGAGAAGGGATATATGTAAGGAGTAACATCTCCCGTGCTGGGCCTAAGACAAACACAAGGGCAAAACTTTTAAAACCATCTTGATTCCATTGTAGGCTCAAGGATGCTGGAGGGGAGATAGAGTGGGTTTGAATCCCAGTATTATTGCTCCCTCGTTGTGTAATATCTGATCAGTTCTTTTGTCCCCCGAGCCTCAGTTTCCTTCATCTATAAGACGAGGACTCCAGCATCTGTCAGTGATCATGAGAATAAACACAGCTCAGCATCCCGCATGTCATGGTTACTGCCAATCTTGTAATGAGCTTCTCCATGCCAAAATGCTGGTTATTAGGGAACTAGAATCCCCCACTTCTTTTGGATGAGTCTTGGATATGTGTAGATTTAACCCCTGCAGGGCCTCAGGCCAAGGACGTGACTATGATTTCATAGAGCCCAATGAAAATAGCTGTGTCTGAGTGAAAGGGCTGTGGTCAGTTAGAATTACCTCCAGTCTTCTGGAGATACCTCAGGGACAGGACCCCCTTTCTAGGCCTCCAGGCTCTGCTACTGCAGCCGTCTTTCTGCGGCTCCAATGTGTCCAGCTCTTTCCTCTCGAAGACCTTTACATTTTCTTTCTGCCTGAAATGTCTCTGGACTTCCTCACATGTCTCTTCCCCAGAAAGCCCCTCCTTTCCCACCGGGTCTACTGTAGCCCCTTCCCCAGGAAGCTCCACATGTCACTTTTTTTTTGTCGGTCATGGGGCTTGAACTTTGGGCCTGGGTGCTGTCCCTCAGCTCTTCAGCTCAAGGATAGCACCCTACCACTTGAGCTACTGCACCACTCTGGCTTTTTCTGTTTATGTGGTGCTGAGGAATCAAACCCAGGGCCTCATGCATGTAAGACAAGCGCTCTACCACTGAGCCACCTTCCCAGCCCCCACATGTCACCTTTTATCCTCAGCCTTTATATTTACTATTGTTTTTATCCTTCATCCTAAATAACCTCATTTCTTGTTTCTCATGCCTTGATCTTTCCCCGCATATCCACATCCACATGACAGTACAAGGCAGGGGATTGTATTGCTTGCTCTGTGTTCCTATACTCAATGGAGCCTGGCTTGAGTGTCTGGATGTTTAAATTTGGAGTTTGTATAGCTTACCCAAGGTAGGATCTCAGACACACCACTGAAAATCATATAAAGGGAAATCCCTTACACAGAAACAAATGAACTGAAACTTCATCCAAGATCTTAGGGACCCCTGAAGACCAGAAGTCCCATAACTGGCCAGTGGTGTGCTTACCAGGTGAAAATTGAACCTGGGTTTGCAGTGACTGGCTATAGCACCCCAGATAATAGGCAACAACAATCCTCTCATTTGGGTGGGTCTTGGATGGGTCTAAAAGCCAGTGCATTAAAAGTGTGAAATGGGTCAGCTGGAGGAGGACGGTAGTCTCCTGAATATGGGGCCTCCACATTTCAGCACTCTGGACAGCTCCCATGATGCCAGCTATAGCAGACAACCCTCCAGACCCTGTGGACAGTAGCTGCCTATCACCACCTTACTGTAACTTGCCACATGGCTCTCCTGGTGAGAAACCCTAGCACCTTTGAAGCTCAGCTGATAGAGTTATGTGTGGGGATCTTTTAAAACTGAATCTCAGGCCTCTGCCCATGGGGGATGCCCTCTCAACTTAACAACTGCCTTCTTTTATTTACCCAAAGCTTTATTTGAAGCTTCCTACCTGGCTCCCCTTCTCCCAGTGGAATCGCATGAAACAGAGCATAAAAGCCAGTGTTGGTTATCATGTAATCACTTCGGAACACCACTGTCATGATATTTGAGGAGGAGAAAAACATAACAGCTGCTGGGGTACAGAACTTCCCCATGGAGAGGGAGGCGATCCTGGGGCCATCAAAGATCTCAACCGAGTCATAGGGACATCCAAGAATGTCTTCCAGACTGGGAGGAAAGAAAGCGGGGTGGGGGGGGAGGTCAGTGGCAGGTTACAAATGTCCTCGTTATCAATGCCCCCCCAAAACGTGGCGATCACTGAACTGATCATTGAATATCTGGGGTACAGTTTAAATTGCACATGAATACACAAATATTAATTAACCTTTTCAGGTGCTTTGTCTTTGCTTGAGAAAAATGTGTGAAGATGGTGGTAACAACTTTAAGCCAGAAGCTTTAAAATCATTAATGTTTTTAGCCAATCACAATGAACCCAAGTTTTAGTTAACAAAGATAGTATGGTTTAGGACCTTTGTTTGCTTGCTTGCTTGCCTAGGGTTAACCCTATGGTCATGGGGTTAGTCATAATAAAAAAAATAATTTGCTGGGTTGGCTAAGGCTAGTTTACTGTGGAATTCCACGGTCTTGGACTGCTGTAACATGATGTGTGTCATGAACAACAAAAAGGGACTTTTTTTTTGTAAATTTACTCATAGAATCATATTTGTATGTGTGAAAAATATCATAATGAAGTCCATTCTTAAACAAATCATAGATAAGAAGAGATGATCAGCTTCACTATTAAAGACAAAAATTCTCATATTGGTACAGAACAGATTTGGACTGACCAGTGTGGGTTTCCTTGAGCATCTAAGTTTCCTTCTCAGTCTCTTTTCCTCACCCCTAAGGGGATGACAAACACATCTATCTTTGGGCTATCATGACAGTGGAATCAGACAAAGCATAAAAGCATGTACTATGGAGTCTGGACATAAAGAATGCAAAAAACGTAAAAATAAAAACATGACAGTGTCTTTGGAATCACTATTTTCTTCTTTTCAGAGATGAAGCTATGACTCTTCTGCCTCTTTTCACTTCGTGGAATATTTAGAAAATGCACAACCCAAGGCTGAAATATTTGTCTAATGTGTATATAAGAAAGTCTCTTAGTGCTCATTTAAAACTTAGATTAGAAAAAAAACAAAGTGTAAGAGGACAGATATTAAGACTCAGTGTACCACGGGTATGTATTGAGAATTTCTGTGATGTTTTAGGGGAAATAATCAAAAGAAAAGCCATCAAATAGGCTGATGATTTATTGTGTGTCAAATAACCCAAATTTGGACTTGGACAGACTATGGAGTTTTATATTCTTCTATTTTGACCTTTAAATGTTTCCCAATAGAAAATGAACCTTTATTATATTTTGAAAATGAGTATACTTATTTAGATAAAATCTCTCTAATAACTGTTTCCTTACTTCAAACTTGGGATCATGAGTTCTATATGAAACTTTTTGTCCACGTGGATCTCCCAAACACACTGGATGTCTGTTGGGTAGTTTTCTGGATACTGTGGACTAGAAAATAAGCCGGAAAGACTAGAAATGACTCCTCCACAAGAATTGTTTTGTCCTGGAACAATAGGGAAAAAAGAATGTCAGGAGGTCATTTGTATAGCCATAGGAATGATGGCTCGTGGCTTAAAGCTTGCTGCGAGAGACAAAGAATAGGTCTTCTTAAAGATTGGGAAGGAGGGACAAAGGAGACAGGGTATACATGCAGAGTTAAGGAGGTGTGAGAAGCAAGGAGTTCTAGAACAACCCTACAGTTTGACGAGTCAGAGACAAAGAGAAAGGGACATGGTGCACTGTTGTGGGAAGTTATAACTGGGATCTTCTGTAGGAGCTTGTCTATCTTTTTTCCCCCTGTATAGGTTATGTTCCCTTTAACTCATTCTGCTCAGACTGAAACTTGCATGTTTGGGGATTTGTAAGGGTTAAAATAAAGTAACAGCAAAATGAAATCCTTTCATATTAGTGGTCACATTAACATAAATAAATTTACACATGTATAGCACATGTATATATTTAAGATAGCATGCACATAAGGAAACAGAAAATGTAGCATCATCAAATTATTCTGGAGGAAATTTGAAAACACCCAAGAGATTTCATTAACCTTGTCCCTGAATCACAAAATTCCTTAATTTTTTCTTCCTTCTGTCCCTCTGGTCAACTTATACTTCTCCCAAAGCTCTGCAGGTCCCTAGTCTTTCCTGGGCTGAATGGTGGGAAGTAGTGGCACCTGGCATCCTATCTTCCATGATTGATTATTGATCACACTAATAGGTTACAACAGCAGAGCCTGTCAGACTGACATTGAGAGTCGCGCTCTCCAGAGTTGTACATGTGAGGCAGGGGGTTGATGGCTGACCGGCTGACTCAGGGCGGCTAGTGCTCACCAGAGCATTGGGTGAATGTGGGCCAAGTGGACTGGGAACCATGTTCTAATCTCTCTTGTCACCCTGGGCAGCTTCCTGTCCTGCTAAAAAGCCATCATTTACAGTGTCAGCACAGAAGCCCGAGCTGCTCTCAGGGCTCCTTTATGCCGTACTTCAGCATATCACCTGCCACTGGCTGTGAAATTCTCCTGACAGGGAATGACCATTTCAACTTAAAAATAAGTCCAACTTACCTGCTACTGGATCCCAAGAACTCACTAAAGGACCTGGGAGAGAGAAACAAAGATTAAAACAGAGATACTATTGATATCTGGGGGAAAATACCTTTGGAAGTTAGCAAAGTGTGAGTGCTTCCTTGGGAATATCTACGTACTTAGTGCAAATGGAGAAGGAAGTTGCTGCTGAATATTCTCTATGGTTTTCTGGCAGATCAAAGCAGGCCACACATTCCTGGACATACTTGCCCATTGCCAGGCTTCCTCCTTTAAGAATAGTTGGGCTCTGTGACTGCTTTGAACAGCATAGCAGAAGGGGTACTGTGCTTTACGGGACCGGTGGCTTCCACTTCCTGTCTTTGAGCAAGGCTGGCTTACTCGGATAGTCCTCTACTACCCCATTGGCTGAAGTCTGCTGTTCTGTCGGAGGAACCATGTAAAAGGGCCAGCTGAAAAGGCGGAGGGCCCCGGTGTGAACCCCTCCTCTCAGTGTCCCCACGAAGCCAACAAGTAAGAGGTTCTGCTCGATGCTCTGGGGTACAGAAGAATCTCACAGCTAAGCCCTGCCCAAATTCCTAACCCACTATACCACTGCATATGTCTACATGGCTGATGTACTAAGCCACGAAGGGACAGCCACAGACAACCCGAATAGCTTCTTTCATGAGACATGTTTTCCCCATTCCTCTATCATTCATACAATTTTACATGGCTGATGTACTAAGCCACGAAGGGATAGCCACAGATAACCCGAATAGCTTCTTTCATGAGACATGTTTTCCCCATTCCTCTATCATTCATACAATTTCCGCACAACAGGGAAGCTGGAGATGAGTCTTCCTTTGACTGGCGGTGAGACACAGCTCCCATTCACCCATAAGATTATGTAAAACAGCAAAGACTTATCAGTGGGCTGTATTGACAAACTATGAATTTCAGTAGGATAGTAGGTATAAGAAATTCATTTTTGACCTATGATATGCCTAAATTATAAATTGAAGGACAGTTGTATATTCATGAACAGTGCCTAGCTGTTAATATTTATAAGCAGTTGCTGTTATTATTATTCTTGTTGTTATGATTATTGGAAAGCTCCCTAGGAAAAAACAGGGACATACCTGGAGGTGTGGGTGGCAGGGCATCTTCCGCATCTGCAAACACAAAGAAAGACCCCAGGTCACTGTCCTTAATAAGCCCAAAGGGTAGACAGATGATATGACAAGGGCTGTGTGGAGAAGTATAGAAGAGACAGGGTGCTGCCTTTCTGAGTATAGGAGTTAGACTACTAGAACTTCCCACTGGGCACCTGCAGCCCTTCTCCAGCAGGATGACTTAGGGAGCCAGGGCATGACAGTGCTCTTGGCTACTCCTATGCATAATCCCTGAAGGATCTGTTAAAGTGAGTTCTCTTGAGCCCCCTTTCCAAACCTACTTAGTCCTAGTGTCTAAGCAGAGCCCAGAAATCTCAATTGTAATGCCCCAGGTGGTACTGGTTCCAAGACCTCTAATACAAATCTCGGAGCTGCCCATGACAGGGCATATGTCTGCTTCCAGGGCCTGGTCCCAAGAGGGTGCTTGATGACTGAACAAAGGATGATGAGTGGATGAATGGAAGGATAGAAGGATGGAAAGAGGGAAGGAAAGAGGGAAGGAAGGAGAATTCTACCCATGAAAAATGGTTTCAATGATAACATCCATTCATTCTGTTCATTCTATTCTTCTTCTTGTATTATCCTATCCTAGTCTTTCTTTTATTTTATGGCCTTGGGGCTCAAACTCAGGGCTTCCCCAGGGACTTTTGTCTACCTGAGCAGATGACACTGGCATCCTCGTGGTGGCCGCAGTTGTGCTCCAACCAGCCTGAGTGGGCACACTGGCCCAGGTACTGCTCTATCCCAAAGCACTGGAAGTTGTCCAGGAAGATGTCTCCGGAACCTGGGCCAAAGTAGGCCTCACCAGGGCCAGAAATAGCCGTACCACACCTCAGCTGGCGGCACACAACCTCAGCTTCTTTCAGGTCCCAGAGATCGTCACACACGGTGCCCCAGGCCCCCTGATGAAGGACCTCAACGCGACCCGAGCACCGGCCAGGGCCATCCACCAGCCGGAGCTCTGGCCAGTCACCTGCAGACAGAGATATGGCACGTGAGCAGCCACAGAGGCCAGTCTGGGGTCCAGCAGGCCCAGGCTGGGAGGTTGCCTCCCCTCTAAGTTGTAAGTCTTGGGACTAGCTTGTTTCTCCCTTTCCTCATAGATTCATTCATTTCAAAAGTATCTATCCATTATTTCCTATGTTAGGAAACAGCTAAAAACCAAGGAGCCCATCTTTTCTAGTAAAATATACACATTGGTGGGATGCATTATCCCGTGCACACAATGCCATGATTACATATGAAAAATCAAAAGTCAGTCTAATAAGGCTTTCGAACAGCATCTCAACAGTGTGAAAAATTCTGTGCTTTGGACAAGAAGTGAACTCAGACATATAAGAATAAAACAATTCCTGAACAAAGTCATGTACAGCTGACAGTTAACTCCCATAAATGCAAGGCTATGACTCACCATGACTGTTCGTCTGAGATTCTCTATCACCTGAAAATGAGGAAAAGTCAGTGTGTCAGTATTTTGGGAAATCCATGACTTTAATATTAAAAGTGATGTTTGATTATACCTTTACACCTGTTTATTAATCCAGCATGGGAGAGATTAGTCCCTTGAAATAACAAAGCACAACAGAATTAGCTCTAGACACAAAAGTAAGCTTCTCTGTGGTTGTTGGCTTGCTACTTGGTGGTAAGAAAATGGCAGATGTGGAAGTGCACATCTGGCTTAAACTTTTTATTTTGTTGTGGACAAATTTCACTTTGGAGGTCTTCAGAGGTATCTCAAATCAGACAATTATCTTCTACAATGCTGAAACTTGGAAATCACATAGGCTTATGAATCTGGGCCTAGGTTATAGGTCACACACAATATGATACCATGAAACCAATGGACAAATGAATCACCAACATCCAAGACAATACTTTCATGTACATACATATATGTAGAGAGAGACAGAGAGAGACAGAAACAGAGACATACATACATATATGTGTGCATATATATTTCTTTCCATTTCCTGGAACTCATTTTGATAAATATTATTTCATATGATCAGATGCACATAGACATTATGCCTTTCTGTTCCTCTCCTAAGAGTATCCTCCCATTTGCATATGTTTGAGACAACTTCTTGCTATGTAGTCTGGGCTGGCTTTAAACTCCTGATCAGCTTCTTAAGCCTATGCCTGACATAGACAATGATTTGTTAAAAAAAATTTAAATTGAGAGCCACATGCAGTAGGGCTGCATATACATGGACAGTTCTATGTAGTTAATACATTCTATGTAGTGAATATTATTAAAGTCATGTCAGAGATTGCAATTGTTAATTTACTAAAAGGTATCTCTTTGTCAGGACTGTTAGAACAGACTTCCGAGAGGTAACCAACTTATTGCCAGATGTTGACATATAAGTACTATAAAAAATTTGTCACGAGGCAATTTAAAGAAGTCATTTTAGCTGACAGATTTTCTTGTGTTATGACTGAGTGAGGAAAATAGTAGTAAGCATAATCAAACGTGCACCCTCATAGCGAGGTACCACACAAGTCCTTTGCAAAAGAGGTTCTGAGAAGGCAAGCGCAGGCCAAATACAGTCAAGGTGTTCACACCAACTATGAGCCAGCCCCAGGCTTTACTACATTCCTTGCCTCCATCAGTGAGTACATTATCAGCTGCTGAGCAACTAACCCACCATGTCCTCTGCATCTTCCTTAGAGCACAGATGCCTTTGATAATTCTTACTACCCAAAGGGGAAAATCAGAGGTTTTATCCAGTAGACTGTAGTTAACACTTTGTGGTTGTTGTTATTGGTTTTTTTTGCTTGTTTGGATTTTTTTTTTTGCCAGTCATGGAGCTTGAACTCAGGGCCTGGGTACTATTCTTGAGCTTCTTTTGCTCAAGGCTAGCTCTCTACCACTTGAGCCACAGTGCCACTTCTGACTTTTTCTGTTTATGTGGTACTGAGGAATCGAACCTAGGGCTTTGTGCATGCTAGGCAAGCACTCCATCACTAAGCCACCTTCCCACCCTTAAACTTGGTATGTTTAACCAAGCTGGAAGAAGGGAAACATTCAAGTGCTACATGTCTGAGGGTCATGTAGCTGTCCCTGGCTTGATTCTGGATGCCAGCAGGTGGTCTTGGGCATTCCAGAACTAGTAGTGCCCACCCAAATTGAGGAGAGGATACCTGAGCAGATGACTCCAGCGTCCTCATGGTGACCGCAGTTGTGCTCCAACCAGCCTGAGTGGGCACACTGGCCCAGGAAGCGTTCCATTCCAGCACACTGGAGGTTATCCAGGAAGATGTCTCCAGAGCCTTCGCCGAAGTAGGCTTTCCCAAGAGCGGACAGGGCCCGACCACACCCCAGCTGGCGGCACACAACCTCAGCTTCATTCAGGTCCCACAGGTCGTCACACACGGTGCCCCAGGCCCCCTGGTAGAGGACCTCCACACGGCCTGAGCACCGGCTGGAGCCCCCCACCAACCGCAGCTCTGGCCAGTCCCCTGCAGACAGAGACCTGGTGACTTTTGTCATCTGGGAGCATGGTACTCTTCGAGAGCTGGCTAAGCCACACCCTCCTATACTACTATTTGAGAGAGAAAGTAGTACAGTCATTCACAGGTCAACTTCCAGCTGGAATCTGATCATTCATTAGCATTGCCAATAGCAGTTAGCCTACCCACCATCTACCTACTTTGTCAGAGGTTGGTGGCCAGTCTGTTTCAACAAATGCAGAGAAAACGTAAGTAATTTGCAATGCTTTGTGATGCTTGTAAAGCACTTTCCTATGTGTGTGCTGTTGCCTTTAACTTGATGATAACCCAGTGGGATAAACAGCAGAGTACATATTGTGCCAATCTTATCCATAAAGGATCTGAAAGCTGGAGAAGCAAAGTTGATTCACCCCAATTCCCACATCTGGTAACTAGAAGATCTATACGTTAGTCCTCAGAGTCCAGAGGTCCTGCATTATTTTTCTCTGTCAGTTTATCCTCTTAAGGATGCTAAAGACAGAAGAATCTAAAATTTTGAATGGCCATAAAGCTTGCATAGATGCAAAGTGAAAAATTTTCTACATATGGAGCTGGTGCAGTTACAGATGCCAAGAGGAAGGGACATTTGATACATGGATGAGTGCATTTCCGGGCTTACTTGGTTTTGTTGTTACAGGCCTGGACGTTGTCGTTGGGATGGCTGTGGAGACAAAAAAATCTTGCATAAGAATAAAAAGGAGGACTTGTCCTTGGAAGTCTACAAATTTAATGCAATACCCTTCAAAACCCTGATGTCATTCCTTATGGAGACAGAAAAAGCAATTTTAACATTGTTGTGGAAATACAAAAGGCCTCAAATAGCCAAAGCAATTCTAGGTACAAAAACCCCCCAAAAAACAAAAAGCAATACTGATGGTACTATAATACTAGATTTCAAATTGTCCTTAAAGCTATAATAACAACAAAAACAGCTTATTGCTGTCACAGAAACAGATCCAGAGTCCATAGAACAGATTAGAAGAACCAGAAATGAACTCATAGGTCTACAGCCGACTGCTATTTGACAAAGGAACCCCAAATATACATTGGATAAAGGATAGTTTCTGCAACAAATGTTGCTGGGAGATGCAAATCTCCACATGCACAAGATTGAAGCTAGACCCTTATGATCTCTTACCCTGTCCCCATGTCGATGCAAAGTGGATCAAAGACCTTAAGGTAAGACCCAAAACCTTGAAATTACTACAGGAAGAAGCAAGGGAAACATTACAGCTTATTGGCAGATGCAGGAACCTCCTTAATAGAATTTCATAGGCTCAGCAAATAAGAAAATCAACAAATGGGGTTGCATCAAGTTAAAAGCTTCTGCACAGTGAAGGAAATGGACAATATGCTAAAAAGGAAGCAGGTAATATGGGAGAATATCTTTGCCAACAGTATATTTGACCAGGGTCTAATAAGTAGATTATGCGAGGAGCTTAAAAAGCTGAAATCCTGAAGAACTCAATAACATAACAATAAATGGGCAAAAGAGCAAAATAGACACTCGTCAGAAGAAGGTCAAATGGCCAATAAGTAGATGAAGAAATGCTCAACATCCCTGGCCGCAAGGAAATGGAAATCAAAACAACCTTGAGATTCCATTTCACTCCAGTCAAAATGGCCATCATCAGGAATCTAAACAGCAACAGATGCTGGTGAGGATTCAGAGAAAAAGGAATCCTATTATACTGTTGGTGATGATGTCTATTAGTGCAACCACCATGGAAATCAGTACAAAGATTCCTCAGTAAACTAAGCATAGAACTACCCTGTGATCCAGCCATACCACTCCTGAACATCTCCGAAAGTTTGAAAGGCAAGATACAATAAAAGCACATCTATATTCGTTGCAACACTATTAACAATAGCCAAACTATGGAGCCAGCCCAGATGCCCTACAATGGATGAATGGATCAATAAAGTGTGACATATATCATATGTATAACTTCATTTTATATATTATGCTGTATAGTATTGTTTATTTTATATTATATCATATATTATGATGATATATAATTATATAATATCCTAATATATATTACAATATATTACATCATATATATCTATTTATATCTATATAATGAAATCTTATTCAGCCAGCAAGAAGAAAAAATTTATGCCATTTTCAGGAAACGATGGATCTGAAAAAAAATATACTGATCTGAAGCAAACTAGGCCCAGAAAGACAAAGGCCAAAAATACAACCTCTCAGGAAATATGCCCAGGGGCATATGCATAATACATGACCAAATCATACACGTGGCTATAGTGCAGGAATGAAGCTCCATAGTGTCAGCCCTTTGAATAATTAAGAGAGTCTAAAAACATGAGAATCAGAAGGTTGTGCTGTATTTTGAATGGTGGGGTTGTCAGTGGGTGATGGGTGGATGAATGGATGAATATAGTCAAAATACTCAATGTACATATATGAAAAAGGAAGTGGTAAACGATTTGACTGGGGGGGGTGGAAGGAGGGAAGGGACAGCCCTGATCAAGATGTGCTATACTCATAAACGGACATGTTGATAAATGACAAATATGGCAATCCCTTTGTATACCCATGTATAGATAAAGCATAT
Organism: Dipodomys merriami; assembly: GCF_024711535.1. Lineage (NCBI taxonomy): Eukaryota > Metazoa > Chordata > Mammalia > Rodentia > Heteromyidae > Dipodomys > Dipodomys merriami. Next base: position 12,836,489 of record NW_027205048.1, on the reverse strand, counting down.
TGAAAATGAGGAAGACGTGGGGACTGGGGCAAGTTGAATGGCAGCTTTCTGAGATCTGTCTTCCTTCAGTGCCCAGGTGTGAGCTGATTCTTTCTCCCCCTTATCCGTGTGGTAAGTAACATCCCAAATCAAGGTTTTGGAGGTGAGTCCTGTTTCTCAGGAATGTGTAGTCCAATGGAAATGCTATTCTACTTTTCTGACCAGTCACTAAAAATACAAGAAGATTTAAATTGTACCAATATATGTGAAAGCACAAACATTCACAGTCCTGCAGAGGAAAATGGCATCTTTATGCTGGCTTCTGCTTTCTCATTTCCCTATGTGTGTAGTAACTGATGAGGCACATGGGATTATAAAATCAAATAGACAATTGCCAAAAAACCAGAAACCTGACTGTTGGTTCCAATGTAAATGTGCATTGTACTTGTGCAAAGACTCTGCAAATAGTCTCTCAGTATGGTAGTTGATATAGGGAAAAAGAAGAGCTAAAGCACCAGGAGTGAATGAGGATTAAGTAACAACGTGAAGGTTGACTCACTGATCAGACTTGGGGTGGAGAACACTGCCCCTGCAAATACAAGGAAACTGCATCAGTGGCTGATAACCATTATGGTGATTTTCCAAATCCACTTGGTGACTCAGAGGCGCCTCTTTTTATAGCATGTGTCCCCAGCTTGCTCTGTGAGTTACCCTGGAGTTCACCAAACACACTGGAGACCATTCTGAAGAGTGTTTCGGATGAATGAAATGGAAGACATCATTAATTCTATGAACTCTGCCTGTACATCATGTTGGTTACTAGTCTAGGGCCCCAAATAAATACTGAAGCTCTTGAGCTCCAGCTTTTCCATCTGCTAAAGAGGGAGAACCATTGTGTCAGGATAACATATTCAGGGAACTTACACTGCTGCCTGGCATATAGCAGACATTCAATCCACATCATGTTTTATTTGAGTATTTGGATCGTGTAACCATTCCTGTTCTTAGGAACTTGATTATACACACTTCAACCATACCTCTACCTTCCATCTCTTGGTTTATACTGTCCTTGACCTTTTGTGCTTTCTCCATTTCTCTACCCACAGCCTACCAGGCCATAAAGTGATAGCTAATGCAGATTTCTCCTGGTGTTTTTTCTTAGTTCTTGTAATCTGTATTACTGCCCCTCTTTCCTTCCAATGTCTTTTGCTGAGATGCATTAATAAGCTAATTTAGCAAATGCTGATGTATCCTCTTGTTCTACTGGCTTTTATCAGTCTAGTACATTCTATGTGTCCTCTAGTTGTGCCATATGCATTTTTAGAACTCTCTCTCTGTTTTGCTCAGGCATCTCTCAACCAGGACCACACATTCTCCTTGTGAGACCCTAAAACACCCTTAGACTAGATTCAAAATAGATCCTGGCAAGCTGATTCCAATGAGATGTTCATGTAAAACCAAAAAGTCCATGATATAGCTGCCAATTGCCAAGCACATAATAGGATGTACCATCCCCTTGCTAAGTGATTCCTTGTATCACTGAATGGAATCATGACAACAAGCCTAGGAAATAAGGGTCACCTAAGAGGAACTTGAGGCCAGGAGAGGATCGAGTCACTTGTTCAAGGTCACAGAGCAAGTGAGGGTAGCCAGGGAACAGTGCAGAGCCGCGGCTCCTCGCCACCCACTTACCTTTGGCTGCAGAATAATAGTAAGCCATAAAAACTTTCCCTATGTTGTTGAAGCTTCGGAAGTACACAAGGGTCATTAAGTTGGAGGAGGATGAGAAGGTGAGGTAGTAGCCAGAGCAGGTCCTCCCCAGGGACTTCGTAGAGGAGGGGGGGCCATCCAGGACTTCAAAGTACTCATTGGTACAGTCGAGGCTGGGAAAGCAAACACCCAACAGGCTTCTTAGTCTCCCCGACGTAAGGGCAAGGAGGTGTGCTGTGAGAACAGATCTATTTCCACACTATAAGGACGCTGGAGAGAGCAGGGAAGACCAGGAGGATTCTTTATCTTTTTTTTTTTTTTTTTAATCTTTTCCTCTCTGAGCGCTACTGACCTACAGAGGCACAATCTTAACTTCAGCCAAGAGGGGGCTGCAGTAAGAGCTTCGCTGCCAACCCCCCAGGAGCAGATGGGCCCCCAGGGTACCACAGCCTGTGACAAGAGCAGACTAATCAAGGTCATTTGCCATGTGTGGTGGTTGTGGCTGTTGTTGTTCTAGGTGGTGGTAGTGAATGGAATGCAGGACAAGCTGATGGGTTTCTCCTAGACCTTGCAATGGGAGTTGACCCCAGGATCCAAACAATCCATTGACGTATTTGGCAGTCCGCCCCCTGGAGGTCAGCAGGTTCCAAATGTGCTCAGCTTGCTTTGCGGAAGAGAAGCTTGTGGTCTGTTCAGCTGTTGTGATCCTCCAGTGCCGGAAACAAGTTAGTTCCACATCCAAACTAGCTTTTAGTTGAGCAGACTTAAGAGTAAAAAGTAATTTGGATTTTCCTTAAGGGTTAAGTCTCTCTCTTTCTCTCTCTCTCTCTCTCTCTCTCTCTCTCTCTCTCTCTCTCTCTCTCTCTCTCTCTCTCTCTCTCTCTCTCTCTCTCTCTCTGTCACTGTTTCCTTCTCTTCCTCTCTCTTTTACACACACACACACACACACACACACACACACACACACAGTCCCATTCCAAAGCCTAGAAGGTGAGTTTCCTTTTAATTAAAATTTCATGGAGATATAAAAATTAACCATATTTCTATTCACGAGCAACAAATGTGTAGAAATAAAACTGAAAACATCGTTTATATTCAACCACCACCACACAAATAGAGACAAGATACCTATATAGAAGTCTAACAAAACGTATAGGTTTAGTATATCATCAACTAACACAAAAAAGTAATATTAGATGCTAGGTAGGATGTAGAGAGACTGGATCTCTACATTGCTGGTGGAAATGGGAAATGGTCATCCGTTTGGGAAACAGTTTAGAGTGTTCTTAAAAGCTAAGTATAAGCCAGGCACCAGTGGCTCATGCCTGTAACCCTAGCTACTCAGGTGGCTGAGATCTGAGGATCACCATTCAAAGCCAGCCCAGGCAGGAAAGTCCATGAGACTCTTATCTCCAATAAATCACTAGAAAACTCAAAGTGGTGCTGTGGCTCAAGTGGTACAGCACTGGTCTTGAGCTGAAGAGCACAGGGACAGTGCCCAAGCATTCAAGCCTCACTAAGTATATACTTAACATCACAATCTCATCATCACACCCTCAGGCCTTGATCTCTGAGAAAGGGAGAGTAGAACACAGACTATCTTTAGGGGACAGAGAACAGCAGCTTGTGAATACAAAGGGCTAAAGGAACAGTTCTGAGTCTGAACTGTGACAGTATTCATGTACATCTAGAAATGGTATAAAATAGTATGGAGCTACACACTCATACATACTCACATTCAAATAAGAACATGTAATCATCAGAAGCAAATTGCATAAACTCTGAAGTCTAGCTATTAGTTCCACACCAATGTCAGCATCCTGGCTTTGATATTATTCTACAGGTATAAGCATGCCACCCACAGGGGAAGTTAGGTGAGGGATACCCAGGACTCTGTATAGCTCTTTTAATTGCCTATGTGTGCATAGTTATTTCCAAATAAAAAGTTCAGCATGCACTAAGGACTGCTTTGCTTATGAGAATCAACCAGTGGGCTGGAGTTTTAAACCACATGACTTATGTAAGTAATGTAATTCACACTTACTTAAGATGTGGAAACGCCAGCAGTATGTGATCAGATGCATTTGCCTGGATTTCCCACACACAGGTTATGTTGTCATGCATTTCATTTTTGGGGGGATTCCTAATTGCTCCAGATGAGTTGGTGATAATTCCTCCACATTGAGGTTTGTCTAAATTCAGAGAATAGTTTAAATTTCAGGTTTTTCTTTGTTCTGGCTACTACTTTTATAATTCACATGTCTTTCCTAAAGATACTTTACTAGTGATCATTCTATGGATGTCTTTTAGAATCTAGTAGGGATACAAATTAGTTTATAAAGTACTGCAAATGTGGAATTGTGGTAAGACCATGAATGAAGTTCTTATATCATTGGAGACTTCTATCATTGGCATGAGCTTGTTAGAAAAGGGCTGGAAACTGAATCTAAGCCAGACCTGTCCCTCTGATTGCTCCCTAGTGAGTAAAATCTTGCTTCAATTTTCCCAGTTAAGTGTTCCCCAGCTGGACCCTCTGCGTACATGATTCTGACACAATATCAGCTGCCATTTCTTAAAACGATGTACTCAAAAACGATCAGATCTATTTCATTGGCTAGTCACTGCTGGACTGGAGGCCCCCTTAAAACCTCCCATCTTAACCACCTCCTCTGCATCCATTGCGCACTGTCTCTCTGCACACCTCAGAAGGGGCAGAACAAAGGCGCTAGGGAGAGGTCTGAGAAACTGAAGATCGGGTTCCTGTTTGTGTGAGGCACAGGGGAGCAGGTGGAGAGGTAGCCAGCAAGGCCGAGACAGATGGTTTCTGCACCTCCAGCTGGACAGCCAGGCCTCACTCAGCCATTCCATTTGCTTGGAGAGTGAGACACATGTACTTACCAGCAGAACAATTTCCACACTTATCCATGTCGCCTCTCCTACCTTGGAGGTCGTCCATGGGATAGTCAGCATCTACAGTGTGAGAAACGAGAGCAGTCTCGGTGAGTGAGTAACCCAGGCTTTCTCACCGATGTGTGGTGGATGCTGCCCCAGAGGAGCAGAAGCTGGCCTCTGCCTGGGATGGGGGCAGGGCTTTACCTGAACAGACCACACTGGCGTCTTCGCCATGATCACAGTTGTGGGAGAACAGCCCAATGTGGGCACATTCCTCCAGGTGCTCCTCGTGTCCCTGGCAGTGCACATTGTCCAGGACGATCTTTCCAGAACCTTCCCCAAAGTGGGCTTCACCAAGGGCAGAAATGGCCGAGCCACACCCCAGCTGCCTGCAGATGACATGTGCTTGTGGAAGGTCCCAGAGGTCATCGCACACGGTCCCCCAGACTCCTTGGTAAAAAAGCTCCACACGACCTGCACAACGTGCGTGGGTGCCCACCAGCCGCACAGGGGCCGGGCCTCCTGGACAAGAGCAAGGGGACCAGTGAGAGGCAGCTTTTCCCTCTGACTGCCGATGGCAGACTTTCTGCTCTTTACCCTACTCTTGGTTAGAGTCCTCCCAGTGGAGCTTGCGCCATTCCCCCAGCATGTCTGCCCTAAGAAGCCTATGGTATCTTCCTTGTCCATATACTATTGTGAGATCACTGGCCTATCATGAGCTGATTAGAGAAATGGCAACCGTTTTCCTCCCTGCCCTTGCTCTTTGCAGTGAGACATTGAGGCCTTCCCGCTGAGAGGCTGCGTTTCTTTCCCCACCCATTGATGCAGGGCTGGGGGCCTTTGGACCATGTTGGCTGTGACAATATGGCAGACACACTGTGCAGCTACCCCTTCAGTGAGGATCTGTGAGGCTGCTCAGATTGCAATTCTCTCCCTAGGGCCTCTGACAGCATCACCTGGATGAACTTAAGCTAGTCTACTGGGTGATGGAGGACCTGTCACTCAGGCGACAGCCAGGTGACGGAGGCTGTCCTAGGCCAGACAGTCTTCAGCTGTGCATGTAATACAGACAACTAAAAGTTACTGCGCCAATGATGGCACCTTTGGTGAAAACTCACATTCCCAAGGCAATGGACAAAAGCTAGGACCCGCAGCACCGGCTGGGCACTTCGGCCACAAGGATTCTCTCAATGTCTGGGGCTGTGACAGTTGCATTCTGTTCTTCTTCTGCGATTTATAGCTGTACCACTAAATTAAGGGAACGTAAGATCCTACTTGAGGCTGAATGCCCTAAATATGACTCATTCTAGATCACTCGAACCACTTCTCTCTTCACTGACTATGTGGCTATCGGCCGTAGGGTCTAATCTGACAAGTAGACTAATGTCCCTCACCCTGTAGCCTTTAGGAAGTCTGTCTCTCTGTGTACATTTGCCTATATCCTCACACTTCAGATCTTGGGTTAGACTTTGTTTCTTTTTGGCTGACTGGTTGGGTCTGGAAGGAGACCCTCTTTGGGGCACCCACAGTACCTGCACTCTCCATTCACTGTTCCCCAGGCTGCTGCAAAGCCCCAGGGGATTTAGCTTACGCGAAGGTCTGCTTTGTTCACTGCACATCCCAAATAATCCACTCATTCAGCCACTGTTGTCCAATGAACCAACCATTCCCAAGTTATAATACACAAAGACCCAGCCCTACCTGGCAGTGCAGTAGAAGGTGAGTGTTCAGCCGCTGATAGCACAGAAGATGTGGGAGACAGGTTCTTTTGGAGTTCTGAAATACAGTCATCAGGGAATTGTCACAACTCATGAGAGAGGAGATATGGTAGCAGCCAGATGGTGTCTACCTCCTTTTGAGGATTTAGTAGGAAAAATGATGACCCTGAATTCTGAAACTAGTGACCTCATATCCTCAAGATCATTATTTAGAGCAGAACATGATATTATTGCTTGTTGACAAACTGACACACACAAGTTCTCTAGGAAAAACAAAACTCATGGGTAAATGGCCCCCTGGGACTTGCTGTACAAGGCTGCCATCTGCCTTCACATGTCACTATCATGACTTTACCTGGACAAAGTAGAGAAACTCACAAGATGATCTACAGAGAGAAAGGGCCAACTATGAAATGGATGAGGAAACCTTGCCATAATCATGGAAATAGCCATACAACTTTGCACAGTTACCAACACCCACCAAATTGTATCTTAATATATGACAGGTGGGGATCTTAAATCAAGCTTCAATAAAAATAAGGTAGATAGATGCATATTTAGCAATTTAAGTAGAATCTAGATATTGTTATATGTGTCAAACTTGACTGCATTTTGGAATGTTCTCATAGAATGCTGAGGAAATGCTCTATTTAATGTCTATTCTAAGGTCTAGACCTCTACTTTTTGGTTCCAACATATTTCACATCCAATCATTCCAGGTGTCTGTTGTCTTCTTGTTAGCAACAAAACATCAAAAGCATAATATTGTAGAAACATGGGTTCCAGTGAACCTGCTATAATGATGGGAAGATGGAGAGTCAATGTCATTCATCTGGCCCAGGCCATTTGATCAAGAATTGATTCCTGCAGGTTAGGGGCTCTTTTCACCTAACACCTCCACCCTGTCAGGTACACATGTGATCAAGAAAAGAAATCATGGCCGGATGAGAGCCTAATATCATAAAACTGGGGTGGTCACATGTCATATCTGTTTCTTCTGCTAAGGAGTGAACCCCATGGAAAAAAAGACCAAGTGTGTTTTGATTCCTGACAAGTCTTCAGGACTGACAAATCTTCAGTTTGGCATGAGGTAGACAGTCTTTCAGTCTGCAAATCTAGGAGGCCATATCCTGGCAAGCACACAAGACAAGTCTTTCTCTCGTTAGGGTTGATAACTGCATTATTTGAGTTGCAAAAGTGGCACATATTCCTCATAGACGAATTGAATAAAATAAGCAGAAAGAATATAATAAATTCTTATAAGCCTACTCTTCAAACATAACCTCCACAAAACAACTTTGTTGACTGGTTTAGGCTTTCACTCATGCAAGTGAAGATGTTCATGAACACAGAGACATACAAAGTAAGTTGCTGGTTTTATGTACCCAAGAATTAGCTAACTTAATAATGATATATGCATATTGATTTTGAGGAAATCATTTCCTATTTGTCCCATGCCAAAGTGATTCTTGTTATGTCTTAAAAATATATAGTTTATCTTACCTAGTGGTAGATTTTTTGGAGAATTTGTACCTATATGGGTTGGGAAGATGGTTTCAGCAACATACAGAGAAAGAAAGAGCATATTAGTCTCACCAACCAGGTAGAGTAGTCTCAAACATGCACTCGGTCCTAAATCAAGGGGTCCTAAACGCCTCAATTTGTGGAACTTGTTGGAGACACAGACTTTAGGGCCTCTCCTCAGAGTTTCAGATCCAGGATGACTTTAGATCCAAGAGTTTTCTACATCTTAACAAGTACCTAAAAAATCACCCTGTGCGTTCTTGGAGCCCAGAATTCCCAAGATGTGCTTTGAGGGTTTCATCCCTGCCTTCCTTGGGGTAGGCACTGATGATGCTATATCATATTTAATAAGACCTGGAGGACTGCTTCGAATTTCAAAAAGAGAGGACATAAAAAATGGTCATAGCGGGTGACTTGGCCCTGCCTCTACCCTAAGCAGATGCCACTCAGCCCCCGGACTAGAGAAGCTGCTGGTATCTCTGCGACACTGACTTGCCCTCCTTCTGGCAACTGGATGCCCCATCTTGTCTCTAATTGTCTTTCTCTCTTCCTTTGATACCCAGAAAGCCCAGTGCCATATGTTGAAGGTCTATGGTAAGAATCTAGATAGTATCCTGACTGTATGTTGATTTAAGAGTGGGTACCAGTGGGAGTGGAGAGAGCAGAAGGAGGCAGTATGGAGGTGTTGAACACCATCAAAATATTCTGTACACATATACAAATATGGAGAACACTGCGGGCACAGTTATACAGTGCACTGCCTTTGAGGAGCTCAGGTGAACAGCTGGCAAGATAAGTGGGCAGAAGAGGAAGAGGTGTTCCTAGGTCCTCAGTCAAGTTCCATAGACATATTCACAATTACTTCATCTGGGCAGCAAAGGGAAGTTAACTCTCCTTGATGGAGATGCGGTTAAAGACCTGCACCTCACAGTCAATGGAGAGAATCTACTCCCATGTATTAGGCCATCTCTGGCACGCATTGTGTATGGGGGCCTGAGAGCGATATTTCTGCAGTGGGCTGAGGAATGCCAGTCAGCCCCTCACCTGCACAGATGACTCCGGCATCCTCCAGGTGCCCACAGTTGGGCTCGGCCTGCTCTCCATGCTTGCACTGCCCCAGGTGACTTTCCATGCCCACACACTGCACATCATCCAGCAGGATCTTCCCAGAGCCTGCTCCAAAGTGGGCCCCCCTGGGGGCGGACACTGCCTGGCCACATTGCAGCTGGCGGCACACTACGGTGGCCTCGGTAAGGTCCCAGAGGTCACTGCACACCGTCCCCCACGTGTCCTGGAAGAGGACCTCCACACGACCTGAGCACTTCCCTGTGCCATTCACCAGCCTCACCTCCAGCCAGGCTCCTGGGGACACAGAGGGAGGGGACACTGAGGCCTGGCCTCTGCCTGGCGGCAGAGAGGTTTTCTTCAGTCTCTGGACAAATAGGGGTTATAGCTTGATGTGACAGAGCTGTTAGCTATTGGCATCAAGTCTACTTGTCACCAACAAGAAGCAAAGATAGTAAATTTCAAAGGGCATTGAGATTTTCTATGCTGCCTTTGGTGAATATTGAAGTGTGTCACAATCTGTCTAGGAAGATTTTTACAATGACAAAACGTGCTTTAAAAACAATCACAATTTTTGTAGGTTTTTTTTTTTGGTTGCCGTCAGTATTAAGATCTGTTATTCAAAGAAAACCACTGAATGCCTACTACCTGCAAGGCACTTGGTTTGTTCTCTGGGTAAAAGGAGGTGAATGTTCAAACATCTCCCCCAATCAAGAGGTTTATAAATCAGATGAGCAAGTGCAGGGTGAGCAACCTGAGCATAAGAAATGCTCTGGGAATTTTACAGTGGATACTTTGTGTGGACAGCCATGTCACACATGTTGGTCATGGGGCCTGAACTCTGGGCCTGGACACTATACCTCAAAACTCTTCAGCTCAAGGCTGGCGCTCTACCACTTGAGCCACAGTACCACTTCTGGCATTTTTCCACTTATGTGGTACTGAGGAATCGAACCCAGGGCCTCATGCATGTAAGGCAAGCACTCTACCACTGAGCCAGCCCGTCACCTGCTTTTATAGCAGGGCTTCCTGAAGGAAATTGAGCTCCACTCAACAGGAGTTTCAGAACAAGACCCATGGTTTTTCAGAAGGGTCCAGCTATGACAGGGAAGGCTGTGTGAAGTGAGACTCACAGCAGAAGTGAGCAGGCTATTTACGTGGAGATGAGCTCTCTCTGTTTTAGTATACTCAAATGCCTATTTAACCCAAGTTGGAATGTCTTTGGTACCATGCCCATTCTTTCTTAGGTACGTCTCAGAATTCCCCACATAGAGACACTACATCTGGTTAAACTACCAAGCCTCTATTCCACATATGTTTGTGAATTTTCCATGCTACCTATGCAGTGCAGCACTCACATTGGATTCTAGCCACTGCCTTTTCTCTTTTCTCTCTCTCTCTCTTTTAAATAAATCTTGAGGGCTGGGAAGGTGGCTCAGTGGAAGAGAGCTTGCCTCTGAGTTTGATTCCTCAGCACCACATAAACAGAAAAAGCTGGAAGTGGCGCTGTGGCTCAAGTGGTAGAGCGCTCGCCTTGAGCTGAAGAGCTGAGGAACAGTGCCCAGGCCCAGAGTTCAGGCCCCATGACTGACAGAAAAAAAAAATCTCTTGAAACATTAAACAAACTATCTTAGGGTTCTTGAATATGGGATTCGGTTGTGCTAAGTAACTAGGCTCTCAAGCAGTAGTTGGCTAAAATGGTTGGTTGAGTGCGAGGCAGGAAAAAATCCAATTCACTCATTTAAACTTTTTATCTGGGGGAAGAGGAATCTATTGCTTTATGGTTGACCACCCTTTGATCTGTAGAATTATCCTGGATATATAAAAATATTTAATTTGCTTTAGCAGGAGGTCTCCTGCTCGGATATAATGAGGAGACCTCACTGTGAATGCTACCAACCAGGATTTCCTTGCCTCTCTTTCTTGGATCACGTTTGCTCCCATTCAAGGAAACCTGTGCTGCTGGGGTCCTAACAGAAGGACACAGAAGAAAGAACCTCCCCCCGTGTCCTTCTGCCCTTTCTACCATCTTACTCCTTCATCCCTGGGGAATGCACTGCCTTCCCCTTCTGGCTTCTAGGTCTGCAACGTGAAGCGGAGCTCATAACGAAGCTGCCCAAAACTCCTGTGCTTCTGTGTGTCTAAAGGGAAAGGCTTACCTCTGCCTACAAAAAGCACCCATCTAGCCAGTGTTTCCTGTTTAACTACTTCCATTGTTTCTAAGACCATGAATCAGTTTGTACTATGAGAATTTTCTGACAATCATCACTGATCAATAACTTGTCTTTTTTTTTTTTTTTTACAATGGGGTCTCATTATTGTCCTGTCCCTGCCTCCTGAGTGCTGGGATTAGAGTTGTGTGCCACCATATCCAGCTAAGAAAAGGAATTTTTAAAGAACTCCAAATGATGAAATAAGTGTCTTATTCCTCTTTTATTAACTTTCTGATCCTGCTTAGCTCCATGCTTCTGGATATCATGAAGGACTGCTAACACACTTTCAGAAAATAACCATCCTGACCCATAGGACCCAAAGATTTGAACAATCTGGGTGTGTGCGTACCACAGCGGCCTCTTCAGGCTCAGCAGTAGGGATGAGGGCTGGAAAATCATTGGTCTTTAGAAAAATACAGGGACAAAGGGCGAACAAATGAAGCAGTGGTTCTCACTAGACACTATGATGAAAATGAACTATACAACTTGTGGGTAGAGACAGGAAGGAAAAACTGGGACAAAGCGAAGGAAGAGGTGACATTGTCTAAAAAGAACTGTACTCTTTTCCTTACTTATGTAACAGTAAATCACCTTTATAATAACAATAAAGAAGTTTTATAGAAAATAATGAAGAAGGAAAAAGAAAAATATAAATTAAAGCCATAAAGAAGCATCACTTTCTCATTAGTAGAGATGTAACAGTGGCCCAAAACTAAAATAGACAATTTTAAGTGTTGACATGGATTCAGAACAACTATAACTCTTATATATTGTCAGTGGGAATGACAAATGGAAAGACATATCGAAAAATCATTTGCAACTTGTTATGAATGTCCAGCAGGTTTATTTATTTATTTTTTTGGTCATGAGGCCTGAACTCTGGGCCTGGGCACTGTCCCTCAGCTCTTCAGCTCAAGGCTATCACTCTACTATTTGAGCCATAGTACTACCTCTGGCTTTTTATGCTTATGTGGTGCTGAAGAATTGAACCCAGGGCCTTATGCATGCAAGGCAAGCACTCAACCACTGAGCCACCTTCCCAGCCCAGTAGGTTTATTTTTAATAATAAATGTCAGGAACAAATTCAATGTCCATTAAGTTATAAATGGATAAACAAATGATACATCTGTACAGAGGAGTACTGCTGAGCCATAAAAAGGAATGCATATCTTATGCATGGAATTACATTGTGCTGAGCAAAGGATCTGAATATAAAATGCTATATACTGATTACATTATGTAACATTCTAGGAAATGCAACTCTAAAGACTGATCCTTGTGGTTCACAAGGACCTAGCGGGTTCCTAGGGAAAGCTGCTTACCTGGGGATCTGAGCTTTGGCGAACGGCCTCTGCCGATGGCAGATAGTGAGTCAGCCATGGGTAGGCCTGGAATGATACAGGAATAGAGGTCAGATCCGGAAGTCTCTTTTCTGAGACTGACCTGGGACACATCTGCAAAGGACTCAATTTGCAGCTAGCCAAGAGCTACCAGCTCAGTTACCCCTAAACCTGAATATCTGGACTGGCCACACAGTCATAATGAACTGCTGGGCCTCTTCTTCTTTTATGTCATCGTTGTCATTATCTAACCAAACAGTTTAAATGCACTTCGATACGAAAGTCCTATACAGAAATTCCACAAAGAATGCCAATACTCTAATTTATGGAGTTGAGTTTTAAAAAGCTGATTAGGGTTATCTGTCCCTCAGTAAAAAGATTTCGGGAGAATACATTTTACAATCAAACCAAGGACCATTTTTATCCAGTAGTTTATGATTCATTCAAGAGGATTTCACTGTGAGTGTACTGGTATGGGAAATACTGTGTTTCAGTAAGAAAAGCAGAGAAAAATCTTTTAAACAGATGTTAACTGACATTTTAACTGTAGTTAGCACTATAAATTTTATATAGCACTGGATCACACTTAATTTTTATAGCGTTCTTTTACTGATTCTATTTATTAGAGCTCATTCAATCCTTAATATAGAAGATAAGGTTGAAATTGGGCTGAAGGTACAGAAGATAAGGTTGAAAGTGAGACAGGATTGACATATGAGAAGGAAGTAAAGGATTTAGAGAGAGAGAGAGAGAGAAAAGAAAGACATTTTGGTTCCTGGTCTTACCATACCAGATTATTTTGGGTAGAGATCCTAGAATCTTAGTGCATTAATTCAGCAGGAAAGATCATCTTTTTGAAACATGTTCTGCATTTGTTTTGGGTATAAGAGATTCTAGAAGTATCTATTGGTTCATAAATTTTTCAAAAATATAGCTTTTACTGAACTTAACAGATTTGAAGCACTGCAGATTGCTCTTTTTGAAGGAAAAATTGTTGCTAAACATTTTTTTCTCTTTAGCTCACAAATGAAATGAAGACTTGGATTTGTTGTTGAATAATATGCCTAAAATTGAGCCAAAGGTGCTGACAGATTTATGAGGAGGATGGTGTCAACTTCAGAAGTCTGACAGAACCTTTCTAAGTGCCTTTCTTCCCTTTTAATTCTGAATTAATTCCAGGTTCTGTAGCAGTAAGATGAGTCATTGAAGAATTGGACCAAAAACTGAACAACCCTTCAGTCATAAAGATGCTAATTGTCCTTGATCACTCTGCCAAGGTCATCACACAGCCTAGCGAGTGGTCCAGCTCAGCTCATCCCACCTGACGGAGAGGCTGCATACCCAGGGGCTAACGGAGAAGTCACCAGTCTTGCCTGATAAGACAGTTGGTAACTTTTTGTTCTCTGTTGAAACTAAAATGTAAATAATGTCTGTTAGAAGCATCTGACTTTATTAGTTTGCTAAAAATTTGTTTGGGAATAAGGAGAATAGTACAAATAGGACACTGGCATCTTCCAGAGTGCTGCTGCGCTGGGGGATCTGCCACCATGACTCCCTGTCAAGAAGGATTATTCCTGGCTATTATAATCTGGATCTGTAATGTCCCCTGAAGGTGATGGGTCACTGCAGCAGTGTTTGGAGGTGGGCATTGGGAAACGGATGCGCTCAAGAGGGCTCTGATCTCACGAATGGATTCATCTGAGAGCACTATTGGGTGACTGTGGAAATTTAAGGAAGTCTAGCTGGAGGAGTAGATCTCTGTGATTTTGCCCTGTAAGGGCACCCCGCACCCCTTCCCTCTTTTTCTTTCTCTGTTTCCTGAGAATCATGGTGGAAACAGATTGATCCTATCATATATGCTGCCTTACCAAAGCACAGAAACAACAGAGCCCAGTGATTATGGACTAACACTTTTGAAATCATGAACTAAAATGAGTATGTCCTACTCCTTTTTGTGTGTGTGGGATGATGATCCTGGGGCTTGAACTCAGGGCCCAGGCACTGTTCCTGAGCTGATTTTGTGGGGGCTTTTGTTTTGTTTTTTGTTCTTTTTTGCTCAAAGCTAACACTCTACCATTTGAGCCACTCGTTTTCCTGATGACTTCATAAGACACAGAATCCCAAAAATGTCTGCTTGACTCATCTAGGCTGGGTACTCAAGGCTTGTTAAATGAACAAAAATGTCAAGGAAACATCAGATAAATGAAGACCTCCAATTGGTGGCCAATTGGAGATAAGAGTCTCACAGACTTTCTTGCCTATCTGGCTTCAAACTGCGATCCTTAGATCTCAGCCTCCTAAATAGCTAGGATTACAGGCATGGGCCATCTGTTCCCAACTGTATTTCCTACTCTTATGTTGCTTTTTCTCAGGTAGTATCACATCATTAGAAAGCTGATTGACTAATACATTGGCCAAGACTGAAGCTGCACCCCAAGGGGCCAAATGCCCTTTCCACAATGCACTATTTGCATGTCCTTTCATTCATTCAGTGACTATTTGTGCAGTGCCCATGATGTGCCAAGCATGCTGATGTATGCCCAGGACATGTGATGAGCATGATGACACCTTTGCCTTTGGTGTTAAAGCTGGCAGCACAGGTGACATTGAGCCTCACACATTCTCTCTATGTTGTTCAGCAGGGACGTTTCCCCTCTTCCCAAATATCAACTCCTCTTCTCTGTGGGGTTAACATGTGGCCCATGCAATATATCACAAGGCACATTGACTTACCTGATGACTTCATTCTGTGGTTAACATCTTCTGAGTTGGTGGAAGTTGAGAGAGCTGATGGAGAAACAACACAAGGAAAGTTACTCCTGATTTACTATTGAATAGAAAGAGAAGGACGCGCCTTCTCCTGGAAAACAACTCAAGATGTTCGTACAAGCACATTTAAAAAAGAGACTCTCCAAAGGAACTAGCACTTTTGAAACAGCGTGCCAGACATTGCATATAGTGTGGTGCCATTTTCAATGCAATATCCAGAGTAAGTAAATTCATAGAGACAGATGAGCTGTCTGAAGGAGTGGAAGTCAGAATACAATAGAGGCACCTGTACAACTCCTGAAATAAGTACTTGTGCCATTTCTCAGGTGAGGTAATCAAAGCATAAAGATGTAAAGAAACATAGTTAGGGTCACGGGGTTGAGTTAGTAGAGAATGGGGGTCCAATCCTAGTGTCCAGGAGTCATTCTAAGCATCATATTGCCAAATGAATGGAGTCTTCCACTTAGACTTCCAATCTACTCTTATTTAGTCATTTAGAAATGAGAACCCAGTGTTTAAGTAGGTTTGCGCTCTCTCTCTCTCTCTCTCTCTCTCTCTCTCTCTCTCTCTCTCTCTCTCTCTCTCTCTCTCTCTCTCTAATGTTTGAAAGTGAACATAAGAACATAAACTGAAAACAGCCAGAAGGTCTTCATTTATTTGATGTTTCCTTGACATTTTTGTTCATTTAACAAGTCTTGAGTACCCAGCCTAGAGGAGTCAAACAGACATTTTGGGATTCTGTGTCTTATGAAGTCATCAGGAAAACGAGTGGATTCAGACCTGTCCGAGAGGAGAAAGAGCTGGAAAATGTGGTCAGGTAAAGAACTGCAGCTGCCCCAAAGGCCAAGAGCATTAGGAGTGTTGTGCCTAGGTCGCAGGACCCCCACCAAGAAGACCACCAAGAGTCAGCCTTTACAGCTGTTTTAAGGTTTTATTTAGATGGGCTGCAGCTCGGGCCTCATCCTACACTCCAACACAGCGGAGCCCAGGAGGAGAGCCCCCGAGCTAAGGATTTGCAGGGGTTATATAGGCACCCAACCAACCAGGTGTTTGGATTACCACCACGTGTTGATCTGCTAGACAGAATTTGCTGATGTTAGGTTTAGTTTAAACAAGCAACAAGTGGTCACTGCCTCAAAACTTTAACCCTTCATTCCTCCCCTTGACTTATGGTCCTGAGACACAATCTTGTGGCTCCGGCCCAAAGCTAAAGGTAGTAGAGAATAGGGGTCCAATCATCCAGGAGTCATTCTAAGTATCATATTGCCAAATGAATGGAGTCTTCCACTTAGATTTCCAATCTATTCTTATTTAGTCATTTAGAAATGAGAACCCAGTGTTTAAGTGGGTTTGCTCTCTCTCTCTCTCTCTGTGTGAAAGTGAGCATAAGAATATAAACTGAAAACAGCCAGGTCTTCATTTATTTGATGTTTCCTTGACATTTTTGTTCATTTAACAAGCCTTGAGTACCCAGCCTAGAGGAGTCAAGCAGACATTTTTGGGATTCTGTGTCTTATGAAGTCATCAGGAAAATGAGTGGATTCAGGCCTGTCCGAGAGGAGAAAGAGCTGGAAAATGTGAGCAGGTAAAGAACTGCAGCTGCCCCGAAGGCCAAGAGCATTAGGAGAAATGCCAAAAATTGAAATGCATGGTCAGCTCAGAGATGAACTCATTCTACTCCTAGCTTCTCCTATCTCACAGGAATCCTCCATTTCTGAATAGGCAGCATGCTCAGTCTTCTTGTAGTTATTAGTAGCTAATAGGACTTTACTGTGGCTTAGAACCATTCAAGATCGCTGGTGTTATCATTCAACTGACCTTGAAGACAATTTTTAACTTATCAGAACCTATGTTTCCTTATCTGGAAAAGAAATTCTAGGTGCTTCCTCCTCTACATGTTGCAAGACTCAGATAAGAGAAACTACACAAAGCATTGAAATAGCAATGGAAAGGGTATTAGGCAGTGCTGCTTAATGGAAATTAGGCTGGAGCAACAAAGGTAATTTAAGATTCCCTGGTAACCACATTTTAAAAGGGTGAAGAGATATGTGTTACTTGTTACACTTGAAATATTATGACTTAATATGTGATCAACATAAAATACTATTGAGCAATTAAAGAATCCTTTTTATAGTACTGACTTTAAAAAACTATTCTAAAACATGAGGTATAGTTGATATACTAAAACATGCACATATGTAGTGTATATAACTTGATGCATTTGGACATGTGCATACATCTGTGGTACATAGCTATAATCAAAAGAATGAATATGTCATCTCTTCTAAACATTGCTTAGCATCCCTTTTATGTAGGTAGTAAGAACATTTTTTTTCTTTTTGCTTATGTGGTGCTGAGGAATCGAACCCAGGGCCTCAGGCATGCAAGGCAAGTGCTCTACCACTGAGCCACTTTTCCAGCCCCGCTAGCACTTTTTTTTGAGACACACTTTTACTATATGGCCTAGGCTGGGTTCTTTGCTCAAGTATTTGGTTTACAGGTTTAAGTGGGCCATAATGTTTGACATCAAAATTTTAAAGATTTATTAAAGATGATCATATACCTTGTCAGATTATTCATTACATGATGGTGTAACTAAAATGTCAGTTGTCATAGATGATGGAAGACTGAAGATGACAAGCAGGATGATAAAATGGGAAAGGACATAATCACAATGTGGGTGGCCACCAGGGATGGACACTAGGAAGAATCATTCCCTCTCCATGGGGCTCACCGGCTAGGAGAAATAACTCTCACCATGGTGGACAGCTTCCAGACATCAGGCAGTTCTATACTTTATTTCTTAGGTTTAAAAGATACTAGATGATCCTTTGATAACTTTCCTTTCTCTGACACACATACATGTGCATACACACACGTGCATGCACACACAAACACACATACACACAACCTCTTTTCTTCTTATTCTTTGCATTTCTAAAAGGATATAACATGAGCGGTCTTGAATTACCATTATTTTTGTGTGTGTGAAATCACAGAGCCAATGTTGATGTTGGGGTTGACCATCCAAGGTCCATTTTCTTCCCTCCAATTAACCCTAAATTAAGCATTATTGGTGCTCAGTGAAGGTGGCAGTGAGCTCAGGAGTCGGAGTGCTTGGGTCTTACCTGAATGTACAGCAGTTAGGGGAGAGAGCCGAGTTGAGACAGCAGCAGGGAGAACTGCAATAAAGAAACACCTGTCAGGGGTTGGGAAGGTGGCTCAGTGGTAGAGCGCTCACCTCGCATGCCTGAGGCCCTGGGTTCGATTCCTCAGCACCACATAAGCAAAAAGAAAAAAGCCGGAAGTGGCACTGTGGCTCAAGTGGTAGAGCGCTAGCCTTGAGCTGAAGAGCTGAGGGACAGCGCCCAGGCCCAGAGTTCAGGCCCCACGACCAAAAAAAGAAACACCTGTTAATGGTCTACAACTTCTCAAAGCACTCCATGGTGTGTGACCACCTAAGGACACCCTGGGCTTTTGCAAGATACAATTTTGTCGCAATTCCAAAGTAACCACTACATACGTAAGTGTTACCCCATCTCTTAGTCACCGATGTTCATTTCCAATGAACTCAATGTTCCCTATTTTGTCTTTGCCAGACTCAAAGTCCATGTACAGGTATTTGGTGTTTTGTGGTGTGAGTTGTGTGCTTTAGATCTTAATATTCTCCCTGAGAGCTGGCCCAGTGACCTGGACCTTCATTTGTTATGCTTATTTTAGTCCTCTGCTTGTTTTATTACCTATCTTTCTATGGTAGGCACTTCCTATCTGGAGGTGTGGCACTGGTAGACATTACAGTAGTTAGATGGGGAGTCCTTTGGTCAGCTTTTACCATTAATGTGGCATGTGCAGCCTTTCTTCTAGCTCACCTTCCTTCTCTCAACTTGCTATTTAGGCATCCTATGTCAATGTGTGTCTTGAGAGTGGTGTCCATTCTGAGCTTCTGACAGTACCACATATGCAACTGCAGTGGCAGAATACTGTCTTGTTCCTCAAAGACATCAAGCTCTACGCTTCTGGCTCTGAAGACAGAGGGTATGGGCCAGGAGTGCAAATCGCCTCAAAATACTGACAAGGTAAAGAAACAGAGTCTTCCTTTCCTTTCTTTTTTTTTTTTTTTAAATTGTAAAGGTGATGTACAGAGGGGTTACAGCTACATAACTCAGGCAATGAGTCCATTTCTTTTTGGACAGAGCACCCCCCCCCCTCATTTTCTTCAGTTTTTCCCCTGGGTCACCAGTGTCTGGTGGGGATCACTGCTGAATTAGTTCACCCTTTGTCCCACTGTTTCTGTGCTTCCCCTTCCCCTCCTCAAACTGGATAAACTTATATACAAGACAAAGAAGACAGAAATCAAAAACAGTGACAAAAGGGATAAAACAGAAGACAAAAGGAAAAGAAAAAAGAATACCACAAACAGCACAATTAAAAGAAAAACCTCTTGTTTCAATTTCTTGGAGTTCATTCCAATAAGCATCGTTTTATATAATCACACGCATATAGCTATTGAGTCTTTGTGAGCCTCTCCTAAGAATATCCTCCTTTGGTCTCACCATGTAAATGTTTAGAGTCCTGTTTAATTAATCATGTCCAAGAGTAAATTTTTGTCTTTTACTAACCATTGGGTTTACTTGTAGATATATAGACATGTTCTATTTATTACAAATGAGGGAAGTCATGCAACCTCTGTTTCATTGGGTCTGGCTTACTTCACTTTATATAATTTTTTCCAAGTCATTCCATTTCCTTAAAAATGGCAGAGTCTTCTTTCCTAGAGCTGCCAGAATGAAGGTAGCCTGATGCACCCCTTGCTGTTATCTAAGTGAGACCCACTTTGGACTTCTGACCTTCAGAACTGTGAGGAAATAAATCTATGCTGTTTAAGCCATGAGGTTATGTTGTTTGTAATAGCATCAATGGAAACTCATAACAATACTATGTGTGAGTGAATGACTCTTCCTCCAAAGAAAATTCAAAACATGTTATTTACAAAATTGACAGTTTGAATATTTTCAAAGCTGAGCAAATGAAAGCCTAAGGACAACTATGAAAGTCACATTCAAAATATTATTTTTCAATGAAAGTCTCCTTCTCCTCTTCCATTTCTTCTTCTATTTCTTCTATTTCTTTTTGTTCTTGTTCTCCTATCCTTTTTCTATTTCTCCTCCTCCTCCTCCTCCTCCTCCTCCTCCTCTTCCTACTCCTCCTCCTCCACCTCCTCCTCTTCTTCTTCTATTTCTTCTTATTATTCTCCTATCCTTTTATTTTTTCTCCACCGCCTATTCTTCTTCCATTTCTTCTTCTATTTCTTCTTGTTCTTGTATCCTTCTTCTATTTCTCCTCTTCCTCCTCTTCTCCTACACTTCCTCCTCTTCTTCTTCTTCCTCTTCTTCCTCTTCCTCCTCCTCCTCCTCTTCCATTTCTTCTTCTATTTCTTCTTGTTCTTGTTCTCTTATCCTTCTTTTATTTCTCCTCCTCCTCTTCCTCTTCTTCCATTTCTTCTTCTATTTCTTCTTATTCTTGTATCCTCTTCCTCCTCCTCTTCCTCCTCCTCTTCCTCTTCTTCCTCCTCCTTTTCCTCCTCCTCCTCCTCTTCCTCCTCCTCTTCCTTCTTCTCCTTCTCCTCCTGCTTCTCCTTCTCTCTTTTAAGCCAATAGTTCATCTATTGTAGCAAGACCCTAGAAATCATTTCCATACACATTCACTTATTATGGTTAGGTTATGAAGTCACCTGGAGGGCTAACTAAGCATGTACTGTCATTTACTTCTCTCCTGAATTTGGATAGGTAAGAGAATATAACCCTGCATACCACTGGCCCAGGAAAAGAACAGGATTAAAATACAAACTATGGTTCCTATCACTTTCTTGCGACCATAATGTCTGAAAGTCATGTCATATCTAGGGGGAGATAACAAAAAGTTTTTTCTTACCTGATAATATGGTTACTGAGCTTCCATCACCTATTGATATAAATAAATTGAAATATTTCTTATTCAATTACAATCAATAACCTTTAAATAACCTACTTAATACTTTTCATTTATTATTATTATTTTTTTGGGTCCGGTCGTGGGGTCTAAACTCTGGGCCTGGGCGCTGTCCCTCAGCTCTTCAGCTCAAGGCTAGCGCTCTACCACTTGAGCCACAGTGCCACTTCCGGCTTTTTTTTTCTTTTTGCTTATGTGGTAATGAGGAATCGAGCCCAGGGCCTCATGCATGCAAGGCAAGCGCTCTACCACTGAGCCACCTTCCCAGCCCCCTACTTAATACTTTTCAAAAAACAAATATGACAGGTTTTAATTACAAAAAGTGAAATAAATCCCTGGTAAAACACAGCCCTTAGGACTTAACAGGCTGTCATGACTTGATTGTTCTGAAGACACTGTAGGTGATACTGGCTTTTTGGAATGCCCCACAATGACAGCAAGCTAGTCACTAGAGGAATTTGAGGCCATCTTCTTGCTTTAGATGGTCCATTTATAACTAGGCCCAACTATGTACAGAATATATAATCTATTCTCCCTTCCAAATTTAACCCAGTAATTAGAATGAAAAACAAGATTGTCTTAAAACTAAAAGGAATATTTGTACCCAATAAGAACTACCAGTTGAACTTCAGCAAGAAATCACTTCCTACCTTGATGCATTGGCAGTGATTCTTCAACATTCTCTGCCAGGAGAGGGGCTGAGAGTTCGGTGGCTGTTGGAACAGACAAGAGTGGATGGCAGTCAGGTCCTAGCCCTTTCCCAGCTGACCTGAGTCCCACAGAGTGCAGAAGGACATTGACTAAACAGTCATATGAGCAATTGAAACAATTTGCCAATATTTTCCCTTCACCACAGAGAGGTAGGAATTATGCTTTTAATAACAATTTTACTGGGAAAAGTGAAAATAACAACATCAGAGGATAACCAAGATGGTTGTGATTAAAATTAAAATGAAGCTAATTATTTAGAAAGAAGAAACTGACCCTACAGCATTTTGAACCTAATGGCCCGTTTATCTTAATGGCCCAGTAATGTAGAAATGGCGAATGATGACCATTGAAATATGACAACCAAATACCTTCCAACACTATTCCTCCATTATCTTCACACAATTTGCGCTGGAATGGAAAATGTCATCCATAAAACAAAAACATGAACTTACCTGTAAACAGGGAGGAAAAGAAAAGATCTGTTTTAAGAAAAGGGTAGTTATTGTTGGTAGAGACTCTCCTATCACAAGGGAATTTTAAGGTGACAAAATATATCTCTCGGAAATTAAAAAATATTGACTCTTCTAGGCTTCATTTACATGACTTCACTTGACCACCAAATGTCTAAGTACTCATTAGCACAGTGTGTCTAATGACCCATGTTGGATCCAATTGTGACTGTGCTATCGCCAATGGACTAACTCTGTAACACTCTCAAATAGGAGGCAAATACTCTTTTTACTCACAGAACAATTTAGTGGACCTTAGAAGCTTTATAAAGCACATGTGTTTTGATGGAATTTTAATCAGGAGAGGGATAATAAAATGAAAAATCATTCAACAATAACACAAATAGATAGGCAGATAGACAGAAATACATACATACCCTCAATTAAACTTCAATAGATGTAAGAATCTAATTCATCACTTTAATATTATGTAGGTCTTTCTGGTTGAATGTAACTAGAAAATTTGATGAGTGACCAAGTTCCTTGCTCTAGATACACCCCTGCCACACGCACACATACACACGCACACACTGCACATTGCATACGCATTTGCTTTTAGCATTGATAGTATGCAGAAAATTAATCGCAAGCATGGTGGACATTTGTTCATATTTCTGGACCAGTGGTTCTTAGTTGGCAGCCATTTGCTCCCTAAGGAGACATGTTGGGAGACATGGTAGGATGTCACAACTGGTGGACAGGTACTATGTGACAGTAGCAGAGGTCAAAGACGCTGCCACGTGCGGGACAGCCCACCCACCACAAGGCACCATCGAGCTTCAAATATCCAGAGCCAGGGTGCAGGGATCATAGGCATACTATTTTGCCAAGGACTTGTGATCCAGAATTCCCGGCCTGAAATCAGTCAGCAGGACGAGCTAGGACTGTGCTAACCTGGTCCTTTGCCCACCTTCCCTAGACTGCAAACCCAAATGCTTTACATCATCACCCCACGGGCGCCCTGAACGCTTCGCCTCACTAGGGACTGGGGTCGCCTCTCCTCTCCAGGAGACGTGTCAGACAGTCTGGTCCCGCTGTTTCTCTCTCTGTCAAATCCATGTCACGACTTTGGCCCCACATTTCTGAGCCCCAACCCAGGTCCTCCAACCGGCCAATGGGCCAAGCCGGAGGCGGCCCTGGCCTCACAGCAGGCAGGCCTGGCGTGCGATCACGCAGGCTGCGCGGATGTGCTTGGCCGGGGAAGGGGGGCGGCGCATGACCTCAGCCCTGACCTGGGGGCCTCCCCTGCGCCGAGGACGCCCTGCGTCTTGGCCGGGGCCGCAGTCATGCACATGCCCGCATGCGCACACTGTCCCATGACCTCAGCCGTGACCTGAGAGCCACCCCTGCGCCCATGACGCCCTGGGTCTTGGCCGGGGCCGCAGGCATGCACGTGCCAGCCCCCATGCGCACACTGTCTCAGAGCGCCCTCGCTGCTGGCACAGTCCACGCCGTCCAGAAGGAACCGGCCCGGGCCGGCCTCGAACCGACCCGGCCCCGGGCTGGGGCAGCGAGGCGCGGCCGCAGCGCAGCTGCCCGCTCATCACCTCGCGTCTCGCTGGTCCCACTGGGGGTGGCACACCTGCCCACCGGCCGAGCAAGAAGCCTCGCACTCGCCCGAGCACCTGCCGACCTGAGCACCTGCCGACCTGTTCGCAGCGGTGGCGGGTCGGGAAGGGCGCGAATGATGTGCGGGAGGAGCCTGCGGACGCGCATCCACCTCGTGCGCACGCGGACGGCCACACATGCGCGGATGGCCACACACGCGCGGACGGTCGCACATGCGCAGGGTCACACGCGCGGACGGCCGCACACGCGCGGACGGTCACACACGCGCGGACGGTCGCACATGTGCAGGGTCACACGCGCGGACGGTCGCACACGCGTGGACGGCCACACATGCGCAGGGCCACACACGCGAGGATGGCCACACATGCGCAGACGGCCACACACGTGAGAACGGTCACACACACGCGGACGGTCGCACACAAGCGGACGGTCACACACACTCAGACGGTCACACACACGCGGACGGTCGCACACGCGCAGGGTCACACACGCGCAGACGGTCACATACCCGCAGGGTCACACACCTGCAGGGTTGCACGCATGGACGGTCGCACACCCACAGGGCCACACACCCGCAGAGTCACACACGCAGACGGTCACACACCCGCAGGGTTGTACGCATGGACGGTCGCACACCCGCAGGGCCGAACACCCGCAGAGTCACACACGCAGACGGTCGCACACCCGCAGGGTTGCACGCATGGACGGTCGCACACCCGCAGAGTCACACACGCGCAGACAGTCACACACCCGCAGGGTTGCACGCATGGACGGTCGCACACCCGCAGGGCCGCACACCCGCATGGACGGCTTCGGGGACCGATCGCGGGAGAGACCCGCCCTCGCTGGCCCGCAGATTAGAATCCAGCTTCAGAGTCGGGAGGGGTCGGGTCAGCCTAGAGTCAAGGGGGATTCGGGGCTGGGCCAGGGGCCAAGGAACAAAGGCGTGGGGGGGGGCGTTCACGATGTCTTGAGAGGAAAGTCGTGCTGGGGATGCCCCCCCCCCAGGCCTACTGTGTGACTTTGGTCAAGGCGCTTGACCTTGACTTAACTTTGGCTCTGAACCTCAGTGTCCTTATTTGCAAAACAGGGATGACGAAGTATGCCCCTGGCAACAAGCGGTTGCCAGGATGGATGGAAAGCACTGTGCGACCAGATGGGATTCGTGCACTGAGGTCATCTCTTAGACAAAACCACTCAGCAATTTTTATACCCTTGGCTTGGAATAAACGACAGGCAATGATCCCAATGAGAATTCAGTAAATCAGCCAAAATAGCATAGTTACAAGAAATTATACACCCCTGCAGATACAACAGGATAAATGAGATCAACTTCCATAGAAGATGAGACTCCCAAGAAATTACTGGGAAAAGCTGGATGGGGCTAGCCCTTGGGGAAGGAGCTATGGACAACTTTGCTTTCATTATCAAAACAATTAATAATCAACATGTTATTAATTAATAAGTCAACATCATAATGAATACATCCAACCGCACATGCTTGATTCTAAAGCAGAATTTTTCAATCACAGCACTGTTGAACTTAGGACTGGAATACTGTGTCGGGGAGGGTATTTAGTAGTGCTCTTAGCCTACCCATAGATGCTAGTAACACCCTCCATTATGACAATCAAAACTGTCTTCATACATTGCCAAATGTCTGCTGGTTGGGAGACAGGGGAAATTGCCATGCAAGAAAGTCTTTTAAAAGTGCTTTTAAATCTCCTAAAGCAAAATTTATCTTAACAGGAATTTGCTAACTGGTCTATCCTCAGTTCCTCCCTCTCATCCTCCTCCCTCTGTCTAGGGCGTCTGAGATAATCATGTGCTGAATAAGAGAGGCAAGAGCCTCCTGCCGGCCTGGGCTGCTCACAACTTTCGGATGAGGCGAAGGCAAATTCTGCTCGGTGCTGCCAGGGCTTTGGTCTATCTTAAGGCAGGACTCGGAGGTCAGGGAGGCTGGAGGAGGGCTGTCCCCCATAGGTTGGTAAAGACCATGGGGACAGTGATTTTACAAGACAGAGCTTTCTCTTCCACACCTTTACCCCAAGATGTCACCCACTTCCTACCTCCTTCCTTCTGCCATGTCTGACCGGGACTTACCTTCCTGCTGCTCCACAAGCGTGCCTTCGGGGGGGCTTCTCCTGGTGCGTCCCTTCCCCAGCCTTCCTCCAGATCCTCTGACATCTCTCCTGTAGCCAACTGAGGTACATCAGCCACATTAGCGTCTCACCAGGGAACTGAACGCCGCGGGCCTCCAACAGCTCCAGATCTACTGGAATCTGATTTTTTTAAATTCACAGTAGAGATCCTATTGTGGAACCAAATGTGGGAAGCCATGTTCTGGAATCAGCTCTTGCCTGGGGGAGGAGGGGAGGGCAGGCGAGGGATTGCATGGGATCCTTTCATCAGCTATATGTTTCTACCCGTTCTTCCAACTTTTTTGGGGGAGGTCCAGTTGTGGGGCCTGAACTCTGGGCCTGGGCGCTGTCCCTCAGCTCTTCAGCTCAAGGCTAGCGCTCTACCACTTGAGCCACAGCACCACTTCCGGCTTTTTTTCTTTTTGCTTATGTGGTGCTGAGGAATTGAACCCAGGGCCTCAGGCATGCAAGGCAAGCGCTCTACCACTGAGCCACCTTCCCAGCCCCCCGTTCTTCCAACTTTTTGCCAGTCTCCATTTCATTGTGAGTCTCTAGTTATCTACAGTTGATCTTGAAGCATTTTGAGTAAGATACAGCTTGTATATTCATATGACCAATCTGATTTAAGCACTGCATATACATGTACCATGGTGAGGCGCCTTTGAATAATGAACATGCACTTCCACAAAAATGAATAGCAGGAAGGCAAAACGTGTCCTGTCTGGGGCATGGGTACTAGTGGGGAAGAAGAACAAAGAGGCTGGAGAAGGATGAATCCATATTAAGGAGGCAAGCTGCTCAAGACACTACAGTGCAAATTATCCGGAATGGGACCTGTGGCTTGCCACTGCCCTACACAAAGGGCTCATTGCTGTCCTGCCTGCTGATGGGCCAGCCCAGGGCCAAGGTCCTGGGGTGCCACCACACAGACGTCAGTCTGGCCCTGAAACAGTGAAGGGCAGCATGGAGCAGTGGAACTTCCCAGCAGGCATTGAGGAAGAGTGATGATGCCACGTCATTGTTTCACCCCAAGACTGAGCCTCATGTGGACCCTGCTCACTGCCTCACCCAGGATCCCAGAAAGCAACCCATGGGGGATGGGCCAGAGAAGGGGGAGAGGACCACCGTATGCTTCAAATACATTTCCTCAGCTTCCGCAGTCGGTGAATGGCTTACTGGATTGAAAACATGAAGCATGAGAAGTGAAATACTAAGGAAAAACTAGATCAGAAGGGACAAGTGGTGAAGGGCTTCTAATGCCTGACCAGGAGTCTTAGAACTTCATTCTATAAGAAAAATGGAGGTAGTGGTTATTTTTGCAGAAAGGAATGAAATAATCAGGGTTTGAAGTTTTGCAGAAGGAGTGAAATACTCAGGTTTTGCACCATGAGCCATGAGGAAGGTAAGCCCCAGTGAATGTGCAGAATGGACTCCTAGGTAGAAGAGGCTGGAGGTGGGTGAGGAAAGGAAAACACTGGGGACAGAGCCAAGAGGTGGCAATGGGAAAAGACTGAGGAAGGGAGTGGCAGATATGTTGATTAACAATGCTAAGACTGGCCAGCTAAGAGGAAGGAGAGGAAGGACTCAGAGCAATGACAGGACCAGGAGAGGCGAGCCTGTGGGTCAGTGAAGTCAGTGTTAGAGACCATGCTCTTGATGGTGTCTATGATCTGACAGAATTGTTCAGTTAGGAAACAGATGAGATCATTGAGGGGAACGTGCATAGAGCGTCTGCAGACTTCAGATGGGAAGAAGGAAGATGGGCTGGTGAAGGGGAGACAGGAAGCCAGGAATAAAAGCAAAAGGCTGAGCCACACACACAGAGAAGGAGAATGATGGGTCTAGCCACAGGGACTCTCAGACGGAGGCCACCGGCTTGGCAGTTACAGACAAGTGGACGTCTCTGCTTAGTAGAGAGGAGCTGGAGTGGAGAC
Source organism: Dipodomys merriami (assembly GCF_024711535.1). Taxonomy (NCBI): domain Eukaryota; kingdom Metazoa; phylum Chordata; class Mammalia; order Rodentia; family Heteromyidae; genus Dipodomys; species Dipodomys merriami. Next base: position 12,808,427 of record NW_027205048.1, on the reverse strand, counting down.
ATTGAAAGGGGCTGGGGCACCATGGCTACGTAGTCAGAATCTGCCTCTGGAGAAAGAAAGAAAGGTTTCCATAAAGAACGGTAGCAGGCAGGAGTAAACCCGACCTCCAGCCTTTCTGTGTCGTTGTGTTGAGTTTTGCTCTGTTTTCTGGTCAGGTCTTGCTATGTAGCCCAGGCTGGCCTCCAGTTCACAATCCTCCTATCTCAGTCTCTTGAATGCTGAGATAAAAGACATCCACCCCCATGTCTGCTTTTGGCTTTTTTTTTTTTAAGGGAGTGTGGGGATTAGACCCAAGACCATATGAGTATGAGTGTGAATGTGTGAATGAACGAGAGGTGTGTGGGCCGGAGTGTGACAAGTGTGAGTAGAAGGTGGTCCTCAGAGCCCTCAGGAGAGCAAGGTGGTGTGCCACCTGTTGGGTTCTGACAGGAGGTACATGGCATGGCAGGGTAGCTGTGGACATCAACAGTCACCACCTGGCCGGGGTTCCACAGTGAAGAAGAGGGAGAACAAACTGGGCCCGTGGGAGAGTGGGAAGGAGGGGCCTGTGGTCCCCACAGACAGAGCCTGGGAGCAGCATAGCAGCCCACATAAGGGACTGTAGAGACTATTTAACAGCTTAATTTGGATTGTGTTAACCAGACAGATGCTACTCCAGGGAATGATGAATATCCCTCTTTCTTGGGTTGCCCCTCAGCCTCACTGTGCAGATGAAGTGCTCTACTATTGAGTGAGCTCTCGTGGTTGCAAGTGCCCCTCATCCTTTCCAGTGGCATGTGACCGGCAGAGGGTTGGTGTGTTCCTGGAAGATCATACCGGGGCCTGTTGTTCCTGAGCCTCTTGTACGATCAGCAGGAGCCTAACAAAGCCTATTGGGTTATCTCATGTCACTAATCCTGAACTCCCGGAAGCTCAAGAACACTTCCCTACACATGCATGTGTGTGCGCACGTACATGCGTGCACGCACACACACACACACACACTGGAAAACTGCAGGAGGGAAGCAGACACATCCTGGGGGAGAATATGAGAACAGGTATGGCCAAAGGTCACAACGGTGGCAGGGACAGAGGAGAAATCTGGGAGCCAGGAAGAAAAATAGCCCCATTGATACCTGAGACTTATAAATGGTGGTGACTTCCAAGATCAGTTGAGCCTCTCAAATATCCTGAGATTTGCAGTAACTCAGGGAAAACAATCTCATAATCCTCTTATTTTTATTTTGGGAGGGTCTTCTGGGCAGAGATTAGTCAAGAATGCAGTGTTTTTACTCACTGTTGCTCCATTCCCTGACTTGGCCTGTCTATGCAGGTCTCTTATTCTGCTGAGTGTTCGAAGACATGGGGCCACAGCAGGGGCGTGCATCCCCAGCATGGTGAACAGCTCTGCTATTTGGTAAGAAGCAAATTTTAAGGGAAACAGAATAAGACCAACAAGAGAATGGAGTGTTGTAACTGGATTATGAATGAATCCTACTCAATCAGCCCTCACGCAGGCTGATTGCCCCATTGGAGGTAGGAGTGAGACTCAGGAGGGTTGGGACCAGGATTGAGGCTTACCCTTGATCTGAGAGACTCACCCAGTTGTCCCCAGTACGTTATTGTGTAGCTGTTTGATTATAAACTTCAGAAAATCATCAGAGAACCCCCCCCCCCCCACACACACACCGTCCAGCCTGGCCTCCCAGCCGGGCCTCCCAGCTACCAGAAGTTATTAAACTCATCTGAGACTGGGATTTCTCTCTTTACGTCTCACTCCAACATCTATCTTCAATCCTGTGGGCACTTTGGGTCCTAAGCCATTTTCACTTCCCAAGGTCTAGGGGGAGGGAGAGGAGAAGGGAAGGCAGAGGTCAATGTGACTCCCTGATTGGTCCATGGTGGCTCTGCCATACCCGGATTGGCCCATGGTGGCTCTGCCATACCTACAGCCATGCCCTCAAAGGCTGCACAGGGCCTCATCAAACTCCGCCTCATTTTTTTTCTCTACAGTGAAACAAATATGATGGATTCGAACTCTGAATTCTCTCCGAGATTTCCAAACATTGTTATGCATCAGAATGCTCGATAGGAAAATGTACTCATTACCTTGCTCATGTAACTAACCCCTCTGTACAATATTTTTACAATAAAAAAATGTACAATAAAAGAAACCTCTGCCAGTTTCCGTATGTGGTTGGTACGGTTTAGAGAATTGATTTGCATCGTATGGAGGAACTGGGAGAAAAACAAAGTCCTTTCCTGTTGATTTTCTTTTTTTTAGTTGGCTCTATTGAAAGTTACATTGAAATATTGAAAGGGAAAACAGCTTGGTTTCTTGGAGAGTAGAGATCCAATGGAAAATGTTATGTTCTAAATCCAAGAACCTATGTTTTTATTACTTCCTATTTTATGACACATTTAGTCATTTATAGCATCTACTGTTGTATTTGATAATGACTTTACATTTTCTATGCCTGAAGCACTCTCCCAAGTGTTTTACTAATATTAATTCATTAAAGCTCCTTTAATAATCCTATGCATTATACTCTTTTTACATGAGAGTTTATTGAAGCATGGAGGTAAAAAATGTATCTAAGTTCATGGAGTCAGAAAGGGCCCAGTCCAGTTGACTTGTTCGGTTCTTGTGGCCCCAAAGGCCACATTCCCAGACGTGATCCTCATACTATGCAGGTGAGAAACACAACCCAGAAGGATTCAAGAAATCATTAAATCCTTAACATCCTAGTATATTTTGCTAACTATGCTTGAAGATTGGACATCAATGTACCTGTACATTTTCTTGCAGAATTAAAAAAAAAGAATCTGAGAATAAACTTTACACTCAACCATAATTCTGTGGATAGTGAGCTATGCCTCTTTTACAGTTAGTAAGAATAATATTCAGGGTGTTTGTTGGCCAAATGTTTTTCAAACTTTTTATTTGATAAAAAAGAAAAAAAATAACTAATTGAGAATCTCACTATTTTTACCCAAAGCCACAAAATAATAACATAAATGAAATTATGTAGCTGTTTCAAATTAGCTTGGGTCCAAAGTACAGTAAAACTTTCTTAAGAGAACTAGATGTGGGATGCTCATTAAAACCGAGAGTATGAAAAGGACCAAGTTGTTTTTATAGAAAGGTATATATTTTCAGATTAGACAGCTGCATAAATCAAGTCGAGATAATTTTATGGCATGCCAAAGGTTTTAAGCTAAGAATATTCACAGTACATTCTTGAGCTCCATTTAGCAGCAATAAAGAACCCATGTCTGTGATTCAACACCCTCAGTACAGAATACCAAACTATAACGCGTAAGCCAAATAATAGTTTAAAATCCTCATTAGATTATTTACAGCCGGGCATTCCATTGTTGTCCATTTCTATCCAATAGCCTACAAAAGGAGTTATAAATTGGATAGTGCTTTGTTTACTGAAAACAAATCTTACAGAAAATACTTGATCCGACTTTCCTAAAATTGATTGTGATGATGCATGGTTGGTTATCACAGCAATGTCTCATCAGAGAGTTTAAAGGATCCCTCTGTCCAGATCGAATTTTAAGCCAATGAGTGGGTGAAGAAGATTCAGATAACCCCACTTTCCCTTTCCAGGTTGTAACAAGGCATGCACAAAACAGCCCTGGGACACTGGCTGCCTACCTGCTTCAGGAAGCACAGCAGCTTGGAAGAGCAGTAGCCAGAGGAGGTGGGCATGGCTGCCCATGTTGGGAGGCCTTCCTGCTGCTTGACAGCTTGGAGTTCCAGCTTTATACACTCTCTAGGCTCCCTGGTGGGGGTGGCCTTGGAAACCTGATGCTCTGCCCCGGCTTGGATTGGCAGGCATCCAGAGCAGGGGACAACCGATTTCTTTGGACATTTTTGTGCATATTTGCCATGGGGAGACAGAGTGATTTCACCTGTAATAGGTGAACCTGTTTGAAGATGAAATCAAAGGTTAAACAGTGGGCTAGTGCCTGGTGAGGCAGATGAGGCCTTGTGGCCCCTTGGAGAAGAGAGGACTCCGGGTGCCCTGGATCCATCAGAAGACATGCTCTCCTATAGCACATGGCTGTCCCCGTAGAAGAGGCAGCTGGAAGTCTGCTCATCTTTCCATGCCCACATGCCCCGCGTCTCCATTTTTCTTGTAATTTCCCTGTTAGTGTCCAACTAATGGAGGAAATGGAACACATATATTTACCTTATTCTCTAATGCTCACGACCTCCTGCTTCAATGGTCATTTCTGACATTTTGCCTGACTTCCTGTCAGCTTGCATGCATTTTGAGGGTAGGATTTCCCTTTAGATTGTTTATCGTCTTGCTTCCAATAGAACTTACATGTTGCCTGTTTACTAGGATGAAATGTACATGAATGCTGAATGGAACTGCTCAGTACAGATGGATAGCTGATGTTCATCAAATGTTCATTTTGTGATCAGGTAGTTTCCCTCTACCTAGATCAAATAGTGTGCAAATAGTAACAAATTATCCCACAATCTTAGAGAATTCTTTCTGAAGACTGTTGCACACAGACTGGAAGCAGAGAAGAAGTTGTTAGGAAGCACTTTTTTTTTATAGTCTGAACATGCTCATCTTCATTGTCAAGACCACTTTACAAGGGGAGCGGAGCCCAAAGGTTGATCAGCAGGCATGGCTTTCTGTTCTGTGGGGAATTGCAACCATTCGCCACCAGTTACATATCTAGTCATAATGGCAAAATATTTAATATGGCTGACCCTGGAACTTGGGTTTAAAGGGTTCAGGTCTTGCTCCCTACATCGTGATTGGAGAAAATGAGCTCAGCTTCACAGCACCTTAGTTTCCTCATCTGAAAGAGAGATAACACTATCTGTGTCATTTATTTTAGAGGGCGGGATGCTACCAGGATAAAATTAGGAAAATGTAAGATTTTCATATTATACAAATGAAGATGACTATTTCTCAACAGATACCAGAATGTAGAGCTTTTTGTTTTATTTTTAAATATATTTTCATTATCTTTATGTAGTTGTACAAACTAGTTACCATCCAACAAAGCAGTTTATGAATACAAGGCATCTTGACCAATATCACCCTATATACTCTAAAAGCTTTTCAGATGGCCACAGAATAAATTCCGTCCATCTTAGCCAATGCAGGAGAAACAATAAACAAGGGAGAAGAGGATACCACACAGATAGGCATGACTCTAGCTAACATACTTCACAGACCAAAGGTGAATCTATATTTCTTTTCCTTACCTCAGCCTCTCCTTGGAGGCCTCATTTGTCTGACAGGGTCTGTAAGGAAGCTCCTCTGTGCCAGGGTTTTTCTTCTTATGTCCAGGATTTTCTCTTTCTCCCTTAAGTACCTGGAAGCATTCAGCAGGTCTTGATCCTTGGTAGAGGAATCCCTGTTTCCTAGATGCTGATTCCATTTCACACTGCCATTCATGATGCACCTGCTCAGTCTTGTCCTGTCCTCAGACACAATCATCCCTCCACACTGGTGCTTGCTGAGGTGTTGGTATCCCTGTGTGGTCCCAATTAGTAGAGTTCTAGATCAGCGTCTCATGTCCTATCCCCACCCCCTCTTTGCCGCTCTTCTCCTCACCCTCATGGGAAACACTAGCAAAGACACTGTCTCTCATGGTCTCAGGTGATCAGAGGGACATAAAGTCTTTTGGAACCCACAGTCCCCACATGATCTCTGTGTTCTCATGTCTGTGGGCATTAGAGCCCTGATAGTATAACCCTCTTGTTTCCATCCTGTCCCCTTGACATTTTTTAAGAACCAAATAAGATTACTTCCCTGTATTTCTTGTTCTGTATCTTTGAACACATTGAATCCATACTATGATGTTTATACATTTTAGTACTTTCCAGAGATAGTAAAAGTCAAGATGAAGAGGAAGAAAGGCCCTAGATTATTGCTTCACTGTATCATCTGACCATATAATGAAAGAGCCGAAACTCACACACAGATACCATCATGCTGGTGAAATGGGGAAATGCTGTAACAGCAGCCAGATCTCTGAAAGTAGATTCTTTTGCTGTTCCATTTTAGCTCTCAGCACTTTGGCTCTCTCACACTGGAACAGTGATGTAGGTCTCACAGGGTCATTGTAAATAATTAAAGAGCATGTCTGCAGAACACACAAGAGAAAACCAGCAAGATAAATGAAACCTAGTGTTCTGTTATGAACAACAATCTGCCCTCCTGAGATGATATAAAACTATTTGCAGTGTAATGTATAGAAGATATTTGTTTGCTTTTTTTTTTTAACAACAAACACTGAAAAATTGAATTCTACATATAACAAACTGCTCTGAGTCTTGGATTATCCAACTATGAATAATAGATTTTGAAAATATTGAAGCAAAACAAAAGGGCCTCTAAGTTGCACACTTCATCTCTCGTGCTTTGGCTGATGGCCTGAGGCTTTGGTTAAGACCTGGGTTCATCCAGGCTGCTGTGGAAGGGATGCAGAGCCCCCAAGGAACTCAAGCTCTCAGCTGACAACATCTGTCCATCAATAGCACATTTTACTATGTGCACCTTCATAAGACAGGCCTTGTTTCTAGAACTTAATCACTCTAGATAAACACAGGTTTAGGGAAGGGCAGGAAGGACACACGTCGCCATCTTGAAGGCTCAGCAGTTTCCTGGTAATGGCTCTGAGAAAGTGAGCAGAGCTCTGTGACTGCTTCCTGCTGTGGTAATGAGGGAAGAAATCTTCCCCCACCACCCATAACCTCCTTCTTTCTTTTCCTCCCTCCTTCTTCCCCTTCAACCAATACCACATACCAACCTTGTTTTTGCCACTAGGGATGTATCAGTTAAAAATAGACACTACCCCTGTCCCGAGGCAGCTCTGTATTCAAGTGAGCAAGACAGTAACACAAATGGAATGCACAGCCTGTTATTGATGGGAAGTACTTTGGAGCAGGGGAGGCTTCTGTGAACAGTTAAAGTCTGAGCAAGGACATCTGGATGAGGTCTGTAAATGAGTCTTTGAGTGACTCTTGAAAGAGCTGGAGAGCAATCAAGTAGATTTAGCCCAGACATTGTAATGGTGCCAACACTGCAATAGAACCCCAGGCCAAGTTGGGTGAGGGCCCAGGATGCCACTGTATCACTGCAGGATAATCAATCAAGAAAGGGTGTAAGACATGGAAAAAATGCAGTCACATTGGCATGGTGATACATGCCTGTAGTCCCAGCTAATCAGGAGGTAGAGTAGAAGGACCTTGATTGGAGGCCAGTCCTGGGCAAAAGCATGAGACCTTATCTGAAAAACAGACTAAAATGAAAACAACTTAGGGATAGGCTCAAGAGCCAGAACATTTGATTAGCAAGAATGTCTCACAGTTCCATCTCTAGTACTGAAAGAAAGAGGACAAGAAGGAGAGGAGGGGAAGAAACAATGCCAGAGGGGCCTCCAGGGACCAGTGGGGGCAAGTCCTAGTGCTTTCTGTAATATTGACCATCAAGTATTCATTGCAACGAAGTGCTGAAACATCTCCCATGTTCTCCTTTGCAGTAGTAGGAGATGTTGGAGAGGATATGAATTACGTCTATAAGTTGTGAAGAGTGCTAACATATGTACTCTCACAATAACAAACCTGAGCTCTAGTCTCCTCTCAGTGACTTCATGCACACTGCTGGCACATGCTTTACCTCACTTAACCTGCTGTTTCTTCTGTAGAACAAGGATTTCAGACCCACCCAAGACAGCACATGGCCCAAGTAAATGTCACCTGAGATCCTCCTGGGACAAAATTTTGTCTTTTTCTCTCTCATCAGCGTGATTAAATGTTGTAAGGGGACACAGGTTTAAAGAAACAATGTGACTGTGACTGGGCACTGGACTCAAGCGGGTGAGATCTCAGGGTTGTGATTCAAAGCCAGTCTGGGCAGATAAGTCCGTGAGACTCATATCTCCAACCAACCACCAAAAAGCCAGAAGTGGAGCTGTGGCTCAAGTGATGAGTCATAACCTTGAATAAAAAAGCTCAGGGACAGTGGCCAGGTCCTGAGTTCAAACCCCAGGACTAGAACAAAAAAAAATGGGAATTGAGTTCCATCAAAAGCCAATATATTTTAAAGCTTTTATATAATAACACGATTAAAATAATACACATTCACTAATAAAATCATGTAAACCACAGGAACATTCACAGAAGCAAATATACAACCAGTGCTCACAATTTAGACATTATTAGTGTACATCCTTTAAAGCTGATTTCCTGGGCATACACCCCTTTTCTTGTTAATTATCTAGGCACTAGTATTGGGTTCACACCCTATGTATGGTGGCGTGGCTGTATATGCTTTCCAAAGTTCTCATTATATCACAAGAAACTGCCAGTTTAAATGTTCTTTGAACCTGTGATTCTGGATAGCTGCATATATTTCTGTGTCCTTTTTCTGTTATTGACCATAGACACTGTTCTCAATAACTGGCAAAAGTAAATGCATTTAAAAGCCATCGCTGGGTTGTCTAAGGGTCACCAAATATTTTAAAATTGTCTTTGCTGCATTCTTTGGCCTGTGCTTATCCCCAGACAGCATTCTCCCATTGTCCCTCTTACTTCTATGCTCTTCTTCTGTCTCTGCTGGGGCCTGTGGCTCTGAGCAGCAGATTGCGTTATATGTCAACGGAAGATGGGGCAGGATCCCTGGAGGGACAAGCTGCTCTTGAGAAATAAGAATATCAGGAAAGGGCTGGGAAGGTGGCTCAGTGGTAGAGCGCTTGCCTTGCATGCCTGAGGCCCTGGGTTCAATTCCTCAGCACCACATAAGCAAAATGAAAAAAGCCGGAAGTGGCGCTATGGCTCAAGTGGTAGAACGCTAGCCTTGAGCTGAAGAGCTGAGGGACAGCGCCCAGGCCCAGAGTTCAGGCCCCACGACCGGACCCAAAAAAAAAAAAAAAAAAAAAAGAATATCAGGAAATTCCTGCTTTCCGGTTACTTACCATGTACAGAAACAATTGATCCTTTCACCTGAATAGAATGCAGTTGGGTTGTATTATGTTGATATTTAAAGAAAATGAGACTTCTTGCTCTTTATAAGTGTTCACACATACACACACACAGAGTTTACTAATTCAGACCAAATCCCCATTTGTGCCAGTAAGTTTGTGTTCAACTTGTAAAACTTGACTAGTGATTCTAGAAGTTATATCTAGGTGGAAGACAGTTTGGTAGGATTGAGTCCTGTGGGTCACTGGTAGCCTAATGTTACCCAGAGCTACTAAGGAAGTAGCCTAGAATGGCTGATGATCACTGAGCACTCCCTGGAGTGGATGATGCTCACTGAGCACTCCCTGGAGTAGCTGATGATCACTGAGCACTCCCTGGAGTAGCTGATGATTACTGAGCATTCCCTGGAGTGGCTGATGATCACTGAGCACTCCCTGGAGTGGCTGATGATCACTGAGCACTCCCTGGGATGGTTGATGATCACTGAGTACTCTCTGGAATGATTGATGATCTCTGAGCACTCCCTGGAATGGCTGATGATCATTGAGCACTCCCTGGGATGGATGATGATCACTGAGCACTCCCTGGGATGGATGATGATCACTGAGCACTCCCTGGAGTGACTGATGATCACTGAGCACTCCCTGGGATGGATGATGATCACTGAGCACTCCCTGGAGTGGATGATGCTCACTGAGCACTCCCTGGAGTGGCTGATGATCACTGAGCACTCCCTGGGATGAATGATGATCACTGAGCACTCCCTGGAGTGACTGATGATCACTGAGCACTCCCTGGGATGGATGATGCTCACTGAGCACTCCCTGGAGTGGCTGATGATCACTGAGCACTCCCTGGAATCACTGAGGCTCACTGAGCACTCCCTGTGTCCTTACACAGTGCTTGTGCTCCACATGCACATTTCTGGACTCTGCCCACACTCTAGAAGGTGGACACTGTGTTGTAGATCTGGGGATTTAAGAAAATGACAGATGGCCAGTTTATCACTGTCTCTCTGGTATCTAGATCAGTGAGACTCGATTTATCCAGCTTAATTTGTAGAGGAACTAGAACTCGGGTTCAGGTGCTGGAGTGCCAGCCTTAACCAAAAAAGCTAAATGAGAGCGTGAGGCCTGAGTTCAAACCCCAGTACTGGCATACACACAACAAAATAGTGTACAGAAGTTCCCACAACTAGATAGCAGTGCAGACTAAATTTTAACCCAGAGAGTCCCAACCCCACAGAGTAAGTAGAAGGCAAATGCTCCGTATGACTTACATCCTCTGTACACTTTAAATACCTCACTGTACCAGGAATGATTGTCAGGTTTGACTAGTTTGTGGTTATGCTTCAACGGTCAGGAAATAATGACAAGAAGAGCAAAGCATGCAATCTTGTTTCCACAGATGCAGATGCAGCTGGTAGGAGCTCTAACCTGGTGACGGTTGACACACCTCTCTCCCAGCCCAATCTCACATTCACATTCTTCTACAAAATGAGGCCAGCCTGGCCCATGGAGCACATCTTAACTCCATTTCACAGGCAAATGTTTAAAGACTAGCACTGTCTTTATTATTCAATAATGTATTAAACATTTTAACCCTCTAGGGAGACCTTGAAATACTCTATTTCTGTCATATAAGTTAACAAATGGATAATTTTCTGAACATGAAATGTGAGCTACTGGAAATTTAACATTTTCATTGTTTTGATATGCCATCAAAATCAGATAGACACATCCACTAGCTAGAGTAGAGTCTGTTTCAATGACCAAGTGGCAAAGTCACAGGGATGGAATGCTGGACTCCTAAACCTGTTACTTTTTTTAAAATAAGTTTTATATTGTGAAAGTACCATACAGAGCAAGGTAATGAGTACATTTCTTATCAAGCATTGTTGCCTCCTCCTTTGTTTTTCCCCTATCATCCCTTCCCTCCCATCTCCATGACTACACTCCACCCCCCACACCAAAGCTGTAAATTCTAAACCTCTTATTTTAACACGGTGATCTCCTGTGACAATCCTGATACATCTCTGAATTCAGCCCTGTTCCTAGGTGACCAAAAACACCCTCATAAGAATCAAACTATAGTGACAATAAATGTATAGACATGGCTATAACATATGTGTGTGTGTATTCAACCCAAAATTCATTATACTTTAAAGAGGAATAAATGGCTTTCTTGTTGATATCATAAACTCATTTTTGTAAACAAAAGTTGCTTTCTTTAGAAGTCAAGTGCCTAAGATTTTAAGCACTTATTCAATTTTTTAATACTCAAAGTTTTTCCCCATGACAGGCTCTCTCAGTGCCCATCCTCCATCTTATCCTCGGTCCCTCAGAAGGAAGCATCATTGGATCCTACAGGCCGTCTGGCCTTGTATACTCTAAGATCTACACTCGAAGAGTACCAGCCAGTGCCGAGCGCATTAGCAAAACACCGCACACGAGGAGGCGGAAGCTCGTGCATGGATTACTATGTGGTCATGAGATCCTACAGGCTCATCGAGTCACCAGCCCCCCTCCCTTCTCAACACTCACGCTGCGCTTCGATCCTTCATGCCCCAGACTTGGTTGGCTTCCTTGCTCAAATGTCAGTGCGTCAGACAGGTTGAAAGAGCACCTGACACCTCAACAACCCACAGATGGTGCTGGAAGTTGGTACAGTGACAGCAAAAATGGCGAAGACAAGAATGAGTGCGATTGGAGGCAGGGGCTGCTGCAGGGACCACACCGAAGGTGGTGATGGAGGCTGCCACAGGGACAGTTCACTGGGGACAGAGGAGAGGAGGCTGATCTGTAAGAAGCACAAGGCCTTGCCTGTGACGGGAACGGTGGGATAGAGGGGGAGCAGGCAATGAGCCCAGCAGCCGCAGTAGGGCCTGCTCTATAGACAGAGCTCCCCGCCCACAGCTCTACCTTCCTATGACTATTAAAAATGTTAGTAATTGCTACCGAAAGAACTGATGGACTCTTGAATGAAAAAGAGGCAAGGTGCTGCCCACTCCATGCAAGAGTTCAATGGTTCATTTTCAGCTTCCCGGCATTAACCAAACAGGGCTCTTCCCAGAACCCCATTGAAGGCACACAATTGACCTCACAGAAATACACTCTCTTAGGGGCTAGATCCCCAACAAGATCTACCATAATTCCCTCTTTTCCACCTTTGTGAGCACCAGTATCCTTAGTAAAGGCCTTACCAGTCAAGGTTTTAAGATAAGATGGTGTCATGTTTGCATATCATAACTCAGCTGATATTTTCATGCATGCTCAATTAGGTTCAGCCTTCTTGGGAAAACACAATTCTTTCTGTAGCAGAACTCCTTGAGGGGAGGAGGGCAGTCTATGGGAGAAGTTCAGAGACAGATTAGGTCTTTGTGTCACCTGTTTATGATCAGTGATAAACTCATGGCCTTCAGAGTGATTCACCTCCATGTGTAGAAAAGGGTTTCACACGGGAATCTGCAAACGCTGGAAAGGGATAACTCTGAAAGAGATGAATAAGGAGGGAGGGGGAGGGTTACCCTGAATTGTGTGAAACATGTAGAAGATTCTACTCCAAGAATGATGGTGGTAGCAGGTGAAGTTTCCTGAAAAAGAATAGGTAGACCACGGGCTGATACCAGCCTTTAGGGCTGGTGTTCAGTTACTACTGATTGCCACCAAGGTCTTGTTGGAAGAGATTACAGATTACCGATCTTTCCACTGGTGGACAAGTCACCCCTAGAACACCAGCCTCTTCCCTGCCCCACATTCCCCGACAGAAAGCATCAACACAGAACCTCTGTGCTCTCTCCTGTACTAGGCTCCAATATTTCTTATGGCACCTGTCTGTGATGACTGTGATGAATAATGAAAGGTAGCACTAGTTTGTTTTATAGCAGATGTGTCTTCTCAGAACTTTTGTTCATCTTGTTTTATGAGTAGACATTTTAATGAGTTCATGCCTCTATAGCTCATAAACTGGTGCCTGCTTGTAGTAAATATTTAATAAATTCCAGCTATTACTATGATTAATTTTATTGGTGCTCTTTGTTTCAGGCTAAGCCTGTCATTTAAGGGTGAGGGTGGTGGGGACTACTAAACCTTTGCCTATCCTTGCAGGAATCTCCTCCTTCTATTCCATTTAAATCTTCTTATCAGACCAATTTGCTTCATTCAGTCACCACACCATTTCCTGGGGAAGCAAACCTCAGATTATATCGAGCTTGGTAAGGATCTGTTTTGTTTTACTTTCTCCAATTTAAAATTCTGTGACCTTGGGCAAACCACTGGAACTTCTACTTAGTATACTGGTTTCTTTGTCTGCAAAAGGCTAGGATCAGACCTACTGAGGGAGACTGAGCAAGAGTTAGCTCTGGCACCCCGGCCCTGACACATGCCTCCCTACTGGGAAGCATGGGGCGTGGCTTCTGTGCAGGCTCATGGGTGCTGACCTGCCCTTCACCAGGGTTACCCAGGCAGTAGCAGCTTCTCTAGGTTCTTCTCTCCAGTCTTCACCATCCAGAATCTTCTACGAATTCTGATGAGACCATCTGGAAACACAGGCACTGTACATGTAACAACACTGTTTGAATTTGCAATTCTTCCTTACATAGGAGCTGGGGGAACTTACTCTCTTTTGAAAAGTTTTTCTCCTTATAAGCTGATTCGGACACAGTATTCCCCATCATTTCTCCTCTGTTGTGTCTTAACCTCTTTTCTCTTCATCTTGTTAAAGCTCTCACAGACCTATAGCAACCAAGTAGAGAACTTGAACTCAGAACAATATCTTCCTTGGACAGGAGGAGGGAAAGGTGATAGCCGTGCTTTGCAAATGTAACGTCCTGGGTTCTTTCTCTTCTTCCTCCTCCACGTCTCATTTGTGTGAATTACTCTCCTGGCCAACAGTCCCACACCCCAGGGCTCTGAGCTGGTCCTGTTAAGAATTGCAGTCACATGACCACATTAGTAGTGTGGAGTTTTGAGCACAGGCAAGCACAGTGTCTGGATAGAGGTCTAGAATGGTGTTATGGTCTAGGATTACATGTTGTGACGAAAATCTACTAAAACCAATATATCAAAAAAAAGACAAAACACATTTCACAAAGTGAGATGAGACAGGCAGACAAAAGACCAATGCAAGTTCTTCAACAGTCTAGAAGAGATTCTCCCAACAAAGACCACCCCTCTTCACCTTGTGTTTGTGCACCTCTGTCTTCTACTTCTATAAGACCAAGATATCATGTGGAGTCCACTCATGGCAAAATTTCACAGGAAACAAAGGTCAAGTTTTCGTGTACTTTACCTTTGAATATCCCTAGCATTGCCACCTGAGAGGTTTCTCTGAGCACTTGGTTCAGGTTTGCCAGTGTACCCGCTTTGTGTACTTGTAATAGGTTTTGTAATGAGTTCTTTAAGTCTGCAAATCTCATCCCACATTGTGAGATCTTCTGGAGGGAAGGTCCCAGTCTTCTTTATGTCTATGTCTCTAATATCGAGCGCACATGGTTGAGCTCAGGGCACAATTCAAGTGAATAAATGTGTGTACATATACACGTATGCATCAATGTTCAAATACCAAAAGAAAAATGTTCTCCTGGGGCTGGGAAGGTGGCTCAGTGGTAGAGTGCTTGCCTTGCATGCATGAGGCCCTGGGTTTGAGTCCTCAGCACCACATAAGCAGAAAAAGCCAGAAGTGGCGCTGTGGCTCAAGTGGTAGAGTGTTTGCTTTGAGCTGAAGAGCTGAGGGACAGCGCCCAGGCCCAGAGTTCAGGCCCCACAACCTACAAAAAAAAGAAAAAGAAAAAGAAAAAAGAAAAGAAAAATGTTCTCCTTTACATGGTATTGAAGTGTGTCCAAATGCAAAGCAAGCACGCAATAGTTAACCTACCCCATCTTAGATTTTTTTCTGTGTGTGAATAAGAGGGGAAACACTCCAAGTCTGCCTACATACCCAATGTATTCTTCAGCTCTTTCTCTTTTAGCCTCAGCGTCCGTGTTCCACCCGCTAAGCCATCTATCTGGCAAGCCACATAGGATTCATCACCCAGAGATGACCAGTTCCTTTACCCACTTGTAGCAACCCAAGACAGAGATACATGGGGTAGTCAGCGAGGCATAGGGAAAGAAGACCAGAGTGGATCCTGCATTGTTAATCCCACTTTTCCCCAAGTCTTTTCCATCCCTTCCTATCACAGAAGAAAAACTAACAAGACAATCTACAATCTGGATCAGATGGGGCAAGAGGGAGTGTCTTCTCTCCTTTTTTGTTTACGTGCAGACTTTGAAGACCGCTATGTGGGAAGGAGCATTCCAAGAACAGGAAGGATGCCCACCCCCAGTCTCCTGCCTGGTCTGGTGGTGGTGGGACCAACAGAATCATGTCTGGCTTGCCTGGCGCCATCTTCATGCAAGGCTAATGCAGGAAGTTGCTGCTTAAAGATAAGGGAAACCACAGTCAACACCCTTCTGCCATAATCTGGTGGAGTCAGCCTACAGAAAGTTAAGAGGCTCTGCAGCCAGGTGTGTGGGGAAACCCAGGGCTCATGACCTCAGGCATTATCACCCTTACAAGCTTAGGTTGGTACTTCTGCTTCATGGGAGGAGGGCAGGTTTCATGAGCATGGGTCTAGAAATCCCTCTCAAGATGACAGGGGCAATGAATTAACCTACTCACTCACTCTTGCCAAAAGGCAAGGAACAAAGGCATCACTTTAAAGTGAAAATAAAAAAGACAAGTCTGCTGAGACATAAAGAATGCCAGTAGTTGCTTGAGAATTAACTGTAAAGTGGCATAATAGATGTTTATGGGGTGATAGAAATATCTAAAATTGAAATATGATTGATGCCAGGTGTATGACCTGGTAAATTCAACTAACTGCCTGCTTAAAATAAGTGAATTTCATGGCATGCAAAGTATACCTTTATAAAGTTCATTTAAAAATGGGAGTATTCAGCTTGCCACTTCCTTCCTTAAATAGTTATGCAGGATTCACTGTCCTACAGAAAAAAGCCTAACAAAATCTATTAGGTCTTTAATCTCTGCCAACCTCTTTTTCTAGCCCCTGCCCCCCATTCCACCTGCAAATCAAACTGCTTCCAGTTCTCCAAACACACTAGCTCTCTGTCTCTCTCTCTCTCCAGAGTTCTCCCACCAATTCCTCCTTAACAAGTCACTCTAGATGGCTGTGTGTGTGTGTGTGTGTGTGTGTGTGTGTGTGTGTGTGTGTGTGTGTGTGTGTGTGTAAAACCATATCAAGCCCAGCCCTCCAAGACTGGCAGAAGACAGAATGAGCAGGCCTGGACTGCTGCACTCATGGGTTACATGCACGTCCTCTTCCTTGGGATGCACCATGCTCTCAGAGGACTCCTCTCCAGAGTCCCAGACTGTATTAAAATCTGCCTCCTGTGGTCCAGAAGTCCAGTTCAGTTTGTACTGCCATTTTAGCCAATTTTTTCTTATTCCACCTATAAATGAATCCTTTCTATGTCCCATGTGTTAGAGACAATGCTAGGGTCAAGGAAAAGAAAACATAAATCAGTAAAGTTCTCATCTCTAAGAGCTGACACTCAATTAGAAGACATAAGGACATAAAAACAGGATTCCTAGAGATGTCTCTAAGGCAGAAGTTCTCTATCAGGGCGTTCAGGAAAACATCCTAAGGACCAGCCAGCTATCACAGGGTACAGCCTACCCCAGGTCTATCAAGCCTGGTAGTTATTCTGGGTACCAGCATTTAATGAAGTTAACGCATGAGTTCAATGCCTCTATTTCTGAAAACTGTGGATGTCAAATCCTTACATGCAGAACTCGCAGACACAGGATGCTGACTCTACTCACAGAGATAAGCAATCTGTTTCAAAAACAGAAACAATTGTTATCTCATCAGTGGCTCCATACAGCTACTGCAATTCCAGAAGAATCTGCTGTGGAGCTTGGATGTTTTAGATGAGTGACCGTTCAGTGATGAAAAGAGTTCCAGATGAAGCACATGTCTCATTAGAAAGGAGGCTACTCTAAGAAAGTCATGTTTGTCAGACCAGGAATGATTCTATATGCCAGACAACGGACTAACAACCAAAATATACAGAAAACTCAAAGTACTAAACTCTGTTTGGACTCCAGATCTTAGATTGCTGAAAGATACCACTTCCCCATGACTCCATATGTATGTGACTATAAAAGGATGTGGAAAGATTAGTAAGCTAGCAGCATGTATGGGAAAATGGACAAATAGTAGAGAAAAGTATTGGATAATAAATCTCTAAAAGAAACAAAGAGAAAACTTAGTTCACAGGGAGACAGAACTGATCAGCGTCACCCCAGAATTCATTTTCTCTTTATTATTATTTTTTCTGTTCTGCTTTGTTCTGCTTTAGTAAGAGCCACCCACACAGACTATTGTGTAAACAGAAGATGGTAATCTTTTCCTACTATCCATTGGACAACTTCTAACCAGGGTCTGTGCTCCACTTTCTGGGGCAAAAATTCCAACAGGGCAACCAACTATTGGATTAAACGATTGATATTGTTTGCACAGGCCAACACAGCACAAGAGACAAATGCATGCCCCTTGAAAAGTCATTCTGTTAAGCAGACTGATTAAAGATCCGCATACCTGGAACCAGATGAGTGTAAATAACTTCACAAGACCCCGACCCCTACCGCATGACCACTGTTATTACTCAGTGCCCTGAGTCACTGTCTAGTCAGAACAAGCATTTGGTGTCAATTCTCCAAACAAATGACATGATTTGGTGAGCTGGTTTACAAAACAAGACATGAACATCTGTTGCTTGCACAATAACCTCCAAAAATAGCACACACATTTGTTCCCAGAGTTAGAGAGCACCACCGATCTAGCATCAAGTGCTAAGGCTGAAGAGACAAGTATATACCAAAAAGAGAGACTTTGGATGACTGAAAACTTTTTCTTTGACCTATAAGAACTGAGCATTCAGACTTCTAACACTGTCCATTCTTTTCCTTAAGCTCCAGCCTGTTGGAATATGGTAGTGTGTTGAATCTGGATTGCGACTCATTAGTGTTAGATAAATTAAATCGGTAGTTGAATTAGGTAGCTGGTAAAAGAACACCACGAGGTATTCAGGGAGGAAGTTTTCAAACAGCTCCCCCCCCCCCCAGCCCCCGCACTGTGCATGGTGGAGAGGCCTATGTTCCACCAGGGTTTAAGTAGGGCAGGGGCAGGGAGAATGTGTGGCCAGGTGAGGGAAGGTGTGGCCACGCCAGGTGCAGATATGACCTCAGGGCCTGGGACCCTCCCTTGGTCCAATGGGAGGCGGGACTTGGGAGAGCCCAGGATGTAATCTTGGCGGGAAGATGACTGCCTCCAGGTGTGCCAGTTACCTAGGTGACACAGGTACTGGGTGGAGACTTAGCCAAGAGGTGGGAAGGCCAGGGCCTGCATGTCCCAGGGCAGACCTTACAAGTAGTTCCTAGAAAGTCCAGAGAATCTGCTTATCTTTGAGTGGTGATGCCATTTGCCCAGGACTAAGCACCTCTTACAATGTAGTTCTACATCAGTCACAATTTTGTTTTACCCAAAGCAAGCAAACCATTGCCTCTGCTGGAAACCTGTCAGAGGTACAGAATTCAGATCCCAAGAGCCAGGCATAAGATTCTGTAGAGGAGATTGTGCTAGTTAACTTTCTGTTCCCTAGAAAAGATACCTAAGAGAAATACCTTGAAGGGGCAAAGAATGACTTTTGGTTCATCATTTCAGAGGTTTCCATCCATGATGGGTTTCTCTATTGTTCTGTGAGTCAGAACATCGTGAAAGAAGGACGTGGCAGAATAAAAACTCACCTCATCGTTGCTAGGAGAGTGAGCAGGAGGCAAGGACAGCAGAGTTTCAGGTGGAATCCACCTGAGACTTGAGTTCTTGTTGCCTTCATCTATGCCCCACCTTCTAAGTTTCCATTCGTTCTCAATAGCCCATCAAGTCATGAATCCATCAATTGAGTAGTCCGTTGGACTCGATTACTCCCACAAAATCCCACCTCTGACTAATTACAATCAATAATTAATCTATATACAAGTGACTCAACTACTCAAAAGTTCTGCAAAAGTTTCACCTCTGAGCCCTGTTGCATTACACACTATGCCTTCAATGCATGAGCCAACGGGGGAGGGGCATTTCAGGTCTGAATTATGGTAAGGACTGTGCACAGCTACTCACTTAAGGCTTGCTTATTATGCAATATTAAGAATGAGCCGTATATCAGGGGCCTATCACATAGATTTAGCTTTGAAGATGGCAGGGGGGCCTTGGGAGCCAACATGTAATGGGTTACAAGATCCACCAGAGGGAGCCAGAGAGCAGACACAGAGCAGGGGGTGGCTGCAGGAAGAGTCCTCGATTTTTTCCCTTTGTCTTGTTAGCATATATTTTCCCACACAGTTTTTTTTAACAGCTGCAAAAAAGTTAGTTGAAAATATACTTAAGAAAATGCAAATAATTACAATAATATATTATTAATAATTACCATTAAGTTAATTTTGCATATATAAATATGAGAGAGCATCATTCCTGCTTAGTGAAGGCCATTTCTTGAACAAGATATGCAAATTACTAACCACAAGAAACATACTTACGAGCTACAGTACAGCTAGCATGACTCTGACATCTTCCATTCACCAAGAGACACCTTTGAGGAGATAGCCAGGAATGTCATAGAGTATGAACAAATAGTTACAAAGTATATAACCAACAAAATACATAGAGAAGTCCTCCTACATCTCAATAGGAAAGTAGAATTTTATTAGGAAAAAATGTGCAAAGGAAGGACTTACATAGGCAGGATAATCTCAATAGCCACTAGGTATTCCCCTCACTATACTCAGAAAAACTTTAAGTTAAAAACAAAATTTAAATCCACTTGTGGAACTGCAGATTGGTGGAAACACTTTGGAACACAGATGAGAATTTTCTAGTGAATTCATACTGCGTAGACTTCCTTCCCCAGCAATTCCACCCACCATGTGTGAGAGTATTCTCCAAATCAGAACAGAAATGCAACAAATGGAAAATCCAATGGATACAATATGGCAGTAATTTTCTTCACTGCTCAGGGGCCTCCTGCTGAACTCCAGCTCACAGCTGGTGAGGAAACTACTTTTGTCAGGATGGGAGGGAGGATTGCTTCTGGATTTCAGATAGTTGCAAAGGCCTGAGTCCCGGACAAATTTTAAACATTTCCCCTGTGAGTTTCTAACAAAATCAAAGAAGTTGCAGGACCAGTACATGTCAGGGACTATGTGCGGACTTTTGCCATGAGCTGCTTGTTTGCTTTATGAGTTTATTTTTTCCAAATATTTAATACATTCAGGTGGTTTTTAATTCAAGACCATATAATAATATATGCAATGAAAAATCTCCTTTCTTCCACTTCCTTCTCTGCCAATATCTTCCTCAGGTCACCACAAGAGTCTCTGAAACTGAGATGTACACACTTTTTGTTCTCCAAATACAGAAACATAATCATAGTCAGTAATTGTAGCCGTAAACTTAGTTAAACTTAAAGTACTGAGGAGAAAAACTAGGCGGGAACAAGGAAGGGGGTGGCACTGTTCAAAAGAAAATGTACTCATGGGGCTGGGAAGGTGGCTCAGCAGTACAGTGCTTGTCTTGCATGCACTAGGCCCTGGGTTCGATTCCTCAGCACCACATAAGCAGAAAAAGCCAGAAGTGGCACCGTGCTCAAGTGTTAGAGTGCTAGCCTTGAGCTGAAGAGCTCAGGGACAGAGCCCAGGCCCAGAGTTTAGGCCCCATGACCAACAGAAAAACAAAACAAAACAAAATAAAACCCAAGAAAATATACTCATTACCTGACTTAT
This sequence comes from Dipodomys merriami, assembly GCF_024711535.1. Classification (NCBI taxonomy): domain Eukaryota; kingdom Metazoa; phylum Chordata; class Mammalia; order Rodentia; family Heteromyidae; genus Dipodomys; species Dipodomys merriami. The sequence continues at coordinate 12,787,639 of NW_027205048.1, read as the reverse complement.
ATAACTGGAACCCCTCTGTACATCACCTTTAAATGAAATTTTTAAACCCAAAAAATAAAAATAAAATTAAAGTACTTCACCTTGTCTTTTCCATTTAGCCATATTTGTTGGAGATATTCCTACATAAAGATGTTTCTTCCTTTTTTAAAAAATTGTTCCTGTAGCCCTGTACTTTAAGTAGTATTTCATGTGTGGCTCACCAAAACTGTCCAGCCCATTACTAGACAATTTGATGTTGTTGTTTATTGTGTTTTTGTGTTGGTACTAAGGATTAAACTCAGGGCTATGGATGCTGTCTCTGAACTGTCTGCTCAAGGACAGCACTCTACCATTGAGCCATACCTCTTCTTCTGTCTTTTTTTTTTTTAAGTTACAGACTTTCCTACCTAGGCTGACTTTGAACTGCGATCCTTCAACTCAGCTTCCTAGCTAGAAGCTAGGATTACAGGCGTGAACCACCCACCCCAGCAATCATCACCAGATATTTGAGTTTGTCATGGTCGCTGTTGTCCAAACAAGTTTACATTAACTAACTTTTGCATCTTTGATTTTTGTAACTGTCATTAGGCCAAAGACTAAGTATACTGGTCATTTTGCATATATATTGCCAAATTACCTTTCCCAGGGCTTGTGACAAAATCCATTCCAACTAACACCATTCCTCACCCCGCCTCTGCAGCTGGGACTTGGGAAGCATCTAGCTGAGCCTGACCCCAGTCCCAATGCTAAGCACCTGCACAGGAAGCAGTCAGATGCCGGTGGCACTGGTTTTCAGTAGAGAGGGAGGCATGTGGCACAGCATGATACCAGAATGCTGTGAGAAATGGACGGAGAGTCAGTTATTCCATAAGGAGGTCTTCCGAGGAGGCACAAAGAAATCTGGGCCCTGAGAGGCAAGCATATAGGCAAGGGACAGACAGATGCTTGAGGGACAGACAGACAGATGCTCCAGATACAGTTGTAGGTGGTCCCTGGATACTTGTTTCCAAAGCTACAGATAAAGCAGTACTCAAGCTAAGGCTGGAGAGGAAAGTGCATACCAGACAGACTCTAGGTGATGGAAAACTCTTTTCCTTTGTCCTGTGGGAACTGAGCTCTCAGATGACTGCCCAGCCCCACTCTTTCTCTCTCTTCCTAGGGATCCAACCTATCAGAGTGCGGTACTGTGTGCCAGTTTCACCCCAGGAGGCCTAAAATGCAGACCTCACAATAGCCTCCAGACAGGCAGGTTATGATGCAGGCGCTGCTCATGACTGCCCCTTGAGGTCCCATTAAACTATCTTGGGAACAAACTGCAGGTATTAACACCTCCTCCCCCAGCCTATTGCCAGAGTATGGTCCGAGAGTGGGAGAAAGGCTGCCAGGGAATGGAAACCCTTCGAGCTCTGTACCTGAAGGCCCAAGAAAGGCCCACCGCGGAGGGGAAGTGGAGTAAGAATAGAAGGACAGACAGAGTTTTCAGTGTCATCTCTTTGTCCCCGTATGGAGAGTTCGCATCTTGCCAGGAGAAGCTGTGTCCTGTGACACCAATGAGGTGAGTGTGATCTGGGCTTCCAGCGCATTCGTGGGAGGGAAGCCCCTTACCCACTGTAGGGTTATTCTCTGTGAGGTTCTCACTGCCAAAGGGAAACGAAGAATGGTTCTTTCCGGAATTCTAACCCATCGGCCTTTCTGCCTTCCAGGATATGGACTAATTTCTCCAGATCAGATCCACGTATTGCCTTTGGGAAATACTCCCCCTTGGAAAAAGAGATTCTAGTAAGTTTACACAGACAGATGTCCCTCCAAAGTTTGCCGGTTAAACTAGGGGAAGCCCCAGGTTCAATACCCATCCAACATCACAGTCTTGCCAGTGGATGCAAATTGGCCAATCCTAATGGTGGATTCCACACTCACACAGCAAAATATTCTCTTACTTAAAGGTTCTGGTTAGAATAAAGCGTAAATGATAATGACACAACTACCTTTTTCTTTTTCTTTTCCTTTTGAGTTTTCCCCTTGCAGTTTTATATTCACATGCATTGTCTTGAGGTTTCTCAGTATCTGTCAGGTCAATAAAATTCGAATTCATAGGAGATCAGGGAGAAGTCAGGATCTGAACACTGGATTGTCTGACCCCCAAGGTCTGCCCCTCTTTCCCACTACCAGAGACTCAAACACTCTCAGCAAAGGAGGGAGTACAAGCCAGGAGCCAATCATGTCAGGCAGTGGCTACCTAGCTCGGGGCAGTGACATTTTAACCATCTCGTGTGTTGTCAGCGTCTAGGTGGCGTTCACACGGTAGCAGCAAGAAGGTTCTTGGCTGCTAAAGCGAACGAAGAACGGAAAATGATGAAGCAACTACAGTCCATTTCTCCAGAGTTCAACCAAGTGACAGAATGTAGAGAACTCTCCTCTCCTTGCATTATGTGTAAGCCTACAGAGAAAATATGGACGGCGAAAATGATGATACCTGCAGAAGAATTTAAAATGCCCGTGCGCGAGAAAGCCAACATCAGCAAGCACATAGAAAGGATGCAGCTGGCCCGGGCCCAACAAAACGAGTGCACAGTGCACATTGCGAAGTTCGGAAACTCTCCAGTTCTATCTGGAGCAGGCCTGGGCCTTCCAGAGAAAGACAAGTCCAGGGAAGAGGGAAATCACCCCAGCTGTGATTCCTCTGATAACACCAAGCAGGAGGAGAGCGAGGAGGCCGAAGACAAACCCATAAAAAGGCGAGAAATGAAAGTGGATGTCACTTTTAAGTCAGAAGAACCCAAAAAGAGACTGAAATACCATCGAAATGATTGCCAGCCATTCCTCCAAAAGAAACAGGAACGGTGCATCACAGGCCAAACCAACCGCAATCTCTTCTCCTTGGCCAAATTCCCTGGCGATCTGATGCTCTTGCGTCAAGGTTTTATATCTGAGGGATTCCCCCCCAGATAGGGACCAAGACTTACCCCCAACCCCAGTAAGAGAGGGCTGGCAAGAGTGCTTTGAATCCATATTTTAAAAAAACAAAAGAAAAAAACAAAAAACTTTATTTCTCACAGGCAACCACGTGTTCCGATCCTTATTTCTTTGGGACACGCTGGCCCATTCTCTTTCACTTTTGTCTTCTTTGGGGACTTTAGCTTCCTCTGTTCTAGCTCTAGTGATTTTCAAAGTAAGACTTAGTTGGGAACGCTTCCTAGTTTCTGACCTCACCAACAGCCCAGGCCTCCTCGATCTCACCTGCTCCCACAGAAAGGAGGCCTCTGTCTCTTCTTGCTCCCTTGGATCCAATATCAGTTATTTGTTTCCACCAAACGATCACCCCAAAGGAAGGGACTTAAAAAGAAATCATCTCAGTTGGCTTGTGGTTTGTGGATAGGGAATTTAGTCCACTGTTGAGGGGGGCCTGCTGGTGTCAGTCTAGAGCTCCACAAAAGTCAGCACCTGCTGCAGGTCAGCAGGTAGATTTTTGCCGTGGGAGCTGATTACTCTCCTCCGGGTCAGTGGAGATGCCTGGACCACTCATTTCCTTCCTGCAGCGGCCTGGCCCAGGCTGGTTCACAGGTAACAGGAAGCATCGAAGACTTCCTGAAACTAAGGCTCAGAAACAGCTGTCAGGAGTGAGTTATGTCAGACACATAGGTGGGCACCCTTCCGTCTGTCCACAATGTCACAATTTCTTGGATAACCATAAATTCACAGCACACACCCATCCCCTTGGCATTGATTTGCCAAATACCACTGGCTTTGCTTATAGCTGTGAGTCAGCAAATGGCTTTTATGTCCATCTCAATGACCCATACTGTGTCTCCATCACACATTGCACTTCACAATAAGAAGGAAGATGCAGACGGCTACTAAGGGGTTGAAGTGGCTTTAGGGTTCAAATAAGCATTTGCCGTGAGATTCTGGCATGGTGAGTCTGACGTGTGGAGGCCAGGGCAGAGAGCTCATCCACAGATGCTCAGGGTGGCCCTGCCGGTGGTCGGATGAGATATTAGCAAATCCAGTGATGTGTCAAGAACACTTGAGTTGCTCCAAGGCACGAGGTTGGTTCCAGGTTGGATCAACAACAAATTCCACCGGTGATGTTACAGGGCCAAGCTGAGCGGAAGTGCCTGGAAGTCAGTGTTCATCGTCTGCTGGTATGTGACGCATGCCTCAGATGGTCTAAAGAGGTCCTCGTGCGCGGCCGTGCTGTGCGGTGCTTCTGATGTGATGAAGCCTGTGCCAGCCATGAGACTCTGGACACGATGTTGTAGCTGTAACCCTCTCAGGTGGATCATGTAAAGGAAGGGCACCCATTTTCATACATGCATATGACGTACTTTGGTTTCACGCCTCACCTCATCCTCTCCTTTGCCTTTTTGTCTCAACTACAGGCTCCCCAAACATTTCCCCTCTCCCCTTACTTCTACACTCTTTAGTTTTTAGGTGTAGACTCTATCTATCTATCTATCTATCTATCTATCTATCTATCTATCTATCTATCTATGTACATATATATACACACATACACATATATATATGAAATATGTACATATATATATATATATATATATATATGAAAGAGAACAAGTGATATTTGTCTTTCTTAGTCTGGGTTATTCTGCGAAGCATGGTGATTTCTAGCTCTGTCCATTGTTCCCCAAATGATGTATTAATAATGCATTGTGTGCATATACAGCGTTTTCTTTATTTTCTTTTTTTCTTTTTCCTTTTTCCCTTCTCTTCCCTCCCCTCCCCTTTTCCCCTTCTCTTGAACTAGAGTTTAAACTCAGGTCTTTGTTTTGACTAGCCAGGCGCTTTTGCTGCTGAAGTTGAGTGCTGTAGGCTGGGGTCACCTGCAGAAAGTGGGTCTAAGGTGGCGGCCAAATTGAGGATCCAATAAGCTGGAGGCTCCTGAAATGAAGCACCCAGTCTCGCACTTTGGGCATGGTCAGACTTCATCTTGAGGAGACACTCCGGGCTCTTTCTGGATCCATTCCCAGGCTTGTGCGCTACCTTGAACAAGCTTAGATAAAAAGGAGGAAACAAATACTCTCGATGATGCTAGCAGCTCTATCTGACCACCTCACCTTCCCCCTCTGTGCCATACATCTCCTGTTCCTGCACCAGGCCTCCAGTGTGCCCTGAAACAGGGTGTTGTAGGTCATCAAGAGCCTGGGTGGGGCTGGGACTGCTGTCAGCAGCCCTGGGGGTGAACCCCTGGTTCTTTAGGGGACATATGGGGGGATCTCAGCCTAGGTCTGAGACATGACTCAGCTGAAAGTTCCCTACCTGAAGGGTAGGCCTACCTCACAGAGATGAGGTGGTCAATGAGGTAATTCCGGGGAAATCAGGGGTGGTTAATGCAGCATTAGACTTAGTAAGCGCTTCCTAATTACTTCCTGTTGGCAGAGGTTTATAATACCTCTCAGGCCTAGGTCAAGATCACCTCCAGCAGTCATTTCCTTCAATCTGCACAGCTACCTCTTAGTCAAAACCACCCCCATCCATCACCTGAACAAAAGCAAGTTCTTTCTCCAAGGGCTCCCAGAACTCAAAAGTCCACCCAATAGCCCATGGTAATTGTTTTTTTAAAACATAAATCACGTAAAATTATTATGAATTGAATTGTGCATTTCTGTAGATTGCTGTCAGCATGTAGTAGGTAGATGGAATTAGAGTTATATTGATTTTAGATAGAAATATCGACATTAAACTAAATGTTGGTGGTACTTGCCTGAGTCATTACCATTTAGACTAGCATTGCAGTAGGCCAACAGCTATCATAAGCAAACCAGAAGTGAAGGTTTTATGAAAAGGGATTTGCATTTCCTACTCTGTACATTTAAGAGATAAACTCCAACAAGGTATACTTTTTAAATAGTTTTCCTTTTTCAGAGCTTTTTAAGGAACTCATACATGTATACTTTGCAATTTGTTTTTGTTTTGGTGTGTGTGTGTGTGTGTATGTGTGTGTGTGTGTGTGTGTGTGTTACTAGGGATAGAATTCCAGGCTAGGGGCTTCGTGATTACTTTCTATGAAGCCCTTGGCTCCAAACTTGGTGATATTAAGACTTTCAAATCAAGGAAACAAATTCTGACTTAGCTAAAGCACTATTTATTCAATGGATTATAACAACAAGTAGAAAGCTCCCATCACAGGATTGGTGACTATCTGGAGGTCAGGAGAAAGCAAGTTGGTTTTCCATGGAGGAGGGTGGAGGCTGAAGACCTGAGGGAAGGAAAGGGAGAGCAGGTTATGTCCTCAGATGTTTTCAAGAATCTGCTTCCCCACGGCTGGCTGATTTCTGGAAGTATTTTCATGGGCATTCCTCCCCTTTTCCGTGTTGCTCTGAGAGGGGAAACAGAGCGTATGAGGCAGCTTCACTAAAGCTTAGTTAGGCAAGTTCATTCTGGGAACCTACATTTAAGAAGGAAAAAATAGAGGGTGTGGGGGGACCATGTGTAGGTTGTATTTAAGAGCCGTTTTGAGGGTAGGCGGTGGGAAGGATAGATACCCCGTCTTCTGGAAGCCACAGGGAAGGTTGGCTTTTCATGACGAGCCATTCCTTAGAACACGAATGGGGGGATTTCCTTCCCATTCTGTTCCTCAATACAACAGGGCTCAGGGAAGGGGTTCAGTATTGTCAATATGACTGTGTCTGCCACAGATGTGTCCTAGGACCAACTGTACTCTACTTTGCATAGAACTCAGCTTGTATTGTTGCACCTGGTTAAGTGTAAGACAAATACATAATACATACAGTCAAGTTAACTGTATCACAAGGCCCCCTCTCGCCACCACACACATCCTTGCTCTGCCCTTGGCCCTATGCTTACAGGATTCTCATTTATCTCCTCATGACGGAGCTGTCCTCCGCTCTGCAGGGGAGGCTCTGCCTTCCTATAACACAGGCTCATTCTCTTCCCACTCCAACTCGTGATGCTAGTCAGAGAGGAGGGTGCAGAGTCTCAGGGACTCTCCCAGTTGTGAGAGTGGAGGGTTGGAATGGACCTTCAAAGATTAGACTAGAAAGGATATTGAGTCTTAAGGCTGCTGTGGTTGGTACAGTTTGGGCCATGAATGTGTCCCTCCTCCTGGGCATTTTCCTCCCTGTGAACCATGTGGACTCTAACCCCAAGCCATGTGAGTTGCTGGGAAGGCTAAAATAACAATAGCAAACTTACATTTGCTCCTGGCAAGTAAAGACATTGCTGCTGAAGAGTTACCTACATGGAAAAATGATATGAAGCCAAAGTTACTGACAAGACCTCTCACGGTGGAGAGGCCTCAGGCTGCAGAAGTCTGGAGCTGAACAGAGAAGAGGGGGCACCGAAGAAGCCCGGGCCTGCCAGCGCCCACACACCAGCTCAGTCCCTACTTCCATTTCCATTCTCTTCTTCCACTCAAAGTACAATGTCCCTACACCTGACCCACAGTCAGAAAACTCAACACGCTAAAAGGACTTAGTGAAGAATCTGCTCTGTCCTGGACAAGACTGGATATCCAGTCCCTTTCATTCTAGCCTGTCCCTTCCTGTAAAGTCTTTAATATCATTCACGATCAATTGGAAATTGAAGTAAATTGAATAAAATTTCTTGTTCAGAGACCAAGAACCATCTCATTGATGGCGATCTCACCATTGATGAAAATTTCACCTGAGTTAAAGACCTAGATTCAAGCCTATGGCATCGCTCAGTCTCTGTGGTGTGGTGTGTTATGGGAGACAGGGACTCGGCCTGAAGATGGCCTGGTTATACCGTCGTCACACTTCAGGAGGGCTCCATCACAGGTGTGCCTCTGGAGAAGGGAACTTTAAGAGCTTTTGTTAAAACCCGTAGATCCTGGTGCAGCGATACACCCATGTCAAATTATGAATGCTGCACATGTTCTGGATGTTGTGTACGTGTTCTGACTTTAAGATAATAACAAGTGCTAGTTTACATAGTCCTCTCCATAGCTTGTAAGAAAAATATGGTGCAAAAGGAGAGAGGACTCCCCCAAAGCCACACAGGTGTCAAGAACAGACTGGGCCAGATATCTTGTTATAGTTACCTTCTTGATGAGAGTTTGAGCGTAAGTTAACTGGCCCCTTCTAATGGAAGACATCAGTGTGCTACCAGAAGGGATGAATCTGTTGGCCAAACACATTACCGAGCCTCCAGGCATCTCTGGGAGCACCAAATGTTTGGCCTGCTCTATGTTCCGCCCACATTATCAGGCATTGTGAGCCACCGCAACAGAGCGGTCTTCCTCATAGAACTGAAGGGACTAAGAAAACTAGCATTCATTAGTCTTTTCCTGGGGAGGAACATACAAAGAAACAAAAAAATCACAGGGATTATAAATATGTTAGAAAGAAAAAAAATATTTGTGTCCCTCTATCTTAGGGTTCATTTCGCTTAACATCATCTTATATGGTCATATGTACATAGCTTTAGACCTTTTCTACTTGTTCTACATATGTACCTGTTATTCCGAATAGTTCATCCTAGGTGGTATAACCCCTGTTTTCACTGTATTTGATGTTGGTGCCCTGCATCTTGTATAATACATCTCTAATTTGGGGTGGGGGTGGGGAAGGAAAAAAACAAAATGCTTCAATAGGGATACAGGTTGATCCATTTTAACAATGAGCTGTACAAGACACTATGTTGAAAACGAACTTTACAACTTTGGTGGGGGGAAGGGTGGGGAGGGCTGCAGGGGAGTTGTGGAGGTGGAAGGGAAGGGATGGTAGGGGATAAAAAAAGGAGGAGCAACAATGCTGATAGGAAATGTACTCATTGCCTTGTTCATGTAATTGTAACCCCTCTGTACAGTATTTTTACAATAAAAAATGTACAAAAAAAAAAGAAAATAGCAGGTTTCAGGTGATGATTGAAGCTTCAACGCAAAGCTTCAGTTAAGATAGGCCGGGTGCTGGTGGCTCACTCCTGGAATCCTAGCTACTCAGGAGACTGAGATCTGAGAATCAGGGTTCGAAGCCAGCTTGGGCAGGAAAGTTCCCAAGACTCTGATCTCCAATGAATCATAGAAAGAGCCAGAAGTGAAGCTGTGGCTCAAGTGGTAGAGCACTAGCCTTGAGCTAAAATCTCTCAGGGATCGTGTCTAGGCCATGAATTCAAGCTCCAGGACCAGCCAAAAAAAAAAAAAAAAAAGGAAAAGGAAGGAAAGTGGATCTCACTTTATGTGTGGTTTATAAAAATCTAGCATTTCAATGTGTCTGAAGAGATGAATGAATAACATGGCTGAGCACTGTATAGATGGAGTTTGTTCCAGCACCACAGAGCACATAGCAAGGTTTGTATAGGATGGAGAGCATCAGCAGGAAGCCCTTCCACCATCCCATACCTGCCTGAACCGCATAGAAGTATAAATCAAAGGAAGAAGGTGGCTGGCTTGGCTCTCTGGAGTATTTGATAGTCAGACAGTTGGTGGAGGAATGGAATTTCAGATATAAACCTTCACAATACTTCCCCAAAGACTGAGACCCTGGAGGTCCATCCAGGATTTCCACTTCCTCATTTTCACAGGTGAGGCTGTGGGCCAAGGGGAAAACAGAAGTCAATGTCGGGAATGGTCCTCCTCTTGTCTGCAGTCTCCCTTCACCAATGATCCAAACCCAGATCCCAAAGCTCAGAAAGGAACCAACATGACAGACGAGGTTCCATCTGACCCTCATCATCCTCCCTGAAAGCTTTTGTCCACCTGGGAGAGACGTGGTTCCCAGGTGTGATGGATTCCAAGGCCTAACCTATGGGTCTAAAACTCCCATTCAAGTTTTTAATTCCAGGTAACTGCTGCGTATAAGACCCCCATAAGTATAAAGACAGAATCACAATGGAATACCCCTTGAGCCACAATCTGTGTGGCCGCTGTATCTGCCTCCACTCCAACTCTCCTGGCAGTTGAGGCTGGAGATGGGGGTGCAGATGGGAACAATCTAGGCTTCCTTTATACATGGCAGAGAAGGAGGGACCTAGCACTCTAATAAGAGACCAGCTATGCATGGGATGGATTCAGCTCTGTGAAATCCCCCATTTCTGTCCCCCTCTGTGCTTGTCAAGCCTTGAACTTGTACCCCGCTTCTCACCAAGGCACCGGACACCTCGTGCTGAGTTCCTGGGGAGCTGGAACCTGTCTGGGGTATCACAAGACAGCCTACCAGGACACATGTGGCTCTTTTTAGGGTAGACCTTGGCCAGGCCTCAGTCTTCTAACTTGGAGCTAAGGACAGTCAGCTCTAAAAGCCATCTGTAAAGACAAGGAGGCCTGGCATTGTCGCTGTGCCTACTTGCCAGGTGCCTGGGAGAGAGAAATAAGAGGACTGGGAATTCTAGACAGCCTGGGAAACATAGCATGAGTAGGTTGATGGGGAGAGAGAGAGAGAGACAAACAGATACAGACAGACAGACACAGACAGACTGAGAGAGAGAGACAGAGAATTTAAAAAACAACTGTTTCTCTCTAAGGCCTGAGAAATGGATGCATAAGAAATGCCCAAATCCTTAACACCTTGCTTGCCCATTCTAATCTCAGCCCAACCCTGGGTGAGAACCACTGGTCACAGTGAGAAGTTCACTCAGACGATTTTGAGGCTCCACCCCAGAGCACCTGCTTCCCCTACATTCTGTGCCTACAGCACACAGGAGTGTCAGGCACCTCAGGTGCGTTTTGCCATGTACCATCTTCTATCTCCTGGAACATCGTCTTCCTGGAACTGATAGGAATGTGGTTTCCTCCTTCAAGACTAGAAGAATGCATTGGAATAATTTGTATTAATGTGTGCTGCGCTGGAAATGCTCTCTGTGGGGTTATTCATTCCAGAAATATTCCATAAGCCACAAAGACAGCCTCCTCGCTAGAAGAGATGGACACAGACAGAGGAAAGAGTATCATGGCACTATAGACCCCAGTCACGTTACCAGACAGTGTCTCGGGGAAAAGTCGATGGGACGTAGCTGTGGAACCTAACATGAAGCTGCTGGATTGCAGTGACCAGAATCTCCGGTGTGTTATACTTGGTTCAGAGACAGAGGCCAAAGTGAGGTAAGAAGGAAGTGGAGATCAAAGTGTCAGATCATGAAGAGCTTGTAAGGCATCATCAAGAGCTTGAATTTATTCAAAAGAGAGAGACACTGAGGAGTTTCCTTCAGGGATGCTAGCAGAGGTGGGCTGCAATAAATGCCTGTGGAAGAGGCATGTGGTAGCAACATGGTGGAGGCGGCCAAGCTGGACAACTTCCTAAGAACAAGAGCACCGTCAGCAAACACATTCACTCTCAGCACTCACTTGAGAGATGGAATAGCCATAGCAATATGCTGATCGTGCTTCATCTCAATGACCCAGACACAATATGTTCTTGGTCCAATGTAGTTGACGAGCCTTCCCTCACTTTCCCTGATGAGACCCCCACAGTCACTGTATCCTGCAACAAAAGAAGAGGAACATGGGACTCGTGCCAAGCCAACGGCAGGCGGTGCCATTCCTGGACCCGTTGTTGCTCGTCATCAAGAACAATACTGCACGGAGCATCCCAGTCTTTTCAGAGATTCACAGATGACTCCTACGCCTCAGTAGCAGCTATATTTGGAAATAGATAAAATGAGTATCTCTGCCTTGAATAACCTTTTTTTAAAAATCCCATTATCAGAGTGTGAACCAACAGGTTGAAACAAGCACATCATTCCTGCCTCCCCGATGGTATCTTCCTAGAACAGGTTTCAGAAATCTCAAACAGGCAGTCATCCTTCCCAGAGAGGATCAACCCATCAGACAAATGAGGACCCATCTCACCCTCCATCCTGGGGAAGGGCTGCACCAGACTGCTCCCGGATGCCTCTGGTTCCATGACTGAATGTTGGAAAAAATAAATAAAAGCTCCTTCCTCGGGGACTGTTCTCCTTGGGAGACCTTCGTTGTGTGAAGATTTTTTCTGCACCTTTCCTGACCTGCCTTTGTCTTGATGCTGTATTGCTTTCCAACCCCAGCCGCCATCTCCAGTCTCCCGGCCCCTCCAGTGCCAGTACTCAGAAGATGAAGCCATGCTTAGCTCTCCAGAGTCTGTGCTTCTGGAGGAGGCGCCATCCTCCCGAATCACAGGCTCTGGGAAGAGGGAGCTTCTTTCCCTGCCTCATGAGGGCTGAGGGGAGGGTGCAGGGGTATCTCGGGGACTGGGTACTAGTTACAGTGGGCGAGGGGAAAATCAGTGAGTCACAGGTTGACATAGCCATTTGGGAGTTACTGCACAGACAGTCAAATCTTTTCCGCTTCCTTTTGGACAAGAATGTATTCCAGGGCCCGAGTTTTCACTCAGGTCTTTTTCACTGGATGTTACTTTGTGCTTTGCAACAGGAGTGCTCTAGTCTGTGAGTGAGGAGATGGAAGGGGAGAAGTAATTTTGCCCACATTTACCTCTTGTTCTCCTCGGAGAATTGTCCTTGTCTGAAAAGACACCAAAACAGAAAACCATGAATATGGGGGCAGAATCCGTGAATATAGAGGACTGAGTGAACTTGAATCTAAGACAGACCCGAGTGAATCACATGACTATCTCCTCCTCATGATCCATATACCCCAGGCACATTGCCACATTGTAACAGCCCTGTTGGCCTCAGAACTGAATGGCTGAAGACAAGTTATTCACTCTATGGAGGCCTTGGTTCTCTTACCTGTAAGGTGTGCACTTGAATAGTAAATGTGCGATAGTGTGAGGCAGGATGAACCACACAATGCTAGTGGCACAGTGCCCAGCCAGAACAGCTGGCTGCCAGCCTTCCCCGTGAGGTCATGTTGTCAGGACATTCACATCATTTTCCAAGTTAGCTGATTCTTCTCTCCTGGGTAAATCAGATTCATCACGGGGCCCTACAGGCCCACCAGGCCTTCCATGAAGCGTCTTATCCACAAGGCCTCCGTTAGCTGCTCCCCCGCCCCCTCCTGAGGCTGCATAGAACCTGTGAGGTACAGGAGGAGTCCCCCACCACTGGAATGTCTGTCAGCTATTCTCTGGAAAATAAAAACATGCTTTTCCAAAGATCAGGCCTGAAGTACACATCTGTGATGTGTTTCTCTTGTCAGGGAGGACCTCCAGCTATGACATTTTCTGATCAAGAGACCTGGGGAGACAGAGGAGAGCCTGCCCCAACCATACTAGCTACTCACTGTGGACCTGTAGACCTCACATCATTTCCATTATTACTGTGCATCGTTCCATATTCAATGGAGAAATGACAAGATATGGCCAAGCGTGTGCACATTTATTACCTTTAGGCAGCAAAATCTAAGCTTCCTTATCCCACGTTTAACAAAATTTGGGTTCTTCCCCCAAAGAGCGCGTGTGAGCCCACTCTGCTGGGCATTCTCACTCTGACGGGGGCTTCTGCTTATTGCTGCTCCTCACGTTGATGCAGCCACCAGCTGACAAACTCTGGGGGCTGAGAGAGTCTCGGCAGACCCACCCAGAGGCCCTCCCCATCCCCCTGGGATGCCCACCCTGACCCGTTTCTGCAAGGGCTCTTCTGTAGCAACTGTCCTCAGTCCCACTCCTGAGCTCACTCCTGGGGACAGCTTAGCCAATCTTAACTCAGGCTTTCCCCAGCTCGCTCAAATCCCCACCCATCCAACCTGAGCATAAGCTTTCTGGGCAACAAGGAGGCCCTCGGAACACATGTCACAATCAAATCCCACAATCATCCCTGTGGCATAGGCATTATTCTTGTTCCTACAACTCCAGCACTAAGGGAAATGTGAGACATTTTATATGGAGCAAAGAATCTTTAAGCCTGTCTAATCTGATGCTTCTTTATGAGTACCAGACAAATTACAAATATTCCTCAGGTTGAATAGGGAGCGGGGTGGGGGAGGGGAACCCGGAGGGGGCTCAGGGCTCATGCATTACCTGCGCTGATCAGCAGCATCCAAGCAAGAGCTGTGAAGGCTGTGGACACCTTCATCCTGGGCAGGGCCTGGCTCCAGCTGCTGGGAGAGCTCAGACCTGCTGGTGTGGCTATAAGGAGACTCTCCTGAAATCTGATCTCCTCCCTCCCTCCCTGGAGCCACATTGGCCAAGTGGCAGGAATGAGGGCCTGCCTGGCCCTTCCGTTTTCTACAGGTCAGTGTGAAATGTGGCTGTGTACCAACTCACATTTACCATCCACAGCCAGGCTCCAGGTCTTCTGTCACTGAGATTGGAAATATAGGTCAGTGATGCCTTCTTTCCATTCCAACCATAGAAGTCAGAGGAAGAGTTACTGGTTAAACAAGCCAATATGATCTCCTGTTTAAAGATCTCTCCGGCCTTGGCTTAACTTTTACCATATTTCCCTCCTGTGCCCATCAGGATACTTATACTTACCACAGAGACAGGTGAACAACGGAAATCAAGACATCAAGACAGTTGCTCATGGCCAGCAGACATTTGTGGCAGAGGCAGAGTGAGGTCCTGACTGTACAGTCTCTTCACAATCTCTCCGCATGCCACTCAAAGAGCCATGCAACAGAAAAAAGCTCTGCAGCTGCCCAACTCTAAGTGGAAACAGAGGCACAGCAGTGGGAGCAGGGTTGGGGTAATGAGATGCCCAGATGGAAGGATGTGTCTATTTATTATGTATTTATCGTACTGGCACCTACATGGCTCATTTCCAGGGTCATCACTGTTTCAAGACAAGCTGCAGGATATACCCTGTGACTCCGTTCCTCAAAAGCACAAACACAGAGCTCCTTTCTAGCCCAGCCATGCTACAAGGTATCCTCACAAGAATTCAGAACACATGTGTACACACAGACTTGTACGTGAATGTCCCCAGCAGCTTTCTTATAGAAGCTTCACAGTGGAAATAACTCAGATGTCCATCTAAAGATAGAGGAGCAAATAAAATGTGGTATTGAAACTAAGGTGTGTAGACCTCAGGTCCAAACTCCAGAAAGTTTTGTGGGAGGGAGGTATGCATAATGATTGAAAAGTCCTGGTCAAAATGTGGCCTAATTGATCAATATTTCAACCCATGTTTTGGGAGGGGTTTACTGTCAGCACTGGTCAGAATAAAGCCTACTGGCTTTGTCGTGTATTGTTCCTGGGGTCCCTTTGTCACAAAGATCAGCCGTCACCATCATCCTTTTCAGATTCCAAAGTGATTGCAGAATGACTGCAGAGAGAATGGTGTAGAGTCATATACCAAATGGAAGCAGACGTGCTTTCAAGCACCTCTTATAGTAGGTCCTTACAACAGAATATTGTTTAGTCCTAGTAACATCACCTACAATCTTGATAGGGTACAGCCCCAAGGTCAAGGGTGTTTATTCCTATTTTATCTATGTCTGGACTTTATGAAGACTTACAGGAGCATTCTAAGTACAGGAAGGATGCCCACCCCCAGTCTCCTGCCTGGTGTGGTGGGACCAACAGAATCATGTCTGGCTTGCCTGGCGCCATCTTCACGCAAGGCTAATGCAGGAAGTTGCTGCTTAAAGATAAGGGAAACCACAGTCAACACCTTTCCTCATTAATCTGATCCAGCCTCAGAACTGTGTCAGCCTACAGACAGTTAAGAGGCTCTGCAGCCAGGTTGTCTGGGAAACTAAGATTCTGAGAACTCAGGTATTATGACAGCCCCAGGCTCTGGCTGGCACTTCTTTATGAGAAGAGGGCAGGTTTCAGGAACATGCAGCTAGAGCTCCCTCTGGGGAGATGACAGGGGAACAACAAAATACCCAACTCTGCTGCAGGAAGCCAGGGGACAAGGATAACATTTTAAAAATTAAAAAAAAAGTTAAATGAGATAAACATTTGTAGAACTGGGTGTGATAAAAATTGACTTTCCCAGAGCGTAGACACAGTGTTGCCCTGGGGATACCTTCCTAGGTCCCTTCTCAGCCTCCTTTCCCCACTTTGTAAAAAACTCTATTTACTTTAACATTGAATCTCAGTCAGACGTTATGCTTCAAGTAATATCAGGGTTATAGAAAGCTGAGAAAGGGTTGAAGTGCCTTTGGGTTCAATTAAGTCATGGTTCACTATGAAATTTGGACACAATGACTGACTTGGTAAAGGCAAAGGAAGAGGGTTCATGCACATGGCTAGATAAGATGCTGCACGATGAATCCACTCCTATGTCAAAACACAGAACTGTTCCTAGGCACAGAGTGCATTTTCAGGGTTATACCAACAGTGACATTAGGGAGGCCAAACTGAGCTTAAGCTCCTGGAAAAGAGTCAGAAGTTCATTGCTGGTTATCCACTGATGCCTGCACCAGATGATCTGATGATGAGTGCTTGTATGTCACCACACCCAAGCACAAGGTGCCCTTCCTCTGTATGACCTGGGTTGCTAGCCACCAAATCATGTCAGAATTTCATTGATAATATTGACTTGGTCCAACTAGAAGCATAGCACAGCCCCCATATGAACCTCGACAAGTCATCTCAAGTTGCTCTTCTCTCTCCTTCCCAGTGATCAAGATGGAAGATAGACAAACATGCTGACACATACCTATAATCCCAGCTACTCAGGAGGCAGAGGTAGGAAAGATGGCATTCTTAGACTGGCCTAGGCAAAAGCTCAAGACTTTATATGAAAAACGGAGGCAAAAATGGGGTGCAGCATAACTGCACCAAAAGAGTACTAGAGACCTTGAGTTCAAATATCAGAACTACCACCACCACTAAAAAATAGGACAGAAGAAATATTTTCACTTTTGAATGGTTCTAAGAATTTTTTGAATGTCACTCTGATTTCTTTAATAATTCACTGATCAGTTAAAGAGTGATATGTTGAGCCTTCAATTATCAGGATATTTTCTGAATTGTCTTATGTTGTTGATTTGTAGTTTTAGTCTATTGTGCTCTCATAAAATATAGAAAATTATTTCAACTTTGTAGTACTTATTAATACTTGTTTTATGTCCTATGATTTATTTTGAGGAAAGTTCTATGGACTGCAAAAGGAATGTATATTCTGTGTGTTTTAGATGAAATACTCTGTAGATGTCTATTAGTTCCATTTGATCTAGTTTAAGTTTCTTGGTTGTTTTTTAGTCCAGATGATCTACCTATCAGGAAGAGTGTGATATTGCAGTCACCTAGTACTATTGTGCTGTGTTCTATCTGCGTTTTTTTGTATCTAGTGGTATTAGCTTTATGAAAATAAGTTCACTGAAATTTAATGCATATATGTTTAGAAGTATTATCTCCTCCTGCTGGACTGTTCAATTTGTCAATATAAAATGGCCTTGTCTGTCTCTTCTGGCTAAATTTTGCCTGAAATCTGCTTTGTCAGATATGTTGTAGCTACTCCTGCAATCTTTGAGGCTCCATTTGCTTAAAACAAAATTTTAAGCTGTGCACAAAGCCTGTGTTTGTGCTTGCTCATGAGGTGCATTTGTTTTAGGCCACAAATGTGTATGCCTTTTTAAATCCCATCCACCAGTCTCATTTTTTTTTTGTTTTGTGCTAGCCTTGAGGCTTGAACTCAGGGCCTGGGCACTGTCCATGAGCTTTTTTGCTCAATGTTAGCACTCTATTACTACTCTATTACTTTAGCCACAGCTCCACTTCCAGCTTCTTTATTAATATAATGTAAGAGTCTCATGGACTTTCCTACCCAAGCTGGCTTTAAACCACAATCCTCAGAACTCAGCCTCCTGAGTAGCTAGGAGCCACCAGTGACTGGCTTCATCATCAGTTATGAATGGAGAATGGTAACAAGTCCATTAATAAGAATTAACAAGTTTATTATTAAATGATATGTAGTAATTGCTACTATTTTTATTTTGTTTGGTTCATCTTTACCATTTACATATACCATATATACCACAGAATTAGAATTCTATATAAAATTAGATACATCATTAGAATATATTTAATGATATACATTCTTTCTGTGTTTTCATGATTTAATTTATCTTTGTTTTGTGTCTAGGATTCCTTTTTATTTTTATTTTTTTGTCGGTCATGGGACTTGAATTCTGGGCCTGAGCACTGTCTTTCGGCTCTTCATATCAAGGCTGGTGCTCTACCACTTGAGCTACCGCACCACTTCTGGTTTTCTGATGGTTTATTGGAGACAAGAGTTTCACGGACTTTCCTGCCCCGGCTGGCTTTGAACTGCAATCCTTAGATCTCAGCCTCCTGAGAAGCTAGGATTACAGGCATGAGCCACTGGTGCCTGGCATCTAAGATTCCTTTGACTATTTTCTGCAGCAGTGGTTTATTGGTCTTGAATTGCTTCATTCTTTGATGAGGTTGCTGTTTCTCATTGAAGGCTTTATTTCTCCTTCAATTATGAAGGATAGTTTTAAAGGGTAGAATAATGTAAGTTAAGTTGCTTGCAAACATCACTCAATACTCTCATTAATCTTATGAAAAAGCTGCTGTTACTCAGATGCTTTGCCTTTATAGGTAACTGTTGGGTCTTCATCTGTCCCATGAAAGACGGATGGGGTCCAAGGAAAGGTAAGTGCGGCTGCTTCCCGGTTCCCCAGCCTCCCTTAGCCCAGGAGACAATCAGACTCAGCGGGAGAGTCAAGTCAAGTAGGAACTTGTTTATTAACACACAGCAAGCCCTTTTTAAAGCAAAAGACTGCCTGGGAGGGGAGGAAATGGAACTAACCAATCACTGTAAAGGTCACTCCTTATCATGCACCTAAGCTTCCACAGCTGTTTATGCACTGAACGTAAACAAATCCGGCTCTGCCCACTCAACTTCCTCTCAGGGCCATCTTTGCGCCTCTGTGCCCCACAGGTAACATTGACACTTTTCTCCTAAAGCTTTCAATATTCTTTCTTTGAGTGTCTGTTTTAACTGTTATGTGACATGGAGAGGTTCATTTTTGGTCTTGTCTGTTTAGACTCAAGGCCTTCCATATCTGCATGAGGATCTCTTTCTCAAGATTTGGAGTTTTCTGCTATGGTTTTATTAAATCTATTTTCTATAGTGAAGGCTTGCAGCTCTTCTTCTTCTATGCCCATGATTCATCAGTTAGTCTGTTAATAGTGTCCTGGAGGTTTCAATTGTTCTGTTCACACACTCCTTTAGTATGCTTTTCACTCTTCATCTGTATGTTCTAACACATCTTTACCTTAAGCTCTGATTTCTTGTCTTCAATTTGGCCCAGTCTACTAACAAAGCATTTGACTGAGTTTTGTCTGACTTACTGAACTTCTTGTTTTCAGAATTTCAGTTTGTCTTTTACTTCAGAATTTCTGTATCTTTATTACATTTTCATAGTCTGCATTATCTTCTTTATTTTGTACAGCATTCCATTTGAGCGTTCTTGGGATTCATTTATGTCATCTTAAATTTCAGTCTTCATTCTTATAATGTGGATCTTATTTTGCTCTTCTCATAGCTTTTTGGGGATTCATGTGTACAGAAAATGAGTTTTTATTTAGTTTAGTTTTGTTTGCTTATTTTGGTGTTAAAGATGAACTCTCAGCCTGGCACATGCCAGAGACTTCTTGATCACTGTTCAATATTCCCTTCGATCTTAAGATGTTGAAGTAAAGAAAACAAATTTTGACTTAGCTAAGGAATTTTTTTATTTGAAGGGTGATAGCCACAGTAGAAAGTTCCACTCATAGGATTGGAAGTATCTCAGGGCCAGGGGAAAGGAATCTTGTTTTCTAGGGAGGATCTCAGAGGCTGCAGAACTCAGGCATGGAGTGAGCAGGCTGTGTCTTCAGAAGTTTTCAGGAAGGTGCTTCCCCAGGCCAGCTCACCAGCAGAAGCATTCCCAAGGGGTTCTCTCTGCTTTTCAGTGTTGCCCTGAGGGGTGAATCAGAGTGTAAGCTCTTATAGGAAGCTTCACTAAAGCTTAGATAGGCCAATTTATTCTGGGAACATAGAATTCTATTTTTTAAGAGGAAAAAAATAATGGGTGTGTATGGGAGACTGTGCTTCAGATTGTTCTAGGAAACAGAAGTATCATCCCCATCTTCTCAAAGTTATACAGGAAGGGTGGCTTTTTATGGTGAGCCATTCCCAAGAACACAAAGAGAGGGAGGCTTTCCTTCTCATTCCTATTTCCCAATATCACAGTACTCAAATGAAGTATAGTATTGCCAGTATAATATGTCTACCATAGAAGTGTTACAGGGTCAACTCTATTCTACTCAGCTCAGAGTAACACCTGGCTAAGCTAAAGACAAATAAATACAATAAAGTCAACAGCATTAGAAGACAACCTATTCCCCCCCCCCCTCCAGTCTGGCCTTGTGCTGTCTTCAATACTCTTATTTCTCTTCCTGACAAAGGAATTGTCCTCAGCTCTGCAGACTCTAAGAGTTCAGAGAAGGCTCCATCTCCTGTGGCATAGTCTTATGTAGAGGCATCCCATTTCCCTGTCTTGTGAGGCTAGGCAGATAGAAGGGTTCAGAAGACTTCCTGGGGCTCTTACAGTGGTGGGGATGTGGTTGGAATGGGGCTTTGAAAAGTTGGACTGGGAAGGAGAATATAGAGATTGTGAAGGCTGCTTCAGGTGCCACATTCTTTTGGTTATACATAAGTCCCTAGTATATGCATCTCCACCAGAGCCTTTTAAATTCCTGCTCTAAAGTCCATAAGGAGACAGAAAACATGCCATAATACTAGCACACTTACCTTCTCTCCTGGCAGGTAAGCGAATTGCACTGGAAACATTGCCTACATGGAAAAATAACATGAAGCTGAAGTTACTGATGGGCTGGGCATGTGGTGGTCATTGAGTTCACTGTGTAGAAGAGCCTGAATGCAAAGGACTGGGGCTGAGCAGGAAGAGGAGGTAGCATTGCCATCCCCATTCCTGTGGGCAGTGCTGGGGCGGACAGCGGGATAGCTGTCAGCATCCAAACACCCACTCACTCTCTGCTTTCCCCTTTTTTGACCCCACCCAAAGGGCAATATCCCACTCTGGAGCCATAGTAAGGAAAGTCCACTGCTGTAGTGAGGAGCAACTTGCTCTGCTTTTAACTCTAAAGTCTCCTGTCCCAGAAAACCTCTGCTTCTAGAAAAATCAAAAGATCTTGTTAAAAAAACCACTTGTATTTAAATATGTATAGTTTTATATTCCACAATAAGGTCAGTTATCAAGTTGATATTGGAAAATATTGATTGAATACAATTTTGAAGTGAGAAATCAGTGATGTAATTCTGGGACCATTTGCCATACTTGAGATGCCCCAAATAGATGTCTGTGGCACCCACAAATGAAATGCCAGTGTGGTCCTTCCTCATTCTCTAGTATGCAGGATCACAGTTTAAGACTCAGGTGACCCTGTGTCTGACACTTAATCAACACTTAGTACCTTGATCACATTATTTACACTTTCTAAATCTGTTCTTCATCTGTATAGTAAAGATAATTCCACCCATATAGGGATCTGTTCTCTGTTATTCTTTCTCTTCTCTCTGTGTTTGTATCTCTCTGTCTATCTCTCTCTTTTCTGTCTCTCTCTTTCTCCACAGGTCTTTGACTATGATCTTCCCACCTATGCTTCCTGTGTAGCTGAGATTTCAGGCATGTGGCACCACAACCTGCATTGTGCATAGAGTTCTTTTCACATTATTTCTTTTTGAGAAATACTTACTATCAAAAAGCCCTAACATATTGGTTACAGCATCACACAATGTACAGTCTCCACCCTTTATCATGTATAGATGTATGAATACATACAAATGGTTATTATATAAGACCAATAAAGGTAAAAGATTTTTATTTATACATCATCCAGGCTAAAGGAGAAACCTTTTAATAATGGATCTACCTAACTCCAAAGCCTTATGATACTGAAAGGCTGGGCCAAGGCCTCTCAACATAATAACAGGACATGGGTATGTTTCTAGAGAAGATCACAGAAGCACACTGACTCTCCCGAATCCAGTGGCGGCCCACTGGCACATTTTCCCTATCTCTTTTCAAGTGGGAGGGGAGGCCACATTAACAGAAAGCCCTCCCTTACCTACCTTTTGAAGAAAGAGGGAAATAGGCATCAATGAGAGTGGGCGAATAGGTGGCATTTTTGATGTACGAGATAGTTAAATGTTTAGAAGATGGTTTATACACAAAAGAGATGTCTTGGCAAATTTTCCAAAGCGAATACCACCTAAAAGTTTCGCCAGACACTTCCTCTTCACTTGTACAGGCGAGACTGTTGGGGTGGAAGGAAAAGCACACGTGAGCATTTAGAGTCATCCTCTCCTCAACCTCAACCAAAGCCTGGAACCCAGGTCGCACAGCTTTGCTCGTAAGACAAGAAATGCCAGGTGTGGGCCAGGGAAGAAAAGTCTCTCAGTTCTTCTATATAGAAAGTCTTCCAGGGATCTCACCCTTAGGAGTCTCCCCCAACCTACCAGGGCTGTGAGGGGATTCCAGGTCCAGTGATGTTAGTGACTCATAAAGCGCTGCTTATGGCTCTGGGATTTCCACACAGGGATTTACGTTTTCAAGACCACACTGTGCTTCCGGTCTCATCAAAATGAAGCCAAAAACAGTGGTGTGTTTCCTTTGTTTATGGATTCAGTGACAGGCTGAAAAAACCCTGGGTGTGACTGTGTCATTAGTGGTTTCTACTTTCCTTTCCCCTGGCAGAGGAGGCATGAAGGGAAACAACATGGTGCAGTCACCCACACTCCCCCAAGGATGGGTACAAGAGAGAGAGAACAAGAGCTGTTCAGCCCTTGATGGGGAAACGTGAACTGTTCTCAGACCTTGGAGGCCTGGTACTTCTTTCCACGCTCAGCTCCCTCAACATAATCTTTTGCCTCTACCATATGTACCCATCTCTAGGTTTTGTGCTTACATTTAGAAAGTAAGGACCTCACAGGGAGACAAGACAAGTGGGTATATGTGTACAGACCCTTTATGCTAGATATGCACTTGACCAAGCCTGGCTCCTCTTCAGTGCTAAAGAGACTGAAAAGCACAGAGACCCATATGGGGACATTTTCACAATCGTTCACACTCTGACATTTGGAGAAAGGGTAAAGAGGGAAATGCCTACCTATTTAGCCTATAAACTTCTCATTAATCACCCCGTATGTGCACAAACCTGGTTTTCCCTATGACAAGAGATTTATTTTTTCAGAATTCCTGTGTCAAAAGTTGGAGGCAGAAACAGCTTTACTCTTGATATAACAGCTCTAAGCTTTTTTTAACCCCCAGAACACTTCTGTAGCCTAAAAGTGGTTTGCTCCTACAATCAGGCTGGAGGAGCGGGGACCCTTTGCCACAATTTACAGTAAGTGTAGTCTACCACTGTGAGCTGGATTTAGCTCTGGTCTGGAACAGAGGTATGTCCCATGTTAAAATGGTGGGGATGTGTAGGATACAATGCTGTAAGCTGTTCCTGCATTGAGAAAGTCTCCCGTGGATCTATAACTGTACTCTCTACCCTTCCTTCCTTCCTTCTTTTCTTCCTTCTGTCCTTCCTCTTTCCCCTTTTTCCCTTCCTTCCTCACTCTTTCTCTCCTATCTTTCATTCCTTCCCACCCATCTGCTTCTATTCTTTCTGTCTCCTTTCATTCAAGAATTAATCCTTGAATCCCAAAGGTAGATCACATAATTACGGTTAAGTGAAATAACACAAAAGGCTTATATATTGCTTCATTCCATTTCCATGAAATATCCACAATAGGCAAACCCCCAGAGAGGAAAGCAGGGTAGATATTGCCAAGGAATACGGGGAGAAGGGAGAGCAGGGAGTGATTCTCAAAGTTACTGGTGTTCTTCTGGGGTGATGAAAAATTCTGAAACTAGAAGGAAGTACTAGGTGTGCAGTTATTAAGATAATAAACGCCACTGGATTACACCCTTTCAGATGGTCGATTGCATTTTATATGTATTTCAATCACTTAACAAATAAGAATATATGTTTGATACTCCTGAGGTCATATGGAGAGTGAATTGAGAGGCCGAGAAGAAATGTATTCTCAAAAACCACAAGGTTAGCGAACAAACACAATCTTCCACACTCACCTGTGGATGGGAAATGCCAGGACTTGCCCTGACGGTTTCCGATGGACATTCCAGACACAGATGATTCTGGGCCCAAAAGAACTGAGGTACCTGCCTGAATAATGTGTGAGGTGGTCGCCGCAGTCCCTGGGCCCTGCGGACAGAGAAGAACACATGGAGGGGTGAGGCGGGGCCAGGCGGGGCTGTTGGTGGCTTGGGCACCATCCTCCATGCTCCCATCATTCCAGAGATCAGAGCAGCTGCCTCTGCATGGAGTCAGTATTGCTTTCCCTGTCTCCTGAGCTGAGAGGGTGCTGGGGACTCCCTGGGC
Organism: Dipodomys merriami; assembly: GCF_024711535.1. NCBI lineage: Eukaryota > Metazoa > Chordata > Mammalia > Rodentia > Heteromyidae > Dipodomys > Dipodomys merriami. The sequence continues at coordinate 12,763,412 of NW_027205048.1, read as the reverse complement.
TGTGGAGGAGCTGTGAGTGAATGGGGAGGGGAGATGAATTGGCAGAAGATCCCTAAGAGGTGGGACAGGGGGACTTGGGGTGGTGAAGCGGAGAAGATGCTCAACATTTATTTCTGACCTAGAACATGACCCAGGAACCTGAATGGCCCACTGAGCCATTTGGATCTGGATTACAAAACACATAGTCACTGTTCCAGGAAAAGGTAAAATTATTTTGACCATGCTTACCTTTGTTCCCTCTCGATGACTCAATGTCCCCTGAAAATGCACCGGGGGAGAAACAGAATCAAAATAGGAAGTAATAAATGAATTCAGGCTTGAAGCTGGAGAGTGGATGTCAGGCTGAGGAGGCGGGAGGGTGAGGAGGGAGCTGAGCAGAGGGGAGGCGCACGGACCCCTCTGCTGCACCCATCCTGACCTGGCTCTCAGCATGCAACGTCCAACTTAATCCCTGCTTTCTTCTTTGTAAACAAACAAAAATCCACCCCATTAAAGTACAATCTCCTAGTTTGAGCCACAGTCTCACCAAGATGGTAAATTTGGAACCAATTTGTCCGAAATATGTATAACTTTCAGTACTTGGCATCCTGGGTCCCAGGAAACTCATTCTGCCCTAGACAAAGCAGGAGTTTGATTATCCTAATTCTGTCTTGAATACTTTGTCATGACATGAACAATCAACTTAATGTTGCAGTAAATTCATTGAAAGAATCTTCATTTGAGGAGAAATAGATCATCAAAATCTATGGAAGTGTTGCTGTTTCTGAGACCTGAGCTAGCTACATGGGTTCCAAGAGCTCGGGTTATAAAAACACCGCATCCCATGACTGACTAGACACTAACTGGACACTGATGCTTCCCTTCCCAGGTATTGCACAGAGCTGAACACAGCTCTGGCTGAAGTCTTTGTCCATCTTAGAACTATATGGTTTGAAGTCAGTCATTTATGCTCTCTTTGCTTCTCAGAGTTCTGATCTCTAAAATGAATGTCATAATGCAGAACATAGGGAGTTCTTTTCAAGATGAAATTAAACACCCTAATATAATACCTTGAAGTAGTACCCTAAGTGCTGAACGGAGTCATGTGATTGCTACAATTACTACCTGTTTACTGTTACCCGATGGTACTTTCAATCTATAAACATGGAAACTGGATGTTTGCTTGTTGATTTGTCCTGTTTTTCATTTGTAACCTTGGCTGGCCTTAAACTTGTAATCTGGCCCAGAACTTCCTAGTGCTGGGGTTACAGCTGAGCACTATCCTACATAAGAAACTAGATTACAAAAAGATGAATGTTTCTATCTGCACTTGGCAACTCTGTACCAGACCAAGCCTAGAACTCTTGCTGTTTTTACTTCTCTGACATGCATTGCTTGTGTTTGATGGGATCCATTGAAATCACACAGCATAAACATCCTGAAAGGGAACTGAGGCTTAAGTGACCAAGGGCTGGGTGTGGCACACTCCTAGGCCCATCTCCCCCTCCATCGACCAGAGCCACAGGACAGTGTTTATGTGAGGAACTGGAGCAGCAATCCTAAGGTTGTGCTTTCCTTCTCCAAAACCTGTCTTAGCTTTCGATGGCCACTTATTCTCTAAGAAGTTATGTTCATGGACTCAAAAGAGAGCAAGAGGATTTAAAATGCTCCTGTGGCCCACCTACCTGGGGAGTTACCATAGACATATGCATTGAAGAGTGTGGATTGGTGTGTGGGACTGCTGGAGTAGGAGATGGTGATGCGGTTGGACGCAGTTCTATAGATGAAAGATATGTTTTGACACACTCTCACAAAGGACTTGTCTTCGAAAGGACTATTCAGAAGTTCCACGAACTCGCTGTCACAGGTGAGGTTGTGGGACCTGAGGAAGAGGTAGAGTCACTCACTGTCCATAGCCAGGGATGCAGGTAGAACGAGTTTCACTTGTAGCAAAGGAAAGCCAGTGTGGATGGGGGAAGAGAGCCAGTGTGGATGGGGGAAGGAAAGGCCATTAGTTCTTCTGACACAGACAGCTAGTCCAGGAACCTCCTCAACCCTGGAAGGCCTCCCCAGACCCAGGTTGCATTCATTTCCAGGTGTCCCAGGGGCCTGGTTCCAACAACTGGAGTTTCCAGCTTAGGATTCATATGTGTCTGGGTCCCCACAAGGATCAAAATGCATCCAACTCTGGGGCTGTGAAGGTGGCTCAGTGGTAGAGTACTTGTCTCATATGCATGAGGCCCTGGGTTCTATTTCTCAGCACCACATAAACAGAAAAGGCTGGAAGTGGTGCTGTGGCTCAAGTGGTAGAGCGCTAGCCTTGAGCTGAAGAGCTGAGGGACAGCGCCCAGGTCCAGAGTTCAAGCCCCACAACCGATCAAAAAAATGCATCTAACCCAATGAGCTGCAATATCTGTATCAGGTGAGAAGACTCAGGCTTAGCGGTGTGGTCACCACTCCCCAATCCCTGTCTCCCTTTCTTCCTACCTGCCTCTCTTCCGAAGGATGAGACAGACACACCTCCAGCCTATGCTTGGCTTTTTGACCCAGGGTAGAGGAGAAGAAGAGGTCCCCCAATTCCTCCAACAAGAGGTCATCTGTATATGGGGGTCTCTCAGTCCTGGGAGCTCCTCCCTTCCCTTTTCTCCCTCTGCTTTTCAGTGATTGATCTTCTAGTCTACCTCTCCAGCTCTAGCACATCTGACATTCATGAGATGGGGGCTGAGGATCTCTGGGTACAGCAAGACATTCAAAGGACGTCTTACCTGGACCCTTTCTACTACTGTTGCCTTTGTCCAGCTTCAATCCTTCCTTAGAACCAAAGTCAGTGAGATCCAGCAGTCTTCTAACAGGACCAAGAAGGGGAAATATTCTATCCCACTGAGGCTTGGAGAAGTGATAATGCAGGAAATGCCTAGCTCTCCCAGCCCTGGTGGGCTTTTCCTCAACCTCATTTTCTTCTCTTTCCCCATCATGGTCTCCTGGCAACACCTTCATTTTTAGAATGGGGAGCAGGTTGGGCAAATGGTCTGAGCCCTGTATTTGAGGCAGCCATCTCAAAGATGACTTTAGCGCACAGAGTACTTGCCTAATCTGTTAAGGGTCCCATCTCCTTAGCAGCTCTGGAAAGGAATGGGGAACTAGCTACAGTGATTCTGTATCCCTCACCGTTCCAGTCTGGTCTGTGTTTACTTGGTTGATAGAACTGATAGAAGCGTGGTTTCCATAGGAAAATCTCAGAACAGAAATGCTGTGATTTATGAATGCATTGGAATTGATACCTGCAGTGGTATCCTCACATCTATTTATCCAGTCACTCCTATAAAAAAATGTTCCCTAACTTCAAAGCTAAAACTTTTCTTCTATTAGACACATAAATAAATTTAAGCAAGGGTAAGTTTGAAGCTTTGCCTTCCATGTAGAGACTTCCATGGAAAAAGCATGGAAGACAGACAGACAGACAGAGATAAGGCACGTGCATATAGTAGGAACTGAAGGAGGCACTCAGGTAGAGGAGAGTGAATGGAAAAAGCTGCTAAATTCTGTCTTCCCCAGAGGTTATTTACCTCCCTCTGCTCCCCAATGATGCCCATTTGACTGAAGAGGACACTGAGACGCTAAGGGAGAATCAGTCACCCTCTCAGAGGGGAGGGAGGCAATTTGAAACAGCCTTTGTCAGATCATGAGGGGTGTTTCAACGTCATACTAAGGACCACTGGAGGGTTTTCAGCAGGGAGTGCAAATGGGTTCAGACTGTATTTAAATGCTGATTGTGAGTGAGCAGAAGGTAGACAGGAAGAGGCCAGTGTGGACTGCTCCCTGGAGTTCGAGCAATGTCTGTGAAGAAAACTCCTATCCTTGGCACTCACTTGAAGAAAGGCAAAGCCAGCAAGCCCTGCTGAGTTGGCTTTATGAGGATGCTCCACACACAGGGAGAGCTGTTCCTGAACGAGTTGAACCAGCCTGAGGGGTCAGTGGAGAGACTGTCACAGTCACTCAGATCTGCAAACAGAAGGAAAGGCACTGGAGCACTCCAGGACAGCTCCAGGTCCAGGAGGGGGGACATTTCCTTGTTCATTCTTCTCATTTCCTGGTCCTTGGGAACTACCTGCAGCATAGAGAATCTGAGGCTGATGGTGCCACAGACTCTTATACTCTTGTTTCATTCTTCTCAGAGACATTGAAGGGAGTCTGCTTCAGCTTTGAAGCCAAGTTCATTGCTGATCATTGGAAAACAGAAGTGATTTAATAGCTCAGAACTAAAACATCATGTATCTTCTCTACGTGGCCAGATTGCAGACTGGAAAGCCAGCAGCAGCATGTCATTGATGTTTCTTGGGTACAGGCCACAGGTAGGACAATGGACTGGTTTTGCCTCCAGAAAAGCCAAACCCCTCAGCAAACGAGGTAATTATATCTGAAGGCCGCCATTACTGTCAGGGGTGCTGTCTCTGTGTCCACATTTCATGGTGAGAATAAAAATAGCAATTTCAATAGGAGGTGCTCTGGGATCAGTTATGTTGGTATTTATGCAGATGTTTACAGTAGCTCACACATCCTAAATACTTGATAAGTAAGTTCACCAGGCCTTGCACAATGAGATAGCCTCCCTTTTCTCCAGCCCACGTCCTCATGGTACATGCACTCTCCCTGCCTTCGACCCTCTCCTGTGGGACGCATCCTCCTGTGACCCAGGCTTTGTTAAAGAGATGGGTCCCCTTCCTGCTTGTGGTGACTGGGGACTGGGGAGAGCAGAGAGGACTTACCATGGCCATGGAAAAGTTTTAGGTGAGGTGGAGGGGGAATGCAGGGAAGGGGGTGTGGAAGGGACATTAGGAATTATGAGGGAGCTGAAGCTGATGGTTACAGAAATATCAAGTTCTTTCCATGGGGATTTGTCTCCCTCAGGTACCTGCCCTTCTCAGTGAGCTCTAAGAGTTCAAACCCAAAGCACCTGGTCTCTGCTTGAAAAGAGAGAAAGAAAAGGGTACCATAACATTGTCTGTATTTTACCTTTTGCCATTGTTGATGATACCATTGAGGCTGAAAAATATAACAAAACAGAAACACACAATGAGAAGCGGAAGTACTGACAGGTCAAGCAGGAGAATGGATGAGCTCGCTCTGAGCCAGGAGAGCAGAGGGCATCGCTGCTCCATCCCCAGGAGCCATCTTGGGCCCATGATGGGAGTGAGGGATGAAGGCCAGGCTCTCGTCATCCCAGGGCGAGCTCATCCCCTGTTTTCTCCCCCTTTTTCAAACTCCACTCAACAAGCCGTGCTATTTCTCCTCGCTGTGCCACTTGCAATGAAGCGCCAACCACCCCAATATCCCTGGCACTTCCCTGATTGGGCCCTGAGTCCACTTAGCGGGAGTGCCAGTCATCTCAGCTCTGCCCCGAATGCTTCACGTGAATGCCGGAACTACAGCAGTGATATTGGAGTAAACTGATCGGACAAAGTTTATCATCAACTGAGAAAAAAATATGAGCTTTCTTGTTTAAAGAAAAAAATACCAAAAGACCTGAGTGCAGTCACTTCACCTTCCACAGTCGACATGCTGCGGTGGTCCTTCTTCAGGGTATTGCGTAGTGGGCACAGCCTGCCCAGGAGCAGCGGGCTCTGGGTTCCAGTACTAGCTGCCATCAGCACTCAGTGATCTTCTAAGCCCCAGGTTCCTGGCGTGTGGAATGAGCATGCACACGCCTACCACACAGAGACCCCTGAAGACAGAGACCCCCTGCCCTCTCTGAAGTCTCCAAAGAGGACTGAACATGGCAAGTACTGAGTAAGTGAGGGCTGGATGCCACCACTACTGAGGGTTTCATTGTACCCTCATTCTACTTCCAATTGATTGATTGACTGAATGAGTGAATGAGTCAGTGACTGAGTGAGTCAGTGATTGTGCCATTACTGGGGTTTGAATTCAGGGCTTTGTTTTCTCAGTCCCCTTTTTCTCTCAAAGCTGGAGCTCTGCCAGTTGAACCATACTTCCCTTTCCAACTTTTTGTTGGTTGATTGATGATAGTTAGTCTCGCAGACTTTTCTACCTGGACTGGCTTTGAACCTCAGTCCTCAGATCTCAGCCTCCTGAGTAGCTAGGATTATAGCTGTGAACCACCAGCACCCAGCTTCCACCTCCAGTTTACAAATGAGGTAAACCAAGTTGGGAAAAGCTTACCTAAGGATTCCTAAGAGAACAGAGGCTGGGACACTTGTCAAAGTGCCTTCCCTAGCTCCTTGTGACCACAGTCTGACTGAACTTGATGAACCAAAACACAAAGCAAGTCACCCAGACACCAGGACTAAGCTGATGCATTGTATGATTTGGTATCAGGAGTTTTCCTAGAACATTAAAATATCTAGAACTACATATACCACACCATATATTTACTTTGTGTTTCTAACATATATACACATATGTGTACAGAAATAGATACACATATGTATATCTGTGACTACATATATATTTGGATAAATGAGTATACACATACCTAAATAAAGTACATGCATGCATGCAATATACCAGGTGTACAAATACTACACACAAATATGCTAGCAAATGTGAAATCACTTAAAATACTGACAATTTCAAAAAGAAAAACATTATATTTTCTGACAAATTCAAGCTCACTCACCTGAGCAGAAGGAATACTTTTGAAAATAGTTTTCATATTGATTCTGCCCAGCCAGGAAAATCTATAGGCCTATAGGAAATGCTAGGATCCATACACACCCATTAAAACCACAGGATCTGTGTCTCTCTGAGGTCTCAGGGTCTCTCTTTCTCTCTCCATCCTGGCCCAGTAGAGCATTGCTCAACTCAAGGCCAGCATTCATGAAGAGCCGTGTGCACAGCACAGCACAAATTCAGGAGAGAGAAACACAACAGGATCTTGTCCCACTTACCATTTGGCTCTCCATAGTAAGAAACATTGAAGGAAGTGAGTGGATGGCTGGAATTCGTAGAGTACTTGATGGTCAGGATGTTGGAAGAGGATCTGTAGGTTAGACAGCTGCCTTGACAAACCTTCCCAAGGAAATTGGACCCTGGAGGCCCATCCAGGATTTCCAGCTGCTCGTTCTCACAGATGAGGCTACCAGGGCAGAGTAGTAAGTGTTTAGAATCACACTCCCTTCAGCTGGCAGCCTCTCTCTACAGTACCTGGAAAGCAGCTCACACTGACTTTGCTTAGGGAGAGTACAAGGCCAACTTAGACAGGAGAGGGAGATCTTTCAGCTCTTTGTAGGAGGAAAGTTACCCCAAGAGCTTTCCAGCCAGCCTGGAGGTCTTTTCTACACATGAGCTATATGTCACTTCCAGATACAAGCAATGGCACAGAACTGCCAAGCAGCTTTTATGTCCAAGAACATCAGTGTTATGGCTCAGCAAAGACAGGAAAATGTGACTCTGTGCCAGAGTCAAGTAGTACTGTCCTATTAAATAGAACAAAGCTTACCCAGAAAGCAGGGTAAAAAGCAGAGTTTTCAATAGGAATGATATAAAACCTATTCTGAAATGTATCGTAAATGAGGTAGAAGGTGAACTGGAGGGAGCCAAGGTAAACTCCTTCCAAAAACCACAACACTGCTGTCCTCAAAGGAAATTCACATCCTGGTACTCACTTGACATTGGCCAACTTCAGAATGATTTGATATTGTGGCTTTAACGTTATGATCCAGATACATGTGGTATTGTTTCCTGGATAGCCAGTAAAACTGCTGAAGAGTTTTGTGAAGTGACCTCCACATTCAGTAGGCTCTACAAAATAACAAGAAAGCAGGGCCGTTCCAGACGATGAGAAGCCATGACATTTGTGGGTAGAATCCTTGCTAATTCTTTTAACAGAAATTGGTTAAGCAAATGCAGAGTGGATGACCAGAAGCTGCCAGCTCACACGTTGCAGGACTTCTACATTTTATTTCTCTCCCTGATTTTCAACAGGGCCATTCTCACATGTCCCACCACTTACTTTGCATCCCAAGAGAGGCTTGACCTCAGAGAAGTAAGAATCCAAGTCATCAGAAGACCTGTGGGAAAGGACCCTCTGCCTGCTCAGGCTCTAACACAGAACTAGAATAACAATGGCTCATTCCTCAGGGATGCCCCCAGAACCCACTTAGATCCTGCACCTGGCATCTTCTAGTCAGGCATCAATGCATCCCTCCACCAGCAAGTGCTTGCATCAAGAAGCAACCTCCCCTTCCTGCGCTACTCCATCTCCTGTGCCCTTGTCTCTCTGCCTTCCATGCTTTCATTTCTCTTCCTGAAGATGGAGCTACGCTCAGCCCTGAGGAACCCAGGCCTTCAGAGAAGGATCTATCTGCGACAATACAGGCCTTATTGCAGAGGTGGCTCCTTGCTCTGCCTCCTGAGGCTGAGGAGAAGGGAGTGTGCAAAGGCGCTGCTTGGAGGAGGAGCCAAGGGGGAGGATCAGGTGGACAGAGCCATTCAGGAGCTAAGATGATTTTAAAGCAGATAGTCAAAACCTATTCCACTTTCTTTTGGACAAGAATGTATCCTGAGCTCTGGGTCTTCCCACTTAGCTCTCCAACCGCGCTACACATAGTCTGCATGAAGGAAGTGGAGGGGGAAATGACGTTGCCACATTTACCTCTTGCCCTTGTTGGTGAATCATCCTTGTCTGCAAAGACATCAAAATGAAAAATAAAATAAAAGGGTTGTTAAGTTACTGGCTGTGGAGGCAGAACAGAGGACAATGAGCTCGTCGTAGAGAGGAGCAGTGAGGAGCAGTGGTCATTGCTCTTGTCTGGCTGGCAGTCCAGGGCCCACAGAAGCAGGACAGTCTGGCTCCCACCCCCGAAAGGCCAGCACATGCCCTGCTGAATCCACTCAAAGGGCCATGTCCACCCAAGGTACTGCAAGGAGTTACACAGTAGTAAGGGTGATCAACCTCTTTCAATTTGCCCATGACTTCAATATTTTTCTCACTGAGTCCCTAAATCTCCCACATTCCCTGGGAAGCCAGGCACCCTAGTACTGAGCTGAGTATATCTTGTTTGTGTTTATGCAATGGATACCTCATAAATTATCCTGCAAAGAGACCAATGTTAATTTGATGCTGAATGAAACAAGGTAAAATTTTCTCATTGAGTTCTCCTCGTGTGAAATGACACATCTTGCCTTGTGGAACTTCCACTGTTTCAGGGGAGTATGTTAGGTATGTGGATCCAAGAGACCTGAGCACAATCATCTGGAACCCCATGGTTGCCAAAGCACTGGAATGTCTTCATGATATGACATAAAGAACACAGACCTGCACCAGCTGGCCCTGGGTAGCAGTGTTTGCTAGTAGTAGAGCTGAATGGCTTTGCACAATTTTATTTTCTTTCCTGAATCCCAGGTCACCAATAAATTTGGTACCTTAATTCCAACCACACAGAATTCTTACCAAGATGCTATTAGATAATCCAAAATGCCTTTCAATGCTCAACCTTATATGAACTCCCCTATTCCAGGACAGATCAGAGAGAGCATCAAGGAAAGCCTGTTTGGGGGCCCTTAGTTCCTAAGCTCGCCAACGTGATTGACTGCTGCTTTATTCATAAGTTCGGTACATTCACCCTGGGTCACGGAAGTGCCACCGATTCCTGAAGGACAGGCTTGTACCATCCTTCACAGGCTTTACCTTCCGGTAACACCTGTCAGGATCATGCTAGTCAGAGAGAGATGCTGCAGTCCCGCACAGTGGCTGCAGCTCCTCATGTTATCTGACTTTTCGATGGAGGCTGATTGTAGGCCTCAACTGAATCATAAGTTTCATAGGACTAAAGACTGAAGCTTGCACCACTGAGTATTTCATAGAGTGAATGGTGTGAAGTCATGGCCATCATATGGTCTTCATAACATATGAGTATGGTCTTTATAACATGTATAAGATGGGTATGGTCTACATAACACATAGTCTTTATAACACGTTATTCACATACATCTTTCCTCATATATACATATATATATATATATATATATACATACATACTTATGTAAGTGGCATGTGTATACTATATACTAGGTCTAGAATATTAAGGAGCATTATACCTAGACATATTAGTGATATTCTATTTCTATCTTCTTTTTGGTGGGCTTTCCTAGGTTCTAGTTTCTGATGCATATATATGCATATAGCACATGCATAGAAGGTAAACTCAAATACAGTTTTAATGTGAGGCCTGATAACAAAGTCTGGACACTCACAAATCCATAAATTATGAGTACCTACGTGCTTGTAGAGAAGACTACTCTACTTATTGTTAATTATTTGGACTTACTTTACTTAATGCTAACCAAGGGAGCCCTACTTGAACCATCACGCAAACAGTCCCAGCCCGCCATGCCATAAAGCCATGTTTAGACATGGAAGGCATCAACAGCAGATTCCCTGCTCCCACTCACCTTCTGAAGCATAGTAATACACACTGAAGAGTGTAGGCTGTTGGCTGGGAATTCTGGAATATTTGATAGTCATGGCCTTTGAAGATGACCGATAGACCAGAAAAGTGCCTTGACACACCTTGCCAAGGGAAGGAGCGTCAGGAAGTCCATCCAAGATCTCCACCTGCTCGTTTGCACACATGAGGCTGTTGGGGGCAGAGGAAATGGCAAGTGTCAGTCTTTGGAGTTCTCTCTACAGCTGGCAGCAATGTCCACAATGACTGGAGACAGACAGCATCAAACCAACTTCTTTACTCATGAAGTGCAAGGCCAGGGGTAGACAAGGGAAGGAAGGATCATTGGTTCTTCCAAACAAGGATGGCCTTCCCGGGACCTCTCACCACCCCAGGACCTCTCACCTGCCCCTGGGCGGAAGGTAGCTTCCACATTCCTTGGTTTCCACTCTCCCAGGAAATTTGGCCTGTGGCTCTGGAATTTCCATGCAGGAGTTTTAAGTTCAGGCTTCTGCAATGCTATATTTCACACAGTTTTATGGCAATATAAGAGACTGCACAGAGTGCATGGATGCCACTGCTTTCTCTCCTGGCAGGCAGACAGGAGGTAGGCCTCCCCAACACCCTCAGCACAAATTGCATCCCCTCTATTCAGAGCAGAAGGGAAAGGGGCATCCATCTCTACCTACAGCAGGACCTCCTAGCATGCCTCATACTCCAAGGAGAGAGTCCGAATTTCTTTGGGGTAAGATACATTTGTAGAAGGTGACCATTAAATGACTCTGAAATATGACTAACAGTACACGAACACTCTCAAAACATACTCACACCCTCTCTGCTATTTCTTGAACGGTCTGAGGTGTGTCTTCTGAGGTGTCTCTTCATTCCATTTTAACAACCAGTTAAGACAAAACCTTATGTTTCAAAAACCCTTCCTTATCCCAAAGCAGCCCCTTTCTTTACTTGCAATACTATCTTAGCAGAATCATTAACAAGAGCCAAGCCAGCAAGCCAAAGGAGAAACTTTTAAATGATCCATTTGGGATTAAGAAAGAAGAAGAAAAAGACGGCTTTCCTTAGAGAGAGCCAAGGAGGGGATTTGAATAGAAGGGAGTTTCCAGGAGGTATACCATGAAGGATTGCGAAAAAAGCAGTGAGTGAATTGTACTAAAGCGAGGGAGATTTTTCCCAGAAGACACCAGAGTCAGGGTTTTCATCAGGAAAGAAAAGAGTGTAATTTTGGTTCAGATGCTAATAAGGGGTCGGATAAAAGGTAAGCAGATAGAGACCAAGATAGACTCTTTCCTAGGAAACCACATCAGCACCAGAAAAGAAAAAGGTCACAGCTTGAGAACTCACGTGAGGTCAGGAAGTAAAACATGAACTCTCTGCGTCGAATTCATTAGGATGGTCCAGAGACAAGTGGTTCTAAAGCTGAGAGCATTGACAATCTTGCCATGTTCATTGATGATGAAACCTCCACAGTCGCCGGCCCCTGAGCATAGAAGAACACACTGATGAGCTCCAGGAAGGCTCTTGGTCCCTAAGGAGGATTACCACATGTCACCTTTGTGGTGGTTGATCTCTCAGCTTCTCTTCTACCTCCCATCCCCCCAAAAAAGATCCCACAGCCTAAGAGAGCTGAGTCCCTACAACCAAGGAGGACATTTTTGTTGGCTTCTTTTGGGGGGCTCTCAAGGACTCGGTGTCCAACATGATGCCAAGAGGAAATGGCCTCACCTTCCGAATCTCCCGAGTAGTGCCCATCAAAGAAACCGGGTGACCTGTTAGAATGCGAGGAGTACTTGATAGTCAGAATGTTGGATGCAGATCTGAAAACCACAGAGTAGCCTTGGCATATCTTCCCCAGGGATTTGGACCCCAGAGGACCATCCAGGATTTCCATCCACTCGCTGGCACATGTGAGGCTGTGGAGCCGGAGACAGAGGCGATGATTTTAAGTGTCAGGAACTGCCTTTCCTCCAGCCCACAGTCTCCCTCCCCGATCTCTTGATATAGATCCAGTAGTGTTCCTTGTGAGAAACCTAAGGCCACAAGTAAACTTGTGAAGAAGAGACATTGTCACCCCCACACCCTCCAACTCCCAGAAAGGGAATTCCATCCACCTGGCTGGAGCTGCCTTCCAAGTCTTCCTGGGAGCGCAGACTGTGGCACTGAGATTCCAACACAGGGATTTTAGTATTAGAGCCCAGACGGTTTCAGGTTCCCATGAACGTGAAACTACATCTAACACAGGTCCAATACAGTTATGTCAGGGCCAGAGGCCCAGATACGTAACGTGAATGCTCCTCCCCACTTCCTGCCACCTTCCCTTGTGAAGTGTGGAGCAGGAGGTGGGTCAGTGTGTTCCCGGAGTCCAAGGTTAGCCCTTCTCACTCCGAGCAGAAGAGAGAGACTCATCCATCTCTACCGACAAAAGGAGCAAAGCAACTCGGCGATGAGTTTTTTCAGCTGCTATGGTGGAACAAGAAGCTCCAGGCAGGAGCGCCGCATGGCTGCGACTGCTTTCTCCTCCCTGGCAGACAGAACTAGAGACAGGGCAGCCCAATACTCGAGCTCAAATTCTGTCTCTGTTCCTCCGGGAAGAAGAGAAAGGGGTATCCATTGCTCTCTCACAGGTGCGCGCTCTCTCTCTCTCTCTCTCTCTCTCTCTCTCTCTCTCCCTCTCCCTCTCCCTCCCTCCCTCCCTCCCTCTCCCTCCCTCCCTCCCTCCCTCCTTCTTCCTCCCTCCCTCCCTCCCTCCCTCCTTCTCTCTCTCTCTCTCTCTCTCTCTCTCCCCTACTGATTAAGATATCAATGTAGCATATGCCTATTGGCTGTATCCCTCGTCTCTTCCCTGGCCTTTTTCTCTTGTTTATCCTTGTGTTAGTCTCAGACAACCTTTCCTTAAACCTTGGGACACATTTTGGGTAGATAGTTTAAGCTCTGAAGTCTATAAACTAACAACATATAGATACTTAGCATGTCTAGAGTGAACAGAATCCTTAATCGCATTGAATTGTTCATCTCTCATCTTCCAGTTTTTTAGTGGTTAATTGGAGATAAGAGTCTCATGGACTTTCCTGCCTGGGCTGGCTTTTTGAACCACAATCCTCAGATCTCAGCTTTCTGATTATAAGCGTGAGCCACTGGCTCCCTGCCTTGTTCAAATCTTTATCAACCTCCTTAAGATGGAAATGTGGTAAATGATGGCCTGGTTGGCAATGCCTTTTTTCACTATTAGCTACTCATTTTTTCATTTTTTCATTTTTTCATTTCAATAGTACAAATTGGACCCAAAGTAATAGTTTCCATGATAGTAAACCAAAGAAATAAGCAAGTGACCAAGTACGTTTAAGCATTGCCTACAGATAGGTACTAATAGGCAAAACAGGAGAGAGAGAGTGAACTCATTCATCTGAGGAGTCAGGAAGAGACTGTGGACAAGTCAGCTCTCTAGGATTGTAAGTGCTAACAGGACCCTAGCAGCAAGCGATGCCTCTGGTAGTGGCAGAAGGATTCATTTTGGACACGGAGATATGGGTAGCAAAGGCAATAAGTCTAGAAAAATCGGTGTGATTTGGTTCAAGGACAGAGAGGGGCCCAGGCTAATCTATGATATACAAAGTGTGAGATCAAAGGGTTATATACCAAGGATGCTTCAGTCATGGTGAATACAATGAGCCTTATGCAGAATTCGGGAAGCCTGGGAGAGTTTTAGAGAGAGTAAAAAATAGTCAGATTGTGGTTGAGGTTCTCATGCTAAATAAACTGAAGGGGCCAATATGGGATCCTCCGTGAAGTTACTGAAAATAAAAATCACACCCTAAGCACTTACTTGACAACAGAAAATGCCAGGATGACCATTTGAGAAGGTGGCAACATGACAGTCCAGATGCAGATGGTGTTTTTACCGGGAGGGTTGATCAGATGTCCCGAAAGTTTTGTGAGAAGACCCCCACAGTGCCTGGGTTCTAAAACAGAAGAAAACAAGTACAAGCACTCAGAGATCCAGGCCATGAGCACGTTTGCCACTCCTAGAGCCCATATCACCGACCTTCCTAACTTAGAAGGGGCCAAACAAAACACACGTGGATGGCCCTCGGTCAAGCTGAGTGCTTTGTTTACTTTCTCTGTGATTTTTAACGTAGCTATACCGCATGTAGCTGTGGGAGAGAGGAAATTTAGCTGCTTACCATCAAGACTCTCATGACCACCAACCCATTGCCAGATGTTTAGGCAGAAAGTTGGCACAAATCCCTTACTTCTGCCTCCCGGATAGCTTTCTCTGGCATCCCAGAAAAAAATAGTAAATAGAGAGTCCTTGTGCTCCAAGAGTGGCCTGATCACTAAGACAAATCAAAATCTATATAATTGGGAGATGTGTGAGAAAGAAGAACCACCAATCTGCTCAGGGACGTCCCAGGCTCCAGCACTGATAACCGGGAAGACAATACCTCCATCCCCAGGGAGGTCTTGATCATCAAGTCCAAGGCCTATACCTAGTATCTCAAAATCATAAAGCCAATCAACCAATCTACCAGTCAACAAGCAAGTGCCTGCATCACGAGAATCCTCCCCATCCTTCCCTCCATGAATCATCCTACTACTGTCCTCACCTTTCAGCTCTGTAGACTCTGGGCACTCTGATACATGCCCAGGAAAAAGGCAATGTCTTTGTCTTTTGAGTCAAGCCATGCAGACTCAGAGCAGAGGAACTCCCACACGGGAGCACAGTTACAGGGAAGAAGTGGATGTAAATGGAAGTGGGCTCCAAGAGGTCCAGCCTTGTGCCTAAGCACAAGTATTCCATTCGCTGCTCCTGTTCCAACCTGGCTACCATGCACACCTCTCTGGGCTCAGGGTGACCCTGAGGAGGAGTCTTTCCTTGACCTTTAACACGTCCCCCTTTTTTGATCCTCCACTTTGGTTCAGATGGTACCCTGAGCTTGGAACATTCCATGCTCATCTCTCGGCACCTGTCAAGCTAGAAGGCCAGGCTTAGGCAACTCCTCATCAGAGAGACATCCAGGAGGAGGTCTCAGGTCTCAGGACTGCCCACTGTGCCTGGTGGAGGAGTTCTGGGCATTGCTGCTTATGCTGCCATTTAACTTTTCTGACAGACTGGAGTTTGAACTCAGGGCCTTATGCACTTTCCCACTTGAGTCATGCACCCAATCCTTTCATTCTTTAGTTATTCTCTATAAATGTTGGTGTTGCCATAACCAGCCTCAGACTGCAACATTCTACCTATATTTTCTGCTAGAGTCACAAGTATGTGTCACTGCACTCAATTTGTTGGTTGAGATGGAATCTTCTTAATGCTTGCCCAAACTGGCCTAGAACCAAGCTGTAATCCTCCCAATCTGCATATCTTGACTAGCTAGGATTATAGGCATATAATTACCATACCTGGCCCTTGAGATTTGGCTTTTTATATATGGTTTCAGAACCTCAACAGAGTTTTAGGGATAGAAACTGTATATGGTAGGACCTCAACATGGTGAATAAAAATGCATATGAGTTATTCGAGGCTGCAATCACATACCATGACCCTCTTCTTTGCAAAAAAAAAGTTTATATAAAGATATAAATATGTATATGTACATGCTCACCTATATATTTTATAAATAAAGTATCTTTAATATATAAGATCAACAAGAAGAAATGATTCTCTTTTCAGGGATTATATATCTCCTATTCTAGATGCAAGATGTATTTCAAAAAATAACTTTTATGTGGTATGGAAACTGACTTGTATACATACAGTCTCCGTGGGCCATCACTGTTGAAATTCATAGAGATAAGATCGTTCCAAAATATCCTCAGACCCACGTATGTTGCTCGAGGGTCCCTGGGTAACATCCATTGTCCCTTCCTCAACAGTAGCCCACCTGAGGTTCATCTTGTTATTCCAGCACACACACAAAAATCTACATTCTCAAGATGCCTCATAGCCAGGCAGGAAGAAGGGGAGGATCAGCAGGTACCCCTTCCATACCTACCTTGTGGTACACTGTGGTAATAACCATCGAAGAAGGTAGGTGGACTAGTGGAAGATCTGTTGTACATGATCGTCATGATGTTGGAAGAGGACTGGTAGAGTAGAGATGAGCCTTTACACGTTTTGTTCATGGAAACAGACTCTGGAAGTCCATCGAAGACTTCCAGCGTTTCCTCCTCACAGATGAGGCTATTGGGGCAAAGAAGAAAGCAGGTGTCAGTATTGCCCTCACTCCAAAAGACAGCCTCCTTCTTTGATGGCAGACCACAACAGCTTCACTGATTGGAAGTTCAAGGCCAGAGACAAACAAAGGAAAGGAATCTTTTCAGTTCTCTTGGATAAAGGACAATTTCCTCCCATAAACCTCATACTTCTCATCCACCGGGACTACCGATGCTTCCTGGAAGGCCCTATTCTATTGTCTGGGATCTCATAATTGTGTGTGTGTGTGTGTGTATGTGTGTGTGTGTGTGTGTGTGTGCACGCATGCGCGTGTGTGTGTGTGTGTGTGTGTGTGTATGTGTTTGATTCCTAGGGACTGAACTTAGTGCTTGGCATATTCCAGGCAAGTGTTCTACCAATCAGGTATGCACTCGACATGCCCCTCACGGAGGAATTTCAACCCCAGGTCACATAAACATAAAAAGCAGTAACCCCAAGAATCTACTGTAGTGTTTTTAGCCTCTGTTTCTGAATGGGAGGCCTCAAAAGGGTTTGTCTGGAGGCCAGCCCCTGGTCCCCACCCCTGGCAGATGGGGTAGGAGGTAGAATTATGTGGTTGTAGTTGTCCAGGTTAGGGCAAAACTTGAGAAAATTCATTGCACTATTTCTTTGGCCACTGTCATGAAAGTGTTGACTTTTGCTCCTCTCCAGACCACCTATCTAACTTAGTGGGGGTCCTGACCCACAGGTGGTGTGAGGGAGAGCAGACCTTAGTCACAGAGATCTTCCACCCTTCCCACCCCTGTGAGCTGTGTGGCAAACACAGCTCCAGAGCCAGGGAGGATTTCTTTTCTCTATAAACGATGAACATTCGTCTTCTGCATGGGAAATGTCCACTCTGACCCAAACAGCAGTTGCTCCTTCAGTCCTTCATCCAAGTCTTCACTCTTGAAAAATTTTCTTTGAACCCCACATTAGAGCTTCTGTTCCAGTAGAGACACAGAAGGAAATAAGTGCAAATTTTCCTGGAGATTTTCTGAGGTCTCAAGTAGGGCACAAAGAGAGATCTGGCTCTCTGGGAGGGATCACAAAAGATACCATGGAAGAGTCAGCCCTCGGCTAAATAAAAACACTGATCAAGGACCCTAGCAGAGGTCAAAGGAGCCAGATGGGACTGAAGGATACTTTCCTGTCAGAGTATAGTATGAGCCAATAGAGAGCTACAGAGCAGCTGGATGTGTGCAAGACTCCAGGGATGGGTCCCAGTTCAGCACAGACAGGGCTAAAGGCAACAGTGATGAGAGGGAGGGAAGATGTAGTATTTGTCAAGCCATGCTAAGGCACATGTACTCTACCTAGAAGTTCAGACAGCCTCTCCATGGTATATCATCAGGGAGCAAAAGATTTGAATATTGTTCTAGACACTTCTGGGGACCCAGAACCAAAGAAATAAAAAAATTGCATGAGGGCTGGGAAGGTGGCCCAGTGATAGAGTGCTTGCCTTGCATGCATGAGGCCCTGGGTTCGATTCCTCAGCACCACATAAGCAGAAAAAGCTGGTGTTTGTGCCGTGGCTCAAGCGATAGAGCACTAGCCTTGTGCTGAAGAGCTGAGGGTCAGCGCCCAGGCCCAGAGCTCAAGCCCCATGACGGACAAAAATAAATAAAAATTGCACAATGGGCACTCACCTGAGGAAGTAAAAGGAGAGCTGGATTCTTTGTGTGGGCTGCACTTGGATGATCCAGACACAGTTGCTTCTATTCCCAGCGGAGATGACCACCCTTCCCGAGGGTTGTGTGAGGATACCTCCACATTGAGCAGGAGCTACACATGGAATAACAGGAATTAAGGGACTCTGAGGGTAGCACTAGAACTGAAAGAGTCTTACCGTTCCAAAGAACACAGGGTGAAAGAGTCTCAATTCTCCCAGATCCTCTCTGGAAAATCCACCAGCAAAGAATCACTTCCCTTCAATAAGATTGGCTTGTTCCATGCATTCAGAGATTTTTGGGTGTACATCCTACATCTAGTTGTAATTTCTTGTGCACCAGGGGCAATATAAAGCTCACATCCTTGGTGTGCCTATTGATCTGTCATGTACCTATTGATCTGCCATGTACCTATTAATGGCTGGAGAGTAGAAAGTCATCTCTGCTGCCCCAAATCATTTTGCCAGGACAGATCATTCTCTGTCCCAAGAGACATGGAATCCCTCCAAACAAAAGAGAAAGCAAATACATTTTAGACTGGAGAGCCAGAACAGATCACGCTGCTCAGTAACACCTTAAACTTCACCACAGGGAATAATAATAATAATATTAATAATAATAAAAGCACCACCCTTGGGAGATCAAAAATGTTGCTGTCTGAATACTGCTTAGCAGACCTTGGCACCTTATTAGCGTGAGATCAAGGAGTCAATTACTAAGCCAGTGTCTGCCTCTGCTGGGGCACACATTCTTGTCTACCCATGTCCCTCTGTCCCCAATGCTCTCATTTCTCATCCTGAAGATGGAGCCGCCCTCAGTCCTGAGGGATGCAGGCCTACAGAGAAGGAGCTGTCCTCTTATGTCACAGGCTTGATGCAGATCTGGTTTCTTTCCCTGCCTCCTGAGGCTGGGCAGATGGGAGGGTACAGGAGGCTTCTTGGAGAAAGAGTAAAGAATGAATTGGGAGGAGCGTTGTAGAGATCGGGTGGACAGGGTAACTCAGGAGCTTAAAAGGTTTTAAACAGACAGACAAAATCGATTCCACTTTCTTTTGAACAAGAATGAATCCCAGGGCCTCTGTTTTCCCATTGAGCTATTTGCTTTCCAACCAGGATATACATGGGCTCTGGTGAGGGCCAGGAAAGGGGGAAATGATGTTGCCCACATTTACCTCTTGGCCTTTTTGGTACATCCAACGCACCTGAAAAGACACCAAAGCAGAAAATAAAATGAGAAGTTGAAGCTACTGAATGTCCAGGAAGAAAGGTGGTCAATGAGCTCCCTGTGAAGAAGCAATCGCCAGAAGAGTTGATATCGCTCTCCTGAAACACCACAAGCAACTGTGAGCCCACAGATGTGAGTGTAGAGCGATATGTTTTTAGGTTATCTGTTCTCCTGAAGCCTGAGTAAATCAGGGCTAGGAACACCAGCAACAAGGCTTCTGTCTCAGTACAGTTATGTGCCCTGTGTCAAATTATATGGAGACATGATAGGAGCCAGATGCATGGATGGACTAAATGTGACTCAGCTGAGTTTGAAAATGCCAGTTGGTCTGTTCCTGTTCCCTGCTTGTAAATGTGAAAGCAGCGGTGGTAATAAAAAGAAAGCTGTGCATGGATGTTAGGAGCAGAATGGACCAGATATCTTCTTACAGCTGCCTTCTTGATTCCATCTTGGCCATGAGTTAACCTTTATTAGAAGAGGAGAATGTGCTGGTAAGAGTATACTAGTCCAGGAATCTCTAGGGACATCAGATAGCTGGCCTGTTTTTACCAAGTCCCGCACTAATGAGCATTATGAACCATAGCACAAGGACAAGGCCTCTATGATACAGGAGAATGAAGGATCAAAAAACACTCAGCACTTATTTCTGGTCTGCAAATGGGGCACCAAGTCCACCTGATGACTGAAGCTCCAAGACAAAGGTTTAGACTGAAGAGAGTCAATCTCACTTCAGGTGGATTTCTCAGAGACCAGTCATCCTTTCTTTGCAGAGCGTAAAGCCAGTTCAGGAAGGGATCTCTACTGTTTCCAGTGCCTACCCACAGTCAAGACAGACTCTTAACATCCTCAGCTCCTGTCATGTTTCCAGAAGCAAAGTTGGGCCAGCAGCACAAGACAATGAGCATTCTGCTGACCCCAGACAATCACCAAACAGAGTTAGACACTTCAGCACTGTGCCTGACCTGTTCCCCACGCTTAATTAGGAAGGGCCTCTGACCCTCTCATATCCTCCTCAAACCCTCTGAGGGGAACCAGAGGAATCACGTTCGTCTGAGTCTTCTTATTCCAAAATCCACCCTTTCTTGACTCTTCGCCTCTGCTCACGTGGTGTCTGGTCCCCCGCCCACCCAGGCTGAGCCCCCAAGCCTGCCTGGGAACCTGCCAGGATCTGCAGCTGGTCCCCTAGCTAACAGAGATGTCCTAAGCATTGCTGTTCACTTTTAATGTGGAAGTTGTTTTTCATTCTCTATTTAATGGTAATTCCTCTAAGAGTAAAGAATATGTATTATGTATTGCAGTGTGACTAAAGGGGTAAAAGTCGGCCAGGACGGAGGGAGGACTCTAAAGATAATGCATGAGTTAAAGGATTTTTGTGATAGATAGATGATAAACAGACTACATAAATAACCTTCGTGTGACTGTGTTTGCATAGAAAATATGTACATATAAATATTGCATCTTGTATATTATAAACTTTGTATTCTATACACATTTTATAAATGCACCAGAAAATTCCAAAAGGCTCCTAACAAGATCAGAAGAGATAGATGATGTTTTCTGACACATACATACTTTTTTCATCAAAGGCACAGGCAGAATCTCAAAATTACTTTTTGTATATGATCCACCAGGCCCATAGAAGGGAGTGTACAAAAATACTGGGATAATCTGTATGTATGTACCAGGAGGGCCATGATTCACACTCATCCACACACCCCAGGGTGATACAGGACAAAGCTAGTCAAGTTTCTTCTGGTAGTCACACGCATAGCCTTTGCACAACCCATCACATAACTAGATTTGCATAGGTATGGAGCATCTGCAGCCAGCTTTCCTGCCACACACCTACCTCCCGGATACCCATAGTAATACACGTTGAAGATAGCAGGTGGTTGGGTGGGAAGTCTGGTGTAAATGATGGTCATCATGTTGGTAGTGGATTGATAGCTCAGATGAAAGCATTCACAGAATTTCCCTAAGGAGGGAGCACCCAGAGGCCCATCCAGGATCTCCACATTCTCCTTCTCACAGGTGAAGCTATGGGAAAGGAGGAAAGCAGGAATCAGCATGTAAAAGTATCCACCCTCTGGTCTGCAGTCTCACTCCACTAATAACCTTCTAGTATTTTTTGTCGGTCATGGGGCTTGAACTCGGGGCCTGGGCACTCTCCTTGAGTTCTTTCGCTCAAGGCAAGCATTGTAACACTTGAGCCACAATGCCACTTTCCGTTTTCAGGTGGTTCACTGGAGATAAGAGTCTCACAGACATTGCTGCCTGGGCTGGCTTTGAACTGTGATCCTCAGATCTCAGCTTCTTGATTGCTTGGATTGCAGACATGAGCCACCAGTGCCTGGACCCTTATAGTTTTGCTAGAGTCAAAAGCAAAGCTAGAAATAAGGGGTGGATCACATCTATTAGTTCTTTGACAATGACAATAATCATCTCAAACCCCTCTCATCTGAAAGATTTCCTTCACATAAGCAGAGGTGGGGTCCAAGGCCGAGGCTCTGGGATTCCCGCTCAGAATTTTAATTCCAGGTCCTTCTATGTCATACTCCTCAGTGTTAAACTACAGCAGCACAATGGTGTATTTCCTTGAGCCAGAGCCTCCGTGTCCTCTGGGCAGTCTCCAGACACCAGGGGGGTGAGCACCATACCTTGTCCCCTACCTCCCCTTCCCTTCACACTGTCCTGGCAGATGAGACAGGAGGACAGCATAGAGGTAACTGAGGCGTCTCTACTCAGTGAGGAGGAGGAGGAGGGTTACAGCTTCATCTACCATGAGACCAACACACATGCAGTGGTTTCCGTTCTGGGAGACCCACTTCAGGGGAGAGCCAAGTACTTTTCAAGTCCCAATCTTACACCTCATCTCCTCATCTAGGCACAGCAAAACTCATGCTCCAAAAAGGGGTCTTGGAGCCTGTCTGGGGCATAACAAGACATCAGTAGAATATCCAGCAGGAAACACACACTTTCCCTTAGTGTGGCCCTTGTCTGAGCCCGAGCTCTTCCTTGGAACCAAGGATAGTCAGAACTAAACTCAGTCTTTAAAAAGGAAAATGTGAGAACAGGAGGGAGATGTTCAGAACAGCATGTTTCAGAGCTCTGATGACACAGTGATATAGGAATTACTCAGCTTTATAATGTATGCAATTAGCCGCGTAACATGGCTTGCACCTATAATCCTAGCTACTCGGGAGACTGAGTTCTGAGGATTATGGTTCAAAGCCAGTGTGAGCAGGGAAGTGCATGAGACTCTTGTCTCCAATTAACAATCAAAAGCTTGAAGAGGAGCTGTGACTCACATGTTAGAACACTAGCCTTGAGCAAAAAAATCAGAAACAGTGCCCAGGCCCTGAGTTCAATCCCCAGGACTGGCATAAAATAATAATAATAATAAACAATACTTCTCCCTCTTTCCTGATTCTGATCTCTTGTGCCAAACCCACTGTGAGAATCTCTGGCCACAATGCATAACTCATTCAAAGCCAGTCTTGAGGCTGCAGTGGGTAATTTTCTTTGTGTCACAGAGCACCTGTTTCTGCTAAGATTGGCTTCCACCCCCTGTGGAAAAGCAGGAGTGGCAGAGACCTTTTCCTCTCATACAGAACATGCCTTTTCTCTAAGGCTTGTCCTGAAACAGGTGGGAATGTAGCCTTCCATGTTCAAATCTGGGATGGATATCTGAGAATGAGGTGTGCCAATGTGGGTTATATCTGAAGTCATCTCTTCATCTCCAGAAATCACAGTGTGTTATGCTTAGCACAGAGGCAAAAGTCAGAGGGAGAAGTGACAGAAAGAAAGTAGAAGCCAAGGAGTCAAATCACAAGGCAAGGCAAGGACCTTAAACTCCATCCAGAAAACAGGGCCACGGAAAAATATCCACCAGGAAGGGAAACAGAGGTGGATGGTCAAAGATGCCTGTGACAGAGGTATTCTAGGAGCACAAGAGGCACCGAAGATGCACTTCTTCCCTGGAAGAGCAACATGAACAGACAGAACTCACTTCAGAGCAGGGATGGCCAGGGCAATTCGGTGGCTGGCAGACATCTCAATCGTCCAAACACAATGTTGTTTTAGCCCAACGTAGTTTATGATCTGGCCTGTGAGTCCTGTGATGAGGCCCCCACAATCAGAAGGTCCTGAAACAGAGGAAGAGAACCCAGTCCCCAGCACAGTCCAGATTCATGACAGGCTACACCACTCCTGGACCCCATCACTCTCCTCCTCCTGACTTCCTGTCATCAAGAACAACAGAACTTGGAGAGTCTCGGTCTAACAACCGTACAAAATGGGCTTTTGATGGCCTTTCACAGGTTTTCAAGGAACCCAGACTCCTTTTGAAGTATTGTTTGTGTTTGAATGGTTGGAAAGAAATAATTACCTCACCAAATAGCCCTTCACATCCATTCCATAGCCAGACTGTGAGCAGAAAGACAACACAAGCACCCTATTTCTGCCTCACTGATGGTATTTTCCTAGGGCAGTTTTGAGAAATAGCAACTAGGCCATCCTCCTGCCCGCTAACCTGTCAGATAAATAAGACTTCATCTCACCCACGGCCTGAGGAAAGGTCCTACAAGCCCTGCTCAGGAATACCTCTAGCTCCAACATTGAGGGTGAAAATGAAAATAGATCCTGAGATGCTCCTAGATAGGATCACTCATGTCTGATAAGAACTTTCAATACTGTCTCTGACCATGAAGATGTAAACCAACCATGGAGGACCATTGTCTTGGGGCATTGTCCCTTCCCAACTCCAGCCTCATGCCCATGCTTCTTGTCCTATACCTTCACTGCTGTCATATCTGACATGAAGGATGGAGCCTAAACTATGGGAATTCAGAGGAGTCTCCATTGTCTGTGTCACAGGCTCAGGGAAGGGGCAGTTCTTCCCTTGACTCCCGAGGCTGGGTAGATCGGAGGATACTGGAGAATCTCTGGGCCTATATTTTGTCACAGTGGATGAGATTACCCATGAGGTGTAGACTATATAGCAATTCAGGAACAAGAAGGTTTTAAATAGACATTCAAACCTATCCCACCTTTTTTTGAACGAAAAAGAAGTCCCAGGATCTGAGTTCCCAATTTCCCCTCTACCCAGGATGTACATATACTCTCTGAGTGAGGAGTAGGAGAGGGGGAAATGATGTCGCCCACACTCACCTCTTGTCCTTTTTGGTGAATCATCTTTGTCTGAAAAGACACCAAAATTTAAAAATAAAATGAGAAGATGAAATTACTGACTAAGTAGAAGGGAGGACAAAAAGCTCACTAGGGAGATGGGGGCTGAGTGCAAAGGACTGGAACTGAGCAAAGAAAACATGGTGTTCACTGTCTCTATCTGGAGAGTAATCCTCCTCGCTCACAGTGGGAAGAAGGCCTGCCTCCCAGCCTCCTAACACCAGCTGGCTCCCTACCTTCTCCTGCTGCCTTTGAATCCTCACAGAGCGCTATGTGTCCACATACAGGAGCCATGTATTCATGGCTCATGTATTCATACTTTAAGCACTAAATGACCCTTGTGTCTTCCATATCCTCTCAGTCCTGGACGAGCCAAGACATGCAGTCTTTTTCACTCTGGCTAGCTTGTCACTTTTAATAAACTCTGTAATGACATCAATGCCCTTTTCAATTGTGAATTAAATTAAATTTTCTTATTCAGAAATATGAACTATCTAAGTAGATGAAAATTTCACCTGAGTTAAACTATTTGAAGCCAAAAGACTTCAGTTCAAATATATGAGTATACTCAGCTGAAGCAGAACAGTGGCTGGTCCACATCCCATGATGGAAAAGGAAGGAGCTTGGGACTAGGGATGGACTTGGAGCTTGCCACTACCACATCATAACATGTGCCTTGGGATGAACTGTCTTTAAGGTATCTGTTTCCCTGAAATATGAGTAAATCAATTCTGGGAATACCACCAACATGGGTGCAATTATATACCCCGAGTGAAATCATCAATGTGTAACATGGGCTGAGTGAGCCTATCTGACTTTTAACATAACCAATGAAAGTTTACCTGATCCTCTCCCCAACTTATAAAGGAGAAAAACATGGTGGCAAGAGGTGAAGAGACTCACCTAAAGACACATCTAGTTGGTACGGAACAAAATGGACCAGATATCCTGTTACAGTTAGTTTCCGGATTCCTTTGTTACCAGCAATTATTATCTGACCCTTTCTAATAGAAGGTATCAGTGTGTTATTAGAAGGGAGGCATCTGATGGTGACAGCACATTATTCTATCTCCAGGGATCTCTTGGAACAGAGGTATGGCTTGCTCCCACCAAGTGTCACACAGTTGGGGAGTATGAGCCACAGCAAGAGTACAGGGCCTCCCTGAAGTAAACCAAATGGGAAAGCCACAGCACTGGGCAAATGTACAGCATTTGCCAGCACACTGCATAGCTAGGTTTGCATGGGGGTGGAGATCACGAACAGGAAGCCTTGTCACCACCACCTACCTTCTTTAAACGCATGGAAATATAATTCAAAGGAAGAAGGTGGATGCCTTGGTGCTCTGGAGTATTTGACGGTCAGGCGGTTGGTAGTGGACTGGGATTTCACAGAAACGCCTTCACAATACTTCCCCAAAGAACGAGACCCTAGAAGTCCATCAAAAAATTCTAACTTCTCTTTATTGCAGGTGAAGCTGTAGAGCAGGGGAAAAGCAGGAATCAGTGTCTGGAATGGTCTTGTCTTCTCTGCAGTCTAGTTCCAGCAATGATCTAAAACTAAATCCTTATAGCTTTGTTGTGGGAAGAGCAAATCTAGATGGGAGACTGTTTTCAGTCACCTCCGACCCTTGCAGTTTCCCTGAAAATTTTTATTTTACCTGAACAAGAAGTTGTTTTTAATTGTCACAGATTCCAAAGTGTTGAGAAAGCCCAGGCATTAGTGTTGGAATTCCTACATAAGGTTTAATTCTAGGATTTGATGTATGTAGATGCACTGAAGTGCAAAGACAGATCTAAGTGGATCTTCTTGAGCCCCAATCTGTGTATCACCTGTATGTGCTCCAGATACCAATGAATGGATGTCATATCTGGGCACCTGTCTCTCACTTCAGCTCCCCTAGGAGACAAGGTTAGCATTGGACCAACCTTGGTTTGCAGACCAAGGACAGAGAAGGAGTAGCCTCAGGCTCTATCTCAAGAGAAAAACAAATGTATATGCTTCCAGAAAAGAGGAGGGGCTTATCGCCAGTATATAAAAAAATAATTAACCAGGTTCTGGTGGTTCAAGCCTGAAATCCTAGCTACTCAGGTGGCTGAGATCTGAGGATTGAAGTTCAAAGCCAGCTGAGGCAGGAAAGTTTGTGAGACTCCCATCTCCAATTAATCACAGAAAAAGCCAGAAGTGGCACTGGGCTCAATTGGTAGAAGGCTACCAATTGAGCAAAAGGAACTCAGGGACAACACCCAGGTCCAGAGTTAAAGCCCCAGGGCCAGAAAAAAATCAATTTACTTAATTAAAATAAATAAAATAAACAGGCATCACAAAGCACTTATATCTTGAAAAACCTGTGTTTGAAATACACCACAAGTGGCCTGGCCCTCAATCATATCGTACAGGAGGAATATTTTGTCATGTATCATCTTTAATCTGTGGCTGTTTCTAAAATTGATGGGAATGTGTTTTCCTAATTCAACTATAAAAGAATGCTCAGCAGTAGTGCATGCCAACAGGTAGTGCGTTGGAAATGTTCTCCATGGTGTTACCACTTTAGCCATCTAAAAATCCCACAAATTCCCAAAGACATCCTCCTAGGTTAGAAAACATGGACACAGACACAGTCAAGACTACCATGCTGGTGGCTCACATCTACAATCCTAGCTACTCAGGAGGCTGAGGATCACGATTCAAAGCCAGTTCAAGCAGGAAAGTCCATGAGACTCTTATCTCCAATAAACTACTCAGAAAAAAGCTGGAAGTGGTTCTGTAGCTCAAGTGGTAGAGTGCTAGCCTTGAGCAAAAACAGCTCAGGGACAGAGCCCAGGCCCAGAAAAAAAATAAAAAGAGTACCATGTCACTTTAGACCCCATTAGTATAGTGTCTTGCTTGTAGTATGACAAGGGTCACAGGTGAGAAGAAATTCGGCCCAGTTTAGTAAACCATCTCCCAAGAAAAGGTGCTTACCTGTTATGAAAAGTTGAAAGAAGAGTAGACACGAAAAACAAGAGGGACCCTGCAAATCTGATGGGAGTGAAGGCTGATCTAGCCAGAGAACATGGCGGGAGTACAGGCAGGCAGCATGCTGCTACATTGCAGGGCCCAGAATCTAGCGTGTTACACTCAGCACAGACACGGGCCAGGGAGGACCAGTAAAAGAAAGGAGTCGAGTTCAAAGGACCAGATCATGAAGGATTTACCAGGCATTACCAAGAGTTTAAATTTTATCTAAAAGACGTGTAAGAGTTTCCATCAGGGAGGAAAACAGAGTTGGGTTGTCACAGCTGCTCATGATAAAGGTTTGTAAGGTGAACAGAAAAAAGTCAAGATGCACTCGCAGTGAGGGGCCACAGCACCCTCTGCAAACACACAACCTCGGTACTCACTTGAGGGCAGGGATTTCTGTTGCAATACGGTGATCTGGCTTCACTTTAATGACCCAGACACAATTCGGTTTGGGTCCAATATAGTTTACGATCCTTCCCTTGTTCATTCTGAGGAAGCCTCCACAGCGACCACGTCCTGCAACAAGAGAAGAAGCATGTAGGTGGAGAGCATTCTAAACCAGTGATGGGCCGCGCCGCCCACCAGCCTCACCACGGCTCACTGTCCTAACTTCCCGTCCACGGGAATAGCACCACAGGGCATTCCAGGCTGATGACCTTACAAGATGGGCTTTTTATGGCCTTTTTGGAGATCTACTGGACACCTGTCCCCCATTACATGTACGGTTTGTGTTTGAATGGTCGGAAATAAATACCTCCTCACAAAATAGCCCTTTTCATCAATCCCATTACCAGCAGAAAGTCCACATAAGCACCCCCCATATTTCTGCCTCCCGGGTGGTATTTTACAGGACAGGTTTGAGAAACTGCAAACCGGCCATCCACCTGCCCCCAGAGAGGATAAACTTATCAGACAAATGAGAATTATACCTCTTCCAAAGACAAGAGGAAGGGCTCCACCAGCCTGTTTGGGGATGCCCCAGGCTTTTATATGGAGGTTGATGGTAGAAATTCCTCCTTCCCCTTGGATGCTTCTAGATGGGATCACTCACATTTGATAAGGACATTCAGTACTATCTGTGACCACTGAGATATGAATCATCCATGGAGCGCCATTGTCATGGAGCGCCAACTCCAGCCCAGTGCTGTGTTTTCTGTCCCTCTACCTTCAGTGCCCTCATGTCTGAAATGGGGGATGGAGCCAAGTTCATCTCTTGAGACTATTGGATTTCAGGGCAGTGACAGGCTGTGGGGAGAGGTGACCTGCCCAGCCTCCTGAGGCTAGGCCGAAGAGAGAATGTAGGGAAATTCCTAGGGCTAGGTACTGGTCACCAAGCATGAGGAGATGACCCAGAAGCTGTGGATTACATAGCAATTCAGAACTTCAAGGATTTGAACAGTCAAAACTTATTCTACCTCTTTTGGACAAGAATATGTCCTATCTGCCTCCCCTGCCCCCCTAAAAAATCAAAAAGGAAAAAAATATATATCTTTAGATCTGAGTTTTCTCACAGAACTATCTGCCCTCCAACTTGGATGTACCTACTACCTGTGTGACATGAGGGAAAGGGGAAAATGGTGTGGTCCACATTTACCTCTTGTCCTTTTTGGTGGGTTGCGTTGGTCTGAAAAGACACCAAAACAGAAAAATAAAATGAGAAGTTGACGTTACTGAGCACAGAGACGGAGCACGGGACAAGGGGCTCACTGTGGAGAAGAACCTGAGTTCAGAGGAGTGGAGCTGGGCAGAGAGGAGCTTGGGGTGGCTGTCCACGTCCCTTTCAGAGATACCACGCTCATAGTGGAGAAGCCTAGCTCCCTGCATCCACTCGAAGGACAATGTCCCCATGCTAGGTAGAAAATTCAAATTCTGATTCGCCCATGACATCCACGATTTAAACACTACGAGGCCCTGATCTCATAATCCCTTAGTCCTGGACAAGTGTGACATTGTTCTCTTTCTCTCTGGACTGTCCACTTCTTTCTGCAAATTCGATAATGGCACCCACTAGTGCCAATTTAATGTTGCATTAAATTTAAAAAAATTGTTTTCTTATTCTGAGACTTGAACTAGCTCATCTTAATAATGTCACCTGACTTAAATACCTGAAACCAAAAGAACTGAGTTCAAACACATAAGTACACTCAGTTGATGTAGAACAGTAGTTCATCCCTGTAAAGTGATTTTTAAAAAAGGCTTGATCTTAGCTTGTTCATGAGACAGCCTTGGAATATAACCCTGGTGGTAACAGACAGCTGCCTTGCTGTGTTTGCCTCTTGATGAGCCATTTTCAAGGTAATTTGCTTCCCTAAAGTCTGAGTAAGTCAGGGCGAGGAACACCAGCAACTCGGCTTCCTCTCTGAGAAATTCCTGTGTCAAATTGTGAATAATGTATGTGGGCTGAGCGTGCCACATCTGATTTTTTAACAAAATAAAATGACAGTTTACCTTTTCCTGTCTACATCCTTAAGTGAGAAAAACATGGTGGTAAGAGGCAAGAATTCTCACCTAAAACCGCATCTAGTATGTCAGGAACAGAGAAGCAGATACCTTGTGACAGTTCATGTCCTGATTCCTTTTTGCCCAGAGATTATCTGACCCTTTCTAATGAAAGCTATCAATGTGTTATCAGAAGACAGGAATCTATGGAGGAAAGAATATTAGTCTATCTCCAGGGATCTCTTGGAGAAAAGGTATGGTCTGCTCCCACCAAGTGTCACACAACGGGGTACCAAAGCCACAGCAAGGGTACATGGACTCTCTGAATGGGCTAAATGGGAAAGCTAGAGGGTCAAGAAAACCAGCATTGCACACAGGTACAATTGCCCACACAGGAACATGCACATAGCTAAGTTTACATAGGAAGGAGAGCATGAGCAGGAAGCTCTTCCACCACCACCTACCTCCTTTAAATGCATTAAAGTGTAATTCAAAGAAAGTAGGTGAATGCTCTGGGTCTCTGGAATATCTGATGGTCAGGTGGTTGGCTGTGGATCTGGATTTCAGATTGAAGCCTTCACAATACTCCCCCAAAGAATCTGATCCTGGAGGTCCATCAAAAAATTCTAACTTCTCCTTTTTACAGGTGAAGCTGTGGAACAAGGTGAAAGTGGTAGTAAACATTTGAGATTGTCCACAATGATCTACAACTGAATCCTGTAGGGTACTGGTGGCTCATGACTAGCATCTTAGCACCCTCGCAACTCAAGAGGCTAAGATCTAAGGATGGTGATTTGAAGACAGGCTGGGTAAGAAAGTCAATGAGACTCTTATCTCCAATTAACCACCCAAAACCCACAAGTAGAGCTTTGGTAGACTGTCAGGCTTGAGTAAAAAAGCTAAGGGACAGTGACCAGGTCCTGAGTTCAAGCCCTGCTACTAACACTGAGTCCCTATAGCTTTGCTGTGAGAAGAGCAAATCTAGATGGGAACAAGTCTGTCCATTTCTTCTAGGCCACAACAGTCACTTCCCACCTTTATCATCTTCCAGAAAGTTTGTTCTACTAGGACAAACAATGGTTTTCAATTGTCAGGGATTTCAAAGCTCTAGGGATGCCCAGCCTATAGCTCTGGAATTCCTACTCAAACCTTAATTCCAGATAACTGCTGGATATAAAGACAGCAAGACGTAAGTACATCTTCTTGATCCACAGTCTGTCTGGCACCTGTACGTGCCCTAGCCACCTGTAAGTGCACATCTTCCTTCCCCTGCAGCTCTCCCGGCTGACAAGGCTGGTTTGGGGCCAATCTTGGCTTCTACACACAGAAGAGACAGGGCCTCCAGCTCCATCTCATGACCAAACAAATGTATATGGGGTGCTGTCCCCCAAACACTTCAGTTTTGATCTTGCACCCTTCCTCCTCACTCAAGTAGAGTGTACCCCATGTTTCAGGGGGGAAGAACTGGAGCATGGCTCAAGGATATCAATGAACAATAGGAATCCTACCAGGACATACATGGCTCCTTTTAGTGTGATTGTTGGCCATACCAGAGTCCTACCTTGGAGCTAAGAACAGGCAGACTAAAATCTGTCTTTCAAGAAGAGAATGGAACCTGGATGTCACTCTGTGCCTGTTCCCCAGCGTCTCTGAACATTGAAGCAGGAGAATCATGAATTATAGGCCATCTAGCCAAAAGAACAAGGCCTCAACTCTATGAATTAAGTAATTAAATAAGCAATAGTAAGTCTACAATTAGGGTAAATGTTCACATTGTTCATTCCTCTGAGGCCTGAGAAACGGAGGCACAAGAAATGCCCCAATTCTTGAGCTACTCTCTCTCCTCCATTGGCTGCTCAGCCTCCAGCTCAACCTCCTCACATTCCTCATTAGATCTCCAGCCACACGAGGAGCTCATTCAAACTAATTATAAGGCTGATTCGTCTCACAGAGCACCTGCTTCTCTAAGGACTGTACTCACAGTGCATCGGAAGTGGTAGAGACCTCCGTCACATTTGTCACCTGGCCTCTTCTAACTCAGGCTGTTTCTGGAATTGAGGGAAATGTGGCTTCCTATTTCAAGTGTTACCTTGTGCTAACATGTGCTGCTTGGGAAATGCTATCTGTATGTCAAGAAATACTCCGCCACCCCCCAAGAAAGCTAGGCAAACACAGGCTAGAGTACCATGTCACTTTAAAGCCCACCTGTACCTGGCATGTAATATGGAAATGGGCATAGATGAGAAAAACTTCTTCACAGTTCAGCAAAAATATGAATTACACCCAGAGGATGTTGGTCTGGGGAGCTGGACTGGTGGGATGAAGGTTGTATCCAGGCAGAGAGTATGGTGGAAGCAGAGGCAGGATGCTTCTTGATTCTATAGAGCTGAGAATCTTCAGTATATTATGCTCAGCACAGAGACAGCGGCCAGAGAGGAGAAGAGGTAAGAAGAGAGCTGAGGCTCAAGTGTTAGCTCATGAAGGGTGAGCAAGGCCAAAAGACAGGCCCACTGCAAAGTTCCATCAGGGAGGAAAGAAAGAGTTAGAAGGGAACGGAAGCCTGTGATGCAGACATGAAAATGAGTGGGGAAAGGCCAAGATGGACACGTCTCTAGAAACTACCAGCACCATCACAAACACTCACAGCCCCAGCACTCACTTGAGGACAGGAATTGATGTTGCAATTAAGTAATTCTGCTTTACGTCGATCACCCAGACACAATCCGTTTTCCTTCCATTGTAGTTTAAGATCTTTCCCTTATTATGTTTGATGATACCCCCACAATCAGAGTACACTGCAAACAAAGAAGAGAAACCTAGGGCTCCAGAGAATTCTAAACCAATGACAGGCTTCCACTGGACTTGGACTCCATCATTGCTCATTCTCTCCTAACTTCCTATCATCAAAACAACACAGCATTGAGCATCCCAGTCTGATTTCCCTACAAGATGGGCTTGTGTAGCTTTTTAGAGATATACAGGATACCCAAAACCTTGTTAAGTAACATTGTGTTCAAATGGATGGAAATAGATGAACTAAATATCTCTGCCTTGGATACCCATTTTCATCAATCTTATTGCCTGGCTATAAGCATGAAGAAAACACACACACACACACACACACACACACACACACACACACACACACACACACACACACACTCATGTCTGCCTCCCTGATGGTAGCACAGATTTGAGAAACCACCCCACCCAGGACAAATCTAAAAGACACATGAGTATCTGCCTCATCTTATCTCTGGGGACAAGCATGCTCAGGATTCCTCAGGCTGCAACATTGAGGATGAGGAGGAAACCACATCTACCTCTGGGCTTCTTCTAGGTAGGATGATTTTTCACTTTTTAAGATCTTTTCTGCACTCACCCTTACCAGACTGGTATAAGTCAACGCTGGAGCTTTAGTGTCATGAGACAGCATTCCATCCGAATGCCAGCCTGCTGGCGCCTGCTGCCTGTCCCTCAGCCTCCCTCAGCTGCCTGGCTCCCGCTACTGTCCCTCCACTCCCAAAGTATGGGATTTTAGAAGAGGTTCCATTTTCCTGTGCCACTGGCTCATTTCCCTGCCTGTTGAAGCTGGGCAGATGGCAAGCTGCAGGGGAATCTCTGGGACTATGTATTAACCACACGGGATAAGAAGAAAATAACATCAGGTATGGATTATATAGCATTTCAGGAACTCCTAGGTTTTAAACAGTGAAAACTTATTCTACCTTTAAAAAAAAAACAAAAAGAGATTCCTCAAAAAATAGTATTTCCCAGGACCGGTGTTTTCCCACTGATCTATTTGCTATCTAACCAGTATACACATGATCTCTGGGTGAGAAAATGGAATGGAAGAAATGATGTGGTCCACATTTACCTCCTGTCATATTTGGTGAAGGAACTTGGTCTGGAAAAAAAAAGGAACAGAAAAATAAAATGTGAAGTTGAAGTTACGGAACATCAAGACAGAACATACCAGAATGAACTCCCTGTGGAGAGGAACTTGACTGCAAACACTACAACTGAGCCCCGAGAAGGGGCCCCGTGTTCCCATTCCTGTCAGAAACCCTGCGATCACAGAGGGAGAAAGCCTGGCACAGTAGCCCAGGGCCAGCAATTCCCAATTTCTCCTCCTATCTGGGAACGCATTCAAATTGTGATGTCCTTACACTGGTCTACAGTCACGAAATTCAACCATCATGATTGCCAAAGGTGTTCGCTCTCTAAGGACTGAAAGGCCTTTGTCTCCGAATTCCCTCAGTCCTGGGGCAGCCAGAACATCCATCCCTTTCACTCTCCGCTATTCACTTCTGTCTGTAAATTCTGTAATGGCATCCATGGTCAAATTTAATGAATTTGATTGAATCAATGATCAATTTCAAGTGGAAATAAGTTAAATAAAACTTCCCCATCAGAGACATAAACTAGCTCCTCTGAGAATAACCTCGCCATTAATAAGAACTTCACTTGGGTTAAATACTTGGAGCCAAGAGAACTGAGTCCAATCCTAAGTTTGCACTCAGCTGATGCGGCCCAGGCTTCAACTCAGTGAAATGACATGGAAAGCTTCATATCAGCCTGTTCCTGAGACCACCTTGGAGCACAGCCCTGGAGGTGGCAGATGGCTGCATCATGGTGTGTGTCTCTCAGTGAGTGACTTTCAAGGCATTTGTTCCGCTGAAGCCTGAGTAAGTCAGGTCTGGGAATACCAGCAACCTTGGCTTCTGTCTCGTGCAGGGACATCCCTGTACCAAGTTATGAATGCTGTGCATGGGCGGAAGGTACCTCATCTGATTTTAACATAATAAATGATGCTCTATCTGATCCTCTCCAACCTATAAAGTGGGAAAACAATGGTGGTAAGAGGTGAGAAGACTCACCTAAAGCCACTTCTAGTGTGTCAGGAAAAGAATGGACCAAGCAGATACCTTGTTAAAGTTAGTTTCCTGATTTCTTTTTATCCAGAGATTATCTGACCCTTTCTGCTCAAAGGTATCAGTCAGTGTGCTATTAGAAGAAATCAGTCTTTTAGCCACAGCACATTATTCTCTCTCCAGGGATCTCTTGCAACAGAGGTTTGGAAGGAGAGCATGAGCAGGAAGCCTTCCACCACCACTTACCTTCTTTAAAAGCAAAGAAATGTAATTCGAAGAAAGAAGGTGGATGTTCTGGGTCCCTGGAGTATTTGATGGTCAGGCGGTTGGTTGTGGATTTGGATTTCAGAGAAGAGCCTTCACAATACTTCCCCAAAGAATTTGACCCCAGAGGCCCATCAAAAATTTCTAACTTCTCCTTATTACAGACGAATCTGTGGAGCAGAAGGGAAAGCACGAACACTATTTGGGAAGAGCAAACCCAAATGGGAACCAGTCTGACATTTCTTCTGAGATGACATGGGTCACCTCCGACTCTTTTATCTTTCCTGAAAGTTTCTGTTCTGCCAGGACAAGATGTGGTTTCCAATGTTCTCAGATTCCACAGCTTTGGGGGAAGCCCAGCCTTTAACTCTGGAGTTCCTACCCAAGTTTTGATGTCTGGTATCTATTGTGTGTGGATCCCCTGAAGTATAATGACAGACAGACATAGGGACAGCCCATGAGCCCCAGTCTGCGTGCACCTGTATGTGCCCCAGCCAGGGAGGTGCTGGGTTTGCCAGTGAACGGATGTCACCTCTGTACACCTGCCTTCCACGCCAACTCTCCTGGCAGACAAGGCTAGCTTTGGGCCCACCTTGGCTTCTGGGCATAGCAGGAGGGCCTCCAGTTGCATTGGATGAGTAAGCCAATGTGTATGTGGTGATTCCAGTCCTGTGAGATACCCAGCTTTCTGCTCATCCCTGATCATTTCTGTCTTGATCTTACATCGCCTTCCCCTCACCTCGCCAGAGCATTCCCAGGATTTCCGGAGGGGAGCTTGAGCATGTCTTACGATGATCAACGAGCAGCCAATAGGCATCCTACCAGGCACACACCTGCCCTTTTATTGTGACTGTTAGCCAAGCCAAGCTCCAAACCAGAGCTAAAAATTCAGATCTAAAATCTTTCAAGTTGAGAACAGAACCCGGCATGTCAACCTGTGCTTCTCTCTCAGCAGCTCTGAACAATGAAATAGGAGAAGTGTGAACCGTAGGTCAGCCTGAACAACAGAGCAAGGCCTACGTTCTAGTAAGTAGGTCAGAACAATTAGACAACATGGGTACATATTCACAATTCTGCATCCCTCAGAAACCAGAGAAACGGAGAGACAAGAAATGCCTAAATTACGGATCCAGTTTCTCTCCTCAGCTGCCTTCCTTCTCCATGGCTCCTCACCCTCATCTCCCGGGCCACATCCCGCTTCCAATCTCTGGCCGCACTGAGTAGTTTGCTCAAAGCTAACAAGCTTTTTTCAGCTCATCTGACAAAGCACGTGTATATCCTAAGGCCTCTGTTCATGCCACACCCAAAGTGGCAGGGACCTGAACATATTTTGTCATGTATGGTCTTTTTTTCCCTATGGCTGTTTCTGCGATTGATGTGGCTGTGGCTTCCGGTTCTTATCTGGAAGAATGTGGGGGATGGCCTGTGCCACACTAGAAATGTTCTCTGCAGTGCAATCACTTCAGCCGTTCAAAAGTTGTGGCACAAACCCCAGAGACAATTTCATATGTTAGGAGACGAGGCTACAGACATAGGCAGGAGGACCATGTCACTTTAGACCCCTCTGGTATCTTGCCGGTGATATGACAAGTGTCAGATTGAAAAGAAAATCTGGCCAGCTTAGCAGATAGTCTCTCAAGGAAAGTTACCCTTTATGGAAAAATGCCTCAAGCAAACACATGAAATGCAGCTGGAGGAGCCTGGCCTGGGGAGTTAGATCTGGCAGGGATAAACAAAGCATGCGGAAAGCATGGTGTGAACAAAGGCAGGCTGCTGCTGGATTGCGAAGAGCTGAGAATCTGCAGTGCATTGTGCTCAGCACAGACACAGGTCAAGAGAGTGGTCAGAAGGAAGTGTAGGTCAAACACTAGATCAGAAGAGTTTAATTTTATCCCAAAGACAGGTCCACTGCAGAATTTCCATCAGGGAGGAAAACAGAGTTAGTGTGTAACAGACGACTGTGATGGACACAAAGGAGACGAAGGGGAAGAGATCAAGATGGAGGCCTGAGGAACCACATGCCGTCCACAAACATGAAGCTCAGAGCTCACTTGAGGTCAGTAATTGCTGCTGTAATACGATGGTCCTGCTTCACTTCGATGACCCAGACACAATCTGTTTTTGTTCCATTGTAGTTTACGATCTTTCCCTCGTGTTCCCTGATGACACCCCCACAATCATTGTACCCTGCAAGGAAAGAAGAGACATCTAGGGCCCCAGAGCATTCTAAACCAACAACAAGATTCTGATCTGGCCCCTGTCATCATTCATCCTCCTAACTCCCTTTCTCCAAGAACAACACAGCATTGAGCAGTCTAGTCTGATTTCTCTGTAAGATGGGCTTTTATAGCCTTTCAAAGATTTGCAGGTCTTGTACATTTTTCTAATTTGGGGAGGGGAAGGGAAATAACAAAATGCTGAAATAAGGAGACAGGTTCCCTCATGGTAACAATGAGATGTACAAGACACTATGTTGAAAACCAACTTTACAACTTCAGTGGGGGGGTCGGGGTTGGAGAGATGGGGAGGGAAAGGATGGTAGGGGAAACACAAGGAGGGGGTAACAGTGCTCACTAGGAAATGTACTCATCTTACTCATATAACTGTAACCCCTCTGTACAATAGCTTTACAATTAAAATATATATTAAAATATATATTAAATACATATTAAAATGCTAAAAAAGATTTGCAGGGTGCCCACAAACCCTTTTAAGTACCATTATGTTCAAAACATTGGAAATATGTGAAATGAATATCTCTGCTTTGGACACTCATTTTCATCAATCCCACTGCCCAACTGTGAACAGAAAGTCAACACACATGCGCGCGCGCGTGCACGTGCGCGCGCGCACACACACACACACACACACACACACACACACACACACACACACACACACACACACACACACCACTTCTATCTCCTTGATGGTATTTTCCTAGCGTGGGTTTGAGGAATATTAAATATGCCATTCTCCACCTTACACAGGACTAACCTTTCCAGCAAATGAGAATCTTGCTCATCCTAGTTCTAGAAGCAGGGCTCCACAAACCTGCTCAGGGACTCCTCCGGCTCGGACATTGAAGATGGGGATGAAAATACCTCCTACCTCTGGGACTGTCCGGGAGGGGATGGCTGCATGCTTGTTAAGGTCTTCTCTGACCTCCCTGAACACTAAGGTATAAGTCAATCCTGGAGCTCATCTCATGAGGCAGGAGGCAGAATCTCTTCCCAACTCCACCCCCACGCTCACGCTCCATGTCTCTCACCCTTCAACTCTCTCATGTCTGAATGGAGGTTAGAGCAAGTTCCCCGAACTATGGAGAACTCAGAGCCTCGTTCAGCCTTTGGAAAGAAGTGGCACATTTCCCTGGCTCTAGAGCTGGCAGATGAGAGGATTCAAGGGACACATGGGACTTCGTATTACCTACATGTAATGGTTAAGGAGAAGACTTGTAAGGCATGCGTGACATAACATCAGGAGCTAGGATGGTTTAGTTTATTTGTATTCAAGTAGTTGGACAAATGAGTTTGAATTTAACATACAAGTTTGCGGGTACAATGTATACTGATCAACACCACCCCGTTAGACAACATTCTCCTCCATCTGTCCCAACCTAACCCAACCTAAAGCCTTGTTCTCACTTA
The DNA here is from genome assembly GCF_024711535.1 of Dipodomys merriami. NCBI lineage: Eukaryota > Metazoa > Chordata > Mammalia > Rodentia > Heteromyidae > Dipodomys > Dipodomys merriami. Next base: position 12,724,513 of record NW_027205048.1, on the reverse strand, counting down.
TTTTGAACAAGAGCATATACCTTACCTTCCCCCTGGAAAAAGAATGGGAAGGGGAAATGAAGTGGCCCACACTTACCTCCTGCTGCATTTGGTGAATCAACATCGTCTGGAAAAAAAAAAGAAAGAAATATCAAGACAGCACACACGGCAATGAGCTCACTCTGCAAAGCACTAGAACTGAGCCCCGAGGAGGGGCCCCATGTTCCCATTCCTGTCAGAAACCCTGCGATCACAGAGGGAGAAAGCCTGGCACAGTAGCCCAGGGCCAGCCATTCCCAATTTCTCCTCCTGTCTGGGAACGCATTCAAATTGTGATGTCCTCACACTGGTCTACAGCCACGAAATTCAACCATCATGAGTGCCAAAGGTGTTCGCACTCTAAGGACTGAAAGGCCTTTGTCTCAGAATTCCCTCAGTCCTGGGGCAGCCAGAATGTCCGTCCCTTTTTTACTTTTGACTGTTCACTTCTTTCTGTAAATTCTGTAATGACATCAATGATCAATTTCAAGTGGAACTAGGTAAAATAAAACTTCCCCATCAGAGACATAAACTAGCTCCTCTGAGAATAACCTTGCCATTAATAAGAACTTCGCTCGAGTTAAATGTTTGGAGCCAAAAGAGCTGAGTCCAATCCTAAGTCTGCACTCAGCTGATGCGGCCCAGGCTTCATCTCAGTGAAATGACATGGAAAGCTTCATATCAGCCTGCTCCTGAGACCACCTTGGAGCACAGCCCTGGAGGTGGCAAATGGCTGCATCATGGTGTGTGTCTCTCAGTGAGTGACTTTCAAGGCATTTGTTCCGCTGAAGCCTGAGTAAGTCAGGTCTGGGAACACCAGCAACCTTGGCTTCTGTCTCATGCAGGGACATCCCTATACCAAGTTATGAATGCTGTGCATGGGCGGAAGATACCTCATCTGATTTTAACATAATAAATGATGCTTTATCTGATCCTCTCTCCAACCTATAAAGTGGGAAAACAATGGTAGTAAGAGGTGAGAAGACTCACCTAAAGCCACGTCTAGTGTATCAGGAACAGAATGGACCAGATACTTTGTTAAAGTTAGTTTCTTAATTGTTTCCCACCCCCCAGAGGTTATCTGATCCTTTATAATAATAAAAATGCTATCAGAAGAAATCTGTTGGCTGTAGCACATCATTCTCTTTAGGAATCTCTTGGAGAAAAGGTATGGTCTGTCCCCAACAGGTGTCACACACCTGGGTACTAAAGCCACATCATCAAGGGCAGAAGGGTCAAACGAAACCAGCATTGTGCCCAACATGCCCATAGCTAGGTTTGCATAGGACAAGAACATGAGCAGGAAGCCCTTCCACCCACACCTACCTCCTTTAAACATATAGAAATACACTTCAAAGAAAGAAGGTGGATGCTTTGGTTCTCTGGAGTATTGGATGGTCAGGCAGTTGATAGTGGATCTGAATTTCACGTAAAAGCCTTCACAATACTTCCCCAAATAATCTGACCCTGGAAGTCCATCAAAAATGTCCAACTTCTCCTTATCACAGGTGAAGCTGTGGAGTGGAGGGAAAGCAGGAATCAGTATTTGGAACTGTCCATTCTCTTCTCTGCCATCTTGTTCCATCATTGATCTAAAGCAGAATCCCTAGAGCTGTGCTATAAGAACAGCGCAGCCCCAGCGAACAGTCCATCACTTCTTCCAGTACGAAAACAGTTACTTCCCACCTTTTTCTTCTCTTCAGAAAGTATTTTTGCTACCAGGGGAAGAAGACTTTTCTAATTTTCATCCATTCCAAAGCTCTAAGAAGCTTAGCCTATAGCTCTGCTGTGTGCCGATCTCTTCAAGTACAAAAGACAGTAACACATAAATACATCTTCTTCTTGTGTCACAGCCACTAGTGAATGATGCCACTTCTAGACACTGCCTCCCCCTAAAACTCCTGTTGCAGACTAGGCTAGCTTTGGGCCAACCTTGGCTTCTATCTTAGGCTATTTATAATGATGGCAATGCGGCTTCCGAGTTTAGAAGAACATACAAGAATTGTGTGTGCGTTATCACAGGCCACATTGGAACTCGTTCACACTGGAACTCATTCAAGAAATACTCCTAACCCGGTATATCATCACCAAATGATGATGATGATGATGATGACGATGATAACAATAAATAAAAATAGTCCTCAAATCCAAAACATAGTATCCTCAACTAGGAGTCATGGATAGAGAGATAGGCAAGAATACTCTGATACTTTAGACCCATTTGCCTGTGGTACAGCAATGGGTCGCAGGTGAAAGGAAGACATGCAGTTTCACCAGGAAAGGTGCTTACCTGTTGCAGGTAGTCATGTCAAACAAAGCATGAAATAGAGCCATCAGAGGACTTAGGCATGGGCAGCGCAGTCTGGCAGGGGTGAAAGTTGTATCCTGGCAGAGAGCGTGATGGGACAAAAGGCAAAATGTTGCTGGATTGCAGTGTTGACAATCCATAGTGTGTTACGTTTGGCACAGAGACAGAGGCCAGAGAGAGGCGAGAGAAGAGAGCTGAGGTCAAAGCACCAGACTGTGAAGGAAACGCAAGACTTCACCAAGAGCTTGATGAGCTATTTTCATCCATGAAACAGGGACAGTGATGAGTTCCCTGTCATGGAGGCTTTCATGGGGAACAGGAAGAGGCCAAGATGGACTCCTACCGAGGAGCCCCAGTGCCGTCAGCACACATACAACCTCGGTACTCACTTGAGCCTAGGGATTATTGCTGCAATCCGGTGGTCCTGCTTCACTTCGATGACCCAGACACAATTTGTTCTTGGCCCAATATAGTTTGCAATCTTTCCCTCATTTACTTGGATCAAACCTCCACACTCATTGTGGTCTACAACGAAAGAAGAGGAACCTAGAACTCCAGAGTATTCTAAACCAATGACAGGCGGTGCAATTCCTGGATCCGGTCAGTTCCCACCCTCCTAACTTCCTGTCTTCTAGAGCAACAAAATATTGATGATGAGTATACATGATGAGCTTTGTGTAGCCTTTTCAAAGATTTAAAGGAGGCCCAGACCATTTTTAAGTACCATCTAGCCAGGTGCCGGTAGCTCCAGCCTGTAAGCTACTCAGGGAGCTGAGATCTGAGGATCACAGTTCAAAGCCAGCCCAGGCAGAAAAGCCTCTGTGAGATGCTAATCTCCCATAAACTACTCAGAAAAAGCCAGAAGTGGTGTTGTGGCTAAGTGGTAGAGCGCTAGCCTTTAGCAGGAAGAGGCTGAGGGACAGTGCCCAGACCCTGAGTTCAAGCCTCAGGACTGGCAAAACAAACAAACCAAAAGTACCATGGATGTTTGGCTGGTTGGAAAATAGATGAAATAAGTATTTCTGTCTTGAATATCCTTTTTATTAGACCCATTGCCTGACTGTGAGCAGAAAGTCAAGCATACTATTTCTGCCTTCCTAATAGTATTTTCTATTTCTTTTACTTTTCTCTTCTTTCTTTCTTTTTTCCTTCTTCCTTTCTTTCCTTCTTTCTTTCTTCCTTCCTTCTTTCCTTCCTTCCTCCTTCCTTTTTTTCTTTTGTTATTGTTGTTTGTCAGTTCTAGGGCTTGAACTCAGGGCTAGCGCTCTACCTCTTGAGCCACAGCACCACTTTGGCTTTTTTGGAGTAGTTTATTAGGGATAAAAGTCCCACAGACTTTCATGCCCTGGCTGGCTTTTAACCTCGATCCTCAGATCTCAGCCTACTAAGTAGCTAAGATTATAGGCTTGAGTACCAGTGCCTGGCCCTAATGGTATTTTCTAAAGACAGACTTGAGAAATAGTAAATAGGCTATCCTCCTATCCCTGGAGAAGATTATAACCTGTCAGTCAAATGAGAATCCTTTCCCCTAACTCCTGGGGAAGGGCCTAGCAGCCCACTCAGGGAGGGCTCAGCCTCCAGCATTAAGGTTGGAGATGAAAATAGCTCTTCCTGTTGGCCTCTTCTACATGGGATGGTCCCAGACTCAAGACCTTCCCTGCACTTTCCCTGACCTCTAAGGGATAATCAATCCATCATGGAAGGTGAGCATCCCTCCCAACTACAGCCCCCATGCTCACTCTCCTTGTTCCTCTCCTTCAACGCTCTCGTGTCTGACCTGATCGATTGCGCTTCCCTCAGCCCTCCAGTCTCTGGGATCCAGGAGGAGGCTCCCTCTCCCCTTGGCACCTGCTCTGTACAGAGATGTCTCCTCTCCCTGCCTTGGAAGCTAAGCAGCTGGGCAGCTGCAAGAGGACGGCATCCTGCATGTTGTTGGGAAAATAGTGATTGCAAGACTGGCATAGGTTCCCAGGTACAGAAATGCCATGTTCTTTTCATCAAGAATTGTCTCCACACTGCAATCTTTGTCCACCTGGAGCCCACCAAAAATACCTCGTCTGTGTATGAAGAGTTCTAGAAGATGAGATTGTAATGGCATCATTTACCTTTTAATTTTTTTGGTGGTCTGACTCTGGCTGGAAGAGAACAGAAATCAGTATGAGAAGCTGAAGTACTGCTCAGTCAAGGCAGGTAAGCAAGCTCACTATGAAGCGGAGCCTCGGTGCCAAGGGCTGAGGCTGAGCAGATGGCAGAGATGACACCACCGTCCTCCCCCCACCCCTCCCCCAGCCATCCCTCCCCTCCAGCAATCCTAGGCCCACAGAGAATAGGGCCGGAAGAAAGCTTCATTCTACTGTCTCCAGACATCAGCTTTTCTTTTTCTCTACATTCTCCTCTCTCAGATCACAAAGTATAATGACCTACACCAACCATCTGTAGTTTGTCTGTGATTTTTACTTTGTTTCACTGGGCAAAAGTCTCAAGTCCAAGGATTCTAGGTGGTCCTGGGTAACTCTGGCAGTCTGCTACCTTAACACTGACTTGAGCAATACTTTATGCTGTTAACACTGTAACAAACCAATACTTAGTTTTATGTTGGAGTTGATCAATTGAACAGATTATAAAGTATAGAAAATAAACCATTCACATTTCTTCACATTTCAGGATTTCCAAGACTTTGCTTGGATCCACTCATTGTTACGTGTTCACAGGGGTTGGTGTTGGTACTCTCCCTCACAGACATCAAAGCCTGCACATCACAGGTCTTCTCTTCCTTCCTTCCTTCCTTCTTTCCTTCCTTCCTTCCTTCCTTCCTTCCTTCCTTCCTTCCTTCCTTCCTTCTTCCTTCCTTCCTTCCTTCCTTTCCTTCCTTCCTTTCTCTTTCCTTCTTTCTTTCTCTTTCTTTTTAATAATATATTATACTCATTTTATATTCATTCTCCTTCCCTGTCATGCCTTGTTTTCAGGACATTCATTTCTCAAGTTAGACAATTAGTTTCATCACAGGGTCTTACATTCTATTCTTACAGTACAGGTCATCCCGGCCTCCCACGAGCATCTTATCCATCCTCCTCATCTGTTACTGCCTTCCTCACCTTCCTGGGGCTGTGTGGAGCCTGTGAGGTACCGAGGAGTCAGGCATGCTCGCTTGCACTCTCTCTCTCTCTCTCTCTCTCTCTCTCTCTCTCTCTCTCTCTCTCTCTCTCTCTCTCTCTCTCTCTCTCTCTCTCTCCACATACATACACACACACACATACACACACAGAGCTAGAATCTCTGACAGCTCTTCTCTAGAAAATAAAAATATGCTTTGCCAGAAGTCAGAACTCAAGTGCAAATCCATAACGTGCTGTTCACAGTGTACAACCTGTCCGAAGAGGATTCGCCTGTGTTATCGCCTCTGATCTACATTCTTGACCCCAGGCTTTCAAGCATAGGGAACACACTGCCCTCCTGCGCGGACCTCCTAGGGTGAACTAAGTGATGTGCTCAGGGAGTTCCTCTCGAAGCTTTCATCACTCATTGTGCCTTTGTGGCCTCAGGGGAGATTCATGCTCATATGGCTGTGAAGATCAGAGAAGGAGCAAGATCTGGCCAAGTTCATAGTGCTTTTTAGCTTTTAGTTTCCCAATGAAAGCTGGCCTATCTTCCTACCCGTAAATCCTCAAAAAGAGCAAATAGCTTTGCTCTTCTGGTTCTTCTAGCCCTGATGGAAGCTTCTGGTTATTGCTGCTCTGAACATTGCTACAGTCACCAGCTAAAAAAGCTCTGGGCAGAGACAGAGCCCAGGGACACTGCACGCCCATCCAGAGGCCTCAGGTTCGCCTTGGGTCTCCCACTCAAACACATTTCCGTAGCACCCACATCGAGCACCACCACTCATCTTAGCCAAACTCAGATTAGCCAGGCTTCGTCCAGCTCAACTCCCCACCCTCCATCTCTCCCCACACACCAGCATTAACATAACTTTCTTGGGCAACAAGGAAGCCCTCAGAACACATGTCTAGATAGGTCCCACGAGCCAAGAGTATGTTTAAAAATCACCATAGCATCATCCCAGGACATGGGCATTTTCTTCTTTAGCCTTGACTCCTCTGACTCTCAGAGAGCAGGGAGACGTTTTTGTGAAAGGAGAGACACCATGCTGCCTGTCTGTCTTGATGAGCCTTTGTGAGTCCCAAGCAAATTACAAATATTCCTGAGGTTGAATAGGGAGCAGGGCGGGGAAGGGAGGCCCCAGAGGGGGCTCAGGGCTCATGCATTACCTGCGCTGATCAGCAACACCCAAGCAAGAGCTGTGAAGGCTGTGGACACCCTCATCCTGGGCAGGGCCTGGCTCCAGCTGCTGGGAGAGCTCAGACCTGCTGGTGTGGCTATAAGGAGACTCTCCTGAAATCTGATCTCCTCCCTCCCTCCCTGGAGCCACGTTGGCCAAGTGGCAGGAATGAGGGCCTGCCTGGCCCTTCCGTTTTCTACAGGTCGGTGTGAAGTGTGGCTGTGTACCAACTCACATTTACCATCCGCAGCCAGGCTCCAGGTCCTCTGTCATTGAGATTGGAAATACAGGCCAGTGTTCCCTTTCCTTTTTACCTCTACTCCAGCATTCTTAGAGAAAAGAGTCCTCCTCAGGGCATGACATGATCCATCCCCTGTGTAGGGATCTCTCCTGCCTTTGGTTAACTTATACCTTCCCTTCTACTTGTTTCAAAAGTCTCACAACACCTGGGAGGTGAGGCAGGCCAGGGACAGGCAAGCAACGGAGATCATGACATCAAGATGCTTGTCCACGGTCACCACACATCAGTGGTAGAACCCCGTTCCTACTCTCCTGACTGCAGTCCCTCCACAAGCCCTCTGAAGGCCACTCAAGGGACAATGCCACAGAAATAAGCTCTGTGGCTGCTCAAGGTCTACAAGCAGACAATGAAGCAGCACAAGGGGCAGGTGCAGAGGGAATGGGATTGCCCACATGCACGGGTATGTGTCTGCATTATAATGAGCCACATGGCTCATTGTACATGGGCTCATTCCCAGGATGCTGTCACAGTCCAAGGCAAACCGCAGTACTGTGCCTGTGATACAGTCTCACAGTTCCTCAAAAGCCTATTACGCAGAGCTTCCTTCTGGCCCAGTCATGCCAGAAGCCATTTGCCTACGAGAATTCAGAACATACGTACACACACAGACTGGTAAATGAATGTTCATAGCAACTTCCTTATAGTGAACCCACAGTGGAAACAGCCTAAATGTCCATCCAATGATCAATGAGCAAATAAAGTATAGTACGTCCATGTAACAGAATGTTATTCAGTCATGGGAAGAAATGAAGTATTGATTTATTAAAAAATGGGGATGAACCTTGGAGTCTCATGCTAAGTGAAAGGAAAGACTCTTTACTATAGGATTTCGTTTATGTCAGTTGTCAGAAGAGATAAATTCATAGAGACAGGATTCAGTCTGGGTGTAACAAAATTTGTGGCAAAGGTTGAAGGCAAATAAGTAGCGAGTTTTGATGGATATATTATTTGTTTTGGAAATGATGAAAATGTTCTAAATTGAGTGTGATGATGGCTGTACAACTCTGCTGATATTCTAAAAATCTGTAAGTATAAATTTTGAATGTGTAAATTGAAATGTTAGAGTAGTACTGTAATGTCTGCTGCACAAGAGGTGTGTAGGTAAGAAACTGGCCCTGAGCTAAAGTGGTACCCTCTCTGACAAAGAATAACTAAAATAAAAAGTTCTTGGGTACACGTTTTTAGAGCACTTGCCTAATGAGCATGAGGGCCTAAGTTCAAATCCCAATACCATATGTTTTTTATATAATGGCATTTGAGCTATATTTCAGCAAAGCTTTTATGTAAACTTAAAGACAATTCAATTATTATTATTATTATTGCCAGACTTGGGGCTTGAACTCTGGGCCTGGGCATTATCCCTGAGCTCTTCAGCTCAAGGTGAATATTCTACCACTTGAGCTGCAGTACCACTTCTTGTTTTCTGGTGGTTATTTGGAGATAAGAGTCTTATGGACTTTCCTGCCCAGACTGGCTTGAACTGCAATCCTCAGATGTCAGCCAACTGAGTAGCTAGGATTACAGGGGTGAGCCACCAGCTCCCAGCAACACAATTCAATTATTAAAATAATAAAGGTGAAGATAAAACACAGGCTATGTAGTCAAAAACAACTCAATTACTTCCTCTAGGGCGCCATTTTATAGGGCAGTATTCCCAACCCTAGTAGAATTTCCTATCCCCACTCCCAGTGGCATTTGACAATATGGAGACATTTGTTTCTTGTCATAACTTGGGGTTATAGGCAGAGTCCAGAGATGCTGTTTAATAAAACACTCTCCAGTGCACAGGAAGTCATCCCAGTCAAGAATCCCAGTAGATCCAAGGCTGAAAACTTTCAAAAACATAACGAGGTTGGTGAGTCAGGGGTAGATGTTGTACGTTTTCCAGCACGCCAACCTCCCAGGTCTCTACTGAAGACTATTACCAATATGATCATCAAGAGAACCTACCGATCGAGCTTCCTGAACTCTTACCAATTATGCATATTACAAATGAATTTTTAATAATTTGATCAAATATGCATGAAAAAACATTAATTTTTGAAGGTACTCTTCTTCAGTTTCCTGTGGGGTTGGCACCTTTTTGATGTCCCTCGTGACACCCCAGCCTTTTGTGAAATGCCAGTCCCATCTTCTGACCCATTTCCAGTGACCACACTCTTCTCTTCTGGATTGTAGAAGCCTCCTTTGTCCTTTCCAACTCATAGCTTTCTTTGCAAAGGGCCCTAATGGGTTCATGGTGTACAGGAGCTTGGCCCTTCATCAGAACAGGGTGACCCTGCTGCGTTGTGTGGCCACTGAAGCTGTCCTAGTTGAAGGATGGCGCTGAAGTAAGGTTGGAAAGTTTTCTCACTGCTCAGCATTCAATGCTGCTTCAGCTTTACTAGTTAACCCTCTGGGCCTCACTAATACGATGTGCCAAATTTCCCTCACTCCTCCTCTACCTCTGAATCCAGAAAAATCTCACCAAACTAAACCTCTCACCTTTCCCCTGCCCCTAGGTTGGGAAGAGGAAAAATGCTGATGGTGGGCAGTTCTGACCAGAGCTGGCAGCTGTGACCGAGTCTCATGTGGATTCCTTGTCTCTTGGTCCTCTGGTCCTCCTGGAGGCCCTCCAGAATCTTCTAAGCTCCAGTCACACATCTGAGGTTAGGCCTAGTAGGCTCCTTGTAGGGTCCTGAGCTGGACCAGTAGGGCTGACATTGGCATTGCTAGCACAGAAAACAAAAGCTCTCACTTCTACAGGGCTGAACTTGGAGGGGCCTGAGGGCCTCTACTTCCTAGTTCCTCCAAATTCACTGTATTCTTGGACCCCGCCCCATTCATTTCCCTATCCCATCTCCTTCTCTCTAGAGATTTCCTGCATGACCCTTGGTGTCCTTTCCTGAAGCTGTGGGCATGAAGGAAGCTGTGGACTGAGAGAATTCTTTAATTTTAACCCACAAGCACTGAGAAGGATGATGGAGTTAGCATGCTTGTCTTTCTCTAGCCTGGGAAGAACTGAACCATGCCAAGGATACTAGGAAGACATGCTGTCCATTCCCTGGAAGGTTCTAGAAGCCACAGAGAAGAACCCCTGACCCCACCACCCTTTATCATCTCACCCTTGCTGTGTGCTTAATTGGAGGGAACCCAGTTTGTAGGTAAGCCTCTGGAAACAATGACCAAAGATTCTTTATTTAGTTTTCCCCATCAGAAAGTCTGATATTTATACTACAGATCAAGACACTAAGGTATAGAAAATCAGAATGATTATTGAACCTAGGAAAAGCTCTGCCACTTCTACCGTTGTGTTCATAGCTGCACCTAGGGTTGCAGATATCATGATGCTTCGGATCTGGGGAAACCGAGGCCTCTGACTTTCTTCACGGTCGCCTCAACCCACCTCACTGCACATTTGTGCCAAGCTGGGATACAGCAGGGTACTGAGCTCTGCCCCTCATGTCTTCCATCTTCTCTGGGAGCATGGGCACAGGGAGCCAGTGTCAGAGTGCATTCTCCTGGCTTTACATCTTGGTACTTGGAGGACAGTTGCTTGTGGTCTGTGTCGTCCTTCCCAGAGTGAAGGCTGCCACGGCTAGGACCACAGCCAGGAACAGCCCTGCCGCCATGGCAGTGCTGTGGTTGCTCCCCTGCCAGCTGGCTGGCTCCTCTGTGTCTGCCACGGCCAGGTGTGAGGGGGAGAGTGAAACAATAGAGTTGGAACCTGAAGAAAAGGGGAGAATGAACTGTTGAGGAGGAAGAGATAAAGAAATGGGGGAGAGGACTGGAGGCATGTCTCAAGTGGTAGCCAGGAGGAAAAAATAGCCAAGTGCGAGTGCAAGGCACTGAGGAAAGGAAGGAAAGAAGCAGAGGAGGAGGGGAGAGAGGAAGTGATGACAGGGAAACTGGGAAGCTGGGATTCTGTTTCGGATTTTCTTCCTAGCCAGGGGAACCAAGAAAGGGTTTGTGAGAAGAGACTCACAGCTGAACTTTGGCAGAAAAATTCTGGCCAGTGGAGTTGGGGAAGAGAAAGTTAGAGCACTTAGACCCATTGGGAATGAGCTACAAGAGTCTTAGGTAGAGCTGGGATCTCACCTACAATCCTAGCTACTTGAGAGGCAGAGATTGGGCAGCTCACTCCAAGGCCAACCAGGACAAGAAGTCTGAGAGATTCCATCTCAACCAATATAAAGTGGAGTATTGTCACACGCACCCGTCAACCCAGCCATGAGGGAAGCACCCAGAGGAGGATTGTGGTCCAGACTCTCCCAGACAGAAAGGTCCTAAACTCTCCCTATTTAAAAATTATTGAAAGAAGAAAGGGCTGGGGACACAGTTCAAGTGGTAAACCCTGAGTTGCGTATTCAGATCTTAACCCAAAGGAATCTAAGCTCCTCAAGGGCAGGGATGTCAGTGTATACCTGCTTACTTTTTTGCTTCCTGGCACATTATAGTTCTTTGCTATGTATGCACTGAGGAAAGAGTGGAATCAGCTGGCCACAAGGACCAGCCAGATACGGGGTTTGTGAATACTGATGTGCTCCCATCACCATGGCAACCATGGGTGAACCGGTACTCCGATCACCATGCCTGAACGGCCCCCATTTAGACCAGAGATTCTCAGCATGCTACTGAGAATCTTCTCCTCCCCATACCAACATCCAAATGGCACCACAGAAATCAGCCCCTTGCTCTAGATGGGGGAAACAAAACGGCTTCAGAATGTATCCATACTGCCTAAGTCCATCTCCCCAGCCCTCCCAGATCCCAAGGACTGGCATTATAATTTGCCATCTGCGTTACTGTGAGGAATAATGATACCATAATGATGCTACAGAGATGACATAGACAACAGTAACAAAAACTACTGCTCACCAAACACCAGGCAAGGGCCAAGGCAATTGAATTCACATTACTTTATTTGATCCTCTGAACAGCCCAAAGAAATACGCATTCACATTTGCAATCTATAGATGAGAAGTGTGGGTCTTGGGAGTTGTGCACTCACAGGATAAAGGTGTTATGTCCATAGCCTTCCAGACCAGAACTCTCACTCATGCCCCAAAGACCTGGGGCCTTGGGGGAAAGCAGGAACTAGGCCTGACTCGACGAGTCAATGTCTGACTCATATCAGGTACTTAACTGAGGTTGGAACATGAGACCCACAGAAACATTTCCCAAGTCCTCTAGAGTCATGGGCCTGGGCCTTAGTGGGCATGGGGGTCGGAAGGTGACCGCTTACTCAGGCTCTTCTTCTCATGGGGGCCCTGCAATTGGACGGGTCCCAGGACGACGTCCACCTTTTCTTGGTAGGAGCTCACATCCCTCTTGGATCTCACTATGCAGCCTCGGTAGCAGCGGGAGGAGTAGTCGTACGCTCTGCACACCACCAGTTTACACTGCAGGTACACTGAGGGGAAACGGTTCAGGAAGTGGAAGGAATTGAATTTGAAGCGGGCGATATGGGGTGATGACGAGGAGTAGGTTTGGTAGGTTGCATCCCGTACACACCTGGAAGGGAAGAAAAGAAACCCATTAGCACTCAACCAGAGCACTGGATGTTCCATGACTAAGGCCTTGAATGCCACAGCCCATCCTGGCTGCCCACATCTCCTGGACCACCTCATCTTCCTTCCACAACAATGTGTGACCCCCACACTTCCTGTGTGGCAAGCTGATATATCCTGGCCACTCTAGCACATCGTTAGCATCTTTCCACAGCACATTTCCTGCAGGTTCACAGATGGACAGCTGGCCCATAGATCATGATGGGTTGGGGCCTAATCCTGCTGTGACCAGGGGTCCAATGCCTAGGTAAGCTAGAAGATCTCAGACAGTCACTCCAATTAGGAACACACCAATGGGCCAAAGACAAGACAGCCTGTGAACAGATCTTCCCTTTCCTGGTTGTAGGTGGGAGAGAAGGAGGGAGGGCCAGGAAGATAAAAACAAAGGGGAAGGGAGGGGAGGGGAAGGGAAAAGAAGGGAATAAAAATACAAGATGTGGACCCCAAGCAGATAAAATGAAGAGAATGTGTGGGTAGGCCTGGGAAGGGAGCATCTGAAGCCCGATTCCATCCCAGGGGCCTCCAGTGGATGTGGTTGAGGGCCGGACACAGCCAGTGATGCCCATAGGTTCCAGGTCCAGTTGGCATACCGCCCAATACAGCTCCCCCTTCTCCCAGCAAAGTGTGCCATCACCAAGAATCCTTCAGCGGAGAACTAAATCATTCGCTCATTTCCACTCATTTCAGTCACCTCACATCCATTAAATATCACCTTGTCACTGTGTGGAGAGGGGGTGTCTGGGTAGGCTTTTTCCCTCTCTTTGCATCTGAGGGGATGTCTGCACAGTGAACCCAGTGTATGAATTGTAGACCAGATGAGCCTCAACAACCACTTAGTAAGCTGTAAAATAGTCTACCTGTGCCTAAGAAGAGATGTTGCCCGTTAGAGTTTTGGAGAAGCATGATACTGAATCCCCAACTGTAATTCCTCACAGCATCCTTGCCCTGGCGTTATAATTTCTCTTAGGGGGCAGTGGCTACAAAGGTGTCAAGGACCATCCTGCAAACCAAACAGTGCTGTGCCACCCAGCAGCAGAGACTCAGCACCCAGCACCTCGGGCCTGTGAGAGTCAAACATGACCTCCCCTCATACCTCGTCCAAGGAAGCTGGAGCAGGGGAGAGCAGTTCCTCTAGGCTGGACACCACTAGCCTGATCTCTGCACCTCCTGAGGCAGACAGGAGAACTTCCATTCTCAGCCACTGCGGGAGCACAGGGGCCTCCTGCTGCCTTCAATGCCACAGTCCTATGGACCACTCACTGGACACCCTCTGCGTTCAGAGATCATCTTCTTCTTTTCATTTAGTCCTCCCACAAGACTTAAAAATGGGGGTGTCACTATCCACAGTTGATGAGTGAGGATATTGTCCCAGAGGATACTGCTCCCTACACATTGGTCTTTTTAAGGCTAAGGCTAGCGTTTGGCCACCTGGGGTCTAATTCCAGTTTATAGCCAACCCCTGTGAATGACCACTACCCACACATTAACTGGAGGTGATCCATGATACAGCAGGAAAGCGCCTCAAAAGATAAACACCACAGGTTGTCACTGCATGCAGAGAGGCATCTGACAATCTTGAACTTCTAGGAACCTCAGTAAGCCAAACCTCTGTATTTCTGAAACCTTTGGGAGCTAACTTGTGTGTGCATTATCAGACAACAGTCTAATTCTGTCCCCTGAAGACCGTCCTTACCCACTCCGGATGATATCGTAGGTCAAAGATGTGAAGTCGTTGGGATAGGGCGAAGCCACACAGGTGTCCACAAATAAGGCCAGGGAGGTGTCCGAGTGGATAATTTCAGCCTGAAGGTACAAATTCTGGTCCAGGTCAACAACGTATGGGCTGCTGGTCACAGGACGTGAGAAGGAGGAGGATGTATAGAAGGAAATGTTGATGTTATAGCCGCCATACTGGACTTCCTTGATCTCGAGCGTGTCATTAGTTATGTACATGGTATTCACCCAGGTGTTCTGCAGCATTTTGCAGCTAATGTGAATGTTGAGGTCCTTCCTCCTTTTGATGATGCCATTTGTCACAGCTGCTCTGAGGAGGTTGGAATAGCTGATGGTGTCATTGTCAACCTTGGAGAAGTAGGAGGGAGAGGTGGGTCAGACAAACGTTACCTGCTAAGGGAATTTCACTGCCCATTTGGGTTGGAATGAGAGAGGAGTATCTCAGCAAGACTCAGACGAACCCATCACCACCCTGGGGCAGCACCTGCCAACTCCTGGGGCTGCTATTACCTGAGCTGAATGTCAGCATAACAGGACAGACCCTGCCCCTCTCCACACACCCATACTCCTTGAACACTAGCCACTTCCTCTACCACATGAGGGGGCCACTATAATGCAGCCCGTTGTTGCTCTTCCTGGTGGCAAGCTGGGTGTGTCCAGATGGTCCTTAGGCCTGCCATGTCACTAGCTGAGTTTGGATCCATGGCTCGGGGCTCAGAACAGAATGTTCTGTTTTGTTCTCACTATTGCTAGGGATCTGAGGAGTTGATCACACACTTGTTCTGGTCAGAACAGTGTTGCTTGTTTTTTGTTTGGGTTGACTAAAGGCTACTGATGTGTGGTGACTGCCACTGAGTCAGAGAGATCCAAGCTTTGACTGAAGTCGGTCTTCACCTCTAGGACGTGCCCAGAGGTGGAATTGTCTTCTCTTGTCTGTCCTCTCCTTTCCTTTTCCCCAGTTTGACTGGAGTCCTGGGCAAGGTCACCTTGGCTGGAAAAAATTGCCAGAGGCAGCGTTCGATACCCAGGTGTGAGGAAGAGCCGCAGACTTGTAGGAGGCACCTTACACTTTTTCACTTTCAATTCTCATCTTTATATGTTATAATTATGTACTAAACCATGAGTTTTGTCATGTTATTACTCTTTCAACAACAAGCTCAAGTGATTTCAAGGCCAGTGCCCCCAAAGCATTGTATCCGTAGGATACATTACTTACATGGCATGATTTGAGGGTACTTTCCCCTGCAGTTAAGGCTACTTGGCCCTCTGGGAAGGAGCCCCGAGGTGTTCAGGTATAGGAAGCTAGGTGACCCCAAAGCCATTGCCGGCCGTCAGATACAGGCATTCATAGCAAGGGAGCCCATCAGGTGGGTTCAATGAGTGTCCTTCCTTTCTTAGTGTTGACTGTGTGTCAAAGGAGAGGAAATGAGGTTGCCATGTAATGACCAGCATTGCCCTAGCTCCTGGCATGTGGCAAATGTTCTATGGTGCAGTAGCCACCTGAGCCTGGGAAACGCACCTACAACACTCACAGATGAGCATCTCATGCTGTGTCTGTCCACCGTCCTAAGGTAAGAAAAAGTACTGGCCCTTGAACTGTCCCTAACATAAAAATCTCACAATCATCATTTAGGAAACAAGCAAAAATTCAGAATTTAGGATGACTGATTTAAAACAAATGCATATAAAATGTAAATCACTTGGGGTAAATGAAGTTTGACAACTAATGGTTCTTATTTGAGCACATGAGTGGTAACCTGCCAGGTGCCTTCTCTTCTGGTGGAGAAATCTCCTCCTCATCTTCCTTCCTCTTCCTCCCTCCTATGTGGGAATAGCTATAGCTTCCTATGGTGTGAAAGAGTTCTGCCTTCCTTTACTTGCTTTTATTCTGATGGTACCACAGTCATAGCTACAGAATCCCCAGTATTTGAGAAGCATGGCTGCTATCAAGGCAGGGAGCCAGGCACTGGTGGCTCACGCTTGGAATCCTAGCTACTCAGGAGGCTGAGAAATGAGGATTGTGGCTCAAAGCCAGCCTGGGCAGGAAAGCCCATGAAACTCTTATCTCTAATTAACCACCAGAAAACTGGAAGTGGCGCTGTGCCTCAAGTGGTAGAGTGTTCACCTTGAGCTGAGAAGCTGAGGGACAGCGCCCAGGCCCAGAGTTCAAGCCCCATGACTGACCAAAAAGAAAGAAAGGAAGGAAAGAAGGAAGGAAGGAAGGAAGGAAGGAAGGAAGGAAGAGAAAGAAAGAAAGAAAGAAAGAAAGAAAGAAAGAAAGAAAGAAAGAAAGAAAGAAAGAAAGAAAGAAAGAAGGCAGGGAAACAGAGCAGGTGCTCCAGACTTACCTGCTTGAAGGTGCCACAGTTTCTGTAGGGAATTGTGAATATCACGTGGGTTGGTGTTATCTGGGGATGACACAAGTAGCTCCCATTCCACCAGGGAATAACAATATCTCTGGCCGAGTAGCCCAAAGACTGGAGGTAGCTCCTGCTCACACTGGCTAGCATGTGATCCGGCAAACAAGACAGACCTGATAGATAAGGGTAATGGAATACACTGTCAGCAGCCCAAAGTCCCACAAGACCTACCACTCTTCCCATATAAGAGTCACAGGTCAAGATGGCTGAGAGAGTGATCGACCCATGACATGCATGCTTGCAACTTACATAACTGAAACCCACCACGTACCCTATAGCTCCAATCAGCCTCACTGTCACAAAAGCCCAAGGAAGACACATGGACTTAGTAGTTCTCAGATAAACAATTGGAGTCAAATGTTTTGCCAAGTTGTAGCATTTATCCATAAAGTAAACTAACTCTATGATGAAATTATAGACTGTGTCATTTAGCCATAGAGAAAGTCAATGCTTCAAATCCTGACTACATAAGAACTTGACCAATGTACACATTAGTCTATAGAGCATCTCTACTGGAAGTGGCTATGACCAGTTCCATTTCTCTTCAGAGAGAAGCCAAAGCATTAAGCCTCAGAATGTGGCTAGTGTCCCATCGTCTGGGAAGGTCAGGAAGATTCAAGCCAGATAAACATCCAGGCCTTTGGCTCCTACTTCTCACTGTGTGTTGAGAGCATCATCTGACATACTCTACCTATTCTCTACTGAACTCAAAAGCCAACACCCACCCCCCTCATCAGCCAGTGCTGGCTCTTGACCTTGTTTGGGGCATCTGGAGTCCCCAGACTCACAAGCAATGACCTCTTCTCAAAAAGAAACCCATCATTGGATCCTTAATGAGGATGCTTTATCTCACAGCTACAAACCAGGTGGGCAGAAGGAGGCTCCCCGTGATATTCCCACTGCTAACCAAGCATTTTCACAAGGGAACTTACTGGTGCTGTCATTGGATCTGATGGAACGGTATTCAGCCCGGAACCCTCTCCGAGTGATGCTGCCATCCGTGACGAATCGAATGGACATGAAGTTTGATGAGGAGGTGAACGACCTCACAGCCCCATCACAAACCCGAGCAATGATCGGGGAACTGTGTGAGGGGCCATTGAAAACCTCAATGTAGTCATAGTTGCAGCCTCCTTCCAGCCTGAAGAGACAGAACACACCGGTTAGCGCCGCTGTGTACAGAATCTATGGGACCTCAGGGAGGGGGTCAGAATTAGTGCCTGGAACCCTGATGGCGTCCATCACTGAACAAAGCTGATGACTGACTTCCTAGGTCAAGGGGCCTTATTCTCCCATCAGCCACCATGCTTGAGTCTTGGTCCTGACTTTTGAGGTCACACATCTAAAATCTATAATCCCTCTCTTTAATGGCTTTTTACAGAAAAATTAAAGAGCTCACATCATGACTAAGACTATTTTTTCCCATCCAAGAATCATGTTTTTCATAGGACAAAATAAATATTCATGAGTGTATATCGACTGGTAGAAATGAATAATTGAATAAATACACATTATATAAGTAACGTCTCTGAAACTCAGTTTTCTTATTTACAAAGGTGAAACAGCCCTGTCTGTGCAGATTGGAGAGATGTGTGAGCCTCAGATGAGATAAGCTATGGAAAAGTGCTTTAAAAATGTCATGGTTGGCGGGACGAAGTGTTAGTAGGGTGTGTATGGGGGGTGTCTCAAGAACGTTAAGTTCAGCCTTTGTATGTAGCAACAAGTGACAATACAAATAATCTTTGGCAAAGCCTAAATGACTTTCTTAAGGCAGAGAGTTCCTTGAGCGCTACAAATGCAATACAGAGAAACTATTTTGTTCGGTGATGATTGTTGGAGAAGAAGGCATGGAACCCCCTTGTCTCTTGGAAAATATCAGTACCACTTCATGGTCACCTGACCACCCCCTCCTTGAATAAACCACATGCACTTCAGGGGAGGCCCTGTGCTGTGAGGCACTGGTTTCCACTTGTAAGTGGATGAGGAATGGCTACTCCACAATCTGCAGCGATGACATCCCCATCTCAGCCCCAGAACTCACGGGAAGAAAAAGGAGGGAGCGGCAAGAGATGCACAAGACGTGCAGTTCTTCCCAGAATTATTTGCATTAGAAACCTTAAGAACGTCTCCACTCCTAACCACAATCCCTCCCTTTCATGTATTTTCTCATTCTCTGGTGACCTTCCCAATAATCAGTGAGAAGATTTTACTCTCTTCTTTCAGGCTCAAGAAAGTTGACTGGTTTCCCATGGTCACGTATTAAATGAATGACAGCTCTAGAGCTTTAGACCACTCCTGCCATCATGCCTAACCACTCCCCGCCAGTGGGCTACTGCTCGACTAGGTCAAAAACTGAACCTCTAAGTTAAAATGGCACCTAGATCCACATCTTCCCGGAATCTCTAAGCCTCACACACACTCTTTCCAAATATTTCCCATCAGATTCCCAAGGCATTCCGCCTTCCACACTCACTGAACATCTCTGAAGGTAATAGTCACGAGGTAGTTGCTTGGGACCTTGATATCCCACACACATCTGGCGTTGTTTGGGTAATTGTCAGGGTAGAACGGGCTGGAAAGGTACCCTGATGCCTGGGACAAGAAGCCTCCGCAGGAATAATTTACTGTGAGAATAAAATGGAAATGCTGATGATCCCTAGGCACATTATACAGTCAGGGGCGGGTGGGTCACAGTTTCTAACAACAAGTGATCTAGATCCAGATCATCACTGAGACCCACAGGATGCCCACCCTCCCAGGGGACGGGCTATGCTGAAGTAAGCTACCATCAGGCCCTTCTTCCTCAAGCAGTGTCCCTGTCACTAAGGGAAAGAGAAGTGTGCGTGGGATCAGGGGAGGTGAGGAGGCATCTCTGCCATAGATTTTTCAGGGACTCAGAACTTACAGTTAGGGTAGTCGGTGGAAGGAACAGATGCTGTTGACAAAGAAAAAGAACCTCAATTAATTGTCTGGCATCCTTGACAAAATAGGCCCAATCTTGGGCCTACAGCAAGAGGTTGAACCCAGGCCTTGCTGTTGGGGACTTCACAGGTTACAAAAAGGACAAAATGTCATGAGAATGAGGCTGAGGTGGAGGAAAGTCAAGGGAAGGATAGGATCCAGAGACAGGGCTCCTGACCCAGACCGAATGGAGGAGAGAAAGCAGGTAATGGGGCTGGAGGGGAGCTGATAAAGAAGGAGGGAGGGCTTCTCGGGACAGAGGGACCCACGGATGACATGTATGGGGATGTCCATGTGGGTCATAAGGAAGCAGTAGACTCAGGGAAGAATTTGTGGGAAGCCCTGAAGCCTTGGAGCTCTTGAAAGTGCTGAGGATGCGAGTTTCTTCTTCCCCCAGTGCTGTGAGTCCATAATCAAACACTTCTTCCCATAATGCCCTGCATACCCACCTAACCAATGAAAAGAGCAGGGGCTGTGCACACAGAAGCCATCAAGAATGAGCCCAAAGCAGAGGGGAGAGATATGGAGGAGCACAGCAGAGGACGCCTCTCCTCCTCTCGGGAGCACCTGTCCTAACAGGAGGGCTCCTTACTTTCCTGCAAAGCTTTCCTTTCACTTTGAAATAAACATTCTCTGTTGAACTTTTTCTTAAAAAAAACAAAAAAAAAACAGTGCTGAGGCTGAGACAGTGACATTGCACAAAGGTGCCCCTGGACCTCTGCTCGCTGAATCCAGAACTAAGCATGCGGATGACAGCAAAGAGCAGATAGGAGAATGTGGGTGACAGCAGAAGGATCGAGATCAGCCTGGCAGCAGGCCAGGAAGGCCCAGGCTCACTCTGCCTCCAGCTCTGCCAAAAGGCCAGGCTGCTTGGCCTGCCTGCCCACGACAGGCTCTGGTGCTGTGGGCCATGGGGCAGGAAGAACTCATAGGAGAAGCCCTCTCCTAGGGACTGACTGGAGATCCAAATCCTGGTCAGCCAGGCCACTGAAGGATTAAGAGGGACAAACTGTTCTGTGGCTGAGCAAAAGAGCTCAGGCCGGGGCAGGAGGGGAGGGGGGAAGCGGGGGGGGGGGGGGGCGGGGAATGGTGACAGGCAAGCTACTCAGCCATTGGATCAGAGAAGTTCCACAGTAGCAAAAAGCCTAGGCATGAGGCATGAGATAAAAACCACAGGCACTTACGAGTTATTACAGCAGGCGGTCCTAAAATGAGAAAGAAGAAAAACATAGGTCAGCACAAGAGAGACATACAGAAGCTTCCAGAAAGAAACAAGTGATATGAGGGGACTTGTCATCTGAGCCCCACTCTGAGTTATTCTGTTCCAGGGAAAGCCTGCTGCCCCTGAGCACCCCATTATTCTTTGGGGTTCATCAGTATCCCAGGAAAGATTACAGCCACCATGTTCTCTGGGACCTAAAGTCCTTCCAGTGTCTGTGGGATGCAGCTGGCTCTCTTGACACCTGACACACAAGTCCACTTCTGCCTTTTTGCCCCTTAATTGAAGATAAGAGTTCTTTGGACTATTCTGCTTGGGCTGATTAGAACTGTGATCCTCAGATCTCAGTCTCCTGCCTAACTGGCATTACAGGCATGAGCCACCAGGGCTCTGTGAAAAGCAGCTTTAACAGGTAACCAGAGATATGGGAGGTGTAAAGTCTGCTCCTGGATGGCTAGCAGACTCCACCCTCCTCACAGCAAAGTCTCCACCCAGTACTTGCGTTACCTAGGCAACTGGGACATCTGGAAGAGGTCACATCTGCATCCCCTGAGGTCATATCTGAATTTGATGTGGCCACACCTTTCTCCACCCATACCTTAGATAAGGGCTAGCCCAGGCCCAGACTCTCTCCTCTCTCTCTCTCTCTCTCTCTCTCTCTCTCTCTCTCTCTCTCTCTCTCTCTCTCTCTCTCTCTCTCTCTCTCTCCCTCCCTCTCTCCCTGTCTCTCTTCTTTTCTTGCTCTCTCTGCTCTTTTCTAGCTCTTTTCTCTCTCTTTCCACTCTCTCTTTCCTCTCTCTTTCCCAGCTCTCTCTCTACCCCAGCCACGGGGAGTGCCAACCTTCCTGGTCCCAGGAGGTCTACTGAATAAACCTACCACTTACCTGAATACCACGTGCGTGCTGGTGCTGTTCTTACTCGGCTACCTCTTTTTAAAAATCTAACAGGAGGTAGACTAAAAGCCAAGTGCATCCTCTGTTCTGAATACCTACTGTCTCGGCCAGGCCTCCCACTCCTGATGCTCACAAGGATAAGCTGGGAGCTGGGAGAAGCTCAGGCTCAGGGGAGGCTCTTCACCACCCACCTATTCCAGGAACCAAACTGCATTCACAGGCCACACCGCCAGGCTAAGCTGGTACTTACCTCTCGGGAAGGAGTTGTACTGGGCATAAAAGCCAACGTTTTGGACGCTGCCATCACTTCGGAATCGAACAGTCATAAGGTTGTTGGTAGATGTAAATATTTGCCCACTGCCATTACAGATCTTTCCTAGCAAATTATTGCTATTTATGGACCCATCATAGATCTCAACATAATCGTAAGCACAGTTACTGGTAAACTCCAGCCTATAAAGAAAATATGGACCCAAGTCAACACTGACATTCCTACTGGATACAAGTTCATGGTCTAGGTCTTCCCGAACTGCACTGGAGGACTTCCCTGCAGCTTTCTGGGAGAGAACTAAACATGGCCAAAGTTTACCCAGAGCACAGGAGTGTGGAGAGCACCCAGGCACAGACCCAGCCTAAAGCTCCAGGTGTGTCAAGGGGAGCGCTGCCCTCCTCAGCCCCCTGATGACCCTCACCTCAGGTCAGTGAAGTGCAGGGAGATGCGATAGTCAGATCGGACTTGGATTTTCCACACACACAGGGCGTTGTTGGGGTAATACGCAGGGTAGGATGGACTGGAGATCACCCCACTGCCATTGTATAAGAAGCCACCACAACTTGGAGCTGCTGTAGAGAAGAGAAGGAGAGCAACATCCCCTTTACCTTGAGGTGCTTCATGACAAGCAACTGTCTTCTAGGTGAGCATCTTCACATTTCCACCCTCCACACTCTACACCATGATTTAATGATGATTAATGGTAGTTATTTAATAAAACTATGATACAGCCATGCGATGCAGCATGGGCAGTCCTTGAGCCTTGTGCTATACAAATAATGTCAGTACCATAAGACACTAATTTTAAGGCCACAGGACAATAATAATCTATTTCAGAGGCTGGGAAGGTGGCTTGCCTTACATGCATGAGGCCCTGGGTTGGATTCCTTAGCACCACATAAACAGGGTAAGTTGGAAGTGGTGATGTGGCTCACGTGGAAGAGTGTTCGCCTAGAGCTGAAGAGCTCAGGGACAGTGTCCAAGCCCAGAGTTCAGGCCCCATGACTGATAAAAAAATATCTATTATATGCCCTTTAAAGAAAATAAATGTTATGGGCATGCCAGGCAACAAACACTCCCACCTGTAAGCCTAGCTGCTCAGGAGCCTGCAGTATGAGGCTTGTGGTTTGAAGCCAGCCCATGGAGATAAATCTGGGAGACTCTTATCTCCAATTAACCAGGAAAAAAAGCCAGAAGTGCCTCACATAGCAGAACTCCCCTTGAGAAAAAAAAAAATGAGCAAGAGCACCAGCCCCTGAGTTCAAGCCCTAACACAAACATAAACAAACCATAAATAAAGCCATAGGGCATGCTGTACCACTATTTGTGAATGTATGCTTTTGTGTTTGTGTGTGCTGTTTGACAAAATGCCAATAGCAATTAGGCACCAGGAATCATTCTTTCCACAGTAGATCTTAAGTGGCAGACCATGGTAATGAGGCAACATTGAAAGGGCAGATACGACCCTGGACTTCAGGGAAGGCAGTTTGACAGAAAAGATAGCAAGGTCTTCAGCAAATCCTTCCCAATTCTGTCACTCCACAGCTTAGAGCTTTCCAGCAACTCTGCAACTCTGCTGTCCCCAAGAAAGAGTCTAGAGTGCTCCCCCATCCTCAAGCTCCTCACTTATGTTTTGCAGCCCTTCCTGCTGTCACCTTCCTTCCTGCAGAGACTGCAGCTCCTTCCCACCTGGGGCTTCTGAGCAGCCCATCTAGGAGACACCTGGTGATTGACACTGTGGCCTTTGGCTCAATCCTCTGCCAGAAAGCGTTTCCCATCCCTTTCTAAGGAAGTGTGCGAGAGAGCCTCCTGCCTCTTCCTCACCGCTCCTTCCCTTGACAGTGCTGATTCTACTTTAATACTGTGAAACACCTGAGGCAGGAGATCTGAGTTTTCATGGTTCTCTAATACTTGTGCAGCCATTCTCAGTGGCACTTTAACCCAACACACAACTAGGTGTTATAAAACTTCCCACTGAAATAGATACTATTTATCAAGGATCCTCTGCTAATCTGAAACTGAGCTGATGCTTATCTGGCAAATCAAATTCTAATGTCTGTTTTGTGGTGCTAAGATGTGAACTCAAGGTCTCACTCTTGCTGAGCACTTGAGCATGCCTGTGATTGGTGTGTCTTTATTTCATAAAGAAACATTGTTAAGGAAGTCTAGGTGTGCTGCTGGCATTTACCTATATTTCTAAGCACTCAAGAGGCAGATACTGGGACAATTGTGGTATGAGGCCAGTCTGGGGAAAGTCTGGTGAGACCTACCTCAACACACACAGCAGATGTGGTAATTGATATCTAATCCCAACCATAGAGGAAATTTATATGGGGAAAATATGATCCAATGCAATGGAGAAAATGAGAAATATGACTAACTAAATAATATATCTAAATTATATATGTAATATGTAAATAAGTAAATATAACTAAAACGTAAGTAAGACACAAAAGAGCTGGAAGAGGAGGCCCTGTCTAGCAACTGTGAAGCTGTGATTCCAAACATATTCCTGTCCAAAAAACATTGGAAAGCTATAGAAGTCTTGCCTATCTCCTTCTTTCATTAAAAACTTTCTTTTCCCTTTCAAATAAATCTACTCCATTTACCTTACTTCCTTTCACTTTTAAATACACTTTCTTTCTTTAATTTTTTTTTTTTTTTTTTTTTTTTTGGCGGTTGTGGGGCTTGAACTCTGGGCTTGGGCACTTGTCCCTCAGCTCTTCAGCTCAAGGCGAGCTCTCTACCACTTGAGCTACAGCGCCACTTCCAGTTTTCTAGTGGTTTATTGGAGATAGGAGTCTCATGGTCTCTCCTGCCCGGACTGGCTTTGAACCGAGATCCTCAGATCTCAGCCTCCTGAGTAGCTAGGATTACAGGCGTGAGCCACCGGTACTGGCTCTTTAATTTTGTTTTAAGTGATGAGCTAAGAGAGACAGTCACATTGCACAAAGGTGCCCCTGGACCTCTGCTCGCTGAATCCAGAACTAAGCATGCGGATGACAGCAAAGAGCAGATAGGAGAATGTGGGTGACAGCAGAAGGATGCGAGATCAGCCTGGCAGCAGGCCAGGAAGGCCCAGGCTCACTCTGCCTCCAGCTCTGCCAAAAGGCCAGGCTGCTTGGCCTGCCTGCCCACGACAGGCTCTGGTGCTATGGGCAGTGGGACAGGAAGACCTCATAGGAGAAGCCCTCTCCTAGGGACTGACTGGAGATCCAAATCCTGGTCAGCCAGGCCACTGAAGGATTAAGAGGAACAAACTGTTCTGTGGCTGAGCAAAAGAGCTCAGGCCTGCTGGGGCTGCTCATAGCATGGGATAGGAGGAATGCCACAGGCCAGGGGGGTGTGACAGGCAAGCTACTCAGTGATTGGATCACAGAAGTCCCACAGTAGCAAAAAGCCCAGGCATGAGGATTGAGATAAAAACCACAGGCACTTACGAGGAGTTGTTGTTACAGTAGAAAGCCCTAAAATGAGAAAGAAGAAAAACATAGGTCAGCACAAGGGAAACAGACAGGAGCTTCCAGAAAGAAACAAGTGACATGAGGGGACTTGTCATCTGAGCCCCACTCTGAGTTATTCTGCTCCAGGGAGAGCCCGCTGCCCCTGACCACCCCATTATTCTTTGGGGTTCATCAGCATCCCAGGAAAGGTTACAGCCACCATGTTCTCTGGGACCTAAAGTCCTTCCAGTGTCTGTGGGATGCAGCTGGCTCTCTTGACACCTGACACACAAGTCCACTTCTGCCTTTTTGCCCCTTAATTGAAGATAAGAATTCTTTGGACTATTCTGCTTGGGCTGATTAGAACTGTGATCCTCAGACCTCAGTCTCCTGCATAACTGGCATTACAGGCATGAGCCACCAGCGCTCTGTGAAAAGCAACTTTAACAGGTAACCAGAGATATGGGAGGTAGACTCAAAGCCAAGTGCATCCTCTGTTCTGAATACCTACTGTCTCGGCCAGGCCTCCCACTCCTGATGCTCACAAGGATAAGCTGGGAGCTGGGAGAAGCTCAGGCTCAGGGGAGGCTCTTCACCACCCACCTATTCCAGGAACCAAACTGCATTCACAGGCCACACCGCCAGGCTAAGCTGGTACTTACCTCTCGGGAAGGAGTTGTACTGGGCATAAAAGCCAACGTTTTGGACGCTGCCATCACTTCGGAATCGAACAGTCATAAGGTTGTTGGTAGATGTAAATATTTGCCCACTGCCATTACAGATCTTTCCTAGCAAATTATTGCTATGTATGGATCCATCATAGATCTCAACATAATCGTAAGCACAGTTACTGGTAAACTCCAGCCTATAAAGAAAATATGGACCCAGTCAACACTGACATTCCTACTGGATACAAGTTCATGGTCTAGGTCTTCCCGCACTGCACTGGAGGACTTCCCTGCAGCTCTCTGGGAGAGAACTAAACATGGCCAAAGTTTACCCAGAGCACAGGAGTGTGGAGAGCACCCAGGCACAGACCCAGCCTAAAGCTCCAGGTGTGTCAAGGGGAGCGCTGCCCTCCTCAGCCCCCTGATGACCCTCACCTCAGGTCAGTGAAGTGCAGGGAGATGCGATAGTCAGATCGGACTTGGATTTTCCACACACACAGGGCGTTGTTGGGGTAATACGCAGGGTAGGATGGACTGGAGATCACCCCACTGCCATTGTATAAGAAGCCACCACAACTTGGAGCTGCTGTAGAGAAGAGAAGGAGAGCAACATCCCCTTTACCTTGAGGTGCTTCATGACAAGCAACTGTCTTCTAGGTGAGCATCTTCACATTTCCACCCTCCACACTCTACACCATGATTTAATGATGATGAATGGTAGTTATTTAATAAAACTATGATACAGCCATGTGATGCAGCATGGGCAGTCCTTGAGCCTCATGCTATAGAAATAATTTCAGTACCATAAGACACTAATTTTAAGGCCACAGGATAATTATAACCTATTTCAGAGGCTGGGAAGGTGGCTCAGTGGTACAGTGCTTGCCTTACATGCATGAGGCCCTGGGTTGGATTCCTTAGCATCACATAAACAGGGTAAGTTGGAAGTGGTGATGTGGCTCACATGGAAGAGTGCTCGCCTAGAGCTGAAGAGCTCAGGAACAGTGCCCAGGTCCAGAGTTCAGATGCCATGACCGACAATAAAATAAACTATTACATTCTCTTTAAAGAAAATGAATGTTATGGGCATGCCAGGCAACAAACACTCACACCCATAAGCCTAGCTGTTCAGAAGCCTGCAGTATAAAGCTTATGGTTTGAAGCCAGCCCATAGAGACAAATCTGGGAGACTCTTATCTCCAATTAACCAGAAAAAGAGCCAGAAGTGCCTCACATAGCAGAACTCCCCTTGAGAACTAGGCTTTTGAAAAAAAAAAAGCTAGAGCATCAGCCCCTGAATTCAAGCCCTAGCACAAACATAAACAAACCACAAATAAAGCCATAGGGCATGCTGTACCACTGTTTGTGAATGTATGCTTTTGCGTTTGTGTGTGCTGTCTGACAAAATGCCAATAGCAATTAGGCACCAGGAATTCATTCTTTCCACAGTAGATCTTAAGTGGCAGACCATGGTAATGAGGCAACAATGAAAGGGCAGATACGACCCTGGACTTCAGGAAAGGCAGTTTGACAGAAAAGATAGCAAGGTCTTCAGCAAACCCTTCCCAATTCTGTCACTCCGCATTGTAGAGCTTTCCGGCAACTCTGCTGTCCCCAAGATAAAGTCTAGAGTGCTCCCCCATCCTCAAGCTCCTCACTTATGTTTTGCAGCCCTTCCTGCTGTCACCTTCCTTCCCGCAGAGACTGCAGCTCCTTCCCACCTGGGGCTGCTGAGCAGCCCATCTAGGAGACACCTGGTGATTGACACTGTGGCCTTTGGCTCAATCCTCTGCCAGAAAGCGTTTCCCATCCCTTTCTAAGGAAGAGTGCGAGAGCCTCCTGCCTCTTCCTCACCGTTCCTTCCCTTGACAGTGCTGATTCGACTTTAATACTGTCAAACACCTGAGGCAGGAGATCTGAGCTTTCATGGTTCTCTAATACTTGTGCAGCCATTCTCAGTGGCACTTTAACCCAACACACAACTAGGTGTTATAAAACTTCCCACTGAAATAGATACTATTTATCAAGGATCCTCTGCTAATCTGAAACTGAGCTGATGCTTATCTGGCAAATCAAATTCTAATGTCTGTTTTGTGGTGCTATGATGTGAACTCAGGGCCTCACCCTTGCTGAGCACTTGAGCTCCTGCCTGTGATTGGTGTGTCTTTACACATTGTTAAGGAAGTCTAGGAGTGGTGCTGGCATTTACCTATATTTCTAACCACTCAAGAGACAGATACTGGGATGATTGTGGTGTGAGGCCAGTCTGTGAAAGTCTGATGAGACCTACCTCAACACACACCGCAGGTGTGGTAATTGATATCTGTAGCCCCAACCATATAGAATACATACATGGGGAAATTATTTTCAAAGGGCACTATGGGAAAAATGAGAAAAAAACCTAAAAAATAACCCTCTCTCTCTTTTTCTGTCTCTGTCTCTGTCTCTCTGTCTCGCTCTGTCTCTTGGTCTCTCTCTCTCTCTCTGCCTCTCTCTCTGTCTCTCTGTCTCTCTGTCTCTGTCTCTGTCTCTGTCTCTGTCTCTGTCTCTGTCTGTCTGTCTGTCTGTCTGTCTCTCTCTCTCTCTCTCTCTCTCTCTCTCTCTCTCTCTCTCTCTCTCTCTCTCACACACACACACACACACACACACACACACACACACACAGGCTGGAAGCATGGCTCATGTAGAAGAAGGCCCTGCTTAGCAAATCTGATGCCTTGAGTTCCACAGATAGTCCTGTCCAAAAAAAAAGTGAAACAATGTAGAAGACCTATCTATCAAGATATTTTTCATCACGTCATTTATAAAAATGACATATAAGCCATCAGTTAACTAATTACTGGCATAGCCACTATAGAATAATATACAGATATTTGTAGATGGTGGTGAGAAAAAATTCAAGGGCACCCAAGTTCAGCCACACACTGTGTTTTCAGAGCAATGGAAGCAACCTGTGAAAGTGGGCAAAGCACTGTGATCATGGCTGGAATGAACTGTTCACTCCCCTTTGCTGTTCTTTCTTCCAAACCTCTGGAGACACTTAAAGAAGTAAAAATCCTTTAAGTCACAAGTACTTCTGACACTGAATTAATGAAGAAGTGGCAGAATGGCTGATCTCCCAACAGGACAGACATGGTGGGTGTGGGCCTGAGTCTTGGCATAGAGCCGTGGGCATCCCTAGGGTAATTGGCTTGTGCACACTGAGCTGGGGTGTGGTAGGGGTCTTCTTTATAGTTGTCCAGGCTTAGGGATAAAAAATGAAAATGGGATACTTACGTGAAGGGGTTGTAGTTGTTACATCCCACCAATCTAGAAAGAAGAGGAAGGTGACAGGATTTTTAGTGACTGGTTTTTAACTCCATGAGTGTTGCTTCAGGAGACATGTTAAATCCCTTATCTTCTGTGGGGTTGGGGTGCTCAGCGGATGTGGAGGCAGGAGGATCGGATGGAGACTTTAGGGCCACCTTAGGCAATCCCAGAAAGCCTTCCCTCCGAAATGAAGTCCTTTCTCTAACTACAGAACTTCTCAGGCGAGCCCTGGTGGCAGCTGGTGGCCTGTGGAGGCTGCAGTTCACAGCACATTCCCACATAGTTCACACACAGCATTTTCAGTGTGGCACAAAGAGCAATACTTGCTTGTTTACTTGCTTGCTTGTTTTGTCCTGTGCTGGGGCTTGAACTCCGAGACTTATACATCTTGCTTGGCTTTTTTTTTTTTGCCTAACAAGCAAGAGACACTGAGTTCAAACCCTAGTGCCACCAAAAGAAAAAGAGAGGATAAGGGAAGAGGGAAAGGAAGAAGGGGGGTCCTATTAGAAACCTGTCAAGATTATATGATATGAGTTCTGAATCTTTCTCCTGGTGGGATATTGACTTGGGACAAATAACTGCTCTCTTCCCCTTATGTACAAAAGCAAGCTGATAGTGAAGGATTTCCCCAAAGAAAAGAGAGGGCCTATGAAAAGCCTAAGGAGAAAGTCAGTCTTGGACCTTTGGTTCTAAGCTGTACTTAGAGCACAACAGTAAATGTCCTGCACAAGGGAGCCAACAAGTTTGGCTCCTGTCACTTGCAGACAAAAGCATCCTGACTCAAAGACCCACTTACAGCACAACGCAACTGGCAAGTGAAAGGAACCCTTTTCACGAACCCCCAAGTGACCTCAGCAGTTCCCCTCAGACCTGACCGTTAGAGGGCTGAAGGCAATTGCTTTAGCTTCTCCCATATATACTTACCATAGTACGGAGTTGTTGTATGCCACCAAGCTAGAGGAGAAAACAAAGCTGGATTAGAGGGGAGGACTGTGAATCACAGCTGGGTCCACTGAGATATGGCTGGGACCAGAGGCAAGGGACTCCGAGAAAGCCAGTGGTCAGCAAACCATGCTCCGGAATATATCTACCACCTAGTCCCAAAGGGAACTTTAATTCTCTCCAGTAGGAGGGAGCTTTGGGAAAAGAATCACTTAGTCTCCTCCCATGTGGCTTTTGGTCTAGACAGTGCTTTCCAGCAGAAATAGCCCAAGACAGCTCTGCCTTCGGTCCCCAAGAGCACTGGGTACGCGCTGTTGAGCGCCACAGGTCAGGAACTGGATCTGTCTTATCCTTCTGGAATGGGCAGAGCAAGAATGCTCCACAGTCCCCTCCTAGAGCTACCGGCTGGAGCTGTAAAGAGTATCAGGAGAGAGGAACACACGGGAGTGAATTCACAGTGGGACTTACCTGGAACAGTAGTCAATGGCCTCCGGACCGCTGCAAGAAAGGGAAGGTCAGGTCAGAGGTGCTACACCAAAGGAGGCAAAGCTGGGGTGCAAGGGGAAGATGCTGAGCAGGGTTCCCCCATGCCTCAGAGCCACCCCCCCTTACACACTCCCGGAAGGACGCCCCCTAGTGGCTCCCCGGAGGAAGTTGCAGGCAAGGACCCAGGCTCTCAAGCCTCAGGTCCGCTGTGTGCATACACACATCTGCCACCCTCCGCCCAAAACTCCTCCTTTACAGACCTTTGCACTGGACGTCAGAAGTGAATGATGGCAGAATCAAATTCTAGGAGTAGGGAAAGGTGACCTGCTCAAACTTGATTCTCAGGAAGGGAGAACTAGCTGGCGTGGGGCTCACCTGAGCAGACGACTCCAGCATCCTCATGGTGTCCGCAGTTATGGGAGAGCCAGCCCCGGTGGTTACAATTCCACAGGTACGACTCATGCCCTGAGCAGGACACATCATCCAAGACAATGGGTCCTGAGCCCTGACCAAACCGGCTACTCCCCGGAGCCGACAGGGCATAGCCACAGCCCAGCTGCCTGCAGACCACGTTGGCATCATTGGTGTCCCAGCTGTCATCACACACGGTGCCCCAGGACCCCTGGTACAGGATCTCCACGCGGCCCTGACACCGGTCTCCTCCGTTCACCAGCCTCAGCGCCAAACTGGAATCTGCTGCTGGAGAAGACACAGGGTTCCTACCTAATCTGATTCTGTGCAGCTTAAGAGGGTCAGGAAGCTGGGGTATCACCACTACCCCTCCCTGAAGGGTAAAGTCCGAGGGTAAATGGACAGTGACTGGCTTCCCTAGGGTGATCCTGAGCACCTCTCATCCATGTCATGAGAGCCCTGCTGGAGGAAGGCCGACCTGCCATCGCTCCCTATCTGGACTGTCCTCTTCTCTGACATCTTTTGCTCCCCCCTTCTGCTACCATTACCTCTCTGACACAGCCACACACCTCTGCACTTCCTGCAAATATACCAGGGAGCAAGCTGGGAAGAATTAGGATCACTGGGCACTGGAAGAACAAGGCAGCTGCCCCTTGATGCTTCTCCTGATGCCTAGCAGAAGCAGAGGGAAACTGAGGAGGGTGAAGCAAGCAGAGCCATCTGCAAGCTGACCTACAGGAGTGCACTGCGCATGTGCATCTTCACACCGGCATCCTGTGCTCATCAGAAAGGTAAGTGAGTGAATGGATGGCCTCACGTGAGACAGAGCAACAGAGATCAAACAAATGACCTCTAAGGACAAGGGGAACAAATGACCTGTACAGGACAAGGGACACACCCTGGGTCCCTGGCAAAGGATGTCTCCAGCCAGAAGATGATGGAAGCTCACATCAGAATTTTTACCCTCAACACCAGGCATAGAACCATTTCACTATGATGAAATCTATTTCTCACCATTCAGATGGGTGTGTGTAGATGACGCTTGTTCCTTGCATTCAAGGTGCCCTACAGGCTCAGGTTTTGTCACTGAGGCTACCTGGGAGTGACTGATGCTACCTTCCCGTTAGAGTCAAGGGTCAGCTACCAGAGGAACATCAGCAAAGATCTGCAGGGAGCCAAGCACCGCCCTCCTCATTCCCACTCCTCCCACCCCCCGCAGCATGGGGTAAAGGGTCTGCCCCAGTCATTCCAAATATGTGATTCTCCTCCCAGACTGAATGAAATTTCCCAGCCCCTCTGGGCTCAGCGACTGCCCGAGGAATCTTCTATGACCAAAGGCAGCTTGATGATGCATGGGGTACGGGGCACCCCACAACCTGCCATCGGCCCTCCTGAAATCATCTCACTAGTTGGAGGAAGGACGCAGCCTTTACCTCCTTCTTAAAGACTTAGTGAAAACAAAGAGTGAGAAACAAAGACATATTCAGTTTGAGTACAACACAATAACCTATCAACTCTGCATGGTACCACCAATACCCAGAGACCAATACCCAGGGCCCAAATGTCCCTACTCAGATCTGAGCCTGGATGGACAGCAGCCCACAGGGCCCTCTGTCTAAGGAGGGAGCAGCAGAAGCATACCACAAATCAAAGGCACCCACAGGAAGCTGTGGGAGCAGGCTTGGGGGACTGATCAGAAGCTGTCCCAATGGGTGGGGCACGGATCTTGGAGGCTCACTTGTGCAGCTGACACCTGTGTCTGTATGGTGTCTGCGGTTGTGAGAGAGCCAGTCTGGGTGGGGCAGTGCTGATAGTGAAGGATTTCACTATCCTGGTAGGATTCACTTCCCAAGCAGCTCACCTCGTCCAGCACAACCGGCCCTGAGCCCTGACCACACGGGGCATTTGCTGGGGCTGAGGTGGCTGAGCCACAGCCCAGCTGCCTGCACACCATGTTGTCATCACTAGTGTCCCATCTGTCATCACACAGGGTGCCCCACGCCCCCCGGTACAGGATCTCCACCCGGCCTTCACACCAGCCACTCCCACTCATCAGCTTCACATCCAGTGCAGTATCTAGCGGGCCACAGAACACTCCATCCATCTCTCTCTTGACTTCAAGGATGCAAGACATGGTCTTCACTAAGGCGTCTTAGGAAGGGACAGGCTCACAACAGATCACCAGCTTGGTCTGCTCTGTTTGCCACTGAACCCACAGAGACAGGGGCAAGGCAGCGGCTCCCTCCACCCCCCACCTATCCGTCACAGAACCGATGCTTACTTGTTGATTCCGAAGTCCTGAAGGCAGTTGATGTGTCTGAAATAGGCCCTAGAAAGAAGAGGTAAAAATCGACTTCAAGTGAAGAAAGGACAACACTGAGTGCTTTCCCCACCATACAAGACTCATCAGCAATTCCACTTGTAGCTTGTGCCACAAACTCCTTGGTCATGTACAACAGCTTCCCACCTAAGACCTCATCCGTAGGACAAAGGCCCTGCCAACCCCATGGCTGACCCCCATCCTTCTCCTCCTGGGATGTTCTTTCCAGTGAAGGAAGCTTTGTCTGTTCCTTTGCTGACCATGTGCTGACGGGTACACGTGACACCACGGTGCACACTGGGATACCCAGCGCCAGAAGAGCAGGGTGTAGAACATAGGAGAATCCATGCACTGGTAACTAGAAACTCCCTCTTACAACCTCCTGTATGCCTTCCTCTGGGTGCAGATGCAGCCCTGTGAAGTCTGGGGGAGTTTCTAGGAGTGAGGGGCACAGGCATCTGGCTGATGTTAACATGGCGCTTGCAGGCCAGAGATGATCAACATCACTTCCCACTGGACCGTGTCAGCCTGGAATCTGAAAGGACCAAGGCTCATGGGATGAGTGACTCCATTTCTGAAGCTGAAAACATCACCCACTGAGCCCCTATCTAACTGTCTGAGGCAGACCTCGAAGGCTTGAGAAAAGAAGATTGCTTCTGAATTCCAACAATTCTGACGGTGGGTGGAAAAGCATAAACATCTCGAGTCAGGATGCTGGCACTCACCTGGAGAAATGGTGGTCTGGCTGTAGAAATCTATGAGAAAGAGAAGGAAGGTTAGATTCACATGCACGCATGCATGCCTGGAATAACAGGTGGGAGGATTTACAGGCTGAGCTGAAGACCCGCACGTCCCCATGCATGTACCAGCCAGGGGAGCTCTGAATCCCTCAAGCACTTCAAGTAGCTCCCCTGTCCCCCCTCCAAACCACACCTTGCATCTGTGTGCTTGAAGGTCACTCTCCAAAAGCAGGAACGACACAGCGACCCTTGGAGAGCCACCACAGCCTCTGCATGGCCATGCAAAATCCATTTTCAGCAATGAGTCATTACAGACCCACTGATGCATCCTCGAGTTGAAATGAATCTGGGGCCTGACATGGAGTCTAGCAATCTTCCCTGCAGCCATGTTCCAGCCCTGTCTGCCTTCACTCACCAGCACCCTCCTTGCTGCCTGCCATCACTGCGCCTCACCTCCAGCACAATGATCCCCTGAGACCTCTGAACTTTTCCCATAAAGGACTGCAGCCTGGACAGGGGAGGCTTTATCAACCACATCCCCCCGGACAGGGTGTCGGGACTCTCTGGGAAGGGAGACAGCTGGTTGTTCCTCAGCTATAACCACGGCTTATTGCTTCTGCCCTCAGGATACTGGACCGGGGCCTTCCCCATGGTGTTCAACGACTTCCAAGACAACACGGGTACTGTTTGCAGAAGCCAACGTGTGTCAAAACACCATGGCTACGCAGCCCCGAATTATACATCAAGGGTAAACTCTCGAGCCACTGGGTAACTATGAGAGATGGAGTCAAAGCTCTGAGGGAAAGTGGTATTTTCTCTGAATATTCATGATCCAAAATGGGGGTAGATATGAGTGGCATGAGATTAAGTTCTACTCTTAGAACTTAATCTACTTGATGAAAATCCACTCTTGATGAGGGGGACCTGGTAGGTTTGGGGACCCACCTGAGCAGATGACTCCAGCATCTTCCTGGTGTCCGCAGTTATGGGAGAGCCAGCCCCGGTGGTTACAATCCCACAGGTACGACTCGTGCCCTGAGCAGGCCACATCATCCAAGACAATGGGTCCTGAGCCCTGACCAAACCGGCTACTCCCCGGAGCCGACAGGGCATAGCCACAGCCCAGCTGCCTGCAGACCACGTTGGCATCATTGGTGTCCCAGCTGTCATCACACACGGTGCCCCAGGACCCCCGGTACAGGATCTCCACGCGGCCCTGACACCGGCCTCCTCCATTCACCAGCCTCAGTGCCAAACTGGAACCTGGTTATAAACAGGGTGCAGAAAGGACATTTATCATCAAAAGCTGTTTTCTGGGCCTAACTTGCATAGCTGGTATATAGCCAAGACCAGTCCTCCTGCAGTTTAAAGTCCACACAACAGTATGCATTGTGTGCTCCTTCCCCAGGACCTCTAGCCCCTTACCCTTATCTTCACCTCAGTACCACGTCGGGATGCCCACCACACACCAGGCTTTAGTCACTGAGGTTGTCTTGATTTGCCATGACCCAGGTTGATCACCCTGGATGGCAAAAAAAATATCCCTGCCCTGCCTCTACCCTGCAATCAAGACCCCCAGGGACCCCTTCCCAGGGACCATAAAAGCTGGAGATGAGACTCAGAGCAGGGCACCCTGAAACAATACAGTTCTTACTCCCACAGGCCTGGAGACCTTTGTGGAAGATTATCTTATTCTGACACTTCTGACTCCAAAGTTTCTTCTGAGAGAACTCAATCCTCACCCTACAGCCCAAGGATTTTTGTGACCTGAAGAGACAGAAGGGAAGTGGGGTGGAAGTACCTGTTATAAATGTTTCTTCAAGAACTGTTGTGCCTATGGGAGAAGAAAAAGAAGAGAATGTGTGAAGAGAGGTAGGTCTTGCTTGCTGATTCTCATAGAAACCTGGACCAGGCCGCATGGCCTTCTTTGTTGCACCTGTATTTTGCCCCCTTTGAATATACTGCAGTTCTTTACTCTTAACCCAATTAAGATGTCTGAGGTCTTAAAAATCATCCCACTCCAAAGTCCCAGGAGCATGGTTGATGCCTCCACATCTTGTATCAAGAAGGTAGAAGAGCTTCTCAAACGGGAGCCCACTTCTTCCCTCAACACCAGACAGGATACTCGGCCTTCTGAGACTCCAGTTTCCACCAAACCAACCGACAGGGATGCGATAAGGTAGGAGATGATTTCAGCCTCATCCCACCCTCTGGAAAGTGACCCCAAGCCCAGGCGGGAGGGTTGTTCACATCCTTGTGCAGGTGTGGCAATGGTGTGCCTCCCACTCCTTGACAGACAAGGAGAAAGGATAAAACTAGACTTGGAAAAGGTTCTCTTACCAGGAAGATCTGATGACAGTAATCAGCTCTTAAATCTCTCTTGCTCCCTGTGTGTCTGCCCCAGGCTCCTATTTCTGAACTCATTCATGTGACAAAGGCCCTGCTGTCAATCAGACTGCCACTTCCATCTCTCTGAATTTGTGACATTTTCACTCAGCTAGAAAACCGCTGCCCTCCATCATGCCCAATGACTTCTGTGTCCTTATGGCTATGGTTGCCCTCACACTACCACTTGGGTAGGAAGGGTGAGGGGCACCAGACAGCAAGCCGACTAGGGCAGCATGAGGTTCTGTGGTGAGGAATGCACCAAAAACTTCCATCACCTCCTTCCCCAGGTACTGCCTGTGCCTCTCCTGGATACAGACCTGCCCTGTAGAATAAGGATGCTACAAAGGGGGGCCAGAAAAACAGAGCCACCCCAATCCTAGTACACAGGAGTACACTGCACACCCGTGAGGATGTATCTGCACAAGGGCATACACCTGCGCCTCCATGAAGGAGAAGAGTAACCAGTGTCATGAGCTGGGGCAGCCCGGCAGGGACGGTGTGAGGGGACCCCTGGCAGGAGAGGAGTCCTCAGGAGAGGCTGGAAACTCATATGAGCATTCCCTTTTTGGGTCCAGACACAAAAATGCTAACTGTAAATAAAAACTCCTATTTCTCACCACCACCCACTCCTCAACTCCCACCCCCCCCACGCCATTAAATGGCTTCCACATGCTCCTGTGGTGTCTGCATTAAGGTCACAGAACAGAGAGACAGGCTTTGTCACTGCTGGTCAGCCAGGCTGTGCTGATGAGGTTAACTTCTCATGGCAATCAAGGTTCAGGCACCCAGTGGATTTAAGCAAGGTTAAGTATCAGCACTGCCTTTGCCCTGGCCCAAGCTCCTTGCTCTTCAGACATGGGACACACACACACACACACACACACACACACACACACACACACACACACACACACCACCATACCACACCACACACCACACACATACCACACATACAACACACACAACACACACACATAGCACACACACACACACACACACACACACACACACACACACACACACACACACACACACACACACACACAACTCCAAGCAAGAATCCCATGGAGAATGAGAGGGGGAACTGACCCCACCCATCCTGGAGGTTTTTCCACTATACTTCATCCACTGTAACCAGGGCACTCAGCTTTATGTCTGAGTCAGGAAAGCTGGAAAATCTCACAGGACTTCTCCCAACACTGGAGACCCTAATAGAAGCAGTTCTAAGAAAGCCCACTCTGTGGCCTATGTCCCAGACAGATCATCCAAGCCCGTCCACCCCTCATTCTTGTCCTGGTTTTAGCCAATTGTATCAGAGTTGGTCTGATCTGCTACTGTTTCTGCTACCAAACAGCAATTTAGAATAAAGCCAGTCTCAACCTCAGCTCTGCGTCCTGAACTATAGAGAAGAGAAAGAGAAGGTGGTCAGGGACACCTCGCCTGACTGACCCACGCTGACTCCTAGGAAGGCCATCAGCCTTGGTGTGGAGAATGCCCTTGATTTTGTCCTAAGGCCTAAAGTTCCCATGGGAAAGGAAAAGTGAGTTCCCTTCTCCAAGCCCAGGCTGTGAGAATCTCCAGCTTTATTGACTGTGCCTCATATCTTTTTCTGGAGGTGCCCGGCCAGAAAGTACAAGATGACCCTGGCAGGAGGGTCACAAGTTCCAGGGTGGCTTAGTATGGGTTCACAGGAAGGGCACGGCCAAGGATGCCACCGACGCAGGTCTGTGCCTGTCTTTCCGACCAGCATGACAGGCTGCCCAGCAGTCTAAGTGGATGCATGAACACTGGACATGGGAAATAGGATCCCAGACTCTACTTCGGAGCTCCTTGGAGATGCCTCATCCTATTGATTCCTCTCTGTTAGGGAGAAATGATCCATGGAAGAGATGTTTGTTCAGGCCTGAGGCCTCTTGGGGAGCTGAGCAGACCTCCTCCTAGGCCCTCTGCCCCTGCTTTGGATAGTGATGAGCCCATGGGTGCACGATGTGGGCAGAGAGACTACAGGGATCCCACACAATGATCTTTACCTTCTGGTGTTGGCGTGTATCCCTCACTGAGCATTTCTGCAGAGTGGAAAAGAAAGAAGAGGTCATTGGATGTTATCTCTCACTGGCAGAGTGGTAGTTCCCCGTTTCCCCTAGCTCAGAAGCACACTCCCTGAAGGCTATGCTTGCTAAAATGCTGATTTTTTCCCCTTATGAAAAACCACTGATCCTTCTGTCGCTTTGCCTGTAACATGCCTTCAAAAGTGTATTTATTCTGCTCCTGTCTGCTGCTCCTACCTCCTCTGTGTCTAATCTCCATCTAAAAACAAAATCACCTCATCCTAGTCATGAGACGGGCCTCCAAATGACATCTGGCAATTTCCGTAGCTGACAGACACTCTCAAATGACAAATAGTTGCCATCATTGAGTTATCCCAAGGAAAATGACCCTAATCAGAAAAGAAAGGTCATTTCTAGAAATGCATTCTGGAATGCCAAAATAAGCACATGCACAAAGTGGCTGCACAGAATTCTGTGAGCTTTTGGGTCATGCATTCCTAGGGGAGGCTGGCCTGTCATGGTCACGCCCTTGTGCGGTGGTAGGCACATAGTCCAGGCCACACGGTGGGTGTCAGGGACCGCTTTAAATAGAAACTCCTTTCTGGAGGACACATGATGGACTGGCATCCTGGGTGGGCTCTTTGTGGATTGAAGGATGCCTTGATGGTTGAATGCAGCACCATGTGAACAGATGAGAAAGACAGTCTTGGGGGTCATTGAGTTGCATGAGGGAGACTTCCTCTTTTACCCGATGTATTTAGCATCATTCACTTACCTTTTAATCCCCCAAGAGAGCGCATATTAGCCACTCCTCCATTTTACTGGTGCACATTAAAAGCAGTGAGGACCAGCAGTTTCCCCGTCCTCTCTCACCTTCGCAGGAGAGGCTGTGGCTAACGCCAAGGATGTCGCGACGCCACTCATCAGAGCCAGCCCATTGAGTGACGGCATCTGCAAACTCTGAGGGGAACCTAGGCTTTGGACCATGGGCGGTCCCTAGACCTCTCTGAGCCTCAATGTCTTTGTCCGTGCAAAGCAACAGCCCTTGTTGTATAACAGCAACTAAAGCGAGACTCACAGCAGAGCAAGTGAACAGCGCAGTGTGCGTGTACGCGTGTGCTCACATACACATGCGGTATTGCATTGGCGTGCGCATGCGAGCGTGAGAGGCCACAGCCACGCTACCTGAGCAAATGACTCCGGCGTCCTCCCTGTGGCCACATTCGTGGTTGTACCAGCCGTCGTGGCGGCAGCTTGACAGGTAGGGCTCCCATCCCGAGCAGTACACGGCGCCCAGGAGGATATTCCCCGAGCCCTGACCAAAGTGAGCCCCGCCCAGGGCCGACACGGCCCGGCCACAGCCCAGCTGCCGACAGGCAACGTCTGCATCCTGGATGTCCCAGCCGTCATCACACACGGTGCCCCAGTGGCCTTGGTACAGGACCTCCACCCGGCCCTGACACCGGTCACCGCCATCCGCCAGCCTCAGTGGCAAACCTGCATTGACACAGCGGAAGGCCTTGGTCTCGGCTCCCTCTGCCCTGTGGCTTCCTGGCCAGTGGTGACGCTACCCAGCACCCCTCTTTCTCCTTCCTCCCTAGCCTGCGTCCTTCTCCAATTCTTCCCCTTGGGATTTTAAAGACAGCTCTCTTCCCCCTCTTCTTGCTCTCCTACAACTCCCCCCAGAGAACTTCATGCCCTCTGAGGACCCTGTCGACAGCAGGCCCCAGAGCTACCTCTCCAACTCTGGCTCTGCTCTGACAGTCCCATCCCGGGAGCTCTACACCCAGATTCTGGGAACATGGTCCCACTCCTTAGCAACCATCCATCATCACCAAAGTTCCCTCCAGCTTCCCTGCAATGCCGCCAGGGAGCGCTGTGGTTCAACCTTGGATGTGAGCACCGCCAACATTTTTACTAAAAGTAAGTGGTTGTGGTGACAAAGTTAAAGCAAGGAGGTTAGAGACAAGGTGCTCAATCATTTTAGATATAGCACAAAAAAAAAAATACATAGCGCTCAAACTATCTACACAGGGCTGGGGGTGAGGCTTAAGCAATCACCTGTCTATAGAGTACAAGGCCCTGAGTTTAAAAAAAGAAAAACAATTATGTACACATAGTTCTTGTTAGCAAAACAGTGCTCCTATGACTACACTGAGAATGTAAGTTCTCACTCGGTACTGTCCCAGGCCGGGTGAGGGGGGTGGGGGGGGAGGAGGGGGGGAGGGCAGTTCCCAGTGTATCCTCCTGTGTCGGTTAACAGAATTGTAGACTCCTCAGCCCCGCCTCCATCTCCGTGTTAGCCTTTCCCCAGAGAGGGAGGTGAATCCCGAGCCCTTCATTTGACTGATGTACTTGATTTTACTCTGTACTGAATATGGAGGTGAGGCAGGACAAAACTGAAGAATGTGACTGTTGCCAAATGATCCGTCCATGCTATCGCCAGAGGAAGTTTCTGTCGACTTTGTGTTTCTAGAAAGGACACGCATCGCACCTTTATGCTAGCCTCATGTCAGTTACTAAGGTTTAGTGAGGCGACATTTACTGTCTGGAGGATTTTTAATGGGTTTCATCGCAACATCTGGATTTATTCTCAAGAAGGAAATAACTGCGTCAGGTGAAAAAAAATCAGTTATAAACTAAACCGATTCTTTTCAAAGTACTTACCAGTTAGGAAATCTGAATCTGTACCTGTAATGGAAGGAAAAAAAAAATCAGACATGTGTCCTGACAAAAAAATCCTGTGAAGGAACGCACCTGATTCTGACACAGAAACAAGCAAGGATGTGTGATCCTCAGCCAGCCCTGAGGTCGTATTCCTGACCCCCGGGACAGGGGTGTTCACCTCTGCTGTGTGGCTTCCTGAAGAGCCACACCAGTGTCCTTCTCTAATTCCAGTGCCTTCCATGGGAATCCAATGAAAGAGTACAAACACTCAGTTGAAGATGCCAGCTGTGTCTGGGAGTTCCACCCTCACAAGTTCAGCAGATGGAAAGTTGTGGGGAAAGAGGCTGCAGATGTACTAAGCAGGCAAAGGTTTCTTCTCTTGCCACTATTTCCCTGCCCAGTGATTTGCACAGTATGGACACTGGGTTAGGAATTGGAAGGAGGAATGAGGAGAGGATTTACAGTCTACAGGAGGAGATGTGCAGGCTGGATGCCATTTTACATGGGAGACTTGAGTATCTGAGGGTTTGGGCATCTCAGGGATTGTAAGACCAACCCCTGGGGACACGGGGGACAACTGTTCTCAGTGACGGTGAAGATGTGTGCGCTGTCATTCTGCTGAGGATCTGGTGGAAGGCAAGAGGTTGGGGCTCACCAGCACACACCTGCACCTCTGTCCTCCCTGTCATACCAGGTCTGCACGGGAACGTTCAGACTAGGTACTCTACTAAGTTCTTGATAGTGCTGAGCTGAGTACCGAATAAGGATGATACCAGCATAGCAGGATCACTGCAGATACCCATAGATAGCACGCTACATGGACAGATGCTGGCGAAGATGCCGTGAGAGAACACGGCAGCCACGGTGTGTGTGAGTGTGTGTGTGTCTGTGTCTGTGTGTGTACCTTGGTGTTTGGGTTTAAGTATACAGTGTGCCTAAAGTGTATCTCTTTGCATATTTGTGTGTGATACATGTGTGATACTATATATGTCTCTGCATGTTGCCACATGTGTCTTTGCTTTGTGTATGGGTATGTCTCTCTGCACATGATTGTTTATGTATCCATCATTGTGTTTTCTGTGTGCCCGTGTGTGCCTCTGAGTGTAAGAGTATGTGTGGTGGTGCATGCCTGTAATTCTGCCACTCAGTAGGCTGAGGCAGAGAAGCCCAACTTGGAGCTACAAATTAAGACCCTGCCTCAAAAGAAAAGGAAGCAAAATGAAACAAAACAGAAACAGGAGGTAGAAGAAAATACCAGCAAAGGGGCATGTGGGGGACTGAAGCAAATGGGGGTGGGAGCCGGGGAGCCCAGATACCAGGCTGCAGCTGAGACTTGGTGAAGCCTCAGGCTTTCTCCGCATTCCACAGCATCCAGCAGCTACAGAAGATGAGACCTGCACTGCCCAGCATGTGATCGTCCAGTTAAGACCAGATCAAGAAAGGAGGGCTGGGCTGGGAAGGTGGCTTAGTGGTAGAGCGCTTGCTTAGCATGCAGGAAGCCCTGGGTTCGATTCCTCAGTATCACATACACAGAAAAAGCCAGAAATGGTGCTCAAGTGGTGGCTCAAGTGGTAGAGTGCTAGCCTTGAGCAAAAGCAGCTCAGGGACAGTGCCCAAGCCCTGAGTTTAAGCCCCAGAAGTGGAAAAGGAAAGAAAAAAGTTTTAAAAAAGAAGGGAGGGCTCTCCTGAAGGATAATTAATCACCAGCATGGCCTGCTATCAAAGCGACTCAGAGGTCCCCATCACGCAACACTACCCACGCTCAAATATCTGCACAACGCTGAAAGTCCCTGCATTCAATATTCTCCTTCCAGGCATGGCTAGTTAAATTGCAGGAGGACTAAGAATGAGGCTGAGCAGTGTGCCTGGAATGAGTTCAGAAGGAACGACTACTTGCTCAGTTTGCAAAACACTGGCCTTAAAGAAATGAGACCCACAGAAGGAAAGTTGGGGGGAAAATGGGGGCCAATTTTGGATTTAAAGAAGAGCAATGATTCTACAGAGAGTTCGCACACACCCCGACCCAGCCTCCCCTACTAGCAACCTCTTACATTCTCACCACTGAAGTCATCCTCACAGCTGACGAGCCAGCCGGAGCCTAGGCCTGTCCACTACACTATCAGCTTTATTTAGAGTTCTCCAGTGTCTCCTTTTCCAGAAGCCAGTCCAAGAGCCACAGTGCATGTAGGAAGTCACATGTGGATAAAACATTAGGGAAATGCCTAGAATAGGAACTCTGGTCTTTCCAAGGATCCTGTTATGAGCCAGACCTGACCTGGGTGACCTTACTCCTTCATGACCCTCTGTGGCACAGGAAACATAACCCCCTTACAAATGAGTAAACTGAGGCTTACAGTGCCCCTCCCCCAACAGCTGGCCAGTGGCAGAGACAAGGAAAAAGGCTTAGGACAGAAGTGGGCGCCCCGATCTCT
The DNA here is from genome assembly GCF_024711535.1 of Dipodomys merriami. NCBI lineage: Eukaryota > Metazoa > Chordata > Mammalia > Rodentia > Heteromyidae > Dipodomys > Dipodomys merriami. Next base: position 12,680,709 of record NW_027205048.1, on the reverse strand, counting down.
GTTGCTCTGTGAAGCCTGGGTACACAAACTTCTAAGAAGCTCTCCGGTGCTGAGCTGGCTGCACCCCCCACCCCCCCCCCACTCCCCCAACCCCACCCCCACTCATACTCTGCCCCTGCTGCCCAAAGCCAGGGGGCTTCGTTCTGAGTTCTCATCTGGCCCTAGCCACCCAGGAGCTGCTATCCTGGAACAAGTCACCGATCTGCCCAGCCCTGGTGTCCCCATCTACAACAAGGAAGGATGGCGCCAAACTTTGTGGTTATTGGCCGAGCTGCCTGAGCAGAGAAGCACGCGTGGCCGTGAAGTGAAGTGAACTGCCACCGGCACACCCACACGGGTGAGCTGCTGGCTGGAGCAGCCGCACGTAAACAGCACTGGGGAAAATGACAAATCCTCCCAGTCCCAGGGCCCTGCTGCCTTTGTCCCTGTGTGGACAAGGACCTGGCAGTCTGCTCCCCACCCTCCAGAGCTGACAGGACCCCAGGGCACTGTCACTGAGCCAGAGCAAGGCTGTTCCCGCGAGAAAGTTGGAACTAGGGCCCTGCTACTTCTTTTACACACGCCCCAGGACCTGCCCATCCCCCACACCGCCCCCAGCAGAACCCTGAGGCCCAGGCCTCCCCCAGCCTGCGTGAGAACACTCCCGGCAGCAGCGGTGCTGCTGCCTTGCTCGGGAGATGCTGCTTTCACAAAAGCCATCTCTCAAGTGCACCTAAAACTTCAGAGCACCCCTAGGAAGAGAGGGATAGTTCTGGAAGTGCTGTGGAAATTTGACCATTTTTACCTTTCCCTCCTGAAATTCATGAACCTGACGCAAAAAAGGGATGTCAAGTTGTGGGGTGGGGAGAGCCTGAAAGGAGGAATGAGAGAGAAGAAAGAAAGATGGGTGGGGGGAGGAAGGAGGTAAAGAAAGAAGAACGGAAGAGGGAGAGGGAAGGAAGATAATCAGTGCTAGATGAGAGAGAGCAGAGAAAGGCTGAGATAGAGAGACAGAGACAAAGATCTCGCTTTCTGACACAGAGAGAGAAAGCTAAAACAGAGACCAGAGAGGTGGAAAGAGACATGCGGAGGCAAAGAGAAAGATTCAAGGAGAGACAGACAAACAGGCATGAAGGGAGAGAGACAGAGATAGAGATAGAGAAGAAGACAGGAGGACAGGTGGGCAGAGACAGTGGGAGGAATTCAGAGGAAGAGATAAAGAGCGACAGAGAGAGAGAGAAAAGACAGACTGAGACCAGAGAAGGGGAGACAGACACTGAGATTCGCCAATCACAGAGATCTGCCAGTGGCTCTTCCAGTGTTTATCATCTGATGCTGAGAACACAAAGCCATGCTAGAGCGACTGAGCTCCCAGTCACTTGTCTGAGCAGTGAGTGGACGGCTTAGACTTGGAATGGAAACGCATTCCTGTCTCAGTCCGTTACTTGACCCAGTTGTGCTCAGCAAATATCGCTTGTGGAGTCAGACACACCTGCAGAGGGAAGGCATGGCAGGAGCACTTTTTCCTGTTTCTTACCAAGAGTCCTAAATTGGAATTCTAATGGGAATCATTCCTTATTTTTGTAGCATACAATCCAACCTTGTGCTGAGCCCATTCTGCTAAACTCTGAGGCCTCTTCGTCTTACATCTACACCTTTCCTGAACCCTACGAGCTTTTCTAATCCCAATCAGTCATTTCTTTCACTGAAATCACTGATGATTCGCTTGTTCTTAGGATAGCCAGAAACCAAAACAAAACAAAAAGATGCCTTCCTTCTAAACACCAGCAAGTACTTACAACAATCAACAAAGAAAGTCCTTGAAAAAAACTCAATACCAGAGAGACAGGCAAATGCCAAGAAACAAGATGATCTGACCTGCCAGAACTGGGTTTGCATGGTCTAGGGAATGATCAGAATAATTAGACATAATACCTGCAGAGAGAACTTGACCCCATAAAAGACATGTTGCGAGGATGACCGTGGAGATCCCCATGTTGCTGGTTCCTCTCCCTTGGAATGGAGATTACTCACCATTTATACACATCTAGCTGAAAGGAGGCGTGTCCTCCAGTGGTATATTTCTATTGCTGCCATAAATCAATATGAAGGAAGTAAGGGACTTCGTTAATCTGTGAGAACAATTGGGGTGTGTTTGATTGATTGCCGTATGAAACATCTGGCTATTGCCCAATACAGAGACATTAGAGATATAATTTCCAACTTCCTTCTAGGTGAACCTAGAAGGCTCCCAAGGGCTCCCTGAGAATGGACTTGATTTTACTTTTGGAGAGTTTGATTTGTCCTGTGGAAAGCAGGATGTGGGCTACTGGGCAAATAGGAGGCCAGTGCCATGGGAGAGAGCATCTCTTTGGGACGATTTATCCTGGCAGGGCCTTCTCTAATTGGCTCTGGAGGGCCTTAGCTAGCCACCAAAGAATGAGAATGGCATTACTAACCACAGTAGCAGGCATGAGGGACGATTCCACAAAGACCATGGGCCTCAGCTGGCTCCCAAGAGGTGGACCACCTTGTTCTGCATTTCACACTAATCCAAGAGCTGAGAAACACATGACCGCACACAGAACTACCTCCACCATCTCATGTGGCTTTGACTGCTTGCCCTTGACGTCACATTGCATGACACCCTATCCTCTGCCTACCTTACACACCATCCCTCCCCTTTCTCTGGCTCTCTCTCTGTCTGTCTGTCTCTGGCTTTGTAATACAAATACCATCTCACTCTTTGAGATTGTTTCCAGATGCTGATAATCCCTCACACAATATGGAGATGGTTGCCTGTCATCTGTCTCTATCATGTCACGCTCCATGGTTGGAGGGGGGTGGGGGAGGAACAGATTAGCAGTGTCACTTCCACTGCGTGACCTGGGAGCAGAACTCTGCCTCTTAGCAGAGACAGTGAGCCCAGCTATCCCTCGGCCCTGAGACAAAGACCAGTTATCCCTCACACCTGGGTTCCGTCGCCATGCACTGTTCACTCATGGTCTTTGTGCTTCATTCTAGGACACTGCAGCAGACCCTGGCTTTGGATCTCACTGAGCATCAAGTAGGGTCCACAGGATTACAGCTGTGTGTAACCCACACGTCTGTAATAAGCTGTGGGGTGAGTGAGGTTCACCACCTTGTATGTCAGATCCACATGTAGATGTATGTCATTCTCAGAGATGGGAAACCGGGCCTCCTCTGCGGAGTGCGTACCACAAAAGCAAACCGATTCTGTTTCTCTTCCAACAGACTTTTGATCCTTGTTAGTGACAAAGGGCCGAGCCAGGCGCCAGCATGGCAACACTGGACTGAATGCAGTGTCACTCCGCCCCAAAGCCAGGACAGCTCAGCCGGACCACAGAGGTCCCCACTGCCAGCAAGGTAGTGCAGGAGGGGGGGCTTGAGCACTCTGGATAATTTTCCCAGCCTCACGACTGGACGCCCTCCTCTTATAGGAATCAGCATTAACAGCCCAAGGCAGCGAGGACTTGGTCATTTCTCATAGACAGCCACAAGCAGAGTGGAGAAGCCCCTCTCTTCACAGGCCCGGTCAGGCCAGGCCCTGGCTGGCCTCTGTCTGGAGGTTGTGCTGGATTGCCATCCATCTGGACAAGAGACCACGAGACTCTGGAGATGACCAGAGCTCCTCCCACCTCCCAGAGGGCTCTGATTTTGAGCCCAGGAACATGGGACTGGACAGATGAAGGCCATGGAGCCAGGAGCATGAAGCCGCTCCAGGAGCATCTGTGGGAAGGGCTGTGCCATCTTGGGACGTTTAGTGGCTGGATCCCAATGACCTCTCATTGGATGTCAGGTTGATACTCTCCCCGAGTCTGATTTTGCCCTCCTGTAGCCTGCTATCACTGATGGCCGTGGTTTCCACTGTGAGTGTCTCTTGTGGTATCTATCATGGCCCTCAGCGGTGTCCTCCAACCACCCCATAAAGTCCTCACCGGATTTCACTCGTTAGGTTTGGAAGGCAGCTAAGGGTCATCGACCCTGGCTGACCCTGCACCATTGCAGTACCCCAGATGGAGCGGGTCCCCACAGGCTGTTGAAGTCGGCAACTGAGAGCAGCTGGCCCTGGCTTCCCAGGGTCTCTGGCTGGGGACACTGAGGCGCCGAGGGGAGAGGTGATGTGGGACCTGCCATGATGTGCGGACGGCAGTCAACTTGGACCTGACTCCTCCTCCCTGAAGGGTGGGTGAGCTTAGCGCTCGCCAAGATGCAATGCTTCTCCCAGTAACACGCTTCTCCCAGTAACAGGCAGCCCCTAGTGAAATCTGATTGTACCCCTTCCATCGTTCCCAAAGGAAGGCTGAAGACTCACCAGGACTGAAGGGCCCTGCACAACCAGACCCCACGGCCCCTCCCCTTCTTCACACTAGATAGTCCAGCTCTGTCTTTCCCCAGATAGCTGCAGGATTGTGTTCCTAGCCCCTTCCGGGTTTTCTCTAACATGTCACCTCCCTCGTGACTCCTTTCCTGACCCTGACTCCAGTGCTCTCTAGCCTCTCTCTCTCTCCCCACCTGGTCTCTGCATTTTACTTCTGGATTCTCTTGCCTGTCTGCTCCCACTAAAAGGCAAAATCTACAAGGCAGGAAGCTCTGCCCTCTTGGTCACTGCCGCACCTCCAGAGCCTGGCAGGACGCTTGGGGTGGTGCACAAGGAAACGAGCAGACTGAACTGCCTGTGAGTTTTGAGGAGTAGCAAAGCCTCTGCACAGTGGTTCTAGAGAGTTCTACATTCCCCAAGTGTCAGTCCCAGGCTAAGGATCATCACGCCATTCACCTTCGGTTTGTTCACCCAGATGAGACTGCAGTATAAAGCCAGCGTGGTGCAACCTCCGACCTGGCATGTTTCCAGACTGGACGGCCTAGTCAAGAAGAAATAGCTAAGGAGTGAGAAGCACTTTGGATTGGGATAAGAACTGTGAAGAGAATAAACCAGACAATGGGTAGGGAGGACCGGGGTGAGCAGAGCTAGTTACAGAGAGCAGTGAGACTCGGAGGCTCAGAGACATTAAGTAACTCGCTACAATCACACAGCTAAACGAGGCAGCGTGAATGCAAAACCTGGTATTTTTTTCCCATTGGCTGCTGATTCATGTTCCGGACCGTCGGTGACTATGTTTCGATTCAGATGGTGGGCCTTGGGCTTGAGTTCCCTCTACCAAAGGAAAGCCTGCTAGCTTGCTATTTAGAAAACATACCCAAGGGGCTGGGAAGGTGGCTCAGTGGTAGAGCGCTTGCCTTGCACGCCTGAGGCCCTGGGTTCAATTCCTCAGCACCACATAAGCAGGGAAAAAAAAAGCCAGAAGTGGCGCTGCAGCTCAAGTGGTAGAGCGCTAGCCTTGAGCTGAAGAGCTGAGGGACAGGACCCAGACCCAGAGTTCAGGCCCCACGACTGGACCCCCCCCCAAAAAAAAAGAAAAAAAAAAAGAAAACATACCCAAATGGAATGGGGAGAGAAGGAAAACTCTCCAGGGCATTGGAACAAGTACAGACTTGCTTGAACAATCCCTGTAAGACATAGAGAAGAGTGGAGAGAGAGTATTTTGAATGGCAACACTACAACTTGTGGCCCTGGGTAAGCAAATGGGAGGGGCTGACTCCAGACCCTCTCTGCAGCCAGCATTGCCCTCCTGCTCCCATCCTCAGGTCCAGGTCTCCTTCCCAGACAGCCTTCATCCTCCCAACGTGATTTTGCACATGAGGTTGGTGAAGCTCCACTCCCTGCCTCTCCAAGAGGCTACTGTGGCCAAGTTGGCAAGTCCAGGGAGGGGAAAGGAAGCGGTGGTTGGGAGCTGGGGACAGCTGCTTCGTGAAAAGCCTCCTGGAGGATGGCAGCAAACCTCCTGGAGGATGTCAGCCTTTCAGATCCAAGCACCGCAGGGCAATCAGATCTAGTCACGCTAATTATACTCCCCAGACACTAATTGGTAAACCAGGAAACCAATTCATCACTGACAATAGCAGTGTATTTTGGCTCCAGAATTAGTCAGCTTGAGAGATCAAATTATATATCAATAGTTTGTTTGGGAGCAAAGAATGAGAACAAGGAAACTGAATGGTATCCAAAAGCAACTCTTCCCAAGATAAGAGCCATGATCTTTCCTTGCGCAGTTTCTGTTCTGTTCTGAACACCTCTAAATACTTGTCCTCATAACTGTCCTTTCCACAAATCCTGGATATTTGGCCCCTAGCAGCCAAGATACACCAGAGAGTTGAATGGACTAGCTCCAAACCAAAGAACACATGAGCTTGGGGCAGAGGTGAGCTTTGCTCTCTGTGCTGAGTTAAGAAACTGGCATGGTTCCTCTCCAAGACTTGTACACAGAAGTCCTCTCTGTGCAGACACAGAGGGCCTCCTTCTCCTCTTCCATCTACATTAGAGAGACTTGGGTACAGGATGAATAGGAAGCAAAGATGCCAGTCATGTACATGACAGTCTAGAAGGACAGAACCCAATCCACTGGCCCAGCTCAAGGATACCCCAAACCAGATCTGTCCTCTAGTCTAAAAAATGGCTGTACCAATCTTGATTCTGGGAATGGGCAGGGTGGAGGGAGGCATGTTTGAAAACAACTGAAGAAGGACTGCCTGGAATTGAATGAAGTCCAGGGGAACATATATTCATAAGAAGCAGATAGATGACCCAGGATGAATGAGCTGGAGGCTCACGCCTGTAATTCTAGCTACACAGGAGGCTGAGATATGAGGATCACAGTTCAAAGTCAGCCTGTGCAGGAAAGTCCATGAGACTTTACTTCTAATGGGCCACCAGAAAAACCAGAACTGGAGCTGTGGCCCAAAGTGGTAGAGTACCAGCTTTGAGTACAACAGCTCAGGGACGATGCCCAGGCCCTAAATTCATGCCCTAGGACATAAAGGAAATAAAGCAGAAGGGTGTTTTGTATCCTAATGTGACGGGGGGCCTGAACGGGAAAGCAATACTGCTCTCTGAGGGACCAGACTATTCCAGGAGCTCCAGCTCAGGTGCACCCATTCACTAAAGCCCCGGGACTCGAAGCCTCCCACCCCACCCCCTCAGAACCCGCTGAGAGCTCGTTAGAACCATGGAACCTGAGGCTGAGGTGCACGCTGACCATGTGAGTTTCCACAAACCGTCCAGGGGATGGTGAAGTACACTCGCCCCAGAGGCCATCAGCCTGTGGAACCTGCCTCGGTGCACACTGACATGCCAGCCCCGTGAGCTGCCGTAGTCCCTGAATTCCAGGAATGAGGCCCAGCTGAGGCCACGGGAAGGAGACTGAAGAGCTGACACTGTAGCTGGAGGTGCAAGCTCGGGGCCTCTCTGACAATGTCAGGGAAGCAGAGACAGGGGGACTCGGGGCCTAGAACGGCCCCCAGCCACGGTGTAGGTCACTGCCACCAACCCACAGGGCCACCACACATGACCAGCCGCCCAGGAGGCAGGCTGGCGGCAGGACACTGAGTATCTTCCTGGCTCGGCCCCAGCCCTCTTCTGGCCTTCTCCTCTTCCTCCTCCTGATTGCCTCCTATGGCTTCAGTGATGTTCAATCCACCATAGATCCCAAACCTCTCCACCCATCCTTACTGACCACCTCTACCCAGAAAAAACTTCACCTGCACTTATAGGAGATTTAGCCTGAGGGGAGGGGCGGCGCTAGGGGGCTGCGGGGACTGGGCCACAAGTAAGAGGGGTCCACGCCCACTTGGCTGTGATGTCTGTGGCAGCCACACTCAGCCCCTGCAGGGAGAATCAAGAAAGCAGCACTTGGTGGTCTCAGGACCTTGGATCTACATGGTGTAGCAGAAGAGGACAGCAATGAGTCTGGGTCAGTCACGGGGGATGGGGGGAAGGGGTGTGGGAGAAGGGAGCTGCACAGAGGCACCAGGGACCTGAAATGAGGTATAGGAAGTGTACGTCTCTCACCAGACACACAGTGGGACAGGAAAGGGCGGGACCTGCGCCATGATGGACATGGGCCCAGCAGGCTGCAGTCTTGTAAGTGGCCCAGGCTGGCATGCGGCCACAGGCCCAAAGCTGAAGACAGAAAAGGGCAGCGGACACAGGCCAGAACACTGAGCGGCTCCTCCGAGCTCCCTGCCTTAGGCATACATGTTCAAGTAAATTTCATTTCTGAGACCAACACAAGGCCGCCATTTTTAATTGCGATAAACAAAGAGATTTTTGAAGTCCATTTTCATCACCACTGTGAACTAAACCAATGGCCAGCTGAACAAAACAGGTAAGAGCCACGCGAGCTGTCCAGGTCAGGCTTCATGTTCCGGTTTTGCCCCAGGCCACATTCACCTGTGACCATGTCCATCTGCAGAGGCTGATGGAGGCCGTCAGGAGCATTCTTAGCTCTGACACAGTAGCAAGGGCTCCATCACTCCACAGCCCGGCCCCAGGGCCAGCCTCCCCCTCACTAGCCTGTCCTGGCCCTCTCCCCTGGGCCTCCCTCTCTAATCCCACTTCTTATCCCAGGGAGATGATTGCCAGGGCTCCTTTGCCTTGGGTTAGGAGGAGCATGTGGTCCCCGCTCCCAAGGCCATTTCTCATGTCTCTGTCCGTTGCTCACTGTCCCCCTGTCTCTGACTTCCAGCTGGGCTGGCCTTCCATCTCTTGGGATCTGCTCGCCTCCCTTTCTCACCTCTGATGAATGGCACACAACCTCCAAGCCCAGGAAATCAGAGCAGGAAGTAGTATGAGAATGAATGGGAGAAACACAGAAAAATGGTGCTACAGCTACACTGGGGTTGGAGGATGGGGTTGGGTCCTACACAGGGTACCCGCCAAGCTGTGCACTGTCCAGGCTTGGAGCGCCATCTCCACCATCTCCTGTCCCTCTGAGGACAGAAGCAATGCCTCTGGGCTGGCAGCAGGGTGGCCCAAAAGACCCTAGGACTCAAAGGGGAGCCTAAGAAGAGGATGCAATATCTCTCTTGTCCACATTGCTGTACAGTTTACCGCAGTCCCAAAGCAAGCTGTGGGGCTTCTGCAGAGCCAGAGGCCACCCCTGTGCTCTGGAGAGCTGGGACACACAGGGCTCAAAGCAATGGCTCAGCTCTACAGATTTTTCTCACCACCAACTACTACGTCAGCCTGCGTTGTGGGCTTGGCAGGCGGCATTGAAAACCACAATACGCACTGTCACTCCAGGGAAGCAGGAACAAAGAGTCCAGGGCACTGACAAGTACGCAACACTCAGCCAAACCAAAGACAACCAAAGTGCCACTGGTGTCACCAAGATAAAGGGCAGCAGGGCCATAATGGGGCTCTTATGTGTGGCCAGTGAAGGGGGAAACCACAGGGGAGGGCTTCCACGGCACTCCCTGACACTCAGCCTACTTCCTGGGGGTGGGACCTCTTTTCATTTGTATTTCCTTCTTCCTCATCACAGCACGAGGCCTGGGAGATGCCACCTGTGTCTATGGTTGCTTGGTGTGTGTGCGTGCATGTGAATGTGTGTGCACGTGTGTGTGTGCATGTATGTGCATGTGTGTGAGATTATGCTTGCCTGTGTGCATGTGGGGGGGCACTTGGGTGTGCTTAGGTGTAGATGTTTATGAGGGGCCCAAGTTGTGCAAGCATGCATGTCCATGTGTGTGTGCATGTGGCTCCGTGTGTGTGTGTGTGTGTGTGTGTGTGTGTGGCTGCATGCTTCACATGTGTGCAGATGTACTTGGACAGGTGCCTGTTTATCTATTGCCTTCGAGGCTGTCTGGCTAGGGGTTTGATGGGATTGCATGAGCCCCAGGAACAGGGAGTTGGAGGGACCCAGGAGGGTGAGAGCAGCCCAGTGGGCAGAGCCTCTCTCCCAGCAGAGCAGCCATGCCCTGTGCTTCCTCACAGACCCCTCCCAAGACAGGCATGCGGGGCACTGCTGAGGGGCAAAGGGGGGCTCAGGAAGCCAGGGCCTGGCATGGCAAGGGACAAAACAGCAGGAGGCCTTTAGCCCCTTTTGCCCAACCAGAAGAGACTCGTTCCATCTTCTCCCCTTTCCCCCCTTTCCACCATGGCTTCCCACTCGCTCAGAAAGCCAATTCCTTCCTCTGCCTCCCTCCATGTCTGTCTTCTCCCCCAGCTGTGGTCGATCGGGCAGGCTCACTCACTCTCCTCATGTTGCCCCTAGCTCTGCAGCCAGGCCAGCTGCCACACACTCCCCTCCCCAGTCCTACTTTATCCCCAGCTCTGCACATGCCGCAAGGCCTCCAACAGCCGCTGGGGCAGCTGTGTGAGCACCGTCATCTCTCACACTGCGCCGCAGAGCTCTGCCCAGGCAAGACAGCGGCATGACCACCACTGTTACTCTCTTCTTGAGCTGCTGGGGCTCCAAGAGGGAAAGCAAGATGGCAGTTACCGAGAAGAGCAGGGTGAGCTCAGGACCCCAGCCATGCCTACCAGCCTCAGATCTTCTGCCCACAGCTGTCTGAAGCTGAGGCGCTCTGATTGGAGGTGGTAATTTTCCTGACCCTTGCTTGCTTCTTTGCACCCTGCCTTGTTCCAAAATAATGATGCAAACTCCAAAACCAGATACAATGCAATAGCAAAGAAGCTAGGAAGATCCCATACATAGAAAAATAGTAGTAGACTAGAAAGAGGAAGCCAAGGTAGAATTAAAATGTAAAATTGAGATGTACCAGTAGAGATCAATTAGAATTGTGACCGCCAGTTCCCAAGCAGCCAACACAACATAGAGAGCTCACTCAGGTGAGGACAATGGCTTTAAAATTGTCCTCACCACCCTTGAGTGATAGAGACAAGGGTGGAGGCGGAGTGGCTGCGTTCCATTTCACCGCCCACGGAGAGTTCCACTTGGACTTACAATCTCTTTTTTCCTATGTTTTGGCATCCAAGTCTCCTAGCAGCCTTTCTCATCCATCACTACCATACCTTCAGTCACAATCTGGGTCCCTGTGCCCCCTCTTTCTCCAGCTCACTGCTTAAAGCACTGGGTGATGTCCTTTCTAGGGTTAGGGAACCCCCCCCCCCGTGGTTTCCCACCTGACATTGTTAGGAGAATGTTCCTGATGAGCTTTGTTGCCTCTCCATTCAAAAAACAAGGAGGGGGGAGCAAAATGCTTCAGAAAGGTAGAAAAGGCCTATCTTATATGAAATATATCCTATATTTCATATATCCTATATGAAATATTCTCTCCCACAGACTGTCTGTAAGAACTATTAGATTAATAACAGAGAGAGAGGGAGAAAGGGAGGGGGGACAGAGAGGGAGAGAGGAAGGAAGGAAAGAAGGAAGGAAGGAAGGAAGGAAGGAAGGAAGGAAGGAAGGAAGGAAGGAAGGAAGGAAGAAAAAAATGTATTGAAAGGGTATCTCAGGAAAGATGGAGGAGAATGGCAGATGGGGCGACATTGATCAAGATGTACTCATGATCTGACGTTCATCAAGATGCATTGTACTCATAATCTGACTTGTCCAATGGAAACCTTTTTGTGTAAATACTTAATTTTTTTAATTTAAAAAAGATCTCAACTGCAAGACCATTCCAATTGCAGAGACATTTAAAAAAAGAAATAGGAACAAAAGCCGTCTGTGTCAGAATCAACCAATGGGATGGAGCAGAAGGGGCTATCTTCCCGATGTTCTCTCCCAGCCCAAGAAAAGAATTTACAGTTTACCTATTCAATGTTTCTCTGAAACATTAGAACTTTCCACAAGTACCTCAGATAAGGAAGGGCCTCCCAGAACACCAGCTTCCTCCTCACAGCTCAGACAGCTCAGCTCCAAGATTAAGCTATGTTACTCTAGTAGCAGCTATAAAGAAAGCTGGTAAACAAGCAAAGATAAGATAATGGCAAAACAGAGCCAGATTTTTGTACATTGACTTCCTGGTGGATCTAAGCACTACCTTCTCTCCCTGTGGCCTAAAGGTTAAGAAGGACTTTGCTGGCGCTGAGGAAGACCAGGGGCTGCTTTTTCTCCAGCCTTCTAGAAGCTGCCTTAACTGAACCAGAGAAACCTATACATGGTGGGGTCCATCCAAGACCACTTCCCTCCTCCCTGGTGCTGTGTGTGGTGGTGCAGCACTGATCCCAAACTCAGAGGCCTCTAAGCTGGACTGGATGAAGAACTCCCAGGGGGTTCCTGGGCCCCACACTTCCAGATTCAGACACACCACGCTTAATACTGGGCCTAGAAATGTTTTGTGGCCCATTACTGAGCTGTAACCTCAGCCCTCATTTGCTACAATTCTGAGATGACGTCATGCACACAGCCTGAGAAGGATATGGAGTCTTTTTTGTTTTTAATTTTATTTTCTTGTAAAGATGCTATGCAGAGTGGTTACAGTTACATCAGTAAGATAATGAGTACATTTCTTGTCCTGCATTGTTACCCCCTCCTTTGTTTTTCTCCTACTACCTCTTCCCTCTCCCACCTCCCTCATTCCTCTCCCCTCACCCAAAGATGTAAGGTTCATTTCTTGTGAGTATCCTTGTTGCAATGGGTCCTCCTATGTCCTTGTTTCAGAGTTTTGTTACTCCCCTTCCCCTCCGCAAATTAGATATAAGTATATACAAGATGCAAGGTACCAAAATCAAATACAGTGACAAGAGGGATATACCATAGGAGGAAGAACACACAAAAGAAGCAAAGAAAAAAATACATAGTACATTAAAAACAACAACAAATAAAAACCTCTTGTGTCCATATCTTGGGGTTCAGGGACATAGAGTCTTAAGCATACCCACACAGCAGAAAACTGGGAAAGAAATTCAGATCCGTGCCATATCAGATCTACTTGGGAACACAGTTGTCTCTCCTTTACCCATGGCTTTGTTTTCCAAGGTCTCAGTTACTCATGGCCATCCAAGGTCTTCAGAACTATTAAATGGGAAATTGCAGCAATAATGAATTCCAGGTTTAGTCTGCCCATTGTTCAGCAATGCATGATGAAATCCACACTGCCCTGGCTCCATCCTGCCTGGAGTGTGAGTGACCGGGCCATTGCGTGTATCCATGCACTGCCTTTCCCACTGGCACTTCACAGACACCTGGGTTGTCAGCTTGACTGTCAGGGTATCACAGTGTTTGTGTGCAAGTGATCCTACAGAGCAGCCTGAGGCTACATCACAAGGCCTAGGTCACTACCTTCCTTCCAGCATAGGAACTCTACCATCTCATTACAAGAGGACAAGTATAGACTAGATATTGAGAGAGAAAGGAGAGACTACAGTTACATAGAAAATAGCTGATGGGGGCTGGGAAGGTGGCTCAGTGGTAGAGTGCTTGCCTTGCAATGCATGAGGCCCGGGTTCGATTCCTTAGCACCACATGAGCAAAAAAAAAAAAGAAAGAAAAAGAAAATAGCTGATGGGTTTTGAATTATTGTTAATGTAAATTTTTTTGTTCAGCCCTTGCTTTTATTTTTTTTTTGCACTTGAATTTTTAAAATAAGTTTTTCATTGTAAAAATACTATACAGAGGGGTTACAGTTACATGAGCAAGGTAATGAGTACATTTCCTATCAAGCATTGTTGCCTCCTCCTTTGTTTTTCCCCTACCATCCCTTCCCTCCCACCTCCACAACTACACTCCCCCTCTCCCCCACCTAAATTGTGAAGTCCGTTTTTCAACATAGTGTCTTAATGGGTCAACCTGTATCCCTATTTAAACATTTTGTTTTTTCCCTTGTCCTCCCCAAATTAGACCAACATCAAATACAGTGGAAACAGGGGTTATACTGTGGGAGAGGAACATACAAAGCAACAAAAAAAAAAACCACATGGTACATTATAAATACGTTAGAAACAATAGCAAGAAAGAAAAAACCATTTGTGTCCCTATCTTGGGATTCATTTCGCTTAACATCATCTTTTCTGGTCAGCTTTTGACCTTTTCTGCCTGTCCCAGACATATACTAGTTATTGCAAATAAGGGAAACCATGGGACCTATTTTTCTTTGGGCCTGGCTTACTTCACTTAATATAATTTTTTCCAAGACCAATAAAAAGTCTACGGATTGGGAGAAGATCTTCACTAGCCATACAGTGGACAAGGATCTCATATCTAAAATATACTTGGAACTCAAAAACTTAAATACCCCAACAACAAATCCTCAAATAACTGCCTGATAAATAAGTGGGCTAAAGACTTAAAGAAAAACTTCTCTGAAGAGGAAATAAGAATGGCCAATAGACACATGAAGAAACCCTTAATCTCTCTAGCCATAAAAGAATTGCAAATAACAACATTGAGATTCCACTTCACCCCAGTTAGAATGGCTATAATCAAGAACTCTAATAACAACAGATGCTGGAGGGGATGTGGACAGAAGGGAACCCTACTGCACTGTTGGTGGGAGTGTAAACTTTTTCAACCACTTTGGAAAGCAGTATGGAGGTTCCTCAAAAGACTCCACGTAGAGCTCCCCTATGACCCAGCAATCCCACTTTTGGGCATTTACTCTAATGATCACAAACAAGACCATACTAAAGCTACCAGCACAACCATGTTTATTGCAGCATTATTTACGATAGCCAAGATATGGAACCAACCCAGATGCCCCTCAGTAGATGAATGGATCAAGAAAATGTGATATATATACACAATGGAATTCTATGCCTCCATCAGAAAGAATGACATTGCCCCATTTGTTAGGAAATGTAAATATTTTCTATTTAAAAGATAGCAGTGGATTCCACCAGGCCCCTTGTGCTGTGTACTGTCTCCTGGCTGCCCTCCGGTCACCATGGCGTCCCACTTCAGCTCTCCATTGGGGTTGATCTGGTTTGTTGGAATTGTTTTTTTGCTCTTTCTTTCCTCTCCTGCTCTCATGGCTCCATTTCCTAACAGTGTTAAACGTATTCTCAAGGCTGCATGAGTCTGCCTGCAGACTCAGCTTTCTAATAAAGACTCCCAATTCGACCTCTCAAAAAAAAATAATTAATTAAATAAAAGGTAAAAATTGAATCACCAGCCAGACCCAAAGAAACATAAGTCCCATGGTTTCCCTTATTTGCAGTAACTAGTATATGCCTACGATAATCTTACCAGACAAGCAGAAAAGGTCAAAAGCTATGTACCCATGACCATATATGATGATGCTAAATGAAATGAACCTCAAGATAGGGACACAAGAGGTTTTATCTTTGTTGCTGTTGTCTTTAATGCACTATGTGATTTTTTTTTGTTTCTTTTGTATGTTCTTCCCCCATGGTACAACCCATTTTCACTGTATTTGATTCCGGTGCCCTGCATCTTGTATATACATTTTTCTAATTTGGGGAGGGGAAGGGTAATAACAAAATGCTAAAACAAGGATATAGGTTGACCCATTGTAGCAATGAGACGTACAAAACACTATGTTGAAAATGAACTTTACAACTTCAGGCTGGGGGTGGGGGAATTGGAAAGGAGGGGGCGGGAAGGGGATGGTAGGGGAAAAACAAAGTAGGGGGTAACAATGTTTGATAGGAAATTTACTCATGACCTTATTCATGTAACTGTAACCCCTCTGTACAGTATCTTTACAATAATATATATATATATATATATATTTAAAAATTGAATGACCATCAGAACCTAGTTTGTCTGTGTAGCTCATGCTGAGTGGTGCTCCCAGGGCTCTGTGGATGTCAAGGCTCTGGGGACGGGTCAGATGGGGCTCCGTGACATGGGGATGTCTCTGGGGATGCTGTCGAGGTGATCATTGACATTTCTGGGAGATGCCTGCAGATCTTATAAGCATCTCACCATCTATTCTCAGCGGCAGCAGGGAGTTGAAAATGAGGGATGATTTGGGTCATTGAGTACCTTTCCTGCTTAGATTCTTAAATCGCTGCCACAATCCATCAAAATTTAGGTTCAAGATCATTTTAAACTTCAAAGCAGAAGGAAAGGTCCATTTTCACATTTTATTTAAAATTTCACATTTTATTTAAAAGAATATCAAGATAGTGTCAGTTTACATTTCCTGTTTTTTAAAAATGTCCTTAAGGATAACCATTTGAGCAGTTTGCACATACTATAATCCTAGCTACTTAGGAAGCTGAGATCTGAGATTCAAAGCCAGCCTGGACAGAAAAATCCATGAGAGACTTATCTCCAATTGACAACCAAAACACTGGACATGGAGCTTAAATAAATTGAAGATGGTGGGTAGCTTTCCGTGATACACAGGCATAGCTTGCTCCCAAAAGATTCTGGGTCATGAGCCATCCCTACAAAGCTCTTCTTTACACTTGCCTTTGCACCACAGAATTGTGCCAGAAACTTCACGTGTGACACTGTATGAATGAAACTCTATTCTTCAGGGCAGGAGAATGGTCATCGGGCCACTCATCATACATGGAAAACTCTGCTCCCAGTTACCTCTGGCTGAGATGGCATTCAACCAGGCTTCTCCTGCACCTAACTCGCTCACAGAACAGTTTAAGTTTTCCTCCCACTTTTGCTGAGAAAATAGAAATGAAAGAGGTAGCTGGTTGGCCTGAATGCCTTTAAGCCAGTCTTAAACCATAGCGAGGGGTAACCCACTTCCTGCGAGTGTCCAGAGCTCCTTTGTCCACTTGTAAATGGGTGGACTTGAAATTAAAGTGAAGCCTCCTGGAATCATGGGATCCTAGACCTAGCCAGGATGTCCATCAACATTCAAGTGAAGCCCTTTCCTTTCCCCCACCCACGCCATCTTCTAGGCCATGGTAGGGCAGTTGTGACTCCCAAGAGAAGGCCCACTTCTGGCTCCCACCCCACAGGAGACAAGTGATGGGAAAGGGAAGGTGAGGTCGTTCAAGGCCACCATAGGGAAAGGACGACTTGCTCAGCCTCTGAACTATGTCCGTAAGAGGCCATCAACACCTTCCTGTGTTACAGAAGGAAGACGGAGCAAAAGGTGAAGGGCCTATTGATAGGTGCCCACCACAGCCCCACCACACCCCAGAAACCCTGGAACAAGACAGAGTTATCTCAGACCTCTTTGTGTGGCAGTGACCGTGGCCAAAGCTCCAGAGGAGTCGTGGACAGCTTCCTGTTCACGCTGCCAGTGTGGGTTGCTCAACTCCCCTCCATTGTCCTCAACCCCAACGCCCCCCACAGCCACTCCCCGAGCTCCCTAGGTCTTGGGGTCTTCTCCAACCCTCTTCCCATCCACATCTCCTCTTTGTATCTGATGTGCTCTTCTAGAACCAAGGTGGCAAGTTTCCTCATCTTTCCCCTACCTGGCTCTCTTCCAGGACCTTCTTCCTCACTCACTCTCTTCCTTAATCCATGTTTGGCTACCTCACTTAGAATTCAGACTAGGTATTGCTGAAACGCCCGGGCTTCTTGTCCTGGCCTCGCCGCCAAGCCTCAGGTCTCCCGGTGCCGTTGGCACCTGCCTGACTCCAGTCTAGTTACTTTCCTGTTGGCAGGCAGCTAGAGCAAGGAGGCCTCCCTGGTGCCTCTTGCACAGCCTTCCTGTGCCTCTCCCACTCTGTTTCCTTTCCCTCCAGGGTATGTTGGGAATGTGACAGCCATCTGTCAGCACGAGCTTGTGCAATACCACTTAGAGCTTGGGGATGCGCATTTAGATGCTCTGTGTTGGGGTGAGCCGGCAGTCCTCATCTGTCTCCGGATCTCTGGGCAAGAGGGGACTTGCCAAGAAGACAGTTTACCCACCCCCTAGTCCAGAGGCTTAAATGTCTCTCAAGGCTACCCCAGAAGGTAAAACCTACCCATTTCAAGACATTCAAGAAGTGAGGTTGCATGTCTGGCTTCACTTACTTAGCATAATGCCCTCCACTTCCATTCATCATTCAGCAACTACCAGGACCCCCTTTATGAAAGCTGAATAATATTCCATTATGCAAGTACATCACATTTTGTGGATCTGCTTGTCCCTTGATGGGCACCCAGGCTGTTTGAAAATCTAGGCCACTGTGAATGAGCTTGTAATGAACAACTGAGCATAGATATCTTTATAAGGTAGTAGTGTTAACTCCTCTGGGTTATAGGCCCAGAAGAGGGATTACTGGGTTGTATACTGATTCTATTTTTAATTGCCTTAGAAATTTCCATCTGTTTTCCATAATGGCTAAACCAGTCTATATTCCCAAGAGTGAACCAGAGTTTCCTTTGCTCCATGCCCTTGCTAGTACATTACTTTAACCTGTCTCTTAGGTAAGTCAGACACAGGGAGAAAAATATTGCATGAGTTCAGTTAGAGGTGGAATAGAAAAGGAAAAAATGCCGGGCACCAGTGGCTCCCGCCTGTAATCCTAGCTACTCAGGAGGCTGAGATCTGAGGATCACGGTTCAAAGCCGGCTAGGGCAGGAAAGTCCATGAGACTCTTATCTCCAATTAACCACCAGAAAACTGGATGTGGCACTCTGTCTCAAGTGGTAGAGCACTGGCCTTGTGCTGAAGAGCTCAGGGACAGTGCCCAGGCCACAGGTCAAGCCCCATGACCAACAAAAAAGAAGGAAGGAAGGAAAGAAAGAAAGAAAGAAGGAAAGAAGGAAGGAAGGAAGGAAGGAAGGAAGGAAGGAAGGAAGGAAGGAAGGAAGGAAGGAAGGAAAGAAGAAAGAAAGAAAGAAAGAAAGAGAAAGAAAGAAAAAAAGAATCCCAGCATGGTAGCACAAGTCTATAATCTCAGCACTCAAAAGGCTATGGCAGAAGGATGATGAGTTCCAGACTGGCCTGGGCTACATAATGAGATTTGTCTCAAAAGAAGCAAAACAAAAATAAACACATAAATAAATAAAATATACAGTCAGTAGGTACCACCAGTGGCTCGAGAAGAAAGAAAATGGAGAGATATAAAGGATATAAGATAGCAGATACAAAGCATGAACAAGTTTAGAGGACCTCAGGATATGAGGCCCAGAGCTGACAACTTGATGTTGTACTGAGGATTTTTATTAGAAAGAGCTTAGAATTCACTTGCTCTGTGTTCATTTGTCTCACCATGGTAACCATTTTGCTGTCCACAGGTATTCCATAATCTGTTGTAAACCTCAAATATCCATAATAAAATATATTTAAAGAAAAGAATATGTAAACAAGTTTCCATAACGCTTACCATTTTTCAAAAGAAACAAAGTATAATAGGTACAAGAACCAAATCCCTTCCCAAAGGACAGAAGGGAAAGCTCCCATCCCTCTGCTCCACACTGTCAGGGGAAAGCAGGAGATTCTCCATCTTCCTGAAGACCCACAGGATCAAGAAATCCCATGCACAGTCTTACCCCGGGCCTGGCTGGGTTACCCCAGCCTTGGTGAAGTACGTCTGTCCCATATGTGGGCAAAACACTCAAAGAACTGAAAGAGATTCAGGGGGAAGCAAGTATTACATTCAGCCTGTCCTCAGAATTTTTTCAAACTGCACTTATGTTCTGGCAGGAGCATCACTCAGGTACGATGGTTTACCTCCTGCCACACAATCTGGTTTGTGTTTCTTGTCCTTGCTGTAAAGGGACCACACTTGTAGACTCTTAAGAATAGTTCTGTTTTAGCACTCCAACTTCTCTACTCTTTACAAGCCTTTCTCCACACTCTAGCTTCAATTTTCTATTCCAAAATCCCTTCATCTTTCTTCAGACAGTGGCATATCTATATGGAATTTTTTGGCCATGCCCACGCTGGGCAATGATTAAAAATCCTCTCTTCTGGCCCCTGTCCCTAAGGAACTTAGGGGCATTCAATGCATTGCCTTTTGGGTAGCTTTGCTGCTTTCTTACATTGTGGATTGGAGAAATTCTGTCACCAAGTCTGTTACTAGACACATCTCTTCTTTCTGTCTCTATCCAAAAAACTTGGAAAAGGAATTTCATTGGTCTAACAAGGTCACATGTTTACCCTTGAGGCAATCATCACAGGCCCATGTGGATCTCCAAGACCATGGCAACTCCCACTCAAATGCATGAGGCCACTTCCAGAAGCAAGAGGAAAGCTGTTCTCAAAGCAGTTGAAGACGAATCCTCAAAACAATAGTTAAGCACAATAAGGTATCCATAAGACTCACCCACAATTTTAGTTCATTTTGAACATAGTGTCTAGTTAGTACTAACTGCTGCATTTGTTGGTTCTCTTCCCACCATTTCTATGCCCCTCTTCACGTTCTCAAAGACAGATACATGAACAAACATACTTTTTTAAGAGACATAAAATATCCACTTGCTGGGAAGGAAAAACTGGGAGAGATCAAAGGAAGGAGTTGACATTGTTCAAAAAGAAATGTACTCTTTGCCTGATGTATAACTGTAACTCCTCTGTATATCACATTTATAATAACAATAAAAATGGTAAGAAAAGCAGATTCATTTGTATTTTTAACTCAAGCTACATGTCCAGTCTATGAAAGTCATTCTAAAAACAAATGATAGAGATTAGAAAGAGATATACCATACACATACCAAATAAAGGCTGTCAAGGAAAAGTTCATTTTAATGAGATATATTGTATTGCTGTGGTAAAAGTTATCAAGAAATTTTAAAGGGAATGCTATATAATAATGAAAGAAACACGCTATCAAAATTTGATTTCATCCATCAGAATAATCTTGAAACATATTAAGCAAAAACTGATCTGATTTACAGAGATTAAAACTACTACTAAGGATTTTTGCTCAAATGCTATGGATCAAGCCGGCACAAAGTCATTAAGAATTCAGAGGAGTTGTCAAATGTTAAAGGGAACAAATCATGATTAAAATCTAACGACTGGTGCGATTTCAGGCTAATTATAAAAAGTTGACGCCTTTACACCCTGATTTCAACATCCCACCTTGCAAACGTCTTTCCCTTATCACTCTGAAAATAATTTACTTAGCAATAGCATGACCAAATCTGATGGTTACTAGGAAATGGATAAATAGCCTGAAGTACAAGACATATTTTATAAAACCCGACCAAGGGTGACAGCTTCATTAAAACACAAAGGAAGTAATCCTCAACATTGTATCACACTATCAGCTTGAAAAATGGCAGCAAGCTTAGGGAATGAAGAGGTCATTAACATGCTTAGAGTCCCAGTCCCAGGACTTACAGCCGCTACCTGGACACTCATTCTAGGGCAGTGGTTCTAAAGACAACACTAAGGATTACTTAGTGGTGGTACACCTCTGAAATCCCAGCACCCAGAAGCCAGCCTGAGCAACACAGTAAATTCAACACCAGCCAGGGTTACAGAGTTTCAGATCATCCTAGAATATAGGGAGATTATATAGAAATTATACATGAGATCCTGCCTTTAAAACAGAAAAAAATAACAACAGAATTTTCACTGTGTGTGGAAGCATCCAGTGAATGTGATATTCTCTTGGCTCTTTCCCACGACTCCACTGAGCAGGACTGTTTATTGTCCTGACTGCTCACATACCACAGCCACATCTGACCTTGACTCAGTTGCACACAGGTTGAAACCCCTTAACTCTTCCTGCAAAGAGAAGATCACAGAAATAGCAACCTCCCTGCAAATGCCCAATCCTTGGATGAGCCTATGAACAACAATATGGCTTTAAGAATGGCATGTCTTTTATTATAATAAAAAATGTTATTTTAGGTCCTGGATCAAATCTATTCGTCTTCTTGAAAAGACTTAATGGCACATGGAGATGCCAGGGCCCCCACAACCCTTGAGAACCCCAGTTTAGAGTCTCCCTCCCTTCTATCCTTCCCAGCCCTTCCTAACATCAGATTCCTGTTTGAGTGTGAGAAGAAACAATGAATCATGAATCTGACATCCAATAAGAGTATCAGATCACTCATTCAATAAGAACTTGTCTGTGTCTACTCCAGGTGAGGGCCTGGGCCAGGTATATGGAATGGAAATAAACAAAATAAGGCCCCCGTCCTTGGAGGGCTTAGGGAGCAATTTGAAGGAGCGCTATCTACCGGCAATAACACTTGGGAGCAATAACACCGCGGAGGTGATGAAGGGCACCTAGGAGAGGCTCCTCGCTGGAGGAAGTAGTGGTGAGCACAGAATCAAGTCATAAAGGTAACGTCTGGGCGACTCGTGAGAGAAGAGCAGGCAGTAAGGGCGGGGAGGGAATGAAGGGGGCATTGAGCCAGAAGGAATTCTTCACGGAGCTGGAGGCCCAGATGAGCTCCCGTCTTTGTTCTTCTCTGTGCTTTGAGTCCACTCCTGGCCTCTGTTTCTAGCTGCCATCAGATGAATCTTCTATAAGCCTTTAATGTCCATGGTCTATAGGACAGATGTCCACATTCTACATCAAGACCTTCCACCAGCTCCTTCCAACCTTCCTGTCCCCGCACTGGCTCTCTCCTTCTGGCCAACCTTGCTTCTCAGTAGCAGGACTTACACATCTCCATCTCTTCTCATTTACTCATCTCTCTGCCACCTTACCTACCATCCAAGGTCTACCTCACACTGCACACCAGAGAGTGGTAGAGCATGAGAAACATCTACACAAGTCACTGGCTATGCCAGACGTCTCCCTAGGTTTATTTCTCAACTCCTGACCTAAACTATAAGCTGATGAGACAGAGAATGTGTTCAGAAAGCTCACTCTGCTGTTCAGCACAGATCACAAGCCTGTGTCCCTCACCTGACTGACACATGTTAGCAGACAGAATGCAGGAGAATAGGCAAGGACTCGCTTCCTCACTCTGTGATGCAGATAATTTCATTCTGGCTCTTCCACTGCCAAAATCATCATCCCAGCTCCCCAGCAATACGCTTGGTCACTGATGCCCACGATGTTCTAGATGCCCTGAGCAGCAGGGCAGGAGCAATATTCATTTCTGAAAGCTTCATTGTTAATGATCAGGGGACTGTCCTTGCTATATAAACTTGACTATCATTCAAGTGAGCCAAAAACAACATGTATAATAAAAACAACAAGGAATTTCTGAATGTGAAGCTGCCAGGAAGCTCCTAAAAACAATGATGTGGCTGGATTCTGGGTTCTTTTGTTTTCCCCTGATTACTTCAGAGCATTGGGCAGGCGCCAGGGAGCAGACAGAGAAGAGTAGGGAGGCTCATTCCTTCTACCACAGAGGCCAGTGCGCATGTGTGCATGGTTTTAGGCATGGACAAGCTGAAGCAAGGGAGAAGACAGGAGGCAGACAGACAGACAGCTCTGAGGTTGGCATGTGGAGGCAAGCAGACAGCTCTGAGGTTGGCATGTGGAAGTTCTTCCTTTCTCTGGCTCTCAAGAGAAAAATGCCCATTTGAAGCAAGAAAAGGCAGAGAGAAGATAAAGGCTTAGTCCTCAGAGGAAGTTCTGAGGGAAAGGAAATGGATTCTCCACATGGTGCATGGGGAGAGGGGACCAGGAAGTCCCTTGGGGTGAGCATCCAGGGAGAGGAGATTGTGCATGCGCAGAGACATCACCTAGCTCGCCCAGAGCCTCCAGAGGGTTTCTGTGGAGTATAAACTCCCAGCTCTGCAGAGCTCAGCCTTGGGTGGCCACCCCACCCTTTGAGGCAGTGAGTCCAGTGGACAGCACTCAAAGCCCCCACAACTTCATCTCCTCCCCTCAAACCCTGGACCAGTACTGTTAGTGCCATGGCCAAAATACATCCCAACTCAAGCTGGTTGTTGTACACATTGCCACACATACTTAATTAAAATCTACTCTCAGTAATTCTCATGAATCCTAATATTACAAAGAGTCTTTAGTCACACACACACACACACACACACACACACACACACACACACACACACACACACCACACACTTTTGCTGTTCAAATAAAGTCTAAGGACAGATTCCAGAAGATCTCAGGAGAGTGTCTCTGGCAAAATCTGATTTTAAAAAATATATAAGTAAAAGCAAAGAAATCCTGATAAATTCCCAAAACTTCTTTGTGCTAGAAGCACGAATACCTAGTATGTAGTTCAATGAACCATATACATCCTAATTACAGGTAAACAAATGGACCTCGTAGTCTCTGTTGACTCATTTCAGGTCTAGACGCTTCACTGTAGTGTCTTCAAAGACAAGTGTCCCACCCCCTGGAAAGATTGCCTTGCCTTAGTTTATAATCTAAGCTGCAACTACTATCAGGCTGCAGGCCCGAGGCACCGGTGGGAGCAGAGTGACCACAAACATCGAAACACTTTATACTCCTCTTTAGAAAGAAACAAGTGTGTGTTTTGTGTGACTGACAACAGCCCTAGACATTAGAAGCAAATTGAAGATGAGGATGAGGATGAGGATGATTTGCAGTACTCAGAACCCAGAGCCTCAGGCATACTTAATAATTGTTCTACCACTGAGCTACAGCCCAGACCAAATGTGTCTAAAGATCAGATTGGAACATGACAATAATAACAGAGTCCAAGGCTGCTACTCCCAGTAAACAAAGACCAACATCAGGTCTAGCCTGTTACAGCATCCTCATGGCACTGTGTGACACAATTCTATGAAGCAGATTTTGTTGGTCCATTTTCTAGCAGATGAACTGGGAAATGTTGACACGGTGGCATGTAGCTAATAACCAGGTGTTTGAGCCAGAGTTTGACTCGAGCTCAATGCTCATCATCTGTCTCCACAGCCCTTGCTGCTTCCCAAGGCCTCCTGCTAAGAGCTTCAGCCCAGCTACAGGCAAAAATTGCAGCCTTGAGGGGATTTTTTGTCTTTTATTTTATCTATTCATTCTCGCATGAAGCATCATCAAAATTCTTAATATATTAAATATATTCTAATTCTGGGTTGGCCATCGGACAAATATAATGTGGATCTATGAAAGAATTAAAAGGAGGCTTTAACTTCCATTTCCTTCACGGGGAGCAGGAAGTGTTTCTCCTCTCCATTCCTCCCTGTGGTAACCCTGCCAACATGAACATAAATCCTTCCTCAAATGTTTACCTGGTGAGACTCTCCTTTCTGTGAACTCCCATGAAATGCTTCTCATGAGTGGGTCTCAAGGACCTGTGATATCGCATGAAAACTGGAGGGGGCTGAGGGACCCCCTCTGGTGAGCCTGAACGAGGTGTGGGATCTCACAAGCCAGTGATAACTCCACCAGCTCCAGTGGAGATGCAATATTTCTCACCACCATAGAATAGATTCTCTGTCCTCCTAACTCTAAAAAGAGAAGAGTTTGATGTCATCTGATCCTGATCATCATCTGGTCCTAAGACCTATCAACCAAAGTTCCTGCCAAATGAAGTTCCCATGTACCCCCTAAATCAGATAGGGAAACAAATTTTTGTTTCCCCCTTTTGCCAGGCAGGGCCAACCATCCACTCCTAGCATGAAGCAACTATAGAAGATGGACCATCCTCCATGTGTACACCTCTTGGGATTAAAAGAGACCAAAGAGGTTTAGCAGAGAATTGAGGCAGGTCAGATAGATGAGGAGACAAGGAAATTATATTATTTTCAATAAATATCAGGAAGTCAGGCTCAGAAGGTAAAACCAGGAAGTAAACTAAAAAAGCAAATGCATTCCCTCCTACCATACCTACTTCTTTATGGTAAGTTAGATAATTAGGTGACATGAGAAGGGCTAAGTCTTCTTTCTTTGAAATGGTAAACATCTAAAAACTCTTCATAAATGGGTGAAAAGGGAATAAAAAGACATATCTGGCAGAAACAAAAAAGTCCTCAAGGTCACTTGACATTAGGCCTCAGCTATCTTAACCAACCGAATCTAGTATCTAGTGTCTAAGGATTACGAGTTACTAGCCTGGCATGATCTTCTGTATTCATCCAGTTCCCATTTCCTATGTGGAGAGCAAAAAGTGCTTCTCTTTTTCTAGTTCTCGTACTTTAACTCTGGTTAATCTTTGCTAAAACTTTCAGAGAAACAGAAAAGAAAGAAATGATTAGAGTTCCCATGGACTGACCTTCCTTTTCAATATAATCTCTAAGAATTCTACCATTTACTACCATTTACCAGTCATTTATTCCCATGTGGGATCCAGTGCTCTAGATGCAAAATTTCTTCCAGAGTTGCTTATCACAAACTAAAGGAGCTGATTTCCTCTGCATAAAACGAGCCTGAGAAATTGTACCTGTTTCCCATCATCCCATTTGGAGACATCTAGTACCCATCATGATACTTCAGTTAATCATTTGCAAAATTTCTCCACAGCTTAAACAATGACAGTAATGTACAACAAAAAAAACAGCCAGAAAGATTGATTTCCATTGCTTCATTATGCTATAAAACAACCACATTGCTGATAGGGGGATTATCACAGACTTGGGTTGGGGAGAAAGACCTTGTGCAAGAGTCTCTTTATTATTGTGGAGAGCACAGCTTCCCAAAAGTTTTCTAGGCAAAGTTCAGCACTGTATACTTTTCCAACTCCAGCTTCTAAGAACCACACACTCTCAGATAGTATACCAGGGGTTGCATAAGGTCTTATATGATGTGTTAAATCAAAAGTATAATAAATTTTAATTTACTGGAATTGATCCATGATGGAGGTGTCATAAAATGCCTTCTCTCATTACTGCTAATAGCTGTTAATACAGAGCAATTAGGAGATACCTTTTATCCAGACTGATCTGTGCTCTAGAAAATAAGAGCTGCTGGGAAGGTGGTTCAGTGATAGAGTGCTTGCCTTGCATGCATGAGGCCTTGGGTTCGATTCCTCAGCACCACATAAGCAGAAAAATCTGGAAGTGGTGCTGTGGCTCAAGTGGTAGAGTGCTAGCTTTGAGCTGAAGAGCTGAGGGACAGCACCCAGGCCCAGAGTTCAGGCCTGACAACCAACAAAATAAAAGAAAGAAAGTTAATAAGAACATTTACCATAAGAACCAGATAGCTTGACTTGGGTACACTAATCCTTAAGTGTCTAAACATCATCCTTAATTAAGCTTATAAAATCATAACTATTATTAATATTTTGAAAATTTTGTGTGGGGGGCAGCGCCTTAACCTTTTGCTTGGGTTTTTCACTCAGGGCTGGCACTCTGCCACCTAAACCATACCTTCACGTCTAGCTTTTAGCTAGCTAATTGAGGATAAAAGTCTAGGGGATTTTTCCACCTGGACTGGCTTCAAACCATGCTCCTCAGTTCTCAGCCTCCTGAGTAGCTAAGATCACAAGCATAAGCCACTGGCACCCCACTCTTTTGAAAAACTTGTCCAATAAAGAGAAAAGTCATCCCATCCTCAAATCTTGGCTGAAATCAGAATCAAGGGGCCTGGGATCAGCTTAAGACTGACATATGCTCCCCTAACTCTGCTGCTGGTGTTCTTTGAGACTCTCATGTTAAAAGCCATGCCAGCTGTCCAGAGACAGGGCAGCTTTCCCTGGCACACTGCCCATCGACGGTGACCCCAGGCCCACTCACACTTTAGTGTCCAGATCAGTGATTTTAGTGGGTCCACCATGACCTTTCGCTTTCCTATTCTGAGCTAACAACTGAAATATAAAGATAAAAGCCATTTCAACACAGGAAAGTGACTAATTTGTTCATTTATCAGCAATAAGAGACTATAACTCACAGAGGCTGGGATGGTGAGAGCTATCACCAAGCCCCTCAGCATCCCAGAAACCCAGAACCTCCTCGCTTCATGACCTCTGCAGACTTCACCAATCATGTATATATGTGATAGACATGCCATAGAATGAGCATGAGAAATTGTACCAGATTCCCATCATCCAACGTGGGGACATATCTAGTACCCACCATTATACTACAGTTAATCATTTGCAGAATTTCTTCACAGCTTAAACAATGCCAGTAATGTATAGCACAAAAACAACCAGCCAGTAAAATTCATTTCCATTGCTTCATTGTGCTATAAAACAACCACATTGCTGATATGGGGGGTTTTATATATAATATATACATAATGCATTTATCATATATATACTAAGATATAGGTACATATTGTGTACATAGAGGGAGAGGGAGAAGGACAGACAGAGCGGGGAGGGGATGAGATCACTGTGCTGTTTAGGAAGTCCTTGCACTCACAACTCTTCCGTCTCCATTTCTCAAGTGCTAGGATTACAGCCATGTGCTTACACCAAGTTACGCTTTCCATCTTATTCTTTCCTCCAGCCTCTCACCAACTCTCTGCATTCCCTAGATATCCAGCTGCCTGCCCTTCTCCTTGTACTTCATCATTTTTGCTAAGTTAAGTCTAGGAATGTTTTAGTGTTGCTGCCATTCATTTTAAAATGAAGGGATCCCTATTTCTAGTTGTGTTTTAAAAGTTTAGCAAAGTTATTTGTTTTATAATATCACGCTTTCATTTTCTTTGTATGATGAGAACCTTCGGTCACTGGCTAGTTACTATCCACCCTTTTTGTGTACAAGGTTTGGGGCTGGAAATTCTAGAAATACAAACATTTAGACATGCTTTCTTGGGGGCAGAAAGTATGTTTTGTTCTTACCTGTATTGCCTTCCATAGAAGCAGTATTTATACAAGTTCAAAATATAGCTACTAAGTTGACTTAAGTGCTCCCAGACAGGTAAGGCTTCCATCTTGGCTGCGTAAGACATCACCACACGGGTTGTTTGAGGTCTCTAACGCTCCAATGACGTGAGCCCACACAGAGTGGCATACCACCACACAAGTTTTTTTATTTGATAGTTCTTCAAGGTAGAAGCATAAAATGGATCTTAAAGACAAGGTGCTGGGTAGGGCTGTGACCTTTCTGGAGTCTCTGGAAGAGGCTTTTTTTTTTGCCTTTTATAGAAGCCATATTGTCTCCTTGGTCCATGGCCTCTTCCTCTATTATGAAAGCCCTTCATTCCAACCCCGCTTCTGTGGCCACATCTCCTCTCTCCTTCGGACCTTCCTGCCTCCTTCCTACAATTACATTGGACCCGTCAGACAATCCAGAAAAGCCCACACTCTCTCTGTCCTCAATGCACTCACCCCTGCCAAGTCACTTTTGCCAGAGGAAATAAGATAGTCACAGTCCTAAGAATTAGATGAGGACATAGTGGGAGTATGTTTCGGCCTGAAACTCAGACAAGTGAAGAGCCAGGAGCCCAGAAAACTGGGCTAGAAGGAAAAGAGTCCCTTGAGTTGACTTTCTGGGAGACAAACTTGTTGGGTAGACCAAGTTGGCGTCCATAGAGCCCATCATATAGCATCTACCCCATGAGGTATTATAAAGATTAAGATAATAATTAAGATAAAGGGCTCATACCCAGCTCGCATGTGTGGCTTATACATAGCCCAGAAAGGCTTTGGAGAAATCAGAGATGGCCCGGGAAGCTCCCTCCAGATGCTCCAGGTGAGGCTGACATGACACAGTGAATGGGAGCTTGCCAGCGGAAAATACAGCGTCCGAAGACTGACCACAAAAACACCGTGAGGTGCCAGGCCTCTTCCCAGAAGTGACAACTTCCACATCTAGAGGTCAAGGTCTCTTGCCAAATTACTTGTCTATTTCCATTCAGAAAATAAAGAAGTGAGGGGAGGGGCCATCAAGCCAACGGAAACACCCTGGCTCCAATCAGGAAGCCGCTTCCATGTGACCTAGCACCATGCTGGGTTCCTTTTTAAACAACGGGCTGCATGTATGAGAAAAAATAAGTCTGCTGGGGACTGTTGGTACCCATTGCGGTGGTGGCTGGCTGGCTGGCTGAGGCTACCCTATGCCTGCCAAGTAGGTGAGTCTGTGATTCTGTGCTGCTATAGGCTGAAGGTCTCTATGCCCCTGAAGTTCATATGCTGAGAGCTACTCCTTGTGAGATGCTGGGCAGGTGATTGGGTCACAGCTTAAACCATGCCAATAATATACGGCACCACCACCACCTACCACCAAGATTCATTTCCGTCAAAGGCAATGGAATGAATGCCTTTAGGGACTCTGGGCAATCTCTCTCATAAGGACACAGAGAAGAGACAGTAGCTGTGAACCAAGAAGGCCTTCAACCAGACATGGAATCTTCCAGTGCCTTGATCCTGGACATGCAGGACTGCTAGAGGTGGGGCATGAAGGGAGAGCACCATTTTTCTAGCAATTGGATGGGGTTCACAGAACTGACTCCAAACATCAGTGCACTTCCTGAAGCCTGGAGTTGGAACCGTCTGCTGGTTGCATAACTTGAAGGATCAGATGCAAGCACAAGTGTCTCCCATCTGGGAGCGGGTCCTCTTCTTCTTGGCACAGAAGTGGTGGAGTAGACTGTTTTCACAGGATGGTGACTGGGCCTTTCTTGGAGTTCTGATTGAGTTTCCCCTTTGGCTCCCACCTTTTATTGATTCTAATAACCTACTGCCTTCCCAGCCAATAGAAACGGCTTAGGAAAGAAACACATTTCAGAAACGGCCACTTGAGGACACCAGGATAGAGGCCACAGGGGAACACGAGGCGCAGATGCAGCTCTGACGTGGGGCAGATAGTCATTTTTAGCAATGGAGTTGGCACGTCTCCACGTTCACATGAGTCAAGACGTGTGGCTGCGAGAGAGAAAACTGACTGGAACCGCTCAAGTAGAGAGGAGTTCATCCAGGGTGCGTTGTGGTCCCAAAGGGCCAGGATGCAGCCCGTTGCCTGGATGGGGCTCCCTGGGGACCTCTCCCTCCCCTCTTCTCTGTTTCTCCAGTGCTCTGGTACTCTCTTCTTGTTCACACTCCTCCCTTCCCTCCCCCTGCTAGGTTTTCTCTGATGCTCTAGGAGACATCAGACTGCTGCACCAGCTCTTGGGTTTGTATCTGCTAATTTTGAGTCTATTGTCACCGGGTGCCGGTGGCTCACACCTGTAATCCTAGCTACTCAGGAGGCTGCGATCTGAGGATCACAGTTCAAAACCAGCCTGGGCAGGAAAGTCTATGAGACTTTTATCTCCAATTAACTACCAGAAAACCAGAAGTGGTGCTGTGGTTCACGTGGTAGAGCATTCGCCTTGAGCTGAAGAGTTCAGGGACAGTGCCCAGGCCCAGACTTCAAGCCCCACAACTGAAAAAAAACAAAAACAAAAACAAAACCGACTATTGTCTTGAATTTAGAATCTCCTTGCTCCAGCTGCAAAAGCCAACAGAAAAGCAGGCTTGGTTGTGAACTTAGATGATAATTTATATAAGATGGATACATTAGTTGTCTCCATCAAAGAACTTGGATGCAGAGGCCTTGACAGACTGGAGGTCTGGGGGGTTGAATGGAGATTTTAACCACTTTTGGAGCTGGTCTAACTAGCTGTCCCAGGAGGCAGGCACCCTGGGGGAAAAGTGGCTGCTTGGTGGCCATCATGCTTTCTCAGTCAAGTGGCTAAAAGGACGGTTCACAAGGAAGTTGGAACCATCTTGGAAAGCGCACTAAGCAGTAGAGCTTTGTGACTGGAGCTCCCCTGTTGCCCGCCAGTGCTCCAATAAGGACTCCAAATTTGGCCTTTTAAGTGGCAGCTTCTCTGTGCTTGAGACTGGATCTACCACACAACACCTAAGGTACTTGCACTTAGGCAGAAAGCTTCCACATTCTGGAAAGATGAGGGTGCCCTGTGCTTGTTTCTGTCATGATCTGCAACCCCACATGTATCAGTCAGACTCAACCCAAGCAGGAATTCACCATCTAATACTAAAAACATGAGTGCATTCAGAGGATGAGTGGAATGATGGGAGATAAGAACTCACAATCTAGGAAGGTTGCCCTCTTAAATGGTAGCTGTTCAGCCTAACGGACGAAGACAGAACCAGATCAGGTATGCAACTGTCTCCTTAAATCCATGGCACACTGCAGGACCAAAGGAGGGTGGACAGGATGCCCCCAGAAGGGAGCCTGGAGCCAAAGGGCGAGAATTTACCAAACCCAGATTTTAACCAAATATAATATTGAGTTCCGTTTGGAAAGATGGGAGTCCTGGTTTCTGCAAGTGTCCCTTGAGGTGGGCAGCACACAGGGTATTGTGTGGAGGAAATGGAGTCGCATGCCTCCTCAAGTTCCCTCTAATCTTTGAGGGAAGTTCTCACTGAGTTAACAGAGTCCCTGTCCTCCCCACTGTCCGGGGCCTGCTGGAGAGGCTGCCCGCACTGGAGATGGAGAAGAGCTGGGGAGCAACGCTTCCAGCACTCTCCTCATGCTGTGGCCTGGAGATATGCGCTCCGTGGCAGGTCCTAAGAAGGACTGCTCTGCTGCCAATCGCCATGCTGTGTGGGCTCAGCAGGGCCCCTCACCAAAGCTTCACCATGATGCCCAATCTTCAGCTCAAACATCCAACCCCATCACTCTAAGGTTTTATTGCTCAGGAAATAGCCTATGGCATGCTCTGTGATCAATGCTGTGGAGAGGTATATAGAAATGAATATGAGTGCATATGTGTATACCTGTATGCAGTTACACGCATGTATGTATGCATGCATGTCTCAACAGAGTTGAGCTCAAAAGACAAAGCTGATCTGGGCATAAGTGGCTCATGCCTGTCATTCAGGACGTTGAGATCTAAGGGTTGTGGTTAGAAGCCAGCTTGGGCAGGAGACGCTTATCTACAATGAACCACCTAAAAGCCAGTAGTGAAGCTAGAGATCAAGTGGCAGAGTGCTCGTCTTGAGTGAAATAGTTAAGAGATCGCACCCAGGGTCTGCTGTGGCAGCCAGGAAGCAGACCAGGACAAAGAGGGACCCGGGAAAGGTATGCCCTTCCAAGGCCCAAGACCCACGACCCCCTCCCATGCAGCCCTACTCCTAAGTCCCTGCCAGCTCTAATTAAGAGTCTATCCGTGGATTGACCGTGTACGGCCTGGAAGATACTTCATGCACGAACCACAAGACTGCCACAATGTACGTGGACTACAGAGTCCAGGCACGAGCTTCCCGCCAATCAGTGGAGTTGGGGTGGATGGGAAAGAGGTGGGTGTGGCTGGCAGAGAAGGGACAGAGACGGCAACTGGGCTCTGACAGTCTGCCCCAGTCTGCCCCAGTCCCAACAGTGCAGTCCACAGGGGCCTGAAGGACAGTAGCTGCACCCACTACTAGACTGCCATGTTATCCTCCTTCGGCGCCTCCTCCAGCAGTGGGCCCTTCACAGCCAGCTAGCATGCGCCCTCCCGGAGCTCCACGAGGTCACTTCACCCCCTAGTGGACATATGTCTGCCATCATCACAGCTACTACTTCTAATTTCCTTTTCTTTTTGCTGAGAAATAACTGTTTCAAGCCTTGTAGACCTCCGATGCAATATGCCTACCTCCTTGTGAAAGTCAGTGTTCTCCACGAGACAGAACCAACAGAACATTGAGAGGTATTCAGAAACAGGTTTGTTATGTGGGATAGCCCCATGCAGTAATGGAGGCTGAGAATTTCCACAAGGGCATCTGCAAGCTGAGGGCCCTGGAAAACAAGGGGCATTGTTCCTACACAAACTCAAAGGCACAAGAAGCAGCAACACTGATGTCTGAAGGCCAGCGATAGATGTCCTACTCACAGAGAGGAAAGGAAGGAAGGAGGGAGAGTGGGAGGGAGAGAATCCGAGGAAGGGAGGGAGAGGGTAAACGTGCTCTCTCCCACATACTCTTCCCCTGACTTTTAATCCTAGCAGGCCGCGGTGAGTCGGTGATGCTCACATTCAGGAATAGAGATGGTCTTTACTCAGTCTTCTGACTCCACAGTTTATATTTCTCCCAGAAACACACTCATACACACTCAGAAATAATGTTTTCCCAGCTGTCTGGGCACCCCTGAGTCCAGTCAAGTTGATGCAATTACTCATCACACCCACAGATAAACAGGAACGAATGAGACTATTAAATGAACCATGCAGGGGAGCAGGCACCGGACTATACCAGATTCAGCAGCTCAGACACTGCCGGAGGGCCTTGCTGGGAAAAGGAAGGTAGAAAAGTGAGTGTGTTAGCAAGGGAGGCATGTTTATACAGATGGATGAAGCAAAGGTCAAAAGGTGCCCCTTGGAGCCCAAGAGAGAAGAGAGAGCCACAGGGAGGAGAAAGTTCTCATTTTATCTATTTGTCACAAGGACTGGTCATTCACTGCCTCCCACCCCGCCACAAGAGAGCATCTGTGCACCCAGAAATGCACTGCAAAGCTACCTAGAGCACTGAAGAGCCGCGGGAACACAAGGCACCATCCATGTGTCTATCATGTTACAGCCCCTTGGGCCTCCTTAATTCACAACAGTGTCTTTCATGAGGACATGTGTTTCTGTCGGGGGGGGAGGAGGGGGGTCAGAGGAGCTGGGAATGCAGCTTGCAGCCATGTGGGAGCCACATGGAAGCTGTCTGACACACTTCTGGACCCTTGAGTGGGATTTTTCCTCTTTATCGCTGCTTGACTCCGCAGGCTCCAGCCTGCTGGGAGGGTGTCTCCCGTCAAGATCTTTAATCTTCAGACTGTGCTGACCATCAGACCCCTGCAACCCAGCCCCATCCTGTCTGGAGTCCTGATGGAGCCCTTCCCTAGAGCCTGGGGCTTGATGGGGCACTTCACATTCTTCAGTTTTAATTAGTAATCTTTCTATTTTTAATAGCACGTTCAGGTGCACTGCTAATTTGACGAGGAAGGACAGAGAAAGCCTGTTTATCTCCTACACCCCGCACCTGGCTTGCTTAGCATCATCCCCCAGATGGGTTGATCGTGGCACATTGGTTACAACTGATAAACCTGCATGGATAGTGCCCTGTCAGCAAACACCCACACTGCCTAATGGAGTTCACTTCTGGTGTTGCACATTGCACAGGATTTGTCATTACAGAGCCAAACAAAATAGTTGTGTTGCCCTGAAACTCCCCTGAACCCTACTTATTCCTCCCTCCCACCCCCAGGCCCTAGTGGCCACTGAGTTTTTCACTCTCCATCTCTTCATCTTTTCCAGAATGTTTGATCATTGAAACATCCCAGATGGTTTTTTCATACCGGCTTCTTTCACTTCGCAATACGCACTTAAATTTCCTCCACATCTTTTCATGGCTAGACAGCTCATTTCTTTTTGGCACTGAGTACTATTCCATTGTATGGATATACTATAGCTCATTTTTCCATTAGCTACTGATGGACATCTTAGTAGTTCCTCCTGACTGTTGGCCATTATTAATAACGCTGCTCTAACTGTCTCTGTGCAGGTTTTTGTATAGGCACCCGTTTTCTGTCCAGAATTGCCTATAAGCATGTTTTATTCTTTGTGCCCTTATTTTTAGCTGAAACACACTTTTAAAGTAATTTTCACTGATGAGAAAGCTGGCTGATGAGTGTTCTCCTGGCTCCATGCCCCTCTCCAGGATGGGGGCGGAGCTCTGTGGCTTCAGACTGCTGAGCCAGCCCTCCCGTTGTGCACGCATGCACGCACGCGCACGCGCGCGCACACACACACACACACACACACACACACACACACACACACACACACACACACACTTGGCCGCCACACCACATACTACATGGAGAGCCAGCTCAGGGGTCCTGGCTGTGCATTCTTCGACAAGGAAGCTTCTGCTATCAGAATTCAGGGGGACCGCTGACCTTACAGACTTAGCACAGGGCTAATAATAGTTCACAGGAACAGGAGCAGGACCGAGGTTAAAACTGGGAAATAATCTCTGCCTCTGAGAGAACGTTCTCTTGAATGGACCTTCTACTCTGTTCTACTTTCCTTAGTCCTCGCGACGGCCCACTGTCTTCCACACTGACCCCTTCTTTCCCCCCCTTTAGTTACTGGGCCATCACTGTGGCTAATCAATGAGGGAAAGGAAAACAAACAGTAAGCCAGAGAAACAGCTGGAAAGTGAGGCCTCTGGATTATGGGGCCCTGGAGGGCGTCAGATCCCTGTGCAAATGAGCTCAACGCCTCCTCTTCCTGGGCCCTTGAGCCTGTTCCTTAGGCCCAGCATCAGCACGGGGCCAGAACTCCAGCCTGGTTTTGCTTCAGGTTTTGTGTCTGGCTCTAGTGACTCAGTGAAAGTGAGCCCAAAGATGGACAGGACCCGTCCAGCTTACGGAGCCTGGGCAGCTGGGCAGGAAGAGGTGCTCCGAGCGGCTCTCCCTTTGTGTCCACAACACATCTGAACTTTCATGGGATCAACACCTATGAAACCCATTTGCACACACCAATCCCTGAGCCTGGCTTCCCTTCACTGCTAGAGAGATGCCACTGTGGAATGTCACTGAGCATCACGCAAAGGGATCAGGGCTAAGAGACGCGGCTCTCGAGCCTGGGATCCAAATGTCAGCCTGGTCAGGAGGTGGTGAAGGAATGTACACTCACTCAGCACATTGTCCCGGGGGTGGGCGGTACCACAAGAAGGGTGGAAGAGGAGGAGGCCCGGTGCTGAGGTGTCGAGGATGAGCTGGGATGCTGTTCTAACCTTAGCCGGCCCCGGGAGACATGAGGCACAGAAAGCTGTTTCCATAAAGACGCTTCTTATTTCACTCTAAATTTAAAAATGTATTTGTTGGTGTTTATTTCATTTGATCTTTGCTGGTTCTTGGCAAGGGCCCATGCTGACACAATGGCTTTGAAAAGTTCTAAGTCAAGCAAGTGCTTAGTGGCAGGAAGCCGCCCCCCAACTCATCCCCCCTTCACTCCACCCACATTTTGATGGAAGCTCCAGAGGGCCTTATGAGTCAGCCCAGCTGGGCCCCAGACACAGGACCTAGAGGGTGGGCAGCCCGCCTTGGCTCTCCCAGAACTAGGCCAGGCACGCTGGAAAGGCCGGGCCTTCTGATGTGTATGTTTCAAACAGGCCCACAGGATTGGATTCCAAGAATTGGAATCTAACATCTGGATTCCTTTCTGCAAATGACATCAGAGCTCTGGCAGGTCCCACCCGCCGTCTCTACGCTGGAGAGAGAGGAGTCTGCCCACCTGAGCCTCTTCGGCATGACTAAACGAGGGGTCCAGGAGAGGAGTGGAGCCCAGACACACAAGGTGAGTTTCACACTTTTTTCAAAGACATCTAAGATGGGATGGCTTCCAGATAGCCTGGGGGGTGGGGGGGAGGTAAGCCACGAGGTGCGGGGGAGGGATAATGCTATGCCAGAATGCTTGTGGGCATCCATACATTGGCAGTTTCTAAGCCTCATGGGACCATTGTTTTCATGTTTTCTGGAACCAGATAATCATCATAAAGACAGAAAAGCAGACAGAGGTGAGTGTAGACTCCCTGCTTCTTTCCAGTTTTGGGTATTTCTATCTTCCTGTGGGCTAAAACCAACCCTTGGCACCACAGTGTTCACCCACAAGGTACCTGGAAGAAGACACAGGTCAGCCGTGGTGGAGTAACTATGGGTGACTGGGGTATTTCAGATGTTCCTTGGTTCCGAAGTACAACACTTCCGATGAGGCACTGTCCTGGGTGCAGCAAAAGCACTGGGAAGAGTAAGAACCTTAGTAAAGACCAATGTTTATTGGGAAAATAGAATTTCACCCTGTTATATGTGAGGTTAGATTAAGACTGTGTGGAGCCAGTGCCAGTGGCTCACGCCTGTCATCCTAACTACTCAGGAGACTGAAATCTGAGGATCACGGTTCAAAGCCAGCCCGGGCAGGAAAGTCCATGAGACTCTGATCTCCAATTAACCACTCAGAAAACTGGAAGTGGTGCTATAGTTCAAGTGTTAGAGCGCTAGCCTTGAGCTGAAGAGCTGAGGGACAGCACCCAGGCCCAGAGTTCAAGCCCCATGACCAACAAAAAAAAAAGACTGTGGAAGCTGCAGGGGTTGGGGGGCTGATCTGCTAGGGGAGGGTTACCAGGTGGCACAAAACTCCTAGGTTTCTTCAGACCTTCCCTTTGTAGCCCTCCAAACATGGCTTGGCCTCGAGCAGAGGCTGCTCTGGTGTGGGAAGAAACAGGCTTTGCATGGAATCCGCTTTTCCCTTCCAAGGTTCAATCCTGGCTGTAGGGAGGGGGAGCTCCAC
This sequence comes from Dipodomys merriami, assembly GCF_024711535.1. Classification (NCBI taxonomy): domain Eukaryota; kingdom Metazoa; phylum Chordata; class Mammalia; order Rodentia; family Heteromyidae; genus Dipodomys; species Dipodomys merriami. The sequence goes on along the minus strand of NW_027205048.1, from coordinate 12,643,037 downwards.
AAGGACACAGGGCCATTCTGTTCATTGTTGGCACAAGGTGTAGCCATCAGGGGTTTTAGGTCCGTCCTGCACCTCGCCCATCATTCACAGGGCACTCAGAGCCAAGCAGGTGCCAGGTGAGCCACTTCCTATGCATGAGGAAACAGCAGCCCAGAGATATGAATGCCCCAGTCTCACAGTCAGCAAAGCCCAGATCTGGGATTTGAAGCTGTGGTTGTGGAGATGTGAGATGCATGCAAACTCGGAGGTTCGCTTCTGTCCGAGGTCAGTGGCTAAGACGCTGCGATGCTTCTTCACTAACTCCCCATCCTGAGGCACCTTTTGATGTGACCCTCCCTAGATCCGACCCACCCCGCTCCCCCCGATGTCTCGTATAATCATGGGTACACTGCCCATTTAGAAGAGGCATGTAGGGAAAACAGGTGCAAGGGCGATTGTCTCCTGAGCAGAGAGAACCAGCCAGTGGGGTGTAGACCACCTCGTGTGTCTGGCTCACCCACACTGCTTGATACTGACTTCATTCACACGAATAGACTGACACTGACTTCGCAACTTGGCAGCACTATGGCCTCCAAGGTGCGAAAGGCTGATGGGCCTGGCCCTGCTGGGACTCAGAAATGATGCCCCAAAGTGAGGCACTTTGACATGCTGAGCCCCAGACTCAGAGCCGGTCTCCTTGCACTCCTCAGCCGGCTGCTTTCCCCACCTCTCATCACCTTTGGCCACAGGAGCGGGAAAGGCTCTAAATCTCGGGGAAAGTTTCCTTATCTGAACTAGGGCAGTTCCTTTCCCAGAATGAGTGCAAGTGTTAAGGAATGTCAATAAATAGCGGCGAGGAAAGATTAACCAGGAAAAGTGGGGACTAAGGGTCAGAGTCCTCCTCCCACCCAGCCATCGACATTTCCTCTACCCTCCAGGGGTGGCTCCGAGAGATTATCCGGGAGATGAGGTCTATATAACCAGACACCTGCATCTTTGGCAGCTCCACCCCAGCCTTCCAGGAACTTCTCCCACAATGCACAGGAACTTTGTCCAGGCCACTTACTTTTTCCTAACAATCATTTACTATCCTTGAAATTGGGGACAGTATCCCCCGCCCCCCAAATTTCCCTCTCCCCTGGAAAGAAGTTATTTAAATTGCAATCATCTGACCCTTTCTTTGAGTGTCCTGCTTCCTACCTTACTTCATAAAGATGCATGTTAATAAATGGGTATGCATCTTAGTAGAAATCAGTGCATTTTAAATAACAACTCGTTATATTACATATTTTAAAGTGTTCAACTTTATCAGCCTATAGAAAGTACACTATATGGGCTGGAAACATGGCTTACTGGTAGAGTGCTTGCCTAGCATGCATGAAGCCCTGGGTTCATTTCCTCAGTACTAGCCTTGAACAAAAGAAGCTCAGGGACAGTGCCCAGGCCCTCAGTTCAAGTCCCAGAACTGGAAAAAAGTACACCATATAAATATTACATATATATATTACATAAATATAATTGTATGTGTACTTGAAATCAGGGTGTTGTTCTTATGTTTGGCCTTTTTACTCTAGGCTGTCACTCTATCACTTGAGCCACACCTCTACGTTTAGCTTTTTGCTGGTTAATTGGAGATAAAGAGTCTCACAGAGTCTCCTTTCTGCCTTTCTGGGCTGGCTTTGAATCGTGATCCTCAGATCTCAGCCTCCTGAGTAGCTAGGATGACAGGTGTGAGCCACCAGCACCTGGCAAATTAAGTAAACTTTAATAAGGTAGGTGGGTGTCTTGTTTCAGTGTGCATAATCAAATTATGCCCTCTGAGCAGTTACCCAGATCCCAGGAATGTGTGTTCAAGCCAAAGTGATGGCTTGACAAGTTGTCACTGGAATGGAGCAATGTGTGCACAAAGTTTGAGAAGAATAAGGGTGATTAGAACTACAAGTGAAACCGCAGCTCACAGAGACACAGTGCTCTGCTTCTAGTCACGTGTTTCCAGGCACTTCTGAAGTACAAAACCGAGAAAGCCTGGCTGGCTTCTTTGACTATACAAATACATTTTGATCATTCCTTTAATATTTTTATAAGCTAACTCTTGCAGCCATAAGGATTAGAGAATTCCGTTTGTTCTTGGGGTCTCTATTCTATTGTATACAGACTTTTCACACTGAGTACAGATATTTAAGTTGAGAAAACATAGAGAATTTAGCAATTTAGATGTTTAGTCATACAAACCATCAGTTGGTTATATTACATTAATGTAGAATTTCAACACTAATAAGATGTAAAGGGTTTTTTTCTGTGTAAAACAAACATTCCTAATAAAAATACAGTTTCAAAATCGATCATTTCTTTAGGTTTACTTGGAGATTTCTGTAAATTTAATTTTGTATTGAAGACCATTACATCACTGTACTTTAAAACATAGGTCTCCATCCGTTTTATGACTTGAAGTGGAATAAATATCTGCAGAGTTTTAAAACAACACAAGCAATGGGACACCAGTGGCTCATGCCTATAATTCCAGCTACTCAGGAGGCTGAGATTCAGAGGATCATAGTTGAAAGCCAACCGGGGCAAACAAATATGAGAGGTTATTATCTCCAATTAACTATCAAAAAGCTGAAGCAGAGGTGAGGTTCAAGTGGTTAGAGCACCAGCCTTGAGGGAAAAAGCTCACTGACTTATCTGGGTGAACTTAGGCACATTCCTTACCCTGAGTTTTACTCTCCTCATCTGCAAAATGAGATAATAGCTCCTCTTCCCTGGAGTTACTGGGGGCTAACTGTAAAACACCTGTACCCTGCTGGGCACAGACCTTCGTGCCATGGATTGATGCATTCTGCATCATCTATTTATCTGCAATGGTACGCTGCTCCTGTCCTGTCCCTCAGCAACACTACCAGGCCTGCCCTGGACCAGCTCCTGGACACAAAGCCCACTCTCCCTTCATTCACCAAGCAAGGAGCCTACAGGATATTTTGCTGGCCAGGCATCCTGGAATGCTTGTCACCACCAACACCTGAACACCTACAGCAGCTACAAGGCATGCAGTAAAGAATACTTGGAGTAGTAACCAAGTGTGGAGAGAGAGACGAGATGGTGCTCTCAGATGGAGGGCAACAAAACAGCTCCTCATCCCTGAGCCGATTCTGCCCTTGACCATGTCCTGGACTCATCCACGGAGCTGAGGCCAGGCCACATCCCGAACACCACAAGGTCAGAGTGCCCTGGACCAGGAGTGAGCCTGAACACCACTTCCCTTTCACAGGGTCTCACAGGCCTCGGCCCAGAGCTCCAGGAAGCCCCTACAAAGGTCAGCGTTGGCAGGACAGACAGCAGGAAAAGCATCATGGGGGCCCACCCGTGACCCTCAGGGTCACTTCAAGCCCAGAGGATCTGCTCACCAGCCCTTCGTCTCCCGTGGCACTGCACACAGCCAGGTATAGCCCCCACTGCAGGGGTCTCTTCTAAAATGAGCCTAGCTCCCTGCCACTGTCCAAGGCTCTACTGGCCTAACATGCTGACCCGTTGGGACACAGGCTGCTCAAGTCCCAGTAAAAGCATGGGCTTGAACTGACAAAATGCTGAGACAAGGATACAGGTTGACCCATGGTAACAATGAGATGTACAAGACACTATGTTGAAAATGAACTTTACAATTTTGCGGGGGGGGGAGGAGGAGTTGGGGAGGTGGAGAGGGAAGGGATGGTAGAGGCAAAACAAAGGAGGGGGTAACAATGCTCGACAGGAAATGTACTCATACCTTTCTCATGTAACTGTAACCCTTCTGTGTAGTATCTTTACAATACAAAATATATATTAAAAAATGGGCTTGCCAGGCACCTATCATCCTAGCTACTCAGGAGGCTGAGATCTGAGGATCACGGTTCAAAGCCAGCCTGGGCAGGAGAGACCGTGAGACTCAACTCCAATAAACCACAGAAAACCAGAAGTGGCGCTGTGGCTCAAGTGGTAGAGCACTGGGCTTGGAGCTGAAGAGCTCAGGGACAGCACTCAGGCCCAGAGTTCAAGCCCCAGGACCAAACAAACAAATATAGGCTTTCTCCCGGCAGATGATGGCCCTTACAGTTGGCAAAGCTGGCCACAGAAGCTTACAGCCGGAGGAGGTATGGGTGAGCCCCTGCGTGGCAAGCAGGAGAGTTCTTCCCAGGAGACAGAAGAGGTGAGGCTGCTGGCTACCAGGGAGGAGGCTGTGAAAGGGACATCGGAGGGGTCTGGGAGGGCCAGGAGGACTGGAACTGAGGAACTGTGAGCCTGGTTCTATGATCGCCTGTGAGGCTAAGGAGAGATACGGAAGAAGAGACAGGATGGTCTTGGAGTTATGGCTCAAAGAGAGGCCCACAGGGCTGGGACTGGAGCTGGAGCCAGAGCGGAGCTGCGTGTCTGAGCTCTTTACCTAATGGAAGGGATAAACGTGGCCTCCACCTCAGAACTGCTCCAAGGCTAAGCGAGCTAATGACTGCTCAATGCTCCCTGCGATTGCTGACACACAGGAAGAAAGCACCCAACAGAGAACCATGGCAGGCCAGGAGAGAACGTGTATTTATCTTACTGTCATATTTTACACCTGTACTGGGAAGTCATTATTCCTCATTTTACATAAGGAAAATCAAGGCTCGAAGACACTATTATGTCACTAATATTCATTACCAAGCGCTTACCATGTGACCATAAAATAACTTAATGCTCCAAAAAGTGGAAGAAAAGAGATATTACTATTACCTTCATTTTATAGATGACAGAAAACTGCACAGAAAGACTAAGCAACTTGCTCAAAGTCACACAGCCAGTGAGAGGCAGACACTGGATGTAAATGCAACCCTATCTGGCTTCAAAAGCCTGAATTCTAAGGTTAATTTATGTGCAAAAACCTCCATCGCAGTCCAAAGCAAGCAGAAGAAACAAGTGTCCTGAGAGATGTCAGGATGCCTCCCAGTACCAGTGAAGGGTGGTACCAGGGCCAGCAGCACCCCAGGTCCCAGGGTCTCCAAAGGAGCACCAGGGCAAGCAGCACCCCCAGAAGCCGGGGTCCCCCAATCAAGTACCATGATGTGCTGAACTGTCCTATCTGCAGCTTGGGCATGACCACAGGCAGAACAGCCGCCTCCCTCCAGAGTCCTGTCTGCCCCGGGAGAGGTGGTAGAGGGTTCAGAGGTCTCCACCGAGGCCCTGGGCTTCCTTCTTCCAGAAGAACCAGCTGCGGTCTCCCTGATGCCCACAGGCTGGTGACAGGTGGGCTGGCTCTGACCTCTGCACCACCTGGTGCTTTGTTCACACCTGACCTGCAGCCTTCACTCAGCACAGGGACAGGCCCCCTGCCTTCCTCCCAGCCGCACACGCAGCATCTGAGAATGAACCTGGAAGCCATCAGCCACTCTAGTCGTGATCTTGAAATAGGAGGGAGGGAATGCAAAACAATGCCAAGAATGAAAAGGACTTGCTGGCTCCTTTCTGACTCCAACACCAGCCAAGCAGAGGATTGGGTTGGCCCCAGGCTACAAGAGGGCCACAGCTGCTCAGCACCACTCTCCACGCAGCCGTTGCTGGAAAGCATCAGCCCCTGTACTGCATTCAGGCCTTTGGCCTTCCACAGCCTCTCCAGCTACAAACTGGACCTTATGGATCTGCGAGCAGAGGAAGAACAAAGCTCTAGGTCAGGACTTCCCTCCCTTGCCAGCTCCCCCTGAGGGCTGACGAGGGCTAGGCAGCCTTTGACCTTTGGCTCTTGCCATCAGCAGCCTCTCTCTTCAGGGACCTAGGCCTGTGCACTCTCAGGCCAACAGGCTGTTTTGTAACAGCCTTCATGGGCCTAGCTTTACAAACTCTTGGAAGGTTTTCTTGGAGAGAGCGGTTCACTAAGCAGAGAAAGCCTGCACTTGGTTGCCTTGTGAGAAGATGCTGACAGATTCCTACTTCCAACTCTTAAAGGCTACAGGTCTATCTAGTTCTTATTTCAAACCAAGGCTGCCCTTCTGTGCCTTCTGAGAATTTAGAATGGGCCTGTCCTGAGGCTCTGTGGTAGACTCCTGACTGGCCACGTGCCTTCTTGGTGGAAGTTCAAGGGAGGGAAGCTCCATCTGTCCTGCTCAGGCCACCGCCCGCCATGCTTGGCCCAGTGCCTGGCACACAGCAGAGGCCCAGAAAAATCTTTGTTGACTGATTGCATGGTACACGGGGTTGACAGACTCCCCTTCGTTTGAAAAGCTCCAGATGCAAGTAGAACTGTCTCCAGGCTTATTCACAAAGCCGGGGTGACCAAGCAGGGTTGTAGAACACCAGCAAATCCCTCGGGGTGATTCTGAAATAACTCACACACAACGTGTTTTTCCTGAGGAGCCCACTGCCATCAGAACCATTTCACCAAGACCGTGAGTGGCTATGAGAAAGAAACACATTCAGAAGCCAAGTATGAAGAAGTACTTTAATAGCTCAAATTCAACGTCATCTTGCTCCCCCGTTCTGAAGAGATTCCTAAAAGAGGCGACTCTGGCCAGCTCAGAAGCCAGGGCTCACCACCCATGGTCTCCACGCGTCCACCTCGTCTGGGTGCTGACTCGGAGGAAATGTCACCAGGGCCAGAACCCTTCTGGTTCCCAGGGGTCTTCCTCTCATCTACGCACCACGTCAACTGCATTAGTCGGATTAAGACGACAGCTCAGTTAAAGGAAGGGACAAGTGTTGACTGTCTACGCAGGAGCGGCCCAAGCTGGCGAGGGCAAGCACGCAGCATACATAGGATACAGAGGCGGAGCTTCTGCCTGCACACCTGCAACGTTACATTTGTTTTGCCTGCAAACTATCAAGAAGGATTCTGTAGGCCAGGGCATTTCCACCGAACCGAGGAGACGGTGGCGCAGAGTCCCAGGTGTCCTCTGCCACCAGCCCAGAGTCCCCACGCATCATCCACTAGACAGTGTTCGAGGGAACATGAAGTCCAGCTCCTGCCTCCACCTAGGGGTCGATTTCTTCTGGAATCACCGTAATCATAATGTCTTCATTGCCCCTGCGGACAACCATGTTGAGGGTATTTTCCTTTTTAATGACGTCACTGACGTCGTTGGCGGAGACCACCGACTGTCCATTGATGCTGATGATGACATCATTTTCCTTGAGACCGCCACTGTAACACAAAGGGAAACATATTGGTAATGTGTTCAGGCCGCCCAAGTGATCGAGAGAGGTGCAGCTTAGAATCAAATTGCCCAGTACAAAGGGGTCCAGGATTCAGAGATGGTGTGGATTCAGCAAAGAGTGACTGATGCCATCGGTGGGTGGCGCTTTCTTTGGAGGTATTTTTAGGCCACATCCTCAAGTACATCCATTACAGATGTGCCTGTGGCATGTGTATGATCTTAGGACAGACCGACTCCAGATGGGGGTGCAGAATCATGTGGTACAACCTGCCATGTTACTGTGACTGAGGCCAATTTGCTTGTGATAGACACTGTGACTCAAAGAGCAAGTCTTCCAAGAGTAGTGGGCCATGTCTGTTGTGGCTGTGACTTCCCTCCTGTCTGTGACAGGGTCCAGATGTTCTCATGGACCAGCCTGGCCTAACACAGGGAAGACGCAATCTTTTTCCATAAAAGACCAGACAGGAAGTACTTTAGGCTTCATGGGACGTTTGGTCTCTGTCCTTCGCTAGTTCACTGGCACAGCAGCAGCACAAAGCCCAGCAGGGTCTGAAATCGAAGGGGCATGGCTGTGACCTGATGACACGTGTGTGTGCACGGGAAATGTCATTGCTCAGAGTGTTCTTCCGCCACAAAGCGCTCTGGTTACTTTGCGACCTTTGTTCAACCATGTGAAAATGAATTCTCACCCTCTCCATTCTCATCCTGTCAGTCATAGAAGAAGCAGGCCCAGCCAGCTAGCGCCGGCCCCCAAGGTCTCTCTGGATATTACGTTAGGCCTGACGCTAGGCTGAGCCAATCTTTTGATGTTCCTTTGATGGCAGTTGTGTCATTTGCCTGAAAGCAGGTGTGGCCTAACTGCTCACTGACACAGTTAAAGAAGGTTCTGGAAGGAGATATGTCCTGAGGTCATGGGGGTCACTGCTCCATCACCCCATCTCTGCCCCCTGACTTTCCGCAGGGGAAAACCTGCTCTTGCTCGTCTGGTCTGATGGCTCTGAGAAGCAGAAGAGCCCTCAGTCCAGCCGAGGGGAAGACTGGGCCGGAAGGAGGGGAACACAATATCCAGCCACAGTTTTCAAAGGTGAACATGAGTCCCCAGGCCAGTATAAAAAGAACATGCTCCCTCCCCTGCCCGTGACACTAGAAGCCACGTGAACACTGGCAAAAGAGAAGATACTCTCACTCACTCTTCTGCCGGGGTGTCGGGAATGACTTCGATGATATACGCCCCAGAGAGCACATCTGGGAAGTCTCGGTGGCGGTCCTTCAGCTCTTTGGCCTTGCTGCTCAGGAGGAAACGCCCTCGTGTTAATACTAGGCACCCACAGGCTTTCCTCCGCCAGCACTGAGCCCCAGCCAGATCCCGCCTCGTCTCTAATCCCGTGCAAAAATTCCTCTGAGTTCAGATTCTATTTTGTTACCACCCACCTGAGTCAAAGGACCACTTCTCAACAGTGGGGAAGGACTTCCATTGCTACTATGATCATTACTACTATTTATTAATCAGTTAATAGCGTTAAACATCAAAAGAGCAAGACAGTCTTGATGTGTGGTCCAGTCTACAGATTCTGCTAGCTGATGTCTGGTCCCGACTGACACCTGCTAGCTGGGTAGCCTTGGGCAGTGGCTTCACTTTTCTGCACCTTTTTTTTCCTTTGCAGAAAATAGAGTTAGCCATAGTGATCTATGACAGGGCCATTGTGAGGATCAGATGAGGTCATCAAGGAAGGCCCCTTCCCAGTGCCTGGCACAGAGCAAGTACAGGACAGCCCGTGCAGCTGGCGATCACAGCAGCCCTCACCCACCCGAGCTGGCTGCCCGGCACATGCACCTGCACCGCTGCCCACACCCTGCAGGGAAGGCCCAGGCACTTCGGAGGTCATCAGCCAGGAAGCAGAGCAGGGACTGACCCCACAGTCGCTGTTCTGTCCCTACACCTCCATCTCTCCTGGTTCCAGACAAACAGGGGGTGTCACGTTAGTCTTGGCAAATCACCTCCTAGGATGCTAAGAATGATTCTCTCTACATATGCATCAAACTGTCTCAATATTTTGACAATTGCCTTAAAATTATAATAATTCATATAATAATGTATCTGTGAGTATACTCCACTCTTTACTTCCTGGACTACAACTGTCTTAGCCATGCCAGATGAGTCTACTCTGAGCCTCACTGTCAATTCCCCCCCGCCCCCCGTCCCTCTGTTTTCCCTCTAGGTCTCTGCTCTAGTCCATCATGAGCCTGGCAACCCCAGGTGGCAACTTCGACAGCTTTGGAAAACAAGCCCATCCATCATCTGTGGCTGCCGTGCCAGCAGGCCTGCCCTGGCATTCCTGCAGCCACCTCCCACGGCTCAGAGTGAACGGGAGGTGCCGGGCTCTCCTGGAATGCGGTTTCCTCAGGGGAGTGGGGAGAGGGAGACCGGAGTGAGCAGAACGAGCCGCCCCTGTGCCACTGAGGCCTGCCTTCAAAGAAAAAAAGCAGACACTTCTGGATCAGGGGAAGGAGGAGGAGGAAGAAGAAGGAAGAAAGAAGAGAAAGGGGCCCAGGCTTAGGCCTCTCTTCTTCCCCAGGGAGTGTTCGTTTTAGCAGGTGCTGAACTATCTGATGGCAGTGGGCAGTCATCTTTCAGGGGTACAGGTGATGATCTTGTGAGATTCAGAATTACTTAAGTGCCAAGCACATGCGCGCACACGCGCGCGCACATACGCACATGCGCGCACGCGCGCGCACACACACACACACACACACACACACGTTAACCCACCTGGATGTGAGCGACATCATTCGGATACCAATGTACTTCTTCTTGGTGATGGCTTTTCCTGGTAAAAGAACAAGGGACAGGTCAGCCCAGTGGGCAGGATGGGGAGGGGGGGAAGGTGGAGCAGGGGGGGGGACCCGGGAGCAGGCAGTCCAGTGCCTCAGGGTGCAGTGTTGAGGTCATGTCTGGGCTGGCTGCGGTTCAGTCCTGGTCTACAGCCCGGCCTGCTGGGGGACCTGAGGAAAGTCCTATCCTTTCAGCTGAGGAGTGATCAATCCTGGTTCCTCACTGGTTCAGCCCGGCCTCTGATCCTTCCCCAGGCCAGCTCTACTCCCCACAGATGCCAGAATGGGACTGCTTTGCTCTAACTCCACTGCCCACCAGCCTGGCCAGAGCCCCAGCATCTGTCTCTCCTGTGGATGACTGGCAGAGCCCCTTCCTAGCCTCCATCTTCCCCACTGGCCTCTGGGGCGGCCTTTTCCAAAGACATCCCCCACACCACTCACTTCCCTAATCTCATATAGTGAAGGTGCAATCCAGGCCCTGTGTCATGGCCTCCTGCGGGCCGCCCTCCTACCACCCTGTGGAGCCACACTGCTGCTCTGTGGGCCACGCAGGACCCGGCTCACTGGCTGCCCAATCTACTGCTCCTGTCCGTACTGCTCACCCCACCCCTTCTGCTGGCACCTTCTCCTGGACATTTCACAGCTACCATCAGCCCCTCCAGTCACTCCCAGACATCTTCTCTGCCTCCTTTCCTTGGGCGCTTGTTGCCATTGGACATTATCTTACTTATCTGATTGCTGACTGCCAGTCAGCCTCTTCCCAGAACATAAACATCACACCTGCCAGGCCCCAGGCGAAGCTGCCCACTGCCTATAAATTAGTACAATTAAAATAATAAAATAAAGGCTGGGCGCCAGTGGTCTATAATCCTAGCTGTTCAAGAACCTGAGATCTGAGGATTGTGATTCAGAGCCAGTCCAGGCAGACAAATCTGAGAGACTCTTATCTCCAATTAACCAGTAAAAAAGCCAGAACTGGAGGTGTGGCTCAAGTTAAGTGGTAGGATGCTGATCATGAACAAAAGAACTAAGTGAGAGTGTAAGACCGCGAGTTCAAGCCCTAGGTGACTATCAGCACAAAAATAACAAGGTCAAGGACAACTTGTTTGTCTCAAAGCAGACAGGTAAATTAACACTAGCAGAATAAAAGAGCAGCCAAATGGAAATGGTAATTCCCATCTGACCAGGAAAAGGAATTCAGTGTTCAATGAAGAGATAGGCAAAATAACACACTACAGTCATCCAGGCTCATACCTGGTACCTAGTAGATTAAGACCATGTGTAATTTCCATGACCATAGCACAGAACCTGTGGCCTAATGTCAGAGGCTTATCATATACAGATCCTTTCAATTTTTCCTAAGAGCCAGCCTGTGTGTGGTAGAAGCTGCTATCTTTCCCTTCTCTGAGTCCCCAAAGGGCAGCTAAGCCTCAGGACGGAACACCTTCTGCAAGCTTCCCAGGTTGTCTGGGTCTTGCTTACCTTTGGCCTGCCGGTCATGAGACTCAGTCAGGAACTTCTTGATCTTGTCAGACGGGATGGCAAAGGAGATGCCCGCAGTCACCTTCAGAGTGTTGATTCCAATCACCTCGCCATCCTGCAAAGCAAAGTGGAAATGGCTTAGTAAATCCAAAAGGGGTACAGGAGTAAATGAAAGAAGTCTTTCAGAAAAGCTTATGGAGATGGAAATGTCAGCTATCTTACTATGTCCTTACAGGCTGCTTGCATACACTGAATTGTTACACTGTACCCCATAATTTTGTACAATTCTACTTATTATTAATTTTTTTTTGTCAGTCAGTGGGCTTGAACTTTGGGCCCAGGCACTATCCCTCAGCTCTTCAGCTCAAGGCTAGAGTTCTACCACATAAGCCACAGCGCCACTTCTGGTTTTCTGAGTGGTTTATTGGAGATAAGAGTTTCATGGACTTTTCTGCCCTGTCTGGCTTTGAACTGCATTCCTCAGATCTCAGCCTCTGGAGTAGCTAGGATTACAGGCGTGAGCCACTGGAGCCTGGCTCATTATAAGGAAGGAAGGAAGGAGGGAGGGAGGGATAAAGTGAGGGAGGGAAGGAGGGAAAGAAAGAAAGAGAAAGAAAAAGAAAGAAAGAAAGAAGGAAAGAAAGAAAGAAAAGAAAAAGAAAGAAAGAAAGATCTGTGGCTATGTCAGAGAACAAAGAGGACTGGCAGAAGGAGGTCCTGGGGTGGCAAGGGGAGGGGCATTGGGGTGTGGGGAGGGGCATCGGGGGGTGGGGAGGGGCATCGGGGGGTGGGGAGGGGCATCGGGGGGTGGGGAGGGGCATCGGGGGGTGGGGAGGGGCATCGGGGGGTGGGGCATCTGGAAGCTCTGCCCCAGAAGGATGGAAAGATCTGGGTGGGAACTGTGACTGCATGTACAGGCAGTTTTGAAATCCGTAGTATTTGCTCCTTTCACAGGGAAATGTCCCCAGAATCTTTGAATCTCAAGATGGCTGTCACCCTTCCTGCCTCTCCCAAGTTCAGTGACCTTGGTGTGACTGCAGCTAGTGAGAGAAACTACCATGGAGCCTGGGCTGAAGGGCTTCACTGCTGGGAACAGGCAGCTCTACCCCAGCAGCTCCCCCAGGTGGAGCAGCCCTGCAGGCCTGGGGGAGAGGGGAGGGGCGGGGACTGGGCACGGCATAGCTGAGCATTCCCATTTCCACTGCTGGGAAAGAAAAGCTGCCACAGTGGCAATTGTCCCTCCTCCCAACAATGCTGAAAGGTTAGTACCTGATGCCCACGGACCCTCACTAGGCTGCCACCCTCACCCTAGGCTTACTACAGAAGGCCTCAAGGCCGTCCTCCATGAATGACCCTCCAGCTGTCCATGGCTCTGAGCTTCCATTTTATGCTTAAGTATTGAGTATTAACTAAGTAAGAGATCTCTGTGAGCGGGTTGAGTCCTCTCACTTGAGTGCCTTCAGGGAGGATTTCTGGCCTTGGCCAAGCCTATGGCTGAGTCACGGCAGCTCCTCCTCCCCTGGCCACCCTGAGGCACTTCGCACAGCTGAGCCTTCAGCACCAGGCTGCTCAGTTTCTGCTGGGAAGGACTGAACTTGTGTGTGTTCGCCCGTAGCCCTGAAACGCAACCACGTCCTCCAGCCTCACTCCTTCCAGAAAAATCTCAGGTTTGGTGAGTGGGTAAAAATGTGCAGAGCTCGCTTTAAGATAGTTATATCACATGCACTGGGCAAGGTTGTATGTAAAAAGAAAGCAAAGCCAAACAGCCAAAATGACGCAACATAGGAACTGAACGGTCTTACCAGGTTCACTAATGGGCCTCCGGAGTTTCCATACTGAAATCAAAGAGACAGAAAGGTTATAACCGTGACGATTTTAGGACATTTAGAAGCTGTCTGAACTACTGCACTCACCCCACAGCCATTTCCTCCTCCTGGAGTGAGGCGGGCTGTCCGCTTACTCCAGGATCCCCCAGTTCAAACCCACACAGCCCACCCGCCTCACCGCGCGCTGGAGTCCCCCACGGCTTGCTCTAGCTCCAGAACTTCACATGCACTGACTATAAAATTTTGGAATAACACCGACAAGAGGTAGCAAGGATTGGGTTTCTTATGCATTAGACAGATGTGAGGAGAAAAGCTTGCTTTCCACAAACACTGATCCTACAGGGAGAAGGCTGAAATGGAAAATCTGTGATGATGGAAAGATTCCATGGTTGGATCGGCACGGAGCACTCAGGGGAGGAGTCACATGGAGTGGTGGAGGCTTGGTGCTCAGACTGGGACCGAGAACTGCGGTCACACGGCAGAGCACCTGCTTCCTGCGGGCCATGGCGCCTGTGTAAAGGGGAGCCCTGACCCAGTGGGCAGGCCAGGAGCGCCTCCCAGGGCAGCCTCTTGGCAAACCCGAGGTGTTAGCTGCGGAAGTGGTGGTGCTTGCTGCCTGAGTGCTGCCAAGCCTGCCTCCTCTGCTTCAGGGGTTCAAAGAGACCCTTAGACAACACTGTGAAGATGGTGATTTGGCCCCCATCCCTAGGCCCAGCTTTCCTGGCATAACCCTGCCAGCGGTGAGGAGGGGCCGGGGAGGGGACTCACGTTGATGATGGCATCTGTCTGGATGTAGTCCATGTCTGAATTCCGGAGCCCAAGCTCTTTGCCGCCTCGCTGCGTGGTGCTCACGATCCCCGTGGTGACTGTGTTTTGGAGGGAAAAGGGGCTTCCGATGGCGACTACAAACTCTCCCGGCCGCAGCTCTGAGGAGCGGCCCAGCAGCAGGACGGGCAGCTTTCCCTGCAAAGACAAGGGATGTGGTGGCGTTTGTTCAGTGTGGACCTAGTGGAAGACCATGCAGTGACTGGACACTTGGAAACACCAAGCCTGGAGAACTGAGCTCAGCTTGGCACCCTTTGCTGGGGCCGGGAAATCCACTATAACCCATATACCATACATGGAAGCCAGCTAACAGGGGGACCAGGCAACAAGGCATGCCAGGAAAGTGACGGAAGCCATTTTGGAGTCTCTAATTATCATGGAGCATAAACCTGCTCAGGGGAAAGGACCGAGGAGGACACTGGGAACTGTGGATCGAGGCCATTGCCTAGAGTGGTCTTACAGAAGGCCTAAGGCAGGATGCTGAGTCCCCACCGGCCTGGGGAGTCATTGGAACCTGCCTCACTTCCCATGCGCACACCTTCCCTGGTTCTGGACGTGAGGAGCCCTGAGGGCAGGGTCTCAGGCCAGCTTCCTCTGTCGCCCTGTACTAAGCACATGGCAGAGCTGGGCAGGCAAAGGGCCGGAGAGAGGGGGCAGCAGCCTCCAGGGCTGGACACCATGCCTGAGCAGTGCCGTCTCTCACATCCTGAGAAGACGTCTGTGACCCGTTCGCCACCTCTGCACGCCTGCGCACTGTTCAGAACAAGATGGAACCGTGGAGCCCGCTCCAGAGTTGTTCCAGTTGAAGGGGAGAAGAGACCTAGAGACTCCCAGTCCATCACGAGGCCTTCGGGCCCTGCTCCCTTCTTCCCACCCATAGCCCAGCAACCTCCTGAGTACTTCAGCTTTGCTCACTGAGTGAGTCCAACGTTTACCAGGCACAGGAAGCCAAGAGCCGGCCCAGGCCTCAGGCTATGGCAACTCAGGAGGCCTCATGTGGGACCACCTTGGAAAAGGAGGCAAAGGGGCAGAGCAGGGATGGGGGAGGGGCGAGTGGGAAGCAGTCCTCACTTCAGCCCCAACTCTGCCAAGAGCAGTGCAGACCACACTGGAGAGCTGAGGTGGTCACTGGGCTCATGCAACAGATAAGGGTAGAAAGCTTCCAGGGCAGGGTGATGGGGACACGGGGTAAGGGCTCACCCCTGAGAATGAGAGCCACAACCCAACTCTCAGCCACAATACAGCATCAGGCCAAAGTACCACCACCACCACCACCCCTCACCCTCCACGTACTCCAGGAACAGGAATTGTCCTGGCTGCCGGCTAAGAAGTCATGTGAGGAATGAGGAGAAGAGTCAGGACCTCCCTGACTGTACGTTTGTGAGGATGAGGAGGAGCTCCCCTTAGCACACAGACACCAAGCCTCCCCACAGAGCCTGGGCCAGGCTGCCGGACTGAGCTCCAGCCTGAGCTTCTAACCAGTCAGGCCCCGCCCACCCGTCTCTCTGCTCTGTTTTGAGAACCAGGTCCCTTGAGAGTCTGAGCAGCTCTCAGAACGCAGTCAGGCTGGTGTGAGCACCAGCTGAGTCCTGCCTGGGTAGCGTACCCAGTGTGTGGTCCGAACAAACTCAATGGGGGTGGTGTTTCTCCATCCATTGTGCTGTCCAAGTCATTGCATGCCACCTTGTAAGACACTGCCCGTGAACCTTCCCCTTTGGGGTCATCTGAGGCCAAAGCTTGTGGCATTCCCTACATAGCCCCATACTCCATGCAGAAAGCTCAGCCTAGCGTGTTTACCCTGGGCCTGGGCCAGCTGCCCCTGCCAAGAATGACCTCAGCCATCACCGCGGGTGGGTGGGAGACCTGCGGCTGGTGCTCACGGCCACTCTGGGGAGGTCTGTCTGTGACAGTGCCATTCCTTTGACTGGCTGGAGGTCCTATCTTTTTCAGGGCTGGCCTTGAGAGTCAGACCAAGGGATGGGACAAAGCATCTACCATAGATCACCCTGGCAGCCAAGGAAGTGGAGTGGTAGGCAGAAGTCACATTCAGACTTGGGCCCAGCCGAGCCTCGGCCACAAAGGAGAAACCATATCTGAAGGTTTGAGGCAGGACTTGCTGTGGATAATTTAATCATTATTTAGACTGTTCCCTTTCCAGCTCACTGCCCCTCCCCCACCTCCTAGGAAGGGAGCCAGACGTGAGCCCCATGTCTCAGAGGCCTTAGATGGCAGAGACCTAAAGATAACTCTGTCCTGAAATTCTGTTCCAAAGTCTGACTCAGGCCCAGCGGCAAAGCTGTGAAGACAGTGGGAGAGAGATGTCCACAAAGGCAGGAGATGGAGGCCTGGGTGGTATCCGCTGCCTCGGGAGAGCCAGGCCTCCGTGGGACACTGCTCATTGCCACCACAGGTCCAGGGCGCTCCGTGGACAAGCCTGGCCCAAGCACAGTGAAGTCACGGATGACCGCATGGGCTTAGACAAAGTGGAGAGCGCTGATGAGAACCCCGAGTATCCCCAGGAAGCAGGCCTCACGGGGGCTCTCGGGGAGTATGGCCACCCGTCATACACGCTCTGGTGAGCAGCACCGCCGTCATGTTCCCCCAACTTGTTTGTTAATTCACTCAGACACGTCATAGATTGTGAAGACAGAACTAAGTGAGGAAACCTCTGGGACGGGGCGCAGAGGGGTGACTTCTCATGTAGACCTGGGCCTAGTGGAAACATAGGAACTTGTTGCCCAAAGACAACAAAGTCCTTTCATAGCGACCTAGGCACTCAGGGCACAGTTTTCTCCATTTTACAGATGGGGAAACAGAGGTTCCAAGATGGAAAGATTTCTCCCAACTGACAAGCAGCCTGGCTAAGTAAAAGAACAGCCCCCCGACTATCTCCTCCCCCTTCTCTCCCCCCCTTCCCTGCCGTCTTGGACCTGCATCCCATCCCATAATGCAGAAGCCTTGACTCCTGGACTCTAATTATAGACAGAAATCCCTGCGAAGGAGTTAGGTGGTGCCAAGATGTCGAGATGTCGGCCAGGCCAGATTTACAGCTCTCCGTGAGGTCAAGTGCCTTTGGGGCGCTGTTGGGCCCCTGCTCCCCACAGGTGTGAGCTGGCTACACCAGCCCCAGGCTCTTCAGCCTGTTCAGATCCAAGTGGGTCTCATTCTCAGCCGCCATCCTCAGGCCAAGGCCGTCTGCTCGGCAGCTATAGCTCCGCTGGCCAAATTCCTGCTCAGTAATTGAGCTTTTAACTCCACTGCTGTCTAGACATATGTACCACAGGGGGTGGGGAAGACATGGGGAAGATAAAACGCACACATGGCTGCAAGGCACAGCCACGTCCCAGCCCGATCTGCAGATGCAGCCTTACACACTGAGGTCCACTCGCATCCTGCCCATGACACCCGGCCTACCGCCATGCCCTGCTCTACCCTGCATCCATCTGCAAGCTGCTCCCCACGCCACCCACATCAAAGCTGTCTCCAGGATCCCAGCAGCAGACACTCTGTCTGAGACTCCCTTTGAAGCCATACCAGCCACAGGCCATCTCGAAAATGAAGACGCCAGCCCCTCTTCCTGACAAACACTTCACACATCTCCCCATCTTGCTGGAGCCTCACAGCTCGCCTAAGAAGTAAACAGGGCAAAAGTCAATCCTCTTGACAGCTGGGAAGGCCCTGGCGGGGGAAAAAAAGGCCTACTGGTCCCATTGCTCATGTCACTCTCCCACTGGGTGGAGGGCTAGCAAGTCATACAAACTGTGAGGCAGAAGAGGAGCTCTGAGGCTCCATACTACAGAGTAGAAGGAGACCTTGGATCCCACCGGGAGGGCCAACAGCTCTTGCTTGGCCACACCCTCCACAGACAAGAGACCTTCAACAGTAACTCCTTCACTGGTGGTTGTCACGGCCCTACTCATAAACTAGTGGAAACCAGGAACTTGGAATTCCAGCAGAAAAGAGGTGTCTAGGAGAAGGTAAGCAATTACCCCAGCAGCAGGAGACCCCATGATACTAACTGGTGTCATCAAACTCAGTAAAAGCAGCTGAGAGAAACTGAGATCTGCTACTACCCAAGCTGGTGTACAGCTTCCCGGGGAGCTGAGTCAGGTGACCGCCACATCATCTCAGCTTTGACAATTAGGGTTCTTTCCAGAACAACTGGCTGTTTCCCAAAATCTATGAGCTGACAGTAGTGTAATGGGTAAGATCAAAAAGGCACAGGGGTGGGGGGGGGCCTTAATAAATCCCTTTGCATACAACCCCTCATGGGGTCAGATGACTCCCAACAAAGCACCCAGAGAAAAAGTGGTGTCTGGAATTCTCCAGATAGTAGTTGGCTGGTCACTGCCGAGAGAAACACAAAAAGCCACACGCCATCACTAGTTGTGCTTCAGCTAACAGCTCATTTTGTTGCAACCTCATTTTTGGATGCTTGGGGAGAAGAGCAATAAAACAGACCAATAGAGCCAAAATTAAGGAAAAGCTGGCAACTTGTTTTTAATCTAATGAGCCAAGTCAGTCGCTTCTTTGTCTCCTTTGAAAGGTACAAAGTACTCCTCAGTTACAAATATATATATTTTTTTTCACTGCTGAATCTGCAGAATCTACTGTATCTGCCAGCTGCCCAGCACACACGTGTTTAATAGCTGGGGCTTCCAGGCTGGCCCCGTGTTGGCTGAAGTTTGCTTCAAAGGCTTATGTTGCAGCCACTGGCTGCAACTCAACTTAGTGATTCAATGTGCCTTCTGGAAACAGTTATGCTAACCTTTCATTTTCCTTTAAAAAAATGCAGTGGAAGAAATGGTGTGTCCCCCAGACCCACCATGGAACCCATGTGCCTCCTACGAAAACCAGACTGGAGGTGGAAGAATCCCTGGGGGCATGCCAGCCTCTAAGGACTCCCTTGAGTGGAGAGAGTGCTCTAGCCTGGCCAAGGAGGGATGGAGAACACGCACGGGTGAGGGCAGCGGACAGGTGGAGGGAGACCATGGTCAGTGAATCAATGCTTCACTGAGATCCAGTTATAG
Organism: Dipodomys merriami; assembly: GCF_024711535.1. Classification (NCBI taxonomy): domain Eukaryota; kingdom Metazoa; phylum Chordata; class Mammalia; order Rodentia; family Heteromyidae; genus Dipodomys; species Dipodomys merriami. The sequence continues at coordinate 12,623,909 of NW_027205048.1, read as the reverse complement.
CATCCATCGATAGGACCCAAGTGCAAAATAAAATAAAACTTTTTTTTTCTTCTACACTAAGCCTATCCTGATTTTTTTTGCTAGTGTTGTCATGGTCCTTTGAGAATGAAGATTGTATTCCCAGAGCAGCAAGCACAGACTTTTGGTTTTTATTTTTTTGTCGGTCATGGGGTTTCAACTCTGGAACTGGGCCCTGTCCCTGAGCTCTTCAGCTTAAGGCGAGTGCTCTACCACTTGAACCACAGCACCAATTCTGGTTTTCTGGTGGTTAATTGGAGATAAGAGTCTCATGGACTTTCCTGTCTGGACTGGTTTTAAACCGTGATCTTCAGATCCCAGCCTCCTGAGTAGTTAGGATGACAGGCGTGAGCCACCGGCGCCTGGCTAAGCACAGACTCTTGATTGCCTTGACAATCCAATGCTCCACCAGCAGCTTCAGAACCCAAGCCCAGTGCACCCAGGGCCCACCACCCTGACTCACAGACAATGGGTCCCGAAGGCATGTCCATAGTAGTTCCTTAGATCTGAGTGGGAGAAACTTGCCACAGCCCAGACACCTACAGAGCACTCTGTGGCCTTGTCACCCAGGCTCTGCACCACACACTGCCCTGAGATGCTGTGAGGTGTGACACAACCCCAAACCAACCCGTGCCCACACTTGTAGGGATGATTGACAGTCACTGCCCAGACACAGAAGAAAAGATCGGGCAAGGCCAGGAGTCTATGGAGGCCGGTGAGAGGGAAGGGCAGGAGCCATCCTGGGGAAAGAAAAGAAGGAACTGTGCCCAAGCCAAGGCGCCACGCTGTCTGAGCACACCCCATCACCTCATTGGATGATTACGACACGACTCAAATTCAAAGATAAAATTAGCACGGTGACCTCAGAGTATGGGACCTTTCTGAAGACCAGAGCTAGTAACTAGGCAAGTCAGACTCCTATAAAGCCACCTGCCAGGGGAGTAGATAAGTGAACCTTGAGTGAGATGCTGGGGGGGGGGGGGAGGTCTGGATTAGAGAGGAAGATCATTGGTGATGAGAAGGTCAAGAGGATGACCTTGAAAATGAGCTGATACAGCTGTAGTAATTGCACAGGTAAAACCAGGCCAGGAGGCCAGAACAGGAAAGCTGTGCTAACATGATCACTAAGGCCACTCACACGTCCAGGTGAGGAGAAGGGCGTCCCCAGCTGGTGTGTCATTACTAATATCCGCCAATGGGGCAGAAAAGCAGGGTGATGGGCAAATGGGGAACCAAAGAAGTGAGAGATCAAAGGCAAACACACAGGATGGCTGTGCGAAAGAAGAGAAAGAATGCAAAAGCAAATGCGGAGATCGCCTTTTTCCTCTCTGTTTATGAACGCCCATAATATTTAGTCTCCTTTACGATAGATCACGAAATGTTTGCCATTCCAAATATCCTCCTACTCTTGTTTAGACCACAAAATGTCAACAGCTGTATATGGGAGCCAAGCAGCCAGTGGCTGTCTAGGTTCTGTGGCATCCAGAAGAGGAAAAACACAGTCAAGTCCCACTTGTCTTCAGCCCCTTTGATCCATTCCCTTTTGTCCACTGACCTCAGCTGCCAATGCTACCGCCGCTACAGGGCCAAAGCCATGGCAGATGCACTATCTAGATCTATAAAAATCAATTAAATGGAAGAAGTAGGAAGGCAGATCTGTCAAATAAACCATCAAGGGACTGGAGGCAGGGCTTGAGTTCTGAAGCATTTGCCTAGTAAGAGTAAGGCCCTATGTTCAAACCCCTCCCCCGCCCCCACCAACAAAAACTTCCCTTGGGATCTTAAAAGCGAGTGACACTTCCGTTGCCGAGAGTTTTTGGCATTTCAGTCAGGGTAAGTGTCCAGGGATCTCTGAGTCCAGCCCCTCCACCATCTGCCCAGCTGAGCTATAGGTGCTCTGGCTCTTCAGTAGTCAGGACCGCTTAAGAGCCTGTGTGGGCCCTGGATGCCGGGAAGTCGCTCAGGATCTACCATTCTTTTAAAAAGGTTTGAAAAGATGCTTAACCATTCTATATACTTAACTTGAGATGGCCAGTGACAAAGATCATATTACAATTACATAAAACAGAGACATAACAATGACATAAAACAGAGACAGAGGGAGGGGCCGATGCCCCTCTGTGAGCTGCTTGGCCGACAAATGGGGGAATACCACATATTTGAAATGTTACTGCTATCAAGTTCTGGTATCTTATGTAACAAAACTAAATTGTTGATTGGCATGCTTCATAGAGTAATCAGTCCTCAATTCACCACAAGGTCTTACTTCTCCCTTGCCACAGAAAGAGGTCTGGATAGTTTTAGGAAAGCAGCAGTGGGAAATTCCACCCTCCTGCCAAGACGGTGAAAGGCCACCAGATGATTGTCAGACTCTCATGAAACTGACTTCATAAGACTCTGGAGCTTCTCAGAGTATAAGAAGGAATCTCAAAGATTCAAGGTCAGTGAAAAAAAAAACATAGATGACATACAGAGAAATCAGCTAAGCACAAATGTGAGCTTGTACTCTGGAAGGCTAGCATAAATGCACTAGAAATAAGTTTCCCCTTAAATGAAGAGGACAGAAGACAATCTCAGTGGGGCACCTACAAATCTAAGATCTAGATTCTTCAGGCTTGGCAGAGAAGGGAAACCAGTCATTCCCCCATCCTCTCCTCACCACCTCCATGGCTGGCCCTGTCTGCCCATCTCAGCTGGAGCTCACTTCGTCAGATTCATTCCCCTGCCTCCACCTTCTTCAAAGGCTTCTCCTCAGCTTCCTACCTCCCCTTTTCTTTGTCTCCTTCACTGTAATTGTTCCCATATTTTTCCCATTCCACTTTCCTTCTATTCTAAATCTTAAACTCCATGGCTTTTGCTCATTGTCAGTACATTGTCAGCACCTAATAGTATTTGGCTAAGGCAGATGCTCAGTAAGAATGCATAAAATCAGTAAACGAATAGGGAACAACTGAAATGGATGAGTCAAACACCTTAAAAGATCCAGAAAGATCTTCAAGTTGGATCAGAATGGAAACATCTTGGAATTCTGGTAAACTTCTTTCTACCAACATCACAGAGAAGTGGATAAACATAAGGACTCCCTCTGCAGAATCTGGCAGGGCCATAGCTTCATCTTCCAGAAAAAAAAAGGCAAACCCTTCTGACACAAAGGGTAAACAAAACCCACTTCTCACGCTCATTCCCCTTATTACCTTAGTCAAATTTCACCTGGCTCAATCCGCCTGAGCATACTCTCCAGCCACTTCCAGAAACTTTGCGACAAGGTCACTACCTGCCCTGCAGTTGACAAACTAGCTCTGTGAAATACCAGAAAAATTTGTAGGTTCCATAGGCCACACAGTCTCTGTCACAACCATTCAAATTTACTGGGGCAGGAAGGAAACATGACTGGGTTTCAATAAAATTTTAAAACCACCAATGGAGGGCCAGATTTAGGTCACAGGTTAATTCTGTATGCTGTCACACTTTCATGAAACTCTTACATGGACCCCATTATGTCTCCCCCCGAGTGAGGACAGCAGGCATTCCCAATGGGGCATCTACAAATCCACTCCCAGTGACCTGGGAACTGCTTTTATCCAAACCATAAATAATAGTCTTCATGGAATTCTGTAGAAAGTGCCAGAGTGGGGGGAGGGGGGTAAAAGCACTACCATATTAAGAGAAAAAAAAAAAAGAGTCAAAGAATTTCCTTAACAATCAACGAAGTTCTTGAAAAGGGGCCAGAGAACACACAGGGCTCCAGTTCTGAGCTTGAGGAACTGAAAGATTTTCACATGCCAAGAAGAGCTGCGCTCAGAACAAGGCCCCATTTGCCTCTGGGCAGAGGCTGGCAGAACAGAACACAAGCCAGCTCCCACGCCATTCTGGAGTTCTATTCCCTCCTGAAATAGCCATCCCACCTCCCTAAATATGCTCAAAATCAACCCAGTAATAGGAGCCTCAGAATGCCCCAGGTTCTACAACATCCTTAGCAAATGCAGGGGGTACCCACAATTGCTCCATTATGGAGAGAAAAAGAGCACTAAAAGAGACATGCCCAGGCAGGGGGAAAGCATCCAAATGGAAAAACCCAGAGCATGCTGAGAAGTAACAGAGCGCTCGGTGCTGAGCCTGGCTCCTGACACTTGCCTTCTGGGATTGAGTTATCATTCAAGATAGACTATAGAAGATGCTGGGCTGTGTTATCTGAGTTACTTTTGGACAAACATGGGTCTTAGTCAGCACTCTTTCACAATCAGGTTGTCTGAGGAGAACTGCATGAGTCACTAGCCTCACCCACCCCCTCCCTGGCCCCCAGTCCCCGGCCCCCCGAGACCCTCCTCACTCAGATAACTCAGGACAGATCCACCAAGCCTATAGCCAGATTCGGACAGCCAGGCCTTCAGAGGCTTGGATGGCAAAGGCCCAGTCCTGTCACCACTGCCCCACGTGACCCTGCTCTGAACTCCATGATCAAGTGTCAGCCTTCTGAGCTGTCAGCAGGCTCAGCAGTAAGAGAACCCTCAGCAAACAAAGCAGCCCAGCACCAAGAGGCTGCAGTTCAGCCACTTCAAACGGGTCTATGGGAGCTGCTGGGCCCAAGGTGGCCTGGGGCCGGAAGAAAACCACCTCAAGCCTGGAAGGCGATTTCCAAATATTTACCTCATGGCCGCATCAGGGAAAAGCATCCACAGGAGAACCCGCAGCCTCATCAGCACTTTGGAGCACCGGAACTAGCACAGCCCTTGTGTCCACCCAACTCCAGCAGTACAGTGGGCCCGCTCTGCGCTGCCTCTCCTCTCCTCACCTGAAAGCAGAGCAGCCCTGGGCGTTCTCCTCCCGACCCTCCCCTGCAAAGAGCAGCGTGAGCCTGGCTTTCTTCTGAGAAGATGCCCCAAAATGTATGCTTACCTGACAGGTGAGACAAATGTGTCCCTCATGCTTAAGCAGCAGCGGAGATAAAAGCTGAATCAAAACTATAAACGGGTTGGGCACCAATGGTTCACACCTGTATTCCTAGCTACTCAGGAGGCTGAAGTATAAGGATTGCTGTTCAAAGCCAGCCTGGGCATAAAAGGCCCTGAGACTCCTATCTCTAACTACCCAAAAGAGTCTTAAGCGGTGCTGTGGCTCAAGTGGTAGAGTGCTAGCCTTGAGCTGAAGAGTGAGGGACAGCGTCCAGGCCCAGAGTTCAGGCCACACAACCGGCAAAAAAAAAAAAAAAAAAGTAATTAAGAAAGACAATAATTGTGAAAAAGAAATGAAGAGGAAAATGGTATTGGAGTGGGATGGGACAGGCAGTTTATGAGGTTTGGCTACGTACGTTCTGGGGTGCCAAAGAGGGAACCTGAGGTAGGAGGTAACTGCAGCCCCGAAAACTGGGGCAGGGTGAGCGGGCAAGTAAGGTAGGAAGGTTCTGGAAGAAGACACAGGAGAGGACAGTCAAGGCCCTGAAGAGGGACAGCTGTGGAGAAGGGTGGGTACAGAAGGGAGTCCCCTCCCTCCCTTTACTGGGGTGATCTTAGTCAGGAGAACACTGGGAGCTGCATCATGCTTTCATGTCAAAGCCGCAGGCCACCATGGAAAGAATGATAGCTTCAAGAGCAGCTGTAACCCAGGTAACTTCCCCTCCCACCTTCTCCACCACCTCCCGGGGGGCCTGTCCTGGGCTCTGGCCTAAAGAGACCAAGTGGCCTGCTTTTTGTGGGGGCGGGGGTCAGTTGTGGGGCTTGAACTCTGGGACTGGGCACTGTCCCTCAGCTCTTCAGTTCAAGGCAATTCCTCTACCATTTGAGCCACAGAGCCACTTCGGGTTTTCTGGTGGTTTATTGGAGATAAAGAGTTCCATGAACTCTCCTACCTGGGCTGGCTTTGAACCTCGATCCTCAGATCTCAGCTTCCTGAGTAGCTAGGATTACAGGCATGAGCCACCAGCACCAGGATCTACTTTTTCATATCTCTGTTTCTGTCTAAACTGCTCGGGGAAAAGAAAAGAAAAGAAACTGCATGAACAAAACACTGCCATTGGAGGAAAGTTAGAAATATTTTGCACACATGGCCAGTGGCTCACATTAAACACATTTGGAAGTGGTTTGTATCCGCAGCTGAACTCACTTGCCCTCCAAGCTGCTTTCTATTAAGATGTTTACATGTGACATGACTCTACTTCCTGCGCTGCACACACACACACACACACACATACACACACACCCCTCAGGCCCACACTGGCCCCATCTAGGGTCCCCAGTTCCAACCCTAGGACAGGAGCACAGAAGGAGGCTGGCCAGTTTGGAGGGTGAGCCTGTCCGGGACACTCTCCTCCTGCGAGGGGGAGGGGCTAGCAGGCCAGGAGGAGGGGCCTGCTCCCTCAGCTCTCTGGGGTCTCCCCAGGCAGCACACAGAGAGACAAAGCCCAGCAGCTTCAAGTCCCTGCACTGCTAGAGGAGGAGGAAGTGTGAACCCAGTAGCTTCGAAGGCCGAGGCCCGGGCTCGGGCCAGGCCCGCAGCTGCAGCCTCGCTGGCTGGGCTTTCCATAGCAGCATCCAGCTGTGGCTTCCAGTTCCCAGGAGAGCACGTGCTCACCAGCCCGCCACGTGTCCACCCCACACGCTGGCCACGAGGTATGAACCCTGGGGCAGAAGGCCTCATCCAGCTGTCCATGGGAGAAGCAGACCTCCAGGTGAAAGGCTGGCTGCGGCTCCCAGCAAAAGGAGATACAGACAGCAAGGGGACGATGATGATGACAACAGGTGTCCACCCCGCCTTCTATTCCAGGGAGAGAGTCACGCACACTGGGCCCAGGAAGGACAATGGCAGTGAGTCGTGGGGAGATCTGCAACTGAACTCACTGAACTGGGGGGATGGGGCCCAGACTGACAAGCCACCAAGCCAGTCCTGGGGCCTGTGGACACGGCGGGCAGCCACGCTAACATTATCCTTAACTGGCCCTGGGGAGAGGCTGTCGTGGTCTTCCATACCAAGGTGGCGTCGGGAATGATTTTTCTCCTTGGAACCCAATTTCTGTGGACTCTGTCTTCTCTCTGAGTAGGCGCAAGCTAACGCAGATTCCCTTTACACCCACCTGGAGAGCCAGGTCCTGTCAAACAGCCTCATCACAAGCCAGACCCTCTCCCTGCAAAACACTTGTCAAAATGATGGAACAAGGCGGGTGCTGGTGACTCACATCTATAATCCTAGCTACTCAGCAAGCTGAGACCTGAGGATCACAGTTCAAAGCCAGCCCAGGCAGGAGAGTCCATGAGACTCTTCTCTCCAGTTAAATACCCAAAACGCTGGAAGTGGAGCTGTAGCTCAGGTGGTGGTAGAGCTGGTGCTCCAACTTGAACGAAAAAAAGCTAAGGGAGGCGCCAAGTTCAATCCCTAGCCCAGGAAAAGAAAACGAGGAGAGGAGAAGGGAGGGGAGGGGAGGGGAGGAGAGGAGAGGAAAAGGAAGTGAAGGGAGGGGAGGCAAGGAGAGTTGAGGGGAGGAGAAGAGAGGGAAGGGGAGGGGAGGAAAGAGAGAGAGAGAGGGCTGGGAAGTTGGCTCAGTGATAGAGTGCTTGCCTTGCATGCATGAGGCCCTGGATTCAATTCCTTAGCACCACATAAACAGAAAAAAGCCGGAAGTGGTGCTGTGGCTCAAGTGAGCTGGAGCTGAGGGACAGTGCCCAGGCCCGGAGTTCAAGCCCCATGACTGACCAAAAAAGGGGAGGGGGGGATAGAAAGGGGAGGGAGAGGGGGAGGGGAGAGGAAGGAAGGAAACAGAACAAAGAAAAGGCTGGAAGATGTGCTTTTTTCCCTCCCTACTCCAATCAGCAAAAAAAAAAAAGAAAAAAGGAAAGGAAAGAAAAGCAGTTTGGTGAATGGAAAGCAGGCTTTGTGTGAGTGTCTGTTGCAATTTAATATCCTTTCCTTTCCGATTCCACTCTGAACAGCCACATCAGCTCAATTTCCAGTTTCCAGCTCCTTTGTGTGGGGCTGGCAACACATGTCCAACAGCATGCTGCTGGCAAGCGCTCCACTCCCGGGGAGCGCGCGAGCAGCTCCAAACCTCTGCACCCCTCATCCGCTGGGATCTTCCACTCCGTGCCGGGACACGCCAGGGCAACACAGGCTCCCAATGGGAAAAGACTAGGCCGGGCAGACAGTGGCCCAGCCTGCGCCCACACATGCCAACACAGAATCACACTGTGGAGGGAGTGCCCACACCGGGCAAGCCAGCACCCGAAGCCCAACATCCCGCCTGCGGATGGCCGTGGGCTTCACGCTGGCCGTCCTCCATGGGCTCTCTGGGGCTGCAAGTCCCACAAGTGGCCACAGGCTCTGCTATTCTGGCCAGCCTCCTTCCGGTGTCCCCACCACATCCTGGACACCCTTTCTAGTGGTGTCCCTAAAGAAGGGTCAGCCTTCACACAGCTTACTTGTCAAGAGGCTCCATCCCATGCCAACACCAGGCTCCATCCCTGCCCTGGTACCTGGGCACTTAAGAGAACTGAGGCCTGGCTGGGATAATCAGGTGGAGCTGTGTGGCCTCAGACAGGTTACTAAGTTCTCTGAGCCCTGTTTCTTCCTCAGTAGAAAGTGACTAATGCAGCCATCTTACAGACTAAGCAACATTAGAGAGGAAGTCTGAAGCTGAGCACCAGTGAGTCACACTTGTACTGTTAGTTACTCAGGACACTGAGACCTGGAAGAACAAAGTTCAAAGCTAGCCTGGGCAGAAAAGTCTGTAAGATGCCATCTCCTATTAGTTAGCAAAAAGCTGAGCTGGAGTCATGGCTCAAGTGGTAGAGCACCAATCATGAGCAAGAATGCTGAGTAAGCATGAATCCCTGAGTTCAGGCACTGGTACCAGTAGAAAGAAAAAAAAGGAGGGGGGTGGGGAGAGGAGAGAAGAACTTGCCCAATTAGCTTGTGACCAGTGAACACATTTTAAAAGAAGTTGTCACTAGAAATTCCACAGTGACTGAGCAGAAATAGCACCTCATTGTAACCTGACAAATGGCAGTGGCTCACATGGGCAGGAAGCACACACCTACCCCGAGCCTCACAACACAACAACACAACAGCTCCCTGACCACAGGGCTTCAGAGAGGGCTAAGGGGACATGGCCAGGGAAAGGGTGTGAACACTCGAGCCTGTGCTCTTCTGGAAGGTTAGCTATGAAAGAGTCTGTGCTTGGACCTCAGCCTGGTGCTGTTTAAAAAGCAGGGGGGGGGAGGGGAGGACCCACAATCCTACTGCCCAAAGCGTGCACAGAGCTGTGTCCTCTAATGGGCCTGGAGAGCGTGGCTGGTCTCCTTGCCGCCAGCCAGGCGAGGTGATTGGAGACCCCTCCTGCTCTCTGAAGACTCCAGCTGAGCCCAGCTCTCCCTCCCACCTGAATGTGGGAAATCTCGGGGTGTGAAGAAAGCAGAAGATGCAGTCTCACTGCGCATAGCACGCATCGATTGAAATAAGACTCTGCAATCAATACAAGGGAGAATTTCCGCTGAGGCTCCATTAAGAGCTGGAAGGAGTTTCAGGCATGACGACCTTGCTAAACAAGTAGAGCAAAAATGACTCGGGGATGACATTCGAAGGGAAGGCATTTTCGTGGCCATCCCCCTGTGTTGGTGTGTGTAATGCTAGAGCTGGAACCCAGGGCCTTATCTACTAATCCAAGTGAGGCTAGCACTCGATCACCCAGCTACACCCCGCAACACAAAAGCAGCATTTCAAACACAGCAACACCCACCCTAAGTTCACCACCCAAAAAACAATATTTATGTTGACTCCCTTTTTTATAACCCAGTCACATACACATTAGCGTGTTACCTTCTAAAGGAAAGAAATCCACTGACTTTGTTTTAATTCAAAGTTCCCAAAACTTTGGTTTGAGCTGGGCATGGTAGCTCTTGTCTGTAATCCTGGCAATTTGGGAAGCAGACTGTGAGGATAGGGGTTGAAGGACAACAAGGTAGTATATTACTATAATCCCAGATACTCAGGAGGTGGAGTTAAGGACCACATAGGCAAAAAATTAACAATCCTCATCTCAACCAACAATCCAGGTGCCACAATTCACACCTATTAGCTCGGATACATGGAATGAAAAGGTAGGAGGATTATATACAGTCCAAGGCCAATTCCTAGGCAAATACAAGAGACCCTATGTGGAAAACAAAACAAAAAAGAATTTGGAGTGATAGGGTACTTGAGTTCAAAACCTTGGTACTGTCCCACCAAAGGCAAGAGAAGGAGAGGGAGAATGAAAGAAAGAAAGAAAGAAAGAAAGAAAGAAAGAAAGAAAGAAAGAAAGAAAGAAAGAAAGAAAGAAAGAAAGAAGAGAGAGAGAGAGAGAAAGAGAGAGAGAGAAAGAGAGAGAGAGAAAGAGAGAGAGAAAGAGAGAGAGAAAGAGAGAGAGAGAAAGAAAGAAAGAGAGAAAGAAAGAAAGAAAGAAAGAAAGAAAGAAAGAAAGAAAGAAAGAAAGAAAGAAAGAAAGACAAGAAGAAAGGAAGGGAGGGAGAGAGGACAAGAAAGAAAACAAAAGTCCTCTAATAATTTGGGAGGCCTGTTTGGATGGCTCATCCAAACCCAGCACCTTCCACACACATTATGAACACATGACATCTTTGTAGAGATGAACAAGGATTTGCAGCAGATGCTGCAGTATGAGGAAGAGGAGGAACACCCCATTTTCGTCACTTACCTACTAATTCTTTACAAACTATTGCTAGGCTTTTCAAACAGTTGGAACCCTGCTCTGAAACTCTCCAGTCTGGCAGCCAGCTTCTCGCCGATGACTCCTGGAGCTCTTCCTTCCTTCCCTCGGCACGGGCCCACACTCCTCAGGCCCCGGGCCCAGCGGGTCCAGCACTTGCCCTGAGAACCCAGGTGCCCGGAGAACCTCCACTCCCTTTGCTGCCTCAGGTTTGGCCACGGTTTTGTGTGTGTGTTTTTTTTTAAACAACTTTTAATAAGTGCACAAGGCTTACTACAATTTGTCTTCAGCTCTTTTTTCCTGTTTATGTGCTATTGAAGAATCGAACCCACGGCTTCATGCATGCTAGGCAAGCACTCTGCCACTGAGCCACCTTCCCAGGCCCTGGGTTTATGACTTGGGCATCTAAGAGCTGCACTCTGTGGCGGGGACACCGTTAGGGGGCACTGGGCTCACCTGGTGGTCGATTTTGATCAATGCAATGTCAGCCTTCTCGTCCACATCCTTGATCTTGGCCTCGTAGGTGGCTCCGTTCTTCAGCTCGACCTTGACCCGGTGCTTGTTGGTTACCACGTGGGCGTTGGTCACGATCAGCCCATCTTCTGACACGATGAAGCCAGACCCACTGGCCACCGGCACCTCCCTCTTGGAGAAAGGAAGCCTGCAACGCACAGGAGAGCAGTCACCCCTGACGCCCCTTCACGTGAACACTTCCACACACTGAGCACTTAAGACGATTTCTGGGCTATAGATAGTTTTGTGGGGAGACAATACTGGGGTTTTGAGCTCAGGGCCTCGCGCTTGCTAGGCAGATATCCTAGCACTTGAACCACTCTTCCCATCCTTTTTAGCTATAGTTACAGCTTTTACTCTTTTCAATAAGGTCTCCTGTGTTGGCACCGGGACTGGCCTTGAACTGTGATCCTCCTTCCTACAGGTGCATCCAGATAGCCAAGATCTCGGTTCTGCGAGAGTCACTCACATCTAAGGATCACTGCTTTGCAAACGAGCTCAGATAGCTTCAAAACAATGTTAAGCCAATTTTTTTTTGCAACATATCAAAAGAATTCCATTTAGGAAATATTATTTGGGAATCTCTTCAGAGCCAAAGATTCTTAAAATATCTGAAGGGCTAAGAATGTAGTTTAAATAGTCAGATGGAAAAATGTCCTGAGGGAGAAATGTGTTTTATCAGGGTGTAGAAATCTATTCAATGACATTTTGACACTTTAATGTGTTTCAAATATAGCTCCCATGTTTTGCTAAAGGGCAACATGTATGGGAGAGAGCCTCACAAGTTATAGAGAAGGAAAGAAGGAAAGAGAGAGAGAGAGAGAAAGGAAGGAAGGAAGGAAGGAAAAGAAAGAAAGAAAGAAAGAAAGAAAGAAAGAAAGAAAGAAAGAAAGAAAGAAAGAAAGAAAGAAAGAAAGAAAGAAAGAAAGGGAGGGAGGGAGAGAGGGAGGGAAGAAAGGAAAGAAAAGAAGGAAGGAAGGAAGGAAGGAAGGAAGGAAGGAAGGAAGGAAGGAAGGAAGGAAGGAAGGAAGGAAGGCAGGAAGGAAGGCAGGAAGGAAGGCAGGAAGGAAGGAAGGAAGGAAGGCTGCTTTACTTGCGGAACAACTCGATGTGAACCACAGCGGGAGCGATCTTCTCTACCACGTCAGCAATGAAGTTATATTTATGACGCAAACTATTGGGATCTTCCTGCCCTAAGAATGAAAGTAAAGACACAATCATTAATGATGCTGGGCCTTATATACATTAGTCACATATATTATGTATTATATATGTAATATATGTTATATATATATAATTTAGGGAAATATTTAACAAAATATGTTTGAGACTTATATACTAAGAATTCAAAAACGCCATCACAATAATGAGACCCAAATAAACACAGAGAGATGCCCTATTTGTGGTGTGAAGGTTTGCTATCCATAAACTTTTAATTTTCCCCAAATGACTCTGTAGCCAGCATGCTCCCAGGGAAAATCTCAACAGTTTTTTTAATAGAAATTGGTAACCCTGCTTCTAAAAGGTATGCAGAAAGGAAAGAACCTATCTCAAAACAATTCTCATGAAAACTGCCTTACATTCTGAGACTTTGCTTTGAAGCAGACACATTCTAAATAATGAGCATTAGTCACAGCAATTTACAGACACGGATCTCCTCTCACTCGGCTCATAAATGCTTTCTCTACTCATTCTTAACACAACAAATGGTCCATTAAATACAGCTAACATTTCCTATAGCTCTATGAGTTTAAAGCTGCCAGGATTTGATCCTAAGATAATGAATGAATCATGTCTCATCCTTGTAAACAACTAGTCAACTACACAACTTCATAAATGTTGCCTTCTTGGAGGCTGTTAATCTGAGGTTTACAGAAAATATTTTATAACCAGAAGTGTGGCTCAAATGGTAGAGCATCTGACTAGGAAGCATGAGGCCCAAGTTTAGGCCCCAGTAGTACCTTAAAAAAATCAATAAGGAATCAACCAATAAGCCAAGTTGTAGTGGCACAAGCCTGTCATCCCAGCTGTGCAGTCGACATAAATAGAAGGATCACTGTCTAGGCCATCTGGACAATAATGCATGACACTGCCTGAGCTTCAGAGATGGGCGGGTGGCTGAGCCCAACATTCCCAAATAGAAGCCACTAGCTCCCAGTGAATGCCACGTGGTTTCAGAGGGAGGCTGGCCTCTAAGCATCAAATCCCCATTCTGCCCTTCTACAGTTGTGGCACTGCAGACAATTGCTTTTCCGGTTGAGCCTCAGTTTCCCTTCCTAGAACATGGAGATGGAACAGCTCCTACTCCAGCACCTGGTGCATTCAACACCTCCAAGTGGATCCTCTCACATTTCTGAGAACTCCAAGAATCTCACTCTCTCCTTAGTCCCCCAAACACTGCACCCCATCCCAACCCTCACACGTGTCTATTTTTCCATCCTGCCTGCAATGTTTCATTTTCCTCCACTACAGCTAATCAAATCGCAGTAAAATAATACACCAATAAGAATAACACTACTTATTTATTGGGCATTCCCTATGGGCCAAGCACAATGCTAGACACAGATGTGACCTCTTAAGTCTTCCTGCAGGCCTGCATGATGGATCTCACAGTCAGTCTGCAAAAAGATGGAAACACAGAGGATAGGGGAAGGAAAGCCCATGGCTGAAAGTGTCAGAGCTGGCCAGTGGCAGAGGCAGAGGGATCCTATCCACTGAGAATTCCGCTCAGAGCTCCATGCTCTGCATCTGGAGCCTGGCCTCCCTTCTCCTCCTGCAGTCCCCTCAGCCCACACCATTGTGAGACTATGCTTCATACTTCCAGACCAAGAGATCAGGGCCAGGATACAGGATTAACAACTCCATCTTCCCTTCCAGCAAGAACCATCCAATTTCTCAGCAGAGTTGATAAAGTGCAGCTAATTTGGAAAACAGAACACAGTGTATTCGAGGGAAAAGAAATGAATCCTCCTTTATTCACAGGAACAGTGTGTTCCTCAAATTCAAATCAGTCACAAGAACAGACTGAGCACACCCTTGGCATTTTAAAGATCTGTCCTATATTCAGGACTGGCTATGGAATTTGCAGACCCAGTGCAAAATGAACATAGAAACTCTGTTGGAGTCAGGTGCCAGTGATTCACGCCTGCAATCCTAGCTACTCAGGAAGCTGAGATCTGTGGTTTGAAACCAGCTTGGACAAGAAAGCCTGTCAGACTCTTATCTCCAATTAACCATCAAAAAGCCAGAAGTGGAGCTGTGGCTCAAGTAGTAGGGGGCTAGCCTTGTACAAAAAAAAAAAAAAAAAAAAGCTCAGGGACAGTGCCCAAACCCAGAGTTCAAGCCCTAGGACTGGCAGTAAATAAACAAATAAGTCTATGGTTTTCTTTACAAATTATTAAGACTCTCAAGGCAGTGACAGAAGGGTTGTAAGATGGGAGGATTCTTCTAACCGCAGGACCCTGTGTGAATACACAGGCCGAAGCCCACAGACACCTCCCCACCCCCAACCCTACCTGCGTGTTTCAAGGTTGCCTGACCTTTTTTTTTTTTTTTTTAACTCCAAATCCAGATTGAGTGCTGAGTCACACTGGAAGTTTCCTGGGAGGTGCTGAAGTTATGGCTTCAGTCTGGGGAGCCCGGGGCCCACTGCTGTCTTCTGACAGCTCTAACACAGCACCTACCTGCTGAGGAGCAAGGTAGCACCCGCAGCCTCAGAGATCTGCGAGGCTGACCAGCACATGGCCAGCCTGGGCAAGAGTGCAACCTCAGGCTGGAGACTCCTTAAAGTTACAGTGGGCGGGGCGGTGGGGAGGGGGAGCTCGACTGGTGGGCTCGAAGGTCCTTCCTGCTCTCAAACCGTTCGTGTTTCTCATCCAAGTTCTTCACTGCCAAATACTAGCACAGACAGACATTCATACTTAAAGGACTACAAATAGGAGCACAGGCCAGTTCCAAGAGCTGTCAAGAGTCAGCAACAAGTATGGCGTATGGCGGCGTCATGCCAGGCTCTGCTCAGCAGAGCTCAGCTGGGGCAGGAGAAGAGGAGCGGCTGGCATGTCTGTGGGGATGGTGGGTGCTCCTCCCTGATACTGCAGGCTCAGGGAGGAGCCTGGCCATTGGTAACAAAAGCAATACAGGGCAGAAAGACAAAGACATGAAATGCATGGTGCCGCGGTCAGAAATGAAGGCCGGTGTGGGGAACAAACACCCATTCACTGCTGAAGGACCAGAAACCACCTTGAGTACCTGAGGTCTGGGGCAGTGCCTGCTGGGACCAACCCCCTACTACTGTGAGCCCAAAGTCCTTCCTGAAAGAGTCTGGACAAGCCTCCCCAGCTGTCTGCAGACTCGAATGAGCAAGCGCTCTCTCATTGGCAAGGGAAGTATAAGCAGGGAAGGCAAATACAGCAAGCCTCAGCAGGGTGTTAAGGAAATCAGGAGTGATCTTTGGGCAAGGTTTTGGGGTGGGACACTCTTCCAGCTGTCATCAGCATCTCCCAGCGGCCAGTACCCCAGCAGCGGACCCGTGGGAGGCCCAGGCTCCGGTGCTCTATCCTCCAAGGGTCTGCAGCCACCGGCAGGTCTTGAATGTAGCCCCTCCCCCCATCTACTGCCATGAGAACACATGCTCCTTCTCACTCTTAGGCTGTCTGAGAACCAATGTCTTACATTTCTCTTTGATATTCCCATGATCACTAGCATGGCCAGATGAATAGCAATTGCAAAGAGATCTTAAATAAATCCAGGCTCACAATCAGATCAGGACTCTGGGGTGCGGGGCAGGTCCCTTCTGCAAGGGTTTATCTGTCTGTTCTCCTCCCTGTCCAGAACCTTCACAGGTACCCAGAGCAGCCGAGGCTGGATCAGATGCTTGGCCAACTCTTCCCCCGTGTGCTTGTTCTGGCACCATTGCCCAAACCAAAGCTCCCTGCCCCGCCCCACCCCCAGCACCTCTGACAAGGGTGAAATCACCAAAGAGACGCACAGAGCAATGAGAAGGAGGAGGATGGGGGTGCTGGTGAGCACGCTGAGTGCTGGTCACTGGGGTGCGAGAAGAGAGGAAGGGGCCTGGAATGTTGGTCTTAATGCTGACTCTGTGTCAGGGTGCAACTCTGGCCGAACACAGGAAGAGGAGGCCCACAGGGCACACCTGCCCCAGGTGTGGGTGGCAGGCTGGGGCAGGACCAAGAGGCAGATGTGTAGCTGAGCGGACAGCTGCCAGCACACATTCACAGAGGGAAAGCGCAATGGCATGATTTTTCCCTTCGCAAAGCTAGCTCCCTTTCTGAAGTTTCTTGCTAAACTTGACAATGGCCTGAGAAGCACAGGGCAGACGGCCAGATGAGCTGGGGGGAGGTGCAGAGGTGGAAAGAGGCATGAACCACACAGAGACTTGTTGCATTCTCTCCTCTTCCAGAGAACTTGGAATTCTTCTGCCTTGAGTGGTGGAGAGAAATCAATCTAAACAAGTTCCTAAAGGCTAATGAGGCAGAAAGCACAAAGGAGGTAAGAGTTCCTGCTTGCCAGAGCGTTTGTCTGGAGGGGGGAGAAAACACAAAAAGCATAATCCAGGGAGTGCAGCAAGGGCGTCTGGAGAGATTCCTTTGCTCCGTGTGCCTGGTCTGGGCGGCTGCATTCTGTCTACCCCACTCCATTAAATTCCAAGGAAACTCGTCAGCATCGGCCAGACCCGCCTCTGCGCAGGGCTCAGGCATGGACGCGGCGGAAACAGAAGTGAGATCTTGCACATGCCAGGACCCCCATTTGACCAGTGCTGCAGCTGCGGATCCAGGGGCACACAGACCCTGGTGGGCACAGAGGAGCCCGGGCACAGAGGCTTTCCTGAGTCCTGCAGAAAAAAAAAAAAAGCCCAGGACAGACAGAGGCTGAACTGTACCCAGAGTGGCCAACAGAAGCCTAAAATAACCCTGAAAATCCCATGCGTCACGGGAGCCGCCGTGTGCCAATCAATGGAAGACAAGAACTAGAGGAAGAGATGCTGCTCCGGGGAGGGGTTCTAGGTGCCAAACTCCACAGCCCAGACCCTCAGCCACAATTCAGCTGGGCATCGGTAACTCACGCCTGCAATCCTAGCTTCTCAGGAGGCAGAGATGTGAGGATCGTGCTTCAAAGCCAGCCCAGGAAGGAAAGTCTGTGAGACTCTTACCATCAATTAATCACCAAAAAGTTGGAAGTGCAGCTGTGGCCAAAATAGGAGAGTGCCAGCTTTGAGTGATAAAATTCAGGGAGAGAGCCCAGGATGTGTTCAAGCTCCATTACTGGCACACACACACACACACACACACACACACACACACACACACACACACACACACACACACACACACACACACACACACACACACAGATCCAGAATTCATATATAATGAGAGGATTTTATTTTTCCAAGATTAAAAATTGAATGATAGAGTAAGACACTGTCTTCCTGTTTTCCACATAGAAATAAAGAAAATTCAGGAGGGTTTCTTGTGACCTCTTTCTTTCCTTTTAATGAATAGCGGAGGAAGAGGAGGTGGAGCTGGGAAGCCTGACCTTGATTTCCAGCCCACACTGGCACTTCCAAGCACTGGCAGCCCCTCTCTTTCCGGTACAGTCTCCCAGACGCTCGGCTCTGAGTGGGAAAAGTTCACTGGATGCCAGACCTCAGACTGTGATGCTGGCTGAGGGGGGAGGTTCTGAGCGGCGAGCAGTGGCTATTTGCAGGGCTGGGCCAAGGCTACAGAAAATGGTGTAGACCAAGTACAGGAACTCCATCTCCCCCTAACAGGCCACCTTAGGACCAGCTCTGTGGGGATACCTGGCCAGATGGCCGTCAGCCCCTAACTGTGCCTGTGATTCAAAGGCTCAGCCTTTGGAGGTTCCCCAGAACCTTCTCAGTCTCAATGGCAAGACAATGAGATGGTTGTAATCTTTGTTTGCCTGGACAAGGTAAATGCTCAGGTCTGGTCAGAATCTTGCATGTGGGGGTCTTTTTCACGCTATTTGAATGTGTTAGAAGGAAGTTTCTGATTGAGTCCAAGGCAGGATTTTTTCGGAAGACTCTAAACGCGCAGCATGAGGTGTCATCTATTCTTATCTTCAGGGAAACATCTGACCACTTGGTCCACAACATCATCCACTTGCCTCTGGCTCCTTCCTGACCTTCACAGATTCTGTCTCCTCCCCTGGGCTGTCTTCCTGCTCTGACAACTCTAGTTGTTTTGTCTGGGGCTGAAGGGCGTTCAGCCTCTGAATCCTCTAGCCTCCAGCACAGGACCAGGAGGCAAGGCAGGAGAGGCTACCTCTCTGGGGCTGGAGGGAGGGCCAATTCTAGAGCCTAAAGAAGATGAGAAGACTGCTGCTATATCCAGGAGGAGGCCAGAGCAGCCCCCGGTACCTACTTGCTGATGAGCTTCTGCCCTGCGGTATCCAAGGGGACAGTGAGGAAAACTTGCACACCTGAGGCAGCTGTCAGAAGTTGTCTGCTTCCAGTAAGAAGTGTAAAAGTGGGCCTAGGACCCCAAAGCAGCCACTTCCCCTTTCTAGGCCTCAGGTGATGAAGAGGAAGCCATGCCATTTCTGACCTCTTTTCCAGCTCCCCCAAAATCAGATGACCTAATAAATCTAAGAAATGCGTTTCCCGATGTTTTCTGTACTCATTTTTAATGCCGATGTACTGAGGCAAGTGCTCCAGTTTCTCCTGGCAGGACCATCAGCTCGGCCTGGGCAGGTCAGGTCTTCAAAGTCACTTTCCTGCTTTCCCTGCAAGAAGAGGTGTGGTCTTCCTACAACCACACAATGGAATATTTTTCTGTCATTAAACAAGGATGACGCACCAGCACATGCTCCCTCGTGGATGAAAAGATCATGCTCTGACAAACCGGTCACAAAGGAGCACCGCTGCACGCTTCCACTTTCAGGAAGTGTTAGAAAAGGCAAATCCACAGACAGGAAGTAGGCTGACGGTTCTCTAGGGCCAGGCAGGGAGGACCGCTAATTGGTACTGGGTTTCTTTTAAGGACTGATGAGAATGTTGTAGGGTTAGTAAAACAATAAAGTTGTGTATATAAAAAACACTAAATGGTCAAGTGTATAGTATGTTAAGAACCCCCTTGATAAAGCTGGCATTTAAGAAGAAAGGAAAAATAATAATGTCCATTTCTTTTTGATTTTTAATGTTAACTACTGAAATTTTGAAGGTATTTGTGTGGTTCATATTGTACTTCCCTCTGAGTGTAAAAACCATGTGAATAAACATTTTTCACTTCTCAAAGCAAACAGAAACAGTCTGGTCTCCACATGCGTTCTGGACGGAGCTGGCATCTGGGAGGTCCCATGTGGTAAAAGTTCTGAGCTGGGCACACAGGGACTCAGCTCCTCTGTCATGTCTGGGCTGGGCCCTAGAACCTTCACGCCTCTGTCATCTTGGGTTCCTCACCTAAAACCTGAGTGTTGGACCAGATGAACTGACAGCCACACGAGCCCTTCCAGGAGGGGGAGTCTGTGCTCACTCACCCCCAAGAAAATCCCAGTTTTCAAAGTGCCCATTCTATCCCAAACGCTGGCAATGTCCGTTTAGCCAGGGCCATCCACCAACCGAGCAGAATGGCTGGTCTGGAGCCATCATCTCCCGTTTATCCCAGAGGACTGCTTCTGAGGGAGGCAGGGAGAGAGGTCGAAATTCCATAGCTGGTGGAAACAAATATTTCTCCAACCCTTTGGGAAAATCATTTGGACTATTACACCAGGAGCCACAGAAAACCTGTATGCCTCTCTCCAGTAACTGTGATTCCTGGTATCTATCCTCACAAAGGAAATCAGGACATCAAGATGGTCAGGAACACGAAACTCATACTTCAGTACTGATCACCGTCACAACCACAGCCCAAATGGAGACGGATAGGAAAACAGCGGGCAAAGAAGCTACTAGAATGATAGTGAGGCAACAACTGTGAATCTTTTTTCTTCTCTATTTTTGATGCATTTCTAACTTTAAAAAAGACTTGTCAAAGTACAATATCAGATGTGAAAGTGTATTTCCCGTATGGAGAAAAAAAATGAAAGAGCCTTTATGGTAAGAGGAAAGCCCCAGTAGATGCACCCCCAAAGAAAACAGAAACACAGCTTAAGACACTGAAGCATCTCAGCCCTGCTTCATCAGGCATCCACTGTGAGCTTCTGCACATTTTCCCTGCACTGAGACCACTGTAATTACCCTCTAAAAGCCTCCAACCTCTGGAAGGGAAAAGCCAGTCATCATACAGATTGCTCTGTGGCCATCTTTTAACCCAAGGCAGAAGTTTTTGGAAAAAATAAAAGGATGGAGAAACACTATATTTCAAATCTCACAGGATAAACTTGCAAGGACCTAACCTCTTGCACACACCTAATCATTCCAGCAGGAAGTGGCTGAGCTGGGTTTATGGGCTCTGTCCTGGGTCCTGGAATAGACTCTCAAATGGTACCCACTGATGAACTATGCAGCTGGGAACGTCAACTTCCCTTTAGGTACCTCAGTTTCCCCATCCATAAAGTGAAGGAGATAGGACCTAAAGGACCCTCTACCTTCCCAAAGACTCTCCTCACTACAAGCCAGCTGGCTGGGTCCGGCCACACATCAGTGTCTCTGGAGGGAAGAAGAGCCTTGTTCCACAAGAGTCAAGAGCACTCACAAAGGAGGCGCTGATGTGGTTAGAGATGCACTGTGGGAGGCAGGAGCAGCTATTCTGCAGAGAATGGAAAGACTCTGTGGTGACCAGGGACCAATAGGGGAAAAGGCTGCCGATGGGAGTTTTGAGCCCCCTACAGATAGAAAGACATCAGTGGGCGTGGCCCCTCTCCAGACTGGCTCCACCCTTGCCCATCCCACTTACCCACTGGCCTTAATCCAATGAGCCCAACCATACTGGGCTATGTTCCTCACAACCCAAAAATGTCAAACTGCTGGGGAAACATCAGACTAGGATCTAAGGGACCTCAGCCCAGGCAAGTATCAAATCTTCTTATTGAATATCCAACAGAATAAATCTTGGGAAGAACAATAGACAAAGACCACAGCCTGAGCATGGAGGAGCAGCTGGCCTCCCTCATGCAGGCCCAGGAGATGTCTGCGGGCTCAGCAGAATAACTGCGATGCTGTTGTTTTGGACCAAGGTGTTGCACCTTTGGAGATAACGGTAATGAACTTGGCCTCTGGCCACTCTTAAACAGTCCAACTTAGTCACGTTAGCCAAAAGCTATCTATCATATCTCGTATGCCTGCTATGGTTTGAGCGTGTCCTCAAGGGTTAGAAGTTGGTCCCCAGCTAGTTCACTGTCATCTCAGCTACATGGAAGACTAAGATGGAACGGACTGTGGTTCTGGGCTAGCCAGGTCAGAAAAGTCGAAGCTAAATATGGTGGCATGCATGAGAGGACACTCTCAGCTACAAGGAGAAGTGGAGAAGAGGTAGACTGTGGCCCAGGCCCAGGCAAAATGTGAGACTCTATCTCAAAAACATCCAGTGCAGAAAAGGGGGGGAGGCATGGTTCCCCAGCAGAGGGCCTTCCTAAGGACCTTGGTTCAAACCCCATCACCACCAAGGAAAACCTAAAACACAGAAATCACAGAAAGTATGTCCTCAGATCAGAATGAAATTAACCTAGAAAGTGATAACAGAAAGATGAATTCTGTCAGCCAGACCTCCAAATACTTGGAGACGCGACAACATGCTTTGAAACACGAGTCAAAGAAGTCTCAAGTACAGTTTGGCAGTGAGACAGGCCTGGGTTCAAATCTCACCTCCTACTGAGTGGGATAGCATGGATGAGTCATAACCCACCTCTTGGAGCTTCATCTACTTCATGGCTGGGTAACAGGGATGATGCCCCTGCCTTCCTGGGTAGCCATGAACAAGAATGAAGCAAGACACAATTAGTACAGTGCCCAGCACCAGAGGTGACAGCTCCCCAGCTGTGTGGGTGACATTTCCCATCTTAACTGTCCCAGAAACACAGCGCCCCACCAGATGTCCCTCACTCTGGGCCAATGAAAAGCAGATGCGCTGAATGCTGAGCCTTCACTCCTCCATATCCACCTGGCAGCCATCTGCCCTGGACAAGTCCAGCTGGCAGAATCTGTGCCCGTCTGTCCCCACCAAGTGGTGACTGCCATTTTGAATACTGGCACCCAAGAGAGAGCGCTCATCTTAGTCCCCGGGTGTGAGACGTGCTGGGGAGGCAGTCTCATCTTGCCCAGGACTGTGCGAAAGGGAATGATCCGGACAGACTCAGCCACACAAAGAGAAGTGTGGCTCATCAGGCAGGCCGCCCATCAGCTCCGCACATTGCACAACCAATGAGGAAGACGTTCCTAAGGGCTGAAAGATTGCACAAGGCTCTGACTCATTAAGACAGAGGTCATTCAAATTTGAAAATGATCAGAAATTCCAGCCACAACAACATACCCTCAGGGACCTTCATGCACGGGGGAGATGTGATTCTCTGTCACACAACATGTTTGTGAAACACACTTACTCGACAATTTGTCCTAGGAATGCAAATAATAGAGTATTCGTGCTCTGTCGAGCTGTTTTTTTTTGTTTTTTTTTTTTTTTTCTGTTTGTAAGCTATGACAAGTCTTTTCCTGAGTGATTCCCAGAACACAGAAACCAGACGAAGAGTCATTGGAGAAGGTGTCAGAGCTTCTACCCACTGCCATCTCCTGGGTATCACGGCCTCTGGGGAGCGCTAAGGAGCAGACCTGTACCAGACTCCCAGCTGCTCTAGACAAGCAGCTCTTGGTTCAAGAAAAGCCACAGCGTTCTCAAATAACAGGAACGACAGCCAGGGGTATGTGCTAAGGGGTGACAGAAGAGTGGTACCTGTGGTAAACACGCTCCCCTGTGACGTTCCCCCTCACCTCATCCCCAGGGGACAAGGACATCACAGCACTCTGCCCCCGAGCTGACTCTGGTTTGGGCACTGATAATGATGGCAAGAACTAGCACTATGATAAGCCAGTGGCAACAGAGTGCTAGAAACGCGTCAGCACTTCATGAAATGAGGTCCTTCTACCTACCCCACATCCCACCCCCGAGGTGTGTATATTACAACTTTACTGATGAGGACACTGGCTTGGAAATGAAGTCACCCATCCAGGAAAGGATTTTCTGACCCCAGAGGCCCAGTATACAAGGAAGGTATCTTAAGATCTGCAAGGGCTTTGATACAAAGATCACCAAGTCTGGGGACTTTCTGAGTTGAAGCACTGGGGCTTAAACTCAGCTTTTTCACTCAAGGCTAGCACTCTACCACTTGAGCCATAGTGCCACTCCCACTTTTTTGGAGATAAGCATTCTCACAGACTTCCCTGCCCGAACTGGCTTCAACTCAGGACCCTTAGATCTCAGCCTCCTAAGTGGCTAGGATTACAGGAGTGAACCACTTCAGAGAACCCAGAGGCAGAGCGACCCAGGACCCAGGAGGAGCAAGAGATGCAGTAGATCAATTGCTGATTTTCATCTGGGCTCATGACATTCCGCTCTGGGGAGTGGACATGTGATCCCACATTCTCCCAGGGACTTCCAACAGCCAGGGTAAAGCCAAAGGAAAGGCATCTCCAGATAGAGCTCCATCTATTTAGTGCCAACCTTGTTTTCAACCATCATAATTTCAGAAAAGAGAAATGTTCTTGGGGCAGCCAATGGCCGTCTTCAGGATAGATGCAGTGACCTTCAGAGAAGTTTCTGTACAGGGTCACAGGCCATTCCGACCTGGTCCCCTTATTGCTGAGGCTCCAGGAGCTGGGGGTGGGGGGTGGAAGGGGGGGCTGGTCATCAGGTCAGGGCCAGGTGTCAGCCCTCCAGTCCCTCCCCAGCCAGCCTTCCAAGGAACCCTTAACCACTGCCAGGCCTTCTCCTTCACACTAAGCCTGACCAGAGCTATTTATTCACTAGAAATATAAGCTCATGGAAAGTCTGATTTCTGAATCCAAGGCAGGAAATTTGCCCAAGATCACACAGCTCCAAACAGACTCTGAGTTCAGCCCGCCATGCCAAGGCCTCTGGCTACTACAGTGAACTCATGGTCAGCCATGGCCAGTCTATTTACAGCCCTCCCGGATGGGATGAAATAAATCAATCACTTGGCTGCTGATCCCGTGCACTTACTAATTTCATGCTACCTTAATACTTTAACTCTTGGTCAAACCATCTAAGAAGTCTAAGAAGATAATCAACCAGAGTGAGAAAGTCTTGCAAACAGCTCTCAAAAGATCTGAGTGTAGCTGGGCACCCACTGGCTCACACCTCTAATCCTAGCCACTCCAGAGCCTAAGACCTGAGGACCGCTGTTCAAGGCCAGCCTGCACAGCAAAGTCTGTGATACTCTTATCTCCAATTAACCTCAAAAGGCTGAAAGTGGAGCTGTGGCTCAAGTGGTAGGGCGCCAGCAATCAGGAAGCTCAGGGACAGAGCCCAGACCCTGAGTTCATGGCTCAAGAATAGCATCCCATCCCACCCCACGAAAAACAAACAAACAAGACTGCCTGCTTCCAACTTTCAAATGACTGAAACTTAAAGACTGGCCCTTCCAACCCTGCCCTAAGAGGAAGCCTGGTCCCCCAGACAGTTATTTTTTAAGTGACAAAAGATGGGTTCGAACTGTCACTAGTGGAAATGACTTTGGGCAAGTATAGCACATGACAAAGAACAATGTGACCCATGGGTAGTGAGTGACTATATGTCCCAATGGGTTAAAATATGAACTCCCTGGAGACAGGGAGACATCCCCAGAGACCATCAGGTATTCAACTAGAGATGATTACTTGCCCAAACCTTGAATAATAGAATCACCTACACAAGACAGGTTTTACAAACAGTCCAAGCCTCCAAAGATAAGCTATCTATTCTGTGGTCTTCCCCTCTGTGGAGGCTCTGGGAGATCCCAGGACTCAGGGCTACTGGAAACCTCCCTGCAGGGAGCGTCTGGGTGTCTGTCCTCCACTGATCCTTGCCTGACCTCTAGGCTTGTCAGACATCTGTCTGGGGCAGGATGGGCCTTCCTGCAGTGGGAGGAACGGACAAGGGTCCTACTATCAGGGGAGTGTTTTCCAGGGCTCTTTTCTGGCTGCAGAGCTCTGCAGCATCTCCTCATCCTGGCTGGTCTTTGGGAACATCTGGGCATCTGGAAGGGTTGTGCCCTTCTCAAGGGACTCTGGTTTGGAGACGTCTTTACTGAGCCCCTTCTCCCCTTGCTCTCCGTGGCAGGACTGCACAGATGGAAGCCGGTAACCTTGTCCTGAGATGCCTGTGCTCACCCACCGAGCAAGAGCTGGGCTCTGTCCTGCTTCGCCTCAAGGCCATCCTCGGCCATCTGGAGCACTGTTTATTCCAGTATTAGCTGAGGCTTAGCAGGA
Source organism: Dipodomys merriami (assembly GCF_024711535.1). Taxonomy (NCBI): domain Eukaryota; kingdom Metazoa; phylum Chordata; class Mammalia; order Rodentia; family Heteromyidae; genus Dipodomys; species Dipodomys merriami. The sequence goes on along the minus strand of NW_027205048.1, from coordinate 12,598,293 downwards.
GTTGGCTTATAATCTCCGTTGCTGTGTCAACAGCACTGAGGGTGGTTGTGAACAGAGCTCTGGACCAGATGCATAGGTTCAAGTCCTAAAATCGGTACTGCTCTGTGACTGTCTCCCATCTGTTACCCGGGAAAGACGAGAGCACAAGCACTGGCAGGAGGATCAAAGGAACTGGGAACTACATGCTTGGCATTTAATAAGCATGAACTAGTACATTTAGACCTTACTATTACTATTACCCTATTTCTCATCGCAATTCCTTTCTTCCTTTTTCATTCTTCTCTCCATTTTTTAATTTTTTTTTAAATTTTTTTGTCAGTCACAGGGGTTTGAACTCTGGGCGCTATCCCTGAACTCTTCAGCTCAAGGCAAGCGCTTGAGCCAGAGAGCCACTGCCGGTTTTCTGGTAGTTAACTGGAGATAAAAGTCTCATGAACTTTCCTGCCTGGGCTGGCTTTGAACTGTGATCCTCAGATCTCAGCATCTGAGTAGTTAAGATTACAGGTGCAAGCCACTGATGCCTGGCTATTTTTTTTTAATGCTTTAAGTCAGGGTTTGCCATGTGCTATGTGGCACAGTCTGGCCTCAAACTTGAAATCCTCCTCCCTCAGTGCTAGCTGGGATTACAGGTGTGCTCCACCATGCCCAGTTTCTGTTTTTTTAAACTGTCCTGCTCAGGAGAGTGGATGCTGATAGGTTTATACCCTCTGGGATACAGTATAATTTCCCACGTCCCATCAGCAGCACTGATTCCTGACATCAAAAACGTGCCTTCATTCCCAAAACATGTTTGGAGACCTTCACCAGCAACCTCGTGACACAGACAAAAGTGTTATATTATGAATGGTCATGCTTCCTCCACCCCAACTTCCTAGTGTGGCTCCCTACCTCCTGTAGTAGTCACACACACACACACACACACACACACACACACACACACACACACACACACACACACACACACACACACACACACACACACACACACAGCCTCCTCACCCTCTGCCCAGATTCTGCTCAGAATCTCTCAGTTCTCAGTCTGCATCTCCTCCTCTTCTCCTCAAAGGACATCTCGTGAAAGGCCTCCGGATCCACCCAGCCAAAATCTTCACCCTGGGGTCCTCGGCTAGCTGTGATGTCAAGTTACCTGCCCTGTGCACCAGCTGCCGAGAGCTGGAACAGAACTGAGGTTGGAAGAAAAGCTGCTGGTTCCCAGCCTCGGGTCCTGGCAACACCTCCTCCAAGTCAGAGCCCAGCACCAGATGGGAGCGAGGGGCGCCGCCGCAATGCCTTCTGCTACACAAGGATGAGGCAGCTTCTCTTCTGTTTTCTTTTTGGTCCTGGTACCAGGGCTTGAAATCAGGGGCTTCATACTTGCACTCAATTTTCTTGCTCATAACTTAGTACTCTAACTGCTTGAACCACATCTCTAGCATTTTGCTGGTTGGTAGGAGATGGGAGTCTCGCAGACTTTTCTGCCGGGGCTTCAAATCAACAACTTCTTGGACTTAGTCTCCTAATTAGCTAGGATTACAGATATGAACCATGGCACCCTGTTTTCCTGTTTCTTCTTTCATCCATCCATCCATCCATTCACTCATCTACCCACATACTTATTGAGTAACTTCTAAGTGCCAAGTAGACAGATTCACCAACAATGTGGGATATGCCAGAAGGCTCAATAACTATTTGTGAAAGCAGGAGAGACAGGTGGACTGGCTCTGTACCCCACAGCACCCTCGTTCTTCTGTACCCCCTCCTCACACTAGCACCCTCGGGGGGCAGTGGGAGCCTGCTGGCCAATGAGGGACCTGTTTCTTCACAGGCCAGCTCAACCAGCCAAGTATTTGGACTCTGCCAACTCAGACCTCATTAAGTGACTTTACTTCCTTCACTGGCAATAAATGAGACAGTTTACATGGTTCCAGCAACTTAGGACCTCGTGCAGCGAGACTACAGACAGTAACAGATGCCTTGTTTTTGACCAAAATATGCTTTTCTAATGTCATCATCGCCCACAGAAACACAGTCACCTGAACACCCATCCTGAAGCACTGTGCACCCCTGCTAGGGTTAGTCCTGCACCAGGCTTCCTCTAAGCTTTCTTCACTCAAGAACACCTCCACACACAATGCAGCCCTTGCCCTCAGCCTTGGGACTCTGAGCCACCAGCTTGGCTAACTCCTGGTTTTACTCCAAATGTCTCCTGCAGCACCTACCACCAACACAAGCCTTGGACTCTGCTGTGCTGTCCTTCACTCTCCACCATCCCTAACAGGAGGTCCATACTGGCCCCTTGGGAAGCTCTTTGCTCAACTGCCTTGAGATTAAGCCCTGGGCTGGTACTAAACCCTGGTTCAATTCTAGTGCTGGTGGTTCATGCCTATAATCTTAGCTACTCAGGAGGCTGAGATCCAAGAATCATGGTAAGAAGAGCCATGAGACTCGTATCTCCAATTAATCACCAGAAAGCTGGAAGTGGAGATGTGGCTAAAGCGATAGAGTGCCAGTCTTAAGTGAAAAAGCCCAGCAACAGTGTGGTCACAAAAAATATAAGTGAGTCATTCTTAGTTCCACTTCACATGAAACAGGAAGGAGGGCAGAATCATCCTATCCATGAGTCTATAAAGACCCACTGAGGTAAACAGGGGAACTCACCTGGCACACTGTGCCAATAGCACCATCTGGTTAATGCTGGTAGGTGTGCATCTGGATTGCTAGGCTGAGCCTGGGCTATGCTCCCTTGTTAGTATCCCACAACGTCCCATCTCTCCATCACTCTGCCACTTTCCTGTTCATGGGAGTCAAACTGTCGCAGGTCCTAGGTGGTCTGCTGGACCATATTTGGATTGAAGAAAGTCTTGGCAGTCCTGCAGGACTGGGCTCTTGTGTCCCTGTCTCCACTGAGGAAACAGTTCTGGGTCTGGGCAGCAGCTCTGTGGCTGAGGCCAAGCCCTGGCTGGCCGCTCCCCATGATGCCAGGCTGGCCGGGGCTGAACTCCTTATTGTTTTTCCACAGGGCACCTCTGCAGAGCCAGATGCAGGGCTCCTGAAGGTCCCCAATGGGCTGGGCATTTCTCCACAGTCCTCCACCCATCACCACCACTTCCCCACCAGAAAGGATCACAGGTTGTGACAGAGATGCCATACAGAAGAGGGAAAAGTGGCGCATTTCTTCCAAGTCCCTAACCTGCCCCTCCTCTGCCTCTTCAAATTTCAAGGTCCAGAGGCCCAGGATGAGCTTATTCAAAAAGAGCCACTTGAGAGAGAGTCAGGGAGAGAGACAGAGAGAGACAGAGGGCACCACTTGGTTTTGTAGGGCTGGCTCTAGAAACAAAGACAGGCAGCAAAGCCTCCCTAAACCGGTCCCCACCTGGGGCCACCATCTGAAGAGAGTACAACTGGCCAGACTATTCCTTTCTCCAAAATGTTATTTTTCACAGCGGAGAAACTACATTTGAATACATTAAAGAAGTAGAAGGGAAAGCACAACAGAAGTTCCTGTGGTCCCCAAACCAGACTTTCTCTCCTCCCTAGGTTTGTTTACACTGCTATCCTGATCTGTGATCCCAGGCCGGTCACCAGCTGGGAGGTCCCGGCACTGCCTCCCGGGGTCGCTGTGCAGAACGCGCGCTGGGCGCCCGCAGGCACGCGGAACCCACTCGCGGCTGGACACAACCGAGCTAGGCTCCAAGGGATCCCGCGGGATGCTCCCTCCTCGGGACCTGGCCTCCTCTCCCAGCAAGCGGGTGCTCGCGGCTCCCCACAACCCGTCGCTGTCCCTTGGCTCCCGCCCTGCGCGGGGCACAGGCCCGGGCAGGGATGGGGAGATGGGACCGGCCTGGGGCGCAGTCAGGGTGGGGATGGGGAGATGGGGCCGGCCTGGGGCTCAGTCAGGGTGGGGATGGGAAGATGGAGCCAGCCTGGGGGGCAGGTCAGGGCCAGGATAGAGAGCCGGCCGGGCCGGCCCGGGGCGCAGTACCTTGGCCGCAGGCGCCCCGCTGCAGGACGATGATGGGCGGCTGTCGCAGCGCCTCGGAGCGGCGGCTGGCGGCGCGCAGCTGGCACAGGTTGGCGTAGGTCTTGGCGTCGCTGCCGCACACCGGCTCGCTGCTGGCGCACACGCAGAGGCCGGCCTGGGAGCGCCGCCGCACGGTGGCCGAGGCGGGCACCCCGAAGGGCACCACGCACTGCAGCCCCTCGCCGCACGGCCCCTCCTGCAGGCCGCACGCGGCGCCCTCGGGCGCGCCGCACACCTCGCAGCAGCCGCACGCGTCGCGGACGCGGCCGCCCTCGCAGTCGGTGGGCGGCGGAGCGCAGCGCGCAGGCTCGCACCGCTCGGGGCAGCCCGCGGCGGGGCCGGTGGCGGCGGGCGCCGAGCGGCCGGCCCAGGACGGCAGCGCCCAGCCGGGCGCCGCCAGCAGCAGGAGGAGCCACAGCCGCGGCGGCGAGAGGAGCGCGGTGCGCGGGGGCTGCATGGCGGCTCCGACGGCGGCGGGACGGACGGGGACCCGGGGAGCGGCGGATGCGAGTGTGCGCGGCCGCTCGGCCCAGCCCATTGGCCTGGCAGCGGTGACGGGCGGCCTTGAGGACGGGCACGGCGCCCGGGGGAGGGGGCGGCCCGTGGGCGGGCGGGGGGTGGGGGGGAAGGGACCGCCCGAGGCGGGGTAGGACCGGCGCAAGTCTGGGCACGGAGAGATCTGGGCGGGGCGGGGCCTGGGGCGGGGCCCAGGGCGGGGCCCCGGGGCGGCGGGATGGCAAGCGGACCCTCCCCCGGCAGCGGGCTCAGTTTCCCCAACCGTGCGCCCCAGGGCTGGGCCCTCCGCTTTGTCCCCGGCCCCCCGCCCCCCCCCCCGTAGCGGTTGGCAAGTCTGCAAAGGGGAGCTTGTGGCGGCCTTGATCGAGCGCCCTGGAACGTTCCCGCAGATCGCCCTCGGGTCCCCGCGCAGGCCGGGGGCGCTGTGGCCCAGCCCCTGGCGTCCAGCCACGCGCAGGGCGCCCCCTGCCCCGGTCCCGCGCGAGGGACGGGCCGAGGCGTCCGCGGGGCCGGCGCGGAGCCAGCGCGCAGACCCGTTAGGGCAGAAAACGGGAACGGAAGTCGCTGGGAGCGGAGCCCTACTTCTGATCTTTTCTAAGTTGCTCCGGGAGCTCTGCGCAGCCGTACCGCGATGGTGGATGGATTGTCTCAGGACAGGGACTCGGAGTGCGGGACGAACTCTTTTGTGTGTGTGTGTGTGTCGGTTTGGGGGCTAGAACCCAAGACCTGGGTGCTGTCCCTGAGCCTCTTTGTGCTCAAGGCTGGCGCTTTACCACTTGACCCACAGCGCCACTTCCGGTTTTTGAGTGGTTCATTGGAGATAAGTCTCACGGGGACTTTCTGGTTTCCAACAGCGATCCTCGGCCTCCAGAGTAGCTGGGATTACAGGCGTGAGCCACCAGCGCCCGGCTGGGAGAGGAACTTTTTAATGGGTTTAGTTTTCACCTTCAAAACATTTTGTTATCCAGTGAAGAGCTCACCTGGTGATGGCTGTAGTCTCAGCACTGGGGAGGCTAAAGCAGGAGGATCACTGTGGTCCAGGAGTTCTAGGCCAGCCTGGGCAAGAGTCAGGATGCAAGGCCACAGCGAAAAGTGGTAGAGGCAGGACACCTACTGAGCTATCTCTGTAGCTGGGCTCCCTCCTCCAGCCCAGTGGCCAGATTACAGCTGATTGATCATCCACGGGACCCAGGCACTGTGGCCCACACCTATAATCCTAGCTAATCAAGAAGCTGAGATCGGAGGATCCTGGTTCAAAGCCAGCCGAAGCAGGAAAAGTCTGTGAGCTTCTTATCTCCAGTTAAACTTCAAAAAGCCTGAAGTAGAACTGTGACTCAAGCCATAAGGTGCTAGCTAACCTTAAGCAAAAAAAACTCTGGGACAGCACCCAGGCCCTGAGTTCAAGGGCCAGAACTGACACCAAAAAAATGTGACTGGAGTCATGGATTGGTGATGGGGTTCCTACCTAGCAACCTCCAGACCCTCAGTTCAAAACCTAGTACTGGCAGAAAAAAAATGTAGGGTGGAGGCATGGCTCAACTATGGAATACTGGCTTAGAAAGTCCTGAGTTCAAACCCAATACCAGCTTGCTGGGGTGGAGCACCTCCAACCTCCTTCCACGGGTCTCATGGCCTCCTCTTCCCATTCTCCTCCCACACTTCACCCAGCCCAGTGCTGAGTGATCGTCTGGAATTCATCTTCCCACTTAACTCTTCCCTCTGCCAGAGACAACCTTCTTCCCCTCCACCAGGTCCACCAGTGACCTTCAAGTGGGCTCTGAACTTGGAAGACCTCTGGGGGACTTAGGTTCAAATCCCACTTCTGACCTTTGAATCTGTGACCCCAGGAGCTTCACAAGGAAAATGGCGGTGACCACACGCCTCCCTGCATGACTTTCGGAAGGCCCACCTCTGGGTACCCCTTTCTCAGTGCCGGTCCCAGGTCCATCCTCTGTGAGGGTGCACATGGTGGATGAGGTGCTGTAACAGATGCTTGTAAGGGCAAGACACAGAAGAGAGCAGGCCTGCTCAGGAAGGAAGGCGCCGCCCTTCCGACACTGGGAGCCAGGCAGGGTGTCATCAGGAGAGGATCAGTGGGGGAGGAGAGACTTGGAGGACCACATGGTACCCCAGAGGTATACGCAAGGAATCTGAAAACCAGGCGGCAGGGTTTCACACTGTGGTCACACGATCATCTCCCAGTTGTGAATGCAGCTCACTCCTCCCCATCTACCAGGAGACCAGTCATTCAGAAACATGTAGCAAGCCTGAGACATCTGAGTTTAAATACCAAGCACCACTGGGAGGGAGTGGGGTTGGGGGGAGCCCTGCCTTAGTCCATTTTCTGAAAATACTCCAGGCTGGGTTTATAGGAAGAAAAGACATTTATTTAGCTCACCGTTGTAGGGGCACTGGTTTAGCTTCCGATGACAGCCTTCCAACTACACCACAGCATGGCAGATAGCATCCTGGCGGGAGCACAATCAGGAGATACATCATATGACAAAACAGGAAGCAGGAAGGATTAAAAGCCTCCCTCCCCCCTCACCCCCTGCCCCTGCCAAGGGCCCTGTCCCCCTCACCTTAAATGTCCCTATGCCAGACACACACACACACACACACACACACACACACACACACACACACACACACAACACAGTCCACCCTCTACGGTTGATCTTCTAACATCTCTCTCTCTCAGGATCTGTCCCCGGTCACTTGAGAACTATTAGTGTCTTCTGAGGGTGACACCTCCATTGGCCTGGTCACCTCATGCCAGGCTCCACCTCTTATAGGCGCCACCACACTGGGATGAAGCTGCCAGCACAGGACCCTGGAGGACTCATCAAACTATATCCAGACCACAGCACACTGGACAAATCCCTTAATGCTGAAAGAAGCGGAAGTCCTGCTGGATGCCGGGAGGGTGAGTCTGCACACATCCATTCATGTTACCATGTGTACATGCACGCATACACATGTGGGGATGGATAGAAATAACCTGGCTTGAATCACAGGCCTGCCGAGGTCTTTCCTGTATGCTCACACCTCCTTACTTGTAGATGAGACTTCTTCCTTCCTTCCTTCCTTCCTTCCTTCCTTTCTTTCTTTCATTTTTTCTTTTGTTTGCCAGTCCTTGGGCTTAAACTCAGAGCCTAGGTACTGTCCATGAGCCTCTTTGTGCTCAAGGCTAGTGCTCTATCACTTTAGCCACAGCTCCAATTCTAGCTACTTGGTAGTAAATTGGAAATAAGAATCTCACAGAATTTTCTGCCTGGGCTAGCTTTGAACCATGATCCTCAGATCTTCAGCCTCCTGAGGAGCTAGGTGTGAGCCACCAGCACCCAGCTGAAAGATGCATTTTTTTTTGATGTATCATGAAAATTCATTTCTCACCCACCGTATCTTGGCACTGTATCCCAAAGAGGATGTTTCCAGAGGGAAAGGAGGCAGGTGGAGCCACCTTGCCATCCTCTGCAGCTCCAGTTTATAGCATTTAAGCTTTCATTCTGAATACTCATCTCTATTCGTGAATAATCAGTGGTGCTAGGCTGCCAAAGACTCAGTCGGGAAATGAGGCTCCTGCATTGGATCCAGCAGCCATGGCTGCTGCCTGGCAGAACTCAGCCACCCACTAGGGGCATCCGTTCTCCCAAGAAGACAAAAGACCGAGACTCATAGGACCTAAAACCTAGGGCACTGTATTTCATATGTCTCCACCGGACTACCAGCACCTTCCACACTCACTGAAATGTCCCATGGAGGCAGGCTGTCTGCCAGTCTCACAGCTAGAGCGCCTTTCCACTCGCCCTTTCTCCCACAGTAACATGCCACCAGCTAGGAGATGCCTTCTGAGCGGGCTTGGACCCCCTTTCTCCTAGCAGCAGGCATGGATCCCTCCCTCATGCTGCCCCAGCATCAGAAGGTCCCTTTGACGCCAGGGACACCACAGCCCTCCTCCCCAGTGCCAGTCCCACCTCTGCTCAGTTTACTTCCGTTTGAGAGAAACTTAAACATCTTCTGAGGACCAGGCTCTCTGCTAGATATTGGAGGTGTGGCTTGGAGTGAAGGAGCTCAGCCCCCACAGAGCCCCAGGTCTAATGTTTTCTGCAGTGGTAGATACGTGCTGACTTTCTGCAGAGTCACTCTGATTTGTCTGCCTGGCCTGGCTTCAAACCACGATTCCCAGATCTCAGCCTCCTGAGTAGCTAGGATCACAGGCATAAGCCACTAGAACTGTATTTTGAAATAACTAGAAGACACCCAGAAGTTCCCAATAAATGTTTGAGAAGACAGAACTGTTATTTATCCTGGATTTTATCACTATAGGATGAGTGTATATAATACTGTACCCTGTATGTATAAATATTGCATGTTAACAAAGTTTTCACCAACAAGAGAGTAGACTACTTCTTGAGGAAGAGGGAGAGTCAGACAGGTAGGTAGACCAGGGGAAATAGACACTGGAAGTCAGTATTTTGAGTCCACCCAGGTGAGGAGGCCCTAATCTGAGCAGCATAGCTGGGACAGGCAAGCCTGGGTCCCTGGAGCTGGAGGGGCAGCTGAGGGGAGAGGACGCTGGCTGGGCTGTACAGGGCCCTGGCCGCCTTCCTTGGGAATCTGGACCAAGTCTGATGATGTTCCAGTCAGCTATTGAGATAGGTTCTGTTAAAATCACCTTGCCTTAGGTATGGATGAGAGATTGAAGAGGAAAAAGATGCATTCAGTATCACATTTTTAAATGTAGATACATTATTGTATTTTAGGCTTTGAATTAAGCTGAAGACACCATTACTGTAGCCCAACAGGCTAAGGAGACAATTCACTGAGACAATTCATTTGAGACAATTCATTTCAGTATAACCTGTTCAACATCAGATGACATTTTTAAGTGAAATATTTTAAGCTACTTTTGGAACTTTTAAAACACTTTCGAAGTCCTGCCATATCTAATATCAAGTTTAAAAAAAATCCAGGTCTACCAATGAAAGAATATCACCCCTACTGCAGGCCCCGCTGCTGCTAGTTCCCATCAAGCCTTTAAATTCGGTGTATTTTTAAGATTCATAACTGAGATCTTTCATTCATTTAGACTAATCTTTCTCCTATATCACTTAGATAAGACAGCCTGAGTTTGTACTGATTGGCTCCTTTCACCCTGTTTGCTTCTGGAATATGAAAAGTTCATGGGATATGACCAAATTCTTCTCTCCCAGTAGTGAAGATCTAGACAGACACAGTTCAAACAGAACCCGAGGTGGCTGCCAGCCTGTCAGAGGAGTGACGGCTTGTCGCGTCTGTTATTCAGGGATCGTGGAAAGGCTGAGTAAGGTCAAGAGTAGGACATGCTGCCTTCTGGAAAATTGTCTTGACTTTAAATCAAGGATGTTATAAGCTAACATTTTAAACGTGATTCTGAAAAGAAAATATTTAAAAGGGGCCAGGAGGGGCTGGGAAATTGGCTTAATGATAGAGCGCTTGCCTTGCATGCCTGAGGCCCTGGGTTCGATTCCTCAGCACCAGATAAGAAAAAAGAAAAAAGCCGGAAGTAGCGCTGTGGCTCAAGTGGTAGGGCACTAGCCTTGAGCTGAAGAGCTGAGGGACAGTGCTCAGGCCCAGAGTTCAGGCCCCACAACCAGACCAAAAAAAAAAGGGGGGGCAGGAGTTTCCATTGTCTAACTTTTCAGTTGTCTCACTGTATAGACACTACAGTATGCACAAAGGCTCCAATCCCACAAGTACTGCAAGCACTTACCAAACTCCATTGGCAACACAATGTCAATGTGATATACCTAACTGACCAAGAAGGCTCAGATTCCTTCTCTACATGCCTGTGTTGTGTTCTTACATATCCAGCCAGATGCTTCTCTAGAATTGGAACAATATGAAGCTGTGAGAATATAGAAAGAGCCATCCATTCTATTCTTAACCCCTGGGTGAGAAGTAGCTGATGGGGAAAGTTTTTGCTTCTTTCGTCATAGTCCCCAGCCCAGTCCAACTGCTCAAGATCACACAGATAGCCTCACAATGGCTCCCAGTCACCTGCTGGTTTCTACCCACTGCCTCCTTTGTCTGTCATGTAATAGGCCCATGGACAATCTTTACTGATATTCTCAATTCTCCAGCTGTGGAGAACATCTACTATGGATGAACTGGTGCAGTGGAGGGCTACATTCACCCCAGTCCTATGGGGGCCTTCCTACAACCACAGCTGTCAGGCCTCAGCAGGCATCTGAAAGCTCTGGAAGGCTGATGAAAATGCAGATCACTGAGCTCTGCCCCAGAGTGTTCCTGACTCAACGGGCCTCAAGTTAGGACTGAGAATGTGTTCCCACATGCTTCCGGTGCTACTGCTGACCCCCAGAACCTCACTTTTGGTGATAAGGTGCCAAAATAAATTACCGATGATCCCTTCCCATTCCTTGTCTACCTCCAGTTGGCTTTGGGTGCCGTGGGGGAGAAACAAGGCTTTGAGACCCCAGAGATAAGTCTTGAAGAATGAGAGGGACAGGAGTCGGTGGCAGGGGAAGAGCAGGGCAGGGCAGCCCTGCCACCATGTATTGAATCTGGAGGAACCTGGGTTTCCATCAAGAGAGGGATTTGATTCCTTGGGTGGAACTGCTGTGGTGGAAGCTGGGGGAGGGAAGCAAGAGAGGGGGAGGGGAACTCCAGAGCAGGTTCTAGAATGTTGGAAGAGAATGGTAAGAAGTGGATCTGGGCATCTGCCATGGAGGAGTACAGCAAAGGCACAGTCGCCCCACTGACTCTCGCCAGCTCCCTTTTCTCCCACCCCAGGTGGACATGAAGGGCACACCCTGCTGCCCTCCACCATCTCAAGCTACGCAGGGCCCTCCTGCCTCTCCCCTCCTCAGTCACAGCCCCACAGGGAGGAGGAACGGTGTTCTGGGGGAATGTGGCAGAGATAAGGGTTCTGTTGCTGGCCAAGGTGGCAGGCACAGGATGAGATGTCCTAACCTAAGTGACACAAAAAGGTGGCCTTGGGAAGGACATCCTCCTCTCTGGCTCTGACAGTCCATGGAGGCCAGAGATAGTAACAAAGATCCCTCGTGGGTGCCAGAATCATTCATGGGTTTGGGGGCATTGTTTTGGTCTTGGGGTTTGAATTCAGGGCCCGGGTGCTGTCCTTGAGGTTTGCTGCTCATGGGACATGAGCAGAAAAGTTCACTAAGAATTTGGCAAACTTGATTAAGTTCCATAGATTATCATGACCAAAGCATTGCTGCCTTTCTGTTTGGAATCATGTGACTGGGGTTGCATAAGAGACAATTTGTGGTTTGGGGTTTTTTTTTTTAAAGGAAAACCCCACTGAAGTTATTTGGAGGTAAAGGACCTTCCCTCTGCAGCTTACTGTGGTGCAGATGTTTCCGAGAAAGCGTGGCCCTGTGGGGAGGGTGATCAGGGTTACCTTTTGGGAAATCTGGACTGGGGTGAGTGGCAGTTTCAGTTGTATCTGCAACTTTTTGCTAAGCCTAAAATTCATCCGAAGAAATTGTTTTGAATGACACAAGAAGTACTGCAGCTGAACTGGATGAAAACTCTAAAGTTACCAACAGCACATGAAAAGATGCAACTCATTAACAGCATATCAACTGACCCAAGACAGCTAGATGCCTTTCACAGGCATGAAGGTGGCTAGCCGCAGAATATCAGCTGACAGTCAGGCGCCAGTGGTTCAAGCCTGTAATCCTAGCTACTCAGGAGGCTGAGATCTGAGGATCATGGTTCAAAGCCAGCCCAGGCAGGAACATCCATGAGACTCTCATCTACAATAAACCACTCAGAAAACTGGAAGTGGCGCTGTGGCTCAAGTGGTAGAGCACTAGCCCTGAGCTGAAATGCTGAGGGGCAGCTCCCAGACCCAAAGTTCAAGCCCCACGACCACCACCAACAACAACAAAAAAAATCAGCTGACACCAAACATTAGCAAGGTGGCGAGACATTGGAACCTGGGAACTGAGAGCAGGAATAGACAGTGGTATGGCTGCTTTGGAAGACAGAAGTATGCAGTTAATGACCCAGCATTTCCACACCTAGGTATCTACCCAAGAGAAATGAAAGCATGCCTACACCTGTACTCAGGTATCCAGAGCCCCATTTTAATAGCCAGAGGCTGATAACAACCCAAATGCCCATCAACTAGTAGATGAATAAAATGTGGCATAGCCACAATGGAGCACTATTCAGCCAGAAAAAAAAAAGAATGAAGTATTAGCCAATACTACGGCATGAATGAACCCTGAAAACACTGCCAAGTGAAAGTGCCAGCTACAAAAGAAGCATGCATTATATGAGCCGAATCATGAGAAATGTCCAGAGCAGGCAAACCTTCAGAAACAGGAAGACTTTTTGTTGCCTAGGACTAGGGGAGTGGGCTAAGGGAATAGCTCAAGGTTTGGAACTCTTCATTTTTTTATTTTTTTGACTCAGAGCCTCATGTTCACTTGGCTTGCTTGTTCTGCTGGTGCTCTACCACTTGAGCCACACCTCCATTCCAGCTTTTTGCTGGCTATTATGGAGTCTAGTGGACTTTTCTACTCAGGTTAGCCTGGAACCGTGATCCTCAGAGCTCACACTCCTGAGTAGCCAGGATTGCAGGCATGAGCCATCCTCACTCTGCTTGAGGCCTCTTCCTGAGACGAAATGTGTGTACATATCTGAGAGCCTACTAAAAGCTACTAAACTGTACACCTCCAATGTGTGAATTGAATGCAGTTTGAATTATCTATCAATAAAGCTGTTGTAAAAAAAAAATCTGGAGGGGGTGATGAGCATCCCTAGTCTCTGATTTGAGGTAGATAGATCTCCCCCTACACACACACACACACACACACACACACACACACACACACACACACACACACACACACACACACACACACACAGAAGCTCCAATGAGCAGTAGTGTTGAGAACCACAGACAGGTCATTTCACCCCATGTGAACACACATTTAAACCATCCAGTTAGTCTGTAGGCAGGGCAGTGACCTTAAAGGTATAAAACTCGACACTGGGATTTTAGTGAACTCATAATCGTATTTATTCAACCAATCTGTGTCCCAGTGGGCCACCCCATTTTCCTCCATAGAAGGCTGGGTTTTGCCTGGTGCAAGGAAGCCTGGAAGGCAGGCTGTGTAGCCAGCTCTGGTCTCACAGTGCCTGGATTAACAGGTACTTACAGCTGCAGCCAGGGGCTGCATTGAAGAAGCACATTCTTGAGTTGATTTTTGTTGTTTCTTCTTGTCAACTTGGTTGCATTGCTGATGAGGCTGTCAGCTGTCAGCAGTCTGTACTCACGGATCGGCTGTGGCATGGTACCAGCAGAGCATTATTCCTGATGAATCACGGCCCTGGTACTTTTCCACTGGCCCAGCCGACACTCTCCCTTCTCCACCCTCCCAGAGGGCCCTGTCACCTTGCATTGCAGAACCTGAGCCTCTGTTCCCTACTGCCCTTGAGTTCCTGTGGGCAGTTTCTAGAGGCTTCCACCTGGTCCAGAACCCGCACCCACTTATGAAATCAACTATTCCTTCAAAAGGATAGTCACTAGCTTGAGAACTCCTTCCTCCCCCACCCATACATACATGTAGACACACACGCATGAACGCATGTGTAGACTTACACACACTTCCTCTCAGGATGCAGCTTAGGAGGAGAGGGAGAAAAGCCCAAAGCCTCCAGCTTCAGAGAGACCCAGTCCAGTCACTGCAATCATTCTGACGGAATTCTTCCTCATGCGGGAACAACCCTAGTCTGAGGTTCCAAAGGAAATCCTATCCTATTTATGTATTACTTACATGCTAGTCTTGATTCTTTCCTTTTCTTTTTGTGTTGATACTGGAACTTGAACTCAAGACTTCAGCACTGTCCCTTAACTTCTTCATTTAAGGTTAGCACTTAAGCCACAGCTCTATTTCTGCCCTTTAGTGGGTTACTTGGAAAGAAGAGTTTCATAGACTTGGGTAGCTTGGAAGCCTGATCCTCAGATCTCAGCTTCCCCAATAGCTAAGGTTACAGGCGTGAGCCACCAGCACCTGGCTAGTCTTGATTATTTAACAAAACGACACACAGACTCAACCCTAGAAGGAAGGAGAAGCAAAGAAAGCCATAGTCTTCCCCATGCATGCCTGCATAAGGTGGTTCTGGAAGCAGGCTCCCCTCTGGGGCTCCAGCTGGCCTGACCCACCAGGCTCCTACCCCGGTCAGGTACTTCACATTTACTCTCTGAGCTCAGTACCTGAGCTCCTCCCACTGGTCCATCCCCTCCATCACCCTGCCCTCTGCTGGCCTTCACGGCGTGTGCACTGAGTGCTCAGATAAAGAAATTTTCCAAATCGAGCCATCCTCCTGGGGAAATGGCGGCCACTCGGTGACACTCTCAAAGGAGGATGCCTTTCCCCAGCATATCTGCCCATCTTTTTAGGAGTTCCCTCTTTATAAAATCTCTTTCAGCTACTCAGGAGGCTGAGATCTGAGGATCACAGTTCAAAGCCAGCCCGGGCAGGAAAGTCCATAAGACTCATCTCCAATAAACCACCAGAAAACCAGAAGTGGCGCTGTGACTTAAATAGTAGAGCACTCTCTTTGAGCTGAAGAGCTTAGGAACAGCGCCCAGACCGAGAGTTCAAGCCCCACAACCAACTAATAATAATAATAATAATAATAATAATAATAATAATAATAATAATAATAATAATAATAATAATAAATCTCTTTCAGGGCTGTGTGTCAATGGTTGATGCCTTAAACCCTAGCTACTCAGGGTTGAGGGTTGAGGATCATGGGTCAGAGCCCTCTGCACAGACAAAACCATGAGACTCTTAGCTCCAATTAACCATCAAAAAAGTAGAATTGGAGGTGTGGCTCAAGTGGTAAAGCCCCAGCTATGAGTGGAAAAAGCCACATAAGAGCTTAAGGTCCTAGCCAGGGGCACCTAGTGGCTCACACCTGTCATCCTAGCTACTCCGGAGACTGAGATCTGAGGATTGTAGTTCAAAGCCAGCCCAGGCAGGAATGTCCATGAGACTCTTATCTCCAATAAACCACTCAGAAAATCAGAAGTGGTGCTGTGGCTCAAGTGGTAGAGTGCTAGTCTTGAGCTGAAGAGCTCAGGGACAGCACCAGGCCCAGAGTTCAAGCCCCACAACCAACAACAACCACAAAAAGAGCTTAAGGCCCTGTTTTCAAGTTGTAGGATAATATATTCTCTCTCACACGGGGGGGGGGGGGAGGGAAGGAGAGGGAGAGAGATTTGAGAGAGAGAGAGAGAGAGAGAGAGAGAGAGAGAGAGAGAAAATCTGAGTATCTAGACCTGGCCTATTTACTCTTTCTATTTTCCCTATCAGTAACCAGACTACTTCATCATTTTTTAAACAAAATGTTAGTATCATATGACAATACTTTTGTGTGTGTGTTCTGGTACTGGGGCTTAAATTCAGGGTCTCATGCTCTCCTTTGGCTTTTTTGCTCAGTATTGGCACTCCACATTTGAGCCATACCTCTACTTCCAGCTTTTTGCTGAGTAATTGGAGATAAGCTTCTCAGAGACATTTCTGCCAAGGCTAGCTTTGAACCAGGATCCTCAGATCTCAGCCTCCAGAGTAGTTAGGATTATAGACAGGAGTCGCCAGCATCTGGTTGGTTCAACCTTTGGATGAGCAGCTTGGCCATACTATTTTCTCTGACCAGATGAAATGTGAGCTCAGTAAGCTCAGTCACTAGTAATTTAAAGAGTGATTGCATGGTAGATAGCATATCTTTTCCGTCTGCCATGACTACCAGACATTTCCCAGATAGAAGCTGCTCAGTTTGTTTGGGTCCCAGGGTGAAAACCCAGAGCAGAGCCATTATCACCTACCCACAATGGACAAAGCACATAATGAGTCAATGAGCCTTTGTGTTATAAACCTGAAATTTCTGTGGATAGAATCCTGGTGGATTCTATCCATACACCTTGTCAGTCAGCCTTACAATAGAAGGAGCTTGTGGGTGTATCTGTCCCGCATTACATTATATCTCAGAGTCTAGCAAAATCCCTAAGAAGCTCTTAAGAAATACTGATTGAGTTTTGTTAAGCACAATATTTCTTCTGATGAGCACTGCCACAGACACTTTGTGGAATTCATTAAGATTGTCCTACTTTTAAGCTTGAGGACAAGAATGCATCATGAACCAAGCTATATTAGGTCAGCAGAAAACCAACAATTAAGGTTCCGTTAAAGCTGGCATGGAGCTGTCTCCATAATCAGAACAAGCCCAGTTTCTGAATGCTAGCCACTTGGAGCAGAAGTTTGACATCAGTCACAAGGCATTGGGATGCTCAAGACAACTGGAATTCGATCGTGTCCCACTTTATGGGCCACAAGCTAAAGCAGCAACAGGACTCTACTGATGGAAAACCAGCAGAGATGATCACACAGGAAAGGGACAAATCTGGTTGTTGTTTTTTTTTTTTTAACATTGTGAGGACTCGAGGCCTAGGTTGTAAAAAGAGTAGAAACAGGAATGAAATAGAAATGTGCTCAGAATTATAAATTACCAATACTGACGAAAGAACAGACACCTTAAGTAAACCAGTATCTAGAAAGAGATATTTAAAAACAAGCCATTGAAAATGTCCTCTGGAAAATTCTCGAGGCTGTAATGGTTTTGTGGTTGAATTCTTTTAACCTTCAATGAACAGATAATTTCAAGCTCTTTCAACTGAGAGAACACATGGAGGGAAATGGAAAACTTTCCAATTCATTTACAAAGCAAGCTCATCCAAATACTAAAACATGTCAAAATAATAGCACACTTTCTTGCCCACAAAAAAATGATTTATGAATTAAAATCACCTATGTAGATAATATACACAAATCTGTCACTATGTTAAATAATAGAATATGAAATAATCACAGACTAGTCATTAAAAGATATATTAATACAGTTTATCATATCTCCTAAATGGCCAAGAAATTTCTAATAAGATTTCATATCTGTAGGCCAGGTACCATTGGCTCTTACCTATAATCCTAGCTACTCAGGAGGCTGAGATCTGAGGATTGCAGTTCAAATCCAGCCTGGCAAAACATCTGTGAGATTCTGATGTCCAACAAACCATCAAAAAGCCTGAAGGAACTGTGGCTCAAGTGGTAGAGTACTGGCTTTGAGCAAATAAAGCTCAAGGTCAGCATCCAAGCCCTGAGTTTTAAGCTCCAGGACAAGCACCCAAATCAAAGATTTCATATTCCTTTCTGAGAGGAATTTTATTTTTGGTAAACTAAATAAATAACTTTCTTAATGTGGTCAAAAATACATCAAGGAAACAGACAGTACTGAACAAATGCTGGGCACCAGAGACATTCCTAGTCAAATGTGGACTAAAGCAAGAATGCTAGGCAATAGAAATTCTGACCAATTCAGTAGGAAATACCAAAACATAAAAATTGGGAAGAGGGAAGTGAAAGGATTATTTATCATAGACAGGATTTTTACATTACTGAAAACACAAGGAAGTCAACTAAAAACATTAGAATTTAATATGGTGGCTAGTTTTAAAAATCATGAGCTCTCCTATGAACTAGCAATAAGTGGTCACAAAATAACAAAGAAAAGAGGTATCATCCAATGGAACTAAAAACATAGGTAAAAAAATATAAATAAAAAGTATTTTTTTAAATCAAATACAGTCAGGCACTGGTGGCTCACACCTGAAATCCTACCTATTTAGGACCCCAGTTCAAAGCCAGCTCAAAAAGTCCATGAGACTCTTATCTCCAATTAACCAGCAAAAAGAAGTAGAGCTGTGGCTCAAGTAGAACAGCACCAGCTTTGAGAGAAGCCGCCAAGGGAGAAAGCTCAAGGCTCTAAGTTCAAGCCCCAGTACTGATCCATACCCACACCCACAAAATCAAAGAGAACAGCCTAGAGATTTCCTGAACAAAAATGTACAGGAGTTCTATAGATATAATTACTACCGGATTTAAAGATGTGAGAATGTGCTTAGGTGGAATAAAATATTGTATGTGTGCATGTCTGGAACTTTCCAATGTCCAAGTCTGTGGATAGCACTTAACAGCATCTGGGCTCCTTCTTCCCTGGTCCATGCAAGGCCCCCCACACACACTGCCCCGCGGGGCCTCCCTTCCCCACTCCCCCCTCCTCGCCGCCCCCCCCCACCAGGTGCTGTCTGATGCTGTCTGGAGTGTTTTCTCCCGCACACAGACCAGCCTCCTCTGCTCTGCCTTTGCAGAAAGCCAAACTAAGCTGCTGGCAAGTCCTCCCCACACACTTACTCTGTCCCAGAGCCAGCGGCACATGAGTAGGAGGCCCTCCTCCTCCCTGGGTGCTTTTAGAAGACCCTTGAACCTCTCTTCCAGTTTGTAGAACATGTGACACCATGGTATGTTGTAAACTGTATAGCAACCAGATTCCTAGGGGGAAGAAAGTTTACTGTAAATTTTACTGATACGTAGCACATGGTATACAAATAATATAGAACAGTCATTAAATCTACTCGTTGCTTTTTGAACAACCTTCAGTTAAAGTATGATTTCCCACAATAGCCAAGTTATGGAAACAGCCCAGATGCCCTACAATAGAGGAGGGTAAAAATTGGTCATTATACACAATGGAATTTTACACAGCCATTAGAAAGAATAATATCATTTTCAGGGAAATAGCTGGACCTAGTTTATGTTTAGTGAGGTAAACCAGCTTACCTTATATATGGAAGCTAGATCTAAAATACACCGAGACATGATAAATTACCCAGAACTCCAGGCATCCACACACAGCGAGACCAAAGGAGGACACTTTTAGGGGAGGAACACAATGCCTATGAATTCCAGAAAATGGAAACAAGAGATTTATTTTTTTCCTTTTTTTGGGGGGGGTTTATTTGTTCATTTATCTGCTTTAGGGGGAAAGGACACAGAAATGAAAGGACAAAGGATAACAAATGCAGCCGTGGTACTCATGAGACACTTATGGGTGGGTAGGGATAAGGCAAAAACTGGGAGTGAAGAAAGCGGTCCAAAAAGCAATGCTCTCATTACCTGACTTATGAAATGGTCACCCCTCTCTATATCACCTCTATAATAACAATCTTTTTTAAAAGCATGATTTTCTGTTTCTGAATGATTGAACTATGAAGAACAGTATTTCAGAACACGTGAAAACCATATGGAAATTGAAACTCCAATACCCAGGAAGAACTGCGTTGGAGCCCAGCCTTGCTCATCCATTTTGTCTATGTTTGCTTTTGCTCTGTCACAGCAGAATTGCTAATTTGTGACAGAGACTGCACGGCCTGCAAAGCCCAAAACATTTACTATTTGGCACTTTGCAGAGGAGGTTTGCCAACTTCTCATCTAGACAATCATCAAAACAATGAATCATGCCCTAATTTGCAGTTTCCAGTCTCCGTGGTGTAGCTACTCCCACTGTGCCAGTGTGACATTACTGAGTGTGGAAATCGGAAGAGGTGGGCCGCACCTCATCATCACACACCCGTGTCAGCCAGACTCTTACTGTGACAAATACCTGAGAGAATAGTGGAAAGGAATGAAGGTTCCTTGTGGCTCACCAGAGGTTTCAATCCATGATGGGGTGCTCCCATTGCTGGGGGCCTACACAACAGACAACACTGAACATCATGGGTGGGAGGCCTGTTATGGAAGACATAGAGTACAGGAACCAGAGAGAAAGAAGGGGCAAGTGATCAGGTATAACGTGTGTGTGTGTGTGTGTGTGTGTGTGTGTGTGTGTGTGTGTGCGTGCGTGCGTGCATGCGTGCGTGTGTGTGTGTGTGTGTGCCAGGGCTTGAGCTCAAGGCCTTATACTCTCACTTAACTTTTTTGGTTAAGCCTGGGGCTCTACCACTTGAGCCATATCTCTACTTCTGGCTTTTTACTGGTTAGTTGAAGCATCTCAGAGATTTGTCTTTCTGGGCTGACTTTAAACCATTGGTCCTCAGATGTCAGCCTTCTGAGTAGTTAAGGTTACAGGTGTGAGCCACCAGCACCTGGCAAAGGTGTAACCTTGAAAAGCAGGCTACCAGTGACCTACTGTCTCCAGCTAAGCCCAACTTCCTAAAGTGTCAATCACTTCTCACCCTAGGGCCACCGTGTGGGGAATAAAGTTTCAATACTAGAGCCTGTGGGAAATATTTCAGATTTAAATGTCACAATACTGGACAGGATTCAATAGCTCTAAGTAAACTCAAGAACAGAGACAGTTCTAAGAAGTAGTAAAAAAAAAAAAAAAAAAAAAGGAAGTAATGAGTTGGAGTATTTCTTACCTTTTTTCTTGATACAACTGATTGTAAGTGGATAGAATTTAAATTTTGATAATGTGTTCAACAGCCAACCTACACATTTCCTGAAAGTTTAACAATTGGCTGTTCCAAGCCAGTACCTCAATGACTTGGAGTGCCAGGATGTCAGTCCTCGTGGCTCTTGTTCACACCAAGCCCTACCTACAGGGGGTGAACACCCTTCTCTGTGCCCTGCTCTGCCTCTGTGGTCCTCACCAGCCCTACGTCTTGCCACCCTACTTCAGTTTATTTTTGGTGCCAGCTTGGGACTTGAACTCAGGGCCCGCATGTTGTCTCTGATCTCTGTTGCTCAAGGCTAATATTCTACCACTCAAGCCACAGCTCCACTTCAGGCTTTTTGGTGGTTAATCAGAGATAAGAGTTTCACAGGGCTGGGAAAGTGGTTCAGTGGTAGAGCGCTTGCCTTGCATGCCTGAGGTCCTGGGTTCGATTCCTCAGCACCCATAAGTAAAAAGAAAAAAGCCAGAAGTGCCGCTGTGGCTCCAGTGGTAGAGTGCTAGCCTTGAGCTGAAGAGCTGAGGGACAGCTCCCAGGCCCAGAGTTCAGGAAAGAGTTTCACAGACTTTCCTGCTTGAGCTGGCTTTGAACCACAATCCTCAGATCTCAGCCTCCTAAGTAACTTGGATCATAGGCATGAGCCACCTGAGACTTGTACCACCCCATACCACCCCACTTTGAACTGCAGATCATTCACAGCCATGTTCAGAGCCCTGAACCAGTCTTCCTCTCTCACCATGCCCACACCAACTGGAGGAAAACTCCCTGAAAGAAACACCTGGGAGACCCTAAGTTGGGAAAATCATCTGTCTAATCATGAGATGCAGCAAAGGGTTTGATGAGAGAATTCAATCTCCCTCTTACATTGGATTCTTAATATCCACCATGAAGGTACTAAGAGGCAGGGCCCTTGGGAAGTGAGCAAGCTATGATGGCACCATCCTCATGCATGAGATTAGTATATTCTGAAGAGAGGCCCGAGGAAGCTCCTCCTTCACACCTATAGGGACAAAGTAACAATGAGCACAGCTCCAGCCCTTAACAGATGCAATCTGCTGCCAACTTCATCCTGGCCTTTCTGGCCTCCAAAACTGGAAGCAATAAATTCCTGTTGTCTTAAACATTTCCCAGTCTGAAACATTCCATCATAGTAACATCCAATGAGTAAAAGGCTACAAACAGCACACATAGCATGGGCCTCAATATCTGTTAACTATGTGTCCCCGTGAGCACAGGGACACCCAGAGCAAGGTGATGTAGTGAGAAATTGAGACGTTTTCATTTTTATGGTTTTGTATGGTATATAATGTGTGGCTTACTTACAAAGACCAAGACGATCCAAGTCCTGTCTGAACTGATTGTGGCCTGCATGACTTTGTTCTTTGCTTCTTGTGTGTTTGTTTCCTGTAATAATATGTACTTCAAATACAAAAGGGTATTTCAAATCCTGAAAAAAGAGGTGGAGACATTTTTATACACATGCGCGTGCGCACGCACGCGCACACACACACACACACACACACACACAGAGTTATTTATATTCACATGTACTGAAAGACTTGTGGTAGAGCCACTATGTGCCAACCCAGGTCACTTTCGGTGATGAGATGACAAGTCATTTTCACTTCTGTTCACATAGATGTTCTGCATTAATGTGTTCACTTTAAAATCAGAAAACAAAATGAGAATTATTTTTAAACAAAACAAATTTTCTTTCCTTTTTTTCTTTTTCTTTTGACTGGTACTAAGATTTGAACTCAGGACCTCATGCTTTCTTGGCTGGCACACTATTACTAGAACCACACCTCCAGCCTGGCTTTTTGCTCGTTATTTTGGAGATGAAACCTCTCAGACTTTTCTTCCCAGGCTAGATTCAAATCATGAGCCTCTCGATCTCATGCTCTTCAGTAGCTAAGATTACAGGCGTGAGCCATTGCTGCTGGCCAAAAGAAATATTTTTGTCTGAAGGAACTTAGAGCCTTGCAAAAGAAGATCACAAATGACACATAAGACAATATGACCACAGCGGTCTGAGGAACATGGAGTCCTAAAGAAGGAATGGTCACATGAGCAAGGGGAGGCTTCCCAAAGGATGTCACACGATGTCACACTGAGTCACCTCACCACAGCAAGGTGTTTACAAATGGACAAGAGGGAAGGAATTATGTACAATGAGCTGCTCTTGGCTCTAAAGAATTTTTCCACCAGGCGCCGGTGGCTCACACATGTAATCCTAGCTACTCAGGAGGCTGAGATCTGAGGATCACGGTTCAAAGCCAGCCCGGGCACCACCAGAAAACCAGAAGTGGTGCTGTGGCTCAAGTGGTAGAATCCTTGCCTTGAGCTGAAGAGCTTAGGGACAGTGCCCAGGTCCAGAGTTCAAGTCCCACAACTGACAAAAAAAGAAAGAAAGATAAGAAAGATAGAAAGAAAGGAAGGAAGGAAGGAAGAAAGAAGAAGAAGAAAGAAGGAGAAGGAGGAGGAGGAGGAGGAGGAGGAGGAGGAGGAGGAGGAGGAGGAGAAGGAGGAGGAGGAGGAGGAGGAGGAGGAAGAGGAGGAGGAGGAGGAAGGAAGGAGGGAAGGAATTTTCATATTCTACAAAGCTGGTCTCTATGTTGCTCGGTCTCTTGTAGCCCAATTCACACTCTGAGTTTCTAGGTCATGCCTGGAAGATTCCCTGGATTAAAAAGACTAAATCTCATTCCATCAAAAAACAGAGGCCACTACAGAATCCAATGCTTCCCTCCCCCACCTCCATTTTTTTTCATCTCCAGGAAGTTCAGAGTCAAACTGATGCGTACAGGTACTAACACATCTTTCCTCAGTTCCTGATAAAATTCTGTCTATAGGGACTATCAAATAAAGAGCACTTACAAGTTGCACTGGTCAGAGTAGGTCCACACCCAACAGCCTTTCTCTATGGGGTTCCTCCTTTGAATTACAGATCACAATGATTGGGGTGACTTTCCTGTGCTCTCCTAGGATGCTATAGAACACTGTCATTCTAGATGCGTAGGAAAGAAGCTAAATCATTATATGCAATATGTACTTGTAAGTCTGCCCTGGGAAGGGAGGGCTGACTCCTCCCTCCTCTTGGTTAAGTCTCTACCCAGTGCCTGTGTCACCTAGGTAACTGGTACTCTTGGAGGCAGTCACCTCTCCCTCCTCCAAGGTCACATCCTGGGCAACCTGTCATGCCTCCCATAGGACCAAGGGAGGGTCCCAGGCCCTGAGGTCACATCTGCATCCAGTGTGGCCACACCTCCCTCCCCTCCACCTGGCCACACCTCCCAACCCCTTCCCTGCTTAAACCTGGGTGGGATTTCAGCTTGTCCCTTTCGGCCATGTGGTCTCTACCATGCATGGCAGGGTAGCAGTTCAGTTAATAAAGTGAACTTCTCTTCCTACCTAAATTAAACCTACCTATTTAGTTTACCTTACAGCCCCTTAGGTCAGAGGGGTATAAGACTCTACTGAAGGGCTTGATAAAATGTCTATTGCTGGCCTCATTTCCAGAAATAGAATAGGGTGGGCCAATAATCTTCAATAGTGAGCTTGTGGGTCACCCTGGAACGCTTTGAGAAGCACTGCTTTAGGGTATTAGCTATCATTTCCCTCACTGAGATGACTGGGGACCCTGGAAACTGAAAGCAAAGGGAACACAGTAAAGGGCGGAAGGGGTGCATGTGGGGACGCTGCTAGAGGATCTGTCTGGATTCTGCTCCCTATTTTATTTACCTCACCTTTAGGCCAATTTAATCAACAAAGAGCTGGACTTGGGCTGTTTCCATTCTGTAATCTCTTCCAAAGTTTGAAATCCTTTGGCTTTTAAAAGGGACTACAGTGGAAAGAGGAAAACGATTCAGTCAGCCCAGAGTTCAAGTGCCAGCTCCCATGAGGTGAACACTGGCTTGGGAACACAACCACGTGACTGGGTGTCCACAAGGCCTCCGGGAGAAAGCTGTGTTTTGGTCAGAATTGAAGCCTGAGTGGAGTGAGAAGGCAGTGATTTATTAGGAAAGTGGGATTCCAGGCAGAAGGAACAGCAGGGATGGCTGGGAGGGAGGTGGGAAAGTTAGGAAACAAAGAACGGTTCAGTAGAATGAGGCCAGTATTGGATATACACAGAAGCCCTCCCTGTGGGAGGGAGTGGAAATGGAAGGTCGGGGAATGTAAACTAGAAGTTTAAATGTCAATCAGTAGTGTTTTTAAAGGGGGAGCCTAGAACGTTCTCCAGGGACCACAGGTGCTCTAGGAGAAGTTAGGCCTTTTCACGTGGAACTTCATCATAAGACAAACTTAGATGGCTTTCTCTCCTGAGCACTACACTGTTACTCCGTGCCCTGCTGCCGTCATTCTGCAGGATGTCACCATCTGCCAAGCGAAAAGTCTCCACGGTGGTTTGTATATTCCTGCTGAAGACAAAGGAAGGTCTGTGACAAAATGATTCTCTTTCAGTAGGTCTGAATATGTTGCTCAGCTTTGTGCAAATACTTCTGAAAATATAAATAAAATGTTTCATTTTCTAGAAATCATTTATCACAGCATGTCCCCAAAAGAGCCAGAGAAAAAGGGAGGGCCCCCACCTGCAAGAGCAGATGATCTGCTCTGGAACAATGTAGAAAATACCTCCCCAGTGAAGCTAGTAAACTACCACAAAACTGACAAGGACCAGACCCACACAAAAGAAGAATACAGACCAATACCACACCCAAATCCCCAATAAATAATCACAAACATAATCAAGCATGTTAGGGCTGCTGACCAAATGTCAGAATGTTTTAGAGAGCATATCAATAAAATTCACCAAATTAATTCATCTAAAGAAGGGGGGGAAAAGATTATTTTCACAGATACTGAAGATATAGTTGACAAAATTTACTAGTCTGCCTTTAAAACAGCTCATTAAGCCCAGAGTGGAGGTGCACATGTACAGTGCCACCTACTCCAGCAGCAGAGGGAGGACTGAGGGACAGGACTTGACCTGGGCAAAAGCCCAGTAACCTAGCTGAAAAATAACCGGAAGCAAAAAATGGTGGAGGCGTGGGGGTGGGTACATAGTTTAAGTAGCAGGCATGAGGCTCTGAGTTCAATTCCCAATACTAAAAAAACGTAATAGTTAATTTTTCCAAATCCCCAAAAATGGATGTACAGTTTGTATGTTGAACTATTTGGCTTAATCTAAAGCCAGAATTGTATGTAACTATAATCCCTCTGTACAATAGCAATTAAAAATGATTAAAGCCAGCATCGTGTCCCCTGCGGAGCCAGCATGACCCCTCCACTGAGCTCAGGGGCATGGCAAAAATGACTAACTAGGCTAACCCAACACTAATTCATGACCACAGAGCTCAAGTGGGCTTCTGTGTACCCCAATATCCCCAATTTCCCCAATTCTGGAAATTCCTTCTCTTCTCAAAGCTTTTCCACCTCGTTCCCCATCTCAGGGGTAGAGAATTCTGCTTCCTAATTCATTGAAATTAAGGCAAATAGTACCCCGGACGTTCACCTCCACATCTACTCTCTTAACCAAAGGCTGTGACTAGACTGTGCCTTTTCACCCCAGAGAAACAAATGCGACAGAATAAAGCCCTCTTGTTGTACATAACTTTCCATTTTATCTCACTTCCTCCTGTGTCCTACCTCATCAATTTTTCTTTTGCTAGTGGGTAATTCCATTCACCAATAAGACGTTAGTTCTCCAACTCCACTTTTGACCCCAGCAATTTTTCCACTGCTCCTCTTGCTGCATCACACTTTTACTTGCCCCCCAATATTCTGCCATCTCTCACTCCTGTCAAGACCATCAGCCCCTGGGCATTTATTTGTCTGTTAATTTGGTCCATATGCAGGGCTGGACACAGCCAGTTGCTCCTTCTTCCTAGATGCATTTCCTTTCCAAATCAGCACATACTGTTGGCAGCCTATGGACTCATGGACTCAGTGGTCAGGTCTTCTCTTCTTTAGAGCTTTTAATGGTGGAACACCTACGGCTCACTCTGGTCCTTTCTCTTCACTCATCTCCTTCCCCAGTTACAATTTCATCCAGTGTCATAGCGCTGAGTAGAAGCTAATATGTTGAAGACTCTGAATTCCCTATTTCCAATGATTTCTCACATTCCAGACTGCTTGCTTGACATTCCTACTTGGATCTTAAACAGGCATCTCAAATCTAACACAGTACTAAGTTCATCATCCTTCCCCTGAGCTTGCCTACCACGGCTCATGGCTTCCCTATGCATCTCTACGAGTTGGTTGGGGAAAAAACAAAACAACTTTCACAATTCCTGACCCACTAGAAAATCTTCCACCTTCGAAACACAAACAGACAAAAAAAAAAAAAAAAAAAGAGGCAGGCAGGAACAAAGACTTCTAATTTCCTAATGGGAAATAATCGTAACTAAGTGTTCACAGGTCACAGATTATATTACTATCACGAAGGTACCAAAGACAGGCAAAAATTAGTGGGGGAGGGGGTGTGCTTGATTGGGCAAGTTCTGGCTCATGGGGCATTCCCCACATCTACCACCTCACTCTTACTCTACCCCTAAAGCCAATTATGGTGAGAGTTGTTAGTACTATGGCTTGAAAGGGCCAATAAAATCTTCAAGAGAATGATTTAAATTTTCTGTGCCAGTGTGGAGCCTTCAGATCCCAACTGAACATTTCCAAGAGTGTTGTCAGGTCACTCAGCTGCTACTTAAAAACTTGGATTTGATAAAAAGCCCTTCCACACATTATTTTCTGTTAATCTCACCATCATTCTTTGACCACCAGTCTCTGGATGCACAGCTTCCCAGGTGACGTCTTCTATGCTAGATTTGATCATGTGTTGCATTTTGTATTTCTTTTGGCAAATTCCTTGTGGATGTTTTCATTATCTTCCTGCTGTGCAGCCTGCTGTACCCTGAAGAGACAGAGTTGTCTTAAGGTAGAGAAATATTTCACACACACTCATTCTTCCTTACTGTATTACAACTGGTTATCTTTATAACCAGTGTGTAACTATTTCCAATCTAAGAATTTGGTATATTAATCTGGCTGTCTTATTTATACTTTATACTGGTAATCTTACTAGTCATAACATCAAATTTCAGAGCTTGAAATCTTTCAGGGAGGTTTTCATCAAGATACCTATTACTGTTTCTCAAAAGTCAAGTTTAGAGAATGTCTAAAGAAATGTTAACTTGATAAGTGGTTCTGGAAATGTTGAAAACAAGCTGAAAACTCAGCTCAGTAACTAATTGAAGAGCAGTTTTCCACATTACTCTCAAGACAGTAAAACCATAGGGGTTAAAGGTTAAACCTTGGTATTAAAAGATTGCACTTTAAAGGTAATGTGACTGAGCTAGTGACTAAAAATGTGACTTTGAGCAAGTGATTAAATCTGTTCCCAAACCTTAAGACAGCAGATGAATGTGACAACCAAGGATCCTTGTAATGATTAAACTGTTCCATATTTTCACAGTTTTCACTATCAATATCCTGGTTAAAATGCTGTATTGTTTTTCAAGCTGAGCACTGGTAGCACCCTGGGTTCGATTCCTCAGTACCACATAAACAGAAAAAGCCCGTTCAAGTGGTTGAGTGCTAGCCTTAAGCAAAAGAAGCCCAGGGACAGTGCCCATGTCCTGAGTTCTGAGTTCAGACATCAGGACTGAGGACTGGCAAAAAAAAAAAGGAAAGAAAAAAGAAAAAAAAAGATATACAAGTTCATGCTCATTTCTTTTCTGAGCAGGAAACTGTCTTGCTCTCTTCCTTTTCTTTTGCCCTCCTTCCCTTCCTTTTCTTAGAAATGCTTTATTCTGTAAGACATAAAGTTAAGAAACACTTTGTTGGAAATGTCCTTCTATACTTAATTTCTCATACATTTTCTTAAAGTATGTATTTTTTAAGTACAAAGGTTCAAACTCTGGGCTTTGCACTTACTAGGTGGGTGTTCTACCACTTGATTCATGCCCCCAGATCTTTTTTGCTTTATTTTTTGAAAAGGATCTCATGTCTATGTGTCAGCCAACCTGGACGGCGAGCCTCCTAATTATGTTTCCAGCATAACCAGAATGCCATGTACACGTGAAGCTACAATCAACTCCAAATAAAAAGTTTAATTAGAAAGTTGTTGCTTTAAAATGGTTTAAGTAAGACATTGAGGTACCAAGCTTGGTGGTACACACCTGTAATCACAACTACTTGATAAGCAGAGACAAGAGTACCACAGCCAGCCTACTGAAAAATAAAAGTGGGGAGGGGGGAGATAGGATCATGATTCAAGTGGAAAAAACCTTTCCTAGCAAGTGCAAGGCTCTGAGTGCAAGTCCTGGTACTACATGAATACATACATAAGTATTAATTTCAAAGCTACCCTAGGGAGTCACATAGCTAATTTTCTGTTAGATGCAATAGATGTCAAATTACTTTCAATGTAGCAGAGATATCCAGAAGGTGGCGCTATTATCACACTAACATAAATAGTAAGTCACCTGTGGGTGGGGAAGAAAAACTAGGAGGCAAGGCATGACATTGTCAAAAAAAAAAAAATGTACTCATTACCCTCTGTACATCAGATTTATAATAACTAAAAAATAAAAAGTTTAAAAACTGAATAGGATTTCTACAAATAACAATAACCTCAGATCAGATTTTCAATGCATGTCTTTGTTTGGAAAAGTATTATAAATCACTTTAAAATGATTAATTTGTTGTGATTCCCTACAATAAGGAATGTAGCAAATGGAAAACCAACTCATTTAATTAAGTGTACTTTCAATCATGTTCTATATTTATCAAACCCTTCCAAACAAAAGCAAGTTCTGGTATTGTTGGTAAACAAAATCTGGTATTAAGCCACTAGTTTTAAACAGCTGTCAGGTGGTCTTTATATTTTTCTATAACTATTTCCCGTCTCACCACCAATATTTTTTGTTGCTGTTGTTTTGGGGTTTTTTTTTGTTGTTGTTGTTTTTTTTGGGGTCCGGTCATGGGGCCTGAACTCTGGGCCTGGGCACTGTCCCTCAGCTCTTCAGCTCAAGGCTAGTGCTCTACCACTTGAGCCACAGCACCACTTCCGGCTTTTTTCTTTTTGCTTATGTGGTGCTGAGGAATCGAACCCAGGGCCTTGAGCATGCAAGGCAAGCGCTCTACCACTGAGCCACCTTCCCAGCCCCTGTTGATTTGTTTTTGAGACAGTGTTTTACTATGGTCTTTAACTCTTGAGATCAAGTAATCCTGACTCAGCCTCTTGAGTGCATACCACCACACCCAACTTTTGATAATCATTTTGAGTACCACAGAAACAAAATAACTAAACTACAACTAAAAGTAGTAGGAAAGTTGAGAGCAAAAATCTTGAGGTTTTCCCTCCTTGGTTTTCTTTAAAGTGGAAACATTTGGTAGTGTGTGCGAGCACATGTGTATGTATGTATGTGTGTGTGAGAGAGTTTCTTTGTAAAAAGAGTATTCCAGAATTTCAATTGAATGATTTGTATTTAAAAGTTTAAGTATAAGGTTCAATAATTTATTATGAGTGGGCTGGGAAGGTGGCTCAGTGGTAGAGCACTTGCCTTGCATGCATGAGGCCCTGGGTTCGATTCCTCAGCACCACATAAGCAAAAAGAAAGCCAGAAGTGGCGCTTTGGCTCAAGTGGTAGCTGAAGAGCTGAGGGACAGCACCCAGGCCCAGAGTTCAGGCCCCACGATTGGACCCAAAAAACAAAACAATAATTTATTATGAGTGCTCTGTCCTCTCTTGCTGAAGAGGTATATTTGAGTTTCATTTGGGTTCTAATAACAGGTTGACAGACTGGCCAGGGTTCCCCATCGCAGTAAAAGAACACTTTCTATCAAAAAGCAAAAGGAGCCTAGAAGCCTTGGCGGGATGTAGGGGAGAGGGGAGAAGAAAGGCTGGGGAATGGAAGCACGTGTGCCAGTACTGAGGCTTAAACACAGGGCCTTGAGTTCTCTGTCAGCTTTTTCCAGGCATGGCTGGTAAGCCACACCTCCAGTCCCAGCTTAGCTTTTCACTACTTAATTGGAGATAAGTCTCAAATCTGTCTGCCTGGCCTGGGTTCAAATCAGGATTCTCAGATCTCAGCCTGCTAATGAGCCAGGATTATAGCTATGAGCAGTGAGCACCCAGCTTGGATGTGGAGACTTACTGGTATACCTCAAGAGCCCAGCCAGAGATCCAGTCCCCTCTAAATTGAGCAGATTCTGCATCTCATCCACCAATAACCAAGCACACAGAAAGCAGCTCAAACAACTGAAATGTGCTCCACAGGTAACACCTTTAACTGTGCTTCTGACAACATGGTTTTTAATTAGCAAAATAACTTTTTTTTCAAGAGAAAAAATTTTCCTTGTACAATTTACATGAAAATGCCTTTAATATATACTCAGATTTGCAGTTTCCTATTCTTTCAGAAATTACCAAATAATTACCACCTTCAGTCTGTAAATTCATGTCAGTCAAGCAAAATTATTCTGTTCTTATTCCATTGACTTTCCCACACAGAGACCAAGTAAAATGAGAAATAAGTAGAAGGAATTCTGAGCAGTTTATTCTCAAGTCATTACAGTGTTCAACCAGTTTGACACATACAGGTAACAGAGGTAACAGTGAACATTGGGACGTGCACATTCCCGCTGTGAAAGAAGACATGTTATACACACAGGAAAAATGCAGCACATAGTAAGGGATGTCAGATTTTGTGACACTTCAGATGTGACATATTTACAGGAAAAGTGTAAGTTTTAAAATAATTAAATAATTTCCATAGAGTTATAAAAGAATTGAGATAAATATTAAGAGACCCTGACAATCACAAAAACATTTCCCTATGCTATTAAGTAAGGGTAGTTCTATCTAAAAAAGTTCCAAAATAGAGCTAGTATTTTGCCACCATGAAATATATCAAATTACCAATACCAAAATATGCTAGCATGGCATGCAATGTGGAAGCCGTACCAAAGAAAATGCTATGAGGTTCTTAGGTACTGCGGAAGGTCTGCACAAGATTTTAGATGTGTTCATGAAAAAGAAACTCAAAAGAACCATTACAATGGCTATGTCAGCAGAAAAAGTGGCAATTACCTAAACCTTTTCATTCTACCCTTTCAAATGAAGGTGCAAAAGAGAAAAATCTAAATATAGCTTTTAAAAAATTAGCTTATGAATAAAAAGTTGAGCGGGCATTCTTAGGCATATGGACTTTTAAACCAACAGATATACTGTGTAATTCTAGTATAATATATCTTATAACCTCTGGACCCTACTACCTACCACTGTAGTAGCAACTTCTCTCTTAGACAAGAAGTCATCTTAGAAAATAAAAAGAAATGGAAGTGGTGCTGTGGCTCAAAGTGATAGAGCATTATTAGCCTTGAGCGTAAAAGCTCAGGGACTGTGCCCAGGCCCTGAGTTCAAGCTCCACGACTGACAGAAAAAAAAGAAAGAAAGAAAGAAAAAAAAAAGAACAGTGATATGCATGAATTCAAAACAAAACAGTACTGTAAAATGGTAAAATATCATAAAAATAGCAGCATGTGAAATTCAAGACTTCTTTTCTTAAAGCAAATATTCAAGACTGAACCACAAAATGGTACTTGCTCAAACTGGTCTATCATTCAACTCTTGAAACTAAGACTTCTTTAGAGAGGTGCTAATATTTATGATATCCCCAAGATTAAATGTATACTCAAATTTGCTTTTAAAAAACATATATTGCACAGATAGTAGAATACCAGCATTCTGGTATATCTAACATAAAATGCTATCTTATTTAACACATTAACCTATTCTACTGAAAATTAATTTTATCTCAATGTTTAAAGCCAATCATATAGGACTTTTGAGCATATTCCTAGACAAGATGAAAAACACAGGCACTTGAATATAGGTTATTAATGACAGAAAAGTAGAGGCCACACCTTTTTGTGACTGGGGCAGTCCTGACTTTACATATAAACTTGAGGTCTTTCACTGATTCAAATATCAAAATAAGAACTATATAGAAAACTTCGATAAGAAAATCAGATCTCCAAGCATTTCTGACCAAGTAATTTTCACTGAATAAAGCACTGACAGCTCCAAGTCCTGACAAATCTTTTCAAACAAGCATCTCAGATACAGTCGCTTGAATGTTCATTTTCCCCTCTTCTACAGCTCACTATCTTTAACCATGGTCTAACCATATCCTATCCTCTATGCAAAACCTAGCAGTCATCTTGAGATCCAGAATATAAAAAATTTATCATTTCAAAACAGTCCACCCCGCAGTATACATCTGGCAGCACCACAGACACCATGAGTTTTAGAATCTTAATCTGGTGGTATTCCGTTTGATAATAGTAACCAATAAGAAAAATACTGAACATTTAATAGGAAGTCATAGTAGCATTTTTAAATGACCAAAATAATTAGTAAGCATTTTTCATGTTTTAAGTTGTTAAAACATTTAAACTGTCCAAATCACTAGGAAAAAAATACCACATATAACTTTTTACCACCCAAATGAGAACACAGAAAGCCTCAGACAAATGATACTGAAACCATTAGGCATTTTTCTCTCATTCTTAAAGAAATGACATTCCCTTTGGCTACTCCCTAGATTCTTGGTTTATCAGCTTATATATAGACAGTGTACATCTAGGAGGCAGTCCAACATGAGCACTAACCCATCTCACTATCATCTTTGGCTACAGCCTCATGAAAGGACACTGAGGGATTGGGATGCGTGGGGCCAAAAGACCCCACACGCCTCCATTTTACACGTCGCTCACTGGAAGGCTTGCATCATCCAAGTCCACTGGGTCGTGATCTATTTCCTGAGGGCCATTTTTACTTTGATGTTTTAGCAGAGCTTGCTCAGTCACTTTGGAAGCTGGTTCTCTTGAAGAGACAGTCTGGACCTTGAAGTTCCCTGGCTTGACCTTGGCAAGAGATTCGTAAAATCCTCGCTTCTCCATGGTAAAGCTTGAGACCAGAGAGTGGCTGCGACAGGCTGCGGAATGTGAGGTGGTTGCTGCTGCACCGGCAGGACGGGGAGTGTACTTGGATTCGGAAGGACAGCTGGAATGCTCCTGGAAAGAGTAGCAGTGGTCAAACCCAGTCAATCATTAATAATAAAGTTAGTAACTCAGTAAGACTTGATTCTCTGAAAAACAAACACACATACACACACACACACACACTCAAAGCAGAAGCATGAACCATGCAGCATAAACGTGCCAAGCTCTTTCCCAAAGCAATGCATTTTTAGAAGTGAGTTCAAAGCAATGACAGCCAACAACCATTTCCACTAAGAAGCTAGTTCTGTCACCAAAGCTGAATTCAGTAGTTTATGACCCTGTAAGACAGCTTATACTGGGAAACAGTGTTCCAACTGCAACCGGACTATGTTTAAAAATAGGCTACCAGCTTCACCCTTTTATCTACGAGTATATTCTCAACTGACAATGGGAATTGATGCGTTTTAAAAAGATAAATAAAATGAACATCAAAAATGGAATACGTGTTTTGGGAGTACTGAGGTTCGAACTCAAGGCTGGTACTTTACCAATTGAGCCACACCTCCAGCCCTAGTTTTTACTGATTATTTTCAAGACAGATTCTCTGTCTAGGCTGGCTTCAATAAGAATCAAGATTTTTCAAACATTATTTTGTCTAGCAGTTTTTTGCTTTCCTGAATTTCACTGCAGTTAAAAATAGCAAAGTCTTTTCACTTTTTAATTTAGTTTATTTAGTTGTACGCATATGGTTTATTCACAGGGTCTAAGATTTTAAAGGTAAGGGTGCAATTGAGTCTTTACTTTGGTGAGTATCAGTTGTGAATATTCTAATATGCTTCTAACTAGATCAAATCTGAAGATACCATTAAATATGACCATTCTAAGTGCACTGCACTATGCAGTTCCAAGCAGAGTATGTTGATTTATGATACTAGAAGCTTTGAAAACAAAGTGCTTGAAAACACTATGAAGTCTTATTACATGGCTAAATTTCACTAGATTTAAAATGTCATGCAAAACATACCAATATACAGCCTATGCAATATATCTGCATGCAAAGTTTGCATGTAATTTCCTTAAATTGCACGTGTTTCCTTAAAATAAAGGTGCATTTAAAATGTTATCTAAAATATCTCAAAGTATATAAACTATAAAAACCAAAACACTCTTGCAGCAATTTGGTCAATTAATTTTTAGAAGCTACTTTAATGTCTCTTTCCATTAGTAAATTTCTTTTAGTGTATTTCTTTAATTTTAAGCGCACATACTCAACTTGATGTCTCTAATGAAGTAGTTTGTGTTAGTGTTGACAAAGTCAGTTATGACAACTGCGAAAGGCAGTTTGGTTAACTCAACTTTCTAAGATCAGTTGTCAGTAGTAAGTAAGTCCGGGCCCTCTACTAAGAAGGCACGTTTGCGTGAGCGCCCACATACGTGCTGCATTCACCAGTTCTTGATGTATACCTCTGTATACAAGGGTTCGACAGCCTTCTGGCCTGCCGCATCTGGAACACAGTGCAAAGCTACGATTAGAGTTAACCTATACTCAGGAGAGGGAGGGAGAGAGAAAGTTCCGCTGATAGTCATAGCTAGTCCAATTTGCCCCACCACAAAGCACAAAACACAAACACCCTTCTCCACCTTTTCCTCTTCCCAACAGACACTGTTTTTGCAGAGAATCTCATACTTGATTACTGAAAAAGTCACATGAAATAGATGCAGTTACAAAATTAACACCTAGGAAGGTGGCTTCTTAGATATCCCAAAAGATAAATAGGTAGAATTAAGAACTGAGAAAACAATTAAGAAATGAGAAAAACTACTATCTATAGATAGTACTATCAGGAAAAGACAATACTATCCAGAGAAACCTACAATGCATGGAATAGCTAGCACATATAATGATTCTAGATAATAAAGGCTATAATATTACATATTAGACCAGTTCTGCCGGTGATACCATACATTTTCATTTTTCATCAGGATTTGCATTTTTAGATCAAAGTTGCTACAGTTGCTAAAGTATTCCAAGCAAAACCTAATTCTATAAACCTCAACATAATAGAAAATATTTTCTTACTATTTCTAAGTAGAATGTTTCTTTTCAATTTTATTATTATCATACATGCACAAAGATAATCACAGCAGTTTTCAGAAGCAAACTTTTACATTAACATACTAAATTAGAATAAAAGCATGAAAATAGAAAATACTAAACAAGAGCACAAAACTACATTTAAGACTCCTACTTGGTCAGGAGCCTTTGGTACTATTAAGCCAAATAAAACTTAATTGAAATTAAGGAAGTAAAGAGGAAATGGGAGGTCACAAAAGTGTAACACTAGAATTGAAGATGGTTTGCATAATTAGGCCACATACCATACTAAGTGTCAAACTACTAAGGAGTAAGTAAGAATTGCTAAAACAAAGCAAGGAAACATTTATTCCTTAGTTGTCCTGCTTGTGCATTTAACACAATACAGTGCACACAGAAAGTTATGTATATGGAACACTACAAGGAAGCATTACATTAGAAATGCATTATTTTTTGCAAGTCCAATTTGTATGAAAGTCAACATGCAAATAAATTTCAACAAAGGAAGAAAAGAGGGATTAAGGGTCAGAGGAAGGAAAACAATTCAACAGGATGGAGGACCCTCGGGAGTCTCACCCCAGAGAGCAGGAAACCTACAGAAGAGGTTGATCGGCCAGGTCCCCGCTGTGCTACAATGGCACCAGAGATGGCTTTGATCCAACTGTGCATCTCTTCAGGACTATCAGCCTAAAAGAAAGAAAGGGCTCATTCAGTCAACGTTTCCTCTAAACTACCTTGTACTTCTATAAATCCAATGTATTTACTTTGGTAACATACCGTTACTGACAAAATTACTCTAGGGCAATGGTATACAAACAATATTGTAGAAGCATTTTCTCAGTAAGTTACTATACCAAGACACAAGTTCGGCACTTAATATTTCAAGATCAGACACATCAAAAAATGTTAATAATGCACACTTCTGGAAAGAAAATGAGAGAGGAAGAAATAAAGCCATTTTTTGTTCTACCGGTTATGCCACTGAATCAACTACAACACACACACACACACACACACACACACACACACACACACACACACACACACACACACACACACACACACACACACACACACACACACACACACACACACACACCTTGTTATATATTTAAAACTATGATTAAAAAAACATTTTGACATCTTTTTTATTTCTTGAAATAACTTCCTGAACTATTAAAAAACTATTGATGATCATATACCAAAGAACTCTATTTCCAGAAAAGGACAGACTACCAACATGAATTTAAAATCTTATGAAATTACTCTAATTAAAAAAGGGCCTGATTTGGTGCAGATATGACTTCTTGCTTCTAAAAGTTCTTGTATCTAAAAGTTCAAAAATGTTAAAGATACAGAATGTTTGTTGAACCAATGACATTGTAACGAAGACATTTTAAAGGAAAAATTTAAGAAGCACAATTCTAGATATCAATCTGACAAAGTTAAGACTTGCTGATGGTTAAAACTTCACCTAGAAACATACCCTTTAAAAAAAAAATTGGAAAAAAATTCAGGCATATTGTTGTCCAAAGATACAATATATATGGTAGAAGATATATGAAACAATGTACATGAACAGTTCAGACACAGAATATGGAGAAACAGGTTACTTGTAGAACATCCATACACTCAAGTATGGTTTTCAGGCCATTTTTAACATATGGGAAAAAGATGAAAATATGCAAAACAGGATTTAACTCTACAGCTAGTATCACCTTACTAGCTCAGACTTGTAATCCTAGCTACTCAGGAGGCTGAGATCTTGAGGACCACAGTTCAAAGCCATACTGAGCAGGAAAGTCTGTGAAACTCTAATTTCCAATAAACTACTCTGAAAAGGCTGGAAGTGGCGCTGTGGCTCAAGTGGTAAAGCGCCAGCTTTGAGCAAAAAAGCTCAGGGACAGCGCCTAGGCCCTTAGTTCAAGGCCCAGGACAGGCAAAAAAAAAAAAAAAATAGAAAGCAGAAAAAAAAAGGTTCTCAAGATGGAATTGTATATGAACTACCACTTTCTTCATTTCTCTGTAATAAGCAGCATAGGTAACTTTCATGAAACAATTAACTGACCTTTTAAATATTCTATTTAAATAATTCCAACAAAATCCACATTTTAAATTTAAATACAGATGCCTACTAACAGAATATAATAATATCTACCAACTATTTTGATAGTGGGTACTGAGCCTCTCATTTTAGAAAATGACCAAAAATGACATAATTGAAAAACAAAGTTCCAAAACATGTAAAGATAATCTAATCTGAAGGTATACACTTAAAATGTGAGTTAAAATATCATTTTCTTTCCTCCATATACCATTTAGTTCCATTTCATTAATTCATCATAGATAACCCATTCCTGAGCATATAACCTACCAATAACCCTTCACACACAATGATCTTAATTAAGTTAATGAACTGTAGTTTCTTTTAATATCAAAAGCTACATGCTTTATTTATATTTATTTCACTTCTAAAGTTGTAGATTCCTTATGAGAAGATCTAGTCTCCAATTAAGTCTTACCTGAACATAGAAAGTTCGAGATGTTGTTACAATTTCAAATAAGTTGTCCCTCATCATTATGTCACTGTTGAAAAAAAAATTATCCAATTGCACTTAAACAGCAGTTGTTTGATTTTAGTCTTTCACTTGTTTACTCAGTGCCAAGTTATGAATCAAGTAAAACATTTAATTTACCAAAAACCCAATTACTTTCCCATTTTTTTGGTATTAAATGTATCTATTATGTGTAGTTAGCTGGTTTTAGAAAAGGTTCATAAGGCAACTTTGAAGTCCAAAGCTTCTAAATGTAAAAAACTAGTTTATTCAAGTCAACCACAGCCCAGCAAATATAGTTTTTTTTCTTTTTTTCTTTTTGTCTGAGAACAAGATTTGAACTCCTGATCTGATATTGAGCTGACACTCTACCACCTAAACCACACCTGCAACTTCTTTTAATTTTGTATTTTTTGCTAATTTATTTTTTATAATGCTCTATTCTGCAACATCTTTTAAGCACAAAAATTAGTACAAAATCTGATAGGGTCATTCTATTAAATTTTTCCTTTTCATTTCTGAGTTTTGTTTTTATTTTTACAAACAATATTTGAATAATGGTTTTGAAAATTTTAACATATCCCAACTATGAGGAACTAAAGATAACACTAAAACCAAAATGGAAAATACATGCTATAACAAGCACATAAATGAAATTAAGGCATGGTTCTGTATTACTAAGTGTGCCAAATGTATAGGCAGAGCAGTTCCTTACCTTTGTTTACATTCCTGGACTTTATGAACCTCTTTAAGCGGTATTACTCGTAGAGGTTCCTTTTCCTGGCCAAAAAAAATAAAAGTAAACAGATTCAGGACTTTTATTCTTAAAATTCTTTCAAGGGTTAGCTGTCCTATCTGGAATTGCATCCTTTCTTGAAGTACATCTAAAACTTAACCATTTGAACCACTCAGATTTAAAACACCTCAAATTCTATTCTCTTAGCAGCACTGTTGTTCCAAGAGTTCAGTACAGCTTAGTAACACCAATTAATTAGCCAGCAAGCTAGGTCCTAGGTGAACAGGGTGACTCAATTACTACAAACACTTCCTCTCTCGGAATGCCATTTTGGCATCTGTGATCCATTGATCCAGCTTGACTCAAATCTGTCACATTACAAACACACCACTTTCTTATGAAAACAAGCACCACTTATCAAATGCATGTTTAATAAATGCTGAGACACCTGCTACACTTTAAATGTTTTAATCTCCCAAGTTCCACAGCCTACAATCTAGGTTTATGTTGCAACCTAACTTATTCTCATAAAGAAACTGATGATTTGACATTAAACATAATTAAATATAAGAAACAAATATAGCCAGACACCGGTGGCTCACACCTGAGATCCTAGCTACTCAGGAGGCTGAGATCTGAGGATCATGGTTCAAAGCCAGCCTGGGCAGGAAAGTCTGTGAGACTCATCTCCAATTAACCACTAGAAAACCAGAAGTGACGCTGTGGCTCAAGTGGTAGAGCACCCCCCTTGAGCTGAAGAGCTGAGGGACAGTGTCCAGGCCCAGAGTTCAAGCCCCACAACCAATAACAACAACAAAAAAGAAACAAATACAAAACACATTTATTCCTAGTAGCATAGCAATAAAATAAAAAATCCATTAAACACTAATTTGTATTTCACTAAAAATGCTGTCATGAGATTAAGATATGCCTCATTTTATACAGCACCAAGGGGAAAAAAAGTAAACCATGACAGAACTTTTGTTCTTTTAATCGTAAATTTTTAGAGCTTTACAAAGTAAGTTTTATTCTGAACTTCTGACCACAAGTGACTTACAATAGTAGTATAAATTATTTCTACATACCTTCCAATTGTTTTATGTCAGTACACCTATGCATTTGTATATAAAATATATATGTGGGTATATAGATTTTTTTCCTGAAATGTCTTAAGGCAGGTTGTAGATAATGGTACATCTTACTACCAACTACTTTGTTATACATCGTCTAAAACATACACATACTCTTATGTGATCATGGTACAATTAGGGAACCCAGAAACTTGACAGCCACAATACTGTTATCTAATTACTACATTCTGATTTCATTAATTACCTGACAAATATCCTTTTATAGCAAAAGAAAAATTACCTCTTTTCTGTCCAAGGTTCAATACAGGCTCATATCATTTTTGGCTGTCATATCTCTTAACTCTCCTTTACTGTGGAATAGTTCTTTGGTCTTTTTTCTTTTCTTTTTAGTTTTAAATTTTCTAGGCCAGTTATTTCACAGAATGTCTCCCAATTGGGTTTGTCTGATTATTCACTCAGATTCAAGTAATACATTTTGACAGGAAACCACAGATATGACGCTATGTTCTCAGCATATCACATTAGCAGGCGCATGTATGGGGGGCTGGCCAGATATTGGTGCGTTACAAATGATCTCATGCTTACTGATAGTAACTGCTGTCAGTTGCTGTAAAGTTACTTTTTCCTCTCATCACTGTTATGTTTTGGGAAATAACTGGAGTTCATGTAGTACCCAGTTTCTCACTATAATTTTGCCCACAAGTTTCATCAAACATGGAACAAATCTTTATTGGTGTAGTAGCTTCCAAATGGTGGTTTCTCTAGCCCTGAAAATCCATGCAACATGTTTTAAGATGGAACTGGGCTCTGAGGAGACACCTTTCTTTCTGCATATATTCACGGCTCATGGATTCTCTGGGTTATAATCCATAGTTATATTTACTTTGCTGCTCAAATCTGAGTGCAGTCACTCAGAGCACCTTCATGTCGGCTACCATGTCTTTCTAACTCACAGCCGTCAGTATCTGAGACTCTAATTTCTGGCACCACTAGTTGTTCTGGGCTCAGCATGTACTTTTTTTGTCCAAGCACTGAAACCAGACAGTTCTCTAGGGATCCTGGTTCTTTTGCTTACACAATGGTATTTGTAATTGTTTGTGGAAGACAGTTTATAGAGCTCTTCAAGCAGTCAGAACCTTCTCATGACAGATGAAAAGTAATAGTGTTGTTTTAATTGCATTTCTTTCATTATGAGTGATGTTGACTATCTTTTCGCAATTTTTTTTGGCCCAGGATTTGAACTCAGAGCCTAAACTCAGAGCCTCTCTGTGCTCAAGGTTAGCGCTCTACCACTTGAGCCACAGTGCCATTTCCGACTTAGTTTCTTAGTAATTTATTGGAGTTAAGAGTCTCGTGGACTTTCCTGCCTGGGCTGGCTTCAAACAGCAACTCAGAGCTCAGCCTCCTGATGAGCTAGGATATACAGGATGAGCCACCAGCATCTGGCTTCTTTTCACATTTGTAAGACCATTTTACTTTTATTTTTTAGTACTAAGGGTTGCACCAAAGGCTTTGCACTAAGTGTTCTACCACTGAACTACATCCTCAGCCCAGTTCCTTCTTAAATAAAT
Organism: Dipodomys merriami; assembly: GCF_024711535.1. Lineage (NCBI taxonomy): Eukaryota > Metazoa > Chordata > Mammalia > Rodentia > Heteromyidae > Dipodomys > Dipodomys merriami. The sequence goes on along the minus strand of NW_027205048.1, from coordinate 12,556,370 downwards.
TCTTCTTTGTTCATTCTTCTCCTACATATTTGTCCTTCTATCCCCACTTAAAACTTCGAAACATAGGCTAAATACTAAGAAACTAATTTAGTGGAGCCACTGGAGAGTGAGTTGCTGACCTGGTCACACAATCCCTGACTACTTCAGTATGCTTTTCCTGTAAAGCCATCCTTTCACACGATCACAACCACCAGTCAGCAAACTACCCCCAAACTGTCTTTTATTAAAGCAAACAGATTCAGCTAGTCACAGGTTCCATTCCTTCCATTAGTATAGGAGAGTTGCTCACCCGTTCCTCAACTAATAATCTTGAAGACACAAGATATCTTGTTTGGTAGTATGTCCCTCATTTTTCCATGTTTGATGTTCCTTTAGGATTAAACTCAGATTATGTACCTTCAGCCAGTGAAGGGACTGAAGTAATGCTGCACTTAGTGCCATAATTCCTGTCAGGTGGCTTTAATTTCTCACCATCAATGAAGTTCTTCTGAAAAGGCTGACTGCCTGCCAAGGAAGTGACTACCAGCCAAGTCACTGAATGTTACTTTTTGTGCTCAGTTTTCGACTTTGTAGATAGGTATTTTGTAACTATGTAAATAGCTCATCCCTCAACATATACATACATACATTCACCATTCTACTATTTACTTACACTGGTTTGGGCTCCTGAAGTCCTATTTCATTTAGAGGGCTATAATCTGTATTATAGAATTTTGTATTTTGATGCTCTGCTCCTAATTTGTTAAGGGGAATGTTTTCAAAGTGACCTTATCATTCCATAAAGATCACAGTCCAGGCCATTCTGAGAAAAAAGCAAGACCCTATCTCAAAAATAACCAGAGAAAAATGATTGAGGGCATGGATGAAGCAATAGAAAATCTACCTAGCAAGATGGAAGCCCTCAGCAGAAAGCCCTACTAGACAATGTCACCTTGATCCCTTCATTTAAATAATGTACATGGTTCTTCTCTCAATGATACCATGTAACTACATTAATTTATAGAACCATCTATTATTGAAATCATGTCACCTGACAATTTTTACAATTTTTTTTTTTGTTAGTCATGGGGCTTGAACTCTGGGCTTGGACGCTGTCTCTCAGCTCTTCAGCTCAAGGCAAGCACTCTACCACTTGAGTTACAGCGCCATTTCCGGTTTTCGGGTGGTTTATTGGAGATAAAGAGTTTCACAGGCTTTCCTGCCCAGGCTGGCTTTGAACCACGATCCTCAGATCTCAGCCTCCTGATTAGCTAAGATTACAGGTGTGAGCCACTGGAGCCCAGCTCACCTGACAATTTTTAATAATGCTACTTGGACCAGTGGAAGAGAATTCTTATTTTCTGAGTCTACCTTCAGATAGGTCAAACCGTCTCATGTAATCCAACTTAGGAGTCAATCTGATCTAGGAAAAGAAAATATCAAGAGAGGGCTGAGAAGAAAAGCAGAAATACAAAGGTTTAAATACTGACCTTCCAACTATGCTTTCAATGCCCCTACAGAGGAAATTTACAGATGAGGAGGTACTAGTAATTTTAGATCTTTCAAGATGGAATGTCTTTGAAATCAAAACAGTTTTATGTAAGATATGTTTAAGAATATTCTATTAGCCAAAGAAATCACAACAAAGTAAAATGAACTATCAGTGCCTCAAAACCAGAATTGGATTATTCTAAAAATAGAGAATGGCATAAATCATACAATTACTACATTTCTTAAGCATTTGTAAAGCAATATTTGGGACACAGCAACGTACCAGTTCTGATTTGAAGTAGCCTATTGTATTTTCATCCAACTGAAAGTATCTTCTTTTCCAGTTTTTCATCTACCAGAGATGAACACAGATGTGAGACTTCTAAGAATGCCAAATGTTAATGACTACTTAGTTCCATTATGAACCCACAGTCAGAACTGCCAAGTTCTGAGAAGCCTTGCAATCTTCCCTTTGTGAGGTGGCAAATAAAACACTGTTTCTTTTGGTAATGAGGCCTTCAAACTTTTGGTAATTGGTTTTCATATTTGATTAATGGTACTATGATATTTCATAATTTTTTGGATTTTTTTTGCCAATCCTGAAGTTTGAACTCAGGGTGTGTTCACTGTCCCTGAGCTTCTTTTGCTCAAGCTACCACTCTACCACTTGAGCCACAGAGCCACTCTGAGCTTTTTCTGTTCATGTGGTACTGAGGAATCGAACCCAGGAGTTCATGTATGCTAGCCAAGCACTCTACCACTGAGCCACATTCCTAGCTCAATATTTCATAGTTTTAATGCTCAAGTAAAAAAAGATAAAAATATTTCCTTTCCTTCCCACCACCTAACCCCACAAAGCAAAGAACAAGCACAGGAAATGTTATTTAACCACATCAGGTTTTCCATTTATAAAACTTACAAATCTTTCTTCAAGTAGTTTATACATAGGAATAAAGCAGTAAGCACATAATAAAATGAATCTAGAAAGGAAACATTTAAGGAACATCTTACACAAGTTTTTTTGTCACTGAACTAAAATATCTCAAAGTTACTGATATTGTAGACTTGGTAAACAAAAGGTGCTATCTCCCTAAAAACTCCAATTAGCATACACACAGTGTGCATCAAAGAATTTTGTGAGAGAATTCTGACTCTAGTGTCCCATAAATACTCCACAGGAAAATCCTCAGGTGCTTGCCTTCAATTTCTGAGACTGGAAGCATCATTTTTTGGACTGCCAGAAATTGATGAGCAGTCAAATAGGAGAGTTTGATGCATTTTACTCATGACATTCGAAAGATTTAGTTCACATAGAAAAAATAAATTTTTAAGTACTTTTTTTTTTTTTTTCTAAGAGAAGGTCTTCCTATTCAGTCTGGAACTCGTCAATCTCCCAAGTGCTGAAGATCACAGGTATGTGCTACAATACTAGATTACAGGCATATACTCTGCCAGGCAGAAAAGTACCGTAGGTCTTTAAGAACTTTGTCATAGAGCTGTCTGTGTAGGAATACCTGGGCTAACTTGTAGCACTCTCACTAGGGAGTACCAGGTACTATCTCAATGTATACTCTGGTCATTTACATCTTTCAAAAAACACTAGGCTGTAGGTTTTATAAAATAGTTTTCTTTTCAACTGGACATCAGTTATCCTAGCTACTCAGGAGGCTGAGAGCTGAGGACTGTGGTTCAAAGGCAGCTCTGACAGGAAAGTCTATGAGTCTCTTATTTCTAATTAACCACCCCTCCCCCAAAAGGCCAGAAGTAGCGCTATGGCTCAAGTGATAGAGCCCTGGCATTGAGCAAAAAAAAGGCTCAGGGACAAGTGCCCAGGCCCTGAGTTCAAGCCCCAGAACCAGCACCAAAATTTTAAATATATATAAATATTTATATATTATATAATAGATAACATATTATGCATAATATCAAATAGTATATTATATTGAATATTATGTCATATAATATATAACATAATTATATAATATAACATATACATTTAAAATGTATAATTTATTGTATATTAAAATATACTATATTATATTCATATGTGTAAATATATTTAAATTGTTTAAAATATACAAATATATAATATATATATGTTACATATACATATTATATATCTATATAATTATAAATGCATATAAATTTGTTGTATATTATATATACAGATATATATGCATATATATACAGATATATATGCATATATATCTGTGTATATATATATATATATATATATATATATACACACACACATATATATATACACATATAAATTTGTTTTTTTTCTTCTCAAAAGAATCTAGAAGCCTACAAGTTTAAGTAACACCACTCACAATAGCTTTCCATGGAACTCAGTCAAACAATAGCAGGTCCTGAGCCCTGGGCCTACCATCTTCCCTACTGTAGGCACAGCGAGCTCTTTCCCTGACCTATTATTGGGGAATGGTAATGGTGGTGTGGAATCAACAGAAAAACTTTCTGAAAACTGTTAAGAAAGCTCAATGGAAACAGGAAAGAAGAGCACTGCATTCATTACAAAGACAGAACAAGACCCTCTCTATGTCCCAACTCTTTCTGGCATTCTAGTCTCCACTGTAGGTGTTTCATAAAATAAAGCAAACACTTTAATGTTAACTTGCAAGCTTCCCTGGCATGTGCTCATCTGTGATCCCTTCACATTTGTTCAGCTACTCACCACTGCTCCTTGTTTTACACAATATCCAGCTTTGATAACAGCACTGTCTGGAGGTGGTTTAGGAGGAAAGTAGGTAAGATGGCTTTGTGACCGCTTCAAATTATTTCTGTCAATACTTTCACCACATTCATTTACGTCTTCTTTCTAAAATAAAACACAACAAAAAGATTATTGTCTTGCTTATTTAGCATTCAAAACTTTCTTTCACTTCATGTTAACCTGGCAGAAAATCTCTCTCAGGGAAGTAAGCAACAGAGATTTTAAAGTAAGAATTTTTTTAATTAACTGGAAATACTTCATAACCTTTCTGCCATTCATTAGTGCACAAATTTCTACTTCTTTGCTTCTACTAATTCCTACATCTAGTACTTTTTCTTGAAGGGAGGGGCTTTTTATTTTGAAATAATTATAAAAGATTCATAAGAAGCACCAAAAAGGGGGGGAACCATTAAACTAGCCAGACGCTGGTAGCTCACGCCTGTAATCCTAGCTACTTGGGAGGCTGAGATCTGAGGATCACTGGTTCAAAGCCAGTCCGGGCAGTAAAGTCCCTGAGACTCTTATCTCCAATTAACCACCAGAAAATTGGAAGTGGTGCTGTGGCTCAAGTGGGAGAGCACTAGCCTTAAGCAAAAAAGTTCAAGGACAGCGTCTAGGCCATAAGTTCAAATGCCATGACTGACAATTTTTTTTTTAATCATAAAACTACACCAAACTAAACAACCATATCAGGGTCCTTCAATCAGAGTCCCCCAACAGGAACATTATATCTACAGAACACATTACCGAAACCAAGAAGCTGCTATTGGTACATTCTACAAACTGCATTCAGATTTTAATAGTTTTACAAGGACTTATTTGTTGTGGGCACATGTACAGATCTGTGCCACCATCACCACAATCAAGACACAGAACTGTTTACCATCACCAGGTTTTCTTATGCGACCTTACCTCTAATTCTTCAAAACCATTCATTTGTTCTCTAGTTCTGTAATTCTGATGTTAAGTAGAACCATATAAAAGGCAATCTTTTGAGTCTTCTTTTTTTTTGCCATTCAACATGACTCATTCAGGTTGTTCCTTCTACCAATCACTATTTCTTTTTAGTGCCACATCTCATGTAAGGACATACTACCATTAAAGGACATGGGAATTGTTTCCAGCTTTTGACTACTAGGGATAAAGCTTCTATGAACATTCATGTACAAGGTTTCACATGGATATAATTAGCCATTTCTTTAAGATGATGGATTAGGAATGCAAATGTTGGGTTGAAAACTGCAAATTTACTTTAATAAAAATATATTTACCAAACCTTTATAGAGTAGCTGAATTATTTTACATTTCCCCCAGCAACAAATGGGAGATAAGGTTTCTCTTCGTCTTTGTTAGTACTTGCACTGATTTCTGACAGGTTGTGTTTTATGGTTTTATGTTTTATGTCCCAAAAAGTACTGGCTTCCTGTTTTTTTATACCAGCCAATAATCTAGAATCCTACAAATAAGGCAAATGAATATTTTTTTTTTTGGCAAATGAATATTTTTAAGAAGTCTAAAACCCAAGAGAAAAGTTAAGTGTTAGCTGTCATACACATCTTGAGGAATTTTAAACTTGTTTTATATTTAGGTGAACAATAGTAGGTACTTAACTTTTAATCCCAGTACTTAACTATTTACCCAATACTTGACAAATAAATCAATCATGCAAATGATAGTTAACATTTTTTGATACTAAATTACCTAAATGCTTTCAGAATGAGCAAATAAAACTTTATGATTTTTTTTTTTTTTTTTGGTTGTGGGGCCTGAACTCTGGGTCTGGGCGCTGTCCCTCAGCTCTTCTGCTCAAGGCTAGCGCCCTACCACTTGAGCCACAGTGCCACTTCTGGCTTTTTCTGCTTATGTGGTGCTGAGGGATCGAACCCAAGTCCTCATGCACGCAAGGCAAACACTCTACCACTGAGCCACCTTCTTAGCCCAAAACTTTAATAATTTTTAAAAATTATATTATAAAATAAGAAAGCAATAAATTTGTTTATAATTCTTTAAGGCTATCTCCCAAAGAATCCAAATTATTAAACAACATTAACTACTATAGTATCTTAATACAAGTACAGATATACAGAATTACCCTTAATATTAATGCAATATAACATAGGGAATGCTTAGTTTAGCTATATATCAACAGGTTAAAACCATTACCTTTGGAAAAAGCAAACATCCATTTTATTTTTTAAAAATCTAAGATTGGTAGTAACTAAAAGTTCTTGCTAGAGCAAGGATTTTTATTAATATGTCCCTTGCCAAATATAAAAAAAGCTTTTCATAATTAATGTAAGATTTCTTTCCATTAATCATTTTTCCCTGGCAAAAGACCTGGATGATAAAATATATAACTTTAAGGTCTACAATATTAGTCTTTAAAGTTCAAGAGACATAAAAATAATAAAAATGCCCAATGATTTCTTTTAAAATGTTGATTTCTCAACTACTAAGAATTTAATTTGCATTATAAATTCTCACACAAACATTAAATTCATAGAAATTTGAATTTCACTTAAGAAAGTATATATTAGTATTTTGTTCCTACTACCTGAGCAATACTTAATTTAGCTATAGGTACTTCTGAGATAAAATTAAGTCAAAGTTCCACTTCTCTGTTTGTTTGGCTTATGACTTCAGGTTGTAGAAAAAAACAGGCTTAAAAAAATGGCATATATTTACAAACTGTAATTCAGCAATTTCATTTCCAGGAACTTATTCTTTAGAAAAATCGTCTGTAGCTAGGTGCCAGTGACTTATGTCTATAATCCTTGCTACTTGTAGGCTGATCACAGTTTGAGCTAACCTCAGCAGACTTCGCCTCAATGAAGGGAAGTTGGACGGTACCACCTGTCATCCCAGATGACAGGAATCCTAAAATGGGCAAAGAGAGGTGCAAGCATGTACTTGGACAGGAAGTGAGACTACCTTAAAAATAACAAGTATACAAAAGAAGTGGAGCTGTGGCTCAGCGGCAGAGCACCTGTCTACCAAGTGCAATGCTCTGAGTTCAAACACAATACCACCATCAAAACAAGACAAAACAACAACAAAAAACTAACCTGTCTCTAAAATTTAAGACATTAAGAATGTTCATTGAAGTATTGTTTATATAAGAAAGATGAAAGAAAAAGAGGGGAATAAACTTCTACATTTCTAATCACAGAAGATTTGTAAATTATGTAACTCCATGGCAGAACTAATTCTTGGAGGCCTGGCACTCATGACTGTAATCATAGCTACTCAGGAAGCTGAGATCTGAGGATCGCAGTTCATAGTCAGCCTGGGCAAGAAAATCCCAGAGCTTATCTCCAATTAACTACCAGAAAACCAGAAGTGGCACTGTGGCTCAAAAGAGCTAAAGGTACAGCTCCCAAGGCCCAAGGCAGGCCCCAAGACTGATAAAATAAATAAATAAATAAATGATGCAGAATAACTTGATCACTAGGAACTTTTTCGTAATGTAAGTGAAAAACACCAAAAAATTTTACAATCAACATGTGTTTTTGAAAATAAAAGACTTTTTAGTAATTTAGTAATGAACTAACTAGGTAAAATCCATTGATTTAGGGTTTTGTATTGTTTGTCAGTTGTTTGGCTTGACTTCAGGACAGCTGGGTGCTATTCCTGAGCAATTTTGCGCAAAGCTAGTGCTCTACCATTTTGAGCAACAACTCTACTTCTGGTTCTCTGATAGTTAACTGAAGACAAGACTTTCAGGGACTTTGCTGCCTGGGCTGGCTTTAAACTGTGATCATCAGATCTTAGCTTCCTGAGTAGCTAGGATTACAGGCTTTAGCCATCAGAGCCTGGCTGTTATAGTTTTGATTACAATATAAACATCAATGTGCAATGAGCCCCTCACATAATAGGAGAATGAATTTATTACCTGAGTTGGAGTAATGATGGGTACACCACCAACAATATCAGTTCTGTAAGACACCTGCTTCTTCCCACCTTCACCCTGGCGATTCAGGTTGTCAGAATTAGGCTGTGAGTCTGACTGCTTTGGTACCTGAAATAGTAACATGATTCATTTTATAAACAGAATTATTTATGCAACTGTCTTTTTCTGTTCTTAACTGTTTATATATAACTGATAGGTATGTATAAGACATTTACAATGTTGTACATGTGCTTCAAGCTCTCCCATGTTATTTTCTGCTCCAGTCTGCTTTACAATAGTACAGCATCCCTTATCAAATGCTTACTTGTACAGGTACCATTCCAAACATGTTTTCATTCCTCCTGTTGCTAACCCTATGCACAGGGCAATATATCCATTTGAGAAATAAGGAAACAGTTAGGCACAGTGGCTCAAATCTACAATCCCAGATACTTAGGAGACAGATGCTGAGAGAATCATGGTTTAAGGCTAGCCTGGACAAAACTTTGCAATGCCCAATCAACAAATAAGCTGGATGTGGTGATGCACAGGAAGGATAGGTAGAAGAATTGTGGTCTAGGGTTGACCCCAGCAAAAAATGATCCCAATCTAAAAGATAACCTAAAGGATTGGAAGCGTGTCTCAAATGACAGAGCACTTGCCCAGCAAATGAAGGGCCATGAGTCAGTCCAACTCTGTACTGCCAATAACTAATTAATCAATTAATTATGTGGAAGCTGGGAGCCATTAGGGAATACAGGTTTCCCAAGTTGTGAAAACTTGTTCAAAACTCAAACACCATCATCTAGATCCTGCTGATTAGAGCACTTAACTTTGGGTCACAGAATATATTAAAAAAAATCAATGGGGGGAAAAAACCAAAAATCTTTAACATATATCAAAAATCAAAATGTTTTAACTAGCAAAAAACCATTTAGGAATTTAAAGGGAGTTCCAATACTTAGATGATAAATCATTCAATATAAACCAAGTATGACTATTATAATAATAGGATATGAATAGCTCACTAAACAAGAATCAAAGAATCAAGAGTTTCATTAAGTATTTAAAATAACATTTTAGATTAATAACGTGACTTATAGGGAACATACTACTTATAAGTACCAGCCAATCAGTATTTTTTGTCTACAGACTGTTAACCATGAAGACTGCATTTGAATAGTTTTTGCTGTTCACTTACTTTGTTTTGTTTGAGACAGGGCCTTGCTATGTAGCCAAGGCTGGCCTTAAATTGGCTATGTAGGTTTCAGGCTAGCCTCAAAGTTTTGCTCCTCTGTCTCAGTTGCCTGGGTGCTAGGATTCCAGGCATGAACCACAATGCCCAGCCTGAATGACAAATTGTCAAGGTAAGTATGAGTGAGTAAGGTGAGTAAGAGTTAAAAAAACACAATTCAGTACCAATTATGATGTTGAAAATGATTTAGTTTCTCTCCAGTGAAGTCTTTCAGAAACACTATGAACACTACTACTGGCAATCACCATAATGGCACAAAATATTTTATTTAAAGTAAAATACAGGGAACTCAAAGAACTACAGAGGACATCATTCATACAGTATCCAAAGATCCTCCCATTTTACTAGGTCATTCCAAAACACAGTGTGTTCTCAAAGCTGTAATATGCATCAAGTGTCACCAGGAACACTGTTAAAATCCATAGATTCCCAGGCTATACATCCAGAAACTCTGATTCCACAAATCTATAGAATAGCCCTCCCAATTTGCACTTTAAAGTAGAACAACAGGTATTTTTGAGTAAGGCAGTTCCTAAAACATACTTTAAGCAACACTGTTCTAAAACCTGAACTCCCACTTTATGAACCTTTAAAGGTCTATGGATAAGAATGATTTATTTTTTGCATGAATTCTAAAACTCGTAGTCTTCCCCTTCCTCCCCCTACCCCCCACTTGTGATGCTTCCTTACAGGCCTCTGCCGGAGCCCTCCAACCTCTCAGGCATACTTAAGCTTCACTGTCAGTCATGACTAGGGAGACAAGGGAGAAGGAAGAAGAAAAACCACTAGAAAGGAAGAAGTGACTCCTTAATGCCCTGGAGCTCTTCTCAGAAGTTATATATTTTGGAGTATTTTTAAAAGAGTACAATAATGGACAACATTTTACTTCGTAATATTGATATATCATACCCTGGGACAATTTGCTGAGGAAGCCTACTGTATTTTCTAACAAACAGCATCCTGTATTTAAATTATTTTGACAGTGAAAAATGTGGTGCTATTATGTCAATAAAAATAGAAACTTGGAAGTGGCGCTGTGGCTCAAGTGGTAGAGTGCGCTCCTTGAGCTGAAGAGCTAAGGGACAGCGCCCAGGCCCAGAGTTCAAGCCCCATGACCAACAACAACAACAACAAAAAAATAGAAACTAGCATTAAGACAACTTGGAAACAGAGTGAATAATTATTTGACTACATTATAGGAGAGGTCCTAAGAAAAGTAGCATTCTCTTTTTCAAGAAGTTTTAAGTTTAGCTATACATGAGAATTTCAGGGAAAATTATTTAATACAACCCTAAAAGTACACTGAAATTTCTATTAGTTTTTCCATTTTTTTTTTCTGGGAGCAACAGTATATTTAAAACCCTTGCCTATGCTATTAAATCAAATGCTTCTACTTTATCGTTATAATAAAATCATATTAAATATCACATGGTTTCAATGTTAAAGTCCAATATTCACTTAGAATTACATTTTTACAATAAAAATTATCTAAATTGTAATTATCTCACTCCTTAAAAAAGGAGAACATTCAAGCAAGATATCATAAATACAGTCAACTCCCTCAAAAACTATAAACAACTGAATGAAAAGTTAACTAAATTTAGATGTGTAATCATTTTCAGGACAACCACACATGCACAAATGCCCCTAAATCAGCCAACTGTTAATGAGAATCCGAAAAGTAATCCATCCCCCATCCCCCATGGCAGAAAACCATGTCAGGAACTGAATAGGCTTGGTTTTTTCTGACTGTTGTCTTTCCTAGTTTTCTTTTTTTTTTTTAAACAAGACTGTTTCTCATGAGAGATCTGAATGTATTTTTAGCAGGTATTTGTTTGTTTTTTCTTTCTTTTTTTTTTTTTTTTGCTTATATGGTGCTGAGGAATCAAACCCAGGGCCTCATGCATGCAAGGCAAGTGCTCTACCACTGAGCCACTTTCCCAGCCCTAGCAGGTATTTGTATACAGTAGAAAATTCTAATACTAAAACAAAGGGTGAAATGACTAAAGAATATGGAGATGACTACAAGACTTCAATATTTATGACCAAAAAAAGTTAAAATATTGCAGATTTCTCAAAAATTAAAGGGAAAATTAATGGTCAATTCATCAAGAATAATGAGAGTAAATAAAGATGGAAACTGAAAATAGTTATACACAAACTCCCAGGTCATAAGATCTTTTAATGTCATATCCTACACCTAACCAGACCAGCTAACACCTTTGTGCAGGTAGGACATCTTGTTAAAACCAAACGCTTATATTCAGCTTAACTCTTCTACTTGTTCCCCATTACTATTTTTAAAATAAGAAAGAAAAAGGTTCATGAGTTCTGTCCCAATTTCAAAAAAACTAATTTTTACATTAAAACTTGTATCCTTTTTTATTTTTTTGGTCGGTCATGGGGCTTAAACTCTGGGTCTGAATGCTCACTGTTGCTCAGCTCTTCAACTCAAGGCTAGCGCTCTACCACTTGAGCCACTGCACCCCTTCCGGTTTTCTGAGTGGTTTATTGAAGATAGAGTCTCACAGACTTTCCTGCTGGGCTGGCTTTGAACCGCGATCCTCAGATCGCGTAGCTAGGTTCAGTAGCTAGAAGCCTGGCTGGAAAATTACACTTTAGAAACAATGGAAGCTACTCAGGAAGCTAGGATCAAAGTCAGTCTGTGCCAGAAAGTTGTGATTCTTATCTCCAATTAACCACCAAAAAGCCAGAAGTGGAGCTGTGGTTCACATGGTATAGCACTAGCTTTGATCTCACCCTACATAAAAATAACTAACTAAAACCTGTGGATTTCTGTTTAGGATTAATCATAAGCCATCTTGAATATTCCTTTTTTTTTTTGGGGGGGGGGGTCGGATATGGGGCCTGAACTCAGGGCCTGGGCGCTGTCCCTCAGCTCTTCAGCTCAAGGCTAGTGCTCTACCACTTGAGCCACAGCACCACTTCCAGCTTTTTTCTTTTTGCTTATGTGGTGCTGAGGAATAGAACCCAGGGCCTCACGCATGCAAGGCAAGTGCTCTACCACTGAGCCACCTTCCCAGCCCTTGAATATTCCTTAATATCAAAAAAGGGCCTAACACTCTGAGAACAAATAAACAGATGCAAATATACCTTAAATTTTGATTTTTTCAGACTTCAGTCACAGATACTCCCTTTAGGACCAGTTCCTCTAAGCCTGGCACTGGTGGCTCACACCTGTAATCCTAGCTACTCAGGAGGTTGAGATCTGAGGATCGTGGTTCAAAGCCAGCCTGAGCAGGAAAGTCCGTCAGATTCTTCTCTCCAATAAACCACCAGAAAACTGGAAGTGGCACTATGGCTCAAATGGTAGTGTACTAGCCTTGAGCTGAAGAGCTGAGGGACAGGGCCCAGGGCCCAGAGTTCAAGCTCAATGACCAACAAAAAAAAAAAGACTGGTTCCTCTATTTTTGCTCCTTTTTTATAATAATAATAATAGTAATAGGAAAAGAATTTAAAATGCTGATCCACATTCACACAGACTTTGGCAAAGTAAGGAAATGCAGGCCATGGTGCTGGAGGACAGTTCACTAAGACGACAAAAACTACTGGAAGTACAAGGTAATAGCTAATCACCATTCTCTCACCCATTCCCCTCTAACTATCTCTATGTTGAAACCACTAATTCTCAAACTCTAATTTTGGATTTCTAAAAATTTTCACTCAACAGACCACCAATTACAGTTGACCAAAATGTTATTTGGAGTGATTCCATAGGAAAGCAAGCTGCACATGTATTAAAATAGAAACTAATTTTTCAAAGAATTTAAATATAAACCATCAGCAATTGGTTAAAAAAAAAAGGTGATCACTACTTTTTTCTTAGAATACTAAGAAACCATTGTTTATTATTACAAATTTTAAAAACTGGATTTAATAAAGTTACTACATACTATCTTTCTACAGAAATTTTCCAAGTAGAGAATAGTTATTAAGAGAGTTAAGGATCAACTAAAATTTTTGAAGAATATATACTTCTGAACCATTTCAAAACATTGCTTTCCTGAAACTGCACAAACCCAAAATAACTTCTGCTTCATGTACAGATCAGATGTGGTGTGTGGGCGTTTTCTGTCATGTGGTAACAAGCTGTTCTGCTGCAAGACAGAAAACTCACCCTAAGTCTGAAAACAGATTTAACTATATTAACCCTTTATTGTGTTATACAAACAGGGACTCATACATTTCAGATAGACACTAGCCGTGACTAATACACGCTGAATTTCAAGGCACAGGTTTAGGGACAGTAAATATACGTTTTAGTAAACACACATCAACTGATCCCATACAGGAACTCCTTCCCAAGCTGTTCCAGGCAGCCTACAACATGTTTTTCTATGTGTATAAGGAAAATGCCTAGCAAGGCTCAGGGAGTAGATCCATGTACTTGCTCAGTAGCAGCAGTAGGAAACTTGCTTTGGTTTTACCAACAAAAGTTATCGGGTGAAGGCTTTTTCTTCACTGCACTTCAGAGTGCAGGCTCCAGAGCCTGGTAGGCTAGCCTAGGCTCCCCATCTCCTTGTTACAAGTAACTCAATCTTTGTATACCTTGCAGTTTTGTTTGTTTTGGGGGTTGACAGTCATGGGCTTCTACTTAAGGCCTGAGTGCTGTCCCTAAGCCTTTTTGCTCAAGGTTAGCATTCTACCACTTTGAGCCACAGTAACACTTCCAGTTTTCTGGTGGATAAGTGGAGATAAGAGTCTCACAGACTTTCCTGTATGAGCTGGCTTTGAACCATGATCCTCAGATCTCAGCCTCCCAAGGAGCTAGGATCACAGCACCCAGCTTAAACCTCACTTTCTTCCAGTGTTTGCACAATAAAACCATTAGTACAAAGCCTGAAGTATGATGTAAAGCCTCAGGAAATACTAATGTTCATTAGAAAACCAAACAGAAAAAAAAGGCTAGAAGGGGTTATAATGTTGAAAAGAGTGCAAAGGTACCAACCCCTGGAACTCAAGGAAGAAGTTGGGAGCTTGACACAACTCCTTAGGGCCACAGGGTCACGTGCTACCTAGTCCTGTACTTAATCTTTCAGCCATTCAACTCCACTGTCCTGCTCCCACATTCATGGCTTCAAAGACAAGAATGCTTATGCCCATCACCCAAGTAGTGGCAGGACTCCAGAAGTAAAACTCATGCCCTTCAGGCAAGACTCTCCATGATACTAGAATCTTCCCCACAAACATTACTTAAATCTACAATAATATATATATATATATATATATATATATATTTTTTTTTTTTTTTTTTTTTTTTTTTTGGTCAGCTATGGGGCTTGAACTCTGGGCATGAGAGCTGTTCCTGAGCATTTCAGCTCGAGGCTAGCACTCTACCACCTGAGTCACAGTACCACTTCCTGTTTTCTGGTAGTTAATTGGAGATAAACATCCTATGGACTTTCCTGCCTGGGCTGGCTTTGAACCTTGGTCCTCAAATCTCAGCTAGGAATACAAGCGGAGCCACTGGCGCCCGGCAATAGTATTCATCCTTATAAGGCACTTGCTAGGTGAAAACATTTACAGGCCAATGAAAGGGCTAAGAGTCTCCAAGAAATTGTCTTCACTTTCATCTTTTTAAGGAAGCTGAAGTATGAAATCTGTGGCAAGCTGATGACATTCAGTAGGGCTATTTTCAAAGTGTGAAGATTACTTCCATATAGTAAAAACTTTAAAAAGAAACTTACTGTAATTTTTATAGCTTTGTTCAAGACGTTTACCCATTCTACTAGGTCTTGCTGATCATTGGCTTGTAGAAAATACTTCCTCATTCCAGCATTCATCACTGTCGAGAAAAAAGAAACATGAGATATTGTACTTGTTACTTCCAAATTCATGTTTGCAGCAGCTGAAAAATCTTGCTAGATTTAACATGACACACACTTTGGCTATCTCCAATTTTGAAATTAGATAAAACATTACAATGAAACATCACATATGCATCTCCATAGCTTGACTAACATTTCTATAGGATAATTTTCCTGACAGTTTTACTGAGTCACAGAGAATTCACATTTGCAATTTTTGTAGGTATTAGCAAACTGTCTTCCAAATTGCATATGAAAAGTCATTCACTTAATACCCTTAACCAGGCCTGGTTACTAGCACTTAGGCTAATTATATAGCTCTTGTTCTCAACCCCAAGGCTCTGGACAATGGGTCTAGGAATCTGCAAACACCAATCCCTAGGTTTCATGTTCTGCCAGTAGTAAGTAATGACAGGGTCACAGAAAATAGAATTGAGGAGGATGAGATTGGCTGGCTCTAATCTTGATGATCTCCCTCCAACAGCAGCACAGAACCACCAGTAGCACAGAACCACAGAGCTAGAGCCTTCAGATACCCGACCCAGCCTTGAAGGGTCATGAGCTCAACTTTCTGCTCCTCCACACTATTTCCTCTTTTATCTCTCCCCCTCTGGAGAGCTACTTCAGATAGGGTCTAATTTCTGGATTATTTCAACATTCTCTTTGTGCTCTCTCAACCTTTCAACATTTAGATTACCAATTCCCCAAGACAATTTTGGAACTGCAGTATCTCATGTTTTCTTGACTGTATCTCGACTGATACAGCACTCTGACAACTTAATCAGTAGATAATTATACCTGTAAAATTTCTTTGATTGCTGCAACAAAGTCATTTTTTAATGTCTGTCACTTATATTTGTTTTGTGACAGTTGTGTACATCTTATTAATATACCTGTGTTGTTTACCACTAATTCATGGGAGCTTTTATAGTCCTTCTTTCTGTTGTATTACAAGCACTGTTCATAGCTACCACTTTATTTTCACACTGTTCACAGTATCTCTCATCAAGCAGAAACATTTTTATCAATGTTTTTTCCTTTAATGCCTCTCCATTCCAAATATTTAGAAAACCCAGCTAAGTTAAGATTATAAAAACTGCAATACATTTGTGGAGTTTTAATGTAATTTGCACTGACCTCTCAAGAACTGGGTCTGTTTACTTTATAAAACAAAGAGCATCTAAATGTACAGTTGTCTGCAAACTACCAGTCAGCTTTTGAATTAAACTTACTTACTATATATCTTATGTATTTATTTGGAAAAACATAAATACTATTCAAGGAGATAAGGTTTCTGATCAGCTACACTGTTCCCTTTATTCAAATGTAAAAATGACTTCCCGAATCTCCAAAACTTTACTAACTTTACTAACACCCAAATGAACATGACTAAGAGAAGTGGGAAATGAAGACCCTCAAGGAAAAACGTTATTTCTCAAACACACAAGATTTTGAAAGTGGGACTATGATCAAAGCACTCTAACCTAGACCTTCCTGGTGAGCTGAAGGTCTCAAAAAGGAAGTCAAAGGCCTATCTTGTGAAGTGCTACAGAACGAGGCTGGAAACAAGAAATTTCACACATTGTAAGCTGTTCTTTTACCCTTGTAAGATGGAGAAACTGTAAATACTATAAATATATTTTAAGATTAACAACTCACTAGGACAATACATCTGTCAACAAATAACTTATTTTTAATTCCTAGCAATGCTTTTGCATTCCAGTTTGGACTCAAAGTGAGCTCTCCTCCTAATAGTTTGTTTTTCTCAATGCTGGGCTGAGCATCTATACAGTACACTATAGAGTTTGAAAATCTAAACATTTATTAATAAATTACACATTTATTAATAAATTACCTGTTACGCAATAAATGAATATTGCACATATTTCCAAACAAATAATATTTAGATAAGAACCTTTCTTTTAGGAAGAGAGAGGCCAATATGCCTCTACAAAAGACTCTTGATGGATGGATAAAGCACTTTCTAGCATGCACAGGTTTGGGGTTTTCCCCCAGGACTGAGAGAGATTAACGTATCTTATGATCAAAATAAAAACTCGTTATTATTTCATGACAAAAGTGGCATAGAGATCTACTGTACAAAAATCCAAGTCTGGAATCAGTTTTGGTCTTACAATTACTGCCATCTCATAAACATCATTTGATCTCTGCATTGTTTTTCTCATCTACAAAGTGTGAGTGCCATCCATGCTTTCCTTGAGGAGTGATAACAATCTCCCCATCACCATACTCTGTAGATTTCCAAGGGTTATGTAAGTATTGTGGAAAACATACAGCAAATTACTGAAAGTGGTATGTGTGCAATGGAGGAACGGGTAGAAGGAAGGGGAGAAAAAGCTCTGAATAGTAAAAGACAGAACTAGGACACTTTTAGCTACCCTTTTAGCAAGGGTTTCATCAGGAATAATGTGCATCCCCAGAGGCTTGTGCAGTTTCTGCCTTTTCATATGAGTGTTACGTCTAATCTTTACCATGAGATGAAAAGCAAACAGATAAAAACTAAAGCAGAAACATTATCTTAATTGCAAACAAAACTCTTCTCACAGGATAGGATTTACTGGTTATAGCTCAAATGTGGCTACAAATCAAGAAGTAATGAGACCTTTTATCATATTTTCTCTATTATCTATTCTTTATCATCTTGTCTGTGAGATGTTGGACTTCAGTGATAAGGGTATAATTTTCTTACTTTTCTCCTATTACCTCTCTTTACCATTGCTCCACTTTTTTTAACTTTCCTGATTTTTACACATTGCTTCATGTTCCTTTCCTATGCATTTGATAACTGTCCTCAAATATTAAATCATCTTTGATTGGCAGTTCATATTTTAAAAGGAGGGAATATGAAGATTCATTGGGCACTTTCTTGGGATGTGGAGTTGCTAACTTGTAGAGTTCACCATACAGCAAATTCTCCTAGTAGAAATGTCTGGATGGCAGTGCCAGTAGGGCTCTTCTTGGGGGTACCCAGGTTTTATTCCATCGACATCTGGCTGCACATTCTCTGGGCTACCTGCAGGGCACAGGGCTATCTGTGCCATTTCACTTCATCCACCTGGTTTCACTTTTCTTATTTCTGTCCCATTTTCTTGTCTCTCTCCTATTTGATGCTTAGCTCCTTCCCTTTTCTGAGACTAGAATCTGCAAGGATATAGCACCTCATTAATTCTATTTCTGGAGATACCACACACCTCATTGCCCACTGGGATAGGGGAAAGGTGACTGCTCACCTAATCCAGATAAAGGTAAGAACTAGGGTTTGTTTTAAATACAGTCATTCAAATAAAATCTGTTTTTTAGATTTTCCTCACTGTTACTTCCCTCAAAAGTGTATTTCATTACCTAAATGATGTAGAGTCAGGGTGAGGTAGGACCATGAAAATGTTAGCTTTTTATTAGTGTCTTCCTCTTTCTGCCGTCATTTCCCATTCCCCATCAAGCCTCCACAATTATATAACGAGGGGCACACAAACATGTCTCCTACTTTCGTCAAAGACGGTTTGAATGCTTCTTCCCACATGCTTTGTTTTGGGACAAGCTGAGAAGAGATACATTGCCAACTCCAAAAGAAATCTCTCTTTCTCTCTCTCTCTAAAAGCAAGCATTTTATGAATGTTTTTCCTATTCCCACTAGTATTAGAGGTCTAAGAAACTACAGAAAGACTAATCTTAACCTTTGTTCTAACATCATGTTTTCTAAATAGGAACAATTTTGAATGTTGAGTCTATTACTTTATATTATTCCTTCAAACTATGAGATTTGAAATTATACAGAAAAATGTCTGAAGTATGTACATTATCTATATTATCTATTCTAAAATACTAAGTTCTTTGTTACTTGACTCACCCCAGTAGCCTTCATTTACAAAGCTCTAAGGCATTTTCTCAGCAACCAAAATTAAGACATGTGGTAAACATTTATTTTTAAAAATGGTTTCACAGTAGTGATAAATGCATGATAGAAGATGTCTGAACAGTTTTATTTTATCCTGCTTATACTTTGCCCAAGTGGATATGTAGAACTGCCATCAGATAAATAGGATTGTCACTTTTTTTCTAAATATAAAAGAATTGGTTTATTATAGATCACATGCATAAAACTGAACATTCAAACAATAAATTTTAAAAGTTTAACATTTAAAGAGATAGTCTATATTTGAGCCATACCACACCTGTATCACTGAAAAATTCTGTCCTTATCTTTCAGGTGCTGGGCTAGCTTCTGAACTCTGTTCTGCTGAACAGATTTTTAGAGGGCATTTGGCTTACTCTTCTATCAAATCTAAGAAACTTTAAAACTTAAGTTGACTCCTACTTGTCAGAAAGACAGTCTTCTACAAGCTGCAATAACTATCACTACCTGCTTATAGAGTTAGTGTCACTGGTGGCAAACAGGAAGTGGCCATGTCCTCACTAGTGGAGGGCTCCAAAGGACTGTCATTCTTTTTTTTTTTAATTGTGAAAATTTCATACAGAGGGGTTACAAGGTAATGAGTACATTTCTTATCAAGCATTGTTGCCTCCTCCTTTGTTTCCCCTTCACATCCCTTCCCATCTCCCACCCTCCCTCACCCCCACCCCCAGGACTGTCATTCTTATTAACAGCCTGCAAAGGAAAACTGGGAATGCGGCTCAAGTGGCAGAGTGCTAGCCTAGCAATTGCAAGCCCAGAGTTCAAACTCCAAGCATCTAAGAAAAGGACACTCTTTACAACCAAAAGAGAATAAAGAACTTTAACAGTACTTCTATCCCCAAAGTATCTTATATTACTTCAATGTAACATATTTCCTTCTTATGCCAGTTTGGATCTCCTCATTTCTGTCCCTTTCACTGCTAGGACCCACAAACGTATTTTAAGAGGGTACTAATTCTTCTGGCTTCAACTATCACACACTGTCTTAACAGACTCCAACTTTGTAATTATTATAGAACTGTAGTTAATGCACACTACTTGTACAAAATAGTGGGCCTCACTGTGATACTTCCATTTGTGCATTGATTGTGCTGATTAAGCCCACCTTCCTACCACCCTACCCCACCCCTACCCACTGTTTCCTTGGTCCTCTTCCCCTTCCCTAATAGTACTTCTTCTACTTTCACATCAGCTTTATAACCTAGTGTCCACACTTCTATGTTTAATATGGAATAACACAAAGTATACTTCTAGAGGTGATTACAAACACCAAAATCATGGTTACAGATGGATGCAGTGACATAGAACCATGTTTTACGTAGAATGGGACACAGAGAGGCTTTTAGATAGGGATGAGAGTCAAAAGTTTATTTCTTCATTGGATGGTGGTTGAAAGGGAATCTGCCTTAGAATAATTCACAGAAAAATATGATCTAAGTACATCTGTCTACTTTAAAATTTCTAACATAAAATAAGGCTACTTACCAAAACAGAACTCAGCCTTTGGCCTTAGCTTAGTTGCATCACTAACCTTGTGAGAGAGAGAAATGAGTTACTCACTTCTTCAATTGCTGCTAGAACCAAACTCAAATTCTGTGTGAATGTCTACACATACAATCTCCCATACACATATAGTACATAGATCTGAAACTAAACTTTAAAAACTGAAAAAGAACAGCTAATTAAATATAGGATCTGCATCCCAATTGTAATATGCTTAAAACAAATGATATTTCCAATGTTTTCTATGAAGAAACTTTTCTACTCCAAAGGAAATGTGAGGCAGTTGAAAGTGCAACAGTGGGTTTGGGGCCACACAGAAATATTTTAGCTTAAAAAAATCTTCAAAATGTCCTCAATGAACATAGAAACTATTGCCTATTCCCAAACTGTAGGCAAAATGGTGGTGGGCAAGCATGACATTGCCCAATGTTGTGGTAAAATCCCAAACACTAAAAGGCATTGCTCTGAGGAGTCAACATGGTACTCCATCTACTCTTAACAATACCCCAGAGAAAGGGCGTCACTTTGGAAGTGAAGCAACTAGAAAAGCCCACTTGTGACCAGACATGCTGCCATGCTGCTGTCCAGCGACAGGACATACAACTGTACCATCTTATACCTTTTAAAAGAAATTCAAGTCTGGGGGTCCTGATTCCAACTATAAAATTCACAGCTGAGTCACACTGCAGTTAGTTCTAGAAATAAATTTTGAGGGGAAAAAAATGGCCTATTGAAAGTAAAGTACAAACTTCAATAAGCTAGACGTTAGAGACAAAAAGTTAACTGCACAAAAAGGAAGGTTGTATTTTAAAAGACAGAAGGAAAGCAGCTGGTCAGTCTTTCTACTTATTTTATTAAATCAATACTATACTTCAAGCATGATCTCCCATTTTTAAAAAGACTAGGTTAAAAATTGAAAAGATGTAAGTAGAGAAGCAAGCCATCTCTCTCATTTTCAACTGCTTATTCCAATAAAGTAGGCCTTTCCACATTAATTCTTTGGTGTAAAAATGTGGGGCAGTACATTTACATTACAGTATACAAGAACTGTAGGCACTCAAGCAAACAATTTATTTTACAATAAAATCCTATCTTTCTTAGTAACAGTCTCTGTAGAAGCTGGGCTACAAGCTACCTGAAGTATTTTTTAAATACCTTAATTTATAGGAACATTTGGGTTATTCAATATTTGTCTTTTGTAAATTTATACAATATGACTTAAACAGAAAATATTTTAAATATGTAACCTATATTATTCAAAGGCTAGAATGATATTTTGTCAATGAGAGTGAATGTCTCTATTGTAACACTGGTCACAAATTACTTCATTCATAAAAATGTCTTCTAAACACACTGATATCCAACTGATATTAAGTTGATATTCTGTTAAGATGATCTGCCTTTGTTAAAAGACCACAACATATGCATAACAGTACCTGCACAATTAATAGCACTCTGTTGCTACCTCTTATATGTGTTTTAAGTTACTGACAAAGTTTTATGGCTTCTGTGGAAAACGAAGAACAACAACAAAATCCCCAAAAGGCTATCATGTCAATATTTCTGTTTTCAAAATAAAAGAAAGGAAAACTATGTGACCAATAAAAAAATCTAAAGTTTTGAAATTAAAAAAAAAAAACTATTTCAAAAATATCAAATCAACAAGAAAATAGAAATTAAAAGAGGCAGAGTAAAAAAAAATGAAAAGAATCATTCTTTCAAGATAAAAATGGTTCAAATTTTCACTAAGATAAAATATAGAAGCCCAGTAAGACTGGCTTATGTGTATAATCCCCTTTTTTTTTGGGGGGGGGGGTTCGGGTGTGGGGCCTGAACTCTAGGCCTGGGCGCTGTCCCTCAGCTCTTCAGCTCAAGGCTAGCACTCTACCACTTGAGCCACAGCGCCACTTCCGGATTTTTTCTTTTTGCTTATGTGGTACTGAGGAATCGAACCCAGGGCCTCAGTCATGCAAGGCAAGCACTCTACCACTGAGCCACCTTCCCAGCCCTCACGTGTATAATCCTTAAAAGCTGAGATCTGGAGGATTACAGTTCAAAGCCAGCTTAGGTTTTAAAAAAAAAGTCTTGGAGACTATCTCCAAATAGCAAGCAAAAACTAGGGTGAAGATGTGGCTCAAGTGGTAGAGTGGCAGCTGTGAACAAGCAAGTTGAGTGACTCATGAGGTACCAAAGTTCAAACCCTGGTACCACCAAAAACAAACAAAAAGCCAAAAAAAGTCAAAACTGGACTTAAGTAAAAAACAATCTAAAAATAGGTAATACATATTTCATCTCTAGAACTTCTCAAGATAAAGCTTCCTTTTCGGATTTTTCCTTTATTTTTTTCTTTTTTCTTTTGTGTCTCACTATTATAGTTTAGGCCTCTAACTCACAATTTTCTAGTCTCAGCCTCTGTAGTACCAGGATTACAGGCACATACCATCATACCTGTGACTGCTTCCTTTTCTGATATTCGTGTACTTGATCATAAAAGTCAAGCCATTAACTTGTACAATTCACCAAATCCTTTGAGTCCATTTCATATTCTCAATTTTATCAATTAAGGAACTTTCTAACCATAGTAATTAGGTCTGTATCACTTTCATCATAAAACCTGAACATCACCAAGTAATATAGCAAGGTATCTACTGCTACTGCTCACTTTCATCTTGAGGGATTGTAATAGAAAGTAACACAATGTATAAAGACTACCTTTGAAATGTAGGTAAGTTTAATGGCTCCAACACGTGATGATCCTGAAGGTAAGTTCTAAAAACAAATTATTAATACATAATTAATTTCCAAACATCATGAATTCCACATATTCTAAAAATGGTTAAGAAATTCAATTTTTAATATTATATTTTACGAATCAACTTTACTCAGTTTAAGTATCTACTTGCTTAGCATTTGTAAAGTCCTGACTTACTTTTACACATACACACACAGAACAAAAGATAACTTGGATAGCAAAGCTAAACCTTACTGTTTCATCATGATACATGATGAAACTAAAAGGCTACATTAATCTTTGGAACTAAACACTCAAATTTTTCATGAGAGTCAAAAACAAGATCATATTTTGTCCTGAAAGCAATGGGAAAAAATACTTAAAGACATAAAATAAACATAATTCTAACAAGTTTTAAAAAGCTTTGTCCTAGTAAAACTTTAACAAATACATCCCACAAAAAGTATACTTTCATCTCATTTAAATGGTTTAGTGTTATGTTACCATACTTAATCTACCCTGATATTTCTTCAAAAGTATTAACTGATTCTCTTTAAATCTCATGCAGAGTGTGGGTAATTGTAACTTTCATAGAAAATATTCTTATTTCTTAACAAGCTTGGATGGGGATTGTGTGACAAGGAGCTTAAGCTAAGGACTTAGGAAGAGGGAATAATTTCTGGCTGAAGCTATCAGGGCTGTGAAGGAATAATCAGCAATTAAGCTGGACATAACTTTGAAACACAAAGAGCAGGAGACAGAACATTCCAGGCTAAAAACAAGCTTCTCAGCAAGCAGCTGAGAAAGCTCAGAATCCCTGTACTAGATTGACAAAGCTCTGGTGCTGGGCTGTTGGAGAAATGATCATCTGGGAGCTGGAGATATAGCTCAGTGGTAGAGTACTTGCCTAGGGTGCTTAAGGCCCAAGGTTCCATGATGCACACAAAACAAAGAAAAAAAAAAAAGGTGGTTTAGAAATTTGGGCTGAGAAGCTACATAGACAATCTAACTAAAAACAAAGACATAAGAAATTTAAAATCAGGGCTGGGAAGGTGGTTCAGTGGTAGAGCGCTTGCCTTGCATGCCTGAAGCCCTGGGTTCGATTCCTCAGCACCACATAAGCAAAAAGAAAAAAGCCGGTAGTGGCGCTGTGGCTCAAGTGGTAGAGCACTAGCCTTGAGCTGAAGAGCTGAGGGACAGCGCCCAGGCCCAGAGTACAAGCACCACGACTGGACCCAAAAAAAAAAGAAAAGAAATTTAAAATCAGATATATAAGCAGATCTATAATCAAAATCAATTTTCAATATATCTTGAAATATAATAAACTAGATGGACTATAGAAGTGGAAGATGGAAGTAGTAAACCCAAATTTAAAAATCTATGAGAAAGTAATAATATATCAATGAAAGGACTGATAGAAGCCAGGTGGCTCATGTCTCTAACCCTCACTACTCAGAAGGCTGAGATCAGAGAATCCTAGTTCAAAGCCAGCCCAGGCAAAAAAGTCCCCTAGACTCCATCCCCAAAATAATCAGCAAAGGCCAACCTGCAGATGTGGCTCAAGTGGTAGAGCCAGCTTAGCAAGTATAAGGTGCTCAGTATGGGGGGAGGGGAAGAACACAGAGGTACACACTTGTCATTCCCCAACAAATGAGGAAATACATGTAAAAGATCACAGTTCAAGCTAGCCTGGCATAAAGCAAGACCCTACCTCAAAAATAACCAAAGCATAAAAGGCTAAAGGCACGGTTAAATTTTAGAGCACCTACCTAGCAAATGTAATGCCCTAAGTTCAACTTAAAATACCAGTTTCTATGAATGGAGTGATATAAATATTGTCAAGCCCATTTTTTTAAAAGGGGGAGGACTTTAAAATGTGTTATTTGACAACAAGAAATAATGAATTAATCATACATTTAAAAGAGAAACAAGCTATATGTTACCTGGGAGTTCAATTTATTTTGCCAAATTCACTTCCTAGAAAACTATTTAATTCTTTACCATTTCCAACTTCCAACACATAAAGCTGCAACTGATCCCTTATAATACACCTGAATGGGTTTTCAAAGCAATGGTCAGTGGTATACAAAGCAGTGAAAAGGAAATGGCTCCCTAAGGCAGGTCAAGCGAGCTACCTTTCACAAGGTTATTACATTCAATATAACCTCACCACTGCACCTTGACAAGAGCAGCAAATTGAACTGTTTAAAATAATTTTTCAGTAATTAAAAAATGGCTATAAATTGCCAATTTGATATTACTTAACCAAATAATCTTAGCAAGAGGTTTGCCAGGATAGGTATATACTGATCATTACATTTAAAGGTAAAACAAGGCTAAAGCTATTACTTATATAATCGATGGCAGAATCAAGATTTTTAAGGATTTCTGTAAGAGGAAATAAAAATAGTAAGAAGTGGGGGAAAAAAAAGTTTAAAATCCTGCACTACCAATGCACTAACTACAACAGGATCATTTGGCCATGTGAAAGTTCCTATGAGAATACGTGAGGCTAGGGGGTGTAGCTAAGCATGCTCAGTGCCCTGCATTCAATGTGAAAAAGACATAGCTGAGCTCATACTTTAACAGGTTCCCTCCCTGCCAAAGTGAATTACTGCGAAGGCGTAAAATTCAGAAGAAACCATTTCTGTCATCCAGACCCTGGGAAGACAGAAGCCTGCAGGGAGAAACCTGTGCCCTGCCTGTGGACGAAT
Source organism: Dipodomys merriami (assembly GCF_024711535.1). Taxonomy (NCBI): domain Eukaryota; kingdom Metazoa; phylum Chordata; class Mammalia; order Rodentia; family Heteromyidae; genus Dipodomys; species Dipodomys merriami. The sequence goes on along the minus strand of NW_027205048.1, from coordinate 12,530,312 downwards.
CACAAGCTGGGATCTGGAAAACAGATCAGAGGGAGTCAAGTAAGACACAGTTTATCTTGAAAAAAGAAGTCAGTGTGGGGACTGTGCCCCAGATAGACAAAGGGACAAAGAAGGGAAGAATCGGATTGACATGTTTAGAAGGAAAAAAAAGTAAAAAGTTTTAATTGTTGCTAACCTGTTTTTTATTTCACTGTAAATAAAGATAATAAAGGTAATAATCATGTGGTTGTACAACCAAGTATCTACCTTCCAAAAAAGATGACTGCACATAGAGATACAGTGGTACAAGGTGTCAAAAGCCTGGCAAGGATGCTGACGAGAGCAATGAGTTCCAAGCAAAAAAGTATGAAATATGTAATACCCAAATAATATAAACTGAGTTAAAATAGAACCTACCTAAAATTTGAAAGGCTACCTATAAGTAAAGGACTAAACTTACATTATAATTGATACTATGCTAAGTATAAAAAGTACTTTTTAGATATGTGTAAGTCAAACATCTTCTAAAATGAACTTGAGAACCTTGATTGAGGAGACTGAACTAATACTAAGATCTCTTATAACTCCAATTCCACATAAACATTTATATACTAGAACATATCTAATCTGAAATTTGTATAGGACAGTGAAGAATACTACCAGTTACTGGGGAAACAAAATAGAACCTCCTACAAGTCCCTACTTATCCCTAGACCTCATATTCCCTACCTACATAAGAAACACTTGCTTTCTATATACTTTATGATGTATAAAATCTCCATTTTTAACCTTTATAACAATTTTTATTTGAAGAGTTCCACAGTAGGGAAAGTTTAAAATTACTTAATAGATGATTTCTAACTTCAAGTCTCTCACATATATTAAAACTAGGATTCTTGTTTTTGATTTATGACATTGTTCCCCAGTGATTTGTAAGGAACAATAAATCAAATTGCATTTCAGTTCACTATGGCATAACAAAGGACTAAAGCTCAAGTTTGACCAAAACAACAACAAAAACTACATTATGTCCAAGAGTTCCAACTAGATATCAAACACTAGCATTTAGGAATTTTCTAACATAGCATTTCTCTCCCAATGGAAATATGTTTATACAGGCATAAAGTATAATCAAATAAATCTAGTTTCATTTTCTAAAATTTAAACAAGACAGTAGGGGTCAGGAGTACAGGGCAGAAAAAGGTAATGGAGATAAATCTAAATATATACTGTTTAGAAAGACAAATCCTAAATCTATATAGCATGTCAAATGCTTTAATAAATAGAACTTTTATGTGCTTTTAAGAGGCAATCTGTGGCTTTTACAAACCTGTGGATTATCCATGTACCATACAAAACTATCTTCTCTGGTATCCAATATGAAGTACCTTCGAAGAAACTTCCCACTATTTTCATTTTCTTCAATATCTAGAAAACCACAAATGCGGTTCTGACGATCCACATAAGGCATTTCTGGGCTTGAACATTACACTGCAAAATAAAGACATTAACAGTAAACTCCCTAAGAATAAGATAAGCATTCCCCAGAGGACATAGAGGTTCACTTTGTACAGTACTGGCACAATCTGTTCAACAAGAAGCCTAAACAAAAAGCCCCTGTTAAGTGAGGCTACATAATATAAACTCACACTGATATCTGAAGCATCCAGAAAAATCACTTAAGGAAGTAAATTTAGTATGAATGTTCACTAAGTCACCTGTTGACACTGACCAAGACAAAGAAGGGCCTGGAACTCAACACTGTTGAATGGTTTAGTTACTCTTTCCCCTAAAATAAACCTATATGAGCCAAACTAACTTACAAATCAAGATATGCTACATTTTTCAGTTGTTTCAGAATATTTTTTAAGTCAAAAGACTCTAACAATAAAAGCTAGTATTTACTGACCACCTATCTGTATTTAGGTTCTTTTTTATGAAACATATATTTCATCTTCCTAACAACCTTTGAGCAGGCTTCATCTCCACTTCACAGATAAAGATATTAACACTGCCGGGGAGACTTGTCCTGACTACAAAACTAGTAGGGGGAAAAAATCAATACTTAAACCTAGAGTCTTAGGTTCTAGGACTCTTAAATTCTTCATCATCTTGTCTCTCTAAAACCCTTTAGATTTCTGTAAACTAAAGTTAGCTAAAAAAGAGGGCTAAGCAGGTACCTCCAAATAGAAGCCATTCAAAAGTCACCTATGCAGTGAATTTAACAAAATCCAGGCTTATCTAATGCTGATCAACTACCACATTACGAAAATACAGAGCATAGAGGAACCTATTGAACACACCACAGGATGAAGTCAGCAAAGCCACACTATGGAAAGTAAAAGGACAAACAATATAACCCACAATACACAAAGAAAAGGAAGTTGGGAGGTGGAAAGCAAAAGAAGAGAGGAAAGAAAGGAAGGCTTTACTTAAAAAAAAAAAAAAAAGTATCTAAATCAGTAAGATGATACTCCACCTAAAAGGCTAATAAAAATAGAGTTAAAAGTTAATGAAAATAGAAAAGAAATATTTAAAAAATTAACTAAAATCAAACGCTGGTTCTTTAAAAAGATAAATAAGGGAGGGAAAAACAGAGAGAGCAAGGGAAGGGGTGATATTGTCCAAAAAGAAATGCACTCTTCCTAGCCAGGCACAGGTGTCTCATGCCTGTAATCCTAATCATGCCTGTAACCCTCAGGAGGTTGAGATCTGATGGTGGCAGTTGGAAACCAGCCGGAGAAAAGTCCATGAGACTCTTATCTCCAATTAACCACAAGAAAACCAGAAGTAGTGCTGTGGCTAAAAAGTGGTAGAAAGCTAGCCTTGAGCAAAAAAGATGAGGGAAAGTGCCCACAGCCCCACAGACAACAAAAACAAAAAAACAAAAATCCGCCAAGGAAATGTACTCTTCACCTGACTTATGTATGTAACCCCCTCTGTACGTCATCTTTATAATAACAATACAAAAATGTTTTTAAAAAGATCCATATAACTAGTGAAACCTAAAATACAGCTATGTGGATAGACCATGCAGAGCAAACAATAGTCATTATGAGGAACTTCAGAGAGGTTCTATATTGTACAGTTTGCAGACATTAAATGGATATTACTGTACACTTTTATGCAAACAAATTTGGCAATTTACAGGAAATAGACAAATTACTCAAAAAATAGATTTTTGAAAAAATCTGACACAAGATGAAAAACAAACTCTGAATTATCCTGTATCATTTTCTTTTTTCTTTTTGGAGGAGGGAAAGAGCTAGTCCTGGGGCTTGAACTCAGGATCTGGGTGCTTGTCCCTAAGCTGCTTTTGCTCAAGGCTAGCGTTCTACCACTTGAGCCACAGTACGACTTCTGGCTTTTTCTGTTTATGTGGTGCTAAGGAATGGAACACAGGGCCTCATGCATGGAAGGCAAGCACTTAACCTCCGAGCTACATTCCCAGGCCCTTCCCACATCATTCACTATCCATAAGTGGCAAAAAAAAAAAAAAAAAAAAAAAAAAAAAAAAAAACCAGAAGCAACCTTCAACTGTAAATGAATCTCAACTGTAGTATTTCTAATACTATGAAATACTTCTTGGAAAAACAAACTTTTGATATACAAAACATCACAGATAAATCTCAAATTTATTTTGCTAAGTGAAAGAAAGAAGACTAAAAGACTATGGAGCCGGGCGCTGGTGGCTCACGCCTGTAATCCTAGCTACTCAGGAGGCTGAGATCTGAGGATCGCGGTTCAAAGCCAGCCCGGGCAGGAGAGACCCTGAGACTCCTATCTCCAATAAACCACCAGAAAACCGGAAGTGGCGCTGTAGCTCAAGTGGTAGAGCGCTCGCCTTGAGCTGAAGAGCTGAGGAACAGCGCCCAGGCCCAGAGTTCAAGCCCCACAACCGACAAAAAAAAAAAAAAAAAAAAGACTATGGAGACAGAGAACAGATTACAGGGAAGAGGAAGATTTTTAAAGAGGTGCTTCAGGAGGTAACACAGATGTTCTCAACATTGACTGTAGTGTGAGGTACAAGACTATGTACTTCAGAAAACAATTTCTATTGCTGTGAACAGGTGAAAAGCTGATGACAGAGGACATAAGGGAACTCTGTGTATATGCTGGAATTGTGTAACTTGATTGTGGTGGTAGTTATACAGTTTACGTACAAGCAAAACCTTATAGAATCTATACACTAAAATGGGTAAAATTTATTGTATGTAAACAATATCCCAATTATCCTGAATTTAAACAACAAAAAAACATACACACCAGATCAATAAAAGCAAAGAGATCATTAAAGTGTGAAACATCTATAATTTATACACTGTTGATCGAAATATAAAATGATACACCCACTTCAGAAATAGTTCTGACAATAAAACAAGAAAAATACTACTCCATCCCAGGTATCCATGCAAAAGCAATGAAAACATATACACACAAGGACTGGCAGCTTTATTTGTAACTCTCGAGCTAGAAACAACCCACAATGTCCATCAATAGGTGAACAGGATAAATAAAATGCTGTATATCTATACAATGGAGTACTAGTTTACAGTACAAAGGTATATTAACAAAGGCAACAATATGAACAGCTCTCGAAATCATTACACTAAGTAATAAAAGGAAGACATGAAGAGCCATATGATTCTATTTCTAAAAATCTCTAAAACCCACAAATCAATCTATAGAGACAGAATGCAGATCAGTGATTGCTTGGAGCTAGGGAGAAGGACTGACTTGAAAAAGTAAATTAAGGATATGGTAGCAACTGAAAATCATTGAATTATTACAAATAATACTCCCCCCACTTTTCTCTATCATCTATCTCTAGGGTTTGAACTCACAACCTTCTGCCTTCTAGGCAGGTTTTCTACCACTTACACAGTACTCCTCTTTTTTGGGTTAAGCCTTGGACTACAAGCTTCTCACCTATTCTTCCCATAGCCAGCCCAACTGTAATCCTTCCTATGCCTCTCATATAGCTGGGCTTGTTGGCTAAGAAGGGGTTGCACTAACAGTTTGCCTGGGTTGGCCTTGAACCATTATCCATCTGCTGTCATCCTCCCATGTAGCTCAGATTACAAACATGCACCATCATACCTGGCTCCTGTCATTTTTTTTTAATTTTGCATGGCAAATACCTGAGCAACACAAAAAAAAAAAACAAAGAGAAAAATATTTGCAATGTACAACGAATAATCTAACTTGAAAAAAATCTCAATGAAAATATATCAAAAGTTTGATAGAAAAAATGAGTAAAAGCAGCCAGGCATGGTAGTTACATACCTGTAATTCCAGCACCGGAAAGCTGAAATGGGAGGGTCATGAGTTTGAGGCAAGCGTGGGCCATATACTGACTTAAATGCTAATCTGGACTATATAGCAAGACCCTGTTTCAAAAAAAACTTTTTTAATGAAAAAAGAAAATGGTAAAAGATATTAACAGATATTGTTTAGAAAAATAATTTTATCATGGCTTTTAAGCAGGTAAGGTGTTCAACATCATTCATAACAGAAATTTTTAAAAATATATACTGTAAAATTCTTAGGACAGACAACTTGCATCTTCAAAACTAAATTAAAAAGCAGTAGAGCAAAGACACCAAGGAGTAACTTTAAAACTGAAGAGACTATGAAAGACCTATAGACTGATTGCAACATGTGGCTCATACTTGTAAGTCTAGAGCTACTTGAGAGCATAAGAAATACTAGCCAGGACATAGAAGTTGGTGAGATCCCATCCCGGCTCAATCAATAAAAAAGCTAAGTGGAACACACCTGTTATCCTTGCTGTGAAAGATTCATACATACAAGGCCAGCCTGGACAAAAATAAAACCTATTCAAAAAAATAACAAAAGCAGCTATGCATCAGTAGCTCATGCCTGTAATCCTAGCTATTCAGGAGGCTGAGATTTGAGGATCAAGGTTTAAAACCAGCCCTAGCAGTAAAGAAGTCCATGAGACTCTCATCTCCAATTAACTACCCCAACCCAGAAATGGTGCTGTGGTTCAAAATAGTAGAGCACTAGCCTTGAGCACAAAGGCTCAGGAACAGTGCCCAAACCTTGGACTAGCATTAAAAAAAAAAAAAAAAGTAAAAAGGGATGAAGGTGTAGCTCAGATGGTACAATGCAAAGCCCTGAGTTCTAACCACAATAGTGCCAAAAAATAACAATTAAATTAAAAACTGACATATTTAAGAAAACTAGAAATAAAAATATTGCCGAGCCGGGCGCCGGTGGCTCACGCCTGTAATCCTAGCTACTCAGGAGGCTGAGATCTGAGGATCGCGGTTCAAAGCCAGCCTGGGCAGGAGAGACCGTGAGACTCCTATCTCCAATAAACCACCAGAAAACCGGAAGTGGCGCAGTAGCTCAACTGGTAGAGCGCTCGCCTTGAGCTGAAGAGCTGAGGGACAGCGCCCAGGCCCAGAGTTCAAGCCCCACGGCCGACCAAAAAAAAAAAAAAAAAAAAAAAAAATATTGCCGGATAATATTAAGGAAATAGACATATATTGCTATAATAATGATAATATGGTTGTTACCAAAGAAAAAAATTAGTCCTTATCATTTCCTGACAGAAAGACAAAATATACAGCATTTGGGACTGGACTTGCTACATAAGAAGGCATTACTTGCCGAGTGTTGGTGGCTCACACCTGTAATCTTAGCTACTCAGGAGGCTGAGATCTGAGGATCGCGGTTCAAAGCCAGCCCGGGCAGGAGAGACCGTGAGACTCCTATCTCCAATAAAACCACCAGAAAACCAGAAGTGGCGCTGTAGCTCAAGTGGTAGAGCACTCGCCTTGAGCTGAAGAGCTGAGGGACAGCGCCCAGGCACAGAGTTCAAGCCCCATGACCGACAAAAAAAAAAAAAAAAAAAAAAAAAGAAGGCATTACTTGGATTGATGGTTGTTGGGGCTAAATAAATGGGGCTAAATAATGGTTGCACGAAGTTATTTAGAATACTCTATCTACTTTTGTGGATGTTCACAATTCTCCATAAGAGAAAACTTTAAATACAACTATGCTACACAGAGATACCATTTCTCATCTATCAGATTTGTAAAATTCAACACCTTGACAATACACAGTATTGGTAAGGCTGTAAAAACCAAAGAACTTTCTTACACTGATAGTGGGAATGCAAAATGGTGAACCCTATTGAGATGTATACTGAACTTTAATACTATCACACATGTATTTATCCTATAACCTGGCATCCCTACTTGGTATTAGAATCTAAAACTATTTTATGTTTATGATAGGACATGTATAGTTATATACATTATAGGATAGTGTATCTATATTGAAATAATTTATTTAAAAAATTTATTAAGATAGAAAACATTTATTAGAACTAAGATTTTATAGCAAAAGAGGTACAGACATAAAAAAAATTCTACACAATGTATCAGAATTTGAAATTCTATATATAATTCATGATCTTTGGAAATACAATAGAAAATCACAACTTTGCAATCCCCAAATAATCAATGATTTAAGCAAACATCTTCAAAGAACACTAAACTCACCAGATGAAAGGCTGTTAGGAAACAGAATACTCAGAGTCTCAAAGTATCACCCCACAATTTTCTTACTAATTATAAAGGAGACAACATATCTTTATAATGGAGATATATTATAGCCCCTACATTTACCAGATGATTTAGAATCTAATGAATCTAGAAGATAAGTTCTTATGGATACCATTTTTCTCTCAGGAGACCAAACATTGTATGAGTCCACTAATATGAAGTATTCAAAATGGGCAAATCCCTAACTATGGGTGGAGGATAAGAGAGCAATGAGTTGGTTGCACTCTGCTCAAAACTCTTCGAAGCAGTAGTATCAACCTCAGCTGTTTATCAGAATTGTTTGAAAATCTGATATCCCAGACTGCCTGGTCCTTTCTACCAGATCAATTAAATCTGAAACTCGGGGATAGAATCTAGAAATCAGTACTTTTCTAAGGCTACCTAAGTAATTATCATGTTCAGCCAAGATTGAAAACCATTATTTCAACAGTACCATATCCTAATCAAAATAAAAACCAAAGCATTAAGGCCTATAAGCCTCACCTTTCTGCTCACCCCATCTCAATACAAACAGACTGCTTCTCCTTCATCTAGCCCCCAGACTCATCAGACTGACAGACAGACAGACATAGATATAGACATACACAGAGACACACACACAAAGTGCCTTAAACTCAACTGTCATTTTATTTAGTGACCATTAAGGTCCTAATCTGATTTGCCAAGACCTCTTATTAGTATTTATCAATATCTAAGAAATGATACCATTTATTCTTTGCCTGCTTCTTTCCTGTTTCCCTACACAGCAATGCAGGTACACTGAGAGCTGGGATTTTTTGTTTTTAATGCTATTCACTGTTGTTTCTAAAATACCTAAAACAGTGGCTGATACATGAAAGGCACGAAAAAACTATTGGCTCATTGAAATATTGAGTAACCCATAATTACTGCATTAAATACTAACAATGGAAGTTTCCAGATAAAAGCTAGCTTTTCCTTCACCAGGTAAGAAATTATTTAGCAGATTAAACTGTCTTATTTAGAAGGAAAAAGGCCCAAATATTTCTTTCTCTTTGAATTTATATTCTTAGTAAAACTCACATTAGGCAAGGAAATAAAATTATTAACCCTCCCCCCCATTTATCCTTATGCCCTCCTTCTGCTCTAAAGCTAATTAGGCCGTACAAATCACTCATATAGTAATATAACCACAGTCAGCATCTCAGAAACCATGAGGTACACCAAAACACAAAATGACAAAATTTTTTTAAAAGGAACAATCAAATTCTGGTTAGTGAGACCTCCTCAGGTCCACAAAACTTCAAATAATTAATGAGATGCTGCATGAGCTATCATGTCGCCCCAGAATTTGACAGAAACAAAGTTGAGGAGGCACTGTCATCCCTCCATATCCAGAGACTGGTCCTAGAATCCCACAGATAACCAAAACTTTGACACTCCAGTCCCTTATATAAAATGGCAGTATTAGAGCATGACCTCTGTACATCTTCTCTGCATCATAACACACCTATTTGTACAATACTTACACAACATTTCACCCAATGTAAATGCTATATATCTACTGGACTGCATGGCTAGGAAATAATGACAAGAACAAAGTCTGTAGATGATTAGGACAGACACAAGTCTTTCCTCCAATACTTTCCATCTCTGCTTGGTAGTATCTGCAGACACAGAGGGCAAGCCGTACAGACATCAAGGGTCAGGCATCAGTGGAGTCAGGCATGGCTCACCCACCTCCCTGCCACACCCACCTTGGGGATCTGGCACCTCCTTACCATCCTCACCTTTTATAGAGGCAACCGTCAAAAGTGAGGGGGAAATCACCTATTCAACTCTTCAGAGAGTCAAGTGAAGAGGAAGGTGTTCACTAACAATGCCTAGAGCCTCCAAGAGGAATCATTCACTGAGATCAAGTGTCATGAAGATGGGGTGACTGGCATCACATTCTCCAACTCAGTGTCTAAATACACAGTGAACTGTGTGACAGACTCAGGACAAGGACAACCAAGGAGAAACAGCAGGTCACAGGAGAGACACAGACAAGCAGCCTGCACACCATTTGGGATCAAAAGGATAATAATTTTCAAACCTTGAATGGCAAGTAGTAGTACTAAACAAGTGGTTTAGTAGGACTAAACTCAAGTGGTCTTGTCATCACCAAAGAATCTGACTAGAGAGAGAAAAAAATCCTCCCCTGACTTACCCTAGAACACTCAAGAATATGCTGGCAGTGTGTTGGCTGGAAAGTTTAGCACAGAAAATTTCACATGCAGGAAATGCTCAGTAGGTGGTCTTCCTACAACTCTTACAAGGGAAGAAGGCCAGTCTAGCTATCAGTGGACATCAATGGCCGGCCAAGGTTAATCAAAAGAGGGCTTTAGAAGAACCAGATAAAAAAAACATTTCCCTTTTTCCATTAATCTTCTCAGTTCTCCCAGTCTAATTACATCCCTGAAGCGGAACAAGAAAGAGGTATCCCAAGAGCACATGATTTAGGCAGAAAGTGGCCAGGCCCTGGGGTCAAGGGGAAAACAAGTTCTACAATCAATATAAAATTAATAGTTTTAGTGGTATTCACTAGACACTATGTTGAAATGAACTAGATACATCCTGTGGGTGTGGATGGGAAGAAAAACTGGGAGAGTGCAAGGGAAGGGGTAACATTGTGGTGACACTGTCCAAAAAGAAGTGTACTCTTTGCCTGACTTATGTAACTGTAATTCCTCTGTACCCCTTTATAATAACGATTTTTAAAAATATTTTTAAAAGCCAGGTGCCAGTGGCTCATGCCTGTAATCCTAGCTACTCAGGATCCTGAGATCTGAGGACTGTGGTTCAAAGCCAGACCGGGCAGGAACATTCAAGAAACTCTTATCTCCAATAAACCACTCAGAAAACTGGAAGTGGTGCTCTGGCTCAAATGGTAGAGCGCTAGCTGGCCTTGAGCTAAAGAGCTCAGGGACAGCACCCAGGCCCAGAGTTCAAGACCCACGACCAACCAAAAAAAAAACATATTTTTTAAAAGATTAATAGATTACACTGGCTAGATTAGAATGGAGTTCTTCAAAATGATGTAAAGCTATCTCGACATACTGAGGCTGTATGGAGGTAAGGAGAGAAAGAACTTACCAAAGCATTGTTGAAGCAGTGAATGGCAATAATTTAACACTGTCTTATACGTTTGTTCTCATCAAGTCTGGACTGCTCAATGACCTGATCTGAGGACATATGCGTTAACACTGCTTGCAAGGGGAGAAAGCACCTGACATGGAGATGCTCAGGGAGGATTTACTGCACTGGGCAAGAAGCCCTGTTAGAAGCCCTCTGAGATAGCTTCCAATTCTAGTGTTTGTTGAATCCAGAATCTAGAGCTCAATGGCTAAACTAAAAAAAGAAAGGCTCCCTGAAGTGGGAAAACCACAACCTTTTGAAGAATAAAGCTAACAACAGACTGACAAGTCTGGTAAGTTTTACTTGGAAAAAGTATTTTAGTCTAAAACATATTTAATTTTTAAAGGAATATCCTAAATGACTCTTATTTTCTTTTACAAAATTCCACAGAAATTTCAGCTCAATAATGAAAGCCTGATATCCTAGCTACTCAGGAGGCTGAGATCTGAGGATTGAGATTTGAAGACAGCCCAAACAGTAAAGTCTATGAAACTCTTATCTCCAATTAACTGTGAAAAAAAGCTGGAAGTAGAGCTGTGGCTCAAGTAGTGGAGCACTCCTAGCCTTGATCACACACACACACACACACACACACACACACAGAGCTTGATATAAAATCCCTGAAACACTACCTTCCCAAATCTCAAGTAGTGGAGCACTCCTAGCCTTGATCACACACACACACACACACACACACACACACAGTGGAGCACTCCTAGCCTTGATCACACACACACACACACACACACACACACAGTGGAGCACTCCTAGCCTTGATCACACACACACACACACACACACACACACACACACACACACACACACACACACACACACACACACACACACACAGCTTGATATAAAATCCCAAATCAAAGCTATTCAACCAGTCAGGAGGCTTACTAAAATAAACAGCAAACAAATACTTGCTTGGATCTCATTTAGAAGTTACAAATTCACATACTTTATCACATAGTACCTACAAGGAAAAATATTACTTTGTTAAGTGGTTTAAAATTACTAATTTTAACAGAGTCCTACTGCTTAGCAAATATCAACAGAAAGTTTACCTTTCAAACAAAAGCATGTTTCTAAAACTAATTAAGCATTACAGGCAAGCATCTAAAGCTTCCAAAAGTATCTGAGTCATGAAGTCCTTTCAGATACCAAGTCAATAACCATCCAAATGCTGTGTACTCACGAATGCTCAGAAAACTTAAAATTAAATTCACTATTTATCTCCTACTGAATCCATTTATGATTGCAGATCTCAAGTGATTTCTTAAATTTTGAAACTTAAAAGTCTTCACACTACCAATGAAGGGTTAAAAGTAACTCCATTTCGAAGCAGTAACCATTCTGCTGTTCATATTAACCCAGAGCCCATCCGAATTAAAATAAACTGCTCAAGTAGGTGAGCACCCATGCTCACAGCAATAATCTAATTAGAGAAAGTACTTGGGGCAGTCACTGCTACAGTACTTGAAACTTTCTATATCATTAAAGCAATTATGAAAGTTTTGTCCCATCTGAATAGTTACTACATTCTATGAGAAAGCTATCTTCCTCATTTTTACTAATGCCAGGGTTAAACATTAAGAATAGCTAACATCAAGCAATATGTTGACATCAAAGTCTGACTAAAATTATACTAAAAAAATGATTTTTTAGATTTCATTCTGGGCTTTCCAGTACCACACCATCGAAGTGATAGTCTTATAGTCTTATATGACTAAGAATATTCAGCCTTAGGCAAAAACATTCTTTTTTTTTTGCCTGAACTCTGGGCCTGGGCGCTGTCCCTAAGCTCTCCGGCTCAAGGCTAGGGCTCTACCACTTGTGGCATAGCATCACTTCCGGCTTTTTCTGCTTATGTGGTGCTGAGGAATCGAACCCGGAGCCTCATGCATGCAGGGCAAGCACTCTACCACCAAGCCACTATCCCAGCCCCTTGGCAAAAATATTCTTAAAATTGCTTTTTAAAAGCTCTATCCAATGTGAGGGGTTTTTTGGAGGGGGGAGAGACATCTCGATAAAAATACCAAATGTTTCCACCTTCCCCAATAGCATCATATCCCATAATGTGTTAGCCAATACTTAAAGATTGGCCACAATGGCTTTCAAAGAAAAGAACCCAATGCTATTCTTAACATCCTTGAACACTTCTAAAAAGGTCCTTCCGGCTTATGAACTCATGGCAGTTTCCTCACAATTGTATACTTATCCTGTTCCACTGTCTCTCCTGGTCTCTGACAAACGCATTTACACACCATCTCTCTTTCCTATTTTGCTTGATACATTGCTAAAAATATAAAGGAAAAAGTTACAAACCTAATCTCCTCTCTCCCATAGCAACAATAAAATTACTAATTAGCAAGATAAAGAAAGATGGAAAGCAACATGCTCCTGCTCCGTGTGGTAAAAGTAATCCATTGGTTGCCCATAAAGACAAATTCTCAAACCTATATCTTGATATAAAAGGAACGAAAAACCTGTCAATGAACACACTGTAGAGTTTATAGCTTCTACAAGATAAATTGGCCTTCAGCCTAAATTCTGCCAAGCTTAACACTGTTGTTGAAACGAACCAATAATCTAATTTCCTTTGCGATGATTTGGCTAAGATGAGGAATATTTGAACAAAATTATTTGGGGAAGTATTTTTTTCACCACAGGTGAAAAAAAAGTATGAAGAATAAGAAGCAGTTTAGTCAAATAAAACTTACTAATACTGAAATAGTTCCAAGTTCTCCAGATTCCAAAGAAAAAGGTTGACTTTTTTTTCCCAAAGTTTTTCTCTGACTTACACATCATTCATCCAAACATTGTTGCATTTTTTTTCAATGGTGTTAAACATACAAACCATGCAAGCTGGGTACTTGGGGGAAGTAAAGCAAATTGCTCAGTAGTTCTAAGATAAAAGACAATGGTAAGAACCTTAGAGTGCACGATTTGTTCCAGTCATTAAACACACAGGAAATAAGATTTTCTAGTTAGAAAACCAATTCACAAAGGGCAATGACTTCATTACAGCAAAGAAAACCTTATTAAAACACACAACACTCAATTGTAAAGAAAACGAGTACTGCATGGGCTCGGGAGAGGGAAGAGAAGAACGTGGCACGCACGGCTCGAATACGTGCTCCCGACCGTTCCGAGGCGTTCTTGGGGTGTAGCACAGCCAGGACCTCCGTACCCAAAGCGGCAGGTGCAAATGCCGAGACCACTTTCCCCGGAGGGGCTACCCCCGGGCCGTCCACACCAAGCGTCGGGAACGAACCACAGGCCGCCCGGGACGGCCCGCCAGCCTCGCGCCCGGGTCCCGCCGCCTGACCTTGGGCGCGGAGTCCCATCCAACTCGCGCCCCGGCCGTCCGCGCCACGAGGACGCGAGCGGACATCACCCGCACGGCGCGAGGCCCACCTGGACGGGCCCGGGGCGGAAGCGCGCTCACGCTCCAGGAGGGGATGCCCGCGGGCACGCGCCCCGGGGTCGCCGCCGGGAATCCCGGACAGCTGGCCGGCACGTCCACAGAGGCACAGGGAGGGGGAGGGCCGCAGGGGGGAGGGAGAAAAGAGAAGTGGAGGGAGAAAAAGAGGGAAGGAGAAAAGGGAGGAGAGAGAGGGCGAGAGAAGGAGGGAGGGCCAGAGGAGGAGGGAGGGCGGGCAAGAGAGGAGGGAGGGCGCGCCCGCAGTCCCCGGCGGGAACCCCCGCCCCGGTGGCCGGGCTGAGGCGGGGACCCGCACCGCGCGCCGCCGGAGCCGGACGCCGCCCGCCCGCGCAGGTGAGCCGGCCGCGCCCAGGTACCGCGCTGGGCGGCGGGGCGCGACCCCGCACTCGCCCGGCCGCCGCCACGCCGCTCCCGGAGCCCCCGCCGCCCCGCGCGTCCGGCCTCACCCCCTCCACCTGCCCCAGCCCCTGCACGTCCGCACGTCTCACGCCCCTCTTTACCGCGGCCTCGGCCCGGAACACCGGCGCCGCCGCGGTCCCGGCTCCCACAGGCACCCGGCTGCCGGGAGCGGCGCCCACGACGGCCCGCCCGCGCACTGCGCACGCGCGCACGCGCCGCCTCAGCCCCCAGACGGCCGCTGAGATTCCCGGGCGGACACTCCCAGCCCCGGCGAAACTACAAGTCCCAAGAGGCCGCGCGCGTGCCCGGCGGCGTGGCGGGCCCCGGGATTCGAGCGTCTTCCTGGTTCCAGGGCGGCGATCCGGAACGCGCCGGGTGGGCGGGACGCGCGCAGAGCTCTGGGGGCCCCTGCGCCGTGCTGCATCCTGGGATTCGTAGTTTTCGAGAACCACGAGGCTTAGCTGCGAAGTGGAACTCCGAGTTCTCTGATGTCATCACCCACAGCTGCAAGCTCCAAGTATCTTTAACAATAAGCCGGGTTCCTATGCAGAGAACTTGTTTGCTAGCTGTTATAGTCTGTCCAGGAGGTAGGACTTCGTAGGTGCAGCGTGACCCGGAGTAAAGCCCTTTTTTTCTTTCGCGCTAGGTTTTTCCGCTCCTGTTTTTTCCTACAGATGGAGCTCCACCTCCTTAGAATTGGTGTTGACAGGACCAGAGGCTAAGTCCAGACATTTAGAGAAAGACTTGGGAATGCTTTCGGGACTGTTACGTTCTCGTAAATACTTAGGAATGTCTAACGTATTTGTGGATCAGGTTCAGTGCGTCAAGGACCTGCCCTCATTGTAGCCTGTGTTCTATAGGGCGAGCTAGCGCCTAAGTTACACTACCGAGTTCCCGAGAGAGGGGCAGAGGACACGTCCTCGGAGAGGGTGCTCAGGAAAAGGCCTCTGAAGAAGTGATACTTGACAGAAACCTGAAGAATGAGAAATATTCAGACATGCAAAGGGCTGGAAAAGAATCACATACCACACTTTTCGTAGGGCTTGCATTTGATTCTCCAATATTTGTTCCCTTTGTGTCCTTTCTTCTCCCTGAACACCATCACACCCTCCCGCCTTCAAAATCTTTATCAACACTTTTCAAAACCCCCTGCCTATGTGAAGATGTACGTGATACTAGCGATGTCTAGAAGTAGGACATACAGTTCTCAGCGCTGGATAAACAGGTGGATTAGTGGGGAACCCCGTGGAACACTCCTGTGCTGGCTCTGATTGTTCCCCTTCTGCTGCTTGTCTTTCAAACTGATTGTTATGGTATCTTCTGAAAAACCTCAGCTGTACAGCCTGCTGGCACCTCTCTCTTCTTCCGGGTCTCCTTTTCCTTGTTTCTGTAATGGTTGAAAGGCTTTGGACCTACCAGTCTATGAAGTAGCCAGAGCACTCTGTTTCCGTCACTCACTGAGTTGGGTTTTATTGATTTAACTGGTGTGTAGCTGACATTTAAAAATAAAAGTTTACACCTAAAAATCCAGATGTCACCTCTGATTTGGCTAGGCATTTTGGGCTGGCTTTTCCTGGCTTGAAGGTCTGGAAGAAGTCCTCATCTTTTGAGCTCTAGAGCCCTAGAAAATTCCATTGGAGAGATTTGAGACATACAAAACAGACATTTCCTGTTTGTCTGTAGTTCAAATTTAACATCTTTTATTCAATCTGAAAACCCTAGCCCTGAAATCAGACCACTGAAGCAGTGAGCCTCTGAGTTCTTCCTACCTGGAACCATTAGTCACCATTGGGCCAAATAGTGTGAAATTATTCCTTTGCTCTATTTTTTTTCTTTGCAGAATGAATCCTAAAGTTTGTCTGACTTTGAAAGTCAAGTCTATACACAATGAGGAAAGCCATAGAGGTGACTTGATTTGTCCAGAGATGTACAACAAAGTAATCCCAGTAATCCCAACAAAGTAATCGAAGTTGAGATATAGCAAGAACTGGCTATATCTCCTGATCTGCCAAGAAGTGCAGAGAAGAAGAAGACGGAGGAGGAGGAGGAGGAGGAGGAGGAGGAGGAGGAGGAGGAGGAGGAGGAGGAGGAGGAGGAGGAAGGGGAGGGGGGGGCAGGAGGGGGAGGGGCCGGATAGGGAGAGGAAGAAGAAAAGAAAAACCCAAAGTTCTCTGCTTTTCCTCAGGATTTTTTTGGATGGATAGATTTATTATATAACAGTTCTTTCAGTGTTATTTAAAGAAAAAAAAAGTATGTGGAATATTCCCCTGTTGAAATTACAGCCTGAGCAAACCAAGAACAGTCAAGGCCCACTGAGGGCACTGAAGTGTGCTGGAATATTCCATGAATCCTGTCAAGAACAAAGGAATAGGAATTCAAGTATATGAGACATTATCAGGTAAGTTATTTTGATGTTCTGCTTCAAAAAATATTTCTTGATCTCTTTCTGCATATTTAGTGCTAGGTCCTAGATCCTTCCAAAAGATATCTGTCCTTTTAAAATAAAATGAAGTAAAGCAATGTAAAGAAGTCATGTAACTGATCGAAAGGCATACATTACTGGGCTCTTACTCTCTCTCTCTGATACAGTATTTGTCTTCTCTCCCTCTATGAATACTTCCCTGCTTTATTTTTTCTCATGAACAGTAGTCACATATTACTTACTAAATGTGAATATAAAATCACACATTTGTCTTGTTTATTTTTCTCATCCTACTAGAATCCCTACACACAGAGAGAATTTTTTTCAGTCATTGTTGTATTCTTAATGCCTTGAACACAAACATCTGCTGAATGAAGAATTTCACAAGCACTCTTTATAGACAGAGTGAGACACCGAACAGAAGAAGCAATTCCAGAGGTAAACCCCTACCAAACTAGAAATCAAAGCTAAAGTAGGACAAGAATTAAACATGAACTGAACACTCCTTGAACCCAGCATGGTTCTTCTGTATCCTCTGCAGAAACCAAGCAGCAGAGAGTTAAAAACAGCTCTTCCCTTTTCCATGGCATAAAAGTAAAACCAGAACCAGGGAAAAGAAGTAACCTGGGCTTACTTCTGTGGCTGGATTTCCAGCAGGAGACAGAGGCTGGCTCTAGGCCACGCCCACGCACCTGGCAACAACCTAGTGAGAGAGGATAGTTCCCAATAATTACCCAGGGCTGGCTAAATGAAGGGACCTGCCCAGACTACAAATGAGGTACGTGGAGTCTCCTGGAGATGACTCTCGAAACCCAGGGTTAGGCACAATCCTCCACCTCCAGGAAAGAGTGGGAATGACAGCAAGATTTCCTTATAGCTCCTTCATGAGGCCCACAAAGGGGAAAGAAAAGAGAACTGGGAAGATGATGGCCTCCAAGATCTGTAGAAGGCAGAATTGAGATCATTCCTGCTTTCTAATCCTCGGGCAACAAGAATAGGATCCTAACTCTGAACATCTGGATTCATGTGATATAAAATCACCATAAAGCCACTGGAGCCCTGAAAGTCCCCAACAACCCCATGATCTGGGAGGCCAGGGAGATTCCAGCGGCATCAGACTTCTTGGTTAGCTCATACTCTAATTATTCTGCCCACATAAGGCAGTTCTGGGATATTACTAAGCTGTATAATTGAGGAGCACTGAGTGACCGCTATCGTCGGAACATGTGGCCTCTTGCTCCAGTGTGTCTTCCACACTTGAACAGAAAGGTTTTCTGAAGTGAAATAGATCATCTATATTGCTGAATGGCTAGGTAAAAATGGGGGGCATGCTAGAAGATGACAGCTCTTTCCAAATAAAGTTGGGGGAGGCTAGGAGGAGGATTCCATCTCGACTTCATAAATATCTCCCCTTGTGGGAATTGCTTGTCAGATCCTGGACACTTAACTGTCTAACTCCAGCCAAACTCCCGCTTCAGTCATTTCTCTCACCCATCTTGGCTTTTGCCAGAAGAGATCATTCACATCCCACACAATCAGTGTCTCAAATGGTCCAGACGCCTGGCTGTGTGCTATCCTCTGACCACCAAGGAACAGAGACACAAGAATTGCACCTTATACCCTGAGACTCTGCTTGACAAAGGCTCCGCCTCAGGTAAGGAAGGCAAAGCACCCCAGGGAAGGAAGGCACCCCAGGGAATCAAGGTATCCCAGAGACGGAAGACACAGGCCAGAGCTCTGGAATCCATCAGTATTGAGCAGCTGAATGATGCTGGGAACATTTCCTCATCTGGAAGATGGAGATGAAAACAGGCTCATTTCCAGTCTTAAATAATCATGGAACGTTCTGGCACATGAAGGGCACCATTGACATTGGTGATACTATTATCAACTCCTGAGCCTGCCTGAACAGGGCAATAGGTAACACATGCAGAATATCTACCCAGGGAGGTCAGTGGTGTGGTTCTAGAATTCCTTTAACTACTGTGGATCTCATACGTGGCCACGGGACAGCATGGGGTGGTCAGGATGGCTAGAAAGGGGAACCATGTGGATCTGGCCTTTCAGAAATAAGAGTTCTGCCTTGGAAGGTCTCAGGTCACTGGTCTAAAGGACTAGGATTGCAGTTTGGCTCGTGTACATTGCCTCCTCTTTCTTGGCCACAAAAAATGAATCTAAATTGACAAAGGTAGACAGACAAGGGCAGGACTGTGGTAGCTTCATCATTTCTAGTCCTCCCTGTTTCCCTAAGGAAATACTTCACTTTTATCTTAAAACTCCCAGGTTGCTTTCCTCCCCTTACAACTGTCCTATCCCCTGTGAGTGACAGAGTCAGCTCTAAAAATAAACATGCCTTTTCTGCACCCCTCTGCATGTAAATACATCTTTGTTCCCAAATGGCATTTAATAACTGTACTTTATAGTGAAACAAAAGCTGTAATCAGAGCTCAACAATGGAAGCTGCAGTCAGCGCTTAGCAAGACTCAGAATTCCCATGGTGATCCCTCACCCCACCCCGCATCTGCAGCTGTGAGAACCACAAGTATCAAGCATGAATTCCATTCACAATTATTCGCCCAGTCCCACTGTGGTGTATTTGAATCGCAGCTTTCCTGTCTCTTCAGCGGGGCTTTTGAAGGGCTGAGAGGGGGATGTCATGCCTGGACTCCAGCCAAGAGCAGGTGTACACACAGGGCCTTGGCTACAAGAAGCCTGAGCACTGTCCTGGCTACAGAGACACACTCTCCCAAAGCGGGAGGCTTCAGCACCCTTCCCTGCACTAACACTTCATGCTAGAATTCCTTCAGATAAAAGAAAGCTCAGCACCGACTTCCGGAGGCGACACCTGCAGTTTGTGCGTTCCAGGATAAGCCCAGCAGCTGGCCTCTGCACCAAGTCCTGGAACTTTGGAGACAGAAGGTCTTTAAGAGGAATTATGGAAATGAGTAGGGGTCAGGGTCTGCTGAGCGTTATAGTCATTGGGGCTGCTTTTGAAAAAAAAAATCCAATCAGAATCTCTGGTCCTGCATTGTACTCCTAAGCTGCCATGTTGAATTGAAACCCCTTTGTACAGTTACTTAAAGGTTATAATTTTAAAAGGAATCTCTGACCAGGCATGGGTGGCTTACGTCTGTAATCCTAGCTACTCTACAGGCTGAGATCTGAGGATCACAGTTCAAGGCCAACCCAGGCAAGAATGTCCATGAACTCTTATCTCCAATTAAATACCAACAAACGAGAAGGAAGTTGTGGCTCAAATGGTAAAGTTCTAGCCTTAGCAAAAAAAAAAGCTTGGGGACAGTGCCCAGGCCCAGAGTTCAAGCCTCAGCAATGCTCTTCCCGCCTCACCCCCAACACACACAGAGTCTCTGGTCCTAGGAAGTAGCATGGCTTTTTTTTTTTTTTTTTTTTTTTGTCAGTCATGGGGCTTGAACTCAGGGCCTGGGTACTGTCCCTCAGCTCTTCTGCTCAAGGCAAGTGCTCTACCACTTGAGCCACAGCGCCACTTCCCATTTTCTGGTGGTTTATTGGAGATAGAAGTCTCACAGATTTTCCTGCCTGGGCTGGCTTTAAACCTCAATCCTCAGATCTCAGCCTCCTGAGTGGCTAGGACTACAGGTGTGAGCCACTGGCGTTCAGCAGCATTACTATTTTCTAATTGCTTTTTATTTTGTTTTGAGGTATAACCTAAAATATATTTCATATAGCTCTCATCCATATAATGTATATATAGTATATGTACTGTACATATACATAGACATCTACAGTCTATATGTATGACCACCTCTACAAGGCCTTCCCTGACAGGCAGAGGCATCTGCTCTTCTGACTTGCATCATCAAAGATCACTTTTGCCTGTTTTGAACTCCATGTATTTGTAGTAGCAGAGTGTATTATGTACTCCTTTTATCTATGTACTTTGTTATCTATAAAATGTGTCTGTTAATGTGTGGTACATACTGTGTAATATTGCATTTTGTGAACAAAGCACAATTTACCTAACTTTTTAAACTGATGGATATTTGAGTTTCCAGTTTGGGATTATTATGAATAGTTTCTTAGATGCACTTGTGCAACTCTTTTGGTGGCTAGCAGATGGTGTTGGTGGATCACCGACTGAGTACATTTAATTTCATAAGAATTTCACTCCTATTAGCACTACCTAAGAATTCTGGTTACTCATTCCCACCAGCTTTGGTATGGTTCACTTTTCTGGCAAGTATGTAATGAAATCTCATTGTGGTGTCAGTAGCTCTGAGTGTGTGTGTGTGTGTGTGTGTGTGTGTGTGTGTGTGTGTGTGTGTGTGTGTGTGTGTGTGTGTGTGGTGTGGGGTGTGTGTGTGTGTGTGTGTGTGTGTGTGTGTGTGTGTGTGTGTGTGTGCTGGTCCTAGGGCTTGAACTCAGGGCCTGAGCAATGTCCCTGAGTGTTGCGCAAGTCCAATTATCTACCACTTGAGCCACAGCTCCACTCCCAGCTTTTCTGGTGAGTAATTGGAGATAAGAGTCTCATGGATTTTCCTGCCTGAGCTGGTGTCAAACCCTGGTTCTCAAATCTCAGCCTCTTGAGTAGCTAGGATTATAGGCATGAACCACAAGCTTCCCTTAGTGTCAGTAGGTTTGCAAAATCTTTGGGTGAGTCTAATGCACACCCAATGCTGAGATCCAGGCCCCAGCTGTTTTGCTTTATAGGAAGAAACTGGTAAGGGAAATAAAGAGCCAAAATCAAACGTGGCACTCCCTAGTCCTGGTCCAGGGCCTCTTCCCCATGACCCACTCACTGTTGCTTGGATTCCTCTGTTTTCCTCTCAGAATTACAGCAGCAACTTGGTATGACTGCAGCCTAGCAGAACCACCAGGAGGAAGCAGGAGAAATGGGTGGAGCTCTTCAAGCTGTCGTCTGGGACGGTAAGAGTACCACCAGCCAAGAGCAGAGAAAGCTCCCAGCTATTCTTAGTCCATGGAAAGTCAGAAAGACAGTCAAGGGCATCGTGGGTATTTCCCTGCAGAACCAGTCTCCTCTTATAGTCTCATTACAGTCCACCGCCTCCCCGTCAGTAAAGAGAGGACTAGCTTCCTCCTTGAATTCCTTCTTCTCTCATCCTGTTCCATACCCAGTGAATGACAATTGTTGTTGATCCTGACTCCTTCTTAGGTAAATGTATAAAAACAACCCTCCCAACCTGGGTCTAGCCCTACACTAGAAAATATGCTCTCTCCCCTAGCCATAAAAGAAATGC
Organism: Dipodomys merriami; assembly: GCF_024711535.1. Classification (NCBI taxonomy): domain Eukaryota; kingdom Metazoa; phylum Chordata; class Mammalia; order Rodentia; family Heteromyidae; genus Dipodomys; species Dipodomys merriami. The sequence goes on along the minus strand of NW_027205048.1, from coordinate 12,508,091 downwards.
AAATCAAAACAACATTGAGATATCACCTCACTCCAGTTAGAACGGCAAAAATCAAGAACTCTAACAACAACAGATGCTGGAGGGGATGTGGACAGAAAGGAACCTTACTTCATTGTTGGTGGGAATGTAAACTTGTTCAACCACTTTGGAAAGTAGTATGGAGGTTCCTCAAAAGACTTCACATAGAGCTCCCCTATGACCCAGCAATCCCACTTTTGGGCATTTACCCAAATGTTTGCAAACAAGACCACACTAAAGCTACCAGCACAACTATGTTTATTGCAGCATTATTTACCATAGCTAAGATATGGAACCAACCCAGATGCCCCTCAGTAGATGAATGGATCAAGAAAATGTGGTATATATACACAATGGAATTCTATGCCTCCATCAGAAAGAATGACATTGCCCCATTTGTTAGGAAATGGAAAAACTTGGAAAAAATTATATGAAGTGAAGTAAGCCAGGCCCAAAGAAACATAGGTCCCATGGTTTCCCTTATTTGTAATATCTAGTATATGTATGAGTCAAGCGGAAAAGGTCAGATAATGTGAGGTCAGGAAAATGGACCCTTAGATATGTATTTTAATGTTTTGTTCTTTCATGCATGTGTTTCTAACGCATTTATAAGATTATCTCTTTGTTGCTTTGTATGTCCCTCCCCCACAGTATAACCCCTGCTTTCACTATATTTGATGTCAGTATAACTTGTGGAGGAGATGGGGAAAAACCAGTTGTTTAAGGATACAGGTGGACCTGTTGCAACAATGAGAAGTACAAGTTGTCATGTCCAAAACGAGCTTTACAACGTCAGTGCGGGGGGGGGGGGGGGGGGGAAGGAGAAGGATTGGGATGGGGGGGAGGGGGGAGGCTGGGAAGGGATGTGAAGGGTAAACAAAGGAGGAGGCTGCAATGCTTGGTAAGAAATGTACGCATTATCCTGCCCATGTAATTGTAACTCCTCTGTACAGTATGTTCACAAATAAAATTAAATTAAATTTTAAAAAAATGAACTAGAAAAAAAAAAAGAAAATATGCTCTCTCCAGAGCATTTTTTTTTTCACTTACAAAACAGATTGAAGCACCATCGAGCTTAAAAGCCTCCCAATTGCCTCTGAATAAGCTCTGGAGTTTTTTAGCATAACTTTTCCCTGAACTCTGAGCCTTCATAGGCTTTGCTCCAATCTAATGCAATGCAGGCAAGTCCTATGCTAGACATCAGCTAGAGTGCAACTGAAATACAGTAAATCCCACATATATAAAGAACGAAACTTGTAAGTTGTGTCCTATAAATACACCTGTAAAATCATGACAACGATCAAACTAATGAACCTATCTATCACCCCTAAAAGTTTAAAAAGAATCCTTCTACCTCTTCCTCATCCTCCTTCCCCCCATCCCAGCTTCTACTGTTGGTCTGTTTTCTGTTGTAATAAATTTATTTACATTTTCTAGAACTTTCTAGAAACTGGAAACTTTCAATCCCTATTGAGGGTGACCATGGGAAAAATCTGGTTTGGGGAGTAGGCTGGCAGACTAGGGGCAAGCTTCGGGCCTGGAAGTGATTGGATATCATGACAAATATCCTGAAAAGGAAATAGAATGGAATTAAATAATTTACTGCCCCATGATCCTGGTCTCTCAATTGCTACTTGTTTCCCAGCGGGGTATTTTGAGCTGCCCAAGAAGCTGGCTAGAAGAAGTCATTCTGAAATTCATTGCAGAAATTCTTTTCTCTGATGTCTCTCTTTTCTTTCTTTCTTTCTTGTCAATTAGGTTCTCAAGCCAATATGGTACCCAAATCCCACCACTCTACTCAGAAAGCCTAACACCCTGGATCAACGTATCTGCCCAGATCTAGAGTATGTTTTTGTTATAAAGAGATGATAAGTATTGCATAGGAAAACTGCTTTACAAATATCTGACCCTGCCAGGAGTTGTAATCCTAGCTACTCAGGAGGTTGAGATTTGAGGATTGTGGTTTGAACAGGAAAGCCCCTGAGATTCATCTCCAATTAACCACCTAAAAACTAGAAGTTCAGGGACAGGGCCTAGGTCCAGAATTAAAGCCCCCGTGATATGTATGTATGTATGTATATATATATATATATATATATATATATATATATATATATATATATATATATATATAAAGAAAGAAAAAGAAAGAAATCTGACCTTTTACAAAAACTATATAGTCTAAGTAAAAAACAAATTTAAATTCACAGTGCTACTGTAGAAGAATGGTTGTTGGTGTTAAACAGACCTGAGTTCAATTCTGCTGTTTGCTAGGTCTGTGATTTGAGCTGCTAGCTGAAATACATTGGGCTTTAGCTGCCTCATTGGACATATGACCCTCCTGCAGCAGAGAGGTTATGCAGATGGGGCTTAGTACCTAGAAGTGCTTAATAAGTGGTTCTTACAATGGTGTCTACTGAGCCATTTCAGGAGACACGCCCTCCCTCATGCTAACCCGGTTCCTCGTTCATCATCTTTGCTACCAAACAACAAATGAGGTTCTCTCTGGAAGCTCTCCTGCTTATCCTGAAATGCCCTCTTGTACTTCATTCTGGTGCCCACATGCCACTTGCCAGACTGTTTGTTTTGGATTCAGGAGACGAACTGGGGAGTGGCGGGCCTGCCCGTGCGATTCCTTGAAACGAAAGTTGTTCCCTGAGTCATTGCGGGGAGAAGCCACTGGATTAGGTACCAACACAGACAAGTCAGAAGTAGACCAGGGAGCAGAGTGACAGGGACAGAGGACCCGTAAACCAGGTAAAGGAGGAGGGCTATCCTGCAGAAATGAAGAGGGGCTACTGAAAGATTTCAAGAAAGAGAGAAGGATCAGGCCTGTGGGGTAGATGTATTCTCTTGGGTCTTGAGCAGTTTCTCCAGGAGTGAAGGCCCCGCCCATACTCCCGCCTCTCCATCCTTTGCCCAGTGAAGGTGTCCTCCTCAGACCAAACCCAAGCAGACTCAGCATTTCTGCCTCCTTTGGAATGCTCTCCCCTGGCCATAAATGCTCTGCCATCCTTTAAACCTAGCTGGGCTCTGCCCTCTCTAGAAACCCTTCCCTGCACCTCCCCCACACCCCACACTCAAAGCTCCCCAGCTCTGGAACCCAGGGTTCTTTCCTACATAGCTATGGCCAGAGTCACTTCAAACTTGCTCCTCCTACCTCACCCCTATACAGTGAATTATTGGAGCACATAATGCTGTGAAAAGAGCAAAACTTCCGCAGTGACAAGTCCCATGTGTAAGTCCAGATTCCACCCTTAGCAGCTGTGTATGAGCAACACTTTCCCCATTGGCTTAGTTGGGTGAAACAATGCATCTCCTAGGACTGTGTTAAGTAGCAAGGAAATGTAAAAGCACTCTGTAAATAATGATATTAAACAAAAGCTGGAAAAGGCCTGGCTGAAGCACCAGGAAGAGCTAGCATGGAACCCTGGCTCTGTGTCCAACTGGTTGACAGTATCCTCCAGCCTCTCTGGGCTTATTTTCCTTCTCTGTGGGTGGGAAGCTAAGTACCTGTCTTTGGCACTAATGTGCCAGCCAAGTAAGTTAAGAGGTCAGTAGATAGGTTACTATCTGACACATATTAACCTGGCAATGGAGTTAATTCCCTTCCCTTTTTCACTGTCAAAAGGTAGAGCCTTGGACTTTGTACTCCATGAGTATTTCTTTCTTATTTTCCCCCCCAATCCTGAAGCTTGAACTCAGGGCCTGGGCACTGTCTCAGGTCCTTTCTGTGCTCAAGGCTAGCACTCTACCACTTGAACCACAGTGCCACTTCAGGATTTTTCTGTTTATGTGGTACTGAGGAATTGAACTCAGGGCTTCATGCATGCTAGTCAAGCACTCTACAGTGGAGCCATATTCCTAACCCAGCACAAGTATTTCTTGATTGTATGGCTAACTTAATTACTGACTGACCAAATGAAAGGATAGAAGGATGAGTGGGTGTCCAGATGAATGGATAGGTAGTTATATAGACAGAGAGATAGGTGAGTGGATGGATGGATAGGCAAGAGGATGAAAGTTAGAGGAATAGATGAACGGGTAGGTAGAGAGAGATTTGTGGATCGAATTGGCTAGAACATGAATCAATGAATGGATAACAAAGTTGACAGCTGAATAATATCAAGGAACCGATAAGTATCTGAATGAATGAACAATGTCTGGAGAGACAGATGACTAAAGGAATGACAGGAGGCCATGACTTTTCCCTACTTCCCAGAGGCAAGCCTTCTGACAGACCTTTGTGATATGAGGAAAGCATTGGTTACCATCAAGGTCTTAGTGGCAGATAGATGTCTCTGTCAGGCAACCAGGGTAACTAAGTTCCTAAAGAGGCAGACTTGGGCTCCTTTGCAAGTATATCTGGGTGGATATTGGCAACACAGGCCAAGGTTCCGGGGCTACTACGTGGACTTGAGGAAGTGACTGCTCTGGGATGAAGGTGGTCAGCTGTGGCAGAATACAAATGAAGATGCCCAATGTAGAAAGAGACTCTCCCGAGGGCTCAGCGTGGCAGCAGAGACTAGGCAAAGCTGCGTTTGCTGGTACTCCCTCCTTTTCTACAGGATATAAGTGTGCCCCACTTCCAGCTCAACTCAGGCTGCTAGTCTGTGCTATAGCTAAGCCTTCCAGAAGATTCTCACTCAGGCTCAAGTTTGAGAGCCATTGCTCTACATGATGCCATGGGTGTGGCTGGATTCTTGCTCTCACTGTTTCACAGCCAAGTCATAAGTAACCCTTCCCAAGGACCAAAGAGAAGGCGCAGTGCCACAGGTGAGGGAGCCCTGAAGCCAGGTGGACCACATGTTCCAGTCCCAGCTCTTCTCTCAACTAGCTTCACCTCCTGGAGAACACTGGCTCTAGGAGTCCAATTGTCTGAATCTGTGAAGTGCTACCTAAGAGAGTCGTTGGAGATGATCCCTTGAGATTCTAATAAGGTAGTAGGAGATGATTGCTTGGGAGCCTGCTGTGTACTACATATGCAAACGGTCCACCAAGACCATTGTACAAATTCATTGCAGTCAATACTTCTTTGCAATCATGGTACAAGTATTCTTCCTGTGTCTCCGATCTCACATGACAGTAAGGATTCTTGTCACTGGCTGCAGATTCATATACCAAGGAAGAAAGAACACTTTGAGAATTCCAGCCCTGCACAAACAAACAAGCATCTATCCACTCATCTCAGTGTGCTCCAGGAGCTGGTACCATGCATCATTCATCCTCCATAGGATGTGTGCAGAAGAAAAGGAGAGTAGGTAGTAAGCATTCAAGAACATTTAGAAGCAGTCCCAGTGTTCCGATGTTGCCACTTATACCGATGTGTGCTAAGTGAACTCGAATTTTGTAAGTCTTTGTTTTCCTGGTGAGTCATTTCACAGAAGTGTCATTCCGAGATGGACTGGGGACAAACTTGGACCCTGACATATGCAAGCATTGCCTCTGAAGTCCATGAGGGTTCCCAGACGCTTGCAAGGCCGGGTGCTGGTGGCTCACACCTGGAATCCTAAATTACTCAGGAGGCTGATATTTGGAGGATGGAGGCTCAAAGTCAGTCTAAGCAGAAGAGTCCAAGAGACTCTATCTCCAACATAACAAGCAAAAAGCTCGAGGTATGGTTCACCTGAGAGAGCAAGCAAGTCTAGCAAACCTGAGGCCTTGAGTTCAAGCCCCAGTACTGGGAAACAAACAAACCACCCTTGGGGACTAGGAAGACTGGCTTCCAGAATCAGCCTTGTGTAAGCAAAGAGCTTCTCTGCCTTTCTCTGCCCCTCTTTTGCCCTGCCAGCCCTTCTCACTCTTGGCTCTACAACTTTTGACATTCTAGAATGACTTGAGATATCCTTTCTGGGAAAGATGTTTAGAGGGAAACATACATTAATGCTAAGATCTCTTTTTTTGTACATGTTTCCAAGCACTGGACAACCACAAGGAACTTCCCAAGGGATCCTTAATCCCCACCTAGAGCAGCCAAGCAAGAGAGGGGGTAAGAGGCAGAGCTGGGGCAAGGTGGGAATACACAGTCTGTGCCAATTCCATACGAGAAGAAAGACCAAGGAAGAGAAGGAGAGAAGAGAAAGACACCAGAAGACCTTAGCACTTTCGAAAGGGAGTCTATCCTTTGACAGGAACACCAGGTGGGCTTTTCCAGCATTTTCCATTGACCCCCTCAGCCTGCCACAATGGAAAAATCCTTCCTTGCCTTCCTGTGCCTCTTCCAGTTGGCTAGTTTGGGAGATTTTCCAGCTCAGTGAGCCGATCTGAATGATGTCTGCGTGTGGCTCTCAAGTCCCAAACCTCACCACCTCTGTGCTCAGAGGCATTGGCTAATTAATTAGGCGACCTTTTCTGAGTGCCATGCGCTGTGGTGCATTATGAGTGTAATTGTGAGTGTAGACATTCCCCAGGCAAACAGCCAAAGCTTCTGCTATAATCAACAAGCCAGCTGCGAGCAAGCTTGGCCCAGACAGCAGCAAACAGTGGGGAGAAAACCCAGTCAGGGTGAGCTGTGCGAGGCCTGCAGCATTCACTGCAGCCTGTGGCTCTTCAGGTAGAGTCACCGTGTGTGCTGCAGAGAGAAACCCAGGAAACTTTCTCCACAAGTGCTTGTGAGCAAACCAGCCAAGCTTGGCAAAAGAGTGAGGTACGGTCATACCTGTACTGTGACCCTAAGGTCAGTGGATCTGTTGGGAAACAGGTGTCCCAGAGAGAAACTCTTGGGGTGCCCACACACACAGACCCTGCCAGTGGCTGGGCACCCATGCATGTTCGTCTGAGTACTAATGGCCTGTTTACAGTGGTGCACCTCGTTTGTTCTCTGGGGGAGCTTCGGAAGAACATTGTGTCCTTGGCTCATGTCTGTTGGTGATGCTGGCTGCCCTTCAGGGTGGCGTTTTTCCATGGCCACCTGGGCACTGACCAATGATGAATGAGCCCTGGTATGTGACGTGTCTACCCACTTTGGTGTCCTACGATGTCACCCCAGTCCCAAAGCAGCAACAGCCCTATGAGTACAAGCTTGAAACGCAATTCCCAGCTCTTCCCACAGAACTAGCTCAAATCTGATGTCCAAGCTGGGTTAGGCAGCAAAAACAATCCAGCCACACAGCTGCTCACACACCTTCTTGGAGGGGTGTGTGTGTGTGTGTGTGTGTGTGTGTGTGTGTGTGTGTGTGTGTGTGTGTGTGTGTGCACTGCCTAAGTAGCTCTCACAAATGGACGCCTGCATGCTGACACCAGGTTCTTTCATCAGGCACACACACCAGTTTCTTCGGCGTCTCTGTATCACTAGCTACGTGACAAGCAAATCCCCCATTTTCAGAGCACTTTGTACAGCAGCCAGTAGCAGTTTTATGTCACCCACTTGACATAAAACATACATTTGTCCTTTTGCAGTTCTGGAGGTCAAAAGATGGAAATCAATTTCACTGGAATAAAGTCGCAGGGTTGGGCAAGGCTCATTCTTTCTGAAACCTCTAGAACCTCTTTCTTGCCTCTTGAAGTTCCAGGGATGGCTTGCATTCCCTGGCTTGTGGCCACATCCCCATCTTTGCTTCTGTTATCACCTCCTGCCTCTCTGGTCTTAGAAAGACCCTTGTGTGTATATCAGGCCCACCTGGATAATCCAGTCATCTCCTCATCTCAGATCACTTGACAGTCACCTCTACAGAGCCCTATTTGTTGTACAAGGCAGAATTAGGACAGGGGTATCTTTGGGGCTCATTATTCTGCCTCCTGTCTATCCCCATTCATTCCCTCATTCTGTCCTCACAATGGCTCTCTTGAGGATCAGAAATCAGAGGCTCAGAAAGGTTAGGTGATTTGCCATAAGTCTCCTCCCAGAAAGTGGCGGGAAGTGGGATGGAATATAAAGCTGTACAATAAGAACCAGGAGTCTAACCCAGCAAGAGAAGAGCAAGGCGCTGTAACCCAAGTCCTGCTGCCTTCCTCTTGGCTTGCTGCTCCTCCAGCACAACACCCAGCAGGCCTTTGTTCCTCTCTCAAGGGTTAGGAGTTGAGTGTTTGCCTGAGTACAAAGGGAACACCTGCAGGCTGTCCTAGTTCAAGAAGTGACCCACATTAGAAGAAAAGAGCCAAGCAGGCCACAGCTGGGTCTAATTTTCCCTCCCTGTCCCAGCTTTTATGGCAGTCCAAGGGTTGTTTGTCCAGCACACTCATGTGGTTTGGTCAATGATTTTCTCAACCTATGAGTTAATAACCTTTCCTATTACCTTACCTAAGGAGATGCCTTGCATCCCAGGATCCAATAGCCAGGGAAGGGAGGAAAGAACCAAAGAATCTCTTTGATACTGAAACAGCCAAAAAAAGGAGGGGTGGTGGTGCTCTAGATCAATACTCAGTTGTTTTGATTGGGAGAATGATGGAAGGGGTGACACTAGTCAAGATGCGTAGTGCTTATAATCTGACATGTTGAATTGAAACCCCTTTGTACACTATTAAAGATAATAAAAAGAAAAAAGAAAACACATGTCTCTAACAACAACAACAATAATACTTACTTTTTTCCCTTTCATTTGTGCCAGTCCTGGGGCCTGAACTCTGGACCTGCGCATTATTCCTTAGCTTTTTCTTTCAAGGGTGGTGCTGTACCACTTAAGCCTTTCTTTCATCTGGGTTGGCTTTGAACCTCGATCTTCAGATCTCAGCCTCCTGAGCAGCTAGAACTACAGGTATGAGTCTCTGGAGCCAACCTCATTTGTTTTAACCAAGGCCCTGCTGATCTGAATTGGTATTGCAGGGGTCAACAAATATTCCACAAGTCCAGGACCCTTCAAGGGCATGCGGATGAACAGCCGCTCCTGCCTGGAACGAAAGCTGCTCAGGCCTCAGTGAGACATGGAGTGACTCAGGCAGCGGCAGCTGAGCAAAACTGGGGAAGAAAGCAATCGGCCGTGCTGCTCAGCGATGCGGAGATAAAGATAGTTAATCACAGAGCCAGAGCCTCACCCGGCCCTTTCTGGTATACTCATGACAGCCTCTGCCTCCAGCTGTCACCCATGCAGCTCTGCAGGCCTGGCTCCCTGCTGTTCGTGGTGTCACATGGAAAATTCCCCCTCTGTCCAGGAGCTCAGAAGCCCATCAGGCCTTGGGATTGGAGGAGAAATGGGTCAGGGGAAGGAATCTCTGGGTGGCTGGGAAACCGGACATCCTGTTGAAGGAAATCAAGGTGAAACTACTTTTGCTTTAGTTCACATGAGCTTTGAGAGTGTGCTTAGCAAATGCACCGGGGAGACTTTCCCCAGGGGCAGTGAGCTAGAGGGGACACTGGGGAAAACAATGAAGTAGGAAGCTCCTGAGGGGGGAAGCAACCATCAAACCCTTTTTTAATACCAGATGGGAGTTGAACTTAACTTTGGATCCACGTGTTTCATAAGATAGGTCTACAATATACAACTTTTAGTGAGATTGTATTTATGTATTTCAAATTTTGATCTTTTTTCTTTTTGATTTCTTTTTTCTGGGGATACTACCACTAGAATGCTTCAACAGTAACGTGCGTGTGTGTGTGTGTGTGTGTGTGTGTGTGTGTGTGTGTGTGTGTGTGCTGGTACTGGAGCTTGAACTCAAGGCCTGTGTACTTTCCCTTAGCTTTTTTTGCTCAAGGCTGATTCTCTACCACTTGAGCCACAGCTCCATGTCCAGCTTCTTTTGCTAGTCCTGGGGCTTGAACTCAGGGCCTAGGCACTGTCCCTGAGCTTATTTTTGCTCAAGGCTAGCACTCTACCACTTTAGCCACAGCACCACTCCTGGCTTTTTTGTTTATGTAGTACTGAGGAATCGAACCCAGGGCTTCATGCATGTTAAGCAAGCACTCTACCATTAAGCCACATTCCCAGCCTCTCCACTTCCAGCTGTGTGTGTGTGTGTGTGTGTGTGTGTGTGTGTGTGTGTGTGTGTGTGTGTGTGTGTGTGTGTGTGTGTGTGTGTACGCATGCGCACCAATAGTCCTGGTGGTTAAACTCAGGGTCTAGGCACTGTCTCTGGCCTAGCACTCTACCACTTGTGCCACAGCTCCACTTTTGGCTTTTTGGTAGCTAACTGGAGATAAGAGTCTCATAGACTTTCTTACCAGGGCTAACTTCAAATTACAATTCTCAGATCTCAGCTTCCTGAGTAGCGAGAATTACAGGTATAAGACACCAGTGCTTGGATTGTTTTTTTTTTTTTTTTTTTTTGCAGTTAATTGGAGGCAGGAGGGACTTTCCTGCTCAGGCTGGCTTAGAACTGTGATTCTCAGATATCAGCCTCCTGAATAACCAGAATGATAGGCATGAGCCACTAGCACCTGGCTACAATAACTTTACATTGTCTAATGCATAGCTATACCCAGTTCTGCCTAGTTCCTGCTGTTAGCCATTCCAAATCATGCTCATATGTTGCTATTTTTATAGCAACACAGGAACACCTTTGTAGCTAAAATATTGACTCTTTTCTAAATTTTGTTTGCATTAGTGAATTTGTTTAATCAAAGGAGGATGCATCTCAATTGTTTCTTGCTGGACAGCAAACCAGGTTGGAATTTAACAGCTTAAAACAATTATTTCTTGTGATCTGGAGAGCTGACTGGAGAAATCCTCTCTGTAGGGTTCCTTCTAGAATCGCTTATGACACCACATTCCATTGGAGGGGCTAGCCTAGAAGCTTCCAGAAGGTCCTCCTCCTGGGTCTGGCCTTTGGTGTTGGTGATTGAGCTCAGACACTTGGTCCTCCTCCATGTGGCCTCTCAGGGTCACAGGACTGGCAGAAGCAAGTGCAAATTCACATGTGGGTATTTCTGCCACATTCTATGGACCACAGCCAGCCAGACTCAAAAAGGAACAGAACAGACTCCATCTCTGGATGGGGGGGAGTGGCAGAGTTCAGAGTGTGGGTCCAGAGCCAAGTGATTCGCAGCAGTCATCACACTGTGCTCCACCGCCGGAGCCAACGTTGGAGCTCTTGGTTAAGATGTAGCCATACTGGCCTCAGCAAGAGACTGTCACCAGCCAGTGTCTTGGAAATATGTTCCTTCCTAGGAGCTGGTGCCGCTACTTCTGATAGCAGAGGGGCTTCCTGCCCCATGGACAAGCACAGTGATCAGAGCAGGCTAAAGGATGGCCCAGGGAAGCGGCTCGTGCTGCTTAGATTTAGACACAACAGGAGCTTCGCTTCGCTTCTCTCCTCAGATCTCAGCCTCCCGAGTAGCTAGGATTACACACATGTGCCAGTATTGAGGCTTGAACTCAGGGCATTCTCCATCAGCATTTTCCAGTTAAGGCTTTACCGTTCGAGCCACATTTCCACTTCTGGCTTTTTGCTGGTTAAATGGAACTAAGAGAGTCTCTTGGATTTTTCTGCCCAGGCTAGGTCTGAATTGTCATCCTCAGATCTCAGCCTCCTGAGTAGCTAAGATGACAGGTGTGAGCCACCGACGCCTGGCCAAATTCCAGCTTTACTGGGTAGAATTCATACAGTGTAAGCTTCACCCATGCAGGTGTGCAGTGCAGAGGTGGCTGGCACATCCACAGCCATCCAACCAGCATGACAGCCAGGTTAAGAATATCATCATCAAGCCAGGCACTGGTGGCTCACACCTGTAATCCTAGCTACTCAGGAGGCTGAGAGCTGAGGATCGCAGTTCAAAGCCAGCCTGGGCAGGAAAGTCCATGAGACTCTTATCTCCAGAAAACCAGAAGTGGTGCTGTGGCTCAAGCAGAAGAGTGCTGGCCTTGAGCTGAAGAGCTGAGGAACAGCACCCAGGCCCAGAGTTCAAGCTCCATGACCACCACCACCAACAACAACAAAAGAATGTCATCATCTCCAACAGATATCCCTTAGCTCTTTCTCTCCTTAGCTCTTTCCCCTTGTCTTCCTTCCATCCTTCTCCCAGCCCCCAAACACCTCTAATTTGCTGTTTGGAGAGAGCTGACATTTCCTATGAGCAGAATCATATAATGTATGGATTTATGTATTTTCAGGGCTGGTTCATCCGTTATTTTGGCCAGTCTCCCTGCCCCATACCCCTCAGTGCTGGGGGTGAAACCCAGAGCCTTGTACAACCTAAACCTTTGTTCTACCACTGAGCTACTTCCAAGGCTCTTCTTCCTGCCTTTTCTAAGGCTGAATAATAGTCTACTGCACAGATAGACCACGTTTTGTGTGTGTTCATTTATTCATGGGCATTTAAGTGGTTAGGGCTCTTCATCCTGCTATGAACCTTTGTGGATGGCAGGAATTTCGGGCTCACATATAGCAGTTGTGTTGGAGGAATTACAATTTTCCAAAGCAGTGGGTGAGAATGTGATTTCTCAACTTCCCTGTCCCCGCACCCCCTCCCCGACTTTCAGATCTCTGCTGAAGCACCATTTCCCTCCAGTAGAGCATGCCTTTGGACCTCCACGTCCCTCCCTGTTAGGGAGTTGCTTGATGCTCTTAAAGATCTTCGCTCTCATCCGGCCCTAGGGCAGCCTCTGGTGCAGTGGTTGTTTTATCAGCCGTCTTTCCCCAACACTGTGACTTCACCATGGCCTGGCCCATAGGAATGAAAGCACAAAGGCCATGTGACTTGCAGTTCCAGAGGTCCTTGTCACAGGGAAGAGAAAGGTCAACCTCTGATTTCTTATAGCTGCCCCTCCCATGTGGCAGCCATGAGCCACTGTGTTTCTAATTTTATTTCACTTAAAGATATTTAAATAGTACAAGTAGAAGGACCCAGGTTACAATGGCACCCTCCAATACACACACACACACACCCTCTACGACAGCAGAGCGCTGCTTTCCCAGCTATGGACCTGTCCTTTTCCCCATAAATGGCTTCTTCTTGCCCTGGAAGTGGCCAGGGAAACTTTCATGGTGGCCGCAGGCTGAGCCTCAGGCATAACTGCTTTACCCACAAGGCCCTGGGATTGACCAAGAAACGCAGACCCTGGAGGAGCTGCAGAATCAGGGAAGAGCAGAACGTGTTCCGTGGTGGGTCCTGTGTCACCTGCTCTTTTCTATCTGCTCCATGGCTGTTTACAGACACTGAAATGAAATAAAACCACCAACTCGACTGCTCGGTTGCACATGTCACATTTCAAGCCCTCAGTCACCACACATGGCTTCTGGCTCACACATACAGATTTGTCCCATCTCTGTCTCCTCTAGCAGAACCTTCTTTTCCACCCTCAGCTCTGAAGTTCTTGGGTTAGTAAGCCATACCCCACTCTCTCCTATACTCATTACCTTGCGGGCAAGCCAGTCTAGTTGGCCTACTACCCATCAAATCAGGAAGCCCAAACCCAGCACCTCCCATCCTAGCCTTACAAGGATGAGAACTTCCCTCTCCTCACCATACCACAAGATACATTGGTCTCGGGGATACCTCTCAAAAGAGAGAAGAGAAGGGCCTCTCTTACTCTTATCCTGATAAATCCATGGGAGAATAAGCCCCGATTCATTGCTTTCCCCAGTTCTCAGGCTCGGCCACCCTCACTGCTCCTCTCATGGAATCTGTGATTCCAGCTGGACACACGTTCACAGAGCCCCTGGTCTGACCTCCTCAATGTGCATGAGAGGAAGCAGTCCCCAAGAAAGAGCAGGTCCTGTCCAAGCCTACACAGCATCCATCTCAACCTTCAAGTGCCAAGGGATTTGAGGAAACCATCAAGCAGGAACAAACTGTGTCAAGCACTTATCCTGAGTCGGGCACTTTATAAATCCCATCAACTTACATAATTCCAACAGTTTCACTGCTAGGTTTAACTCAGACGCTGAGCCTCTGAGAGGTGTCTGAGAGGTCACACAGATGGTAGGGGGACAGCCAGGCTTCTCACTCTGGTCGGCCGACTTGGCAACCTGACCTTCCATACATAGAGTAAATCCTGAGCTAGCAAGGCTGGAGGTGAACAATGAAAAGCAAGCAGGCCGAAGAGGTTTCAGACATGGCGTGCCTTTCACTGTCCAGTTCTGGCGGCCATTGCGACAGACATTGCAACTGTTCATTAGCATTCCAGTCTACCAAGCAAGCTCGCTCACTTGGAAGAAAAGCTTGTAAGGTTTACTCTTAAGAATTATGTCCAAAGTTTACAGACTTTGTAACATGCAGTCCTCCCCCAGAATGTACCAATTTCACGTCCAACCACTATGCAAGGAGAACTTTGAGCAGCGGGTTGCAAAATTTTGAGATCAGGTTGCAAAGTTCAGCCATTGCAATTCTCATTTTCCATTTCTGAGGTGGACCCCGCCCTCTAGTGGATATGGGTGGATTCTCAGCATAGCAGCAAATGGTTCAGGCGCGGGAAGTAGGTGCCTCGTTGCTTAGGAGCTGTTTATTTTGTGCTGGAGGAAATTTGTTTCTGGATATTCCTGTTTCCTTTTACAATAAGGCAGTGTGGTAAAAATAGGGTTGCATGTTTTTGTTGTTTGCAGGGTTTTTTGTTGTGTGGTTTTTGTTTTGTTTCTACACTGGGTAAAGGAGCCAACAATTTCCCATTGGAGTCCTTTCTGGTTTGACGAAAGAGTCTTAGATAACTAAATGCCGTATTTTCTGTAGGGCTCAGCTTATTCTCTTAGCAAACTGCCTCCAGGAGAATTGGGGGAAATTCATTGAGCTGGTCAGCATGTTGTCTGCCTGTGAGAGGCACCAACCAGTATTGTCACCCCACCTTGCTGTGTGCCTCAGTTCCCCCCTCTGTCCACTGGAGAGGTAGAATGAATGTCAAAGGCTCCTTCCCTGTCACTCCAAGTCTTGCTGCCTCTTGCAGCAAGGAGAGTGGGGATGCAGCCCCATCCTGCAGGCCCTTTCCCTGCCTGCTTTGGGGTGCTCTTCTCCTATGTCCCTCTCAGGCCTCTCATCATATTATGTCCCTTTTAGGAACACACTGTCTGTACTGCTGCTATGCTTGAGCTTGCACAGGGCAAACATCTAACATCCCTCTACCTGGAAGGTGGGCAGTTACTGGCTTTTCAGTATAATGCTTTTGAAGAGCCTCTCTTTCAGATATCTGAAGATTTGCTTTTCTCTCTCTGTGTGTGTGTGTGTGTGTGTGTGTGTGTGTGTGCGTGCGCGCGCGTGTGTCACACGCATGCAGGTACTGGGGATTAGCTTTTTTTTGCTCAAGGCTGGTGCTCTACTACTTGAGCCTTACCCACACTTTTGACCTTTTGGCTGTTACTTGAAGATAAGAGTCTCAGACTCTCCTGCCCAGGCTGGCTTGGAACCACAATCCTCAGATCTGTCTCCTGAGGAGCTAGGGTTAGAGGCATAAACTGCAGGGGCTTTCCAGCCTTTTTGGCTCTTGTCAGACCCGGGAGCCCATTCGCACCGTGGAAGCGCACTCCAAGGCTGTACTTCCTGTAGAGCAGGTAATGTTCTCAAATGTCTGCACAAGGGCTGGCCCAGCAAGGCACAGCCCCAAACAGAGGCAGAAGAGCCACTGTTTGCCCTTCTTATAGATAAGACGTTCAGAGAGTGACAAGTGCATTTTCTGATGTTGTACAGTTAGTCAGTTTGAAGGTAAGACAAACACCTCAATCCCTTCTTCCCCAGCCACTGGGCTTCTGATGAAAGATACACCCCACTTAACCTCTGAGACAGAACAGGAGCCAGGTAATAGTTCAGTGGCAGAGTGCCTGACTGGCAGGTACAAGGCCCTGAGTTTGATGCCTAGTGGTTGATCCCTGAGTTTGATCCCTAGTGGTTTGGGAGGAGGCATATCAGAAAATCAGGGTTCAGAGAAACATGCAAATTAGCAAAACTAGAAACCCCTGAACATACCCCAGATCATGGCAGAGGTCCTCAGTGACTCAGTCCTCTCCATTTTACTTTGTTTATATTTTTGTCTTCAACAAAATATATTACTTTATAGAAGTAATGCTTACTTTTTTTAAAAAAAAAAAGTAAAACCATTACACTTGTCTGAAAATTAATGACCACGCCCTATATAAACACAGAGTGCTCTCTCAAACCTGATGTTGAGTGGATGCATGCAACCACAAAGGAGTGTTTTTGTTGATGAAATATTCAGACTCAGTGACCAAACCAGTTGGTGGTGCTGGGAATCTGGGTAATGTTGGTCTGGGGCGGCCGGGAACCTGTTGCTCCTTGTCCACTTCCCCCCCCTCACCTTCTGACAATTCATCCAATACTACATAGTAGGTAATTGGTGGGGGAAGGAGGGTTTTTCCCCTGACTATTCTGGTCCCCTAAGCAGGTACCTCTGTGGGCTCTGCCTAGTCCTAGCCCTGCAGGGGAAGACTGGGTGAGATTATTGAGGTCAGTCATGTTACCCAACCATCCACCCCACAGCACCACATCTTTGTCTCTATCTGTTCCTAAGCCTGAAAACACCAACTACCCCAGGGCAGGGGTTCAAGCAGAATGAATACAATACAGAGAACTGGTCACAGGGAAAAGCTGAGAAGCCAAAAGGCAGAGTGATGCCCCTACCACACCCCCCTCGGGACAGGTGGGAGTATCAGAACCAGGAGGGTGCCGGCAGGAGGCTGCTGGGCAGGAAGTCCGGTGGCAAACAGGGCAGCCATTCTGCCAGAGCCGGGAGAGACAGCCACCACAGGCAATGGCCTCTTCTCATGGGCATGGAGCTATTCTGGCTTCTCTGGCTCTCATCTCCTCTGCTCCATCACTGGTTCCCATTGATCAGACTAACCAAAAAGTACCAATGAGGGAGGCCAGGAAACAGGACTTGCAGGAGGCTCCCAAGCCCAGGTCCTTCTAGTGGGGAAGAGGCTCCCTTGACCTCTCAGGTAAGCATTCAACTAAACGTCCCTGCCTCACCTGCACGGCATCCTAAGTTCTCCACTGCTTTTCCAAAGACAACAGGTGACACACGGTGGGGGCCACACCCTAAGATGACCCTTGGCACAAGTCTCTCTCCTTGGGTATGGGTGGAATGCATGACTTCCTCTAGCCCAACGAATGGGCCAAAGGGAGATGGGACATCACACCGGTGATTAGGGTCCACCATGCAGGACTCCATCATAATGGACCCGAGTGAAAGACTCTGGCCTTGGAGAAGCCAACAGCCATCCCTTGAAATACCTATAGGGGCTACTAGGACCTGGGTGACCTTTTCCCAGCTCTAGTAGCTGTGAGGTACTTGTCATAAGGCTGGCTGCAAGAGGAACCTGCCCACAATCTGAATGGGCATGGATGGGATTCTTTCACAGAAATACAGACTGACAGCCTCTCAACTGTAGGACTGAGATACCCTGGGCATACAACCCAGTGAGGCTATGCCTGAATTTCTCAACTGTTAAGGGATAAGTGAGTGTGATTTCAGGCTGCTACATGCGGTATTTTGCTACACTGCAATGGAAGATGAACACACAACCTTTCCAAACCAGCCAGTCTATTTAAAAAAAATAGAATGGCCAGGTGCCTGTGGCTCATGTCAATAATCCTAGCTACTTAGGAGGCTGAGATCTGATGATTTACAGCCAGCCTGGGCAGGAAAGTCCATAAGACTCTTAGCTTCAATTAACCAGCAAAAAAGCTGGGAGTGGAGCTGTGGCTCACATTGTAGAGCACCAGCCTTGAGCAAAATAGCTAAGGGACAGTGCTTAAGTCCTAAGTTCAAGTCCCAGTAATGGTACTCCCACCCCACAAAAAAAAGAGTAGGGTGCTAAATATGTTAAGTTACACCAAGCCTGGTAATTGCATCCATCCCTTCTTACTTCTTGCTCTAAATGAGCCAAAGCAGCCAGGGATGATGATATTCTGTGTACCAAGTAGATCTGGGACATGAAGGAAGTACTGGAGCTCTTGGTGGAAGTCTGTTGTTACCAAGGTGCTCTTAAAACACCCCAAGAAGCTAGATATGGTGTGCTTTGTGGCCAAGAATGACAAGTAGGTGTATGACTCTGACACCTGCCATCCTTAAGAGCCACAAATGTGGGACTATGACCATGAGAGCAGGCAGGTGGACACTAGACACCCCCCTCGAATGTCATTTTATTTCCTTTTAAGCAGATAGGTGATGTCATATCTCATAGATTCTTCTGGAAACTATCAAGTTACTGGGAAGATGAATGCGAAACTTGCATAGATTGGGCTTCCCACAGTTTGGATTTTCAAGACCTGCAATGTGAAACAAAACACAGCAAAGGGGTCTTTTAGGGTGAGAACACAGTCAGAACCTCCAAAAGGGGAAGAGGAAGGCTACACCTCGAATCATTAAGGCAAGGTTTCTAAATAACTTAACATCTGAGGCATAAATACAAAATGAAGGCCCAAACCTCAAGAGTACAGCTTGGGAGGGGTCCTAGAGGAAGGAAGCAGGGCTGCATAGCCAGCACGTGATCCAGGTGACGGCCCTCCCCAGCCTTTCAAAGGAAGCCTCCTCCATGTTCCCATGTTCCCTCCCACCAGCAGCCCACCTCCCCCCAGCCCACAAAGGAAATTGCTACTGCAGACTTCCAGCATCGCCAGAAGCAACCTGGAAGATTGTATCCACAGAAACCCAGGCCCCTGCAGGGCGCATGCAGTCTCCAGTCTGGCCAGTCTCCAAGCTAGATGCTTACAGCCCCTAGGTGATGCTGACAGAGCCAGCAGGACCACGAAGGGCTCTCTGCTCTACAGGACAGTCCCTGTCCCTTGTAGGCAGCAGAGGAGGCCCCAGATGTCTTTGAATTCACATTCAAAGTCCTCCCTAGGCTTTCTGACCATTTCAGGATCACACCCGTAGAAGGTGCTGCTCCTGCCCAGATGCTGGCTGCACCCACTGAGTTGGTCAGTCAGGGGAAGGCAGGTAGCCCCGGCCAGGATTTCGGGGAAATAGACGGGCTAGGCATAGGTACCAGTGGATACCAGCACTGGTATCAAACACACCCTCCTGAGTCGCCACACAAACAATTTAGGTTCTTTCCAGAAGGTTTCTCTTTAGCATTCTTTGGAACCATGCCCAAAGAAACTGAGAAGGCTCCTCCTTTAGATCACTAAAGATTGGAAGCCAGGGTTCCCTAGTAGAGGCCAGGGGAGAGAAAAAGCAAAGAAGAAAGGAAAGAGAGAAGAGCAGACAGAGGCAACAGGGAATGCTCACGTAGCTTTTACAGCATTTTTTGTTGCACCGGAACTTCTGTGTGATCTGGTTGGTCTCGAACTGCTGCCATTTGCCCTCCACGAAGGTATAGGCTCTGATCTGGTACGTGACGAGGCGCTCGGCTTTCACGCTGATGGTGATATACTCACAGAGAGCTGGGCACTCCAGGTCTGTGTGCTTTACTCTCTGCAAAGAGGATGATTTGTCTCAGTGGGCCATCTGCCATGTGGGCCAGTGACCGAGGAGACCAGAACAAGTGACACATGGCTTCTGAGACACACTCCTGTTTCACATGTGCAGAGAGCAACAAGGACCCTTCCCAGAAGGGTGGTTTTCAAGAGCCACCATTGGTATTCCAGCCCTCACCAGACACAAGCTGCAGGCCTGTGGGCTGCCTAGATTTTAGCCAATCTGCAAAAAACACTAACAAGCCAAGTGTCTATCATTTGGCTGGAATTAAAATGCCAACATACACCAGCACATGATAAATCACACGGGACATCCTTAGGGGAGGATCACAAAGGCACAACGCCTCTGTGCCTCTGATCACATCAAATAATATTGATCAACATGAACTCCAGGAAGTGGAAACAAGAGTTTTTTCCCTTTGTTGTTATTTTTATTTTCTTTTCTTTTTGCCTTGGTTGTTCACTGATCTGTCTGTGGGAGGGTAAGGGGGGAGACATAGAAATGGAGGGAGAAAGGGTGAACAAATGCAGCAGAGGTACTCACTAGGCACTATATCGAAAATGAACTATATAACTTGTGGGTGGGGGCAGGAGGGAAAAAACTGGGAGAGAGAGAGAGACGGGGGGGGGCGGAAAGGGAGGGGGAGAGAAGGGATGACATTGTCCAAAAATAAATGTATTCATTACCTGACTTACGTAACTGTAACCCCTCTGTCCATCACCTTTATAAAATAACAATAAAATAAAAATTAAGAGAACTACTCCAGCACAGTGTTCCCAGGGGCTTTGTGGTTGGTGGTCAAAATCCATCTCTTCCATCCAGTAACTTCATTGCACAGGGAGGCTGCCCAGGGGACTAGTGACTAAGAACAGCCACCCAAGGGAAAGGGACTTGTTCCAGGGAATATTAGAAGGTAGAGGCAAAGTTGAAACTAAAACTTGGGTTTCGTCATTTGTTCGCTTATTAATTTTGTCCATCTCTTCCTTCCTTCATTTAGTCAAAGTTCCCCAACATTCTTGGTACAGTGACCGGCAGTGGTAATAAACATATGAATATGATAAGGTTTTTCAAGAAGATTGCATTTAGAGAAGAGAGACTTCTTAACAGATCCTAAGTGTGATTTAGTAATCCTCCACCACAGTAGTAATCACCATCATCATCATCATCATCATCAAACTATCACCAACACACACAGGGTTGCCTGGGGGTGTAGCTCAGTGGTAGAGTGCATGTACTCTGCTGAGCCTCCCTGCGCTCCTGAGTTCCATCCCCAGAACAGAAACCAAAAAACAAACAGCAAAACAAAAAAAACCCTTCCGGTTATATGTGTTGAAACAGGGCCTTGTCCCAAGCCCCTTGCACAAATCACCACATTCAACCCACGGCAGGTCCTGTCACTTTCCGACTTAAAGACGGGAGGTACATGAGACCTGCCACGCTCACCTAGTTCACCAGGAAGTCCGGCTCTCTGCTCTTAATCGGCCCTCTTCTGCCCCTCCTAAGAGTCCAGTAGGAGCACTGAGAAATCCTCCACCCTCCTGATACTTCAGGCATCCCACCTTCCACCTGGCTGAGCCACTCCCCATCACCTCACCCCTTCTCCTGCTGTGGGCACTGTGTGTGGCTTCCACGGAAGGATGACCATCTTCCAGGCTCCAGCCATCACTCACAAGCTGAGGATAGGCGGGTTTCCAAGAGAAGGCTGGAATTCAACCCTGTCTTTATCAATAGAGGTCATGGGAAGCACAAAGTTGCTCAGGGTAGACAGCCCCATCTGTCTCCATGGCCACAACACACAATATGCGATGCTTATGCTACAACCAACGTGGTTCTTTTTTTTTTTTTTTTAATTGTAAAGATGCTGTAGAGAGGAGTTACAGTTACATGAGTAACATAATGAGTACTTTTCTTGGTGAGCATTGTTACCCCCTTCTTTGTTTTTCTCCTACTATCCCTTCTCTCCCCCACCAACATGGTTCTTAGTTCTTGATGCACTGGTTATTATTAATCCAATAGGAATGGATTGACTTTAAAGATGTACCTTGTCTGCATTCCATTCTTCTTACCTGCATGGAAAAGCTGTAAGAGGTTGCGTCATGTTTGATCCCCTTTATCTCAAAAAAGAATCCATATAGAGAAATTATCCTTGAGTAAGTGGTAAAATCCTACATTGGGAAAGAGAAACATCAAGGTGAAGGGAGAAATCTTCAGGATCGAAAGATGAGAGGACACAGCCAAACATACAAGCATATTCTAGCAATAACAAAGAGGAACAACAACTCAGGTGACAACTGATTACTACTGTCACTACTCAGTGACTACTGACTGTTGGGATCCATTCCTTTGCCTGTTCCTTAGTGAGGAAGGAATTGACTTGTGGGTGATGATTTGTGGTGTGTAGATCTCTGAAACCAAGCATTTGGTTCCAATCTCATGGGCCCCAGAGACTCTCCCTACTCATGGTACTTGCAAGAAGTTCTAGAACTGGAAGTATGGTTCTAGTGGTGAAGCGGAGGCTGTGAATGAAGAAGCTCTGAGCTCAAGGCCCAGTGCCAGCACACAAAATAAAAAGGTCTTGGTCGTCTACCGTTTGCCCACTTTGGAGGGACTGACTGAGGGCATCTCTCAAATGGCACACTCAGAGCCTTGAGTCCCAGAAACATGAATTCTTTTGTGGGCCCTGCTGAGAGCCTTTTCAGGAGAGCAGCCATTCCATGGAGAACAGTGTCTCTCCCAGCAAACCCAAGACACAGCCCAGGCACCAGCTCCTGCCACTGCCCTGTGGCTGAGTGCCAAGGTGCAGCAACCCACTGCTGCCTGATTCCAGGATCCAAAAGAATAGCTTCCTGACCAGGCACCAGTGGCTCATGCCTGTAATCCTAGCTATTCAGGAAGCTGAGATCTGAGGATCACAGTTCAAAGCCAGCCCAGGCAGGAAAAGTCTGTGAGACTCTTATCTCTAATAAACCACTCAGAAAACCGGAAGTGGCGCTGTGGCTCAAGTGGTAGAACACTCATCTTGAGCTAAAGAGCTGAGGGACAGTGCCCAGGCCCAGAGTTTGAGCCCCCCCTACAGACAAAAAAAAAAAAAAAAGGATGGCTTCCCAAGAACAAATTCACCCTTCAACATGGACTTGGAGTGGAGAACAGGTAAGATAACACAGACTTTCCCCAGGCCTTTCCTGGTGGCCTCAAACCCCATGAATACCCTCTTCCATCCTGGGAAAATCAGAACAGTTGCTCCTCCTAATTTGGGGCACGTAGATCAGATTGCTAAATGATGTGTCCCAGGCCCTTGTCTTGTGAACTTCATGACCTATGGGTGCCCTGACCTCCCTCATAGAGGTCAGCCTGGTCACGGGCCATCCTACAAGATTTAGAGGGAGAGCTCTTCCCCACTGAGGGCCCAGATTTCAGTACCTTGTTAACGATCATCCCAAATCTCATAGCCTGCGAGGAGAATTCTCTCAAGTGGGCCATATCACCCCCGTTCTCCAGCTGGAAGGGAAATGCACACAGCTGACCAGCACCCTCGGGTACCGAGAGGCCTGCTTGTCACCATCTTCAAGCCAGGACCTGGATCCCAGTCCCCGGCATCCTGGGAAGACAGTTTGTCTTCAGACTTCACATTCAGTCACTCATCTGATCTACAAGTATGTACTGAAAGCCTACTATGTGCTAGGTTTTGTTCTCAGTGCTTTCAGAGGATACAGCAAAGATAGAAAGAAAACGTGTCCAGGTCTTCTCATGGGGAAATACAATGTGTACATCTGCATCTCGATCATGAAGCAAAGACAGAATTTGATCATTTCACCAAGAACAAGTTCCCACATGGCAGGCTCCACCCTGAGGGTCAGGGAAAGGAGAGAGGAGACTGGAGGGAATGACTCTGGGAGGGAGCAAAGGACAAAAGGAAAGGCATGGGGAAGGTCAGAGGGCAGGAAGAGGGGGGGCGGGACTTCCTGAGGTGTCAGCCCAGTGAATGTTCTTCAGCTGTTCTATTGGAGTCCGGCTCTGAGCTGTGTCATGGAGAAGCATGAGTTGGTGGAGTTGTCACTGAACACGGAGAGAGCTGGAGCTTGGAGCTTTGGTTCACACATCACAATAAGGATTTGTGTAGCTGGCTGCATTTTAACTAGTGATTCACACATCATCAGAACTCGAACACTGCCCTGCTTTAGTTCTAAAAATGCACAATTGGAAATGCACAAAAAGTATGCCAGTGTGCATTGACAATTCACAAAGGGGACATGTGGGAATGCATGACCATATTTACTGGTAATAAAGGAAATACAGATTTTCAAATGAGATGCAATTGTTCCCTTCTTAATAAACAAAATGTGTTTTGAAATTAAAATGTCTAATGTTGTTGAGTATGTACAAAGGGACGAATGCTCATTATATCTGGGGGAAGAGTAATTTGGCCCTGACATTTATTAATATGTATAAAAGAATAAAAGGAGCACAGTCCTTCTTTGAGCATTTCTATCTTGGGGAATCACCCATAAGAAAATAAGTCAAATTATAGTAAAATAAACCAAACCATTATGTGAAAATACATTCTTCACATGACCAATTATAATAATAAATAGGAACACCACACATTTTCTGCAATAAAAGAATGACTAAGTATCATTGGCTGGATCACATACTCTTGGTGGGAAGGCTGTAACCATTAAAGGTGCATTTGATTGAGTACATTTTATATTGATATAGATATATCTATATATCTATATAGATATATATATTTAAAAAACTGAGCGGTAATAAATAGGAGTCCTTGGTTGGTTGATCTGAGAGTACTCATTTTCGTTCTTTCTACGTCTATGTATGTGGGACATTTTCAAGAAGAAGTATATGTTATGTTTGTGTCCTGTAAGGCCTTGGTTTGCAGGGGGGTGTGGTAGCGTGATCAAGTTCTTCCACCCCATGAAACTCTCTGGAGCAGCGGGGCAAAGGCCCCGAACAGCAGGATCCTGGGGCTGGGCCTTCTCCACATCCTCACAGCTAGGTCCTGACCTCAGGGGCCCAGAGGTTCCAGTGTGGAACACATCCCCAGCAAAAGCAAAGTCAGAGAGGAAGCAGAGTCAGAGAAGTGCTCCTGGTAGGGATGACTCACTGTGAAGTAGTGGTTGGCTGTCACCCGGACCAGCCAGGACTCCGGGAAGAAGTTAATGTGCCTTATTTCCTCCAGATCCCTGCCTGGGAGAATCACAGAGGGAGAGAGTGTTTACGGCTTTATTCATACCAGAGCTGCCAAGTGTGACTTGCCAAGTGTGGCTGAGGCGTTGAGGGAAAGGAGAGGGTTAGTTGATAAAATAGAAATAGATGCTTCAGCATCGCTGGGGTTATACACAGGCTGTTTCTTTTATACTCCCAGTGCATTCATTTTTTAAAAAAAAGACTCTAAGGGCTGGGAAGGTGGCTCAGTGGTGGAGCGCTTGCCTTGCATGCCTGAGGCCCTGGATTCAATTCCTTAGCACCACAGAAGCAAAAAGAAAAAAGCCAGAAGTGGTGTTGTGGCTCAAGTGGTAGAGCGCTAGCCTTGAGCTAAAGAGCTGAGGGACAGCGCCCAGGCCCAGAGTTCAGGCCCCACGACTGGACCCAAAATAAAATAAAATAAAAAATAAAATAAAATAAAGACTCTCACTGCAAACAAACTGCCAAAGGAGAGGATGGATTCACTCCAAACTAGAGGGCATTTTCAACTTTAGTAGGAATTTTTTTGTGTCACCCATTAATGCATTGAAGTTTCACGTATTTTAGAAGAAATATGTTCCTAATGAGCCCAAAGGAAAATGCTGTTGCCAAGTGAATAGTGGAGATATACATTAAAGGAAAGACCAAATTCTAGCAGACTGAGATCGGAGGATCATGGTTTGAAGCCAGTCCAGGCAGAAATGTCCATGAGAGTTATCTCCAGTTAGCCAGCAAAATGTTGGAAGTAGAGCAGTGGCTCAAGAGGTAGAACGCTAGCCTTGAGGGAAAAAAGTTAAAGGACAGTGCCCAGGCCTTGAGTTCAAGTCCAGTATTCACACACACACACACACACACACACACACACACACACACACACACACACACACACACACACACACACACACACACACACACACACACACACACACCACCACCACCACCACCACCACCACCACCACCACCACCACCACCACCACCACCACCACCACCACCACCACCACAAAACCCCCTTCAATGACCTCCAAGGTCAACTTCAACCAACTGACTACACTCTTCTAAGATATTTCTGTTCTCACAATATTATTTTAAAAAATACTGCAAGGAAAAAGGAAATGAGACATTTGAGCTGTCCATTGGTCCAGTTTAAATGTTCTTCTATTGCAACTTTTTCCCCAATACACTTCCTTACATCTCCATTCCCAAGATCCTAGGAATCCAAAAGATGTTTCTAAGTCATGGCCCATTTCCCTTTCCAACACACACACAAATCTCCACCTGGCTGGTAAGGGGATTTGAATGAGGTGATCAGTGCTGGTGGAGTCTAAAAGCCGCTTAGACAAAACTGGTTCCATCAGCCATGCCTGGATTTATTATGTCTCATTAACATTTAAAGGTTCTCCAAGTTCCTTTTGGATACAGTAATCTCCCCGGGAGAGGTGCTCTGAATTGTCCAGAACACACTCTCCAATTTCTCTCCCTCTTCTAGCTGCAGGTGCCATTTCCCTGTGCCCAGCAAGGCTGAAATACAAGCCTATTGCTGGACACAGACCTAGAGCTTTGGGGTCAATTGAACAACTTGTCTCTTATCCCTATTCAGTTAGAGAATTTATCCCTGGTTTGTGCAGAATATGTCATGAAGCATCGTACTATCTCATAGGAAATGGTTCTGACATATTGGTAGGGGAGATGTTATAACATTGTGTCCAAGTCAACTAGCATGCCACAAAGATTCAGCCAATAAACTATCGAGAGCTCCTCTCCTGGTCTTCTACTTTGCTTTACATTTGGTCCATTTTGGGTACACATGTCATGAGGAAGTGCAAAATGGAAGTTGAGACAGCCTGGGCAGACTGGAAATCAAAGAGAGCCTGGGTGTTACTATCCACAGCCCAGAAATTGGTGCAAAGGGTAGAACCAGCCTGAATTAGGCCTTGTAAAACAGGTGGTAAAGTTGGAGCAGAAATACTAAGGATTTCCAGAAACCAATACGTGTTTGATGAACAGTATCTATAGTACTGAAGCTAATATTTTCCTTGATAGAGGTCTTGAAAAAATAATTGACCTTCAGGGACAAATAGTTCAACTGGTCCAGTGTGTCAACACTGGTAGGCAAATGGTCCAGATGTGAATCCCATGCTCGGACCAGCCACCCAATCACAGAGCAAGAAAACAGCCTTCAGCAGCTCTGTAACCTATCCATCATCCAATTTATTGGCATCCCTGATGGTCCTCATTTTGCAGATGAGGAAACTGAGACCCAATGGTTATGTGCCTTTCCCAAAGTCACACAGCTCAGAAGTGACACAACTAGATTTCAGCTGATTTTTTTTTGACAACTCCCAGTCAGGTTTCTGAGGAGCAGCTGAGGGCGGGGCAGGTCCCACACATGCCACCACGTCACTTACCGCTGGTGATGTTGTGCAGACGCAAGCAAAGGAAGAGCGGCATCCAGCCCTGTCCTATGTCGCGTTCCAGAAAGCAACACTTCTTGGGGAAGCTTTGCGGAGGCAAAAAGAAGAATAGGAACCTTCAGTAAACTGCTTTTGGGAACAAATGGAGTCTACTGCCGGCCATGTCAAAGAGGCTGGTCATTTCTCCATTAGAACCATGTGTACCTTGGTTCCCCTGGGCAGCACACAATCTGTGTTTCCAGGAGGTGCCCAACAAGTATGTATGGAATGACAGGCAGGATGACAACAGGACCATGTTATCTATAGAGGATTTCAATCTATACTCTCTCCCCTGAGTTTCACAAACTTCCTGTGGGACAGACAGGGCAAAGACCTGCAGCTACCTTTTACAGAAGAAAACTGGAGGCTCGGTCAGTACTTCAGCCTGGGGCAGGTGATGCCTTCTTGTAATGAGTGATGAAATTAGCCCCTTTAAAAGGACTTACTGGTAGAATTAGGAGGAAAAGAAGAGCAGCTGTGCAGGGTAACTCATTTCCGTGGCTGACTTCAGCTTCCATTCTATTACAGCCAGGGTCTGTGGGAAATGCCCATTCATTACCACACAGGCAGCAGCTCAGGGCTAGCTGGCACTCCAAGTCCCCTAGAGGACATTCATATGCAGACACACATCCATCACTCTTGTTTTGAAATAATTGGCTTAAGAAAATGGTCATTTTTCCCCAAATGGGACAATGGGGGATACTTTTTTCAAATCTCTTTGGAAATACATGGTCACTCCCTCGGGGAAGATCTTGCATAAGACCAGCCAAGGGAACTTTTAGATTGCTTTTCCATGAACCAAGAGTCCAAATAACACCCTGTCCCAGCCGGACCCGACACACCCTTGGCTCTGAGCCCTGCCTGTGCTGGGGATCCTGCTGACCTGCACAGATTTGGGGGTTCCTGGGAATCTCCAGGAACTCTGATTCTCAGTGGTCCCAGGAGCTAGATCTAGGGGTGCTGAGAAGGATGGGACACAAGACAAATGCATTCTGATTCAATTCAATGAATATTTATTCGTACATATACTTCCGTGTCTGTCAGATAGAAAAATGCTTCCAGAATTGTAGGACTGTTATTCTTGGAACCAGCTCTCCATTACCTAAGATGTGTGGAGCTGGGGCTGCTGGTGTCCTAAGCACACAGGTGTTTTTGAGTGACAGTTAACATGCGTGTGCACCTGTTCTATTTACTGACTTGGAGGCTGGTTCCTTCTCTGCCTCTGTCACCATTTAATGGAAGAACAGCTGACGCCTCCATCATGGGCACTGTGGGTGTCGGGAAGGGGCCAGCCATGCTCCCTCCTGGCCTTGCTAAGTGCCTATGGCTGGGGCTTCCCCGGCTGGGCTGTCCCCAAGCACTGAGTACCAGCTGGACGTGGAGCTTCAAAACAATCAGATGCACAGCAGTGTCAGGGCAGGGCTCAGGGGATGTGTTTTCCCTCTGACTAGGAAGACACCAGGCCCCGGTTCCAATGCTCTGTGCTGCTGTAAGTACAGGAGGTCCCACGGCCTCCATCTTCCCATTGTGTGCCACTCAGACCCGAGGGACCACAAGCCAAGGCCTCTGTGGAGAAGCCTTTTGTCTCGGTGGATTTGGGAAGAGACCTGGGGCAGAGAAGGAAGTAGTGAGGATGTTCATCTCATGACTGACCTGGAAGAATCACAGTTAGCTCATTGACCAATGGAGCTGGAAGACACCAAGGTCCAGTTAGGGTCCAGCCACCCATCAAACATGACTAGGCCACCCTGAGCTTCGATCTCCTTCGCTCTCAAGTGGGAACAACAGCCACATGTGCCTCTTTTGGTAGATGGATGAAGTCAAGATGACAGTGTCTGGAAAGTGCTTGGCACCATTGCCTTCCTGTTCCGAAGTGAGCTGGACCTCAGGCTGGTTGTGCAGAGTGATTCCATGGTATTTCTCATCATTACCACCTTCAAAGTCACCCAGGCCATGAGCTAAGGCCAAGGAAGATGATGGTATTCTCAGCCTCTGTGTTTCTAAACTCTCAAAAGGCCCAAGAACAGGGCTCATCTCCTGGAGCCAGTCAGTATCACCCAGATCAGATCCTTTGCCAGAGGCGGCCAGGCCGACCTCATGGGTCCAACCCCAGGCCTTTTCTATCTCACCTGGTGCGTTCTGTCTGGGTTCATTCAGAAGCCTCTGTGCCCTCCTGGCTGGAGGGTGAATGAGTGTGCCTGGTGTGACATAGAATAGGAAGAGGAGGGCTGCTGAGTCTGGAGGCTTCTGTGAATGGCTGTGTTGATGGAAACAAGGCTAGGCATAGTTTTCCTGGCACCAAGTTCTGCCTGGGAAAAGATCTCACGTGTTTTAGATGTATTTTTCTGTAACACATTTCCGGCTTCCTAAAGTTTCTGAGAAGCCCCAGGGCATGGTGTCTCTAGGGAAGACAGTTCACAGTTCCTTGGTATTGCAAGACATTGCCAGATTGGTACTGGGGCTGGCTCCCCATGCAAACTGCCTCCACACCTCCAGAAAGGCAAGTCTCTCTCTGAGGGTGCACATGGCAGTTTTAAGGTGCCCTCAGGCCTTCCATCATCTTCCTTCCCATCAGTTACTCTCCCTGCTGAGTGTAAGATTCATGGCTCTGCTAGCCCAGCAGAAAATACCGCAGAATACCCTGGGGTATTCTGAAATGCGCAAGAGCATAGGTGAACCTTTATGAAATAGGCCAAATATTGTATGATTCTACTCTATGAGGTGCTAGAATTATGACGTCAACAGAGACAGAAAATGGCAGAGGCTAGAGAGGAGGAAAAAAGGGACTTCCGTGAGTACAGTTTCAGCTTCTAAAGGTAAAATGGGTACATAACAAAGCGAATGCACTAATGACACTGATGTGTTCATAAAAATGGTTAAAATGCTAGATTCTGTGTACTGTATCTTTTACCATAAGAAAAAGAATGAAGGTCAAAAGTGTCTTTAGCTTACTTGAAACCTATTTGAAATAATGTATTAACATTTAAATGAAGTTGGAAAAACATATACATTTGGGGGCAATAGCTCACAGTAAGAGGAGAACATGGCTTTTTGTCAAAACATAACAGTGACAAAGACCTGGAGAGATGGACCTCTGGGTCTAAACCCCAAAGTGCCCTGAATGAAACAATCCCTCTGCGGCCAGCCAGCTTCACCTCCCAATGTCTCTACTGCTCAGGCCATCCTACTCCTAGATACTACGCTGGTTCCTCTCCTTAGGTCAGAACATACCCACCCATCAGATAAGATGTATGTGTGGCAGCCTCCCCACAAAATGGTTAGGCTGCTGGCCAAAGTCTTAGTAGAGGAAGCGGCAGAGCTGGGATTCAGATCAGAGCTGACCGCCTCCAACACGGGCCTCCTCTATGGTTTGTCTCTGCTGCCTGGATTCAGACTCTAGGAAGACAGAGATTTGTCTCATGTCTGCTTTGTTGAGTCGTGGTTTTACTCAACGCCTCTGACTGTGCCTGGTTGTTCCCTTGCAGTCCACTGGTTGTGTTGATTGAAAATCTGTACCCTCCCAACTTTCCAGCTTCAACTCTACCCTTCTGTCCCTCCATTCATCCACAGTTTATCTGCAAGGAATGCCAGCAATGCCAGCATTAGGTGGCCAGGCTACCCCAGGCCATATTTCCATGCCTATATGCCTCTGCTGTCACCACACTCATTTGTCAAACCAAGTCCTGTTGGTACCTTGTCAAGACCCAGTCCCATGTCCCCTCTGATGGTCAGGATGGCTCTGGTTCTTGAGTCTGGTCGAAACTCACTAGCATCTTGCCTAATGACAGCTACAATCAGCATTAGGTCCTCTTTGATGATTACCTACATCCAGATTCCTCCTGTGTTTCTCCACACTATTGTGGAAAATGTACTTTGCTGTCTCTCTGTATTCTGGAAAGCCAAGAAGCAATCCGGGGTGGGGGGGGGGGGGAGAGAGGGGAGGAAGGGTAGAGAGCTATAAAGAACTAGAAATCAATCATATTTGCCATCTTGAGAACAAGGGAGATTCAAACTCCAGAGAGCCAAGCTGAAGGGAAACAGAGCCAGTGGCCAGAGCAAGAAAAGACAAAGTTCAGACAAGTCACAAAAGCTGCATTCTGAGAAATCCTCTTGTCCTCAAATACACCAGCCTCTGAGCACAGGGCCGGATGGAACAATTCTAAGAACAACTTGATGGCACCCATGTCCATGTGACTCATGATTTTTAAATGAGTCCTGCAGTAGAAAGATCAGCATTCCCCGCCTTAACTCTCCTCCCCCCCCACCCAGGGGAGCCTGGGCTCATGCATGCTCTGTGGCTTCCTCTGCAAATGCCTTTCATGAATCACAAGGAGATGTAGCTTCTGCTCACACTGGGATGTAGCATCCAGGGCTATTTCCCTGGAGAAATCAGTGAACTTGGGACCTGTGGGGCACAGGGCATGACCAGGCAGATCTCTTAGGTGGTTCCATGAACACAGTATGTGTGGGAAGGGTGTGGAGAAAATGCTTGTTGGGTTATCAGGCTAGTATACACCCATGCAGCTGGCACAAGCTCTTGTTCTTTCTGCAGAAAAGAAGCACAGAGGAGGAATGTATCCAGAGTCTAGATGGGGATCCAGGAAAGCCCCCTGGAGCTATATTCGGTCATTTCTGTAAAGGCCGGATCCGATTTGGACAGGGCACAGGAAAGGTGAGATTCAGCTGATGAGGCCAATGAAATCTAGAAAGGGGAAATAATTTCACTGCCTCTACCCATGACCTCTTTTCAGTGATCATCTGAGCAAGACACATTTGATAATAATCAACTAAGGGCCAAAGATATAGATCTATTATGATTTGCCCCTGCCCTAAAATCTCATAGTAAAATGATGTGTCAGGAGACCTGTGAGATTCACGTCGGTCTTGGCTCTACCACCGATTTTCACAAAGGAGCCTTTATCAACCCAGGGCTTCTGCTAGAGTGCACAATGAAGAGGCAGGACCAGTTGATAATTGCTAAAGGACACTCAGCAGCAATCTCCTTTGATTTAGTGCAGTGACCAGTTTAAGAACTGAACTTATCTTGTTATTGTATAGCTTCTAAACTGTAATTCATGTAATCATAAGAAAAGTTTTACCCAGTTCCCTTGGAAATGGGAAGATCTTTCGCTGATCCCAATTACAATGTCCAGTTACACTTGACTATGAGTTGGCTTCTTTACCCTTTCA
The DNA here is from genome assembly GCF_024711535.1 of Dipodomys merriami. Classification (NCBI taxonomy): domain Eukaryota; kingdom Metazoa; phylum Chordata; class Mammalia; order Rodentia; family Heteromyidae; genus Dipodomys; species Dipodomys merriami. The sequence goes on along the minus strand of NW_027205048.1, from coordinate 12,476,002 downwards.
GAGGGGTTCACTCAGATCTAGCCCAGTCCCAGACGCCAAAAAGAGGAGACATGGGGGTAAGAAGAATACAAGGCTGTTTTCCAATCTCCTGCAGAGCCTGGGCATACACAAAGCTCCTGTAGAAGTGAAGGGCCAATCCTGGCCCTGGAAAGAGAGCGCCAGTAGAGATATAACATACACAGTGGTGCCCAAGCCTGGAGGGAGAAAGATGTCATCCAGCGTCAAATCCATGCACATCAGGACTCAAATCATCGCTGGCCCTGTGCATTTCCTGCAGAGCTCCACAGGCCTTGCAAACACAGCACCTGTGCCTATTTACTGTCAATTGGCGAGACTAGCGTAGTTACCGAGCATTCCATGCAGAGTAGCTCCCAGCATTGAAGTGAAATATTTTGGAGGTTAAAATTCCTTCTACAGAACACTCAAAGCATCATTCATTCTCAGCTGTGAGGGAACAGCTGTTGCCTGATGGGATTGGAGTGTAAAGTCCTGGCTGTGCACGATCGATGTGAAAGTTATACTTAGGGACAGATAAATCAATCACAATGTATGTTTTAAATGAAGTACAAATCTTAAAGAGATGTGAATGGGATGGCAGGAGACCAGAGAATAAATATCCATGTTAGACACTGGGGAAGCATGGTAGTTGCAGGGTTTCCTTTGGGAGACCTTGCCACACATAGAAACATGAGAGATGATACCAGCAAGAGGCATTTAACAAACCCGTATGTCACTGATCAAGATGCACTATATTCATAATCTGCATTGTTAAATGGCAACTCCTTTGTACAACTACTTAATGATAATAAAGGTGTTTCTTTAAAGAACCCCATATCTCTGTTCAATAAGCAGACTGATCTATGCAAATTCACTATAAACCAAAATAAAATAAATTGTCATAGAACCCATTATTTTTTGAATAAATGATGATGGATTCCTACCTGAAGAGGTAGGAATACCACTCCTCCTCCCATCCACCACATCACGTAGAAAACAGATGGGTGAATGAATGATCCTTGTGGCCGTCTTTGCTTCTGCAACCATTCTTTCCAGGTCATCTCCCTGATCCTACCATACAGACAGGGGCAGCAGGTTCCTTGGCTGCCTTCCTTTCTCTACTTAGGTGCGTCCCTACTCCTGGAGAAATCCACCCCCACTGCCAACCTGACACACTGTACACAGACACCACATGTGGAAGGTGTGAGATACAGAGAAATGAAATGCATACCCCCAAAGCAGAAAGAAGCCTCAGAACCAATTACCTAAGTGCCTACACCTCAAGAAATTAGGAAAAAAATAGTAAATGATCCTCAAAGAAAGTAGATATAAGGAAATAGTGCAAAGGTTAGTAAAACAGGATATTTATGCATATACTTATATCCATAGGAATATATATAAAATCAACAAAATGAAAAGGCTTTCTATCAAAATACAACTTATTTAAAAAAAAAGGAATCAAAAGCTTTTTCATCAAAAGCCTTTCAGTTTTGTTAAAATAAACCAGTGCTAGGCATCATTAGCTCATACCTGTAATCCTAGCTCTTTAGAGGCTGTAGTTCGAAGCTAGCCTGGGTAGGATAATCAGAGCATGGAGGCATGTCTTAAGGGGTAGAGTGCTAACCTTGAGCAAAAAAAGCTCAGGGACATGGCCTAGTAGAGTTCAAGCAATAAACTAACAATGTTGGTCAATGAATAAAAGAAAAGAAACATACAAGTTGCAAATATCACATAGGAAAAAGAGGCTACAAATTCCAAAGATATTAAAATGTATTAAATATTTATGAAAGACTATTTTGGGCCATAATTCTCCATAATTTAAAAGAATTAGAATCATAGAATGTCTCTGATAACAATGGAATTAAATTAGTGATAAATTACAAACATCCTTAAAGGTTCAGAAAACAAACAACATAGTTCTGACTCATGACTCAAAGAAGAAATTTAAAGAGGAAAAATAGTATTTTGAACTGAATGATATTTAAAACAAAACACATCATAATTTGTGAGAATGCGGCTAAAGCAATACGTAGAGGGAAATTTGTAGCATTGAACAAAGAATACAGGTTTTAAACCAGTGATTTACATTTCAAGTTTATGAAAGTAGAAAGAGAACAGTGAATCAGACATTTAAAAAAAGAGGGACATTGCTCCTAATTAAAAAAAAAAAACCTCATCAAACTAGAAACGAAAGGAATTTTTTCAGTAAAATAAAGGTATCTGTATTAAATCTGTGGTAAACATCCTACTAAGTGGTGATTAGGCTGGGCTGGTAAGATGCCTTGAATATCTGTAAGTGGTTCTAACAAGAAACACTGTAGGATTGGGGTTTACGGAATGGTCATGCACCATGCAGATTCACCAGGAAAGAGGACAATCTCAAATGGCACTGCTGACATGCATGATAAGCTGCAGAGAAGCCAAGAGTTTATTTGGGACCCCTGGAAGGCTACGGAGCCCATGGCCTTCCATCCTCTGTGAAATGAGCCACATACCTCCCCATCTCCTTCCTGCACCTCCCCTCCTGTTACTCCCCAAACCACTGCTCCAATGCGTGTATCTGCGCGAGGTCATTTCCCATCTCCAGTGCCAAGATGAGGGCTGAGCTGTCCCCAAGCAGCACTCCCTCCTGCAGAATGACTCATTGGAAGGAGTGTCTCTGGGCTATTAAAAGAGCAAGGCGGATGGGCTCACACATTTGGGTTCAGAGCAAATTATAGAGAAACGAAGCACAGCACACACAATTCTGGCCCTGAATACTGTTTTCTCTAAATAACAAGACAGAACCTAAGAGGGTTTTTATTAGTCAACATGGTGCCAAGATGTTCCAGGAATGGATTGACTACTTCAGAACAATACAAATGAAACTTGGCTTTTTACCTAGTCACGCTGCTGAATAATGTGAAATATGTTTACCTGCTAAACTCATGTGTGCAAAAGAAGGGGAGTGGTTTTACTTCCGGAACGTTGAACATGTCCTGTCACTCCTGGAACCCCCATTCCTACTCTTGAGGAGAAGAGAAACAGGAATGCAATGCGGAAGTTTACCCCACTAGCCCCTTTCCTCTCGAGAAGATACTCTGAGGGCCATCTATAGTCGCTGGCTACAGCACCACCAAACTCCACAGCACCTTGGAGGTGTGGGTGTGATTTCACAAAGATTTAATGAAAGTGCAATGGGTCTTGTTTCAAAATGCATCCCCAAGGCCCATGTGTGAAAGGCTCAGTCCTCAGCGTCTGATGCTACTGGGTGGTGGTGGAACCTTTAAGAGGCGGAGATTGAAACCCCAGCCTCTCCTCCTTGTTTGCTTCCTGTCCACGTTGAAGTGACATTTTGCTACACCATCTGGTGGAGCCAGGCAACCACAGATTAAAACCTATTTGAGCCCAAATATATTTTCCTTTCTTAAAAGTTGATGGCCTCCATATTATGTCTCATCAATGCAAAGTGACTAAGAAAGGAAGCTAAGGTGACACAAACTGAATACCAGCAGCCAGCTGGCTCACTCTTAGCCGATGCTGCTCCCCACCACCACGGGATTGGACAAACTAACACACTCATAGACAGAAGGGGAAATGGGAAAGGGCAAGAGGGTGCCTTACAAAGCAGTTTGTACATCTTTGGCTAATAAAAACAGCAGCCTCGGGAGTTTTCCAAACCTTGTCGGGGGCCTTCTGCCAACCAACCCTGCCAACCAACAAGGTAGGAACCACACTAGCTGCTGTAGTATGGACAGCAAAGCATCTTGGGCTTTAACAGGTCTGAGTTCAAGTCAAACTCCACCCCTTATCATGTGCATATTGTCTGCCAAGGTGTATCATCTCAATCTCACTTTCCTCCTCTCAAAATGGGAATGCTAAACCAGCTTCTTAGTAATGTGTAGCTAAACTGAAGTGGGGAACAGGATGTGCTAATTAGAGAGAAAGTACTTGGTGTTGCAGATTTAAAGGGTGCCCAGTGGGAACAGGAGGGGAAATTGGGAGAAAGTAAGGGAAGGGGGGCATTGTCCAGAAAGAAATTGCTAGTATGTACTCACTCCCTGACTTATGTGACTGTAACTCCTTTGTACATTACCTTTATAATAACCATTTTTTCAAAAAGTGCCCAGTATTGTCACAGTAACTGTGACTTTTTTTCACTTGGTGAGACATATGGATTTTCAATCTTTTAAATTTAGGAGAATAAGGAACCAGCTCAATACTATGAAACTTCTACAAATTCAAATGCTTTTTTATCTGCCCCAAGGCCCCGCATTTCTATACGCCATCTAGAGTAATAGACACAAGAATACCTGGTCTCACGTAGGAACTTTTAAGGTCTCTGTAGAATGGTAATATTCTTCAACAAGAGCATATCTTGCACGTCCAGCCTATTGCTAGACATAGGAGTTCCAAGAATCTCATCCTGTAACACCTGCCTGTTATTTACACTTCTAAAAGTAGTTTGGTGGTCTGAAGACATCCCATAATGTTAGGCCTCATAAGGAAGCTGCACTTTATACCTTGTGGAAGGTGCTATGAACATTATATCACATTATATCAGTGATAAAATGATATTATAAGACAAAAAACATCCTACAGGACAGACATTTTATCAATTAACACTAAGTCATGTTACCTGTTGAAAAATGTCAGCATAGTTTCATAAACTGGAATTGTCTGAATCTTGGTGTGTAGTTGCAAGTAGACCCACATAAGTAAAGTTTTCAGAAGATCAAATTCGCTAAAGGTAAACAACCTGGTCAAAATGAAAGATGGAGAAGGAACATTAGGAATAAGCACGGCCGCAGCAAAGCCTCGCCATTTGCAGGAAAATGAAGCTACAAGTGAGTCTGGTGATGGAGGTAATGCCAGCTCTGAGTTCGCAGGTAGTGTCACACACAGAGAAACCAGAAATTTACTTCATGGTCACTTGACTGGTAAGAGCTGAGACTTGAACTTCCAGAGCACCGTGGCTCTGGACCCTGAGCTTTCAGACACCACTGTGTGATGATAGAAAACAATGTCTGCATTTTGTAAGCTCTTAAGTGTCAGTGTTCCCCAAACATTTTATACAGATTTTCAACTCCACACTACTACCCAGTGAAGTTGAGATACCAAGTTGTTTCTGTAGACGTGGAAACTGAATGACCCTGTGGTTTATTTAAATATTTAATACTGTGTTCATTCTAAAAAAAATTTTTTTTGCCAGTCCTGTGGCATGAACTCAGGGCTTGGGCGCTGTCTCTGAGCCTCTTTGTGCTCAAGGCTAGCACTCTACCAGGTGAGCCACAGCACCACTTCCGGTCTGAGTAGTTTATTGGAGATAAGAATCTTATGGGGACTTTCCTGCCCAGGCTGGCTTCAAACTGCAATCCTCAGATCTCAACCTCTGGAGTAGCTTGGATTACAGGCGTGAGCCACCGGCACCCGGCTCATCCTAGATTTTTTTTATATCAATTTTGATTTTTAAATATGCTTCAAAATATGCTTTATGTTGATGACTGAGATTTTGCACCCAAAGTGAGCACCTGACTGAGAGTATGAATTATTAATCCCAGGTCACATGATGCCGGGCTCAGACTCGGGCCTGCTGGAACCTCTGGAGTGTTGCTAACCTGCCCTATAGCTGTGATTTTCTCAGCTGTGAAAGAGCAGTAATGGCAGTGCTCAGGAGACACTGATGAAGAGCAGAGGAGGTGACTCATTCTATGAGTTCCCAACTGCTACCTCAACCAACTGTCACAAAGTGGCTTCGGACACCATCAGTTTTTTCTGTCACAGATCTGGAGGTCGGAAGTGTGAAGCGGCTCTCACTTGGCTCCCCTTGAGCAGGACTGGCAGGGCTGATTCCTTCTGCAGACTCTAGGGAGAATGGCAGCTCCACTCTCCCCTACATCTCGAGGGCACCTTCATTCCTTGGCTTGTGGCCCCTTCCTGGATTGTACAGCTAGCAGCACAGCATCTTCCAGGCTAGTCTTCCTCTTCTGCATCTCTCAGAACATGTAAAGGACCCTGCGATTATACCGGGCTCACCCACATAATCTAGGGTAATGTCCCGTTTTGAAGTCAGCTGCTTCCTCACCTCCATTCCATCTGCAACTCCAGTTCCCTTTTGCCAAAGAACTGAACCTATTCATAAAGAACCGAACCTCTGGAGATCTGGATGTGCATATCTTTGAGGTCACTATTCTGCAGACCCCCCCCCACACACACAGTGCTTAGCCCAGCGCCTGGACATTCTATCACTCAGCTAATGGCAGCTCTTACCCAAAGTGGGTGGTGGCTCCGGAGTGCACACTGTGACCCCAGCAGCAAGAGGCTTCTCCCCACGCACACACGATGTCAGCTCTGCAAAGCTAGGACAAGCAGCTCCTTCCAGAGCTTCTCCGGACTCGGTTATCTAAGAAAGCGATTACAGTGTTTCCCAAACCCAGGGATATTTTTAGTCCCTGACCGTGACATAGCACCCTAGTTTACAAAATTTGTCACAGCCACTTCCTAGGAGGTGGGTAAGGTCATTGCGGTGGACCCCCAAGCCGAGCCATAACACTAAAGGGCAATGGAAATGTCACCGTGCACCTCTCTCGTTATTTCTGGACGCAGTACAACTGTCTCTCGTTTGTTTCTCTTATTTGGTTTTCAGGCTACCTGCAGAAGCCTGGGATTTGAATCCGGCTAGACGGGACCAAGTCGGTCACTGTCTGAGCCAAAACAAGGAGGCAGAATAAGGAGAAGATCTACAGAGCTGCTTCGCAGAGTGCTGGGTGCCATGTCCCTGCAAAGAACTTTGTCAACTGAGTCGGGAAAGCTGAGTGAATTTCCAGAATGTATTCTACATGAGGTCCAGCAGCTCAGAAGGCTTCTACCTGACCAAGCAGAGGGGGAACATTGGGGCTCCACGGTGGTTTTATTTATGGACAATTACTAAAAGAAAGTGCTGTGCCTTCAAGCCAATATCAGTCCTCCAATGTACTAGTTCCTGCAGAAGAACACACACACACGTATCATGAGCCTCCAGCTCTGATGGCCTCCATCAAGACAGAACTCACAGCCAGTGACATCCCTGCAGCAATAGCCCTGCCAGAACGGTCACACACATTGTCATGAATTCAGAGCTCTGAAGACCTCCATCAGTGCATAGCCAGCCACTGCCAACCCCACCCCACCCCACTCCGGCACAGGAGGGAGGTCAGGCTGCACCGGGCATGCTCCCCAGTGCTCCCTGGTGGCGCTGCAGTGTAACTGCGGCTTGCTTTTTCCAAGAAAAGAAATGTTCTTTCTGTTGCATTACTAGAGAAAATGGTACACCCACAATAAACCTCCTTTCTGAAGGCAGAAAGCCACACCCAATAGAATGGGCTGTGAACAAGGTCCCATTGCCGCTGTACGTGTCATAGGAGAAAACAAATAAAACCAAAGGCCTTCAGGAAAGTGATGGGAAAAGGATGCTGTGTACTTCCTCCATAGAACCCTATGCAACCATTACAAGAAAAAATTGCAAATCAGGTACATCGGCATCAACATGTTGAGAACACAAAGTGCGGCCTTGATGAATGGGCTGCAAAAGATGCTGCAAAAGATGGCCTTGGCGATGTTGGTCTGGATTTAAGGCTCTGCAAGGCGGCAGAATCACTGTTTACAGATGCACATGGATGCACAGTAATAAGCATTCAGTTGGGTTGATTCACACCAAGTCCCAAAGAGGTTTGCCGGTCTTTTCTTCAAAGAGTGAGTAGGATGGGTATGGGAGCACTGCTTTACTGATAACATTTGAATATTTGCTTTCTTTATTTGGTTTTTTAATTTAAATTTATTGTCAAGGTGATGTACAGAGGGGTTACGGTTGCATATGTAAGGTAATGAGTACACTTCTTATCAACCATTGTTACCCCTTCCCTCATGTTCTCCCACGTTTTCTTCCTTCCAACTCCCTCCCACTGCAAGTTGTAAAGTTCATTTCCAACATATTGTCTTGTGAGTATTGCTGTGGCATTGGCTCCCCCTTGGTCCCATGTCTCACCAGATTTCTTAATTTGTGACAACAAGTTGTTATTTGGGGAGATGAATACATTTGTGTTTTACATAATCCTTTCTACAATTATTTTACATCTTTTTTTTTTTTTGGTCGGTCATGGGGCTTGAACTCTGGGCCTGAGTGCTGTCCCTGTGCTCTTCAGTTCAAGGCAAGTGCTCTACTGCTTGAACCACAGTGCCACTTCCAGTTTTTGAGTAGTTTATTGGAGATAAGAGTCTCACGGACTTTCCTGCCCAGGCTGGCTTTGAACCTCAATCCTCAGATCTTAGCCTCCTGAGTAGCTAGGATTACAGGCGTGAGCCACCAGCCCAGCTTCTACCTTTATTTAAAAAAAATTTTTTTTTTTGTGCCAGTCTTGGGGCTTGAACTCTGGGCCCAGGTACTGTCTCTTGAGTTATTTTACTCAAGGATAACACTCCACCAGTTGAGTCACAGCTCCACTTCTGGGTATTTTAGCAGTTTAATGGAGATAAGAGTCTCATCTGCCTGGGCTGGCTTTGAACTGTGACCCTCAGATCTCAGCCTCCTGAGTAGCTAAGAGCCACCAGCACCCAGCTATAAATTGTTCTTCTGAGGCAAAATAGTAACATCCATATCTTTATGCTTCTTGACCCTCAATAAGGAAAAAGGAGGCCATGTGCCCTGTACCCCAGCAGGCTGAGGCCATTCTGACCTGGCCTCAAATCCTGAGACTTCTGCTTGCATGGGGGTGCCCTTGGCTAAGCCCTCTATTTCCTATAGTCTCCCTTTCATAGGAAAGGGAAAAGTGCAGGCAACAGTGCCGACCCCTCTGGGTTGCCATGGGGACGAGGGGTCCAGGAGAGGCCACTTCAGAGCTCCATACAAGTGCTCAGTAGGTGTGGTTCTTGTCCGTGGAGAGTCTCCGCTTCAGGAATTACATCATTGAGATAGGTGTCCCCTGAGGGCTGGAGGGCGGGGCTTGCTGTCACACACTGCAGGGACAGCTGGGACAGGCGTGACAAGGACCCTAGGGATTCCTGAGATGCCAAGACTCCTTGGATCACAAAGGATGTTGAGGTGCAGGGCGCAGAGACGAGGGTCCCTGGTTTCGTGGCTGACTTTTGTGCGCATGGGAACCGGAGAGTTCTCTCGAGGTCTCTCTTCCTCCTCTAAGTCCAAAAGCAGCCTGGCTTCCAGGAAAACAGAACTCGGAGTGAACTTGTCACCCATTAGTTACGAGAACAGGGTAACCTGGTGGTGACCTCGATGGACAAAAATTAACTGCAAACCAAATGCCTAAGTAAATAAAGCCGAAGATCCAGGAGGTCAGAAACACTGTCTACTCGTGTAGGTGTGTTGTCTCTGGTTGTTTACAAAATGGAAAGTCAGTTCCAGACACAGATGAGGTTGCCCCGGGCAGACAGGGAAGCATCTGCTAAGAAGACAGTGTTCCCAATACCCACAGCCCCAAGCTGGGAGTCAGGTGACAGCAAAGTGGGGTCCTGACCTCAGGCTGGACACTTCCATGCTTCCCACTCTCGGGGCCACCTCAGTCTCCACCATGAACAAGGAGGGCTTAGGGTCTCAGGTAGAGGAGGGCCTCTGTGGCCAGGGAGAGCCCTGTGGCACCTTCCTTAGCCTCTGATCTCAGGGATAACAACTTGTGCTTACCGTGTAGAGTTGTGTGGCCTGAAAGGGACATTCACCAAAAAGTGCTCAGGGACCATTAGCTGGAGGAATGGCTCCTTCGCTCTTTTTTTTTTTTCTTTTCTTTTCTTTTTGTGTGCCAGTACTGGGACTTGAACTCAGGGCCTCATGCTTTTGTTTTTGGTATTGGTTGTTTCTCCCCCCCCCCCAAACAAGGCTGGTACTCTAACACTTGATCCATGTCTCCACTTTGGGCTCTTGGAAATAAGAGTCTCATGGATTTGTCTGGCCAGGAAACCTTTGAACTTTGACCATCAGAACTGAGTAGCTGGGAACACAGGTGTGAGCTGCCAGCGCCGGGTGAGAAGTTCATTTTTTTGTTCCCATGTGAACAGTGGTGCCAGCTGCACCAGCCAGAAGCCTGGGCCTCTCCGCAGGTGCTGGTTACATTTCCAGCAGGTGCCCTCTGCCTACATCCCCTGCCTCCCACCTCCTGCAGACTGGGAAGTGGGTGGCCATGGGCTCCTGTCAGCCTCCCGCCCCCACGCCAGGGCACCGGGCCCATGGCACAGCCATGCGAAGAGGCCACGTGGGGCAGTTCCATCCTGGAGGATGACAGCCAGCCTGCGCGTGCAGATGCGTCCTGAGGGACAGGACTCCGTTCCTGCCTGGGTCATGGCTGCCAGGCTGGGGAGTCTAGACACTGGACACGTAATTCCTTGACCCAGGCTGCTGCCCAGTGAATGTTTTTGTCAAGGCCTGTGCCATCACCCATGCCCTGGTTGTGGCCAGATGTTTTTATTTTTTCTCTTTTTCTCTCTCTCCCTTTTTGGTTACATGCTACCAGGGTAGGACAGCTCAGCCTTTCCAGGGAAGGAATGGTGTTAGGAAAAGGCTAAGAGAAGCCATGTTTATCTGTTCTTCGCCATCGTGACCTTTGAGCTGTAGGAGGGTGGGGCAGAAGGTGGGGGCCCATGACCCAGTGGCTGGGTACCCTGGGCTGCCCTGAGCTGAGCTGGGTTCCTGCGATGACCTTAGATCTCGCATAGATGGTACAAAGGTAACGCTGGGGCTGCACCTTCCCCAATCCAGCACTGGGCCTGGGGCAGGCCAAGCCCACCTCTGTCACTGCGTGCTCCCTGGTCACCAAAGCTCACCACTCAGGGCAGTGATGCGGCCCAGAGTAAACCTGTCCAGATTGACTTCTAAAATCAGGATGCTTTCCACCATAAACACACAAGGAAACACTTATTTTCGAACTAATTACCAAGACCTTGAATAGAATTTGGTTTCCACCTTTGAAATTCACCCTCTTCCTGAGGTCCTATCCAAGGGGAATACAAGCTTGGTATCAAGAGCCACTGAAGAAAAGTCCCAAGGATATTTCACCCACCAGGTACACTGTATAATGCTAAACACATAGAGGTGCTATCGAGGACAGTACTGGATGAATGGTATCAAAATAACGAGAAAGTCGCAGCCAATTTCAGCTTCAATGATGGTCAAGGTGATACCCAGAGGGCTTCCCAGAGTCTAGCCTGAGCAGCCAGTCAAGGGTTCAGGAACTCCAGGGCTGGGGGAGGTTAAGGGGAGAGGTGCTGGGAACTGGGTTTAGTCGTAATTGTCAGAGGCCAAGCAAGAATAGGATCTCTGGTACAAAACTATTCCCCAGCAGTCAGGGCTGGAGCTAGAAATTAGTTAGTGAGAGGTTTTATTTCTCTTTTTCTACCTTCCTGTTGTCCAAACTTTCCACAATGAATATGCATTATTGTCAAAATGCACGTGCATGCATAGGTATTAGGGCTTGAACTCAGAGCCTGGGTGCTGTCCCTGAGCTTTTTTGGTCAAATCTAGCGCTCTACCACTTTGAGCCGCAGTACCACTTCTGGTTTTCTAGTAGCAATTAGAGACAGGAATCTCAAGGACTTTCCTGCCTAGGCTGGCTTTGAACTGCCATCCTCAGATCTCAGACTCCTGAGTAGCTAGAAATACAGGTGTGAGCCACTAGTGCCCAGCTGTTGTCAAGATCTTTTTCTAAATTACTTAGACAATAGTCTCGATTCCCTTACCAGGCAGGCAAGGAGACCTCCGGCCCAGGGGCCACACAAAGGGGTCTCCCTGCTCCCTGCCCCATACTCAGCACCCTAAGCGTGGCTGACACCGAGGCCTGACTATCCAGGAGGACAGGATGTTTGGCATCAAGGATAATGTGGGCATCTCCCATCCCCTCCCCTCTTCTCCTGCCACTCCCTCTCCCCCTCCCCCCTGCCCACACACACTGCTTCCTCCTACACCCACCCCAGTGCAGTGTCCCAGGAACCACCTCTGACCTGGGGGACTTCAACACCTTGAGGAGCAGATCCTGAGGGACCTGTCGAAGGTAAATCTGTGTCCCCATCAGAGGGACCAAGTTCATTTCCAGCCACTTCTCGCAGGCAATGGTGAGCTGCTCTTCCTTGTACTGAGAAGGCAAAAAACAAGGCGGGATGAAGGGTGCCCAGCGCCCTCTTCTGGCTAGTAGTGACATTACACACACTCTCAGTAACATGACACACTCACAGGCCCAAACCTTTGCAACAAAATAGACAGTTTATATAGGAGGCAAGAGGGAGGAAGGGCTGTCTAGACTCTCTCTGTGAGGTGGGCTGCCTATTGCCACTATTACACCAAGGGTGCAAGGCTCCTGTTTTTCCTGAGGTTACACACGAGTGTGTGGCTGAGCTGAATGTAAACTCAGGTGGCCTGAAATCCTTGGGCTGATGAGAGGAGGCTGGGCGGGGGCCATGTGGAGAACTCATGCAGGATTCAGAGGCTGCTCTGTGCATCATTAGAAGCAAAAATTAAAGGGCAGAGCCTGGTGCCAGGGGCTCACACCTGCCATCCCAGCTTCTCAAGAGGCTGAGGCCTCTTAAGGATCTGCAATCTGAGGACTGTGGTTTGAAGCCAGCCCAGGCAATAAAGCTCTTGCAATTCTTAACTCCAGCAAAAAGCCAGAAGTGGGGCTGTGGTTCAGTTAGTTGAGCACCATCCTTGAGTAAAAAAGCTAAGAGACAGTGCCCTGGCCACAGTACAGGTATGAAAGAAAGGAAAAAAGAAAAACAGAGAAAGGAGAAAGTGGGGAGGGAGAGAGAGAGAGAGGAAGGGAGAGAGAGACAGAGACAGAGAGACAGAAACAGAGAGAGGTTCCCAGGTGCCAGAGTCTTAGACTCTGCATGAACTCAGGACCCTGGGTCCCGCTGGCTGGACTGGAATGCAGAGATGGTACCCAGTGATCTCTAACGCCATGGAGTCAAGGTAAGGACCACAGGTTCTCTGTGAGTAGATATTTAGAACATTCTTCCATGTGGCTCTAAGGGGCCTATGATGTGCTGGCTATGCCACAGTGGAGACTCTGGGTCTGTGTCCATGGACAGTGGCCACAGGGAAAGTGGAAGGAGATGTGGGACTCAGGACTGCCCCCTTGTGGCTGGTCAGCTGGGGCAGTTCAATTCCCCATTTTCTCTTCTGATAACAACAGCCGCATTGTGTCATTTGTTCCCAACACAGATACACGGACTAGACCCAGTGGTACAACGTGTCCTAGCTCTAGAAGGAATATACTGGAAGGCTTTTTGCTATTTCAGTGAGAAGATCAGGCTATTCACCCCCTCTCCATCCCAAGATGAAGCCTTCCTAATTTTTTTTTTTTGCTACTTTACCATTCCTTTAAAAATAGATTATAAAGCCAGGTGCTTATGGCATATGCTTGTAATCTTAGCCGCTCACAAGACTGAGATCTAGGGGTTGGGAAGGTGGCTCAGGGGTAGAGCACTTGCCTTGCATACATGAGTCCCTGGGTTTGATTTCTCAGTACCACATAAGCAGAAACAAGTAGGAAGTGGCGCTGTGACTCAAGTGGTAGAGTGCTAGCCTTGAGCCGAAGAGCTGAGGGACAGCGCCCAGAGTTCAGGTCCATGACCGACCAGAAAAAAAAAAAAAAAGACTGAGATCTAAGGATCATCCTGGGCATGAAAGTCCGTGAGACTCATCTCCAATTAACCGCCAATAAGGCTGGACGGGGCTGTGGCTCCAATGGTAGAGTACTAGCTTTGAGCACAAAAGCTCAGAGACAGTGCCAGGCACTGAGGTCAAGCCGTAGGACTGGCATAAAACATAAATAAATGGATACAAATTTTAAAAATGTTTAAATGAAAGTTTAAAAAGAAAACAAATGTGTTCACATATTTCTAACCCTGCTTGTTACCTTTGAATAGATTTTTTTGGACCTAAGCCTGAATGAAACCCTGGAGTTCAGGCTGCCTTTGAAACCCCGTCACCCCAAGAGCCCAGGTCCTGTGTGTGATTCTTACCTTGCAGCCAGCCAGGTAGAAGGCCTTTAGAGTACTTGGCGAGAGTTCGTTCATCATCATGGTCACACACCTGCAGGAAGAAGATTGCTGATCCTGCGGAAGCCCAGGTTGCTGTCAGAGAAGTGGGGTGGGAGGGGCAGGGGGAGACCCAGGGACTTCCTTTAACTCCAGGATGGCACCAGAGAGCTCACAAAAAGGGAATCTTGTTTTAGGGCAAAGGAAAAAAACCAGAGCTACCAGCTCTTCAGAGGACAGCCAAGTAGCCCCTGTCTATTATTACTCTGTGTCAAAGGGCATAAAGCTGTCCTATTGAGGCTTATTCATAGCCAAAATGGCCATAGGACCTTCCTGCCAAAGGAGTTTCAATGGATCTCAAAAGCAACTTTTTTGATGAAAATCTTAGTTCTTTCCTATGACTATGCCTTATCGGTTTGGCTTACTTAGTCATGGAGGATCTGTTTACTGAGCATACACCATATTCCAGGCAGTGGGGAGGACTTCACTGTGCAAACAACAAAGCTGACAGCCCAGTAGGTAGACACACAGGGAGACAGTTGTTAGGGTAAAGCTTCAGACAGATTGCTATATTATTACAACTGTGTTAAGGACATGAAGATATTGATTATTATAGGTCTTGGGGTAATTTGAAGATGGTGGCCCTTTTAATACCAATATTTGCTATCTCCCAATTATACATTTTTCCTTTGATCAATTGAAAGCTCAAAGCTGAATGTGTGGCTGAGTGTAGGTTGCTATAGTATACATGTTTTAGTTTCTCTACTCTTGTTTTTCTTTCTCCTTGGTTAAAAAACAGAATTGATACCGTCTTGTTTTGTTTTATGTATTGGTTTAGCCACTTAAAACCTGTACTAGCTGGACACTGATGCCTCACACCTACAATTCTAGAGGTCAAGATCCATAGGATCATGCTTTGAAACCAGATTGGGCAGCAAAGTCTATAAGACTCTATCTTCCATTAACCAGCAAAAAGCCAAACTGGAGGCATGGCTCAAATGGTAAAGCACCAGCTGAGCTAGCAAGTTAAGCAAGCTTGAAGTCCTGAGTTCAAACTCTATAAGTGCAAGGCAAGAATAAGAAACAAAAAATGAGGAAGTAACTGGTTACCTGGTCATGACAAAGCACTCTGTACCCCTGGATTCCAAGTGGGTCCATGATGCCGACGAGGAGGTGTGGTCCTGAGTTCAGGCGGGGCTCGTGCACTGAGTCCGCACTAGGCCCTGCTGTCATCTTGTGAGCCCCTTGGCTTACAATGGCTGAGCCCATCCATTCTCATCTTCCTGTCCCCTTGACCCACCTCTCCCCTCCTACTTCCTAATTCAAGCCCTGTGCGTCCCCAGTTGAGTCTTGGCTGAAGACTCCCAATAGCGGGTCTCCCTGCCTCCACGGCTTCCTTCACACTGTGAAGGGGTCTTGACTAGGGTCAGGGGTTCGGACCCTTCCCCTCCAAGCTTTGTGCTTGCCCTTGACTGAACCGACTGGAAGCTATCCAAGGTCCTCCTCGCGGCCCCTCCCTCTTCCACTCTGGCTGCTGTGCCTCAGACTGCAAAGGCTGAGATCCAGCTGGGACTCCAGCCCTCTGGGCATTTTTTTTTTTTTGGTGGGGGAAATAATACCATGGTTTGAAGTCAGGACTTCATGCATGCTAGGCAGGCACTTTACCTATTGAACCATGCCCCCAGACCTTTTTGCTGCAGTTATTTCTCAAATAGGATCTTCTGTTATTGTTTGGGGTGACCTGAACCACGATCTTGCTTCTTACACTTCCTGAAAAGTGGGGATGTCAGGCACATGCTACCACATCCTGCTTACTGGTTGAGATGGCATTTTGGTTACTTTTTGCTAGTGCTGGTCACAAACCTTGATCATCTTGATCTCTTTCTCCCAAGTAACTGGGATTAAAGGCAAGCGCCTTTAATCAAGCCTCACCTTCTGGGTGAGAAAAACTCACCCAGAGGAAAGTTCTGCCAAGCTGGCCTTCGAGCAGTCATTTATATCTAATGTCACAAAACCATCTGGGCACTGCTGCTCCACTCCACACCTGGGTGTACACGCAACACACACACACACACACACACACACACACATGTACATGCACACGCACAACTGTACCTTGAATCTCTCCAAAGCAGGCAAGCCCCAGCCCAGCTGTGGGAAGGCCTGCCCTGACCTCTGACCTAGAACAGTCAGTCCTATAGCAATTATCTGCAGAATCTAGGGCAGGTCCTGCCTCTGTCAGGCAGGTTTGGTCCTGCCCAGTGGGAGGGCAGGTTTGGCTCTCTACCATGAGAGCCTTTCTCGCTCTGGCTCACAGCACAGGGCAGGGCAGCAGGGAAGAGAATGAGGCACCTGCCATTCTTGGGGCATGGTAGATAAGTCACAGATCGATGGGGCTTCTCATCTGGGTCTGAGGCAGGGCAGCAGAGGCTGAGAGACGGAAAGAGCCTAGAGAACCACTTCAAGGCCAAAGCCACGCCCCAGGATGTGGTCAGAGATGCCGCACTGGGTGGCACCAGGAAACAGCTGTCCAGAAAGGACCTGAGTAAGGAGGCTGTGATTTGGTCATTGCTTTGTGTCCTAGGCTATGCTGAGCTGCATATGCATGCTGTACATAAATAAAGGGGTGGGGAGTCTTTAATAGCCCAGATCCCACCCCCACCCCCATCACCAATAGGGTCAAGGCCAGATTCCTTAGATGGTGCCAAGGCCATAGCCAAGCTGGCTTAACGCCCCTCTCTGCCCAGCCCCACAGGTCTGACCACAAAGACTTGGTACAGAGCCACTCTGAAATGCCGGGCCTCTCTCGCTGTGTCCTCTGCAGAGAGAGTGGGCCTCTGAGTACCTGTAGGCCTTGGATCCTAGGATCTCTGCATCGCCAGTGCAGTTACATGAAGTGTCTTGTCCTGGCCCAGGGTATCTCCTGTGACCCAGGACTGAGGCACTGCTTGTGGACATTTGTAGACAGTGTGGAGGCCACAAAACGTGGTCCCCAGGGGAGGGCCGGCCTCTGTCCTCAAGGGAGCTGCTGATGTCCTGTCTCGGCTAAGATGAACTACTCATTCATTTTATTCATTCACTCATTAGCCACTCAGATGAAGGAACTGAGGCCTGAGGTGGCCGCCAGACAGACAGATCATCCCTGCTGTAAATCTCCTCTCCACAGTCAGTCACATGGGGGTCTGGGGAGGGCAGAGCTACAAGCCGCCACTCTGTGCTCAGGGCCACCTTGGTGCGGCTGGGCACACATTCCTGAAAGAGCCCAGGAGGAGCCGCCGAACAAGCTAGCAAGACGAATCCCACGGAGGATCTTCTACTTGCCTCGCTTACCCTTCCATTCACACTAGTGGCATGAAGTATATTACAAGAAATCAAACAGGGGAGTTCTAAAGGGTGCTTTTTCTCATCATTGGCACCAGTTTTACTTGACATTAATCACATACAGGACAAAATGTTCCATTTGGGAGTCCCTGCCCCTCCACTGCGCCTGACAGCTCATTTCCTGTGTCTTGGGAACGGTGGGGTAAGAGGCCTGCCTGTAAGGGCAGCCAGTTGCCCATTGGGGCCTCTCTGTCTCCTCGGCATCCTACGGAAGCAGTAGAAATCCAGCTTGAAGGAGCGATGGGGGTCTGGTTGAATAAGCAAACTGCACCAGGTCATAGAGGGGAAGGCTAGAGCGGCTCAGGACCCTGAATGAGCAAATGACCAATCACATCACTGCATAGAAGATGGAGTGGTGCTAATGGTGTAGGTTTGGGGACTCCTCAATGTCCTTTAAGATCTGGCTGGTCTACTTGGAAGCTGTGTGCTCCTAGGTAAGGAGCCTCAGTCTCCCCCTCAATGAAATGTGTGTAGCCATGGTACTCCCTCCTTTCAGGGAAAGATGTCAGGGGTCCAGCCTGGCAAAGAGCTCCAACTGTGTCTGACTGTGGCAGGGCTCCACCTCCAAGCTTTCTGCCACTTAGTCCTGAGGAAGAGCTAAGATAAACACTACGACCACACTTGCAGTGGAGACCAGAGAGGTACGTGAAGGTGATGGGGAAGCTTTTAGAAGGGTGAAGGCCAAGAATCTCGCATGTGCTTTGGGATCTGCAGAAACGTCCAATGACAGACAACTTGCAGCCTCTGACTGAGCCTAGATTATATCACCATGGCTTCTGCAATGCAGGCAGAAGTTCTGAGACCTGCCTGCTGCTCCCCCTGTCTACCAAGGTCTACAAGCTCTAAGCATTCCAAAATGCAGAAGCCTTAAAATGGTGCACCAATCCCTTTGAATACCTCCTGGTGCCCCTGTCCCGTGGCTTCCTACTGGACACCAAGATGAGACCAGGGGCTGTGACTACCCAAGCAGTAAAGCTATGACCCCTAGTGGCCAGTGGAATCAATAGGTGATTGTGATTTTTCCAGGCCCCAGTGGCTCCACACTTAGAATCCTAGCTGCTCAGAAAACTGAGATCTGAGGATGGAGGTTCAATCCAGTCCGGGCAGACAAACTAGAGAGACTCTTATTTCCAACTAAAACCAGAAAAAAAAGCCAAAGTGGAGGTGTGGCTCAACCGGTAGAGCACCAGCCTTGACTGAAAAAGTTGAGCAAGAGAATGTGAGGTCCTAAGTTCAAGCCCTAGTACTGGCACAAAAAGAAAACAACAACCACTTCCCATTTTTCTCTCCCCCCAAATATTTACAATCACTATGTATGGCATTCATAACAAAGATATTATTGGCAAGAGAAAACAGACATATCTGAAACAAGCAAGACATGAACATGACAGAAAGCCAGCTCGCCCTCAGATTGTGTATGTACACACAACAGAGACTTTATTCTATACAGAAGCGAACCCTGGTGGAAATGGGCAAGCAAGCTTCATTGTTAGGATCTTAGAAAGTCACTTGGCATATCTGCAAAATCTCTCCCAGCAGGAAAACCACCCCTTCCCTTGTTATTTTATTCCTATGAGCTACCTGCCACTTCCAGAGACAAGTGCCTATTATGAACCTGCAGCCCACAACCTGTGCATCTGTTCTATTCATTTCCACATTCAAAGTCACATTGGGTACCAATGAGCCCACTGTGTCTCCATCCAGGGAAGAGATCCGGTCCATGAAATGGGCCAGGAAAGGCCCTTCTACATGTTCCCAGATAGGCCCTTCTTACCTTTGAAACAGGTGACTGGACTGGAGGATGTGAGCGGAAGCCAGCACCCCCAGCAGGTCGTCCACGCTTATGTCCACGTTGGTCATGTAGAGGTTCTTCAGCGCCAGGGCGAAGGCTGGGGGCAGTAGCCAAGGGAAAGCCATCAGCGCAGGCCTCTGCGTGTGGCCCTGGCCCACAGCCTCACAATTCCTGAGGCTGGACAGGTGGATGCTCTTGAAGAAGAGACACATGCGCAGACTCCACCTGAGAAAGTGGCCACTGGACTCCAGTGCTCCAGACGAGCTGAAGATAAAGCTAAAGGGAACTGAGCTCTGCTAAAAGGCCTCTCCTTGGAGCCACTCTGAGCATCTATCTGTGTCTTGGGACCGAGACATCTCAGGGCTCTCTATGAACCTAGAGACCCCTCTCCTTACTTGGGGTCCCTGACCTGTGTAGGAATGTGACTGTCTAAATACACCATGCATAGATTGGTCACATTTTCTCTCGAGATGACAAATAGTTTAATAATGATTTTCCTTGTAGCTTGAGAACTCCAGTATGATCGAAGACATCTGGAAAGAGCCAGGATTTGATCACCCATGAACTAGACCGTCTGGCTAGGGGCCATGATGAACTTGTCCTGCTCTAAGCCCTGCGTGATCCTAGAGAGTGCCGCCGTGTGGTGGCAGCGTTCTCTGAGGACAGCTGGCTGCTCAGGGTGTTCGTGCTGACCTAGCAATGCATGCAGCGGTATTGTGTACCTGATGGTGTGACACATGCCACACGGCCATCCTTCTCTAGGGCAGAGCCAGAGGTGCACCTTGGGAGAGTGTTCTGGAAGGCAGACCTTGGGGATCTTTGGGAAGAGGAGGTCACGTGCTATTTGGGGAGTTGGTTTGGGCAGGAACATTCCATTTCCCCCAGGGCTGTCTGAGAAGGCTGCTCCTCCCTTCCCTTCCTGCATCCACCCTTCTGGCCCTGTCTCAACAGTCACAGCTCTATAGCAGCAATTTCCACCTTCTCCCATTTCTCCACGTGTCCCTGGTCCCTTCTTTTCGTGAAGGAATGTGCACCACCACTGGACTGCAGCGCTCTTGCTTTTCTCTACTTTAAAATCGATTTACAGAAGACAGGTGTACTTTACCAGATCTGTTGACGGATGGATCATTGATCTTTAAGGAAATGAACATCTTCTTCACAGGGGGTACTTCTTTGGTCTTCCCAGATGCTGGATCTGTTGAAGAAAAGCAGATGGCGGCCTCAGTAAGGCTGGACCCTCCCCTCCCCTGCTCCGGATCTTGACCTGCACCACACCATACTTGGCGTGTTGCTTAGCGGATGCGCGTTGAAGATAACTGCACAGAAACAGGGAGTCACAGAACTTGCAAAAATACTATGGCCAGTGCTGGTGTTTCCCTTTACCCAGCTTCCCCTCACTGTCAACTGATCAATGAATTCATTCCTCCCTCCCTCCCTCTCCCTTTCCCCCCCCCTCCCTGCCTGCCACACCTTTCTCATCATGTGAGGCCGGGAGCAGTGGGCGGGCAGAGTGGGCCTCCACTGTTGGTTTCTGACCTGAGTGAGCACCAAAGCTAGGGTTGGATCAAGTGGGTGATGGGGACCATCCGATGAGAGACGGGGGTGTCCAGCCAGTACCTCTTTTTTTTTTTTAATTGTATTTTATTTTATTTGAGAACATACTGTACAGGGGGGCTACAATTACATGGGCAGGATAATGCATACATTTCTTACCAAGCATTGCAGCCTCCTCCTTTGTTTACCCTTCACTTCCCTTCCCCGCCTCCCCCCTCCCCCCACCCAATTTTACCCCCCTCCCCCCACCCAATTATACCCCCCTCCCCCCCCACACCGACATTGTAAAGCTGGTTTTGACATGACATTTTGTACTTCTCATTGTTGCAACAGGTCCACCTGAATCCTTAAACGACTTGTTTGTCCCAGCCAGTACCTCTTGACATGTACTCTCCAAACTGGAGAACCCTGTCCCTGAGGAAGAGCAGGGCAGCCTCTCCCTCCCCCTCTGCTGGCTAGCCCCATTCACCTACAGTGCTCTCTGATGTGGCTTCCCAGAATGCCCTTGGCACCATCACTCCAGCCGCTCCAACCTCTTCCCACTGCTCTGCTCAGCATCTCCCAGACCTGCCTTCTCTGGGCGGATTCCCGGGACTCTGCTGCCCCTCTCCCTCAGGGGGGCTTCCTCACATGCCCCCCCTTTCCTGACCCCACATGAAGAGCAGCACCTCCACCCCTGCTACCTAAGGCCAGCCTCGCCATAGCCTGCTAGGCCAGTTCCACCTCAGGGGTGCCTAGGAGCGCTTTGTATTGGTCAGGCACACTGATGGTGTACTCTACCCCCCAGGGTCCACCACAGTCTTACACACGACTAGGTTCTATTACCAGTGAGTTCAAGGTTCGAAGTAATGGAAAAGAATATAAGTTGGGAACCAAGAGTTACATTGCATTCAAGAAAATGATCCAACAAAGAGGCCCTCTTCCTCAGGGCCCCTTCACTGTCCTCCAGTGCTAGACTCTGTTTATTGTCTCATTCGGCCAGTATTTTTTGACAACCTACTAAGTCTCTGGCTCTGGATCATCTTCCTTTGGGGCCTCTACCTGCAAGACCCTGGCAGTCACTCATCTCCTTAGGAAGGAAGTACCCGAGATCATGCCCCCAGGTGCCAGGTGCACAGTAGACACACAGGAGGTAGTGGCTAATGCTCTTATTGGTCATGTTTTATCAGATCGATGATCACGCTCATCTTGGCACCCAGTGTGGGGCAGAACACAGAAGGCAACGATCATCATCACGTAGGGCTTGCTGGTCTGCCCATCCCAGATGACAAATTCTGAGCACAAGGTCCGGCACCAGCTAAACACTTGAAAGAAGGGAGAAATGGTATCAGCAAGGCCACAGTGAGTGCAAGGCAGGAGTTCAGCCTTTCCTCCGGGTTAAGTGAGGCCCAGCATTAGAAAGGAAGCATTTGATCGTATACATAGGAGGTCCTCCGAGACCAAGCTTGTGCGTTTGTGTGTAGTATGACAGTTCTGATTCCCTTTGGATTTCAGTCCTGAGAATAAGTGTGTCTGCTCAGACACAAGCAGCGTTGGGTAAAGAGCAGCTGAGCCACGGTGAGAGTCTGTGGTCTCCACTGAGCTCTTCCGGAATGTTCCTCAGTGCTGCCTGCAGGATGGCACACAGTTGTGCAATGTTTTGGAATCAGTGCACAAACATCCTGGAGAGAGACACGCTGAGCAGGAGGGACGGCGACTTCTTGTGGGAAGCCTTGGAGCCCCATTATCTCATGAGTGGGGCATGTGGAGAGAATGATGACGGTTGGGAACCCTAGGAGTCGCACTACCAAATCTGCAGTGACATCTCTGGTCAGGACTTGCCACTAGCAGAGTCTTGGATCACAGTGGCCATCCCAAGGTGACACCCTCATAGACCCTGTTAAAGACGGATGCTGCCAGTCCCTCCCTTTCTGCTCCCAGACTCTCCTGTTTTCCAGTGTTCTCTCTGTCTAGGGCATCAGAGCCTCCCACTGATGGCCTGCTGAGTGCTCCACCCTGGGCTCAGGGGAGATGGTAGAGCCCATCCCACTGGGTTAGGAAGGGCAGAAACGCCACAGGCAGCTTCCTACCGGTTTACAGGAAAGCCACAGTCTCCCACTGCCACCTCCAAGGACAGAGAGCTAAAGCAGAGGCCAGGGCCCCCAACAGATCCCAGCAGGCACCGGGGCACCACTGCCCAGGCTCAGGGAGGGGTTGATAAGCTTGCAGAGAATTGCAGCCTCTGAACCTACACTCGGGCAGCAGTTAAACCAGTAAACCCAAACCTATCTACCTGACAACGGAATGACGTGAAAAGACCTGTGGAGCACAGACAATAGAACGGAAAAGGGCTCAGGACAGGTGTTCAGGGAATGTATGGCCATGTAAAAGTTGAGCAAACCTTCCCAGGAACTACAAAGTAGAGACACGGGGTGCTACAAAAAAAGAAATGAGAATAAAATGCAGGTAGCAAGACACCCCACGATCAATCAGAATCCCATTCATCAGAAAGCCATTCAGTTCTCACTATTTAACCCCAGGGTGGAGGACAGAAGATGGCAGAAGACAGAAGATAACCAGAGTCAGTGGGAGAGGGCTAAGAGGGCAGGCAGGAGCTGGTGGCCAGTCACGTGATGAGCTCACACCACAGAACCTGGCTCAGATCCGTCCGTGCCAACCACCATTGGTCTCAAAACAGCCAGAGGCCAGGCCGGGCCCTTTCAAACCTTGAGGGTGTGAGGGGTCCCAGGACCAGGGGGTCATTATTCTACACAAAATTGTACTGCTTACTCTCTATAGATATACTTACATGGCACCGTGGAATCCGCGTAGGTCTTAGTCCTGTGCATCAGGGTCGTCAAGTAAAGCTTGGCCAAGGTCTGGGACTGGAAGAGCTGGGCCTGGTGCAGCTCCCACATGTAGCCCAGGCATTCCAGAACCACATCTGAGGGGACGAAAGGACGCTGGGCAATGGCTTACTGACTTCCCCACACAAGCACTTCCTCTTCGCTCCAATTCTCCTTCATTCACTGCAGCCAGGAAGCAGACGAAAGGCCAACCGACTTCCCCAGCCCCAGGGAAGTGTGGGCCTTTCAGAGCCTTGCAGGGAAGGGGATCGGCGCCTTCTGGGAGCCGAAGGACAGAGCTGGAGGGCTGCAGAGCCACACGGCTTCCCTCCAACTTGGAGACCTGAAAAAAGGCTCTACAGGGACTTTCCAGGGCCGCTCCTGGGAGACCTCTTTAGGGGAGTGGGCCACGCCTTGCCTTCCTCTGGTACAGGGGGTCCCAGCCTCGGCACTATTGATCCTTCTTTGTGGTGGGAACTGTCCATGGTCACTGTCATTCCTTCGCCGTATCCTGGGCCTCTACTTACTAGACTCTCAAGTTTGGATGAGTAAAGCAGCGGACTTTCATCCGGGAGCGTAATGAGTACTGGAGCCTGCGTGGGGCCCTGGGTCCAGTCCTGAGCGCCCCAAGTATAAAAATTTAAAAACAAGAGGACCTTCCCAGGCTCCTCCATGAGGCTCAACGTACTTACTTCTAGCTCGAGGGTCCCATTCTGACTCCCGCTCCTATCTCAGAAAAGGCTTCTGAGCTATGCAGATGTCCAATTCGTGACTGGCCCAAGTCCAGAGGGAGAAGAACAGCTGGCCCCTGGGTGTGCTCTGTGTAGTCATTTCATCCAAAAGCTATCTATTGACCTCAGTGCCTTTGTCTTTATAGTAGCCATTGTCCTATGAAATGTGTGTGTGAGGCTTGGTTTCCTGTGCAATCATTTGACAGATAAGTATGGCTATTTAAATTACATGTTAGACACTGGCAGTGGACAAGAATCACAATACATAGATTAGTGTTTGAGCTATGGACTGGCTTTGCTCCACAAGGTCTCCAGGGGCCCCAGAAGTCAGAACTATTGAAATGCTCTGATTTAAACACTGATGACAACACTCACCTGTCTCCTCCCCACTTTTGGTTGCCTTGTTGTTCTTCACTTCCTCAGAGAGGAGTTTCTGGATTTTTGAAATGCATAACCTCAAGGAAAGATATAAATGAAAAAAAATGTGGGAGTTAATGCTGATATTTTTCTCCCACCGCATCATGCAGCCTTCTGGTATGTATGCACCTAAACATCCCTCGGCCACCATGTCACACCTCTGCTTTGGGGTCATACTGCCTGGATAAACCACAAGCAATGCCACAGCCCGCCCAAACACTAATTCCTGATCACATGTGTGTGCAGCATTCTAAGCTACTGCCGGCTGCTGAATTAATATTTCCTTCAGTAGTAGCTAAAACCACAACATACAGTAAGCACCCAATCAATGCCTGCTGGAGGGGCTGGGAAGAGAAGAGTGCTTGCCTTGCATGCATGAGGTCCTGGGTTCGATTCCTCAGCACCACATAAGCAGAAAAAGCCAGAAGTGGTGCTGTGGCTCAAGTGGTAGAACGCTAGCCTTGAGCTGAAGAGCTGAGGGACAGCGCCCAGGCCCAGAGTTTAGGCCCCTCAACCAACAATAACAACAACAAAATACCTGCTGGAGAAAAGAATAGCGTGCAGTGTCTGTTTCTAGGACATTTCACCTCACCAATGATTTTGTTAGAAATCCTCAGTGTCTGTATGTCCAAAAATGAACTTCACAATCGGCCCTGAATCCTAGCCTGCGACTACACCAGATCTTGTCTCAGGAAACGGCACCTACAGCCTCTGGGTGCTCAGGTCGGCTCACTCGGTGTTGCCATAACCAATCACGTGCCTCAATCAGACAAAATACTCTTTTGGACTCGTCCATATGTCTTTGCCATTGCCACTATGACCTTTGACCAAGCCACCATTCCCCCTCCCAAGTCCTCAGCAGCCTACCAATCTCCAGCCCTCCTCTGCCTGGGTATCTACTCCCCTAACAGGGCAGAGGTAGTCTTTCCTGTCTCCCCAGTACCTCTGGGGGACAGCTCAAACCCCTCAATACCGTGAACAGGCCTGTGCTTCTTTGTAGCCTCTGCCATCCCCATCCAGCTCCAGTGCTTTCTGACAGCCTAGACGCTGCTCCTGCCTCTGCCCCGCCCACTCCCTCTGTCCAGGGCCTCCTGCTGGCCTTTTGCCTTGGGGACCCAGAGCCAGCAGCGCCCTGCCCCCTTCATCCCCCCCCTGCCACCCCCCTCTGCAGTGTCATGCGTCTGTGTCTCCTCCCCTGGGGCTCCGGGACCATCCTGCAGGTGATTAGTAAATGTGCATTGAATAAATGTGTGGTGATGGAGAGATAACACAGGTTTTGCACAATTGCCTGGAAAACAATACTAAATTCGAGTCACATAGTCAGTTTGGAGACTGTCAGCTCAAGAAAGCCACCAGCCAGGGACGCTTGAGGATAACCTCTGAGCTGTGTATCGCTTGGGATCCCCGCCACCCCAGAAGCCCGCGTGGGCCCCGGTGCGAGGAGGCGGTTTGGACGGTAGCCTGTGCCCGCAATCACACTGAGTACCTGCTGTCCTTCCCAGGGTCAGAGAGGGCTGCCAGTGACTCAGCCTCAGGAAGAAGCGGGGAGACCAGACTGGACCCAGCCAGCCTTGTCTCCTTCCTCAACCTCCCAGCGGGTTGGGTGATACGTCTGACACCAGCCAGGCAGGGTCGGGGATGTGACCGGAGAGCACGGAGGGGGAGAGGGGGCCGGTGGCTCGTGAGTGCAGCCGTCTCACAAACATCCCCCGTACCAGCGGAGCTGGAACATGCCTCGTGACAACCTGGGTGGCCACGCTGCCTGTTTCTAGGTGTCATGGCTGCCTGTGAAGGGACCCCCGGCCCAAGCTCTGCAGACCTTAGGGCTGGGGTCCTTTTAGGACCTGTGGACAAGGGAATGAGATAAATGGCATCTTTTTCCTCTGGGGGACAAATGATATAGGCGCCGTGGCACGCGGTGACATTCACCCTGTGCTCTTGGATGGAGAGCTTCCTCCCCACCAAGTCCTGGCCCATGGTGGAGGAGGGAAGAAGGGCTCAAAAGAGGTCCGTCCACAGGCTGAAGGTCACACCCAGAACCAGTAAGGGAGGCGCAGGGATTGCAGCCCTTTTCCTTGGGCTACTTTTAACCATCCCAATGGCCTGCACCAACAGCCGCTCCCGGGTCTGTGCCTCCCTCCTCTCCTGTGCCAGTCTCAGGTGAGCTAGGCTATTCCACACATCAACTGCTTCGGATCTCAGCTCCTGCGGCCCAGCTTCTCCCCTCAGTACTCTGGACCATTTTTACCTTTGTTTTTGGGCCCAGGTGCAGTGCCTGCTTCCCTAGCCTGGCTCCGGTACTCAGGAGTGGGGCTGGCCAGTGCACTCAAGGGAGAGGAGAGATGATTGCTCGCCCAGCAAACATGGAGCAAGCCACTCTTCTGAGTACCTGCTGCCCCAGGGGCGTGGCTTGTGCTCCAGTACACTTGAGCCAGGCGGGGGAAGAGCATTGGCCAGGCCCAGTGCCAAGTCCCCAGACAACTGGTAATAGGGAGAAGTCAAGAGCCTAGCCTACTCCTAAGAATCCGAGCAGATTGGCAGGGAGTGAGGACCATTGATTGGGAGACATGGACATTGATGTGAGGTGTCTGAATAGTTAGCTGGTAAGTTGTTGTTGTTTTCATTTGTCTCTGGAGGATAAACTGAGACTCTTGTAAGGGCCCAAGTTCCCAATGCAAAGGAAAGTCCAGGGGGGAAAAAATTGACAACCTCTCTGTACTTCTGTCACCATGCACAGCTATTGTCAGGGGATTTGGTCCCTTTGCACCTTGGCCCCGCCTGAGGGACTGTCCCAGAGAGGAGGGAAGGAAGGGGGGTAGGGAGGGAGGGAAGGAGGTACCCTCCTGGAGGTGCCCCAGATGGCCCCTCTATCCAGGAGGCATGACCTAACTCTCAGCCACCTTCCCTCCCAGGGGTGCACGCCCCGCCCCTGTGGCCACTCCCCACCATGACCTTTGACTACCTGTCTGGGTACTTGTGAGCATCCTTGTCGTCCAGATCGATGTTGAGGGCCTTACACATCTGAGAGAGTGCCAGCAGATCCCCGGAGAAAGGCTGCTTGGGGAAACGCCACCGGTTGCAGGAGCCAACAAGCCGGCGCTCCAAGCGCGGTTTGCACTGCTGGATAGTCAAAGAAAGACCGAGAAATTTCCTCACCTTACCAAGTTGTCAAATGTGTTCCTGATCTCCACAGCAGAGAGAAACATGAGGCCCTTTTTAAGTTTCTGGTTACTATCACCCCCGGGCATCTCTCTCAAGGGAAGGATGCTGTACTCTGTGGAGCAAGGATCTCAAGCTGCCGAGCACGTTGGAATTGGCCTGCTAGCCAGGAGGTGCCAGAGGCAAAAATTTGGTCAGGGAGATAAAGTTGGTTCAGTTATTTTGCTTCGTTTTGGCAGTATTGGGATTTACCCACAGGGCCTTGTGCTTGCCAGGCAGGTGCTCTACCATTTCAGCCATGCCTCTGGCCCTGATTTTTGTTTTGCTGGTTATTTTGGAGTCTAGGACATTTTTTTTTCTGTCTCAGGTAGCCTCAAACATCAATCCTCCAGATCTCAGTCTCTTGAGAAGCTAGGATTACAGGCAGGAGCCATCAGCACCCAGATCAAGGATTTTTCCTTAAGTACTTATCTGGATATTTAAAGAGATATTACAGAGCAGAGATTTGGGGCAGAAACTAATTTTTTAGTAAAACTAAAACTCACTATTTTGTTTATTACACAGTGTACAATTCAGTGGCACTTAGTGTGCTTACAGTGTTTGGTGTGTGCTCACCGCTCCCTGCATCCACTAAGGGCAGGTTCCCCCTCCCCCACTCACCAGCCCAGGAAACGCCACAGATCTGCCTATTCTGGATATTGAAAATAAGTGGAATCGCATAACATGCAGCCTTTCCTGTCCAGTGTCGTCCAGTTAGCGTACTGTTTCACGGTTCACATGTGTGTTGGCACTGCTTTGCTTTTGCGTGTGGAATCATATTGGCCTTACTGTATTTGGCTTGCCAATCCAAGGTAGAAAGGCATCCTTTCTACCTTCTAGCTATAGTAGAGACGGTGGTAGTGATGTGATGATGACAGGGGCGATGGTGGAGGCAGTGGGGATGCTGGTGATGGTAGTGCTGGTGGAGGGGATGAGGGTGGAGATAATGGTGATGGTGGTGATGGTGATGGTGAAGACGGAGATGATGACAGCGATGTGGTGATTCCATCTTACTTTCAGAGTTGCTAAAAGGCTAATGTTTGTTAAATACGCCTCAGGACCGTTCCTAATGGAGAGTGGCTGGTGGGAAAGCGGGGTGTGGGATTAGGTGTGGGAGCACTGACAGGTGGGGTGCTGCCCTCTGGCTTCTGCTGGGCACTGAGTGCACGGTGTTCCTCCCAGCACTGAGTGCACGGTGCTCCTCCCAGCACAGCAGGAGAGTGGAGGACCGGACCTGGGGGAAACCACAGCAACTGGTGCTGCTCCTACCCCCTGCCTCCTCCTGGCGTTGCAGATGTACTCACGGGATTCAGCATTGTCACAAATGAGAGTGGAGATGACACACACAGTGAGGGGAAGAAAAAAGATGAGCAACTAGAAGACAAAAGAACAGACACTGAGACGCTGAGTTCCCAAAGCGTCTCTTCAAGACTATAAAGGAGACTCGCCTAAAAAATTCTGTAATGATGAGTAATAACGAGTAAGCCTCAAGTATGGATTATTTATCACATCAAGAGGATATCTGGTTTTTTAAAGGCAAAGGAGTGAACAGACAATTGTCTGCTATTGTACTGGTGAAGTGGCTAAGTTAAAGCAACTGGGAGGGGCGTATAGCTTCATGCCCGCTCACAAAATGAAGACCAAAGGAGAGCTGCAAAGACACGGGCTGTATCTTTGTACCGGGGGACTAGAAAATGATGTTTTCTGTTATTGGGGTTGGGCAGGAACTGGAGTTTGATTATTAGGCTCGTACTCTACCATTCGAGCCACATCTCCTAGCTTTTCTTGCTGGTTATTTTGGAGAAAGAGTCTTGCAGACTTTTTTACCCAGACTAGTGTTGACCCATGACCCTCCAGATCTCAGCCTCCTTAGGAGTCAGAATTACAAGCATGAACCAATGGCTCCCAGAAAGAGGTGATATTTTTGAGTAGGCCCAACAACAGGGATATCCAGAAATATATAACTCATACACACATTATTAAGGTAGTATATATATGTGTGTGTGTACATATATAATAAATACATATATACATATATGTTAACTGTAATTGTATCCATATCTAAATATACATAAACCTATTTTTGTATATCACTGTTGTAATTTCTATAAAATAGATTCTTCAAAGTGGGATTGTTATGTCAAAGATACATATGTTGAATTAAACTAGATATTGCCTCCCCCAAAGTTGCAGTAATTAATATTCCCAGCACCAATTTTTAATGCTTATTCCTACATCAATTCAAGTAGAAAGCTTTATCGTACCTTGGGGGAGGGTTGGATTGTTTGCTTTGTTAATCTAATGAGTAACACATAGTTTCAGATCCTTATTTTTACATTGGAACCTCTGTGGCCATCAATAAAACTGAGCCTTCTTTTACATGGTTTTTGGCCTTTTGCTTTTTTTTTTTTCCAGCAAACCACTTAAGCATGGACTTTCCCCCAAAAGTTGCAAAAGCGTTTCTGAGGAGTTTTCCATACATGGTCTTGGGGCGAGTGAGCTTTTATCTGTTATTGTGTGCCTCAAAAGTTCTTCCAGGTATAAATGTTTTTAACTTTGCTTTTACCCTACAGATTATTTCATTGGGTATGGAAAATATGTCAAATGTATATTTCTGTTGATCTCTAATTTTAACAAAAGTTGTGCATCAAATCAACATGGGCTGGGGCAGGCACACAGGCTCTGGGCTTGATCCCAACCAATGTGTACAGATGTGCACCTGTGTGCGCACAGGGAGTTTTCCCCACCAGGGAACACACAGCTGCTTCTCTGACCCCTCCCTCATACCACCCAAGAACAAGTATGGCCTTCAGTTCTCCAGCTTTAAAGCTCAGGCCAGGCATCCTGCTGGTA
The DNA here is from genome assembly GCF_024711535.1 of Dipodomys merriami. Taxonomy (NCBI): domain Eukaryota; kingdom Metazoa; phylum Chordata; class Mammalia; order Rodentia; family Heteromyidae; genus Dipodomys; species Dipodomys merriami. The sequence goes on along the minus strand of NW_027205048.1, from coordinate 12,445,265 downwards.
TGAGCCTCAACATGGCCTAGAGGAAACCAAGGCATTAAGACAGCACTCAGTGCTGCACAGCACACAAAGGACACACCATGCTGAACCCTCTGTGCCTGGAGAACTCCCTTCGGTTTAAAGAAGGCTCTGAGCTATCCCAGCTCCCGTGTTCTTTGACTCCATACCTAAAAGTCCTCCCAGCTGACCATTAGGTGTCTCAATGTCCCGGAAGTGTATCTGTTCCTTTGACCTCCCATCAGCCAACATCCCCTCTGCGGGGTTTTTATTTTTCATTTGCTTTGATTGTTTTTTTTTGGCCCTGCGGGGCTTTGCACTGATAGCCAATCACTTACTTGGCTTGCTTGTTCAGCTAGTGCACTACTATTTGAGCCGTACCTCTGATCCAGATTTTTGCTGGCTATTTTAGAGGAGTCTCATGGCCCAAGACAAATATGTAGATATGTCTATTTAGATAGAGGTTGAGTTAACATACACATATAAAAGCTGCCTTAATATTGTTTGTGTGAGGTACATTTTTCTATCATTTATAGGAGCAGAAAACACAGGCAACAACTTAAATTCACTAGCTGCAGAAGATTCTTGGCTATCTCTGGGCTCTGGCTTTGAACTGTCATCCTCCATTTCTTAGTGTCCTCCTCTCTGGGTTAGAAGAGCCAGTTCCTAAGTTCTCCTGAGTGGACAGAAGCTTCTTGCAATGTCCCTTCACTCTGGGACCCTTTCCTGTCCAGCCAGAATCCAGAAAACCCCAGAAGATCCTTAAGCAGGAACATACCTCTAACGTGGATGAAATACACCAGTGCACTTACAGTTCTGAAGCCCCTTTGCCCTCCACGTGGAGTTCACAGCGGACGTGTGTGGAAGAAAGGCGTGCTCATTACACTGCTCTCCGTATTGTCTCCTGTAACCTGGAGGCTAGTCACCTTTGAGCCTCAATTCTGGGAGCTCTCTTGACATTTGGGGCTCACCCTATTCTTTTTATGGGCCAGTGAGCTTTGATGGGGGGCTAGCCTTCAGTTTCTGGGGTCATTGTGGGCACCATGGCAATAACAGGGAATGTTCCCAGCACTTCTGGTTCCAGATTCTGGTGTCAACACAGCCTGGGGCTTGAGCGGAGACTCCAGGTCTTCCTGAGGGGGGTCCAGGCTCTTACCTGGGGCCTTCACTCAGGGGCCCTGCTGGGTCTCTGCCACATCCTCAGTGACTTGGTCTGCAAAGCTTCTGCCTCAATCGAGTAGAGGACGAGATGGAGCCGCCTCAGTCATGTCCCTCCTCCCGATGGTCCATCAGAGCCCAGGGCTAAAAATAAAGTCTTCCTCGACTTACTTTTATCACCTGAGTGATAACAGCATTTTGTAAGTGTTCTGCCCACATTCTTGCCCAAGACAAAGCCAAAGACAACAAATACACATAAATGGAAGGCGTTCCAGCATATGCCCGGAGTATGCAGTGACCAGGCCCTCAGCCTGCCCGAGGACTGCTCTCCGTCTCACCTGGCTTAGGAGTAGTGATGATGAGCTGGCATCTCTTGGATCCCTCGGCCTCACTGGAAACAAAAGAGCGGCCTTCCCCGCGCACCTGCCACACCTCCAGCTAGACATAAAGGGGCTAGAGGTTGAAAGCTTTTTTCTTTTTTTGGTCAGTTGTGGGGCTTGAACTCTGGGCCTGGGCGCTGTCCCTCAGCTCTTTAGCTCAAGGCTAGCGCTCTACCAGTTGAGCCACAGCGCCACTTCTGACTTTTTTCTGCTTATGTAGTGCTGAGAAATTGAACCCAGGGCCTCATGCATGCAAGGCAAGCACTCTACCACTGAGCCACCTTCCCAGCCCCGATTGAAAGCTTTTAAAGGGAAATCAGGAATCTTTCCAAGTGGGAAATTAAGTGCACAAGCCCAGAGAAGCCCCTCTCTCCCACCCCTAACCTCCACCCTGCTCCAACATATACCCAGCTAGAAAGGTTGGTGAAGTCCACAGGATCACTAGCCTTGGATGATTGGTGAAGGGTCTTTCCTTGTGACAAGCCAGTCCCCAAAGACCGGAGGAGGTGGTCATTTATTCAAATGAACAAATAGCAAAAGACTAAGTAAGCCCATGGAGAAACAGGGGAGCACAGCTCAGCCAAAAGAACAAATGAACCTCCAAAAGGAGTTTAAAATAATTTCCAATGTTCACACACTTAGACAAAATTAGAAGGAGGCTGAGCACAACCAAAAATATCAGTGAAGATAGAAACTATGAGAAAAGAGCCAAGAAGAAAGGCTGGTTCTTCTGAAGACTACAATCACTGAATGGGAATTTTCACTAGAGGGGTTCAATAGCATAGTGATCAAGTAAAAGCAAGCCAATTTGAGGACAGGTTGTGGGGAATTAACGAGTCCAAGTTAAAAAGAATGAAAAGTGAAGGAACCCACGGACGCAGGGGTCCCGTCAAGAAGATCAACACACATTATGGGAACTTCAGAAGGAGAAATGTGTGGCGGAAATAATACCTGGGGGGAAAAAAAAACCTAAGTGCAAGGAAGGAATGATATCCAAATTCAGAAAGCACAGTGGCAGCTGTGAGGCTCCTAGAACAGGAGCAAAGGGAGGTTGTGGGTCAGTAGGCACAGGGTTTCAGTTTCATTAGATGAGAAAGTTCTAGAAAGCAATTGCAGAATGATTTGCATGTAGTTAATTTTCTACTGTGCACTTGAGCATGGTTAAGATGGTAATTTTTATCATGTGTTTTTATTGTAACAACAGAATGACTGTTAGAAGAAACAGAAATTCTAATGACAAATGTTTTCACTTTGATTTCAGAAAGAAGAGGCAGAAGGGAAGAAGAAAAAGAGGGAGAGAAGGAGGGAAGGGAGGGGGAAAGGAAGGAAGGAAAGGAGGGAGAGAGAAGGAAAAGGGGGAGGAGGAAGGAAAGAAGGAACAAGAAGCAAAGGAAGGGAAGGGAAGGCAAGGGAAGAGAGAAGAAAGGAAGGGAAGGGATCTTAGCATCTTATCAGAGCCCAGACTAGTGAAGGAACAATTCTTACCAACTGTCACCCCTTCATGTTACACACGGAACACCGGCTGTCTCTCTCCTGGAGTCAGCAATCTGGGTTAAGAATTATCCGTATGGGTGCAGGGTTGCCCCTTGGTTTAATCTCAGGTCTCTCAGATCTCACACCCAAGGGGCTGAGCCTTAAGCTTAAGTGAAAACTTCCCCCATAACCAACAGCATCCAGCTTCCTCTTTCTTCCATCATCTGTCTTCAAAGGGCCACTTTAGGACTGCAGTAAGCTCACCTTGAGTGGGGAGTCCCAGGTGCAGAGCTGAAAAGGAAAACGAGCAAAATCTCAACGGAATTGGCAAAATGGGGGCTCCTAAGGTGCTGATCTCACCACCACTGGGGGCTCTGGCGGGTTCCCGGTGCTTCTTATCCTTGCTTTCCTCACCGATTCAGCAGGATATAAACAGTTGCTGGCCGCCATCTTGTGGACAAGCACCTGGATGATGAAGAGGGTGGAGGCCATGTGGGTCCTGAAGGCCAGCAGCCCCATGCTAAGCAGAAACATGGGCATGACCCAGAGAGGGTAAGCAACCTACTCCAATCACACAGACGGAAGGTGGCAGAGCTGAGATCACAGCCTGGGGCTCCCATGGGGGGTGGACTTTCCTTGATTATTATTCCCTCCACATCACCCTCTGAAGAGTGAGGAAGGAAGAGAGCCGCTGTCCTCTTCGCTCCTAACTCCACTTGTGGGGAATTTTTCTGGCTCATCCCCCCACGATTTCAAGGGAGAAGTCCGAGAATAGCCTAACACAACTCTTCGCAGCTGCAGTAAGGCAGGCCAGCAGAAGATGGAACCACCTAGAAACAGAGCCTCTTCCTGCCACGTTACAGTAGGGACAGGCTGACAGGCAGAGACACCGGGGACAAGATGACGTGGCTCACAAGGACCGAGCACTGAGGGCAAGGAGAGGCTGTGCACCTCAGAGTGGGCTCTGCTGGGGGAGAGGGACACCGAGGCCCTTCCAGGACATAGCACTGAAGGAGAGGACATAGCATGGAGTTACATAGGGGTACAACCTTTGTGGAAAGTTAGTTGGCTTTGGGTTCCCAAACTTAAAAAAAAAGAAGTACATATCCTCAAAGATGTCACCTGAGCTTCTGGGAGAAAAAAATGTATCCTATCCTTGGAGAAGAGAAACAAGGCAGCTCCTGAAACCCAGGAACTTGCCTGGTGCTCACGCCTGAGCCTTGGCCATAGAAAATGTCACAGGACACCAGCATCAGACCAGCCACCAGGGCCGGTGGATCAAGACCAAACAAAGGCCACCTTGCAATCATGTGGAACAGACAGAACATCAACATGATCCAAGCTACACCCCTCAGCCCTGGCTTCTTCACCAATGGCAGCTTCTCCTCGCTCTAGTCTCTACTTCCGCAGATTTGCTGGGAGACCTGATGTAAAATGTCCTTGGTGCCCCATTCCTCACAACATCCAATGTGGGAGTAAGTTCTGCTTCCTTATCCTTTCCCCAGAATCACCCTTTCCAAGTCCAAATCCTACAGAGCAACTTCCTAAGATGTCTTGTGGCTCCCCCTGGTGGGTACCTAGCCTCACTACAACAAGCAATAGCCCCAACCTGATCAATAAATGTTCCTTGTGCTAGAGCTGTCACTTTAGCCCAGGTAAGCCGCTTAAGGACTAAATTAGTAAGTTTACAAGGACACTTATGTAGCATGAAGAACAAAAACACTGGACATAATAAATCATAGGGGGTCAGTTAATGGTACCAAGGCCATTCAAAGTGATGAATGGTGGCATTCGTTGATGGAACATTTACTGCAGATTGCAGTAGCTTGAGGTTCAGAGAGAGAACCCCAGGACAAGTGAGAGCTGATGGGCACAGACTGATGGTGTGTCACTGAGCAAAAATAACTAGACATGGACAGAGGAGATTCTTAGAAGCTGAGGGGTCAAATGTTTTCACACACACACTGCTTGAAAAAATATATAACACAAGTAGTGCCCAGAGGCTTCCATAGGCTTCTCGGAGAGGGGGATGATCATGTTTGCTAAGAAGGAACACTTAAAGAAGTCGTGAAGGTGGATGGTGCCCCTCATGGAAGAAATGAATACCTCTATCTCTCCTAAAAGGGAACAAGAGCTTCAGGATCCCAATGTTCTTGAGGCTCCCATACCACTCTACTCTGCCTCCCAGAGCTGGGGCTGCCCACAGCCTTCCTGCTTAGGAGTAGGGGTGGCTCTACACAGGGGAGCAGCCCACGGCCACTGTGGCCAGGCCAGGCAGGGAGAGGGGCAGCTATGAGGAGGATCATCACGGGCTCAGGACTGCTTTCCCTATGTAAGCCTTACATCACACATTCCATTGACACACACTTATCTCCCCCACAGATATGCCCACATCCTCACCCCTGCTACCTGTGTGCGTGCCCTGATTTGGAAGCAGGGTCTTTGCAGATGCTCTTTGGGATGCAGAGATGAGACTATCTTGGATTTAGGATGAGCAAGAAGTCCAATGGTGGGTGTTCTTAGAAGAGAGAAGAGGGGAGCTGGGTGCCGGTGGCTCACGCCTGTAATCCTAGCTACTCAGGAGACTGAGATCTAAGGATTGTGGTTCAAAGTCAGCCTGGGCAGGAAAGTCTGTGAGACTCTTCTCTCCAATAAGCAACCAGAAAACCAGAAGTGGCACTGTAGCTCAAGTGGTAGAGCTGAAGAGATGAGGGACAGTGCCCAGGCCCAGAGTTCAAGGCCCATGACCGCCAAAAGAGAGAGAGAGGGAGAGAGAGAGGGAGAGAGGGAGAGAGGGAGAGAGGGAGAGATCTGAGACACAGAAATACAAAGACCACTTGAAGGCAGAGGCAGAGGTTGCGTGGTGCTGGGGCTACAAACCAAGGGATGTGAAGGATTGCAGTGACCCTGGAAGCCGGGAGGGGCGTGAAGCAGTGCTCTGCAGAGCCACCAGGGGGCCAGCCCCATGGGATAACTGACTGTGAACTGCTCTCCTGAACAGTGAGAACAAACTTCTGCTGTTTTGTGCTACTAAATTTGTGATGTTTCGTCACAACATGCCTAAACCACAAAGATACCTTTGTACCTCCACATTCCCCTACCCCCTACCCTTTTCCCTGGGGTTCCTGAGCAAGTTGGAAGCCCAGAAGAGGTCTGACAACAGACTCATTGCCAAGTGACTAATTTCCAGATTCCTATGGGGACCTGTTCATCTTTTTCTAGTCATTTGGAGGGGAACAGACAATATTTCAGGATTGCTCCTCACACATGAAGAGGTGGGACAAAAAGAATGACAGTCCATTACATCTGGAAATAGATTTTGTCTTCTAAAGAAAGAGGTTTTGTTTTGTCAGTTGTGGGGCTTCAACTCTGGACCTTGGCGCTGTCCCTGAACTCTTCAGCGCAAGGTGAGTGCTCTACCACTTGAGCCACAGCACCACTTCTGGCGATTAATTGGAGGTAAGAGTTTCACGGACTTTCCTGCCCAGGCTGGTTCTGAACTGTGATCCTCAGATCTCAGTCTCCTGTGTAGCTAGGATTACAGGCGTGAGCCACCGGCACCCTGTAAGAAAAGAGGTTTTATAAAAACAAAATCTAAGCTGATCCAATGTATCTGCTGCTTTATGTAGCGAGTCAGTACCTCTCATTAGCTTTGACTTACAAATCCAGCCTCATCAAAAGGAAATAATAAGAGTAAAGAAAAAGGCCAAATCTGATATTGTTGAACCAAGGCGAGAAAAGACTCGACCATTCCCAGAAAATAATTCACAGCCACACTCTTTGCCAAGATCCAAAGGAAAAAAATTTATTTACAATAGAGGATTTTATTCCAAACATGCGTTTGTTTTTTTTAAACAAATCAGCAAATGCAGGCCAAGTTTACACTCTTTAAGGCAAGAGTCCCTATGCACGCTGTACATGTTCGTAGTAAATCCAAAGCTGCTCACCCTGGGAAGTCGTGTACAAATGGCAAGACCAAGGTCAGCAATTTGTCTTTTATTATAGAGAATCAGACAATCTCCCTGATACAGGAACTCTGAGGTCAACTTGCTATGAATTAGACTAGGAAAATGCAAACCAATAGCAAGAAATCTTGATAGTCTCCTCAGTACTGCATACAATCGAATCGACTCTACGTAGGAAGAAGTACAGTAGTGCATACAAAAGGTGAGAAGAGAACCTGTCCTCATCCTGGAGGGGCAGCAGTGTGCCGACGGTCATATTGCACGCAACGCTCAAGTCCAAGCATTTGGTTCAAAGTTAGCTTTTCCCCATTTTGGCAATCAGTTCATCACAAATCTTGGTGAGTTCTTCTATCTCTTTATTCTGAAAATGAAGACAAGGAAGATGTTCCTGCTGCTTGAAATCAGACCAATCAGAAGGGTCCTGAGGGTCTTTATGGGGATGGGCTCTGGTCAGTTTCTGGGTCCTCTCCCTCCCAACCCCAAAAGTCATCTAAAGCAAACAACAGAAATGACTGGGAGCCAGACCTTGGCCAGGTTACAGAATCTCTTTGAGCCTCAGTTTCCTCATCTTTACTTAAAATGTAGGTGGTCACAGCTAAGAAATAAGTGAAAAGTTGCTATTGCTGCCACTGCCATTCCTGCTGGCTGTCACTGGTGATTTCTCATCTTACTGGAATAGTTTAAACATCAGCCACTCATCAGCATGAAGACATAGCAGCACCCAGCGCCTGGTGCTTGAGGCAAAACTACACTGTGGGCTTTTTGTAGATTACTTGGAGATAAGACTCCCAAACTTTTCTGCCTACTCTGGCTTTGAATCTTGATCCTCAGATCTCAGCCTCCTAGTACAACAGGTGTGAGCCACCAGTGCCTGACCAAAAGAAGTTACCATTAGCCAGGTGCCAGTGGCTCCCACATGCAATCCCAACTACTCAGGAGGCTGGGATCTAGAGGATGGAGAAGTGGCTCAAGGGTTAGAGCATCAACCGAGCAAGCACACTGAGTAAGGCAAGGCCTGAGTTCAAACCCCAGTACTCCGGCTGGGAAGGTAGCTCAGTGGTAGAGCGCTTGCCTTGCAAACCCCAGTACTGAAAAAGAAAAGAGAAAGAAAGGAAGTGAATACTATCCTCATTACATTTAGTGAGGAAACTGAGACTCAGAGACATTAGGTGTTTCGCTTAAGTTCATACAGCCGGTCAAATGTGGCCCGTCTGGAATAGAAATTCAAGTTGGGCAGGCTCTATGCACCTTTGCTATCATGCATATTAAAAGTGAGGTGCAGCAACTCCTAGATGAGAGGTATCTGAAATCTACTGCAAATAGACGCCTGGAGATTCTCCAAGCTCTAACCAACACCCACAGCCTTGTACTCTATGGGGTCACTCTTCGGAGTCACAGGCAGACACCGTGAAATGTCTTTATAAAGCTCAATGTGGTGAAGTGTCTCATGCATGCACACAGAATAGCTCTGGGGAATTCTATCCCTGATGAGGTCCCTTCTATGTCATTAGGGTCCTCTAGAGAAGAAGCCATGTGATTAACTCATTCCTCTAAAGATCGAGTTTAAAATAAAATGGTATTTGTAGGCATATTTTTATCTTTCCTGTTGTCAAACTGTGCAGGCCAGGCTCCTTTCTTCTTGTGTTTCAGTATGGCCAGAAAACATAGCATTATCTTCCCTTAACAAAAGTAATGTCTGAGCAGGCCAGGGAGTCATCTGACTATCCTGATTCCTGCTTTACCCAACACCAGGGTACAATCTAAGCACCACTAAATCCTGAGAAACATAGATGGAAATAGACAATCTCCAAGGTGCTGCTACATTACACACCCAGAAACATTCAGCGAACAACTGCTTAGCTACCCAAAACGATGGTCTTTATTTTTTATTTTTTGGGTCCAGTCGTAGGGCCTGGGTGCTGTCCCTCAGCGATTCAGCTCAAGGCTAGCGCTCTACCACTTGAGCCACAGTGCCACTTCGGGCTTTTTTCTTTTTGCTTATGTGGTACTGAGGAATCGAACCCAGGGCCTCATGCATGCAAGGCAAGCGCTCTACCAGTGAGCCACCTTCCCAGCCCCAAGATGGTCTTTATTTTAAGGGGACTTTCCATTTTTTAGGAGTCCCTGATTATCAACAGGTAATAAATTATGTGCACTAACTAAACATTAACACTGCAATGGCACTCAGTAATTATCAATGAGTGAAGAACTGCTTGTATTCCCTGCTCTGACTGCATTGCTTGTCTCTGTGGTTAGAGCTGAGAAAACATATATGGATAAACATAACGGGCATATTCAACATAATCTACATTCCCTCCCTTCCCCCTTCCTTCATTCCCCCTTCCTTCCTTTGTTTGTTCCTTCCTTTATTCCCTTCCTCCCTTTTCCTTCTCTTCCTTTTCTCCTTCCTTCCCCCCTTTCTCCTTTCCATTCCTCTACCCTGCTTCCTTTCTATGTAGTCCAGACTAGTTTCTACCTTTTGACTGTCGTCTTAGCCTCCAGAGTTCTGCAGTTACAGGTGTGCACCACCATGCCCAGTAGGCTTGTTCTTTTGTATTTTTATTTATTTGTAGCCAGTCCTGGGGCTTGAACTCAGGGCGTGGGCACTGACCTTGAGCCTCTCTGTGCTCAAGGCTAGTGCTCTAGCCACAGCACCACTTCAGGCTTCTTCTGTGGATGTGGTACTGAGGAAATGAACCCAGGGCTTCATGCATGTGAGGCAAGCACTCTACTGCTAAGCCATATTCCCAGCCCCTCAACTTGTTCTTTTTCAGATGCAATCTGAATACTAAACTCCTTGGCGGCTGCCAATTTGTCATTTGCATCCTACGAGGAAGAGGAAAAGGAAAAGGCAGGAGGACAGTAACTGTGCATTGTGCCCAGCTGCCCGGATTCTGAAGAATCAGGAAGAGCTTGGAGAACCAGCACCAGTGAGTGGGCCTGGGTTAGAGTCACACTTACACCTTGGGGAAATTCACTCATCTAAAGGAAACTGAGGTGAAGGACCAAGAACCCCACTTCTTAACTCCCTGGGCTTTTTGTCAGACGCCACCTCAGTCAGTCACAATTAGTCCTCACCAGGTTATTGCTGGTTGGCCCAGATGCCCCTCTGGACCATACTAAAATTCCTGTTAGTCTGGGATGGCAGAGGCCATAGGCTGGACTCCTAAATGCCCATCTGCCCATAAGGGACGCCCTCCCCCAAACAACTGGCAGGAAGGGCACAAGGAATGCCAATGCCTCCGGCTACCAGGGTCTCTGATGTTCCCAGGGGAATCCATGGCTGGAAACCTCTCACCTTCAAGAAACCCGCCCAAGGAAGGACCTGCCTCGGCTCACACAGCCTCAGATTTACGAGAGCAAGGCTCGAAGGGACCTGCTGGGGTGACAGATCTCCTCATGGGACACAGGGAGATGTGTCCACGGTGGGCCGGCTCTAGAGTGGATATCAGAAAAACCTAGGGACAAGCTGAGTGACCTGAGTGAGGCTCTGTCCATGGGACCAGCGGCCGTCCGGACCCTTCTGGCTCTGACACTGCCCACTGACTGTGTTACCGGGCACCTCTGCTCTGCCAGGGTTGGATACAAGGGTTCACGTGCAATGCCCGGCACATCACAAACGCTCAACAAATAGTTGACAAATAAATGAATGAATGTTGAAAAGGAACAAGAAGCAGGAAGAAATACTCACATAGGCTATAGTTGCAAGAAAGGCAGAAAGGAAGCCCGTAACAGGGCTGGCATTAAACTGGATCTTCCGGGAGCCACAAGTGTGTGATGCATGAACTTGACTGAAATGTTGCCATGGTTGTGGCTCTGCCCACGAGTCCTGCCTTCGTTTTCTGATGGACAGGCCTCAGGGCAGGGGGCCAGCCCCCACCACCTGCAGACCCCACTCTCATCCTGTTACCTTCTGCTCCAGTGTTCTTTCCAGAGCATCGACTCGCAGCTGCTCCTTCCGCAGGCTGGCCTGGTAGGCGGCTTGCTCCTGCTGGGCCTTGCCTCGCACCTGGGCAATCTCAGCATTGGCCCTGAGGGAACAGGAGTTCTGTCACTGTGGGTGGCCATCCCATGTCTCCCTCCTCCCAACACTAGGCAGAGAAAGGGGCCTGGACCCAGCCTTACCCACTCAAGCCTGAGTGGAGAAGGGTACCCAGAGTCTCCAACCCCAAACCACCACTCTTTGGAAATCCTGGTCATTACTACACATGTCCTCCACTACCACAACAGATGCTCAGAGTGTGTCCCCAGCACAAGTCATGCTGAAAGACGTGTGTGGATCAGCCACCCTTCCCCAAAACCAAAGTCGGATGCAGATTCCCAGCTTGGCAGGGCCTGAGTTACCTGTCCAGCTTCTCCTCCGCATGCACCTTCAGGGCCTGGTACCTTTGCTCCTCTTTCTTCACACGGGACAGGTACTCCTGTGCACATTTCTTCAACACTTCTTCATTCTGACATGGCAAGGGGCAAGGGTTATGGTCATGAGAAGAAACCTACAGACTCTGATGCTGTAAACCCCAGACAGCTAAGTCTGACTGACTGACTCCCCAGCCTTGGAAAAGCCTCCTCCTTAGTTGACTCCACGTGGACCTGCGGGGCCTCCTTCTCTCAGGTGCCCACCGACCCTCCCAGCCCCTTCCTGCCTGTGCGCTGCGCATGCCCAGCCTCCTCCTCTGCCTGGGAACGAGGGCATACCTTGCGGAAGCCTTCCAGGACCTCCTTCATCTTCTCGTATCTCCTGAAGAGGTCAGCCAGAGACTTCTCCACGGAGTTGAGGTCAGCCAGGGCTTGCTCCTTCTCCAGGACCAGCTGCTGCACTGTTTGGTGGGACACAGACTTCTCTCTCTGCTCATCCTCTGGCAGGAGAGACAAGAAGCCAGACAATGGAGCCTGTGGAGTCCAAGCTGGGTCTCTAGGGGCCAGCAGAGACCTCAGCTATGACTCAGCCTACGTAATAGGTACATTACAAATCCTTGGAACAAATCTACTTTCCAGGGCCTTACCAGATGGCCTCTAAAGGTAAGGAACCCACAGCCTCTGCATCCTAGACCAGAGCCTGCACAGTATCACACAGCACAGGAATTAACCTGATTAATGCAGGCCCTTGCAATTCTACACTGGAGACCCCAGATAATTCTATTTCCCCTACACCAAAGAAATCCGGGGGTGGGGAGTGGCGGGGGATGGGGGGGAGGGGGGAGGATGGAATGCCTCTACTCCCTTTTGGGGAAGGCAAGATATAAGCATGTTATAGCACGGGTTCCAGAGGTGGGTCTTGCTAAGTATTGTCAAAACAGACAGAAAAGTTCACAGGGGGAGAAAAAGGTTTCTTTATCTCTCAAACATCCCAGAAACACACGCCCACAAAACCCATTCTGCCCTGAAGTTCTGTCTCATGACAACCCTGACATCTTCTTGGCTGCAGAAAGCGTGTAAGTCCAGGCAAAACAAAGATAATTCTGCAAATGTGTCTCTCCATGATGCCCGGAATTGAACTGGCCCAGTTTAGAATGCTGCTCTCTGGCCCACCTCTGGTCCTCTGCTATCCCAAGTCAGTCTCCTATCCCACATGTCTAGGAAACCATGTCTGTGTTGCAGAACAGGCTCTGGAGGGCTGGAAGGGGTGGGAAATAAGTTGTCTGTGGCTCAGGACTGGATCTGAGAGCTGGCTTCTACGGAAATCACAACTGGCATTGCTAACACTGGCTGCAAGGGCAGCTCCAACCTCACTCAATGCCCAGCCCTAGCACTCAAGAGCAGACCAAGTGTCCTAAAGTGTGAACTAGGCCACCGGTTCTGCACAGAGCTCCTCCTACAGCGTCCTCTGCACTGGAAATGAAGTCCAGACTCCTTCACCCTCTGTCCTCTTTTCCAGCCCTGATGGCCTCAGTTTCCTGGATGGCTCCTGCCCTGGGTCTCCAGAGGTCCCTTAGCTTCCCAGGGCTCAGGCCAGTCCCGCCAAACTCTGATCCCGTCAGCTCCTGGGAGCTATGGGAAAGGCTTCCTCTCTGCTCCCGAGCCCGTTATTCTCCTGTAATAATCATAGAGAGATTTTACTTTGGGCTAAGAAGTTTTCTGATGGATAGACATCTTGCCATGTCCTGAGTTAGATGTATTCTTGCTGTATGAGGTCACACAGCTTCATTTCCCACTTGAGGTGGTTCTCACTAGTGAGGATCCATTGGAATTGGTCAGTGGGCACCAAGATTGAGTTCCCCCTCTTCTGACTCAGGGGGGGACTGGGTGAGCGGGGAACCAGCCCTGTGCTGCAGGATGGGGGCCCTGCCCGGGGAACCAGAATTCTCCCCAAACATCCCCCATCCCTCTTTCTCTGCTTCTGTGATTCTGGAGGCCTTAGCACTCTTGTTCCTAGCAGCCCAGAGCCACCAGGACAGTGATCAAACTCCTGTGTCTGACAGCCGGGGTTCAAATCCTGATTCTGATACTTCCCAACTGTGTGATCTTGAGCAAGGTTTTTGAGCTCTGTGGGTCTCAGTCTCTTCCCGCTCCCCAAAATAGGAGATGACATTGATCTATCGCAGGGTATTTGGGGAAGAGTAAAGGAGAGGCTGAATATAGAGCCCTTGACATCCAGGAAACGTTGGGTGTTGGTGAGACACTGTCTACAAAGAGCCCTGAAACTATCACCCCCAAATCTGAGTGGCAGAGACTTGAATGGCAAAATCTGCAGAACAATGGCTTGTCAAATGGTGAGCATTTTAACACAGGGAACAGAAGAGAATCACCAATGACCTACATGCCACATATCCTCCCCTCAACAGGGCATTTTCATGTCCCACTAGCGACCAAATGCGTGTCTGTATTCTCTGACATTTTAGCTACTTCCTCAGTTCCCATCATGCTGTTCAATGTACATTCTGGGCGGATTCAGGGCCACATACGCATTTCACTGGGCAGGCTAAGAGAGTCATTTATCAAACCAAGCCCATCTGATTTCCTGGATCTAAGAAGTCTCCTGCCTCAGGTTTCCTTTCCGGACTTTTAAAAATAGAATTGTTCAGGAGACTGAGGTAATGAGACGGCTGCATAAATCTTTTGTTACATGACCAATGCAGTTAGATTCTTAAAATCAGGAAATCAGACTTAATCCAAAGACACAGAAGACTCAACAACAGAACAATGCCGCCGACCGCACCACTGCTTTTCAGGCAACACACTGTGAAATCAGGTAGGGAATGAAGCAAAAGCACAAAAGAAAAAGAAAAAAAAATAACAACTAAGAAATAGCAAAAGAAAACACAAGCACAGGTGGCAATGGACAGGGGTCAAATGAGGGGGAGAGCGTCTACTTACCAGGCTTGCCTGCTTGTTTTGCAAGCGTAGGGCAAAAGCAAAAAAAACGACAACCACAACAACAACAACAAAAATGGAAGCAAAACAGATCATCAGGGCAGTTGTTAGGAAAGCAGAAAAGAAAAATCAATTGCAACAACCTGGAAGGCAGAAAGCATTGCGCTCTCTTGGTGGATTACATTCTGAACAGCCACTATTTGAGCGTTAGTAGAGACGGGACAGTGACCCTGGGGCTGAAACATCTGTAAAAGACGTGTGGGAGCCACGGAGCCAGGAAGAGCTAGCGTGGGTGGAATGAGCTGGTGTCAACTTTAAAATGCTTTTACATTCACTCTGCTCCTGGGCTGCCGAGCTCAGACTGGAGTTTCCTGCAACCCAAGTGATCCTGGGTAAAGGAGTGAACATGATTAGATAAATGTGGAATCCAGATGAGGTTCACAGGCGTGTTTCCATATATAGAGAACCTCACACCTTCCCCCCAAAGAAGGCACTTACGCCCACAGCAGACAGCTCCAGTCATACCTCACATCAAGGACACAGGAACCTTGACATGTCTAGTGGACTGTGGCAGGGGCAGGGACAAGTGCAGACATACCACTTTCCTGATAAGGAAAGTTCTGGAAAAGGGGATGGCAAATGAAGAGCAGGTACTGACGGGGGAGAGGATTATGTGGCCAGGATCCCCAGCACCAGGCAAGAGGGAGACTGATAGCAATCTGTGGAGGGCCAAGTAGGTAACACATTACACAAACTCTCTCAAAATGGCCTTGGGTTGAAAATGTTCTGGCTGGAGCTGGGAAGGTGGCTCAGTGGTAGAGTGCTTGCCTTGCATGCATGAGGCCCTGGGTTCGATTCCTCAGCACCACACAAACAGAAAAAGCTGGAAGTGGTGCTGTGGCTCAAGTGGTAGAGCGCTAGCCTGGAGCTGCAGAGCTGAGGGACAGCGCCCAGGCCCAGAGTTCAGGTACCACGACTGGCAAAAAAAAAAAAATAAATAAAAGAAAAGAAAAGCAAGAAAGAAAATGTTCTGGCTGCCCTCATCTGCCAATCAACAGGGCCGGCTAGCCCTGCGTTCCCATAAGGCCATGCCACTCTGCCAAGGTTTTCACTGTGAGTTCCCAAGAGCGAGTATTTGCTCCTAACAATGTCCCTAGCCAAGCATGACAGCAAAAGCTCGGGGTCTCCCACCTCCACTCCGCCCCTCCCCAAGGGCCAGCTCCAAGGTCAAAACCAGAACCGTATGATGAGATGTGGCAGCCTTCCAGATGAGCTACACTAGCTTTACACGATGACCTCACATCCCCAAATTCTTAGGAGGCCAAAAGTTGTGCTGGACGTGCCAGATACTATGTATCGGAAGACATAAATCCTTCATCCTGACTGCTTTTACTGGTATTTTTAATTCCAAGAGTTTTAACCTTTATCTCATCCATATGTGTTCATAAATCCTCCCAGCCATATATCAAAAAATGTCATTCTGATGGAAGGCATGTGCCGGGAGATTCATGCAGCTTCCGGAGCTGGGGGTGAAATGGCCAATGCGGCCATGCACCGCAACAGACGCTCCTGAGAGCAGAAGGTTCTCAACTGTCGGCACCGGCACCCTCGCGGCCCCTGGTCTGTGTTCCCAGGGACACACTGGAAGGCAGGGGGTCCCACGTGGGAGCAAAGCGCTGGTCTGCTAGCACAGGGTCAGGCCTGAATCATCTGCCTGGTTCACAGCCTGTGGAGAGCTAACCCCACGAATCCTCAGAGGCAATGGACTTTAAAAAGACTGATTATCGTGACCCTAAGCAAACACATAGATAGCTAGACAGCTAAACAAATATGACCTCCAAATTGTAACATCATTTCTGAACTGTGGTCCTAAGTGTAAAATCTCAGGCTTGGATCTTCTGTAAATTTCAGAAGAAGGAGAAGGAGAAGAAGGAAAAGGAACAGAAGGAAGGAGAGGAAGAAAAACAGGAGGAGGGAGAGGGGGAGAGAGGGAGAGGGAAGGAGAAAGGAAGAGGGAAGAAGAGAGAAAGGAAGAGACAGAAAAAAAATGAAAAGAAAAAAGCTCCAATTGTATGTAACTTGAGGCTTCCTTGCTTGCTTGCTTCCCTTCCTTCCTTCCTTCCTTCCTTCTTTCCTCCTTTCTGTTTTTGCTTTGTTTTTGGTGCTGGTCCTGGGGCTTGAATTCGGGAACTAGGTGCTATCCCAAGCTTTTGCATTCAAGGCTTACACTGTCTCATTTGAGCCGCAGCACCATTTCTGACTTGACTTTTATCTATCTATCGATCTATCTATCTATCTATCTATCTACTTATCTATCATCTATTTGGTGATTAATTGAAGCTAAGAGTCTCACTTTCCTGCCTGGGCTAGCTTTGAACTTTGATCCTCAGATCTCAGCCTCCTGATCAGTTAGGATTAGAGGTGTGAGCCACCAGCACCCAGCTAAGAGGCTTTCTTTTATTATGGACCAAAGCAATCTGCCAGCACCGGCTGTCAGGGCCCTGTGTTAAGGAGGACTCTAGGCAGTGGCTCCAAACCTATATATAAAAGCTGAGCAGAGGATTCTGTTCATTAAGATTACACTAAATTAGGGTTTAGGAACTTGCTTCCTCTATTCCTGTACACTAGGACCCAACCCTAGTGTATTTCCTCAAGAGGAGACAGGCCCTGGCTGAATCAAATGGTGTGTACGGAGGTCGGAGTTCATGAGCAGGGACAATGGAAAGCTCTTCTGGCAGGCGTCGCTCTTCGGGCTGATTCCCAGGAGCTGGCTCTGAGCCCCCGACCCTCACGCTCCCCTCCCCCATTCAGAAACCACAGGCAGGTCTGCGCCTGGGCAGGTACCTACCTATCATCTGTGCAATCGTCTTCTCGTACTCTGCCACGATTTTCCTGCAGGAAAAGCAGACGCAGATCAGACTCCAAGAACAGGGCAGTGTTTAAGCTCACATCGTGCTGGGACCCGGTATTCCACAGTGTGACCCCACCACACAACAGGACCAGGCTGGCTTCACATAGCAGGGCTACCCTAAGTCTTCTCCTTGCACACCAAGTGGGTTCCTTTTCCTAGAGCCTGATCCAAACGCACAGCTCCCTGCCATGCAGACCCTGACACCACCCAGCCGGAAGGGGCTTCAATGAGGCGGAAAGGGGCTTCACAGCTACAGGGCAGCTCACCCCAGCTTCCCGAGGGCAGAAACAACCCCCACCCCAAGCACAGGTAACCTCACAGCCAGGAAAGGTAACCACGACAGGGGTTCACTGGGTTCTTCCCAAGTTCCCCACGATTAACTGATCCCCCCTCGCATCCCAAAATCACAAAGCTGTGATGGAATTTCACATCTTCACGGAAGGGTGGGGGCACCACAGGCCTCAGAGTGTCTCTGTGCCCTTTCTCTTCATCTTGTCCTCACAGGGACCTTACAGACTGTCTCTTCAGTGATCCCAGCATTACTGAGGATGATGCTGGGACACAGGCAGTCACAAAGCAGCAGAGCTAGGAACCCTAGTTTATTATTCTGATAATAAACCAGCCCTTGCCACTGCAATTAAGTGCGCTGTATGTTACATGCTGGAGACCCTACTTCTACCATGCCACACAAACAAATGAAAACAAATCACTTATGATTTTCAACCCCCAAAAGTTGGGTTGAGAAGTAGAAGCTGGTGGGGGAGATTTTCCACTGTTCATATACTTATGAGATTGCATTTGTGAACTCCATTTTAATCATAGTGATAAAATGAAATTACTCTTGTAAAAATATGCTTTGTATAAATAAAGAAAAGAGGACGCCACCTATAGAAGACACTATCCAAAAGTCACACCCCAGTCAAAGCCATTATCAAACCACAGCTCAGCATCTCTGGGCACCAGGCAGCCCAAACTCCACAACTCACCTCATTTCCATCACTTCCCGCCTGCTTTCTTCATATTTATCTTTCCACTCTGAGACCTCTCTCTCCTTGGTGATGACCTAGGATGAAGAAGAAGAGAAGGTTAATTTCAGACCTGACCAGATCCAGTCGACATCAAATAAATATGGAATCACAACTTCCTGCACCAAACCCTAATTGTATTCAGAGAACTTCCCTAAGCAGGAAGAAAGAAGCCAGAAACGAGACTTCTCAAGGCCCACTGGGAAGCAGTGCTTCCTGTTGCAATAAATGGACAAAGACATTTGTGCTCATGAACAAACCCCACCATTTGCCACACAGCTTGCCTGCAGCATTCAGATCTTTTTTTTTTTGTACCAGTACTGGGGACTGAACTCAGGGCCTAGGCATTGTCTCTTCGATGTCTGCTGAAGGTTGGTGCTTTATCATTTTAGCTCCAATTGATAAGAGTCTCATAAACTTTCATCCTGATCCAGCTTTGAACTGTGATCCTTAGTTCTCAGCCTTCTGAATAGCTGGAATTATAGGCGTGAGCCACTGGCACCTGGCGCCTGTGGCATTCAGAAGACAAAATCTGTCTCTAAAGACACCAGCTCTGTGGGTAAACATGTTATTGAGGAGTGGCACAGCCACCAGAGCCACCTCCCCCCACGCTACAAGCCACGGTACCTCTGCTCTGGCAACCTGCAGTGCAGAGTCCAAGTCAGGCTGTGGGAACAGAAGGCCTGCCGGTTTCTCTACCTCGGTGGTCCCGATGCGGGAGTACAAGGCGGTTTTAGAGATGGAGACATCGGCTGGGTGCGCAGACTCTCTCTGTGGAATGGTTTTACATTAAAACAAAACAAAAACAGCAGTTAACTTTAATGGGATGACAAAGGCAAGGGCATTCATCACGTCATGAATCGCATTCATCCTCTCAGCTGCATGGCTTCCAAACAAAGAACACCAGAAGGATGAGAAAATGCAGACTAATGAATGGAGCAGTGCCAGGTGCAGTGGAGGGAGATCCATCATTCTGTACCTGACAAAGGGGCTAATGCAGAAGCCCTGGGAGCTGAGTGTGTCTGGTGCCTGCTTATCACTGCCATTTATCAGTCAGAGAGCCACTCGGCACAATGTGTAAGGACTGGAGTTATTATCTAATGGGCTCCACGTCCACATGAGTCTTGCTGGTGACCAATACTGAATCTAAGTCTAGGTTTACTTAGTTTTGAATAACCCCAGATCTGATTATTTTCCTGAGACTAGATACATTTCAATTTGGGGAGGGGGAGAGGTGACATCTGGGTGGCTCCCCGTGGACACATGTGATGCACACAGAACTTACATTGCTGTCAACCCTATTGACTCCAACAACCTGAGTTTCTGCATGTCAGAGTTATGCTGGAGTTGGGAGTGATGTTGGCCCTGCCCGTAGGTCTGTTATGCAATGAGGAGCTTGAAAACTGGGTCAATCTCTACACTGAAAATTGTGGACCAGACCCACGAGTCATTTGGTCCCCTCCCTCCCCTGATGGACATTGGTTTGAGCCTCTTAGGCCTCAAAGAGGTGAGCAAGGGCCAGCCATACCTTCCTTTCACACAAAATGCTTGAAAATTTGCAGCCCAGTTACAATAGCTATTAGAAGCTTCATCAGCTAGCACAGCCAGGCTTGTCGGCCTAACTCTACCTTGTCAGCCTAACTCTACAGCAAAAGAAACACCAAACCAACCAACCACTCTCAGTCCTATTCATTAACCTCACGGTGCCAACCTCGTGGCTGCCAACGTGACATCCATCTTAGTTGACAGTCCAATTCAGGCTGAGGTGACAGTGGCCAAATGGGCAGAGTGGAACTGCTCGTTCCTTGAGAGATTAGGAAAGCAACTTGAGCAGTGAACAGAACACCACAGTGCAGTAGAGAGGTCAGGAGGCTGAGGGCTGATAAAGGGCAACAGATGAGACTGGAAGGCCAGCAGTCTGGAGAAGGGCCTGAAGGCCTGTGAGTGGGATCACTATAAAGACAGGAACAGCCACGTGTACACACCACATACTGGGGCGAAGGGCCGGGGCAGGGACACGGGCTGGAAAACATAGGCAGAGGTGTAATGAATAGGACTGGTGGTTACTGAGTTAGGGCCTGTTAGTTGTCCACATGCAAAGTGCGCTCAGTAGATTAGCTTGTCCTGGAGCAGAGCCTGTCACCTGGACCTTGCCGTCCCAGCCTGGCCTTGCATCTCTGGATACACTCTAATATGGCTTCCCGCTGAGCACTTGCTCGGAGCCAGGAGCACGCAATGCAGGCCAACCACACCCCAGCTACTAGCTCACGTGTCACGTGTCCCTCAATCTTCTTGGCCTCCTGTCTTCCACAGGCCTCCGTTCCTAGGACTCCTGACAGGCACCAGCTAGCAGCTTCCAAATTCAGGAGAAGAAGCGCCACAAGCCACAAGGGACACTTACAGAGGCTCATCTCTGCTGTGTGAGACCGTTTGCATCATTCTACCGATACTAGAAACTTCAAAGAAGTAGCTGGAAAAGTATACCTAGAGATTCAGTCTCAATGCTTAGATGGATTCGGTAGCAGGTTCACCCTCCCAAGAGGACTTACAAAGAAAACAAAATGTTCCTGTCACGATCACATGTCTTCTTTCAAAAATCAGAACAGAAAATTTCAAAATGAAAAACAAGAACACTGGAGCTGCCAGAGTCAGCCTGGTCCTTCTAAAGATGAAAACCCAGAGGATGGGAAAGCTTTGGCCTGCAATCTCAAATGAGATCCAACTCCAACCCAAAACAAGCCATCTCTGATGCACACGAGAAGATTAACTTGTGTCACCTTGAACAGGAGCTACATAGGACCAATGAAGAAAATACTAATCTTCAAGCTGCCTAAAGTCCTTTTGTCAAGCAAGGAAAGAAATGAAAAGTAAATAAATAAAACAGGGAGTGAATTCAAAGCCATAGAACCCTCCAGAATAGTTCACTGTGACCTTTCACCAGTCACCTGGTATCTTCGACAAGGAGACAAATGGTTTTAGGACTTACATGAATGACTCCTTTTTTTTTTTTGCCAGTCCTGGAGCTTGAACTCTGCCTGGGCACTGTCCCTGAGCTCCATTTGCTCAAGGCTAGCACTCTACCACCTGAGCCACAGCACCACTTCTGTTTTTTTCTGTGTATGTGGTACTGAGGAATCAAACCCAGGGCTTCATGAATGCTAGGCAAGCACATTACCACTAAGCCACATTCCCAGCCCATGAACGACTACCTTTATCCACAATCTGCTTGTTGATGAAATTCATGGTGCACAGCCTGGTTTTTCCTTACAACCAAGAGTTGTTTTCAACCGCAATTAAGAGGTTTGTCTCTCGCTGTTATTTTAAGATCAGATATTTTTAGATTAACCTTTCTTTCTCTCACACAATCCCCCACTTGTTACTGCAGGGAGGCCAAAGAAAGCCAAAGCAATCACAGACTGAAATGTGACAAAGCCTCAGCTCCCAAAGCCCCGACACCGCATCCGCACCTTGAGTCTCACGAGCGCCTCTAGACCACCGACGCTCCCTTCATGCCTGCAGCCTTGTGTCTGGAGGCTTGCTGGTTTTTCGGCCAGGGATGGATCCTGTCGCCTGCTGGGTTTAGAGTTCTCCTGTGGCCAGTTCCCGACTGCCGGGCTTCAAGGCTGGCACCAAGCAGAATATGTGGCCCTGAGCAGTGAGAGGTTGATGGCAGGGCATTCAAAGTACAGCGCAGAGGTCAGGAGAGGCACAAAGTGGCTGCCCTGGGCTGACTGTCACCAGAGGGCCCAGGCCAGCTGAGCTAGGGCCACCGGGCAGGGCCTGGGTGTGTCTGGGCCGCATGGTCCGGTCCATGTAAGAGAATGGCCTTAAGCCAGTGCCGTCTCATTCAAGTCTGACAGCGGATGGCTCTGAAGGCCAGTAACTGCGCGCATCAGGAAGCGCTTGGCCACACCTTTGCCCACTCTGCACAGGGCACCAGCAGAAACCGGCCAGGCCTGACCACTGTATCAACACACAGATGCCTCACTCTAAAACCTACGCTCCGGAAATGACTACATGTTCTCAAAGCTGGTAAACAAGCAGAAGCCTACGGACTAGCCTTCAGTCATCGTCTCGAGTGGCCTCCACACCAGTCGCTGTCCTTTGGACTCACTGTCCAATGCTGGTAGGAGATGGTGGCTGGGGTGTCTCACTGTGGGAGGGTGATCCTGACCCAATTCCTGTTCAGAGGTTTGTCAGATACAGGCACCTGCCCAGGTGAGCCAGGATGCCTGGAGGGATGGAGACACAGGATTCATGGCCCCTCCCCTCGCCAAGGTGCTTCCTGCCAGGACTTGCTCCCATTTGTGTGACCTTGTTTCTAAGTCACCTGATCACCACACAATGTCTCACACACACACAGACTAAACTTTTATCTCCACGCCTCACACCCACAGGAAAGCCAAAGACAGGCTATTCAGGCTCCATCCAGCCTGGGTTAGGGTTAAGACTCAGGACTGCCAGACCAAACTCAGAGATCTGGTCCGATTTACTTCCCAGAGGTCACAACTGAATCCAGGTCCATCATAAGTGTGTGGGAGAAAGTCCAACAGCCCAGCTCCGAACTCGTCACTTCTAATGGTTCCTAACCAGTCACCAGAGAACCTCTACGTACAGTTTCTAAAGGCTGGCTCAGCTATCAATCGAAGAAGAAACATCCGTAGAAGGAGGCTCTCAGGAACAGCCAGATTCCCCTCCCCAATTCCCTGCTGCTGGACATCCCACCTGCATGATATTCTTTGCTCCGAGTGATTTCATTTTTGTGTCAGCATCAGCTTAAGGCTGTGCTACAAAGAGATGGGACTAGGTCACCTGCAGCTGAATTAAAGGGGCCATCACACAGTTATATGAGAAAGAAAACCACAGGGGCCCTACTTGCTTTGAGGTCAATGGACCATTGTTGGGTTAGCTGGATAACAAGAGCAAACTGTTTAAGGGCCACAGCCAGCAGATCATGTATTTTTCCAAAAGCAATACAATGCTACGGTAGACACAAATGTTTCTTATCCTCCAAGACTGTTCTACCTTAATGGGCTATTCCCTTCTGCATGTATGTCTGAAATGCATCAGGATGTGGCTTGGTTTGCTTCTCCAGCCCACACTTAGTGGATCCATGTGGCATTTCTTCCTAAATCAAAATCAAGACACATGGTCTGACAAAAAAAAACAACAATGACTAAGGGGAAGTCAACGATCTGTCTGTTTTCCAGGGACCATCTCTGACACGGTCTCAGACAAAGGGACGGGGTTTCCGTGGTATCCCAGAACACTTCCTTCACAACCTACTATGCCACTTACCAGGACGCATTCATTTCTGCCCCTTGATTTTCCTGACCAGGAATATGCTATTTATAGTGGCAGAACCTCAGGCAATTCCCTCTTTCTTTAAGCCATTCCACAAGAATATCAAGAACTACATCTAGCAGAGGGGAAATCCACACTACTTAAGGCTTTCTGAAAATCTCCCTTTCATGGAAATTCAGCTCATGCCACAGGCATGGCAGCAATATCAAAGACATCAACAAACTGCATTTTTTTCCCCTGTCCCTGCCTGAATCCCACAGTTCTCAGTCTGGAGACTCATGGTGAGACTACCCCCTATGTCTGGGAGGGACTTCTGCTGGGCTAGTCCACAGGTGAAACTGCACCCTTTTGAGTGAAACAGCACCTGCTCCTGAACCAAGAAGTGTCTCTCCAGATGATCTGGTACTTGAGATGACGGGCAATGTCGCATTTGGGTACCCCGGTGGCTCTATGCCCTTAGACAAAATGAGATGCTGTGAGCATCTGATCACATAAGAAGCAGACATACAATGCTAGCTAACCATAGCTCCCTCCTTTATTGTACACCTACTCTGTGCCAGGCTCCAGGCTACTTTCCACAGGTGTGGTCCTTCCCGTGGTAAGCCTCTTCTCACAGCTGGAAAAATCTAGGCTCATCCGAGGCTCAAGGACACAGAACACAAGAGGATTCCAAGGCCATATTCAGAGACCTCGGCTCACTGGCCTCCTGAGAGAAACACACACAGCTTCTGCATGCTCTCAGCAGCAACTCATTCAACCTGTTCAGAAAGATGACCTCAAACCTAAGCAGAAAGAGTTCTACCTGCCCTGTGAATGTCACACTCCACTCACAAAGCAGGGGCTACGATCCATAGACCAAAGAGCCTGCTGCCTTCTTTGGTTTTGTTTTATTTAAGGGTTCATGCCTATATTCCTAGCTACACAGGAGACTGAGATCTTAGAACCACGGTTTGAAACCAGTCCCAGCAGACAAATCTGAGACAGTTGTTTCCAATTAAACAGCAAGAAGCCAAAAATGGACTGTGGCTCAAGTGGTAGAACACCGGCCATGAGCAAAAACACCATGTGACAGAAAGACACCCTGGGCACGAGCCCCAATATTAGAACAAAACCAAAAACAATTCTGTGCCATCTGTGTGTGTGTGTTGTCTGAGGCTGTGGCAGGTGGGGCAGCTGTGACAGGAACCACTGACTCTGAAAATATGAAGTGTGTTAACTGTGTATCATTTTACCAAAAGGACAGCAGCCTCATCTACAGCATGATGTAGCATCTCCAGGGAGGTCTGGCTACTTACTACTGATTCTCAGTCAGGTTACACGTGAATTGTTAGAAATCAGCAGAGTTCCACAGAGAGGCAAATGACATCGTAGGAAAAAAGGCAACCTCAAAGGTAACTTTGTTCTTTCTGTTGAACCAGTATTCCTTAATTGAATCCCTAACTGCTTTGCCATCTTATTCCAGCCTTCTTAAGCGCCCCATCATCCCACACCCTGAGGCTCTGCACTGGTTTCTCTAATCCTCGTCTATGGGGCAGGGCAGCACTGCCCTCTGCTCATTCCTTTGCTCTCCAGTTAAGCAGTGTGTATTTATGCAAGAGTTACACTCAGCCCTTTGGAAGTCACACTTGTTCAGACACCACAATGGCCGCCTGGCCGATGGTTAGCGATGCAGTCCTGGGATCTCGTGGCACACACAGCATTCCCAGGTAGCAGCACAGGGCACTGCAGCGGCAAACAGGTACCTTGGTGTCCTGGCGGCTGCGAGAAGCCAGGGCAATCTGCCTTGCCAGCTTCAGGGCTTCTATCCGCATGATGGCAAACTCTAACTCCTCCTGCCCAAGGGGTTGGGGTGTGAGCAAATTGCAGGGAAATGCGGCAAGACAGACACAATGTATTCCACATCCAAGAAATGAATGTGCCACACAGATGCGCCATGACAGGTACTTGGCAAAAACACACGCTCGGCTTTCTCTCACAACGAACACCTCAGCAGATCATGAAATAAACATTCAATTTCTGTTCTCTTTATAGTTGTCATGTTTGTTTGTTTAAATGACCCTTGAATGTCTGTCAGAGAGTATCAGCTGATGACAGAAAAAGAAGATTTTTAAAATAGAATCAAAGTGTCAACTACAATCGTATTCTTTGATTTCCTTCCTGCTGTTTCTTATAGAGTTGGCCATCACCCCCCCCCCCCCACCCTCCCGGGATGGCTGGATATATGTCTCTCACGTGGCTGTTTAACCATCTCTCAAGGCTAGAGCTGAATGCTCGAGTCCAGGGGATATCAGATTAAGTTGTCAAATTTCAAGTACAGGGTAGATAAATCATTTGGGTTCCAGATGTAGGCTGAGTCCAGATGCTATCTCAGTGGGAATCTGAGACTGCTTTGTATATCTAGACAGCCTGGCTGGACGGCGACCCAATGCCTTTGGTTCAGTGCGTGAATCCTACTGCCTTTGGGCCTTTCAATGCATCTGAAAAATTGACTGTTAGGACCCAATTTCCAAAGCATAACAGAAATGGTTCGTTCAATATGTAACTGCACAATTCATACAGCACTGGCTGAAGTACACCACAGGTGTCGTCCCATCTGGAACATTCCCAGAGCTTCCTCATGAAGTCCCTGTCTCAGCTTACTTGGCACTTAGGGGTTCATTCTCTACTGAGGTTTTGACAAAACTCCCAAAAGGTCACACATGAACTACAAACCTGAAGTTTCTGAGCAAATACTGGGGGGTTCTTTTCTGCTAAGTCAGGTTCCAGATAGTCAAGTGCACCACAGAGAGAGGCAGGATGGGCCAGCCTGCTGAGGAGAGCGTCAGCAGAGGCAAAGGCTCCCTCCGGAGATGTCTGACCGCCGGCAGAGAGGACACAGGAGACAAATAGAGGAGAGGAGAGTGGTATTGGTTCCAGGCAAGGCCAATGCATCCATATGGAGACCAATGCCTTAACGTTTAAGGGAGTATCATTAGCTGCCCATACTTGACTGCGGGCAGCTGGAGATGCGCAGGCCCACCCTTCCCCCAAAGCTGGGTCTTAGGTGTGCGCCCCACCCACAGGCTCCCTTCGCTCTCTAGACTGAAGATGAGAATCAAGTTCAAATTTACTTCACTATTTCAAAAATCCCAATGGGTAACACAACTCCGTTAAGGAAATATCTCCAAGTATAAATGTCAGATGAAGGACAGTTTTAGTAAAAGTCATCTAAATAAACGGAAAGATGACATAAAAGGGAAAAGTGTCTCCTGGTAGCTAAGAAAGTTCGAAATCAGAAGCCAGTTTTAGAAGGGAACCACAGACGCATCTGTTTGTGAGACGGACTGACAGATAGACCTTCGCCTCACTCACTAGCTGCCAGACACAGAGCAGGCAGGTATTCATTCAGTGCTTGTTGCACGAGATAAATGAAATCTCCCACTACAGAACAAAACTAACACCCTGAACCAATGGCTTCAAAACTGGATTAGAGATTCCTAGGAGGGAGGCAAAAGACCTAAAAATAAGATTCACTTTACCTAGAAGGCACAGGGAGAGGGGTGGGTGAGGTCTCTGGCCTAGGGCTCTGGGTCCTGCAATCCCTGGCAGGAGCTGGGAAAGGAATGGTCATTGTCCTGGTCTATAAGCAGGAGAACTTTCCTATCACTGACATTAAAGAAAATAAAACAGCTGGGGCCTAAAAGGAAGGTGTTTCCTGATCTACACTTCTGTGCTTGTCACAGAGGCTGAAAAGGTGGAGACTGACTAATCATGGTTCCATGATGACCAGTCCAGTTCCGAGGGGAGAGGGGTGGAGAACAAGAGAAAACAAATAATCGTGGGTAAACAAAGCACTCAGGTGAGAATCACTCAAGCACCACAGTGGGTATGAAGGGCCTTCCCTTCACTGTTACGCTGTGGGGTCTCCTCTAAGTCTTGGGGCCAGGGTGGGGTCCTATGGCAGGTGCTAGGTGAGCGATGATGGTACCCAGTGAGCCCAGTCTCATCCCTGGTGATCTCAAGCCTCTCTGCCTCCACTTACAATTCCAATGGCATCTGACGGGGTGCCCAAGGCCATGGCCTCCAGCTCCTTCTGGGAGGATTTCTCTGGCACCTGCAAATGAGGCTCTTGGTTAGAGGCGAGCCCACACGTGACAGGATGCTGGATCTTTACTGCAGCGTTCACGAGAGCTTCAGTCTCCTCAAAACTTGACCTGAGGAAGCAAAGGACAGCTTCAGGGTCCTCTCTTGGAAAAGCCACTGAAACCAAGCAGAAGCAGTATCCCAAGGGATCCCAGAATTCCCAGGCTGCATCCCCAGGCTAGGTTACCAGCAGCCACCCAATCTCATGGTCCAGCCCCATCCCAAGGCCAACCCATAAGGGAGGGCTAGGGAGGGCACAGATGCCACCGGCTAACGGGTAGTTAAGCAGGTAGCCTATTGTTTGGCTGTGTGCTCTGGAGAAAAGACTGGGCATCATACCTCAGTTTCCTTTCCTATAAGACAACGCACCTTTGGGAAGATGAAATGAGATGTGGGATGCATGTAAAATATCCCACAGTGCCCATCATAGGGTGCTACCATTCTTTTTATACTAATACCACTTCATTACCTGGATTCCATTCTCCAGGGTCCCGAGTAAGTGTGAGAAACCAAGGCAAGAGCATTGCCAGCAGCTCAGCGAGAGGATGGTCCCCACCTCCCCAGCCGAACGGGGCCCTGGTCAGAACACCAACCCTGACAAGCACAAGCATGAACCCCTCGTAAATCATGCTTGTCTTTGTCAGACCAGGCACGTGGAAGCCAGGTGCTTGTGCCCAACACTTGACTGATGGCCTGCTTTGGGTTCCCTAAATCCCTTAAGAGGTCAGTTTATGACTCTTACTTTATACTTAGGGAAACTGAAGTATATGAGGGTCAAATAACTATCATTAGGTCACAGCCAATAAGAAGTAGAGGTGAAATTTGAGTGGTTGTGTGTGTGGTTGTGTGTGTGTGTGTGTGTGTGTGTGTGTTGCACTTGTACAAGGGCTTGAACCAGGGCCTTATGCTGTTGACCTTTTCCCTGCAAGCTAGTACTCTACCACTTGAGCCATACCTTCACTTTGGGCTTTTTACTGGTTAACTAGAGATAAAGAGTCTCATAAACGATTCTGACCAGGTTGGCTTCAAATAGTGATGCTCAGCTCTCAGACTCCTGAGCAGCTAGGATTATAGGAGTGAGCCACCAGCACCCAGCTAGAGACTCAGGGTTCTGAATGCTATTCCACATTGGACAAATGCCAGCAGAACACTGAATGTGAATTGCTCAGGCATCTGTGAAAGGATTTCCCCTTCGTCCACAGGGTCTCCAGCAACAGAACCAGGGCACCTGTGTCTGTGTGGCAGAGGATGGAATGGGTCTGCCTGGGTCAGGGTCTGAGTCAGGGTCAGGGTCTGTCTGACTGTGCATGAGTGGAATGAAGTCAGGACAGCAGGGTGAAGACGCGTGGGAGCTAGGGCTCATGGCTGATCTGTAACTCCCTCATTGTCATACCCTGAACATGGCGTTGGAGAATCTGACATCCGGACGGGAGGAGACTTGACGGGGCTCTCCTGAGACGTGTCAAACATGAGGTACAAGGCCTGCTTCTTCAGGGTGTCATCCTCCTGCTGAGGGAAGAGAGGCTTGCGTCAGCCTGGGCACAGGCATCACCCGGATGAGAATCAAAGTGAGCGTCATCAGTGGGAGCAAATACGTCTTCAGTTATTTAGGGAAAACACTTGGTTGCTCTTGAGTGACTGGAGGAGAGGGAGATGTGAGGGCTGGCTGGCAGGGGACGGGGGAAAGAGGGAAAACGGGACCCACTGGGGGATGGAATGCCAGCAAGGTGAGAAGGTCCAGACCGCACCTCCATGGGCAGTCTTCAGCCATCCCACTCACTGGCCATGCTATCAGGGCCCGACAGCATGCGGGCTCTGAGGACCGACAGGGGTTATGGCGAGACCCCAGCAAGGGGGAGGCCAGCCTGCTGACAAGCACACCACTAAGGACTAAAAAGAGAACAAAATCTGAGCTGGGCTTGAGAGGACCAGCTGGAAAGGCCTAGACAAAGCTGAGTGTCCAGGTACATTCAGAGCCTGCAGAGATGCTCGGCTGGGCCGGGACATGGATGGGCTTATGGTATGCAGCTAAGGGGAAGGAAGTTAGGTTCACAGGGGCCGAGGCTAGACTCCTTCCAAGGCTTTGAGTGCTGACTTAGGAACCCAGAGAGCCCTCTACTGCCCTGGTGGGTCCCCAAGGAAGCTGCTATACTGATCTGAACCAACAAAAAGAAAATTTCTGGACAGTGAAATCCTTCTCTAAGAAATGTAAGCTAATCATCATCATTGTCATCATCCTCATCCTCAGCACGACCATCCCTGATTCCTGACCACCTCAGCCACAAGGCTCCCAGAGTACCAGCCAGCACAAGCAGGGGTCTCTTGTGGTTTCAATCCCCTTACATTAATGTCCAGCAGATGACAGCTCCACTCAAATAGGAAATGATATCACAAGCAGGGGTCTCTTGTGGTTTCAATCCCCTTACATTAATGTCCAGCAGATGACAGCTCCACTCGAATAGGAAATGATATCCCCCTCAGTACACAGTGTCACATACTGGGGACGCACTGTGACCTCAGGGGCAAGCCACACTCCAGGAAACGTACTGAGGGACAGTGTCAATGCTCAGTGCATTACTCAGGGGCGGTCATTTTAGTCTAGGTCTACCGGGGCTCATTGTCCTGCCTGGCCTGAAGTCCAGGTGTAGCAACTCCAGCATTTAAGACCAACTTACAGCAAGACAAAGAAGAGTGTGACATGTCCACAGCCATTTAGTGCCTCAAACAAGCCCTGCCATGCACCTCAAAGGCTATGAGGACACTGCTGGACAGTAGCACAGAAAGAGGTCACACCCAGAACAAAATGCCAGGCAGCAGCTATAAAGCTGGCAAAGATGGCTGTTGTTAGTGACTTAACATGCGAGGAGGGAGGGGCAAGGCTTTTGGCCCAAACAAATACTCAAGTTATTTAAAACAATTAGTCAGCCCTCACGATCCACAGGGAACATCCATCCACTGGTTCCAGGGGACCTCAGATAGCCACATCCTTCTGTAAAATGGCCGCATTTGCATATAAGTGGCATGCACCTTTCCTGGGTACTTTAAATCATCTCTAGATTACTTACATTACCCAGGATGTGAACAATATGTAAAAATTCACTATGCAATATATTTATATAGAAAAATAGTAAGTAAATATGTCTATACATGTTTAGTACAGATACAACTTTTTAAAAAGAAAAAAAAATATTTTTCTTTGATGTCACTATTGGGGCTTGAAGTCAGAGCCTAGGCATTGTCTCTGAGCTTTTTCACTCAAGGCTGGTACTCTTCCACTTGATCTTCACTTGCAGCTTTTTTGGCGGGTAATTGGCGAAAAGAGTCTCATGGACTTTCCTGCCCACACTGGCTCTGAACTGTGATCCTCAGACCCCAGCTAAAGAAAAACTTTAATTCATTAGTTGTTTGAGTTCACGAATGAGAAACCCAGGGATGTGGAGGGAAGACTAGAACTTGCAGAAAACAACTAACACCAAACCCCCACTGTGCAGAAGTTCTGACTAGCTCTGGCAGTCTAGGGAAATACTTCTGCAGGAAGCCTGACACTTTTTCTGAAACTGTCAGGTGCTGTGGATTGTACTCAGCCTTCCACGCCCCCCAGCCTCAGTCCCCCATCCCCATGCCCTGCCCCCAGGATGCCGTGGGCACACAGGATGCTCAATCCGGGGTCTGAGTTCCCAGAAACTCTGCATAGGAGAGAAGACCCTGCCTGCACACTCACACCAAAAGCAGGGAGGCAGGGTAGGAAGAACTTACAGGTAAGGAAGAGCCAATTTTTTCCATATATTCGATTTCATAGGAGCTTCTGTAATCCAACTCTGCGAAAGAAACAGAAAATGAGATCAGAAAGTGAGATCAGGGGTTGGAGACATGGCTCAAGTGGTAGGGTACCTGCCAATGAGCGAAAGCATCAGGTACCAAGTCTGAGTCCTGGTCTTGGACAAAAAATAAAAGCAAGAGAAAGTGAGATCACATCAGTGCGGGTCGGGGGGCTCTGTGCTTTTTAGAATACCCACGGACCAGGGATTTCTGATATGCCTGACAAGAAGGTACAGTTCAGCTACTTTTCAGTCAGTAGACTTCCTGCTTGGAGGGGCTTCTGCCCCTAGGGCATTGGAGGGCTCCCAAGGAAATGAAGCGACGTGACCATGTACAGGGCTTGGCTGTGGATGGACCCAAGCCCCTCTGCAATGCATTTTTGGATCAGAGCCCATGTGTCAGTTATCTGGGTAACTTTCAAGTACAGCACGTGGGATGGGGCATCAGGTAATGCCTTGGAGATGGAACAGCTCTTCTCCCTCTCTGTGAATTCAGCTCCAGTGCCACTGAGGAAAGGGAAGGTCAGGTAGAGTTCCTGCCGTGTTACTGGTAAGAGAAGCTTTTGAGAATTAGCTAGACATTTCCCCAAATTCTTCCAGCTGCCTACAAGCTGGTCCAAATCAAGCTTTCAAATGCAAAGACCTGTAAAGTCTGATTAGGCAGAGAAATGATGTTCTTCAGTTGATTGCTAACTTCAGGCTTAAGAGAAAAATTCCAGACACTGACCAGGGAGTAGAAATCCCATCTTCTGGCTCAGGTAGTGGGAAGGTTTGACAAAGATATCGGCTTTATGGTTTCATTGAACTCCCTGTCCAGTACACAAATTGAGCCCCTACCCTGGACATCATGCATAGGTGGTGGGTGAGCCTGAGAGGGCCTCGGTCCTTGAAGAAGCTGAATCTGGAGTTACCAGATTGTGTACTTAAAAAAAGATGGCCCTAGGGTGGTCTCACAGGTCCCCTCTCTGCCCACCCCTCCCCCCAGTACACAGCTGTATCAACTCCTCCTTCACATCCACCAGAGGCAGCCATATCTGTTTTTAATGGTGACCATCATCCCTGTCACATGACATGTATTTATCTAGAGGTTTTTGAGTTTTGTGCTCCTGGGGATGGGAGTCAAAGCTACTCAGGGTCTCTTGGAGCAGAAGCAGGCGAGGCCCTGAGGCTGGGAAGCCCAATGGTTCCTCAGCTCTTCCTTTCTAGGGAGCAACAGAGGTTGGGTTTTCTCCCACAGCATCATGTATGCATGAGAGAAGGGTGTCCAGCAAATAAACATACTCATTTGTAACTGTCAATCTGAGGGGGTTTTGGTTTTGGTTTTTGTCAGTTGCCGGGCTTGAACTCAAGGCCTGGGTGCTGTCCCTGAGCCTCTCTGTGCTCAAGGCTAGTGCTCTACCACTTGAGCTACAGTGCCACTTCTGGTTTTTGAGTGATGAACTGGAGATAAGAATCTCATGGGAACTTTTCTGCCTGGGCTGGATTCTAACCGCAATCCTCAAATCTCAGCTTCCAGAGTAGCTACAATTATAGGTGTGAGGCACCCGGCACCCAACTTTAATCTGAACTTTTGATCAGAGGGAGATGATCAGAATCACCACAGGGAGTAAATAACATAGAACCCACATGGCATTGCAATGTTGCTCAACTGATTTCACTTTTTGAAATAGACACGACACAATTCACTGCTCATGTACATCCAGAATAGGAGCCATGACCCCAACCTTCGTCCTACAGATGAACGCCAGAAGCCCAGGCCCGACTCACATAGACGGCAGTGAGAGGGAGTCACAGCTGTTATGTCAGGCAGACCCAGTTCTCCGCAGAGAACTCACCCAGAGGCTGAACAGCAACAGCACCCAGCCTCTCTTCATGGTTAAGTGGGGAGCTGCAGGAATCCACCTCGGAGCTTGGAGGAGGAAATTAAATCATGTATATGAGATAGCAGATTCGGCTTCACCATCCTCGCCCATAGAACTGGTATGCCAATTATAATGAACAGGTGTTCAAACAGTAATTATTTTTTTCTAACCCAACATTTCCTCTTCTCTCTGTTAGGTGACTTCTTTGTAAGAAAGTCTCAGATCACAGCTGGAGTCCTCCACTGAGTCAGCCTGAAGATCGCATCACCACTCATGGGAATGTGTCTGGTGTCTCTGAACTTGAACTTACTAAAGGAATAAGAGGGATGACCCACTAAGAGGACTCTGCATCCAGCTTCATATCCGGGTTTACTACAGAGATGGCCAGTCAGTGCTTCCTGAAACTGGAATCGAAGCTCAAAATTGCCTCACAGCTAAACTTAATAGTTGTCACCTCCCAAATTTTGACAATTATTTTGTAAGGAGGAACATTTAACAGAGTTTTGTTTTGTCAGTGATAAGGCTTGAACTCAGGGCATGGACACTGTTCCTACCACTTTGAGCCATGGTATCCCTTCTGCGGTAAGAGTCTCACGAACTTTTCCTGCCCAGGCTGGCTTCGAAATCATGATCCTCAGATCTCAGCCTCCTCAGTAGCTAGAATTACAGGCATGAGCCACCAGCATCCAGCACACACTTTGGTTTCAAACTTACATATTGACCTATTACTTAAAAGTCTGCAAAAACAATTAACATTTACATCTCTGAACTAGTGAACTGTTTGTTTTTAGTACACCACAAAGACACAGATGATGTCACTGAATGAAGCAACTGTTAACTTAAAAAGTATTATTGGGGTTTTGTATTTTCTATGGAAAAAAAGTGCATATATTTAATCCCTACTGTTTAGTCACACACACACACATATACACACACATCAAAATTGTGCATTCTAATTCATTCTTAGCTACAATGTGAGCTCAGGTGGGTTTCTAATATTTACAAGTTTCTTAGCCAGCCAGAGATGTGAATTAGAAGGAAGCTGCAGGTACTAACGAAATAGCAAGTCCAGTGCTTGTGCCCAATGTCCTTGCTGCTCCTGGGACGCAAACCTTCTCTCAGACTTCTATACTCATGCAGGTGACTGATGCCTGTTACAAAGAGCAAATCCACACTAAGATGGTCACCTCCTTGATGTTGTATTTCCTTTATCTCAAGACTATCTTTAGCTCCCATGATCTCCAGAGCACTTGGGGACACAAGGAGAAGGAGACAAGAGCTCCTGACTTCAAGAAACCCAGTTTAGCAGCAAATCAAGAAATGCTTGCACGCATATCTTCAGCATGGCATTATGCCCAAGCTCAGGCCAAGTGCCAAAGGCAAGCAGAACGGGCAGTGGACACTCAGAGAAGGGATGGGAACCAGTAACCTCAACAGAGCAAGGGGTGTCCTGGGGTATAGAGATATGGTGCAGGTGAGGCTCAAGACTCAGACAGGTGCAGAGGAAGGCAGGGGTGAAGGGGAGACTGAGGCTTGATCCTAATGCTTGTGGTGTCAGCCCGGAGTGAGATACTCACTTTGAAGGCCCCAAACCCAAGCCAAAGGACCAACTTGATAGCTAAGCAAATGGCTCTGTTTTGTGGGAAGTAAGAGGCCCCAATGGCCTCCAAGCACATCACCTCATTATAAACAGAAAAGATAAGCAGAAGAGCCAGAGTTCTGAGAAACCTATTTCCACCATGAACTACAACTTACACAAATGCTAACCGGTACCATTCTGAGGCCGCATTCCAGGTTCCTACCATCACCAGCACCTCCATGACACCACTGCCTCATCCCAAGGGGGAGAGGAGGGTTGTCTGATGATACTCTTGGTCCCTTAGTACCAGCAAGGAAGGGGAGACAGGATGACCTTCCTAACAGGAATTTACACTTGGGCTTTGCTGGTGTTGTTTGTTTTGTGGTGGGGATCAAACTCAGGACCCTGCACTTGCTAGGCGACCACTCTACCAATTTGAGTCAATCTTTCTGCTCTTTTGTTTGTTTGTTTTTCGGAGGGATCTCATATTAACACTGGCTGGCTGGACACTGGACCATGATCTTTCTATCTCTGTCTCCTCAGTAGCGGGGATTATAGGTGTGTATTACCATTCCTGGTCCCTGATTTCTACTTTAAAAAAATTATTAGAGACCAAGATCCTGGAAAAGTCAAAATGATAACAAAGTCAGAGTTGAAAGGCTGGCTAGGACTAGGTTCATCAGCCTCACAAGGAGGAGGAGGAAGAAAAGCACTGAGGATTGGGGACATAGGACATCAGCCTGGGAAGAACAGACCCATCCCTCCTGACTCAGGTTCATGTCTCAAGAGCTTGCCCAGGAAGACAGGAAATATGAAAGTCAATATACAGACAGATGTGGGTGTCAGCCCCAGTCTACAAGAATTCATCTCGTTTCCCCCAAAGAGCCAGACAGAAAGTAGAAAGGAGGCACACAGGAAGGAGGTAGCCAGATAAGCTATCTGACTAGGGAAATCCTTCTAAGGAAATCAAGTCCTCATTAGCAAACCTGGGGTGAACCTTTGGCATGGGGCTTGCTTGAAAGATATGGCCATATTGTCTGACCATCTCATGAGGGGCTAGGGACAATGGTGGTACCAAGAGACCCCCCCCCCCCAGGCGGGTCTCTGCCCTACATGCTGAGCAAGGAGCAGAACACTCAGTCCCAGGACCTGGACTCGAGGCCACCAGGCTGGTACTTAGCAGGCACTGAGGGGTCAAGGGGCAGCTGGTTTCGATTCAGGGCAGCCTTAGCTTCCAGTGGTCAGATCAGTTACCTGGCTGAGCAGTGTCTCTCCTGGCCTTGCTCTAAGGGCAGTATGATCCGAGGTAGGGTAGGGGTCCAGCTGGCCACCCAGTTGCTTACCCTCCGTGGGTGAGTTGAATTTGGTCTCATTGACGAAGGTAGACAGATCTGAGGGCTGCGGGAAGTCCTGCTTGTCGGCCTCCAGGTCCACCGTCATGCACGTCCACTTCTGACTGGTGACCGCCAGCTTCTCCTCATCAGTCGCGTGGACCACTGCAGAGATCACTGGGGGGGCTTCTGGGGTGGAGTCCGGAGTGGAGTCCTGTAAGGAACCGGAAAGCTGTCTCTCTTCTCCTTCAGAGTGTCAGTCAGAAACAATATCCATCCAACCCATGTGTCTGAAGCCCAATTAACCAGGCCAGGTCCCTGTCAGAATCCTGCACCCACTATCCTCAGCTTCTGCTGCTAATGGCCCTTCAAGGAAACCCATTTCTTCCTCTATGAATCTTCTTTTCTGGTGTCTGGTTTCAGGGACTAACTCTGAGTTACAAAACAAAAAAAAAATCAAAACAACAGAATTTTTGAGTCTGGGTTATCCAAGATATTCCTGCCAGCTTTCTTCTTCTAACTGCTGCATTAAGCTCATTCTGGCTTCAAATATGGAAATATCAGTATCACCCGGCAATCCCCATGCTAGTCCCTGGGAGGAGAAGGGGGGGGTCTCACTGTCATTTCAAAGGTCAGCATGGAGCTGGCAAAGGGGAACCCAGAGGTTAAGGCAGAACTCGTGACTAGCCCAAAGCCCCCTATTCCTGGAGCTGGGGCCTCCGTCATTCCCACAGTTCCAGCCCTAGCCAGGATCTGTGGCTTTAAGGGTTTGGGTCTGGAAAGATGGACCGTTTGCTTCTTTCTGACCCAGGAACAGTGTGGTAAACCTGCCTGAGGCCCACCTTCCTTGGTCTAAAAGGAGGGAAGTAAAAACTGATATGAACTCAGTAGATGAACCACCAAT
The DNA here is from genome assembly GCF_024711535.1 of Dipodomys merriami. Taxonomy (NCBI): domain Eukaryota; kingdom Metazoa; phylum Chordata; class Mammalia; order Rodentia; family Heteromyidae; genus Dipodomys; species Dipodomys merriami. The sequence goes on along the minus strand of NW_027205048.1, from coordinate 12,408,128 downwards.
TCATGCAAATAATCTAGTGTCCCCTTCTTCAGAGGACACGGTTTCTTCATCTTTCCACTCTGGTAGAATAATTCAGTGACCCTAACACATATTCCGACTTTTCACCTTCTCATTCTGTTTTCATTGATCTTTAAAGGTTTTCTCAACTTGACAAAAGTAAGTTCTCCGAAAGTTAAATGGATAAAATGAACCAGAATGGTCCTTCCTATAGAATTCAGCCATTTTGGGCTGGGACAAATGGGAGGAGAATCATAGAAGGGGTAACAATGATCAAGACACACTATAGTCATAAACTGACATGTTGAATCAAACCCCTTTGGACAACTACTTAAAGATAATAATAAAGAATCCAATGATCCTGATCCTTTCTCATCTTTGGCAAAGTGAAGGGATGAAAGGAATCTTCGTGGGAATTCCTCTAAGCGGAGGCAGCAGGGCCTTGGAAATACACCAGCAAGAGCAGGAAGGCAGACTCTGTGTGACAGCAATCAAAACTAGAAGTCTGGCTGTGGTAGCTGCCCAGGTAAGCTACAAAACCAGACACATCAAAAGAACAGGTACCTGTGATGGTGGATCTGAGAGAGGACACCGTTTTGGCGACTTCTTCACCCTAAATGTGTCACTGGAAACAAAATGGAAAGTATAAACACATAGTAATGAGCAATACAGACTGCAACCACAGCCTGTGCCCAGACCACTCCCACCTGCCCATCCTAACACCAGCAACACTGTCCACGTCAACAATTCATTCTGACGTCTTAACAGATGTTATTTTTGCCCCCAAGGGAAGAATCCATCAAGCTAACCATCGTTAAAGAGATGCCATTTTGGAGAGCTGACCCAGAAAATGAAGCGAATTTTAATTCGATGCTCTTATTTTACCAAGCAAAAATTTCTCGGTGAGATTAATGTTTCTCAATTCTTTCAGGAATGTCTGAGCCAACTAAGGTTGGAGGAGAGGCTCCCGACACCAATCAACAGCACCCAATTTTCACACGGGGGCAGCCACCCCACTCCCAATGAGCCAAAGGGGCCTATGCAGAAAGAGAAAGTGCTGGAAGAATCTTCCAGAACATAGGAGTTCCTGTGCTCTGATGGGTTCTATGATTTTAAGCAGGGTAAGATTTTGTATGTCTATTTTCCTAATCATGACCAAAGTCAAGACACATAGACATTTTCTCCTTTTCTTTCTCCTTCTTTAGATAGTTGGGGAGGGGGGCATTAGATAGTGGGGGAGGAGTGGCATTAGATAGTTGGGGAGGGCACGTCCCAGCAGCCCCCAGAGAAAGGGTTGCCTTCAACAGCAGCATTAGGTCCATTGTGCGGTCAGGAGTCATGTCCACGGTCAACATGCAGACCCTCTCCACCCCACAGAGGGGCCCCTTTGCTCTGGTCTCCATCCCCACCCTGGTAGGGTCTGATTCCCAGCCACGCAAGGGGGAGGTGGCCCTCACTTTAAATCCTGCCACCCTCCCTCCTCTGCTTTCTACAAGAACTGAATTGACAAGACAAATCTGCCATCTCCCTCCCGCCCTGAGGTTCCTTCCTTGTGTTCTCTCAAACAAAACACTCCAACAATGGCATTTGATCATGGAAAGAAAATTAGGAATGATTGCTTTACAGCATTTATGGCATTCGCTATACAAATAGTACCATCACAGCTCAAAGCATGTATTTATGCATGCATATAAATATATAACTAACTGTGTGTTCTGCAGTTACTAAATGACTTGGAATTACTAAAGAAATTCCCTGGGGGGCAGAAAAGCGCTTGAGACTGTGGGATCCCAGAGCTGCCTGACACCAGGTTCAGAACAAATTCCCATGGAAGGGCAAGGTGAAGGCACTTGTTTTCAGAGCCCTGAGGGTCTCAAGAGTTCTCCCCACCAGGGGGCAGAGCAGCAGAAGCACACAGGCAGCCCGCTACACTGACGCCTAGATGGACCTAAGTTCAGTGACAAAGGATGTAGGCCAGGGCAGCCTGGCGATGGCTCGTAGCGTGAGCTCCACTCTGAGCTGACCCTGAATTTCAAGGGGTTCCCATGCACCCCAACATACAATGACTCCAATGGTTTGTTTCACACAGCCTCAGCACTCTGCCCAGGGTTTCTGGGTGGTTAAAGTGAAGCCATGGTGCTACTGAAAGCAATCATGCGCCAGCCCGACTTAGAATGACAGAGAGAAATGGAGTTAAAAAAAAAAAAAGTCCAGGTTTTTAAATGAAGACGTCCAAATGCAAAAGAGGGGAAAGTTTACATTGCTGACAGGCAGGCAGCCGTTAGATAATCGTGTCCTCACAGACATGCAGCCTCGCTCACACTCACCACAATGAACAGGAAAGTAACCTCTGCTACTGGAGGGCCCTGGGCCCCGACATTCCCAGGCTTAGCACAGAAACACAGAAGCAGCAGCAGCCACAGAAAGGAAACTTAAAAAAAAAGAAAGATTGCAAGCAGAAACAAAAGACAGAAAAGAAATGGAGCATAGGAGGCAGATTACATTAAATTTACTTACAACAGAGAACACACAGACATCATATCTTCAACCATCCTAAGACGAGAAGACAAAGAAAAAGAGAGACAGACAGGAGGAACTGACAAAAAGATAAATCTGCAGACGCTGGGTTTAGCCACGTAGGACCTGGCAGCATCCACGGCAGGCCGCTCAGGGGCCACAGCGGACCTTAGGGATGGGCTCCCTCTCTGGGTATTGGTCATCCAGTTGTTGACCTGTTAAAAGTTTTGTCACCCAGGGTAGGTTCTTCCAAGTCACCATACCCATCTGTTTTATGATAAGTCTACTGAGGTGTGAGGTCAAGCTTCCCCGGCCTGTGTTAGCTGTGGCCATCCAAGAGGAATGGCTTTGGGGGCACAATGTCACCAGGCTCCCTCAAAGGAGGAGGCTACCAGATATCCATTCTTATGCCAAGACACAGTTTTGCAGGGCCAGTATTTCCAATTTCTATTCCGGTCATAACCAAAGTCCTACAGTATCTCTAGGATCGCCTGGCTGGGAAACAGATCTAAGCCCACCATTTTGGGCCACGATGGCCTCCTGGCCACCACCAGCTGATAGTGGGGTGACCCAAGGCCCAGGCCCTTCTCAGGAAGCCTGGGCTGTTCTCAGATGTTTAATGTAAGGGGGAAACCCAGATTGGAGGCAAATGGGTCTCCCCATCTCATCTGTGCAGGTAAATATGGAAGGGCCAACAATGTGACCCGTTTGTCACTGCTCTAGGAGACAAGTCTTGTTAAATTGTAGTTGCTGTCTCCAAGAAGTGACCGCACTACATGTGGTCTCCTAAGATGGGACCTACAGTCATCCAAGCCAGAGTAGGATCCGGGGAGGCAGCTGGGAGGCTCTGGCACATGGAACTGAGTAAGGTACTGATCTGAATGCAAAAGATGGCCAGAGACAGGGAAGAAGACAAGGAGGCATCTCTTTTTGTTGTTGTTGTTGGTTGTGGGGCCTGAACTCTGGACCTGGGAGATGCCCTCAGCTTTTCAGCTCAAGACTAGTATTCTACCACTTGAGCCACAGTGCCACTTCCAGCTTTTTCTGCTTATATGGTGCTGAGGAATTGAACCCAGGGCCTCATGCACACAAGGCAAGTACTCTACCACTGAGCTACCTTCTCAGCCCCCAAAGGAAGCATCTCTTATAGGCTGGTCAGGGCAGCAAAAATATCTTTCTGTCATGTGCCCCCAGAGCCTACTAGTTACTGTGTTGGACTCTTGGGCTAAATCTTATTAATGCCAGAATCAAATGCTATTTAACAGGGTGTATAATATACAGGATATATATAACCTGATTTCTCCAAAAGGCAATGTACACATAGCCAGGGAAAAGGGTCAGTCATCAATGGCCTGGGTCTCTCATGATCGCTCCCTTCTTACAGGGCCTCCCACTCTCACCTAGAAAGTTAGATCTCTGGCTGACCATAAAAACTTTAGACCAGCCCGCGCCCATGGCTCACGCCTGTAATCCTAAGCTACTCAGGAGGCTGAGATCTGAGGGTCACAGTTCCAGGCCAGCAAAGTCTTCCCTCTCATTAACCACTCAAAAAATGGAAGTGGCACTGTGGCTCAAAGTGGTAGAGCCTTGAGCAAAAGAACTCAGGGACAGAGCCAAGGCCTTGATTTCAAGCCCAATGACCAATCAAATAACAAAGCAAACAAAACAAAACTTTAGACCACTCACTAAGGCAAAAAGAGTAAATCAAAATCAAATCCAGGACTCCTGACTCCACAGGGGATTCTTAGCAAACAGTCACCACTATGGCCACAGAGAGGAAACCTGGTGGAATTACAGCAATGGGGGGAGGGGTGCAGCTGAAGGCTAGCCAGGCACAGACCAAGGGTCACAGCCACGTGCACCCCAGCTCTATCCTCCCCACCTCCACCCTTTTGAACTTACGTCTTCAGGGGCGTTTTCTTCTTCTTGGCGGGCTTGTTCAGTCCGTCCCCGTCCATTCCATTGGCTTCCATGGCACTAGCTGGGATCTCAAAGGAGGCCGGGGATTTGGAAGGGGAGCCGGGGGTCTTAAAGGGGTCAAGGGACTCATCACAGGCGTCGGGGTCAAAGGTGTATGATTGTTGGGGCAGTTTGGGAGACTCCTGCATTTTTGAGGTGGAAGAGAAAGGGTTGAAATTGGGGTCATCCCACTTGTCGATGTCAAAGGTGTAGGTGCCTTTGGCAATGGGGATGTCGTTGGGGTCGGCGGGGGATCGCGTGGGTGAGGCGGGAGTGGTGTCAACTTTCTCGGGGGTCTTCTTCACCTTTGGCCTCCTTAGGGGCATCTTGACAACTGGCTTCTTGCCTAGCTTTTTGGTGGGAGGGGGGTTTTCCTGCTGGCTATCCTCAGAATAGTCAAACTCCAGCCTCACCGAGAGCCCTTTGGCTGGGGGGTCCTCCTGCTCCCCACTGTCCGATGGGGCCACCTCCCCGTCCTCGGGGGCCGTGGAAAGAGGCACCGTTTTCCTCCCAACAGGGGGTGAGTTCTGCACTCTGCCGCCGCCCGAGGCTGGGGGTCCCACGTCCTCCACAGTCTCTGGCTCTGGAGGACAGGTGGCCTGAGGCACGGTGGGGGGTTCTGGGGGCGTCTCCTCCAACACAGCGGATCCGGAAGCTTCTGCAGTGGATGGCTCCGTCTTTGACTCGGAGGCCGGGTGCTCCTCGCTGGGGATGGGGCTCTCCTCGGCCAGCTCTTGCTGGCTCTCCTTCACCGGCGGGGTTTCCGTGGGCTTCTTGGTGGTCTGCTTCTTTTTTAAGGAAGGTGGCCGTGGTTTTTTAGTTCGCTTAAGGGTACTGGAGGCGCTGCTGGACCCCGTGCTGCACACATCGGGGACGAGGGCCACGGCCTCGGGGCTGCCTGGGCAGGTGGCACCGTCAAAGTCGCCGGCTTGCAGGCTGAGTGAGCGGGACAGCGTGGACTTGGAGGGCGGCGTGGATTCGGTAGACTTCCTCCGCGTGCTCACCTTGCACTCCTGTCCCTTACAGTCTGAGGCGCAAGGCTCCGAGCTCTGCAAGTCATCTACCAGCTCGATGCTGTCAAAGTCCAGGTTGTAAGTCCCACTGCTGGCTATGGGCTTGTCTTCATCGAAGACGGCAGAGGAGGAGTGTGGAGGTCGGAAAGGGCTTCCTTCCACCGAGTCACCACGCGGGCCATCGGGGACCGTGACTGGCTCAGAAACGCATCCTGAGGAAAGAGAGACAAAGCCATCACTTGAAGATACTCAACATGTGGGAGCATTTGTCATCTGTACCAGATCTCCACCCTCCACAGAAGAGGCTGACCAACTCTAGGCCTCCGGCCCCCTAGGCTCAGCCACAGGTACCTGGCTTGGGTACAGACCTTGGTTCTATCTGCTATCAGACCCTGGGCAGATGAGGGCAGATCAAGGAGCAGCTCCAATGCCTCATTCAAAATACATTTACTAAGCCAGGATGATACCTGTAATCCTAGATACTCAGGAGGCTGAGATCTGAGCACTGTGGTTCACAAAGTCTACAGGATTCTCTCTCTAAAAATAGCCAGCAAAGTAACTGAACTGGAGCTATGGTCCAAGTGGTAAAACAACAGCCTAGCAAGCAAGCTGAAAAGAGTACAAGGCCTGGATAGGCTGGTACCAGCATTCAATCAATCAATAAGGCATTTAAAAATTGCCAAGTGCCTGATGCAGACTAGTGATCAGGTTGGGGAATCAACTATGAAACAAAGTAGAAACAGTCTCTGCCTTCCCAGAAGTCACATTCTTCAGAAAGAAATCAAAGAAGAAACAAGCATATGGTAACAGAGAGGTCCAGATGATAATAGACACTAAGGAGAAAAACAGAATCAGGATAGGTGAGCTGCAATCTTAGATAATACCACCATTTGGGTAAAGACCAGAAACAAAGTAGACATATGCCAGGAGTTTTGCTGAGGAGAAAGCATCCTACACAAAAGGAACGGCTAGTGTAAAGGGCCTAGGGCAGGAGTACACACACACCCTGGTCCCATGGTATATTACAGAAAATTTTTTAAGCCTGTGTGACTGAAGCAAGGGAGATGATCGAGAAAGAAAAACAGAATTAAGGCAAGTAAAGCATAGTACGCCTTTGATAGCTATTCGCTATTATCACAGCCACGACTGCTCTTCCTGAGAACCTGCCAGAGCCTTCACATGGCGTCTTCCAGGCAACTAAGCAAGACTGCGCTTGCCTCTCACCGCCCCTAGACATCACCTGGAACCTCTCCTGCCAGTCTTGCCCGCCTCGTCTTGCCTCTTGTCTAGTCTCACTCCTCTATCAGGCTTCCTCCAGGCCTTCCTGCCTCCTCAGCCACTGCCAACACGAAAGCTGCTTCTCTTTTCCCTACGCTGCACAAGCTTCAAATGTTGGCCCAATGATGCCCAATGATGCCCCACTCTGGCGTGGCCCTGGCCCTGGCGTGGCCACTTTGGGTTGTTTGTACTAGGTGGTACTTTGTATGCTCTTATGGGTGCCCAGCTGTTCCAAGCAGCCAAAGAACATGGTTTGCCAGAAAGCTGAAAACATGTCACTGGATAAAAGAGGGCAAAAAGGCCAGGCACTTGTGGCTCACTGGTGTAATCCTAGCTATTCTGGAGGCTGTGATCTGAGCATCACAGTTTGAAGCCAGCCCCAGCAAGAAAATCCATGACTACCAAAAAAAAAAAAAAAACAAGCTGGAAGTGGAGCTGGTTCAAGTGCTAGAGCATTAGCCTTGAGGGGAAAAAAATCTCAAGGACAGGAAGGCCAGGGATGCTGAGACCAGGGATGCTCTCAGTAGGCCTCTGCAGGTGGGAGGAGCCTCCACCCTTCCATCATTTCCAAAGCAAGGCCCACCACAGCCAACCTTCCCTCTGTCAAGCCTCAGAGGCCTTCAAATGTCAGCAGTTTTCTCTGCATCATCAACCATCAGCAGATATTTGGCTCAACCATCTGCTCATTGCTTTGGCCAGAAGAAATGTCCCCCTGCCCACTTAACATGTCTTTGCTATTTGGAACCGACACTCCCTAATGAAATCAGACAGTATCAAACCCACGTGTGCTGTGGTCTCTTCACCTCAGTCCTCGGGTCATTTTAGGATCGTCTGTTCTTCATCATGCAGAACGGGCCTGTTCAATGCAGCCTGCTTCAAGGCCTACTAGAGGCAGTAGCACCTCCCACTCCAGTGATGACCATCAAAAGCAACTCCAGACATTGCCACATGGGGGTGAGGAGACAGACGGTCCCTGGCGAGAGTGGCTACCTCACTGGTGTGGTTACTGAGCGAGTTGCCCTATAGGATCGGACCATGGAGGGCTGGGAGGAGCCCTTCACTGTGAGAGCTCACCGCCATGTACCACCCTGAGTATCTAAAAAGAGCAAATGTGGTCCAGCTGGGTCCTCAAAGACCACACAAACCTGCATGATCATTCATTCATACTTTCCACAAATAATCCTAGTCCTTCTGTGGCCGTTGGATAGGCCATGACCTCAGAGGCAATGCAGAAGAAGAACCGTTCATGTCACCAAGTCCTCCACCTTGTGCGCCTGCCAGAGAAGGTCTCAGTGAGGTGGACCTGGCCTGGAAAACAGCACCATAGACCCTGGCTCTCACTTCTGACTCAGTCCAAGACCAAGTCAGCTCCACAGCTCATTTTGTGAAATCCTGGTCCACTCAGGAGCCTCAGCCTGGGTGCCATCAACAGCACAACTGCTTCTCCAACTCTGGAGTCGCAGTTCTGCAGGCTCAGGCTCAAGATGGAGGTGTCAGCAGGTTTGGCTTCTCCTGAGGTTTCTCTTTGGCTGCTGGATGGGGCCTTTGCTGTCCTCAGATGACCTGGACTCTTCCTGGGCTGTGTCCATCACCAGCTGAGATGATCAAGGCTAGCATGCCCTGCCTGGGACTTCTCCTTGCATGGGGAACAGGGGGTCCTCGTGCCTGGCTGTAACCTATCAGCCTCACCTGCTCCAGACACCTGGACACAAGCAACACTCACATCATGAGCAGAGCAGAGCTGGGTGCTGGTAATCCCAGCCTGTAATCCCAGCGACTCAAGAGGTTGAGATCTGAGGATCATGGTGCAAAACCAGCCTGGGCAGGAAAGTCCATGAGACTCTTATCTCCAATAAACTACTCATAAAAAGGAAAACTGGAAGGGAAACTGTGGGAGAGCACTAGCCTTAAGCAAAAAAGCCCAAGGACAATGCCCAAGCCCTGAGTTCAAGCCCAGGATTGGCACACACACAGAAAAAAAAAAAAGGTGGTGGGAGAGCAGTTAGTCAAGGACTCAAGTACTGTGGTAGCAACATTTGGCCTACAATTCACCATGTGCTATAATCTGAATCTGTGTCTCCCCTAAAATTCGCATACTGGAATTCTCAATCCAAGGGGATGGAATGAGGGGTAAGACCTTTGGAGGCTGGGCAGAGCCCAACAGGGCAACAGGATTAGTGACTCTGTTGTAAATGAAGCCAAAGGGAGCCTGTCTGTCCCCTCCTCCATATAGGAACACAACAAGGTCCCACGGCCATGAGCCAGGTCCCCACCAGATGCCAAATCTGCAGGTGTGGATGGGTAAACTTCCTGCCTCCAGAACCTGAGCAATAAGTTTTCCTTGTCCTTAAACTACTCAGTCCACTAAGGGCTTTTGTTATAGCAGCTAGAATAGAAGAATCCAATGTGGAATCCTGAGCTATTTATCCAACCCTCTGAGGCTCAGCTGTAGATCAGGCAGTTTGTTTTTGTTTTTGTTTTTGTTTTGCCAGTCCTGGGCCTGGGCACTGTCCTGAGCTTCTTTTTGCTCAAGGCTAGTACTCTACCACTTGCACCACAGCACCACTTCCAGCCTTTTCTGTGTATGTGGTACTGGGGAATCGAACCCAGGGCTTCATGCCTGCTAGGCAAGCACTCTACCACTAAGCCACGTTCCCAGCCCAATCGGGCAGTCTTGTAAGGATAACGTGGGTGCACACACAGGTGCCCAGCCCAGGGCACAGGGAGTGCTGGGAAATAGCAGCATGGTCTTCCAGATCCTGCCCCAGTTTCCAGGGGCCAGAAAGGGCCCTGGCCTGGCAGAGCTCCAGGACAAACTGCCCAACACCAGGCTCCCTGTGCCTGTGACAAGCGCCAACACGTGCCTTCCTCAGAAGCCTCCCAGGAGACCAAGCAAGTGCCAGCATGTGCAGAAGCAGGCGTCTGTGGTGGGTCCAGACACACAGGAAGCTAGAGTCCAATGGGACAGGTGGGGGCAGGGAACAGGGGGCTCTAGTCACTTCCAAGGCAACAGCAGAGCCTTTCCCAAAGCTCAGCAGTCTTCATTCCCAGGGAAGAATGGTATTCCCAGGGGCCGTGCAAATGCTAGAATGAATTCACCTTCCTTCTCCCCACCATGCCAATCCCACTCCCCACTGGCTACTTCTGGCACCTAATAATCCTTTGCCCTGTCCTCTACCTTAGCTAACAGGCTGGCCAAACAGCACAAAGCTGCTCCCGTACACAGCTGAGCATGCACAAGCACAGTGACAACCCAGCACCGACGCAGAGCCAGCAGTAGACCAGGGGCTCAAATGCCACAGCCCGCATCACCTGATTGGAGGCAGGGAGACTGGAGCTTGCTGCCAGACTCCAGGAAAGGCCTGTAACCTCACAAGAAGGGGATCATGTATGTGTATGAGGATGACTGATTCACTCTCGCGTGCGCAGGAGGCAGAGCATGCAAAGGTCCTAGTTCAGACCTGACACAGGCAGGGGGGAGTAATGGGAGCTATTATTCAATCAGGTGACCGTTAAGTCCCTCTGGGGCCAGATTTGAGTTCTAACAGCATAGTCATTGTACAATAGCTAGTATTTTATTCAAAGACTCTGGGGGCCTGAGACCAGTCTCAAACCTGGTACCTGAGAGTTTGGCTCATTAGCTAGCACTCAACCAATTAAGTCACGTCTCCAACCTCACAGGTTGCAGGGAACTCTCAAGACTTCCTCTGCAGTTAAGGAAAGTGAGCCCCAATAACCTGAATGCTGGCCCACCCCCAGAAAAGGGGCAGGGCAAAGGGCACACCCTGTGTCTTGTCCTTCTGTCCTATGCAGCACAAAGATGCTGGTAGGACCCAGAGCACTGTGAGTTACTATTTTCATTTTTGTTTATTTAGGGTTTGCGTGTGCATGCATGTGTGTATGTGTGTGTGTGCACATGTGCGTGTGCGTGCATGCAGATACCAGGGCTTGAACTCAAGGCCTGGGTACTATCTCTTAGCTTTTTTGCTCAAGGCTGGAGTTCTACCACTTGAATCACAGCTCTACTTCCAATTTTTTGCTGCTTAAGTCAGAAATAAGATTCTTACATAGACTTTCCTGCCTGAGCTGGCTTTGAACGAACCCAATCCTTTGGAGTCAGCCTCCTGTGTAGCTGGGATTATAGGCATGAGCCACAGGGGCCTGATGAGTGGTTATTTTGTTTTTTCGTTTTTTTTTTTTTGTCGGTCGTGGGGCTTGAACTCTGGGCCTGAGCGCTGTCCCTCAGCTCTTCAGCTCAAGGCTAGCACTCTACCACTTGAGCTACAGCGCCACTTCCGGTTTTCTGGTGGTTTATTGGAGATAGGAGTCTCACGGTGGTCTCTCCTGCCCGGGCTGGCTTTGAACTGCGATCCTCAGATCTCAGCTTCCTGAGTAGCTAGGATTACAGGCGTGAGCCACCAGCGCCCGGCTAAGTTGTTATTTTGTAAAAAGAGGTTTCCTGAGCATGCCTTTCTACACAAAAGCCTGGCCTGAGATCTCACATAATTCCTTCAGCACCATTAGTAACATTCCAGGCACTTTCCAGAGGAAGAACAAACAAAAGCACTTCCTCTCTTGCCCTTTCTTCCTAGGGTTCTCAGAACAGTCCTCTTCTATGCAAGCAGCCCGGCCACACCTCAGGCTATTCTAGTACTTCATGGGTCTGCAGAATGGACCAGAAGACTGAAGGCAGTTTTCAACAAGACAGAAGACAGACCTTGTGAAGCCCAAGGCAGTGGGGCTTTGAGTAGACCCAATCTCAGATTCACAAGTACTCTTCACAAGTTCAGGTGCAATCCTCACAACCTTGTGGTAGTTTTCACTAAGTCCTGGTTCAAAGACTCCATGGGTGAAATGAAATCAAAGGTCCTAAGGGACTGTGACTCAGAATCAATTAACAACTCAATCCTCTGCCCCGTGGACTTATCCCTGAAGCCAATATAAAGCTCATACTTTGATTAACTACCATCCAAGAAAGAAGTGGTGGGTGGTGTATTTGTGTGTTCTTTAAGATTGAAGACTGTGGGGCTGGGAAGGTGGCTCAGCGGTAGAGTGCTTGCCTCGCATGCATGAGGCCCTGGGTTCAATTCCTCAGTACCAAATAAACAGGAAACACTGGAAGTGGCACTGTGGCTTAAGTGGTAGTGGACTAGGCTTGAGCTGAAGAGCTCAGGGACAGCTCCCAGGCCTAGAGTTCAAGCCCCATGTCCAACAACAACAATAAAAAGGAATGAAGACTGCTCTCTGCTTTGTTGAAGTTGAGCCTATGCAAAGACAGCAACAGAGAGAAATAGCAAACCATTCCCAGAATGACCTGACATTTGATGATGAACCCTAGAAAAGACCTTGGGGGGGGGTGCAGAAATGGTCTTCCCCTATATATTCCACAATCACCAAGATTACAAATGTTTATCAGTCACCAACTTTCCATTCAAAACTGTAAAAACAATATAGGAAGTCTGGCATGCCTGTAATCCTAGTTACTCAGGAGGCTGAGATCTGAGGATTGTGTTTCCTCCAGTTAATCTTACTTCCAATTAATTACCAAAACAAAAAGAAAGAAAGCTAGAAGTGGGGCTGTGGCTCAAATGTACATATACATATACACATACGTATGTGTATATACATACATACATACATACATACATACATACATATATATATATATATATATGCCCATTCCTCCCACTGACTGCTCCACTCCTCACCCTTCTGTTACTTCTAGCCAGGTGGGCTGTGGTCACCCAGCATACAGATCCAGTCCTGTCCTTAGTTCCCCCACTGGCACAGAGGAGAAGCTATGCTGGGACTGAGGGCCAGGTGGATCCTGTGACTCTACTGTGTGGTCCAGAGGGGTAGCTTCTGCAGGGCCAGAGCAGGAATCCTCTAAAGCCCAGCGCTGTCCAGCCTGCATGGCTGTGTTTCCCTTCCCTTCAAGGACTCAGTCCCATTCCATGGAGTAAAGAGGCACACACACAATAGGCTAGCCTGGTGGGCAGGGCAGAGGCCGGATGAGATCAGTTCCCACTCCCAGGTATCACCATATGCAAACATAACTAAATGTATTTCAACTCACATGGATGGAGGAAGGAGGAGGAAGGATGTAGGGAAGTGACAGGTGATCAGGTGACCTGGGAATCATGAGGGATGGCCAGTGGAGACTTGACTCTCCACTCTCTCCCCTTTCCCATTCAGCTATCCTTCTGAGACTGGAGGGGTTGTGGTTTTGTAATACAAGCACAGAGTCACAGAAGCTGTATAGAATCAACGTTCTCATGGGGACAAACAACCTAAAACCTTGCTAAAAAATTTCCGAGACACAGTGGCCCAGCCCTCAAACCCATCCAAGCCCATAGCTAACCAAGTGGATAAACTGCAAACCTCACAATACACAGCCCTATAGTACTTGCCCATCCACAGCTTCGTGAAGACCTGTGAAACACAAGCCAGTGCAAAGCCAAGAGGTCCCAGTGGCTGGGGCCGTGCACTGTCCCAAGAGCACACAGCCTCCTCCAGTCCTGCCCAGGGGTAGTCATGGCATGGTTCCCCAGGGCTCCTGGTTACCTGGTTCTTCCGGGGCTGGTGGTGTGCTGTCTTCGGGTTCTGGGATGACTTCAGGGGGCGGTGGGGGCGGGGCTGGTGGAGCTTTGACGGGGGTGGTTGACTCTGGGGTCTCAAACGCTTCTTCCGAGTCAGAGCTCCTGATGGAGAGAGGAAAGAGGCATGGGTTAGCCTGGACTCAGGGACCTTCCTGCTGAGCCACGTGTGGTCTTCTAACATGGAACCAGTTCACTACTCCAGCTTTCTGGTCAATTGTCCTGTTAAGGGACAGATGTGAGGCCAAGTCATCTCCCCTGATTCCCAAGGTAAATCAACACTGCTTGTGCACAAACAGTGTAGTCTTTGAACTCAGTTCACACACTTCTCACCTTAGTGGCAAATACCCAGTGAGCTTCAGCACCCACCATCGGGCATAGATGTCCTCGACCAGATACGGTGTGCATGTCCGAGGTTGGGGTTCCAACCCACTCCTGAAACCCCTCCTTACAAACTCAATTTCCATTTTCCCTCTCCCCATCCTACCCCATCCGCATCTCTACTCCCCTGCTTTCCCAGACCTTATAACTTCTGGGTATATTTATTCACTTTCTAACCACATTTTTCTTTTTCCCCAGTGGGCCACACTGGCCTCTTGTCTGTCTCAGTATCACGCAGGAGATCATGAATGAGCCTGGTTGAATGAATCAACGAAGATGCCAGACCAAGCCACAAAGCATAGCTGACTGACAACGCTGGCAGGGTGGAGTCAGACCTTGGTGTATAATAAAATCTATGCCCAAGAAAAATTCCTCACCCAGTGACTTGGTCCAACAGTTCCCAAAGGTAAACACCTTCTCAATAGCAAAAGGGGAAGCCAGGGGCTCAAGCATGACCATGGGCTCAAGAAAGCCTTGAAGATGACCTTCCTTTTCTGCTTCCCTGGGCCGACTGATGTTAGGCCAGAAGGACAAGATGAAGGCAGCCCAGTCACTGGGCCAGCATGCCACCTGCAGGACAAAAGGCCACTGCTCACGGGATCCTGGAGCCCACCTGGCCAGGGCCCAACCTCCGTGTAAGGACAGCAGGTGCAGAAGCAGGGGCAACAGGCCAATTCTCATCTCCGAGGAATCTGAACAGAACCAGACACTGGTGATTCTTTTGCAACAAGGAGGTGAACTATCAAGATGGCGGACATTTAGGATTACAAAGCAGCATAAGCCACCCCAATGGGCGAATGGGACAAAGAAGTATAATCAGAGGGTAACAGAGCACGTGAGACAGAACAGAACAGGACAGGACTGGATGTACTGGGCCACGCCCCCAACACCAGGCTCACACTGCTGAACTCCCCTAGAGGCAAAGGACCAGTGAGCTCACTCTAGGTCGCCACCTTCTAAAGGCCAGAAGCAGAGGGCAGAGCACCAGGAACCAACCAATCCCAGCACTGTCCGTCAGAACGAGAGTAAAGGAACATTTGGTGAGTTCCCTTTAGAAAACCTCCATCAATATTGCTTTTCTAAGTTACTGAGGGTCATTTGTTTCATGAGTGCCAATGATTTTTTTTCCCCATCAGCCCTTCAAGGACTTTGGCACCTTCTGCCAGTCACCAAACCCTCCAGAGACCCCAAGAGACCAAGAGAAAAACCAGAGCTGCTTTCGACAGGTCCAGTGAGCCAGGGTCAGCTCAGCAGTAAATTTCACAGTAAATACTTAATGCATGCAGCCAGCCACTGACTTCTCATACACACACTGACGGGCTTAGCACTCATCTGTGGGCAGAACTTAAGAACCATCCATGCTTGGACCTCAGTCTAGTCTAGGTAGAAATGTCTGTTTAGAGGTATAAAAAAAAAAAAATACAAATAGGGGCTGGGCACCTATGGCTTATGGCGCTAATACTAGCTACTCAGGAGGCTAAGAACTGGAAGATCAAGGGTCAAAGTCAGCCTGGGCAGAAAAGTCCACAAGAGTCTATCTGGAAAATGATAACCAAAAGCCAGGCTGAGTGGAGCACCAATGGCTTGTGCCTGTAATCCTAGTTACTCAGGAGGCTGAGATCTGAAGAATCAGTTAACCCAACACAAATCTCTGAGACTCTGATCTTCAATTAACTAGCAAAAAGCCAGAAGTAGAACTGTGGCTCAAGTGCCAGTGTTGAGTGAAAAGGCTAAACAGGAGCAACGGGGACTATGTTCAAGTACTAGTACAAGTACCAAAATTTAAAAAAAAAAAAAAAAAAAAAAAAAAAAGAAACAGGGCCTAGAGCTGGGAGTTCTACGCCTGTAATCCTAGCTACTTCAGAGGCTGAGAGCTGAGGATTGCTGTTCAAAGCCAGCCCAGGCAGAGAAAGCAGAGCTGTAGCTCAGGTGATAGAGTACCAGCTTTGAGTAAAACAGCTCCAGGACAGCATCCAGGCCCTGAGCTCAAGCCACAGGACTTGCACAGAGAAAAAAAAAAAAAAAGAAAGAAAGAAAAGAGACTGAAGGTGTAGTTCAAGTGTTAGAACATCATCCAAGCAAGTAAGCCAAGTGTATAAGGTCCTGAGATCACACCCCAATACCTCAAACAAGCAAAACCTCACAGAGAGGTAGTATGACAGAGAAGAGAGGTAATGCTTCAGATCACCTTGGTGGGCCCAGGTGCAGCCTTGGGAATGAATAAGCTTCCTCAGCCGGCTCCACACGCTTCAAGGACCAGTGTTGACAAGACACACAAAGCCAACTTGCCTCTTCCCACAACTTGTTTGTGGGGCCAGAAGACTGGAGTCCTCATTGGTGCTCACTGCCATCCACATCCACTGGACCCATTCCACAGGGAACACAACGGCCAGGAGCCCAAGGCCATCTCTGCCGAAGAGCAGCTTCAGTCCTCCAAACTCCCAGCCCTAATACTGCTGCCAGCACCCCTGCCCCACCAGCCACAGATGCAGTGAGGTTCGCCAGCATCCAGACACCACAGGTTGCCCACTGAAGCCCAGATGCAGAGCGAGGGACCTAGCGCCCATCCCTCGCTTCTGCATGCCTGGGCACTGGAGGCTCCAAAGCACAAAGGGCCCTACTCCTGCTCACTGGCGCAGACGATAGAGAGGGCCAGATGCGCTGAGGTCTTAGCGGCTGACTTCCAATGAGGTCTCTGCTAGCACAGCTGCCCGTCTGCACACCCGCTCAGAGGGATCACCATCTACCCCAGCCAGTGTGCAAATCAGCAGGGCACAGTACCCCAAGCCCCTGTGTGCTTCCTGTTTACTGTCAACTGCTCTTAACACATGCAGGGACACCAGGGATCACCAGAGCAGCATCCACTTACGGTGCTGCTGGTCTTGTTGTCGCATATCTTCTATGCCTTTCCCAGAAACAGAGGGAGTTAATTAGAGGCGGCAAATAGCAGCCGTGTAAATTAGCTCTCTTTTCCCCATTCTGTTTCCCAGGCGCTCAAAGGCATTTCCAGGAGCAAGGATCCCTGCAGTTCATCAAGTCTGTCCTAAAAAACCAAGCAGCATTTTGGACTTCCAAAGCAATAACGCAAGTTCCATATATTATGTGATTCTTTTTCTAGTAGAGGAAATAAAAATGTACAAAGCTATTGTTCAGGTTGCATGTACATGAAAAAGGGAAAAATAATGCTCTGGTTTCTCTTCATATTGTATACATCTTTTGCCTTCTACTAAAAATGAAAATAAAAATAAATTTTAAAGTGGGTGGTGATGACTCACACTTGTAATCCTAGCTACTCAGAAGGCTGAGATCTGAGAATCCTAGTTTAAGGAAAATCTGTGAGATTCATCTTCAACTAACCAGCAAAAGGCCAGAAGTAGAGGCGTGTGGCTCAACAGGTAGAGTGCCAGACTTGTGTGAAAAAGCCAAGTGGGAACATGAGACCCTGAGTTCAAGCCCTAGTACTGGCTGGCACCTACCCATAGGCAGGAAGGGAGGGAGGGGAGGGGAGGGGAGGGGAGGGGAGGGGAGGGAAGGTGAGGGGAGGGGAGGGAAGGGGAGGGGAGAGGAGGGGAGGGGAGGAAGAAAACACAACTCTAGTTCTTAGCATGAAAAACTTAACAGCTAGCCTCGCTAAATGTTATATAATGTGACAAGTGCTGCATTAAGCTCTCTTGCTGGTACTGGGGCTTGAACTCAGGGCCTGAGCACTGTCTCTTAATGTGTATGTGCGTGCGTGTGTGTGCGTGTGTGTATGTTGGACCTGGTGCCTGAACTCAGGTCCTGGGTTCTCTCCCTGAGCTTTTTTGCTCTACAACTTTGTGCCGCAACTCTATTCCAGGTTTTTTTCTGAGAAGTTTGCTGGCAATAAGAGTCTCATGGCCTTTTTGCCTGGGCTGGCTTCAAACCCCAATCCTTAGCTCTCAGCCTCTGAGTAGGGAAGATTACAGGCATGAACCACGAGTGCCTGGCTGTCCCTTAGCTTTTCAACTCAAGACTGGCAATCTACCACTTGAGTCATACCTCCACTTCTGGCTTTTTGCTGGTTAACTGGAGATGAGTCATAGACTTTTCTGCCTGGGCTGGCTTTGAACTGAGCTCCTCAGAGCCCAGCCTCCTGATTAGCCACTACCCAGCCTGCTGGAGAGTGGGTCTATTTTATAGATAAGATTACTAGGGCTCAGAGAGGCAAACAACTTTGCCAGAGGCTGCGTAGTCAGTAAACAGTGCTGAAATCCAAAGCTGCTGGTCTCTGAAATCTGCGCCCTTCTCACTACATCTGTGGCTCTCTGATATTTCAGCAGCACTATGCATCATGTCTTTTATCATAAAAAGTCTATCACGATTAATAATTAAGCTGTTTGGATCATCTTGAAAATTTGACATGGGGAACAGGGAGGCCAAAGGCAGCCATTATCTATCTAGAAGATTTCACTCCTGGTTGCATGACTTTAGGAAAAGTCCTAGTGGGTACCAACAATAGTAACTACCAACAGCCCTTGGTTTTTAACAGCAGGTCCTGTGGTGATGAGATTTTCTTCACCTAGGCAGATGGGCGGGAGAACCACCTCACCACCTAAACCAATTAATCTATCAGCACAAGCAGCACAGGGTAATAGCCAAAGCACAGCATGGCGTGTGCAGACGGGAGGAAAGATGGCAGTGAGTGTCGCCAAGCGTGGACAGACCGTGTGGGCCATGGAAACTCAAGCCCACAGGGCCTCCCTCCCCCCCGCCTTCCCATCCCGGCTGTGTTCATGTAATATAAAAACAGTGCTCGTGTATTTCCTTGACTTTCAGAGGATTTTTTTTAATAAAGCTCTGGGGTTCAAAAAAGCCCAGTCTGAAATGCTCTGCTCCACCCAAGGCTGGGTTCAGTCTCTTGTCAGTGCCATGCTGGGTCAAATCAGGCTGTGGAAACAAATTGAGAGCCAGGAAGCAGGAAAAATGAAGAATGGTGAAGTCGGCAGCCACATGTGCACACCCTATACAAACATCTGTATACCTATTAAACACGGATGTATCTGAGAATACATGTGTGTGCATAAAAGTAAAACGTGGCCATCTTTTAATAAAGAGGTACTATAAGTATAGTTTTCAATGCATCTTTAAATGGTTCAATTTTGCTCATGTTTTACTGGAGGCAATTCAAAGGCTCGAAATAATCAATTGCAGAGACCATGTAATCTTACAACTTTGAAACTAGAAACATTATTCCATTCCCCTCCCCTCTCCAATACCAGGGCTTGAACTCAGGTCCTGGGCACTATTCCTTAGATTTTCTTTTTTTGTTCAAGGCTAGTGTTCTACCTCTTGAACCACAGATCCATTTCCGGCTTCTGGGTGGTTAATTAGAGAGAAGAGTCTCATATCTCACAGACTTTGCTGCCCGGGCTAGCTTCACACCATGATCCTCAGCTCTCAGCCTTCTGAGTAGCTAGCATTGCAGACTTGAGCCAGCAGCAGCAGCTCTTCCACCTTTTTAAACAGGTGAGGAAACAGGACCAGAGAGCAGAAGTGGTTTGTCCCCAGTCACCAGCCTATTCATGGGAGCCATAGCTAAAAATATTCCTTAGAACTGGGCCTGCCTTCATTAAGCAGTGCCTCTAGATTAGAGCCTTGGTTCTGCTTGCAACTCCCACCTGGAAGTCTAAAGTTACCCATACTTGAATGCTGCCTGATTATTAATTTGTTCTTAAGCATGGCTGAAGAGGAAAGGAGTATCTATTGCATATCTATTCTAGATACATTTCTCAGCATAGCACTTCACGTTTCTCCAAAAAGGAAAGTATCCTAGAACTGGGCCACCCACCCAAAGTGAAAGCACATGCCAGAGACAAGGGCTTCATGATCTAAGCCCCACACGCAGCACTCCATGCAGAAAACCCTGAGCACCAAGTCCGCACGAGCTGCACGAGGTCAGACCCCAGCGCCCTTTCTGCTCCCCCCCCATTTCCCCCCCACCTGCTTCCTTCCCCTTAAAGACCAAGTGAAGGTAAGGGCCAACACTTTGGCTAAATATCTTGCTGTGGAACAGCCGATATCATCCAGGCCCAGAGAGCATCTGCCATTCCTGGAGAGAGAGAAAAAAATCTTCTGGAAACAAAACTAGGCTTTCAGCAGCTCAGACAGTCTCATTCATCCCCATCTCCTGCGAGTAAGGGTTGGATGGATTTGTAAATAAGTGGGTATTTTTGAAACGGCTGCATACTAGATTCTATTCATCAAAATATTCCACTGAACGACAACTGTAGACAGCCCTGTCAACAGAAGTTGTCCCGGCCAACACACACACACACACACACACACACACACACACACACACACACACACACACACACACACACACACACACACACACACACACACACACACACACACACACACGACTGACAAGTTTTAAGGGCTGACTGAAAGGGTCTTTCACTTTAATTTGCTTATCCTGGAAGTAGTCAAATAACTTGCCCTGTGGAATCGCTCCTTAATGGGCAGGGAAAGGAAGATTTCTTAACACCATCAAATGTCACCATCAGGTGACAGAGAAGTAGCTGGTTAAGAGCTGTCCTCCGTGAAAATGAAGCCAGCTCTGAAAAGCCAGACTGCTAGAATCTTCCAAGCTGACACTTATGGTCACCTAGGAAAACCCAATGCAAATGACAGCCTATTTACCTCCCTGTACCTGGTATCTATTGAAATGATTTTCAGGTGTATGTATCTATCATTCAGTAGATATACTGAAATGTTATCAGGGTTCAAAGGGGCCAAGAGGAAGAGTACGGAGAAATCAAGGGTCCACAGTGCAGTTAGACCCAGTTGTAGACTGAATATGGCTGTAAGAAACAAGAGTTAATTCTGAATAACTAAAGCAAAAGTGGAAATTTGTTGTAAGGTTGTGAAGGCTGGGGCCCTGTTTGCGAAGAGTTCGCTTATTTAGCCATGCTTTAAATTCTAAAGAAAGCTGGGTGTTAGTGGTTCATGTCTGCAATCCTAGTATTCAAAAGGCTGAGATCTGAGGATCACAGTTGGAAGCTAGCCAGGGGAACCAAGTCCATGAAATTCCAATTAATCATCAAAAAGCCAGAAATGGATGTGACTCAAGTGGTAGAGTGCTAGTCTTGAGTAAAACACCTAAGCAAGAGTGCCAGGCCTTGAGTTCAAGTCCCAGTACTGGCATGAATTCATTCACTCATTTATCCATTCCATGGAGGGAGTATCCGATCAGACCATTCAGGTCATATGCCCATGATTTAGCTACTAGTGGACAGGAAACCTTAAAACCGATGTGCAGACAGGGCTTCTAAAAAGACAAGTCTGAAGCCAAGCACTGGTGGCTCACACCTGTAATCGTAATTACTGAAGTTGCTGAGATCTGAGGATTGAGGTTTGGAGCTAACAAGGATTGTGGTTTGAAGTCAGCTTGAGCAGGAAAGTCTATGAGACTCTATCTCCAATTAATCACTAAAAACTGGAAGTGGAGCTGGGTGCTGGTGGCTCATGCCTGTAATCCTAGGTACTCAGGAGGCTGAGACCTGCAGATCATGGTTCAAAGCCAGCCTGGGCAGGAAACTGGGTGAGACTTATCTCCAATTAACCACCAGGCAACCAGAAGTGGAGCTGTGGCTCAAGTGGTAGAGCACTCACCTTGAACTGAAGAGTTCAGGGACAGTGCCCAGGCCCAAAGTTCAAGACCCATGACTGACAAAAAAATAAAACAAAACAAAAAAACAACTAAAAACCCTGGAAGTGGAGCTGTGACTCAAGCAGTGCTAGCTATGAGTGAAAACAGCTCAGGGACAGTGCTCAGGCCCCAAGTCCTAGGAATGACAGGAATGTAGCTTTTCCCCTACACATAGCAAGGCAGGCACATGCATCAGGCAACCATGACCACCAGGCCTGCAAGGGCTCTAGACCTCTGGGGTCAGCCACATCACCTCTGCAGGCTGAGGTCAGCCCCCAAATTCCAGTGCTGTCACTGACTGACATCCTTGAGAGAAAAAGGAGATGGCTGGTCTCAAAGCAGCCTCCCCACCCCCCCAAGGGCAGCAGTGGGGTTTCAGATCCAGCCTTTATATCTATGGCGTCTTCATCTGTGTCTCTCAATCTGTCTGTTTCTAAGGTCTTCATGTCTGAAGCATTTGTCTCCAACCCCTCCTACTTGATCCCCTCCCTGTAAATCTAAGAGACTCTTTTCTCCAATTAGCCAGCAAAAAAGCTGGAAGTGGAGCTGTGGCTCAAGTGGTGGAGTACCAACCTTGAGGAAAACAGCTGAGGGAGTGTGCAAGGCCTTGAGTTCAAGTTCTACTAGCAACACACACACAAAAACAAGAAATTAGTGAAATGTTCACAATTTAGAAAGTTTTAAAAGCCCATTTTCTACAAGTCTGTGAACAATGCCTTTTCACAATGGTATTTTTTTCTTTTCATCAATCATGGGACTTAAACTTTGGGCCTGGGCACTGTCCTGGAACTCTTCAGCTCAAAGCAAGCACTCTACCACTTGAGCCACAGCGCCACTTCCAGTTATCTGGTAGTTAACTGGAGGTAAGAGTCTCTTGGACTTTCCTGCCTGGACTGGCTTTGAACCGCAATCCTCAGATCTCAGCCTCCTGAGTAGCTAGAATTACAGGTGTGAGCCACCTGCACTGGGTCACAATGCTCTTAATCCTTTGCCCTCTCCCTTCCCTTATGTGGTAGGAAGGAAGTGCAGGAGGGCTGGAGGCATGGCTCAATTGGTAGAGCACTAGCCAATGAGCAAAAGCATGAGGTACCAAGTCTGAGTCCCAGTTTGAGACCAAAAAGAAAGAAAAGAAAGAAAGAAAAAAAGGAAAAAAGAAAAGGAAGTGTGGGGCTTGCACACAGGTAAACAGCACATTTACAGTTGCAGCTCACACTTCCTGCTCAGTGCCTCGAAGCGCACTTTTCTCTCAGACACTGTATGCTATGGAGTGTTAGAGGACTTTCACCCTGTTCTCTCACAGGAAGGTGAACTCGGTCTTCCTGCAAACTCTGAAGTCTAAATGAAAGCATCTTCTTGGCCCATAGCATGTGAAATTACATGGTCCTCACAACTTGTACAAGACGAAAGCACAATATCCATTGAAGATTAAACGGAACACCAACAAATCCAAGTTCCAAGTTCATACTCTAAGTCTGGACAGACTGCTAACAGCCCAGGACCTGTTTTCTGGTCTGAGCCAAGGATGGAAGGTACAGGTGACAGCCTGTGGTTAACTGCCCCTGCAGAGCCCCTCACGCACCGCTAGGCCTTTAGAGAGAATTTACCTACTCAGGAAAGCCCTCAAAGTGTTAAAATCCTATCATCAAAATCACGGAATCCTTCCCCCCAACCAACCAGAGAAACCAGAGTCATGCTCCAATTTCCTTTAACCGCCCCCTCCAGCAGGAGAGCCCGGTGCCAATGATTCATGAGATTAGAGCACGTGCAAACACACACACATATACACACACTGCTGAAACAGCTGTGGGCGAGGAAATGCAAAAGTAAGCAGTAAAAAAAAAAAAGTCACTCGAATATTTACTGAATTAATTCCCAGCCACTCTAAGAAGAACTGTAATCTTGCCAGACAGAAAAGTGCAGATAAGTCTGTAGTGGGCTCCATGAAGTGCTGGGGGTCCTCCTTCTTGCAGTCTCAAAAGTTGAACCCCAGTAAAGCACACAAAGGCACGAAGGTGGTTCTATGGGCCAAGAGCCTTGAGGCCAAGGAGGCTGGGGGTGCCACTTCGGAGAACGAGGACAGGGAGGAAACCTGAGAGCTGGGCAGTGATGGCAATGCCCTGGGTCCTTGTTTGGACACAAATCAGGGACCCACCAGAGGACCTGACCCTAAGGAAGGAGTCACCCGAGCTAGAATTTTCTCTTTTTATTATACCGTGTGTGTGTGTGTGTGTGTGTGTGTGAGAGAGAGAGAGAGAGAGAGAGAGAGAGAGAGAGAGTGA
Source organism: Dipodomys merriami (assembly GCF_024711535.1). NCBI lineage: Eukaryota > Metazoa > Chordata > Mammalia > Rodentia > Heteromyidae > Dipodomys > Dipodomys merriami. The sequence continues at coordinate 12,384,433 of NW_027205048.1, read as the reverse complement.
GTACTGGGGCTTGAACTCAGGACATGAGAGTGGTCTCTGAGTTTTTTCATTCAAGGCTAGCACTCTACCACTTGAGTTACACCGCTACTTCTGGCTTTTGGGTAGTTAACTGGAGATAAGAGACTTTCCTGCCCAGGTTGACTTCATATTATGATCCTTAGCTAGGTTTACAGGATGAGCAGTTAGAGGCCATTTTTACCATGGCTATCTGACTGCTCTAAGAAACAGTAGCAGGACAAGAGTGGACTCTGGTTATGAGTTCAGAGGGAAGAGGATGATGCCTGAGAATGGTAGCCACGGAGAGAATGCAGAAGTGGCTGGACCTCAGACACTGGTGGGAGGTAATGGCAGCGAGCGTCCAGGGGTGAGCAGTGAGCCCACGGTTGTGCTTTGGAAAAGTTTTAGTAAAATAAACATTTATTTTTATTTGCATCATCAGCAATGAAAAGAAGAAAATGCTTCTCATCACACAAGAGATTCAGAAGCTGCTACAGATCTATTGACAAAACAGCAACAACAACAACAAAAATCAGAGCTATAATCAGTGGCTTGAATACGACCAAGCCCATCTTGGATTTCAGTCCCATATAACACAACTCAAGGAACAGATGTAACTTCTCACATCAAACAAGTACTGTCTCAAGGTTCAGGGTTTCATGGCAATCACCCAACTAAGTCAAAATACACCCTTGGGGCTGACCTTTCCAACAACTACTCAGTTGGTATGATCAAACAAGTACAGATGTAACAGTAGTCACCTGATTATTTCTCTCCATCGTGCCTCTCAGCCCTGTGACTTATGAACAGGTTCCAGCTTTCTGTATGTCTGACAAAAGGTCAAAGGCCAGTTCTGTACTTTGTGTTCTCAAATCTCTTCAACCAAAGACTCAAAGTTACCTCTCCTGCTGTTTAGTTCTGGTTGGTTTCAGCAGGAGTTTTAATGTACATTCCGTTGAACAATGAGGACTGGCTGATAATTCACCATAGGATGTATTGATTGATCATCAGAAATAAGAAAAGGAAACTACTCAGGGGGCCGAGATGGGAAAATCACAGTTCTAGGCTAGCCCAGGTGAAAATAATAATGATGATGATGATGATGATGATGATGAAAATAATAATAATAAAGCTAGTAAGACTATCTCAAAAAATCATCAACACAACAATCTGAGCTGGGTACCAGTGGATCACATCTGTAATCCTAGCCTCTCCAGAGGCCAAGATCTGAGGATCACAGTTCAATCCTCAGGCAGAAAAGTCTGTAAGACTCTTATCTCCAGTCAACTACCAAAAAGTGAAATGTAAGCTAGGCACTGGTGGTTCACACCTGTAATCCTAGCTACTCAGGAGGCAGAGATCTGAGGATCGAGGTTTGAAGCCATTTTGTACAGCAAAGTCCATGAGACTCTTATTTCCAACAAATGACTCAGAAAAAGACAGAAGTGGTGCTGTGGCTCAAGTGGTAGAGCACCAGCCTTAAGCGTAAAATCTAAGGGACAGCTTCCGGAACCTGAGTTCAAGCTCTGGTAGCAGTACATGTGTGTACATGTACGAGTGCGCGCGCACACGCACACACACACACACACACACACACACACACACACACACACACACACACACACACACACGACAAAGACAGCTCTCAGTTCTAAAAAACTGAGAAGCTGGGCTGTCCAGTCCTCTTACGTCGTCACAAATGTAGGAACTGCAAATGAATGTTCAATAATGCTCAGCAAGGCAAGGAATCAAAGGCAGGCTTTTTTCCTTATCTTTGTCCCTGAACACAAACCCAAATCCAACCCTAGGACCTGCCTCTGCACTCCACCCAAGACTCCTCCTCCTCACCACTGTCAAGCTGCAGCCTGCCACGTCTTCCTGTGTGCCCAGCCCAGCCTCACCCAATGCCGCCTGTCCTATATCAGCTCTCCAGGCCCTTCAAGGCTGAGTCTTGCCCCCTTTCTGGCCCAGGAAGGGCTTCCCTAGACTCTGTAAGAAACATTACTTCCTCCATGCAGCCCTCCCATCCTGCTCTCTCTTTCTCTTGGACCCTCACTGGGTGCTGAAGACCCCATGATGTCTATATCCTATATGCACAGCCCATGTCTGGTGGCAGCCTCCCCAATTTCCCCCACCGCTAGACCACATGCTCTCTGCCTGCCAGGCCACTCTCCTATGCCCCTTGCTCCCCACCGGCCAAGGGGCACAGGTCTGGCCTTAATTCTTCATCAGTAACCACCACTTGGCCACCAGGCCTTTTCTCAAGTGTCTGTTTCAATTACATTTCAATTACATTTTCCCAATGCTGGGGTTGGCAGCAAGATTTCCCAGAGCCTCTGAGACATGGGCAACTTAAACCATCATCAGAAAACCCAGAAACCCCCGCACCTTTCATTCTCCTCTACCCGCCATATCAGTCAGTTAGTCCTGAATCTTGAAGGTACAGTCCTATTTTGGAGAGAGGAACGAGAAACAGAATCCACAAAGCCAGCCTGGGCAGGAAATTCTATGAGACGCTTATCTCTAATTTACCAGCAAAAAAACCCAGCAAAAACAAACCAAAAAAAGCCATGTGACAGTGCCCAGGCCCTGAGTTCAAGCCCCAGGACCAAAAGCAAACAAACAAAACATGGGCTTCTGTTGTTGCTATTATTGTTGTGTTTGTTTTTCTTCTGAGGGTGTACAGACGGGTGCAGAAGGAAGGAAGAGTGAACAAAAGCAATCATGCTCTTCAGTATACTCTATGTAGAAAATGACCGATGTAGCTTGTGGGCAGGGATGAGAGGAGGAAACTGGGGGAAAGTAAAGGAAGGGGAGATATTGTCCAAAACAATGAACCGTACTCATTATCTGACTTATGAAATGGTAGCCCCTCTGTACAGCACCTTAATAACAATAAAAGTATTTTTGAAACCCAAGTAATATCCAGGAAATGAGTACATACTCCGGGTCTAGATTAGGAAACGTATTATGTAAGCCCACATGTAAACACTTCCTACATGCATTCTTCTCCCCATCCCCAAATACAAGGGTGCAGCCTCTGCCCTCCGCCTTACCTGTTGGGGTTCTTAGGTAGTGGTGAGGAAAAAGGGGGCCTCATTCCATTTCATTGACATCACAACTGGAGCCTATGGCTCCCAGCAGCCTCTACTCTTCCTCTTGCTCTTCCGTCTCTCCCTCTGCCCCAACAGATGCTGTTCTGAGTGACTCCCCAGCAGCCACGCACCCCAGGAAAACATCTTAGAGCCACTCATGAAAGGAAATGCACAGTGGAGGCAGGACCTCCCTGTGTGCAGATGTTTTGCCTAAAGTGAAGCCAGCTTCCCCCACTCTCTTCCTGGAGGGAAAATACTTCCAGACCCCTCCAGAAGCCTCCTTTTAATGTAGAACAAGGAATAATTAGCAACATCCATTGGGGCTCCTGTGAATGGTCGGGTGGGGGGCCGCCCTTGATGCTGTGGCTTCTGCAGTGGCAGACTCTGGGTCTGGTCCACATTGAAGGAGATGCTGCTTCCACTGGCTTGTAACAGAATCCATGGCTTCCCCTGGGCTGGCCAGCAGCGGACTGTGCGCCGTTGCCCCTGTGGCATTTTCTCCTCCAGCAGTGAACCAAGAACAGCCCAGGAACACTGGCTACACCAAGCTGCCACTTAACACCAACAGCCTGAAGTAACCACGGGCCAGTGTGAAGACCCTGTCCTTGTGTCTGACTGTATTCCAGTTCAGCTCTGAGCCTCCGCTAGAACTTGGGGTATTTAAACTCAGTCTCAACAGACACAATACTGAAAGGCCACTGTTTGGTTGAACACCTCTGGGCTTGCTGGGGCTCTGGAGAGCTGGCCTTTCCCTGAAGAGTTCTCACTTAGGGGGAGCAGTCTACACCCAATTCCTTAGATTTGCCCTCCAGAACATTACTGAGTCACAAGAAAAAGGTCCCTTAGGACAAAGACAAGTAAGACTCAAGGGAGGACCAGACCTAATGCCCATTATTATCCCCTCCTACATTTCACTGCCTAGGGAGGATACCTCTGCTTGCTGGGCTCTGTGTGTGTGTGTGTGTGTGTGTGTGTGTGTGTGTGTGTGTGTGTGTGTGTGTGTGTGTGTGTGTGTGTGTGTGTGTGTGTGTGTGTGTGTGTGTGTGTGTGTGTGTGTGTGCGCGCGTGCGTGTATGCTGATCCTAGGCACTGTCCCTGAGCTTTTTTGCTCAAGGCTGGCACTCTACCACTTGAGCCACAGCTCTATTGCTGGCTTTCTGCTAGTTAATTGGAGATAAGAATCTCAGGGACTTTCTTGTCCAGGGCTGGCGTCCAACCATGATCTTCAGATCTCAGCCTTCAAAGTAGGATGAGAGGTGTGAGCCACTGGTACCCAGCCAATACTCTTAAGTTTGCCAAGTGATACAGTCCATCTATAATACACACACACACACACCACCACCACCACCACCACCACCACCACCACCACCACCACCACCACCACCATTACCATAGCACACATTTGTGTGTATATGTATATGTTTAGCAGACTGCAAGTTAAACAATTAAAAGGACTCCCTGTAACCCCAGCCACACAGTAGGCACAGACAGAAGGTATCCTGACCTTAAGCCATCCTTGGCTTGAGACCCTACGTAAACAGTAACTAAAGCAAAAATGAGCTGAAGCCATGGCTCAACAGGTAGAGCACCCGCCTAGCAAACATAAGGCCCTGCATTTGAACCCTAGTACTACCAAAAGTTAATTAAAATAAAATGACTTGCTGACTCACACGGTAAGTAATGAGGGAGCCAAGGTGATGTTTCACAAATGATACGGTGTGCGATTAAAACAGTTTTGTGTCACAGAAAAGCCCTCTGCAGGGAAGGGGAGCCACCAGCGGCAGAGCGCTTGCCTGGCAGGCGCTGAGGTTCTCGGCTCCTTCTCCAGCAGCAGGAAACAACAAAAAGGAAAAGGTCCTCTCGGCCAAGATTTTGAGTTGCCATTTCTAAAGTTCTCGGATGTGGGAACTCCAGTATGTTTTGATAAGTCAGGCTGGGATGTCAACAAAAAGTGGGCTCGGCAGCTGGCCTGAGTTCTCAGCCCTGGGGACACAGGGCTGGTGTCCCCACTCCTCTCCATCCCCCAAACACTCCAATTCGCCCCAATACTCAGCTCCTGCGGTTTTCCCTGGTGGAAACTCTACCCACTTCCCTTTCAGAAGCAAGCAGGGGACGCCTTTCCCCCACTGCGATTCCCTGCACAGCAGCACCTTCCTGCAGCCCGGGAGTCCTTTCCCGTCTGAGGCTGAGGAGGTGGAACAAAGGCAAAATGAGGAGCTCACGGGGCCATGCCAGCCTCCGCCAGCCTCCTCCCAAGGCTCTGCGCGACCCACATGCCCGGGCTCCCCAGCCAGCAGCTTGTGCAGGTGAAGAAGATGAAGGCAGGGATGGAACAGAGATGCCCACCGACAGGAGGAGAGGCGAGGGGAAGAAGGGGAAAGAAGGCGGGGGGGGGGGGGGGGGGGGAGGGGAGGGGAGGAGAGGGGAGGGGAGGGGAGGGGAGGGGAGGGGAGGGAGAGAAAGGGAGTACAGCAGTCTGGAAGAGGAGTGCAGCAAGCTGAGAGCAAAATAATAGACATCTAAAAACAGCAAGCCAGGCTGGGAAGGTGGCTTAGTGGTAGAGTGCTTGCCTCGCATGCATGAAGCCCTGGGTTCGATTCCTCAGTTCCACATACACAGAAAAAGCCAGAAGTGGCACTGTGGTTCAAGGGGTAGAGCGTTAGCCTTGAGCAAAAGAAGCTCAGGAACAGAGCCCAAGGCCCTGAGTTCAAGCCTCAGGACTGGCAAAAAATAAATACAAATAAATACATAAATACAGCTCCAGGAACTGAAAGAAAAGGGGGAGAGGGGGGCGGGGCCTGCTGCTCCCTCAGAAACATGCCACATTCTTAAGACAGGTTCCCTTCCCTGTCCGGAGGGATGCCACGCTAAGGTGCAGAGCAGGCTGTGTTGAACTGTGGCGATGGGGCAGAACTGAGCCCAGGCCTCCTCACAGCTGATCAGCTGGAGAGCTGATGTGGTTATGATTCTTCTTGCTGGCAAGACACCCATCCATGCATCCGAGCACAGTCTCATTCACGAGCACCTACTGAACCCCACGTGCCGGGCGCTGGGCCAGGGGCTGGAGGCAGAAGTATAAACAAGTGGAAGGCCGTGCACTGCCCCCTCCTCGTTCTGGTGAGAACAGGGAAGTAAATGAAGTAATTACAAGTCAAGCTGAGGACGAGGAAGAACCTGGAACAGAGATTCACACAGACCTGCGGTGGCGGGTCCAGCAATCACATGCCACACATGGCTACAGCAATTTAAATGAACTGAAGTGCTTGGCTGCTGGGTTGCGCCGGTGGTTAAAGGCCACTGCTCTGACTGTGGATGACAGACCTTGCTGTCCTTGCAGATGTTCTGTTGGACATCATGGGAGAACAATGGCGGAAAAACACTGCCAAGATTCAGAGCTAGGGAAGGACCCAGCCAGAGCTGCATGGGGTGGAAGGCTTGCCCAGAGGGCCTTAGAGCAAGTGCAAAGGCTCTGAGGCAGGAGGACCTGTATAGTCCTTGATGTGCCAGGTGACTCGTGCCCCAGAAGAACAGATAAGGGGAACTCTGTAGACCATGCCAAGGTTTGGATTCTAGATGAAAAGCAATGGAAGGTGCACCCAGGATTTTAGCTAGGGAAGCCTCATGGGCTTAGGCTGTCCTGGGAAGAAGGGAAAGGTGGGGAAAGGAGAGAACGAGCCTTCACCTTCAGGTTCTGGTGTGACCCCCCAATCGCCAGCCACATGAGGCGATGGCGGAGGCTGAGGCAAGTCTGGCTGTGAGTCAATGCCAGTTTTTGTTTTCTGATTTTGTTTTGGCTGTGCTAGGGATCGAACTCAGGGTCTCACACATGCTAGGTAGGTGCTCTACCACTGATATACACTCCCTGTTTTTATCCTTGAGACAAGGAAGGTCATCAGTTTTACCTTTGGACACATTAATCCGAAGGTCTCCATGGGAAATAAATCCAAGAGAGAAAAGGTTAGAAACAAGAGCAGGAAAAGGAGGATTAGGGACATTATCAGCACATCTGTGGCCACGTAGAAAACATCAAGAAAGAGAACAAAGAAGATGCCTAGGCCAAAGGCTGGAGGATCTCTCCACTGATGGAAAGCCTGGGGGAAGACATGGGCCTGATCCCGGCACTAACCATCTCTATGACCCGGGGCCAACAAAATATAACCTCTGACCTGTCTTTGTCAATAAAGTTTTATTGGAGCATTAATGTACACATTATCTATAGTAGTGTTTGTGCTGTAATAGCAGAGCTGATAGCCACCACGCCTACAATCTTTACCCTTCGTAGAAGCAGTTTGCGGACCTGGCGATTTAAACCATCCAGAGACTCCGTTTCCTGACCTGTAAAATCCATCCACCTCACAGGATTAATGGATGTAATATTTCTATAACGGAAACAAGGCTGGCAGGCAACAGCAGTGCAAAAAAGTTTCGCTGAGTCTGGGTCTGCCGGGCAAGGCTGAGGAAAAAGGGCTTTAAACTCCTGGCGGCAAGGCTGCAAGCACAGCTCTGCTTCCACATTTGCCAGCTGTCAACGGCACCCACCTGCTCTCCAGAAACAACTGCTAAGGAGAGTTTGTAAATATAAACAGAACCAATGTCACCTGTGCTATCGCATCCACCATGGGTGTGTACGAACAGTTCCCACTCAGTTGGTGTTTCGTACTCAACCAGCCTCCCCAGACAACCCTGCACCTCTGAAACAAAAGCAACTGGTTTCCACAGAACAACTGTTCACAATGCCTGAGTCCACCTCATTAATCTTAAGGGGTAGGATGGGGTTGTGCAACATCCCAGGTTCACCCCCCCTCCGCCCCTCCCAACACTGCTCTAGCTCCATGATCCATCTGGCCGAGGCAGCCAATCAGGTGTCAGGCTAACGTAGTTTCCTAGGCAACCAACACGACAGCCACAGAAGCAGGCTGCAGACAGTAGAAAGAAACAGTTAGGGACAGGAGGGTCAGTGGGGAAGAATGATCCAGAATCACCTGACCTTGATGTAAGACTCACCTTCAGAGTCACACTCATCAACACATGATTTCTAGATGCTTGTCCTACCTGTAGTGGGGCACCCCACCCCAAAACTATATGGCCTTTTGGATGCCAAGAACTACTAGAAGGCTTGGGAATGCCTTCAGCTCTCCACACACATCAGAGAAAGCCCCTAAGCCCCATGAAGTAGGGGTGAAAGGCCAGGCACTAGGTCATAGGTTCAGGCTGGAGCTGTCTAGGAATTCTAGTAGAAAAAGGTACCCACAAAGAGCCTTTTACTCTACAGCTTATTCCATTTCAGAGGGGATAAAATCAGTCTACTAATTGTTTCCAACAGTTACATTCAAAGTAAATCTGCTACCAGGAAGACAAAAGTATCTGCAGAGTAGTGTAAGCTAAATGATTTAGCCAAGGGCTACTTCAAGAAAGGAGGCTATGGAAAGGATCAACTGAGAATTCAAGACAATTCCTGCTGGAGTCCCGGCAGCCTCTCCAGCCTCCTGAGGGGCTGAGTGGCTGGTAATTTTCACACACCACACATTCCTGCTTTTGCAGGTATCTTACATTTTATCATTATGAGCGAGTGTACAGATGGGGAGTTTCACCCTGAGAAAACCTTTTAGGTAAGTGGTCGGTTCAGAATCAGAGATCTGCTCAACAGCTTCCAAGGTAAAACCAAGACAGGGTCAGGAACCACACAAGCAAGGGGATGATCTGTGGCAGTGCCCAAGATCCCACTCTGCCCTGCCCACTTCCCGCTATTCTTGGGTCCCCCCATACCTGCATTTCAACTGCCAGTCCAAAGACATCCACTTTCCCCCAAACTAGCTCCCGTTCTCATGCCCTGGGTAAGGCCTTGTCTTTCTTAATTGCCAGAAAGCACAATCTCTACTTAGTATTTTCCTACTTTATTTCCTGCCCCTCCCCCCCCCACACACACACGCAGCGGGACACGGGTCAGCAGAGCCGGCCACTTCCCTCCCTCCCTCCCTCCCTCTGCACTCCTCCAGGCCCTTACACTGGCGCTGTCCATATGTGCTTTGTGGAGCCAACGCCCAAGTTCACTAGACAGTGGTGCCCCATGAAGCATCCTGGCTACAAACAGGACCACCCTGTAGGCCTCAGATGGTGCTGGCCCCCTGGTCAGCTCTCCATGACTAGAGGGAGGGGGAACTCTGAAGAGACCCTGGGATGAATTGCTAACTCTCTAACCACAGGAAGGACAAAGTGTTTAATGCTGCTTCACTTAGCAGAAGTCGAGCCCCCAGGGCTCCCCCAGGATAATCAATAGACCGTCTTCTCTCTAGTATTTCCCGCCTCTCCCCTGCACTAGCTCCCCACATCTATGCAGAGGGTTTCTGTGGAGGATTTTCCTTCTGCCCATGTTGGTTGGGGAAGGGACCATGGCTGGGAAGAAGTCACCAATAGTGATCAGTGGTTTCACATGGACCTGAGGTGGACGACATATAACTAGATCAGGGTTCTCCAACTCTGACTTGCCAATTCTGATTCAAGTATGTGAGGCAGGGCGTGACGCCATGTCTAACAGGCTCCAGGGGGGGCCTTAGAGTACAGGGACCGGTCACCTGCAACATGTATCCTCTGTCCACCTCCCATCCCATGTGTCTTCTGCCCTCCGCACCCCGCAGCTCTCCAGTTCAGAAGGAAGCCTTCAGTGCAAGCTACAAAGGCTGTCCAAAGGCACCCAAACCACAACAGAAGATTTTGAATAGAAGAAATCCTAAAAAAAGCAAACAAATCCCATCGTCACTTTCAAATCCTCATTTGGTTTTACTCTTCCACATGGCCTTCCATAAGCCCAGCTTTCAGTGGAGTTACACACACACACACAGAGCAATGTTCACTCTGGAGTCTGGTTGTCAGGGGCTGCAACTGACAGGAGGTGAGCACCCAGGGTCCTCTCTGTTCCTGCAGTCATGACAGCATCATCTTACAACAGCAGCTCTTTCTGCCAGCATCCCTGCTACGTTGTCTTGTATATTATTCATGTGCATGCATTTTTAGGTACATGAAATACAAATGATCATGAAAGAACCACTCTCCTAATGCATTTAAAAAAAAAAACCTTGAGACTAGAAAGAAGCACATCTGAAGAGGAAAAGACTCACATGGGTTTCAAAGGAAGTCAGTTGCTAGGAAGAGAATCCCAACTATTTCCCCTCTTTCCAATTCTTTAAAACAAACATGTCAAGGGGAAGAAGGTGAAATTTTGTGAATAGGTAAATATACGATCTTTTTTCTTTTTGTTTTTGGTACTAGGGCTTGAACTCAGGGCAAAGTGCTTTCCCTTAGCTTTTTCACTCAAGGCTAATGCTCTACCACTTGAGCCATAGCTCCACTTCTGGCTTTTTATAGATTAAGTTGGAAGTAAGAGTCTTACAGACTTTTCCTGCTCAGGCTGGTTTCAAATGGAGTCCTCAGATGTCAGCCTCCTGAGAAGACAGGATTATAAACATGAGCCACTGACACCTGGCTAAAACACACTTTGTGTGTGTGTGTGTGTGTGTGTGTGTGTGTGTGTGTGCGTGCGTGCGTGCGTGCGTGCGTGCGTGCGTGCGTGCGTGCGCGCGCGCGCGCGCGCAGCGCGCGCGCGCGCGCCAGTACAGAAGCTTAAATCAGGGCCTGGGTATGGTCCTTTCACTTTTTCGCTGAAGGCTGGCCCTCTACCACTTGAACCACAGCTCCACTTCTGGCTTTTTGGTGATTAATTGATGATAAGAGTCTCAGAGACTTTCCTACCTGGGCTGGCTTCAAACCTTAATTCTCATATCTTAGCCTCCTGAGTAGCTAGGATTATAGGCCTAAGCCCCTAGTGCCCGGCCTTAAAACACACTATCTTAACCATCAGATTCAGATACATTTCCAAACATCAGGTCCAGTCCAGAGAGAGGGGCCTTAGGGTAATTGGCAAAGGGACTGACTATGCAAGTATCTGACAAGCAGCTTCCATCACAAGGTGACCACTCCACCTCTACTATCACTTAAAGGCTACTATCCTCACAAGGCAGGACCTTATAGAAAACTTCTGTCCCCACGGGCAGCATCTGCCCAACCACTTCAGCTTCCTCCCCCTCAGCTGATAAGAGTACACAACATTCATTAACTCAGCTGGGAAAGAGGGCAGGGATGTTAACGACTAGTGAGTTCATTTTTCCCAAACATATGGTCACATTATCCCTTCTGAGGCTTTTAAGGGCTTTGGTAAGCAAGAGCTGTAATAAGTAGTGGGCAAGCTGGTGCAGTCACTGATTAAGTGGTTTCTAGTTTAGATACTTCTTTTTTTAAAAAAAAAAAAAAAAAGGCTGGAATTGTTCTTTTCTTAGGCATGCCCATGTATCTGACAATATTTGCACCTGAATGAGAAACAGGGCAGCTTCGTACAAGGTTCACACCATATAACAAAACCACTCAAATGTGATGCATCTCCACTGAAAGACTGTCTTGAGTTGTAGGGATGAAGAGAAATGAGGGGTGAACACCTGCTCCCAAGAATGCCTCCTTCCTCATGAACAAGGGAGCCTGGAAAACCATGCAGCTGCTTGGGGCAACATGACATTACCATGGGGGCCAGCTCCTCACTGAAGCCCAGACCCACACGAGGTGCCACCCCTACCCCATCCATCCATCCCTACCACACTCACACCAGTCCCTGCTACCACCCCACATACCAAAGCCGCGAGCTCACTGCTTTGCGACCCCACTCCCAAGCCCCCAGAAACATTGTTCTCTGAAACCCACCCTTCTCCCAGGCCCACTCTGGGCACCAGCCTGACTTGCTGAAACGCGATCTGGCTGGGAGGGGGGTGGGGACCTTCGTCAAGAAGCCCATCCTCTGAAACATGCCGACTCCCTAATGCGGGCGACCATAACAGACACCCTTGTGGTAATAAACACTCGTCCGGCATAGAGCCCACTTCGGAGCACATTAGCTCTGTGGCTTTGAAAAGAAGATCGGATTCCTGGATCGATGCACCGTCAAGTACCGCCTGGGCCAATGACAAGGCTGCACGGTGTCTCTCCCCATAATAGCAAGCGGCCTTGTGTCTGTGTTCACCCAGAGCCAGGCGATGGGCGACGCTGGGGCTCACCGGACGGTGAGGTCCGGTGGTGAGGTCCCCGCCGCCCGCCCGCCCGGCCGGCGTGCCAGTGGCTCCAGGGCACGGAGCTGCCCCGCTCCAGGAGGAGGCCTTCCCCGATGCCAGGCTGTTCCCTGGCAGGAAATACCATGGGGGGGGCGGGGGTGCAGAGGGAAAGATGCTGATGGAGCAGGAAGCCCCTAAGCCCGCACCCCGTGGCTGGAGGGGCTGAAATCCAGGGGGCGATTTCTGCCCCCGGAGCCTCTTGGGGCTCGGGCATGAGCCGCTCCACGCGGCGGCCACCAGGTAGAGCTTCGCCAGGCTTCCGGAACCCCAGGCCGGCCGGGGCTCGGTGCATCAGGCAGGAGGCTGGTAACAAAGCCGGCAGCCGCCCCCGCCCCCTCCCCCGCGCCCGCCCCCACCCCGCCGACAGCGGCGCTTACATGGCCTCGGACACCTCCGGGTTCAGGTCGCTGGCTGGGGCTGCCTGCAGGGACTGCGACCCTCCCATCCTCGCTGCGCCCAGGCGTGCGGGCTAGCTGCGGGCAGGGCCAGCGTCCTGGCCGGGCTGGTCCTCCGGCCGGGAGCCCGGGAGCCCGGGAGCCCGGGGCGGGCCGGCGGGCGGGCGGCCGGGGCTGCTGCACTGCAGATGGGAGCAGCCGCTGGCATCCGTGGCGGCGGCGGCGGAGCGGGGAGCTGGGGCTGGCGGCCGGGGCCGGGCCCGGGGGGCGAGCGCCGAGGGCGGGGGCGCGCCTGGGGGGCGGGAGCGCGCGCCGAGGGCGGGGGCGCGCCTGGGGGGGCGGGGAGCGCGCGCCCGAGGAGGAAGAGGAGGAGGAGGAGGAGGAGGCGCGCCCCGCTCTAAGCAGTCCGGACGCCGGCGGCGGGGAGGCGGCGGGCGGCGGGGAGGCGGCGTCCCCTCCCACAGTCCCCGCAGCAGCCCGGCTCCCGTGCGGGACGCGATGATGTCATCCCACGGCAGCCCCGCCGCCCGCGCCGCCTGAACCTCCACAAAGCTCCGGCTCCGGAAACGGGGAGCGGGGCGGGGAGGGCGCCAAGACCCTCCCTCCGCACACGCGGCCCCGACCCGCACTGTGTGGCTTTCAGATGTAAATGTGCAGCCGAGTAGGCTTCGGGGACCCAGGAAGGAGGGTGAGGTGAGGGTGAGGTGGCTCAGGAGGCAGAAGTGGGGGGGTGGAAGTGGGGGGAGGTGGAAGTGGGGGTGGGGGAGGGGAGGTGGAAGTGGGGGAGGGGAGGTGGAAGAAGGGGTGGGGGAGGGGAGGTGGAAGTGGGGGAGGGGAGGTGGAAGTGGGGGAGGGGAGGTGGAAGTGGGGGAGGGAGGTGGAAGTGGGGGGAGGGTGGAAGGAGGGGTGGAAGTGGGGGAGGGGAGGTGGAAGTGGGGGAGGGGAGGTGGAAGTGGGGGTGGAAGTGGGGGAGGGGAGGTGGAAGTGGGGGGAGGTGGAAGTGGGAGGAGGTGGAAGTGGGGGGCTGTCTCATGGAGGATTCACACCTCCAGGAAGATGAAAAGGGTCTTCTCCATTCTCAGGGCCTGGGCTGCTAGAGGAACAGGTAAATAGGTGGCTGTGGAAATTGAGAACTGCCCACTCTGCCTCCTGGACTGCAGGTGGGTGGAGGCTCCTAGTCCCATCCCGTCCCCCCCCCCCCCCAGCCAAGGCGAGGCCTCAAGGATACCTTTGTTCTGCGCAGTCGGCTGTGGGCTGTGTTTGGGGGGGGGGGGGCTGGGGAGCCGGGCTACCAGGCCGCCGGCAGGGGCTGGGCCTGCAACACCATCTTTGGCCAGACTTCACAAACAGAAGCCCTGTAAGAAGACTCACCCTGGACAGGGCCAGCAAGGGGCCTCAGACAACACCCAGAGCCCGGTGACATGCAGGGCAGCCTGGCCTGCAGGACCGGCCCTGACGCTCAGTGCCCAACTCTTATTCTTCTGTCTCTGGGCTTGAACCCCTGGACTTTCTTACTAGAGGCTCCAGAGAAGGATTCCCTTCCCTCACAGGTGAGGTTTGGAGCCACACCTGAGGCCTAGACTTGCCCCTCTGCTGTCAGCAAGACAGCGTTTGGAGCTCCAAACACAGCTCCCAACAACTGCACTCCCACAGAACTCCATGTGGGCAGGCTGAAAACCCGGAGGCTTTTCTCACCATTTTTTCAGGCATAGGACATTCGGCCTGAAATGCATCTAAATAAAACTACTTGAGGCATTTTAAAATTCCCTCCCCGGCACAGAATGTGTGCTAAAACTATGGCCAGGGATGTTTGGACAGGCACATCTGGAATTTCCATTCACAATGTTAGGACAGCTCTGAAATTTCATGGTGGGCTGGCTGACTTTCCTCTGCTCTTTTTTTTTTTTCTTTTTTTTAATCAATGTCAAACAAAACACGGGTCCATCAAAACGGATTCCCAGGACTCGATGATGCGAAATTTCCAAGAAGCATTTACTTTTGCATTTATATGAAAGTAGCTAGTGATTCTCTGTCAGTCTCTCAGGGAAGGTGACCACCAATGGTGTGATGCGGGCTGCTTTGGAAAGCACCGCCCAGGGAAGCCATCACTCACTGTCACTGCTGTCATTCTACCACCAGTCTTAGCCCCCCCCCCCCAAGAAAACAGATCTTCTCGAGTTTATCCACAGAAGGGGGAGCCAAAGAATTTCTTCCTGTAGCACTGCAAAGCTCTTACAGAATCATCTAGACTATCCTGGAGAAGGATAACCCCTTCTCTGGCCCTGCAGGGGAGGGACTTCAGCTACAAATGATACTAGGAAAATATGTGGAGAAAAATGAGGAGCCCAAGGAGGGCAGCACTCCATTCTGTCTCCTTCTGGTGCATTTTTTTTCCTCTTTCATTTTTGAACCACGGGACTGATGAATGAACATCTTTAGGGCCAAAGACTGAACCAGGTCTGTCTCCTCAAGCGATGACACCGGCAGCAACTTCTGCAGAACCAGAACTGAGAGAGTGACGGATCTACCCACTGTCCTGACCAACATTACGTCTCTGTCAGCTAAGCATGCCCCACCCCCTATATCATCTCCCTTTTCTATACAATCTCAAGGTTCCTAACACCTTGAAGAAGGACATAGGGTCACTTGAACCTCTTTCTCTGTTCTTCCTAACGTAGCTATGTCCATTGAATCTTCCTTCATCCTTCACCTTTTCCTATCTCTTCTGTGTATTGGTACAGATGGCCAAGTCTATTGTACTGTGCCTGCAAGAGTCCCAGCATTCCCAGGCTTCAGCCCTAAAACTCGTCACACAACCACTATTAGAACTTGCCTGATAACTTCTGAGTTTTGCATGACCTGCAGAATCGTATATCCATCAACATATCTTTACCGTTAGGTAAGTAGGGGTTGTTCTTGACAAACAAGGGAGGGCTTTGGAATGAAACCAGAGTTCTCAACTTCTCCTTCATTGGCTATGTAGCCCTGAACCAATCATCTCCTCTTCCTTGTCTGTTTGACAAAGAAAGAGCTGTCTACTTTTCAAAGTATTGAGGAAAGTACATGAAATACCATCTATGAAAGCCCAGGATCCTTCTTTGTAAGAAATGTTTGTTCCCTAAGTAGAATGCTACAAAGGAAGCAAGGGGTCATTGAAATGAAATGTTCATGTGAACACTCCAGGCACTCACACACAGGAAGACTAAGAGAGGACACTGTTAGGAAAGGAACACAATACCTGTGCGTATCATACAGAATAATATTTATCGAAATGAACTCTAAGAAATGGAAACAAGGATTTTTTTATTTTCTTTTTGTTGGGCTTGAACTAGGGGTCTAGATGCTGTCTCTGAGCTGTTTCACTCAAGGATAGTGCTTTACCACTTTGAGCCATAGCTCTACTTCGGGTTTTCTGGTGGCTAATTGGACATAAGAACCCCACAGCCTTTCCTGCCTAGGCTGGCTTTGAACTGCTATCCTCAGGTCTCAGCCTCCTATGTAGCTAGGATTATAGCCACCCCCTCCCCCCATGATGGGTTCCATATCCTTTTAAAAAAAAATGTCTTTAAATAATTGTACAAAGGGATTTTGAGTCAACATGTGAGTTTGTAAGGACAATGCATCTGGACTAAAATCATCCCTCCCATCATTCTCCCCCAGGGATTCATGTCCTGACAAAAAGAGAAAGGGCCTGAGGCCTCCCCCTCCCCCACCACCACTGTGAAAAGTAAGCAAGAAGAGCCCCATCTGTAAGCCAGGAAGGGGACAGGAGCCCAGAGCCTGACCTTGGACTTCCACATCTCCTCCTGCCAGCCTCCGGCGCCAGGAGAAATAGATAATTTGCCATTTTAGCTGCTTATTCTATGGCATTTTTGCTACAGCCATCTGAACTGAGAGGCACTGCTTAGGACAGACTGCCAGTATCAGAAAGAACATATAACTAAATGGGAGAAAGCAGGAAGGCTCTAAGTCAGACTGAGGAAACTCTAGTCCACAGCAGTCCAAGGCCGTTGAACAGAGAGACATTCCAGAGTCCCTGAAGCAGTATAGCCATCCTGTGTTAGGGTTCTTGCTAAAACCTCTGTTATCCCAAAACCCACCTATGTTTTCTCTTCCTCCCTCCCTGGTCTTAAGTCATTCATAAAAGTTAGATCATATCACAAACCTATACAATAAAAAAAAAAAAAGAAAGAAAGAAAGCCCAGGTTTCTTTCTAAGCGTTAAAATGTAAGCAGCAGTGCAGTTCGTTCCCTCAGTCAAGCTGAGCCCCCACCGGGCCAGGTCCCGGCCAGCGCAGAGGCTGCAGCTGCTCTCCTGTCCTCCAGTTATCTGGCAAATGCACACGGGTGACTCTGCTTGCCCAAGCCCAGCTGCTCCTCCCTTCCTCACCATCCCCTCTCCAGGTCCAGCCTTGACCCTAGCCACCTGAGAGGGCCCGGTAGGGGTGTCTCCCCATCCACCCTGCCTCCAGCCTCAGATATGCTAGTTGCCATAGCAGCAGGGCTCTCCCAGCACAGCCAGTCAGTCGACCCCCAGAGCTACTAATTACCCAAGTACATACTGAAACAAAGTAGGTCAGATCACAGAAAAGCCTGTCTGGAGGGTGCTGGGGGATGTGCACACAGCTGGAGAACAGGGATGACTGGACACCATCTTTTTCGCCCAGCCTCTGGCCTCATCCTGCCAGCACGGTGGGCAGTGTGGAGACGGGGCAGACCTGCAGATATCTCCAGGAAGCCACCATCTGACAGGCTCCAACTTGCTCAGATGGCACCACTGCTGCCCGCTTGCAACTCCTTTCTCCACTTGAAGTCCCCCTGCGTCCATCCCACACCACACGCTGAGCCGGGCACTCTCTAAAACCCCACATGCTGGGCTCGGCATGCCTTGCTTAAACGATAAAAGTTAGTCAGTGGCTCATGCTGTCATCCCAGCTACCCAGGAGGCTGAGATCTAAGGGTCATGGTTTGAAGCCAGCTGGGACAAGGAAGTCCCTGAGACTCTTATCTCCAATTAACTACCAACAAGTCAAAAGTGGAGCTGTAGCTCCAGTGGTAGAGTTCTAGCCTTGAGCACAAAAGCTCAGGAACAGAGCAGTGCCCAGGCTCTGAGTTCAAGTCCTAGGACCAGAACCAAGAAAACCCTACACAACAACTCTAAAAAACAGGAAGCTGTGTGAGTGAGTCTAGCACCCACACAACACACACATGAACAGGAGACCAGTAAAGGACAGAAGAGATAGGAGATACCAGACTGTGGTCAAGAATAGCACCTTGCTGTTCTTATGTTACTTCAGCCTTACTCTAAAAGCTGATCACTACCTACAGGAAAAAGTCCCATTCCACCTCTGGCTTTGATCTAGCCCCGGTGGCATTCTGCATCCTAGCAGGCCCAGGGTCCTCACCTCAGCCTCAGTGCCAAGGGGGCATGGTCTCCTCAACATCTCCATGACTCAGTTCCACCCAAGCATTGAGGCCTAGCTCCTAAGAGCCTAGGCTAGGCTACAAGCCTGGCAGAAGAACCAGGATATCAGGAATCCATGAGAATGATCCTGGCAGACAGCTCAAAACCAAGCTAAGCCACTGAGAAAGGAAACCCGAGGACTGAGGCCTGGGAAGAAGCGAAGAGGAAAACCCCAGCCTAGATGACACCACAGAGAGCTTCAAAGACTCGGGTCATCAAGGAACTGAGAGAAGCCCTCAGGACTGCATGTGGGAAAGTTTCTGTGTGAACTGCAAAAGTCCAAGGATTGTGCAACTCCCAACTTCAGAAGAAACTATGGCCCAAACTCCTCAGTGCCTCTGAGCATTAACCGGGCTATCATTCAAATCCACATTTAATTAAATGTAAGCCATTTTCATGATTTCCAGCTTCCTTTCAAAGGAAATATATTTCACACATTCTCCTCACTATAAACTATACAATTTGCACTCATTAAGTGGATTCATTTTAAGTGATCTTTCTTAGGCAACACATTTCTTTAGATTGTATTAGATACCCCTTCCTGTCGCTAATTTTATAAACCAGGTTTAAGATTATAGGCATATCAGACATGCAGTTTGGCCAAATAAAATCCCAACCTCCCACGCTCAGGTTCCTACCGAAAAATAGTCAAGTTGCCTGCTAAATCCGAGAAGAACGAACCAAGGGACTCACCTGGGCCAGGTAACTGCTTCTGTCCAGGATCTAAAATATAACCAGTACTTGCCATCTTTCTTCTCAGGCCACTGCTTCCAGAAAGTTCTACAAGCATTTCTAAAAAGGCTTGAGCTCTTATTAAAAGAACTTTCATGTGGTATTTGGTTTGAGTGCTGATGTGTTAATCCACCGCATTTCCCACTCAAGCGTAAGTTTACTGGTTTTAGAGGCTACTTTGTACTAGGAATAAAAGACCTTTTTAAGGAGCACATCAGGGAGTAAACAGAGATGGGACCTTCCCACAGCCAAAATGAATGCGAAGCTGGTTTGTCCAGCCAGGCTAGAGAAACAGGTGAAGAGAGGCCTTTGTGTAGGGGGAAGAGTACTCACAGGTCCCAGTGAGGCCCCGCCCAGGAGACTACATCAAACAGCCAATCCAGAAGCTTCAAACCACTCATCTTCCCCTCATCATTAGCAAAGAACAGGTACAGGAAGACCTCTGTGCCCTCCCCCATCCAGTAGCAAAGAGCTCATTTATATCACCCTTGCTGGTTATTCTGGGATGATTTTCCTTCTAGGCTTGATGAGCTGTCAACACATCCAAACAGGGACTGTCACCCTACTTGTGAGGAAGACAGTGCTTAACCCGGCTCCCCAGGCACAGAAATGCTGACTCAACGCTCCATGAAGGAACAGAAATCCAGAACGCTAGGCCAGAAATAGCGCCCATGAGCATCTATTGATAGCACAACTTCTGTGGGTAGAGCAAGTGAATGGTTGCGTGCGTGCGTGCGTGCGTGTGTGTGTGTGTGTGTGTGTGTGTGTGTGTGTGCGCGCGTGCGCACAGCACCGAGGTATATGTACTACCAGGCCCACAAAATATCACCCTCTTTCCATAATCATCCTAGAGGTTCTGCCTAGCCCTGGCAGACTAGAACTAGCATATAACTAACTTCACTTTACTTTCACTTAAGTTCTCAGATCTTCAGATTGACCTGTACGTGGGAAGTTAATTTATTTTTAATTTTTGTGCTAATACTGAGGCTTGAATTGATCACAGGAAGGAGGCAGAGGAGACCCAGCCATGCAAAAGCACTGCGTCCACCTAGACAGGCGTCCCAGGCTCTGCTGACAGAGGTTCCGCATGGCAGGTAACACGTGCCAACTCAATGACGGGCCTCTCTTCCTGGAAGTGAAGGCGCTTGGTGCACTAGGAAACACCATCACAGATTCAGTGGTCAACAAACATTTTTAATTAGAAGAAAGGGGAGGGGGGAGGATCAAATATTAATGCATCTCACCTGGGTGGGAAGGTGAGTTTATGCCTATCCTGGACAGATACAAGGATCAGTACACATGCACTGACCACAGTGTGAAACTCCTACCCATGCTAGACAAACACCCTGGGCAAGTGGTGGCTCCTCCAACCTGTAAGACTTCCTCTTGCTTCTTGATTTGTTTGCCTGTTTTACCAACTCAACATCAAAGCTGGGATCTCCATGCCTCTTTAAGAAATGATTCTACTTTTGTTCATTCATTTTCAATCTACCCTGGAGACAGACAGGTAGCTCCTGAGGTTTCATAGAGTCCCTAGATACTGATGCTAGATGGTTGGTGGGTGGGTGGATGGATGGATGGATGGATGGATGATAGATGGATAAATGGATGGAAGCTGGATAGATGGATGGGTAGATGGATGGATGGACGAGTAGATAGATGGTAGATGGGTGGATGAGTGGATGGATGGATGGGTGGGTGGATAAATTGATAGATAAGTAGATGGATGGATGAGTCAATGGATGGTGGGTGGTGGTGGATGGATGGATAGATGGATGGATGGGTAGATGGATGGATGGATGAGTAGATGGATGAACATGTGGCTGAATGGATGATTGGATAAATGGGTGGGTAGATGGATGGATGGATAGATGAAGGAAAACTAAAGGATGGATGGATGATGAATGAGGAGTAGATGAATGAGTAGGTGTGTGAATGGCTGATTGAGTGGAGTATAGATGGATAGATCACATGGTGCAAACAAAGCAGAAAAAAACCAGAATACCCTGCAGGACTGTACATACCATCCCCTGCTCTGGCAGCTGCCGCCTGTGGCTTCATCTCATGAGCAAAGTATTACAGAAATACATTCGCCAGCAAAACGCAGCAGCACTTGGGCTGGGTGGGGCCTGCACCAGGCATGTTCTGGTGAGAACAAGGGTCCTCCCCACCTCCAGGCCTCAGCCCTGGCTCTTCCCTTGGCTTGGGGGCTTCTTTCTCTACTTCCTTTGGACTGTGACTTGACCTCTCCTGGCAGCCTTCCTTTCCACATCTCCAGCTGGGTCTGAGGGCCAAAGTGGATGAACGAAGCCAAGTCTACCAACATGCGCTATATATACTGGAGTGGAATATGGTCTCCTGGCTTCAGAGCAAGGGGGTCCATACCCTTCCAGAACCTTCCTGCCCAACTCCTCTAACTTCCCCAAGCGTCATCACACCATCTGCTTGCTGAGCCCACTCAGATCCGCTTCCCTTTCAGGGCCTTGGGACTGCAGCCCGAAAGAGGGCACAGGGCAGAAGTCCCACAGCGACTGAGCGCGGTGCTCCGCTGCGCAGGGACAGGGTCCTCAATGACCCCTGCCAGGGCAGCTCCCATTCCACTTCCCTTCTGGAAGAGGAGAAGCGCTACAGGACTAGAAGCCCGAGTCCACTCTCTCACGGTCCCTATACAGAGGCCAACTTCCACTGGACTCCTTCTGGGGAGGGAAGCGAAGCCTTGCTCCACCCCGAGCCGCCAGCCAAAGCCAGTGAGCCCAAGCCCTGGGAGTGCCTGGTGCTCGGCAGCCACTGGCGCCCATGCCAGACACTGAGCGAGAAACAGGAGCCGCGGGGTGATCGTCTGCACTCCACTCTCTCAGAGGGGGCTGCGGGGTTATGTGTTTATACCCAGCAGCCTGGGAACAAGTGAATGGTTAGTACCTAGCTCATGTAACAGCAAAGCAGACCGCAGTTTGCTGGACATGGGGTCTCATCCACGAAGACCCTCGGCCCCAATAACACAACCCCTTTCCTTGACAAGGGAGAATCGTCAGCACTGTCTGATGATGGTTTATCTCCCCAAAGCTATAAATTAATGGTGCTAAGAGAACACAAACATAATCTGATTTAGGTGGTTAGAGATGAGTCATTTGGGACACAATTAGGTTTAGATAATATCATTAGCATGAGTCCCATGATTGCGAATCTGGAGCATTTTAAAGAGGTACAGAGCTGGGCACCGGTGGCTTACACCTGTAATCCTAGCAACTCAGGAGGCTGAGATCTGAGGATTGTGGTTCAAAGACAGTCTAGGCAGGAAAATCTGTGAAACTCTTTATCTCCAATTAACCACCAAAAAGCCAGAAGTGGAGCTCAGCTTTGAGCATAAAAGCTCAGGGATAGCACCCACACCCTAGGACCAACACAAGAAAAGAAGAGGAACAGAGCAGGCATGCATACTTCCTGTCAACCGCTGGCAGCCATGAGGTGAAACAGACAAGGAAGGTTCATCACCAGAGACTGCACTCTGCTGTTCACACTTCCAGTCTCTGTAACGCTGAGCTAAATTTTACACACACACACACACACACACACACACACACACAGTCTGCCTGCCTAGGGTATTTCATTACAGTAATGAAAATTAAGCTAATACCAGCCCTCATCTATAAAATGAGCTTAGCCAGGTAGAAAGCCAGCAAAGGAACTGTGAGCAGGAAGGTGCTTAGTGTAATTCAGAGGGCTCCCCTCTCTAGGTCGGTGGAGAGATGGGGAGAAAGACTCTGCTTTCTTTCCTGCTTTGGTACAGAAACGGGAGTATCTGGGGCACCCCCAATGCTACACCCCAGGGTAGCGTTTCCATAGGCTTCCTGCATTATCTCCAAGGAACTACTTTCTCTCTCTGCAAGAAGTCTGACCATGGTGTACACTCACTTCTTCTGGGTCTAATCAGGCCATCCTGCCCAGGTTTCTAAGTTACCAATTCCCAAGAGGCAGCTGTCCCCAGTAGGGAGAGGGGGGAGGTCAGCTCAGCGCAGGGACAGTATTTGCTCAGACTCTCATGCCACCTGGCCCATGTGCCAAAACACCAACCTCTTTGCCAACCACCCTCCTCCCAGGCCAGCTGTGGCTGCATTGTTGTGAGCAAGAGCCTTTGACTCGGGTTCCTGGAAATTCTTGTCACCAGACTCCCTGTCTAGCCTCGGCTCCTGACAGTTCTCTCACCGCACTGAGAGGTCGGGCTGAGCTGCTGGGAGAGCTGGAGGAGACCCGAGATTGGTCAGAAGCTAAGTCACCATTGTCACATGTGGATTTAAACGTCAGAATGCTAAGCCAAGCACCAGATCCTCAGCTGAGAGCTGAGGATCACAGTTTAAAGTCAGCCCAGGCAGAAATGTCCATGAAATTCTTATTTCCAATTAACCACCGCAAAGTGGGAAGTGGAAGTTTGGTTCAAGTGGTAGAGCACCAGTATTGAGTGGGGGGGGGGGAAGCAAAACAAAAGTTAAGCCCTGAGTTCAAACCACACACACACACAGACCCCTTCTCAACAAAAGAGTGGATGTGATGGTTCATGCCTGTAGTCCCAGGCATAGAAGCCATAGGTAGAAGAATCTGAGTGGGACCAGTAACAGACAAGAACATAAACCTTCCTGAAAACTATCTAAAGCAAAAAGGGCTGGAGATCCAGCCCCAGTGGGAGAGTGCCTGCCTAGCCAGCAAGCAGAGAGCCTTGAGTTTAAACCTCACTACTGCCAACAAAAGAGAAATGAAACTTGCACTGAAAACCTCCAGCGAACATAATCTACTTGGCCCCTGGATCCAGGCCACTGGCCCAAGACTAAAAGCATCTCCGAGAAGGCAGAGGAGGTCATGCTTTATTTACAAGGATGGCACAGCTGGCTGGCGTGGAGGGAGCCTCGGGCTGTGGGAACCTGCCAATCCCCAGCTTCTCCTGCCCCACCAGGCGGCTCAGGAGGTCTTTTAAAAATGCAAATCTGAGCAAATCACTGTCCTGCTGTGGGCTTTTGGACACTCTTAAAAAGAAACTACAGCTGCAAGGATCTCCACGAAAAAACAGCAGCCTTGGATTACAGCCCAAAGTACAAAATAAATACCCATGAGTCCACAGTGACATCAATAAATGATTGAATATGTTAGGGAACGGAGACAAGGCAGACCTCCAGGCCTGAGGAATGGGAAATCGTTTACATAGGTGTCCCTCCCAAACAAAAAGGAGCAGAAAGAAGGCTAAGGGATGGGTTAGGGAAGGGGGAGTGGGCAGAGAGGGAGAGAGCCAAAGAACTCTGACAGACACCAGCGGCCACCAGTGCTAATGGTTGATGCCATGAAAATGACACTACCTCGGCCACCTTCCTCTCCACATTAGTCACCCCAATCTAATCATCAGACCAGAATGCTTCAAAACTCTTATCACACTCAACCAAGTGCCTGAAGCTCACACCTGTCATCCAACCACTCAGGAGGCTGAGATCTCAGGACTGTACTTTGAAGCCCACCCAGCAGACAAATCAAAGAGATTCATCTCAAATTAACTACCAAACAGCTGGAATTGGAGCTGTGGCTCAAGTGGTAGAGTACCAGTCTTGACTTAAAAAAAAAAAGCTAAGGGAGAGCACCCAGGCCTTGAGGTAAGCCCCAGTACTGGCAGGCAGGCACACATATGCGAACACACATGCATATGCGCGCGCGCGCGCATACACACACACACACACACACACACACACACACACACACACACACACACACACACACACACACACACACACACACACACACACACACACACACACACACAAAATCAAGGTCATCAAAAAGAGGGAAAGTAGAATGAAAAGCAATGCTGCCCTATTATGGATTCTCCATCAGAAACAAGGGATTCTAAGTGAAAACCTCAGAGAATCTGGAAAAAAAAATCTGTAGATTTTAATTAATGATAATGTATTAGTCTGTGCTCACTAATTGTATCAAATTAACACACTATGAGATGTTAACAGAGGCAACTATGATCCTGGATAAATGAGAACTATTCACACTATTGTCTTGACTTTTTCCCTGTATATTTATATCTATATACATATAGATATAGATATACATTGTACTTTAAAGTCTATTGGTAGAAAACATTCTATCAAATCAGGTAGAAAATTAAGCCCCCAGCCCTAATCAAGATCCATCTGGTTTGACCAGCCACCTGCCTGCACCTTCCGAATGACCCTTCACTCCCTTCTATCCAGGCTCCAGCCACTTTAGGAGTTTGACTCCTCAGCCAAGCCTTCTCTGTCCCCAGGACCCTTACACATGCTGTCCTTCCCCTGGCAGTACTATCCTCACCCCATCCTTAGTCCATGTGACACTAAGCCTGCCCAGCCTTCAGACCCACCCCCCCTCTAGGTCTGTCTTCTCCAGGGGGCCGTGTGCTCCATGAAGACTGTCTAGTATGAGTCTCTGGACCTCTGTGTCCAGGCACCCCTAGCGTGACACCCCAGCGTGGCTCTGCTGGCACTCACTCCAGTGTGTCAGGGAATCTGACTCTGGAGCAGCCAGAACAGCATGGACTCCAGGGCATGATCCCTCGGTGTCCCACGGGGACAAGCTGGGAGCCTCAGGCCAGGTAAGCAGCAGAGAAGGACCGGGGTCTGTGACTACCTCTCACATCCGTGGGTTCTGAGAGGGGCCAAACGAGCTCTGTGCCCTCCAGGCACTGGGACAAGACACAGGGGGCAGAATTCTTACAGATTTCAGTGAAAATCTCTCCTTAGACAATGTTGGTTGTTTTTGGTTTTTGGTTTATTTTTAACTGAAGCATTGCTTAACAAATAATAAAATTACTCTTTCCCATACAGCTGCATGAATTTTGACAAATACATAGTCATGTAATCACCATTAGAATCCACATGGGATAATGTCATAACTCCAAAACGCCCAAAAACCCAATTACAATCAAGATTCTTTTCCAAACCAGGCACTGGTGGCTCACACTTGTAATCCTAGCTACCCTGCTGAGATCCAAGAATTGTGGTTCCAAGCCAGCCCAGGCAAGAAAGTGCATGAGTCTCTTATCTCCAATCAAGTACCAAAAAGCCAGAGTGTAGTCCAAGTAATAAGAGTGCTAGCCTTGAAGAAAAAAGCTAAGGGAGCGTGTGCAGGCCCTGAGTTCAAGCACCAGTTCTGGCACGCACACGTGCACGCGCACACATGCGTGCACACACACACACACAGAGGCAACCACTATCAGTTCCTTGAAGCTTTTACCTTTTCAAGAATATCCTCCATTGGTAGAGGTGGTGGTGGTGGTGGTATTTGTTCTTGCTTTTGAGGTTTTGTTTTTGTTCTGTTTTGTTTTGTTTTTTTTGTCTTTTTAGGGTGAGCAAAGCGGGGCAGGACACAGAAAGGGAGAGAAGAAGGGTGAACAAATGCAATCATGGTGTTCAGTATACACTAGGTAGAAAATGAACTATGTAACTGTGGGCAGGGACAAGAGGGGAAAATGAAGGAAGGGGTGATATTGTCCAATAGAGAAATGTATGCATTACTTGACTTACAAAACAGCAACCCCGTTATACAACACCTTAATAACAACAAAATTTTAAAAATATCTTCCAGCATGCACATTCATTCACAAGTGCTGTTCCATCTCCCTTTCGAGAACACTGACTGGCACAAGCTTCTCTGGCTATAGGAAGTGCTAGCTGGCAAGGAGAAGCCTTGGGCCCGCCTACCAACCGGGGGCTGAGACCACCAAGCCCTGCTCTTCTCCAGCTGTGGCGGTGGCTTGCACAATACCTGCTTATGTCCTTGGCCGCATCCTGGCCGGTGGCAGTGGAGCCTTCTACTTCATGAGCAGCTGCCGAGGCAGGTGAAGCTGTGTGTTCTGAGATTGGAGGAGCAGCTCGACCCACGTGAACAGCAGCCGGGGTGGTGCTGGAGACACAGTGAGACCATTAACAACATGTTCATTAAGCCCCCACTCAACCCACCCTCCAGCCCAGTGCTTTCCCAGGGTCCCCCCCCCCCACCCTGTTACACTCAGTGGAGGCTGCAGCCACCCACCGTCGCCAGACCAGGCCCTCAAGTTCCTCCCTCTTCAGGATGGAGCAGACCCGCTCAGGTGTTGGAGACCCTCTGAGTTTTCTTCTTTGGTGTCTATTCAGAGCAGAGGAATGTGTATGATGACTTGTGATCATGGTGTGGTGGCAGTGGGATTCTGAGCTGAAAACTAAAACATAATGTGGCAAAGTCTCGGGGGGAAGGAGGGCAGAAAAAACCCCAAATATCCAAGACTAAGAAAAGTCTAGGTGAACAGGCTGATGGATAACTTAAGAGCCTCAAATGGGCCTTGATGACACCTGCCAGGGTCCCAACTCCTAGATTTCCCCAGGCAGGGAGCCCTGGAGGTGGGTGAGCGCCCCCTTCTGGACAGCCAGGGAACCTCCCGGGCAGCCTCTGTGAACAGGAGCCCAAAGCAGAAAAAAAAAAAAAGCACAGGCGTGAGCTCAAAGGAGGTTCTGTTTGTCATCTTTGGCAAAAAGCACGGCTAGGAATGCCATCCGCAGCCTGGGAATGGTTTTCAGTGGAAACAGCCCTCCCAGCCTTTGTGGCCATCCACTCTGTTGTCCCCGGGGAGCTGGCCGGCTGAGGACCTCTCGGAGGGGGCCAGGCTAGAATTACGTGACTCACTAGGAGGGCCTGAAACCCAGCCTGTAGCGGCAGCTGGGGTTTGAGGTTTCACAGCCCGGTGGTATAGGCTCATTTCTTCCCTGGGGGCTAAATACCCACCGGAGTGTGGATTCCTGCCATCCCTGCCCTAGTCATCGCCAGCCTTAGAGATCGCCCCTGCCCAGGGGGCAACTTGGCCCTAGAGGGTAGAGGTCTTGGGCTCCCGCTCCCACACCTGGGAAGGGAATTCTCAGCCTTGCCTCAAGCTCTGCCTTGGCCTAGCAGGTTCTACAAGACCAGTCTGGCCTTGTCCCTCACCACCGGCCCACGTGCTCTGCCCACCCCTCAGTCAGGCCTCCTTACGTTCCCACGATGGGGGCCTCCTCATCTGGCAGCCCCCCCTCTCCTCCCCTGGCCAACAATGTCTCACTCTCCAGGTATGCAGGATACTATGCCAGCCACATCATGCCCACTTTCATACAAGCCCTTACGTCTTCCTCCTGGGTATCACTCATGGGTCTCATGGCTGCCCTATCCCAGGGAGATGGGCCTGTGAGCCCCACGACCCACCCCTGCCACATGTGCCACCCTGACCCAACATCCAGCCAGATCATCCACTAGTGGCATCAACAAAAAGGTACGTGGAAAGCCACAAAGGGTCCCACGGGCCGTGACCAAGTGTCAGGAGCAGAGCCTGAATGGGAACCCACACAGCTCCTCCGGAGCCCCAGAGAACTAGGGAAGAAAACAGGAGAGACAGCGCCCGGCAGGCCCAGTGCAGCCCGTGCACGGGGTAAACAAACACAAGTGCTTGCAAAGAGCCAACAACACCTCACCCGGGCTTACAGGTGGTCTAGGGAGACCTTGTCTAAAAAGAAGGAGTCCGAATGAACGATGCATGCTATGAAGGCTGTGTGAGCCGCTAAGAGAACGTTTCCACACTCTGCAAGTCCACCCTGGCTCTTACTCCATGTCAGGGAGTAGACCACTTACAAACACCAACTAAAACTGAGCTCTCTCAAGAGATTATGCGGGCCAGCTTCTCCTCCACTCACACACAGCCCACACGAGGTTTAATTTCATGCAAACGGAGCACGGCAGATTGTGTGCAGACCTGTTTCTTTGCAAAGATCGTTCACTGGCCGTACAAAGAAGAGAAGACATGTACTTGTCTGTCCCGTCATGGTCCAAATCTTCACAGGCCTAATCCAGTACCTAGGCCAGAGGCCCCCCCATCCTGACAGGGCTCCCCTCTTCATCAAACTGCAAGGAAGGATCTCTGCCTTCCCACTATTGACAGGGGAGGAAGAGGCTCCAGATCGGAGGCCCCATGACTGCCCACAGACCTGGGATCTGATGAGGAGACACACACACACACCCAAAAAAAAATCCCTTGCTTCTCCACCCCTGGGGAAGCCTGAGAGTAGCACAGTCAACCCCCAGCACCAAGCTCCCCTCAGGCCAGCAGCCTGGATCCCGGTACCCAGCCTTGTTCCCCGAGGGCCACCCTGTGGCTCCCATCCCTCCTTGGCCAGATCTCCCATGGCCACACCCTTCCAAAAGCACCAAACAAATGACTCAATAGCTCAATTAAGAATGGTTCCTCTCCCCGCCCCCTGCCGCCTGTTCTTGGACCATCCAGTGGCCCCAAGAGGCTGGTTCTAACCAGAAAATGGGTGACTCACCGCCAAGCCTAAGACGCGGAACACCTCTTTTTTTCCCCTGGCCAGTTTTCAGGGCTCGGGTACAGGCTAGGCCCTGGCACTAGAAGTCAGGATTGTCGACTCTTCTGGTTCTTGTCTCATGACACCTCTACCTGATGAGTCACTCTCTTCTTCTGGAACCCAGTCTTCTCTGTCTGGCTACTCTTTCTCCCCTAAGCCTTGGCCCTCTTGGAGCAAAGCACTTGGGACACCCGCCAGTACCTGCCTCTGCTTTTGTCCCCTCAGGTCCCAGTCCCAACAGCTATTGATAGAGTTCCAATAAAGTGCATTCGATGCCTCAAACCCTTCCGAAGTCTCCAGCCCTTGGCATAGAGCGTGGGTGGCACGTGCCACAGTGCTCCACAGGGGTCCCCCTTGTGGGCAGGACAATGGTCCTACATTCTAGGAATGCCAGAGTCTACGTGCCAAGTCAGTTGGGACTAGCAATGGAATTTGCCAGCAAAGTGAAGTGCAAGGCAAACTAAAGTTAGACTCTGGGCTCCACATGGCCAAGGTATTCGGAATTCAAGACGGAAACCAGGAGCCGGCTGAGTATGGCACTGAGACCACCAGGGCCACACACCCAGTCAGCCCTAGACCTGGACTAAGGAAGAACTTAACTAGGGATCCCTGGCCCTTCCCACCCCTGACCACAGAGGCTACAGCAGAAAGGGCCTCCCCTGCAGCCTAGCCAGCTCCTGTCACCAATCACGTCCCCCAGGACCTGTGGGCCTGTCTTAGGGCCATTGTTCTCAGGACGCCAGCACTCCACAGCTCAGGCCATGCCAGCTCCGGGCCGACACCTCCACACCCCTTCCAGACAGCGGCTAAGTTGCACACAGAGAGGCAGAGCACTGGGGCTAGGTTCTCAGCCTCGACTTTGTCCCTCCAGCCTTCCCACTGAGGTCACCTCTCTGAGGAAGGCAGCATTGCAAACGTTCATGGTCTTTTTTCCCATCTAAGGAGATGGTCACATTTTCTAAACCTCACTGGAATAATCAAGTGGAATGTGAATGCATATAAGAAGTATTGATTTAAACTTCTTGCTTTTCGATGAGTGTCACCAATAATCCACAGTTAAACCATCATCATGTAGCAGTCAGCTATTACTGGTCAATCAAGGCATTCTTTCCTGTTAGGCCCAGTTGATAAAGACCTCAGAAAACTCAACACTAGGAATGTATACTGCTGTCCTTACCAAAATCCTTAAAAAGGCTCACACCTGCTTAGGAAGCTGAGATCTGATGGTCAGGGTTCAAAGCCAGCCTGGACAGGAAAGTTCATGAAACTCTTATCTCCAATTACCCAGCAAATAATTGGAAATGGAGTCATGGCTCAAGTGGTACAGTGCCAGCCTTGAGAAAAAAAAAAAAAAAAAAAGCTAAGGGACAACTCGCAGGCCCTGAGTTCAAGCCCCAGGACTAGCACACACAAAAATACAAAAATCCTTGAAAACAACTATGGTGGTCCCACTAGCTGCTCCACCCGAGTCTCTACCTACTCACAACAGGGACTGACTTGAGGACTAGGAGTCCACCTCTAATGAGATGCTCTTAGCGTTGAGTATTAGAGGGTTTGAATCCTTCTTGGAAGAGTTCCCATTGAACTGAATGGATAGCAAATTTCATTTTGAAGATTAGCTGGAGTTACCAAATGAAGCCCCTGTCCTAGAACAAAGACCAGCATGGCCCAAGCTGTCCCAGGAGGTGAGAACAGCCCCCAAGGTGCAAGCTGAACCCACTGCATCCGGTGGGGCCAGATGGCGGGAGCATCTTATCTCCTCATTCCATCGCCATCTGGAAGGCATTTAGCTCCACAGCCTTTCTTCTCAGCCTCTGGGTTTTTTTTTTTTTTTAAATCCCCAAGTGCAGGGGATCACATAATAGAATCACGTAATGGGGTAGGCGTAAAGGCCAAAGACTCAGCTCAGACTGAAAGTGAGAAGGGAGGGAAGGAGGGAGGGAGGACTACTCTAAGATCACTTGTTTACAGAGCACTGGATGGTGGATCTCATGGAGGCCCGAAAGCCTCAGCAATGGGAGGCAGGGCAAGGACTCAGAACCACTGCAAAGGTCCAAAGACAACAGGAAGGTGCAGAGGGAGGCTGGCAGACTGCCTGGACACCCCAAGGAGCATGCATCCAGACTCTTGCACCAGCCGGCCCAGCCCACAGGCAGCCCCAGCATGCTGGGTGGGGAAAGGGTGGAACCTGCTCAGTTAACCCTGAACTGACTGGTCCACTATCCATTTGCCTGTGACACCTTCTTAGCCTCTTTCTCTTCACAGAGGAGATACATTAATTTTAAGCTTGCCCCAAGCAGAACTTAGGCAGGGAGGAAATATCAACTGAGACAGGAATGTCACCAGCCCCATCTCAAAACTCCAGGAAGGACCCTGATCGGGGATTGAAGCATCCAGGTTGCCAATTCCCACCGTTGTCATTAGCAGTTTGGTGGGCTCTAGGACCCAGGGCAAGATTTCCTAAGTGCCCTGAATTCCCAAGAAGAGATCCAGGTTAGAAAGGATCAAGATATGCTAAGAAGCCCCTCCCCACTATTTTGGGTAGCTGATCTCGGATATCCAAGGCTTGGACTACTTAGTCCCAAAGCCCAAGAAAAGAAGCTCATGAGTTGTGAGAAGCCAGAAGGAGTTCAAAACTTTGTCTGTGCGAACCATAGGAAACGGTCAGTATTCAACAAACTGCAGGGTAGTTTGGCAGAGGTCACCAGCTGGACACTCTCTGGAAATGCAAAGATTCCAAGCCAATACACAGGGACATCTTGTGTGCTCAGCATACTGGGTACTAGGTGCACAGACCTGATTCGTGAAGTCAAAAGTAGCTTTTAAACACTACAGAGGAGCTCTGTCATTCAGGATTTGGTCATTCCTTTTCTAAATTAATAAAAAAAAATCCCCTACTTCATGATTCGGCTTTTAATTAAGTACCTGCTTAAATGGCAGTTCAGTTAACCTTTGTGAGGTAGCCAAGCCCACTGAAAGACAGCACACACTAATGAAAACTAAAAGCCCACATGGGGTTGGGAGGGTGGCTTAGTTGGTAGAGTGCTAGCCAATGAGGGAAAGTATCAGATACTGAGGTCAAAAAAAGAAAAAGAAAAAAAAACACGGTTTAGTTTGTGGGCAAAGGGAAAAACAGATTATGCAAGTCAGTGTGAATGTTTTGCACTTCCGTGTACTAAGAGTTTTAAGCCCTGCTTCTGCATTTGGAAATGCTCTAGGGCAGCCAGGATGCAGAACTGAACTGTCAGCTCCCCCCTTCCCTGCCCCGCCCCCCGCCCCTCCCCTCGCCGCGCCCCACCCCTCCCGCACTTCCCCTACCTCCCACCTGTACCTCATTCCAGCTCTTTTGTCCAAAGTTAGAGGTCAGAAACTCCAGGCACCTGCTGCCTAGGCACCTCTGGTCCTAGGAGGCTGTGGCTAGGACCCCATTGCTTCCCCCTCAGGTTCTCCATGGGTGGGCCTCAGGCCAGCAGCAAAAGCATCCCTGGGGACTGGTCTGAAATCAAAGTCGACTGCTCCACACACCTCGGAAGCAGACCAAGGGTGGGACAGTGCTCTGGGGTCACCCCACTCTGTCCGGGCCCTGGCAGGAGTCACCTGTGTCCATAGGAATGAATCCTCAGGGCCTCAGGAGACCAGGATTTCTGATAGTGGGAAGAGAACTTGAGGCTCCCAGATGTAGCCAGAACACCCCATTTCTGTGTAAATGGTGGAGCAGCCAGGAGGTTTCATTCAGAAAATGATTCTGGCTTTTTTTTAAAAAAAAGGAAAATAAATACATAATATATAAGAGTACCAATGGCCTTGCACAATCAAGTAATTTGTAGAATGTTCTGGAATATGCAGGTTTAGGTTTCTGCACCAGCCAGGGATGCCAGTAGAAGAGTGACCGCCAAGAGCAAGTGTGATGTTCCTGGAAGGGACATAAAAATCATCTTTCCTGTCACCTGAGAATTACCCCCAGAAGGTGCTTTTTCCCTTTTTTGAAGAAATCTAGAAATGGAAAGGATTTAGCACCAAAGAATTAGCCAGAAATGGGGAAGGACAGAGAGAGGCAGGCTCTGGGTTTGCCTCTCATGTGGCTTACTGCAAAAGCTCCCGGCTCCTGTCTAGTTTTTATTTAGTAACTTTAAAAAGAAAAACTACTGGTCACTCACTCTATTAGCTTCTCAGGAGGCTGAGATCTGAGGATCAAGCTTCAAAGCCAGGCCAGACAGGGGGAAAAAAAATCTCTGGGACTCAATTCCAATTAACCAGCAACATCTCTTGGCAAAAAGCCAGAAGTGGTGGTGTGATTCCAGTGGCCGAGTGCCAGCCTTGAGTGAATAAGGCAAGCAAGATCATAAGGCCCTGGACACAACTTTTTTTTTTTTTAATTGTATTTTATTTTATTTGAGAACATACTGTACAGAGGGGCTACAATTACATGGGCAGGATAATGCATACATTTCTTACCAAGCATTGCAGCCTCCTCCTTTGTTTACCCTTCACTTCCCTTCCCCGCCTCCCCCCTCCCCCCACCCAATTTTACCCCCCTCCCCCCACCCAATTATACCCCCCTCCCCCCCCCCACACCGACATTGTAAAGCTGGTTTTGACATGATATTTTGTACTTCTCATTGTTGCAACAGGTCCACCTGAATCCTTAAACGACTTGTTTGTCCCCATTGGACACAACTTTTTAAAAAAAGTTTACCATTTGAATTTAAACCATCAACTTTGCTTTAGCAGGGGGCAAAACCTCTCCCAAGGACTGGGCTTCTTCCCCGTCCCCTGCCCAGCCCTGTATCACACTCTAAGCTGGAAGGAAAAGTCCCCAGGTACAGTAGGAACAGGACTACTGCTGAGTTTATAAGTGTCCCCACCGTACCTGAGAATGCCCAGCACTGCTCCAACAGATCACAGAGCTAAGGCCAGGTTGCAGCAGCATTCTGTAAAGTCCCCAAACACTGAACCAGCCAGTACTGACCCACTGCTCCAAGGGGAAAAGAATGGGTTCGGTTCCCATGAGACTCTGGGCACACTTTTAGCAGCCAATCCATCAAAACACAGCCTGGTGCTTCTGTCTAGAGGTGTCCTATTTCAAGCAGCGCTATTTCAGCTAACTGCACTTCAACTCAGGCCAGATGGAGCTGCAGGCAGGTCATTTACTGGTGTGTGGGAGGGCGGTGACAAGGGACCCAGGCAGCTCAGGAGGTGGAGGAGGCTCCTCTCAGCTTGGGAAGGAAGGGATCTTGGGCCACCAGCCCCAGGAGAGAAGGAGCCATGTCTGTCCTGTTCACCAGGACCTTCCTAATGTCACGTTGAATCTGACAAAGTGAAGCTGCTTTGCTGACATGGGTAATGTGTGTGATCGAGAGATTGCGGGTAGACATACGTGTGAGCTGTATGGATGGAGAGGGATGATACACATACATGTGTGAGCATGCATGTACCTTCCAGGCACCTGAGCAGAATCCTGCAGCCAGCACGGAGTGGGCCTGGCAAAGAGCAAAGGGTACTGGCACAGGGTAAGACAAGGCTGAATCCAGGCCAAGCACAGAGAAGACAGGAGCCAGGAGCAGCACAGGGCTGCGGGGCCCCATGATAGCAGGTGACAGTGAAGATCAGGGCAGGGGGACCCAGGCCTCTGTGCCAGACAAAAGCCCTCCATGACTCCTTTCTTCTCTAACCACCACCAAAAGACCAAAGAAAATGGACAACTAACCCAGCTCAGTTCCCAGGAGGCCAGCTAGGTCCCTAGGCAGGTAGCTGCCATACCCTGAGCCAGAGATAGAGGGCAGCTTTCTCCAAGACTTCCATTCAAATAATGACGTCTAACAGTCCTGCATGGGGCAGGGGGAATGAAGAATCTCCAAATGGCATGTGTGTGTGTGCATGCGCATACGTATGCGCATGCATCCACGTGTATGCATGCGTGTGCACAACACGTAGGAGGAGTATTTCCCTGATGTCCCTTAGATCATTCTGTTTCTTATTTTTTGGCAGTACTGAGGTTTGAACTCAGGACCTCACACTTGCTACAATGGCACTCTACTGCTGAGCCCTGCCTCCAGTCCTACATTATTTCCTAAGGCCACAAGAAGAGGTGGAGCCCCAGCACACACCTGTAGAGGACAGGTGTATAGATTCCACGTAGGGAAGGAGAGAAGGAGTGATCTCAGGGTTCTGGCATGAGGTCCCACCAGCAGCCCCAGCTTCACCCTACTTGTGGGCATTCCAGTAGGCAGTGACAGATAAAGGTGGGTTTCCTGGGTCTTGGGGGCAGTTATAGGGGAGCTGGGGAGAGGAAAGGAAAAGAGGCAACATTCAAAAATGGTTGTAATGCTGCAAACATGTTAACAGCACATTTTATCCGGCCCTGAGCAGGGCCTCAGTTTCCCTTCATATGAAGGGAAGATCTGTGCTGCTCATAGCCTGGAACAAACAAGGTGCATGTCCAAGAGGAATCTGCCACTGGCCCCAAACTAGTTAAGTACAGAAACAAAGAGGAAGGGTTTAGGAATCCTGATGGCGATTTGAGAGAGGAATTTTATGTCTGTTGAATCTAAAAACAGATGGTCAGTCAGGCCTTGTGTTTTGTAAGCTTCATTAATTTTTTTGCTTGTGTTTGTTTGGTTTGTGTGTGCGTGCGTGTGTGTGCACGCATGTGTGTGCGCATGCGCGCATGGACATG
This sequence comes from Dipodomys merriami, assembly GCF_024711535.1. Classification (NCBI taxonomy): domain Eukaryota; kingdom Metazoa; phylum Chordata; class Mammalia; order Rodentia; family Heteromyidae; genus Dipodomys; species Dipodomys merriami. The sequence goes on along the minus strand of NW_027205048.1, from coordinate 12,348,544 downwards.
TACACTAGTAGTAGGGCTTGAACTAACACTTGAGCCATAGCTCTACTTGCAGCTCTTTTCTAATTAACTGGAGATAAAAGTATCACAGACATTTCTGACCTGGCTGGCATTGAACTGCGATTCTCAGATCTCAGTATCCTGAATAGCTAGGATTATAGGCCTGAGCCAGCCACCAGTGCCTGACTATGTTTTACAAGTCTTGATTGAGGTTCTCAACCACAGGCAACATCCCCCGACTGGTCCAGCAATATCTGGAAACATTGTAAGACATCACAGTGGAGTGAGGAGATGCTACTGGCTGGCTACAAGGAAAAGAACAACCCCTATGGCAAAAGATGACCTGGCCCCAAATGTCCACACTGCTTTGTTTCAATTTTCTAATAATTCATTGAATTGTATTTTGAAAGTTCTTCCTTCCTTCCTTCCTTCCTTCCTTCTTTCCTTTTTTTCTTTTTCTTTTTTCTTTTTTTTTGTGCCAGTCCTAGGGTTTAAACTCAGGGCCTGGGCACTGTCCCTGAGCTTTTGTGCTCAAGCCTTGTATGTTCCCACCTGAAAGTGGGAATTTTGGTGGTTAATTGGAGATAAGAATCTCACAGATCTTCTGTTGGCTTCAAATCATGATCCTCAGATTTTAGCGTCCTGAGTAGCTAGGATTGCAGGCACAAGCCACCGCATGCAGCTATGTCCAAAGTAGCCACCCTCATGCAGCTATTTTCAAAGTTTTAATCTATGTGAGTTAGACATTAAACATGGTAGTTCATTGCTCCAAACATTGGACAACCATCTGCTGACTGGCTCTGAAGTCAGAGGCACAAGCCTGACAGGGCATCAGATCCCAGGGTGGGAGGTGTAGGCAGGTAAAGCCAGGAGGTCCATGAGCATCTTTCTCCTGATGAAGACTTTAGCTACTCTGCGCCAGCCCTGAGCAACACATCATTGCTTGGCAAGTATGTGCTATGCTACAAGCAAGAGCCTGCAGTCTCAGCCAGAGGCAGATATGTTTAAAATGCTTATTTATTTAATAACAAATTGTAGGAATGACTACAAAAGAAGCTACAGATGGCCATGGGAGCATAAACCAGGAGCCCCTGGCCTAGAGTGGGGGTGGGGGTGGGGGGTGGGGGAGGGACAGGGAGAGAATAAGCCGCTGCCAGCTGTCTAGCTCCAGGACAACCAATGTTTACTGACACTCACTGTGAGCCAGGCTCTCCTCTAAGTGCCTATAATAGATAATGCCATATTTGGTTGTTAAGCAACCCCGTGAGGAGGTACCACTGTGGTCCCTGCTTATCAGCTATGGCACAGAGGCTGAGTGCCTTGTCCATGGATGGTTATGCAGCTGCAAGGGGGCAGAGCCAGGGTTATGAACCCAAGCCTGACCTCCATCAACCACACCTGGCTGCACCCTGAAAGTGGAAAAGACAAAGCAAGAGCCCTGCATGCAGGGAGCCATGTACCGTACTTGACCAGGAAGCAGTCTGGCCTTCTTCAGGAACACAAAAGTCACTGTAATTAGAGTGTAGATATAGAAAGGGGATGGTGCTGAAGGGGAAGAGGTCAGGGCCAGACATAGGAAGTGGAACTTGGTCCTAAATGGAAGGATTAAACCAAACCTCTTACAAATCATTCAGCCATAAATCACTGTCTTTGATATGAGAGAGGGGGAGGTCCGGGGTGGTTTCCTGAAGCTGTCCCCTAAATGTCACTGGACAAGATCACATGCACATACATGTCACTGCTCTCCATGGTCCCTGCCCACCACCCCAAGTCCCCCAGATCAATAATCCCCAGTCCCAAGAAGCCACAGAGAAACTGGGGCAGGAGCAAAGAAGGAAGGAAGCAGTCTTCTTCAAAGAAGGAGGACAGCAGGAACTCTGGAAGTCTTCGATGGATCAAATTTGGAAAAATCTCAGTTGGAAGAAAACTCAACTATAGGTAAGATGGACTTTCCAAAGTCATAAAGTCAGAGTGGAAAAACAGCCAGGGGTTTTGGCAACACATTCAGAAAGCCATAAAAGACTTTGCTGCCTTCAACACAGCCCTTGTCCTTCCAAGAGGTTGTTTTAAGGAGATGAGAAACGGTGGAGGCAAAGATCACAGCTGTGAGCACCAATCTGAGACCCAGGTAGAAGACTGTTAATCAAATTTAGGCACGTAGCTGGGTGTGGCGCTACATGTTTGTAATCCCAGCATTCGGCAGGCTGGGGCAGCACTCTGAGCCAGTGTTCAAAACCAGGTTAGGCTACATAGAGAGATCCTATCTCAAATAAAAAAATAAAGAGACATAGGATGGACTTGTTTACAACAGTTTAAAAAAAATGAAGGCAGAACTTCGTGCATCTAGGTGTAAATATATCCATTATAGTAACTAAAAGTAAGGTAATAACTCAACTATTGGCAACAGCATCTGATTTGAGGTGTCTGTGTACACCGATCCACATTTCTATAAATATAAAGAAAGCAAGCACAGATTGAAGGAGTCAGAAAGCAATGCAGGATCTATGCCAAGATGTTTATAAAAGTTCCCTTTCAGAAGGTAAATTATGAATGTCCTTTTCTTCTTCCTGGGCTTTGATCTCTATTTATTAGTTCCGTGTTGGATATATACCACTAAGATAGTCAAAATAAATAAGAAAATATTTAAGAAAAATTCTAGCCAGGTGCCAGTAGCTGATACCTGTAATCCTAGCTATTCAGGAGGCTGAGCTCTAAGGATCTCCTTCAACACTAATCCAGGCAGAAAACTCTGTGAGACTCTTACCTCCAATTAACAAGCAAAAAGCCACAAGTGGAGGTGTGACTCTAGTTGTAGGGTGCTAGCCTTGAGCTCGAAACCCTTGAGTTTAATCCCTAGTAATAGCGCGCACACGCGCTTGCATGCACATACACACACACACACACACACACACACACACACACACACACACACACACACACACACACACACACACACACAATTCTAAGTGTCAGGGAACAACTTCAATTCATATCTCAGGGAAGATTTCACAAGACAAGGACATCAGCAGGGCCACCATCCCTGACCTCTGTACCCAGGCCGCCTCCTGTGAGGATCTAGACTTAGCCTCTTCTCAAGGCAAAAACACCCACACACATTCATGAAGCGTCCCTGGGGATCATGAAGGCCTCCACAGAGCTTTTCAGAAAACAGATATCTGCCCACATTCTATGGAATGACATTTGTTTTTCTTAACCCTTTGGGATAGAATTACTTTTCAAAGCATATGAGACACTTCTCTGGTTGTTTTCTAATCTATATCCTTGAACATAATCAAATAGTTTCTTGGTGACATTTGGTCATCATCCTGAGCAACTGTGATGTGAGTGGAGAAGTATGTCAGAACATCAAAAAGACAATTGCTTATGACGTCCCAAGGCTGGACTCCAGGCCAGCTCCACCCTGGGACTGCCGCCAGCTGATTCTCTGTGACTTCATTTTCCTTCTCTGTAAAAGCTGCTCACCAAAGATCTCTCGGTGGGTCTCGTCCCTTACGCTCAGGCTGTCAGCTGTCCCTTCTGCTTACCGACTCATCTCTCTCCCCCAGCTGCAGAGACGCCTATCTCACACAGTTCAAACACGGCTGAAGTTAGCACAGCGTGTAGACCAAGAGTTAACAAACTTTGAGTGGAGGTCTGTCAAAATTCCAGACAAAACAACTACAATTTAAGCCAAACGCCAATGGCTCATGACTATAATCCTAGCTACACAGGAGACAGATCTGAGGATCATGGTTTTAAGCCAGCCTGGCAGAAAAAGCCATGCGACTCCAATTAACCACCAAAACAAGCTGGAGTGGAGCTGTGGCTCAAGTGGTATAGAGCACTAGCTTTGAGCACAAAAGCTCAGAGATAGCACCCAGGTCCTGAGTTCAAACCCCATTATCATCATAATTTTAAAGGTGCATGCATAAATATTTGTTCATATGCAACAAGTCCAGCCACAGGCAAGCGCTAAATATTCCTATCATACCACTGGCTCTGGGACTTCTCTGTCTTACTTCCCAGGGTCTCAGTTATATTTCAGACGGCTAAGGATGAGAGAGAGTTTCTCACACAACTCTCTTCTCAGAGCCAACTGTCAGAGGCTATAAATGGATTCTGAATACTACAAGTGGTGGCACTGGCTGAAATATTTTTCAGAGTGGGGGGAAAGCCCTCAATCAGATATTTGCACCACCAGCTGCTGCCACCAGCTGCTAGGCCAGCCCACTGTGCACCCGGGCAGGCAGCAAAGGGTTGATTCTCCCCTGGAATGTCAGGGAAGCCTGTATCAACAAGGGCTGCGCGGGGCGAAGGAGTCACAGCTGCAGAGGCAGAGGTGAGAGTGCTCTGCCTCAAACAGGAAGACTCAAGCTCTAATCTAGAAGGCTAAACTCGACAGCCAGGTGCTGGCGGTTCATGCCTGTAATCCTAGTTGCTCAGGATGCCAGCCCCAGTAAGTCCGAGACCCTTCTCTCCAATTAACCACCAAAAAGCCAGAAGTGGAGCTGTGGCTCAAGTGATGAGTGCCAGCCTTGAGGGGAAAAAAAAAAGGCTCAGGGACAGTGCCCAGGCCCCGAGTTCAAGCCCTAAGACTGCCACTGAATAAATTAACTAACTGAAATGCCAACACAGTTCTACATAGGATCTGTGCCCAGGGAAAATCCTGCAGGTACCAGCAGGAATCACACGGGACCATGCCCTGGGGGCTGACAAGCCAATCAAGAGCAGGCTCACAGCCCAAAGCCAGGTGCTATCTTGGTGGGTTGGGTCACTCTGACAGAATCCCAGAACCACGGGTGGCCTATAGAACACAGACCTCTTCTCATGGATCTGGAGGCTGCAAAGTCCAAGATTAAGGTGCAGCCTTTTCACTGCAGCCTTGGTCCTCCTATGATGGGGGGGTGGCGGGGGGAGAGGCGGGGGTGACAGACTCCTTTCCTAGAGCCCAGATCCCATTCATGAGAGTCCCCTAGGGCCTCAGCACCTCCCAAAGCCTCCTCTTGGAGCTTAGGATTTCAAATCCTAATGAAGCTGAAGAGGGGACCAGGGCCTCCCAGGTGCTAGACAAGCACTGAGCCACTGAGCTGCATCACCAGGCTGAGACACTTGAATTCGGAAGGCCCCCTGTGCAGCACACCAGCTCTCAGTGCCCTTGGCTGGCTTTTGCTTTTCACAGAACCTGTGCACCCTTCACAGATCACTCTGTGGCCCATCTTTTGTGTTGCATGTGGGAGCTCAGTCTGACTCTAGAACAAGGAGGGGCCTGGAGCTAGAGCACTGGATGGGGTAGCGTGGGACCCACATGGCTGGGACCGGGGCCAGCTGGAGAGGCCTCCAAACCTCTGTGGTCCCAGTGGTGATGGGGAGAGCTGGAGGGCTATGAGCAGTCGAGTGGCAGAGTATTTAGAGATCTATGAGCAGTATTTAGGATCTAACATACAAATTGCTAGGGGGGATACCTGTAGGGGAGGGGACCATAGGCGAGTGGGCAGGATTCAGGCTGTTACAAAGGAGGGGGAGGGGACTTTGTGACGAGACAATGTGGCTTTTGAGCGTCCAGTGATTCACTGTAGGCTTCACACATACAACCTTAGCTTTCCCATGTTAGTGTGTGTGTGTGTTGGAGACAAGTCTCATACATGTCCCTGTCCAGGCTGGCTTCAAACCTCAATCCTCAGATCTCAACTCCTGAGTAGCTAGGATTATGGGTATGAGCAACTTTTGCCCAAATGACTTGTTTTTAATGAGGATTAAGCAAGATTATTTACTTATATTTAGAGAGAGTCAGATGCCAGGCATGAGTGGTTCATACTCTTGCTTATTATTATTAGATTTTACACTCAGAACCAGTGCTCTACCACTTGAGCTATGTTGAGCTATGTCTCCAGTCCAGATTTTTTTTATCCTTCTGATTAGTTGGAGATAGTGTTTCAGTAACTTGCTTGCACCAACTGGCTTTGAACCTCAATTCTCAGATCTCAGCCTCATAAGTAGCTAAGATACAGGCATGAGTTACCAACACCCAGCCAGATTATGGGTTGTTTTGGGCTTTTTCTCCCCTTTTGAGTTTTTTCTTGTTACTTGTTTCTTGTCACAATGGGGAACAATTTAATTTTTCTGGCAGGTGAGGAGGGACAAACGGGGCCTGCTATGCTGTGAGGCTAGAACAGGGTGGTTCTGTGTAGATAGCAAGATTCCTAAAACCAGAGAGGTCAATTCTCCTAGGAGCAGAGGAGGAACTCAGGACCACAGTGATGGGAGGGACTTGAGCTCTGTGCCTACAGGTTTCATTGCTAATGATAATATTTGAATATGTATGAGACATTGTAACAGATTTATTATTGCAATTATAGTAAAAGCAGAGATCATAGCAACAGTAAGAGAGCTAACACTGCTGAACACATGTCTTTTCCAGGCCTGTGTGAAGAGCTGAGCCCCTCCCCTGGGCCAGAGTGAAGAAAAAGTCAGGATTTAGACATGGAGCCAAGGGCACAGGGGCCAGGAAATCCCACACAAGATCTGAGGCTGGCTGCGGTACAGGACAGGAAGGCAGCTCCCCCAGGACTCTAGGGAAAACAGCTTGTGACAGCTCCTGGAGCCGGGGTGGAAGAATGGAGAGAGATTTTCCACTCCCAGATAAGAAAATCCAGAGCATTAAAAGTTTAGCGTTTAGTGAGCTATTTTTTTTTTAAGAATTCTTTTCTAAATACAAATGTAGCAGGGCTGGGACTGCCAGCCTAGAAAGCCTGAGGACCAGAGTACTAACCCCAGCACAAAGGATAGCAAAGGGGAAAGAGGAAGGAAGAAAGGGGAAAGGATGGAGGGGGGGGGAGGGAGGGAAGGAGGGAGGGAGGGAGAGAGGGAGGGAGGGAGAGCAGGAGGGAGGGAGGCAATATTCTTAAGTTTGTACAGTATCTTAGAGCTTTATCAAATACCACCTTGGGTGATTCTTGGGCACTCCAGCAAAGAAGGCAGAGAAGTTACTTTACAGAGCAGAGGCCTGGGACTCACGCATTGAGTGGCCTGGTGAAGAAACACCTAGTAAGAAGGAGAGTCTTCTGGTACTCACTGCGCCCTCATCTGGGAGCCAGGCAGTCTCCTGGGATCTTCCCCAAGGGAAAGCAGGCCACAGTGCCTGGCCCTGCCCAGAGCAAAGCCACCCAGGAGGGATGTGGGAAATCTCTAGGATGTGGAAATTCAGTCATCATCACCATCACCATCACCACCACCACCATCACCATCACCATCATCACCATTACTACTGAAGTGGGGAGAACAGGTCTGGCTGCCACCATCTTGGCCACAAGATGGATGGTAGGGTCTGACATCTTGTCTTCATGGTGAGAAAAGGTGAAGACCCTACCTCCCAGGTGATGGTATGCCTGAATCCCTAGTGGCAGGGGCAGGCACTTGGCTGATAGGTTACTGAACCTGTCAGTCCAGTGCCTGGGACTTGACTGGGAGTTTCCTATGACTCTGACCTGAGTGGACCCTATTTAGGCTCAGATCAGCTCAGGCCCCAGAACACCATGCCAGGTGTCTGTGTCCTGTCTCCTGTCTCCTGACTGTTCTCTGGTCACCATGACATCCCACTTCAACTCTCCACTGGAGCTGAATTGGTTTGTTGGAATTGTTTTTATTCTTTCTTTGCTCTCTGGACTGTTTCTGAACTGTGTTATGTGTATTTGTGGGCTGCAGGCCTTTGTAACAACTAGCTGCCTGCAGACCGCTAATACTCCAATAAAGCCTCCAAGATTTGATCCTTCAAAATGTGGCTTCTCCATTTCCTCACCTTACAACACTATTATTATTATTATTATTATTATTATTATTATTATTATTATTATTATTATTATTATTTTGCACTAGTACTGGGGCTTGAACTCAGAGCCTTAGACTCTTGCTTGGCTTTTCCACTCAAGGCTAGTGCTCTGTACCTCCACTTACAGCTTCTTGCTGGTTAACTGAAGAATCTCTCAGATTTGTTTACCCAGGCTGGCTTCAAACTGTGATCCTCAGAACTCAGCCTGCTAAATGGCTAGGATACAGGAGCCACCGGTGCCCGGCTCAATCCTCACTATAAGATACTGAGAGGAGGCACCAGCTAGGATCTCTGAGAGGTAATTCCACTTTCACTTCAAGAGTAGATTTGTCTATTCATGCAATTCATAGCTGCATGGACTATCTTGAGAATGATCTGACATAAAAGCCAGTCCATCCAGATGCCTCACTCGCTCCCTATCTTGACTTACAATACCCTACGTTGCTTGGGACTCTACCAGCAAGACCATTGTGAAATACAACCCCTTGTCCATAGTCAGAACCATGATAAGTTCCAGAAAATGAAATGGGTCTTGCAAGGAGGAGGGAAGGCAAGGGAAGAGGGGCAGAACAAGTGAAGAAGGGGAATGCTGTGAAGAATTCTCTGTATAAGCCAGGCACCGGTGGCTCACACCTGTCGTCCTAGCTACTCAGAAGACTGAGATCTGAGGATCACGGTTCAAAGCCAGCCTAGGCAGGAAAATCCATGAGACTCTTATCTCCAAGTAACCACTAGAAAACCAGAAATGGTGCTGTGGCTCAAAGTAGTAGAATGCTAGCCTTGAGCAAAAAGAGCTCAGGGATAGTGCCCAGCCCTGAGTTCAAGCTCCATGACAGACAAAAAAAAAAAAAAAAGCATTAATTGCATATACTACAAAATTAATTTTAAAAAAATAAGGCAATGGGTGGGGAAAGGGGGGATGAAAATGATGGAGTGATGACACTGATCAGGATGTACTGTACACAGGGCTGGGAAGGTGGCTCAGTGGTAGAGCGCTTGCCTCACATGCATGAGGCCCTGGGTTCAATTCCTCAGCACCACATAAGCAGAAAAAGCCGGAAGTGGCACTGTGGCTTCAGTGGTAGAGTGCTAGCCTTGAGCTGAAGAGCTGAGGGGCAGCGCCCAGGCCCAAAGTTCAGGCCCCATGACCGACCAAAAAAAAAGGATATATTGTATACATAAAACTGCTTTGTTAAATGGTAAAGAAAAAATTCAATAAATACCCTACAAAACTAAGAAAAGTGAGGGAAGGGGTGGGTTGAGGGGTGAGGGAGAATGTTGATCACGACACACTGCATTCATAAACGGCTTTGTTGAACGGCATCTCCTCTGTACAACTACTTAAAGAAAATAAAAGGATTAAAAAAAAAAAAAGAACCATGAGTTTAGCTAAACCTTCTCTTTGTAACTTACCCTGCCTATAGCACTGTGTTATGAACGAGAGAACCTGGATGAAGAGATCTCTCTACCCCAGGCCGCACGGGACCCAGCTCCCTCTCAGCTGTGGGCTGACAGTGGGCAGCGTCCTCAGGGCAGCCTTTCTCCCCCTGAAAGACTTTGAAATGACAGTGGTGTGCAGAGCAGCCAGAGGGAGCTGTCCCTCTGAGGAGAGGGCCCTGGCCTGGGCTCTAACCCCGGGAGACCCTTCCCTTCCTAGAGGCCTGAAACACCAGCTATCAGCCATCAGCTAGTATGACCCTGAGGATGGGTTTTAAGGCAACCCCTGAAAAGAAGAGGCTACTGCAGGAGGGTGAGACGGGTATCGCGGCTCATTCCTGCAACCCAGAAATTGGGAGGGCTGAGGTTTGAGAATAGCATGTACAAAAAGTTAGCCAAACCCCATTTCAATCAATAAGCCCCGACAGTGGTATATGTCCTACATAGGAAGTAGGAGGATTGTGGAAAAATAACTCAAAAAGAAAATAATGGCTAGGTGATGATGGGTCACGCCTGTAATCCTAGCTACTCATGAGGCTGAGATCTAAGGATCAAAGCCAGCCCAGGCAGAAAAGTTCATGAGACTCTTATTTCCAATTAACCATCAAAAATCCAGAAGTGGAGCTGTGGCTCAAGTGGTAAGAGTGCTAGCCTTGAGCAAAAAAGCTGGGGGACAGCACTCAAGCCCCAGGACAAGAGAAGAAAGAAAGAAAGAGGGGGAGAGAAGGAGGGAGGGAAAGAGGGAGAGAAAGAGGGAGGGGAGGGAGGGAAGAAAGAGGAAGGAAGGAAGGAAGGAAGGAAGGAAGGAAGGAAGAAGAAGAAGAAGAAGAAGAAGAAGAAGAAGAAGAAGAAGAAGAAGAAGAAGAAGAAGAAGAAGAAGAAGAAGAAGAAGAAGAGAGAAAGTGTGATTCAAGTGGTAGAGTGCCTGCATAAGCAAGTCTGAAGCTTGGGGTTCAAACTCCAGTACTGCCAATCTCCACCACCATCAACAAAAAGATGAAGCAAGAAACCCTTCTAGGCGTTGTGAGGGGTCACAGGGTCAGGTAAGTGACAATGTAGCTGTCCCTCATCAAAGTAGCACAGGATGCTGCCTGCCAAGTGGCCAGCCCTGCAGGGTAGGATGCCAGACCAGCATGCCGCATCTCTCCAGCACATCCATCCCTCCAGTGCAAGCCCAGGCATCCTAGGGGATAGCTGGTAGGGACAGCAAAGGCAGTTCACACTGTGGTAAGTCTGGACACAGGTCCAAGCTTGAGCCCAGGTCACTCAAAGCCCCAGGCAAGTTCACCCAACTTCCCAAAGCCTTGGTTTCTGAACTCATGAAATAGAGACAAATTACACTGGTTGGAAAGTTGTTTAAAGAAACTGAACAAAACTAAAGTGCAAAACTCATTGCAACAAAAGTAGAATGGCAATTGCCAGCTGCTGGAGGAGGAAAAGAAAAGGAATTGCTGAATAGCAGACACAAAGTTTCAGACTGACAAGATAAAATAAATTCTGGGGCTGTTTCCCAACGAAGTGAATGCACTCGACACTATCGGCCTGTACACTTAAAATAGCTCGGATGGCAAAGCTGATTCATTTTAAAACATAAGTAATCAAGCATGGTAGTCCCTGCCTGTAATCACAAAACTGGGGAGGCAGAAGCAGGAAGATGGTAAGTTTGAAACTAGTCTAAGCCGACTATAAGATCCTGTCCCAAACTACCATCAGTCACAACAACTGCAAGAAGCATAGGTCAAGCACACCATCTTTCTCACATGTCCTCAATAAACAGTAGGTGCTCCATAAATGCATGGATATATGAAGATGGCAATTACAGAATGATACCACTAGCTTCTGCCACCAGAAGACAGAACCTGCTCCTTCTAACGTTTCCAAGCTTAGAACAGACACCCGGCCACAGACAACCAATCACAGCCTCAACAGATGTTTCCAGTGGTTTGACAGACAGAACAACATTTTTTAAGTCCAAAAACAAAACCCACTTCACAAACTAGTATCTCATCAGAGTCACAAATCTTCCCTGATCCCAAACCACACAAGCAGTGAAATTCTCTTCATCCATCCAACCGACAACACAAGAAGGTCGAAAATCAGGCACGAAGCCCATTCCCACACAGCCCAAGACAAGAGATGATGAATTCACTGATCCCACGAGAAACTGCTAGAAAACTGTGGTGTCAGGCACAGACCTGAGTGCTGAGGATGCAGCAGAAAGAAATGAGGCCTTGTTAGCCCCTGCAGAGAGAGACCCCTTCATATGGCTGACCACAGGCCATCCGGGGATCTGGGAATGTAACATGTTCTTCGGCTGCTTTTGTTAAAAGCCCAGGGCAGCTGGGCACCAGACACCTGCAATCCTAGCTACTCAGGAGGCTGAGATCTGAGGATTTCAGGAAAATCCATGAGACGCTTACCTCCAATTAACCATCAATAAAGCTGGAGGTGGAGCTGTGGCTCATGTGGGAGAGTACTACTAGCCTTGAGCAAAAAAAGCTCAAATACCATCTAGGCCCTGAGTTCAAGCCCCAGGACCAGCACAAAACAAATAAACAACAACAAAAAACCCTAGGCTCTGCTTGTGACTGCAACTATTGTTTCTTTTTTGGTAGTGGTGGTGGTGGTGGTCATAGGACTTGAACTGGGGGCTTGGGCTCTGTCCCTCAGCTCTTTTCGCTCACAGGTAGCACTCTACCACTTGGAGCCACAGCACCACTTCTGGTGTTCTGGTGGCTAACTGGAGATAAGAGTCTCATGGACTTTCCTACCCAGGCTGGTTTGAATTGTGATCCTCAGAGCTCAGCCTCCTGAGTAGCTAGAATGACAGGAATGAGCACCAGCACTTGGCTCTTTTGCTACTTTAAACTTTGGTCAGGCTCCCATTCAACTCCTCACCTGCCTAAACACTTGACAACCCAAGGTTGATTTTATTTATTTATTTAATTTATTTAATCTCTCTTGTTCCCCATCAAGGCTGAAAACACTGAAGAGAAAAAAAGAGTAAGATATTTTTAAGATGCCAAGATCAGAGAGCTTGGAGGCCCGAGCAAGAGAACTCAGCTCACATGGAGAAGAGAGCCACATGCTCCCTAAAGCAATGAGACCCGCAGAACCAGCCCCCAGGCAGAGGTCATTCGGACCAGTCTGACCACGACAGCCGGACGATGCTTGCTTCTTGCCCATCATCTCTTGCTTTTTGCCCTTCCCTATATAATCCAGAATCTCATGTTGGCACCCTAGAAGATAGGAGCAGAAGGAAGTCCCTGTTTCTTCCCAGGGTAGCCACGCTGAATACAGAACTTCCTTCTGCTTTCCTGTCATCCACATCTGTGATTAATTAGACTCCAAAGGTAATAGGTGGTAAAGCCTGCCCCTGAGTCAGGCCTCTGACCTAGGATCCAGGCAATATCATCAGTAAGCTCTATAATACAGAGTCCCAAGCCAGGTAACTGGCTAGAATGAACAAGCTTCATTCAAAGGTAGGTGAGGTAACATCTGATTTTTTCGTGTTCTGGTCACTTAGGCAACTGGACAACAGGAAGGCCAAGGGTTGGAGGGAGGACTGACCTGGCCATAAAAGGAGGAAAGAAAAGGAAGCTACTGACAATCACACGGTGATATGACCCAACTTCATGCTATCACTTCTCACCAGGGGAAACGCCAGGCCATGAAACCAAGTCCAGGCCCTGCCCTGCAAAGCAAGAATGTGGCTCAGGAGCTTTATATTCCAAATGGGACAAGGGGACAGCTCAAGGGGTGAGCTGGGATGACACAAGGCACTACATGGTCACAATCACAAAGAAATGAAATGTGACTGAAAAGCCAGACATCAGTGGCCTGTTATCCTAGCTACTCAAAAGGCTGAGATCTGAGGATCACAGAAGCCAGCCCAGTCAGGAAAGTCCATAAGACTCTTACCTCCAATTAACCACCAAAAAGCCAGAAGTAGAGCTGTGGCTCAAGTGGCTGAATACTAGTCTTGAGCATAAAAGCTCAGGGACAGCACCCAGGCCCCAAGGTCAAGCCCTGGTCTGCTTTTCTTTTTGGTCTATTCCTCCCAGCTTTGCTATCTAAGCAGCTCCGAGATGAGTGCCATATTCTTTATTTACACTTATTTCTTCAGGAACAGATAAATGAGCAATTGAAAGGGAAGGCAAACCATATACCCCAGTTCCTAACTCTATAATTAACTAGCTTCTGGACAGCAGGGCCCAGAAACAGCCTGAAAATAAAGGAAAACTGCATTTACCATAATCTCCTTGTTTGCTTTTAACAATACTAATAATACAAATAGGTTAAAGGCAGGGTTAGGAAATCTGACTCTGCAAAGTAAATCTCTGAAACTGGAATGGAGATTTTAACACAACTGTGTTACAGTTTAGGGAGGATTTTCCTGGAGGGGGGCCGGCTGTCCTGGCAATAAACAAATCCAGTCAGGGGAGGGCTGACTCTCCCCTCAATAACAAGGAAAGTGACTCAGAGATGGTTCAGGCCCTGTACAAGGTCACCCAGCTGGTGAGGGGTAGGGCACCGCCTGGAAAACAGAATCTTTGTCTCTAACTTCTGACTGTTCTCCGCAGGGCCCCTCCCCTTCTCAGGGGAAACAAATCTTGGAAATGTTGCTTTCTCTTAACCGGTAGTGCTCAATCTAGCTAAAGGACAGGCTGCAACCCTGTAACATATTAGACAGGGGGAAGGGGGTAGGGAGGAAAGAAGAAAGGAGGAAGGGGGAAGGGGAAGAGAGAGGGGATCCCCAAAACATCTCAAGGGAAACCTCCCACTGTCAATCACTCTTATTCCCTAGAGAATTCTCTGGCTCTGCTTCCAGCAGCATTGGCCCAACGGCTAGCTCCCTGGGTCTCCATTTCCATGCCTCCCATCTCTCCCAAATGGTTTCATAATCCTCAGGATGTTTTCTCGGGATGGGGAATTGCTGTGGCAATGATTATGGAGGTCGTAAAGCAAGGAGCCTGACCTCAGTGGAAGGGACGCAGGGAGAGTTCATTTACCAAAACTGACTTCAAAGCCCTTGGTGGCAGCAGTGGAGACCAGGGCATCTGGGGATTGGGGAATCCAGAAACCGGGGGATCCAGCCCTGTGGCCTTCTCTTTCCTACATTTGCTTCTCTGGCCAGCCTTAGTCACTAACTCTGTTACCAACTCTCCAAAGCTGATTGTCTGTGCAAATGTACAGGGGTTTCCCAGCTGGGACCACTGTGAGGAGAGCTGGCATGTGCTCTCCCCCAGGCCCTCAGCCTCCGCTGGCCTCCGCACACCCCGCGCTGGTGCCTGGCAAGCCCACCGGTGCCGCCAATTCCAAACACCATGGCGGAGTCCTCTACAAGGACACCATCTACAGCGGGCTGAGGGGTGACAGGATGCCTGCTTGTGCAGGACTCTCCCCTGCACAGCACCCCTGACTCTCACCCTCTATTAGATGCCTGTAGTATATTCCCAGGTGCTGGGACAAAAACGTGTCATGTCCAGACACCTCCTCCAATGATGTAACCTCCTCACATGCTATAAGCCTGCTCAGATCACACACACACACACACACACACACACACACACACACACACACACACTCTCTCCTCCTCCTTGCTCAGAACACACACACACACACACACACACACACACACACACACACACACACACACACTCTCCTCCTCCTTGACGGCAAGGGCTCTGTCTTATTCAATCCAGCCACCGCCTATCCCCCAGGTCCCTATCCCCATGGTGAGCGGGACTGTGACCAGACATGTCCTCCCTCTAGTAGTGTCTGTCTCCATAGAAGCGACAAACAAATAACTGAGATGCAAAGCAGAATAAAACTAATGAAGCCAGAGTGAGACTGGAAATATTAGGGGAGCCTCTGGGGTGCTAGGGTGCAGCCCCTCCTGAAGCCAGACCCTGGGCCTGAGCCTCCCTGCGCCGATCTGTTATGGAAACCTTGGTCTTGAAGTTTCCTACTAGAAAAAGCATCCTAAGTGTTCCAGCTCTAGGGCAGGGACTGCGGGACAGGGGAGAGGGCCAAGGGTCAGAGGGCAGGGGACTCTTTCTATCTAGGTTTTTCCAGTGATCCTGTCTGTACATGAAGCGAGCCATATTCCAGGACGTGACTTTTTTTTTTTGGATACAGGGTTTCATTATGTGGCCCAGACTGGCCTTCTTCTGCCTCTGCCTCCCAGGTGCTGGGATTTCAGGTGTTTGCTATGGCACCCACTAGGGAAATAGGTATGGTGGAGTCTCAGCACAGAAGACACAGTCTCCAGTGGCTAGGCTGTCCGGCTAAGGAGGGCGGCCGCTGGCCTACTTCCTGCTCCAGCTCTCTTCAGAGAAAATGCTCTGGGCAAGGCAAGAAGCCCCTTGGGACTCCACTCCCTTCCACTCTCCAGCCCAGCACAGACAGCCCCAGGAGGCCTCCGCCCGGGCTCGGCTCACCCAGATACCCTGGGCGGAAACCAGGGCGCATTTCCCAACGAAACCCTTCTTTAGAGTCCCATCAGCTGTCAACCTAAGTTCCTGGGGACCTTGCACATCTGAAATCTACAAGTGGTTCTGATTGGGTGAAAAGGGGAGGAAACCCAGCCCGGGGTCATAACCTCAGCCAAACAGAAAGAAAATGGCTTTGGAAATGTGGCCTGAGGAGGGGGCTGATGGCCACAGGACCCCACTTCCCCCTGGTGACAGAAGTCTGCGGGGCAGGGGGCGGAGGGGGGGGGGCGGGAAGGCTCAGTGGTAGAGAGCTCGCCTAGCATGCACAAAGCCCTGGGTTCGATTCCTCTGTACCACATACACAGAAAACGCAGGAAGCGGTGCTGTGGCTCAAGTGGTCAAGTGCTAGCCTTGAGCAAAAGCAGCTCAGGAACAGCTCAGGAACAGTGCCAGGGCCCTGAGTTCAAGCCCCAGGACTGGTTACAAAAATAAGAATAAAGTCTGCCAGGGGCCCAGGGCTCTGCTCTGCGGTGATGGAAGAGGACAGGGTGGCCACAGGTGCACACACCCCCCCGCGCCTCCTCGGCTTCCCAGGTGTTTCCCCCCCTTCCCCCCCCCACAAGACAACCAGAGGGGAACGAGACCTGGTGGGGGGAGGAGTGGGGAGGGGGGAGAGGAGGATAAGGAGGAGGAAGAGAGGGAGGGGGATGGGGACGGGGATAAGGAAGGGGAGGGAGTGGGGACGGGGAGGAGGAAGGGGGGAGGCATCTTAAGACAAGCCTGGGGATGGCCTAGAGGCGGCCAGGACTGGGGGGGGGGGGGAGCCCCGCCGGTCACGTGCTGCGCCCCGCTCGGGCCCCGCTGACGTAACCGCTCGAGAATTTAAAAGTCCCGAACTCGGAGGACGGAGGACGCCGAGGCTCCGCGTGCGCTGGGGTCCCCCCCCGTGAGAGCCGGGGTCCCCCCCGTGAGAGCCGGGGAGACCCCAGGTCTCCAAAAGCGCCCGACAGGCAGGCGCAAAGGCCGTCCTGGGGCGGGGACCCCCCAGCCCCGCGGGGCCCCCGCGCACAGGCGGGGATCCCAGGCGCGGGCGCACGGGACGGGCGCGCACCCCGGGGTGGGGGGACCCGCCCGCCGCCCCGCACACGCACGGGACACACGTGGATCTGTCCGCTTTCCCACCCCGGCCCTCTCGGGGAAAGCAGCTTCGCCTTTGTCCCGCAGCCACGGTCCTGGGGTCGCCGGCTCCCCCGCCCCCCCCCCGCCTGACCCGCTGACCCCGCGGGCGGCGGCCGCGCACTTACCGGCCCCGGGCGGGCGGTCAGGGCGGTGCGTGGCCCTCGCCAGCCGCCTTCCCTGGAGCGGGGGGGGGGGGGGGGGTACGCAGTGGTCCGGTGTCCGTCCGTCCGTCCGCGGGGCGGGGCGGAGCGCGGCCTCTGCCCCGGGGACACCGACTTCCCGGGGGCGGCGGCGGGGGGCGCGAGCCGGGACGGCGGCCCCGAAGGGCTCGGGAAAGTTGCCGCACAAAAGGCCCGGACGGGACGGGAGCGCGGCGGCGGCGTTGGCGGCGGCCGGCCAGGCTCCTCCCCCAGCCCGGGGCTCTCGGCCCGGCCCCGCAGCCAGCTGCTCAGGGCGCCCGGCGCGCTCCGCCCGGCCCGCAGCCAGCTGCTCCGGGCGCCCGGGGCGCTCGGCCCCCGGGTCCGGAATGCGCGCGGGGCGCCGGAGGGCGGGGGGGGCCCGGACACGCGCGGGACAGCGCAGCCTCTCTCCCCGCGGACACACGGACCCGCGGACACACCGCCCCTGCTGGCAGAACTTCTTGCCGGAGTGTCTGGGGCCTGGGTGCGCTGTGCCGTGCACGGTCCATTCCCACACACGCTTTCCCACTGAGCGCCGCAGGGAAGGACGTGATACATGGAAAGACCGAGAAAGCCAGGTTCTGACCTACCAGGTCCCTCCACCGTCCACATCTCCTCCAGGAAGGATCCCCACCTGTTCCACCAACACCTCCCCCCAGCCTCAGCGTGGAGATAGATCTGACTTGCTCCTTGCCCCGTCTTGCAGGCTTTGGCCACAGGACCTTTGCCTGACTCTGTCGGCCTGCATTCTCTTAGACTCCTGCCAACTTGGAGACAGGCAATCTGCCCTCAAACTGTTTGCCTCCCGTATTTCTAGGGAGCACATATGTTTCTGTAGTTCCCCCCCCACACCCCAGTGGTTTCTGTTTTTGTTTTTAGACCAAGAAATGAACTCCTTCACCGACACCCACAGCCCACCCGCTAGAGGTGCGCTTACCTGCCACGCCCTAGATCACCTTTCCTCTGGAAACTTCTGCAGCTAAAGAGCCTGAGGCTGGCTGTGGATGCCACACTTCCTATTTTAGGCTGAGTGTCAAAGAGAGCATTGCTATATTGTATACACTCAGAGACCAAAGGGCAGAGACTCAAAGTGACTCAACACTTCCTTTCCTCCTCTTAAAGACACAGATGCAGCTGGGCACGGAGGTGGCTCGCGCCTGTAATCCTAGCTACTCAGGTGGCTGAGATTTGAGGATCACGGTTCAAAGCCAGCCCAGGCAGGAAAGTCCATGAGACTCTTATCTCCAATAAAAACCACTAGAAAACCGGAAGTGGTGCTGTGGCTCAAGTGGCTCAAGTTCCTTGAGCTGAAGAGCTGAGGGACAGTGCCCAGGCCCAGAGTTCAAGCCCCATGACCAATAACAACAAATATTTGAAACCAGTGCAGGCAGAAGAGTCTGTAAGATTATTATCTCCAACTAACTACACACACACACACACAAAACCACACACAAAAAACCCTTGAACCCTTGAAGTAGAGCAATGGTTGAAGTTGTAGAGCACTAGCCCTGAGCAAAAAAGCTAAAGGACAAGCCCCAGCACAGGTATGTGTGTGTGTATACATGCGTGCACACATGCACACACACACACATGAGAAGGGGTTGTGGACCAGGAAGGAAATATTGTAGGTTGGTGATGTCTCTTCTCATATAAACCCAGTATCCTATGACAAAAATGTTCACCTTTGACCTGTACATGATTAGTCATTCAGCAATTTTTTTTGTCAGTCCTGGGGTCTGAACTCAGGGCCTTGTACTTTCACTCTGTTTCTTTGCTCGTGGCTAGTACTCTACCAATTCTAGCTTGTTGCTGGTTAGTTGAAGATAAAGAGTCTCACAGGTTTGTCTGCCCAGGCTGGCTTTGAACTGTGATGCTAAGATCTCAGCCTCCTGAGTAGCTAGGACTATAGGTGTGACACACCCATGCGTGGCTAACAAATACTTCTTGAGCACTGACAATGCAGTAGGTGTTCCTGGGTGTTAGGAAGATGGGTGCAGAAGGACAGAGGACCCCATGAAAGCCTGCAGAGAACCCGCAGCCACTCACTCAAATACCACACAAAAGACAAAGCTCAAGGGACCAGATGCCATCCTCATTGTTTGGTGCCTGTGTTCTGGCCTTCATGGCCTCCTGGAGGGAAGAAAGCCAGGCCTTCCAGCGATGTCTGCTAGACAGCTGTGTGGCCTGGGCCTCCGCTGTTAGGATTCTTGGTTCAGTGCTCATC
Organism: Dipodomys merriami; assembly: GCF_024711535.1. Lineage (NCBI taxonomy): Eukaryota > Metazoa > Chordata > Mammalia > Rodentia > Heteromyidae > Dipodomys > Dipodomys merriami. The sequence goes on along the minus strand of NW_027205048.1, from coordinate 12,329,266 downwards.
ACCTTCCCTCCTTCATCTCCTCCAGAACCAGCCTCCCAAACCCTTCTGCCTGGATCTCTGGCCTTCTCCAATACAGCAGAATCTCAAGGTTTCACCCAACCATCAAGACTTCAAACCACACCTTGCACCTAGAAGACCGTCCCTCCATCTTCTAGCTGTGGAAATGCTGTCCACCCATGTGGCAGCCCCCACTATACCTTCACCATTAACCATCAGATAAAGAAAACAGAAAGGGCAAGCTGGGCGCTGGTGGCTCACACCTGCAATCCTAGCTACTCAAGAGGTTGCAATCTGACAGAACCAATTCAAAGCCAGCCCAAGCAGAAGAGTCTGTGAGACTCTGATCCCCAGTTAACTACCCAAAAGCCACAAGTAGGGCAGTGGCTCAAGTGGTAGAGTGCCAGCCTAAGGGACAGTACCTAAGCCCTGAGTACTGGCACAAATATAAAAGAAAACCGAAAAGCAATGGGAAACCTTCTTACAATGATGCTCTAGGCCCTGAGTGAAGACTGACCCGCAGCTGCACTGAGGGGTGCCCCCTCCCTTCTCCCCCTTTAGGTGAGCCTATGTGAGAGGGGTAGCTGTTCATCCCTTGAGACAGTGCAGGAAAGAGGCTCACGACAGTGACGTCCCAAGGCCCGGGAGGGGTGGGGGCTGGGGGTCTGCACAAGTCCAATGCCTACTGGGCTGTAGGGTCAAGGGTGGCAGCTGCAATGCGTCTCAGGGAAGAAGACGGTGCGTGGAGCAGGCCTCTCATCCCACACAAGATCCATGTTCACTAGTCAACGCTCAGGAATTCCTTTTTTTTTTTTTTTCTAGAAAGAGTTCCTGCTTTGGACTTCCACATGAAGTTTTCACGTTCCAAGAAGAGCTGTGCCACGGCAAGGCACATTCCTGAAGCGCCACGTCGCAGAACTCGATTGTAGGGCAGAGAGAAGTATTTGCAGGCAGGGTTCAGGCGTTCTAACAATTCAGCCATTACCTCCGCCCGTGCTATGATAAAATGTCAGCCTTGAACCCAAAATACACACAGAGGAACACATCAAGCTTCTCAGCCCCATCGGAAGTTCTAGAGAATGGCGGTGGGTTTTCCTCAAGAGCATAGCTCACACCTGCATTGCTCACAGAGAGGTTCCGAGCGGAGTTGCTGGGCTACTGTCTTCCAGGCCCAGTGCGCCCAGCCCAGCTCTCCCAGGGCCAAAGTGCTCTTGCACTTGAACTTGGCTTAGCCTACAATTTAAATCCATCTGGGACCAAATAGAAAACAGAGCCATATTCCTTCTCCAGAAGACAGAGGCCGATCTCTGGATGCCATCAGAGCTAAGGGTGGACAATACGGCATCTGATGAGCAGCCGCCACCGTGGACACAGGGCTGGCAGGGCTGGGGTGAGGGTGCAGGGTTCCACTTGGTCCACACCCAGGTGCCTCACCGCCCACCTCATTAATAAGCATCACTGTTCGGTCTCCTTCCGCAAAGCTTAGACCAGTCATTCTCTCCCGTGTAGAAATGTCTGGGGGAATATTCGATCTTCTATGCCTAGGCTGAACCCGTACCTATCAACTCAGAAGCTCTTGGAGGAATAAGAAGCTATCAGTATAGATAGTGTGTGTGTGTATATATATATGTAGTAAATAGAGATTATATATAGTAGATATCTAGAATATATATAAACTGGTACCAAATATACATAAATATAATAAAATAATACTATATAAATTAATAAATAGTAAAAAAATATATATATATATCTTTATGCCAGTTCTGGGCTTGAACTCAGTGCCTGGGTATGGTTCCTGAGCTTTTTTTCTCAAGGCTAGAACTCTACTCTTTGTGTCTACTTCTGGATATTAACTGAAGATAAGCGTTTCAAGGACTTTCCTGCATGGGCTGGCATGGTCCTTAGATCTCAGCCTCCTGAGTAGCTAGGATGACAGCCTGAGCCAACAGCACCTAGTGGTATTAATATTTCTAAAACCACTGGGAGAACCATGCATGGTGGCTCACAATGCAATCCTAGCTACCCAGGAGGCTGCAAATAGGAGGATTGTGACTCAAGGCCAGGCCATTTCAACCACTAAAAATATGGGCACAGTAGTGTTCATCTGTCATCCCAGCTATATAAGAAGTGTAAATAGGAAGATCACCAACCATGTTGGTCCATGCAAAAAAATAAAATTTCTTTATATATGAAATACTGAAAGCAAAATGGGTGGGGGAATATAGCTTAAGTGGTGGGCACCTGCCTGGCAAGTGTGAGGCCCAGAGTTCAAACTTCAGAACTGCCAAAACAAACAGCAAACAACAAATAACAAGAAACTAAAAATCACCAGGAAGACACCAGGAAGCAGTGTACACAGTGCCCCTGATCATGGCTGCTCGAGCAGCGGCCCGTGAACCTGGTCAGCTTCTCAAGCAGCAGGTGAGGAGTCACCCAGGGCCTTGTTAAAATGCAGATTCCCAAGCCAGGTGCTGGTGGCTCCCACCTGTAATCCCAGCTACTCAGGAAGCGGAGATCTGAGGATCACAGTTTGAAATCAATTCTAGGCAGGAAAGTGTGTGAGACTCTTATCTCCCATTAACCACAAAAAAAGCCAGAAGTGGAGCTGTGGCTCAAAACCAGCTTTGTGCAAAAAGCTCAGGGACAGTGCGTAGGCCCTGAGTCCGAGCCCCTAAAAAAAAAAAAAAGGAAAAAGAAAAGGTCTTTTTGTTTAGAGCTAGCAGCTCTCCTATTTGCATCATTCCTCAAGCGCAAAATGCAAAAGGAGATTCTGAAAAGCAATACGGTCCCCTTTCCACTGGGGACCTAGCTACATTCTATTTTTGTACAGAATCCTCATCACCAAAGACAGGAAACAGACAGGTGTACACACGGGTCCCACAGGAAAGCTGGTGGTTTCTCACAGATAAGCTTGTCCCCGTAGGGGGAAACCCCGGTAAACCCCCTCAGGGCTGTCATCTCCCAAGGACTCACGGCCCAACTGCTCACAAAGACATAGGCGCCAGAGGGCTGTGTCCTCTGAGGTTCCTCAGTAAGCTGTTCTCACAGACACGGGGTCAGAGCAAAGCTCAGGTTCCGTGGACTCTGAGTGAGAGCGTCCTTCCCTCCGTGTGTCCGCACCCCATTCAATCCCAGCATCACGCTCAATCTGTGAGCACCTCTCACCTCTCATGCTGCCATTCCTGCGATCCTGAAAAGCTCCCACACACAGTGAAGGAGAGCCAGCCACACGGCGCATATCACCTGACTAGTCCCTTCAGGCAGCTTCCTAGATGCAGCCAAGGTCATCCAAGGTCATCCCCTTCATCCACCCCCAACTCCAGAAAACTATCTAGAACATCAGTTCCTATGGTTCACGTTGGGGTACTTTCTATGACTGGCCAGGGAGTGCCAGTGGGGTTGTAAGGAAAAGTACCAGTCTTGAGACCCCAAAACTGCATTCAAGGGGATATCGGTGGAGCCCAGACAGGATTGTGGCCTTAAGGAAGTCACATACCCTCTCTGTGCCTGGGTCTCTCATGAGTAAAATGAAGGTGGCGAAGATCTGTGTGGCTTTGACACTGAGATTGTGAATGCCTCCGCCAGGCTTGAAACGGCTCCCATTTCAAGGGCCACCATCCCCGGCACCCAACCTCCAGAGCCAAAGAGCGTCTGCCCAGAGTGCCTTCCTAGGTAGCCGAGAGAAGCAGTCTGGGCTAGGGGCTGAGACCTCCATCCCAGACAAGCTCTCCGCACCTTCCCCCAAATTCTCACCATCTGCCAACCCTGGCCATGGTGTTTAAACACCAGCTGCATGGGCACCTGCCAGGAGAGGTCTCTAACTGCAGTGACTGATGTTCTAGCTTCTGGAAGGCAGGCAGGCAGGGACCGACAACTTTCCACCCTGCCCCTTCTTGGGGAGGCCAGGGATAGGCTGATGGCTTCCAAGCAGAGGCAGCTGGTGCCAGAAGATGTGCCCAGAGCTTGCTTCCACCACTCTGCCTTTGCTCTCCCCCACCAGCGCACGCGCCTTCCCACTAATGCTAGCTTTCAGACTTTCACAGCCACACTTGGCCAGAGCTTAACCCAAAGCCCTAGTTTCCACAGGAATGCCAGACGGCTTGACCTTGCATCCAATACAATATTGCAAAGCAGAGACCCCCCCCCCACACCTGGTGGGGGTAGGCATGGGAGAGCTTTGGAGGGCAGCACACCAGCACATTCCAAAGAATCCAGAACAGACAGATGCTTGTGAATTTCAGCAAGTGTGTAAAAACACACGTCTTCACCACAGACCTGCCTTAATAACGGTATCATCATCACTCAGCTCATGGTGATGACAAAGCCTGATACTCATTGATACATGATGACCCCTGAGAGCCCTGGGTTTCCTGGGGGTGCCCGCAGAGTCTCTGATAAGCTTTATTTGTTTTTCTGATGAGCTTTTTATACATCTTAGTTTTCAATCATCTCCACAGTAATTCTGTGAGATGCACCCTAGCATGACGCACATCCTTTCGTCTCCGAAGCTGAAGCTTCTCCGGGCTTGAAGTTGCTTGAGGCTGAGGGAGGCTGATCGCAGAGCCAGAAGTGAGGTTCAGTATCTGTCTGACCTCGTTTTCTAGGACAGGAACCCCCAAACTCACTTGATAGCTAAGTGTGTTTAATTATTCCGTAGACACTCTCGGAGTCATGCTGCATATCAGGTGCTGGGTAACTAAGAGCCCTGAGAGTCTAACATTCCCCAAGAAAGAAGAGCATCCTGTAGGCTAGCCTAAGGCCCCAAACCACTTTATCTACCTGTAGACACATCAACCAGTACGTATGCAAACAACAAGCCTGGACCAAGCACTTAGGACTTTCCTGTCCAATATCTTGACCCTACTCTGGGGGACACTGAGCCCAGGCAGGTAGAGGACATGCAGTCCCTTAGAGGAGACCCAGAGGAAGCAGGCCCGAGCAGTCAACCTGCACGGGAACACAGGGAACAGCAGGCTCCCATCACCCACAGCACATCAACCTGACAGCAAACCAACTCATCCTACAGTTCCTCCCAGTGGAGGAGGCTGCACGCAGCATGCCCCCGGCGCCTCTTTCATTGCTTCCCTAGTAGGAGACATTGTGGCTTCTGCTTCTCATCTCTGTGGGATAAGCCCACAGAGGATGCCCATGACCTTGTCCATGCCCATGACCTTGTCCACAAAGCCCCCAGGAGCCAATGGTTCTTGCTCTGTGGTAGTCCTAGTTCACAGTGCCCTAAGTTTATGCAGCATGCGCCCCATTTCACCCCGCCTGTGCTCCCAGGAGACATTATCAGCCTCTCCACCACATAGGCTTGGTGCAATCCTGTGCCAGCCATCCTGACTCCGAAAATGGAGATGGGATTGGAAGCCCAGCTCCAGCCTGCTCACCTCCTCTGGCTGGCTCCACTCACTGGGGTAGTGGTGGGTCTTGCTGTCCTGAAAACTCAGGGCTGACCCAAAGCACCACCCTCTGGGGTCCTCTCTGGCCCACTCTGTCCATTCTTGTCCTCCTCTGAGATTTTATCCTCACACCCCTTCTTGCTGGCCTTGCAAAAGGAAAGGGTGTTAGGAACATCAGTAATCAGACCTTTTCCAGCACCTTCTCTACATAGAAACACTTTCTCATTCCACATCTGAACTGGCAGCCTACTGAAATATTTAACACCAGACAACTTCTTAGGCATAGAGAAAGAAGAGAAGAGCTAGGCGGCATGAGCCTGGAATTGTAGCTATTCAGGAGGCTGAGATGTGAGGATCATGGTTTAAAACCAGCCCAGGCAGAAGAGTCTATGAGACTTATTTTCAATTAACCAACAAAAAGCCAGAAGTGGAGTTGTGGTTCAAGTGATAGAGTACCAGAAAGCTAAAGGACAATGCCTAGGCCCTGAGTTTAAGCCCAAGTATCAGCACTAGATAAATATTAATTAGTTAAAAGGAAGAGGGGAAGAAAGTCAAGATTAAGATGCTATAAGCTTCATTAAGTCCCTTCCTCACCCTTCCAGTTGTGGTTAACTAAGAATCTGCATTGCAGTCCATCCTGGCTCCCACCCAGGTCTGTGAGGGATGCCAGGTAGGGAGGGCTCCTCACCATGTGCTGCTGCTGGTAGCCAGCTGACCAGATCGCCCAGAGCCACCTTACCATGCTGCCAGCTCAGAAGCAGGAAGGCTCGGCCTGGGCATGAGTTCAGCAGGTGAAGTGGAGTTGTTAGCAGGTCCTGGGCATTTCTAAGCTCGATGTGGGAGCATGTCCTTTGCTGGCCTGCGGTACTGAGCATGCTTGCCACGAATACACCTCAGACTCCATACCTAGACCCACAACCACTTGGAGCTGGGATATGACTCAGGTAGAGGGCTTGCCTGGCACATTTAAAGCCCTGGGTTCCATCCCCAGCATTGCATAAAACAGGACATAACAACAACAACAACAACAACCAAGCACAACTATCTGGCTTTCCCCACTTGCAGACCAGGCAGTTAAGGAGTTAAGGGGAGGGAGAAGTGAGGAGTGGCCAAATGCTCCTTGAGCTTCCCACGTATCTGAGATACTTCCAGGCTTCACAAATGACCTTGGGGAGCCACTCTGGCTCTGAGAGTGAAGATTAACCTCTCTCTATTCCTCTATCTATTCTTCTCTTTCTCTCCTCCTCCCCTTCCCTCCCCTTCTACCTCCACCTCTATTAGTTTTTGGGTTTGGGTTTTTTTTTTTTGGTCAGTATTGGGGTTTGAACTCAGGACCTTGTGCTTGGTTGGCTTGCTTGCTCAGCTGACCTTCTACCATTTGAGACACACCTATAATAAGGCTTAATCTCTTAAGCAGTGAAGAAACTGTCCTTCCCCTTGGTTGACAGTGCATCAGCGCCCAGCCACGTGATTATTTCAGCTTCAATTTCAAGTTGTTGCAGATGGTACTGTTACAGAGAACAACCTCTCCAAGGCTCTGCCCAGGGGGTGGGTTAGTGGTCAGGGTTCTGAGCAGAGACATGGGGGCTGATGAGTTTTTCAGAAGAGAGCATCTAAGTCCTACCTTACTAGCTCTCCAACCACACCACCTGTTGGGGCCTCCACTTCTCATCTGCAAAAGGGGACATGAATAGCACCTAGCGGAGGGCGGAGATAAAATTGAAGCGAGATGCTGAATTTGAAAGCACCGAGGCCCCAAAGCTGGGTAAGAAAGTGAACTTGCAGGGAATATTAGTCCCACACTCGCTTGAAGGGTAGCTCATTTCATCTTGGCCAGGCCACAGAGCCCTCCCACCCCCCACCCCCGCCCCAGGTCACAGAGGTAGAGCTGAGCTCTAGTTGAGCTCTGCTGCTGTCCAGGTCTGTGCCTGTCCCATTCTACACTGTCCATGTCTAGAAGCAGAGGTAGATGGCTGGCACTGCTGGAGTAAGTACCAGAGTCCAGCTCCAGCTCTGTGGCTGGGTGGCTCCCTAGTCCCTTTCCCATTGACAGCCTCTGTTTCTCTTCCATAGAGTTGGGGGCGGGGAAAGGAGGGGGCACAACAAGAATGCTCCCGAGTTTCCTTTGAGCTCTAATCAGATAGAATATAAACTATTTCCCAAACACTGCTGCTGGATCAAACTAGCCCCAGTCTACTGTCACTTCCCCCGGCGGCAGTAATGATAGGCTCCAGGAAGAGGAGGCAAGCTATCCTGGACATACTCAATTTGGAAAATTACCACCTTGCCCTGGTGGCCAGGTGGATGTGCCACAGGGCAGGGCAGAGGGGCTGACAAGCCGGGAGAGCTGGAAGTCAAGGTGCTGGCCCTCCCGCTCCAGCCCCGGCATACCGAGGAGGCCGCGCCCTGCCTCTGAGGACCCTGGTACCTTTTGTGCAAGTGTTTCACACATGGGCTTTCAAAGAAACCTGGCGTTTCTCCAAATGACGGCATCACCTCTCACGATACTGGTTTTCCTTATGAAAGACAAAGCTACAGGACTTAAAGGCTACCTTATTAGCGCCCCCTTTGAATTTTATGTAGGATGGCTCACAATGAGGGAACTGCTGATAATCAGGTGAACCTACCTCTGGTACAGACATAGTTTCCTATGTTTGTTTGAACCTGTGACGTCATTCCATGTAGGAGTTCACTGTGGGCCATGTAGGGTAAGTGGCACTCCAATGGACAGACAGCAGCCAAAGCAAGGAGAGGTGGAAACAGACAGACTCCCTTCCACTTCCTGTGGGCCCTCATTCCCGCAGGCTCCCATGCTTAGCTTGTGCCAACAATACACCAGAACTCGTCCTGGAAGTTTGGGGAACATTTCAGTTGTCTCCTCTCTACAGCCCTACTCGGGGCGGTGTTTTTCATTTGCCCATTGTATAGAGAGGGAAACTGAGGACTGAAAGGTTAGGCATCTCATCCAAAGGAACTAGCCAGGAAGATGCTAGGTTGATGTGAATTCCACGTTTTCCTTTATGGCTGTAAAACTCAAACCTAGAAGGCTCTAGGGAGTGGAGATCTGCTGTTCTGGCTTCAAACACCAAGAGAATCTCATTGGAATACTTTCCCCTCCTTTTCCTTAATTTATCCAGTTGTAGTCATCTTCTAACCTTAGTCTTAACTTGAAAACATGGTGTCACAGCTGGTAATTTTAGAAGGGAGTGAAAAGAGAAAGAAAAAACAGACCCAGTGGGCCGATGTCGTGGGAGGGAGGGATGGGGGGGGGGGAGAGGAGCCATTCCAGTGTGGCTTTCAGGTCCCACCAGAGTTTCCTTGGAAAGAGGCCAGCTGTCTTTCTTTGTTCATCCCTCAACTTTTCAACTCGACTGCCCTTCATGGTTTAGCCTGGGACTATGCAAAGATACTAAGCATCTGAGAACAATTTAATTCTCTTAAAATGCATTAATAATTGAACATGATACCTTGCTAACCATTTCCCCGATGAAAATGAAGACCTCCCCCCTATAAATGAATATTCAGCAAACATAAGCGTGGTAGGTGACATCCATGATCCATCCAGAACTGACAGGAGTAAAAAGCAATCAAAGTACCGAATTCTAGAGCTTCCTACCAACATGGATCATGGTCTACAACAATGAGATCAATTCAAGCACTGTCAATGAAAAAAAACGAGGCTGTCTCTGGGTCCTAGGTCCCCTCTATCAGGAGGACTGCATGGTGTACAGAAAAGCAAATGAGCCATCTGTCCGCCAGTACCTGCTCCTCGGGTCAGGTGTGATATGACGGCTGAAGGGATGCAACGCCACGGCTACTCAGGCAAATCACCAGCAGTTGAAAGGCACAAGTTAGGAAATAAAGCAGTAAACAAACTTTGGGGTAAGAGATTGGATTAGCAAGCTCTGCAAAGACAGCCAAAAACACTTCTTAGATGTGGAATCTGATAGACGTCATCAGCTTGAGCACAGGATGTTTGAGATTCTGTAGGAGCAGGTCACCTGACTGTCCCAAGATAGTAGAAGCCTTGCATTGGATCAACTTTGCTTCCTTTGTGGAAGTTTAAAACCTTATTTTGATTGTGAATACAATACAGTAGCACATTCAAAGAAAGATACACAAAGTATCACAGTGAAATCCAATCTCAACGATTTTGTAACATGTGGCAGATCCCAGTAGGAAAAGTGTGAAAGTATTCTCTCTCAGCCATCAAGTTATTTTAACAGGAAAAACGGGAATCAGTACTGAAGACGGAAAGTAACCAAATTGAAACTTCGGCCTATGGAGCCCAGACTGGATCCCCCAAACAGTCTCCACATCACAGAGAGACAGGAATTGGTTCTTCAAGCTCACTGCTTCTGGAAAGACCACCACAAAACCAAAGGGGCAGGCTGGGAAGGTGGCTCAGTGGTAGAGTGCTGGGCTAGCATGCCTGAAGCCCTGGGTTCGATTCCTCAGTACCACATAAACAGAAAAGGCCGGAAGTGCTGCTGTGGCTCAAGTGGTAGCCTTGAACAAAATAAGCTCAGGGTTCAAGCCTGAGAATGGGAAAAAAAACCCAAACAAACAAACAAAAATCCCTGACACTCACCAAGCACGGAGCCACAACAATATGGAGCTTGTGTCAGTGATCTTATTTAACTGTGGTGGCAGTCTGACGAGTCAGAAAAACTTGTCATCTCCACCCTACAGATGAAGAAACTGAGGCTATCTATACAACCAATAAGGACCCAGGCTGTGGTAGGAATTCAAAGCTTCCTCTCATGCCAGCTCCTGGCAGGGAGTACTGAATCTGGTCACCAGTACCTCCCAACTGGAGGAGGACTTGACCTTCACAAGAAGCACCTGCTCCAGAATACACACATATATACATACACACACAGACACATGCACGCACTCACACACACACACACACACACACACACACAAGCCTTGTCAAGCCTTTCTCTGAGAGCTGCTCAGGGCCACACAGAAAAATACTTTGTGGTGACTAGGATCATCAGGAAGAAATACTATGTCTCCTCCCCAAAGGGAAGAAATACTCTAACCAGTTGTATTAAGCCACTGGCACAGCTAATAGGCAGAGGGACAGAGACTTGGCAAGGCGTGGCCCTCTGATCTATGGTAGATGCCTTCAGTGCTCCACATGGGGATCCAAGATGGCAGCAGCGGCCACATGGGGCTACCGAGTACAAGGATGTGAGCTATCCCAATTGTGTTGAGCGGCGAGTTTGACACACAAGGCCATATTTTAAAGACTTAATTTGAATAAATATGAATATTAAAGCACTTTAGTAATGTTTTATCAGCTTTGTGTTGACCTGGTAATATTTTTGATACACCAGATCCAGGAAATAATTCTCCAAGTTAATTTTCTCTGTTTCTGTGTCCATTAGAAAATGTAAGAACTGGTCTGGGGGCTGGGAAGGTGGCATAGTGGTAGAGTGTGTGCCTTGCATGCATGAGGCCCTGGGTTCGATTCCTCAGCACCACATAAGCAGAAAAAGCTGGAAGTGGTACTGTGGCTTAAATGGTAGAATGCTTGCCTTGAGCTGAAGAGCTAAGGGACAGCACCCAGGCCCCATGACCGACAAAAAAAAAAAAAAAGAACTGGTCTGTACCCTTCCTAAGGACGTTGATTGTTCTGTAAGCCTAAGGTGGAATCTCAAGGGCTGTTTGCTCAAATGCTCTCTACCCTGTAATCTTCCTCCAGGGAGGGGAGCCAAAGGTCATCTACCTAGGAGATTAGTGTAGAGGCTCTCACCAAAATTCTTTCCAGAAACCCTCAGCTAATGAGAGAATGGGGTAGAAGGCCTTGTCCCCCAAAGCATGGAGAAGGCTGACCTCTCCCAGACTGTTCCCAGGTTCTGGAGGCACATAATCTATGTAGAATGCCAGTCCTGTATGTAAAGGCCACATATGTAATTTTTAAATTGGGGCTATACCTTAAAAATGCAGAAAAAGAAAGAAATGAACCACAGCCAATGGCTCACATCTATAATCCTAGCTACTCAGGAGACCCAGATCTAAGGATCAAAGTTCATAGACAAACACCAAGAGACTCTTATCTCCAATAACCATCCCAAAGCCAGAAGAGTAGCTAAGGCTCAGGTGGAAAAGCACCAGCCTTGTACAAAAAAAAAAAATCTAAGAGACAGTGTCCAGGCCTGATTTCAAGCCTCAGTACTGCATACACATACCCCCACACCAAACCAAACATTTTAACCCAATAAACCCAAGGTATTCTTGTTTCACATATAAGCATTATAAAATGACTAATGTTGTAATTTCATATTCTTTTCTTCCACACCAAATGTCCAGTATGTCTCTGTCATATATTTTATACTTAAACACATATCTCCCTTCACACATAGCTGCCAGGAGTTGTGTTGTTCTAGAACAAAGGGGAGAGAAACAGGGTAAAACCTGTGACTCTGAGGCTATAAATTCTGTGATGGGTCACATGACATTAGCCACCAAGTCTATGTCTGTAAAGAATTTGGGTGGAGGTGGGAAACAGCCCTGTACATTTAGACTGAAAAATATCCGTGGATGAAATTACACACTAATATTAAGTAACAGTAACCATTGGGTGATACAATTGTGGATTTTCCTCTCTTTATGCTTTACCATTCTTTTCAAATGTGCAACAAAAGTTATAATACCTAATGCAAATTTAGAAATTATCATTCTAAACTTTAATGTGATTAAAACACTGAGCCATGAACTAGTCCTGGGGCTACCCTCTCTAGCCCTGAGCTCTCTTAGAAGGTGATAACACACCTCCAGGTCTTAAAAAAAAAAGTTTATGATACAGTTGTGTGGAGATGGGAATAGTTTCCCTAGCTACACAAAGGTTCTTCCAAGGCCTTAAAAGGGAATGCAAAAGACACAGACCAGTCAGGGCAAGAAGACATTGCTCACTAAGTCAGTCTAGAACAGGTATCAAATGCAGATTAGCTCACATCTGTTGGGCAGCACAGGCCAAACAATGCAGGCCCCAGAGTCATGACAGACTCTGTTGTGGGCCTGGCGAGGAGGCAGCTGGGAGGCGGGTGGGGGGATGGGGAGGGAAGTGCTCAGACTTGAGAAACAGGTGACCATGCATTCTTTCCGCGTGTGCAAAATATGAATCAAATCATTTATAAACGCCTGCAGCTGTTGGGAGGAGACGTAGGTACTAATTTAGAGTCTGACCCACCCTGATTTCACATGTGTGCTTGTGTGTGTGTACACGCGCGCAACAGCCAACACTCTGGGGATACTGCAAAGCTTATTCATAGTGTTCATGTCTGCAAGGTCTCCTTTTCCTTAAACTTCTGCAGGACCAAGGTGGCCTTGCCCTTAGGCATGAGCAGGCCACCCCCTGCACATGGAAAGATCTGAGTGATAGAGCCTTCCGGGTGATCTACCCTCATCTCAAGATCTCGGGGGTACATGGCTGCTGTGTGTTGGTGGGCCCTGCCTGTGTCAGAGATTAAATCAATATGGACCTATCTGTCTCAAAAGGCAATGAACTGCATTACTGGGTGCCTGAGATTGCAGGGAGCTGAGGCTGGGGTTGGGAGGCGGGTAGAGCTGCAGAGCTTCTTTTGGAAGGGAAGAACATGTTCTCAAATGGATGGTCACACAACTCTAAGTATCCTAAAGGCTGTTGGTCTGTACATTTCTGAGTTGTTTGTTGAGGGTTGCTGATAGGCCCAAAGTGGGTGAGCGTGCTAGCCACACACTCAAGTCTGAATTGAGCCCAGTAAATGAGTGAGTTGTGTGGTATGTCAATCCTATCTCAGTATAGCTGTTGGGTTGTTGTTTTTTTAAGATGGTAAAGTGCAGTATGAAAGCAGCTCAGTCCTTTTTACAACATGGAGCTTTGAGTCACCGTGGCCCTATTTTCAAGGCTATCTGCCTCTCTCTTATGTAAGGACTTGTGTATTAAAGCTACCCTCCTCGGTGAACTGTCCAGTGCGTCTGCCTCTAAGGTGACAAGATCTTCCAAAGTTTGGTAAATGTCACTGACCTCACAGGTCCTCTCGTGCCTCCGACCTCATCCGAAGTCACTCCCAGAACATCCTTCTCAGGAATCAGAGGGAAGGTAGCTGGGCCAGACCCAGGGTTCTTCCTGAAACAATGAAATAATAAAACAATAGGGCAACATCGATGGTGGCAGGGCCATCTCTCTCCCTGTCCTACTAGAAGATCTTGTTGCCCAGTAAAGGCTATTGGGTGACTATTATTGGAAAAGCCCTCCTGGGCTCCATGAGGCTCTGAATCATTTCAGAGCCCTCTGCTGAAACAGACTCCACTGTGTCTGCACTCTGGAAAGCTTACGATTCGCTTCAACCTATCACCCAATCAGGCATAGCCAGCTGGGAAGCACTCTGATTTTCCAGAAGTTAAACTTACGTAGTTAAAGTATACAAAGGGAAGCTGGGCATCACGACACAGGCCTGAAATCCTAGCCTGAGGCAGGAGGATCTCAAAACCAATTTGAGCCTGAAATACCGAAGGAACTCTGTCTCACATAATGAAATCAAACACACACACACACACACACACACACACACACACACACACACACACACACACACACACACACACACACACACACACACCACACACACACACACACACACACACAGAACACAAAGGAAAGGAACAGGACAAGACAGACCCAGAGCTTCCACACCTCCAGCCATTTCTACTTACGTTCTTCAGAGTCTCATCAAAGTCGACACATTTAAGCTATGAGGCACGAAACCTTGACTTTCTGAGAACCACCCAGCTATTTGATTGACCTTTAAAAAGTCAGCATGGGCCTCCGCTTGATGCTAACCCCACAGGAAATGATTCAAGTACCTGTCAGTGTTGAGCTCTTCTGGGGCCAAAAGTGGCTGCTTTAGGTCTCCAACTTTGTCAGGCCCTGGGGCTGAGGAGACTCTGGTATTCCCAGGTCCGGCAGGAGCAGGGAGCTCAGGTCCTGGCTGCCCTTTGACCGGTGGGTGCCCAGCTGGCAGGTTGGCTGCGGCCTCCATTAGCTGAGTCTGATCAGGGCAAGCTGGGTCCTGACAGCTCCCTGGCCGCGCTGAGTCAGCAGCCACGCCGGGAAGCAGCCTCGCAGTACCTGTTTCAGGCAGGTCACCGGAGGAGGCGCGTGCCCGCGTCTCAGCTGGGCTCAACAGGACGCCACCCTGGGCTCCCCCAGCAGCTCCCGCTCCAGAGGCTGGCCCAGGGGCTTCATGCATGTCCCTGATGCTGGCAGCAGCATCCGGCTTCCTCTCACCCTCGAGTGTGTCAGGGTTCCTGGGATCACTGTCAGCCTTGGGCTCCATCAAAACATCCCCACAGGGAGAAGATGCATCTAGGGCAGCGGTGGATCGTGGGCCCCCTGGAAGAGCACAGTCCAAGAGCGTGTCTTCTCTGTGTCTTGCCAGTGTCTCCAGGTCCTCTCCAGGGGTCTGGGGAGACACCTGGAAGCCACTGGTGCTCTCTGCAGGGGTCCCCTGAGCAGCCCCAGCAGAGGAATGACCTGAAGTTAATTTCTGCTCGTCCTTCCCTGGGGATAAGGGAGCCCGGACTCCCAGCAGCAGACACGCCTCCCCAGTAACCTCTGACCTCTCACTCCTCTTCACTCTTGGGACACTGGTCACTTTCTCTTCAACACAGGCATCTGGAAGGTTCTGTGCCACCATCAGCCCCATTGGACCTGGAGGCTTGTCGGAAGCTGCACCCTCAGGAATCGGATGGACAATCTCAGCCTCGGCAGCCAATGTTTGCTTCTCCACCCAGAGCCCAGCAGGAGATACAGGGAGAGGAGCAGCGGTGACTCCTTGTATCCCTTCTAGAAGCTTCTCTGGGCTTCGTGGTCTGGTGAGGTCCTTGCCCGCTGTACTCCTTCCAGCTCCTATCTTTTCACTCTGGGATCGCTCAGCAGCTGGGGGTCCAAGCACAGACTGTTCAAAGATCTTGGTGATATGTTCTCTGAAGTCGGGGAGCCCCGCGATCACGCTGGTCGGCTTGGAGCTGGCACCCACAGTACCCGATGCCCCTTTCCTGGGATCTGAAGATGGCTGGACCGTTCCGTCCTTGCTGAGCTCTGTCGCTTGTGCCACATCACCTGCGATTCCATCCTCACCTGCAGGCCCCTTGGCGATCCCACAGCGCCTGGCGTCCGCCCCGGGGGCTGGAGACACTCTCTCCTCTGTTGTCTGCTCACCCTCCACCAGAGGAGGCTGCCCGGCTTTGGGACTTCCACTGCCAGCCGGCACTACAGAGTTTCCCCCACTTGCAGGTCCTGGTTGTAAGAGCGAGTCACAGGAGACAGCAGACAGCCTCCCATTTTCCAAGGCCGGCAATGGTTCCTTTATGCGGCAGGGGCTTTCACCAGGAACTCTGGAACCTTCCGTAGAAACAGCTTGGGCTCCATTGTCTCCTGCTTCCTTTCTAGCAGCACCATCAACCTGCAGGTCAAATGGGTCAGGCCCAGCATCTTTAGGTGGCCCAGACAAGAGAAGCCTCTTTGAATCAGTGACAGTCCCACGTGCAGAAATATCTCCGGTGTTTCTGGGAATCTCACCCAGCTCTCGGGCTGGCAGCAAGGCATTCTGGCAGCCGGGCATGAGCTGCTCAGCTTGGCGAGGCTCACACAGGTCTGAGATGGAAGATTCTGCCCCAGAGGTGAAGCAATGCTGATCTGGAATGAAGTCTCCACTCAGGGCCGCCACGGGTTGCTCTGCAGCCTGCCGCAGCCCTGGGCATCCTTGCCTGTTCTCACCAGTCTCAGCAGCCTTCACTCCACCATCTTGGTCCTGGGGCGCTGGGGAATTTTCCACAAGCTTCTCCAACCCTGCATCCGCCATGGCTGGGCACTCCATTTCCTGCTGCAGGGCCGGCACTGGTGGCTGCCTATCTTCCTGGGCTGCTTCTTTCTCTGGGGCATCCTGGGTGGGTGTGGCTCTGGGGCTGGCAGGCTCTGGGGCTGGCAGGCAGTGTGCTGCATCTTGGGACACTACGGAGTCAGGTGGACAAGGCAGGGTCTCCACTGTGTTTCCACTTGCCATCTCTGTCTCACCCAAGCCTAGGGGCGTGGGGCCCATGTGATCAGCCTCTTCCTGCTGGCTCCCTGCATTCATGGCATCATCCAGCTCCTGTTGGGACTTGTTTAGCCCCTGCTCAGGACAGCAACTTTCCTTTCCACCCAAGTTCTCTGCAGGAGAAGCAGCGTTTAAGGTGTCAGCTGTAGCTGTAGCAGGTGAGACCCTTGATGGCTGGCCACCATCGTCTGCTCCCTCTTGCCTATTCTCCCCTAGTGCAGGGGACTTCTGTCCTGTTGGCGTTGATTCTGGCTGCTTGGATGGAGCGTGCCCCAGAGCCGTGTCCTTGGGAGATGAACTTGGAGCATCAGACTGACTGCCTTTGGAGGCCTCGTGTTGACATTCCGATCTGGATGCCTGCTCTGGTCCCTCATGAGCTGGGAATCTCGTACCCATCTGAGGCTCCATGGGTTTGTGGTTTGGAGAAGAATCTACACCCTGGCTTTTATTATCGGGATTGCTTGAATAAGCCTCTTTCTCATTTGCAAGTGGCTGGGCCTCTCTCCTGAGCCCATCCAAGATGGACGCTTCAGGGTACAATGGGGCTGGCTGGAGATGGTTCTCTACAGGGACCGAGGGCCTCTCGGATGCAGCTCCTCTTGTCCAGCTATCTCCCTCGCCGGATGCTGTCCCCTGACAATCATGCTCCACACTAAACATCGTGAGGCCACAATCCACTGCCGAGTTCTCCCAGTCAGGGGGAGGCCATCTATCAATGTCAGTGTCCTGACCAGCTGCATGGTGCCCGGGCCCAGAGGGTTGACCAGGGCATGGCAGCAAGCTTTCCCCACCGCACGGCCCTTTGGGAACCGAGAGCCCGCCACATCCATCTGGTGCCAGGGGCAGAATGGGGTCCTCCTCAGGGAGTTTGTGTAGTGAGGTAGCTGCATCAGCCATCGGCTGCCATGCTGCCTCTGCTAACCGAGAGTCTGGCCTGTCCTTGTGTCCAGCGTCCCCATTTCTGGGTGGCTGGGCTGAGACTGACCGAGGAGGGGATCTGTTCTCTACATCACTGCCTGGCTTTGAAACCTCTTCTTTGCCCACCTGTGGATTGGGCTTGCGGACGCAGGCCTGAGACGCTTCTCCCTCTGTGTTCCCCTGATGTGCACCACCGGGTGCTTCTGTAGCATCTCCCTGTCCACTATGGGTATCTCCAGATGATCCACGTTCCTCTCTAGCCACAGCGGGGTGTTCAGCATCCTCAGGGGCCTTGGCTCTCTCCTGGGACCCCACTGACCTTCTGGTACTTTCACTTGAAGCCCCCAGATGAGGAGGGTGCACTGGTGTCCCTTGGGCTACTGCACAGCTCTGCTCCCTCTTCCAGCGCTCTCCCTGCTCCTGGGGGTTCAGGACAGGGGATTCTCTGTAGCTCCCTTCTGGGTGCCCTTGCTCTCCTCCCACAGCTGATGATGGCTTCTCCCTTCCCACCAGCCCTGCCTCTGTCGGCTCTGTGGTGGGATCTGTAGAAACTGGCACTGCAATGTCAGAGTCGGTCTCCCTGGCCAGCCAGCTGGGTTCTCCTGTGGTGACAGAAATCTGCGCTGCTGGATGTGCGGTGGGGCTTGGGGCTAGACCTTCCTCCTCAGCCTCTGCACTCACAAGCAAGCTTCCCGAATCTGGCTGGCTGCCCGCTGCCACGCCAGCCTGTGGACGAGACTCGGTTCCTGGTGGCCCTGTCTGTGAGTGGCTCTGAGCATGTGTGCCACCCAAAGCCACGGCAGGACACGGCAGTGGGTGATACAGCGGCTCTGTGGGAGGCACGTGCGCTCCCCTTTGCTGCTGGCAGCTGTCTTGGGCAACGGTATTTGCGTTGGCATGGTGGGCCACCCCTGAATCGTTGCTAGGGGGTTGGCAGGCCCTGAGGAATTCCAAGCTGTCTGTGCCCCATGGACACGATGCTTCCCCTGGGCATTCCCCCCTGTCTGAGGCTGGCAAGACTGGACCTTGCGGAGCTGTGGTTTCAGCTGAGCTCCCTTTGTCCGGCGGGGTCACCATGCTGGTACCGGACTCTGAGGAGGGATGGCCACCTGCACCCTCTTTCCCTTGGGCCTTGAACGCATCAGCCTGGCCACCCACTCCACACAGAGGCGCCTCCCACGACTCCCCAGGAGGCACTGGAGAGATTCCCGGCAACTGGTCAATACAACGGGACCATTTGTCGCCTCCATCACCAGGGGCGACGGCCACCGCCCCATGCTGAGTAAAGCCGTCCTGCTCGGGGGTGAGTGCTGCCCCCAGCCCCCCTGGGCCGTGGGGGTGGGGCTCCTTCCTGGACTGCTGGACCAGGCCGCCGTCCTCCTGGATTGCCGTGGGCCTTGCCAAGTCACCTTCCGAGGAACACTCGGTGAAGGGCATGGGGACGGAAGAGCAGGCCTGCCCCGGGGGCGGGGCGGGGCTGGGCACCAGAGCACCTCCTGGCTCCCTGGTCTCCTGGGCGTGTTTCTTTGGCTCAGTCGCCTCTGGGGACAGGATGCATGGGTCCAGGCTGGCAGTCTTTCCAGAAGCGGAGCAGGAGTCCGTGAGCCCAGCCCTGCCAACAATGAAAACGTTTAATGTTTCATTGGTTCTCATAGATGCCACGGACAGAGCCACATCACAGGCAAAATCACCCAACCTCCCCTCACCCCCGCCCCCCACACTCAAGAAAGCCCACCAAATCCTACTGGATCCTGTGCAGCTCACTGCCCCCTGCTCCCATCATGCCACATGCCACTGCAGGCCCGAGAATCAACGTAGGGGGTCTCCAGCACTCAGGCTGGGCCTTTGCATGTGCGTCTGCAGCCAATGGAGGAAAAACAGCAACATGTGCATAGTAGCAGAAAATGCAGGAGGCCCAGGAAGTGTTTAATGAGAAGAAACCATCAAGGGGGATTTAAGCCAGTCCTGCACGAATTACAGGGAAGCTCTGAGCAGTCCCAGGATCCTTTGATGTGTGTGTGTGTGTGCACAAGATGGTAAACCTGCACTTTGAAACAGAGATCTGTTCTTAAATACAGTTAACTTGATTGTTCACATTGAACAGGTGGTACAGAGAGCGGCCTATTCTAAAGCTCATTCTTTTGTAGTATGGAATTTCTGCATGTGGCGCATGCACACACTGGGGAACAAAATACCTCCATTGTCTCAACTTGAACACAGTTAGCTGGGCAATGTAGGAAAAGAAATCTCTGAAGCATGCAGGAAACTTGAAGCAATGTGGCTCAGAATTACAGCCATTCATAGCCAACTACCTAGTTATTGCAAAATAGTTGATCAATTATTGTATTTGACAATGTGGCTCAATTCTATACAGTTTTAATTAAATGGATTTTTATTTTATTTATTTATTTATTTTTTTTTTTTTTTTGTCGGTCATGCGGCTTGAACTCTGGGCCTGGGCGCTATCCCTCAGCTCTTCAGCTCAAGGCTAGCGCTCTACCACTTGAGCTACAGCGCCACTTCCGGTTTTCTAGTGGTTTATTGGAGATAGGAGTCTCACGGTCTTTCCTGCCCGGGCTGGCTTTGAACCGCAATTCTCAGATCTCAGCCTCCTGAGTAGCTAGGATTACAGGCGTGAGCCACCGGCGCCTGGCTTGGATTTTTATTTTTTAATGTTTTGCTTTGTTTGGGGTGGTATGGGCATTTGAACTCAGAGCCAGTGCCTCATGCTTCCTAGTCAGGTGCTCTACTAGTTGAGCCATGCCTCTAGCTCCAATTTATTTTTTGGTCAGTCATGGAGCTGAACTCTGGGCCTGAGTGCTGTCCCTCAGCTCTTCAGCTCAAGGCTAGCACACTACCACTAGAGCCACAGCGACACTTCTGGCTTTTTTTTTTTTTTGGTATATTTTTTATTGTAAAACTGCTGTACAGAGGGGTTACAATTACATGAGCAAGGTAATGAGTAATATCCTATTGAGCATTGCTTTTTTTTTTTTTTTTTTTTTTTTGCTTATGTGGTGCTGAGGAATCAACCAGGGCCTCATGCATGCAAGGCAAGCGCTCTACCACTGAGCCATCTTCCCAGCCCCAGCTCCAATTCAATTTTGTCCTGGTCCTGGAACTTAAAATAAGGACTTAGGAACTGTCCCTAGGCTTTTTTTTCTGCTCAAAGCTAGCACTCTACCACTTGAGCCACAGCTCTACTTCCAGCTTTTTGCTGGTTAACTGGAGATAAGAATATCAAGGACTTGGCTGGGAAGGTGGCTCCGTGGTAGAGTGCTTGCCTTGCATGCCTGAGGCCCTGAGTTCAATTCCTCAGCACCACATAAGCAAAAAGAAAAAAGCCTGGAGCTGAAGAGCTGAGGGATAGCACCCAGGCCCAGAGTTCAGGCCCCACGACTAGACCACCCCCCCCCAAAAAAAAGAATATCAAGGACTTTCCTGCCCAGGCTGGCATTGAACCATGATCCTCAAATTTCAGCCTCTTGACTAGCAGGATTACAAGCATGAGCCACTGGCACCGGGCTCTCCAAAGCACTTTTATTTTACAAATAATACACATCAAATACAAAGCTTGGAAAACAAAGGAAAAAGATACTGTATGAGCTTGCCACTTTCAGTATTCTGGCAGCTTTCCTTTTTCTTTTTCCCCCTCTACAATTTCTTAGGGTGGGGGTGGACAGCTGTGATTCTTGTACTTGTTCTGAATTTATATTTTCCAGTATCCCAAGAGGAACTGCTCAAGGCAAAGTTAACAGAAATACGATTTTTCTAGGGTTTCTATCCTCTTCCTTAAAGGTATTATAAAGAGGAAAATAATAAAGGAAGTTAATGGAATCCTTTGTTATGACATACACACATTCAGAGAGGGGAGGGGAGAGATCAACAGTATTCTGGATGTGGCCAGAGGAAGGATCCCATTTTCTATGTCTACTATCAAAATTTCCACCTCTCCATTCTCCGTGCCCAGCGAGACGTGAGCTTTCACAGACGAGGAGGCGGAGGCATGCCCAGTGGAGAGGCAGGATGCATTCCTGATACAGTTTTAAAATATGTGCTATGGACCTAATTATCCTCATGTGACACTCCAGCTCCCAATATGACTGTATTTGGAGAGAGCGCCCTAAATGATGTCAGCGTGTAAGGTTAAGTGACGTCAGAGGAGTGAGGGCTTAATCTAATAACACTGGTATCCTGTGATGAAGAAAGGCAGCGGTGGCGCATGCGCAAACACAGGCCACAAGGAAGCGGGAGCAGGGGCGCATGCGCAGAAGCAAGGCCATGCTCGCTCCTTTGCCTGCCTTGTCAGCCTCAGGAACCTTGAGAAAATAACATCTGTTTGCTAAAGGGGCCCAGACCACAGTGTTCTGTAATGGCAACTTAAGCAGACTAATAAAACAGGTATACGAGCACTCAGCGTCCCATCCTTTCCATCTTCTTGTTATCCAAAATAAAAAGTTGAGGAAGTAATAGCAGAGACAATGGGCATCAGGGCTTGGCCAGCATCATCCCATGAAGCCCTACGATGGCTGGACGCAGTGCATGTTATTGCTGCCATATGTAGATGAGAACTTGGGAAGGGTGTACCCTGTACTGAGATCTCAACCAGGCTCTTCCTACACACTGCACACTGCCTCCAAGAACAAAACCTTCACACTGCTGGCCTTTGCCACACTGGGGCCTCTGAATGCGACATTCTTTGACATCCTTCAAGGAGGTGAGTACACACACGCCCACACCACAGAGGCCACCTGAGTGTAATGCCTGTTCTTGCACATAGGCGGAGAGGCTGGTGCCTGAGGACCTGAGAGGGAGCTGGCTACGATTAGACTTTTCTGAGTCAAAAGCGAGTTAACAAGATCCAAGAAGAGAGAATGAAAATCCAAGGCCTCCCAGTGTACAAATGGTCATCAAAGATAGGACTAGAGAGTCCAGATGCAGCCTGGACAAACACAAAAGCTACCTGGGGTTTGTAAAGCACGTAGAACTACCCTTCTGGAAAGTACCAGGCCAGAGAGAGGACCCAGAACCCGACAGACACCCCTGAACTCCTCACTGGGCTCATTCAAAGACATCAGATACACATAATTCAATACTACTATTAGCATAAGATGCTGCGATCCTCTTGGACTGGAAACAAACAAATCCACTTCCTTATTGGCCTGGCACAGAAACTGGCAATTTAGGGTTCCCTGCCATGGCTTCCCTTTAGGCTGACTGAAGTAATTTCCATCTGGAACAAGATGATAAATTTGCTCTACTTTGGCACCTGGCAAATCTGTTCATTCTTTTTAGAGAGTAGCCAGAATCGAATTTTCCATGGAGAATGAGATACACAGCAACTCTGCCCAGTAAGGGTTTAGATACTGATTTGTTAGCATAAATGGAGCCCTAGCAATCTCTTTGATTTGTCATCAGAAGCATTAAAAAAAAAAAAAAGCCAGATTAGAGTCACTCACCAGGAGCAGTTCTGCCTCAAGGCAGAAAAAAATTCTAAGAACTGGTCTGTTGAGGGCTGGGCATTAATTAAGCTTACATAATGTCCTTTTATGCTCCAAGATTGAGTCGCAATGTGTGGGTTAAGGCTGTGCCCACAATGGGAGGGAGGGTGCTGAGCAAATATGCTCAATGGAAGCCTTTCAGTCCTGGAGTCACTGCCTCTGTGTCTGAGATCAGGAAGGACACAAGGACCTCCACCCACAGCACCCCGAAGGGAGCAGCCAGGAGGGGTGCAGAAGGACGGCAGTATGCCGAGCAGATGACAGGGCACAAAAAAGGCCGGCCCTCCCCCATTCCCGGCCAGAGACAACCACACTCAGTTGTGTTCTTAAGGGCATGCTTCTGAAAACACACACAGCGAAGCTGATCTGGAGAAAAACACAAACATGGCCAATGTACCATTGCTGAGCTTTCAGATGAGCAAAACTGAAGCAAAGGTAGAGGTGTACACTAAGCACTTGTTATGGCCAAGACCATGCCAAGTCCTTGTAGTAACAATTGCATTTAATTCTCCTACCATCCTGACAGAAGGTATGTCTTCCTTCGCACACATGAAAAAATTGTCCCAAAGGGTTCCACACTAATCTGGTAGGGAGAGGAGAGCTGCTTAGCATAGCCAACATGAAGGCCCGTGACATTCGTTGGCCTGGTTCTAGAGCCCATTTTTCTGCTTGTTCCCTACATCGGCCTTTCATCCAAACAGGTGCAACCCCTTCTCCCATCCTGGCCCCCTTCATTCTGCTCTCCAGGCTTCAGGCAGAGAAATGGCTTAGGAGTGCCATGTCTGTGGGAAAACTCTCCAGTGTCTTTGCTTTGTTGTCAACTATGGCCCAGCTTACCTTTCCTGAGCCACCCCAGCCACTCAGAGCCGCCAGCTCTGCATCTGCCTGGATCACACAGCCCTCCTGCCTTCACCTGTGAGTCAGCCTCAGCTCCCTGATCAGGGCTCCTTTCACAGGCCCATCTAGTGTGAGGTACCATGGCCACCCATGTATTAATGACTGTTGCCCTCACCAGAGCCTGGGTCTTCATCTCTTCAATACCATATCCACAACATAGCCAATACTCGGAGAATGTTGCAGAAAACATGGATATGGGAATGAATGGAGAGATGGATAGGTAGGCGGGTAGGTGAGTGGATGAATGGGAGGGTAAGTGGGAGGATGGGTGGATGGATGGATGGATGGATGGATGGGAAGATAAGAGATACACTGAACCCAAACCAAGGATAAATAAATATACAGCAATGCTCTCAGATCATGGTTCTTTCACTTGAAGATTAGCAAAGTTCATCCCTTCATCCTACTACCCAATTTAAAAACATATATAATGAAAGAAAAGTTATTTTCTTCCATACAATCAACATTTTTGTAATCTACTAATCCATATCTTTTATTTTGCATATGGGAAAACAAATGTCCAGAAAAAGCAAATCATGGTTTTGTTTGTTTGTTTGTTTGTTTGTTTTGTCGGTCGTGGGGCTTGAACTCTGGGCCTGGACGCTGTCCCTCAGCTCTTCAGCTCAAGGCGAGCGCTCTACCACTTGAGCTACAGTGCCACTTCCGGTTTTCTGGTGGTTTATTGGAGATAGGAATCTCACGGTCTCTCCTGCCCGGGCTGGCTTTGAACCGCGATCCTCAGATCTCAGCCTCCTGAGTAGCTAGGATTACAGGCGTGAGCCACCGGCGCCCGGCGGTGCAAATCATGTTTTAAATTGCTCTGCAAAGCAAATGTGGCAAGGCCGCACTTGCAAGGCCCAGTCTCCGTGCTCCCATCTTGTCTCCATGTTCGCTGGCAGGTCTCATGAGTTACGAGTGCATGGCAAGTAAGTTGTTACCAATTATATAGCACAGATGTCTGTGAATGGCTTCTTTTCGTGAATGACTCTAATTCAAAAAATTACAAGATTTCTCCATCTAACCTCATTCACTGTTGCTCAGTGCATTCCAATGTACTTCCCAGAAAATGAAAGCCAGAGGCAGAGTGGCAGCAAGTGAATTAGACTGGGCCCTGAGAGCTACTGGGCCTGGCCCATGTCCTGTTGGAGGCCGTCATGCTGGGAATGGGGGTGTGTCCCCAGCTCCCCACATTCCTGCCTTGGCCTCAAACGAGGGGCTTTCCCTACAGCCCTCAGCCGAGTATGAGGAGGTTGTGGAAGCATACGTTTAAAGATCAATCACTGAGGCTGGGTGTCAATGGCTCATGCATGCCTATAATCCTAGCTTCTCAGGAGGTTGAGATCCAAGGATCATGGTTCAAAGCTAGCCCAGGCAAGAAAGTCCATGAGACTCTTATCTCCAGTGAACTACCAGAACACTAGAAGTGGAGCTGTGACTCAACTGGTAGAGTGTTCGCTTTGAGCAAAAGATGCTTAGGGACAGCACCCAAGTCCCAGGACCAGCACCAAAAAAAAAAAAAAAGACCAATCAGTGAGGACATTTCAGATGCCCCTTGGGATTCCTAAAGGGCTTCTCACAAAAAGGGAGATAAAAGTGCCCCCTCTGCCAGCCTTTACCTCCACTGGGTAGAACCTGCATGTCACTTGGGAAATTGGCTTTTTATTCACACAAGGAGTTCTCAAAACTCGCCCTCTACAGTGAGGACCCTCCCCTACCCCTCCCCTCCCCTTCACTCTGCCCTCCATCCTCACAGTGCCCTGTGTATAGCCTTCTCTTACTACCTGTGGATGATTCTTTGTTTAATCTTTGTGTGTGTGTGTGTGTATGTGTGTGTGTGTGTGTGTGTGCACATGTGCGCACCATTCCTGAGGCTTGAACTCAGGGTCTTAGCACTGTCCCTGAGCTTTTGTGCCCAAGGCTAGTGTTCTACCACAGTTCCGCTTCCAGCATTTCAGTTGTTAATTGAAGATTCTTACAGCCTTTCCTGCCAGGCTGGCTTTGAACCTTGATCCTCAGATCTCAGCCTCCTGAGTAACTAGGATTACAGATGTGAGCCACCAGTGCCTAGCTTTACTTACATTCTTAATCCAGTTCTCATTCTGTGATAGAAAAAGAAAAGTAGCTAGAAGGAAAATATTTGTAAATTCTAAAGTTATTGGGGAAATTGTGTGTGTGTGTGTGGTGTGTGTGTTGTACATTAGAGTTGTCTTGGCCATTCAACATATACTTTACTATGTGGGCCTTTTTCTTTTTTTTCCTTTTTGTTCATTTTTCTTTTATTCTCTCTTTTTCTAAAATTTTTCTCACCCAGGGCCTTGCTCTTGTCTTGGCCTCTTAGGTCCTGGGATCACCCGTGTGTGCTGTGCCCACATGGCCATTTATTTATTTATTTATTTTTGGTCCAGTCGTGGGGCCTAAACTCTGGGCCTGGGCACTGTCCCTCAGCTCTTCAGCTGAAGGCTAGCACTCTACCACATGAGCCACAGCCCACTTCCGGCTTTTTTTTTTTTTGCTTTTTGCTTATGTGGTGCTTAGGAATCGAACCCAGGGCCTCAGGCATGCAAGGCAAGCACTCTGCCACTGAGCAATCTTCCCAGCCCCCACATGGCCATTTATATGTCTTCAAAATCACTGTGTCATTTTACTTATGAGAATCCATTATCCTGTTTTGGCAAAGGATGGGTACTGGCAAAGAAAATTAAAAAGGTACCTTTTGGCCAAGTTTTCCAGTAGCTCTCCCACGGGGCCCTAAACAGCAGCAGACTGACCTGATTGCAATTCCCAGACTGGTTGTTGGCAGAGTCTGGATTGTTATACACCAGTGTTCCCACTGGCGGGAATGAACTCTAGGTCTCCTGTGTCTATGCTTCAAATGTATCTAGATCCTAATTTGTTTGCTTGCTTTTGTTTTTATTTCTATTGTTTTTGGTAGTACTGGCATTTGAACTCAGCTTCATACTTACTAGGCAGGCAATCTACTGCCGAGCCTTTTATGCACTGGTTATTTTATGTATGTTATTTTTGAAGTAGGGTCTTGATTCCTGCCCCAGATATTCCTAGACCATAATCCTCCTATTTCTGCTTCCCACTGTACTTGAAATGACAGGTGCATGTCACCACATCCAGCTTCTTCTATTGGGATGAGTCTCATGGACTTTTCTGCCAAGACTGGCCACAAACAGTGATCCTCTCAAGTAGCGAGCATTACGGATGTGAGCCTAGATACACCTAGATACTGTTTTCTGTTTGTCTTTTTTACTTGTGCGAGTCCTGGAGCTTGAACTCAGAGTCTGGGCTCTGTCCCTGAGCTTTTGCTCAAGGCTAGCACTCTACCACTTGAGTCACAGCTCCATTTCTAGCTTTTTGGTGGTTAATTGGAGATAAGAGTCTCACAGACCTTCCTGCCTGGGCTGACTTCAAATTGCAATCCTCAGATCTCAGCTTCCTCAGAGCTAGGAATTATAGGTGTGAGCTACCAGCCCACAGCTTAAAACTTGTTTTTCTTATGTATCAAATGCAAAGAAAAAGAAAAAAAACTATAAATAAAGATAGCCAATAAAATTATGTTTGTTTTAATTCACAATAAAGAAAAATTTTTTTAAAGCTTTAATAAACCCAGATCCAAGAATTTGGTAGACTCTTTACCAAAATATGAATATTTCAAATTAAATGCCCAGTAGTCAGTCATGGAAAAATGCAAACAGTTCTGATTATAGAACTGTGTTCTGGTGGTAGCATTTAAACACTGAACAAGAAGTAATGATACATGTGTTTTTGTTTTATTTCTTCTTGGTAAGACTTCTAATTGTACTGAAACAATTTTTCTCCCACAATAAACACAAAACAAAACAGGGGTCATAATGGAATAATCCTTTGATGACCATATTGTTTTTCTAGTGCTACAGATGAAACCCAGGTCCTTGCACAAGCCAGGCATGCTCTACCACTGAGATCCATCCCCCAGCCACAATGACTGAAAAGGCTTCCAGACTCTGTAGCATCCTCTGAACAATATGATGTCACCAGTGTCATCCCAGACAGAGCTCATATGTGCTGAGCTAACAACTGTGATCCAGGGTTTTCTTTTTATACAAAATCTCACTCACAAGTCTGTTTTTCTTAGATCTCTGTAATCCCATTGGGGGCTGAAAATTCACGAGTCAACACTACTGGGAACCAAACTGGTTCAATGTCAAAGACTTAAAAGTCCAATCCAGGCTTCCTTCCAGCATCAGCACAGCTGCAGTGGAGCTTAGGAAGATGAACTGTTGTCAAAGTTGGCATCTGAGGCCATAAAAAGACACAAAGAGGTTGCAAGTGTCTGTGATTTGAGGTGCGCTTGAAGAGAAAAATCAATCAACCCACAAATGCCCTCTCATATTCTTTTTTTTAGACTTTTTTTTTCTGCATATGTGGTGCTGAGGAATCGAACCCAGGGCCTCATACATGCAAGGCAAGCACTCTACCACTGAGCCACCTTCCCAGCCTCATATTCTTTTTTTTGTCCTAGAAAGATCTTCCCACCTCTTCCAAATGTCAGGTGTTCTCTTGCATTTCCATTGAAAACTGACAAAAGACACTTGATATGGAAGGGTTTTTTCTTCAGTGTTTTGAGAGAGCTTGCATTTGAAAATGTCATGGAAAGAATTATTAATGACCAGAGGGATTGGGATAATGAGGGTGTGGCTATTATTAAAGAGACAGGGAGAAAAAGACTGGTGATCCTTGGGAAATGACACATAACAAAGACAGCCCTGTGTTGCCCCGGCCTGAGGCCTGGCAATCTAGCATGGGATGCTGGCAGGGTGATGGAGACCGGCCATCTCTGGAACTTGAGGAGATGGAGCTAGCTGGCTTTGGAGACCAAGGCAGTTAGAATGCCCAGGGCACAGTTCCGGAGAGCAGAGGGCAGAACAGAGTGAACCCCAGAAATAGCTGAGGTAACAACTAGGATGTGCAAGTATAGAAACCATTTGCAGGGGCAGGAAGGTAGCTCAGTGGAAGAGTGCTTGCCTCACATACATGAGGCCCTGGGTTCAATTCCTCAGTACCACATAAACAGTAAACGCTGGAAGTGGTGTTGTGGCTCAAGTAGTAGAGCTCTAGCCTTGAGCTGAAGAGCTGAGGGACAGCGCCCAGGCCCAGAGTTCAAGCCCCAAGAATGACCAAAAAAGAAAGAAAGAAAGAAAGAAAGAAAGAAAGAAAGAAAGAAAGAAAGAAAGAAAGAAAGAAAGAAAGAAAGAAAGAAAGAAAGAAAGAAAGAAAGAAAGAAAGAAAGGAAAAGAAAAGAAAAGAATCTATTTGCAGCTGAGAGGTTCTGAGGGAGTAAATCTCGAAGCTGGAAATAGTTATGTTTCCTCTAGCCAGAGTGGAAAACCTCATCATTCATGGGTATCTGTCAAGAGTACTAAGAAGGGTCTTGCCTCAGTAGTGGGAACCATTTAACCCTCGCTTAAACAGTGCTCTGGTCTCACCCACCCAAGCAAGACCTCAAAGGATTAAGTTGTAGCAAATAACTGCACCCCACAGCAAAGCTCAGGAATCTTTATAGAAATACGAAAATATCCAGAACCCAAAACCCTAAAGTCCATACTTTCTGGTAAGCCAGGCAGAAGGAACAAGCTCAGGAATATTCATAGGAATATGAAAATATCCAGAATCCAAAACCCTAACGTCCATACTTTGGGGCAAGCCAGGCAGAAGGATCTACAATGGAAAGAAAACGCGAGTCATCAAAAACAACCCAGCAGCCTCTCAGAAGATAGAATTAGCCCACAGGACATTTGAAAAGTAGTAGAGGGCCAGAACTGTAGCCCAGGGATAGAATGCTTGCCTGGCATACACAAGGCCCTAGGCTTGATACCCCGCACTGCCAAGAACTAAATTATGTTAAAAATATTATACTCGCGTTTGTTTAGAAGTCTAGAGGTCAGACTGAGGTATAAGAAGACCCAAATCAAACTTCTAGACATGAAAAAACTATGATATCTAATTATTGTTACCATATGAAAATAATGGCAGGTAAATTACTGGAGAGAAAATGTTAGTGAACCTGAGGATACAGTAATAGAAATAAAAATGCTCCAACCAAGACAGAGTAGGGATTGGAGGAGAAATGATCAAGACATCAGTGATCTATAGGACAACCTCCTTCAGGTCTGAATATATGTGTAAATGAAAACCCAGAAGAAGAGGGGAAATAAAACAAGTTTGAAGAAGTAATGCCTGGAAAGTTTCCAAATATAAGGTCCACTTTAAACCCATACCTCTAAGACGCTTGCATACAAGGTCAAGAAAAAGAAGACTTTATATCAAGGTACATGATAATCAAGTAGAAAAAGAAAAAAATATTAAAATACCAGTGGAAAACCCATGGGAAAAGAAAGAATATTAAAAGTAGCTGGAGAGTGTCAGATACCAGTGGGTCACACTTGGAATCCTAGCTACTCACAGGGCTGAGATCTGGGATTGTGGTTCAAAGCCAGCCCAGCAGGAAGTCCATGAGACTCTTATCTCCAGCCAACCACTAAAAACATCTCTTGTGGGATTAGAGTGGTAGAAGACTATCCTTGGGCAAAAAGGATTAGGGACAGCATCCAGGCCTTAAATTGAAGCCCCAGGACCTCTCCACACATACACACAAGTAACTAGAGAAGAAGATGGCATCAGCTTTTATTACTGGAAATAATGCAAGTCAATACACAGTGGTAAAATATCTTTAATGGAAAAGAGCTATCTACAAAATGTGCCGGGGGTGGGGGGGAGGGCGGGGGGAAGGGCTGGTATATGTGTATATGTACAAGCACTCCAGGTCTAGGTCTTGAACTCAACCCAGAGCCTGGGCACTGGCCCTGAGCTTTTATGCTCATGGCTAGCACTCTAACACTTGAGCTACAGTTCTACTTCCAGTATTTTGGTGGTTCATTGGAGATTAAGGGTCTCACAGACTTTGCCTACTTGGGCTGGCAGTCAAACTGCAACCCTCAGATCTCAACCTCCTTGAGTAGCTAGGATTATAGGTGTGAGCTACCAGCCCCCAGTTTAGAACTTGCTTTCCTTATGGATCCAATGCAAAGAAAAAGCAAAAAGCACCCAGCTATAAAGGATTCTTTGACCAGAGAGAATATCTTGCTAAAACATAGATAAACATTTTTTTTTCAGATGCACAAAGGGAAAAAGAATTATGTAGGCAAGGGCTGGGATGTAGCTCAGTGGCAAAGTACTTGCCTACCAAGAGCAGCGTCTTGGGTTCAAACCTCAGTACCAAAAAAGAAAAGACAAAGACAAAATAGAATGAGTGGTAGAGTGCTCGCCTTGAGCTGAAGACCTCAGGGACAGTGCCCAGGCCCAGAGATCAAGCCCCACGACCAGGAAAACAAAACAAAACAAAACAAAAAAACAACAAAGCCCCAAATAAGTATAGATTTTTTTTGGCTGTAGAATTAAACCAACCACATCTACATAAAATATTTAGTTATCTCACTGTCAAGAAGAGAAAGAGACAATGAACCAGGAGAAAGCATGAAGTGAACACACTGATGATTTGAGCATGAATGTGCACAATGAAAGCATTGGTGGTTTCCTCCCTCCGTTTGCCACTTTCGCCAAGTTCCACGGTGTTGCCACAAAGAGTATTAGCTCACAGTGGAAGAACACTGCTCTTCTCTCTATCTCTCTCCTCCTCCCTCTCTCCTTCCTTCCTTCCTTCCTTCCTTCCTTCCTTCCTTCCTTCCTTCCTTCCTTCTTCCTTCTTTCTTGTGTGCTGGTCCTGGGGCTTAAACTCAGGGCCTAGGTGCTGTCCCTGAGCTTTTATGCTCAAGGTTACTGCTCTACCACTTGAGCCATAGCTGCACTTCCAGTGTTTTAGTGCTGAATTAGAGATAAGAGTCTCATGGACTTTCCTATCCTGGGCTGGCTGTGAACCATGATCCTCAGATCTCAGCCTCCTGAGTGGCTGCAATTACAGGCGTGAGCCACTGGTGCCCTGGCTCTTCCCTCTTTTCAAGCTTTAAATGCCCTGTTTAAACCAGACCCATGCCAACCACAGCCCAAGAGCACCTCTGGCCCAGCCTGTGTCAAGTCAGGTAGTGACTGGCTCCTTGCGGTCCTCACTCTCCTGTGTGTTGATACTGGCAGAGGTAAACAGTGAGTCAGAAGCATGCGGAGGCCCCAGCCTCTCTGGTCAGCCTTGGTGTGGCTGGAGAGAGCAGTGGACACAGCTCTGAGTGACAGAACAGGCTCCGTCCTTAGGCACCACCCCCACCCCCATCAGTGCGTTACACAGCTCCAACCTCTTGTAATTTTCTTCTAAGAACTGACTTCCTTCCCAAGGAAATTAAGGACTGACTAATGTTTACTTTCGAATTATGACCTGCAACATAAAAACTCTATGAGGGGTTAACATGTGTTCCCAAGTTTGGATTTGGGGCTGCATTAGACCAAGCTACATCAAATCCTCATCACAATCCATTCTGTCTGTGTGGCCCGAGACAAATGTCCTGACTTCTCTGATCCTTGGTTTTCTCAGGTTCTCTGCATATACCCACACACAGCTGCTTTCCCCTGAGCCCCAACTCCAGAGCACAGCAGATATTTGCTTCCTAAGAGAGGTATTGCTACACCCTTGCCTTTCATTCAAAGTTCAGTTGTTCATTTTTCAAACTGTCTGGCTCCCCTTCCCCTAAACTTTGTTCCCAGTATGACTTCGTCTTCTGAGAAAGCCAAGAAAGCAGTGTTTTTACCGGTGCCCCAGACAACTCTGATACAGCCCCCATCTCTCAGTCTGAGAGTCATCTGGTGCTTCTACCAGCCAGGCAGCTGTGGACTGATGGTGTTAGGAAAATTCAAAGAAAAGCTCTGGCTGTAGGTGCCCAAGGAAGGCCCCAGGTATGACAGACCTGGAACCATTCTAGTCACAGCATCCAGCTACATGGGTAGGCACCGGGTTGCTGACTGGGATTAAGCTAAACTCTGCCCTGGGAGGGCAAAGTGTCCCAAAAGTCCACCATGGATGGACATCTGCAGGGCTTGGACAGACTATGCAGGGCCAAGTTACAACAGCGACACCATGTGGCGATCAGTTGAACTGATGGGCCTTCCACTTCCTTAGGTGAAGAATTTACAGCCTTTGGGGGTGTGTGGATACCCCATGTTCTAGCATAATTCAAAGAGAGAAAGAGAAAGAGCAAAAAGTAAAGCAAAGACAGATTATGTAATGCTTTAAGCCTTCATCCTTTCATCTGTGGAATAATATATCCTCCCAATACTTAAAAATCATCTGAGGTTATTTATAAGAACTGTTTGATGTCTGTGGCTCTGCTCACCTCCTGTAATATCTGTATTTGGTGTGGGGATGGTAGCAGGGCCACCATGGTAGCACGGACTCATTCTCTTGCTTAGCATTTTTCTCTCAAGGCTGATATTCTACCACTTGAGGCACCCTTCTACCTAGAGCTTTTTACTGGATAATTGAAGGGGAAAAAAATCTCAAAGACTTTCTTGTCCTGGGCTAGCTTTGAACCATGGTCCTCAGAGGTCAGCTCCTGAGAGGCTAGGATTACAGCCATGAACCACTGGCACCCAACAAAACTTGTATTTTTTAAACAGTAAATGTTAGTTGTCCAATGAGGTCATAGGGGTTGATGGACAGGGCGCTAGGCCAACCAGCATCTCAGTGGTCATGTTTAGGGGTGGCAAGGGATCCGATGATGGCAAGGGATCAGATTTGAACAAAAGGGAAATCCCTCAACGGGGATGGCTACTGTGGGAATTCCTACCAGCCTGGCTGAGTTAGATCTCTGACTCAGAATTGAACCGATCCCAAGAAAGCAAACTTTAATTCTGTATGCACAGAACATTTGGTATGGTGTCTGGCATCCGTATGTGAAATGAGCATTAGATGCTTTTGCTATCTTTCTGGTGGATGCCATGGCTGGTGTGATTCACCCATAGCCAGAGCCCCTTCCTGCCTCCTAAATGTCCAGACTTCTTGGAGAGCAGGGAGAGAAGATGTTCTCACAGTCTCTGAGTTCATTAGCACTGGTGCCCCTACATGATGGATATGTGTGCATTTATGGCAGATAGTTCTGTTTTTAATTATGAACAGGAAGTTGCTTCTTTGGGCTTGTTCTTGGAAGACACCTCTTTTTTGCTCAATTTACATGCCAATGAGAGGCAGTTTTTCTTCAAGAGAAAAATTGTAATTGATGAAATCTGAGGAACAAGCACCAGAAGACCTCCGAGCTGCTGATACTTTTTAGTCCAGCTGTGACACAGGCCAAGAACAATTCCCCAAGTCTTTTAAGAGATCCCAGGACTCCACTGAGACATGGTTGGGCCCAGAAGTGGTGATTCACACCTGTAATCTTAGCTACTGAGGAGGCTGAGATCTGAGGATCATAATCTGATGTCAGCCTAGTCAGGAAAGTCCATGAGACTCCTATCTACAATTAACCACCCCAAACCTGAAAGTTGAGCTGTGGCTTAAGTAGTAGAGTGCCAACCTTAAACAAAAAATAAAACTCAGGGACAGCACATAGGCCCTGAGTTCAAACCCTAGGACAGGCAAAAACAAAAAAAAAAAACTTGACATTTAAATTATTGTCCTATTACCCTAATAAAAGGTTTGTGAACATGGAACAGCCAGAGGGATCTGGGGAGGCAAAGAGGCTTCTCATTAGAGGCCAGGACGGTGTCACAGGGGCCATTCAAAGCGTCCCTCTATGGTTCCTTCACCAAAAAGAACTTTGTGCCCCCACGTGATCAGCATTTCCCTCTCTCCATGCCAAGAAGGTCTGAAATCATATAATTCTGGAAACCACATAGCTCAAGCCACCCAGAAAATAACCACCCACAAGCCACACCCCAAGTCCTGCCACCAGGGGGCGCTCCAACAGACCCAAAGCAAAAAATAATAAAAAATAAGATCGCCTTTGAATCCGAGTTCTGAAAAGCTACTAGGAAGCTCGCTGCCGCCAAAGTTTCACTGTCCGTGAATGGGGCTGATGGGTCAATGATGTGTTTTTGTTGCATGGGGTTCTGGTTTAATAAGGCCTGAAATGATCGATTCCTAGAAGCTGGGCTCTCATTGTTCAAGAGGGTTATTTTAACCAGAGCCAAGACTTACTAAGGAGTAGAACTCCTAAGTAGTTGTGGCTTTGCTCCAGTGTACTTGGTGGGACCATTCTGGAGACCAGCTGCTCTTGTCTGCTGGCCATTTGCTTGTGACTTCCCCTTCCCCTGATCTATGAGTGCAGACTCTCCCTCCACTGAAACCTGGACATCTCCAGAGGCCAACATGAGGAGACAGCAATGGGTCATGCCTCAGTACTCACACACCACTGCCCTAGTGGGGCCTGGTGGGCTTCTGGAATTAACCCAGCAGCCTCCCCACGAGCTCTAGGAATTGCCCTCTGGGGCCTCGGTTCTACAGCTCAGTGCCTTCAATGGCTTCTGCCGTGGAATACAGACCAGGAAGCCACAGATGAGACCACAGATGAGGTCCCAGAAGCTGCCATCTTTCCCATTTTCAGTTCTGACCACAAAGCTAAACGGCCCGGAACGTTGCTAGCCTGGAAATCTAGCATCACTGATGTGTCTTTCAGGTTAACAACTACAACTTTTCCAATGCTTGTAGGCTTAGCCAATCGGAGAGAGGCCCATGAGCCACTGAAGGAGGACTGGCTCATGGGTTTTAGGGTACATTTTTCAAAGCAAATGGAGCAAAGCAAATGCTGAAGCAGGCAGTGTACAGAACATGCCCGGGGAAAGTTCCCGCCCCGGTGCTGGTCCCTTACCTGGACACGTCCTGCAGGTCAAGGTCAAGGCTTCGGGGTGTGTCCCCCGGCTCCCTCCACACACTCTGACTGTCCCCAGGTGGCTGCACAGATCTTGGATTCGGAGCCAATGAAGACTTCTAAGCCAGGGAAAGACAAATTGGAAAGTAAATTAGATGAGAATCTATGAAAACGCAGGAACGTTGCCCAGAGGCCACGGACAGCAAGATTCAAGGTTGTGGTTTTATCGTGTAACAGGAGGGCGTCCCCAGCGGCTGATCTCCGAGCCAGGCTTCCGGCATGTGTATCTAGCACAGAACAGGTCGTCCCCTGTCTCATCTACTGGGAAGAAACCCAGCCCAGCATGTGATTCCAGATGAATAGAACGGCAGCCGGGCGCTGGTGGCTCACGCCTGTAATCCTAGCTACTCAGGAGGCTGAGATCTGAGGATCGCGGTTCAAAGCCAGCCCGGGCAGGAGAGACCGTGAGACTCCTATCTCCAATAAACCACCAGAAAACCGGAAGTGTCGCTGTAGCTCAAGTGGTAGAGCGCTGGCCTTGAGCTGAAGAGCTGAGGGACAGCGCTCAGGCCCAGAGTTCAAGCCCCACGACCGACAAAAAAAAAAAAACAGATGAATAGAACGGCTGCTTCAGTTAAGACCCCAAGACTGGGGTCACCCACCAAACAGCAGGGGCATCTGCTCCTCGAGAGAGCCAGATGTGCATATGTTCATTTTTCTTTATTTATTCCAGTGATCCTCCCTTCTCAGTGTCCCAAATAGCTGTCCTAAATACAGGTTTGTGCTACCACACTGGTCAAAGTAGAAGCATTTCACCTAAGAGCAGAAAGATCAGCTATAAACGTATATTTTCCTCTCAACCCTTCATGATCCCACGTGGAATTCAACTGGAACCTGGGAGGGGCGGGAAGGGGAGGGTCCAACTGATAGAGGAAAAATGTGAGCTCTTGCCATTCTGGGCCTCTATTTGAGGTCATAACCACTTGGTCCCTCTTTCTTCCCACCCCCCCCACAATAAATTTGTCCACTGTTGATTGGTAAAATCAAAGTGTAAAAGTACAAGGCCTGGTCCATACTTCAAATTATAGCACAATAAGAGACAAGTTAAACGTGTGTGTGTGTGTGTGTGTGTGTGTGTGTGTGTGTGTGAACTCAATTGTGCACATCAGTATCAAGTCCTTCTGCTCTTGTTCTGCTTTCTGGAGCTCTATCACTTGAGCCATGCCCCCAGTCCAGCATTTTCACTGGTTACTTGGAAATGGAGTCTTGACTTCTCTGCTTGGACTAGTTTCAAACCCTGATCTTCCAGGTCCCAATATCCTAAGTAGCTACAATTACAGGTCTGGCTTTCCTTTTCTTTTCTTGGACTTAGGTTTCGAATATAAACAAAAACCTGCCATATTTGTGTGAGTCTGGCTTATTTCATTTAACATGATGATCTCTAGCTATATTTCATCTTCATGTCTGAAAAACATTTCATTGTGTACGTGTTCTCTATCTACTCATTGGTTGAGAGTTGATAGGTGATTCCATAGCTTGGTTCTTGTGATTAGTGCTGCTATAGACACAAGTGTCTCATTGTGAGCTGACTTACATTCCTTCGGGTGTATGCTCAGGAGTGGTAAAACTGGGTCAAAGGGGAGTTCTAATTTTAGTGTCTTAAGAAACCTCCATACTGATTTCCATGGTGCATTTCCACAGTGGCTGCAAGAATTGACATCGCCACCAGCAATGGTATCGCAGTTCTTTTCCCCACATCCTTATCAGCATTTGTGGCTTGTTTTCTTGATGATTGCCATTCTGACTAAGATGAAATCTGTGTAGTTCTGGTTTGTATTTGCTTTATGGAAAGGGTGTTGAACATTTCTTTCATGTACTGGAAAATTGTACCTCTGCTTTTCAGAACTGACTGTTCAATTGACTTTTTAGTAACTCGATTTTTCTTTCGGTACTTATTTTAGCTCTTTCTATATTCTGGCTATGAATCCCTTATCCAATGAATAGCTGGGTAAAAGATTTTCTTTTAGTGTATTGATTGTCTCTTCATTCTGGTAATTGTTTTCCTTGATCAGCAGAAG
The DNA here is from genome assembly GCF_024711535.1 of Dipodomys merriami. NCBI lineage: Eukaryota > Metazoa > Chordata > Mammalia > Rodentia > Heteromyidae > Dipodomys > Dipodomys merriami. The sequence goes on along the minus strand of NW_027205048.1, from coordinate 12,291,585 downwards.
CTTTTTAATTTGATAGAATCCCAGTTGTCAAGTTTTGCTCCTGTTCCCTGAGCTATGGGGGTTCTACTCAGGAAGCTGGGGCCTCTGCCTGGATCTCCCAGGGTTCTCCTATAGACATTACAGCTTCAGCTCTCTATGCCCTCTGGCACACTAGAGTGTGTGCCGGGCCCAGGCCACACCTGGGTCTTCCACGGGACTCTCTGAGGCACGAGAGGGGTGGGAATGGAACGGTGGGTTCTGCGAACAATTCAGAGTCACCAGCTATCGTGTTCCTAGTCACTGTGGAAGGAAGAGAGAGGGGAGCCAGACAGAGAGGGAAGCCAAGATGGGGGAGGGGGTGGAGGAAAGAGGGGGAGGATTCTGGGGGAACCAAAGGCTCAGATGCACTGGGCTCTGGGGCCCGATCTCATTCTGTCCTGACTACAGAGGCCTTGAACAAATGCCCCCTTTTACCTTGCCTGGTACAAACTGGATTTCTGGGGTGTTTATTTGGGGGAAGAGGGGGCAGTTTGTGTGTGTTGTTGTGACAAGGTCTCAAAACATAGCCCAGGCTCGCCTGGAACTCTCTACATATCCCAGGCTTTCAACTCACAGTGGTCCTGCCTCTGCCTCTCAAGGACTAAGGATTGTAGGCATGCACCACCATGCGCAGCTACAGGCTGGATTTCTGTCCTTTGCAACCTAAAGATCGCATCGCCTCGGTCACCAGGTCAGCTTGGAGAGAAACGAGGTGTCCTGTGGTCAAACCTCTGGGAGTCAAGGCTTCTGATCCATGTGATAAGACGCCCGACCGAGACGGTTTAAGGATGGAGAATTCATTTGCACTCACGAGTTGAGAGATTTTCTCCTATGGACTTTGGTGCTGTTTTTTCTGGACCTTTGGTAACATAGAACATGGTGGCTGTGAGAATGTGTGGTGGAGGCCACGTGGTGGGGGGGGAAGGAGGGGCAGGGAGGGAGGTTCACCTTCAGTGACCTATTTCCCCCCTCTAAGCTGCCCCTCCTCCAGTTTCCACCACCTCCCCAAAATAGCACCACTAGCTGAGCCCAAGCTTCCCACAGGCAAGCCTGTGGAAGACATTTCCATAACAATGTGATCACCCTCTTCTAGAAATTCATAACGTGCCACAAAATCTTAGAGGTTCTAGAAGGTTCCAAAGTGAAAGAACATGAGTTTTTAACCCTGAGTTTCTACACTTGTCCTTTGTCTGGGCCCTACCTGGCAATGTCTCATAGAAACAGGGAGAGGGGGAACACACACAGAACCCAGCATAGCCCTCTCCTCTCTCCACCTTGCTGAAACCTGGCAGAGGACCCAAACCACACAACACAATGTTCCCCCTGGCCTGTGGCTAAATTTGGGCACCCGGAAGGCTGCATTCTTCAGGGTCAAGTGCATAGTTTGACCTCTGACCCCATCTCTGTGAGAGATCAAAGCAGCTTCCGTTTCCTCTGGGGAAAGCAGCTCCAGCAGAAGCCTGTGACTCGTTGAGCACTTGGAAGAAACTGAGGCAGCCCACCCCCCTCCTCAAGTCCAAGTTCGTCCCTGTCCTTAGGGCATTCTCCCATTCATGGAGAATCAGGAACCAGGCAGGAAGAACTTTTCCAGCATCCGCAAGGATCCAGCTGCTAGTTGCTGAAATGTCCCATCGGGGCGCTGTTCCCCTACATGGCTCAGAGGCACACACTCTCCAGCCCCACCATCACCAGGGGCAACCAAAGTCCTCTCCAGGACCAAGCGATTCACCAAGGCAAACCTTGGATCTGGATACTGCTGGTATTTAAGGAGTAGCTCAGTTCACTGACTTTCTGAGAGACGTTCTGTTCCTTGATCTGTTGACTCAATCTATCACCTTAGAAACGTCCCTCCAAAGCCTACTAGTTGCTAAAAGTGGGGACCTAAAACATGAAGATGAGTTGTCATCGTGTAGGGTGACAGATTCCAGTCCCAGGAGGGCAGGGTGTAACCCCAGGGGCACTCAGGGAGGAGATAGACATGGGCTCCTGCTTTGGAGTGGCAGATAGCTCCCCAGGCCAGGGAGGGGAAGGTGTTGAAAGACATCTGAGTGGGAACCATGGGTCCACTCTGTCCTCAGGTTCTTCTTGGGACCTTCAACCCCCTGTTGGATGGCTCTCGGCTTTGGCATTCAGCAGCCTGCCGGGAGAGCAAGCTGGCTTTGCCTGCCTTGCCCCACCTGGTACATCTTTGAGCTGTTGGCAAGCTATGTCCACCCAGCGATGCCCGAAAGAAAACTACAAAAGGTGTCTTCACTCTCAGGACCCACACAAGTCAGTGCCAACACAAATACCTCAATGAGCAAATCTCCCTTCCCATTGGCTGAAAGACAGAAAGACAGCAATGACAATCGTAACAATAACAATAAGAGCTTTTGTCCATGGAGCACTTGCTAAGGGCCAGGCGCTGGGCCACTGTTTCCGTGAATTTCATGCTTTATACAGAAAGTACTGTTTGTACACCTATGTTAGAGTTAAGGCATTGAGAAGTTCAATAACTTGGCCAAACTAATGCAGCAGAAGAGTCTGATCAAACCCGATACCCCTTGACCCCTGATTTTTAGATAGATCATTCATGATAGCTTCAGCAAGGAAATGTAGAAGGAGGCAGAAAGAGAGGAGTCTTTACCTAAGAAATGTCTGGCAGAGTCTCTATGCTGCTGAGCTGATCCTCTAATCAAAGCTAGCCCTGCCCTGCCCTGTCCGGTGGGGACACAGCCTCCTATCTGTCAGCCCCAGTGGACTTGTGTTCCCGTGCTGGCCCCAAGAAAAATCATGAGACCCTGTTCAAACATATAACTAAAAGAGCTGGGAGTGCAGATCAGGAGATAAGAATACATGCCTAGAAAGCAGGAAATGCTGCATTCAAATTCTAGTATTGTCAAAAAATACTTTGGCATCATGATTTCCACATTGTCCTGGGATCACAGGAGAATCACAATGAAGAGGGAGCGCCATGTTTGTATCAAGGTCCTGAGTTTTAGAAAGTAAAGAAAATTAAATAAAAAATTTTCTGTAAAATTTGCCAAAGAATGGAAGGAAGGAAGGAAGGAAGGAAGGAAGGAAGGAAGAAAAAGAAAAGAAAAGAAAAGAAAAGAGCAATGCAATGTCTGCTTGTTGGACTGTCAGGGTTCACAAACTTGCTTCTGGGCCTCCCTCCCATAGCCAGGTAGTCTGCACAGAATATTCTGCAAATAATTGAATGGATAAATCTGCCCCAATTTCCTTGATCAAGTTGTTGTTGTTGTGTTGTTGTTGTTGTTTGTAACCGGGAAGATACTAACATATCTAACAGCCCAGACAAACGCCAACCACAGGAAAATATGGAGGCAGATCTTTACTGAGGGGAAGGGCCCTGGCACTCAATTTCTTGGGCAGAGAGAGCAGAGCAAGGGTCCAGAATGCTTGGAAGAAACAAAATGCCTGCCATCTCCTTTCCCAGCCCCACCCTTCCTTCTCCTGCAGAACTAATCTGCAAGAACCAAGTGGTTCTCTTTAGCATCTCTGGATGGAGTTATCGGCAAGAGCTGGGGATGTGGCCCAGAGGTCTGGCCTGTGCTTAGCAGGTGGGTTTAATCCCCAGCAACAAGTGAAGTAGAATGAAATGAAATCAACTGAAGTAAAAAAAAAAAAAAAAAGAAAAAAAGAAAAGAAAGGCAACCGAGCTATCACCTGGATGGAGCATTCACAAAACCCTGGTTTACTAAACAGGCAAGTGAAAAAGGTGTAGCGTTAGAGTTAGGCAAGTAGCCCAGATCGCTCACCTGGAATGCCAATGTTCTTTCCACAGTAACACCCAACACTTAGTACTCTATTGTAATTTTCATAGTAAATTTTCATAGACACTGTCTATATGCCAAGTGCTATTCTCTCAAATGCTTTATGTCTAATTCTTACAACCTCATTTTAGGGATAAGAATACAGATTACACAGAGGGGTTAAACAACTTGCCCAGAGTCACACAACCTTTGATACCACACAGCCAGGATTTAGACCTGGATAGTTCAATCCCAGATTCAATGCTTTTAATCCCTATTTTGCACTGCTTATTAAAGCAGTCTTTGCCATCTTGTTGCCATTCTTCAAGCAACTAAAACAACTGGATCTTTATAAATAATGTGATCAAGTGGACACTGGTGCCTCATGCCTGTAATCTAACTACTTTAAAGTCAGATCTGAGGACCTCACTTTGCAGCCGGCCTGGGCAGGAAAGTCCATGAGACTCCTTTTGCCAATTAATCAGTAAAAATTCCAAGTGGAGCTGTGGGTCAAATAGTAGAGCACCATCCTTGAGCAAAAAAAGCTAAGGGACAGATCCCAGGCTTTGACTTCAAACCCCATTATCGGCACAAATTAAATAGATACATAAATAATAAACAAATTTTTTAAAAGTGCCCAAGAGCCTAGATTTGATGACCAGAATAGGACCTGACACCAAAGAGGCAGCTCATAAATATTTGGTGAATATATGAAAAATAGATCCCTTGGTGTGGTAGCTACTTCCTACATGGAGGGACTCACAGACCTAGAGCTCCTGCCCTGTCCGTTTCTGACAGGAAACTGAAGTCCTCTTCCGGTTTCCTATCTAGCAACTGCACCAAGTCATGGCTGCTTGCTGGACCCGTTTGGTCAGCAGGCATCACTAGGAAACAGCAGGACTTTCTAAAGCGAACTTCCATACTTCCAGACAGCCAGCTGCAAGATCCACTAGTCTAGTTGCTTCTTCAAATCTCCTGTGCTGTCATAGCACAAACAGCCTTTCTTTGGCTCAGGCCTACTCCAGAGCCTAAGTGGATTTTAAAGCAATCTTTACAGCAACTTTCTAGTCTTGAAACTTTCCAGCCTTTGCCACAAGATAAAGCATTTCACCATGAAAAAAGAAGTACTTTCACTGACCTTATTTACCTTAAGTGCGCTCCATCTCTACACCGTGCCAATTAATAAAAATTAATTAAGGCTGCTTAATAAACATGGTAGAGCATGACCTAGTTGTCCACCCACGTCCTCTGCTTCTTGAACTGGCTACTTGGGAGTCTATAGAGCCCTGGTGAATGCTGGGAAGTAGACCAAAGGTCAGCCCCATGGCACAAGGAGTCAGATTTCAGAAGCACTGCCAGGCAGGCCAAATATGGAGGATAAACTCATGCTTGGTGCTCCAGCCAGCAGCCTCCCGTCTCCCTCGTCAAGCCAAGGCAACCCAGATCTCTCCTCATCCACCAACTCAGCCAGACCACCCCAGATCCCTACTCATTCACCAGCTGAGCGGGATCCCCCCAGATCCCCCCTCACCCACCAGCTGAGCGGGATCACCCCAGATCCTTCCTCATCTACCAGTTCTGCAGGATCAACTCAGATTCCTCCTCATCCATCAGCTCTTAGGGAGCACCCCAGATCCCTCCTCACCCATCAGCTCTTCTGTATCACCCCCAGATCCTTCCTCAGCTTCTGGGTGAGATTGATGTGACCCAGAGGATTTCCCAGCCTAAACCAGTGGGCGCCTGGTCCGGCCAACAAGGGAGAGGCTGCAAGCGAGCCTCAGTGCTCCCACCTGAGTGCTCCCCGATGTCACTCTGCATGGCACAGTGACAGAGGAACAAGCTCTGGAGTCAGTGAGAGTGGAGCTGAACATCACTGTGTCCTCGAAAGATGGAGATGGAGAATGTGAAAGTGTGGAGCTCACAGTATCTGTGGGAGCGCTCACATGCAGTGAGGGCCACTGAAGACAGGAAAGGACAATATGGGGCAGAGCCATGGGAGAAGTTGGCCAAGCTACTAGAAAGGGGAGCCCTCTCTGTATATTAGCTTCACAACTTTTCTGTAAATCTGGAAATATTCTAAATAAAAATGTTTAAAGGGCTCACACCTGTGATCCTAACTACTCAGGAGACTAAGTTCTGAGGATGACAGATCAAAGCCAGCCAGTGCAGGAAGGCCCATGAGACATTTCCAATTAACCACCAAAAATCCGGAAGTGGACCTATGGCTCAAGTGCTAGAGCTCCAGCCTCCAGCAAAAAAACGCTAAGGGATAGCACCCAAGCCCAGAGTTCAAGTCCAAGTAATGGCGCGCGCGCGCGCGCGCGCGCGCACACACACACACACACACACACACGATCATAAAAAGCTAAGGGTCACACAGAGTGTTGCACACCTGTAATCCCAGCTACTCAGCAGGCAGAGACAGGAAGACTTCTGTCTGAGGCTGGCCCAGGAAACAGCAGAAGACCTTCCTTGAAAATGACCTAAAGCAAAAAGGGCTGGAGGTATGGCTCAACTGGTAGACCTTCTGATCAACCAAATACAATCAAAACATGATAGAGAAGGACCCGATCAAGGCTTAGCTCCAATTCTAATCTGAAAACATTTTCTTCCAGAAACCTTGCAATATAAAATCATCTAAGGCAAGCTGTGCTGGTGGATGATGGACAAGCTGGTCATCTGGGCTCCAGTCCTGAAGGCCATGCTGGAGGATCTGGGCTTTCCCAGAACCCAGTTTGCATACCACCACGGCCCTGCCATTCTTTGTGACCCTCTGGAGCACAGGGTTCATGGGCCAATTAGCTTCCTGAGTTTCTTGTCTAGTCTATGAAGTCAGGGCAATTTGTCTAGGCCTGGCCTCCTCGTGGGATTATGAAGACAGACAGATAATAGCACAGGCTTCACAAGACACTCCTCTAGGCAAGTCCCAGCTATGCCATTCCACAACCTCACTGTGTACTCAAGGAGATACACATCAAGATACACACCTACCTGGCAGCCACCATCGGGGTGGAGCACTCTTAGGGCAAACCACACATCACCTGAATGAGTAACCCAGGTACAACAGGGATTTCAGAGCGAGCCGGCTCTGAAGTACCAGTGCCTTCCTGCCTCTGCAAGCACACACTAATCCCAGCACCCTCTGCAGGAAAATCCCCTGTGGACAGGAGGCAGGACTCCTGATCTAATCTCCCTCGTCCACGGCAAATACTAAGAGCCAAAACTATGCCCTCCACCGTGTGCATTGGTGCACCATGACTGCATCTCTTTCTATGACAAATTAGATTGGCCACTCACGGGTGGCGAGGGTGAGGCCACCACATCGGTGGCGGCTGTGATCTGGGACAAAGGAAATCAAAGTTAGGGAGTTTGGAAAGATTAGTGTTGGCTCCCTGCATCTGCATTCCATTCCGTTGATGACATAAGCCTCATTTAGCATCTTGCAGCAAATCAGCCTAGCTAGTACTTGGGTAAGCACATCCCAATGTTAGTGCTGTCAGATGCTGGTGGCTCATGCCTGTAATCCTCGCTACTTAAGAGGCTGAGATCTGAGGATCACAGTTTGAAGCCAGTCCCTGCAAGAAAGTCTATGAGACTCTTATCTCCAAAACAGCCAGAAGTGGCACTGTGGCTTAAGTGGTAGAGTGCTAGCCTTGAGCAAAAAAGCTACCAGGCCCTGACTTCAAGCCCCAGGAGACAGACAGACAGACAGACAGACAGACAGACAGACAGACAGACACACACACACACACACACACACACACACACACACACACACACACACTATTGCTAAAAACCTAAATACATGTTGTTGATCTCTGTGTTTTACAGCTTATTAGAAGCAGGTGGATAGGAGCAGTAATAGAGGGGAGAAACCTCAATATTTAAATGCACACGCAAGGCCCATTGTCTGTAACTGTCCAGATGTTAGGTGGGTGCTAAAAGGCCAGCCATGCAGAACACACTGCCTGTACCTGTGGAGGTTCGGGGTCTGCAGGCCACAGGATGACTTTATTTGAGCTGGTCTCCTCCTGCCGAAAGCAAAGGGGTCTCGTGTTAGGACAGGTCGGGGCACTGGACCTCCCCAGGCCTCACCGCACCTTACCAGGCCTCTGGTTTCTGTTCCCAGCCAGAACCCATGTGAAGTTCTTCTGCCCTGTCCATTGTACCCAGGTAAGATCAGACAGCAGAGAGAGAAACCTGTAACTTGAGAGTGTGTGAAGATGACCAGGCCAGGACTGGGAAGGTTTGCTGGTGGGTGGCTTGACGTGAGGGGTGAGGGTCATCAAGAGCATCCCAAGGGAGATGGGAGCGGGTGGGGGGAGTGAGCAGAGGCAAAGAAGCCAGTTCAGAGGTATGAGACACAGGGCTGGAACATTCTCTGGGGGAAGCATGGAGCTGCCAGAACAACTTTTTTTTCTGGAAACACTTCCCTGGACATTCAGGAACTACAGACAAAAGTTGAGAATGAACTGGGGAGGAGAGAACTGCTGTGCCACTGGGGAAGCCCTGGAGCCAGCCAATATTGCAGCCAGAGGCAGCTGGCTTGAGCATTTATAAGCCATCAACCCCTTTCTCTGCTCTCAGCCCCTGGAGATGAGCTTCTATCTCTTGCAAGGCCCCAATTTAAAACATTAGAGCACTGCATCCTTGTTTGTAGCTAGCAGTGGGGTTTGCAGAGAGCTTGTGGTCCAAGTAGATGGGAAGATGCCAGAGAAGGCTGAAGCCGAGCTGCTTGGTTTCCTAGGGAGGAGTAAGGCCCAAATGCGTGTCCTGTAGAGACTTGGAGAGCTCTCAGCGGCTGGCAGAGGCCTCTGGCACTCCAGCACCAGATAGAACAGTCCTACAAGCTCTACCCGGTGGAGAGATTTTCCAAGCAAGTGACCTGAGCTGACCCCAGCTAACAAGCAGCTTGGAGAGTCTGCAGACTACTTGAAAACCATTGAAATTAAGCAATGGTGGCTCTTGTTTGTAATCCTAGTTATTCAAGAGGCTAAGATCAGAGGATCACGGTTCAAAAACAGGGCAAGACAAATTCATGAAACTCAAATCTTTAATGAGCCAGCAAAAAAAAGCTAGAAGTGAACCTGTGGCTCAAGTGGTAGAGTACCAGCCTTAAGCAAAAAAGATAAGTGAAAACCCAAAGCCTTGAGTTCAAGCCCCAGTACTGGCACATGCACACACACACATACATTATTAATTGCTAACACTTTATTATTTTTAAATTTTGGCTAATATCTTCTCAATTGAAGATTCTCTTATACAATTTTCCAGAAAATAGGAATGAGCACTTTTAAACTATTTTGTGGAAGTAGTATTGCCTGGAGACCAAATTCAGACCCCAAAATTTGAAAACCAATCTAAGGTACCATATCTACAGGCCATAGGAGCAAAGCCCTTTAACGGTATCAAACCATGCAGAGAAACACTGGCCATAATCCAACCTATGCATGATTTTTAAAAAATCACCAACAAACTAAAATAGACATGAACTTCCTCAGCGAGTTAAAAGACACTTATTAAAAACAAACAAACCTGGAGCCAACATCATACTTAACATGGAAAATGTTTTCCCCTTGAGACTGAGTACAAGGGCAGAAATTCCATTTTCCCAGCTCCTAATTAACATAGCAATGGATACCCTGTTTTCTGCTAGAAGGAAAAACAATCCACACAGACTGAGGGGAAGAAGAAGCCTATAAACCCTCCCCATTTATAAATAGCATGTTTCTCTTGTTAGGAAATCCAGGAAATTACAACAAAACCTTGGAACAAATAATTGAGTTACACAAAAACCAATTCACTGAACACTTATATGTTGATTGCAAAATGACAAATACAATGCACTTTCAGTCACTCCAAAGAATGTATAGTACCTGGGCATAAACTTGACCATACATATGCACCAGAACTATTTGCTAAAGATTACAAATGATAATAGAAAATAAAGAAAGATGATCTAAACAAATGACTCAAACAAAAGACTCAACATCATAAAAAATGCTCCTCACACCTGTAATCCTGCCTGCTAAGAAGGCTGAGATCAGAGGGTTACAAGTGAAGCTAGCTCAGGCAGAAAACCCTGTGAGACACTTATCTCTAATTTAATAAGTGCAAAAGGCAAAGTGGAGGTGTGGCTCAAGTGTCCCTACCCCCTCCCTCTCACATACACACAGAAGTTAGTGCTCCTAAAATTGATTATAAACTGATTACAGATCTAATGTAATCTTCTCAAAATCCCACCAAAGTTTTTATAGACAAAAATCTACCCTAACGTTTATATGGGAAAACTATAAATCAAGAGTAGATCAAACTTGGGAAAGAAGAAAGTAGGATGATTACTCCTCTGACTCACCTGTGTATTATATAACTATAGTAATAGGAAGACTCAATGGGAGTAGAGCATAAAACCCAGAGAGCCACACAGATATGCCCGGCGGATGTTTGACAAAGATGCAAAAGCAAATTCAGAAGAAAAAAAAAAAGCCATTCCGTGGAGGAGGAGCAGCCTCCCAATGCCTGGTGTTAGAGACACAGACGTTAATGGACAAAACCACAAATATATATTTCTAGAAAACTGTCTTCAAGTTTAACAGTAAGAATGCCCACAAGTAGATTACAAACTGGGCCAAAGGAGGCATAGAAAGGCAGGCACACATGTGGCATCAGAAACGCAAGGTGCACTGGACAATGATGAGGATGGCCAAACTTCAGGTCACGGCTGTTAGGAAAGGAGGGAAGGAGAGGGAAGAAGAGTAGAGACAAACTCAACATCCAGAGCCAATTTATGTCTCCACCAAAGTAGAAAGAGTGCCTCTCATAGGGCAAAGGGGAAACGAGACCAGGGACAGGGCAACAATCTTGCTGCAGAGGCCGGCGACCCTGACTCAGAGGAGATTTAGTTAAGATCTACTAGCCAAGTGCCATTCTCTCTGGAGAAATACCTTTAGACTTGTCCTGATCCCATCAATGGCCAACACTAAACTCTGGTGAGGACAGTGAACAATACAGGGAATGCCAGCCGGACAAGCGCTTTGATAAGTTTTTATAAACCTGACCATGTGACCCAGCAACCACTCCTCTGGGTGGCAGAGAGGAGAGAGAGGAGAGAGAGGAGAGAGGAGAGAGGAGAGAGGAGAGAGGAGAGAGGAGAGAGGAGAGAGGAGAGAGAGAGAGAGAGAGAGAGAGAGAGAGAGAGAGAGAGAGAGAGAGAGAGAGAGAGAGAGAGAGAGAGAGTCTAATGGAGCTTGAATTCAGAACCTAGGCACTGTCCTTTAGCTCTTTTGCTCCGGGATGACACTTTACCACTTGAGCAACAGCTCCACTTCTGGCTTTTTGGTGATTACCTGAAGCTAATAGCCTCACAAACTTGTCTGCCTGAGCTGGCTTCAAACTGTAATCCTCAGATCTCAGCCTTCTGAACAGCTAGTATTACAGGCATGCGACACTGGTACCTGGTTCAAAATGTTCTTAAATAGGTAAGTATACTGTGATATAGCCAGAAAATGGAATACTATTCAGTACTTAAGATAAAATAAAAGTGAAAGAGCTATCAAGACATGAAAAGAACTTGAAAGTATGTTGCTAAATGAGAGAAGTCAATCTGAAAAGAATACATACTGCATTATTTCAACTATATGATATTCTGAAAAACTAGAAAAGAAAAAGAAAACTAGTGAAGAGATTTGTCATTGCCAGGGGTTGAAGGACAGGAAAGGAAAAATACTGAGGGTTTGTGGGGCAGTGAAATTATTCTGACAGTACTGTGGTGGTACCCCTTTTTACTCTGCTATTTACTCAGAGAATTACTGCATCACTAGTTAATCTTGGAGCTGGGCACCAGTGGCTCACACCTGTAATCCTAGCTACTCAGGAGGCTGAGGTCAGAGGACCGAGGTTTGAAGCCAGCTTGAATAGAGAAGTCTGTAAAATTCTTCTCTCCAGTTAACCAGCATAAAGAAGTGGAGGCGTGGCTCAAGTAGTAGCTCTATGTACTTGAATGTACAAAAATTCAAGTGAGAGCTTGAGGTCAAGCCACAGAATTGAAGCACAAGCAGGTGTGTGTGCGCATGCTCACGTGCACTTGCACGCACACACACACAGAACAATATGGTGTCCATAGCTTATAAAAGCAGGGCCACCCTCCATCTTAGAAGAATCCTGAAGATTCAGGAAGGATGCATTGTCTCCCAGTTGCATGGGTGCTACATGGGTGCAGAGGCTGTGTCTAACTTCCCTCCTGCCTGGGCAGAGGCCAGACGCTGGGGAAGGAGGCAAGGTACGGCCCTGTCAAGTGTTGGTGTTGTGTTGTTATTAGAAGAAGCTTCCGACACCCACCTGGTGGTCTGAGGTGCTATTCTCATTGCCCATGGTGACTCAGGATGCCCAGAGTCCTTTGCAGTCAGAGCTCACTGGAAGAAAGGAAAAGGTAGATGCATCTGTGAAGGAGCAGACCTGAGGCTTCTTCTACTCCCCAACTCACAGCCACATGAAGGCCAATGTTGATCTCCCAGCCACATGATGGAAAATTACTTTTGAAGGATTTTCTTTTGCAAGATGCCACCCAGACACTGTTCCCAATCCAAGCTGGTGTTTCTGTTGCCCGCCCTGGGGTTGGCAGGCATGGCTGAAAGGCAAGTTTGTTCCTGAAGCTGAGGTCATGCCAGCCTGCACATAGATGCGTGGAGCCTCAGACAGTGACAAGGGAGACCGGTGTGCCGAGCACGTGAGGGGTCTAGTCACTGAGCATGTCTGTTTCCAAGTCTGGTCAGCTGACAGCAGAGCTTGGTGTCCACCGCGAGGAGGCGTGAAGTCAACTTCTCAGCAGTGTGTGGCTCTCGGAGGTTTCTCTACACACTCTTGCAGCAAATCAGTTTCACTTCTGCACATGTTTTTTAATGAAAACACAATGTTTTTGTTTGTTTTGGGGTTTTTTTTGTGTGTAGAGGTACTAGGGCTTGAACTCAGGGTCTGGGCATTGTCCTGAGCCTTTTCACTCAGGCTAGTGCTTTGCCACTAGAGCTATGACTCCACTTCCGGTATTTTATTTTTTTGATAGTTTAGTGGAGATGAGAGTCTCACAGACTTTCACTGCCTGGACTGGCTTTGAATTGTGATCCTTAGATCTCAGCCTCCTAGAGCTACCAGCCCCTACCCACCATTTTTTTTGGGGGGGTCCGGTCGTGGGGCCTGAACTCTGGGCCTGGGCACTGTCCCTCAGCTCTTCAGCTCACTCTACCACTTGAGCCACAGCACCACTTCTGGCTGTTTTCTTTTTGCTTATGTGGTGCTAAGGAATCGAACCCAGGGCTTCATGCATGCAAGGCAAGCGCTCTACCACTAAGCCACCTTCCCAGCCCCCTATCCACCATTTTTTATTGTTGTTTTCCTTGTACTAGTCTTGGGCTTGAAATCAGGGCCTGGGTGCTGTCCCTGACCTTTTATGTTCAGTGTTAGCACTCTATTACTTGAGCTACAGCTTCACGTCTGGCTTTTTTTTTTGACAAGGGTAGTTTATTGGAAATAAGAGTCTCACGAGCTTTCCTGTCCAGGCTGGCTTCAAGCCTGTTCCTCAGAACTCAGCCTCCTGAGAAGTTAGGAGTACAGGCATGAGCCATTTGTACCCAGCCACAATGGTTTTCTTGCTGAGGAAAATTGATGGTTACACTCACAGAAAGCTGCTGAGAAAATGCTAGATGACACTGTTAATTAGGGAGCAGTAATAAGTCCTCAGAATGCTTCCAACACAATCCAAGCCTGGCTGCTTAGCCGACATCACACACCTGAGTTCATGAGACCTGGTCACACAAGCAGGACTCAGCTGCAAAGTGTTAACACCACAGACTTTTAGGGATGGTACCTTAGAGATTACCAAGGGGGAAACTGAGGCTGAGAAAGGTTCAATAATCTGCAAAGACTCAGCTGGGAGAAGCCAAAAATGAACTCAGCCTCCTGAGCTCTAGTTCAGGACTTATCCCATGCAAATAGGGCTTTCGTTACAGGGTTTCCTTGGAAAACTTAAAATCCACCCACTGATTTTGTTTATTCATTCAACCAACAGTGGAGGAGAAGCCTCAATGTACTATTATTGGAGTGACTGAACAATTACTGGAAAATAAAAGGCAAGTGTTATCAGCAGACTGAATTAAATTGCCTCCAAACTGAAAAACCCTGCAAGTGCTTAGGTTCCCTCCTTCCTAAGTCTTTAATTAAAGGGATATGACGCCTTAATTCTTTATCATTTGCTGTGCACACACACATACAACGTATCTCATACTTACAGAATATAAAATATTTTATTTAAAAAGATATTTATGAATTTTTGTTCATTGGGAAGATGATTTCTCATTGGAAATAATGTTGAAGCCAGGCACCAGTGGCTCACATCTGTAATCCTACTAGAGAGGCTGAGATCAGAGGATCATGGTTTGAAGCCAGCCTGAGAAAAAAATGTCTGTGAGAGTCTTAATTCCAACAAGCAAGTCAAAAGTAGAGCTATGGCTCAGGTGAGAGAGAGCCAGCCTTGAGCAAAAAAAGCCCTGGGACAGTATCCAGGCCCTGAATGCAAGCCCCAGTTCTGGCACAAATGAATAATAATGGTAAGTATTACAATCATTAAGCCTATATCAATAATTAAACTCCTTGTGCCTATCTGGCCCCAAGTTCAAGCCTCAATCAGTACTAGCACAAATAATAATGTTGTTGTTACCATCACTAAGCCTGTATCAACTATTAACTTCCTTGTGCCTACCAGATTAAGCCCTAAGAAAGGAAATTTCATAGGGTCCCATGTAAGAATAAGTTCTGAGACTCACTCACCAAGTACATTCAATATTCTATTAAAAATCAGGGCATTGGAACTAGCTCTTTAAACCAACTAAAAAGAATGGCAAAGCTCATGGGAAGCATGAATCCCAGCTCCACCATGGAAGGCCAGGCTGTGCTGGAATTCTTTCCTGGAAGTTCAACAACCCACACCCCCAGCTTCCCCGGGTCAGAAAGGAAGAGGAGCCCGGACTCTGCCACCTGCTTACCTCTGGGAACGGTCTGCACTTCAGCCAGGCTATAGCTCACCCGAAGTCAGGGCTTTCCAGCAATTGGACTTTCTCCTCCTCCATTTGAAAGTATGTGAGGTCTAAGCCAGGTCCTGCCCCGCCTCAACCAGTCTGACAAACAACCTGTCTGCCTCCACCCTGGCGTTGGCACCACAAACCAGTACCTACGCTGACATTACCCAGCCTTCCGGCCCACAGCCCATGTGGAATCCAAATCTCCCCGAGCTTTTCTCCGGGAGGATTTTCACAGCAGCAGGACTCTTTCAGAAAAGGCTTACCCTAATCAAAGCAAGCAGTCCCTGTGCTCTGATTGGCCCAGCCCAGCAGGGCTGTGGCTGGGATCACTGGCTTGCCTTGATGTGTCACAGCCAGGAACAAACCTCTCTTTCTAGAGAGGGGCCTAGGGCTCACAAGGCTTCTTGTGTGCACCTGGGAAAATTCCACTGCGAATACTTTGGACAGACAGAACCTGGGGAAATGGGCTGACGTGGAGTCTGGCACCTGTTGGAGTGTGCAGAAGGGGCGTGCCCAGGTGTGGCTTGAAATCAGCAAGTGAAGTCATTAAAAAATCCAGCAGACAGCTTACCTGTCCCCCTGGGAGGAGAGGACCTCTGAGTACCTCGTAGGACTGGGCACCTTATGGGATAGCAGCACCCACTCAAAGATCCCAACCAGGTACCTCCTGACTCCAGTTATCAGCCTTTTAAATGAAATCTCCTGTGGAAGCACTTGACCTTGAAACCAGTAGGCCAGTCAGGAAAACAAATGAGCATTTCATCACAGACTTCTTGGAGACATTCGAGGCCCCTGTGGAGGAAAGCTGGATGTGCAGTAGGGGCTCAGCACTCCAGAAGTGGATAAGTGAATAAGTGCAATGGTCCATATAAAGAAATAGTATTCAGCCATAAAAGGGGAAAGAAGGATTTATGCTATCACTCTGACAACTCTAATAAGCATTATGCTAACAGAAGCAGGAACCAAAAAGTGATCACACATGTGAGTCCACTTATATGAAACGTGCACAACAAGCAAATCCATCAAGCTACAAAGTCTTTCCAGGGACTGGAGGAGGGTAGGGAAGAGTGTTAGATACATACAGACTTTTATTTTGGGGTAAAGAAAGTGTTTGAGAGCTAGCATACCAAATGTGACTGGTTAATTTTGTTATGTAAACTGCATCAGAATTTGCAAAACGGTGTTTTACATCTTAAGCGTTCTGTAGAAGATATTATTTGGAAAAAGGACTCCAGCATTGGAGAAAAGAAGTTTCTATACACACACACACACACACACACACACACACACACACACACACACACACACACACACGAAGGGATGCTTGCCTCTACCATGAAAAAATCACAGTTTTTTTTCTAAGGTACACAATCTAATTAAGCAAAGTAACTTGGACGAACAAATCTTCAACAGGTGGAGAGAAAAGAGGTGGGGCCAGTTAGCTCCAGGGAAAGAATGATGAAACCAAATCCTGGTCACACTCTGGGAGACACTCATGCATCTCTCTCCTCCCTTGTACCTCCCCCTGCCACTCCTCCTTTGGGGTACTGAGTGCTAAGTCTACAATTATAACTTCTTCTTTACTTGTGTATGTATTGAATTCTTTGAGATGCCAAGAATCTGTCACAACTGAGAGTATGCACTGGTAACAGAACTGGGGAGATGTCCCTCACATGGGGAGGAGGATAGACAGCCTAAGCCCCCTAGGGTTCTGACAGTGTGACATGCACAGTATCTAATTTTCAGTTGTGTGCCTTTCAGTGGTGTTGGATCCCTCAACATCCCTTCCACTGTAGCAGACCCGCCTGTGTGCATTGGCTGAGACCGATGGGAGAGCACAGCAGGGTAAGAGGGTTGGGGTCTGTGGCTGGGGCCAGCTCTGAGCAGAGAAGAGAACCGATTGGTTTCCCAGTACTATCAAAATAATGACCACAGCCTAGAGCCTTAAACCACAGGTGTTTATTTCCTCACAGTCCTGGAAGCTGGCAGTTTGAGGTCGGTGGCGTTGGTTTTTCCTGACGCCTCTCTCCTCAGTTTGCAAATCGTTGCCTTCTCCTGGGTCCTCACAGGACCATCTCCCTGTGTGGAGACTGCCCTTGTGATTCAGTTTTACTTTAATCTCATTCTTCAATTCAGGGGTTTGGGATTTTAACCTATGGATTTGGGGAGAATTCAAGTAACACTCAGCGTCCAATAAAAGTCAGAAGACGCTTCATGAAAAATGTAAAGCCTAGGAATTTAGAGAAGCTTGGGGTGGGGTGGGGCAGCATAGGCACTCTGGGTTCAGAGCAGGTGGGATTGACAGTCCAGCCCCAGACTTCAGGAGCAGAGGGCTGGGAAAGGTCCCCGATGTGCGGGCCTTGGGACTGCTGAGAGCCAAGTGTCAGTAGTTTAGAGGTTGAGGACACAGAGGGCCTGGCCTAAACAGAGGCTGTGAGGAAGCGGGAGGAAGCTTGCAAGGAGGAGTGGATTTGGGTAAGAGTCTAGACAAACTTGAAGACCCAGGGCTGGAGGATTAAAGGACTTGATACAGGGGTTGGGGAAAGAACAAGCAAAGAAACAAGAGATTTCCCCACACACACACCCTAAATCCCCACAACAGACATCAACTGCCTTGCCCAGGACCACCCTACAGGTAGCTGCTCTTAAGAAAACAACAGCTCCAGCTCCAGCACTGTATTTGTACCCATTGCCCATGGAGCCCCAGGGCCTCCACAGAGGGAGCAGCAGCTCATATGAAGCCTGGCGTCTGAGACCAACTGTTTCTGCCATTGCCGTCTAGGTAGATCACAAAGCAGACCTCTTACTACCTTCCCTCCCTCCTGCTGGCCTCTGGAACCACCTCGGTTCAACTGAGTTCTCTGATCCTTCCCAGCTGTTTTGTTGTGCTTCTTACCATTATTGTTGGTTCTTGGGAAAAGCTAGCATTTCTGAAGGCCTCATGGCTAGCACTGCGCTTGATTTTTTCCCCCAGAAGCCTTATAGCAAACATACATAAAGTCATATTGTTAGGGCATGGCCTGAGGACACCTGGGACTGGAATTTGAGCCAGGACTTTCTGATCTAACTTTATCAGAGATGTTTTCAATGAAGTGTTATGGCCTATGGAGGGAATGTCCTTCTAAAACTGAGCTCAACACTTAACTGATTGACATGCTAGGGGAAGATCAGTATCTCAGGGGAAAACTTATATTAACCAAACATGGGCTTTACACATAAAGTATTGGCATGGAATAGGAACTTGTTTGGCAAGGAGACCGGGACAGAACTGCAATTATTCCCTTTGTACAGAACAGTTGGAAACTCAAAATCAGAAGCTGGTGAGCGGGGTGCCACAGCCAGGGTAGCAGATGGTAGTGCAAAGTGGCTTTCAGCTGAGGTACCAGTGTTGCTATCCGCCCAACTCTATTCGTGGCCCAGAAGTGGAACAGCTGCAATGGCTCTGGCGAACTCAAACAGGAAAGGGACTCATTGGAGGATAACAGAGTGTGTGTTTGGCTGAAGGACATCTGGAGAACCAGGCCCAGGTCAAGCTGATACTGAGGATCCGCACAGGCAGCCAGAGGTGTGGCAGAGCCAGGCCAAGGATCGATCTGGTTTGGTGGCTACCCCTTGGTTTCTGGCACCTCTGTTTATCCCACCAGAGGCCACTGGACCCAGCTACTAGAAGCACGGCAGGTGGTGCTGGGCATTGGTCAAGCCTCTGACCCTGCCTCACCACTACTGTCCGGTCCCCAGCGAGAAAAACAGCAAACCAGCAGACATTTTAGCTCCACCCCAGGTTCTTACGATAGATTAACCGCAAAAGGAGACAGGCAGACCCAGGGGCTGGGCACTAGGGAATCCAGAGTGCTCTCATCTCTCAGGCATGACGACCTTGGCAGTACTTGGGTGGGAGGTCCCACACCAGTCTCATCATTCTCTACATGAGTCTACAGTGATCAGCATCTCCCTATTCATGATGCTCCTAATCAGGCATCATATGGCTGCACCCCCCACCCCCAGCATATGGCCAAGCCCATGTGTAGTGTCTCCTCACTTGCTTCTGAGAACACCCTCACTGTGGAGTCAACAAAGTACAGGGATTACGAAGCCAGCTTGGGGCCAGAGTCTGCAGTGTGAATACCAACTCCATTGCTCGTGTTGTTAAACTCTGACTTACTGAGTTTCTCTGGACCCTGTTTTGTCAACTCTAAATGGGAATCAGCACTTTCATAAGTAGGTGAGTTAATTTCTACCAAGCAATTGGAAGATATTGAGTGTTTGAGAAAGCATTGACTCATCATCATCATCATCATCATTATTATTATTATTATTATTATTTGCCAGTTCTCAGGTTTGACCTCAGGGCCTGGGCACTGACCCTGAGCTTCTTTTGCTCAAGGCTAGCACACTACCACTTGAGACACAGCACTATTTTCAGCTTTTCCTGTGGTACTAAGGAATTGAACCTGAGGCTTCATGCATGCTAGGCATGTACTCTACTGCGAAGCCAATTCCCAGCCTGTTGACTCATTACTGACAGAGTCTGAGTCCACAAAAGGAAATCCCTACCTTAAAGCTCATACCACCTTCTTTTCCTCTGTAAAATCACAAAGTTCAGATGCTACTAGCTAGAAATAGCTCACATCTGTCTTTGATCAAAACTATGACACAGTCACTGGCAGGAGTTAATTTTCAACTAATAGCATTGGCCCAATGAGAAGTAAATGCTTTCAACAGCTTTTGGCCAATTCATTTACATTAAAATATCTGTGGAGTTGAACAGTATCATTCTAGTCTAGTCCATTCCATGTGGCTATTGCTGGATTCAGATAATAACTTAGAGTTATTCAGAATACTTGGGAAGACAAAACAGCATCTTCAAAAGGTTTTAGGATTTTTTCCAGGCACCAGTGGCCCATGCCTGTAATCCTAGCTACTTAAGAGGTTGAAATCTGAGAATATTGGTTCAAAGCCAGCCTGGGCAGAAATGTCCAAGAGACTCTTATCTCCAATAAATTACCCCTAAAAAGCCAGAAGAGGAGTTGTGGCTTAAGTGGTAGAGCACTAGCCTTGAGCACAAAGGCTCAAGGCCAGCTCCTAGACCTTGAGTTCAAGCCCAAGGACTGGCACCTGTGAGAACACGTGCACATGCAAACACACACACATACACACACACCCATCTCAGGGACAGCACCCAGGACTGGCACAAAGAGAGAGTGGGGGGAGGGAAGAACATGGTGGGGAGAGAAAGAGAGACAGAAAGAGAGAAAGAGAGAAATGATTTAGGCTTTTAATTAATTCAGGATGGCTGGGCACAAATACAGTTGGGAATCAAAGAGCTTGTTCAGTAGCCAGCTAAAATGGAATAGTTCTTTCTACTTAACCTTAAGATAAAAAGACAAAAATCAGAGCTGTGAAGGTGGCTCAGTGGTAGAGTGATTGCCTCACACGCATGAGGCCCTGGGTTTGATTCCTCAGCATTACATAAGCAGATAAAGCCAGAAATGGTGCTGTGGCTCAAGTGGTAGAGCGCTACCTTTGAGTTGAAGAGCTGAGAGACAGCGCCCAGGCCCAGAGTTCAGGCCCCATGGCCGACAAAATAATAAATAAAAATAAATCATTTGTTTCCTGTTTTAAAAGACAGGTGTTGCGGAGAAATTTTGTTGTCCATTGGTGCATTGCTGTCACATGATCAAAGCCACAAAAGACCTTGATTGTAAACCATCTAGGACAGTTCTGGTTCATTAATTGAATGCATTCTATTAATAGAGAACTTTTTGTGTGTGCCAAGTGTGGCTAGGTGTTCATGTCCCCTTAAATACTTATAGTAAAGCTGTGGGGTTAGGGCTTTGTTTTGTTTTGTTTGTTTTATGGATGAACAGCTAAAGCCCAAAAAATTAAGAGCCTAGAAAAAGTCCAGCAAAAAGCAAGGGAAAAGATAAAGACTCACATGCCATGAGTCATGGTGTGCTACTCTGGTAGATTTTTGCCAAGAGTTCAAAGATAATTTCCTAACCAGAAACTGATGGCTCACACCTGTAAATCTTAAGCTACTTAGCTTACATAGAAGGAAACTGGTATCAAAGCCTCGAGGCTCAAAGTCAAATTAGGGCAATCAAACCCGTGAGACTCATATCTCCAATTAACCATCAAAAAACTGAAAGTGGAGCTGCGACTCAAGTGGTAGAGTGCCAGCTAAGCAAGAGTGCTAGGCCCTGACTTCAATGACCAACACACACACACACACACACACACAAGGTTTGCAACTTCCTTCAATGTCTACACCGCCCTGGGTGGATGGCCTAGAGACGATCTACTGGGATTTGTCAGTAGGTTAGCAATGGGTTATATTTTCTATTGGATTTTTCTGAATAGAAAGAAAAATTCTCTCTTTGTTGTGTGATGATAGGAATGAGTCTGCTATTCCTCCTGAATAGCATAATCTAGATTGCTCATGAAGGAAGAAACTTCCAGAACCTTCCTTCACAGAGGAGAAGCTGAGGGCTGGAGGTGGCAGCAAGAAGGGCTGGGTGAAACTCCAACAGGGGCCCTGGAGGTACTAGTTCTGAAGCTGGAAGTTGCCTTCCTGTCAAGCCAGGACCCTCCTACCCAGAAGACAGTGGGCTGAGCTTCGGGCAGATGGTGTTACTTCATGGAGTGCAGGTCACATGGCTCATCAGAGTGAGCTCAGGCTCACCTGACCCATCGCAATACCCGCCCCCCCCCCCCCCCCGGACTAAGCGCAATTGCTTTCAGCTCCCTACCTTGCACAGCTGAGCAAGGAGCTACTTATAGCTCTGTTATCATGTTCCTGTTTTAATACAAACAAACAGCTGTCGCCTGGGAAAGAGATGTATTATGAGATGTTGCTCTCTTTCTGCTCTGGCAAAGAACCTTCGTGAGTCTTACGGACCTGCCTGCTTGGCAGGGTCTGAGTTCTCCCCTCAACCCTTCCCTTCACTCCCTGCCTTCTTCCTTTCCTCCATTTCTGAGGCCCACCCAGAAATGTGGGTGGCAGAAAGCTCACTCATGTAGAACCTTAGAACGTGGGGCAATTTGGAGAACCAGCCCCTGCTCTTAGTGATCAGACACATCCGCTATCTGCTAGAAAGGGCTGGAGCCAGGGCTAGCCTTGTAGGGCTCGCTCTTAGCAAGTGTTCTCAGCCCCAGAAGCCCTGCAGGTCCCCCCCCCCTGCACCTCCCCTGAGGCCGTCAGCTGTGTCCCAGTGCGGCTCTCTCCCCACATGACCTCTGGCAACATCAGTGTCCAGAGGTTGAGCCAGTGACTGTGTCTTAGCTCCAAACCCACACAGCTACGTTGTCTGGTTTTGGTTTGGTTTGAGGAGGAGTTTGGGAATGTGGCTTGGAACTGAAAAAAAAAGACACTGAGGAAGCAGGAGCCTGAAAGCAGAGGAGGCCAGAGAGGATAAACACTCAGGATTCATAGGAAATGTGGGATGGACTTCAGAGATCCATTAGGTGTGGACTTGAGCTTGAGCCTACCCGACAAGAAGACCACAGATGGGGGCTGGGAAGGTGGCTCAGTGGTAGAGCGCTTGCCTTGCATGCCTGAGGCCCTGGGTTCGATTCCTCAGCACCACATAAACAAAAAGAAAAAAGCTGGAAGTGGCACTGTGGCTCAAGTGGTAGAGCACTAGCCTTGAGCTGAAGAGCTGAGGGAGGACAGTGCCCAGGCCCAGAGTACAGGCCCCATGACCGTACCCAAAAAAAAAAAAAAAAGAAGAAGACCACAGATGGGCATCTAAGTAAAAGATAGATAGATGGACAGATAGACAGACAGATGGATATAGATGTGCACACACATGTGTGTATATGTGTGTGTGTGTGTGTGTGTGTGTGTGTGTGTGTGTGTGTATGCTTTTTCTTTTTTGCTGTGCTAAAGATTGAAGTGAGGGCCTCATACATAGTAGACAGGTATTCTACAACTGAGCTATACCCCAGTCCCAAATATGTACTTACAATTCTGTGTGTGTGTGTGTGTGTGTGTGTGTGTGTGTGTGTGTGTGTGTGTGTGTGTGTGTGTGTGTTAGTCTTAGGGCTTGAACTCTGGGCCTGGGCACTGTCCCTGAGGGTTTTATTTTTATTATTTATTTATTTTTGTCAGTTGTGGGGCTTGAACTCTGGGTCTGAGCACTGTCCCTCAGCTCTTCAGCTCAAGGTTAGTGCTCTACCACTTGAGCCACAGTACCACTTCCAGTTTTCTGGTGGTTTATTGGAGATAAAAGTTTCATGGCTTTTCCTGCCCAGGCTGGCCTTGAACCTCGATCCTCAGATCTCAGCCTCCTGAGTAGCTGGGATTACAGTTGTGCATCACTGGCTTATTTTTTATTTTTTACTGTTATTGTTACAGTTACATAAGTCAGGCAATGAGTCTATTTGTTTGAGGACAATGTCACCCTTCTTTCACAGTTTCCCAGTTTTTCTTTCCCAGTTTTTCCCTCCTGTCCCTACCTGTAAGTTGTATAGTTCATTTTCATCATAGTGTCCATTGAGTACACTGCTGCATCTGTTCACTCTTTGTCCCTCCATTTCTGTGCCCCCCCCCTTGCCCTCCTCCCTGAGTTTTGTTCAAGGTTGGTATTCTACCACTTGAGCCACATCTCCACTTCTGGCTTTTTGGTGGTTAATCAGAGATAAGAGCCCCACAGAACTTTGCTTCCTGGACTTGCCTCTAACCTAATCCTCAGATTCTGGCCTCCAGAGCAGCTAGAATTACAAGTGCAGTGAAGCTTACGAACTTCTTTTTTGTTTGTTTGTTTTGGCCGGTCATTGGCCTGAACTTTGGGCCTGGGTGCTGTCCCTCAGCTCTTCAGCTCAAGGCTAGTGCTCTACCACTCGAGCCATAGCGCCACTTCTGGCTTTTTCTGCTTATGTGGTGCTGAGGAATCGAACTCAGGGCCTCATGCATGCAAGGCAAGCACTCTACCACTGAGCCACCTTCTCAGCCCGTACAAACTTCTTATCTACAAAAGCAAACTTGGGATGATACATATTATACATACTCTTTTGAAACTGTGTGTGTGTGTGTGTGTTTGTCTTGAGAAATAACAGTGTCAGAGCAGGCACATTTCTCCATGCCTACAACTGCATTATTTCACAGTTGCAGTGGATGTTAAGTTGTTGCAAACACCTTCCCTGTTTTCCGTAGTTTGCCTCTGAGGAAGTTGCAATGTGAAGGGGTGCAGGGTCTGTGCAGACCTGCTCTTGGTTAGATAAGGTGGGGAAGTATTGAAACCACGGGACTGTGAGCAGGGAATAGACTTAGGAACAAACTCAGGCTGGTAGGATCAGAAGTGTGAAGGAACTAAGCCAACACAACAGATAGGGTAGAAAGTGAACAGAGGGCTGGTGAACAGGGACAGAGTACTTAAGGAGGTAGAGAAGAGAGCAGCAGCCAGATTGCACACAGAGGATGGCTCAGGAGGAAGAGGATGCTACAGAGCTTCAGGAGAGCTCTGTACCCCTGTGCTGCATTTCCATGGGGAGACTCTTAGGGGGTTTGAGACAGGCTTTAGAGACCCACCTCAATGGTAGAAGACTAGGCAGAGGTCAGTAGGGAAGCCTGAAGACCAACAGGGGACAATGTAGTTGAATTTATGGACCATCATCTTTGACCTAAATTGGCCTTGCTTAGTCAGCATGCTTCCCATCGTCATGGCTAATTAATGGTGGCTGATGATTGGCTGGCCCCCATCTGACCACAGACACATGAAGGATCCCAACTAAGACCAAGAAAACCACCCGGAGGGGTGAACCCAGACCAAGATGCCAACCCACAGAATCAAAGCTAAACAAATTAAACAAATGGTTCGTGTTTTAGACCACCAAGGGTTGGGATAGTTTGTTATGTCTCAAAAGCAGTCTGATCAGATTTCTCCAGATGATCATTTATCTTCCAACCCAAACTGGCTGGTCATCTGAAAGATCCAGGCACCGAGCTATATATAGGGAGGCCTGAGGGATAGGCCAAACCCCTCCTCATAGTTCGAATGGCAGTTGATAAGCATGGTCACCAGTGGCGGTGTCCAGTCCAGACGGAGGCCTAGAAGAGACCCACTGACTGTTCCATTCTGGAACAGCAGATGTGGTATTAGCCATGCAAAACCCCTTGGCCCCAAACAGAAACTCAAAACTACATCTTGATTTGCAGTGAAGGGTCTGTGTTTTCTCTCTAAAACAGATACTTGATGGCACATTCAAATATGTGGTTATTCACAATTTCCATCTCATCTGCAGATGAGATTAGCAGAAACCATATTCTTATGAAAACAAGCTGTTGTAACCCACAAAAGTTGAGACATCAGTTTGAATGCAAAAGCTGAACTGTTCTGTCTTTTGGAAAGCTAATACAGTATTAACATAATTGGAAACTGCAGGATTACAGGAGATAGAGGCAGGTCAGAGAGAGGGGCTGGAGCTGTTATGATGCAAACAGCAAGGCAAGAATCCTCTGTGTGTATGTGAGTGTGTGTGTTCATGTTCATGCCTGTACTGGGGCTTGAACCCAAGCACCTGGGAACTATCCCTTAGCTTTTCTGCTCCAGGCTGGTACTCTATCATTTGAGCCACAGTTCTACTTTTGCCTTTTTTTGCCATCTAACTGGGGATAAGAGTCTCATGGACTTTCCTGCCTGGGCTGGCTTTGAACAGTGACCCTCATATCTCATCGTCCTGAGAAGTTAGGATTAGGATTACATATTCAAGCCACCAGTGCCTGGCTACAACAGCAATGTTGATTGTAGCTGCACAGCATCAGTGCCAACTGCATCAGAGGTAAAGATATTACTACTACTAAGACTCTATTTAGAACCAAACAGATTTTGTTAGTGGGATTATTAGGCCTTAGAATTTTCACCAATATCTGGAAATTTTATTATTTCATGACTAGCTTTTAAAACCTCTATTATAAACTTTAAAAAGTTAGGGATAAAACTGGGCACTGGTGGCTCATGCCTGTAATCTTTGCTACTCCAGAAGCTGAGATCTGAGGATAGAGGTGAGAAGCCAGCCCGTGACAGGAAAGTCTCTGAGACTCTTATCTCCAA
Organism: Dipodomys merriami; assembly: GCF_024711535.1. Classification (NCBI taxonomy): domain Eukaryota; kingdom Metazoa; phylum Chordata; class Mammalia; order Rodentia; family Heteromyidae; genus Dipodomys; species Dipodomys merriami. The sequence continues at coordinate 12,265,692 of NW_027205048.1, read as the reverse complement.
TCAACCTCCAAAAAGCTGAAAGTGGAGCTGTGGCTCAAATGGTAGAGGTGGTAGTGTTAGCCTTGAGCTAAAAAACGCTAAAGGACAGCACCCAGACCCGAAGTTCAAGCCCTAGCACCAAAAAGTAAAAGAAAGGAGTTAAGGATAATAATTATTATGTAATCTCAAAGTTCTAGATACATGAGACTTTTCACAAGTACCATTTGGCTAGTCTATACTTCCTTCCCCCACACCCAGAACAAAGACAAACACCTATTAACCATTTTTGCCTGCTTTCAAATTAGCTTTTGGAGTAGCTGAAAATAATCGAGGCATCCTAGTTACCTGTCTCCCAGTACTTCTGAAACTGTGTCTGTTGCTGAGAAACAGCGACTACTGACTTGGGCCCCCAAATTATCCCACGGCAGGATAAAGCTAGAAACTCCAACTTCCACTTTTGTAACTGTGCTTTCCCCTGAGAGGTGCTTTTCTGCAGTTATTTTCAGCCATCTTGGAAGCCAGGAAGGAAAGGATGGGAGACTGGACCACCTGTCAGGTATTCATAACTCTTCCTGTAGCAAAGCCATACTTCATCCATCCTGAGAGGATGAGCTTCAGACCACCTGCCCACCACAGAGCCCAGGAGCATACCAGTGAGGAACTAATTAATTAAATGGGCATACCCTCCCCCTCTCCCAGTTCTTTGTCTGTTTAAAACTATAGCTCAGGTGTGTTCCCTGAAGGCAGCCAAAGATGAACTAAGTATTGTCTCCCTGTGGTAGCCAATGCTATGTAGAAAGCCTCCACTGCCCTTCACTGTATCTATTTAGTGCACAGAGGCCAGCCGCCCGATCCGATGTGTGACCCTCCTGGTGTTTGGGTCTGGGATCTAAAACTCCGGTTTCATTTCCTCCCTGTGATGTAAAACTATGGGAAGAGAAAAGCAAAGGTACCCCAAAAAGAGATCTTTTTTCAAAGAATGAAAACAGAGAAGTGTAAGTACTCTTCCAAACAACCATAATTTTTTTAAAAGAACCAACTCAGAAAATCCCCAAGCTTGACTTTTCATGCTTTGACCCACCCAGCTCTCCCACAAATGCTTGTTGGAAACAAGGCTGTGAACAGAATCTAGGGTGAACTGGAGTTCAAGGCCTTAAAAAAAGCACCTGAGCAATGTTGGAGCAGGGACTGAGAGGAGGGGATCTGGAAGCACAGGGAATTTAAAGGGACAGGCACAGGTTATTGAGACAGTCTTCAAAATGCATGGATCTTCTGGTAGAAAAAGAAGGAAAATGACAGAAGAAGCACACTGGGCAGCAGAATGTCAAATGGAGAAGAAAGAAGAGAGAATGGCGAATCCTACAAAAAGAAAAGGAAAGGGACAAAATCAGAGGACTCCAAATCCCTTCAAGCCTCTGCTACAAAGAAAAATAAGACACCATCAAACCAGGAATCCTGTAAGCATCTCAGGATCATGAAAAAGGACAAGAGGAAGGGGGTGAGATCAAGAAACCAGGAGACATAGGACACGCGCATATTTTCAGAGGAAAATCTTCCTTAAACCCTGAAACCCACTGAGGAGCAGTAGGAAATTTTAAGTCAACACTCCAATCAGAATTAAGCATTCTCAAATAAGCATTTGAATAGATGTACAGTGCCTCAAATGAAAATTTTTAATATGCAAATGGAAATGGACAAAACTCTGGCAGGAATGAGAATAATGTTGATTGAACTCAGGGAAGAAGTAAAAGAAAGGCAAAAATATCCTCAAAATAAGGAAATTACAAGATGTCCAATGGGGCGGGGCATGGGAGGGTGGAAGATTCAAATAAAAATTTAATAAAGATCTTGGAAGAGAATGTGAAATTATAAGTAAATAAAAAGTATCTTTTTTTTTTAAAGAGAAGCATTGAACACCAGTGGCTCATGCCTGTGATCCTAGCTAACCAGGAGGCTGAGATCTAAGGATCACAATTTAATGAGCCAGCCCATCCAGATAGAAAATATATCTTTCATGGCTTATGTCTTTTAACTCAGTATTTGGGAAGTAGCAAAAGCAGCTACTCTGAGTAGGGCCAGTCCTGGGTGGAGCCTGGATACTTTTTTTGGAGCTGCTGAATACAAGACACAGCAGTATCTATCACTTCTCAACTCTGTACAGATGGAGGAAGCTCTCTGTATTAGGACAACAGTATCCTGAGTTGCTGGCTTTAATCTCGTCCCAATTCTTTGGCACCAACTCTGGCCCAGAGCTCTGCCAGGCTGTTCCCTGACTTGAGTGCAAAGAGAATTTCCCCTTTTTAGGTCACAGACTCTGCACCCCATCTCATCACAGCCACTCTCCTCTGTGTCGATTTTAAACACTCTTCTTGGTAACATTTGTGAAACATTGGCAAGTGGCAACTAGTTTGCATGGCTCTGGATAAACACTGGCATCAACAAAGGAACAAATTTACCTCTGCAGGCTAGGATTATAAAAACACTGATACCTACCTACCTCTTCTAAACACAGGTGAATTAAGAACCCAAGGAAAAGGCACCTTGGATTGCTAGAGGACCACAATGACAAAGACAAGCCCACCGAGAGAAGTCTTCCTGTGTCATTTGTGGGGGCAGGCTCTGGCTGTCATTTTGCTGCCTTGTCACCTGAAATCTGGTCCCCATGCTCTGTCCTTGGGGTTGGCTAGGATCTCTTGTACCAAGATGGCAAATTGCACGTGGGTCTGGGACCTCCAAGGTGGAATCAGTGCATGAGTCTGCAGCAGGGAATTTGATTTCTTCCTGGCCAGTACTCCATGGTCTAGATGATTCTATTTGCCCTGGCTCTTTACCCACCCCCCTCTTTCTTAATCCTTCCTTCCCTCCCTTCTTTCCTTCCTTTCTTCCTTCCTTTCTTCCTTCCTTTCTCCCTTCCTTCCTTCCTTCCTTCCTTCCTTCCTTCCTTCCTTCCTTCCTTCCTTCCTTCCTTCCTTCCTGTCAGTCCCTGAGGGCCTGGGACCTGTCCCTGAGCTCTTTTTGCTCAAGGCTAGTGCTTTACTGCTTTGAGCCATAGTGCCACTTCCAGTTTTCTGGTAGTTAATTGAAGCTAAGAGTCTCACAGACTTTCCTGCCCAGGCTGGCTTCGAACTATGATCCTCCTACCTCATCCTCCTGAGTAGCTCGGATTAAAGGCATGAGCCACCAGTGCCCAGCAAGGCTCTGTCTTTTTCTATTAGCCATCTGCAACTGTGCTTGCCCTGTTATAGCAGAACCCTGGCCATGGAAGACATAGCCTTGCATGCAGTTAAGCAGTACCACCCACTACAACTTTGTGTGTGTGTGTGTGTGTGTGTGTGTGTGTGTGTGTGTGTGTGTGTGTGTGTTTGTATGTATGTGTCTGTGTCTGTGTCTGTGTCTGTGTGTGTGCTGGTCCTGGAGCTTCAACTGCTGTCCCTGATCTTTTTTTGCTTATGACTAGCATCCTATCACTTGAGCTAGAACTCTTCTTCCTGCTCATGTGAGGGTAGTTTATTGGAGATGAGTCTTTCAGGCCCAGCATAGTTTTGAACTGGGGTCCTCAGATATCAACCTCAGTTCCCACTATAGCTTTTAGTTCTTGGCTCTCATGAAACGCATGCACTTGAGCAGCAACTTTGGAAGTCTTGGATCTGTTCTTTTCTCAAACCTGCTCATCCCTCACCCCTCCCACCCACTTGGTTCCCCTTACTGACCAGTGGCTTTGGCTCGCCACACAAAACCAGCTGTGGCTACCACTAAATTGCACTCAGACTAGATATTCTGTCTTATCCTGGAATGGCTGACCAGAAATTCTCTTTTGATATTTGATAGCCATCCTGAAAGTCAACCAAGGGAGGCCCCTTGTGAACAAGGGAATGAGGTATGGGATGAAGATCACTGCGGTGAGGAGCCCTGTGCCCTGGTGGTGCAGGACAGGACCAGGGTCCCCACAGTGGGAGAGAAGATGGGCTCCCTCGGATCAGAAGGAAGAGGGGCTTGCTAGGAAGCCAGGTTGAAGGTTGCCATGTCTGCTCCACAAACACCCTTCCCTTTTCAGAGTGTGTTTCTGCTTCTGAGGAACAAATGCTGTTGAGCAAAACCACACTCAGACATTTCCACAACCCCAGACTCTGGCCGGAGATTGTATCTCTTAGCATCTCTGGAGCCACTGCTATCCCGACTTCCTCCTTGGCCTCTTTCACACAGGACTTTCCAAAAAGGTGCTACAGGATGATCCTGCTTTTCCTCCTGCCCAGAGTTTTCTCCTCCCACCCTCTCTTGAAAGCTGCTTCCTGAGACTTGGAAGCTGGTCTTCTGGTCTGAGCTGTGCCTTGGAGTGTCCACTGGTCTCCATAACCTCACTGTTCATCTCCACCATTCATCATCACACTTACAGGAGTCACAGTCTACTCCACTCACAGAATGAATACAAGTTGCCCCTCTCTCCTCCCAGGTCAGCCCATCTGTCGCCTTCCCCATTTCTATTTAGACGATGTTGTTCTTCCAGTCACACGCCTGGTACCATAGTGATATTCTTGCACCTCATGGTCACTGCCTGCTTTGTGTCTACCTCTCTACTGGACTTTCAGCACCCTGGGGGCAGGGAGTGTGTCTGTGGGAGGGCAGCTGTGCCCTTGGTCCTGGGATTAGGGACATGCAGTACATGGGATCGCTTAGTGTTTGCCGCATGACAGAAGCCCTCTGATTCAGTTCATTTGTTTCTCCACTTACAAACAGTCATACGTTCTCTGGATTCTTCCTTCCCAAAGTCTCTCTCACTGTCTTCCTGTGCTTGGGCCAGATTCCCATGGACCCATCACAACCACTGCAGAAGTAATCTTTTCTCCCTGCCTGTAATCTAGAACCTGATCCCAAATTCCTCTCTGATAAACACACACAGAGCAATTAGTTAGAAAATCCAGACATCATGGTACTATTTACAAAGTCAGACAAGCAAACAGGCGTCTCTGGGCCTGTATCAGGAAGGGGGAAGGTATCTTCAGGGCTTACCTTTGGCAAAGGAAGCCCAGGGCAGCTGTCAGTTAGACATACCAACTCCTTTCATGAGAAAGGATGGCAGGTGGATCTGAAAGCCACAGCTTAATTGAGGGGTTCACCCCAATAGCTAGGCATATACTGATATCAGTCCCTATACATTGTAAGTGCTTTATTTAAGGGTTAAAGAATTTTAATCTATGCCTTTCTGGTTTATAGAACATGGTAAAAACCCTTCCCCCCCCCTCCTGTCTGCATGTGATTTAGTAGGATTACTCAGGAGCCTAACTCCAGCTTTAACTTGAGAATGAAGTTATAACTGATGCTAACCCAGTCTTGTCCAGATCAGGGAGCCCCCTCAGACTAGCAAACACAACTTCAAAACAGGTCCAAAAAGGTATTTGTGAGAGCCTTGAGAAATAAATGTACAAACATGTCGAGGTCAACACAATCACGTTTTCAAATAACATTTCCCCCCCACAGAGTCTTAGTGTGTGAGGGCCTTCAGGGTGCTTACAAGATGATTCTGCACAATCCCAGATCCTGGCAGATACAATTTGCAATGGGCAGTTCCATTGCAGAAGCCAGTAGAGAGTCCAGTCATCATCTGCTTCCACCACTGTTCTTACAAATGAAGAGACAAAGATCTCCACGAATGTGGCCATATTCTACCCACAGTAACAAAGAACAGGTACAGCCCATTTGGCTGGGAGGAGGAAAAGAAGCAAGATGTGCCTTTAATTTCACTTTAAAAGGAAACGAGCAAGAAGTGAACGTAGCCCTCTGATCTCAGTAAGCCAAAACAGTTAATAGGCACATACTGCTCAGAGGAACGGAGGAATGGAGCCATCCATCCGAGACTAGATGTACTTACTCAGTATCCTCTCCGCAGGAGCAGCGAGCGAGGGGGGAAGAGGCCCCTCTCCTGAGGTCACAGTGTGTCAGCGTTACCCTCCGCCTGCGATCTCCTTGCTCGGGATCACATGGAATCGTTCTATAAATGTGCATCGGCTTAAGGTTGGGAACGCTGGCCTGCAAGGCAGTGGTGTGTAAGCAATCTGACCTGGGCCAACGGCAGCTTTCCAGAAGGCTCTGGCCCAAGAAGAAGAAAACAGAGAGCTGAAGGCTGGCAGTACCTACCAGCTGTCTGCTTTCTGCTGTCCTAACTCTAAATTCACCTGGGATCCAAAGGCTGTGTCATGAATGTACTTGGAGCAGTTCTATATTCTGGCTACTTTGCAAAACAAAGCAACCCTTTAAAAAAAAGCAATAAAATTATGTGTGTTCAGTAAATGAGACAGGTCCCATTATAAGATCAGCCAGCTGATCTTATAATATCAACTGTCCTTACTGAAAATGCCAATCTGAGAAAAGAACAGAGGGTAATTACTGTTAGGCCAATTTTAAATGGCGAGCTACCTAAGAATCTGTGAGTCATTAATGAGTTAAAGTTGTGACAATGACAACTATTAGAAAGTGGATGGAGATCTTTATGTACCAACACTGAAAACTCTGTATGATCCATCATTTTTGTTTTGTTTTTGTGCTGGTACTGGAGCTTGAACTCAGGGCCTGGATGTTGTCCCTTAGCTTTTTCACTCAAGGCTGGCACTATACCACTTGAGCCACAGCTCTACTTCGAGCTTTTTGCTCATCAGTTAGAAATACTATAATGGTATTGTGGAAAGTGTTAAGACTTGGGAGACTGACTAAATTCATGTTGCAGTATGAAATGAACGTGAGATTTTGGGGGGCCAGGGTCAGAATGTTTTGATTGGAATATGAACTATCGCCACAGGCTCAGGTATCAGGGCATGGTCCTCATCTGGTGGTGCTATTTAGAAGACAAACTTTAGAGGTGTGGCTTTTGTGGGAAGAAGGTCACTGGCAGGAAACCAAAACTTAGGGTTTGTCTTGTCCCTGATCACTTCCTGTTGTGCTCTCTATTTCCTGTCTACCATGAGGTAAACAGCTCTCTTCCGTCAGTCTCTCACTGCCAAGATGTTCTGTCCCACCACAGGCTAAGAACAAGGAACCCAGAAATGCTGAGCTGAATAAAACTTCTGAAACCATGCGTTAAATTAAATCCTTTCTTGGCTGAAAAGAGAAAGAAGAGCTGGGTGCTAGTGGCTCAGGCCTAGCTGCTCAGGAGGCTGAGATCTGAGGATTGAGATTCAAAGCCAGCTGGCAGGAAAGTCCATGAGACTTATCTCCAATTAGGCACCAAAAAAGCAGGAAAGGGAGCTGTGACTCAAGTAGTAGCATGCTAGCCTTGAGCAAAAATAGTTCATGGACAGCACCCAGAGACTTTGAGTTCAAGCCCCAGGACTGGTGTGTGAACATGCATGAGAGGGACAAAGAGAGAAAGAGAGAGAGGGAGAGATAGAGACAGAGACAGAAACAGAGACTGAGAGAGAGAGAGAGGCAGGAGAGGAAGAAAGGAAGGAAAGAAAAAGAAGGAAATAGGAAGGAAGGGAGAGAAAGAAACGAATTATAGAAGAAATCCAAACAAACAATAAGAAAGAAAATGTAATGAGTAATCAGATTGATTGCTATCTCCTCGTTAAACCACTCAGGAAAACATTCCTCTTGGAAGTTTGAGAATCAAACGGAGATGAAGTTAGAGAACTGCCTTGTGGTGGAGTCTGTGACAGGCTGTCCAGACAAGATCTCAGTCCTCACACTGCTGGAAGTGCCACCTGCAGAGAGTCCCCGGAGCTGCCTCCACTGAAGACAGATGTGTGATGTGGACCCCAGCTTCTTCCTCGGCTTCTTTCCTTTCTATACCAGCACTGCCTGACAAACTCCCTGGTTCTGGATGCATGGCTGGTACCAGAAATGCATGTCTGAAACGGTTGGAACTGGGTGTCAGAAAAAATAGACAGTAGGATGGGATCTCAGACCACTTGCCACTTGGCTGGCCATGAGGTCAGTTAAGGTATATTAAGTAAGTAGGTTTCATGGTAGCTGAGGAAGAGAACACCACGTTACTCAGGAAAAGAAGTTTATTTACTGAACTGCTGTCCCGGCCATGCATGGTGGAGAGGCATGGCTGAAAAAGGAAGTGGGGGAGGGGTGACCCACTCCTAGGCCAGGACTTATCTAGGCCAGGGACAGGAAAAGGTGTGGCCAGGTGGGGAAAAGGTGTGGCCACACTGGATCTGGATGTGAACTCAGGGCCTGGGACCCTCCTATGGCCAGATGGGAGGCATGTGACCAGAGGTGGCCCAGAATGTGACCTAGCAGGAAGGGAAGGTGACTGCTTCCAAGTGTGCCAGTTACCTAGGTAACACAGATACCTAGGTAATGCAGAAACTTAGCCAAGAGGTAGGGAGCTGTCTTTACAGGGGGCAGACCTTACGTCAGTATCACCAGGGACAGGTGCACATAGATTATCCTTGGTATGAAGTATGAGTGTCACTGTTAAAACTTTCCCTGGTAATTTCGATGGCAATTGGTGAGGAAGATGGATTAGCTGCCATGCATCAGATGTTAGACATAAGAAAATGGCAATTCTAAAGCTCTTGCCAAGGTTAACATGCTGAGGAAAGAAGAGGCCAAGTGATTCATCAGCAGTTGCAGCTAAGTGTGAAGCCGAAGAGTCCAGCATGCAGCAGAGATTGATTGCATACAAAAGGATCAGGCAAATAAGAATATGCATTGGCCGATAACAGAAAGCAGACTTCCCGCTGGTGACAGGGGATTTATAAATATGGAGGAAGGATATGTTAATCGGAGTTCTCTGGAGAAATGGAACCAATAGGCTACACATAGCTACGTAGGAGGAGATTTATTATGTGCCTTGGCTCACACAGTGATGGAGGCCAGGAAGCTCTACCATATTTGGTTTAGAAAATGAGTCCAGTCTGAGTCTGAAGGCCTATGAACCACCGAAGTTGGTGGTGTCATTTTCAGTCCTAAGTTGAGGACATGAGAACTGGGAAGGTAGCAGCTGGTACAAGGCCTGCAACTACAAGTCTAGTATCTGACAACAGAAAACAAAACAAAACAGATGTTTCAGCTCAAGAAGAAAGAGAGAAAGTGCTCCATCACTTTACCTTTTCATTCTTTTTGAGCAAGCTTTCAATGGATAAAACTAGACCTAGACCCACCCATGGTGATGTGAGCAAATCTTTGTTTAGTTATTGGTTCAAATACTACCCTAGAAACACTCAGACATGCTCAGAATTGTTCTTGAACACTTTCTGGCTATCTCTTTATCCTATTGAGTTGAATCCAAATTTATTGACAATAAAATTAAATATTGTGAAGGGGGGAAAAAACTCAGAGATGCGCAGGCACCGGTGGCTCATACCTGTAATCCTAGCTACTTAGGAGGCTGAGATTTGAGGATTGTTGTTCAAAGCCAGCATGGGCAGGAAAATCCATGAGACTCTTATCAATAAACTACTCAGGAAAAGCCAGAAGTGGTGCTGTGGCTCAAGTGTTCACCTTGAAAAAAGAGAAACTCGGGGACAGCACCCAAGCCCCAGGATCGGAAAAAGTCCCAGGCTGCATCTGGTATGATCGATAAGCTCAAGTGTGTGGTGTTTCTGATATATACACATATATTCTTTATTGGAACAAATAATTAGTTTGTGCCTTATGCTGGCATATGACAGTTGTTAACTATACTGACAAGATGTATAATCATTCAGTCCTGGCAAGGGTTGTAATCAAGATGGAAATCAAATGGAGTAATCAAAATGGTATGATTCAGGTCAAAACAGTTTCACAAAATGGAGTAACTAAGGGCTAGGCACAGCCTGAAAGCTGCTGTATACAACAGAGAGTAGGTCTGCCTACAACTAGATTTGTAGCTTCACAAGAAAAATAGTATTTTGACTATTGCACTCTAGTGTGGAGGATTTTTTTTTTATGATCAGTTGTGGGCTTGAACTTAGGACCTAGGGGCTGTTTCTGAGCTCTTTTACTCAAGGCTAGTGCTCTATCACTGTGAGCCACAGCCCCACTTCTAGTTTTCTGGTGGTTAATTGGAGGTAAGGGTATCACAGAGTTTCTTGCTTGGGCTGGCTTCGAACCTATCTCAGGTCTCAGCTTCCTGAGTAGCTAGGATTACAGCTAGTCTGCAGGATTTCTATTTAGCTAAGTGGAAATAGAAAAATCTCAATTTTGGTTTTTCTTCACTTGTTCCCACCCTGACCCCAAATCCATTTTAATGTTTCTGGCCCTAGTCTACTCAGGATGCTGACTATACCCTGCAGATCCCTTTTCAAGATTATTTTTTCCTATTCCTGGTTCTGTGCATTTCCATAGGAATGATAGTATTAGCTTTATGTCTTTTTCCTGGTGAACATCTGGAAGGCAAAGAAAAATATCACAGCTATCTTTGTGATACATGCTGTGATTTATAGTGCTTTCCCCATGGGTACCCTGCTCACTGAGTGAACTGTTGCAGGTATTTTTGTCTGGGATGAATTTCCACCAAAAGGATGCTAAGTAATTGTTTTGGCTACAGTGCATTGAGTTGCACTGGAAGTAGTTTACACCATAGGGTATATGTGAGCTAGCTACTCCAGGAGTCTGAAGGGCAGTAGTATATTCAGCAATTTAGTGAAGACCATCCTTTGTCCTCACTGCCTTCAGCATTTTGGTCTTTTTGCATGCTTGTCACTTCCTGCGTAGTAGATGACTGCCAACATGCCAGGCTGCCTTTTCTTCTTCTTTTTTTCAGGCTGCCTTTTCTTATGCCACCATGTAAAAGGAGGGAAGCACAGTGTGTCATCTAATGTGTCTGGCCAGGTCAGAATTACAGATCATCCCTAGACGAGTCACTGAGGAAGGAGAATGGAATGACCCTGACCCATTTGGAATAAGCCTGGTGTAGCCAATGAAGTGGGCCAAGAGTGTACTTCTCCTGAGCCCCACAGTAAGCACAGAAGCACTATTTCTTTGTTTTATCTCTTATATATCTTCATAAGCAAAAAGAACAAGAGCAGCTTTCTCCATCTGACCTTGCCTGCTGGCCCAAAAGAATTCATGTGCTCAAAAACTGAGCAAGGACATCATAAAAAAAAAAAAAAAAAGACACGTATCCTGGAAAAGCAAACCCTTGGGAAAATGACTCTTCCAGGCACAAAGTACTTATGTCAAGGATGGACATCAGTCTTGAGAAAAAAAAAAGTATGGCAAAATGCATCCTTTCTTTGAAGGGATGTCCAAACATACTGATTCAAGTTTAGCAGAGTAGGTCATTCTTAGGACTGTAACACAACGAGTAAGTAGATGCACCAAGTGTGAGGACAAAGAAAAATACTCATCCTAAAATAATTTAAAATCAAACCTTGCCTTGATCAGATGTCAAAAAGCCTGGTGTGTCTCCTTTTGAGCACCCTCAACTCTCTGTTGGAGCATGCCTGTTAGCCCAGTGAGCTCCCTTCCATAGCTTAGCACGCTCCTTCCCCTCTCCACAGCTTAGCATGCTCCCTTCCTAGGCAACACTGGGCCCATTCAGTAAAGGCAGTCAGTAATCCGCCTGCAACCCCCTCTACCTTGGGATGGCACTTCTCTGGGGCAGCTACCACCATAGAAGGCAGCAGGAGCCCCTTAGAGTGACCTTCAGGTCTGGGCAGCTGCAGGACCCTTACCTACTATTTGGATAGCAGCCATAAACCCTAGTCCGCCATGATGAAGCCCCTGGCCCTCATGTCCACACCAGGGTCTCTGCCTCCTAGGCTCTTCTAGTCCCTCCTAAACCTCCTAGGTTATATAGATCACCCCAGACAGTAGCTTGCCCTTCTTCTCACTTCTCCCTTGTGAGAAGGGGTCGTGCCGGGCCCTTTCCCGGCAGTAAACCTTTCTTTGTTCTCTGTACCTGGATGTCTGCGTGGTTTTCTGGCAAAGTCCAAATAATCGAACAGTGCCTCGGCCTGTTCACTTGCCCACTCGCTTGCTTACTCAATAAGGCCCGGCCAACTTTCCCTAACCATTGTGACTTGTCTGGAAATCCCTATTCTGCTACGAAGTCAAGGACTTGGGACTGAAACCCTAGGTGGAGGGAGGGTCCCTGCTTCTAGAGGGAAACTTCACAAACCCTTCCCTGAAGAGGTGACAGGGCCTCTGCAGGACCAGCACGCGGGGCCTGGGTACTGCTTACTGCACCGACTCCGCTTCTGATGTTCCTTTGAGGAAACAAACCATGTTCTCAGCATCAAAGAGAACTTCTGGGAAACAGCGTTTGCTCCCGATCCAGACCTCGGGGGTGAAATGGATGAACGCATCGCGGGCACTACACGGCCTGCAGCTGCCCCTTTTAGTCTGAGAATCAACGGCGGGCCCCACGCGGTTAACATGGTTTAGGAGAACATCAAAGGAACACCTTCCACTTTTGCTGCCTCTTATGATCTCGCTGCGTCCAGGGGGCGAGGAAGACGGGCGAGCCCAGGCCCGGACTGCAGGGGGTCCGGCTGCACCCCGGTCCGCAGGGCAGAAGGACGCGGACCGGAGCCCGGGGGCCTTGGGGCCGGTGTCCCGGCGGGCGCGGGCGGAGGGCGGGGGCAGTCCCCGCGGGCCCGGGCGGGCGGGCGGCCTCCAGCCACAGGCGTCGCTGTGGTCCGCGCGCGGGCCCGGGAGCCGGTTCCGCCGGGCGCCGGCGCTCGCGCCCAGCAGGGTTTTAGTTTCTGGCGCGAACTTCCGCCGTCCCGAAGTTGCAAGGAGGCAGGGCGCGATGTCGGGGGACAGCGGCGGCTGCGGGCCCGAGGCCCGGGGCCGAGGCCGCGACCCGCACCGGGACCGCACCGGCTCGCGCTCCCGCTCGCGCTCCCCGCTGTCCCGGCGCGGCGCCGCGCCCGAACGCCGGGCGGCCCCGGAGGGCCCGAGCCTGGACGACTCGGACCCGTCGGATTCCGGGGACGAGATGATGGACCCGGCCGCGCTGGAGGAGGAGACGGACCACGGCCTGTGCCGCCAGATCCGCCACCAGTACCGGGCGCTCATCAACTCCGTCCAGCGTAAGGCGCGGGCGCCTTCGGGGCTGGCGCGGGCCGGGTCTGGCCGGGCGCGGGTCCGCACCACCTTGGCGGGCCCGCCGGAAGAGCGGGGGGCGCCGGCGCCGCGCGCTCCCGCCTTCCGCCCGGCGGCGGGGCCGAGCCGGACGCGGCTCCCCGCGGCTGCACCGGGGGCTGCGCTCCTCCGCGGGCGCGCGGGCCCTGCGGGCGCCGTGACCCCGCCGCCGTCAGGAGCGCGCGCGCGCTCCCCGTTGGGCCGGGGCTAAGTTTAGCCACCGCGCTACACCGGGGACCCCCCGCACCCCGGGCGGCGGACGAGGGAGCCCTGTGGGTTGGGGGAGGGGGACACGTCCGCGGCCTCGCGCGGAGCCTGCCTTCCCCATGCCTGTCCGGTTAGCGGGGAATTAGCACGGCGCTAACTCCAGGCAGCGCCTCGTTCCTGGACGGAGAAGCACCTTTCTCAAAGTTCGCATGTTTCCTTTTTCCATAGAAAACCGAGAGGATATACTGAATGCTAGTGACAAATTAACGGAAGTCCTTGAAGAGGCCAACACTCTGTTTAATGGAGGTGATTCATTATCGTGTGCTACCATACACACGTTTTTCTGAGCATGTTAGTTTTGTTGGAGTCAAAGTGCTTTACCAGGTGGGAAACCGAGGTCTTTCCGTACGGGGACAATGCTACTTTTATTTGCATTTACCTTTTGCTAGGCATATACCAATTGCTTCACATCCAATTCTGGGGGGAGGGGTCCCCCCACAGTGTTTGAACAGGCCTCTCACCCTTATTTTGTTGCCTGTGAACATTTGAGAGCTATGCATGCATGGATCCCATTCATTGACTGGATGAATAGAGAACCGAGCCAGCCTCAGACATTGTGTTGTTTTTCCTGACCTCTGCTCTCGGTCTCCTTTCCCTCAGTGAGTGGTTTGCCTATAATGCAGTGCAGGAAGTCAGGCCTCCATGTACCTGCTGGGCACCAATCAGAGGCAGGAGAGAAAGGATCCAGCTCAGAGCATTGAAGTCTGGATTATGGCACTTTGAAAAATAATTTTAGTTTGAGTCAGTGCTGGTGGCTCCTGCCTTCTGTCCTAGCTACTTAGGAATCTGAGATCTGAGGATCAGGGTTTGAAGCCAGCCTGGGCAGAAAAGTCCATGACACTGTTACCTCCAAGAAGCTACCAAAAAAGAAGGAGGTGGAATCATCGCTCAAATGGTGGAGTGCTAGCCTTGAGCCCAAAAGCTCAGGGACAGTGCCTGGGCCCTGAGTTAAAGTTCCAGGACTGACACCCACGTGCACACACGAATCCTAGTTTGAATTAAAAGCAGCAGCCCCAGCTGTGGTAGTGGTGGTCTGTGTTCAGTGACAGAGGACAGATGGCAGTACTCTCTAGGACAACTACCCAGACTATTGTTCCTCCAGACCCCTCACAGTTCTGTGGGAACAGAAAGGGGGAATGCAGATAAACACAGTGGTTTAAAAAAAAAATGTCAATGGGATTGACTATGTACCAACTCCTTAATTCCTCATATCCTTTGAGGACCGGAATACTTCTAGTCATTTTCTAGTATGGCTGCTTATCTGCTTTGAGCACCTGGAGTCTACAAGTTCCCCCCATTGGGTCTTTTTGGATATGACCATGGTCTCCTTTCAACTCTCCTTGGTCTACTACATTTGCTATATCTAAATTCTCCTGCAGAAACCTCAGAACCAAATAGTCCTCTTTCTTTCACTGGGCTAGACCCCTCCCCCACCCCCATAGCTACTTGCTTCTATCAAACAGCCTGGATCCACAATCTCACCACTGGCATTTCTGACTCACTTACTCCCTTGATATTTACTCTACATCTGATTAGCTCTTTACCCACCTTGTCACATCTCTTCTACTTGTCGATTTCCTGGGTTTGAGGTGGAGGTTTAAGTTGAAATTATTCACTCAATTTGGCCCTAGGAATTGCTCACAAATAGAATTTTAGATGCTTGGCATCAGTGGATCTGATGTCTAGTTCTTTAGAGACCTTGCATCCATCCAGAACATGGTATTTTCACTTTTCTTGTATGTGCCATGGGGTTGATGGGCAAGAAGATAGAGAATAGAGCCCAGGAACACAACCAGTGTCTGTCCATGTTTCCACTTTGATCCTTTCCTCATTGTCACCTTTCTCTCCCCACCCCCCCCACCCCCCCCTCTTTCTCTATCCTGCAGCTTGATATCAGGGCCTGGGTGCTGTTTCTTAGCTTTTTCACTCAAGACTGCTTCTCTACCACTTGAGCTGAAGCTCCACTTTCAGCTTTTCAGTGATTAATTGGAAATAAGAGTCTCAGACTTCCCTGCCTAGACTGACTTCAAGCCGTAATCCTTAGATCTCAGCTTCCTGAATAGCTTGGATTATAGGCATGAACTAGCTACTTCCATGGGGTTTTTTAGTCAGGTTAGCATGATGAAAACCTTTCCCCTTTGAGAACAAACAATGAGTAAGAACAAAAACTTGAATCAAGTTCTCCAGCCATATCTTGGCTGTTTCTGTGGGGATTGCTCAGGAAGAAAATCACTACTGGGAATGACGTAGCCTTGAGGGGCAAGCCGGGTAGTGGCGTTGAACTTGAGTAGGTTCATCTCCTCTTAGCTTCCTTGAGAGTCCTCTTTGTAGGCATTCTCAAACCACTCTTGTGATCTCTGTCATTACAGGGTCTATTAAACTTTGCCTTCCTGGTCGTACTTTTTCTTCCAGTTGGTTGAACCTTCCTTCACCTCCCTCGACTTCATACCATCTCGCTCCTATGTGTAGTGGACATTCAGTGATTTCTATGGAGTGCTGATTCAATTGGGTTAATTGAGTCAAAGGGAAAAACCAGATGTTTCACATGACAGAGGTTTTGTTTCTCTAGGATTATGAAGCAGTTGTAGTTCGGTATAAAAACTAGAAAACCAACTGGCTTTTGGGAAGCCTGGTCAGCCCTGAGATTTGGGGATGGAGCCACTTCTAGAAGTGGGTCTGGTCTGTTTCTAGCCTATCCAGACATTTTGTAAGTAGTTATAAATAACAAGGAAAATGTCTAAGGATACTGTATATTTCCTAATATGTGTGTTTCCTTTTCTCCATAGTGTCCCGAGCAAGAGAAGCAGTCTTAGATGCCCACTTTCTCGTTCTGGCTTCAGATTTGGGCAAAGAGAAAGCAAAACAGCTGCGCTCTGATCTGAGCTCATTTGATATGTTAAGATACGTTGAAGCTCTAGTAAGTTCAAAGCTACAGAGTTTTAATTTGAAAAAAATTTTTGTATAATTACCTTCTCTGCTTCTATCACTTTGTCAGTAATTTTCACTATATTTCCTTTTTCTTCTTTTTTTTTTTCCCCTGGACACAGCCTCCTCTAAAAAGATCTTATCAAATTAAAAGATGAAAGATGAGCCATGTGTTAAGAGTTTTGAGTGGGAACTTGGAGCACTTTGAGAATCTCTCAGTTTTTTGTTTTAGGACTCTGAGTACTCTGGTTACTCAGTCACTTCATGTGTATTCTAGATCCTTCTCAGCCTGGGATGGGTTACAGGGGAGGGCACACAGCAGCGGCAGAGCTCAGTTGGAGAGGAGTTAGACTGATGAGGAGGTCTATTTTGGTTACCTTTGAGCATATTTAATAGCCACATGATATGATGGCAGTTTTTGTTTTGTTTTGATTTATTCACCTTTCTTTGCCTCTTAGTAAGTTTGAATATTTACACCTGAAATTTAAAAACATTTTTGGATGAAGTTGTCAAAAAAAAAAAAAAAAGCACACAGTGATCTTTCGTGGCACTTTGTTGTTTGAGACAGCTTTGTCCTGGCACACAAAGATCTGTGTTGGTGTGAACGTTGAATTTAGGGCTGCATACTTTGTTTAAATGGTTATTAGAATGATTTAGGCTGGGTGTGGTAGACCAGGTCTGTGTGGCCGACATGTTGAGACTGTCTCAAAATAAAAATTAAAAAGTAGGGGTACAGTAGCTCAGTGGGTAGAGTACTTGTCAAGCATGTGTGAGACCTTGGTTTCATCCTCAGTATTGAGGATAGAGGTAGGGAGGGGAAGAAGAAAAAAAAGAAATTTAGTGAGATCTGACCAAATAACATGATTATTTTGTAAAGTCATAATGCAGATAATGATTTTCCAATTTGTTTTTAAAACCTTAATATAAACCTTAAAAATGTTTTATTTGAAACAAAGTTTTATTTAAAAGAATAATACAGGCTGGGAATGTGGCTTAGTAGTAGAGTGCTTGCTTAGCATGCATGAAGTCCTGGGGTCAATTCCTCAGTACCACATAAACAGAAAAAGCTGGAAGTAGTGTTATGGCTCAAGTGGTAGAGTGCTAGCCTTGAGCACAGAGAGGCTCAGGAATAGTGCCCAGGCTCTGAGTTCAAGCTCCAGGACTAGCCAGAAAAAAGGAATAATACATTTAGGGAAACACAATACTTAGTATATCTATGTAGATACTAAGTTGTTTTGGTGTGTGTTGTTTGGGTGCCAGTCCTAGCCTAGGCACTGTGCCTGAGTTTTTGTTTTTGTTTTTGTTTTTGTTTTTTGGGGTCCGGTCGTGGGGCCTGAACTCTGGGCCTGGGCGCTGTCCCTCAGCTCTTCAGCTCAAGGCTAGCGCTCTACCACTTGAGCCACAGCACCACTTCCGGCTTTTTTCTTTTTGCTTATGTGGTGCTGAGGAATTGAACCCAGGGCCTCAGGCATGCAAGGCAAAAAGCGCTCTACCACTGAGCCACCTTCCCAGCCCTGTGCCTGAGTTTTTATGTTCAAGGCTTGTGCTCTTTCACTTGAGCCATAGTTCCACTTCTGGCATTTTTTTTTTTTTTACTATTTTTTTTTTTTTTCTGTTGGTTTTGAGGCTTGAATTCTGGGCCTGGGCGCGGTCCCTGAGCTCTTCAGCTCAAGGCGAGTACTCTACCACTTAGGCCAAATGCCACTTCCAGTTTTCTGGTGGGTTATTGGAGATAAAAGTCTCATGGACTTTCCTGTCCAGGCTGGCTTTAACCATGATCCTCAGATCTCAGCCTCCTGAGTAGCTAGGATTATAGGCATGAGCCACCTAATTAAAAAATTACTTTTTAAAATAAGGTAAAGCTCTCTACTTAAAAAAATAAAATAAATTTTAGAAGTCTTAAAGCAATAAATATAAAACTTGACATGTATGGTAGTGTGGACTTGGGTTGGGGAAGGCCTTCTCAGGAATAAAGCATCCAACATAGATGCTGAGGAGAAGGTTGGTAGACCTGAGCAGACAACAGTGGAAACTTCCTGCTAAGGAGATATAGTGGTGACGGGATGCCAGGTGGAGGATAGCTGGGAGCCCATCATGTGACTTCAACCAGACCTTGCAAGTACTGTAAGCTCTTTGGAGCTTACTTACCCTTGATAAAGTTGAGCTCTTCAAGGGTTTTGTAGTTATTGTTTATGACATTACCATTTTACTTGAAGAACTTCTAGCATTTGACAGGATAATGCAATGAGCTATGATCTATTTTGAAGAAAGTTCCAGGAGCTGCTGAGAAGAATATATACTGAGTTGTTGTTGGGTGGGTGGAAAACTATGTAGATTTCAATTAAGTTCACTTGAGATATGGCATCATTTAATTAGGAGGCTTCTTTGCCAATTCTCTGGTTGGTAGATCTGTCCTTTGGTGAGAGTGGGGTATTAAAGTCTCCTAGTATTATTGTATTTGGATCTATTTTTTTCCTGTCTGAGGGTATTTGCTTAACATATTTGGGTGCTCCATTGTTGGGAGAGTTGATAATGGTATTATCCTCTTCTTGGATTGTTCCCTGTATTACTATGTAGTGTCCTTTGTCTTTTTGTATTGATTTTAATGAAAAGTTTATTTTGTCAAATATCAGGATGGCAACTCCGGCCTTCTTGCTGGGAACATTTGCATGGTAGATTTTCCTCCATCCCTTCACTCAAAGTTTGTTTTTATCTTTGGCTGTGAGATGGGTCTCTTGAAGACAACAAACGGATGGATCTTGTTTTCTGATGCAATCTGTAGTTCTTTTTCTTTTGATTGCTGAATTGAGTCCATTAATATTTATGTTTATTATAGAGAGATACATTATGTTTCCTGTCATTTTCCTGCTTTCCTCCTGTGCTTACTAAGTTGGTCTTCTAGTGATATCTGTCTGATGGGGATTCCTGATCATGATTATTTTCTTCAGATTATATTCCTTCTCTTAATATTCTTTGTAGTGCTGGCCTATTTATGAACTTATTTGTTTTTCTTTACTATTAAAAATTTTAGTTTCTCTATTTGAATGTGAATGCTAGCTTCACTGGATATACCAGTCTGGGTTGGCAGTTACTGGTTCTCAGGGCTCGGATGGTACTTTCCCAGGCTTTCCTTGCATTCAGTGAATCTGATGTTTTCCCCATTTAGTATAGCTCCTTCTTTGCTTTTGCCTCATGTAAGATTCTTCATTGTTTAACTCTAGCATTTTTACCTATGATGTGCTTAGAAGTGTTACTCATGGGATCCTGTTTGCTAGGTGTTTGTATGCTTGCTTCTGTGAGATTTTCTCTTTTAAGATTGGGGATATTTTTGGTGATAATTTTATTGAATAAGTGTTGCATCCCTCTATTCTGGTATTCCTCACCTTGGTCAACCCCAATTATATGAAGTTTAAATTTCTTGGCATTGTCTGCTTGTTCTTGGACTTCCCTTTAGCATATTTTGAATGTTTTTTCCATTTCTGTAACTTTTTTCCCCCAGTTGCTGCATTTTGTCTTCAGTACCTGTTCTTCTATTTTCCATTTCGTTCACTCTATTAACTATGGCTTCCATTGTGGTTTGCATGGAGGAAATCGATCCATTTATCATTTCTATGTCAGTTCTCAAAGTATTAATTTCGTCTTTTAATGAGGTGTGTACTGCATCTATTCTTGAGGGCATCTCTTGTTTGAAATCCTGGGCTTCTTTTGATAAGTCGTTTCTTTGTTTAAATTTCAGATCCATTTCTCTCTTTAATACTTGTGTCATTGTCTCTATCAGCTCTTGGATGTAGCATTTGTTTTCCATTTCTTTTTTGCTTTCACTGGAGTTCTTCCCTGAGTGACTGTTGGCCTTTGGGGGTGGTTTGCTGTCTTGGCTGTTGATGAATCTTGTAATTTTTTGCTGTGATTTTCGCATGAGGATTCAGGGATTATTGGAGTTGTTTTGGTCAATAGGTGGCTGCCTTGGCTTGGTTTTGGGTTGGTTCTTGGGTCAGTAACACCTGCCTGGAACACACAGGTGTGGCTTCTTCCACTAGCGCTGGCTGCTGGAGCCCTGGAGCCCAGTTCCTGACTTCAGACTAGGGGCCAGCAGCACAGCTCTGCGTGGTCTTCTGCCCCCTGGGGACCCAGGCAGGGCTTGTTCAGCTGCAGGCTGCTGGAGCCCACACACCAGTTCGAGGACTGGCAGCGACCTGGCCAGCTGGGTGCACTCCACGGGTTGCTGGGGTGCTTTCACAGTTCCCAGCTTTGGGGGGACTAGTAGTCTAGGCGGGAGGGGGAGGGGTCCGGGTCTAGCTCGGGTTACTGCCAGCTCTGGTCTCCCGTGGCGGGATGGGGGGTGCCCCCCCCCCAAGGGTACTCACTTGTCCTGAACCTGGTTAAGGGCTGTCCAGTGGTGGTGTGGCGGGTCGCTGTATCTGTGTACTGTAGATTGCTGGTTGCCATCGTGCTGTGTTGCGAGGACTGTGGGTAGGGCAGGGTGGTGATGGGGGCTCCGGGTCTGGGTTTCATGGTCTCTGTCTCTGTTTACACTGTTCGGGTCCAGCACCAGTGCTGGAGTTCTACGGATCACTTTGGCTTTAGGGTCCCAGGCAGCCCAGGGCAGGGCTGCTTTGGCAGCTTGGCCACTAGCAAGGGGTAGGGGAAGGGTCTTTGTTTTTCTTCTTTTGGTGCTGGTCCTAAGACTTGAACCCAGGGCTTAAGCGCTGTCCCTGAGCATTTTTGCTCAAGGCTAGTGTTCTGCCACTTGACCCATCACTCCCCTTGGGGCTTTTTGGCAGTTTATTAGAGATAAAGAGTGTCACAGACTTTCCTGCCTGGGCTGGCTTCAAACCTCCATCCTCAGATCTCACTCAAGCTTCCTGAGTAGTTAAGATTACAGTGTGGACCGCTGGCAAACAGCCTAGCTAGCATTCTTGATTGGCCTGCCGGGGGCTAGAGCTGTGTCTTTCTTGTGGGCACCTATACCCAGTAGAGGAACGGTAGAGCAGTAACATGTTAATTGTGACAACCAAAATTTTAGCATTGCCCAAAGATCCCTAATCACCCTGGTGAGAATCGCTGGTCTTTAGTCATTTGTTTCTCACCCAAAGTTCTACATGCATTGGAGCATATTTTCTATCAAAGAGAAGATAACCTTTGAGTAGGAATTTATATATAATGTTTACAGTAATTGAGCCAACATAATAATATGCTGAAAACAAGCTTTGTTTCTGGCCTCTTAAAGGTGTAGCGATAAAGATTATTGGATGTGGTAAATGATTGCTTGTGGCTTTACCTTTTTTTCTTTTTCTTTTTCTTATAGCTGACATATATGGGTATAAATCCACTAGAAGCTGAAGAATTCATCCGTGATGGAGATAGTTCTGATTTGGAACTTATAGTTTATGATTCCTGGACAATACCGGGAAAAACAGCAGAAAACACCTTTAATAAAACCCATACGTTCCACTTCCTGTAAGATCATTTAAAAACTTCAATAGACTAAACCTTTGTCTTTTATTGTAGGGACAAATACTGTTCCAAATTAGAGAGGTTACCACCATGAAGCCATTTTTTGGACTATGTAGACTTAGAAGTCCATGAACTCTTTTTGTAGATGGGGCCTCAAAGCTATCTCTCATTCTGCTTTAGCAAGGCTCTGTGCTGGCATGTTGGTATTCTAGCACATCAGATTTTGGGTCTGTAGCAAACATGGAGTTTTGTCCTATCATCTTTGAAATCCTTGTCATGTAAGACAGATTTGTGCGTAATACACAAGGGTCATTAATTGTAGTGTCCTGTGGAGTGATCACTCAACCTATATTGGAGACTATTTGAATTACTAGCACATCAACTGCCTAGTTTACTGTTTGGATACAACTCAAAATTTTTTTTTAAATCATAATTTTATCATATTTAAGGATGCAACTCTCATTTTCAGAAGTTTTTCTTTATACTCAGATGAAATTGGCTTCTGTCTACCTTCTTAGTTTGGTACCAGGGAGAAACGAAGAAGTGCTTTAGCTGGTTCTTTTGTTAGACATCATTCAGGCACCTTGGTCCAGTTGCCTAGGGCATATTTTTCTTTAGGATAACCTTCTAAATTGGTTCAGTCCTTTCTTCCTTATATGATACAGCTCCTGGACATTAATTCTTTAATTCACCCTTTTAGACATCTTGAGATTAAGGTAGAATCACAGTTAGAAGACCTGGCAGGTACATACACCAGACAGTGGGACAGGACACTGTGAAGGTGTTTGAGAAAGTATCTGATTGAGCCAAGCTCAAGGAGTTCTTCTAGAAAGACAGAAGGAGCATACAGGATGTCACAAACTGTCTTGTTCTGGTGATGCAGCCTACATTACTGATGTCTGATCTGAATTTGATTCTGCCATCTTACTGTTCTCAGTGAAATGAAGCAAAAACATTTGAAAGTATATTTCTCATTAGGTTGGGTTCGATACAAGGAGAGTTCCCTTTGCCAAAGCCCCGAATTGATCGTCCGAGAAGAGCCCGTACAATAGAAGAGCAGCGGGCAATGCCTGCTCAGGTTTGTTCCTTTAAACTACCTAAAGTTAAAATACCGTTGATGTCATGTACATGCAGTTGGCCATCTTTTTTTAGGATCTGGAGTCAGGTTTTGTTATTTAAATCATCATTTTATTTAAGCCTTAAATTTTTTATTTTTATAGTTTGGAGCTGTACTTGTATACCAGGATGTCTCAGATTCAGTGCTGTCAACACTTTAAGGCTGGATAGTGCTTTGTTCTGCGGAGATCTGGGCATAATGAGGTTTTAATAACATGTTTAACCTCTACCTACTAGATGTCAATCCTGCCTTCAGCACTCAGTTGTGACAGCCAAAACTCTAGTTATTGGCAGATGATACCTGGGTGGGAGAGGGGAGTATTAAAATTGAGAACCACTGTTTTAAAGTTCTTTTTGTATTTTTAACTACAGATTTTAAGATGGGGCTAAAATTGCTAGCAATTGCTAAGAAAACACTTTAGGAGTTTAGGTGTGCAAGAGAGAAGGAAAGATTATGAAGTAGCAAGCAAGGAGGCCAGGCAGTTTGACAGTGGATTCATTTTTTCCAGTTGAAATGTATGGAAGAATCTCATCAGGAAGCAACAGAAAAGGAAGTAGAAAGAATCTTGGGATTGTTGCAAACGTATTTTCGAGAAGATCGTAAGTATGACAAAATTAAAAGTAGAGCAGTTTGAGCTGGTGGCTCACTACTCAGAAGGCTAAGATCTGAGGATTGCAGTTCAATACCATCCTAGGTAGTAAAGTTCAAGTCCACCAAAAAGCTAGAAATGGAGCTGTAGCTCAAGTAGTAGAGCACCACCCTTGAGTTTTGATAAAGGGATAGCACCCAGATCCTGATTGCAAGCTCCAGTACAATCCCCATCCTCCCCAACATCACATGCAAGCATGACCAATTGGATTTATCAGATGTTTTATGTAACCAGTCAGGTTATTTTTATTTGAAATGTTTATTTAAAAGGCTCTTAAATTATTTAAAATTTAATTATAGTGTTTGAATGATTTTGATTCTTTCTGGTAATATATATTTATATTTAATGAGACTTCCTCCTTTTAGAAATAACTGCTTTTTTAGAAGATTTTTTCTTAATAATACTTGCCACTAAAGTGAGAAAAGAAAAAAGCCAACTCCTATCTTATCTCCTTACCCCCAGAGATAATCATTTGTGCAGCCTGATACATCAGCTTTCACTGTTTGTTGTTTATGTTTCAAAGTACTTTGGTTGGTTGCTGTTGGTTTTGTTTCTGTGTTTTTAAAACCAACATTTTCTTCTGGAATGTGACTTTTATGTGGTTATTCTTCCCTATTAATACATAGGGAGCTTTTTTTCATATATTTTCTCCTATTGGATAAAGTCCTTACTTCATTTTACTCTTGTACAAGATGGTGATACGATAATCTTGAGTGTAATGTTGCTATAGAATGGCTTTTAAGAGGATTGCCAGGCCAGCAGGGACCTGTTTTAATGATGTGCCAAGTTGACCTCCAGAATAGTTGTCTCCCTCCCAAAACAGAAGAATGTATTCCTAGACTGTCTGTGGCAAACACTAGGATGTAAATCTTTTTTTTTTTTTTTTTTTTTTTGGTCGGTAGTGGGACTTGAACTCTGGGCCTGGGCGCTGTCCCTCAGCTTTTCAGCTCAAGGCGAGCGCTCTACCACTTGAGCTACAGCGCCACTTCCGGTTTTCTTGTGGTTTATTGGAGATAGGAGTCTCACAGTCTCTCCTGCCCGGGCTGGCTTTGAACCGCGATCCTCAGATCTCAGCCTCCTGAGTAGCTAGGATTACAGGCGTGAGCCACCAGCGCCCGGCGATAGGATGTAAATCTTATTAGTCAGCAAGTGTCTTTCTGTTTTGAAGATCTTTTTCTCTTTTTTCTGTAGCTGATACTCCAATGTCCTTTTTTGACTTCGTGGTTGATCCACGTTCTTTTCCCCGTACAGTAGAAAACATCTTCCATGTCTCCTTCATTATACGGGTAAGAGTTCAGATTCCCTTAATGTTTTTCTATGCTTTTTAAAGGGTATGTAATAAAAGCTGTAGAGGAAAAATACTGGCATAATAATATAGGTTTGACTCACTAGAGCAAAATATTGGCATTCTATTAGTACGAGAGACTAGGTAAAATATTTTGTATACCTTGCTTTTTTGTATCTTTGAAATTACAGATTATCTTAATCTAGAAGTCCAAAGTCTGAAATGTTCCAAAATATGAAACTTTTTGAGTGCTGATATAATACCAAAGAGAATTCTACATCTAACCTCATGTTTCGGATCATAATTAAAAACATTGCCCAAAAACTTGTATTGACTGGTTTCTCAGAAATAACAAAAGAATATTTTGTCAATATTCCCAGTGGTAGAATTATAAATAATAAAAAAATGTGGGCATAATAAAGTATGCAAATTAGTTAAAGAACTCAGAATTTTCCTTAGGAGATTCAAGGTTGGAGGGTAATAGGTGGTGAAAGTTGATTAGAAACCTGAGCCAGACCCTGCTTAAAGAAAGATATTAAGAGAATTAGAATCTTCCACATTGTCTCATTAGAGTGGATGTTGATTGTCTACAGATTTTTCTCTATGAACAATTTTTTGCACCTAGTGGCTATAAGCTTGAGCCTAAATTTTGGTCTTTTTAAACTGTTTCTGTTTTAGGATGGTTTTGCAAGAATAAGACTTGACCAAGACCGACTGCCAATAATAGGTAAATTATACTGGAAATTTTAGATTCAGAGAAAATATTCTATTTTATTTATATATATATATTTGGGTCCGGTCGTGGGGCCTGAACTCTGGGCCTGGGCGCTGTCCCTCAGCTCTTCAGCTCAAGGCTAGCACTCTACCACTTGAGCCACAGTGCCACTTCTGGCTTTTTTCTTTTTGCTTATGTGGTGCTAAGGAATCGAACCCAGGGCCTCATGCATGCAAGGCAAGTGCTCTACCACTGAGCCACCTTCTCAGCCCCAGAGAAAATATTCTAGAGTATACAAAATGCTTTTTTAGCTGGGCGCTGGTGGCTCATACCTGTAGTCCTAGCTACTCAGAATGCTTGAGATCTGAGAGTCATGGTTTGAAGTCAGCCTGGACAGGATAGTCTGTGAAACTTATTTCTAATTAACCACCAAAAAGCCAAAAGTGGAGCTGGGGCTCAAGTGGTAGCTTTGAGAGCTACCCAACTCAAGTCAGAAAACATGACCATGGTTTAAACTTTTAATAGATTCAACCTTCATTGAGTCAACATCCGTTGTAAAAATTAACATTTTAATGGAGCAGTGTTTTCCAGGATTTCTCTTTCTGAGATTCTGTGAGTCTTGAGTCCTGGAATATTTCCCTCTATTTGTAACTCATGTCCTTCTCAGTTCTCCAGGAGTGAACATGGTCCTTTCATTGCACTTAACTTCACGCTGACAATTTCATATTGCACTCTTACTTGCTTTGTGGTTTAGTGCATACATATGCAGAAGTTTTCTGATGTTTTCGATATGTTAGTCTACGTTTTTTGTTTTTTTCCAAATGGAAGCAAGTGGGATTACTTGCAAGTTGATAATGCATAAAATCCTTGTCATATTTTAAATATCTTCTCGGTACAAGTTTCATTTCTGTTATCATTTGCTGTTCATATTCCCTGTTCTGATTTGATCATCTATAACATGTCTTTTAAACAGAGCCTGTTAATATTAATGATGAAAGTGAAGCCATCGATCATCATACCCAAATTAGGAATCAAGGAATTATAGCTTTGAGTTACCGTGACTGGGAGGTAAGAATGTGTGTTGCCCTCCTTGATTCTGGGGCTGACTTCTCTTGGTATGAATGCACTGCCCAAATGTTCTTTTCTTCCCCACTAGGAGATTGTGAAGACCTTTGAGATTTCCGAGCCTGCAATTGCTTTGGGTCAGAGCCAGCAGAGGCTAAGTGCTTGATGCCACTACAGGTGACATTTTCTATATGATAGCTGTGCAGTTTTATTAGTTTATTTGGCAATCCGAATCACACTTTTTTCCTACTCTATTGAGTGCTCTATTGTTCATAGAGAAAAATCTGTAGACAATCAACATCCACTCTAATGAGACAATGTAGAAGATACTGGTGCAAAAGACAGAGGCAGGATCTCGTGAGTGGGAGTCCCTTTATCCCTTCTAAGGATTGGTTACTTCAGTACAGCTGGAAATTCAGTGCAGGACACTTTGTTCCAGATCTGGATGGTTTTTTTTTTGTTTTTGTTTTTGCTTTTTGTTTTTGGTGTGGGTCCTGGGTCTTGAACTCGGGAGCTGTCCCTGAGCTTTTGTGCTCAAGGCTAGTGCTTTACAACTTGAACCAGAACTCTACTTCCAGCTTTTTTTTTTTTTTTTAATGGTTAACTGGAGCTAAGAGTCTCATGGATTTCCCTGTCCAGGCTGGCCTTGAACCATGTTCCTTAGATCTTAGCCTACTGAGTAGCTAGAATTAAGAGCATGCTCCACTTGCATCTGGTTAGATTTGGATTTTTAATGCCCTAACAAATTAATAACTTAGATGAGTTAACCCAGGGCTTTGGTGTAGTAGATAGGCACTCTGCCACAGGAGCCATGCCACTCCTCACCCTGCCCAAAGGGGGCATTTTTGAGCTAGATAATCATTACTTTTATTTTTCTAGCTCTAATAATTAACATGAGCCTTTTAAGGAATGTAGTCTTTATATGTTTCAATTAATTAATCTTTTGTTCTATGATCATTTCTGTTGAAGCATTTTGAGGGAAAGAAGCTATGCATTACTATATATGTGATATATCTATATCAATTTAAGTGATACATATGGATGTATATTTATGCATATATATATATATACACGTACATACACACACACATGCCCCAATAATGTAGAATAACATAGGCCCTACTCACTGAGGGCACAGTCCTTAGATTTCATTTATATGTATCACATGATCTTTGCATTTATCAACTGTTAACCAGCTCTTTTTCCTCCTTTTTTAGGACTCCATTGGATCATGTAATCCCAAAAAGGAAGAAGCATGTATTGTACATATTGTATGATTAAGCATTTTTAAAGATAGTTTTAGCAAACTGTAGCTTTTGATAGTTAAGAAGATTGTTATGATTGTCTTTGATTAAAGGAGATTCACTGCCATATAAATAATGGTATACAACAAGTAATTGTAGTTACTCATTTCTCTTGGAGTTTTTCTAGTGTGTCTTATTAAAAGTTTTTCTTAGGTTGTCAGTCCTATGGATCATTTTTTAGTTCTTTCAATGTCTCTACGTTGTAAAGTTAGCCAGTCAAATCAACCTCAGGTTTTCAGGTGTTTCATACAAAATTGCGTTTACACATTAAAATGGTCAAATAGCAGTAGCTGCCTACAATTTAGCCTTTGATTTGCACCCAGGGAGCTACTTAAGCCTTTGGTAAGCCAGGCTGAACTACTATCTCCAGCAACGCCAGCCCTGGGTCTACACACATGCTTTTCATCTCTTTGGAACTTTCTAGTCTGTCCTTGGTGCTTTCCGGGCTCCTTCTCTCATCTTCCAGCTTTCTGCTTCTACCCTGTTTCTCTCCATTCCTCTGGGGTCTGGAGTAGAGGTGCCTCTTTCTATGGAAGACTGGATTATGGCTCTTCCTCCTTCTTAAGTCATTTCCCTCTGTCTGTATCTGGTTTTCCCCTTCACTGTAGTCATGTCTCTAAAAAGTTCTTTTTTATTGTAGTTTGTTTTTGCAGTACTAGGATTTGAACTCAGGGCCTAGCATTTGCTAGGTTGGCACACTCTAAGGCTAACTTGAGCCTTACATCCAGTCCTGCCACTTGCTGGTTTTTCAGATGGAGTCTAGTGGACTTTTCTGCTTAGGCTGGCTTCAAACTGCTGTCCTTCAGCTCTTAGCTGCCCAAGTAGCGAGGATTAGGCCACCAGAGCCTGGCTCTGCCTCCTCTTTAAATAAGACTCACTTGCAATCTCCTCTTCTCTTTTCAAGCCACAGCAGAGTGACACCTCCTTTCCTACTAGTCTACCCAGTGAGTCTGAATTAGGTCACTTTTATCAATTCTTTTCCAAATTAAGGATAAAGGCTATGCATTTGACATGTAAGATTTGTCTTGCAACTATATCTTTGATACCTATTCTTTCTTTCTCTAATTCCTTCCAGAATCTTATCCTCTTGATTTTTAGACTTGTAACAATCTCAAAACTATGTTTGGTGCTTAGATTTCTTGAAAAACCTAGATATATGTCAACAACTGCTTTTTGGAGCACTTATGAATTACTTTAGCCAAAGGTATAAAACTGCTCCCTGGATCTTATAATCTCTGTGCTGATGCTTTTATCACATTATTTCCTCAGACAGAAACCTAGGGTTTTATTTTCTTCCCCTACAACCACTGTACCCTATACCTTAACCAGTCACTATTTCTTCCCTGGTCTTGATTTTCTCCATCTTACTGAGGTTACTACTATAGGCCTCCATCTGGTGGTCTCTGATTCCTATCTCATCTCTTCCAAACCTCTTCTAAGCCATTTATCAATCTCTTAGTGATTGCCCACTGTGCAAATTACCATAAAATACGTCAGCCTAAAAAAGAAACATAATCCAGAAAATAACTTAAGCTTTATTATTTTTTGCTTCTGTTTTTGTGGTATTGAAGTTTGAACTTAGGACCTCTTGCTTGTTAGGCAAGCATTTTCCCACTTGAGCCGTGTCCCAGGCTGTACTTTTCTTCTTCCTTAGTTGACTTCTTAAGATTGGTGGTATACTCAAGAACTCCTTTTGGAATGTTTTTTGAATTTTTACCTCTTTGGGTTTTTTCATCAGAACGGTCACTTCCATACGTGATTTGTGGTTAGGCTGGAAGAGAGGATATGCTGTGACCCTTTTAAACTCCTCCTTCACCTTCTTCTCCACCTGAGGTTTTAGAAGAGGAACATAGCTGGAGAGTTTCTGCGCATCTCTTTCATCGTTTCTTTGTTTTGTGAGTTTTCGCCCTCGAATCATTCGTTCTTCATGTTTGTTTATCTGTTCCTTTGCCCATGCCACCTTGGGCTTTTTTGTTTCTCTTTTGTATAGGTGCTGTACTTTTTCTTTTTCTTCATTGTACAGTGTTATTTTGGGGAAAAGCATTTCACTTGGAACTTTTTGAGGGAGTAGTTTGTATTTGTTGTCTCTGAGGCCTCTAGCACGTTCAGCTCGGTAAATGTGTTTCTGTATATGATTCAGTTCCCTCTCAGACACTAGATAGTCCCATTTTTCATCATCTTCAGACTTTTTGCATTGTGATTGCTTCTCTTCCTCTATTTTCATTTCCCATTCTGGATCCATTTTCTGGTTCCATGTTTGCTCTGTCATCATTTCTTGAAGTTGATGGTAGTGTGTTTCTGCTTTAGAACTCTGGGAGTCAAAAGACACAGTCTTTAGTTTATCAACTGTTCCAGCCTCCTTCTTAAATTCTCGGCATAACAGCTTTCTTGCATCTGAAGAATAGACGCCACCTACACTCTTGTCACAGGGAGAAAACGGAAGGAAGTTGTGTTACAGGTCTCAAGTGAGCTGTCAGCTCTGCCAACTCTCCTACACCATACCCATGTCTTCCTCTTCAAACTTCCTCTACTCTCTCTTCTAGTGCTCCCTCCTGCTTGAGGGCTTTGCCTTAAACTCAGCACCCTCTTCCTTTTCCCACTTCCCAGTCACCTCCCTGCCTTTATCCCAGACTGCTTTCTTGCATTTATAGTAGAAAGATTGACTTTCTCATATCAAAGGCCAATTCTACCACTTCTGCTTATTAAACTTCAAGAGTCTCAATTTTGTAATTATCAAATTCCTTTTCCTACATTATCAAAATTGACTACTGGCTAGGTGCCCATGGCTTATGCCTGTACTCCTAGCTATTCAGGAAGCTGAGATCTAAGGACAAGGTTCAAGGCCAGCTGGGGCAGGAAAGTCCATGAGACCCTTATCCTCAATTAACTACCACAGACATTCCTACTCATCTCTTCCCACAGCATAAAGGTATGTAGCATCTTTGAACAAAAAAGCAGTCTTCCTTACCTGTCTATCCCTCTCTGAGTTTTAACTATCTTTGTCCTCACACCTCCACAATATACTCTGATATGGTCATTTATATTCCTTCCCCAGTCTCAGCCTCAACTGTCAGCTCTTTCCTAGTTTGCCAGTGTACTCTATGTAGTGGTCCTGCCATTATTTCAACACATTTGACAACCACTTTTCTCCTCTGAAACATTTCACACTTCTGCCTTCCAGACACAGGACTAAGGTGATCTCACATCCCTCCCAGATAGCTGTATAGCCCAATTCTCTTCCTATCTCATGGTTATTTCTTCATCTGCCTTCCTGGTCTGTCTTTTAAATGTAGTGCAGGAAAACCCAGCAAAGGAGAAAGTTGTTTAAGATATAATACATGCAGTATAATCATCTATTTTTTTATTTTTTGATTAGTTGTGGGGCTTGAATTCAGGGCATGTGTGTTGCCCCTGAGCCTTTTTGCTAAGGCTAGTGCTCTACCATTTTGAGCCACAGCTCCACTTCTAGTTTTCTGGTGCTTACTTGGAGATAAGAGTCTCATGGACGTTGCTGTCTAGGCTGGCTTTGAATTGCCATACTCAGATCTCAGCCTCCTGAGTGGTTAGGATTACAGGCATGAACCACTCACTGGCACCCAGTTCAGTATAGTCTTTTTTTTTTTTTTTTTTTTGTCAGTTGGGCTTGAACTCTGGGCTGGGCGTGGTCCCTGAGCTCTTTGGCTCAAGACAAGCGCTCTACCACTTAGAGCCACAGCACCACTTCTGGTTTTCTGGTAGTTAATTAGAGCTAAGTGTCTCATGGACTTTTCTGCTGAGGCTGGCTTTGAACTACCATCCTCAGATCTCAGCCTCCCAGGATTACAGGTGGTGAGTCACTGGCACTCAGACAGTCATTTTTAGGCTTCCTTGATCGAGTGATAACCCAACAAAGTTACCTTCCACTGCTCTAGGGGGATTAGAGCTGAATTGAGACAAGTCCCACAGACAAGGCACTGCCCTCCCTCCCTCTCAAGTTCAGTCCCAGTCATTGCTAGACATTGCCACTTGCTGCTTTCTCCACTTCCACCTTCTTAATCCTAACCTTCAAAATAACCTCATCCACGCTTCCCTTCACCTGCTGCCCCAACCCTACAGTGTTAACCCAATTAGGTCTTCAAGCCTGTACCTCTCCCACACCTTCATACCCACCAGATCACCAGAGTGATCTTTTTAATAGGTAAGTTTAGACATATCCCTTGTTTGCATAAAATCCTGGGGTAGAGACCTACTGTTTTTAGAAGAGAACTCCAGATTCCAACATGGCACCTATAACCTGGCTCTGATGTCTTCAAACAATTTTCTGAGCTTAGATCTGCTCACTCAGCTTTAGCCACATTGACTTCTATTCCTCAAAGTGGTATTTTCTTTTTCACTTAAGTATTTTATATACTCTTGCTACACCTGCTCCCCCACACACCTCAGCAACTCTGACATTGTCTACAATTTCTACATGAGCTGACATGCCACTTCCTCAGCCCTTCCACACATTCTTCAGAAAACGTCTCTTATCACAATTTGTGATGATTCCTATTTACTATCAATGCTCATCACTAGACCAGGCCCTCTTAGACCCTGAGTAGGGTTTATTTTGTTCAACACTGCTAGCCAGTCCTGCTAGTTAAAGACCCAAATGCAGAGTTGAATACAACAGGCACTGTGCTTTCTCTTGAAATACCTATGCCCTTTTTACTTTTATGATAAACTTTTCATCTTTTTTTTTTTTTTCTGCCAGTACTGGGATTTGAAATCTGGACCACTGTCTTGCTCAGTTTTGCTTATCCAGCTATCACTGTACCCTTTGAACCTTGCCTCCAGCCTGGCTTTGAAAGTTGGGAGTCTTGTGGACTTCCTGCCTGGCTGGGCTTGGAATCACAACCCTCCCTCCATATCTCAGCCTCCTGAGTGACTAGAATCTGGTGCCCAGATCATGAACCTATTATTGTGTCCAAAATTCATGGCAACTGTATTTCCTCACCTTAATCTTCTTTTCTAGTGGGGAATAAGAACCTACTGCAATCCGAGGGTCTTGGGTATTTTTAGCCCAGGCCAATCTAGAAGATCAAAGGAAGAAATTAAGATTTGGAAAAAGTATCAGATGGCATGGTATAGAATAAATTGCATTAGGGAGTTAATTTGAGCCAACTTTTCCTAGGTGGCAGAAGGCATTTTTTGTGGCCTAACAGGCCATACTCTTCAGTTTTTCTGAAGGGAAGCATTATAAGTCTAAAGAGCCATATTATGTTTGGGGTTGTGACTGTCAGAAGCACTTTTAATACTAGTGAAGGAAGATTGAATTGCCATTTCAGATACCACAAACCATGTTTTTTAAATCTTGTCAGCAACTTTTTTTTTTTTTGTTGTTGTTGTTGTTGTTGTTGGCCATGGGGCTTGAACACTGGGCCTGGGCACTGTACCTGAGCTTTTCAGCTCAAGATTAGTGCTCTACCACTTGAGCCACAGTGCAACTTCTGGTTTTCTGGTGGTTTATTGGTGATAAGAGTTTCACAGACTTTCCTGCCTGGGCTGGCTTTGAACTGTGATCCTCAGATCTCAGCCTCCTGAATAGCTAGGATTATAGGCGTGAGCCACCAGCACCTGGCTAACAACTCAGTTTTGATGAGAAAAGCTTTAAGCAGGTAGCTTAAGTTTGCAATGCTAGCTATTCAGGAGGCTAACATATGAGGATTGTGATCTGAAGCCAGATGAGGCAGAAAAATCCATAATACTCTGCAACTAAGCAGCAAAAAAGCCAGATTCGAAGACGGGGGGAGTAGTTCAGGTGGTAGCCATGAGTGAAAAAGGTGTGAGCAAGAATGCAGGACCCTGATAGTAGCACTGAAAAAAAAAAAATTCAAGTCAGTAAGCCAATTTTTTTTTGCTGTTATCAGGCTTGAACTCAGGGCCTGGGCATTGTCCCTGAGCTCTTTGCTCAAAGCTAGCACTCTACCACTTTGAGCCACAGTGCCACTTCTGGTCTTCACAGGGACTTTTCTGCCCAGGCTGGCTTCAAACCGTGATCCTCAGATCTGTCTTCTGAGTAGATAGGGTTATAGGTGTGAGCCACCAGCACCAATGGTAAGCCCATTCCAAAGTGCAGCTAGGTGTAAAGTTATTAGTAATAACTGATTTCCTATAGCAGTTACCTAACTAGAATGTGTTTCATGATTCTTGTCAAAAGCTTGTATTTCAAGTAATAAAACAATGAAATAATAAGGGTTTTTTAAAATTCATACAGAAAAACAGAAGAAAAATTTGCAAGATTAAACACAGTTATATATAGGCATCCTGGATAACTCATTTGTCTGATTAGTAAACAATTTTTATATTTAGCAGCCTGATTATAAAAACTGCTTTCTCGGTCTGGGAAGTTGGCTCAGTGGTAGAGCGCTCGCCTTGCATGCTTAAGGCCCTGGGTTCAATTCCTCAGCACCACATAAGCAGAAAAAAAAAAAAGCCAGAAGTGGCGCTGTGGCTCAAGTGGTAGCGTGCTAGGCTTGAGCTGAAGAGCTGAGGGACAGTACCCAGGCCAAGAGTTTAGGCCCCACGACCAGACCCTCCTCCCCCCCCCAAAAAAAACCCCTGCTTTCTCTAGATGAGAATTTTAGATTGTAGAACTGGAGAAAACCAACAGCAAATTTGTCTTTATTTTATACTCATTTATCTTTTTCTTTTTTGGGTATGCTGGTATGGTGGCATGAATTCAGGGCCTGGTACCTTCAACCAGTTTGCTTGCTCATGGCTGATGCCCTACTATTTGAACCATGTCTTCAGTGCAACATTTTGCTAGTTATTTTGAGATGGAGTCTCAAGATTTTTTGGGGGGGGGGCTAAGGGGAGATGAGTTGGCTTCTAATTAAAATCCTCTAGGCCTCAGCCTTCTGAGTACTTAGTATTTTAGGCATGAGCCTAAAAGCCTCCCGGCTTTCTCTTTTTTGTGAGTTTCTTAAGTGGTTTCTTTAGCTATAGTTCTTCAGCTTTTCCTTGATACTGTGCTATAAGCTTAAATAGATTATTTTACTAAATCTCCCAAATAACCTTCCCAGACAGGTACTCATCCTCCCTCACACGACAAAAAGAATGGCAGTCATAAAAGAGTTGGCCTCAGAGTTAGTTTTATACTGGGGGAATCCTGTTTGAGTCCAGAGTACTCATACCCAGATGTGCACATTCTGTTATCTGTACCCCAAGTGTTGGGGGAAAAAAATACCTACTGTTCCTGTGCACTCAGACCCAACCACTCTGAGTCAGTTACCATGGGAGGTTCTGAGTGGGGTGCAAGGACTGGGCCTAGCCAGTGTGGAAGTCCCCTACTGCATTCCTTCTGGGCATCTTCCAGGGTCACTTGGGCTTCTCTTGTAGCCTCCTGCCGTTTCTCCTCTGCAAGTCTGGCTTCAGCCATGGCTCTGTCGATGGCCACCTGCACATACAGCATCTTGGCTCTTTGCTTGCTCTCAGCCTCTGCTTCTGAGCTGCCCCTAGTGCTCTAACCCCTCATTACTCTTCAGAGTACTGCTTGCTAGCCATTAAAGTTTCTGGCGTTTGTCCAGACTTTCAGCTATCTACTGCAGACCCTGAGGGTGCTCTGGGTTGATTTCTAAGGCAACCAGAAGCAGTGTCATCACTATGCTGGGTGGAGACTACTGTGAGGTGGTGTGTGAAGACACAGCCTCTTGGCAGGAAATGGACTGCCTCCATGTGAGCTGGGTTCAGTGGCTGCAGCACAAAGTAGAGGCACAAGCATGCATCACAGTGTGGTGAGACAGCATTTTTAAGGGCGGTGAGGGCACCCTTTTCTTTTGGACTGGCAATGGGGCTTGAACTATGGGCCTGGGCACTCCCTTAGCTTTATTGCTCAAAGCTGGTACTCTACTACAAGAGCCACAACTCCACTTCTGGCTGTTTTGCTGGTTAATTAGAGATAAGAGTTTACAGACTTTCCTGCCTAGACTGGCTGCAAACCTTGATCCTCAGATCTCAGCCTCCTGAGTAGTTAGGATTATAAGCGTGAGCTCTTTTTCACTTCTTTGTGTTGTAGAAACCTTAGGTAGATCCTGCATAAAGGCACTGTGGCTCAAGTGGTAGAGCGCTCGCCTTGAGCTGAAGAGCTGAAGGATAGCGTCCAAGCCCAGAGTTCAAGCCTCACACGACTGACCACAAAAAAAAAAAAAAAAAAAGTATAATTCTGAGCATAAGCCTCCCTTTAAGCAAGTAATTAATGGGAGGCTTATGTTCAGAATTGCTATAAGGAAACTTACATAGGAAAATGATATGGACCTAAAAGTAGCTATTTAAGTATTATGTTGTAATTTTTTTTTTACTTTCCCCATATGAGAAAGTAGAAGGGGAAAAGAAAATAAGACAGGGAAATAAGTAATCTTTTGGTAGTAAATCACGTTGAAACAGAAAAAAGACTAGACTTCTCACAAGTGAAGAAGAGCTTGCATTACATTTTTCTGTAATAAATATAAAATGAGGACAATACTGCTAATGTTTTGTCACATTCTTATATTTTAATTCTTCATAAAAATCATGATACCTTAGTCAGAAGTATTCTTTACAAGATGTTGATAGTGGTGCCTGGATGCAAAGTATTGTTGGTAACTCTCATGTAAACAGCTCCAAGTGAACTTCACGGCATAATGGGAACAACTTCTGGCACTGGAATGGCTGGAATTATGGGTTTATTTCTGTGTTCTTTTGTTCAGAGGTTCCAGAAACTGGAACTGGATCCAGTGTTTCTGGGCCTATGGTAAAGCAGTAACAGATCCTAGCAGAAGGGCCTGGTGAAGCAGGGCTGCTTACTTCATGGCAGCGAGGAAGCAGAAGGAGCTGGAGCAAGCTATATCCCCCAAGTTTCCACCCACAATTCCTTCAGCTAGGCCCCAGCTCCTCCAGCCTCCACATGAGACTGTGGAGGACATTTCCTATTCAAATCCTAACAGGCCTGAAGCTATGTTTTCAAAGAACAGTAATTATTGCCTAAATTTTTAAAAATATAGGCCTAATCAGATTGCTTGCTATCTCAACAGTTTGTGTGTATGTGTGTCAATACTGAGGCAGCCTGGGACTGTCTCTTTTTTAAGATGAATGCTCTGCCACTTGTCATTGCTCTACTTCTGACTTTTTGGTGGTTAATTGGTGATAAAAAGTCTCATGGACTTTCTACCTGGGCTGGCTTTGTATTGAGATCCTTAAATTTCAGCCTCCCAGTAACTAGGATTACAGGCGTGAGCTATGAGCCTGGCCACATCCCTTTATTCTTTTCACATGCATGGGATCCACGATGGCCCCTCCCCCACTGGTAGTGCTGGAGCCCAAATTTATTTAGGACCTGCACAGTCGATCCCTTCCTCTTCACTTCTGATACTAATAATTCTTCATTTCTTTCTTAGCTTTAGATACTTATCAATTTTATTGCTCTTTTGAACCAGCTTTTGGTTTCATTCATCTTTTCTTATTTTCTGTATTGATTTCTGCTCAACTTCTGAGTTTTCTTGCTTTTAGATTTCATTTTTTTCTGATTTTTAAGGTGGAAGCTTATTTTTAGATTTGATTTATATACAATGTTTAATGTATGTAAGTCCCTTTGTGCATCCCACAAATTTTAACTTGTAGTGTTCTATTTTAAATTGTCTCTTGACATTTCTTTGACTAAATTGTTGAGCAACAATTGGAATTTCCAGCTACCTTTCTGGCATTCCATTGCAGTCATTATATGATTTCTATTACTTCAAAGTTAAGGGCCTTTGTATTGAACAGCCCATTTTGTGGTCTATTTTATTGAATGTTCTATGTGAACATGTGTTGTTGGATGAAGAATTGTATAGATGTTAATCAGATTTAGTTATCAGTTGTGGTGTTCAATTCAACCATACCCTTACTGATTTTCTTCCAGCTGGATCTGTCAATTACTGATATAGAAGTGTTAAAGACTCCAATCATAATAGTAGATTAAATTGCTTTTATAACAGTATACATGGATATATTCACTAGTCTGTTAGGCGCATACCTGGGTATTAAGGATTATGTCTCCTTGGAGAACTGACCTTTTTATCATTAATTTGAAATAACTACAAGTTTTTCTTTATTAGTGTCAGCTTAGTTTATCCTCCTTTGACTTTTTATCTATCTC
The DNA here is from genome assembly GCF_024711535.1 of Dipodomys merriami. Classification (NCBI taxonomy): domain Eukaryota; kingdom Metazoa; phylum Chordata; class Mammalia; order Rodentia; family Heteromyidae; genus Dipodomys; species Dipodomys merriami. The sequence continues at coordinate 12,227,786 of NW_027205048.1, read as the reverse complement.
TTTTTATAAAGTGGATTCCTTGGAAACATCTAATTCAGTCTTGTTTTTAAAATCCACACTGACAATCTCTGTCTTTTTAATTGGTATACCAAGACCATGGATGTTTAATGTGATTTATTAAATTTTGTTTTGGACAGGAAAGAAGCAGGGAGAAATATAGACTGAAAGAAGACCACCACCAGACGTGTAGGAGATAGGCAAAAATTAGCTCTGTGTAGCAGCAATGTTTACCCTCTTTGTTAGGAGAATTCAGTTTGAATCATTATTGGTATTATTGGTATTTTTAATTCTTTTTTTTTTTTTTTTTTTGTGATAGGGTCCTACTAGCCAGCCCAGGCTGGCCTTGAACAATAGTTCTACCTTACTTAGCCTCCTAATTGCTGGATGATAGATGTCTATCACCACACCTAGATTTGGTAGTTTTTTTTGTTGTTGGTAGTAATGGGGCTTGACCTGAGGGTCTTATGTTCTCCCATGGCTTTGAGTGGTCAAGTCTGGCATTGATATCCTTCAAATCAGCTTTTTAAAAATTTACTTGATTGGGGCTGGGAATGTGGCTTAGTGGTAGAATGCTTGCCTTGCATGCATGAAGCCCTGGGTTTGATTCCTCAGTACGACATACACTGTGGCTCAAGGGGTAGAGTGCTAACCTTGGGCAAAAGAAACTCAGGGACAGTCCCCAGGCTCTGATTTCAAGCCCCAGGACTTGCACAAAAAATTTTACTTTATTGTTATTATAAAGGTAATGTACAGAGAGATTACAGTTACATAAATTAGGTAATTCATACATTTCCTTTTTATACAGTGTCCTCCCTTCCCTTACTCTCTCCCAAGTTGCATAGTTCACTTTAACAGTGTTCTGTACCACTGCTGCACTTGTTCACCTTTTCCCCTTGAGTACTGTGCCTCCCACTCCAAAAGAAAATGAATAAACCATACAGAAAGAAAAGAGGTAAAAGTCACAGATTTGTCTGCCTCAATTGGCTTGATCTTCAAATTTCAGCCTCCTGTGTAGCTAGGATTATCAGCATAAGCCACCAGTGCCTGGCTATATTTGGTAGTTTTCTACAAAGTATTCTTGTTCTATCTTTTAACTATTTTCTGCCTTCTTTCGTTTTAATATGATTCCATTTTTCCTTCTCTAACATACTACATATCCCTCTCATTTTGCTTTGTACAAATGGTTGAGTTTGCTGCATACATTATAATTAGTCTAAGTTCTCTTTTAAGTAATACTACACCAATTTAAGGATAGTGCAAGTACCTGTTACCAAAATATTATTAGTTCCTATCGCCTAGCTCTTGTAATACTTCTGCAGATTGTTTCTGTAAGCTATGATTACTGAATACAAGTTGCTATTACTATTTTGAGTCAATCATTTACATTAGATCAAACTTTTTTTTTTATGTGTTGGTACTTGCATTTCAACTCTCTGTTACTCAGCTTTTTTCCCTGGATTATTGCTCTATCACTTGAACTATGCTTCCAGTCCCCTCCTCCTGCTTTTAAAAAATTGTCCAGGTTAATTGGAGATAAAGAGTCTCTGCATGGGCTGGCTTTGAACCTTGATCTTCCAAACTCAGCCCCTTGAAGTCAGTAGGACTATAGGCTTGAGCCACAGGTACCTTTCTTTCTATAGTGAATGTGACTTACGTTATTTTCCTTCTTTCTGAAGAGTTTCTTTAGCATTTTATACAAATCAGATCTACTGGAAACAAACGCTCTCCATGTTTCTGTCTTAGTCTTTAACTTCTCTTTCATTTTTGAAGTATACTTTCTCTGGAATCAGAATTTTAGGGTTTTCTTTCTTTCATTTAACAATTTAAATAGTTCTTCCATTTTCCTTGAGAGAAGACGTAATTTTTACTCTACAGCGTAATATTTTCTCTGATTTCTTGCAGTTTGAATATAATATTCATCCATATATTGGAGGGAGGGGCCTTTATGCTATTTGGTATTCTGTGCTTCTATAGTTAAAAGTTCAAATAAAGCTGGGCGCCGGCGGCTCATGCCTGTAATCCTAGCTACTCAGGAGGCTGAGATCTGAGGATCACGGTTCAAAGCCAGCCCAGGCAGGAAAGTCTGTGAGACTCTTATCTCCAATAACCACTCGAAAACCAGAAGTGGTGCTGTGACTCAAGCGGTAGAGCACTTGCCTTGAGCTGAAGAGCTGAGGGACAGTGCCCAAGCCTAGAGTTCAAGCCCTAAGACCGACCAAAAAAAAAAAAAAAAAAAGTTCAAATAAAGTGAATTTGAATTTCCAGTGACACTAACTACATTTTAGGTGCTCAATAGCCACATATGTCTAATATTTACCAAACTGATAATTCATGTCTTCACAGTAGAAGAGGGTCCAATCTAGTTTTAGTTAGCATTTAATATGATTCCACTTTTCCTCCTCCTTGAACATACTAAATATCCCTTTTATTTTGCTTTTTACAAATGGTTGAGTTTGCAGCATACATTACAATTAGTCCAAGTTCTCTTTCAGATAACATTATGCCAATTTAAGGATGGTGCATGTACCTGTTACCAAATTATTATTAGTTCCCACCTATCTTTTATAATACTGATGCCCATGTGACTGTGTCACACAAGCACCTAAGACCTCTGGTGTTTGTTCATATCGCTCCCCTTTTCATAGAGTGCTCTCCTTTTCTGCCTTCAGATTATCTTTCTCTCTGACTCTTACTTTTTTTTCTGACTTACCTTAGGTCCCATCCGCTTTATACAACTTCTATGGAGGGAAAGGAGAATGTGTTTCGCCTCATTTTCTTTATTGAAGACTCATGAGTTGCTATCACTAGGCAAAGATCCTTTCCATCCCCAGGGTCTAGTCCTGCTTCACATCAACAACGAAAAGTTAGTGAGACTGAGCTGAGTCTTGTAACCATTTCATTCTGCCAAGTAAAAAAAGGCAACTGTCTAATACTAGCATCCCATACACGGAAGGACATTCTAAGAGTGAATCCTTCACCCAAAGGAAGCAACAAATCGAAGCCTTACTTGCATTCCCCCAACCCCCTGCCCACCTTCATTTGGGCTTAAATGATGAAAGCTATCTTTGACTTTTAGTAAAGACATCCAGAAACCACTGCCTCATAGACCTAAACCTCATATTATTGATCTCTTTCCTTCTTCTTCTTTTGTTTTTATTCCTGCATGTCCTTGTATTATGTCTCTTACTGTCTGTGTGATCTTGGCCAAGTTGTTCAGCCTCTCTTATTTATGTTTCCTGTCTTGTGAAATTACTGTAAGCATTAAGTGAATTAATTCACATGCCTAGGACTTTAGACAACCTCATTAATACTGCTCAAGGTTGGCATGCTCCCTAGTGTCCAGGCTGAGGTTGGATTTGGGATAAAGCTAAGGTTTCAAAGGAACAGAAGTACAGTAGTCTTCCCTTATGTGAGGGGGGATGTATTTGAAGACCCTCAGTAGATGCCTAAACTGCATGTACGAACCCTATATAACTTTTTCCTATACATGCGTGCATACATGCATATGATCAAGCTTATAAATGAGGCACAACAAGAGACTAAAAACAACAAATAGGACAATTATAATAATATACTGTAGGAGTATGCAAATGCAGTCTCAAATATATATTAACAATTGTATATCTTATATTACATACTTTATAAATGTTTTTTGACATAGGATCTTGTTATGTAGCTCAGACTGGCCTCAAACTTAAAATCCTTCTGCCTTGGATTCTCAAGTGCTAGTGTTATATGTGGGTGTTACTGCACTCTTTCAGTTAAGACAAGCCCATTATGGCTTCTCTTTGGCCTATCTGAATGCTAGCATCACTATTCTTGCACTTTAGTCTTACTACTAAATAAACAAGACAAACACTGTGATAGCTTGAAAGTCATCTCACACTGGAGACAACTACTAAGTGACTAAGTGGCATATACAGCACTGACCTGCTGGACACAGATGGCTCATGTGTCAGGCACATTTCACCAGGCTACCCAAAACAGTGCACAATGTAAAACTTCTGATTGTTTTCAAATTTTTTGTTCATTGGTTTTGCACCAGGGTTGACCATGGATAGACAACTGAAATTAAGAAAAGCAAAGCTATGGATTAGGGGAGAATCACTGTATAAGAAAAAACACAATCATCTTACCTTCCGTCTACAGCATGACATTCTGCAATCTTTTTGTTTCATCCCCAAAATGAAACACGTTCTTGCTTTCATTCAAAATAGTTGGGAAAGGACTGAGAATAGTCAAACCTGCAATAAAGAACAAAGAAAGCTTTCATAAGAGCAGTCACTGACATGTAGCATGGAGTCTTTAAGGAGTCAGAGGACACAGAAACCTGGAGTGGACCTTGTGCAGCATATAGCCATCTTTAGGTTCCTAATGACAGCGGGTTCAACACTGCAGGCCTTGGCCTTAAGATACTAGCTCCCAAGTTTACTTTTAGCTAGGTGTAGTGGTATACATGCATAATCACAGAACCATTCCTGCAGTCAGGAGGCTGAAGGATGGTGATAGGCCAGGTTTGGTGGTTCCTGCCTATAATCTGAGCTTCTAGGAGGATCACAGTTGGCCAGTCCAGGCAGTGAAAGATACTATCTGAAAAGCAAATAACACCTTCCCCTCCACAACCTAAAAAAGTAAAAGCACTGGGGGAACTTCCTAGTAATGAGAGGCCCTGAGGCAGGGGGGACCAGTTTTATTATTGACTGGGAAAATTATGATGCCAGACAGGCTTAAACTATCTGTGCACACAGGAAAGATCAAAGAATAACTACCTTGTTGGGAATTCCCCACTCATTTTATACCTTTCCCTGGACTGTTTTTTGGTAGTGCTGAGATTTGAACTCAGGGCTTGACATTAAGCAGATATTCTGCCACTTGAACTATGTTCTCCACCTTTACCCCAGTCTTTGAAGCCCTACAACCTTGTTAAAAAGTTGTTGTACCACTCTAGACATCAATCTGGAGGTTCCTCACAAAACTGAACATAGACCTTACCTATAATACAGCCATACTACTCCTAGGCATTTACCTGAACATCATGAGCCAGGATATGATAAGAACACCTGCATATCCATGTTCATTGCTGCACTATTCACAAGAGTTAAGATATGAAAACTGCCCAGATGACCCACAATAGATGAGTAGATCCAAAAAAATGTTATGCCTATATAAAATGGAATTTTACAGTCATTAGAAAGAGTGTCTTGTGGAGATGGGAGGGAAGGGATGATAGGGGGAAAACGAGGAGGCAACAATGCTTGATAAGAAATGTACTCATTACCTTGCTCATGTGATTGTAACCCTCTGTACAGTATTTTCACAATAAAAAGCTTATTTTTTTTAAAGAATAAAATGGGTGGAACTAGAGCAAATCATAAAGAGGTTAAGTCAAGCTCAGAGAGACAAATTGTGTGTGTTCCCTCTGATATGGGGAAATCAGATCTAAGATGAACTCTGGGATATGATAAATTATACAGGATTCTGGATATGCACACACAGTAAGACCAAAAGAGGATACTCTTTGGAGGGAATCAAAAAGGTGCAATGCCTGCCTCTTCATATTTATATAAAATACACATTCTGAAACCAGCCCCTCCCCCCCTTTTTAGTTTTCTATTTTCTTTACCTAATGTACTGTGTATTCATGTGTATATCTCTGGGAGGGTGTGTGTGTTGGGGGAAGGGCACAGAACTTGAGGAAAAAGGGTGAAAAAAGTTACAGCAGTGGAGCTCACTGGACACTAATGAAAGTGAACTATACAACTCATGGGTGGAGATGGGAAGGAAGGACTGGGAGGAATGAGCGAACAGATTACATGGTACTAAAGGAAACGTATTCATGATCTGATTCATGTAAATGTAACCCCACTGTGTATCACTTCTATAACAACTTAAAAAAAAAAGAAAAACCAAGTATATTGCACAAATGCATATAAGTTCATGACATCATGGTTATTTGTTTTGGAGTCATTGTTAAGGAAAACATTAGACAAAATAGATATGCGATTGGTACAATCCAAACCACCTCTTGTAAAATAATTACAAGTAGTGTGAGGGAGGTAGGGAGGCAAGCCTAAATATTCTTCTGGTATAGCAAACGCATAGATAAGTAAGTCATCTAAAAGCAGTATTTTTTTTAATTTAAGAAATGCATTTAAAAGATTGAAAAAAAAAAGTGGTTGCAGCTGGGTGCTGGTGGCTTACACCTGTATTCCTAGCTACTCAGCAGGCTGAGATCTGAGGCTCACAGTTCAAAACCCAGCCTAGGCAGGAAAGTCCATGAAACTCTCATCTCCAGTGAAATACTCAGGAAAATACAGAAGTGGCACTGTGGCTCAAGTGGTAGGGCATTAGCCTTAAGTAAAAGAAGCTCAGAGACAGAGCCCAGACTGAGTTCAAGCTCCAGGACCAGCAAGATTAAAAAAAAAAAAAAAAGTGTTTGTGAGCTGTGCTCTTTGCTCAGGCCTGTAAACCTGGATCTGAGGATTACTGCTCCAAGCCAGAAGCCAGCTAGAGCAGAAAAGCTTGTGAGATTCAATTAGCCAGCAAACGACAAAATAAAAACAAAAACCAGACGTGGAGGTGTCAACTGGTAAGAGTACCAACCTTGGGAGAAAAAGTCAAGCAAGAGCTTGAGGTGTTGGGTTCAAGCCCCAGGACTGGCACACTCACACGTGCGCGCACACACACCAACAAGAAAAAAAGTTTTTTTCTTTTATTTTGCTGTTTTTGTTTTGAGTTGCTCATTCAGAAACCTTTAGAAGGATAGGAGGCACAGAAAAGGAGGGACAAGGGGTGAAACAATGCAGCCAAGTGGTGCTCACTGTACACTATGTTACATACAACTTGTGGGTGGGGGAGGGAAGGGAAAAACTCAGGAGAGCGCGAGGGAAGGGGTGACACTCCTTGCCTGACTTCCGTGACACTAACCCTGTGTACCTTTATAATATCTTTTCAAAGTCGTTGCACACTGGAGACTTCTGTTGAACTCAGCCATATATGCATATATATATATACACACACACACACATATAGCAAAAAATATCCTTACGAGCCCAATGTAACATGGTACGTTACGGACATGTTACAGTCTTCGCGTGTCTCTGTATACAGTCACAGGGCTCAGAGGGGCTGGGAGGCGGCAGGGGTTTCCTTTCAAAGCGTTGTGTTGAGTTCTAGAACTTGGACCATTAACAGAAATCGGTGTTGGCTCCCCGGCCCCAGGGCCTTTGCCCCGGGGCGCCCGGGCCGGCTGGTGAGTCGGAAGCAGCAGCTCAGGCGTTAAAGGTTAACTTGAGACCTGCGGGAACTGTCGGGGCAGATCAGCACCCCGGGCCTCGGTTTCCTCGTCTGTGAATCGGGCGGGTAACCGGCAGCGAGGAGGGGGGGTGTCCGGAGGCACGACTAGCGCCCACGCCGGCGCCGGGCCGGGCCGAGCCGGGGCGCCGGGGCGCCCGGCCGCCCTCCCGCCGCGGGCCCCGCGCTCCGCCGCCGCTCCGCCGGGGTCAGCCCCGGGCGTCGAGAGGCGGGGCCCGCTGCGAGGCCCGCGCGGCGGCCATGGCTTCGGTGGTGGAGTACAAGGGCCTGAAGGCCGGCTACCACTGCGGCTACTGCGACTCCACAGAGGGCAAGGCGTCGTGCGGTGAGTGTCCCGGCGTCGAGGCGGCCGCGGCGCCCACCCTCGGCCCTCGCGGGCGCCCGCTGCGCTCCGGCCAGCCTCTGGCCGGGGGGACAGCGGCTCCGCTACCCGCCTGCAGCTTCCCTTCCCCACTCGTGTCTTCCCAGCCCGCTGCCCTGCCCGCTCCGTCTCGCCGCCTCACCCTCACTGACGATGGCGGCCTCTCCCAGAGAAGCAACGGAAATAGCAGAAAGCTGCCCTTAGTCAAGATGGCGCGGACGGCGTCAGCTCCCCGGGGCGCCAGGCCAGGTTGGGCCTGCGGGCTCCCGTGTGGCTTCGCGCGAGCCTCGGGAACGCCTGGGCGCGCTGCATTGTGGGGCGGCGGCTGCAGCGGCGGCGGCGTTGGAGGCGGCGGCGTCGGGCCAGACGGTGGAGCGCTGGCGCGGCCGCGGCCATGGCTTCGTGGAACGCGCTGTCGCCCAGCATCGTAGAGTATTTCGAGGGCGAGGACTTCTACCGCTGCGGCTATTGCAAGAACGAGTCGGGCAGTCGCTCCCATGGTGAGCGAGCCGGGCTGGCGGGCGAGGGAAGCCGGGCGCCGCGGCTCCCCGGCCGGCCCGTGCCCCGCGGGGCGCCCCTGAGGGGCCGGGCTGTCAGGGTCGTGGGGAGGCGGAGGGGACCCGCGGGACTCCGCGAGGAGGCGCCTCGGAGGGGGTCCTCACGGGGATGACGCGCGTCGGCGGGCTCCGTGAGCGAGTTTTGGGGAGCCCCGGGGGGGGACGCGCGCCTCACGGGGGTGCGGGGCCGTCGAGCGTCCGGTGCCGCTCGCGCAGGGAGGCGTGCGCGTGCCCCCACGCCCTGCTGGACCGGACGGGCACCCGCTGACCCCGGGTCGCGGGCCGCAGCCCCAGCCCGGGGAAGCCCCGGTGGCCCCGATTGGCTGTGTGGGGTTGCCTTAGCCTGTCCTGTCCGCCCCGGCCGCCGCGGCAGCCCGCCGGTGGGCGGTGCGCTGCTTCCTCCCGTCCCGGCCGGCCTGTCGCTTGTAAACAAAACGTCCTGCTAACGTCCCCTCGTCTTTCCCCGGCGGAGCTGGGAGGCCGCGTCTGTTCCTTTAACTTGGCCGGTGTGGCACTGTGGGAAACGGGGTGACCCTGGCAACAGAGGGATAGTGCGGCGTGCGTTTATTATTATTATTTTTTGATGGAAGGATTATGAGCGGAAGGTGGTTTTTGTCGCCTGCGGTGTGTCCTTTTTTATTAGGTGCCGCTGTGGGCCTCGGCCCTAGGCCGTCGTCCGCAGTGCAGATCTGGCGGGAGGTGGTGGGTCGCGAGGATAGCAGCCCCGGGCTGTTTCAGGAGCTTGAGCTCTGGGGATCCCGGGTGGGAGCCAGCGAGGTAATTCTTATCTCCGGTCGATCGGCAAGAGGCCGGAAGTGGTTGTGATGCCAAAAGTGTTGTATCACCACCCTCTAGGGTAAAAGAGTAAGGTGAGCTGGAGGCCCAGAGTTAAAGTACCCCTGCTGGGAAAATAGGGACTGTCAATTACGATTACAGTTTCACAATCAGAAAAGTGGCTTCCAGGGTAGGTTTAAACGGTAACAGGATGCAAATGACGTTACTGTACAGGGAGAGACCCTGGAGAAGCACCGTCAACTAGTGATTGGCCTAGAGTGACAGAAGTTTTCTTGTGACCCTAGTATCTATATGATTAATGTTGTATTAAAACATGTCTGAAATAGTTTAGTAGGGCCTGAGTTCTCATTCTCTCTCCCTTTTCCTTTTTCCTGCCAGTCTTGGGGCTTGAACTCAGGGCCTGGTCGCTGTCTCTGAGCTTTAGTTGTCAAGGCCTGGGCTGTGTCACTTGAGCCATAGCTCCATCTCAGGCTTCTTGGGGGGTGAGGTGGGGTAGGTTTATTGGCAATAAGAGTTTCCTGCTTGGACTGGCTTTGAACCACTTTCATCTCAGCCTCCTGAGTAGCTAGGATTACATGTGTGAAGCAGTTATTATTTTTTCCAATAGTTTTAGTAAGAGAAAATTGGTTAACCTAAATGTCCTGTTTCAAGTTTTGAAGATACCTGCATTCAATCTTTTCATCTACAGAAAATATAAATTTCTGTCATTTCAATTTCAATTTTAATCTTTTATCATAGGGTGTCAATCTGTTGGGTAGGTGAGTATTCCTTTTCCCATCTTACAGAGAATGGAATGGGATTGAGGCTCATCGAATTACTTGTGGGTGTCAGTGTCTGCCTGCTGTGTACTGGGCATTTATTTCTGTCCCACAATAGGATTCGCAGTTACTTTCAGTGTTTTCACTTTGGAGTATTTCTATGTATTTGTATATTTGTCCTGTTCTAATGTTCAAGACTGCTGTGTATATAAGCATATAGAGTTTTGGAACAAATGTGCACTAAAAAAAAGTGGCTTTCTAATTTTGAAGAGACTAGTGTATTAACTCTTGGGGGATGTTATTAAAGTTGCACAGTATGACACAGTTTGATTCTAGGAAGGATCCAGATTTATGAAACCAGAAAGGCTATTGACTAATCCTTAATTGTAATCACTTTGGTGTACTTGGTTTTAAGATAAATCTTTTATTTATGTTGTATATTATGTCAAACTAACAAATATGAATATATACAAATTTTCATTTCTCCAATGTGAGTGCTGTAGAATTTTAGCCTATTTAAAATAACATTGTGAACTATAAAAAAGTAAGTGTTGTAATTAACATAGCATTTATTTATTTAGGCATGTGGGCACATTCTATGACAGTACGGGATTATCAAGATCTTATAGATCGAGGATGGAGAAGGTAAGGCTCTTCATAGCAAATATACTTTCTGCTATTCCTCAGGTTGTTCTTATCATTGAAAAGTAGGGTTTGCCTTTAAAATATTCTCATTAAAATTTGTTCTTTAACATTAACTCTTGTTTAAATAGTTACGCAAAGGGGTTTTATTTCAACATGTCAGTTTATGTGTACAGTTCATCATGATCATTGTCACCCTTTCCATCATTCTCTGTAAAATATTTTCTTGTGTTGGGAAGAAGTTAAGAAAATGCTCATTTTGGGCTGGAAAGGTGGCTCAGTGGTAGAGTGCTTGTCTTGCATGAATGAGGCCCTGTGTTCGATTCCTTGCACCACATACATAGAAAAAGCTGTAAGTGGCCACTGTGGCTCTAGTGGTAGAGCACTTGCTTTGAGCTGAAAAGCTGAGGGACAGCTCCCATGCCCAGAGTTCAAGCTCCACGACTGACAAAAAAGAAAGAAAATGCTCATTGTTTCCATGTGTTAGCATAATCCTGCAATCCTAACACTTGAGAGGATGAGTCAGGAGGATTGAAAGTTTGAGGCCAGCCTGGGCTATGTAGGTTTTTTTTTTTAAATCTCAAACCATTCGAAAGAGAAAAGAACAACCATAGAAAACAGTTAGAGAAAATATTTATTCTGTTGCATGATGATTTTGTTCTTGGGAAATTTTATCAGGAAAAATTTAAAACACACAGAAGGAGAGTACATTGTAAGTAACCTTGTGTTCTATCATTAATCTTCCAGTATCTAAAATTCTGCCAGTCTTACTTCATTTAGTCTCTGTACATTCCCTCATTCCCAGAGTACTTTACAGAAAATTTTATATGTATTTGATTTTCATCTTTTTTGACTAATCTGTATTTCCTTATTATTTCAGATAGCTATTGATAAACCTGTAATAAGTCTGTATCTCTTAGAGAGAAATCAATCTATTTTTGCTTTTTTGTTATTTTTGTTTCATTGTGGTGTTGGCAGTGGAGCCTAGATGTCTTTTCATAGCTGACTCTAACTCTAACTAGCATGTTTATGAAGTAGTCAAGTGCTCAACATGTATAGCTTTAGACATGTCCGCAGTACCTTGTTATATCTTACAATATTAATAAACTTCTTCAATGTTACCTGTTTACTACATTTTTATTCGGTTTTCTTTGTTTCAAATTTTAATAGTTTGTTGATTTTATGTGGAGGACTTTTTGCCTTATGTAAATACTAGCAACATAAAATACTCAGAGCCAATATTCCCTAAAATACATGGGATTGTAGCTAGCAATTAAAATGTTATAGTGTTCTTTAAACTTAATAGTGAGACTCAAAAGGTAAATAGATGTAAGTCAGATATGGAAGTGCTTTGTATTCAGGGATTTTGTATCCCCCTTTTTTTTTTTTTTTTTAAACCACTTGAGCCACAGCGCCACTTCCGGCTTTTTTTTCTTTTTGCTTATGTAGTGCTGAGGAATCGAACCCAGGGCCTCATGCATGTAAGGCAAGCGTTCTATCACTGAGCCACTTTCCCAGCCCCTGTATCCCTTTTCTTAAAATTAAGGAGCAGCTACTGAAGGATTTTATAAAAGTGAGAAGCATGGAAAAGGATATTTTTAGATGACAGACTGGCTGGTGACCATGGAGGCATATCAGGACATGAAAGGCTGGGGAGTACTGGCTTAGTGGCAGTAATTAAAGATGCAGTTCACATATAGAAATCCCATGAGAGGAAATAGAGGGTAATCGGAGGAAATAGTCTAAAATAACTGTCAGGTTTCTGGCCTGAAAACTGAATGTATACCATTAGCCGGGATCTGGAGTACCTAGAAAGAATCATGCTAGTTTTTTTAAATTTAATATTTTTATTGTCAAGGTGAGGAGAAAGGGGGGTTACAGTCAGGTAATGAGTACAGTTTTTTTCAGTCCTGGGGCTTGAACTCTGGGCCTAGGTGCTGTCCTTTAGCTCTTCAGCTCAAGGTCAGTGCTCTACCACTTGAGCCACAGCGCTCCTTACAGTTTTCTGGTGGTTAATTGGAAATAGGAATCTCACAGACTTTCCTGCCCAGGCTGGCTTTGACTGGTGATCCTCAGATCTCAGCTTCCTGACTAGTAGCTAGGATTATATGTGTGAGCCACCAGCGACAGGCTTTTTTTTGGTGGGGGGGGGGGGGCTTGAACTCTGGGCCTGGACGCTGTCCCTGAGCTCTTCAGCTCAAGGCTACTGCTCTATCACTTGAGCCACGGCGCCACTCCCGATTTTCTGAGCAGTTTATTGGAGATAAGTGTGAGCCACTGGTGCCTGGCTTACATTTCTTTTTAAACATTGTTACCCTCTCCCTCATTTTCTCCTGTTTACTTGTAGCCTCCTACTCTCCTGCCCCTAAGTTGTTATAGTTCTTTTCCAACGTAGTCTAGTGGGTATCAACGGTTGCATTAGTTCATCCTTCGTCTTGCTGTTTCTGTGATTCCCTTTCCTTTCATGGATCAGATAAACTTATATACAAGACAAAGGATACAGAAAACTAAAACAGAAAAAAAAACCAAACTGCAAATAGGGCATAATAAGAACCTCTTGTTTCCAATTCCTGGAGTTCATGTTGATACACTTTTATTATAGATGGTCCTATGCACTTAGCTATTGTTCCCCATTAAGAATATCATAGACGTATTCTAGTTATTACAAATGGGGGGAACAATGCAAAAATGATGGTTAGAAGCCAGGAAGTGGGTGACAGTCCCTTAACCGTATGCATGTTATCAGGCCCAAGGGCCGCTTCCATCCTTGTCAAGGGGAGTACTAACCTCTCCTTTCATACAACACTCATGGTACTTTTGTGGTACTTTGTACTGGCACACGTGAGCTTCCAGTGTGGCTGTCACTCCAGCAGCATTCATCAGTCTTCCAGTGGCATGGGCAGTTTTCTACTGTTTGGTGTGTTGTTGGCAGGTGAGATGTTAACAGAGCTCTGACTTAGCCTACCTTTCTCAAGGTTTCAGGAAGAAAAGGCTTTGTCTGGTCTTTGGTATACTTGTTTGCAAGGTTATTTAGGTTATAAGGAGCATTTAAATCTAAATATGTATTATACTGTTGGTTCGATTTTTGCCCTTAATTTAGTGCTTCTCTATGAGAATCTGTTTAGGTACAGATAGAGTATGTAAAATATTAACAAGTTATTTTTGTAATTTTAGAAGTGGGAAGTATGTGTATAAACCTGTCATGAATCAAACATGCTGTCCTCAGTACACAATAAGGTAAGGTTCCTAATTAATACAAAGGAAATCTGTACTGTGAAGATGTTGTATGATTTTAAGATGAAAATTCTGCTTTGAAAATGTTGTTAGTAGCTCCTAATAATTTTCAATTGGTCTTGATACAAATATGATATGAAAAGTACCTTTTTGTTCTATTTGGCTGTCTAGTCAGTGAATGCTGGGAAATGCTTATAGTACTTAGCAAAGGACCTTTCCACATTTTAATGTATTGCTTGTAGTGCTTATAATCTACAACAGGATCCTATAGTGGTGGGAGTTTTTAAACCTAATCTGTCACATATTCGGTTGTGGGGCTTGAACTCTGGGCTTGGGTACTGTCCCTGCAATCTTCAGCTCAAGGCAAGTGCTCTACCGCTTGAGCCACAGCGCCACTTCCTGTTTTCTAGTGGTTTATTGGAGATAAGAGTCTCATGGACTTTCCTGCTGGGCTTTGAACCGATCCTCAGATCTCAGCCTCCTGAGTAGCTAGGATTACAGGCGTGAGCCACTGGCGCCCAGCTATTAATGTAAGACTTAAGTTAAAACAGTCTATTTGTTTGACTTGGATAATCTTGGGGGTTGTCTTTGTATTCATTCATTCCACCTTAAAAGAGAAGAATTTTCTCTCCCTCCATTTAAGGTTCTCCCTCCCTGGAGCAAATGTGAAAAATAAAGCTGGGCGCTAGTGGCTCATGCCTGTAATCCTAGCTACTCTGGAGACTGAGATCTGAGGATTGCTGTCCAAAGCCAGCCTGGGCAGAAAAGTCTGTGTGAGATTCCTTATCTCCAATTAACCACTCAAAAACTGGGAGTGGTGCTATGGCTCAAGTGGTAGAATGCTTTATTTTAGCCTTGAGCACAAAGAAGCTCAGGTATAGCACTCAGGCCCTGAATTCAAGCCCTACAACCAACAAAAAAAAAAGAAAAGAAAAATAAACAACATTTTGAGTGTATTCATTTTCATTTTCAGTGTATATAAACTAGATAAATCAGTTGCCTTAAAAAATGTTACTATTGGGTGGGGGGTTGGGGGAGAGGATGGGAAGGGGAAACAAAGGAGGAGGCTACAATGCTTGATAAAAAATGTATTCATTATCTTGCCCATGTAACCCCTCTGTACAGTATTTTTACAATAAAAAAATGTTACTATTAAAGTGTTGTACAGAGGGTTACCATTTCATAAGTCAGGTAATGAGTACATTTCTTTTTATGGACAATATCATCCCTTCTTTAGCTTTCCTCCAGTTTCCTCCTTCCATCCATGGCCATAAGTTACATAGATCATTTTTCACATAGTGTATACTGAATAGCATGACTGCATTTGTTTACCTTCTCCCTCCCTTTCTATACACTTTCACTATTCCCCTAAAAAAGTCCCCCCTCCCCCACCCCCCACCCCCACAAAAAAAAAACCCAAAGCAAAAACATCACCACCACCACTATAATCACC
This sequence comes from Dipodomys merriami, assembly GCF_024711535.1. NCBI lineage: Eukaryota > Metazoa > Chordata > Mammalia > Rodentia > Heteromyidae > Dipodomys > Dipodomys merriami. Next base: position 12,212,672 of record NW_027205048.1, on the reverse strand, counting down.
TATAACAAAAAAACTCACTTCCATTTTCTAGAACACATTTTGATAGTTTTTTCTTTTTCTTTTTTCTTTCTTTTTTCCCTCTTTTTTCTTTTTCTTTCTTTTTTTTTTTTTTTTTTTTTTTTTTGCCAATTCTAGAGCTTGAACTCAGGGCCTAGGTGCTGTCCCTGAGCTTTTGCTTAAGGCTAGCATTCTACCACTTAAGCCACAGCACCACTTCTATCTTTTTCTGAGTAGTTTATTGGAGATGAGTCTTAGGGACTTTTCTGCTCATGATAGCTTTGACCTGTGATCCTCAGATCTCAGTCTCCTGAGTAGCTAGGATTACAGGTGTGAGCTACCAGCACCAGTCTGATACATATTATTTTAAATGTTCATTTTAACATTTCATAGTTAGACCTTTAGGTTCTTCCCCTAAGAGTATCCTTCTTTAGTCTGGTATGGTATCACATTCAGTTATATTTTAGATCTAGCCTCCACATATGCAGTTAGCTTACTTAACATGACTAGTCCATCTTATTTTCTTGAAAATGACATTATTATTCTTTCTCATGGATGAATAAAATTCCATTGTTTATATGTATCATATATTTTGACCCTCTCACTTATTGAAGGGCATCTGGGCTGTTTCCATAACTTGGCTATCATAGAATAGTGTAGCAGTGAATATGGATGTACAAATATCCCTCGTGTGTGTGTGCGTGTGTGTGTGCGTGCGTGCGTGTGTGCGTGCGTGCCTGTGTCTTTTGCTTTCTCCCTCAACTGTAGGCTTATTGAGAGTTTGAGTCAGAGTAGAGACTACATTAAAAATCCCAAGTATGAGATTGCCTCCATGTGCTAGATTCTACCCAGAACTGATCTTTTTCAAAGCTTTAATTCACTTAAAAAATTATTGTTATGCTTTTCTAGGTGCCATCCTTTGAAGTTCCAGCCATCAAAATCTCACAAGAAAGTTTTGAAAAAAATGTTGAAGTTTCTGGTGAAAGGGGAGGTTTCCAAAGGAAATTGTGAGGGTAAGATGAGACCACTTCTAAAATCTGTTTACTTTAACTTCTCTTTCCAAGGGTATCACTTTTATACCACTTAACGTAGACAAAGGGGTTACCGCCATCCTGTACTTGGTGCTGCGGTACTACTAGCACTGCCATTGCTTTCTCCAGGCACCCAAGTTGGGTACAGAGAATACCTGCCAAGACATTCTGTGTGCCTTGGATGGTATTTGGGGTTTCTTGCATGGTGTTGAAATTTTTGTTTTCCAAATAGCTTAATAACTCATCTCACTTGCTTCTAGCTATGTCCCCATGAGCTAAATAGAAAGTCCTCTCATCTCTGGAGAAAGCAATGCTTAGGTGCAAGGTCTACAGGATTGAACAAGCCCCATGAATGCTATCGGTATTAGGGTTTCTGTGTATGCATGTGCATTATTTCAGTACATTATATTGTCTGAACCTGTGTTTCTCAGTTACCTGATAAACTTGAATTATGAATTATAGTAGCATTTAATTAACTTTTGTTTCTAGATATTTTGCTTTTCCAGATTAGTATTTGTGTTTTTTTTTTTTTAAAGTTTTTCTATAACTAGTACCTTAAATATGAGTGTAAGAATTGGGAGTGCTAGTCATAGGAAACACCTGACATTGGGGACCTCCTGCCCTAGCCTTTGCTCATTGACTCATCTCACAAGTAATGTTTGAATATATTCCGTGTCCCAATCACTGCTTTATGTACTTAGAGGTAGGTATCGTGCCTTGCAAGGCAGGTAAATTCTTCACCTTAATGTATAGTGCATGGAAGCCCTTAATGGACTAGGATTCAGGACAACTTGGAAAACACTTGGCCAAGCTGGAGGCAATGAAGAGGTCAAAATACGTAGCTTTAGAGGTTTATTTCCTGTTACAGAATTGGAAATCACAGAATTTTGGTGCAGTTTTGATTATTATATGTACATAGTTTTGTAGGTTTAGTTGATTTTGTTTGTTGTCAATATACAGTTTTTTGGTATCTAGCAATCATGTTGCAAAGTTGAAAATTAATGTGCAGATAACATTTTTATGTTTTTTTTGTAAAAATATGTACATAGGGGTTACAGTTATATGAGTAAGGTAATGAGTACATTTCCTATCCAGCATTGTTACATCCTCCTTTGTTTTTTCTCCTAGCATCCCTTCCCTCCCCACTTCCCCAACTCCTTCCCCACCCCCCACCCCGCCAAGTTGTAAAGTTTGTTTTCAACATAGTGTCTTGTATGTCTCATTGTTACAATGGGTCAACCTATATCCTTGTTAAAGCATTTTGTTATTTCCCTTCCCCTCCCCAAATTATAAAAATGTATATACAAGATACAGGGCACTGACATGAAATACAGTGAAAACGGGGGTTATTACTGTGGGGGAAGAACATACCAAAGAAACAAAAAATCACATAGTACATTATAAATATGTTAAAAACAATAGCAGGAAAGAAAAAACCACTTGTGTCCCTGTCTTGGGCTTCATTTCACTTAACATCATCTTACAGGGGCTGGGAAGGTGGCTCAGTGGTAGAGCGCTTGCCTTGCATGCCTGAGGCCCTGGGTTCGATTCCTCAGCACCACATAAGCGAAAAGATAAAAGCCGGAAGTGGCGCTGTGGCTCAAGTGGTAGAGCGCTAGCCTGGAGCTGAAGAGCTGAGGGACAGCGCCCAGGCCCAGAATTCAGGCCCCACGACTGGACCCAAAAAAAAAAAAAAAAAGAAAGAAACATCATCTTACATAGTCAAATGTACATAGTTTTTGACCTTTTCTGCTTGACCTAGACATATATAGTTTTTTTTGTTGTTGTTGTTGGTCGTAGGACTTGAACTCTGGGCTTGAGCACTATCCCTCAGTTTTTCAGCTCAAGGTGGGCGCTCTGCTGCTTGAGCTACAGTGCCACTTCTGGTTTTCTAGAGGTTTATTGGAGATAAGAGTCTCACGGACTTTCCTGCCCTGGCTGGCTTTGAACTGGGATTCTCAGATCTCAGCCTCCTGAGTAGCTAGGATTACAGGCGTGAGCCACCGGCGCCTGGCTATAATTATTGCAAATAAGGGAAACCATGGGACCTATGTTTTTTTGGGCCTGGCTTACTTTACTTAATATAATTTTTCCAAGTCTTTTCATTTCCTAACAAATGGGGAAATGTCTTTCTTTCTGTGGAGGCATAGAATTCCATTGTGTATATATACCACATTTTCTTGATCCAATCATCTACTGAGGGGCATCTGCATTGGTTCCATATCTTGGCTATGGTAAATAATGCTGTGATAAACATAGTTGTGCTGGTAGCTTTAGAATAGCCTTGTTTGTGATCATTCGGGTAAATGCCCAAAAGTAGTATTGCTGGGTATAGGGGAGCTCTATGTGGAGTCTTTTGAGGAACCTCTATACTGCTTTCCAAAGTGGTTGAACAAGTTTACATTCCCACCAACAATGCAGTAGTGGTCCCTTTTGGCCACATCCCCTCCAGCATCTGTTAAATAATTAGATATCTTGATTATAGCCATTCTAACTGCGGTGTGGTGGAATCTCAATGTTGTTTTGATTTGCATTTCTTTTATGGCTAGAGAAGTTGAGCATTTCTTCATGTGTTTATTGGCCATTCTTATTTCCTCTTCAGAGAAGACTGTCTCTCTTTTTTTTTTTTTTTTGTTGGTTGTGGGGCTTGAACTCTGGGCCCGGGCACTGTCCCTGTGCTCTTTAGCTCAAGGCAACTGCTCTACCTCTTGAGCCACAGCTCCACTTCGAGTTTTCTAGTGTGTTTTATTGGAGATCAGAGTCTCTCGGACTTTTCTGCCTGGGCTGGCTTTGAACCATGATCCTCAGATCTCAGCCTCCTGAGTAGCTAGGATTACAGGCGTGGCTCCCGGCAGAGAAGTTTCTCTTTAAGTCTTTAGCCCATTTATTTATCAGGCAGTTGTTTCTTTGAGGATTTGTTGTTGGGAGATTTAGTTTTTTGAGTTCTAATTAGCTATGAGACCCTTGTCCATTGTATGGCTAGTGAAGATCTTCTCCCAATCTGTGGGCTTTCTATTGATCTTGCTAGCTATATCGTTGGCCATGCAGAAGCTCTATACTTTCATGCAATCCCATTTGTCCAACCTTTCTTTGATTTGTTGTGTTTCAGGGTCTTTATTAAGAAAATTTCAGCTTGTGGGCTGGGAAGGTGGCTCAGTGGTAGAGCACTTGCCTTGCATGCTCAAGGCCCTGGGTTCGATTCCTCAGCACCACATAAGCAAACAGAAAAAAGCCGGAAGTGGCGCTGTGGCTCAAGTGGTAGAGTGCTAGCCTTGAGCTGAAGAGCTGAGGGACAGCATCCAGGCCCAGAGTTCAGACCCCACGACCGGACCCAAAAAAAAAAAAAAAAAAGAAAATTTCAGCTTGTGCCAAGGAGCCCTAGAGTTTCTCCTATTCTGTCCTGTAATGTTTTCAGGGTGTGCAGATAACATTTGAGGATGCAGTTCATTTGTAAATTGATGGTTGACTGTTTTAACTTAGATTTTACATTTGGATCATTTTTGACTTGTGGGCTTCTGAGTTCTTTGGATCTGAAGCTTAATTCACTGGACTGATGTTTTAACATCCTAAATAGATAAGAGGAAAACATGGAAATCTAGTGACTGATCAGTGATAGTGGTGTATTCCTTCCTTGCATAACAGTCTTGTATGGGTCCCGAGTTGCCCTACTGTGCTCAAAAGCCATTCTGGGACTCCCTCAATTTTGATGTGTAAAGATGGCTTTGGTTTTTCATATTCTAGACAGTGGGGAGGGGAAAGGGTGAAATCCTAGGTTTGAATTTTTCCTTAAAACAAGTGAAAAACTAGTAGACATGTTACGTATTTTTTTTGGGGGGGGGTCTGGTCGTGGGGCCTGAACTCTGGGCCTGGGCACTGTCCCTCAGCTCTTCAGCTCAAGGCTAGCACTCTACCACTTAAGTCACAGCACCACTTCCAGCTTTTTTCTTTTTGCTTATGTGGTGCTGAGGAATTGAACACAGGGCCTCAGGCATGCAAGGCAAGCGCTCTACCACTGAGCCACCTTCCCAGCCCACATGTTACGTATGTTATCTTCCAATGTGGGGAGCTTCTTCCCAACATGCATAGGGACTGATAACCTATTCTCTTGCCAGGGTGCCATAGCTCTTCTGTAGCTTTGTGCTTTGGAAGCAAGAGAGTGGGTTTGGTGGACACCCAGCTGTCCCTGCCACCATGGACAATAGGGGTACTCTGCTTCTCTGGACTGGGTCAAATGACCTGGCTGATGGGCTTTTTTGATTCTGGTTTGTAGATGAGCCCATGGATTCTGCAATGGAGGATGCTGTTACAGGTGACTTTGCATTAATAAATAAATTGGATATAAAGTGTGATCTTAAAACACTTGGTGATGATCTAAAAGAAAGCCTAGAGAGTGAAGTGAAGAAGAAAGAAAAAACTTCAAAGAAAGAAGACTCTAAGGAATTAATTAATTCACAAGCTATAGAAGAGAAGTTGGGCTCTGGTGAGCCGTCACATTCGATTAAAGTTCATGTAGTTCCTAAGCCAGGTAAGAAACATTTGTTATTAATGTTACATTAGTGTCTGTTCTTTTAGTGTGACTCATTATAATTCCTGGGCTCTGCTGTCTGCTTGAAGATAGACCTGTCTATGAAATCTGTAGCACTGATTTTGGCCTTATATAACTTACTATTAGGAATTTAGATAGTCTTATTATGTATTCCAGGATGACTTCGAACTCACAATCGTCCTATCTAAGCTTCCTGAGTGCTGGGAGTGTAGGCATGTACACCAGACCTGTCTTTGATTATGTCTTTTTGTTGGTCCCAGGGCTTGAACTCTGGGCCTGGGCGTTGTCTCTGAGCTCTTCAGCTCAAGGTGAACGCTCTACCACTTGAGCCACAGTGCCACTTCCAGTTTTCTGGTAGTTTATTGCAGATAAGAGTCTAAAGGACTTTCCTGCTTGGGCTGGCTTTGAACCTCGATCCTTAGATCTCAGCTTCCTGAATAGCTAGGATTTACCGGTATGAGCCGTCAGGAAAGTCCATGAGACTCTTATCTCCAATTAACCACCAGAAAACTGGAAGTGGCACTGTGGCTCAAGTGGTAGAGCGTTCGCCTTAGGCTGAAGAGCTCAGGGACAGCGCCAGGCCCAGAGTTCAAACCCTATGACCAATAACAACAAAAAAACTACTGTGCAAAGCTAAGCACTGATGGATTATGCCTACAGCCTTATCTACTTAGGGTGCTTAGATTTGAGTAGTGAGGTTCAAAGCCAGCTAAGGTAGGAAAATCTGTGAGACTTGTTAACCATCCAAAAGCTGGAACTAAAGTTGTGGCTCAAGTGGTAGAGTGCTAGCCTTGATTGGAAAAAGCTAAGGGACAGTACACAGTCCCTGAGTTTAAGCACCAGTACAGGCACATGTACACACACGCACGCACGCACGCACGCACGCACGCACGCACGCACGCACGCACGCACGCATCTACTACTTATAAAACACTTGGAATATTAGTCTTACTTTCCCAAAATACAAATATTGTAAGAGTTTCATTTTACTACCTTATAGACTTATAGGTTTGAGAATTTAATCTTGTTATTGAAAAGGTATGATAAGCATTATTATATGGTAGTGTGAGAGTATTAATAATAATTGATATTTTGTCCAAAATATAGACATTGTGAAACTCTTAATTTTTCATTAACTTTTAAGTGTAATTATAATAATTTTTAGTTTAATGTTCTGAGAATTTAATGCTTAATTTCATCTTTAATAAAGTAAAATTTTTTCCTATACTCTTAGTTACCAAAGACTTAGGTGTAAAAATATTCAACATTAAATGGGACACACATACACACACACCCCTTATGATTATGACTTTTTCAAAATATTTTTTTGTAAACTGAGGTTTTGATAATTTTTGAATTATTTGTCATCTGTTAAGAAAATGATCCAAGGAGAGATTATTAGTAACTACAGCCTATAATCTTAGTATTCTAGAGGCTGAGACAAGAGGATGGCAAGTTCTAAAACAGTCTGATCTATATAGACACTATCACAGAAGACAAAAACAAAGGAAAACACAACTTTTTGCAGTTTGTTTCCCTAAGGATATCTCTCATTAGTACTTGGAGACTGTCTTAAACTGTAGGAATCTTGGAGACTTTTCCTTCCTCCCCTCCCTCCCTCCCTTCCCTCCCCTCCCTCCCCTCCCTCCCTTCCCTCCCTCCCCTCCCTTCCCTCCTTCCCCTCCCTCCCTCCCTCTCTCCTTTCCTTCCTTCCTTCCTTCCTTCCTTCCTTCCTTCCTTCCTTCCTTCCTTCCTTCCTTCCTTCCTTCCTTCCTTCCTTCCTTTTCTTCCCTCCCTTCCTTCCCCTCCCTGCCCTTCCCTCCCTTCCCTTACTTCTTTTTTTATTTTCCATTTGTTTTGTCAGATAAGAGTCACATGGACTTTCCTGCCCAGATTGGCCTTTAACAGCAAACCTCTTAGATTGAGTTGGACCTTGCTATATGTCCTTTACTCTATAGCTCTTTGACTAACCATCCTCCTACTTCGGCCTCTTGAATGTTGGGATTACAGTCCTGTGCCACCACATCTGACTAGTGTACTAGAACTGTACTCATAAATAGTAGAAGATTCTCAACAGTAAGAACTGCCTTAAAAGTTTCTGTGACTATTTGCTTTCTTCAGCAATTCCTCTCTAAGGTAGAATTTTAAGATTAATAGAGCTTTATACCAGAACATTGTGAAACATCTCTACCAGAGTTAAGTGAACTGTTAGAATTCTGTGGATTTATTCTGTAGTCTCTATGAGATGCTTGGAAAAGCAGTTCTGGAGCCAAATGTCACTGACTATTTTGCAATTCTTCATAGGCAAAGGGGCTGATTTGAGCAAGCCTCCATGTCGAAAAGCAAAGGAAATCCGGAAAGAAAGGAAAAGGTTAAAACTCATGCAACAAAACCCAGATGGAGCATTTGAGAGTTTCCAAGCTCAGGGTCAGACACCATCTTTGTTCCCATCAAAGACTAAATCCAACCAGCCCAAATCACTTGAAGATTTAATTTTTGAATCTTTACCAGAGAATGCATCACACAAATTAGAGGTACTGGTGGAGGTTTTGGATTGTTCTAGTTTTCATTTTTTGTTAGTACCTTGTTTATTTTCTTTGAATTTATGTTTGTCATTTGATATTTTCTTAAAGAGAATTGTGATGTTTTAACTAAAAGGAATTGGGACAGAATAGCATTTGTATTTACTAAGGTAACTGTTATTTGAGACTTTTTTTTTCTGTTTTTGGTTGTGGGTCTTGAACTCTGGGCCTGGAACTCTTCAGGTCAAGGCAAGTGCTCTACCCTGGAGCCACAGTGCCACTTCCGGTTTTCTGGTAGTTAATTGGAGATTAGAGTCTCAAGGACGTTCCTGCCCCGGATGGCTTTGAACCTTGATCCTCAGATCTCAGCCTCCTCAGTAGCTAGGATTACATGCTGTGAGCCACCAGCACCCAGCTTGAGACATTTTTAAAAAGAGATTTTTGCAAATATACTAGGAAACTGGCTACTATAATCTGTCATTAGCAACATTAGCAACAAAGGATACTTTGTATCCGTTGGTTAGAAATAAGTTAAAAATACTCTCTAATATTTTATTTAAGAAATTTAGATAGTAAAAGATAAGTTTCTGTAGGACAGGACTAGATGACACTAGGCAAATCAGTTTTATCTGTTACATATTCTGTTCTTGAACCTCTGTGGCTTGTGCAAGGTGCCACATCAGAATTAGCTAATGATTATAGGTTACACTATTGAAATCATCTGCATTAAGTATTTTTAATCAATTAGGTATATAATGTATTTGTTATAGCTAAATCTCTGCTTTTCTAATTGGTTTAAATTTCTAGATCAAATTGTATTTCTTAGTATTAATTTCAAATGCATAACTTTTCCTAAAATAGTAACCATAGTGGTTTACAAATGTTCTCATCTGATCTGTAATTTGTATGCTTTTGAATTGATAACTTAGTATTTTTTAAGAATGTTACTTAATGTAAATCTTGATACTAAAAATTAATGTTGATGCATTCTAAGCCTAAGGACTGTAAACATATTATCAGATACAAATTTTATTTTAACAACTTGCTACTCTGATTTTGGTATTGACTCTACTAGAATTGTAAAGAGACTTGAACAAACTACTTGTAATATTTTATGACTAGGCTTTTATCTTTTGATCATAAACAGTAACTTATTCAAAAAAATCAATCATGCTTCATAGTGACTTTCCTCTTTTTCAATTCAGTGATATCCAGGATGTTGTCATGTTCCTTGTGGCACACATGACCTGTCTAGCTATATATTTATTGTATTGCACTTAATTTTGATTTACTCTACTGTTTTGCTAATACATTTTAACTGGCTAGTAATTAATATATTGTTAAAATAGGTGTTAGCCAATACTGTGTACAAATATACATTTAAACTTCTCATTTTACATACCAGAAAAGTAAGGCACAAAGAAGTTAATTTACTTGATCAAGGTAATGACATCATAAGATCTGAGCAAAGGAAATCCAACTCTAGAGTCTTCACTTTTAACTATGTTGCAAAGTAGGGACACTTTGTAAGGGATTTAAAATTTTTTTGTACATTTTTTATTGTAAAAATACTGTACAGAGGGGTTACAGTTACATGAGCAAGGTAATGAGTGCATTTCCTATCAAGCATTGTTGCCTCCTCCTCGTTTTCTCCCTACCATTGCTTCCTTCCCACGTCCACAACTACTTCCCCCTCCTTAAAAATTTTTTTTGAAAAATTCTTACACAGTTGTATGTTTAGTAATAATGAATAATAGTGTCCTAAAAATACAGTCACAAAGGCTGGGCACTGGTAGTTCACCCAGCCTCTCAAGAGGTTGAGATCTGAGGATTGCAATTCAAAGCCAGCCTTGGCAAGAAAGTTCATGAGACTATTATCTCCAGTTAACTACTAGAGAAAGACCAGAAGTTGTGCTATAGCTCAAAGTGGTAGAATGCTAGCCTTGTGCAAAAGGAGCTTAGGGACAGTGCCCATTTCCTGAGTTCAATTCCCTCAACTGGGGAAATGGGGGTGGGGAATGCAACATATACATATATATATGTATATGTATATGTATATATACATATGTGTATATATATATGTCTATGTTTATGTATATATGTTTTTAAGTCTTATTTTTATATGTTATACTATATTATATTTTTATATTTAATTTTTATTTTTAATTCTCCCTACTGATTCACTAGTGGTGAGTTTACGAATTGTATATATCCATATTTAAAGAGTAAAAATGCGTATGTTTTACCTGATCAGGGAGGATCTTGCCAGTTTTAAAAAGTTTACATAATTTAGTCATCAGAAGAGACTTCAGAGTTTGGAAGAAGTCTCCTTTGTCTTTTTAAGAAGTCTATAGCGTGCAAAAATAGCTTTTTTTTAAAATTTACTAACTAGATGATCTTTTTATGTTAAAATAATTTTTATGTGTTCATGGTTTATTGCAATTAGTTTGTCTTGAATGAGAGTAAGTGCTAATGCCTGTTGTACAGAATGAATGAATGAGTGAATTAATGAGCCTTGTTTTTAACTCCTTCTGAAGGTGAGGGTGGTGAGATCATCTCCACCAAGTCCTCAATTCAAAGCCACATTTCAGGAGTCTTACCAAGTTTATAAACGTTACCAGATGGTTATTCACAAGGACCCACCTGATAAACCAACTGTGAGCCAGGTCAGCAGGCCAGTTGTCCTTTTTCTGTGCAAGCAGAACCTTCCCTGTGCTTCATTGTGTATGATCTTGGTCTATTTGTGCTACACTTTATGTTCAGTTTACAGCTTGTCTGGACTGAGAGCTCTGTGAGTTCACGGACATTCTGAAAGTGCAAATTTTACTTGTTATCATGTCAAGTGCCAGTCATAAATAATCTCAAAATGGAGAACAACATGTAAAATGATCTCTATTTGAAATTTTTGGACTTACTTATTTGCATGGTACTGATAGAGCTCCAAGTTAAACACTTGTTAGAAAAAATGTATATTTTTCTGGTAAGCATGCTTTGCCCATGCTTTAAAAATCATGTTGGGAAAGAGTTTGTAACATCTAAATTATTCTTTGTTAATGTGCTACTCACGCATAACTGAATGAGATTAGAAAAGTAAGACAATGCAGCATTTTAATAGATACATGCTTATAATTTTATAAATCAAACCCAAGAAACATCTAGAAGGGGAAAAAAACAACCCTTAAAACACTTAATATATATTAAGTAGAGGTAGCAAAAGTAGTAGCCATGATCATAGCAACAGAACCTACAGCAGATGGATAGAGAAAACGAGAAAAAAAGAAAACAGGCTGTCTAGACCCTTCTGAGTTTAAGGCCTTCCTACAAATTGGTGCAAAGTTAGCTCTCAGGCTCTGTGCCAGGCAGCCATTCCGGAGTTTCATTTTGGATTCCACCACTTAGCTTTGGAAGGGGATTTGTGGAGATCATACGCTAGCCTCACCTTCAGAAGCATATCCTGAGATAATAAGAGTTGTTGGTTCAATAGCATTTGCTTGTTATTTTCCTTGCTCTGAAGGTGAGGTTAGTACCTGTCTCCTTTGAGGACCCAGAGTTCAAGTCGTCCTTCAACCAATCCTTTTCTTTATATGTCAAGTATCAAATGACCATACACCAGGATCTGCCTGATGAATGTGGGAAGACTGAGGTACTGTTTGTTAAACATTTTTCTTTTGATGACCAGATTGGGAAGGAGCACAGTATATAACCTTATGCCATTTGCTAATCTGTTATGTACAGTTGATGACACTTTCTATGTGAACATTATAATCATTTGGAAAAAAAAGGGTTGTAAATTCAACATGTGTTCTTACCAGTTCAGGGCCTCATACTTGCTGGGTGGGCATTCTACCACTTGAACTTTTTCACAGCCCTCTTTGGTTAGGTACTTTTCAGTAGAGTACCATGTTTTTGCCTGGGCCAGCCTGGTACACCATCTTTGTTTTTATATCTCCTACATAATTGAAGTGACAGGCAAGAGTCCACATACAGCTTTATTGATTGAGATGAGATTTTACAAACTTTTTATCCAGGATGCCCTTGAACTACAATCCTTCTGATCTTTGCCTCATAAGTAGCTGGGATTATAGGTATTGAGCCACCAGGCCTGGCTTCCCTCTTCTTATATTGAGATAATCTATCAGATACACTGTTTATACTTACTGTATATATAAGTAACCTATGAGGCACATCTCATACTTTCCAGTGTGTGGAAGATATAAATAGAAGGAAGGTTCTGACCATGAAGAAATAACAATGCAGTGATATCTCAGAATATTGTTTATTAATTAATATTCCATTTACTGCCTGTGGCATGAGGAATGAGTTTAATCGACATGTAGTTAAGCTCAAGTTCTCTCCCCTAACATGTGCTTTTATAGATTCAAATTAGCCCAGGGCAAACTTAAGGGGGTTACAGAGAAATAGACAAAAGGGCACATTCCAAGAGGTTGATGACAAAAGTCAGGAAGCACGTAAGCAGTTTCAGTAAGGGATCCAGGAATTTCCTCACTCAGGTAAGTACATATAGGGACTTGTATCTTTTGACAGGAATTAATTCGAAAGGTCAGACACTCATAAACTTGTGTCTTTCAGCCAGTTTTTCACCAGTATCATTCATACTTCAAATACAACATCACATGTGCAGCCAGTTATAATTTGCTCTGGGCCTTGGGTTCCCACCGAATTTACTGTATATCCTAGTATAATTTTTCAGATAAGACTTTATTGATGGTCATTTGGCTTTTTCTAGTCTTTTGGTATTTGTCAGTGTTGTAGTAAGTGTTCTTGTTATGTAGTTTTTGCATTTTCTATGTGTGATCCAGATTTCTAGTCAAAATCCTTTACGTAGGTGCTGTTCCATTTTGCCTTACAGTCTTTGAGAATGCTTTCTCCTTTATGGCCTGGGTGAGAGCATTTCATAAAAGTTTGGGATTTTTGCCATATAAATGGGAATTAAATTTCTGTGTAGCTTTTAATGTTCATTTTTTCTGTTATAAGTGAAGTTAAACTTTTTTTTGTAGATTTAGAGACTGTTTGCTTTTTTCTTCTATAAACTTAGCATATATATATATATATATATACACACACACACACACATTTATATGTATATAATTTTTTTTTCTTCTCAAAAATGTTGTGGGGTTTCCCCCTAAGAAATTCTTTTTTTTTTCTTTTTAACCCTCTATACTGGTTATCAGAGCCTTATGTTCCAGTTAGCTTTTTTGCAGAAGGCTGGCACTCTACCACTTGAGCCATGGTTCTGTTTTGTTTTGTTTTTTTGCTTTTTGCTGGTTAATTGGACATAAAGTCTCTTAGATTTGTCTGCCTGGGCTGGCTTCACACTGGGATTCTCAGATGTCAGCCTCCTGTATAGCTAGGATTATACACATAACCCACTAGGACTTGGCAGGAATTCTTCATGTATTACAGATACAGCCTTTTGTGATCAAAGTTGTGACTTTTTGATCTTTTATCTTTTTGTTTTGCTTTTATCTTTTTGTTTTGCTTATGGATTTTCCATGCAGAAGTTGATCTTTATGCTATCAAATAATCTGTGGCACTGAGAGCTGGTGGGTAAAGGTGAATGCTATCACATTAGAACTAATTGTTCTCCTAGCAGTAACCCCAGCAATTTTAGCTAACTTTACTCTCCATTTATTCCCATTAGTTCCTGTGGTTTCAAGATACCTCTAGTATCATTTCCCCTGCTCTAGTATAGTTGCATTTTTCTCCACCTTCATTCTGATGCCATTGTCGAAGGCATTCATTTCCCTCATGTTATTGTTCCAGCAATACAAGTTTATACATGCTATTTTTACAGTTACTTCTTAAATCAGCAAAGAGAGGAAAGTATAACATACATTTATGCTGGAGAAGTGCCCTTCCACTAAGCTAAATCCCCAACCCCAGTTAAGCTTTTTTTGAAACAAAAGTTCACATATTATGTTGCATTTAAATTCCTAGGGCTAATAAGACAAATTAAATTATATATTTTACTTTAAAAACTTCGACTGAAAGTCTGAAGCCTTCACAGGTTGGGTTAATAGTATAGCAAACTGTAGCATGGCTAACACTCTGCTTCATCACTCCCATGCTTGGTCAGTCAGTCGTCCTTGTCATCATGTGTTTATGGTAGTCAGGTCCCCAATGTCATGACCCTTTACCTGTAAACACATTCTTGTTGCTGATTTGTAATGTGAATTTAAAATGTGATTAGGGTTACTTCCTAGAAAGCACTATTTCTAAGATTAAACTTTTAGAACTTTCTATGATAGATTGAAATCTAGGAGACCTCTACTTTTAGAGATACTTCGGAATAAGTCATCCTTTTTTTTTTTTTTTTTTTCCAATGACCTGCAGGTCTTTATTCTAGAACACGAAGGGCCATGTTGTATACACCCACCCCCAAATTTTACCCTTTCATTAATGAAGTCCCTCCATAGTCTCTTTCATGACACGAGGCTTTTGAAATGGAATAAGTCATCTTATATTCAAGCATATGCAGTTCAGCAATTGATTTGGAAAAGAAAGAGGAAAGGTCCCATGCTGACTTGTGGAGACAACAAAGGAGCTGGTGGAATGCTGGGCTGTGTCTCACTCCGGCCACCAGGTGGTGGTCTAGGTTTGTGATTCTCTGTGTCGGTGACGTAGCTCCTGTGTTCACAGCCCAAGGAGTGGACAAATGCTTTTCATCATTTGTTAGAAGTAATTTGCATTGAAGCTTTAAATTGCTAATTAGAAGTAATTCTTTGCTTGTCAGTGATTTAAGTATTTTTTGGAACTTAAGCTAAAAAAGCTTTCAACTTCCCTTTTCTCCTAGTAGTTCTACTCTGTCTTTATATGAAGTAACAAAAATTTATATTTAGAATATTGTTCAATGTATCAAAGAACTGACATTCTCTTTCAATTATGCAAGTAGACCAATCACATTTGATATGTGCTATTTTACAGATAATTAACTCTGCTATATAGTTGAATTTGCATGATGGTAGGGTCTAAGAATTTTGAAATTGGGGCTGGGAAGGTAGCTCAGTGGTAGAGCACTTGCCTTGCATGCCAGAGGCCCTGGGTTCGATTCCTCAGCACCACATAAGCAAAAAGAAAAAAGCCGGAAGTGGCTCTGTGGCTCAAGTGGTAGAGCGCTAGCCTTGAGCTGAAGAGCTGAGGGACAGCGCCCAGGCCCAGAGTTCAGGCCCCACAACTGGACCCCCCCCCCAAAAAAAGGAAGAATTTTGAAATTAAAAAAAATTTTTGAGGGGATGTGTAGAGTTTAGTAGGGAGTGAACCTAAGGCCTCACACATGCTAGGCATTTACTCTACCACTAAACTACATGTGGCTAATAAAGTAGAGGGCTTAGGCAATTATCTATATAATTTAACCAAAGCCACTTTTTACGAGAAATACTCCTATGTTAGGACATAGTGGAATCTTTCTCATTGTCTGTGGTAAACATTTGTTGCTGATAGTGGATAAACTACAATATATATTTTGCATATATTAATTGGAGCAAATGGACTATGGAATTCCCAGCATACTGTTACTTTTTAGGCAGATTCAAAGGGTTGTAGTTAAATATAGGACTGGGAACATTTTTCTTAAAATTTTGGTTAATGATTTCCTAAATTTTTCTCAGGTCACAAAATCATCGTATCATACAACATTAGCTTAGTTAATTCCATAAATAAACTTCACTTGTTTGGAGAATTAAGAAGTTTGTCCTAAGGATTGTGATGGTTCATGACAGGACAATGTCTAGAAAATTCAGCTTTTTTACTTTTCACCATGAGTTGCCATGAGAAGTTGAGGTTGGTTTAAGTAGTTGATGTAGAATAACCTTCACCAGTAGATGGAGTGTTCAGCATAAGCAGGTTTGCAGATAGTGAAAACGTCTTTATTGCTAAGATGTTATATTTTGTAGTAATTGAGAGTGACAGTCTTCCCATGGTGTGTTGTGTTCCTCCAGGTCACACAGAATGCTAAACAGGACTTGCCTGTGGATAATGGTTCCTTGGTCCTTTCAGAAGTAATGTTCTGTGTTGGATACAGAATTTTGGGATACCCAGGGCCCTTAGCCTCAACTTTTTCCCCATCTGGTTACTATTGTATGTAACTTTACATCCTTTAGCTTTCTTGTTGTTAATTTTTTTTTGGGGGGAAGGGGTTGGTCGTGGGGCTTGAACTCGGCCTAGGCTCTGTCCCTGACAGTGGCTCTACCACTTGAACCAGAGCACCATTTCTGGTTTTCTGGTGGTTAATTGGAGATGAGTCTCAGAGACTTTTCTGCCCAGGTTGGCTTTGAACCACGAGCCTCAGATCTCAGCCTCTTTAGTATCTAGGATTCCAGGCATGAGCCACTGGTGCCTGGCTTAGTTTCTTTATTTTTACTGGCATATATTAGTTGTACTAGATGGGCTGTGCTGTAACTTGCATATGGCGTATCCAAATCAACCATGCCCCTTCTGTCACTCTCCTACCCCACTACTCCCTTTTTCAAACAGTTTGAACAAAGTTCATTCTGTTTTTACACATGTAAACTGCTCCTACCTTATTCTTTGCACACCCTCCTCATGTAAGTTGTGGTTTCTTGATAGGTGTCTTAAAATACATATTGAACACCTCTTCTAGACAGCCAACTGTTAGTTGAGAGGCATTTGGTACAGTTAGAAAATCAGTTAATACATCAGATCAAGACTATCTCTAATCAACCTCACCCATTAAAGAATTAGTCATTAAACAATAAGCATAATGAGATAGTAATTAGTAAGTTGGCAGGGGTTGTTACAGAAAAAGTAAAGCTAGATGTAAGGGAGGAAATTGCAACTAGATCACCAAATTTATTTGTAGGTAAAGCTATAGTCAAGAATTAAAGTGGGAAAAGGAGTTTAAGGGATCCTTCTGTGAGTTGAGTATATATGCATTGTAAATTTTTCCTCATTTTAACCTACTATTTTCTTCTGGAGCTCTCTTTTTGGCTGAGTGAAGTTCTGAAGTAGCTTGGTACTTGACCTCAATAAGTATTTCAGGTAATTTGTGTATAATCACGTTGTTTTCTCCAAGTAGAGGAATGAGGCCACAAAATGAGATACTAGATGTCAGATATGGAGTGTTTGGTATGAGGTAGGTACTCATTCTGCATGATTCATCTTCCTGAGACCCAATGTGCCTAGGAAAAAGTTATCTGGGCTGGTACCAGGTATGATTGCATGCAGGTTGGGACAGAGTATTAGTGACGTGGAAGCTAAGGAGCTTCACAGTTAAGAGTGTTAGTCCTTTCTGCTTGGCATCTTAGCTACCCGCTTTGTACCGTGTGACTCTAAATAAATTCCACTTCCTCCCATTTTTACTTCAGGTTCCTCATTTGTAAACATGGGGTCTGTTGTAAGGATTATGCTGTACATGGCTGATTAACTTTAGTAAGTAGAATATGGATGAGTATATACATACTGGGATATCAGAGACACCAACATCAAGAGCAAACAAGACTCTCACATTTACAATTTTTTTTCTTGTCCCTCTTATTTTAACTCACATTTGTTTGAAGTCAGAGGTCACATTTTATTTTTTAATTCATTTCAGTGCAAAGGTTAAATCTAGGGCTTCATGCAAACTTGCCAGCCACAGAACTATATCCCTAGTCCTTGTTTTAAACTTTAATATTAGATTAGAATCAGTCTTTCAAAAGAAAAAAAAAGCAATATTCAGAACTACTAAGTTGGTTTGTCAATGGTTAATTTTAGTATTTAAAATTTTTTTTAAATTTTATTTTATTATAAAGATGCTATACAGAGGGCTTACAGTTATATGAGTAAGGTAATGAGTACATTTCTTGTCAAACATTATTACCCACTCCTTTGTTTTTCTCCCAATAATCCTTCCCTTCCCCATCTCCCCTCCCCCCAAGAATTTTAATACTCCTTTGACTCTGTATCCTATTATACCACACATAACATGTGAAAGGCATTATTTGAAGATTTATTGTGATTTCTTAAGACTGGCAATGGAAGGGGAATAGATGTTTGGATTTTTCCTCTTATTGGGGCTCTCTCTTCTTTTGATAAGTTAGCGATACTGGATTACTGAAATCCAAAGTGTATAGAATACACTTTGTAATAGTGCCCAGAGGAGTGTTTGGAATGGAGCAGGCCAGTGAGCCACCACTGAATGAACGAGTAGCAGAATGGACTATTCTTAAGTAACATCTGGAGAGAGAGAACTCAGTAGTTGCCAAATTATAAAATACCCATAAGGAAATACTGTTGTCAAACTTGAGTTAGAAACAAAAGGAAAATTCAGATGATGTCAGAAGCCCTTGACAGTTGTCCTTTAATAAGTAAAGCTGCTTTTAATTTCCTGAATGGGTTTGTTGAGAAATTTCTCCACAGTGAGTTAAGCGCATTTTAGTGAGTACAAAGCTCCTGCGGTCAGGTTAATCTTGCTATGAGCCACTTCTGATTTTACCTTTTGTGTTTTGGGTCTGTTTTTGCCATTAAATCTGAGGAACTTCACATTTTATGACCTTCTGGTAATGACCTGTCAGGTGAACAGTGCTACCTATTGAGGACTAGCCCAAACAAGGAAAGTTTAATTATACTGCAAGCAATCTATTTCTGCTGTCAGTTTAAGTGTATATATGATATGATTTTGTAATTATATTTAACTTTTTTGTAACTACTCTTTCTCAAAGTGTTTGTATTGAACATAATGAAAGGTGTATTTTCATTATGACCGATTCAGTAAGGTGAAATGAAGGATAGCAAACAGTAGTTTTTGGAATCTTTTTCATGTCTTTGGAATAGTCTAAATGCATACCTTGTGACTTGGAATTCCATTTTTACTGCTTTAGGATCGAAAATTTTTGTGAATTTCATATTTTAGCAGTTTGAACAAGACATAACTATTTAGCTCTGTTTTGAAAATGCTTTGACACAAATGTTACTGATGCCAAAGGTGTATGTAAGTTATTGGAGCTTCAAGGTGATGTCAGGTTTTTAGATAGTGTTTGCTTCTCTTTTGCTAATAGTGTTTATGTTTCTCTTTTGCTACTTAATTGATGCACCAATTACTACTGAACTGAGCTGCTTGTAAATTCAAAAGTATGTGTATAACATAGTGTCTACAGGGCTAAAGCATATAGAAACATTACAATATCAAATTTCTGATTTTTAAAATAATAACACATTACTCATTTTTCTCTACTGTTAAAATTGGCTAGTACTTCAACTGGCCTCTTACAATTTGAGGAGGACAAATAGGAATTGTTTTAGGTTGGGCACTTGTAAAAGAATCTTGATTGTAAACTTGCATTCTCAATTTCAATAAAATTATCTTGTTTTATATCAGAATTTGGAAAACAATATTTTGGAATATCTTGCACTTTCAGAAAGTTCTCTTAGCGGTTATCATAATCCAGTTGTATCTTGGTTAAATAATTACTGCAGTCTTGGTATTTTAAATTATCTAGATGAAGCTACTTAATTGCACAGATTGTTAAGTACTAATGAAATTTGGTATACTTAGTTTGGGAAAAGGCATGTTTGATGTATTTTTAAAACTTTATTTTGGAAAGCTAAACTTGTGCAAAGTAGAAATAATCAGGTAAGAACCCTGTGTGTTTTTTTTTCTACCTTAGTACTTGAGTATCCTGGACATTTCTTGTTTTATCTCTAAATTTACCCCCATTCTTCTCTGGGGCAGGTAGAAGGACGTTGTAGACATGATGTCCTTTTATTGATAAATATTTCAGTGTGTATCTCTGAAGGAGAAGATGAGTTATTTGGACGTTCTGTGAGTAAAAGCCAGCTTTGTTGTGTCAGGAAGTGGAGGAGTACTTGGAAATGGTCCTGTCTGCACAGGATCCTAGTCAGTGTGCAGATCCAGAAGGGGAGAAATTTAGACTACTTCAGTACCTTACTATTAAAGTCAGGGGCACAGCATCTGAAATGTTGATTCTGTAAATAAATCTGAAGACATTGTGAGTCACCATATGATATACATGTATGAAGTTAGATTAACAATCTTTATTTCAGAGACAACTTAGGGGTTCTCTCTAGTTTGTATCCCTTCACCCCACAAATTTATTTACTTAATTGCTGGGAGACAAGTAGTATATTGCACTTATTAACCGGTGGCTTTCAGTAAGCGTGTGTATGTGCCATACAAGAACAGTAGAAGAGAGAGGGACAGAGAGGAAGGGAGAGGAAACAGGGAGGGAGTATAGGACTGAGAAAAGAGAGCAGAGAACAGGGTTTCCCTGTGTCCCTGTGGTCCTGCTTTTTCTGTCTCTCCATTTTGTTGGCTCCCCTATGCTTAATGATCTCCCCCTTTGGGCATTGACTAGCCTTTGCCTGGGAGAGTTAGGTTGGAAAGGTTGCTCTCTTAAAGGTATAATGTTACAGAGTTTGTGAGATAAAGCTTAAAAAAGTAAAATATTGTAGAATGAATTGTTCAGCTTTATTTGCTTTTATACAGATAACAGGAGAGGTATGCGTGTATATTTTAATGGTTTGAAATAATTGTGTACCTATTGTGGGCTAAATTGAACCTTCCTATATCTGTGAATCAATTATATATTGTATGAAAACACTAATTTTGTATAGACTTTGCTTTACAGGCTTTTACTGGAAAATTGTGTAACAATTTTTCTTCTTTTTTCTTTCTTACTGTCCATTTATGGGGTGAAATTGATTCCATATGAACTTGACTGCAGTTCACAAGATTCCTTTGCAGCTCACCTTTGGAGGTAAGAGTCACTCTCTGACTTTGGTAGTGGAATTGCTAATTGATTAGCAGGACTTTTAGTCTCTTTCACTAGGCATTTGTTTAATAATTAGGAATGATCAAAGGACACCTATTTTTAGTATTTGTAATGGGCTGAGTGCAGCTCTTTTTGATTGAGTAAAACTTGTTAGACGTTATAGATCCCTTCATATCTGGTCATTGCCCCCTTTCAAGTACTTTGTTTTTTGTCTTTGCTTTTGCTTTTTTTTTTTTTTTCCCTCCAGTACTGATGTTTGAACACTGTTCCTCAGACTTGCTAGACAGGCACTCTTTATCACTAACCCATATCTACAGCCATGTTTCCTACTGGTTACTTTTGGGATAGGATTTCCATTTTCTTCCTGGGCTTGTGCTGCAACATCCAACTTTTTGTTGAGAAATAGTCTCACCTAGGCTGACCTTGAACCTTGATCTCAACATTCTAGGCCTCCCAAGGAGCTAGGGTTATATAATGGCACTCACCTATTAAGTACTATTTCTTTCCCAGTAGGTAGATGGAATACATATGTCACTTGAAAGTGTGTAGTGTCTCTATCACTCTTGTTAGGAAAGATCAACTGGACAAAAGGGAAGAAAGGGGACAGAGATCTCAACAGATCAGACCAGGGTTTAATCATCACTGGAGAGAGGGGCGCCAAGTACCACTGAGCAGTTGGATATACAAGGAGCTTGGAAGGCAGGGTGGGTAGGGTCCAGGGTTTAAGTATAGTCCAGCAAGGAAGTAAAATCAGGCAATTGAGGCAAAAGGTTCTGCCTAGGGCAATGCAAAGTTTCAGGGCTGAGAAGGTGGGGAGAGGTGTATGCCTGGTGGTGCGATTTTTCTGAGAATTGTGGAACTTCCAAGAGTGACCCTTTGAGGTGGGGAGGTTAAGTGGGCCACGAAGACAGCATTGGATTATGAGAACAGTGCAGATTCTCATCAACTCTTCCTTTCATTAACCATAAGCTTTCCTTGAGTTAAAGGGAGGGTTAGAGAAGTCATGGCAAATACTGTTACCAAGGAATTTCATGTTGTTTGAGAGACTGCTTTCAGATTGCTAGGAGGTGAGCATAGGACTTAGATGGTATTAAGCTTCTGTTATAACATAAGTTCTTTGTGAGATGAAGAAAAGCTCTTAGATGTTTAGAGAACAGGGCATTGTGATTTAAAGCTGCAGAGAAACTGGGAGGTGATTGGCAGGACTAGAAAGAAGTAGAGGAGGAGCCAGTATGTGTGAAGACAAGATTGGTCTAGAACCAAACCTGGGTTTAAGAGTGCATCTTTTCCAGGCACTGATGGCAGACAGCTGTAATCCTGGCTGCTCAGGAGGCTGAGATCTGAGGATTGAGATTCAAAGCAACCTGGGTAGGAAAGTCCATGAGACGCATCTCTAATTATGAAAAAGCTGGAAATTGAGGAGCTGTGCTAGAATGCAAGCTTTGATCAAAAAGGCTCAGTGGCTGGGTGTCAGTGGGTCAAACCTGTAATCTTAGCTACTTGGAAGGCTGAGATTTGAGGATCAGAGTTCAAAGCCAGCCTGGGCAGGAAAGCCCATGAGACTTATCTCTACTTCGCTCCTAGAAAACCAGAAGTGGCGCTGTGGCTCAGAGTAGTAGAGTGCTAGTCTTGAGCAAAAGCTCAGGGATAACACCCAAGCCCTGGATTCAACCCCCAGGACCATCACCAAAAAAAGTTCATCACTTGCTAATCATATGACACTGGGCCTCCATTTTTTCATATTTAAAATGCAAATAATGCCTTCTTTCAAATAAGGTGACAGAAATGGGAGCAGGTATAACTTGCATTTCAGCCCACATTTCTGACTTTGTTTCTTCCTTTTCAAGTCCCCTTTCTCCTCAGACTTGTTCAAATCCTTTCCTCTTCTGCACTGAAGATTGTCTGTGACCTCTTTACATTGAGGAGGTAGTCCTTTTTTCTGTTTCTAGAACATTGTGTGATTAATTATTAAAACTATTACTGCTTATGATAAATTATGGTCCATTCTGGCACATGGAACATTCTTGTTGACCAGTTTGAGTGATCACCATGAGAAACAAACCAGACCAGGGAGTTTTAGTCCCACTTTTATGACCAGAAAAGCATGGTCCTATTTTCTAACATCCAGTATCAAGGGCTTTGAAAAGAAAGAAGTGGGTAGCCCATGAGGAAATCAGCAGTCCTGTGCTGCTGTTTTTAAATCTGAAAATGGAGATAATACTTACAAGGTTATTAAAATTAAGTTGAGGTGGTTTGTAGTTAACACTGAGCACAGTGCTTGTAACATAGAATTTAGATATGAATAGTGTTAAGAGTGAAGTCCAAAAAAGAAAGCATAACAAGAAACCTGAAGATAATATGCTTTCTTGTCTACTCCTTAAGGAAGTACCTCCAACCAAGGAAGCAGTGGGAAGTCTCCCAAAGAGAGGAGGAGTTTTATTATGTAAAATACATGAAGATAAATATAACTGGGAGGGAGTTGGGAAAAGTATGATGAAAAGAGTTACTATGCTTAGCATATTGATCTTGACTGATTCCTTTACATTCACTTTAAGTTTTTAGGATAGGTGATAGTGATAATGTGTTTAAAAGTTTAACTGTTAGTAATCAGTAATGCAGTTTTTTTAAAACCATTTATCAAGATGCTTTTCAAGTGAATGAGAAGAAGGGATGAGATATTGGGAAGCTTCCTTGCTGTGAGTCATGAGATGACAGGTCTGTGTCCATTCATACCTGTGGTTGGTAATGATCTAAGAGTCATTGCTTCAGAGACGAGGACAGTACTTGCATTAAATAGTTTAATATGGCATTATTTATAATGGCAAAAAAATCATGACCAGGCAACCTAACTGACCCAACAATAACAAAAGAGGCAAATGAATCATGTTACCTAGATGTGATAGAACATCTTAAATCTTAAAAGGGAGATCACGAATGTGCATTCTTGAATTACTAAAAAATAGTGTATGCAAGATGCCAGTGTTATATTGAGGCAAATGCAGTATGCAAAATTATGAACATGTCTTAATTTAAAAACGCAGAAATTAGGAAGGAGAAATACAGAATACTGAAGATCCACAATGGATAGAGATAAAATTAATGTTACCAATTTCTCCTCTCTTCCTCCTCTTCTTCTCTTCTTCTTCTTCTTCCTCCTCCTCCTCCTCTTTTTTTTTTTTTTTTTAATGCCAGTACTGGGCTTAAACTCAAGAGTTTCACACCCTCTTGTTTGTTTGTTTTGTTTTCTAGTTATTAGTAGAACTCTACTACTTGAGTCACACCTACATTTCCAGCATTTTGTCTGTTAATTGGACTTCTCTGCCTGGGCTGGCTTCAAATTGCAAACCTGAAATTTTAGTCTCTTGAATAGTTACAGTTACAGATGTGACCTGCCAGCATGTCACTTACTAATGTTATTTCTGTCAAAAAACTTCAACTAGAGCTTAGAGGAGGGGCTGGGAGGAAGGGTGATTGGCAGAAGGAGTTTCACCCAGTTGCCTCTCTGCACAGAGGATCAGTAAAGGGCTGGAGCTAGAAGTGTCCTTCTCTAGGCAAGCAGCCATCTTCAAAAATGCCTCCAAGGAACACTTCCAGTGTGGGCTGCATAAGACACACCATTTTTTATTCTTCTTTTTCCATTCTTAGTATAGTAAGCATTGGTATGTAGTACACTGGTATAATAAATATTTGCTGAATGAATGAACAGATAAATAGGAGCTAAATGGGGCTAAGGCTGAGAATAACTTTTTTATCTACAGTGTGGTAAGATTCAGCTAAACAGTGGACAAGATTAGTATTTTGATTCTAAGGGTGGTTGACTGTCCTATCTTGATTATAGCTACTTAACTGGAGCTTTGACTTTGCAGCTACACTTTCAGTGAACCAAGAAAATCTGTGTATTTTAGTTGTAGCTCATTACTCTGGCTAAATATTGGAAATATATGTATGAAAGTCTTAATGTTTGGCAAAGGAAAATATTATGATCAAAGTTTAGTAATCTTTTTGTCAGTTTTCTCCACTTTAGATTTGAGTCATGTTTTACCTTGGCTAAGTTGCAAGAAATTAAAGATTATCAATGCACTTCTCTTTTCTTTGGTGGTTTGCTTTGAGGGTTTCTGTTGATTAATTTGCCTTTTTTGTTGTTGTTGTTGGTTTGTTTGATTTTTCATGGTACTGGGGTTTGAACTTAGAACCTCATACTTGCTAGGCAGGCAGGTGCTCTGTCACTTATGCCATGCATTCAGCCCTTTTGCTTTAGTCATTTTTTAGGCAGGGTCTTGTGGGTTTTGTCCAGGACCTGCCTTAGAACACAGTCCTCCTACCTCTGTCTCCTGAGTTAGTTAGCTGGATTACAGGAGTGTGCCATCCTGCCTGGCTTGTTTTTAAGGTAGTTATTGTTGTGGTCGATGTCGTCATCACTGTCTTCTCCTTCACTTCTTCTTCGACTCGCCCCCGCCCCCCCCCCCCCCCCAGCACCAAAGGCTTGTGTTGAGCAATGATCTTCTCTCTGAAGAGGATGCCTGGTGGCTTAGTCAGCAGTGGCCAAACCCCTGTCTCCCTTCAGTAACCCTCGCCTCAGGACTGGGCCTTTCACCACACTGTGTCTGAGATCAAAGGAAACCCTAGGCCAGAGAATGTTGGAAGTCTGTAAATGTTTAATTAATATCCAGCACTTTCCCTGATTTTGAAGAAAAGTAGTGTGACAGAGACAATAAAAGAAATACATGAGACTTAGAGTTGAAAAATCAAGTTGATGCTAAATTTCACCTTGTCCGTAAAAACTCCCATGAATGAACCATGTCCCTTTGTTGTAAGTCCTAAATATTTAACTGCCACATGAATCTAATGAAATTGTCAGGTTATAGTAATGACATGAGTAATGTGATCCGTTGTCATTTGAATGGACCTTGTGTGGAGAGTCTCACTGCCCTCTCCAGGGCTGACCCTTTTACATTCCGGTAAGCTGAAGACTAATAGCGCTCATTAAGCTTTATGGGAAAAGAGCTTTTATCACCTCATCAAGTCAGGCAGCATATTTCCATCCTTACTCTAACTCTGTGTGGCTCTATAGCTGCTGGGGGGTGCTTCCCTGCTAGGTTTACATCGGGCCTCTGCCTTCCAGACCTTTTTATTGACATTTCTCAGTCGGAATTACATTTTGCGTGGCACCACTGGCAGATGTCTTCAATTAAATGTAGGTAAATAAAAGGGATTGTATATCAGAGGCCAGAGATTCTTGAAATTCTCTCTTGAGTGACTTTACCAGTCAGTCCAGTAGGGTGCTGTCTCATTATCACTTTTGGAGGGCATGGAGCTCCAGGAGAGAGGCATTTGTAACAAAAGTTAAACTATGTGTGAACATGGATCACTTAGGTTTCCCTGTGTCCTTGTTCCTTCATTTTAAATTAATTAAAATCATCTGTGTTAGAAAATATAATTATTGAGAAGTTAGCAGCTGTCATATAGGAAACTGCTTAGCGCAGAGCTCGTCTATCTACCTCTCAGGAAGGAACTGGGAGCTTGGTGTCACAGCTGGTAATCTGTTACAATAATAACAGTGTAAGAAGGGGGGATAAATTACATGAAGAAGTAGAAGAGTGTTTGAAGGAAGATGGTGACAAGTTAGAGGTATATTTGGTAAATGCAAGAGTACTATTTCTCAACTTCAGATCTACTGGTATCTTGGATACACTGTTACAGAAGTTATCCTGCACATTGTAGGAAACATGGCATTTCTGGCCTCTGCCCAGTAGATGGCAGCATTCTCCTCACTGAAACCATTTCTTAGAGCAGTACTAAAAAGAAAGGAAGTGTAGTTAGTTGATAGTTGAAGTTGATGGTAGTGAAAGTTAAAATGCAACAATAAATCATTTTCAGTCCAATACAAGAATAAGAAGGCAAAATGAACAAAAGACAAGTATAAATAAGAAATAGCAAGATGATCTTCAAATACACCCATATGTATTATTACATCAGATACACAATGTGTAAATAATAATTCTGCTGGTGGAAACATTTACTCTTTACACTGTCCCAAAACAGCAGCTAGTGCTCACACACAGCTACTGAGTTCTTTAGAAACCAGGTTTGAAAGGTCTGAAAATTTTAAATGGATATTGCCTAAATACTCTGCCACACTAGATTAAAAAAAAAAATGAAGATCCACCTTAAATAAAATGTGACTGGGTTAAAAGTACAAGGCTAGAGGAACACCTTACAATACAAGAGGTAAATGTAACCAATTAGAGAGACTGCACATTAGACAGTACGTCTCAAGATAGAGATAGAAGAGAGGAAAGTTTCATGATGATGGGAATGTCAGTTCATTATAATCCAGAGTGTGATACACTACAGAACAGCCTCAAAACATGACAGAAAGCCTAATAGAACTGAACAAAAAATACTTAGGAGATTTTAGGACAACTTTCTGGGTAATTGAGAGAATATTTTGGCAAAATGAAAAATAGAAGTAATGCAGTACATAATAATACTTCCTACCATACAGTTGTTCTTAATTGATATCTATCAAGCACTGTATCCTGCATGGACAACATTTTCTTCAGTACACACAAATCTCACTAAGTTGGAAAGAGGTGAAAATGTAATTAAGTTAGCATCAATAAGAAAAAGAACTCTTCATTAACTGTAGCCAGGGATGTTGAGCATTTCCTCATGTGTTTATTGGCCATTTTTAACTACTACTACTGAGAAGTCTTTTCTTTAGCCCCTCTGTGCATTTATTGATTATTCAATTGGTGGGGTTGGGAGTTAGTTTTTTGAGCTTCTTGTATATTTTGCATATTAGGCCTTTGTTGAATGTATACTTGGTAAAGATCTTTTTCTCAGTTGGCTGTCTTTGTAAATTTTTTTTCTCTTTGATCCAAGATGGGACTCAAACTTGCTTTCCACTCGTTAGCAGAGCTCTACCACCTGAGCCATGCCTCCAACCTGTCTGTAATTTTATAATTATGTTTTTTGTTGTGCATTCACTCTTTGTTTTTATATTATCCCATTTGTTAAGTCTCTTCTATGTGCTGCCTATGCCTATATGTTTTAATGTTTTCTCCTACTCCATCTTGTAGAGATTTCAGAGTTTCAGGTCTGATGTTAAAGTCTTTGATCCATTTTGGTCTATGGTGTCAAAACAGGGATCCAATTTTAGTTTTCTGTGTGTAGATGTAGAAATACCAATTACTGAAGAGGCTGCTGTTTTTCTAACTTACATTTTTGGAACCTTGTTGAATAGATGGGCTTGTTTCTGGGTCTTCTGGTTTGTTCCATTTGTCTTTGGGCTTGTTTTTGTGCTAGTACCAAGCTGTTTTTGTTATTATAGCTCTCTGTAATAGAAATTGAGGTCTGGGATTGTGCTACCATCAGCATTACTTCCTGCCCCTACCTAAAATTGTGTTAGTTATTTGAAGTCTATTATTGTTCAATAAGAATTTTTGCATTGCTTTCTCTATCAATGAAGAACATCATTGAGATTTTGATGGGAATTTTGTAGATCGCCTCTAGCAGTTTGGCCATTTTCACAATATCTACCTGTCCATGAATATGGGAGGTCTTTTTATTTCCTGATGTTGTCTTTGATTTCTTTCTTCAGATTTTTATAATTTTTGCTGTAGAGGTCTTTCACTTCCTTGGTTAGGTTTTATTTCTCAGTATTTTTTTTTAGGCTATTGAAAATGGGATTGTTTTCCTAATGTCCTCTGCCTGTACATTGTTTTAGCCAGGTAGAAAAGAAGAAAAAACAAAAGAAAAAAAATCAATGAAAGAACTCAGACCCAAGTCTTATAGATGTTTAAATTTGAATCTTGGTTAGTGCCAATCTGGTTGTTTATAATTTGTTTGGTGCCTCTTTGGGTGGAGTACCATGCTAAGGCTTTGTACCTCTGTTTGATCCAAGTGTGCTTGGGTTGTTCCCTGTTGCTACTCTGCCATCTTGTCCCTCCTCCCCCCCATCTCTAGGATAGCGATTTACTGGGTCAGTCTTCCTTTAGCAGTAGTAATAGTCAGCATTACTCCAAGAACCATTTCACTGTGTTGGAAATTAGGGTCATCTTCCCTGACAGTTTTCATTGCCCATTAGATGTGCATGAATGCTTCAGAATATGTTTGAATAGTAAATCCTGGGAGGGATTAGTTTCCATGGGGACATCAGTCTTGTTTGATCTCAGCATTCATTGACTTCTCATTCTGGGATGTCACTTTAGGATGTGTTTTCCCTGTAGAAAAGACTGAAAAAGTGGGAATCTCAGATTGAACTGACATGAAATAAGGGTTTAAATAAGGAGATAGTGATGTCTAAGGTGTGTTTGTAGTGTTCAATAAATATTGCATAGTTTGGAGAATTGTGAGGTTTAGGGATTCTGTTACTATTATGGAAACATCTGATTTTGAGAGTTAGGATTTAAGGTGTAAACAAATGTCAGATTAATAGAAATTGCTTTGGTAGATTAGCAATTTGATATTTATGTATTTGTTGTGAATAAATTACAGAAGTAAAATTTTCTTTTTAGATGCATTTAAAACGTTTACTATAAATCCTTCCTCAGTCAATTAAGCTTTGCAAAGTTTAGTTAAAATTTTGTTGTTACCGTGCTTCTAGCTTTAGGTTGTAGGTGTTAGGATAAATCTTTTATCTCTTTGAAACAATTAAATTCTTAAATTATGTTTTTGAGAAATAAGTTTCTTGCTTATCCTTTGTTTTGTAAATTGCTAAGTCTCTTATTTCATTCTCTTGAGCGGCACTAATACAATGTGATTGTGTTTAAGTGTACCACAGAGGCAGAGTCCAGCAAGAAAAATGCTGAGTTGGAAATTTAGGTTTTATTCCTTTCCAGCATTTCCTTAAATTGGCTTTGTGACCTTGAGCAAAGCCCTTATCGAACCCATAAGTCAAAGCTAACTATTATTACCATAGTTAGGGTAATTTACTGCTCATGAGTCAGTCAGATCCACACACTTAATAGAGAGAATAAGACCTAGGAACCCAGAAGCAATATTAGAGTTCCACTGCTGCTTGGGGATCTCTGAGTATAGAAGAGCCATGCCAAGTTAACAGACTGGGAGGCGTGTGCCATGTTGCTTAGTTCTGTCATGTGAGCTCACTAGACATGACCATGCTGCTCATTTCCAGAGCTGGTCACTGTAGTTTGCAAAAAGGGAAAATCATGATCTTTGTACAGATAGAACATGAATACAGGTCCGATTTATTTGTCTCATTAGGTAATAGAAAGAAAGACATTAAAACTAGAATAAAGAGCATCTGAGGCCATAGATATAGCTGTGCATATAATTTAGTAAATAAAAGATTGATATGAGATTGCTAGATTAGACAAAAACTAATTGTTTATTTTATAGGACTTAATAGGACTTAATTGTTGCCCTGGCTGGAAATCTACAGGTTTACCTCTATCCACATAGAATTGTAAAATAGAAGATCATGCTTTGCCAAGCTACACCAAAAGACTGCCATGCTCTAGTATGGATGTTGATGTGTATTGTGTGTCCCTGCCCCCAGCTATGTGTGGGAAGCAAATCTCCAGTGTGATAGTGGGGCAGTTGCATGTACGAAAAGCTTACCCCCAGGGATGGGATTACTGCTGCTGGCTGAAGGAAGGAAGGTTTTGCCCTACCACCATGTGCATACACAGAAGGTGCCATCTGGGAGTCACAGTCTCTCGCCAAACACTACATCTTTTTGCACCTTGAATATTGTAGCAATGGATTTCTGTTGTTGAAAAGTTATTCAGTAAAATGTGTTTTGTTAAAGTAGCCCAAGTGCACTAACATACCTACTAATGTAATTAGTAATTACTTCTGTATTTTTCTACTACTGTTCCATTTAGTAATTCTTAGTCTTGCTTTTTAAAACTCTTTGGTTTTTATTGCTAATGCCTATGCTAAAAACTATGGAAAGAGAAGAAATAATAAGAAAAAATATCATGCAATTTCTTCACTGGTGATATATTTTGTGTGTATTCAAGATCTGCTAGACAAATAGGAATCAATTGCTTTTTATAATCATTTCTGTAAGAGTGTGGCATATTAGTAATAAATGTTATAATTTGCATTTCCAAGCTCAACTTTATTTTTTCTGTATTTTCTCATAAAGTTAGGTTTTTTACATTTTGAGAAATCTTGCAGATTTTGATATTATGTTGGCTTTTTACCTATTTATATTTGTTTTTTAAAATGAATCTAGATTTTAGTATAGTAGTTCATGAATCTTAGTGAAAGGTGTAAAACAGTTACACAAATAGTGCTTTTTAAAATGTAGTATTTTAATCGGGTATCTCAACTTTGAGGGCTTTATTAAAACATTGATCACTAAAACATTCAGGATACTAATTGTCTAATTCTAGATTTTGTGCTGGTTAGGCACTGGGAGAGGTATTTTTCTTTGCATGGAAGGAAAATTCGGATTTTGCTCTCAACTAAAGTCTTTATCCAGCTTTTAATTCCCCTCATCACTTCCTTCCTCTCTGCTAGTCTCCTCATTCTTCCCAGCATTTGCTTTGGGCATAGCTAAGGTACATGCAGACGGGAGAATAAGGAGACAGGTGTACTTTATCAGAGTAAATATGTGCCCATTTAGGGAGCAGTCTAGCTGGAAGCAAGAATTGGCCTATTAATATTGATGTCATTTCTACATGGTACCTTTGGTATTGTACTGCACAGCTCATTAATCACCAAAGGTACACCATCCTTTTCCAACATCTAGAATGCTTTCTTTTTTTTTCTTTTCTTCTATATAACTAGAGGTGAGTTTTATTATTTTTCCTGTTATCAGCTAAATCCTTGAAATTGAGGAACTTGTGAAAAATGACTTTGCTGATTAATTCCTTCACATATCCAAAACTGTGCACACTACAGACCTAAGAAAGAAAACTGTTAGATACTGCTCAACACATCACTGACTCATTTATGAGTAGTTTGATAATGTTGCTTTTTAATGGTCTACTGATGTATTGTAAGCACGATCTTTGAGAATGTGTCATTCAAACCCTTAAAAATCAAAAGCACCCCTCTTCGGCCATCGCTGAGTGGCCAAAATGAAGTTCAATCCCTTTGTCACTTCTGACCTGAGCAAGAACCGGAAAAGGCATTTCAGTGCACCTTCCCATATTCATAGGAAGATTATGTCTTCCAAAGAGCTGAGCAAAAGTACAATGTGCAGTCTATGCCCATCTGGAAAGATGTCAGATGCAGGTTCAGATTGTCAAAGTGGTTCAGGCTTACAGGAAGAAGTATATCATCTACATTAAACAGGTACAGTGGGAAAAGGCCAATGGTACCACTGTCCATGTGGGCATTCACCCCAGCAAAGTGGTAATCACCAGGCTGAAACTGGACAAAGACCGCAAAAAGATCCTGGAACCGAAAGCCAAATCCCACCAAGTAGGAAAGGAAAAGGGCAAATACAAGGAAGAAACAATTGAGAAGATATGCAGGAGTGAAATAATCTTATATACATCTTTGATTAAAAAAAAAAACTTCTTAAATGAAAAAAAAATCAAAAGCAAATATTGGCCTAAATCTGCTCATGATCTGTCTCATTTACACTTTGTCATTTGTTTCTCACTACTACCGAAAAGCAAGTAGTAGTATAAAACATTTTTGAAAAAAATGTAGACACTGAAATTTTAAATTACGCTGTTGCTTAAAGTAGAAAGCATATAGTAGAGTTAGGCTCAAACCCATACCTTTTGACTTTTAAATCCCAAGCTCAAGAAAGGTCCCATTTTATAACTATAACTATAACTTACCATAACTTTATAGCTTAAAGAATCCTCCTCTTCTTGTTCTTTGTTTTAAAAATATGTTTATGCTGGTAGTCTTCAGAAGTATGATCACCACTGTTGGAGGTCTCTGAGGCCTTTTCAGAGGGGCCTTAGTGTCAGCATTGTTTTCATTGTTCCATAACACATTAGCCTTACTGGCATCCTTACAGATCTGTTTTCCAGAAGCTGCTTTTTGGTAACAGACAGATACAGAGGAAGATGTAAGGGTTGGGCTGTCTAGCCTCTGTTAAACTGGGTAGGAACAAGATTTGCAAAAGTGCCACTTCTTTCACCAGATTTTTTTTTTTGTTGTTGGTTGTGGGGCCTGAACTCTGGGCCTGGGCACTGTCCCTCAGCTCTTCAGCTCAAGGCTAGCGCTCTACCACTTGAGCCACAGCGCCACTTCTGACCTTTTCTGCTTATGTGGTGCTGAGGAATCGAACCCGGGCCTCATGCATGCAAGGCAAGCGCTCTACCACTGAGTACCTTCCCAGCCCCACCAGATTATTTTTTATTTGATATTTGTTTTCCCTCCTTAAATGTGTTAAGTACATTTGATTTACTGTGGTTTTGAAGTTATATCTGTGTGTGTATAATATCTCAGTTTTAAAAACTAATTTGTAAACATCTGTAGACGTTATCTAATATGCACAAGCTCTCAGGAGTCTTTAGTAACTTTTTAAGTATGAAGGGGCTTCAGGTAAGAGTTTGAGGCCATAGTATTAAGGTAAGAATCTGTTTTACTCTCCTTTTCCTAATAGAGTTTTCCTTCATAATATGTAATTTTATTTCCTGTGGTTTGTGACAGTAGAAGAATATTGACCTTAAAAGGCCTTAGTTAAAAGGCTAAAGTTCCCATGTAATGGGGCAGAATTCTCAAGATAATAATAAACAGTGACTTAGGGCGGCTTTTCTAGTAAGAGGACTGAGTCTCTTGGAAGACTCATTTAAGAGAATGACCTAGTTGGACTGCGGAAGCTGGAGAGTACCCCCTTTCATCAGTGGCTGCATAATTTATATGGATGTATTTTGTTCTGGTAGATATGTAATATATGTAGATCTAATTCACTCAGTAATCGCAAAAGTAATATGAAAGCCTTTCTTTTTCCTCTCTTTAATCTAACACTCTGGAAGAAACAGTTTTATGTTTGAGATCCTTACAGTTTTTTTTTTTTTTCCAAATATACAAATACACACACACGTATTTTCTGGTTGGTTTTTTTTTTTTTTAATTTAATTTTATTTTATTTGAGAACATACTGTACAGAGGGGCTACAATTACATGGGCAGGATAATGCATACATTTCTTACCAAGCATTGCAGCCTCCTCCTTTGTTTACCCTTCACCTCCCTTCCCCGCCTCCCCCCTCCCCCCACCCAATTATACCCCCCTCCCCCCACCCAATTATACCCCCCCCACACACACCGACATTGTAAAGCTGGTTTTGACATGACATTTTTCTGGTTGGTTTTTTGATTGGCCCAAAGTCAGGCTACTTGTTAGACCTATGTAAAGATGAAGATCTCTGTTCACAGGGTCTCGAACTACCTCCTCCCTTCTTACTGTCTTGGGTGCCTTTAGTTGATGAGGCACATTACCAAGAAGGGGGAGAGAAGAAGTGCCCATCTTCTCAAGCCTCAGCTGGTAGGCCTTATCTCTTTTCCTACTGCCTCCTGATCTTACTTGGACTTTGCATCCAGTCAGGGTGGCTTGTCTCCTGCTTATTGTCTAAGTCAGTATATCACACTCAGATGTGAGAACAGAATGTTTGCATATACTGTTAAAATGTAGGTTGCTGAGTCTGTAGGTCGGGATGGGGCTGAGATCTGAAGTGCTTAGTTTCTAATAAGTGAACAGGAGATGCAGAGATGGCTGCTGTAACCCAGTGTTCCCTGAAAGGAGGGATAAAATCCATCTACGCTGCCTATTATCAGTCTGCCTATGAGCAGAGCATTTGTCCTCTTGACCCATAGTTTCTCTTGTGATTTCTATGTGCCTTAGGATTTACAATCTACTTTAGGAAATTCCTATCTCCGGGTTCTAACATGGACTCCAGTTTTGCCTAGTGAAACCACTCAAACTCAAATTGTGTGAATCTTAACCTATCCCCCTTTGTTTTCCTCACCCCGATTCTGTTCCTGTAAGAGGCTAACTAAGTTCCAAGTTTGGGATGACTTAGTTTTAACCTTTCATGTATTCCTTCTCAAAAGTGATTCCACCAAATACGAAAGTTGAAATTGAAT
The DNA here is from genome assembly GCF_024711535.1 of Dipodomys merriami. NCBI lineage: Eukaryota > Metazoa > Chordata > Mammalia > Rodentia > Heteromyidae > Dipodomys > Dipodomys merriami. The sequence continues at coordinate 12,177,794 of NW_027205048.1, read as the reverse complement.
ATGTGTATTGTAGATGATATCTAATGTTTGTGAACTTAGATAGCAACGTCTTAGTTTGTGATAAGTACTAATATTTTTTTCTGAGGGTACCATTGAACAGTTATTGAATAATGGCATAATAACATTGTTTGTGAATAGTTTACAAAATGAGATATAACAATAGACATAAAAATAGAATATAGCTAAAAATGAAGCTTTAAATCTTGAAAGGCTTTATTTTTAAGGACTGTCCTTGTGCCTGCTAGGTAAGTGCTTTATCACAGAGCTACATCCTCAGACCTTAAAAAAGTGGATCTTCTGGAACATACACAGAAGAGTATAATGAACCTCTGAGAACTCCATAGCAACAGGTTATTTTATTTTTTATGAGAGATTTTGAAAGTATTAGTAGATTTAATTGGCTTTACAAAAGTTTCATTTCCCTTATTTATATCTTCAATGTGCATCTTAGATTACTCTCCATTAACACAATACGAAAGTCTAGATAGGCTACAAAGAAGAGAGGTTTGTTTTGTTCGGTTCCTGGTTCTGGTTCAAGATTGAATGACTATACCTATGAATCTGTGATGGTCTTCCTTTAGACAGAGTCCTGAGGCACTAGAGGGCATAGTGACAAAAGAGAGAAACGTGAAGGAGAACCAGCCAAACTGGCTTGTATAGCAGATCCATTCTCAAAATAACCCATTCATCTGTTAATTGTGTGAATGGATTGGTCTGTTCCGGAGGGCAGAACACTGCTTCCTCAAAGTCTCACCCCCATCCCTCTGAGTAGGTCATAGTGGGGCTTCAGTCTCAGCACAATTTTAGGAGGTAGTAAACAATAGGCAAGCCATAGTAGTGTGTGGTAAATATATTACAACTGTTGGGCCAATATTGATGCATTATTATCATTAATTAAAGTGTTTACATTAGGATTCATTATTTGTATGGTTCATTCTCAGCATGATGACAAATGCATAGAGAAGTATCCACCATTACTGCATTGTACAGAAATCTTTGTGTTCTATCTGTTCTTCTCTTTCTCCTGTCATCTCCTGGTAACCACTGATCAATATATTCTCTCTATGTTTTGCTCTTCAAGAATTTAATGTAGTTGAAATCACAGTATGTAACCCTTCCACATAAACTTCTTTCACATAGCAGTATGCTTAGGTTCCTTCTTTTTGTTACTTGGATAGCTTTTTTTTTTTTTTTTTTTTGTAGTGGGGGCTTGAATAGTACTCTGCCACTTGAGCCACAGCACCACTTATGGTTTTCTGGTGATTAATTGGAGATAAGAGTCTCATGGACTTTCCTGCCCAGGCTGGCTTTGAACCTTGATCCTCAGATCTTAGCCTTCTGAGTAGCTAGGATTACAGGGCTGAGCGCCCATCTTGGATAGCTAGCTCATTTCTTATCAGTCAGTAATAGTCCTTTATATGACTATAATAGTTTGCTAACCCATTTACCTGGAGAAAGACATGTGAGTACTTCTAGGTTTTGCCAATTACTATAACACAGTTCTAAGTATCCATGTGCATGGTTTTGTGTGGCCACAAATTTGAACTCATTTGGGAAAGTCTTGAAATACCTGTTTTGTATATTAAAATGGGAACTGTAGTTTGACCTGGCTCCTTTAGTAAGATTCTCCATACATTTGTAATGCTGTTAGAGTCTCTTCTCACGTCGTGAATGCTTTTATGGGATCTGTCAACTTCTTAGATGATTTTTCAAAAATTTTGCATAATTTACACTTTGGGTTGAAAACTTATATGAGTTTTGATAAATGTGTGATATATCTACTGCTACCATTCAGAACAGTTTTACCACCTAAAAGGCCTCTGCATTTAACTGATCTTTTGCTGTTACTTTACTTTGGTCTTTTATAGGATATAGTCCGTCAGATTGGCATCTTTAGCCTAATACATGTATTTAAATAAAGTTTCTGTGTGTGTATGCTTAGTTACTTTTTACTTTTTTTTCTTTTTGGTGGTACAATGATTGGAACTAGAGCCTCATGCTTCCTAGACAAGCTTACTACCCTTTGAGTCATACCCACAGTTCTGTTTTTTTGCTTGTAGTTTTGGAATTGCTAGTGTCTCAAAGTTTTGTCTGAGCCTCTTCCTTTCTTTCCTTCTTTCTTCCTCTTTTTCTCATGCTAAACCAGTCTTGAATACCTGAAATCTTTTTTGGACAGGATAAGTAATTTTTGTTGGTTTGGCTTTGCTAATATTTTAGTAAAGCTTTTTGCATATATTTTCACCAGAGGTATTGAATCATAGATCTTCTTTCTAGTTTTGATGTTCACAAACATGCTTTTAAATTTTTCCTTTATTACTCTCCAGCTTTTATCTACATACATTTTCAGTTATTTTAATTGTGTAAAAGTGGTATACAAGTTGTTTTTATATACTAAAATTGTTCATTTACAATCTCCATTTAGTCTCTAGTTAAACTTTTTTGTACTCCTTCATATATTTTATTGTGTGGTAAAATGATAAGTTTTATGAATAGTTGCCCTTAAAGTCATGTTGAATTTTAGAATGAGAAATGTCCTTTAGCTGAATTTATAAAAATATGGTTATACTCCAAAATCTCTAGAGTTCTTCTTTAGGATTATAGTTATATTATGAGAATGATAGGAACCTTTTACTTTCTTTTAACTAGTAAGAAGTGTGGTAGCCCTTTGTACTTGCATAGGTATTTGTACCTAGGAAAAACAAGGGAATCCTGTGCTTTGTCAGTGCTGCTGTGTCACAGAAAAGGTTTGAGTGGCAGCATGGGGACACCACATTTTCTACCCAGCCTTTACCTTTTATGTTCTCTGTCTTCCTCTCACACATCATTTCTTTCCATCCTTCATGTGGAACAGAAGCAATTTTACATTTCTTATTTTCAAATATTAAAATAAGTAAATTGAAGATTTTAATTTTTAAATAATATTTATTTTTAATTGACACACAGTAATTGTATATGCTTATGGGATGCAGTGAGACATTTCAAAATATGTATATCAGGTATAATCTGATCAGAGTAATTGGCAGACTTGTCCCTTAGACTTCTTATTTGGCTCAGTCAAATCCTCTCTACTGGGTCATTTGAAATATTAATTTTAATTGTTGTCAACCACAGTTATCCTCCTGTGCCATAGAACTTTATACATTAATCCTTCAAGCCACCTGTATACCCCTGTACCTGTGTAAACTGTCCCCATCCCCCTGCCGCTCACTGTCCATTCTTCCCTCCCCCTTCCTTTCCCCTTTCTCTGACTTTGCCATTTATCCTTTGGTTTGCTTAGTGTTTCTATAAATAAAATGTTTTTCAATTTAACGTAGATTGTGCAAAGCATAGATGATGGCAACAAAGAGGAAATTTTAAGACTTAGTAACTTAAGTAAAACAGAAGTGTACTAAGCTAATTATGAACTTTTAAAGTGGAGGAAACACTGCTGACTGGTTGTGTTTCTGTGTCTGCGTTTCACAGGCAGAAAATCCCCCTAATGGACCAGAGTGTGGATATGGCTCCTTCCACCAGCAGTACTGGCTTGATGGAAAGATCATTGCCGTAGGGGTGATTGACATCCTTCCACACTGTGTGTCGTCTGTCTACTTGTACTATGATCCTGGTTATTCATTTCTATCGCTGGGGGTCTACTCTGCCTTACGGTAAGATTGCTTTTTGCAGGTGTAATGGGTTACAGAGAACTTCAAATAATTACTCATTTGGTCATATTTCAGAGTAGGGTAGAAATCCTACTTGACAGTATATATAATAGTTTGTTGCTATAATCTTTTATTATACATTGGTATTTATAAACAACACTTGTAAAAAAACTAATGCCATATCTGATGGTAATTTTGTAAGACTTTAATGTTTCCACACATGCCAGTGTATAGGAAACCATTGTTTTGATGCTTCTGGTGTTTTCATCCATTGTTTAAACTCTCGTGTCAATACCACTGAAGTTACTTAAATGTTGTCCCTTAAATGTTGTCATCAGTATCATACATATTCTTCCACTGTCAATTAGAAGTTAATGTGGTATAAATGAATAAAAACCTATGTCTTCTGGAAGAAATGCTGGTTTCCAGTCCCACATTGCCCGAGGAAGGGAAAGCATTTTGAGAAATGTTTCATTAGGCAGTTTTGTGGTTGTACCGTCATTGCAGAGTGTGTGTATACAAACTGGAGTGACATGATGATTCTGGACAGAATTGCTTTATGGTTATGTTGTTGATTGAGCATCATTATGGACATGGAACTATCTCAGGATAAAAGCAGGATGAAAATGCCTGGCTTATATCTTGACTCTGTGACCCTCACTAGAAGATGGTTTTCCTTCTGGACTTGGCTATACATACATACGTACATAACACAGTGCAATTTTTTAATTGTATGAAGATTGGGGTTTTCATGAAAAAACCTTTATTCCTGCTTGTGTGTGTTTGTGTGTGTGTGCACATGTGTGCACCCACACGTGCACTTGCCTGCCACCTGTCAGTGTTCTTGAAAGATGAGTTGTTGAGTTGATAGACAAGGAAACAGGAGACTAACATTTTGAAGGAAAATAAGGAAAGCAGATTAAAAGATGCTAATTTGACTATTGATTTTAATGTATTTCAGTGAACTCTGTTTCATACCCCCCCCCCCAGTTTCTTCAGTTTCTCAAGCAATCCTACAATCAATAGAGTTTTATATTTTCAGGTTTTTATATAGTATGTAAGGGGTTTGTGTGTGTATTTGTGTTTGTGTGTTAGAGAGCATGTGCATGTGTATGTGTGTGTGCCTGTGTTGATATTGAGGTTTGAACTCAAGGCCTTGAGTTCTTGCTTAGCTTTTTTCACTCAAGGCTGGTGCTCTACCACTTGAGCCTTGCTTCTGGCTTTTTACTAGTTAATTGGAATTAATAGGCTCTTGGATTTGTCTTCCCTGGCTGGCTTTGAAATGTGATCCTCAGATATCAGCCTCCTGAATAGCTAGGAATATAGACTATTGTTTGCTCTGCTTGTATTTAAAAATACATATAACTTAAAGATGAATTTTTGGGTTAGCAACTTATCAACAGTGCAAATTTGAACTTGCAAAATAAGCAGAATATTTATTCCATTAAAAATTTCCCTGAGGGGCTGGGAAGGTGGCTCAGTGGTAGAGTGCTTGCCTTGCATGCATGAGGCCCTGAGTTTGATTCCTCAGCACCACATAAGCAAAAAGAAAAAAGCCGGAAGTGGCGCTGTGGCTCAAGTGGTAGAGCGCTAGCCTTGAGCTGAAGAGCTGAGGGACAGTGCCCAGGCCCAGAGTTCAGGCCCCACGACCGGCGGGTGCTGGTGGCTCACGCCTGTAATCCTGGCTACTCAGGAGGCTGAGATCTGAGGATCACGGTTCAAAGCCAGCCCGGGCAGGAAAGTCTGTGAAACTCTTTATCTCCAGTAAACCACCAGAAAACCAGAAGTGGCGCTGTAGCTCAAGTGGTAGAGCGCTAGCCTTGAGCTGAAGAGCGCAGGGACAGCGCCCAAGCCCAGAGTTCAAGCCCCACAACCGACCAAAAAAAAAGAAAAAAAGAAAAAAATTCTCTGAATTTCAAACATCCATACAGCTAAAAGAAGAAAAAAGAAAAAAAAACCCATAAAACCTTCAAGAGTCAAGCAAAAATAAAAGTTTTCCTCATGCTTTAGAAATGCACTCAGGTTCTACTTAGAATTGACTCTGAGAAGTGAGATAAAGAAAGCCAGGTTATATATCTTGGTACTTTTCACCTCTCTTTCTGTAGGATAATAGACATTAAATTTGCACCCAGCTACAAGAATAAGTTATGTATCATACATGCCTGAAAATACTTTCATGTTAATGATAATAATAGTTATTCTTCCTATGTTTATTGGCTTTTGAGTTTTAATGTACTGTTTTATTCTGTTAGCAGCCCAGATGTTTTGAAAATTGGAGGACATAATGAATAATAACCAGACACTGTAGCTTTCTTTAATTTGATGCTTGTAGCTTTCTCTAATTTTATTTGAATTTTAGATCATTACTTTGCCTAATGTACACTCTAAACTTTGTTACCTTATTTTTTTCTCTTTTTAGTGCCAATCCTGGCATTTGAACTCAAGGCCTGGGCACCTTCTAAGGCTAGTGCTCTACCATTTGAGCAACAGCTTCACTTCTGGCTTTTTTGGTGGTAAATTGGGGATGAGAGTCTCATGAACTTTTCTGCCCTGGCTAGCTTTGAACCACAATCCTCAGATCTCAGCCTCCTAGCTAGGATTATAGGTTTGAGCCACCGGCACCCTACTGAACTTTGATGCCTTTTGCTCAAACAATTTGGAAGGCCTTTGGGTGTCTCTTTAGTAATAATCATCTTAGTGTTTTGAAAATTATTTTTCTTTCAGGAGTTGTTTCTTTTTATACTTAATAGTCATATTTTACCAAATATTTACCATCAGATTACATAGAGTTTTTTGTTTTGTTTTTAAAATTGGAGCCAGAATTAACTTTACTTTCATCTTCTTTTGGCAGAGAAATTGCTTTTGCTAGGCAGCTTCATGAACAAACATCTCAGCTTTGCTATTACTATATGGGTTTCTACATTCATTCCTGTGCCAAGATGAAATACAAGGTAAAGTCAATTTTCATGCTTGTGTTTTCATTACAAAAGAGAGATCTTTAATGAACTGTGTCTCAGGGCAGAAGACTGGAGTGTTGAACAAGGATGAGTGGGATAATAAGGAGACCCCTTTGCTATCTCAAGAAATTCACTTCATGTAATGAGAGTCATAATCTTCATCACACTGGCATTGTGATACTGAGATATTTAAGAATATTTCAGAGTTTTTTTTACAATGGGTTTTATGACTGTAGTAAAACCCTTTGATGTTTAGTAAATTGTAGTGGAAAATGAAACCCCAGAGGGGCAGATTTCTCTCCTGCCTCATGTATGAAGCCCTGTAAGTTCATAACATGCGGAGATACATTTAAGGGTCTTCTAGGTAAAGCTGGAGCACTTTGTGTATTTGTTTGTTTGTTTGTTTGTTTTGGGGTCCGGTCATGGGGCCTGAACTCTGGGCCTCGGCGCTGTCCCTCAGCTCTTCAGCTCAAGGCTAGTGCTCTACCACTTGAGCCACAGCGCCACTTCCGGCTTTTTTCTTTTTTCTTATGTGGTGCTGAGGAATCGAACCCAGGGCCTCAGGCATGCAAGGCAAGCGCTCTACCACTGAGCCACCTTCCCAGCCCTGAAGCACTTTGTGTAAAACCATCTCTTAGAGCGGTTAGTAACTGGCCTGGCCACACGTGGGGTTTTCCTCCACAAATTGAACAAGGAAGGAAAAGAGGGGCTTGAGAAAGAGAAGGCATGATAGGCCACACATTTTGAGAAGGAACCTATAAGGAGTTGAGGTAACAGTACCTTTGATATGGATGCCTATCATTTCATTGTACAAATGATAACCAGGGGACTGGAATGACCTTGAAAGCTGGACAGTTGAGAGTCTTTGATTTCAGACCAAAGAATGTGGGAAAAATTTAAATGCGTACACACACACACACACACACACACACACACACACACACACACACACACACACACACACACACACACACACACACACACACACACACACACACACACACACACACACACACACACACACACACACACACACACACACACACACACACACACACCTTCCCCCCCCCCCTGTATATACATATAGAGATATTTTCTACTTCCACATACTTAACCTTTTACTACTGTGTTCTTGAGCTCATTTTTATTTTACAGTGCTAGATCTAAATTAATTTAGTTCAGGGTAGAAAACTCACATGTTCTAGATATTTTAATCCACTTACAAGATTACTTTGTATATTAACCTTCTTCTATTTAGTGTATTTATAGCTGACTTTGGGACTTGCAAGGATTTAGTTTCCAATCTGTCATGTTAGGTGTCCTACTATTCAGTGTTTTATGTGCAGTGTCACAGTATTTCTCCTGGCAAGTTTTTCTTAATTCTGAATTACTCTATTTTAACCCATTTCTCATTTCTAGACGTTAGTAGAAGTGATTTGAGTTCCATTGACCCTTTGCTCTTCATGAAGACTTTGAATTCATATCTCTATGGCCTATAGTTAGACTTCAGTATTTTATGCTCTGTAGTCTTTCTAGGTAGAGCTCCACATGGAAATTCACATCAGTCCATATCTTGCTATAAGTTGAAGATTTCTAAAAATGCCTTCCATGCTGTGTAGTCTGGCTTAATCCAACACAAGCTCATCATAATTACAGCTTAAGGATATATATTAATTAAATTATGTTGCATAAGAGACAGGCTCATGCTTGGTTGCTTTCTTGCTCTCTTTTTATTCATGGGATATATGTTGAGCAATACTAGAAATATATTGCTCAGCAGTGAACAGCACAAATGCCAAATTCTTTCTAAGTACCCCTAAGCTTAATAGTTCTAATCTGATCTACAGTAATAAAAGCATTTCAGGGATTCTAATTCCTCATTTCCAAATCCCCAACTCAGTATGTTGGTTTCAGCACACAGTGAAATTAAGTTGGTTACAACATAAAGTGGAAAGTTGATTTGGGACTCAATTTAAATAAACAAAACTTGAATTTCTTCTAGTATATTATATTCATCTCTTTTCTTCTTGGAGGAGATGATTCTGAAATTTTGTTTGATCCTTTGTGATTTTGTAAATACTGTGAGGTAATAGAATTTTTGAATATTAAATTGAAAGTTTAAAGCCTGTGTTTTCCTAGCACCATTTTTTGAAACTACTTTTGGGCCCTCAAAAACATGTTGATTTTAATTTATGTATTGTCAGTTTAAAAAATATTTCCATTGCATTATGATTGAATCTAAACTAATCCTAGGTAACTAGAGAGTAATGATTTGCTATATTTTAGCTAAAAGTATTATGTTTTGAATAAATATGAAGAAACAGCATGTCTGATTATTAAAAATAGATCTTTTCAAAGCTTTTAACTCCTATTTCCTGCTGGAAAGCAGAAATGCTTTTCTCCCTTTGTGCTCCTCCTGCTTTCACCCTGTTACACTAAAATAAACCCTTTCCAAAAACTTCAAAGCAAAATAAAATAGGTCTTTTTTTTTTTTTTTTTTTAAGCTTTGTGCTCTCACTTGGCTTTTGCACTTATAGCTAGCTCTCTGCCACTTGAACCTCTGCTTCTGGCTTTTTTAAAAAAATACATTTTTTTTGTTTCTTTCTTTAACCTCTCTCTGCTTTCACTTTTTTTTTCCAAATTTTTTATTGTGATTAAGTGGTTACATAAATTTCCCAAATTTCACAGTATTGTGGAATAGTGATGCTTAGTTAAAGTCACAAACACATTCTTTCATGGAGCAAATTGTCTATCATAGTCTATAACATTTATGAGTTCTATGAGCTTTGCAATACAGTTATTTCTTCCACATTGGGTGATATGTACATTTCTTTTGTTTTGCATAGCATCCGCTGTTCCCTCTTTCCACTTGTTCCCTCCCTCACATCGCTGCCATTGTGTTGCTTGGTTCAGTTTGATCAATGTCCAGTGCAGCTGATGGGTCCTGCTGTTGTATGTTTTCCTTGATTCCCTCTAGTTCTGTGTCGTCCTCCTGGTTCCCCTCCAGTGTGCACATATATACCATACATGTGATCATCAGCATGGGGTTATTTAGTAGTGATTCGACCAGATGAGTTGAAGTCCTTTGTTTCTTAAGTCCTGTTAATTTTGTCGTATCACCTAACATTTTGGATTTAACATCCACTAATCAGGGAGACCATGTGCCGTTTGTCTCTTTGCACTTGGCTTACCTTGCTCAACATGATTTCTTCTAGCTCCATCCATTTCCCTGCAAATGCCATTATTTGTCCTTTCTAATGGCTGCATAATATTCCATTGTGTATAGATACCACAATTTTTGGATCCATTCATCTGTGGTGGGACATCTGGGTTATTTCCATATCCTGGCTATTGTGAACAGTGCTGTCCTTGTATACTGGTTCCTGTTGTTCAGGATAGATGCCTAGAAATGGTATGACTGGATCGTAAGGGAGGTCAATATTTAGCTTTCTGAGGACCCTCCAGACTGCTTTCCAAAGTGGTTGTATAAGTGTACATTCCCACCAGCAGTGTAATAGAGTTCCTCTTTCTCTGCATCCCCTCCAGCATTTGTCATTGGCTGACTGTAGGATGTGGGCCATTCTGACTCGGGTAAGGTGGTATCTCAGGGTTGTCTTTATTTGCATTTCCTTCAGAACCAGGGATGGTGAACATTTCCTCATGTGTTTCTTTGCCATTTTTATCTCTTCTTCTGAGAAGTCTCTCTTTAGTTCCCTTGCCCATTTAGTAATTGGTTTGTTAGGTTTGGGAGGGATTATTTTCTTGAGTTCTCTGTATATACTGGGTATTAACCCCTTTTCTGATATACTGCTGGTAAATATTTTTTCCCAATTAGTTAGTTGTCTTTCTAGTTTGGTTGCTATAACTTTAGCTGTGCAGAAACTTTTTATTTTAAGGTAGTCCCATTTGTCAAGTCTCTTTCCAATTTGTTATGACCCTGGGACTCTGTTCAGGAAGTTCCTGCCTGTGCCTATAAGTTCAAGTGTCTCTCTTACTCTGTCCTGCAGTAGTTTCAGAGATTCAGAGTTTGATGTTAAGGTGCATGGTGATAGGCTGGGGTCCACTTTTTTAGTTTTCTGCATGTGGCCACCCAGTTTTCCCAGCAGTGGTTGAAGAGGCTGTGTTTCTTCCACTGTATGTCTTTGGCTCCTTTGTCAAATATCAGCTGACTGTAGGTGTGTGGTTTTACTTCTGGGTCTTCTATTTCATTGGTCTTCGGGTCTGTGGTTTTGCCTGTACTATGCTGTCTTTGTTTTTATGGCTCTATAGTAGAGTTTGAAATCTGGCATCAAGATCCCTCCCATGTTGGTTTTTTTTTTTTTTTTGCCTAGAATTGTTTTGGCTATTCTAGGTCTAAAAAATAATTTTTTAAATCGTTATTATAAAGGTGATATACAGAAGAGTTCCATTTACATAATTTAGGTAATGAGTACATTTCTTTTGGGACAGTGTCATCCCTTACCCTTTTTTCTCCCAGTTTTTCCTTTCCACGCACAAATTGTATAATTCCATGAACAAGTTGTATAGTTAATTTTCAGCATAGTAACTAGGGAGTACCACTGTTGCATTTGTTCACCCTTTGTCTCACCATTCTGTGTCCCTCCCACAATTACTGTCCTAAAGATAGATAAATGAATAAAAACAGCAACAGAGAAAAGCCCCTCTTGTTTCTGTTTCTTGGAGTTCATTTCAATAAATATTATTTTATATGATCAGAGACACATAGGTATTGCAGCTCTGTGTTCCTCCCCTAAGAGCATCCTCCTTTGGTCTCACTGTGTGTGGGTATCTAGAATCCTGTATATTTTATCATGCCCTGGGGTATTGAGATCTAGCTTCCACATAGGAAAGAAAACATGTGACATTGGTCTCTCTGAGCTTGGTTTACCTCATGTAATATGATTTGTTCTAGGTCTATTCATTTCCCTGCAGATGATATAATATTTTTTTCTACTGGCTGTGTAGAATTCCATTGTGTATAAGTACCACATTTTTTGGATTCACTCATCTATCGTAGTCAAGTTTCCATAACTTGGCTATTGTGAATAGAGCAGCAATGAATATGGATATACAAGTGTCTTTATGGTATATATGGCTTGATGTTCTAGGTAAATGCCCAGGAATGGTGTGGCTGGCTAGGTAATAGGGAAGATCCATGTTTAGTATTTTGAGGAACTTCCAGACTGCTATCCAAAGTGGTTGTATTAGTTTATATTCCCACCAACAATGTAGTAGGGTTCCTTTCCCCCCCCACATCTCCGCCAATATTTGTTGTTTGAATTCACAATGTTGGCCAGTCTAACTTGGGTGAGATGGTATCTCAAAATTGTTTTGCATTTCCTTTATGGTCAGGGATGTTGAACATTTCCTCATAGGTTGCTTTGCCATTCTTTCCTCCTTTTCTGAGAAGTCACTCCTTAGTTCCTTTGCCCTTGTAGTGATTGGTTTATTAGTTTTGGAAAGGGTTATTTTCTTGAGCTCCTTGTATATTTTGGATATATTGTTGGTAAAGATCTCCCAGGCTGTTGGCTGTCTTTCTAGTTTCATAACTATGTCCTTTGCTGGGCTGAAACTTTTTATTTTGATGTTATCTCATTTGTCAAGTGTCTCTCCTATTTGCTGTGTCGTTGGGACTTCTTTCAAAAAGTTTCTGCCTGTGCCTGTAAGTTCTATGTTTCTTCTATTCCCTCTTGCAATAATTTCAGGCCTGATGTTGAGGGCTTTGATCCAGTTTGATATTAGGGCACGGAGACAAACAGGGATCTACTTTTAGTTTTCTGCATATGGATTCCCAGTTTTCCCAACATAAATTATTGAAGAATCTGTCTTTTTTCCACTGTATATCTTTGACTCCCTTATCAAATATCAGATAACTGTTAGTATATGGTTTTACTTCTGGGTCTTCTGTTCCATTGATCTTCAGGTCTATTTTTGTGCCAATACTAAGCTGTTTTTGTTATAGCTCTGTAATAGAGATTGAGATCTAGAATTATGATACCACTCACATTGCTTTTTTTTTCCTGGAGTTGCTTTGGCTATTCAAGGTCTTTTGTTGTTTCATGTGAATTTTTGGATTTCTTTCTCTGTCTTGGTAAAGAACTTCATTGGGATTTTGATGGGGATTGTGTTAAATTTGCACATCATTTTTGTTAGTATGGCTGTTTTCACAATATTAATTCTACCTATTCAAGAACATGGAAGGTCTTTCCGTTTCCTGATGTCATCTTTGATTTCTTTCTTCAGGTTTTTATAACTTTCACTATAAGGTTTTTTTGCTTCCTTGGTTAGGTTATTCCCAGGTATTTTATTTTTTTGAGGGTATTGCAAATGGGATTGTTTTCCTGATTTTCCTCTCTGCTTGTATATTGTTGATATATAGAAAGGCTACTGATTTTTGTGGGTTAATTTTATATCTTGCTACTTTAACAAAGTTATTGATCAGCTCCAAGAGCTTAGGGATAGAGTCTTTAGATAGAAAATCGTGTCATCTGCCAATAGGGATAGTTTGACTTCTTTCCCTATGTGAATCCCTCTTATGTCTTTTTCTTGCCTTACTGATCTAGCTAGGAATTCTAGAATTATATTGAAGAGGAGTGGAGAGAGTGGACATTCCCACCTTGTTCCTTATTTTAGGGAGGTAATACATTTTCACTATTGACTATAATGCTGCATTTTGGTCTGTTGTATTATAGTCTATTATTTTGAGGTATGTTCTTTCTATTCCTATTTCTATTCCTTTCTGTTCTTTCTCCAGAGCTTTTAACAAGAATGGATGTTGTATCTTGTCAAAGACTTTCCCTGCATTGATGGAGGTGATCATGTGATTCTTTTTTGGCTCTGTTGATGTGATGTATACATTTGTTGATTTATGTATGTTAAACCAGCCTTGCATCTCTGGTTAAAACCTACTTGATCATAATGTTTGATTTTTTTTTTAATTAGCTGCTGAATTCTGTTGGTGTTAAGTATTAACGAGTTTTGTGTCTGTGATCATCAGAGACATTGGTCTATAATTTTATTTTTTCATTGAAGCCCTACCTGGTTTGGGGATGTGTGTGATAATAAATTCATAGAATGAGTTTGGAATTGACCCTTCTGTTTCTGTTTCACAGAAAATTTGAGGAGTACTGGTGTTCAACTTTAAAATCTTACAGAATTCAACTGTGAATCCATTGGCATCTGGACTTTTCCTTGTTGGAAGACTGCTGCTACTTCTGAATCTCATTACATGTTATGGTTTATATATTCTTGGTTCCTCTTAGCATATTGTACACCTCGAGGAACTTATCCATTTCTACTAGATTTTCCAGTTCGTTTGAGTATAGATTTTGAAAGTCATCCTTCATAATCTTGGGTATTTGTTGTAATGTTTCCTTTGGCATTTCTAATTTTTCTGCTTTGAGTCTCTTCATCAGTTTAACTAATGGTCTGTCAATTTTATTGGTTTCTTTGAAAGAACCAGCTTTTTGTTTCATTGATATTGTGTATAGTTTTTTAGTATTTGTTTCATTGATTTCTGCTCTAATCTTTACTATCTTTCTCTGTCTAGTAGTTTTGAGTTTGGTTTGTTCCTGTTTTTCTAGCAGGTTTAGTGTCATCATGAAGTTATTTACTTGAGCTGTTTTGTTTTTTTTTTCCTTTATGTGTGCCTTTAAAGATGGGAACTTTTCCGCTAAATGCTGCTTTTTGCATATCCCAGAGGTTCCGGTATGATGTGTTTTCATTTTCATTGAATTGTAAGAACTTTCTGATTTCCTCCTTTATTTCTTCAGTAGCCTGCCTATTGTTCAGCAGTGTGTTGTTCAGTCTCCATGTGTTTGAGTGTTTTCTGCAGTATGTTTGGTTGGTGAGAACTAGTTTAATTCCATTGTGGTCAGATAGGATGCAAGAAGTTATCTCTATCCTTTTATATTTGCTTAAGCTTCTTGTGTATCCTAGGATATGATCAGTTTTGGAGAATGTTCCATGGGCTGCTGAGAAGAATTGGATGGTGTTGGGTGAAATATTCTAGATGTCTATTAAGTACATTTGGGTTATGTTGTCATTTAAGTCAGAAGCTGCTTTGTTGATTTTTTGTTTGTTTGACTTGCCCTTTGGTGAGAGTGGAATGTTAAAGTCTCGCAGTATTATTGTGTTGGGGTCTGTCATGTTCTGTAAGAGTGTTTCATGTATTAGGTGCTCCATTGTTTGGTACATAAATATTAACTACTGTGATTTCCTCTTTGTGGATCATTCCTTTTATTCTTATGTAATGACTTTCCTTGTCTCTTTGTACTGTTTTTAATGAGAAGTCTATTTTATCAGATAACAATATGGCTACTTGCATGATGCATTTGCATGAAAGATCCTTTTCTATCCCTTTACTGAGAATTTGTGTTATCTTTGACTTGGGAGATGGGTTTTGGTTGGATATTGTTTTTTGATCCAATCTTCTGTTTTACATCTTTTGGTTGGGGAGTTGAGTCTGTTGATGTTTAACGTTAGTATGGAGAAATATGTCATGTTTCATTTTGTTTTCTTTCAATTTGCTTCTTTCTTCTTGTGTTTACTAGTCTAGTGATTTTTATTTAATGCTGTGTTTCCTTAACTTTATTTTCTTTCAAATTGTATGCTTGCCTTTAGTATCCTTTGTAGTGCTGGTTTATGAATTCCTTAGTTTTAGTGTGTCATGAAAGGTTGTAGTTAGCTGTCAATTGTGGATTTTAGCTTTGCTGGGTACACTAGTTTGGGTTGGCAGTTGTTGTTTAGAACTTGAATTATACTACTCCAGGCTCTCCTTGCATTTAGAGTTTGTGTGGAGAAATCTTCAGTAACCCCAAACTTCTTCCCCTTGTAATAAAAAGTTCCTGCTTTGATTTTGCTGCATTTAAAATTAATTCCTTGTATTTTGTTTTTATTTTTATTTTTGTCAGTCCTAGGGCTTGAACTCAGAGCATGGGCACTGTCCCTGAGCTGCTTTTGCTCAAGGCTCAATGTTGAGCCTTGAGTCACAGTGCCGCTTCAGGTGGCTCAGTGGTAGAGCACTTGCCTTGCATGCTCGAGGCCCTGGGTTTGATTCCTGAGCACACATAAGAAAAAAGCCGGAAGTGGCGCTGTGGCTCAAGTGGTAGAGTGCTAGCCTTGAGCTGAAGAGCTGAGGGACAGCGCCCAGGCCCAGAGTTCAGGCCTCACGACCAGACCCAAAAAAAAAAAAAAAAAAAAAGAGCACTTGCCTTGCTGCTTCCAGTTTTCTTGTGGTTATTTGGAGGTGAGTCTCACAGACATTCCTGCCCAGGCTGGCTTTGAAACGTGATCCTCAGATCTCAGCCTCCTGAATAGCTAGAATGACAGGCATGAGCCATTGGCACCTGGCTATGCACCTGGCTATTTCTTTGTATCATAAACCCCAAGTTTTCACTAGGATGTGTCTAGAAGTATTTCTTCTCGGTTTCTGTCTTCTAGGAGTTCTGTATGCTTCTTTCAAGTGAGATTCTATTTCTTGGGGTTGGGGATGTTTTCTGTTACTATTTTGCTCTGTTATTATTATTTTTTCTTTCGGTTGTGGGGCTTGCACTCTGGTCCTGGGCTCTGTCCTTCAACTCTTCAGCTCAAGGGTAGCACTCTACTATTTGAGCCACTTGAAGTTTTCTAATAGTTTGTTGGAGGTAAGAGTCTCACAGACTTTCTTGCCCAGGCTGGCTTTGAACCGCGATCCTCAGATCTCAACCTCCTGAGTAGTATGATTACAAGCGTGAGATGTCAGCACCCGGCTTCTGTTATTATTTTTTTAAGTAGGTTTTCAATGGCATTAGTTTTGAATTCTTCTCCCTCATTTAATCCCAATTATATATTGATTTGATCTTTTGGCTGAATTTGCCAGTTCTTGAATGTGTCCTAGATAGGTTCGGAGTGTTTCTTTTCCATGCCTTTTGATTTTTTTGTTCTAATTCCTCTGCTTTATCCTTAATTCCTTATTTTCTACTTATTCTGTTGCCTGTGCGGTCAGCTGTGCTTTGCAAAAAGGAGATAGAGCCTTTCATGTTTCTAGCTCTTTATGTCAATTTTTGGGGTGCTAATCTAGTCTTTTTTTGGGGGGGTCCGGTCGTGGGGCCTGAACTCTGGGCCTGGGCGCTGTCCCTCAGCTCTTCAGCTCAAGGCTAGTGCTCTACCACTTGAGCCACAGCACCACTTCCGGCTTTTTTCTTTTTGCTTATGTGGTGCTGAGGAATCGAACCCAGGGCCTCAGGCATGCAAGGCAAGTGCTCTACCACTGAGCCACCTTCCCAGCCCTAATCTAGTCTTTTCATTGAGGTATGTGATGTTTTTTTCTCCATGCCTTCTTGGACAGGCTGTATTTTCTTGGTCATTCCTTCCTTATATTCTTCTGTTTGCTTTTTAATTGATTGTTTTGTTTTCTAGGCCAGTTCTCTCATCATTGCTTTAGTTCTTTTGTTCCCCATTTCTTCTTCACTCTCATTAGATTCCTTGCCTGAGTTGTTGTTGGTTTTTGAGAGTGGCATGTTGTCTTGATTGCCCATGAATTTTGTATTTTTTCCATATGGTTTATGCATTTGGATTCAGGGACTGTAGGGGTTGTTCAGTATTTGTACTAGGTTCAGTGGTGGTGGGATATGGTTCACTGGATGGATCCCTGTCAGACTTTGCACTTGTCAGCTTTCAGCCAAGTGGTACAAGTAGTTTAATGGGTCTAGGCCTGATGTTAGAGCCCTGAGGAGGGTTTCCATGTGGTTGGGTGCAGTGGTCTAGTCTCAGGACCCAGATTCGGGCCTGGTGGAGGGGTCTTACATAGTGGGGTGTGGTAATCTAGCGTCCCAGGCCCCTTGGGGCCCGGAGGTTGGTTCCTGCAATGAGTGGCATTGTGGTCTAGCATCTGGACCTGAATTCTGGCCCAGTGACTGCTTCTAGCAAGGTTGGATGCGGTGTTCTAGTATCCCGACACAGATTCAGGCTTAGCAGCAGAGTCACACAATGTAGGGCCTTGTGGTCTAGTGTCCTGACTTGGGTTTGGGCCTAGCAACAGGTTCCCACAATGTGGATGGGATGTGGCAATCTTGTACCCCAGTCTTGGGTCTGGACCAGCATCTCGTTCCCACAGTACTGGGCATGGTAGTCTAGGGTCCCGACTTGGATATAGACCAATAGTGGGGTGCTGCAACATGGGGTGCAGCATTCTAGCTATGTGAATTCGCTCTAGTGACAGGGTACCGTATGGAGGGGCAAGACAAGTTTAATGGTTCCCCTGTGTACACACTAGTTTTGTTGTTTTTAAGACTGTTGGACCTTGTAGTTCTTTAGCTTGGGGGTAGGGTTGTGTCCCGTTGAACTTTCTTGGGTACCTGTGGTGGGAGAAAGAGCTCAGCCTCTTTTCTTCCCGTGTAGCATCCCTTCCTGGGCAGGAGGGAAGGGGGTCTGGGCCAAGCACTCTGGGTCACTACCTCCCATGGGAGGCGTTCCCAGGGCTGGTTCTGAGCCAACCAGCAGTATTGTGGTGAAACTTGTGTGTGTCTGATGTGGGTCTCTCATGTCTGTTCCACAGTTCTGGACCTTCAGTCAGGGTGGCACTGTAGCCCAGATTGAGGCTTAGCCTTGCTGAGGATGGGAGATGGAAGATGTGCTTCACAGTTTTCTGTCCTTGTGTACACAAGGGTTAAGTTTTTTGTTCTTGTGATTGCCTGTCTGCTTCTGTTTTCCTTGTTGTCATTCTCTTGAAATGAAGTGCCTGTTAGGACCCTAAATTGTTTTTATTGGAGACCTGGGATGGTTCCTGTTGCTGCTGCAACATCTTGCTGTTTTTCTGCTTCTGGATTTTTGCAGGTAAACTGGAAATAAGACCATGATTCTTAAATTTCAGCTTCCTGTATAGCTAGGCTTGTAGGTGTGAACCATCAGCACCCAACTAAAGAAAATAGATTTCTCAATCAAAAATTGTTCTTTACAAAGCGTAACATAGGTTTTGCGTCAAGCACAAACATTTGTCATTGCTGGTTGAAAATCTAGAACTAATGACCATCAAAAAAAAAGGACTCACAGGTAATGAATTGCACCCTATTGTAAAATATTACACAAGATTGAATGGGGGGAAATTTAACAAGTAACTACAATCATGAAAGTTATTTTTTCTTCCACTATTACTGAAGCATTAGTAATTGCATGGAAAATCTACAGAAGTGTTTTCTTCTTGATATCAGTATAAAGGAGTATATATTATTTTTTTACCCAGGAGTAACAGTCTTAATAACTACAAAGCAACAGACTCTTAGTTGTTTGGTATGTGCTGAACAGATGTGTCTCAGTGCAGACTCTTTCCTTAAAGTTTACAAAGGGATGCAGGTATTTACAGTACAGTTCATAAGGAAGTACCAAATGCCACTGAGCTTGCTTGAACCTACATTAATGTTTCATTTAGATTTTTCTTGTGTAGATTAGGACATATGAAATAGAATGTTTGTTAGATGGTATAACATCAGTTCCAGTATTTAACAACTGGTCAAAAGTTTACAAAGAGCTTTTAAAAAAAAAATTGTACTGCTTTTATTGGGTAGCAAGTTATCATGAAGGCATGCTGAAGTGATGAGTCTGTATTGATGTGTAAAGAGGGTTTCCAGAGGCAGCCACCCCTGCTCCTTACCTCTGTGTGTTCTCCACCCATCAGAGTTAGAGTCCATTTTCCTCCTGGTGACTTTCTCATGGATACTGGCAAAGTAACTGCCTGGATTTGGGACTTATAGACTAATGTCATTCACCACTTCTGTCTTTGGAGCCAGACACTGCGGAGAAGGTCCAACTACTACTCTGTTGGAGAAAGAGGTCACATGTGAGGCCTAAAGCCATCTTGCATGTTTTAGTTCCAGAGAAGCTTCTAGCTGAATGAAAATGCATGATTAAACCAGAGGAACACCACCGGTTGTATTCTAGCCAATTCATGGGATCATGAGGAGTAATGAATTACTATTTTAAGTCACTGTGTTTTGTAGTGGTTTGTTACTCAGCAGTGGATGACTCAAACACATATTATAGGGATGCAGATTATACCTTTTCCTCATGTTGAGCTATACAGGCTCAAATCCTATATTGAGCTGATCTGAGCAATTTCTGAGGCTCAAAAGAAAAATCAGAGTTCTGGCAGAATCATTTAATTTGCATATGTAGGCAGACAAGAGATGTACTTTTTGGCTTAAAAGAATTCATCTTTGTGTAAAACATTTTATTTAATCATTTACTTGAGTCTACAAGGCATCTTCACATCTCGACAGATTTTGGTTTTGCTTGCCTTGCTAATGATGAACACTGCAAGATGGAATCACCATGTGGTCATATTCATAGTTGCATAAACAGCATGTGTTAGGGTAAATTCTCCTAAGTACTAGTGGTTTTCTAGTTTATAGCTGTTACAGTTGTTCATATCCTATTCTCTAAAAGGCTTTATTGGGTTCTTTTAGTTTTACTAAGAATAGTGTTCATGCAATCATGAACACTATAGTCAGTTATGTTTTCTCTGTGGCTTTAGTCAGTAAAAAAAAAAATGATGAAATCTGGTAAACAGAGTCATGAACAAAAGGAAAGTCTCTTGACATGTGTTGTTAGTACCATACTTTTGTGGTATTTTAGTATAACCCTGTGTCAGGTTGGGGACCCAGGACATGTCTGAAATGAATGGAAATCTGTTTTCAATGTTGGAGAGTCTCCTGGAAGTTCTTTCTGCTGAAGTGGAAGAGAACAAGTTCTATTGGCTGATGTCCTCAAGGTGCTAGTCCCTTTTTGGTCTGCTCTTCTTTCACACAATTCCAAGGTGGTTGCTGCCCTTTGAGAATCTCAGTCTAATAGCAGTGATTAGTATCAGAAAGAATAATTCCTTATCCTCTCTATTAAATTGTATTTTATGATTAAGTACATGTAATGCAGCATTACTCTCTGAAGTGCTCTTTAACATATATTTAATACATTGTTGTTCACCTCCCATCTCAAAAGACTTTCTCATGACAGCAGCTTCTCGTTCCTCCTTGTCCACAGCCCTTGAACACTTGACTACTTTCAGTGCCTTACATGAGTGGAATCAGTCAGCTGTATAATCATTTAATATGCTCTCAAGGTTCATCTATGTTATAGCATGTGTCAGGATTTCCTTCCTGTTTAAAGCTGAATAATTTCCCTTTGTGTAGTTATATACCACATTTTGTCCATCTGTTCATCTCTTAGGTTTGTGGGCTGGCCCTGGCCTCTGGCTCTTATGGAGAATATTGCCATAAACATGAATGTACAAATAACTTCAGGACCTGGGTTTCACTTCTTTGGGCTTTAATTCTCTCTTTGACGTTTGTTTTCCGTTGTTGTGATACCTTTTCACATTCCTGCCTTGTGTACACAGTAGTTCCAGTTTTTTTTCATCCTGGCAGACATTTGCTATTTTGAGTTTGCTTGATTGATTTTATGTTAGCCATCCTGATGGGGATGACCTGTATCACTTCTTAAAATCAAGGAAACCTGTATCGCAAAGCCTCCTAACCCGCCTTACACATTTCCCTTGTCAGAGTCTGGTGCCTTGTCTTTGTCACCTAATCACTAAAATGGGATGCCAGTAACTCAGAGTAAGAATTTAAAAAAGAAATAGAAAACTGCTTTCTGGAATATAAGGAAAAGTAATTGATTACATTTCCTTCTGCCTGTTGTCAGAATTTGCTAACTGAGCTGTTGGTTTATGCACGTGTGTGTGTGTGTAAATTTAATGGAGCTTTCTATTGGTATAATTATATATCATTATAAAAGTATATATCATTTGCTATTGGTATAAACATGTATCATTCTTAACTTTGTCACCTCTGTTGTGTGAAATGAGCCTTAATTATTAGAATGAGTCTTTTCAGCTTTTGTTTAAGTTATAAGTTTACACATAGTGATAATCTTGGTATTTATTTCCTCTTAATAATCATTCCATCTTTGGCACATTCTGTTTTAGAATTTTATATTTAGTTTGTTTCACATCAAATTATGTTTTTGATTTTGGAGGGTTTTTTGTTGTTGTTTTTTGGATGGTTGAGGGGCTGAACTCAGCTCAGGGTCAGGTGCTGTCCCTGAGCCTCTTTGTATTCAAGGCTAGCTCTACTACTTTGAACCACAGTACCACTTCCAGTTTTCTGGTGGTTAATTGGAGATAACAGTCTCACAAGGGGACTTTTCTGCCTGGGCTGGCTTTGAACCATAATCCTCAGATCTCAACTCCTGAGTAGCTAGGATGACAGGCGTGATACACTGGCACCTGGCTTAGAATGTTTTTGCTTTGTTTTGTTCTTGCTTGGGCTTAAACTCAGGGCCTAGGTGCTGTTCTTGAGCTATTGTGTGCAAAAATTACAATTTTTAAAAAAGTTTTACTTCCCTTTTTGTAGTTATGCTAGGAAATGGTTCTTTGCCTCCTTATGTATTTTACTTTGAACATTTTGGGCTCAGTAGAGCTTTTTTTTGGTGTTTGTTTGTTTTCTTTTCTGATGCTAGTCTTCTGGCTTGATGTCAGGTCCTGTGTACTGTCCCAGAGCTTTTTTGTGCAAGGCTAGTGCTCTATCATTTGAGCCAGAGCTCCACTTTTGGCTTTTTGGTGATTAATTGGAGATGAGTCTAATGGACTTTGTAACTCTACCCAGCTTTGAACTGCAGTAATCAGATTTCAGCCTCCTGAGTCGCTAGGATTACACACAGCTTCACTAAAACTTTTTTTTTTAATGTGTTGTCTTATGGTTTTCTACTATTTACTACTTTCATCTGAAGCTTCTTTGTTATTATTTTTGACCTGCCCCATATATTTAAAAATGATTTGATTAGCTTTAAAAAAAAAGAATATATAGCAGTTAGGTATAATTTAAATTTTTTTTTCTCTCATAGTCTCAGAATGCTGCTGAGAAGCCTCTCATGATCTGAACAAGATATTTTGACAGAGTTCTTTATACAGACCTATGTGCAGGCCAAAGTAAACATAGTGATTACAGGCAGTCTGCTTCAATATCATGACATTGCTAGATGTCAGATAGTGGAACCATTAGAAAGGGTTCAGAAATGACAGTCAAGAAGCAAAAGGTTAATTCATCTGATCATCCCTGTATTGAATGCCTCAGCATGAGTGTGGTCAAACAGCACTCCTGGAATGCCACAGGACTTTGCTCAAAAGAAGTACTTGGCATTACTGTAGGAAAGCACCTACCCTCCTCACCCCCCAAAAAAATACTGAATTGCTGTTAACAGAGCTGCATCTGCAAAATTGTGGGCTAGTGACATCTGCATGAGTCCAGGCTTTGCTATATTTCCTGAGCAAACAAACCAGGAAATGTTACTTTGCTTCAGTCTGGAGGCCCAGGGTGATACACATGGTCTCTGTGTGCTGCTGACCAGAGAGGAATACAGATGATCTCAGCAGCTAGCCACAGCACTGAGCGGAATCCTGGACTCTTGATTCCACATCTGTATTATCTTTAATGTCAAGTGTCCTAGGGATTAGACATAGTTTAAAAAAAAAAGTTACTGCAGAGTAATTATAGTAAGAGATTTTTATTTATGCCTCCTGCAGGCCACAGAGGTAAAAGACTTCTGGTTCCCATCATAAATTCTTGTTTCCAAAATTGTCATATGTGAAAATATGCCAATTTAGAGGCAAAAATATTTCCTTGAAGTTCATCTGTTCCAGGATTCTCTTTATAGATGGAAACATTGAAACTCAAGATAGTTAACCCAGAGGTTGTTTTAACTCCCATTTGAATTTTAGCAGCATTAAGGAGAGTTTAAACTTAAGCGTTGGCATTCATGCTTTAGGATAAAGTATATTTATTTTTGCAGTTTGGAGTATCCTAAAATGCTTTGCCATATTAATTAAAAGTAAATGTTAACTGGAGGATAAAATACGTTTCATCATGTGCCATATTTTCTCCCATCTTGTTGCTCATCTCTCTATACTGAAACTGAGCTTGGGAAGTATGTGATCCCCAAGCATTGAAAAATATCAATCATCCTTGCTGCTTTTGGAAAATACTAATCATGAGCCGAGCCCCACCCTGACTCACCAAGCCAAAGCTTGCCTGCTTTCTTAGCACAGAACATTGGCAGCCCATTGCTGTTTTGTGTACCATGAACCTCCAGTCTGAGGTCTGTGCTGTCCACTGCACCTGAAATTCACTTATCCCTACACTTGCAGGTGAGAACTCACTGCAAGTTCCTGCACCAGTTCTTCTGGAAATCACTCTCAATATCTTTCCCACTTCACCTTTAACAACCGAAACTAGGAGTAATCTTTCTGCTTCTGAGAGTTCTCATTCTTAAGTGCCTTTTCTGCAACTCTCTCTGGGCTTTTAACCTTGATGTAAGAAGAGGGTCTGCTCTGCGCAAAATAGCCTTCTAGATGCCAAGGCAAAAAAGGATGATCAGACATGTCCCCTACTTTTCAGTCCTCAGACCAATTGTGTCCAGAAAATTAATTGATAAGTAGAAAGCACTCACTGATGTTCATTGGCATGCATTGCATATGAAAGGCAGAGTTACTCTTAGAAGAGTGCATATCATTGCAGTGTTGTGATTGCTAGTTCACTTTTGCTTTGTTTTAATGTATCATTATCCCTTTTAAGTACAATCCATTCACCTACTTATCTACTTGCTATCTGTCCTTAAATTTTCTAACTCATGATTTGAAATAAGTTTTATAGTCATAACTATGCATGTACATTATACTTACATAGCTTAAGCAAAGGAAATGATTTAGATTCTTAAATACCTAAGAGTCTTAAATTTCTCGCGTATTGTATCTTGGGCTCTTAGACTCACATGTCATAATAGAGTAGTCTATATTTCAAACATGTATAAAATAAAGAACAGGTTTTTGGTGTTGTTTTTTTTTTAATGTTCACATACAATCATTACTTGCTGTGAAGAATTCAAAGTCAAATACCACAATTTGGGTACCTGCCTTTGTTGTTGCTCTAAATTACTCTCGAGTATTTTTAAATTTGCTGTTAAAAATTACTGAAATTATGCTGGGAAGGTGGCTCAGTGGTAGAGCACTTGCCTTGCATGCCTGAGGCCCTAGGTTCGATTCCTCAGCACCACATAAGCAAAAAGAAAAAAGCCGGAAGTGGCGCTGTGGCTCAAGTGGTAGAGTGCTAGCCAAGAGCTGAAGAGCTGAAGAGCTGAAGGACAATGCCCAGGCCCAGAGTTCAGGCCCCACGACTGGACCCCCCCCAAAAAAAAAAAATTACTGAAATTAGCTGGGCACCAGTGGCTCTCGCCTGTAATCCTAGCTACTAAGGAGGCTAAGATCTGAGGATCAAGGTTCAAAGCCACCCTGGGCAAGGATGTCCGTGAGACTCTTTTTTTTTTTGGTCAGTCATGGGGCTTGAACTCTGGGCCAGAGTGCTCTCCCTCAGCTCTTCAGCTAAAGGCTACTGCTCTACCACTTGAGCTACAGTGCCACTTTCAGTTTTCCTGGTTGTTTATTGGAGATAAGAGTTTCATGGACTTTCCTTGCCCAGGCTGGATTTGAACTGAGATCCTCAGATCTCAGTCTGCTGAGTAGCTAGGATTACAGGCATGAGCCACCGGCACCAGGCTTTTGTGAGACTTTTTTTTTTCTGGTCATGGGGCTTGAACTCTGGGCCTGGGCACTGTCCCTCAGCTCTTTAGCTTAAGGCTAGTGCTCTACCACTTGAGCCACAGTGCTACTTCTGCTTTTCTGGTGGTTTATTGGAGATAAAAGTTTCATGGACATTCTTGCCTGGGCTGGCTTTGAACTGTGATCTTCACATCTCAGCCTCCTGAGTAGCTAGGATTACAGGCATGAGCCAGTGGTGCCCAGCAGAAATAGAGTTTTTGTCTTTACATGCTAGTGTTTTTGCTAGACTCTTGGATGTTGAGCTGTTTATAAACTCAATACTGAAATTTAGCAGTTAATATAATATTTCAGTCTTCTCAAGAATCAACTTAGTTTTGGAAAGGAAATTAAAGTTTTGGTTGTAGATTTTAACTATGCAGGGTTTTATGTGAGATAGTTTTAATCCCTTTGTTTTAGGGCCCTACAGTTAGATCCATCCATGATACTGTTAGAAGAATCCACTATGGACTTGGGCTGTGCTGTTCTCTTCTTCTCTTGTATAACATGTTTGTACTTCTCTGCTGAGTTGAGAACTTGTTTCTTTATCCTCCCTTCCTCTATTCCTATTCCTCCTTTTCAGGATTGCTTTCTCTGAAATCTCACCTGACACTTACTTGTGTATTGTTTTTGCAACTGCTTACATGTTGACATCAGCATTTATTCTATTGCATTGTAAGTGCTTGCTTGCCCATCTATCTGTCTCATTAGAGTCTTAAGCTTCCAGAGAGTTAGAATTTGAGCTCATTACGTGCTTTATAGTAGATCTTCAATAGCTTTGGTTAGGTAGAAATAGATATAAGGATAATGAATCATTTGGTTACTTGTTAGGTGAAAAATGAGTGTCTATGTTAAATAAAATTGCTTTGATTGGCATTTCTACTGCATAATTTTTATAACTTTGGTAATATTAATCAAATATAAGTTTACTATAAGAAGATTTCTTTCTTAAGCAATGAAAAAGCTGTTATGTTTGGGTTGTCAGATAAATGAACAATGGAGATCCTGCTACATTTGTATTTTTCTTCAGATTCTTTTGAGGCATTGCAATTAATTTTGAAGCAGTCATATTTTGCATATTATATGGGCAATAATTTGAGTTAAAGGTTTATTTTCAAATAGATTAGAAGTATTTCTAGATTATTCCATTTATATTACTGTTACAAAAACACTTAAGACAATATTTAGAAACAACAAGTTGACTTCACTCTCTGGAGTCTGGGAGTTCAAGATTAAGGTACTGCGGTTTCTGTGTCATGTGAGGGTGGCACTCTGCATTGAGACAGCACCTTGTCTATCGTGTATTCATAGCGCAGAGGAGGGGGAAGACAAAGGGGTCCAGTGCCTCCTGTTACATATGGGGCAGCAAAAGGGATGTAGGCTGGTTTCCTCCAGCATTTCCTCCACCTTTAGTTTGCTTTGAGACAGGGTTTTGCTGTCTGGCTTCAGCTGCCTGTGAGCTCAGGCTAGCACCAGGCCTCTTAAGGGCTGGAATTATAGTTGTGTGCCATTGCACTTGGCTTCTTCAGACCCTTAAACACATCATCAGTCTGTTCACAAAAGTGGAGCCCTCATGATTTTCAAGAGACCTGCCTTTTTACCTTTTTAGTTAGGCATTAGTGTGAATTTTGGAGGAGACTTGTTTAAACCCTAGCAGTATTTAATGAAATAATACCTACTATAAATAAAACCCTTAAAATGACTACTAGAATATAGTACAAAATAGTTTTTTTCTAGGGAGTATGTTTTGGCTAAATAGCATCAACTTGTTTCACTATATAATATATTAGCTGTAGAAGAGCAATGAGGTGAAATGAATAGGAACCCACTATGTGTTCCCCTTCTACTTACCCCCAAACAGTGATTGTGTATTAGGAGTCCCACCCTGGTGTCTACAGACCTTTATGGTTGTCACAGCTGAGATAGATGGTGTGTGTGCTGCAGCATCTTGTGGTAGAGGGGAAGGGGTGCTGCTAACTAACTATTCTTTTTCTTTCTTTCTTTTTTTTTTTTTTTTTTTGGTCGGCTGTGGGGCCTGAACTCTGGGCCTGGGCGCTGTCCCTCAGCTCTTCAGCTCAAGGCAAGCGCTCTACCACTTGAGCCACAGCACCACTTCCCTGCTAACCATTCTTAACAAATAGGATTACCCCCCTCCCGCCCCCACAACTAATAGTAGTTAAGTGGCCACAAATGTTCGAAATACCAGGTTGAGAGCTCCTGATTAAAGGTTCCTGACTTATGCTTAATGTCTGTAGGGCTTTACTGTAGTAGAGTTTTTGTGAATAATTTGACTCTTCCTATTAAAAGAACTTAAGAAAAACCAATTTTGGGTTCACCATAATAAGCCTATGTAACTTTCCAGAAAGCAGATTTTTGTGTCTAATTCACAACCCTGTGTACCCAGAAAGTCACTGATGACCCTAAGACTTCTGAGGGGATTCAGATGTATGTGATCTTCATGTAAAAGTAATTAATGTTTCTGTGTAATGAAATTTGGCTGTCAAATCTTGAGATCTTTTTAAAGCAGCAGTAGTGTTGAAAAATACAAAATCCCCCAGATGTGATATTTTCTTTATCTAGTTTGACAAGATCTGGTTTTTAGCATACCTAAGTCATTTTAGATATATAAAGGAATTTCACAGCATCATAATTACCAAGTGAGTTGGATTACTTTCGCCCAGGCAGTTAAATTCAGCCCATCTTTCCTCCTCCTCCCCCCTCCCTCCTCCTCTTCCTCCTCCTCCTCCTCCCCCCTCCTCCCTCCTCCTCTTCTCTCTCCCCCTCTCCTTTTTCCCCCTCTCCCTCTCTCCCTCTCTCTCTCTTTTTTTTTGGTCAGTCCTGAGGCCTGAACTCTGGCCCTAGGCGCTGTCCTTTAGCTCTTTAGTTCAAGGTTAGTATTCTACCACTTGAGCCACAGTGCCACTTCCAGCTTTTTTCTGCTTATGTGGTGCTGGGGAATTGAACCCAGGGCCTCATGCATGCAAGGCAAGCATTCTACCTCTGAGCCACCTTCCCAGCCCCCCTCTCTCCCTCTCGTCCTCTACCCCCCCCCCCCCCATCTCTTAGAGGGGCATGGGTGCCAGTTCTGGAGTTTTAACTCAGGGCTAGGGCACTGTCTCTGAGTTTTTTTGCTCAAGGATAGTGCTGTACAGCCTGAGCCACATCTCAAGCTCAGAATCTTTCTTACTATTTTTTTTTTTTTCAGGTAAGGGGTAGGTTTATTCAGTAGACCTGTCTGGGCAAGAGAGAGAGCTGGGAAAGAGAGAGGAAAGAGAGAGAAAAGAGCTAGAAAAGAGCAGAGAGAGCAAGAAAAGAACAGAGAGCTCTTACTGTTTTTGGTGGTCAATTGGAGAGAAGAGTCTTAGAGACTTTGTTAATCAAGCTGGCTTTCAACTGTGATCATCTTCAGTTCTCAGCCTCCTGAGTAGCTAGGCTTACAGGCATGAGCCCATCTTTTTTTTCTTCCCTTTAGCACAAAGAATGCCATAGTATTAGGTGGAACTCATTTTTATGTTTCTCGAATCAAAGATGTCACAGTGACTCTTTGGGTTGAAATTGCAATGCAGTTCATGCAGATGATTCCAGTAAATAGCTAGTACTCATGGGAAAGGGGAGCAGAGTATCAGGCGGACCTAGATGACTTTGGAACATCCTGTGCTTATGAGCTTGTCTGTCATGGTTAAACCAAGCTGATTTATTAAAGAAGCACAGGTGCATACATGTGTTTAACTCTTTGTCTTATATTAGTCTTCCCTGTGCATGGAGCGGATCTTCCAAGACCCACTGAGAGTGGATGCCTAAGACTACACAAAGCCCAGAACTCTATAAATACTTTCCTGTACATGCATATATATGATAAACTTTTTAATTTGTAAATTTGATACAGTAAGAGATAACAATAATAACAAAGTAAAATGCTTATAGCAATATACTGTAAAAAAAGGTATATAAATGTGGTCTCAAAGTACCTTATTGTATTTGCACTTTGTCAAATTTCAGGAAGCACTTTATGGCTTTTCTTTGGTTTATTTCAGTTACTGGCATCACTGTTCCCATGCCTTAGGACCTTATTAAATGAAATAGGGTGATTTGAACATAAGCACTGTGCTTCTGGGGCAGTCAGCTCCCTAGTTACTGATGGGCAGTCAGGATGAGAGTCTGCACAGCACGGATTCATGGCCTGATTAAAGCAGAGCAAGATTGGAACAAAAATTCATCACACCACTCTGAGTGACACCCAGATTTACATTTATCAGACCTTTCTGGAGTTTTTAATACTTTTCTACTCTAGTTAACCATGAATACATGAAAGTACAGAAAGTAAAACCAGGGATAAAGGAGAACTGCTGTATAGTACTCTACTCTGCTGTTGATGTTAGAATGGAAGCTTCACTGCTTACGGGTGTGTGTGTGTGTGTGTGTGTGTGTGTGTGTGTGTGTGTGTGTGTGTGTGTGTGTGTGTGTGTGTGTGTGTGTGTGTGTGTGTGTGTGTGTGTGTGTGTGTGTGTGTGTGTGTGTGTGTGTGTGTGTACGGGTGTGTGTGTGTGTGTACGGGTGTGTGTGTGTGTGTGTGTGTGTGTCTGAGAGTCTTGCCTACTCATAACATTTCACCTGTTTTATCTACGTTTTATTTTCTCTCCCTTGTCCCCTCCCTCTCTTTGTTTGTATAGTAGATTCATGTGTTTTTATGCACTTAGTATGCTTATTTTTTAACCATTTGAAAATAAATGGAATAAATTGTGATTTTTTTTCTTAACTTCAGAATACTTGAATTTTTATTTAAGAATGGAGATCTTTTGCAAGTAACACTGCAGCTATCAATTGTAGTAAACAGTATTGGTACTTAATATTACTTAATTTGTTTTTTTTTCTATTTTTGCCATTTGATCCATAATGTCCTTCACCAATCATTACATAGTGAACTTTAAAAAAAAATGTTTAAATGAATTGCACAGTAAATGAAAAGATCTTGATTTAGACAGAAGGAAAGCATTGTTTTTTTTAGTTTTATTAATCCTGTTTAATATTTTAGAATAATTTTCTCTTAGAGAAACATTTAGCAGAACTAAAAACAAAAGTGACAAACTTTGAATACAATTCAGATTGATATGCTTCATCAATTTCTTTTTATTAATGCATAATAGATCCTTGTATGTGTGGACCACAGTTTATCCAATCTCTTTTTTTTTTTAAGATTTATTTTTTTTATTGTGAAAATACTGTACAGAGGAGTTATAATTATATGGGCAAGATAATGAGTACATTTCTTATCAAGCATTGTAGCCTCCTCCTTTGTTTCCCCTTCCCATCCCTTCCCATCCTCCCCTCGCCCCCCACACGAAAGTTGTAAAGTTCATTTTCAACATAAGGACTTGTACATCTCATTGTTGCAATGGGTCCACCTGTATCCCTATTTAAACAATTTGTTTTTCCCCTTCCCCTCCACAAATTATACCAACATCAAATACAGTGAAAGCAGGGGTTATACTGTGGGGGAGGGACATACAAAGCAACAAAGAAATAATCTTATAAATGTGTTAGAAACAATCGCATAAAAGAAAAAAACATTTGAATACATATCTTAGGGTTCATTTCCCTAACATGACCTTATCTGACCTTTTCTGCTTGACTCAGACATATACTAGATATTGCAAATAAGGGAAACCATGGGACTTAAGTTTCTTTGGGCCTGGCTTACTTCACTTCATATAATTTTTTCCAAGCCTTTCCATTTCCTAAAAAATGGGGCAATGTCATTCTTTCTGATGGAGGCATAGAATTCCATTGTGTATGTATACCACATTTTCTTGATCCATTCATCTACTGAGGGGCATCTGGGAGGTTCCTCAAAAGACTCCACATAGAGCTCCCCTATGACCCAGCAATCCCACTTTTGGGCATTTTCCCAAATGTTTACAAACAAGACCACACTAAAGCTACCAGGATGACTATGTTTATTGCAGCATTACTTACTATAGGTAAGATATGGATCCAATCTCCTTTTGAAAGACATCTTGGTTGCTTCTAATATGGGGCAGTTTTTAATGTGTTTTTAAAAACTTGCTTGTATTTAATTATGGGGAAGATGTCATTGTTACCTCTTCACATATGTTTACACTGCATTCCAGTCACACCTTTCTTATCATGCATAAATATCTTGTGTATTTTCTTTTGGAGGCTTTGTTACAGAATTAGATATTTTTTAACAAGTGTAAGGAGTCTGTTCTTATGTATCAAATCATTTGGGAAATGTTCTTCTGGGAAGAGAAGAAATTTTCATAATAGAAGCTACCCCCAATATATATAATAGAAACTAACCAAAATGCACACAGTTATAAACGCAGCTTCTGTATTTTCCAGTTGCATTTTCAATTGTAATTTTTATGTTTCTCTTAAAATTTTTACACTAGAAATTCGGTTAGCTTGAGTATCTTTAGTTCTTTTCATAAACTGATCAAATGTAAGCCTATCTCTCTGTTGTATAATTTTTTTTGATTTATTTAGGCCTTTTTGCATTTTATACTACATTTAGGAGCCAGCAGCACTGCTCTCTAGTGGCTATTTTAGTTTCAAGTAGTACTGAAAGGTTACTTTTGTTCTTTCAGTACTTCCCAGGCTTAGTTTGCAAGCTCCCAAGAGGAGTGTAAGGAAGATTGTAAGGAAAATTGAATAACTCAATGATGTCAGCCTGTTTGCAATAAGGGAAATAAAAGCTCTATTCTTTTTTAAGTGTTTCTGTTCAAAGGACAACTTGGCAAGAAAAATGAACACTTCAAACAAATATCAAAAATCAGTAATTGTCATGACCATTTTTATTCTTTTTCCTTCTTGAGCTTTAGTTTTACTACTTTATTCTGCCCTTCTCTTTCAGCCCTAACTGGGGCTACCTAAACCCTGTGGGTATCCCTTGTTAGCTCTGGCCCTAAAACACACGCATTGTGAGGCTGTGGTTGGTGGGTTAGCTGGATCCTGGTTTACAGTGGGGCTCTACTTTGCCTTCTTCCTGCCCAGTGTGTCCAGCTTCCTCTGTTGATGCCTTGTGTAGAACTCACCTGGCTATGCCTGCAAAGATCTGAATGCAGGATTCTTATCACTGGTACACTGGGCCAGAACAGAATGTCCCCACATGCGTTTTCCTTTTCTAATCGGCAGCTTCAGCTATTATGGTGGTACAACTTAATTCAATATTAACTCATGGAAAGAGAGCTTTCAACCTTATTCACATAAAAATTAGCTTGAATGCCTCAGAAATACTGAAAACAGTTTAAAAAAAGATTGCTGAGTTGGTTGTGGATGAGAGAACTGACAGTGTTTGGTATAAAAAAGATCAGTAAAAATCTGGAAAGATGCTTTACTTTTGTAAGTGCCCCATGCTCAGTGCTTTAATACTCCAGGGGCTGAAAGTTACTATCACGAGTCACAGTTAGGTATGACTACATGTGCAGCGTCCCCCCCCCCCCCCCCCACTGCAATGGGTAGCTACTTCATCTCTGCTAGTCTGTTCATTTGCAGTAGGTAGCTTTTGCTGCAAGTTTTAGTCATATTAGAGTTGTAGATACTCAAGCAAAGTGTGCTTAAATAGGTCAGTATTGCTGAATCACACCTTTTGCGTACTGGGATTATGGGCATGCACTGCCATGTCCACCTGCTTTTTTAGAGTATCATTGAACCTAGAACTGGAACTCTGCTTTCATGTTTTTTTAAATATTGAGATTAAAGGTTGCCATTGTCTTATAATTTGAATTAGTTTTTTTTTCCTTGATAATCTTCCTTAAATTAATCATATTTGGCAGGAATACTTCCTTTGTTGTCAGTGTGTCCCAGGACTAGATGTGGTAAAGGTGGAACCTTCCAGGTTCTGTGCAGTGCTGCTTCTGCTTTCCTGTTGTAGAGCTTCCTCTGTGAGCTGAAACTTGGAGACTTAACATCTGATCCCCTGTGACCTTTTGCCCTACTTCTAATTCCAATTGTACATATTTAACATGTTAGTATTTATGCATGCTCAATGAAAAGCTATTAGAAAATTTGTAATAGTATAAGTAATACTTAAAATAATACAAATAATACTTTCAGAGTTGTTATATATCTGTAATTCCTATTTTGCCAGAAGAATGCAGAGTAAAGATCTGGCCCTCAAAGACAGAAGAGCTGAGTTGGGGTTTTGATTTCATGGCTTATTATAGGTACAGCGTTGCTAGCCTCCTTGTCTGTATAGCGTGGGGGGCAGATGAGGAAGAGCCCTGGAGTGCTTAGCTCAGTCACCAACAGATGCCAGTTTACCATTCTTGCTAGTATTTATTTAATTGTATACAGTCCTCCTAAAATTTGTAACTGAAGTCTTAGTAAGAAAAATTAATGATTTGTTTATTCTCTTCATGTTCCTGATACATGGATTTATTTTAGTCTTCAGATGTTTCTAAATATACCATTCTGTTAAAGCTAAATATTTTGTAGAAAGTGCTTTGGAAAGCTTCCATTTGCTGCTTTGAGGTGCTTTATTTCACACTATTTCTGCAGGAAGAAGAGACTTGGTTGCTTTTGGTCATATTCTTCCCCAAGATTGAGGTTAAAATAACCTCTGTGCAAGCTTATCTTATTTCTTGTTCACAAACACAGTTTAGTCTAGGAATAGTAAAAACTCTCCCAATAAAGGGTCTCTGTGACGACAGAAGACCCTACCAATCACATAGGCTGTCGTAAACTACTCTGTGTGTGTCAGAAGCACTGTGAGACAGTACAGATTGGTTCCCTCTGACAGTTTGAGTATTGAGAAAGAAAACTCAGTAGATTCAAACACATAAACACCTCTAGGTCTGTGAGCTCATAATGAAAGCAAGCAGTGCTGATAGTGTATGCTAGGTGCTACCTGTGTTACCCAGCTGCCATCATCACTGGAAATGGATGGACCAAGGTCTATAGAGCAGCAGCTTCAGACACACCCTGTGCTGCACTAACAGTGACATCATTTTAGACTCTTCAGAATAATTCATCAAAACCACACTTTCCCACATCTGGAAGTGGTAGATTTCGCATTCAGTTTTGTTTATGCTGCTTCCAGAGAATACTGATGTGGTAAACTGATAATTATGCTGTTGTGCTTTCTGTAGACAGTGGCAGGATTGGAAAGGTGATGACTGACTCCTTGAATTTTAGAGAAATACACTTTTGTAGGAAGTCCATATAGAGGAACTTTATTTTAATTGCTCAGCCATTGACAACTTTGCATTCATATTTATCTGTTTTAATATTTCAAACATGGCCAAACTATGTATGACAGTATTTAAAATCCTTAAGTAATTGTTTGTGTTCAATACATTTTTGATTTTATAGTGGGCTGATAAAATGGACATAAAAGTAAAGTTTACCGAGACCTTGATGTCAACCACTCTTAATAGAATTTGGATATGATTATCTAGGCTGGTCTCAGAAGGACTAGAAAAGTAAGGTATCCCAGGTTGTCATCCAAGATTCTTTGGGTGACATAAAGAATTCTCTTGATAGCCAGTTGTGAAATATGCTTGATTTGCATGTCCTAGGAATACCTGTATAAGAAGCGATTGTGTTCTTCATTGTCAGTCATTCAAAAGGTGGAGTCTTGTACTTGCTGAAGCCTGGGCACTACCATCAAGCCCTTCCTTGCCGGAACACAGCACACTCACCCATAAGGGGTCGGATGTAAATTCTCCTTTTTTTGCCAGGTGAGGGGGAGAAGGCGATCCTTTACCTCAGTATTTAAGTCATTGATGATGCATTTTCCATTAGGCAGAGAAAAAGGAATGGTTACCAAAGATTACACCCCTGGGAATAAACATATGAGGTCATAGTTGATGTATTTTTTCCCTCAAGGATGTAATTAACTACACATTGCAAAGTGTTTACTATTTGCATATTCTGGGGTTAAAAATGACTCCAGTTAAATAAATGACCAGTGACAGAGATAGCTTAATGGCTTACTTAGGATAAAGCTGTGTATTTGTTGGCAACTTTTTGTTTTAGCATTTGCTTGATTTAGGGGATATTAGTTTTTAAAAATGTTAAAAAGCAAAATTAAGTACATGTTTTGAGTAGTTTTTTGCAAAGTGGAGATCAAAAGGATTGTGGTTTGAAACCAGCCAGGTCAAAAAGTCAGCAAAACAGCCATCTCAAGAAATAAGCTGGGCATGTTAGCTCAGAGGAGCTCAGGCTACTCAAGAGTCTGCAGTTAAGAGGATCGTGGTTCCAGGGCAACTGGGTAGAATGTTAGTGTGAGATCTCATCAAACAAGGTAGGCATAATCCTAGCTAAGCAGGAGGCATAGGCAGGCCCCAGGCCAAAAATAATGTGAGACTCTGTCTGAAAAATAACTAAAGCAAAAGTTGCCAGAGACACAGCTCAGAAGATACAGTGCTGGCCTCACATGCATGAGGCCTGGAGTTCAAAACCCCAGTATTGTTAAAAAATAAAATAAAATAAAAAATACAT
Organism: Dipodomys merriami; assembly: GCF_024711535.1. Taxonomy (NCBI): domain Eukaryota; kingdom Metazoa; phylum Chordata; class Mammalia; order Rodentia; family Heteromyidae; genus Dipodomys; species Dipodomys merriami. Next base: position 12,142,122 of record NW_027205048.1, on the reverse strand, counting down.
ATGAAAATTAAAGAAAATAAAAGCATATACTTTGGAAGGGCTAGATTGTAAATTGTTCTAATTAGGCAAGCCATCATAAACTGGAATATAGGAAGGACGTTGCTGATGTTTCGATGTTCATATGTATGTAGGTGTGGTGACCTCTGCTTCTGAATTTTAACAAAAGGAATGCTAAGACCGAGGTTCTAATCTTGGCCTTGCCAGAAATTAGCCCTAATCTAATCAGATAATTTTCTCCATTATCTTTTATTTTAAAATGTTAAAATGAAACTGGAGAGATTTAACATCTATCTAGTTTTAAGACTCTGATTAAGACTCTCTTTTCAAGAAATAGCACTTGTCCCAATTTAGCTTACTTGAATAAATATTAAGTAAGCGTCCACACAAGGAATGTTAGGGAGAAGACATGTACAGAAATTATGTTTTTCCTATGTGGAGGGAGTAGTTGATAGAGAAGTTAGTTGTGCTTAGGCATAGCCCAGACTAATGTGGTTAGACACCAAGGTGCTGTCTCCCAGAGCAGCCTGACCTCACGTCCTCCTTCTCATGTGCTCTGTGCTCTGGAAGAACTTTCTGTGGCTTGTTTCAAGTCTCTCTTTAGACCGGGAGTTCCCTGAGCACTGACAGTGGCATGTCTAACACTAACCTGAGCACTGAGCCTGGCAGGCGGGTCCTGAAAGCGGGATGACGGGTAGCAGGAATGGTTCAGCCTGGGACAGCAGAGTGCAAGGACGGCTCTCACACTTACGTTTGGTTCTAAGGTAGAGTTGGGCATTTGCACACGGTGGGAGTCCCCCACCCTTCAGCAGAAGAGAGCCTGCCCCTAGTTGTAGTGCCCATGGGTGTGTAGTAAGAAGCTGGATTGAAAGCTTACCTTTTCCCAGGCACCCCACTCTAGGGAACACAACTGGCATAGGTTCTGTTGTGAGTGGTAAAATCCAGACTCATTTCAAGGCACTATTGAATCAGGGGTGGCTTTTTTTTATCTTGTAGTTTCTCATCAGCTGTAACTAAAAGTATGACACTCACATGCAGGCTGTGAAATCGTTTAATAGAAGATTGTCCTACTTGACTGAAAAGTATGGGAGAGGCAGTAAAGGGCCATGAATGGGACTTTGCACAATCAGTTCTTGGTGGTGGCAGGAGTAGGGCATATTCTAGGACTTGCAGTCGGCCCTCCCGTCATCCAGGGAAGGATGGCCTCTCCCGAGGTGGTGGCAGAGCCCTGTCCCTCAGTGCCTGTGTTCAAGCAGAAGCCTGAAACAGCAAACGGCACGCAGGGTGACCGACGACACACACACATTTAATCTTTAACAGAAATTCAAGAAGTTTTGGGCTGTACTATTCCTCTAAATAGTATTTTCTTGGTCTTCATCATTCAAGTTTTCTTTTTTCATTCCTTTCAACTTATGACCCTCAGTTTGAAATTAAATTTGGTCTGTAAGTTGATTCCCTGAATCTTTTCTTCACAGGCTTTCTTTGTATTTTCTAGACGAAAATGGATTAACTCAGGGTTCTCAAAATAAAAGCAAAGATTGTGATTAAAACTGAATTAGAATCATTATTCTCTGTTATTTGCCAATAGTAAAATAAATAGCTCAGCCTTAAAGAAGCCTTAAAGTAAGTCCTGGAGCCTTTGAGAACCCTTGGATTTTAATTAAAGAAACACAGAATACCATCACTTTGTTTGTCAGTGGAAAAAATATGTATTTTTAAATTTTCAAAGCTTAGCGTAGCACACATGGAGTACATCTGTTGGCCGCTCAGAATTGGGACACAAATGGATTCAGATGTTTAGGGCCTTTGTCTTTACTGGTCTCGGCTCACCTCGCCAGCTGAGCATGGCACAACCCAAACACAGTTTCTGAAAACAGAGCGGCTAAAGTTACTTCTAAAGCGCTCTCTTGGGGATGGATAAAGTCAATCTCTGTTTATGTAATGAAATCGGGAGCAGGGGTCTGCTGCAGTGCTCCGCGGACAGATTCCATTGGTGTTGTCTTTCAGGGTAAGGGCTGGATTTAATAAGCTGGGTTCTGACTTGCTTTCTCCTGGGCACAGCTAGCCCACTCTTTAATGGATCATTTTGAACTATTTTTGTCGAGGTACTCTTAGAACTTCTTTTAAGCAAAAATTTTAGTAAAATCAGTAGGTTTATTGTAAAAAGTTGGGATACTGGTCATCTTTACCTGATAAGAGATTTAAGTAATCTTTTTTTAAAAAAATAATTGCTGCTGGTATTCACTCTGGTATGTGTTATGGGGGAGGATTGTGTGTATATTTAGGTAATTCCATATTTTTAGAGTACTTATATTTTAATTTAACTTAAACTTTCAAAACAAATTCTGTTGGTTTAGCCTCATCTCAAATACTCATGAAATTCTTCCTATTTTACAAAATATTTATAAAGTATTCTTGAGAGTGAAATCTCATAAAGATATTTGCTTTGGGACCAGAGTTCAAAGGAAGGTCCGTTTGGTTTTGATTTGGAAACTGTAAAAACAAAATATCCTCAAAATGGCAGGGTGTGAATTGGTAACTTCAGTTTCATTACAGTCGGCCAAAGCCCATCCCCAGATGTTTCCAATTAGAAGCCAAGCATGCTAGCTTGGGCAAATATCATATGAAAGGATTTCTGTACTCTTCTTTGATTTTTGTCCTGAGAAAAATAACAAAGTCTAAAATCCTTTAACTTTAATTAAAGAAACAACTTGTCATTTGCATGTTATTTAAATGTATGCAGCTAAACATAATATTCAAAGGAAATTCTTACATGTTAGCTTGGAAATGTGTAGTCCTGAATGCATATGGGTTCACATATTTCTTCTTAAAATCAAAAAAGGAAAAAAATGATTTAAAAAAGATGTTAAAGCCATTAAGAAATTAAAATCACATATTTCTGAATTTGCTCTAATCAAAGAGTGGTCCTTTTAATACTGTAAGTTTGTGCCTCCTTCTGGATTTTGGGGGAATATTTTTTATTGTGTAATAAAACTAAAATTTTATCTCTGATCAGTTATACATTCCACTGTAAGAAGTACTTCGATGGAAATCTAGGAAGATGGGAGATACAATAAGATAAAAGAAAGTATAGTGAAAATTTTAAACCATGAGTTTCATAGTAATCTTCTAGATAAATACCAAATTATAAATACACAGAGGAACTTGAAACTTGCTTCAACATATTCTTTATTAGGAGGATACTTCCTGGTAATAAATTTGGCTCTGTGGAATTTGGTATAGAAGATGGAGTTTGTAACTACCTAGCGTTACTATATTTGAAACTTCCCTAAACCATGAAGACAGGACACAGAGTTACGCAGCTAGCTATAAAGATGAAAAGCTGTTTCTCTTTTCATCTCCTGTTGGGTATAGTTTTGATAGACATGTGTTTGGGAACTCTGGAGGTCTTGGATCTGTATTTGCTGGTGGTGAGTGCCCCACCCCAACCCAACCCCAACCTCTGAGGCACTGCTTCTCCAGAGGAAGCTGGTGTTTCTGACCTTTGAGATCCACCAATTGCTTGTTTCATAGTCTGCCTTGCTGGGGATGCAGGGCAGCTCCTCTGCGACAGGGAGCATCTCCCAAGGCCCAGCTCAGCTTGCCACAGAGGCCAAATGTGTCCCAGTGCATTGAACTGAGCTTTTAGACTCCCGCCCCCACCTCCCCAAATTGTGGGCCTGGGCACTGTCCCTCAGCTCTTCAACTCAGAGCAAGTGCTCTACCACTTGAGCCACAGCGTCACTTGAACTGAGCTTTGATATTAACATTTTCAGACATGATTTTGTAAATACGTGGAAAGAACTGAATATTTTAGATTTAGATGTGAGGTAAGAAAAGAAAATGACATGTACACTTCAGAGTTCATCACTGCCACGGTGTGGTCTGCGCAAGAGGAGATAATACCTGTTTAATACGTTTTAAGGTATTACACACATTAATGCTGGTGATACATGGAACTGTTATGACATCTGTGTTCTTAACAAATAGGAAGAAAGCATTATTGTTGCTGTAGTAACAAAATAGCATGTTCAGCTCTATCACAAGAGGCCTTTCTTTTTTTAAAAATATTTTTTATTGTAAAGATACTGTACAGAGGGGTTATGGTTACATGAGTAAGGTAATGAGTACATTTCCTATTGAGCATTGTTAGCCCCTACTTTGTTTTTCCCCTACTATCCCTTCCCTTCCCAACCCCGCCCCCAAGTTGTAAAGTTTGCTTTCAACATAGTGTCTTGTACATCTCATTGTTATAGTAGGTCAAACTGTATTCTTGTTTCAGCATTTTGTTGAAGACAACATATTTTCTTTGTTCTAAAACTTAATATGTAAAGGTTTATTTGGAAAGAAAATGTATGAAGCTGAAATGGTTTCATGTGTTTAAAAAAAGGCTAAATTCAGTTTCTTTTTGTAATTTCAGTAATTCTTAAAGATCCTTTCATGATAATCTGCTTGTTCTTTTAGCATTTGGTGATGACTAAAGGATTGGGAACTTAGTTTTATAGAATAAAAAATATGGCAGAGCTGCTTCATAGATATGACTTCAGTAACATTGACTGCCTCATGTGCCCTGCTACTCTGCAAGACAGGAACTATTGCTAAGTACCGGTGGCCCACCCCTGCAGTCCTAGGGGTTCAGGAGATGAATCTGGAGGATTGCAGTTTGATGCCAACCTGGACAGAAAAGTTCATGAGACTCCATCTCAAAATAACCAGCAAAAGGTCAAGCTCCAGTGATAGAGGGCCAGCTGAGCAAACAGTTAAAATTCCAGCATAGAAAAAAATAAAAGTAATAACCACTGTGCTTAGAAACAGAAAGTAGAAATGTTATTGGAGGAATGAAGTACTAGATTTATTGTGTATCCATCCAGCAGTCATTTACTGAGCAAGTTTTGGAACACATTAGTGAGCAACTTGTACTAAGGATTCCTGATCCTACATTCTGACAAGGAGTTCTATATGGATATAAATAAATAAGGGAAATAATAAAAATGTTAGATGTTGCTAAGCCCTGTGGAAATAAAACCGTAAAGAGGAAAGATGGCTTCACAGAGAGTGTGACATTGAATAAAACCTAAAGCTAAGGGCAGAGTTGGCCCTCTGGACCTATCTGGGACCAAAAGAGGGAAAAGTCATGAAAAGTCCTGAGATGGGAGCAGGCCTGGTATGTCCCAGGAACGACAGGAAAGCCATGTGGCCAAGGTGGCATGATGGGGAAGGGGGTGATGTCAGTTATGTGGGCCATGTCCCTTGAGTCTTTATGCTGTGTCAGATCTTCAGGTTCCTACTCTAACTTGAAACACTGCAGTTTAAAATGGATTGCTGGTAGTTTAGATCAGTGGTGGCCTGGGGCTGGGGGTGAGGCAGAGGGAGTGACTGCTAATGAGCATGTGGTGAAAACGTGATGATGGCCACCGGCTTGCAATACAGTAAAAATACTGGAGTTGTGTGCTTTAAAGGAGTGACCTTTATGGTGTGAGAACTGTGTCAGTAACACTATTGCAAAAACTGGTTGATGCTAGCACCATTTTCCTCCTCTATACCTTTAAATACAACTTTTCCTTTCTTTAACCTTTGGTATAGATTTCTAACTGGATATTTCTTAACTGAGGGTAGTTGTCTTAATGGGTTTTTTTTTTTTTTTGCTATTTTCATATTTTTAACTATCTTTGGCGAAATCGTAACTAAGCCTGAAATAAAATCTTTCCACATACATACATATTTTACATTCTCTTTAGGTACTTGTATTTACCTTTGTTCAGTAAGTCATGATAGTCTGGTGTTTTTAACCTCTGCTATCAAAGTGAATGTGGTTTTTAGGCTGAATTCTATTTTGCTAATCATATAATTTATGATTCTTGTACAGGATAGAAAACTAGATAGTGATGATTATCTTTTTTTTTCTTTTTTCTTCACAGTATGGTCTAAAGCTCAAAAGTGAGAAGAATACCCTAGTTTACTCCACTGGCTAAAACTAAAACTGCAGCCCCCCTTCCGGACCATCTAGTCTTTGCTAATAGAACGTGTTTTGCAAAAAATTGGATTTCTTTGTTATTTTGTGTGTGTGTGTGTGTGTGTGTGTGTGTGTGAGTGTGTGTGCGCACGCGCGCGCACACACACGGCACACCTGTGCGTGTCTGCATGCATGCCAGTATTAGAACTTAAACTCAAGGCATGAGTGCTACTCTTTGGCTTTTTCACTCACAGCTGTGCTCTGCCATTTGAGCCTTACTTCCATTTACAACTTTTTGATGGTTAATTGGAGATAAAAAGAGTCTTGACAGACTTTCCTGCCCAGGTCGGCTTTGAACCATTGAACTGTGATCCTCACATCTCAGCCTCTTGTAGCTAAAATTACTGTTATGAGCCACCAGTGTCCACCTAGAAGAGGTTTTGAACCTTTTTTTGTTTTCAATGTTTTAGATTTGACTTAGTCATTTTCTAGGTTTTTATTCTATTACAACCAAGAAAAATAGAGCAAAATATTATGTGACCATATTTTAATTTTTTCTCACACCTTTTTTTATGGAGAGAGATATAGCTTGGGTTTTTATAAAGTCGTAAGTTTTCATGAACAAGGAACCATTGAAAGTTGCAGCAGTACTTTGAGCACAACATTCACTCTTTGCTAACTTGGAATATAATGCCACTTAGCCAGTTTTTTTTTTTGATTCCCATTTTCAAGACAGTTTGTAAACATGACAAGATTTCCTCAGCTTGTTTCCCTCAAGGACTTTGAACTGAGGGGCTAGCTCCCATCAAACATGTTTAATTAATAATGGACATCAAGCATTCCTTCCTGCATTTTTTTTTTTTTTTTTTTGGTCAGTCTTTGGGCTTGAACTCTGGGCTTGAGTGCTGTCCCTGGTCTCTTCAGTTCAAGGTGAGCACTCTACCACTTAAGCCACAGCGCCACTTCTGGTTTTCTAATGGTTTATTGGAGATAAGAGTCTTACAAACTTTATTGCCAACCTGGCTTTGAACTGTGATCCTCAGATCTCAGCCTTCTGAGTAGCTCGGATTACAGGCGTGAGCCACCGGCCCCTGGCTCTTCCTGCATTTTTTAAACTGGCATTTAACTTGCAAGCAGGCATATTATTCTGAGGTGAGCTGCCTTCTGCCACAGCCCATGTTGGCATAGTGCCTTTGGTGCTGAGGTTTTTCTGATTCTTGTTGTTGTATACAGAGGCCCACAGGGAATCTAGAGCACCTCCCTAAGCTGTTCATCTCTGTGAAAGAATGCTCCAAAACACTACTGGGTAAGCTCTGTCTACCCCTGTCGCACCAATTACGTTTTGAAAAATGTGAGTCCTTGACAAATATGTGGTAACTCAGACTTCTTAGTTACAAAAAGTCAGCACCCTAGGAAAGACTTAATCTGCCTTTTACCTCATTGTTCCAATATGAATGAGGTACTTAGAGTTTGATTAAATATTTTTTTCTTCTTACCACAGGAAAGCATGTGCAAATCCTTAAGTAATTACATTCTTAATACAAACATTTCTTATTTTCTTACAAAAGTGAAAGGCAGGGTAGCTCTCAAATCCCTGTAATTTTCATTTATGTGATGGTGAGTCTCAATTGAGCTTGGTATTCCAGCCATGTTAGCTTAGGAAGTGGGACATGCACTGTGGCTTACTATAGAATCCTGTTCTGTGGTGGTCTGCAAGAACATGTGAAGTACTCGAGTCTGTACTTATCACCTGATTTCAGGTGATAAGCAAAGGTCAAAACATCTATATTTCTGATTTTTTAGTGAGATAAATGTTATAAAACAAAGATAACACTTGTAACTGATTGTATTAACAGCTATTGCCTTCAAAGAATGCTATAAAAATTTGGGAACTTTGAAAAGTTTTACCCTATCACACCTGATGAATCTTATGTGTTTTCACATATTGTACTGTATGTACAATACAGTTTTGTCATTCCCAGCCTCCTCGTTAGTCCAGTTACTGGGTTAAGTGGTTATTGATGAATCTGTGTATCTGCATGGAATGTTTTTAGGGAAAATTCAGTTTCCCTGAATAACATGACTATATATGTCTGCAGGTGTCAGTTTTGACTTCCATCTTAAATTAGAAAATGGTATCATTTGGACATTTTGGGTTTTCGTTTGAAGGATTGTTATTTGTTTTTTAACTTAAGATGAATATATAGCAGATCCTTGGTGTCTGCAACTTTATAGTTCTGCTATGGAGGAAAGACTTAAGTGCTCAGAATGTGTAGAAGTTAGTACTTACTCAAATCCATGCACACTGGACACAGTTTAAGCTTCCATGCTTGAGATTGTGGCATTAACTGTCACAGAATTACTGATATGTAGTCATTTTTTTTCACCCAAAACTAGATCTTCTTTCATGCTCTTTATCCTGAGTGTTGCAGATGCTTGATTTCATTTTTGTATAATACCACCCATTTTCCACTAAAGACCGGTCCACCTTTCAACAAATCTAAGACGTTCACTTTATCACTTGAAAAATTAGGCTCAAGCCAAGTGTTGGTGGCTTATACTTGCAGTCCTAGCTATTTGGGAGGTTGAGATCTGTGGATCAAGGTTTGAAGCCAGCCTGGGCAGGAAAATCCATGAGACTCTTCTCTCTTAACAACCAAAAAGTCAGAAGCGGAGCTGTGGCTCAAGTGGTAGACGCTAGCCTTAAGCATAAAAGTTCATGGATAGCACCCAGAGCCTGATCAAGCCCTGGGACCAGCATGCAGACATGTATGCACATGGCACACACAGGTGCGAGCACGCACGTGGACACACACCCACACATACATACATATAAAACATTCAGCACATCACATTGCTCCTTTTTACTTGGAAAGAATTATCATAACTATTACCTTGCTTTTTAGACAAGGTTTGTTTTTTGGGAGGCAGATTGTCATATAATCAAGGGCAGGGAAACAGATCACACAGGATTTCAGCACAACTAATGACAAACTCAGGCCTGAGGGCTGTTCTTATCACCTGGCTGTGAAATATGTGCTGCTGTGGGAAGTTAATTTTTTTGTGTTTGGGATTTCTTCTCATTTATTTCAGTTTGGTTTTTTACCCTGCTTAGTCAAAACTGCATGAAGTAAACCTATGAATTTAAGAGACGCTTACTGTGTATATATATGGTTTTCCCACTGTACATTCTTGGAATTCTCTTCTTTTATGTTCTGTCATCACAGTGTCAATATGTGCCATTCCATTTTTATTAGTTTCCTTAATCGTGTTGGCAGTGTTTTTGTACCACGTAGGGAACCCTTTTTAGCAAAAGGATCAGAAATTTCTGCAGATGGAGAGTAATGAGAAGAGATTAGATTTACCAAAGATTAAAATATAAATCTTTAGTAGTTAAAAGTATGTGGCATTGGCACAAGACTAGACTGACAGATCAGTGTGACAACCAGAAGGGGAGCTCAGTATATATAGAAATTTAACACATTATCAAAGAAGTGTTTAAATCAGCAAAGGAAAGGAAGATTATCCCAAAAATGATGTTGAAGCCACTGAGTTAAAACATCTGAAAGAAATTAGGTTGGATCTTTTGCTTTATGCCCAAATAAATTCCAGATGAAGCATAAATGTAAATGTAAAGTTATGATCTATAAAAATACTAGAAAAAATATGTTTTTATAATTTTCAAATGAGAGTGGCTTCTTTAATTATTGTGCAGAGACCAGATCCCTTCTTGAAAACTGATGGTTTTGACCACATATCAGATTTCCACAAGGAGTAAGAGTACAACGTACTAGGAAAAATAACTGAAACATTTACAAGGCAGGAGCTAATTTCCTTAATAGATAAAGAGTTTTTTAGTAAGGCCAGCAGTAACAAAACAGACTAGTTTTATTGTAAAGCAAACATATATTCCTCTACATGCATAGAACATCTTACATAAATGAAAACCAATGAAATGCCATTTTTCAGGTGGGCAGAGATGGAAAGTTTTGATAGTGTGCAGTAAGCATGTGGAGGAAATTAGAGCGTAGATACCTAACATTATTGATGGAAATGTAAAATGGCACAACTTCTGGGGAAAATGTTTGGCACTGTAAAAATTAAAACACTTCACCCAGTGATTACAGTTCAAAGACTTTATCCTAACCCATTCTACAAATGATGGAACAGCAACATTGCTGTTCCAGCTAACACTCTATCATTTTAAACATCAGCATTTGCCTTCTACATGGTCCAACTCTTGCCAAATTTTTATTTTTCTAACTTACTGAATTTTAACCATTTGAGTAAGAGCTACATTAGTAACTTTTAAGATTTTAAGGTACATTTCTCATAACTAATGGTGTTAAACATCTTGTGTTTATTAGACAGAGATCTTGGGTAAAGTGTTTAAGTGATTTGTTTAAAATTTTTATTTAAAACAAAAGTGAAATTTTTAAAATTAAAATTTTGAAATTAAAACTTTAAAAATTTTAAACAAATCACTTTACTGAGCAGTTAAAATTTTACATATGTTCTAGATCTAAGTCTGCTGTCTAATATATGGCTTGTGAGTAAATTTCCCAATTTTTGGCTTGCCTACTTAATAATCGTAGTATAGTATTATAGTATAGTATGAAGCCCAAGGTACCAGATTTTCTTCTGTTGAAAAAAATAATTTTGTATGTGCTTAAAAAAAAATCTGTATACTGCAGACCAAGAAAATTCTTTTTCCTACAAGTTTTTTTAGCCTTTATTTTAGCTTTTCTTAATATCAGATTTCTTAATAAAAGATTTAGAGCTACTGCCTTACACTGCTTTCTCGTTTTTTCAGATTTAGTAATATGTTGACAGTATCATGTCATGCTTTCTCTTCTCTGAATTAATGTAGAGATGAACTATTTTAGATTAAAAAAAAAAAGCAGTTCTGGAATTCATTGCTTGATTCCCAGTTGTTTATTACAAATTCATTTGCACATAATTCTGTAATTGCATAATGTTGGAATGTGGTGTAAAACCACCCTAAGCCAGTAAGATGGTCATGGGTACAGTGAGCACACGCTGAGCTGGAGACTGGAGTGCTAGGTTCTGTCCTGTCTCCTGCTTCTACTGGAATGAAGGGCAACACTGGCCTTATCCACAGCCTTTCCTTCCACATGATGTCCAAAATATACTAGGCCCTCAGAATCTGGTCCTACCGCACCTTTTCATTGCTGCAGTGACCTGCTCTTTCCACTCCTTCAGTTACCTGCTGCTTGGCTGAACTCTTGTCTTTGCTTGTGCTGTTCCTTTAACCAAACTGCTCGCATTCCTTTCCATCCTGCCTATATAGTCTTTTAAGCTTCCAGTAAAATTCCACATCCTTCTTGAACCTTCTTAGTAGCCTCTTAAGAATGAATGTGTCTTTGCACTTTGTTTATATATAGCCTTCCCATTTACTTTATACCTTTGTGATGCACAGTAGGCTGCTTCTGTCTTTCCCTCCCTCCCTCCCTCCCTTCTCGCCCCCTTCCCTGTTTGTTAGTATATATAATAGGTTTCATTATTTTCATATGTGTACATGATGTACTTTGGTCATACTTACTCCATTATGACCTTTTCTTGTTCTCTTCTCTCCTCTCCTTCTGCTGTGCTCCTTGGCTTTTCCCAAATAGTGTTACTTGCCTTTCCTATGAGGGGCAGTGTACTAGTGAGGAGCCCTTAAGTTAGCAGTATTCTTTGAGGTGGGTTTACACTAGATAGTGGTCCTTAAACTGGTATGATCCATTTGCTGCTTTGTGAAAACAGTTTTGGCAGTCCAAGGGCATCATATAGTAGTAAGTTAACATGGGTAAACATACTTTGTTTACTGCTTTCACTTAACTTGTATCATTCTGTTTTTTATCTGTATGTTACCCATAAGTGAATGACTTTTTTTCTTTATCATGTATTATATAACTTATTTTACATTTGGGGTGTGCAATTAAGTTTAAAAATATAAACTATTTTCATGAAATAGAATTTTTGAAGAAAGCTTAGAGGATCTTAAATGTTTACTTTGAACTTTTATTGTCTTTTTAAACTTTTTAATTGTATATTTCCTAGTTTAGATTGCTTATAGAATTACGTTGCTGGGCTGGGAAGGTGGCTCAGTGGTAGAGCGCTTGTCTTGCATGCCTGAGGCCCTGGGTTTGATTCCTCAGCACCACATAAGCAAAAAGAAAAAAGCCGGAAGTGGCACTGAGGCTCAAGTGGTAGAGCGCTAGCCTTGAGCTGAAGAGCTGAGGGGCAGCGCCCAGGCCCAGAGTTCAAGCCCCACGACCGGACCAAAAAAAAAAAAAAAAAGAATTATGTTGCTAAGACAGCATTTTTTGTACATTTTTTATTGTAAAAATATTGTATAGAGGGGTTACAGTTACATGAGCAAGGTAATGAGTACATTTCCTTTTGAGCATTGTTGCCTTCCCCTTTGTTTCCCCCCTACCATCCCTTCCCTCCCACCTCCACAACTATCTCCCCCCACAAGACAGCATTTTTTTTAATTTAATTTAATTTTATTTGTGAACATACTGTACAGAGGAGTTACAATTACATGGGCAGGATAATGCGTACATTTCTTACCAAGCATTGCAGCCTCCTCCTGTGTTTACCCTTCACATCCCTTCCCAGCCTCCCCCCTCCCCCCCAATCCTTCTCCTTCCCCCCCCTTCCTCCCCCCTATCCCCGCACCGACGTTGTAAAGCTCGTTTTGGACATGACAACTTGTACTTCTCATTGTTGCAACAGGTCCACCTGTATCCTTAAACAACTGGTTTTTCCCCATCTCCTCCACAAGTTATACTGACATCAAATATAGTGAAAGCAGGGGTTATACTGTGGGGGAGGGACATACAAAGCAACAAAGAGATAATCTTATAAATGCGTTAGAAACACATGCATGAAAGAAAAAAACCTTAATATACACATCTAAGGGTTCATTTTCCTGACATCACATTATCTGACCTTTTCTGCTTGACTCATACATATACTAGATATTACAAATAAGGGAAACCATGGGACCTATGTTTCTTTGGGCCTGGCTTACTTCACTTCATATAATTTTTTCCAAGTTTTTCCATTTCCTAACAAATGGGGCAATGTCATTCTTTCTGATGGAGGCATAGAATTCCATTGTGTATATATACCACATTTTCTTGATCCATTCATCTACTGAGGGGCATCTGGGTTGGTTCCATATCTTAGCTATGGTAAATAATGCTGCAATAAACATAGTTGTGCTAGTAGCTTTAGTGTGGTCTTGTTTGTAAACATTTGGGTAAATGCCCAAAAGTGGGATTGCTGGGTCATAGGGGAGTTCTATGTTAAGTCTTTTGAGGAACCTCCATACTGCTTTCCAAAGTGGTTGAACAAGTTTACATTCCCACCAACAATGAAGTAAGGTTCCTTTCTGTCCACATCCCCTCCAGCATCTGTTGTTGTTAGAGTTCTTGATTTTTGCCGTTCTAACTGGAGTGAGCTGATATCGCAATGTTGTTTTGATTTGCATTTCTTTTATGGCTAGGGATGTTGAACATTTCTTCATGTGTCTATTGGCCATCCTTCTTTCTTTTTCAGAGAAGTTTCTCTTTAAGTCTTTCGCCCACTTATTTATTGGGCAGTTGTTTCTTTGAGGATTTGTTGTTGGGGGGTTTAATTTTTTGAGTTCCAAGTATATTTTAGATATGAGACCCTTGTCCGTTGTATGGCTAGTAAAGATCTTCTCCCAATCCGTGGGCTTTCTATTGATCTTGCTAGCTATGTCATTTGCCCTGCAGAAGCTCTGCAACTTTATGCAATCCCATTTGTCCAACCTTTCTTTGATTTGTTGTGTTTCCGGGTCTCTATTCAGAAAATTTCGGCCTGAGCCAAGGAGACCTAGGGTTTCTCCTATTCCATCCTGTAATGTTTTCAGAGTGTCTGCTTTGAGTTCAAGGTCTTTGATCCATTTGGAGTTGATTCTGGTGCAGGGTGATATATAAGGATCTAGCTTAAGTTTTCTACATGTAGTTAACCAATTTTGCCAGCACCATTTACTGAAGAGGTTGTCTTTCTTCCATTCTATTGTTTTAGCTCCCTTATCGAAGATTAGATGGCTATAGGTCTGTAGGTTCATTTCTGGGTTTTCAATTCTATACCATTGGTCCTGAGGTCTGTTCTTATGCCAATACCAAGCTGTTTTGATTACTATGGCTTTATAGTAGAGTTTGAAATTTGGCATTGATATTCCTCCAGCAGTGTTCTTTCCATTGAGGAGCGTTTTTGCTATTCGGGGTCTTTTATTGTTCCATATGAATTTTTGGATTGCCTCTTCTATTTCCTTGAAGAATGAGGTTGGAATTTTGATAGGTATTGCGTTGAATTTGTAGATAGCCTTGGAAAGTATTGCCATTTTCACGATGTTAATCTTTCCAATCCAGGAGCATGGGAGGTTTTGCCATTTTTTAAGTTCTGTGTTGATTTCCTTTTTTAAGATTTTAAAGTTTTCATCATAGAGGTCCTTCACTTCTTTAGTTAAGTGAATTCCTAGGTATTTTATTTTTTGTTGGGGCTATTACAAATGGAGTTGCTTTCCTAATTTCAGCCACACTTTTCTCATTGTTGGCGTACAGAAAAGCCATTGATTTTTGGGGGTTAATTTTATAACCTGCTACTTTGCCAAAGTTTTGAATCAGCTTGAGTAATTTGGGAGTGGAGTCTATGGGATTCTTTAAATACAAGATCATGTCATCTGCAAAGAGGGAGAGTTTTATTTCTTCTTTCCCTATTTGGATCCCCTTTATGTCTGCATCTTGTCTTATTGCTGTAGCTAGGCATTCTAATACTAGATTGAAGAGAAGTGGAGAGAGTGGGCATCCTTGTCTTGTTCCTGAGTTAAGAGGAAATGGCTTTAGTTTTTCACCATTGAGTATAATGCTGGCTGTAGGTTTGTCACATACAGCCTTTATTGTATTGAGGAATGTTCCATGGATTCCTAATTTTTCCAAAACCTTCATCATAAAGGGGTGTTGGATCTTGCCGAATGCTTTTTCTGCATCTATTGAGATAACCATGTGGTTCTTATTCTTGCTCCTGTTGATGTGATGAATAATATTAATTGATTTGCGTATATTGAACCAGCTTTGCATCCCTGAAATGAATCCTGTTTGATCATGGTGTATGATTTTTTGGATGAATTGTTGAAGTCGATTGGCCAAAATTTTGTTGAGAAGTTTTGCATCAATGTTCATCAAAGAAATGGGTCTATAGTTCTCCTTCTTTGATGAGTCCCTTCCTGGTTTTGGGATGAGGGTTATGATGGCTTCATAGAATGTGTTGGGTAGTGAGCTTTCTCTTTCAATTTCATTGAAGAGTTGGAGGAGTACAAGACAGCATTTTTAACACATTAGAATAGAGTTAAGTATTAACAGTACCAGTTAAATGGTTATGAAATTCATTTTGTAAAGTAAGTTCACTTTATACAGTTTTCTGTTGTGTTCAATCTGTTATTCATTAGCTTTTAAAACTTGTTTAGTGGTGTTCTTTAATTTTATTTTTATTTAATTTTTTTGCTGGTCCTGGGGCTTGAACTCAGGACCTGGGTGCTGTCCCTGAGCTGCTTTTGCTCAGGGCTAGTGCTCTACCATTTGAGCCACAGCACCACTTCCAGAAAAACTTAATTTTGAAGCTAGGTATTTTTAACAATCATCTCAGCAAGAATTATTTAAATATTTCTTATAAAAGTGTAGAAGCCAAGTACAGGTGGCTCATGCCTATAATCCTAGCTACTCAAGAACCTGAGATCTGAGGACCGTGGTTCAAAGCCAGCCTGGGCAGGAAAGGCTGTGAAACTCTTTAACTCCATTAAGCCACCAGAAAACGAAGTGGCACTGTGGATCAAGCGGAAGAGCACTAGCCTTGAGCTGAAGAGCTCAGCGACAGCACTCAGGCCCAGAGTTCAAGCCCTATGACCAACAACAACAATAACAACAATAGTGTAGAACTAAAAACTTCCAAATTAACCAATGCCTAAATGTCAATGCACCACTTTTAGAGAGCCCTTCTTGAGATGGGGGACAGGGGGTTGGCCAATGGTATGGTATAGTATAGTGTATTTATGGTCAAATAGTTTCTGGTTGACTAACTTGTGATTCTGGTGCGCCTTGAGCCTTGGAAGTCAGGAGTTGCTATGTTAATAACGAACGCCTGTGCCTTTTTTCTTATACTCCATAGGGTCAGTATAGACCTTCTGACTTGCTGTGTCCTGAGACCTATGTGTGGGTACCCATCGAGCAGTGCCTGTCTTCACTTGAAAACTCCAAGTATTGTCGTTTCAATCAGGACCCAGAAGCAGGTATGTTTGGAGCATAGCTCATGAGGAAATTGTTACCTTTGTTTTCACAATCCATATGTGTGTGTGTGTCTCTTTGTAGGGGCTGTGGAGCTTTTTATATATTGTAGAGTGGGAATGAGTACATTTGCACACGTGTATGTGTAAGATGGGCATTTCCTGATAGATTGGCTTTTATGTGCTTTGCAGGCTGTGATACCATTATCCAGTTCTTTTAGTTACCCCAGTACTTAAAATCTGTTTACTAGATTGATTATGTGCAAATGTAGGGAAAAATAGAAATATTGACCAATTTCTGCATAAAGTTACAAGATGGTGTCATGGAAGCAAACAGGCTGTGAAGGTTTTGCAACAATACTTCATTAGATTTCTGATTTGTGTCCCTGTTCCCTCTCCCATTTCCTGCCTAGTGGATCCCCAGCCATATTTTGTTTCCTATTACTCTCCATTAGGCATTAGTACAAACACTAAAAGAATATCCTTAGAATCAAACTTCCCTGGTATGCCAATGGGTATACTGTGTGCTCTTAAGCAATAGCTTCACATTCCTCTCTTTAACCATTAAAATAATAGTCAGACCTAAATAACCAAAGTATGTTGTGTGCATACATGGAAATGTCATTGTGAAATACAAGTTTCATAGAATTCATGCGCGTTAATAAAAACAATAACAGAGCCTGTCTTACTGAGATGTAGTAAAGATTACAGTAAGACAGGCATGCTAAGATCCTCCTACTTTTGTAGTTTAGAAGATTGATTACGTAGATGCCACAGGCTTTAGTATGTGCCTGCTTTTCTATCTTCTATATGTGTATTCTGTTTGCTTCCCTGTAGTCTAGTGCTCTGGGAATTGGTCTGTGCTGTGTGAAGTTGGCATGAGTTTATATGCTTTTGGCATGGGTTCCTTGTATTATATTAACAGGTGTGGCTTCCCTAGACTAAGGTTCTTTGACATTCCAAACTGTGCTGAGCCTTGAGTTGGCCTGAACTACCATAGAGGAAACATGTGAGCATACACATTTTTGCTAATCACCCGTGATCCCCAAGCAAAGCAGGAGCTGGCTGCAGTGGCCCCCCTGTTGTGATCCTAGCTCTTGGAAGGCTTAGATGGGGAAGATCACAATTTGAGGCTAGCCTGGGCAACAAGTTTGCAAGGCCTCCTGTCAGCCAAAAGAATATGGGCAGTGGTGTGGTCTGTTCATCCTAGCCATGCAGGAATTGTAAGTAGAATCATGGTCCAGGCTAGCCCAGGCCAGAATCAAGACCCTACTTGAAAAATAATGAAAGCACAAAAGGCTTTGGGCAGGACTCAAGTATTAGGGCACCTTCCTGACCTGTATGAGGTCCTTAGTTCAAACCCCAATACAGTACTACAGAAAAAAAAATAAAGGAGAGGAATGAGAAGACCTCATAAAAAATAGTAAATGGAGAAAATCCAATGAAAAGACAAAAGAGCAAGGAGAGTAATATAAGGATTTCCTTAGTCCTAAGGTGTATATTTTTTCTCATAATTTGATTTTCATGTAAAAATTGGTTTATGTAATGTATTTTGTTATCTTCTTAAAAAGCTGTTATGAAAACAAGGGTGGTACTACCGTGGCAGCTTCAAAGAACCTGGTACTGAGCGGCCCTCAGACCAGCTGGCTCACACCAGGCTCCCAGGGTTGGACCCAGGGTTCCCAGACATTTAGGCTTTGTAGAGTAGACAGAGCTTTATCTTTACCACACCTTAAGTTATTAATCAGAATGTGATTGTTTCATTTTCATTCCTAGTTACACTTCATTGATCAGACAGATACATTGCTTTAAAAATTCATTAAATTAATCTATCAGCTCTGAATTCAGGCCCATAGCCAAAGCAAAATGTTGTAGAAATATATAATATCTACTCCTCCCTCTCTCAGCTTTTCTCCAGGTCAGATTGAAGCCTGTTCCTTATACAGAAAGCTGCTAAAAAGCCTTGTTGAATTATTTCATATTCATATATCAAAGATTATAAGTTCCTTCCAGCTAAGCAGTAATTCTAATCTTGAATTTGTTTCATCTCTTCTTTCTGCTTAATTTGTTTTAAAGGTTGCTACTTTTTCTTACATACTTAATGATTAAAGAAATGCTAAGTTCTTGTTACTTTATAATATTGAGATGATGACTGGATAATTTCTTTTTTTTTTATTGTGAAAATACTGTACAAAGGAGTTACAATTACATGGGCAAGATAATGAGTACATTTCTTATCAAGCATTGTAGCCTCCTCCTTTGTTTCCCCTTCCCATCCCTTCCCATCCTCCCCCCTGACTGGATAATTTCTGTGCACTGACTGGGTATCAAGTACATAGTCAGCTTATATATTTTAAAATTATTTTCTAAAATAAGTACTAATAAGCAATTTTATGGCACAGAAGAGTTTTAAGTCTGATATTGATATAATATGTTTTTGTTTATCAATAATGTACTATTGCCGGGCACCAGTGGCTCACACCTGTTAATCCTAGACACTCAGGAGGCTGAGATCTGAGGATCACAGTTTGAAACCAGCCTAGGGCAGGGAAGTCCGAGAGACTCTTATCTCCAGTTAATCACAGAAAAAGCTGGAAGTGGAGCTATGGTTCAAGTGGTAGAGCGCTAGCCTTGAGTTAAAGGAGCTCAGGGACAGTGCTCAGGCCCAAAGTTCAAGCCCCAGAACTGGACAAAAAAAAAAAGTGAGTGATGGGCAAATAGCATGTTCTCCCTATAACTTACTAGCTTCTGCTTCTCTTGCAGTAGCTCATTGTATTGCTCACTGTTTATAGAGTTCCTTTATAGAACTCAAAGCAAATTTAAGACGAGCTCCTCGAAGAACATAAAGATCCCTTCCCATATGTGGAGTCTTTGGGACTTTGAAGCGAATAACACACAGTTTTATCAACTCTAGATACTATTTGAAATCAGACTGTGTCCTGTGGTTTTTGGAAATTAAAATGCAGTTCTGTATTGGAGAGTATTGAGCCTGCTGTGGAACACGGTCACGGGAGATTTAAGTAGCAGTCTGTGAGAAACTCTCTGCTTCTCGAGGGCCAGTTTTGCTTTTGTATGATCATCCACACTCTGACTCTCACGTGGCTGTCATGTGAGTCAGCGTGGTGCTGTGCTCACTGAGGCTCATTTCTCCTCGCAGCTGTCCATCGATCAGTTATTCTGTGTGAGTGAGCGGATCACCATAGCCCTCTGTGAAAGTGTTGCAGTATAGGTGGTCTTGTCCAGAGGCTTCTGTGTTGATGATAGAATTTTACCTTGATGACTCCGTTTATGCCTAACTTGCATACATATCTTAGCACTGAAGGGCATAATTGTATTCTTATTATAGTGCCCCTTGCCCCTTTTCATTGTTAAAATGTTTTGGTTCATGGTAGGCATGAAATTAAAAAGAACATCAAAAGCATGAGGTCATTTGGTGGGTTGTCAGAAAAGTTACTTTCTATCCTAAATTGCTCTGTGTTGCTTGAAATCCCTCTCCCAGCACCTTGTGGATCCTTGGCCCTGCTCCTGTACCTGTCTCCCTTTCCTTGGAGATTGGGGGATCTGTGATTAATTGTTCTACTAATAAGTCTGTGTAAAAATGAACCCTAAGATATGTATTCAAATGTCTTTTTTTCTTTCATGCGATTGTTTCTAACACAGTTATAAGATTATTTCTTTGTTGCTTTGTATGTCCCTCCCCCACAGTATAACCCCTGCTTTCACTGTATTTGATGTTGGTATAATTTGTGGAGGGGAAGGGGAAAAACAAATCGTTTAAATAGGGATACAGGTTTAAATAGGGATACCCATTGCAACAATGAGATGTACAAGTTGTTATGTTAATAATGAACTTTACAACTTTGGGGCAGGGGGAGGGGGGAGGGTGCAGGAAGGATTGGGTGGGGGGGGGCGGGGGGAGGATGGGAAGGGATGGGAAGGGGAAACAAAGGAGGAGGCTACAATGCTTGATAAGAAATGTACTCATTCTCTTGCCCATGTAATTGTAACCCCTCTGTACAGTATTTTCACAATTTAAAAAAAAAGAATAAAAAAAAAAACCTTTACTTACTACTTTGTGCCAAATGGAAGTAACTTGGAAAATTCTTAAAAATCACCTTGCTCATTAATAAATCTTTTGTTTTTTAATTTAAGGCTTCTACCTAGTCTAGAGTTAGGAGTTAGGTTTCACTTCTGCCACTTCTGCTTATGTGGTGCTGAGAAATCGAACCCAGGGTCTCATTCATGCAAGGCAAGCGCTCTACCACTGAGCCACCTTCCCAGCCGTCTCAAACAATTTTTAAGCAAATGTCTGTTAGATTGTTTTTTAGATTGACAGCTAGAAATATATGGTTCCAAAAGTTCTGCATCACAAACACATCTTACTTTCTTTGCTTTAGTTGTTTTTTTAAAAAAATAACTCTAGTCAAAAATTTGCCCAAATGTGAAAAGGATGTAGCTCCATGGTAGAGTGCTTGCTTAGAATGCACAAGGAACCAGGTTCTAAAATGTGCCCGAATCCAAATGTTCAAAACCACTACTAAGAGTAATAGTAAAAATGATTTGTCATGGTTATGCTCTCCTTTGGCCTTTTCCTATGATTATGTCTGTACATTTATTTATTTATTATTTTCATCGTGGGCTTGAACTCTGGGCTGGGCTATCCCTGAACTCTTCAGCTCACTCAACCACTTGAGCCACAGTACCACTTCCAGTTTTTCTGCTAGTTAATTGGAGATGAGAGTCTCACAGACTTTCCTGACCAGGCTGGCTTTGGACTGCAGTCCTCAGGAGATCTCAGCCTCCTGAGTAGCTAGGATTACAGACGTGAGCCACTGGTGCCCTGCTTCGGTACATAAACAAAGTGAGTCACTCTGTGTGGGGACTGAGGCCTGAACTGTAGCAGGGTCTTGGGTGCTCAGTCTCACTCAGCTTCCTTGCTCATTGCTGGAACTCTGCTGCTTGAACCATGCTTCTAATTTGGCCTTTGCTAGTTAATTAGAGATGGAATCTTACAGAATTTTCCGTTCAGGCTATCTTCTCACTGCCATCCTCTGATCCTAGTCTCCTGAGTAGTTAGGATTACAGGTGTGAGCCACTGGCGCCTGGCATGCTATATAATTTTTTTTTATTATAAGTACAAAATTTTTAGAGTCACTTTCAAAAGGATGTATTAGAATATTTTTTGTTTCTACCTTCAGTTACAATAGCAGCATATGCATTTTAGCTCAGATTAATATAGATTTTATATTTCTTTGTGCACACTTGATTGCAAGAAACTTCCAAATTTGTCTCTAAACAAGCCATACACTATTAATAAAACTTTCAAATTTAAGTTGACTATGAAAATAACAATACCCAATTTGGGCTTGGTGCTTTATACATTCTCCTCTGCAGACTTTTTAGGACACCATAACTCTTCCCACCAGTTAGTTGCTGAAAACATAACTAATGAAAGCAGCTTTTCCTTCGTTTGATCCCCAAAAGCTCTAAGGCTCTGATTTGTATCATTTTATGTTGTATCACAAGGGGCTTCTCTTTTCTCTGTATCCATTATTTTTCCCCCCCTTACTGGCCTTGTTCCCTGGCAGTTTTTCTATGCTTCTGCAGTTTGTCTAACATACATTCTACTCTGATCCTGATGCTGCAGTCTGAGCCTTGGTGTGCGAACTCTGAGCTCTGACTTCACATTTAGGTCCAACTTTTCCAAGTGAAGAATTCTGTCTCTTGTAACAAGTAGGTTGTTACATGTGACAATTGGTTAAGAAAGAATGTAATCAAATTGCTCCATAGAACTTTATAATGATAGTAGTGCTATTTGAACTTTTTCATTGGAATTTTTCTCACCTGTCATCTGTATGAGCCTTATAAACCCAAAGCAAATTTTTGCTCATATGGAAGCTTTGATCTTCATTTTAAATTAAGGCCATGTAATTCCTCAAACCTTTGAATTAAACCAAAACTATTTTTTTTCAGGTTAATGACATTGCTTAATTTTTTTACCTTGACCTGTATATACTTTGAAGTTAAGAATATTAGGAATGTGGGGGTCTTACATACTGTGACAGACTGACTAAATGTAAATTGGTTTATTTGAACCAATTTGTTAAATTTATATGATACTTGTCATTTAAAATATGTGTTTTTTACCAGGCACTTTTGGTTCATGCCTGTAATACTAGCTGAGCTCTGAGAACTGAAGTTCAAAGCCAGCCAGGGCAGGAAAATCCATGAGACTCCTGTCTCCAGTTAGTCACCAAAAAAGCCAGCAGTGGAGCTGTGGTTCAATTGGTAGAATGCTAGCATTGAGCAAAAATGCTTAAGAACAGAGTCCCAGAGCTGAGTTTAAGTATATGTTTTTTGTAGCTACTTGGAATCCACATTGAACTGCATTTTTAATGTTAGTGAATATACGCTTCCAGCTTCTTAATGAATATCTTTTAAAAAGTCTTTGGGGGGCTGGGAAGTTGGCTCAGTGGTAGAGCACTTGCCTTGCATGCCTGAGGCCCTGGGTTCGATTCCTCAGCACCACATAAGCAAAAAGAAAAAAGCCAGAATGGCGCTGTGGCTCAAGTGGTAGAGTGCTAGCCTTGAGCTGAAGTGCTGAGGGACAGCGCCCAGGCCCAGAGTTCAGGCCCCACGACTGGACCCCCCCCCCCAAAAAAAAAAGTCTTTGGAATGTTAAATCCATTATTGTGAATCTTTTGATAAAACAAAGGGCCTTTTGCTTTTGTAACTCTTTATTTTTTATTTTTATTTTTATTTTTTGTCGGTCATGGGGCTTGAGCTCTGGGCCTGGGTGCTGTCCCTGTGCTCTCTAGCTCAAGGTGAACATACTACTTCTTGTGCCACAGCGTCACTTCCAGTTTTCTGGTGGTTAATTGGAGATAAGAGTCTCATGGACTTTCCTGCCCTGGCTGACTTTTAACTGCGATCCTAGATCTCAGCCTCCTGAGGAGCTAGGAGTACAGGTGTGAGCCACCCACCGTTCCCGGCTAGATTTATTCCTTATGTGATAGAAGTGGCCTAAATCAGTGCTGTGATGAGGGGCCACTGTGAGAGGCACAGGCACATCTGACCTCCTCTGATGGGCACAGCCACAAACCCAGACACATCAAAAATACATACAACCATGATGATGACGATTTGCCTTGTGAAGGTTAAAATGTATATGTGACCTTAAGTATCACTATTCCACAATTTATGCAATTTATGAAATCACCTAATCTCAATTTACAAAAAAAAGAAGAAAAGTGAGGTAAGGGGTGGGTTAGGAGCGATGAGTATGGGTGACAATGTTATCAGCACATTGCATTCATAGACTGTTTTGTAGAATGAGAACTTCTTTATACAACTACTTAAAGATAATAAAAAAAATTAAAAATACATACAAGGTGACCTTCAGACTTGTGCGCATCAGCTATCTGTAAGGCCAGAATGGATTTTGTTTTTTGGTTTGGGTTCCATCCCTAAAATATTCCCAAATTTACTGTCTGAAACCCTTCTGGAAGGTTGTCCAAACCTTTTTCTTTCTCCCTGGTTTGGAGACAGGGTCTCACTAATAAGTCCGTGCTGATTCTGAATTCTCAGTCACCTGCCTCAGTCTCCCAAGCCTGGGATTTCAGTCATCGCTGGCTGGTGCCAAGCATTTTTGGATCAGGAACACTCAGCCTGTCCTAGGCATTTAGCTTAAAAAGCAATTGTTGTTCCATGCTTTTGCTTTTGTGGTAATAGTTGTTCAATGTTTCGTTTTGTGGATATAATGTAACTTAATTCTACAGCCACAGGCCCTGCCATGAGCATCTGTAAGTACACCAGATGCTTTTCAATGTCATAAAGATGTTGAAGAAAACACTGGTGCTTGGCGTCAATTCAGACTAGTTTTTAAATCAGAACCTCTGGGTAGCAGTTCTGGAGATATTTTGGTATTTTAAAAATCCTCAGTTGACCCCAATATGGAGGCTGGCATGAGGGCCATGGCTGTGACTAAATGATGGTTCTTAAAAGTGAATTTGCTTTACCTGACAGTACATTATGCTCTACATTAAGACCAACTCCACATAATAGAAACCTGGAAGAATGGCTTACAGTATGTTGTATGTGAGTCTGTACACAGAGGCAGCCAGGGTTGACATGGCAGCAGCACTGTCACATGAAGCCTGCTGTTACCCAGCTCCTCTCTTCTGTTTTTATTGAACCAAGGTTCAGTCTTATTCTTTACCTGTAAAAGCGCACCTTCAAACACTAGTGCTCCTGCCATTACACCAACGTTCTAGGCTGCAGGCTGAAGGAAAGGTCAAAAACCAGAGTCTGAAGACAAGTCAACTGTTCTTTTTGAGAAGTCCCTGGAAACTCACAAAATGCTTGTATCTCATTGGCCAGAACTTGTTTGTGAGGCCACATCTGGCTACAAGGAGGACTGGCATTCTTCCAGGCAGACTCTGTCCTGATATAAACTAGGGTTATTTTCTTTTTAATGAAAGAAGAGAAAATCCTATAGCAACAGCCACCAGCACCCAGGCCACAGTGTCCGTGGAAACTGTGAGATCCTTCCGTCTGCCTCTCCCAGAATCAGGCCCAGCTCCTCATACCCACCGAGTCAGCTGAAGCTCCAGACAGGATGCTAACAGAAGCAAGGCAGAGTATTTTTACAGTTGGACCCTTGAAAGATGATGGAGCTGTGTAAACTTTGTTGTGACTCTACTTCAAGTTCACCTCTCACACTGCAGGATGTTTATTACCTTCCAATGAGGTACTTCCTATTTGTATTTTTAACATGCCCAGTGAATGTACTGGGCAAACATATCTGCTAACTAAGAAATACAAGGTATTTGTCACATGGCTTGCTGATCCTCAGTTTTTTGTTATTGCAGTGGATGAAGGTCGAAGCAAGGAACCTGACCGGTTGCAGGTATTTTACAAGAAAGCCATCATGCCTTATGGTGTTTACAAGAAGCACCAGAAAGATCCGAGCGAGGATGCCACGGTGCAGCAGTACGCAAGCTTGGTGGGGCAGGCGTGCTCCGAGAGGATGCTGCTGTTCAGGAACTGACGTGCTTTGTGGCCTCTGCTTGGCGCCTCGGCTCCACCCTCCCTGCCATGTACTGTTCACGTCCACGTCCAGGAGATGCTGCAGCCCCCACCGCGCAGATGGCTTCACGTCGACTGTCCTCCAGCCTTTCTAAAACATTTGTGACAGTGCATTTGTGAGAATCCCATGGTTAATACAAGATATTTTTTACATATGTGACGACCATAGCCCCATAGTGGAGGTTTGTCATTTCAGAAGTTTGTTTCTGGCACAAGATACGCTAAACCTCTCTAATTACTATTTTAGGAAGTAAAATTAAGAATTGAATCCAAATAATCATCACAGTTATGTTGGTTTTAACTGTCAGAGGAACTCAGACTATTTCCTCGGATACACTGAGTTACTCTTACTTACCAGGATGAAGGCAGGAAGTGCATCTTTGTAGACAGCCAGGCTGTGCGCTCACTCAGCATCACCATTCGTGGCAGACCTTGATGTACAGACACTGACAAGAGCTCAGGTTCACACTGAGTGTCTGTCTGTCCAGGACAGTCTGATTCCTGTCTGATTTGGGCATCATTTTCCTTCTAGAGTGAATCGTTACTAGTGTTTCCTTGTGTTCTCAAAGTCACCTAGTTTGGACAATAAATTCTGTAACCACCCTAGTGACACACTTGTTCTGTCTCTAAAAGTCTAAGCAACAGAAGTTTGAAAGGAAAACACTTTTTGCCTTGATCTAAACCTACCATAAGGAAGTATATCTGTCCCCATTCCTGGGGCTCTGGACACTTGTAGTTTAGTGAAATCTGGTTAGCGTCCGGCTGCTCTCAGGGCTGGGTGCCAGCCACATTCAAGTCAGTAGGGTCATTTTGAGCTCTGTCCCTTTTCTGGCCCCCTGGTTGTGAGTTAGGGAATGGGTGTTGCCCTTGGGACCTGAAGCAGAGACTAGTCTCTTTTTTCCCCCTCACTTGTTTTGTTGAGCACAGGGCCGGGTGCAAGGAGAGCATTAGGCATGGCGAGGTCGGAAGTGAGAACAGCGAAGCTTCCTGTGCCCTTTCTCAGCAGGTTTCTCTTCGGTTGCCAGTGGCTCTACTAGCCAGCCCTCTTTAGACCCTTTTGCCCATTGTTCTGCTTTCTACAGTTCTTTTTTAGAGCCATATAAAACTTCATAGTTTAAATCTCATTACTGATTGTAAACTTTTCTCCAAAACGCACTGAATTTTGATAAACATTAATAGTAACATTTATGAGTTTAGAATTAAAAAGGGAATACCATTTCCTCCGATTGCAAACATCCTGTCCTCTCAAGTATCCTGGAGGTTTGTAAATCTCTCAGGAGAACAATCTCCGAAGGAGCAGGCTTAAATGACTAACTCGAAACTGCCTTCAAAATTGAGAGAACTTTTCCCACCTTCAGAAACTAGTTTCTTTTTCCCCTCTATTAAAGATGGCTTCATTTTATGACTTTCATAGATACTCACTGTAAGCAATTAAAATACTAAGGAAAGTAAGAAAGCCAGAGTAATCTGAAATCCTGTCCAGAGAGGGAAAAGAACTGTTGCTATGTACACACACACACACACACACACACACACACACACACAGAGGTACACACACACTTTTAATATAAACTATGTTCTATATGCTGTTTGTCTCCTCAACAGTAACTTATGAAAATATGTGTATGAAATTTTAAGAGCAGTTTCAAAGAAAGTGCAGAAAGTGTGGTACACAGTTTGATTATTAGATAAGGGCAGGGCAGCACATGGTGCTCTTGGCTGGCCAGGCCAGTGTCTTAGCCACACTGTGCCCTGCCTTGCCCAGAGTGGCTGCATGCCTGTGGGATCCATGGCAGTAGGAAGCAAAGCACGGGCTGGCATCTTCCCACAACCATGCAGAGTTCAGGTTAGGGCTGCTCTCTCTACACTCAAAAGCTGCCCTAGGATGGTGTTCTAGGTTGGCTGTACAGCAACTTGGTAATGCATGTCTTCTCCATCCCTGTGCTCATGCTGATGGTCTTTTGAGAAAAATGTTGACCCTAGTGTCCAGGCGTCTTCAAGGATGTGTATTTGTTCTTTTGAACAGTGGCCAAATGAATGTGCAGATGGCTGGAAAGGACAAACAGAAAGTGATCCAGCTTTGTCATTTGAGACACCTGATTTTTTTCCTCTAAAGAGGAAAGGTGTAAACTAGACCGTTTACATCTTTTCAAGGAAAGAAGCTTTGTTTGCAATCTTAGTGTTTTAGTTTCCTTCTCAGTTCAGATCAGTTCACATCTGCCTCCTTGCCTTGGAGCCAAGATGGAATCTTGATTCCCCATGCCACTGTCTATATGTAAATTATTTGTTTTGGGAGATTTTCATTATCTTATTTTTGTTAAATATATCCTGAGCACTTTTTTATATTCTAAAATATAGAGGCTATATTATCAGACAAATATATTCATTTGATTGAAGTTATTTAGGTAAGAATTATTGTTTTATTTTTCCTTTCAAACAGTTTATCCTATCGTTCTTCCATCATTCTGCAAATGTCTGTTTTGTGTGGTTTCTTAGCATATCAGTCTCTATTATGTAAAAGAATCTTTCTAGATTTCTGAACAGTAAATGGTTTGGTTTTATAGACATTGTATTGTTTCAGTATGAATAAAGGTGAGAGAGAGAAGCTAACCCATATGAGCAGCTAACCGAGTATGTATATTGTGGCTAATGTAAAGGAAATGAAGTGAGAAGAGTTGGAAGTGTTTGAATTACAATTTATGCAAATGTGGGTCTGCAGGAAACCAGTGATTCTATGGCAAACTGAGGGCTGCATGTGGTCCTTTTGCTCTTGTGTATGCTTTTTCATCAATCTACTTGAAAAATAAAGCTGTTTCTATCTGCCGTGACTTCTGTGGGTCATTATTATTTAAGAAACATAACATATTCATCTTTGAGAATATTGCCTGGATGCATTGCTCAAGCAAGCACAAAGCCCTGAGTTCAAACCTTAGTACCATCAATAGGTGTGTGTGTGTGTGTATTCTTGAGTACATTTATCTCTAGTGAATATATAGAAAACATTTCTTATTTAAGTTATAAATTCTAATTTTTGTATTTAGAGTTCTGGGCCATTTGATTAGCTAAATCAAAGTACAGTGGGTTCCTTCGTGTGGAATAAAAGTAAATCTCACTTTAAGTATCATGTTCTCATTTTCACAAGCTAAATTAGGAAGTTGTTAGAGTTGGATTTACCATGTCAATTTACCAAAATTAAGTTTACTGAGGAATCTTTGAAAATAACTCATAAAGGAAAAGTATGCTGGAATTGTTTAATCAACAATATATTGATAGGATATATATATATATATACCATCTACTAGTGATTTTCCTTTTTATAATAGTTTCCCAGTAAGTTGGTGATTTAAATGTTCTGGCTGAACATGCTGGCTCACACTTATCATCTCAGCTACTTTGTAGGCAGAGATGGGAAAGGATCATAGTTCAAGGCCAGCCAGGCAAAATGTGAGTCCTCCTAGCTCAACAAAAAAGCTGGGAAGAGTATGGTCTGTGCTGGCCAAGGAAGCACATGAAACCTTATCTCAAAAATAACCAAAGCTATAAAAAGGGCTGGAAGCATTTCAAGCAGTAGAGCACCTACCTGTGTAGCAAGGCCCTGAGTTCAAATGTGAGTTCAATGCCAACTGACTTTTTTCCAGAGCGGAGATGGTTTTATTGTGTCTGGTTTTAAATGGGATAGTGATCATCAAAAAAAGTCAAGAAAAGAATAGAGAAAAAAAAATCACCCTTTTTTTTTTGACAGTGCAAGCCATCATTCACATTTCAATCCACATCTTTTCACTCTGTTTTCTTTCATGTGTGAGTACGTGTAGGTGTGGGTATCTTATTTGTAAGGATCATGGCATGTACATCATTTTGTATTTTTCAGGTGTTGTGACCATGAAAATTAATGCCTGAGTAATATTCCACTGTCACTTTTGGAAAAGAGGGAGGACTGAATACTCTGATGCCTCCTTACGGGCAGTGTAGGGATTGTAGTTCACCAATACCGATGTTTGTTTTCTCAGCTGAGTATATCCCTGCTGAATTTACATGCAGTATGGGACCCTTCCCTTGTGGGGATGCTCTGAGAAGAGGCCTTCGGAAGGTAAGTAGATCATCAGGGCAGAGCCCTGGTAAGGGGGATTAGTCCCCTTTCAACAGAGCCCTTGGATTGCACCAAAGTTTATCTCTCCCATCATGAAGACAAAGTTGGTATCTGAACCAGAAAGTGTCCTCCATACACCAAATGTATTCTACCTTCATTCCTCTTAACCACCAGTCTGTGTATGGCAACAGCCTTCTGATCAGGTAAATTTCTTGTTAACATTATTCTCAGTCCTCCTTTCCTAGTTCCCTTTGCTTTTCAGTGGACAGGAGGAATTTTCTCCTTACATGAAGGCTCAGGAATCACACTTCTACAAATCGCGCTCCCTCCCATGCCTCTCCTTTCATTGTCTAGTCTACGTAATTTCTGGAAGCTCTATACAAGTATTTTCCGTTTTCCCACCTCTGAACAATGAAATGTTTTGTTTTAAAGATTATTTAAAGCAAATTGAGGTTCTGAATTGATTCCTTCAGGAAAGAGGAGTCTTTAAAAGTTGAGTTGACTAGGCCAGGTAGATAAGCATGTCACTATTAGTGAGCTTTTCACTTTGAAACAGTGTGATTTTGTTGTTATTAAGATGTACAGAGGGACTACCATTCCGTAAATCAAGTAATGCATACAATTCCTTTTCCCCTGGTTCTCCCTCCCATCCTTGCCCACAAGTTGTGTAGTTCATTTTTTATATCATGTATAACGAATGCACACACACACACACACACACACACACAACAAATAGCACGGTAACAGCCCTAGTGACAGCACCCAGGCCCTGAGTTCAATCCCTAGGACCAACACACACACACACACACACACACACACACACACACACACACACACACGTGCACACACACACACACACACACAACAAATAGCACGGTAACAGCCCTAGTGACAGCACCCAGGCCCTGAGTTCAATCCCTAGGACCAACACACACACACACACACACACACACACACACAGACACACACACACTACAAATAGCATGGTAACAGCCTTAGTGACAGCACCCAGGCCCTGAGTTCAATCCCTAGGACCAACACACACACACACACACACACACACACACACACACACACACACACACACACACACACACACACACACACACACACTACAAATAGCATGGTAACAGCCTTAGTGACAGCACCCAGGCCCTGAGTTCAATCCCTAGGACACACACACACACACACACACACACACACACACACACACACACACACACACACACACACACACACACACACACACACACACACACACACACACACACACACACACACACACACACACACACACACACACACCCTAGTTACAGCCCTTGAGCAGTTCAGCTCTTACAGACACCAGGCTTCACTTGGCTGGTCTGTATAGAGCTCGCTGTTGGTGACTAGGACAGATACTTTTTGTTTAATGATCAAAGAGTCACGAAGGTTCAATTCCATGCAAAACGAACAAGAAAAATTGCTCTTTAAGAATGTTGCAAGCCAGAGGCCTTCATTACAAGAAAAGACATAAATGCTGTTGTCCTAACTTGCTATCACTTGACTATGATTTGGGGCCAAATTTTCCTCTGCACTTTTCATTTTTCATGCTTGTCAGTCAGAGCCAGGGTTTTAAAATCATTTAACATAGGCCCCTCCTCCTTTTTTTTTAAAATGAGCGTTGAGAACTCCTGAATGCTTCATGAGATTCAATTCATCACACTTTGTTAATTCAGTATTCAGTAAGTCTGAATAGCACCTCTCAACTAATGGACCTTTTTGATCATGAAACCAGAAGAACAACATTTTAGGTTTGTCAATTCAGAGCTTTCAGCTCTTAGCTCAGTTATATGCATACAGCTCTACATGCTTGTCTAGCATATTAAAACACCATGAGATGATCAGACTGTAATTTGTTCTGAGTTATTAGCCTTTAAAGCAGAGATTACATGCACATACATACAGCAAGAGTGTATATAAAGCTGTCTAGTAATGGTGTGACTTAGTTTCAGTTCCAAGAATCAACTCTGGTAAAGGGTTTGGATTTAGGAATGGTGTGAGGCAAACACTGATAAATCCAATAGGTGTAGCTGTTAGCCACATGGGTCTGTTAAAGGAAAATGTGATCGTGAGATTCACATTTCTAGTACTCACTGTCCACATGCAGATGAGTGACCAGACCACGCCAGGATGGCTTCAAGCGGAAGCTGATTCCTGCCCTCGGGGTTCCCAGGGCCTGCGGCTCCTGGGGGCTCCTTTCCAGCTGCTTCTCTGACAGTCCTTGATGCCCCTTGGCCTGTGGCTGCCCTGCTCTCATCTTCTGCCTCAGTTCACGTGGCCCGGCCATCCTTGTATTGTCTTTTCTTCTTTTAAGGACACTAGCCACCATGGGGCTTAGAGCCAGCCTCGCTGATACAGTGTGACCTCACCTTTACACACTTGCGCCAAGACCCTCATTCCAAAGAAGGCCACGGTCACGGGCCCCCACAGTGAGGACTTCCACATGAATTTTGGTGGGGACAGAATTCAACCGTGGCAGCTACCATCATGAGCAGGATGGATAGAGGATATTTCTATCGTTCCAGAAAGTTCTATGGGGTGGTATTTTCAAATTTGATTAAAAAATTAAAATATATTGACTTTTGATGCTAGTTCTGGTTTCTAAATAGATGGTAAAACACCATGGGACATGAGGGCAGCTTACTGAGACATGTTACCTAATGTTATCCTTTCCATTGTGCAATCTAGTCACATCTTTCATTTCAAGTTCCATCTCTGCAGTCAACATTTCAAAGCAAAAAGGGTTGGTCAGGTACAGTGGCTCACTCCTGGGACTAGAGGCCATCTCAGGCAAAAAAGTCAATGAACAAGCCAGGCATAGTGGTTCATGTTTATTACCCAGGTACATAGAGATACAGGTATGAGGAGTCCAGATCAAGCAAAAATGCAAGAGCCTACTAAAAATACTAAAGCAAAATGTGCTGGAGGTGTGGTGTGGCTCAAGTGATAAACCTGCCGAACAAGATGGAGTCCTGAGTTCAAACCCCATTCCCAAGGGTTTTTGATCTTTGAGTCTCAGGTTCTTGAGTAGCTAGAATTACAGGCATAAGTCATGATACCCAGCTTTAGGGTAATTTTGATTACTGGTTGTTGGTTTTATGTTGTTGTTTTTCCCTTAAGACATACTATTTCTAACCCAAGCTCCCTATTGTTCGCCACATGGAGATCTTCCAGGTTCCAGTAGGATGTGTTATTTACATGAGGAGAGGCTGGTTTATAGACTCGCTTCACTAGAAGTTAAATGCAGCCCCCTGGCCTGGCAGTGAGAGGAGACTGGAAGGAGCTCCGGTTGTTGGGAGGAGCTAGGGGGTGGGGAGGGAGGAGTAAGTGTGGGGTAAGAGACCCAGCTCTTGGGAACCATCCCACAACTGACTGAGCAGATGTATTGTATTACTAAGACAAGCAGGAATAGAACTAAGGTGTGGCAAGTCTTCTATTAAGGCTTCAACTATGGCTGCATGGGTAGTAGCTGATAGTTGTATTTCAAGTACTTCACGTGTCTGATCGTGTCCCTAACCAGTCTGTTAGGAAAGGTTGGAAGTAAAGGAACCCAGCTTACAGGAAAAGTCTAGTGAGCTACTGATCATCTTCATGGATGCATCCTTCATTTCTATTTTCAGGTATAGCCTTTGTTGAGCAATGGATAGTATTAGCACTATTGGGGTACAATGCATAGGCACCTCACTTATCCATTGGCTGCTTATGTGACCACTTCTCTATTAGCAGATAGAATGAGCTAGAATGTGCACCAAAGCTCACACACCTCACAGGAGGGACAGGTAGGCAAGTCTGTGTAGGGATCAGAGTGTAGGGTTTGTGGAAATGATTCTCCCGAAAGGATTTAATGGCAAAGGGAAAAGACAAAGCCAACTGGAAGAATAGACCTCATGTCATAGTCAGCTCTCTCTCTCTCTCTCTCTCTCTCTCTCTGTGTGTGCCGATGTCAAGGCCCAACCGCACACTGTACCCTGTGGACACCTGTAAGATGGGGACAGGGTTGGCATTAGACCCACAACGACCTGACCACTTTCCTCTACTGACTGCATCTTTTGACCGACTTCAGTATGTTTAAAGCAGGAAAAGTATTTGTGAGCAAACCAAACTGGGTTCAAGTCTCAAGGGAATTCTGTTTCTGTGACCTGGGACAGGTGCTGAGGCACGGGAACCTCAGCTTGCTGTCTGAAGGGGTGAGCTGGGCAAGCTGGTGGCCTGCTCTAGGAGACAGTGAGGTTTGCTGGTGCAGGGGTACGGATGAGTGCCTGGCCTTGCTGCTCCACTGTTCTTGCCCCCAAACAAAGCTGGGCGCTGGTGGCTCACGCCTGTAATCCTAACTACTCAGCAAACTGAGATCTGAGGATCACGGTTCAAAGCCAGCCTGGACAGGAAAATCTGTGAGACTCATCTCCAATTAACCACCTAAAACTGGAAGTGGTGCTGTGGCTCAAGTGGTAGAGCACTAACCTTGAGCTGAAGAGCTCAGGGACAGCACCCAGACCCAGAGTTCAAACCCCATGACCGACAAAAAAAAAAAAAAAAAAAGCAAAAGCTAAACAAGTAGCTACCAAAAAGAAAAGTGATCAAAATCAGCTTTTAGCCAAGAGTTCAGTGGGATGCCAATGACTCATGCTTGTAATCCAAGTTACTCAAGTGGTAGAGCACTAACCTTGAGCTGAAGAGCTCAGGGACAGCACCCAGACCCAGAGTTCAAGCCCCATGACCGACAAAAAAAAAAAAAAAAAAAGCAAAAGCTAAACAAGTAGCTACCAAAAAGAAAAGTGATCAAAATCAGCTTTTAGCCAAGAGTTCAGTGGGATGCCAATGACTCATGCTTGTAATCCAAGTTACTCAGTAGGCTGAGATCTGAGGATCACAAATTGAAGCCAGCCTGGGCAGGAAAGTTCGTGAAACTCTCTATCTCCAATTGATCAGCAAAATGCCAGAAGTGAAGCTGTGGCTCAGGTGGTAGAATCCCAGTCTTGAGCAAAAAAGCCAAGGGAAAGTGTGACGCCTTTGAGTTCAAGCCCCAAGTGCCAGCACAAAACAAAAGAAAAAACAAAATCACTCATAAAAAAACACAGCAAACCCTCAAGCAAGGCCTGGAGCCCTAAGTCCACCTGCCCTGGAGCACTGTTATCACAAGCTGGCCAAAGAGTTGCCATTGGAGTAGCAATGCAGAACTGTTTAGGAAATGGTTAATGTACTATAAGAAAATGTACAATGCAATTTATACTTCCATTTAAAATCGTTAAGGAACTAAAATAGGTCCTGTTACTGGATCAGTTGCAGTAATCTGCAAATTCTCGGTATTGGAACAGGTTGAGAAGGTGGAATCAGGATCCGTCTGCCTGGCACTGGCAAAGACCGCTCTAGCGTGAGAAGGTTAAGGACTTCCTCAGCTGCCTTTGCCCAATAGGATTATCATAAACCATTATTCACCAGAGCCCAGGCCACGCCCTCCACTGGTGCTCCCTTTCTAGATCTTGCCCTAATGGGGGAAGAAAATGGGGTTGAGGTACAATTATGTGCATTTTTGTTTGTTTTCTCAGAGACAAAAACTGAACAACAGGATATCTGGATAAGTAACAGCACCACTGCTCCTGTGTAGATTGCCTGGCCCAGCAGGTGGCTGTATCCAGTTACGTTTTAACTGGTAATGACTAGACTGTTTCCATCGCAGCCCCTGACTGCTCTTGCTTTTCTTCCTCGCCTCGGGCATTATTCTTCTGAATGCAGGCGGATTCTGCAGGAGGTCTTGCATCTTAAAATTGGCATCTCACAGAGCCGTCCAGGTTAGCCTTAGCCAAGAATAGTGTCAACTAGGTCAGGAAATCAAAAGCAGGCTTTTTGGAATGGAGGAGTGACAGTGTATAGAAAAAGTCAGAGAAGATGCTGCTTGGAAATGGGTTTGTAACAGATCTTAAGTGGGGGGGGGGGAGAGGGAGGCGGGGGGGAGAGAGCAAGGGGGTGGTTAATAGTTTCTGCAGCCTCATTGTGAATCCACTGCGTGCCAAGCTGAGCCCACAGTCTCCGGGCAAAACACTCTGCTCCCAGGTCACGTTCCAGCGTCCCTCAGTGCCACCGCTGTCCAGCTGGGAAGGGGCAGAGCCACTGACCCAGCCTGGCAGAGAAACCCCAGGGCTGTGCTGAAGTGGGAAGGGGATTTCGGAGCTGTCTCGGGTGTTCTTCAGAAGATATTGGCTTAGTTGACAGATTTTTAATCCCCTTTTCTGCCCTTCCTGTTTTCCACAAAGAGCCACCAGGGGGCAGGAGAAGCTACCTTGTTGTATAGCTTGCTTGCTTATTTATTTACTTTTGCTGACTTATTTTCTTTTACCTCTGGCTGAAATAACACATGGCAAGGTGCACGCTTCTTGGGATATGTTGAGCTGAGGTCTTGAATTTCCCAGTTCTCATACCTTTGGGGTTTTTTTTCTTCCTGATTTGATGAAAACCAAGTTAAATTTTCCTTCTACAGCTAGCACAGTTGAGAAGTGAGATCTTTGTTGGTCCCTGACTTAGCTTGACCCTGAGTATAAGGCAGCCTCCTGGCCTTCTTGGTCTCTGTGATTTAGATTACTTCAGCAGCCTTTAGCCAGTCTCCCCCTACCCCTGCCCTTCTATCTCCAACCGCCCCTGGGTTACCTGGCCTTACACTCTGCACCTACCTGGCCTGAGGCTCAACTGATCTGACAGCAAGCAACCCCTCATTTACCACCCAGTGAGGTCTAAACACCACCTCCTCCCTCAAGCCTAGACGTACCTTTCAGAGCTGTTTCTGCCTCCCTTCCATAGCTCCAGTCCCAGCTTGCCTCCTCTGCTGTGATCTGTTCCCTTGCCAGTCCTACTCAGTGTTCTCAGGTTCCACAGGTTCAAATCCCCAAGAGCACATCTGGGTTCCACCTCCTCGCCAGCCCTTGGTTTGCCTGCAGTACCAGAATTCCTTCTTCCTCTGTCCTGTCTTTCCTAAGGGTCTAGAAAGCCAGCCCCACCCCGGGGCTAGAGACAGGTATGTGAGGGTCTCAGTCAAGTCAAATGAGCCAAAGACCAAACTCATTTGCAAACGTCCCTAGAGAAAATGCTCATGTGTCGTGTGAATGCCAGCATCCTGGACCTCAAGGACTGGTCTCACTGCCACAGCGCTCGTGGGAATGTCTGGGGAGCATTCCTGAGAAGCGAGACCAAACTGGACCACATTGAACACTACTAAGGCATTAGGAACAACAGAAACAACCATAAAGGAGTACTGTAAATTTGAGACATACATAAGAATTTTGCTTTTGAAAGGACTAATGTGTCTGCTTTGAGTATGCATGTACTAAGGATCAGCTCTAAGACACGTAGCCTTTGTCCTGCCTGCTTGTCTATCTCCTGAAACCAGTGGACTGGCAAGTGGGGGTAGGAATGGATAGGTACCTGGGTAATGTGTGGACATTGTACCTAGGCAGGTACCCTCATGATCACCTGCTCCGGAGAACAGGGCAAGAAAGTAAAGGATTCATGAAAAAGAAGGGGTTGACATGCCCCCCGAACAGGAAGAGGCACAGCAGAGGAGGAATTGTCTGTAGATGGCTGTAGATGGCTGGTAGACCAGTTGCTTTACATATGAATTCCTGGCCTCCTGAATATGTAGATTTAGTTCTCACGGGAAGGCCTGTTTATGGTTGGCCACTCATACACCACAAACAAACAACAAATACATCAATGTGAGCTGAAAATTCTTAAAGAGATGACAGCACTGAGGGCTCACATCTGTAATCTAGCTATTCAGGAGGCTGAGAGCTGAGACTTGTGTTTTGAAGCCAGCTTTGGCAGGAAAGGCTATGAGACTCATATCCAATTAACCAGCAGAAAACAAACAAAAAAAAGTAAAGTTGTGGTCCAGGTAGTAGCACACCATCTTCGAGCAAACAACAACAAAAAACAAGTGATAGTGCAAGGCACTAAGTGCAAGCCCCGGTGCTGGCTCAAAAGGAAGGAAGGAAGGGAGGGAAGGAAGAAAGGAAGAGAGGGAAGGAAGGAAGGAAGGAAAAGAAAGGAAAAAAGGAAGGAAGGAAAAGAGGGAGAGAGGGAGGGAGGGAAGAACGAAGGAAGGAAATTCTTAAAGAAGATCAGTGTAACCTCTATTTAGTTTGGACTTTCCCTCTTCATTTCATTTCCTGAACATGGGATGTGATCTCTGCTCCTTTGAAGTTTCTATTCTTGGAGGATGGACTCCAAACAGAGAGATGGGATAAGAACTGGCCTGGGGGCGAAAGAGACAGCCTCTCAGTATCTATAGGAAGAAAGCAAAAAGGGTTCCTGAGAGAACTGATCTTGGTCCTAAAGTATTTGAGGAAAGCCAAAGGCCCAAGTGCTCCCTGTGTGGGGGCCGGAAGGCACTCTGTGTTCATGGGATAGCGTGGAGCTGAATTGGGTTGCAGTGTGGGTGCTACAGCTGGACTGGCCGAGGGAGGGGTGCCCTGCTCAGAGGCTCAGACATAATTCCATGATGACAGAAAGCAGCCCCAGCTGGAAAGCTGGTGAACTCTGAGGAGCCTCCATCTTCCCTACCAGAGCAGCTCATGGGAGGGTCCTGGGCAGCTCTGAGGAGCATCCAGACTGAGGAGAAGCCCTGAGGTTCCCATGGCAACAAGCCTCAGAAAGTCAGTTCAGCAAAGAGGAGTCACAGGGTGCTAATGGGTTCCCTGAGGAGCCCACTTGGGTGAGTGCTGTGGCTGATTCATCTGGGAATAATGGTACCAAGATAACCTAAAGATAGCTTGGTGCTATCACGAGTCCCTCTGTTTTCCAGAAGATTTTCTAGCCTGTAACTTCTGTGATCATGGGGATGTCATCATCTTTTCACCAATGCCCTGCGAACAAGCTGCCCTTTTATCCTGTGACTGGGGGACACCATATACTACCTTCTCCTGCCTGTGGCTGGAGAACATTCACTGCCCATGGTGATCCTTTGTAGCACAAGGAATCTTCTTGAAGAGCTCAGTGCTCATAACTTCCTGCAGAGGAACTGGGAGCTGGTCCTGACCCGGATTCTCAATGCTGATTCTGAGCCCTCATTCCATAAAGTGGGTATTTTTTGTTTGCTTATTTGTTTGTTTGTTTACCATCTATCTTTCTCCAACCCAGAGGGCAAGGCTCCACAGCAAGAGAAAGAACCACAAAAACTGAGGTGGAGTCTACTGGGGGACAGACAGACAGACTCACTGTCAACGACACAGCAGCCCCGAGTCACAAGGAGGAATGGGATGGTCCTCTACCACCATCGCCAATTTGGAAATTGGCTTTTACTTTTAGGTTTCTACAGAGACCATTTGGGGCCAATCTTATATCTGTCCACTTGTTTTGTTAACTTTAAAAAAAATTATACCACGTAAAACTGAAGTGTCGAAGCTCAGTGACATCCACACAGTGACATCCCTGTATCCTGGACCTAGATCGAGACAAGAGGGCACGAATCCATCTGCTTCCGTCCACAAAGTCGTCTTTGTTCAGACCCCAGAGCCCTAGGGAAGCCAGCCTGCTTGTGAACTGTGTAGAAAAGGCAGCATACAGGCCTGGTCTTTTGTGCGTCTTCCTTCCATTTGTGTTTGTGAGACTCATTCATATTTCTGGTAATGGGAGAGTTTTGCTCATTCTTATTGCTGTGCAGTGCTCCATCTTGTGACTGTGGTGGAGTTCATCCAGTCTGCCATTGGTGGTCACTTGGTCCCCTGTGCTCCTCTTTGCCACTTTGGCAGTCGCATTGTGATGATCATAGCTTGGTACTGTTGTGTATCTGTTTGAGGGTAGGGACTGAACCACAGCTGCATTTGATTATAAGAGTGAGAAGGATGAGTTCATACAGGCAGGACAGTGATCTGGAAAGATGATCTCCAAGAAAGATCTTAAAAGACATCTTGAGGGAAGCTGTGGGAGGGTAGGAGTAAAGATAGCAGGCAAGACTAAGAAAATTGACAGAAAAAAAAAGGAAATGGACACAGAGACACACAACAAAGAGAGAACTGCCGGGGCAGGCCAGGGAAGATCTTAGACTCATTTGTGTCTGTCACTACAAAGCCATGGTACTTACACAAAAGTCCTTCTCTCAGACCCAGAATGTCCTTTTCAGGATGTTTCCCACCTCCTAATGCGTGCCATGATCTCAATGTGTCCCTGAAGTTCACGTGCTGAGGACGTAACCCTGCAACAGTGTGAGGAGGCGAGGCTGTGGGGAGGTGCTCGGGTTATGAGCTCTGTGCTCCTCCATAGAGCGTCACCATTGTTAAGGCATGGCAGAGCGAGGCTGACCCCTTGTTTCACCCTCCCACCTTCTGCCATATGCGGACACAGAAGCTCAGTGTCTTCATCTTGGAGTTCTGTATTTTATTAATATCCAGACTCAGATATTCCACTGTAGCAGGCAAATGGACCAAGATAATGCATGCCATCTTAAACATGTAATTAACAGGGAAGACCTCTTTTATTAGGGGGAGGCATGGATAGTCTGGTAGATCACCAATCTCAACACAGATCCAGAGCAAGACAGCTTGCCATGTGAGACTCATCGTACTGAATTTGGTACCAGAACTCCATTTGCTTAGGGAGATTTGGGATCCATCTGTTCCCAGGCCCCACAGACAAAGCCACACAGCCATCATTGACTTCAATAGGAGACATATGACTGGAAGTCATGGACCTACATCCCATCTCCAGGGAAGAAAGATCTTCTAGTATTCCCAAAGCAAGTCATAACCATCATTAATCTACATACCCATGGACAAAACACCCCCCATATTATATATAGAGAGAGAATATATAGTATATTATTATATATACTATATGCACAATATATCCAATATGCAGTATATAATATAGTATATATTCTACATATTGTATATAATATATAATCCTATATTATATAGTATATAGGATACTATATGTTATTTACAATATACTTATAATGTTATATATACTATATAATATCTATTCTATATATAGCCTATAATACTACATGTATGTTATATGTGATATTATTTACAATTAGTTATAATGTTTTATATGTACATAGTTTACAACTTTGTGAATTTTAACTCTGTGTGATAGGTTTGGGGTAGTGGATGTAATAGGATGGCAAACTTGTTGGTGGACCTATTGGAGATAGAATGCTCAGGACACGAGCATTCGCACACACACTTTGTTTTGTTCCTATCTGCTATGTCTGAGACACAGTGACTTTATCACCAAGTAGTATTCTGCAAGAGAACAGCTGACTCCATATTTGGGTTGGGAAATGTTGTCTGTGTCTCAGTTGACGTGTGTATTCACCTTTGAGACTGTCTTCCATATTTCTTCTGCACCGTCTCCATGGCTTGTGGTCTTTTTTCTGCAATAGCCTGAAGCCCACTGTGGTGAACAAAGGTCAGTTTTGCCAGGTGGTGAGCGACAGCCTTCTGAGGCTCTGGCCTCGGATGGAGTAAGTGCCCTCTGGCCAGCCCAGGGCTGCTTGTTCTCATACTTCAGCAGGGAAGTTTCAGCCAAAATCAGGGAGGCTATTTGGCTCTGTTTGGTGAAATAGTTGGCAGAACACCTGCGTGGGCTAGCTTAATAAATACCTCTTTATTCCAGCAAAGGCCCCTGAGCCAGTCTTCCATTCTTCTCTCCTTCAGTGTATGGGGCCTCCTGCCCTCTGCTCCTCCCTCTCACCTTCGCTTGTAGCTCCGCTCCCCTGCGGTCCTCCTTCCTTTAACACCGTCCTCCCCACCACCTCCTCTGTTCCACGTGTGCCACCAGGTCCCTGTCCCCCAGATGGCCCTGTGGGCCCTCACTGGCGCTCTCCCTGCTTTGAGTTCAGCCCTGTCTATCCCCCTGCATGGAACTCGTGTGTCTTTATCCCCTCTCTGACGTGGCTCAAGCCTGTCTGGCCATTTGTTCACAGGTCAGAGAGTACCACAGGCTCCTCACTGGCCTCCCCAGCTCCAGTGTCTCCTTTCCCATCCAGCCCAGGCCTGGCTAACCAGGCCTTCCTCAGATAAAGTGATGTCACACCTCCTGACCTTTTCATTGGTTCTGGGTATTTTCTTTTTTTTTTTTTTTTTTTTTTTTTTTAATTTTTTTTATTGTAGAGATACTATACAGAGGGTTACAGTTACATGAGTGAGGTAATGAGTACACTTCCACTTCCTCTTGAACATTGTTACCCCCTCCATTGTTTTCCCCCTACCATCCCCTCCCTCCCTCCCTTCCCCAAGGTTCTTTTTTTTTTTTTTTGATCGTGATTAAGTGATTACTTAATTTCCGGAAATTCACAGTATTGTGGAATAATGATGCTCATTTAAAGTCACAAGTTCGTTCTAACTTTCCTGGAGCAAATTGTCTATCACAGTCTGTAATATATAACGGTGCTCATATGTTATATACCATATATGTGATCAGCAGCATGGGGATATTTAGTAGTGGTTCAACCAGATGAGTGGGAGTTCTTTGTTTCTTAAGTCCTGTTAGTTTTGTCATATCACCTAACATTTTGGATTCATCATCCACTTATCAGGGAGACCATGTACTGTTTGTCTCTTCGTTCTTGGCTTACCTCGCTCAACATGATTCCTTCTAGCTCCATCCATTTCCCTGCAAATGCCATTATTTTGTCATTTCTAATGGCTGCATAATATTCCATTGTGTATAGATACCACAATTTTTGGATCCATTCATCTGTGGTGGGGCATCTAGGTTGTTTCCATATCCTAGCTATTGCGAACAGTGCTGCAATAAACATGGAGGTGCACGTGTCCTTGTATATTGGTTCCTGTTGTTCAGGGTAGATGCCTAGAAGTGGTATGACTGGGTCATAAGGGAGGTCAATCTTTAGCTTTCTAAGGACCCTCCAGACTGCTTTCCAAAGTGGTTGTATGAGTGTACATTCCCACCAGCAGTGTAATAGCGTTCCTCGTTCTCCACATCCCCTCCAGCATTTGTCGTTGGCTGATTTGTGGATGTGGGACATTCTGACTGGGGTAAGGTGGTATCTCAGGGTTGTCTTTATTTGCATTTCCTTCACCACCAGGGATGATGAACATTTCCTCATGTGTTTCTTTGCCATTTTTATTTCTTCATTTGAGAAGTCCCTCTTTAGTTCCCTTGCCCATTTAGTAATTGGTTTGTTGGGTTTGGGAGGGATTAGTTTCTTGAGTTCCCTGTATATACAGGATGTTAACCCCTTGTCTGATATATTGCTGGTAAATATTTTTTCCCAATTAGTTGGTTGTCTTTCTAGCTTGGTTGCGATAGCTTTATCTGTGCAGAAGCTTTTTATTTTAAGGTAGTCCCATTTGTCGAGTCTCTCTCCAATTTGTTGTGACCCTGGGACTCTGTTCAGGAAGTTCCTTCCTGTGCCTATTAGTTCAAGTGTCTCTCCTACTCTGTCCTGCAGTAGTTTCAGAGATTCAGGTTTAATGTTAAGGTCTTTAATCCATTTTGAGTTGATGTTGGTGCATGGTGATAGGCTGGGGTCCACTTTTAGTTTTCTGCATGTGGCTGCCCAGTTTTCCCAGCACCAACGGTTGAAGAGGCTGTGTTTCTTCCATTGTATGTCTTTGGCTCCTTTGTCGAATATCAGCTGGCTGTAGGCCTGTGGATTTATTTCTGGATCTTCTATTCTGTTCCATTGGTCTTCGGGTTCTGGGTATTTTCTTCACTGACTTTTCATTGTTCAATTACATGTACAATTAAATTTTTATTTATTATTACTAAGGAGTTGTGCAAGGGTTACAATTCCGTAAGTCAGGTAATGAGTACCATGCTTCTTGGGCAATGCCAACCCTTCCTTCTCTTTCCCCCATTTCCTCCTTCCCATCCCTGCCCACAAGTTGCATAGTTTACTTTTTACATAGTATATATTGAAGATGATGACTGCACTTGCTCACCCTTCATCCCTCTGTGCCCTGCTTCTCCTGCCCCCCAAAAGCATTTGTTTTGATACACACTGCATTAGTTGTGCAGGGGAGTTACGCCTTTGGATTCCTGCCCTCTGTATACCCTCCTTTAGTCACAAAGGGTGGCCGCCCACAAAACAAAAGAACAGGAAGAATCAAGCATTAGTGAAGATGCAGAGAAATTAGAACCCCATGCATGGCTGGTGGAAATGTGGAAGGGTGCTGTGCTGGCATAAGACAGTCTGCGGCTGGCTGTCAGAAAAGTAAATACAGGGTTGCCACAGGGTGTAGCAACCCTACATGTCCATATATGTTTTGGGCTTTTGAGGAGATCATTTGCACATTCTTGATCCTAGAAACATTGTTCTTGGTAGCCAGGAGGAAAGGAAGCTCAGGTATCCGTGGACAGATGAGGCTGTGACCCAAAGGTGGAATCCCGCATAGCCCTACCAAGGATAGAAGCTCTGGAGCATGGTAAATGCAGATGTACCCTGAGCATCTTGGGCTGAATGATGTTAGTCCGTTACAAAAAGACACTATGTGATTCCGCATATATGACGTATCTAGAGATGGCAAAGCCATGGACACAGAAGAGAATGGTGGTTGGAAGGGCCTGAGGGGGCGTGGGAAAGAGGAGGAGGTGTTCAGTGAGTACAGACCTTCAGAAGGGCATGACAAGAAAGTTCTGGGCAGCGTTAACAACCCAAATACACTTAACAGCACTGAACTGCGTACTTAATATAGCTATCGCTTCACACCTGTAATCTTAGTTACTCAGGAGGCTGAGATCT
Organism: Dipodomys merriami; assembly: GCF_024711535.1. NCBI lineage: Eukaryota > Metazoa > Chordata > Mammalia > Rodentia > Heteromyidae > Dipodomys > Dipodomys merriami. The sequence continues at coordinate 12,097,937 of NW_027205048.1, read as the reverse complement.
GAGGATCAAAATATGAAGCCAGCCCAGGCAGGAATGCCTATGAGATTCTTATCTTCAATTAATTCCCCCCAAAAGCTGGAAGTGGAGCTATGGTTCAAGTGGTAGAGCACTAACCTTGAGCAAAAAGCTCAAGGACAGTGCCCAGGAAAAGCACAAAAAAGAAAAAAAAAAAAAAAAAAGGATGTAGCCGGGTGCTGGTGACTCACGCCTGTAATCCTAGCTACTCAGAGGCTGAGATCTGAGGATCACCGTTCAAAGCCAGCCGGGGCAGGACAGTCCGTGAGACTCTTATCTCTAATTAACCACCAGAAAACTGGAAGTGGCGCTGTGGTTCTAGTGGTAGAGCACTAGCCTTGAGCTGAAGAGCTGAAGGACAGCGCCCAGGCCCAGAGTTCAAACCCCATGACCAACCAAAAAAAAAAAAAAAAGCTGTAATCTCAGCTTAGCTACTTGGGAAGTGGAGATAGAAAGATTGCCGTCATAGGCTGCTGGATCTGGGCAAAAGCTAGACATCCTATTTGAAAAATAAACTACAGCAGGATTTAGACTACAATATGGCTGCTATGTGCTGTGTTGTAGTTCCCCCTGCTCAGATTATGGTTATGTCTTAACTATACCTGTCTGCTATCCCCTGTAGCAGCCAGGGATGCTTGGTCTCATAGATGTTGAAAAAAAACAAAAACAACTAAAAGCAAAAGACTTAAAGCATGGCCCAAGCGGTAGAAAGCCCGAGTTCAATTTCCAGTAGGAAAGAAAGAAAGCACAGGTGGCTCCTGCCTGGAATCCTAGCTACTCAGGAGGCTGAGATCTGAGGATTACAGTTTGAAGCCAGCCCAGGCAGAAAAGTCCCTGTGAGACTTTCCTCTCCAATTAATCACTTAAAAACCAGAAGTGGAGTTGTGGCTCAAAATGGTAGAGCACTAGCTTGAACAAAAGAACTCAGGGATAGTGCCCAGGCTCTGAGTTCAAGCCCCATAACAGACAAAAGGGGCGGGGGGGGGGGGAGAAGAGAGGGAGGAAGGAAAAAAGGGATAAAATGATTAAAATAGTAAATGTTATGTATCTTTTTACAATAATTACTTTTTAAATTTAAATAAAGCTTCTGCTCTAGCATGGAAGCCTGAGATGAATCACAGTACCAGCTGATGACTCTTATGTGAAATACTTTGAACCAGAGTATTCTGATTTGTCTGGATTTTGGAATATTTTCACATCCCAAGATATCTTGGGATGAGACTAAACCAAAATACAGCATTTATATGTAATTTCATTCAGTATTATTGTTGCATTTGTGTTTTATCTGAGATCTGTGGCAGGAAGTCAGGTGTGCAATTTTCTGCTTGTGTTATCAGGTCTACACACAAAATGTTTCCAATTTGAGATTTTGGGATTAGGATTGTGCAACCAGGACTTGGCAGAAGTTAACTTTAAAACATGGAGCTTGTAAAGAAACAAAGATGAAATTTTAAGGGCAGAAACTCTCTCCTTTTAAAAATGATGAACTAGGGGCTGGGAAGGTGGCTCAGTGGTAGAGTGCTTGTCTTGCATACATGAGGCTCTGGGTTCCATCCTCAGCACCACATAAGCAGAAAAAGTCAGAAGTGGCACTGTGGCTCAAGTGGTAGAGCACTAACCTTGAGCTGAAGAGCTGAGGGACAGCGCCCAGGCCCAGAGTTCAGGCCCCATGATCGACAAAATAAAATAAAAAGGATGAACTAGATTCCATGAGGAAAATTAACAATAATTTAGAGATCTGTGTAGACAAAGCTTTCCTAATGAAGCTTTGTTCTGTCATTATTATGGGGAGGAGCTGTGTGCAGTGTCTCACACTTGTAATCCTAGTTACTCAGGACGCTGAGGTCTGAGGATTTGGGTTTAAAGTCAACCCAATCAGAAACCCGAAGGACTCTTAATTCCAATTAACCAGCAAAAAGCTGGAAGTGAATGTGTAGTTCAAGTGGTAGAACTCCAGCCTTGAGTGAAAGTTTGAGGCCCTGAGTTCGAAAGAGCCCATGTGGGAACTGAGACTCTATACTCAGGAAGGTAAGTGTCAGAGGTCACTTTGGTACCTGAGCATAGAAGGACTTAAGAGCAGTTACTACAGTGCCTCTGCTTGTCTGTCAGGAGACCTGCCATTCCATCCCAAGGGAAAAGAAAGAACAACTCGTGTCCAGACCATTTTAATAAATACCGAGTTCCCCCAAGGCCTACTGTTCCAGACCTCATGGCTCCTGCCAAATCCTGTAAAAATAAAGATTAAACTGAGCAGAGCATTTGCTTTACTCTGATTGCCGTTGTTTTTCGTAATAAAAGTCCCCAGGCATCTGGCCCAAGAGAGTGCTGACGGTCCCCATCCAGCCTTAGAGGACTCACTTCTTCCTGGCCTGCACGTTTCTCCTCTCTCCACATCTCAGGCTCCACACTACAGAAGAACATGGCATAGGTCCACCTCAGGGAGCAGCAGAGGTGCTGGGTTCTGGTTCTCAGATTCCTCATCCGTGTGTGTGACTTAGCTTTTCCACTAACAGCTGGTGTTCTACCACTGAAGCTGTTCCTCCTCCACTTCTGGCTTTTTTTCTGGTTAACTGGAATCGTCAGCTCAGAGTTGTCTACCTGGGCTGGTTTCCAGCTTTGTTCCTTAGATCTCAGCCCCCTGAGTAGCTGGGATTACAGACAGCCTCCTTTCTTTTGAAAATTTTGCAGTTTTCTGATAAGCTCAAGCTCTTGGAAAAATGTCAAACATAAGACAATGACCACTGTTTGCCTTTCAGGAAATTAAACATTGACATGATAGTAATATCTATAGATAGGGCATCAAATTCCACTGTTTTTCTCAATATTGTCTTTGAGAGATGTTTTTCCAGGCTAGGGCTATTCATTGGTATATTTAAATAGGCAGCACGCTTAGTTCATTTTTGACTACCAAGTAAGCAATCTGCCCATCACAATTTACATCATTCATCAATACCTTGTACTTACTGAAAATAGCTTCAGATAAGTGAAGCTATTTGATTCCATACTGCCTTCCATTTAAATAGCATAGCTTTGCAGGTAGCAGTCTCCACAAAAGTGTTGCCCTGCAACATGGGTGAGTTTCAGTACCTTATTCATACACCAGAATTGCTGGTGTAGTGTATAAGGTTAATCACACAACCCCAAGAAACCCAACGCTGGAAAGAAGTGTTTCAAACAGAACCAAGGTCATCAGCTGAGGGTGGACAGAAAGCCTCTGACAGTTGCTTCTAGCCCCACCATATTGTACTGGCCACTCCATGTTGAGGGCTACGTTGAAGCCACTGGAAACCTGTTCTGGGCTGACTATCTGAAACAGGCCGTCGTTTCTCTAGGAACAGAGACTCTCACGGAACGATGGTGTGAGTGTTTAGAATCTGATGGTAAGAAGTAGGGTGCTGGACTTTAATGAGAGTTCCTAGAATGGCCTTCTCCTGACCCAGCACCCCATAATAAAGCTCCCAGCCAGCAAGAAAGGGGAATTGGGAACAACAAGGGCAAATGTTCCCTTTAAGGGCAACATCTGGAAGTTGAGTACATTCCAGTGGCCAGAACTTAGTCACTTGACTACCCTTTGCTGCAAAGGATGCTGGGAACGATATTCCTTCACTGAGTAAACCCATGTGCTTTTTCACTCCTATTGATTCCAGATACCTGGATGGGGACAATTGAAGCTTACCGTTGTACCAAGCTACAGGGTACAGCTGATGCTGTTGGCCACTTGAGAGGCTGTGTCTGCTTAGAGAGGCCACCATGATCATTAGTCTGAACTTGCTGCTCCTGTAGACATTTGGGCAAACGGCTCTATGGGACATGCATCCTCACATTAAATACTCAGATAATGGGCCAGTGTGCAAAGTGTAATTTGAAGGCTTATGGCCGATGGTGAACTGTGTTTTATTTAGAACTTGGAATTTCTCTTAGGATCAGAAAGTCTGGATAAAAGTATTACTGGCCTAATAATAATAAAAAATGAGTAATTTTCTAAAGGAGAAAACAAATCACAGCGGCACAGAAACTTCTCAGCACTGTAAATGTTTTGAAATGTGGCTTTCTTCCAATTTTCTTCAAACGCTTCTCAAAGTGTGAAAAATTATACTTTATGCCAATGTAAATAGCATTTTTATTTTCTAGAGAAAGCTAAGCACTTCAAGTTCCTTTAAGTATGTTGTCTTTTTCAGTTTTGTTAATGAAAATAAAAATGAGAAGCCCCAGGAAGCTTGCCTGGCCTCCTCAGGCTGGGATGGGGGCCTCGGTCTCCCCTGTGCCACCAGCCCTGAGCTGTGAGCCCCAGGATGGCAAGACTTCTGGGGTCTCCATCACCCTCTCCTCTTAGTTTAATACATTCTGGTCCCCAGGGCTGGATCTGGGGGTTTGGATTTCTCCTTTGATCTTGTGGCCAACAACTGGCCTTTTCTGCCTGGGCTGGCAGTGCCCCGATGAAGGAGCTTTGACTGCCCGCCGTGGGATGCCACCAGGCCCATCAGAGTTGGGCAGAACTGTCAGGAGGATGGCGGGTGGTGAGGTGAGAGCTAGACCTTCGTGAGTCACAGAGCATACAAACCCAGAGGCGCTGCTCGGGCGCTCATCACAGCCTCCACTATTTTTCACTACTTTTGTGCCTTCCTTCATTCTTTCCTTTATTCACTCAACATCCGCATTGGGTGGGAACCATTGTCATCCATTTTACAGATAGGGAGACTGAGGCACTGGGAGATGTGGAGGGCAGGCAGCTGAGTGGTATAGGATTCTAACCCAGGCCTTCCGGTTCCAAGCCTGGGTGCTTGAATTGAACACATTCAAGCTGTTCTGTCATGGGTTAAGAACACAGTCTGGAGCTGTTTGACCTTGACTCTAGATTTTAAAGGCACAGTTCCCTTTCATTTGTCTGGATAATTAAGGTCAGAGCCTATTTGTACATCAGAGGTGCAGGGCTGAACTCGCTGCGTGTTTAGCCCCAAGTCTGTGGGATGATCTCCGCCTCTGTGCTCCTGGTTACCCTTATGGGAAGAACGGGGAAAGGGTCTCAGGCAAGGAAGGAGAAAAGGAAAGAGGAGGGGGCACCTGGCCTCTCTTTGGGGTTGTGCAATCTAGCGGCCCCCATCCTAACCCTCATGTTTTCATCAAGATAACGCTTATGTCCCCTCTCCAACTTTGAAAATCACTTACCCTACAGTGTGTGGGCTTTGAAGGAGGCGCAGAAATGGAAAGGGAATTTACCTTACCCCCTTCTGGGCGCCCCAGTGAGCATTTTTAAAGTTGGCTAATGAAGCGTGGGGGCTTCTGGAGAGCTGACCCACAGTCGGGCTGCAAAGGCTCCGCCCCCTGCGCCGGCTTCCCAGCTCCCACCCCACCCAGGCTGCGCGCTGCGCCTCCCTCCTCCCCCTCCAGCAGCCGGAGCCCGGGCACCGTGCTCTGAGTGACAGAAAGAGGCTTTGGGGAGTGTGACCTGAGCAGTGAGCTTAGGCGAAATGTGCACAATAAACTTCTATCTGGACTGAATTGTTCGGTAAAGTGGTAATCACTTCCCAGACAGACAGGCCCTGAAGGGCCCCCGCCATTCTACCTCGGTTAATCACCGTTGCTATGGAGAAAGCCACTATTTCATTAGAGAAAGCGCCTTAACGCAATTAACACATAGTTCAGTTGTTCTCCGTCCTTTTGCGTCCGGAGGTGGAGGGGCTGACGGGGTGTTGCTTTCCCTGAGTCCCCCCCCCCAACACCACCCCAAAAGGAGACAGCAGGCAAAACAGGGTAAGAGAGTTCCCAGGATATAAAGTCTCAGCCCAGAGATTGAGAATGGAACGATGTCACCGGGAGAAATGGGCTCAAATTTAACAGAAAATCCGTGAGGGGGCGTGGTTGGAGAGTTTCAGGCAAAGAGAAAGCTTCTACTGGCTGCTTCCCCTGACTACAAATCTCTATATACTCTGTGGTGAAATGGATTTTTCTACTAGCCCACTAGCCTGGCCTTCTGGAGACCCCATCTACCCCCACCAGTGGCACGATGCCCCCATCTGGGGTGGCCTGGCTCCTGTAGGAACCAGGGAAGACAGAATTTTCTCCTCTACTGGGCCATCCCCAGAAATAGCCCCCAGGGGGCCTGGCTGACTGGAAAAAGCAAATGCTAATGAAATGATGAGTTTTGTTGGTTATTAAATGAAGATTTTTTGGACTAGTTTTCTAAGGTTACTAAACTCTGGGCCCATCCCACGGAGCTGGCCGTTGGTTCCGGCCTCTCTTCTCTCCCTTCACTGGCCTGGTAGAGGAAGACTCAGGCAATACTTAAACTCTCAATTAATTGTATTGTAAAAAAAAAGAAAAAGAAAATATCCTCCTGAGCCCCTTCGAAGAGCTCCTTCTGGAAAAAAGGAAGGCAAGGGAAAAGTTGGCCAACGAAACAACCAAGTAGCCTATGTATCTTGTATATGGATGTTCTCTACACCAGCTCTAATTAGCTAATGTATTTCTTTCCACCCTACTCTTTGGGGGGAATTCTCAAGCATGTCCCCTGCCGCTCCCGGAGACCACAGAAAAGCAAATGACACTGAATTTTCCCTTCTTAATTAAAATGTTAAACAGGGTTAAGATGCCAAGCTCCACCAGAGGTATTTGTTCCCTTGGTGAACTCGGAGCCCTGCAGGGTTCAGTTCAATGGGAGTTATTTGAGTCAACACGTTATTAAGTTTCCAAATGTAATCAGCCCCGGATAGTTTAATGGAAACTTTCTCCTTTTCTTTAAATAAGCATGTGGTTTGGCAAAAAAAAAAAAAAAAATCCACTCAGGTTAGGTGCCCTGTGTTGCCCTTCCGTAACCAGATCACCATGGCAACAGGCAGCTGGTCTCTACACAGGCCGTGATGCTGGGGGGTGGGTGACCCACAGGCGCCCGCCCCCCCCACCCCCAGCCCAGCCCCGGCCAGGCATAAATATCCTCAATAGGATTAGAATGTTTCAGGGGCTAAAGGCTGTGGGAAAACTTTTGTCCGCCTTATTCGTCTCCTCTGCTGTGTGTCTTCACATTTCCACTCGGGGTACAATGGGGTTAAAAGTAAGAGCAAATGTTTTGATGGATTTATTTTGAATTATGAATGCATGGGTCTGCATAATGGCCTGTCAGTAGGGCCCTGCTTCTGACTGGACCCTCGGAGGGCCCTCGGATGGTGGACCAGAGGGCAGTGGGAAACCACACCAAGGAGCAACTTCAGTGTGGAGAATTAATTACATGGGTGGAGACAACAGAAACTTGGTATCTTAGAGACAGGTTTGGGGCTCACAGCCCTGCTGGGGGGGGGCGAGGAGAGGGGTGCATGCAATGCGAAGAGCAGGCCTTTTTCCTGATGGTTCATTATGGAGGGAAGTAAGTTAATCATTAGCTGGTTATTCTGTCTCTGTCCCCTGGTAAGAGTTGTGAGTAACTTGGGTAGGCTGCCATGTTTAGGGCTCTGCAAAGTATTCTTGTGTGCATTCACTTGTGCCCCCACCACCCCAACCTGTGGGTTTAAGTCCTAACCCCAGAATCTCAGAATCTGTCTGTATTTGTGGGCACAAAAGATTATGTTCAAATAAAGCCATGAGGGTGACTGCTAATGCCATTGTACTGGGGATCTTAGACGAGGGAGACACCAAGAATGTCTATCAGGACACTGGATGGACACTTCAAGAATGGCCAACTCTAAGTAAAGGAGTGAGCTCCCAGGGGAGACCCACCCTGCCCAGGCCTCCACCTTGGACATCCAGCCTCCAACACCGCAGAAAACCAGTGTGTATGGTTCCAGTCACCCAGTCTGCAGAAACCTAGAAAGTTTCTGCTACAGCAGCCCTAGAAAATGGATACACATTGTTTTACAACCCTATGACTAGTGCTGACACCTTGTATCGGAGGAAGTTGTCACAAAGGCCCTAACAGGCAACCTAAACCCTCAGTAAAAATCTTCTCTTTGGAGAAAAACAAAAGTTCCAATGCGAAATGAAAGCCATGGCCAGTAAAGACAGGTTGGCTGTATTCCTCTCAGCTCCCTCCCCAATCTGTGGCCTTCTGTGTCAGCCTGGGTGATGAGCCCTCTTCCATGTCGTGTGTTGTGGACAGTTTAATGGGACAGATGTTGACTTATTTACGTTAGTTTTAAACCAACTCTTGCGTTAAATATGATCAAAATAATACACATCCTCCAAAGTCCGGTGGTGAGGGCTGAGAGCCCCCCACTCTGCAGGTGAGGAGAGTGTAGAGAAAGTTTGAGAAAGAAGGGCAGGCCTGGCCCGATTTTAAGCAGAACCATTATATCAAACTCGGACTGGAAAACATTTTAAGATTGATGATTTGCTTTCTAAAAATGTCTATTCATTTTGTAAAACCATATGTGAAGGATATATTCGGGGTTAAAGGCATGACTCAGTTGGTAGAGAAAAAGCAGCAGGTACTGAGTTTGAGTTCCAGTCTTGGTGCAAAAAAAAAAAAAAAGATACATTCAATAATTGATCCCTTAGGTATACTTAGAATTGAACTCAATGTAGAAAAGCTGATTGGTGCCTCACACCTATACTCCTAGCTACTTGGGAAGCTGATATCAACCAAGAGGATCTTTGTTCAAGTTGCTCATGCCTATCACCCTAAACTGCATGAAAGGTTAAGATTAATGCCAGACTAGTTTGGGCAGAAAAAGTCTGGGAGACTCTCTCCCTATGGAGGGCAGCTGGACACACTGGTGTGTGCCTATGACCCCAGGTATGGTGGAAAGCATGACGTAGGCAGATCATGGCCCAGGCACAAGTCTGGTTGTGAAAGCAAGACTCTTCATAAATAATCAGTAGAAAACTCAGCTGGAAGCATGGCTCAGCAGTAGAGTGCCCACCTAGCAAGCATGAGGCCTTGAGTTAAACCCTAGTATCATGAACAAACTAACAAATGATTAACTAGAGAAAGGAAAACTGATTGACAGGGAGTTTTCTCCGTAAAGACTTGCATGAAGGAAGGGCCAGCTGCTTAGCAGGGGAGGAGGTCTGTCTCTCTTGTATTGGTTATGGTGAGGAGTGGATGTATATTACCATACTCTGGGACCACAACTTAGTGGCTGACCATACAAAACACATAAGTGTATATATGTGTGTGTGTGTGTGTGTGTGTGTATATATATATATGTATATATGTGTGTGTATACGTATAGGCACACACATATTCACACCCCTCTGTCCATTCACATGCAAATGGATGCATGTACATATGCATAGTTTAAGTCCTCAAGAATCATTTATCCCTGTGTGTTTCCAAGTTGCCTTCATCAGGCCTCATTTTCCCTAAACTATCCTGCCCCATTAACATCTACAGGTATATTTGTTGTAGGATTTCTCCTTAGAGGAAACAATGTTTCACTCACAAAACCACTCTTAGTTGGAGCAAATTCATGGAAATACATGTGGTGGGAATATTTGGTATTTAGCAGAAATTATGCATTAAAAGAGCAGAAACTTGAATAACTAGAGGTACCATGGTCTATTTTTCAACCTTAGTCAGTAATAGATGCCACAGTTGTCACAACTTTGCACTATGATGTTAATGCTCACATTTGTAGGTTTTTAAAGCAGCTAGCTAATAATTTGAAACTTTTCTGTGCAAGCTTACTTTGTTGGCCATAGTTGAATGAGTTTAAAGACTATTGGCTTTAGAAAGGGTCAGTCTGATCAAGCTGCAGTGTACATACAAATAGACATGTTAAATCAAAAGCCCCTTGTAAGCTGTTGGAAAACAATAAAAGACTTTAAACTCTATCCACTTGGGTAAAAAACTCATTTATCGAATTCTTGCTGTGTTTGTGATTGTGTTAAGTGCTTAGATGACAAAGGTACTAGGTTTCTGCTCTGCTACTACCAAGGAGGAGATGGAAATATACAATTATGAATGAGCCAGTCTGAGCCTGGTAGACATTCACGTGGCCCCACTGGCCACGTTCACCTACTGCATGCTCCAGGGTGGACAGTTAGTGACATCCGCCATCTGTGAAGTCCAGCCTCGGTGTGTCGGGTCCCCTACCATCTTCCCTGTATGAACACTGTGGTATCAGAGGTGTGAATTTTATGAAATATTTTATGTGTTTATCTTAGGATAGTAATGTCAGTTTCTTTTACCTTAACCTGAAACTGATCTCAGAGAATTCAAGACACAAACAGGAAACAACTGGATTTTCTTTGCCTCCTCCACAACCTCAAACCTTGGCTGGTCACTTGACTTTGAACTCTGTGACAACGTTTGCACACCTTCATGGAGAATCACCTATGCTGTTTATTCCTTACTCCTACCCCTCTGCCATCATGCAGACTCCCTTATCTTCCTCTCAGATGTCATAGAAGCCCTAATGGCCCTCTGTCATCTCCGTGCCATTACAGCTGAGTGGATAGTCACAATGTCACTGTTCTGATCCAGAGCCATCAGGACAGCATGGGTAATGTGACTGGTGTTAGCCATGATCTATTTGCAGAACAGTGTACATTGCTATGGCTGACAGGCTGGGTCCTTAATCCTCAGCTCAGGTATTTGGGGACTTTATAGTGGAGCCACCAGGTACTCAGATGCTTCAGTCTTAATGCATGACTTTCCAGGAAGGGCCCTGTCATTAGTGAGCCTGCCCCCCTGCATACCTTTGCCCTCCCCTGTACTGCTCCTCCCCACTTGGAACAGCTTACATTACATGATAAGGAAAGTCTTGAGCATATTCATGTAAAAGGGTAAGAATCACACAGTAAACAATAAACATAAAAATAACAATACTTGCTAGACTCTGGTGGCACATGCCTGTAGTCCTAGCTACTCAAGAGGCTGAGACTGAGGATTGCAGTTCGGAGCCAGTCCAATCAGGAAAGTTGGTGAGGCACTTAACTCCAGTTAACCAGCAAAACGCTAGAAATGGAGCTGTGGCTTAAGTGGTAGAGTGCTAAAAACATAGGATAGTATTCAGACCCTGAGTTCCAGCTCCAGGACTGGCACCACACACACACACACACACACACACACACACACACACACACACACACACACACACACACACACACACACACACACACACACACACACCATGTACACACATAGATAAGAGTCACTTTTGAGGGTGGTTAAACTACTTAGAGCTTTCTTCTTCTACTTTGGGATTTGGTGTTAAATAGCAAACATTTTATATTGATGAGAAGAATTAAAAAAATAAAACCTGTAGATTCTTTAAGACCTGACTCAAATTCTGCTTGAGATGGTAGAAAAGAGTAAGTGCTTTAAGAAGTCAAAGTGGAATTCAAATCCTGCCCCCACTACCTAGTGGCTAGAAGTCTATAGGTATCCATCCCACGGCCACTCACAAAATATGCAGGAGAAAATACACAGACCATAAACTGCTGAGCACACTGTTAATTAATGAGGGTTAATACGTTTTAATTCCCTTCCCTGTCTTGCTCTCTGTAATATCTAGTCTTATCAAGAGCATGCTCATACTCTCAGTCAGAGGCCAAGGTGGGAGGATCATGAGTTTGATACCACTTGGAGCTAGCTATTGAGCTCCAGACTAGCCCAGGCTGTCTGAGACTCTGTCCCCAAAACCAAAATGAATGAATGGATGATGAATAAATGAAAGAACGTGTTTACCCTGGCCCTACTGTACGCTATGGTAGGCCTAGTAACTCATGGGTGGGATGGTGGAATTGAAAGAGACCTCCCTCTGTACTTCATGCAGTCCCCGCTTCCTGCAGGTAGGCCTATGAGTTCATCATTCACCTCTGCACAGAGATCCAGACTCAATCTACCAGAATAGTTCCGAAGATCTCACATCCAATGGAAAACACACTCAATCTGAACAAGAAAAACCAAAGGCAAGAGCGCAGCGATGATCAACTCAGGTGAACGTCCTAGCTCTCAGAAAATGTGGAATGATGACTCCGTTTCTCCCTGTGCAACGAGGCTGTCAAAGTTAACCCTGCACTGGGTAGTGTGTTATAACAGATTGCGCAGTTGGTGTGCTTGAGTTCCTGGGGGTGGGGTGGGTGGTTCATAACCTCAGATTCTCTCACTTTTGATGCATTTGTAATGGCATCAGCCATCACTGTGCAGTAGTTGCTGTCTGCCCTCGGAACCAAGGTGACTTTATGGCTGGAGCGAAGCGTCCAGAAACAACCCCGGATCCCCAAGGCTGCCCTAATCTACTGGGGACCTGGGTCTTTATTCACTGTTTCTAAGTGATCGTTTCAGAAAGCTAGCGTGGAATAAGGGGGATATTTCCATTAATGGAGCACTGGGGCTGAGCTTACCAAGTAGTGTTTATTTTCCATTAGGATAAATGGCTTCTGTCAGGAGTGACATCGCTGTGGGCGCTGACTGCTGCTGGTGCCAGGTCGCGGAGGTCGGAGGCTCTGGGCTGCTTTGAGTCAGGCCTCCACAGCGCTTTGGGTGTTCAGTGCTTATTCAACACCGGTTACCTCATGTTTTCAGAACCCCACATGTATTGGCCATGTACCCCAATGAAACACAAGCTGTAGCGTTCTAGGCTGGGAAGCATCTCCCAAGACCTTCTTCTGCTTCTGTGCTCTGGGGCCACAGTGTGTGGCTCAGGGAGAGCCTCTCTTCCTCCTCCTCCTCCTCCTCCTCCTCCTTCTCCTCCTCCTCCTGCTCCTCTTCCTATTCCTCCTCCTCCTCCTTCTCCTTCTTCCTTCTTTCTTCTTCGGCAGCTTCCTTCTCCTTCTTCCTTCTTTCTTCTCTGGAGCTTGAACTTAGCCTGGGCATTGTCCCCGAGCTTCTTTTGCTCAAGGCTAGTGTTCTACCACTTGAGCCACAGCTCCATTTCTGGCTGATTAATTTCTGATTACTTGGAGATAAGAGTCTCATAGACTTTCCTGCCTGGGCTGGCTTTGAACTGCGATCCTCAGATCTCAGCCTCCTGAGTAGCTAGGATTATAGGCGAGAGCCACCAGCCCTCGGCTTCTTCTTAAAAGATGTGTGTGTAGAAGCCAGGATGGCCTTCGTCGCTGCCTGTCCCTAGATGAATGGGCCCATGTCTCACATCGGGGCTCCTTAGCCTGAGCCCGCTGCAGGGTGCGCCTTCTCTCTAGGTGGAGAGGGGACAGGGACTCGCTGTTTCAGGAGCTTAGTGAACCTTAAGGGTGACCCAGAAGCCTGCCCTAGCCTCCGCTCTAGCCTGAGTCCAGCCCAGGTCCCCAGGGCCTTCCCAGGCCTGGGTTTCCTGCATGGGTTATTGCCTCCACATCCAAGGTGGCAGGGAGGACCGGCCGTCACCAAGCGAGAAGGACTGAACTCTGACCCTGTTCTCAGCCCTAGGCAGTGTTTGCCAGTGCCCTCAGAAAAGTACTTTTTATTTCCACCCGTTACTTGTTTGTAGTAACAAGTATATTAATCGTACAAAGGGGGTTCATTGCACAGCCATGTTCGCTATCCCTCTCTGCTACTCTTCCTCCCTCCCCTTCATGTTAGAGGAGTTCATGATTTTGTTCTCTTATGTACGTTGAATGTACTTCAACCAGAGAAGCATTTAAAAAAATTTTTACATTTATTGGTTTGTCCTTTATTGCTGGTTCGAGGGCTTGAGCACAAGGCCTTGAGCTCTCAAGTGGCTATTTCACTTAAGCCCAGAACCTCTACTTCTAGTTTTTTGCAGGTTAATTGGACTTTTCTTATGGACATAAACACAAGACTTTTCTGTCCAGACTGCCTTGGAACCAGAATCCTCAGACCTCAGCCTCCTGAGTAGCTAGGAATACACGTAGCTGAGCCGTCAGCACCTGGTTCAAAGAAACATTAAAAAAAATTATGAAAATTAGTATGGGCATGAGCCAGGCTCTGGTGTCTTATACCTGTAATCCTAGCTACTCAGGAGGCTGAGATCTGAGAATTGAAGTTCAAAGCCCAGGCAGGAATATCTAGGAGATTCTTATCTCCAATTAACCACCAGAAAACCAGAAGTGGTGTTATGGTCAAAGTGGTAGAGCGCTAGCCTTGAGCAAAAAAGCTCAGGGACAGTGCCCAGGCCCTGAGTTCAAAAATAAAAACAAAAATTAAAAAATAGTATGGACAAACCCCCAAACAATCTCCCCCCCTCCTTCCTTCCAACAAATCCTTTTCTTTTCCTTCCTTCCTTCCTTCCTTCCTTCCTTCCTTCCTTCCTTCCTTCTGTTTTTTCTTTCTCTCTCTCTCTTTCTTTCTTTCTGTCTCTCTTTCTTTCTTTCTGTCTCTCTTTCTTTCTTTCTTTCTCTCTCTCTCTCTTTCTTTCTTTCTCTCTCTCTCTTTCTTTCTCTCTCTTTCTTTCTTTCTCTCTCTTTCTTTCTTTCTCTCTCTTTCTCGCTCTCTTTCTTTCTCTCTTTCTTTCTCTCTTTCTTTCTTTCTTTCTCTCTTTCTTTCTCTCTTTCTTTCTTTCTTTCTTTCTTTCTTTCTTTCTTTCTTTTCTTTCTTTCTTTCTTTTCTTTCTTTCTTTCTGTGCTGATTCATGGGCTTTGAACTCAGGGCATGGGCACTATCCCTGATCTCTTTTGCCCAAGGCTAGTGCTCTATCACTTGAGCCATAGTTCCATTTCTAGGTTTTTTGGTGGTAAGAGTCCTGTCTGGCTTTAAACTGTGATAATCAGATCTTATCCTACTGAGTAGCTAGGATTACAAGTGTGAGCCACCAGTGCCTGAAACACAACTTCTTTCACCTTACTTCTCTATGGGTCTGTGTGTCTATCTGTCTGTTTATGTGTCTGTCTCCCCCACAGTCACAAACATTCACCAAGGACCCAAAATGAAACTGGACATGTTTTAAGCTCATTCATCCTGTTTTCTATTCCATTTACTTTGGTGACTGTCATTTGGTAATTCCTGTCAGGGTTGTGTTTTGGAAAACAGGGAACACCTCCTTGGTTATACTTTAAAGGAGGAAGCAGCCATCCCTGCCAGAGCGTGAGCTCAGGGCAGGTCTTATTTGGTGTGTGGGGGGCAGGAGGTGGAGGTTTAAACTTGTTATTAAATCATATACCCTTGATATTTACATGAACTTTGGGAAATGCATGACCTTTCTCAGTCATCCCAAACCAAGGGGAAGCATTGGGAATTTACGTGTGTTGCTGGAATGTCCATCAGAGCCTTGGTTGTTTTGCAAGAGGCCCTGGGAAGGAGAACAAGCTGTAAGGAGACCCAACACGCCGCCCTCCCTTCACACTCAGGGAAGCGCAGCAATGGCTGATTTCCCACCGGCAACTAAGAACAGATAACAGGTAAAAGTTTTCAAGGAAGTGTAATGAAGCTTGTCTTCTAGTCAACCCATCAGGGATCTTGTCTACATAAGCCAAGGCTACGAAAGGATCTGAACTTGAACAGGGTGATCTGGTTCTAGCTGGGGACAGAACTGTACTCTTAGTAATTCTGGGGTATGGGGTGTGAGGGACAGGAATCTGAGTTCAGGGAGAGACCTTAAGCGGGCTTGGCACATGAACTCCACTTCTTTTCCTTCGAGTACTAGAAATGGAAAGGTGCCTGCTCTGCCCAGCGCCCCCTGCAGTTTCTCCTTTGTAGTGACCTTGGGCACATCTACCATGTTGAATCCTCAGTTCCCTCTTGAATAAAAAGTATACAGCAAGGCCAGCCTCAACGGTGTCATTTCAAGTGTGCATGAAGGAACTCAGTGCGTGTGGCCACTCTCTGGGGTCTCCGGGCGCTGGGGACACCTGTTCATTCACATGGGAACTGGGCATCATCCCATCATCCCCACGCTAGCTACAGCTGCGGAGGCTAGCGAGAGGGTTGCGGGTCGGGGGAGAGATGCAGGCATGTGTGAATCACCCAGCTGGACAGGGGTAGCCAGGGCCTCCAGTGATTTCAGGACTTGAAAATCAAAGCTTTTTGCTGGACTAGAAATGACAAAGCTTTCGTTTAAAAAAAAAAAAAAAGACTCACTTTTCAAAATCTGCTGAAAAACATTTAAAACTTTCATACTTTTCTTAGCTCCACTCCGAAGCAATGAAGTCTTACTGTCTTCTAAAACATATAGCCGGGCTTGCGAATGACTCAGGCGAGCGTAAGTATAAATTTGCCTTTGGGAGTAGACAAGGATTGTGGGGAGCCGGGGCGAACGCAATTAGACTCCGCCCACTCCCTTGCAGCTTTGAGGTAAACAACTCCATATTAGGCAGTGCTTGGCGGGATGGTGGGTCCTGGGCTTTGCGCATGCGCGAGCCACGTAGAGTCCCCAGCCAATCCCGTGGCACCTGGTGACGGTGAAAGGCAGACGACCAATGATAGGACGACACGTGTTCCTGTTCCCTATATAAGCGGCCATGTTTTCTGTGCACGCTCTCTCGCGCTCAAGCTCTCCTACAAGCAATAAGGCTCTCCAATAAAGTGTGATCTGAGAAGACTCCTGGTGTGGTGGTCGTTTTTCCTCGCTGGTCGAGAAGGCGTTCCCCACAAAGGATGATCACTGCCTGTCTTTTGTTTGTGCTCTGAGGACTAACTGAGGTGGCGGCTGTGTGCCTCGGGACCCTGGCTGTGAGGCACCCACGGTCCCAGGGCCACTGCTGCTTCAATCCATTAGCTAGGGAGAACGGGCGTCTCTGGACCTGAGAAGCAAGCCACTGAGTGAGCCAGTGCTGCTGGTGTCTGCAGGCTGCCCATCCAGGGGCCGAGACATCAGGGGAGGGTTGTTCTGGAAGTAAAGCTCTGTCTGACTCAGAGCATGCTGAAGTGCCCTCTTCCCTGGTTCACCGTTGGCATCTGGCTGTGACCCCAAGTCCCACAGGGTAGCACTCCCACCCCTTCTCCACCCAGCCACGGCATTCCTCCTTATCTTAGGAAGCTGGCTGCAGAGACAGAGTGGGCCCTAAGGCACTCTCCGGGGGAGATGAGAGGTGCCCAGTTTGGCAGGAAAGAGCCTGTGGAGCCCAGCTTCTGCCAGGATGGATGACTGTTTATTCCACCTCTTTGAACAAATCCTAAAGGCACAGGCTCCTGAGAAAGGTACCCTTTACCTACCCAGCGCAGGGAAAGGAGGTGCCGAGGAGAATTTACATTTCAGTTCTTGTCATGAAGTCGTAATAGTTTTTTCAAGCCAGGCACCAGCAACTCAAGCCTGTAATCCTAGCTACTCAAGAAAGTGAGATCCGAGGGTCTTGGTTTGAGGCCTAGGGAATAAAAGTCTGTGAGACTCTTTTTTTTTTTTTGCTGGTAGTGGGGCTTGAACTCTAGGCCTGGGCGCTGTCCTTCAGCTCTTCAGCTCAAGGCTAGTGCTCTACCCCTTGAGCCACAGCGCCACTTCTGGCTTTTTTTCCTGCTTATGGGGTTCTGAGGAATTGAACCCAGGGCCTCATATATGCAAGGCAAGTACTCTACCACTGAGCCACCTTCCCAGACCCTCTGTGAGACTCATCCCTTGTTAACTAGCAACAAAACAAAACAAAACAAAACAAAAACCCAGAAGTGGATGTGTGGCTCAAGTGGTAGAGCACAATCTTGAGCAAAACAGTCAAGTGAGATTGTGAAGTCCTGAGTTCAAGCCCCAGTAGTGGTACACACACACACACACACACACACACACACACACACACACACACACACACACACACACACACACACACACACACACACACACACACACACACACACACTAGTGCTCATAGCTTATAAAAGCAGGGTCACCCTAAATCTTAAGAGATGTTTATTGGGTGCATGTTGGGGGCCAGGCACTGTGCTGAATAGTGAGGATCCTTAGAGAAATAAGATAAGCAGCAATGTCTGTCACGGATCGTCTATACTAACTGAGGGACGGGACATGGGAGGCAGAAAATCCACGGATAGACCGTAGATAAGCAGCTTTCTAAACAAGGTCGTTTCAGGTATGTGGGGATTGTCCATTGTGGCAAGTCACCCTAAAGAAGGTGGTTAAATAGCTGCCACCACTTACCTGTCCTTGAGTCTGTCTATGACTTGGGAGGGTCAGCTTCCAAGATGGCAGCTCTGGTGGCAGCAGGCTGCTGTGGGCTGTTGGCTGTGGGCTATACAGTGGCCATTTCTCCTCCTTGTGGCCTCACTACACAGCCAGCCATGCTTCATATGGACTAGACCCAGTGCCTTCAAGGTCAGTGCCAAGGGGTCTGGGAAGGTGCTGAAGGACTCCGATGGGCACGAGGGAACTTTCTCCATCCTTCCGTGTTTCCATCCACAAAAGGGGACCCTGCCCGAGTGGCCTCTGAGTTCTTCTTGCTGATTTTTTTCCCTCATACGGGGATTTGAACTCATGGCCTTACCCTTGCTAGGCTGGTCCTCCATCACTTGAGCCCCACTGTGGTTCTGCTTTGTTGCTGGTTATCAGAGAGATGGAAATCTAGCAAGCTCCTCTGCCTGGACTGGACTCAAAACTTGATCCTCCAAATCTCAGCCTCTTGAGGAGCTAGGATTACTGGCACCTGGCTTCACTGACTCTCTCAGAAGAGCCCCAACTCTTCAGCACTTGTAATTGCTGGATTTAGGTCTTCTCTACTGTTATGTCGATCCAAGAGAGCTGTGACAAAGCAGAAGGTGTCCTGAACCTTTTGTAAGAAAAGATAGAGAACTGAGCAAGGGGGCTGGGGAGGGGGGTGATGCGCCCCCAGGCTGTTTGCATGCTTCACAGTCCAGTCCAGCTGCTGGTGAGTACATGTGAGCAGTCAACACTCCTTTGAGAAAGAAGAAAAATTATCAAGCATCGGTGAATCTTACAAGGTATACTTCCAGTCTGGGCAAGTCTATTGCCTAAACCAAATTCCAGGGAGCCACAGAACTGAGGCTTGTGGCGGGGGGCGGGGCGGGGGGTGGGGGAAGGATGGGGGGATTGGAAAGGGGGGCTACAATCACAACAGAGGCTTCTTTGGAATTTAATTAGATTAAGATGGCCGATAGGCTCTTTCAGGAGGGAACTGAGCATTTAAAATTATACCAAAGGTATTTTTCCGGGGGGATCTGCGAACCCGTCAAGATGTGTGATAAGGAAGCCCCTTGTGTCATCTAAAACTAGTTCCAACCAGCTAGGCTGCTCCCTGCTCAGCGCTGCTGGCAACGAGCTGTCAGCCAGCCTGGATATGAGACAAGCAGGTGGATAAAGAACACATCACCTCCTTAGCATGTGCAGGAACGGACAGGCAGGACGGCCAGCAGCACGCATCTCCCCGGCAGGCTCAGGCGGCGGACAAAGCGCGAGGTTCGCTGGGCTCTTTTTCACTGAAATGACATTGTTTTGGAAAGGTTAGGACCGAGGCCCCTCCCAGGATAGAGTTATTTCAGTTACTGCTGATCCTTCTGATAAACGAGACAGAGCTTCATTTTTCTTGCTACCAAGGTATCTAATTTTATAAAAAGCCTTCAGTGGTGTCACCGTTGACTGGGACCACAGGATGGCGACGTGTAATGACTCGTCTACTTTCTGTTAATTTGCTAAATGAATCTCTTTTCCCTCACCACAGAGAAGTTGTGCATGTCTGACTGTGGGTTTCATTAAGATTGTTTGAAGTCTTAATTCTAAGATCATCATGATGTTTAGGGGGGATAGTAGGTTTCAAAGAGTTGTGTTTAGGAGACCTAAGCCTGATTATCTTCATTCCTGTCCTGGGTTAGTTTTATGGCATGAGGATCTGGGTACATGGTAATTTGGTATCATTTTGCTTACAATTTCTCCTTTCATTGTTCTTAGTTTCCCACTCTTACCTCTCTCAGAAATGACATGTGTATGGAGAAATTTTAAAAGTAAATCAGAGTCTACCATCTTTCAAGGAATGGGTGGGTTCAATTAAAGACATTGGGTGGGGGGTAAAAATGATGTTGTATACGTCTCTCCAGAAGGAGGAAACTGAGGCAGGGGATCTTTGTGGTAACTGTTCTGTTAGATCACTTTGTCTATGTTTCTGTTTATATCAAGCTGAGAATTTCTTGCAATCATGTTGTGAGCATGCCAGGACCAGGAATCATGTGGTCATAGGTTAGTGATCTGAGTTAGTGAGCACACTCAGTGTCCTCAACTTCAAAGAATAAGGACAGAGGGGATGAAGGGAAAAGAAAGTCTATTCTGATCCTGGGAGGCTAGCATGGGGCTTCTAGCTAAGATGGAAGAAAAGAAGGTTGGACAAGGACAAAGGAATTATTCTTGCAAATTCCTAAACTTGGGCTTGATTTCCATAAGACAAATTGTTTGTATTATAACCACTTGGTTTTCAACTTGCAAGAGAAACTTCTAAAGTCTCTATTTTGCAGAGAAGTCTGAAAGATGCTGATTAACTTCAAGTATATAAAACAGACCATAAATTAAAGTGAAAGTTGTGATATGCTTAGTTCTTGCCTTAACCAATTGAATCATTCTGTCTGCCCTAGCTGTCCCTTAGGAAGATAAGGTTGGAGTATGAAGTTTAAATCATGGAGATCTCCATGATCCTTTTGGGCCAATGGGTTGATCATATTTAGTGGGAAATACTTTGTTATTTGAGTCAAGTTTCAAGTTCATTGAGATATGTTCTTTAGAGAGCTGATAATGGACTAACTATGACTTCCTTAAAGCGGTATTTATTGAGTTATTAAAAAAAGAAGTAGAATGAGAGCATGAGGCACAATATAAGAGATCATCTTTTGCCAGATGCTGGTGGCTCACTTCTGTAATTCTAGCTACTCAGGACGCTGAGATCTGAAGATCAAGGTTCAAAGTCAGCCAGGGCAGGAAAGTCCATGAGACTCTTATCTCCAATTAACCACCAGAAAACTGGAATCGGCACTGTGGCTCAAGTGGTAAATGCTTGCCTTTAGCTGAAGAGCTCAGGGACAGCACCCAGGCCCAGAGTTCAAGCCCATGACTGGCAAAAAAAATCACCCTTTGTAGAAAAAAACTGTAGTGTGTGTGTGTGTGTGTGTGTGTGTGTGTGTGTGTGTGTGTGTGTGTGTGTGTGTGTGTCTGTGTCTGTGTCTGTGTCTGTGTGTCTGTGTGTCTGTGTGTGTTTGGTGGTAATGGGTTTGAATTCAGAGGCTTTGAGCTTGTAAAGCAAGTGCTGTACCACTGAGCCACACCTCTAGCCCTTTTTGCTCTGGTTATTTTTGAGATAGGGTCTCACTTTTTGTAGAGCTGGCAGGGACCATAATCCTTCTCCTATTTATGATTCCTGCAGTGGCTAGGATGATGGATGTGTGCCAGCTTTTTTTTTTTTTTTTGCCAGGGCTAGTCTGGCATCAAAATCCTCTCCATCTAAGTCTCCAGAGTAGGTAGGACTACAGGTGTGAGCTACAAGGTCCATTTGAAAAACAATACTTTTTGTCAACATTCAGTGGATCAAAAGCGTGTAGAAAAAGTTCTCTGCTGCGCAGGACCTTTGTTTTTAGTTGAAAGTGGGGTACATGATAGGCAAATTTGGTTGGCAAGGGGAGTCTCCCCACTGAACAGATACCCTGGCACTATCTTGTGCCCTTTCTGATCTGCATGTTGTAGAGGGAGGCCTTGGAGGGTGTGCAGCTCAGCCTGATCATTGCTCTGCACCCAAACTCCTCTCCGAGGAACTGTTTTACTTGGATCCATGTGATGGCCTGATTTGTAAATGGGTGGCTCACGCCTGTAATCCCAGCTACTCCGGAGGCTGAGATCTGTGGATCAGAGTTTCAAGCCAGGGAGAGCAGGCCACTCTGAGAGACTCTTGTCTGCAATTAACTAGCAAAAAATCCCCACAAACTGGAAGTTGGAATGTGACTCACGTGGTCGAGCTCCAGCCTTGAGTGGAAAAACTAAGTGTTCAAGCCCCAGTACTGGGGGTGGGCGGGGGGATAGGTAAGCTTGGACATATGTACGTAGCTATTGAGCTGTTCTGCTCATCTGCTAAGATTATCCTAGACGCATACTATTTATTACAAATAAGGGAAACTACGGGACCTATGTTTCTTTGGTTCTGACATATTACTTAATATGATTTTTTCCAAGTCCTTCCATTTTCTTACAAATGGGCTGGTGTCATTCTTTCTGATGGGTATGTACATATGACCATATAAGATGATACCAAGAGAAATGAACCACAAGACATGGACACAAACAGTTTTTCTTTATTGTGGTTGCTGTACTGTGTGATTTCTTTTCCTTTTGTGTTTTTTGTTCCCCCTGTGGTTTATCCTCTGTTGTCACTGTATTTGACTTTGGTACCCGGGGTATTGTATATACATTTATCTGAATTAGGGAAGGGAAGGGGAACAAAAAAATGGTGAGACAAAGGACAAGGGGGAACCAATGCTACAGTGATACTCACAAGACAATGTATTGGAAATGATCTGTACAACTTGGGGCAGGGGGTTGTGGGGGGGGAGAGAAAGTGGGAGAAAAGTGAGGGAGGAGGTAACAAGTTCGACAAGAAATGTCCTCACTACCTTACTTATGTAACTGTAGCCTTATGTACTTCCCTTTGACAATAAAATTTAAATTTAAATTAAAAACAAAGACAGCCTACCAAAAAGGATAAAAAAGGAAAAAGGTCAGCTTGGAGAATGTAAAACACACCATGTCGTCTGGTGTTTTCTTTTTTAAAACACATACACTCAGGCACATATGTCAGACTATTCTAGAAATACCTGAACTGAAGTCATAGCCCAAGGCCTCTCAGAGTCCTTCCTGCCCAAAGGGGACATCTTGTTAATAGCTGCATTCATAGAAGGGAAAACTGAATTTTCTGTGTTGATGTAAAGCCAGCTTTCCCCTTGGGGCTATTTATTTTAAAAATTGAAAATAGCAAGGGTCCACAGCATAGAATGTGAGCGAAGCAGGGGCTGCGGTGGAAGAAAAGCTGCCTTGTCCTTGTCTCTGCGATTTACTGCCCTCCAGGAGAGCCTGGCTCCAGTCCCATTTCCTCTTCAGTGAGTGGCCACCGTGCAGGTTTTGCCTCACCTGTGAGGGCAGCCACTGCAGACTTTCCAACCTGGAGCCGAGGCTGAGAGGCCAGAGCCCTGCAGCAGAAGGAGTCTTCCTGTGGGATCCCTTCTTCCATTAGAGTTCAAGGTTGAGACCGATGCTGTGCTTAATGTGTTTTTAAATCAGTGTGTGTGTGTGTGTGTGTGTGTGTGTGTGTGTGTGTGTGTGTGTGTGTGTGTGTTGGTACTGGGGCTTGAACTCAGGCTCTGAGCATTGGCCCTTAGCTTTTTCACTAAAGACTGGCACTCTACCACTTGAGCCATAGTTCCATTTCCAGCTTTTCACTACTTAATTGGAGATAAGAGTCTGTTGGACCTTTCTGCCCTGGTTCGAACCATTGTCCTCAGATCTCAGCTTCTGGAGTAGCTAGGATTACTGGTATGAGACAATAGCATCTCACTAAAACAAAATTTATTGTAAAAAGTCAAAACTGAAAAATATTAGTGGCTCATGCCTGCAATCCTAGCTACTCAGGAGGGTGACATCTGAGAATTGTGGTTCAAAGCCAGCCTGGGCTGGTGGAAAGTGCATGAAAATCTTATCTCCAATTAACTATCCAAAAAGCTGGAGGTAGAGCGGTGGATCAAGTGGTGGAGTACTAGCCTTAAGCACAAAAAGAGCTTCATTACAGAGCCAGGCCCTGACTTCAAGCCCTAGGACCAGCACACATGCACACAACACACAGGAGGAAGGAAAGAGGGAAGGAAGGAAGGAAGGAAGGTAGGAAGGTAGGAAGGAAGGAAGGAAGGAAGGAAGGAAGGAAGGAAGGAAGGAAGGAAGGAAGGAAAAGAGAAAGATGAGTTGGAAGGAAGGATGAGAAGAAAGAAAGGATGGGAAAAAAGAAAGAAAGAATGCAAGGAAGGAAGGAAGGAAAGAATGCAAGGAAGGACGAAAGGGAAAAAGAAAAGAAAATATATATTACAAAGCAAATGGGAATAAGGCCATTTTGGATAATGCCAATAAATCAGGTCAGCTAGAAAATGCAAAGATTTGACAGTGAGTCCCCCACCCACTAAAAACAATGTACATATTGGAAACCAGATCCCCAACACAGCCATAGCCACGTTGGGAACGAAGGTCTATGGTGGGGAGAAGCGCCCACAGCCTGGGCGCCCACAGCGGAACGGGCTCTGGCTGCTTTGTGTCTCTGCCCACTCTGTCCTTCCGCCTTCCGCCACGGGGTGGGCAGTGAGGACGCCAGGCCTGGCCAGCCCTCTGCCTGTAGCCATGAGCCACTCCAGCATGGCTGCCTCATTCTGAGACACCCACGCGCTGGTCTTTCACTGGAATGAAGACCGGCTGAAATGGAAAGCTCGGTTTTAATAAGTACAAGTTGGAGGCATTTGTCTTCTCTGCTCGCTTCTTCTCGGAGTGCTGGAGTAAGCAAGAATCCTTAAAGATGCAACGGCTCGTTTCCTTATGGAAAACGCAGGGTGGGCCGCGGTGGTCTGGCGTAGATCCCCGTGTGCACGCCCAGGTGCCCCCAACACAGCCACGGATGCCTTCCAGATTCACTCCGTTTCCAGGCTTGGACTCTGTTTCTACCCAGGAGAAAGCTGTTACAGCTCATGAGAGGACTTGCCCCTTTCCCTTCTCAGAAGCAATTTATGTTTATGTCTCCTTTGGCAAATCCTAGGATGTTTCACAGACAAGATTGATTTGTTGGCAGGGTGAGAAGAAGGCGCAGATACAGCCGGCAGCGTCTCTGTGTAGCTGTATGTGTACCCGTAACCCCAGAACTCGGGAGGCTGAGGCAAATGAGTCTGGCCACAACGTGAGACCGTTTCTTTAAAAACCAAATATACATATAGTATTGATGAGCAAGTACGAAGTAACTTCCTTCTGTGGTGAAAGCATGCTCACAGTTTCCTTGAAGTACTGAATTTTAACCATTCAAGTACTTCCTAAATGCTGTCTACCCACTGACAGTATTCCTCCAGTGTCTTCAAGTCTGGATTCTGCGGGTTTGTCTCTGGCTTCTCCCTACAGTCCTCTAGCAGTGTACATATGTATGCTATAACCACCACCAAGGTCTTTACTGTGGCCTCCTTCTCAAAATGCCTAGAGGCCTGATACCCTCTTGCTTTCTAGAACTTTCTATAGCTCCCAAATGTGTTCAGAACAACCCACCTTACTAGTCATCCAGGAGGGGTGAGATTCCACAGGCTTTCCTCATAGGTGGAACTAACCAATTCTTGCTAATTCCTTGAAATCTTGTAAGAATTTCTCTTGTCTGTCAAAATCTGGTATCCCAGAAGAAAAAAGGGGAAACACAATGAAAAGTTAGCATGCAATTCGTGCAATCTGTGCATGCATGTGTGTGCATAACTCTAGTTTAGTTGTCTTTGCGTATCTGATTTGTTCTGTACATTTAAATTCATTCATTCTTCTTTCTAGAACGTAGCATCTTCCTTTTGTACTATTTAATAGTCTGGACACACTTCTACCACATTATTCTCTCCAGTGCTATCAGTAATATGAGGGAACACATTAAACAGCTAAAAAGTGCACAGAGATTTTTTTCTAACACACACACACACACATATATTCACACATTGGCTGTACTCATGATGTTGGTTTTGCC
Organism: Dipodomys merriami; assembly: GCF_024711535.1. NCBI lineage: Eukaryota > Metazoa > Chordata > Mammalia > Rodentia > Heteromyidae > Dipodomys > Dipodomys merriami. The sequence continues at coordinate 12,072,434 of NW_027205048.1, read as the reverse complement.
AGGCAAGAACTCTGCCACATGAGCTCCTCCCACAGAAGAGCATCTTTAGCCCTTGCCTGCAGGATCTCGTGCAGTCCAGTGGTGCAGGGGTCGTTGGGGCCTACTTCTAGCCCTGGCTTTGTGGTGCAAAGCTGGAGGTAGAGTTAGCATGGGGTGACAAGTTCTATGGTAGCTCTTCTCCTGTCTTCCTTTTTACTAAAGTGAGATGTTCTTACTGAATTCCACCCAGAAAGTGCCCTGTGTGGCTCTGTATTGGACAAAAGTGGCCTCAGTGCCTTTGGGTTCTAGCTGTGATTCTGGTCATGCCTGGCCCTGACTGGTACATGCTACTGAGCTCACTGTGCTGCTGAACTGGCCATACTTGGGCTCTCAGAGAAAGGTCTCACCAGCTGCCCCTTCTCTTTCAATCCTTACGGGAAAAAATATCCTTTGTAGAGTTTCTCAAAACTTTACAAAAAATACAAGTTGGCTTATCTAGGCATGCTGCAGAAGAGTTCCCCAAGAGAGAAGTTTTTAACTAAGAAGCCCTGGACTCTCGAAGTCCATGGATTGGGGAATTAGGATAGCATATTGTCAGTTTTTCATTGTCACCACATCCCCAAGCAAAACAACTTAAAGGAGGAAAGATTTATTTCAGTCTGTCATGGGAAGGAAGGAAGGAAGGAAGGGAGGGAGGGAGGGAGGGAGGGAGGGAGGGAGGGAGGAAGGGAGGGAGGAAGGAAGGGAGGGAGGAAGGGAGGGAGGAAGGAGCGAAGCTGTTCATCTCATGGCAGCCAGGAGTTAAAGACTGAGACAGGAAGAGGCTAGGGCAAGGTTGATTCTCCAAAGACACACCCACTTACCTGCGTCTTCCAATCAGGCCCCATCTTCCACACTGCCACCACCCAATAGTCTGCTCAAATTTTGAACCCATCAGTGGCTGAAGCCGTTGATAAGTGAGAGCCCTCATGATCTAATCATCTGTGGAATGTCCTCACAGGCACACCCTGAAGTATGCTTTCCTGATCTGCTAGGCATCTTTCAAACCATTCACCTTGACAATCCAGGTAGCAAGCCACCCTTTGAGACCCACTGCACGGTTTCATATGCATACACATTATTTTGGTGGGCTTATCGTTCTCAAAAGGGATTCTCAAAGAGGTCTGAGAGCCATCTAAAAGTCTTCCCTTGATTTGCTCTCTCTTTCCAGTCCTTACTATGTATGCATTCACTTGAGCCACCCTGAATGCCCACATTTTTGTCCTTTATCTTTTCATGTGCCAGTAGTAGGGTTTCACTCAGGTCCTCACATTCTTGCTTGGCTTTTTTGCTCAAGGCTGGTGTGCTACCACTTGAACCACTTTTTGCTTTTTGCTGGTTAATTAGAGATAAATGTCTTACCATTTTCTGTCCAGGCTAGCTTTGAACCATGATTCTTTGATCTCAGCCTCCTGAATAGTTAGGAATACAGGCATCCAGCTTAGAATGCAATTTTTTCATGTCTCATTCTGTGCCCCAGGCCTCACAAAGCCTCTTGTTCCCACAGGAGACGATATTCTTGCTTCTATTGGCTTCCAAATTCTAACTATTGCCCTTCCTCTCTAAACCTGAGTCCATACTTCTCTCTCAGTGTCTCCCCATCATGCCACGCTTTCTGCATCCTCACCTGCCTCTCCTCATTCCTCACATGCTAACCTTCCACGTCCTTTCAAGTCAAACTTCCCCATTAAGCTTTTGCCTCATGAACCAACAGCCCAGTTCCTTTCTACAAGCTTGAGCCCCTGATGAGCTTTGACTCTTCCTTGTGAATCTCCTGCCATAACCCTTAGGTCATGTAACTATAACCTTTTGTCTTAGTTCACTTTCCCAAGCCTTGCTATCCAAATAGAACTGAATTTCTTGAAGACATCCAATCACTGGGCTTACAGATGTCTAGATTCCATCTTACTAATGGGGCCCTAGGCCTGATGCCGGGTCGGAACCCCCTGGTAACCCTGGGTTGGTTGTATACATAGAGAACCCTGAATGAATGAGTTTGGGTCCAACTAAGCCCCTTGGCCGTGCCCGAGAGCCTCTGAAAATGAAATGCAGAGCTAGGGTTTCCTTAGCTTCTGGAACAAAGGCAGAATGTGAAGCATGGCACTTCTTACAAGGTAACTTTCTGGAGGGGCCTAGTTTCTGGGCCATGCTCAGAGCCGTCTGTTTTCTGCTGACTGCATCATCCACAGCGCAGCCCTGCCTCACGGCACTCACACGCTTCCTTGGCTTTTCCCTTCCCTGCCAAGAAGGGGCAGGCCCCGAGTCTACCTTCCCTTCATCAGATCTTGTAACTCACAGAAGGAAGGGAAAAACCAAGCATGCCAGTCCCTTCTTTCCACCAAGCATTCTACATCCTTGCTTCTCTAGGACCAGCAGGTAGACTCCATTCCTGACAGGACAGCATTCCTTCCTGCAGAGAGCCTGCTCCCACCCCTGGGGAGGGCAGAGTGGAGCTTCCACACCTTCAGATGGGCCCAGGAAGAGCCCAGGGGGCTCAGGGAGCTGCTGTCCTGGGGGCTGGGCGTGAGGCCTGAGCAGCCTGGAGACCTGGAGTGGAAGGGGAGGCTGCCCTGTGGCTTGTTGGGGATGGAGGCTGCTTCTCTGCTCCCTTTGAAGGAGAAGAGGAAACATAAGCCTCTGGGCTGGTGGGCTCTGTGTCACCCCCTGCAGCCTTCCGGCCTGGCTGCGCCAGCCTGTGTTCCCTGTGCTGCGAACCCCAGTGCTGGCAATGCCCAGCAAGGCCCCCGGAGTCTGCCCAGATTCCTTCCCGCCTCCTGCTCTCCGGTGCCAGGAACAACAAGAGAGGGAAATGGCTCTGGAGCTGGACCTCCCTGCAGGCGGCTGTGAGGGGCGGCAGAGACTGCACTCCTCCCCCACGTCACGTGCATGGCGCAGGGGACCCAGGCATCCTTGTCCCCTAGGCTTCTCTGCAGGAGAAATCTGCAGCAAAATAACATCTATGAAACCCGCGGCAGCACCCATTGTCGGGCCCACCAACCATGCCTAATGCCATCTACCACACAGTACACCAGAGACAGACAGCCTCACCCAACCACACAGTACACCAGAGACAGACAGCCTCACTGAACCACACAGTACACCAGAGACAGACAGCCTCACCGAAACCAGAGGCAGCACCACACTCTAGAGCCTCACACACTGTGAGCTAAATCATCTTCCAAAAACAAACAAACAAACAAACAAACCCAAAACTAGTGCTGGGAATCAAACCCAGGGCCTTACATGGGCTAGGCAAGTGCTTTTCTACTGAGCAGAACTAGCCCTTCCTTTCTTTATACATGATCAGCCTCAAGCATTTTATGACAGCAATGAAAACAGGTAACTTGACTCATCAGGTGACACGTATCATTTCCCTTGCTGTGTATGATATCTCGTGAGATCAGGACTACAGATGTGGAAAACCAAGACACAGAGAGTTCTGGGAAGTAATTTGGGGTCACACAGCAGCAATCACCACTTGAACCCAGGCTGTAATCTTTGTCTTGTAATGCCTCCCACATGGGTCAGTAAGTGCTTTCTAAAGCTGGTGAGCATCAAGGTAGCCTTGACCCCAGACGGCCATCATTTCTGACCCCCGATTCCCGGCGTTGGTAGTGCTCACTGATGCCCGCGCTCACGTGCTGGGCCTAGTCCTGTGGGGAGGCTGCCAAACCCAAGGAAGCAGCTAGAGCCTTTGTTCACATTGAATCCCTGTCTTGCTGTGTTGAGATCCTCACCCCTGGCACCTCCCGCGTACACGGGGATCAGAGGCAGCCGGGGTCAGCCGGTGGGCCGGCCCAGGGTGTATTTGGTGTCCTTGGATAATGGGTGGACTTGGAGACAGCTGCCACAGAAGGAAGGTGACATGAGGAGACGCGGGGTTGGTGACGGGGAGCCGGGACGTGGCTTGGACAGATGCCACACACACACACACACACACACCGGGGAAGCCAGGGAAGCCCCACCTGCCGCAGCCTGCCTCTTGCCCTCCCGCCTCCAGCCCTGGTGGCTGATCCGTCTCAGGTGTCTGCGCCACCTGCTCCATGGTCCTTGGTTATGGCAGCCTCGAGAACCAGCCCAGAGCCCGATCCAGTGTACTGCCGCCGTCCGAGAAGTCCCCACAGATACAAAGAACCGAGTGGAAGGTGGGGGTGGGACCAGGCTGGAGGTTCCACAAAAGCTTCAGAGAATAGATTCAGGTCAAATGGGCTTTGAAGACGGAACAGGAGTTCAACAGACAAGCCGAGACGTTGTAGCGGTGTCACAGGTGTCACAGGGTAGAGTTAGGACACGGAGTCTGCGTGGAGCCAGGGCAGGGGGGCAGCAGGAAGCCCAAGGCGAGGCACCCGGGAGGTGTGGGCCGGGTGAGCAGGGCTTGTCCGCCACGCCAGGATTTCCTGGGCCGCGGGCGCCAGCCATCTGCAGATGGACAGAACGGAGCCGGCTCCGTCCTGTAGGATGACGTCACTTCTCACTCAGTTATCAGGGTATCCCCTCATAGACTCCAGTACAGCCCTGGACCTGGCAGGGCCCGGACTGAGCTTAGGAGAGTGGCCGTTCCTGTGTGGGCACCTCGGAAGGCCATGGAGACACCTGCCTTTGCTCACGCAAGCCTGGCGGGCGGCCTACTTTCCAGTGCCTTCAGCATCCAACGCCTGCTCCTCTCTGTCCTGTCTCCCCATGAAGCCAACGCCCACTGTGGTGCCTGTCGCTCTGCATTGCTGGGGTTTTTCTATATCCTCTGTCTTCTGTGTTTTCAAGAGAAGAGAATCCTCCACATCCTCCAGGACTCTAGCGAATAAGCCCCCCTCCCTCTTCTTTATTCAGAAGCATTTATTGAGCAACTACTAACTGCCAAGGCCCCCCCTCCACCCCCCAAAGATCCATCGCTGAGTGGATGGAACAGGAAAAAAGATGTCAAGGGGGAGACAGAGAAGGAATGAATGAGCTTGTATTGTGTCATTTTGCAAGTATGTGTTGATGGGGCAGCCAGGGGGCTGTGTGTGTGTGTGTGTGTGTGTATGTGTGTGTGTGTGTGTGTGTGTGTGTGTGTGTTGTGAGTTCAGTGAAAGCATGTGAACCTCTCCAAGCTGAAACTTTCCCCATCTGAAAAGGGGGGAGGATTAAGAGCCAGCTCTATTTGTAAATTGTTTCAAGGAGAGGTCCCTGAATGAACTGTAGCTATCACCCTGCAAATCCCTTCCCTCAGGCCAGTGGACAGGAGTGGTTCACTGGGTTGGGTCTTGTGCCTGGGTCCACATCCGGGTTTCTAGCAGAGGCAGAATGTGGACAGGGAGAGGGGGCAGATGATGCCCATCTCTGTTCTAGCATGCCCCTCCCACCAGTTCCCACACTTGCAACTGCGACTTCAGTCTGACCGTTCCTGCCACCAAAGCACGCAACGGATAGAAGGCAAGGAAGGCAAGGCGGAGGCCTGGCCCTGTGAGCATCAGCATCCACCGCTTTTGCCCAGCAATGCTTCTCATGGCCCACTGCCCCCTAAGCTGGCGCCCCCGAGAGGCATGGCCCTATGTGAAGCCCCTGTGGCTTCTCCGGGCCTCCATTGTTATCCCCTGGGGACTGAAAATGAACCCTGGTCCAGGGTGGTCCGCTTGGCCTTCTGATGTCGTCGACCTGGGGTGTAGCTGGAGGGGGTGGTTGAAGAGCCAGTGGGGGATTCTGGTGAACAGCGCCATCTGCGGCCAGGCCTTGGCTGACGGAGGGGGAAGCGCATCTGTGTGGAAGAGCAGCGCTGGCCAGTGCGGATGCAGTGCGAGGCGTGTGTGCAATCGCAGGCATTTTGTTTTGTCCAGTGTGTTTTGTGTTAGACGTAGGACTTGAACTCTGGGCCAAGGTGTTCTTTTTTCACTCAAGGCTGGTGCTCTACCACTTGAACCATACCTCCACGTTCAGCTTTTTTGGTGGTTAATGGGAGAGAAGAGTCTCATGGACTTTTTCTACCCAAGTTGTCTCTGAACTGGAATCCTTAGATCTCAGCCTCCTGGGTAGCTAGGATTATAGGCGTATACCACCCATACCCGGCTCTGTAACTTTTCTAGTACAGAAACAGGGCCATGAATCTTCATGTCATTGATTTGATCCATGTATGCAAATGTTATCATCTCAATATGTAATCAATGCAACAGTTATTCATGAGACACTTGCTTTTTTTTTTTTTTTTTTACACCAGCTCTTTGAAATCCAGTGTGTGTTTAATGCTTGTGGTCCCTCTTAAACTGGCAAAGCTACCCTTCCGCGGCTCGGAGGTTACATGAGGCTCATCGCTACCCTACCAGGCAGGGAGACAGATCGCAGGCCTGGTGGGTCACGGGGTTTTGGGCGTGTGGTGTGGTAGGCTGGCTGATGGGGGGATCAAGGGCTGCTTGGGTGGCTACAATGAGAGAGGGGCTGTTTCCCGGAACAGCGCCTCCTCTCCAGCTAGATCCCAGCATCCTATCTTGCCTGACCCCCCTCCACATCTGGGTCCCACATCCAAGACAAATTTCCTCCCATCCTCGTCTCCTGTGGCCCCGCCTTCCAGCACCCAGCTGCAGGCCTGCTGTTGCTTCCTGCCCTCCTGGCTCTTTGGGAGCTGGCTGCCAAGCCCAGCAGGAGGGCACGGTGCAGCGCGGGGAGGGCACCTGCCCTGGTCATCAGCAGAGAGTTTGGCATGCGTTCCCTCCTGTCAGCTTTCTCCAGCTCTGTCTCTGGGTCAGCCTGCAGAGCCTCTGACCCCCGCTGGCCTCAGCCCTGGGGGGCCTCTCTAGCCACTCAAAAGCCCATGAATCGGGCAGGTCTGCTGTGAGAATCGCTGGCTGAGTGCCAACCGCTCCAGAGGCCACCTCTGCTGGAGACATTTTGATGCCAAAATGTGCAAAAGCAGCAAGAACAGGAACTATTATTAGACCAACATTGCAGCTACCGGCCACATGACCAGCTCTTTGATGTGGCGGAGCCCAGCCCCGCTCCGAGTCATTTCCACAGGCGCTCACCCTCACTGTGTTCTCGATTATCTTTCATTCCCGTGGGCAATTAATCTTCGTTGTCTTTTTTTTATTTTTAATTTTTTAAAATGTCTTGATTACACGTGGCTGACTCCCAGTCTCTGTTTCCGGTCCAGATCTGGGAATTGGCTGGAACGTGTGGGAGATGATGGGCTCTTCTGTGCTCGGATTTTGCTGGAAAGCTGAGACAGCAGGGATGGCTAACAAGAAATCTGTATTTATTTTAGCGTTGCAACTCGTAGGCATGTAGTCAGACGTTTCACTAGAAGCTTGGAGGAAGGGAGGAAGAGAGAGAGAGACAGAAAGGTAGAGAGAAAGAGAGGGAGAAAGGGCAAGGGGAAAGGGTTGATCACCCGATTTCATGGCATTTACAAAGCAGGCATCATGCTGGGTACTGCAGCTCTGTCACTCTGACCGAGCTGCGTCGGGGGCCAGGTCTCGTGGTATCCCTGAGGAGCTCCTCCTGGGACGGTAACGCTGTCTAGATGGGAAGAGCCAGGGTACCTGGGATACAGGAGAGCAGGTGCTAGTCCGTGTGTGCTAAGTAGAGGTTCAGCAAAACCTCTTGGCCCTGCTCAAGAGGCGCTGCTTCAGCTGCACAAAAGGGCCAGGATGCTGTAGACCACACGGGCAGAGCTGAGTGTGTTGAGAGCCCCAGCAGCAGGTTTGTGTGTGTGGAGAGGGCAGTGGAGGGCTTTCCTGCGCTGGAGCTTGGGCGCTGCCCTGGTCCATGGCAAAAGTGACTCTGGGAGTCAGCAAGATGGCGTTCTCGTCCCAGCTCTGTGGCCCACTTCCTCTGGTGACTTCGTCCAGTCACATGATGCCTCGGGGTCCTTCCTAGGATCCTCAGCCGTTGTTGTTTCCCTTCCCTAGTTCTGTTGTTGAAGAAAGAATAGCCATCCATTCATCGTCCACCCATCCATACACGTACCTGCCTACCCATCCATCTTCCCATCTATCTATCCAATCTGTCTACCCATCTGTCCATCTACCTATCCACCACCCATCTATCCCACACCAATTCATTCATCCAAGTACCCATCCACTTATCCAGACATCCATCCACCCAATTCATTCACCTATCCATATTCTTACCCATCTACCCATCTAGCCACCTATAACCCATGCATGCATGCATGCATGAATCCATCCATCCGTCTGCCCACTCACTCATCAGTCTAGGAAAGCAGCCATGCACTTGTCTACCCATTCATTCTTTTTTTTTTTTGTCTGAGAACATAGTGACAGACACTGTGCTATGAAATGTAGAGCTAATGAGCATGGGCGAGTCAAGGAGGCAATGATATACACACAAGGACCAGGATGCTGCCATTAAAGGTGAGAAAGGAAAGCTGGTTGCTGGCGGCTCGCATGTGTAAGCCTAGCTACCAGGGATACTGAGATTGCAAAGGCTGGGGTTTGAGGCCAGTCCAGACAGAAACGTTCACAAGACTCCTTCTCATGAGCTAGCTCTGACAGGAGGCCAGGAGGATAACCAAGCTGATTTCAAGTCCCAACATTGCCAAGAAAGACAGGGGTTTATTTTTCTGTTTTGTTTTTGGGGTTGGGTTTTTTTTTTTTTTGGTCAGTCATGGGGCTTGAACTCGGGGCCTGGGTGCTGTCCCTCAGCTCTTTCACTAAGGCGAGTGCTCTACCATTTGAGCCACGGCTCCGCTTCCAGTTTTCTGGTGGTTCATTGGAGATAAGAGTCTCACAGACTTTCCTGCCCAGGCTGGCTTTGAACTGCGATCCTTAGATCTCATCCTCTTGAGTAGCTAGGACTATAGGCACAAGCTACCTGCACCCAGCTAAGATGATTTTTTCTTTAAGAGAGAGAAAGCAAAGGACTCCAGGGTCAAAAGAAAAGGTCCTCCTGGATACGTAGAGGTGCCCTGACTCACTCCACCTGAGCGCTGGCCTTGGATGATGGCTGTTACCTGTGCATCTTCCTGTTAGACAGATGGCTCTTGAGAGGCCATATCTTCATTACTGACCATCTGTAAACCTAGGCAGGAACTGTCTGTTCGGGGGCCCCAATGAAAGGTCCGAATCTGTTCCTTTCCAACACTATCTTACTCTACCATGCGTGAAGTCCACCTTGGCCTAGAGATCCTGCCTCCTCACGCTCTCAGATCATGCCACAAGAAAGCAATTTCCTTGACCCAAAGAGAAGCCCTCCTGTAAGGTCTCTGCGGGTGCTTCTCTGTGGGGGTTCACCCAACAGTACCTGGTGTCCATGCCGTGTGCACGTCGCCATGTACTGTGGGCACCCATGCCGTGAGCCAGGCCACCATGCGCTGTGGATCCGTCAGAGGTCACACTGGGGCGCCCCCTGGTGTGCAGGCAGGCCCATTGTGGTATGGCCAGAGTTGGGACAGGAAGAAGAGGGTACAGGCTATATCCAGGGACAGGGGTCTACTCTCCCCAACCTTCAAAAATTCTACGTTGAAGATAGACTTTGAAGTTATTTGTCAAGAGAGGAGAAGACCTCTGTAGTGTTCCTGCAGGGTTCTGTTTATATTAGGGAGGGGACTCTGTGCCCTGTTTGTGGTTGGGTTGAACAGTGAGTTCCTCAGCACACGTGGTTACCAAATGTAGCATATGATGTGGACTGGATTCTGGATTGGAGGGAAAGTAATCAGGACAGCGGACTAAGCTGGAGCAGAGACTGCAGCTTAGATAAAACCAAAGTTAAATCCTTCATTCTTAGAAAACTCACAGATGTTTAAGGAGTCAGGGGCCATAGTGTCTTCAACAGAGAGAGAGACAGAGAGACAGAGACAGACAGACAGAGGCCGAGACAGAGACAGAGAGAGAGAGAGAGAGAGAGAGAGTTGATGTGTGTGGGTAAAAGGGTAATAGGGACATTCTTCTGTACTCTTCCAATCTTTTATTCAATTGTAGTTTGAAGTGACTTGAGAATAAACACTTAAAAGCAAGATGCTGCCCTGGGCAGAGGGGACCTTTAAGAGTGTCTGGGTGACGTCTTTGCTGGGGTGACATTAAGCTAGTCTTTGAGGAGGGCTTTGCTTTCTGCCATCAGCAGCAGGAGAACAAGAGGATTACTGATGCTGGCTGGCGAGCACACCCTCTTACTTACATAACGCCGGCGCGGTGCTCAGCGCTTTCCTGGCTTACTCAATCTGAGTGACGATTTACTGCAGTAGGCCATTCCCTATTGTACAGATGGGAAAACTGCAGCCCCTCAACACGAGATGCACTGGCTGGCCCTGCAGTGCTCAGCAGTGGAGGCAGGATTTGAACTCAAGCTCAGTGCACGTGCTTTACTGCCTCTGCCAACATTAGCAATTCTCAGGTACTTGGTATGAAGAGCCTTGGTTCCAGAACTTTCACACAATCCTCATAAACCCCCACAAGGTTGTTGTCCCTGTTTACAAGTGGAGAAAGGACTACCCAGAAAGGGGAAGAAGCAAGGAGGGGAGTCCAGAGCCCCGGATTCTGCACAGGTGTTTCTAGTAGATGGGTTGGAATGAAGACCTGTGAAGGGCCGGGCGGGTGGAATGCTCAGAGGATGCAGTAATTGGGTCTGCCTGGATTATAGGTCCCATGGGGGACCACAGCCGTGGGTGGTGATGGGAATGTGTGTCCTTTGCAAGGGGCTCCCTGACCCTCTCCCTGACTAGATCCTGCACAGCAGCTCCTATGACACAAGTGTGTCCCAGGTAGGATGATGCGTAGCCCTGAGGTGCAGTACAGGACCTGGGTAGGACTCAGGAGGACCCAACGTGAGTAGGAAATGCATGCATGATCATTGGCTGAGGAGGAGGAGGGTAGCTGGGCTCTAGGGGACAGACCAAGGCGCTCAGTGGGACCTGGCTACAGGATTGGCACCAAGGGGTTAAAGGCAGCAGACACTTCAGGGGTGACAGACAAGGCCTGGCAATGTGTGCATAGAGGAGGGAGCCAACCTGCAGCTTCCAACCCAAGCAAAGGACGTGGCACTGCTCCTTGGCTAAGCCACCATTCTGAGCCCAGCTCCGCCTCTTGCGAAAGGCTGGGCACTGTGTGTTCTGCAAGAAGCCAACATGGGATTAAGTGGACAAGAGGGTTTTTAGGAGCTGCTCCACCGAGAGAAGCCAAGGCAGAGAGAGTCGTTAGACTCAGGTGCAGTGTAGTGGGCTCGGGCACGCAGGCAGGCTGGGGAGGGGCAGTCAGCCCCAGCTCCAGCATTACAGAACGCTGACTCTGCAGGCAGGTGTATTCCAACACCTGAGCCCCTGGCCTATTATACTTGCTGGAGACAGCGGTACATATTTTCCAGTGGAATGTCTTCTACCCCTTCAGCACAGCCAGCTAATTCCTCCACACCCTCGGCTCCACTGCGGTCCCCTGCAGCCTTTGTCTCTGTTGTATGCACTCTATAATCTAATTACATTACAGTCGGCCTATATTCTGACCCCCAGTCCCCTCCTCCAGCCGAAATGCAAGCTCTCTGAAGGTGGGAAGAGTTACAGCTTTGTTCAGTAGGTGCTCCATCAGTGCTTGTTAAATCATGGAATGGAATCAACAGAGTTTGGGAGCCTGGGAGAGGCACCGTGTGGGAGGCAGGCTCATGCCTTTGTCTGCCCACGTGGCAGCCCCTGCCCACACGCTACCCGTGGCTCTCCTCCACGCGGGCTGACTCCACCTTCCACAGAAAGACCTGAGCTCACCTGTCCCACACCGTCAGGACAACACAGACCTTCAAGTTCATGTTATTGGGAAGAAGTCACTTCTCCGTGAAATCTGATTGATGGATGGAACATTTTGCACCAGAGAACACTTCGCTCCAAATGAGTTTTCCCTGGAAAGGACCAGGCAGGGACCAGCCCTGGGTCCCCGGCAGCCAGATGGCTCTTGAAATGTCACCAAGGTAGAGCTGTCCACTGGAAAAAGCTGCAGGTCTGTCTCCGGCCTGCTAAGCTAGTCACAGTGTGGGCTTAGCTGACACACTTTCCCACACTTGCTCCTGAGCCTTGGCCGTCCCTTCCTGCCATCGCTCTGCTGTTGGCCTGGCTGGGCCCCAGGGCTGCGTGCTGATTCCACCGTCGTGTGGGTCCTGTTGTCAGCATTGGACCTGGCTTCCTGCACTCTGGCTGCCCCAGGGGTGCTTTGAGGGCAGCGTCCACTCTTGGCCCTCTCCTTGGAAATTCTGGAGTGCCTCATACCTCCAAGCAGGCTGGCCACCCGCTGGGGCTCCACACCATCCCGTCCAGGGGGCCTTTATCCTGGGGCCAAAACTCCGTAGGAGCAGACGGCCACACACTCCTCATCTGGGCTCATAAATCGCTCTGAATGTAAGAGCCATCTGGAGAGCCCCCACCCAGGGCCGCCCCCCCCCCCCCAAGAAACCGGCCCTGCCCGAGGCTGCTTGAAGCCAGGATAACCAAACAGAACCGCTAGGGCTTTGGATGGGATGCTGTTGGTTAAAAAAAGGAGCACTTTTTCCAGCAAACACGAAGGCCTTCCAGAAGCTGCTTCCCCGGTGCCCGTGTCCTCTGTGCCCCACCATTCCACCTTTCCAGTCAGTCCCGCACGTGGGTAGCCCACAAAACAGGTGCCAAGGGAGTTCCTCCCTGCGGGGCCACACGCCTTCGGCCTCTCACGACCCCAGAGTCCTTCGAAGCCCACGACCCGTCTACCTCCTCTGTGGAGATTTCTTGGGGTCCTCTCCCCAGAAACTGTGTGAAGCTGGAGACAAATGTCTGAACCCCTGGGTTATCACCAGCACTTGCTTCTCATTATTTCAACCAGGAGGTATTGAGCCACTATCTACCAAAGAGCAAGGGGAAAAAAACCTCCCAGCTCTTCCCTCAGATGAGTCTCTGAATGGAATGGGGATGGTGGCCAATGCTGTGTGTCACCTTGGCTGGGTGATTTTTGGGTGAGATGAATGCTCGAATCAGACTAAGAAAAGTAGCTCCTGCCCCCCCCCCTGGCCCAGCCACTGCAACACGCTCACTTGAAGGCCCGAAGGAGGCCAAGAACCTCTCTCTCTGTCTCTCTGTCTCTCTGTCTCTGTCTCTGTCTCTCTGTCTCTGTCTCTGTCTCTGTCTCTGTCTCTCTGTCTCTGTCTCTGTCTCTCTGTCTCTGTCTCTGTCTGTCTGTCTGTCTGTCTGTCTGTCTGTCTATCTGTCTCTCTCTCTCTCTCTCTCTCTCTCTCTCTCTCTCTCTCTCTCTCTCTCTCTCTCTCTCTGTCTCTCTCTCACACACACACACAGCAGAGGAGGCTCTGCCTGCAGATAGCCTTTGAGCTTGGGCTCTTCTGAGTCTCTGGCCTCACATCCTGCTTCCCACCAGCAGCACACAGACTGCAGACTTACCAGTCTGCGTGGCTGTGTGGCAGCAAGAACCAGAGGGAATGGTCAGGTCGCCATGTGACAAGTAAAGGAAGAACAAAGTAACTCTGAGCGCAGAGGACCCTGCCACCGGACAGGGATCAGAGACGGTTTCATGGCTGAGCCCAGGACCCCCGGCCACCTGGCCTGGCTGGAGCCCCTCCCAGGCGTGGGGCTCTTTGCTCCCCTGATGGTGTGTCCATGCTGTTTCTTGCTCTGCTCCAAGCAGCCACAGAGGCAGCCGGCCTGCTCCATGTGAATCTCCTCACAGGGTAAGCCCTCAGCCACCTCTCCTCCCTGCAGCCCTGAGTTCAGCCATGGCTTGGCTAGCTCTCCCTGGGCCTCGAGGCTCCGCAGGGCTGCTCTGCTGCCCTCTGCCCTGAGTCAAGTCTGAACCAACGGGCTGAGGAACACAGGCAAGGACACCTGTGAGCTGACTTGCTTGCCATCTCTCCCAAGAGTTGAACCTTCGGCCTGTGCCACAGCCCTGCCATTCCCTCCAGCCATCCTGAAGACAATCAGAGCTGTGTCTGTGACTTGTAGCTAAAGCGTCTCATCGGGCACAGGCACAGACACATGGATGGGGCAGGGGGCGGGGAGCTCACACACGTTGAACACTCCTCCTCCATGCCCAAAGAGAACCATGTCTTATGCTCCATAGATTCAACACACTCCATCCCCCAAGCCTGCACACTGTCACCCCAGCTTCTCCCTCACGGGTAGGGGGGCAGGTGGCGGTGTCTGTATGTGGTGTCCACACTTGGAAGGTGAGCAACTTGGACCAAAATTCTGGAAACAATGGAGGAGCATTTGTCTAAGAAAAGCTCTGTCACCTCCAGAATGAGGCGTTTGAGAAACACCCCACCTCCAGTGGAGACTTATATGGCAGCTCTTAGTTTAAAGTAAAATTGAGTCCAGGCACTGGTGGCCCATGCCTATAATCCCAGCTACTCAGGAGGCCGAGATCTGAGGATCATAATTGGAAGCCAGCCTGTGCGGTAAAGTCCCTGAGACTCTTATCTCCAACTAACTATCAAAAACTCAGCCATGAGGAAGCCCAGCCATGAGGGACATTGTCCACGCCTTGATTTCAAGCCCTAGGACTTATATGCACACATGCATAAAATGGAGAGCCCAGATCTGATGGTTCACACCTGTAATCCTAGCTGCTCAGGAGGCTGAGGTCTGAGGATCAAGGTTTGGAGCCAGCCCAGGTAAACAAATCCAAAAGAGCCTTACCTCCAATTAGCCAGCAAAACACCGGAAGTAGAGGTATGGCTGTGGTAGAGGTTCAGCCTGGAGCAAAAAGCCAGGCAAGAGCACAAGGTACTGAGTTCAAGCCTCAGTGTCATCAGGAAAGAAAGAAAAAGAAAATAAACACACAAACAAAAAAGCAACAGTAAAATTGAGGACAAGACCCTGAGTGAGATGCACCTTGTGAATCCCTCAGCCAGTTTAACACCTTAGCTGCTCATAATTCCTAATTTATGGGAGTGTGTGCATGGTATAGAATAAAACATCTGTGTCCACAGTCTAAAAGAGTTACCTTCTTTCTTTTCCTTTTTTCCTTCCTGTCAGTTGTGGGTCTTGAACTCAGGGCCTGGATGCTGTCCCTGAGCTTTTTCACTCAAGGTTAGCACACTACTACTTTGAGCCACAGCTCCACTTCCAGTTTTCTGGTGGTTAATTGGCAATAAGTCTCACAGACTTTCATACCTGGGCTGGCTTTGAACTGTGATCCTCAGATCGAAGCCTCTTAAGTAGCTAGGATTACAGGCGTGAGCCACTGGCGCCCAGCTTAAAAGAGTTCTCTTAATGAGTATCATATAGATTGAGAAATTCTTTTGTAACAGGCCAGAGAGGTAACAGGTTGGACTTGGTAGGCCCCCGTGTGTCATCTGTGGTAACACCTGCACACGATCAGAGGGCTTGACTGAGGCTGCAGGAGTGGACACTGACATTTCAATTCTGTGTGATTTTCATGTCTCCCAACATATTGTTTTGAGGTTTTGAGCCATTTATAAAAATATAGAAGCCATTTGGAACTCATGAGCCATGTATGAAAGCAGATGGCAAGCCAGGGGTTTGCCAAGGCCTTGTCTAAGAGATAAACCAGCCTTGTGCCATGTCTGACTGACAGCATTTCATCCTTAGCTCAATAATGGTGGAGCTTGGAGCCAAAGAAATAAGCATTACAGCTAGTTCCTGGAGTAGGAAACGCTCCCACAGAGGGACGCTACTGTTGGAGGTTTCAGTACTCAAGACCGATGATGTGTAGGTCAAGTCAAAGTTCAGCCCTAGGTCTGTTTATCTAACAGTAACAACAGAAAGCAAAGATGCTTTGCAAGTCTGGGGTTCTACAGGTAAAACCTAGAACAGATCTGAAGATTCTACCTGTCTTGCATTCCAATCTCAGTCTAGACTTGGGGCAGACACATGGAGCGTTGTTCGGAAGTGGACTGACAGCTTTTAGAGGGCAAAGCTGTTCAGAAGATTTTATCCAGTTCATCAGGCAGTCTACCACTTAAATATTGAACAAGGTTTTTTTTAATGCAGAGAAAAACATGCAAATAAATAGGAAGAATAGAATCAATAGCATCTAATTGTAGTATCTGCCACGTGCCTCTGGCCTTGGTGACTCCCAGGTAGAGGAACAGGGGAGTGCTGGTCCCCATGAGCCCCCCCCCAAGGCCTAATAGAGCAGAAATATGAAGTGAGCCCCAGAACCACAGAGAGAATGAACAGCACTTGGTCTCATTTTTCCAGGCACTGCCCTGGGGGCTGACTTCCTACAGTGTCCCTCAAGTGAATTCCATAATTGGGCGTCTACATTCAACAGTCTGTAGAAATCAGTCCAGCCTACAAAATCTTCCTTGAGCTCTTTCACACCCAGCAATGTCCTAACCCCTCCTCCCCCCCCCCAGACATCCGTGCCCGGAGCTCAACACCTGCCTGGGGCTGGCACTTCAGCTCATAGCCACAAATATGGGGCCAGGAAATGGTACCAGAAGTGAGCGGTCAATTGAGAGCAGATGCAGTTTTCTGGAAGGGCCATCTGAGCTACACTGTGTGCCGCGTGCACAGCCATCTACGAAGCCCACGGCTGCCATCCTCCTCCTGCGTGGCTCTGGACCATGGAACGTCTCTCTGTTACTGTTTGCATCTTGGTCTGTAACAGTAGCTGCATTGATGGCGCAAAGGCTGTGTGCCGGGCATGGCTCGAACTTCGGAACCCTTTTGTCTTCTCAGTGTTTTCGTGGCAGCTCCGAAAGCACCATCCCTCTCTGACAGATGACAGCACCAAGATGAGAGCACTAAGAACTTGTTCAACCATCGAAAACATGGCTTATCTGGAGCCTTAATCTCCGGCCATCTTGCTGTGAAGTTGGGCAGGTTCCCATGGCGGAGGCCGACTCCAGTGAGCCATCAGAACTGAGAACCACTCCTGCATCCGGGGCTTTCTGGAGCTCCAATCCCTGGGTGGCCGGAAGCAGTGGGATTGGGGAGGGTGACTTCCTTCCATCTCCCGCACTGCAGAAGATCGAGCCACACAGGGAGGGGCACCTTGCATGCCACAGTCCTGTCCCACCCCCGGTCAGGGATTCAGAGTGGAAATCCGTAGCAGGTCTCCTGCTCTGGCAGGATCCTCTTCCCTCAGACAGAGCGTGCCTCCATTTATGAAGCTATGCTGGCACTGTCCCGTTGTTCATCTCTGGGCGTGGCTCCCTGTTCATGTTAGGTCTTGGGCTACAGAGCCAGCTGAGAGCTCCAAGGGCCCATGGGATGGAAGGGAGTTATCTTTCTGTGTGTACAGATATCTATCTGCTATCTCTCTATCAGCCATCTGTCTGTCTGCCTATCACCTATCTATCTAATATAGTGTGGGACTGGTTGGATTGAAAGCACTCAATACTTACGGTTGTATTCTACCACAAAAAATAGCAGTGTCTTGTTGGGAGCAAGGCATTCACTTCTAATCTGGCAGCTGACTGAGAAGAAAAAGCATGTTGTGATGTTTATGGAAAACAAGACGTGTTGTGATTAAAGACTGCTGCGTGGAACTAACAGCCTGGTTTTGTGTACTGTGGTTGAGTGGAGGAAACTCGGGAGCCACCCAGGGGAGAGCCGGCCTGGAGCCCACCCATCCGAGCCCCCAAAGGACACCCCTCCCCCATTATCATGCGGCCATGATGCCAACGCTGGAGCAGAAGTCACAGCAGCTGAACAGGGGGTTGGCATTCGTCTCTGCCGCTCGTGGTGACCATCCTGGGAGAGAGTCAGGAATATCCTCAAAGAGCTTCAGGACTTTGCATTTGGGGGGAAGATACTGGAGATGGATGGAACCCAGGATTGTGCATGCTAAACACGTGCTCTGCTGCTGAACTATTCCTGCATCCCCCCGCAGATACTTTATTTATTTGTTCGCTTATTTTGGTGCTGGCCCTAGGGCTTGAACTCAGGGCATGGGCTCTGTTCCTGAGTTTTTTTGCTAGTGCTCTACCACTTGAGCCACAGCCCCATTCCTGGCTCTTTACTGGTTAATTAGAGATAAGAGTCTCCTGGACTTTCCTGCCAGGGCTGGCTTTCAACTGTAGTCCTCAGATCTCAGCCTCCTGGGTGGGTAGGATTACAGGCGTGAACCACCGGCACCCAACTCCACAGATATTTTTAAGAGTCATGTTTCCTAATGACTAGTATTCTCCTTCTCCCTCCCCTCCCCATGCTTGTGTATGTGTGTGTGTGTATGTAATGGGGCTTGAACTCAGGGCCTAGTGCTCCTACTTGACTTTCTGGCTTAAGGCTAGCACGCTGGAGAGGAAAAGATAGCTGTCCTCAAAAACGGGGTCTGGAAGTGTGTTGTAGACCTATGGAGGAACATGAGAACTCAGAGGTTTAAGAAAGTAGAGCTAAGATGGGAACAAAATGCATGTTGGAAAGAGCCTCTTCCCTTCTTTCCTTCTTCCCTTCTTTCCTTCCTTCCTCTCTCCCTCTCCGCCACAAGATATTCATTGAGCACCTACTATATGCCAGACTCTATCCCAGAGGAAGGAATTCTGTGCAGAAGGAAATGGACAAATCTGCTTCCAGTGAGTTGTGGTTTAGTCAAGGGAGCGAGGTGGTGAACAGACCACACATTATCCCTGTTCTGAGAAGGCTGTGGAGCCCTGTGAGCACTGTGGTGTCAGCAGCTCAACAATAAATGCTAGGGAAGGACAGGAGCTGTTGTTATGGGATGAGCTATGTCCCCTCCAGATTCCTCTGCTGATGCCCCAACCCCCGGGCCTTTAAAGAGTTAATTAAGAGGTCATAGGGTGAGGCTGAAGTCCATGTTAGATCAGGAAAGGACAGGAGGGAGAAAGGCCAGAGGGTGGGCTTGTGGGAGATGATGAGGAGGCGTTGGGACAGACAGAAACCCCGCCAACACCTCCACCTTGCCCTTCTAGCCTCAGAATGGAGAAATCAGTAAGTGCTATTTAAGCTGCCCAGCCTGTGGTGTTTTGTTATACAGCCCAGCAGACTTTCTCAGATGTTCAGGGTTGGAACCAAGCGAGCAGCCGGTGGAGGTTAGAGCGGGGTGATGCAGGCCAGCAGGAATCCGGTGGGAGCGCGGGTGGACAGCGGGAAGTGGCAGCCAGGGTCCGGACCGGAGGGGACACGCAGGGAGGCGTGGAGACCAGGGAGCTGCTCAGCGGATCGCTGGAAGGCTGGGACCCAGGACAGGGACAGGAAGCAAGGTTCCCGGTTGGAGTTTGGAGGTCATGGAGACCTTGCAGCTAGAACTTTGGCCTGCCAGGGGCACCAAGCTCACACAGATGTTGGAACCTTAGAATTTATCCATGTATCTCCATGCAGGCTGGAAATGGGGCGGGGAGGTGGCTGTCTGGGAACATCTCCTGGGGCTGGTAGGGTTCTTTGGGGCCCATTGTCCCCACACAAAGGGGCAGTGAAGCTGCCTCCCCTCTGTCCTTCACTCCACCCCCAGGCACCTCATGCTGCCGGGCTCTGGCACACCAGTTGCCTGGGCTAGACCTGAATCACAATAGGGAGATTGATGGGCTGGGGTAGAGGGAGGCTGAGGATAAAGTGCCTGGAAGCAGCGAGCTGGCTCAGGCCTCCTCAGGTCTGTGAGTCTATAGTCAACACCGCTGTACTTAATCCCAACAGCTTTCCTCTTGGCCCTCCTCTCTCCTCCCCCTCCCTGCCACTCCCCTTCCCTGGGCCACTTAGCCTGTCCAGCAGGTGTCTGCCAGCCAACATTTCTTTAACCCATGAGCCCTGAGCCCTCCTATTGCCTCCTCTTCAGAGGACCCTTTGTTCACATTAGTCCTGCCCTACGCACCTGTCCTGAGCCGAGGACCCTCAGACCCCCGTGGGACGGCTGATCCTTGGCCCTGGCAAGGCTAGCTCGGCATGATCGCGTCTTCGGCTTGCTCTGTTCTCCTCTGACTCGAGGCTGCCAGTAGGGTCAGTGAGCGCCCCTCTTCCTGGTCTCCAGTGGCCTCGGTGTTATCTTCTTTGCCTGGTCCTGAGGAGGGGGGCATGTGAGACAGACACCCACATTTTTCTCCCGGACCTTGCTTTCCTAGGAACCTGGTAGAGGTTCTACCTCCTTGAGCTCAGTGGGCCAGCGTGGAGGTTATATTCCATTTCCAGCGCTCCTGTTCTAGGCCGCCATCTTGTGAACACCTGTTGTACATCTGGGTCTTCCCCGCACCCACTCTCCTCTTTCCTGGGTGGCCCAGGGGTCCCATAGACTTGTTCACACCAAAGATGTGGCTTGTAGCATTCCACAGGACACAGCCAAGGGGACTGTGGCCTCAAAAGAGATCAAAGTGGACGGGTGGACCGGGGGTCCTCCCTCTCAGGCGAGCCGCAGGCCCCATGCCACCCACGCCGGGAGCTGCCCATGGCGTCTTGTTCTGTCAGCAGATAGTGCACACAAGGAGGCGGCAGCGAGACTCAGCGGCACGCACGGACCTTGTGCCTATTGTGTCTCAATGGCTCGTCTCCAGGGCAGAGATCAATTTGTTCTGTGTCATCAAGAGAGCCTGGCACAGAGTTGGCACTGGAGGGTGTGAACGCCTGAATCCAATCACCTGGCCTGGCCTGGCCTGTTCCTGCCAGGAGGCTGTGAGCTGGTCCAGCGGCTTCCCAGGCCAGGTGCCCAGCGGCGTGGGGATCTAGCTTGAGTGGATGCTTGAGGCTCGCTCCTGTCCTCACCTTGCAAACACCTGCTGTCGGAAGTGATTACTCGGGGTGTGTAGGGGGGGCTGGAGGGGGTTGGATGGGTTCCACGGCCCTGCGCCACTGTCCACACAGTTACCTGTGAAGGACACAAACAGGACACCCTGCTGACAGGGCCACCTCCTGCAGAGGGGGGACCAGGATTTGGGGTGCTGAGGGGCTTGCTCAAGGTCACACAAACAATGAGGGAGCCCAGAGCCCTGCCAGCCTGGGCTCTTCCTTCCTCCCCTTCCTCCCTCCCCTTCCCTGCCTCCTTCCTTCCGGAAGGACACACAGAATTGACCTGTGGCCTTCTGTGTCTGGCTTCTTTCCTTTAGAAGGTCATTTTCAAGTTCATTTGTATCTTTAGACCCTGGTAATATTCCTTTGTGCGGATAGATCACGTTTGTTCTCCAGGCTAGTGGCTCTGCGGAAAGGATTTATGTCTTTTGGGACATCACAGTCTATGTGATTCTATGTCTCCGCTCAGTTAACCCTGGCCTCGGTCTAGGGGGTCCATGTCGTGATTACATCCTAGAGCATGTCCCCAAGGAGACACATCGAAGGTCAGGAGTGGGTAAAAGCTGACCACATATAGCAGTACATACCTGTAATCTCAGCACTCAAGAAGCTGAGGCAAAAGAATCTTGAGCCCAAGGCCAGCCTGGGCTCTATAGTCAGACAAGGAAGGAGGGAAGGGAGGAAGAGGTGGGGAGGGACTTGTAACCTAATGAGATTGAATCTCTGGGTGAGGGAGAGAGGTCCTGGGAGTGGAGTCGGGGGCAAGTTCTCCGGGCAGCCATGCCCCGGGAACACTGGCAAGCTGGCTGAGACTCCCAGGGTCCCATGGGCTCCCATCTCTGTGGATAGGAAGTTAGGCCTTGGGCCTAGGCCCTTCTGTGCTTTCCCAACCCCAAGGTTCAAATGTGTTCATTCTGCAGCGCTGCCTGGCGTGTCCAAGGTTACGATTCCATTCAAGTGTTTCTGGGTTGTTTCCCCTCCACCTGCCTCTCTCCATGCTCATCACACCCTACCCCTGAGTGCATTTCACTGGGCCCATCATGAGCCACCTGTTGGGGAGTCAGGGCCGTGGGGCAATCATGAGTACCCCTGTCTTACTGAGCCAGGCCTGCGTTGCCTACATGCAGTGTGCCAATCACTGCAACACACAATGTTGCTGAAGAGGCAGGGTTTATTCACGAGGTGGCCATGTGTGGGGACACCGGATCTCCAGTCTACCTCTGTGAGGCTGTGGCCTGGGAAAGGTGGCTGAGGCTCGCGGAGTGAGGGTAAAGGCTCCAAGGCTTATTCAGGAATCAGGAACAGATAGTCGATTCAGATCAATCCCTGCTTTCATTTGCATGAAGTCTAGCTTCTGGTTAAGTTCCAGTAACGGTGGCTCCTAATACTATGGCACTAATAATTATTGATATAATGTAGTCAATTGTAAAATGAAGTACAAAAATAAGTGGCTAGTAGCTGGGGGCTGGGGGGCTCACACCTGTAATCCTAGCTAGGATTACTCAGGAGGCTGAGATCTGAGGATCACAGTTCAAAGCCAGCTTAGGCTGGGAAGTCCGTGAGACTCTTATTTCCAATTAACCACCAAAACTCCAAAAATGGAACCAAAACATGGTTCAAATGAAAGCTAAAGGACAGTGCGTAAATCCTGAGTTCAAGCCTCAGTACCAGCACACACAAAAACTGGCTAGTTTGCTCTTGCTAGGAGTGAATTTCCAGTTTCCCTGTGGGGAGCTGATGAAGAACACGGTTCTGTCTTGGTTAGGGTATAGCTACCTGACCATGACCCACAGCCTTCGCCTCCTTGGCAGCCATAGACACCGAAAGGAGCTGGGCTTCTGCATGCCAGGTTTTGGCCCATAGTTAACTGGATTCAAACCAGATGGATCCCTCTTTCAGCTCTCGCTCTCTCTTTCCCACATCCTGTTCCCAAGAGGCTTTGAGGATGGAGCCAACTTCTGTTTAAATGATAGCATGACAGGATATGGTTGCTACCTTGCTTGGTTTGGCTGAGGCAATGAGTTTCCAGTGCTTCCAGTGCCCCGTCAATGTCCACATTGCCTACAATTCACCTGCTGATCTCGACAAAATACAGAGGCTGCATCAGCAGGGCTGGGATGAGTTTGGAGCCTGGCATCCCTAACAAGCTCCCTGGTGACTCCAAGGCTGCTGTTCCCTTGTCGCTCTGGGGGGTCACAGGCTCCACACACACACACACACACACACACACACACACACACACACACACACACACACACGAGCCCTGGCCTGCTTACGTTGGCCGGGTCAGCCATCTTGGATCCCACCAGGGATCCCACCAGGAATTCCTTCTTTGCCTCTTCCACATTCATGGCATCTTCTTTGTCTAGCCTGGCAGTGACAGGGGTGAGCTGTGGTCTTGCTGTGCAAATGGGCAGTGATGAGGGTGGGGACAAAGGTGCCCCCGTGGCCATTAAACTCATCCGAGTCTGTGAGCTCCGGTCCAGGCTGCGGGGTTGGGGGTGATTCAGGCTGTCTGTGGGGGGTGGGGACGTCTCAGCTCTCAGTCATGTGTAAGCTATTAGTGTGACTGTGAGTGTCACATTACTGCCACATGGGCTGCACTGGGCGGCAGGGGACAGGAAGGGAGACCCGTTTCCCTCGTGGGGCCAGCTTCTGAACCAGCACCCCCAGCCGAGGCTCCAGTGTGGATGGGAAGGCAGCCCCCTTATGGAGATGGCATGCACTCAGGCATCTGGAATATTCTAAAAACAGAAGAGGGCCTGCACCGCAATCTGGAGAGATAGGAGAATAGATGAGCTGCGTCTCCCCGCAGAGCAGGCCTGAGGCCCGCTCCCTGTCACCCCAGCTCGCTTTAGCCACCATTCTCCAGACCTGTGATTTTTCTAGTAATTTATGGGGCAACCGTTTCCTCTAGGAAATGGGGTGGAGAGTCATAAAATCTATATTTTTTTCTTTCCCTTTCCTTCAAGGGCAATGGAACATTCCCACGAAAGAATACAGAGCCTTCTATGGATTGTAAGCATTTCAGACTCACTTTAGGGGTGGGAGAAATTGAAATACTTTTCATTATGGAAAATTATAAGCATTCACAAAAAATAGAATTTCATAATAAACCCTATGTATCCCTCACCTGTGCCGAACGATTCCTGGACACCAGCGACAGTCAGCAGCATCTGGAGCAGCAGAACTTTTGCAGAACCAGGCATGGTGGTACATGCTTGTAATCCCAGCTACTCAAGAGTTAGAGGCAGAAGAAGCTCAAGTTCAAGGCAAGCTCCAGGTGAAGTTAGCGGGACCCTATTTGAAAATCAAAATAACAAACAAAAAACACCAGGTCCTTAGTTAGATTCCCAGTACTGACAAGAAATCAAAACCAAAGCCATCCAGTATATTCTGCTTACGGAAGGAGAGAGGGATTTCTGTTAGAAGAAGGTAGGATCTGCATCCTCTCCAGTTCCAGTGAAAAGTTAGTCAAACGAGCAAATGAAAAATAATATTAAACTGCCAGGTGCCAGTGACTCACCTGTAATCCTAGTTACTCAACATTAACCTCTAAGCATCCTCAGTCAGGAAAGTCTGTGAGATGCACATCTCCAATTAAACCCCCTCCAAGAAAAAGCTGGAAGTGGAGCTGTGGCTCAAGTGGTAGAGTGCTGACCTTGAGCACAAAAGCTCAGGAACAGTGTGCCCAGACCCCAAGTTCAAGCCCCAGAACTGGCACCAAAAAAAAAATTAAACTAATAAAAACCTCCCTTGGATAGCTGGTATCTACTAATAGTAATAATGATCAACACAAGGAGGAGTTACTTTTATCTTTTTGTATAGAAAAGTTAAGACCTTGATATCAAACAGAAAGTTCTGATATAACGCAGTTCCCGAGCTTAAACCTCTCTGTTCAAGAAAGGACAGAGGGTGGTTGAAACTCTGAATTCTCTTATCCACACTTTTTATTCTGATAGGGAAGCTCTTGCAGAGAGGTGTGTGCAGACCTGGAAAAGGTCCGGGGGAAAGATTGTGTGGTTTCAGAGAGCCGTAGCTGTTCTTCGCGACCCTCCCTCCCCGCCCCCCCCCAACCATCACTGGAGAGAGGAGGGGGTGGGAATGGCCTTGGAGAGGGTGGCCGTGTTCAGAAAGCCAAGATGCGCTCTGCCTGTGACACAGCCCAGGCTGATGGACAACAGTATCCAACAAGACATTTTGTGGGATCTCCAAAGAGAAAAGCAAACCCCATCTTCCTCAAGAAGGCTACTGGCCAGTCCTCTCCCCCTTCCCCTCTTCTGTCTCCAAGCCTTCGAGGTCAGGAAAAATCTGCTGCCAGAAGACATCGAGCTCCTGATGATGTGAGGAGGACCTCGAGGAAAATTCTCTCACCGCTTCAGAGAAAATAGATGTGTCCATAACTGCTCCCGTTACACCCGGACGGGTCTGATGATCAGGCCAGGTCTGATGATCAGGCCAACACATTGGAGAGAACAACTGAAGACAGCAAGGGACCATGGCTGGCATAGGGTGAGGAAGGACTGTTAGACTCCAGAAGCAGCCTGTTCAGACTCAGGAACACTTCAGATCATAGAAGCAATTAATGACTGGTGGTCCAGAAGCTGAGACCTCAAAGGTGCGGTGCTATAAAACAGCAAAATGACGTTTTAGGGGATTTAAGAGCTAAGGAAACATACCAAGAAGCTTCACGAAATAATGTTCATGATGTGAGACTTAAAGCGCAATGAGATATGACCAAGAAAACAGGACTCAAGTTGCCCATACACAGTGAAACCAAAAGAGGATAGACTCAGGAGAAAAGCAACACATTGTAATCCTCAAGCACCCCTTCCTTTGTATATAAAATAACATATGCATACTGACAAGAACCCCAAAGATAAGGAAACAAAAGAGCTCTTCTTAATCTGTCTTACTGTTTTTAGATGACTCTGTATTCTTTATCTCGTAAATGGTGTATACATGTGCACAGCTGAGGGACGGCGGGAGGAAGGCACAGAATCCGTGGAAAGCAGGTGAAAAAATACTGCAGAGGGGCCATCAGCCGCACTGTACATTGAGGAAAGTGAACGAAGCAACTCAAGGGTGGTAATGGGGGAGAAGGAATAAGAGGGAAGGAGGGGACAGCTGATACTAAGCAAAAGGGATGAAATGTACGTATCACCCAATATGTGAGAAATAGTTCTTTTGTTAAAGGTCATACAGTTCAAAAGCTTTGTGGATTAAGATAATGATGATTATCATTGTGAAGGTTAAAAATGTGTTTGTGACCTTAGCTAAGTATAACTATGCCAGAGTATTGTGAAATTTATGTAGTCACAATCTCAATAAAGAAATATTTGGAGAGGAAAAAAAAATAATGTCCATGATTTTATTAGAAACGTGCTAGGCACCAATGATTCACACCTATAATCCTAGCTATTTAAGAGGCTAAGATATGGAAGATTGAGGTTCATGACCAGGCTAGGCAGAAACAACGGAGAGGGTACATCTCTACAATAAGCAAAAAGCTAAGCTGGAGACCTGGCTTACGTGGTGGAGGGCCATCTGAATAAGCAAGCTGAATAACTCAGGGAGGCCCTGAGTCCCAGTCTGAGAACCACCAAAATCAATCCATCAATAAGAAGGACTAATGAAAATACACTAAAATATCAAATTACTGACAAAGAAGAACTGCTGCTCTCATTCACAGTGAACAATGTAGAGATTCCCCTAGGTCTGAGGAGCCATGGCTGAGGAAGACCAAGCGCGTCCAATAGGAGCTCACGGCATGTCTTTTGATGAAAGCCAACTCCTAAAATAGAATACACTCCGAAGACGAATGACCAGAAATACACGCCGCATCTGTACATCAGAAGGGCATCAGGAAAAGTCTGGTGTGTCGTGACTGACATTAAGCGGCAGCCTGGCTCAGATACTGAACTTGGGGAATAAACAAAGGCTTCCTCAGACACTGGGGCCGGGAAGGGAGAGGGAGAGACACGCCAGTCGGCCCCGGCTCACCAAGCGAAGACAATGGAGCAATGTGTGGGGTGCTCCGAAGGA
Organism: Dipodomys merriami; assembly: GCF_024711535.1. Lineage (NCBI taxonomy): Eukaryota > Metazoa > Chordata > Mammalia > Rodentia > Heteromyidae > Dipodomys > Dipodomys merriami. Next base: position 12,045,784 of record NW_027205048.1, on the reverse strand, counting down.
AAGGAAGCTGGATCTAAAAATATGAAACAGGTCGAGTTTCCCATCGGGCAAAGGTCTGCAGGTAGGCACCCAACCAGGCCAGAACCGGAGCCCTCGTCCACAAGCTCTGACAGAGAGAAGACTGTGAAGCAGAAACACTTCACAAAAACCAAGGAATGAGAGCAAATGTCCTCTTCCTTTGAGAGTAAGACATGAAATTAAAACAAAAAAGTTGAAAACCCATTTAGCAATTACAGTGACATTGTCATGGTCACTCACTCTTTTACTTTATCGCAGTGATCTACATTGTCCATGTAAACCCAGGACTTCATGAATTTTGTTACTTGAAGTAGAATAGACATTTTTATAGAGAAAAAAACAGTTCCTAAAACTCATATATTTTAATTAAGTGGAAATGGGAAAGTTACTCCCTCTCATTGCTTAATTTTGCAAGTTTTTCGCCGTTGATGCTGAATGATTTTTCCATCTTTGCTAACTGGAAACATCTTCATCCTTGCTGGGATGTCTAGGATACACTTTTTCATTCCATGTGAATTTTCTACCTTTGCTATCTTCATATGGTTCTTCCTTGCTAGAATTATTTCTAGTCTGGGAGAAATATATATATGTATATATATAATTTCTGCTTATTAAAAAACCTCTTACATTAACAGAAAATTCAGAAATATAAAAGAAAAAAAGACTAAATAAAGCCCACACGTTGTTATGCATTCAGAAATGATTGCCATTAACACCTTAAACTCCATCTTTCCAGATGTTTTTCTATGTAAACACTACTGGGTTTTTTTTTCTTTTTTCACAAAATGTCACCAAATCACACTGTTTTGCAATATGGTTTTCTTCATTTAATTTACTGTGAACATCTTTCCATCTCGTTAGACTTTTTGGAAAGAACAATGGTTGTGGAGCGTTTCGTTGTCTGGTTCTTCATTTTCAGCTAATTCAGGCTTGCTCATTTACACAGTTTCCTGTTTTGCACTATTGCAATCCATAATGCAAGGAATGAACTGCATAAATAAACTTTTGTGCACATTCGTAAGACAAATGCTAGATACAAAGTTTCTGGGAGACTAGCTAAACACATTTTGTTACTTTATTGAGGTCCTGAAGCTTGAACCCAGGGCCTCTTGCTTGCTTACACAAGTGTTCTACCACTTGAGCTACAACCCAACTCTGAACATATTTTAACAAGAACTTAATATATTTGGAAAACTGTCTTCTTTAAAAGTTGACTGTTTCTGGAAAACCATAGTACACAGGTGTTTATGCACAGCAACTTGCTCAAAAGTCACTTTTAGTTTCTTAAAGTTTCTTATAGGCAAAAATTATGTTTGAAAGTTGTGCTTTCATGTGAAGTTACTTGAGTGTTAGGCAGACTTTTAAAAATCACATCAGTATTTTTTATTTCTACATTAAGAACTGCTTCTCTGCCACTCGAGAGGCTGAAATTGGAAAAATGGTGGCTCAAAACTAACGTCGGCAGCCGGGCGCTGGTGGCTCGTGCCTATAGTCCTAGCTACTCAGGAGGCTGAGATCTGAGGATTGTGGTTCAAAGCCAGGCTGGGCAGGAAAGTCCGTGAGACTCTTATCTCTAATAAACCACCAGAAAAACTGGGAGTGATGCTGTGGCTCAAGTGGTAGAGCTCTAGCTTTCAGCTGAAGAGCTGGGGGACAGTGCTCAGGCCCAGAGTTCAAGTCCCATGACTGACAAAATCAATCAATCAATCAAATAAATTAAATAAAAACTAAAATGGTTGGTCATACAGCTGAAGCAGCAGAGCAACTGCCTAGCAATGCAAAGCTGAGTAAGATTCTAGCACTGGCAAAAAAAAAATAATAAAAACACAAAAATAAATAAAACCAAAATGAACAAGAACATATTTCTTGCCATTTTTTTTCACCGAAAACTGTTTCCTCTGTGGAATGTTGATTTTGTAGCGCTTATCACCCTTGGTGACATATTTTATAAGTAATTTTCCTAGTTGACATTTAATTTAGATATGATCTTCTTTGTGCAAGCAGCTTTATTTATTTATTTATTTTATTTTTCTGCAGCCAAACTGGGCAAAATTCTCCTGAGAAGCATTAGCATAGCTCGTCACTCTAAACCCAGAAGTCTCTTCTTCACTACAGTGAGCACCGACAGGCTCAAGACATGCATTCTTCCCCACCAAAACCCAGGTTTGATGGGAGGTCCCACGATGCCTGGGGAGGCTTTTGGATCCCCTGGTTCCAAAGCAGCTGACCTCAGCATTGTGTAGTACCAGGATGTTTGTGACCTCCTGGGGTCACGTGACCTGCTGTGGCTATTTGTCTGAGGCACCTTCAACTCACCAGGCCTTGTGAATAAAGAGAGAAAGAGCCAGAAGAGACCTGGGCTCCCGGGTCCTGGAGTCTCCATCCCTGGGAAGCCAGAAAGGAGTCAGCTGAGAGGCCTGGCCAAAAGGCCTGGGCCAAGTTAAAGAAGCTGGAGCCTGCGGAACAGAGTGACATCTTGGCTGCCCAGCCAGGGGCTGGTCAGCGTCTAGCCAGCAGCTAGCAAAGACTACAGGTGGGAGATGCTTGTGGCTGCAGCCTCTCTGTCACCGGCCTCCCCTCCACCATCCTCAGGGCCCGCCTCTATCTTCCCACCTGCTTGAATGAGTGCACTTTGCTTTGGGTTCCCATGCTTGATCGGGAGGTGTCCCCCCCTGCCCCGCCCCTGCTGAGGGCCAGCCTCCACTCTGGACGCTGCAGTGGCCAGCAGCTCCTACCGGGAGCCTGTCTGGGATGACGTGCAGCCCCACTCCTGGTAGTGAGAGCTACAGGTGACCAGCCACAGCTCCCCTGGCCTTGTGGTTATTATTGCCGTGAATCACTCGTTCCCCCTCAGTCAGTTGTACTGATCAAGCAACCCTCTAATAAGTCACAGTCACAGAAGAAATTAGGCTCCCTGCCAGTAATCTGTATCCCAAAGATGAGATTTGTTCTAAGTATTCTTTGCTACAGCTTATGAAAGACGGGCCCCACATTGTATCCACAGACTTCCTGGGGTTGGGGCTGTGATAAGAATGCATCCAGAGCCTGGCGCTGGTGGCTCATGCCTGTCATCCTAGCTACTCAGGAGGCTGAGATCTGAGGATCAAGGTTTAAAGCCAGCCCGGGCAAGAAAGTCTGTGAGACACGTACCTTCAAGTAACCACTAGAAAACTGGAAGTGGTGTTGGACAAAGTAAACCTAAATGGCTGAGTGTGGTGGCTTATACCTGTATTCCTAGCGACTCAGGAGACTGAGATGTGAGGATCACAGTTTGAAGCCAGACTGGGCAGGAAAGTCCGTGAGAATCTTATCTCCACTGAACTAAAAAAAAAAAACAAAAACCCAAAACACAAACTGGTAGTGGAGCTGTGGCTCAAATGGTTGAGCAAATGGCCTTGAGCAAAAAGAAGGTCAGGGATAGTGCCCAGGCCCTAAGCTCAAGTCCTGGGAGTGGCGTGTGTGTGACATTCACAGTTTGAATGGCTCTCATTGTTTGCCTATTAGGGCGTCAGCAACATGCAGACCCAGCTCCAACAACTAGTTAGGTGGCATGGCTGCCCAGCCTGGGTGAGGCTCCTGTGAGTCCCTTCTCCCCCTACCCCCCAGGTCCAGGCTGCAAAAAAAAAGCCCACGTGTGCAGGTTCTGACTTCCTGGGGAAGAGAAAGCCAGAAGAGGGCTGTTTGTGAGAGCCCCGGACAGCAAACCCGATCCACTCAGCCAGCAGAGAGGAACAGAACGGCACTTGTTATGCGTTAAGTGTGTCTCTCAAGCAGCTGGCCAAGTCACCATATGTAAAAACAATGCACGTTCCACAGAAAGGAGGGTTTGCGTGGATAGAGCTGGGTTGGTTTGACTTGACAAACAGAGGACAAGAGCAAGCTTGACATTTCTTCTGCAGCCTGGGGTCGAGTGCATTGCTAGTCTGTCTTCAGGGGGAAAAGCGGATGGAGACTTCCAGTGCGCACCAGCCCTCATGGGGCCTTCTACCCAGCATGGAACCATTTTCAGTGGAACCCTCCGGGGCTGAACGTCCACTCTTTCCTACTCTGAAGTAGAGCATAAATGCCCTATTTCTGGTTTGAGGACAGCACTGTGTAGCTATGTTATGCTGAACTAGTCTCTAGGCTTCTCTATACCTTGTGTGAAGTGTCTGTTTAAAAAAAAAAAAAAAAGTAAGCTGGGCACCAATGGCCCATGCCTGCAATCCTAACTACTCAGGGGGCAGAGATCAAAGCCAGCCCAGGGAGGCAAGTCCGTAAGCTTCTTATCTCCAATTAACCACCACAAAACTGGCAGTGGTGCTGTGGCTCAAAGTGGTAGAGCGCTAGCCTGCAACCCCAGTTTAGATGGGGGTCTACTACGGAGGTTATACTTGTTTTCTCTTAATACTAGAAGCCAATAGTTTTCTTCAGTGGTTAAGAGCATCACTGCTGCATAATTAGTCATCGTGAAACCAAGCACTCCACTTCAGTGATTTACTGTTTCCCAAATCATTGAGCTACTGATGAATTAAGATGATGGGATCATTTTATTGTGCAGAGAATTCCATCTTCTCTTAGAAACACACGCAGGAAACAGAGTGAAGCAGAGCAAATCAGGCACGTGTGGCAGAGGAAGATACGGAAAGAAAGCCACTGAGACTGAGAGGCCTGTCTTCAGGGGCCGAAGCCAGCTCTAAGTTTAAAACCATCGGGAGGACATGAAAATCAAAACAACGCTGGGATCTTACCCCAGTCAGAACGACCAAGAACACAGATAAACACAAATGCTGGTGAGGACGTGGGGAAAAGCAGCTCTCAAATCCTGTTGGTGGAAATGTAAATTAGTGGAAATCAGTATGGAGGGTTTTTTGGTTTTTTTTTTTTTTTTTTTTTTGTCAGTCATGGGGCTTGAACTCTGGGTCTGGGTGCTGTCCCTCAGCTCTTCAGCTCAAGGCTAGTGCTCTACCACTTGAGCCACAGTGCCATTTCCAGTTTTCTGGTGGTTAGTTGGAGATCAGAGTCTCTTGGAGTTTCCTGCCCAGGCTGGCTTTGAACCGTGATCCTCAGATCTCAGCCTCCTGAGTAGCGAGGATTACAGATGTGAGCCACCAGCACCCAGCTTGTATATCACCTTTATAATAATAATTTTTAAAAGGGTTGGGTTGGAGACATGGCTCAGTTGATAGAATGCTAGCCCATGATCAAGAGTGTCAAAACAAAACAAAAACCAGCTAAACATAGAACTACTCTATAATCCAATGATACCACTCCTGGACACACATCTATAGTAATAAGGCAGCCTACAATGGTGACACCTGCACACTATTTATTACAGAACTATTCGCACCAGTCAAGTTGTGGAATCAGCCTAGGTGCCCTGCCGCACACGCATACACACGCATGTGCACACACACACACCTGTTGGAGTATTATTTAGCTGAAAAAAAGAAATTATGCCATTTGCAGGAAAATGGATGACACTTCATATTAATTGAAATAAAAGGCAACTATTACATGTTTCCCTTTTATGTGGAACCTAGACCATGTATAGGTGAACATTAATCTATTATGGATATCATGGATGTAAGGGTGGGGCTGCTTGGGAGGGAAGGGAAAGGAGGCAGAGAGTGATGGGGCGAAGCGGTGGAATCATATCAACTAAAATCAACGAATATCCGTATGCAGATGGCATAAGTAGAACCTCAAAAAAATAAGGGTGAGGGGGTCAGGGGAAAGACAGAGCAACTGAAGAGGTAAATCTGATCAAAGCACAACACACACATGTATGAAATGCCATGATGACACAGCTTTGTGCAATCGCAGGAAAGCACCAGACTTTAGCTTCCATCTCTCCAAAAGAAAGAGCCCCAGTGCGGCGGGGGAGCTCCAAGCAGCAAGAGTAGACGTTGCCTGCCTGCAAGGCAGGGCTCACATTTCATACTACGTTCTGCGGCAGTCTGCAGTCTATGACCATCCGTTTGCAGTCTGGCCTTAATTCTGTAAGTCAGCATTCCTTTGACTACAGGACACTTGTTTGAACGTGGGGGGGGGGGGGGCACTTTACCATGCCTTGTCTTGGCAGCCTGGCTTGGAAGTGGTTGGGGAGCTGCCTTTTGCCCTAGTCAGATCTGTAAAGACTAAGTTGAGAGATGCGAAACTTTAGCCTGGTTAAAAGAAACTCAGTCCATATGTGGGCCCCCGACAGGATCCAGAGTGTGGTAGAGATGGAAAAATGTGATGATCACACTTTGTTTGGGACCTGGGAGGGGGAGCGGGGGAATGGGGTAATTTTTTAGCAAGCAGAGGCATGTGGAAGGCATAGACCCGGGAGCTTTTCTGTAAACACATTTTTTTACAAGCAGCATGCTGAACTGACTCATTTGGGGGAGGGGAGGGGGAAACAGAAACGTGGTTGGAAACGTTCTGTTGTAGGTGATACATGTTTTACAGGGCGGTGTGTTGATTGCCCACCATGGCCTGGGAGCCACACCAGAACCAGAGGCTTCCTGGCTGATCTCTGGAGAGGATAAAGTGGTAAACGACTGGGGGAGTTGATGGGTAGATAAAAAGCACCCTGGGCCGGGCTCCGGCTGCTCACGCCTGTAATCCTAGCTACTCAGGAGGCTGAGATCTGAGGATCACACTTCAAAGCCAGCCCGGGCAGGAAAGTCTGTGAGACCCTTATCTCCGATAACCCACCAGAAAACCGGAAGTGGCGCTGTGGCTCAAGTGGCAGAGCGCTCGCTTTGAGCTGAAGAGCGCAGGGACAGCGCCCTGGCCCAGAGTTCAAGCCCCACAACCGACAACAACAACAACAACAAAGAGCACCCTGGTGTGGCATGCACACACAGGCAGAATTCAGACAAGGAAATTTGGAGCCGCATGAGCTGGTGTGCTGCTAAATGTTTAGCAATCGGTTCTTAAGAAAAGGAAAAAGGCCCTGGCTCATAGGTGGTTTGCCCGTGGACCTGGTGTAAACACTTCCACCATGCCTGATTGGAAGCTAGCCACGAGACTTCCCTGGACACCACCTTGTCAAGAGATGCTTGCGGCTGCTCCAGCCTGCAGAGGCGGAAATGACAGTCCTGCGGGCTGGAGGGGGAGATGGAGGGCACAAAAGTGGGAGATTAATCTGGGTGGAGGAGCTGCGGTTCTGAGGAGTAAGCCACCACGCATCTCTTATCGCTGCAGGTCAGACTTGTCCTTCAGCAGCCCCGTGCTGGGTCCTGTCTGGGTTTTCCTGTGAGAACCGTGACCACAGGCCACCCACTGGGCCGGCCACCCTGTCCCTCTCTCCCAAGAACTTAGCTTCTAGAAGCAAATGTGTAAATGAGAGGGCAGCGTGTGGGAGCACTTCCTGGAGACAGAGCATCAGTATCGCCAGTCAGACATCAGGATGACACAACCACACTGGGAAAGAAGACAGAAATCGGTGTCACCAACGTCAGATCAAACCACCGTGTCTGACACAACTATAGTAATATCTTTCTTTTTCTTTCCCTAAGCAGACACTCTACTACTTGAACCACGCCTCCTGCCATTATTATTGTTGTTGTTACAATTACTATTATTATTACATTAATTTTTGGATAGTCTCAAACTTTGTGCCAGGGCTAGCCTCAGACTATGAGCCTCCTGTCTCTGCTCCTGAATAGCTGGGATTATAGATGTGAACCCCCGCCCCCAAGCCTAGTTAGATGGTGACATCTTATACTTTCATGCAAGAGAGCTCAGATAGATTATTTTAGTTCCAGTTCTGGCATGTGATGCTGTATGGCTTTGGGTAAATATCTTCAATTTCACTCTCTTCCTTTGTAAGTTGGTAAGGAGTAGAGAGCATGTCTTCCTATCTCCTCTTAGCCTTATTCATGCAGATGACAGCCTGGAGTCGCCCACGGGCTGAGCCCAAGATGGAGTCGAGTGTGCCCCAAATCTGTGTTCTGCTCAAAGGCAGAGTGTACATCACTTATAAACTGTTCAGAGCACATTCACTTTGAGTGTGCAATAAATCCATCTGATCCTTTCTACAAAATAATAATGAGCCGCGTGGCCACGCCCCCAGCTGGCGATCTGACACGGTCATTACTGCGCTCTAATCGCTGTCACGTCTCGAGCAGCACCAAACGTTCTCAGGTACTTGCTCCTTCCCAGACGCGGGTGGCTGGATGCGGCTCAGGCCGATGGGAGGTTGGATGCCAGGGTCTCAGCCAGCCCACCCCGACCACGCTGGATCCCCGACACCATCCTCCTTTCAGAGGCCCACCACATCGTTGTGTGTGGTGTGTGTTGTTCCGTGCTATCCTGTGGCTCCACAGAGCTTTCCAGAAGCAGGGTCGGAAAAACTGCACCTGAAGTTGGTTGTTGCTGGCTCTGTCTCCAGGCCCACAGTCTGGGGTCCCATCAGGCCTCTGGCAGCGGCTTTACCCTTGGGACCCGGTACCTAGGTCAGGCAGCACAACCCGAAGCATTAGCTGAAGTAAGGCAGCAGTTAAGGAGGTACGCTGGTTGCAGCTTGATAATTGTTCTTTATCCTCCACCACGTGGGTCAGATTCCCAGAGATGCCCCACCTGGATGCCAAGGAGGGGCTTAAAGAGACAGCACAGCTTTTCCAGGCAGAGCTAGTTCCCTTGATGCAGGGATAGAGGCAAGAGAAAGGCCTCGGGACAGAAGGTGTGCAGCAGCTTCGGTGCTCATCGGTGGAGAAGCCTCTGTGTGTTGGGCACTGTTCTAGATACCGCTGGGTCGGAAGGATCCTGGGATTTGAACTCGAGACTTCGCACTTGCGAGGCAGGCACTCGGACACTTTGGCCGTACCTCAGGTCCTTTTTGTTTCCATTATTTTTCAGATAGGATCTTACATGTATTCTTGGGCTAGCTGGGCTACGATCCTCCTATTTCACACTTCCCGTGTTGCTGGGGAACAGGCAGGCACCACCATGACCAGCTTTTTATTAATTAAGATGAGGTCTCCTGAGTCTTTTGCTCAGCTGGCCTTGAATTTCAGTCCTCCCAGTGTCAGCCTCCGGAGTATCTAGGATGATGGGTGTGAGCTACTGACCATGCTGGATCCCTGACACCATCCCTGACACCAACTTAGACCTAGTATGGGGCTTCTTCACCCAGGCATCCTGAATTGCCTTTCCCTCAGACTGCTGTGGCTCCATTGGCGCGCGGTAGCCCTCAAATAGCTTCCTTCCATCTTGCAGCTAAGGGTCCTGACTTATCTGTTTGTGGCTGGGTGGCTTCCGGCTTCCAGACCAGACATGCTTGTGGCACCACCAATGTCTGCTTCCTCTTTCTACGCCAGGAGAACACAGTGAAAGCAGAGTTGCCTTGTTTTTAGATTTACTTATTTATTGTCTCTCTCCCAGAATGTAAAATTTGAGTAATTCTTTTATTTTTTTGCTTTGTTTTGTTTTTGCCAGTCCTGAGGCTTGAACTCAGGGCCTGGGTGCTGTCCCTGAGCTTCTTTGTGCTCCACCACTTGAACCACAGCACCACTTCTGGCCTTTTCTAAGTAGTTTATTGGAGATAAGAACCTCACAGGTTTTTCTGCCCGGGCTAGCTTCAAACGGTGATCCTCAGCTCTCAGCCTCCTGAGTAGCTAGGATGACAGGCCACGGAGGACCAGCAGAGGGGTTCTGTGTTGACATGACCACATATGTGTACCTAGGTCAGACTCTTTCCCCCTCTCCCTCACCCCCTTTTCCTTCCTTCCCCAAACAACCACAGCGGGCCTCACCATTCCATTGTCACACATGTTCAGGAAGTATTTCAACTGTGTTCTCCTTCACCCTGTCTGTTCACCCTTCTCCTGTTTTATATATTAGTATCCCCCAGCCCCCACCCAGTACTGGGACTTGATCTCTGGGCCACTCTCTCTCACTTGGCTTCTTCTCTACCACTTGAGTGTGCTACCACTTGAACCATGCCTCCAGTCCAGCTACTGGCTGGATAATTAGAAATAGGGTCTTGTGGACTCTTCTGCCTGGGTCAAACCGCAGTACTCAGACCTCAGCCTCCGGAGTGGCTGGGGTTACGGGTGTGAACCACTGGCTCCCGGCTGGACCACCCTCCACGTCTTCATGACCCACTGCTTCTGCTGGCTAAGGTCTGGGGGGAATGGATGGCTGGTCAGAGTGAGGCCAGCATCAGCCCCACCTCTCTGGCAGGGTGGCCTGGACAGGAATTGGGGCTCCCTGGAGCCCAGCTACCTTGCTCAGCCCACACAAGGTGAGCTTTCTGTTGTGCTCCGGAGACAGGTAGGAGCAGAGTCCCCAGACAGCTGTGTGGCTGGTGAGCAGTGCGCCTGCGCCCTGAGGACACCCCTCCACACACCGGCTCCCTGCCCCAGCTGCCTCGTGGTAGTCTTGGAAAAGCTATTCAGGCCCAGGGCTGTCTGAGCGCAGCTGGTCAACCGGCTCCCCATTTTCCACCCCGTTTGTAGGTGGGAAATCAGAGTCAGAGATAGCTGTTGAGCCCAGCTGCCCAGCAGGGTGACAGTTATGGCCTGAGACGACTGTCTTTTCCTAAGCAACAGCGAATCAACTAGACGGATGCTCTCTGGGGCTGCATCTGGAAGAGGTGACCTTGTTTTAGTTGCGATCAAGTGCTCCTGCAGTGGTGGAAATGAAATTTTGAGCGTCTGTGTGTGGTATTTGGAGTCTGGGTCACCATCGCCCACGTGAGATGCTAGGGGATCACTAGATGCTATTACTTTTCCCCTTTTTCCGCTTTGTCTTCTCGCTGGAGACCAATAGATCATGTGATTTGTTTTTTGCAGGCATGCCTGCTTCCCAACCTCCTCACACCTGCCTGCTCACCTGAGCAGACCTCGCGGGCCACTGCGGGCATCCTGCTCCTGTTTGCTGCTTCCCCGAGTCCTGGCACGCCAGGTGCCCCGTATGGGTTGGTTGAGCGACTAAACAAACAACTGTGTTCTAAAGTGGAAGACGTCCTGCGTTTCTTAGTTGTTTATTGCAGGTTTGTCTATGTGTCTTTTTCTTTTTAATCAAAACCACTGGCACGCTTTGATGTGGGGACTAGCCATCTTCCTTTTGTTTCATTCTGTTTGATTTTCACTTTGCTCTAGGAAAACCTTGCAGAAGGAAGTAGAACACTATGTGGCGGTGGCTGATGAGCTGTGCATCTGTCTCCCCGGGGAGCTGAGGTGCAGCAGGGCGCCCGCAGACCTGGCCGGTCCCCAGGCTTCAGGCCACAGCTTCGACTTCACGTGCTCTGGAATTCCCTTGGGGGTTAAGAAATCAACTTCTGGAAGCCTGCTGTGCCTTTTACATGACTCATTTGAGAAGCATTTATTTCCCACACCTACCTCTCAGCTCTCCGGGTGTGTAGGGGTCTTCAAGGCCTAGCTCAGACTCCCGCTGGCCTGAGGATATAACATCTGTGGGGAGTGTGTCTGTGTGTGTGTGTGTGTGTGTGTGTGTGTGTGTGTGTGGTCAGTATATGAAAATGAATTAAAAACCAGGAGCCTCAGTGAGTCTCTCTCCAGTGTGCTCTGTTACTTACCATGCAGGAAGCCCCGGAGGAAGCCCCACTTTATTTCCTCTGCAGCTTGGTCACTGTGGGAAACAGATGGTTAGAGCTGGAAGTGGAAGGGTGCAGGGAGGAAGTGGACTTCCAAGCAACAGCCCTCAGGTAGGCATTCGCCATCCATGGACACTTCCTGATTGTGGCAGCAACATCCAAACTCCAGAGGAGAGAAGGTGGCTGCACAGGGCCACCCCGCCAGCCCCCAGCCCTCACCATCTCACACGCCGAGGGAAAGGCAAAGAGGTTTCTGCTTCACAGGACTTGGACCTCCAGGCTGCAGGTCCTCTGAACAGTTGTAGCTGACCCTTCTTCTGTCCAGTCCGTGTATCCTCAGTCACCAACGATGTAGTCAGAGTGGCTCTGTTCTTCCTCTCCCTGTGGTGGCCACCTGCCACACCTCCTGTCAGTGGTGAGGACATGTCACTCCCTGGCTTCTGTGCCAGGTGGAGTCCTGTTTTGCTCATGGAACTTGACAAAGTGACAAGCTGTCACTGCTAAGCCCAGGCCTCCAGAGATCTGTAGCTTTTCATGCACTTAGAAAACTGCTCCTGGGCTGGGAAGGTGGCTCAGTGGTAGAGTGCTTGCCTCGCATGCATGAGGTCCTGGGTTCGATTCCTCAGCACCACATAAGCAGAAAAAGCCAGAAATGGTGCTGTGGCTCAATGGTAGAGCGCCTTGAGCTGAAGAGATCGGGGACAGCGCCCAAGCCTAGAGTTCAGACCCCGCGACCAATAAAAAAAAAAAAGAGATAAGAAAAAAAGAAAGAAAGAAAAAGAAAGAAAGGAGGGAAGAGAGAAAGAAGAAAGAAAGAAAGAAAGAAAGAAAGAAAGAAAGAAAGAAAGAAAGAAAGAAAGAAAGAGGAAAGAAAACTGCTCCTGCTTGGAACCCAGTGCCATGCTGGAGGAGCTCAACCCTATGGAGAGGTACATGGAGGGAAACTGAGGCACTTCTGCTGGCAGCCAGCTGACAGTCCTTGTCAGCCATGCACATGCTTGAGAACATTCCAGCACAGCTGAGTGAGAGAGCATTCCAGCGCAGTGTCTGATGCCAGCACCCTAGGGTAGAAGACCCTGCTGTGTCCAGCCAACTCGAAGAATTGCATGACAGTACCTGGTTTTCAGACACTCCATTTTGGATCAGTTGCTATGCACCAGTACATAAGAGAGGAACCCAGAGGTGAGTTCTGAAGGCAAGAAATAGGATGTGGCTTTCCAGTGCACACAGAGCTGGTTGGTGATGCCACCAGTGACAGGGCAGCTGTCACCTCTCACTTCCCAGCATGCAACCTTCCTTCTCCCGATGTCCTTGACCAGCCCAGTCCTCACGCGCAGCCCCAGCCCCTTCTCTTGGTGATCTGCTCAAGCTGTGTTCATAATTCAGATCATGGGGCTGAAGCTCAGCAGAGAGGAAATGCTGGTTCCACATGACGGCCAAAGTTGTCTTCATTCATCTTGGGCAGGAAGGGAAGCTGAGGCAGAGTTGAGGTCCTTGGTCTCCAGGCTTCCCGCCTACAGCAGGATTCCCCAGGCTACCCCAAGCTTCTCATCTGGAAACCCCATTTTAGCAACACCCTGAATGGGGTTTTCTTTTGGCCAATTCTAAAGATGCTACAACTGAATATAGGTATGGATCCACTTTTATTTTGAACTTGCCTCTGCTGGAGAAAAAACGGAAGTCCCACAGCCCTGCCAGCCCCAAATTCTACTTTCCCCCGGGCCGTAGGTCAGATTCCCACGAGACAGGGTCTGAGGCCGAGATGGTACACAGGACAGGGTGGGCCCGGCAATGGAAGGGTGAAGGAAGTGGCGCTAGAATGAATGAACTGGGCCGGCTGCCTTGGCCCCTCAGGGCCTCGGGGGCCTGTGGTCCTCCGGAGTCGTCTCTTCCTGAGTCAGGTGCGAGGCCTTTCATGCCACACCATGGTCCTCTGCTAGGGCGCCCCGTGCCACAGTTCGGGGGCTCCTGGGACACGGGCTTTGCGTTCTGCACACTAGGATGGACTGAGCGGACTGGGGTGAGTTGGTCACCCATGTTGGCTTGGGTTGTTGCTGGAGATGGCGTGGCCTTAAGGGGGAGGGAGGCATCTCTTCCCAGAGGACAACTCCTCCTTGAGGGTCTTGGCTGCCGCAGAAGGCACTGGCTCTGTGTCTGCTCCCCGGAGGTGCTTGTTTGCCCTGGTGCTCTGGGTGGAGCGATGGCTAACACAGGCCCAACTTCCTTCTGGGTGCTGGAGCGCAGTGGCCCCCTCCTGCTTTGGGTGAGTAGGGATGTGGGGAGGGAGAGTTTACAGAGTCCCTGTGATGCCCCCCCCCCGGGCTCCTGCAGTGCTGGGACTGAGTCTACAGAGTCCTTCCGTGGCATGAGGTGCTGGCTCCGTGTTAGCCTCGAGCCTGACCATGATGCCAACTCCTGTCCTGGGCATCCCAGGGTCTAGGACAGTGAGGATGTGGCCTAGGCCACCACTTAGAGTGCCTCCCTCCCCTCCCCTCCCTGCCTCCCCTCCACCACCTCTCCTTCTCTTCTTTTTCCCTTCCAGTTCCCTTCCTTTCTTCCCTCCTTCCCTCCCCTTTCCCAGGATGTAAGCTAACATGTGGTCAGCGTGCAGCCCACTGTCCCTCCAACGGGGCAGGGTCTGTTACCTCAGCCTCTACCCTGTCATCCAGCTGCCAGCCTTTGAGCTGAGGCCGGCCCCGTGCTAGATGCTGGACCGCCCCTTGGGCGACCTGTGTGTCACCCGCCTGGTGTCCTGGGCTCACCTGGGCTCACCTGGGAGGAGGCAGGGCTTGGGCTTGAAGGCCTTGCTGTGTGGCCTCTCCTCCTTGAGCCTCATGGAACACGTGCTCAGAGCAGACCCACTGCACACGGGCCGGGAGGAAGGCTCCAGAAGCGAGGTCCAAAACAGCTGAAAGGCGAGCAGCTCAGGCGGGACGATTCCGTCAACCGCCACCACATCTGTTTATTTTGTTTTTACGTTTCTGAGTGAATGTATATTTCTGCATGTTTAGAGATTGGCAGCCCTGAGGATGAAGTTTATTTATCCACCAGATTCACATCATATAAACAGTTGCAAGCCGGCCTGGCCTCCCGAGTGGCCGGTGCTCCCCGCTCGGTCCTGCTGCAGGGCCAGACGTGGGGGGCAACTCCGAACGTGAACAGCCTACTTCGGGTGGGATTGAGAACAAGCATCTACTTACCATAGGGTCGCATCCAGATCTTCTGTGGCGGCGCCTGGAGTCATTTAGTTGATTGATTTATTCAGCAAACCATTATTGTTCCTTGCTAAGCTGCTAGATTCTGGTGGTGTGAGATGATGAGGCTGGTGGGGGGGGATGCCCCCTTCCTCCCCGGGGCGGGGACGGCAGGGAGCAGCACCCTAAGGGCTCCTCGCTTGTCTCTTCAGTTTCCCCAACAAGCACAGCTGTCCCTTGTCTCCCTCCAGCTCTGCTCTCAGTGAGAGGAGAGTTGAAGGAAGCTTCCAGAAGGGAGGAAGGGCCCGAGGCTTCAGTGTTAGGAAGGTCATTCTGCATTCTCCACAGCAGCCTCTCCGGACTGGGGGTCACTCTGCACCCAGCCTTGTTCTAAGTTGTAACATCTGAACGTGCTGAGAGCGTGGAGCATGGGCCGTGTCAAACTCTTTCTCCTCGGACCCTAGGGCCAGCAGGAAAACATCCCCAGCAGAGCAAGGGTGAGAACCAGCCACATCCTTTCCATCCCGCCACCTCCCCGAGTTAGGGTCCATAGATGGCCCTCCACAGGGGCCGTTAACAAGAGGGAGAGTCTTGCGACCCGGAGAGGCAGAGGTGTGATTCCGTGCCTGAAAGTGACTCTGCTGAGCCCTACAGCTCTCGGAGGCTGGGCCTTCCTGCCTCCATCCCCAACACACAGGCTTGTTCCAGCCTCCTGGAGCGGCCAGATTTCCTTTATCCTTTATCCGCCAGTGGGGCAGCGTGGGCTGGGAGCCATAGCCGTGGGATTGGAAGCGTGGCCAGGCCTGGGCTCGGGGGGCCCCGGAGGCGTGAGAGAGAAGCACAGTTCCTCCCCACACATTCACTTGCTACCCTAGTGGCTGTCCACAGTGACCCGGAGGGGTGTGATTTAATCCTTGCCACCTGCCACTGCTTATTGAACCAGCCAGAGGTTTGGGCCCATGCTGAGCAACCTGTGATTCCCCACCCCAAAAAATAGAATTTGAAGTTGTGCCCCCTCCCCCCATGTCTACGGCATTGTTTGATCATGAGATCTCTGCCAGTTGAGCTCATCAACTTGAAGTGAACTTGAGAGGATCCATGTAACTGGCACCTTCTAAGAAGAGAGACGGGGGGCACAAGGGACAACATGGGAGTGGAGGAATGCTGAGCAATGCCAGGGGGCCCGGGATGGCCCAGGGAGCTCATGGCCACCGGGCATGAGAAAAGGAAATAGGGGAATATTCTAGAAGCTATAGCTGTGGTCCAGCCCCATAGTCACCTTTCTCTAGGTAGGGACCTCTGGCACCTGCAACCTGGAGATGAGGGTCCCTGTCATTTGGCACCACTGGTGTTGTGTCGCTTGGTTACAAACAGCCTTAGGAAAAGAATACTCCTTGTTTTCCCCCGAACCATCATTACCCCATCTGTTGTAAGTAGAAAAGCACCCCATTAAAGGTATATCTCGTTTAATCCCCAGAATCTAGTAAAACAGACTTTGCAGACCGAAGGGAGATTATTTGCGGGGAGCCAGGTAATCGCGCCAGGCCTTCTCAGGCCTCGTTTCTTCAAGGGGAGCGGAGGAGATGAGGCAGAAGGGAGCCATTTGGCATGCTGACCATGTGGGCCAGGCCCCTGGGCTGCATAGCACAGGAGCTGAATCTGGCCAACACCCGGCCCGGCATGAAGGTAGATGATTCCAGAGTCTTATCTGTAAGGGAGGGAGCCCAGGTACCCTGACAACTCCTCCATCTCAGTGGAGCCCACCCAGACTTCTGGCCCAAGCCTTTCCAGACAGCACACTGGCGTGGTTGTCAGCCTGTAAACGTGGCTTGTGGTGGCAGCAACAGGGAGCCACAGTCCTTCCAATCCAGTGCTGGAAGTGAGGCTCAGCCCAGCCAGGCCAGGTGACCGGTCCAAGCTCAGAAAGCTGGTCAGCCGAGAAACTCATGCACCCCAGGTAGGACTGAAACCCAGATCTAGGAGACTTACCTGTGGAAAGCTAAGGACTCTGTAGCGGAGGTAGGCAAGAGGTAAACCAAGTCAGGTAAGCCAGTTGTTCCTGAGAGGAACGTGGCGGGATCACAGGCGGGAGGAGCTGTGATTCAAGCTGGGGGGGGGGGGGCTGCCCGGGACCAGCAGGCCCTGCGGACCAGAGAGCCAGGGAGAGCAGCCGCGGCCAGCGCTGGGCAACAGCCAGAGAAAGGAGCTGGGGACTGCGCACAGTTGTAGCCAGTTTGTTTGCCTCCATTTTGGGCAAGGGTTCCATTTTGCCCCTTAGCTCCCCCTAGGATGGCAGAGATGGGACAGGAGCCACAGAGACGGCTGCTACCGGCTCTTCATCAATCCTTCTGAAGTCTCCAGCAGACCCTGGCCGGAAGGTGGTGGGCAGGTGGTGTCTGGGCTTTGGGGGGGGGGGGGAGGACAGGCCTCCGGCAAGGGAGTGCCAAGTGCTTCCGGTGTGGAGACGCTCAGCAGGTCACTGGGACTCCAGCAGGCTGACTGCGGCCTGGTGCTTTCACTCCACACGCTCTCCCGAGTAGCTTCGTATTCCAGTTGTCTGCGGGGTCTGAGCCCACAGCTGCCCGCAGATGCCGGCATCTGCCCGTGCAAGCGCCTTTCTGTACGCTGGCATCGCATCTGCATATAACTTCCCACAGTCTATCATCAACTTAAAATCACCTCTCCAGTTATTTCTATGCCCAACATACTATCAACCTGGGGTGGAGAGTCACCATGCTGCACACAAGTGCTGTATACGTTTGGTGGAAATTTGATTTCTTTTTCCTTCCCAAATACTTTGAATCCTCAGCTGGGTGAACCTGTGGTTATGAGATCTGTGAGAATGGAGAGCTAACTGTATACTTCATTTGACAGATGAGAATGTTCTAGAAGGAGCAGACAGGCTCACTGTGGGTGGACTCCAGCACCGCATTCATAGTCCCTGGGGACACGGGCCAGGCCCTTTCCTCTTGCCTGTGCGCTAGAGCTCGCTCGCAGTGCTATAGCCCGGTTGGGGGGGGTCACAGATCCCCCTCCCCCAGTCTATGAGAGGGACTCAGGCTAGCCCACCTAACACCCAAGGCTGGGCCCGGGGGACAGTTACCATGGATTTGCAAGTGGGGTCCTCCCAGGGCTTCCAGTGACCTGGATAGATGACTGGTGCCCAAGGCCGGGCAGCGCGGGCGGCCGAGGAGAGAAGCGCCCGCTGTGTAGAGGTCCCCATGCAGGACAGCTTTGGGGGTGCCAGGGAGGAGGGAGGGGCGAGGGCCGAAGCTGGGCTTGGGGGAGGGAGCTGCGGCCCCCTCTCCTGGAGTTCGGGGCCCAGGCGCACACCCCGGGTAGGCTGCAGACCTGCACCTCGATTTTGTGATCCTGGGTGGAGAGATGCCATCCCGAGCCGGACATGTGGGGCGCTCTACCTGGGGCGAAGCCACCCCGAAGACAAGCCCAAGGTGGTAGGCAACAGGCCGGGGGTGGGCTGGGGGGCAGCCACCCCGCATCCCTGCAGGATGCCGAGCCCCAGCTTCAGGCCAAGCTCCTGCGTCCCTGCTGCGCACACGCCTTGACCTCGCTCGGCACCTGCCCAGCCCCGGACGGCTGCGGGGCGCGGGCAACCTGAAAGCCCCGGGCCTGCGCCCCGGGCCTGCGCCCCCCGCCGCCCTTCCTGTCCATGCGCGGACGCCCGCGGCCACACGGGGGCGCTGGCGCCCACCGCCCGCCTCCCTGAGCGGAGCCCGGAGAACAAAGGGAGCCCGGGGCGGGGCCCGGCTCACCTGGGCCACCTGCTCCCGGCCTTGGGCCCTGCGCCGGGCCGCGTCCGCCCCGCGAGGGAGTGAGCTCTGGGTCAACGTTCCCCTTCGAATCCCCTCTGATGGCCCGGGGACAAAACGTAAGCCCCCTGGGACTCGGCGGTTCCGGCCCCGCTGCCGGTGCTCGGCTCCCTCGGCGAACCCAGGACCCTGGCCCTGGGCCCCCTTGCGGGTGTGAGCACGGAGCTTTCCCTCACTTTAGGACCAAGTGGAGATGATGTCTCCAGCGCAGAAATCCACAGGAAAGAGGAGGAGGAGGCAAATGAGGACCCAGCACCCTGCGGGCAGCACCTGCACTGTCTGACTCCCCACCTTCTCAGCGGAAGCCTGTGAAGGGGCTTCTGGAGACTGAGTTGGAGCTGTCCATCAACCGGCCAGAATCCACCGAGGGGCTGCTGGGTGCAATTCCAGCGCGTTAAACGGCCCCAACTAGCCAGGTAGGGCTAGTGGTTCCCCTAAAAGCCCCTTTCCCCCCAAAACGGTGGTCCACGATCAGTTCCCAAGGCCTTGGCCCTCTTGGCTCAGGAAGCCTTTTTCCCCAGGGCCCACCACCCAGTGTGCCCAGCTGGGAGTCCTCAAAGATCTTCTCACAGAGAGGATCCTCACAGAGAGGAACTGAGCGTGTCTAGAACGTTCCTCAGAGACCAGAGGCCCCCTGAAGGGGCTCCCAGGCTCAGGAAGAGGTTAAATCACTTTCATTTAGTCAACAGTGAAGTGTTGTATGTGTCTGTCTTGAAGTTCCCATTCTAAGGAGTAGAGTTCTTGTTCCTAAACTCACAGTCAGCTCAGGGATGCAAGTTCCCTTGGAAACTTCCAGGAGGAGAATGTGGGAAGCCTGGGCATCCCGTAGCCCAGCTTAACACAGCATCTGCCATGACGGAAATATCCTATCACCTCTGAACTGTACAGTACCACAGCCCTAGCCACAGGTGGCTGGGGAATACTCAAAATGTGGTCAGCATGCCCAAGGTGCTGAAGTTTAACTCTAAATGATCGCATTGATCAGTGACTACTGAACAGCTCCAGGCAGTGATGTGGGGCCAGAGGGGTGGGAGCTGGGGGTATAATAGAAAATGATCATGGAGCTATTTGTCATTTGTCCCACACTGGCTAGCACTACGTGTGTGGTTTTTCTGCAGTCCGCTGGGAGGCGCTGTGGTGGCTGGGAAGGTGGCAGAAGGGCCTGGAGTCTTGCCCCCAGATATGCCGTAAATTACTCACAAACAGCAACAGGCTAGGCTTAGCTGATCTTCCTGGCACATCCTCATTACCAGTAGTCAGGAGGTCAGAAGCAATCTGGTGTGCTTCCAGCCTGAGGTCCAACAATCCTTTAAAGTGGACTTCCTGTGACACCCGGTCATCCTGGAAATGTAAACGTCTCAGCTTCTTTGAGCCTCCAGCCAGAGGCCGGAATCTTCAGCAATGGCCAGAGATCATAGAAGGGTTTATCTCCTAAGGAGGGGGACACACTGAGGACACTAGGGAAGGTGAGGTTAAGGGTGGGGATAGGGTGGGGCACGCTCGCTCAGTGACGTTTCCCAGAAGCACACCTAGCCCTTTGGATAACCTGGGATGGAAAACCCATCTGGGTTGCTGAGTGAAGTGTGGTTTCTACCTGCCCTCCTCTTCCTGTATGGCTTGTCAATCATCTGGAGGCTTTGAGCATTGTAGACATTGCATGTGGCTGGTTTGGCCAACCAGTTAATTGACCAATTTCTCTTTCTTTATATATACAGACAGGCAGATGCTAGGTGCCAAAGGTCAGAGCTTGCCTCTGGCCACAGAGGTGCATAGCACAAGGGGGCAGTGGCGAGGCCACATGGAGGGCTCAGGAATACCCTCCCTGGAGATTTCCGTCCTTTCCTTTCCTTTCCTTTCCTTTCCTTTCCTTTCCTTTCCTTTCCTTTCCTTTCCTTCCCTTTCCTTTCCTTCCCTTTCTTTCTGCCTCCCCCCTCTCTTTATTTCTTTCTTTTGGCAAATATTAATATGTTAGATTTCTCAAACTTTGGCACGAGTCTCTCTTAGGAACACAAAGATTTTCCTACAAAGTCACTGACTGCCATATCTCACCTGAACAAATCTAGAACAATCTCCAACACGATCTCATATCCAGACCATACTAAACATTTCCAACTACCCCCTCATACTGTCTTCAACAGGGTGTTTTGAGGACTAAGAATGCAAACCAAGTTTCCTCAGTTGCCTGTTACATTTTGAGCAACAGATCTGGCCCCCCATTAATCAAAGTCAAATGGGTAGAGGGTTTTTAAGGGTTAACTAATCTCCAACCCAAGTCTTAAGACTTTCCCATGGCCATTTACTTATGTTTAAAAACCGTATTGATAAGATTCACCCTTTGAGCCACCAATTGGCCCTTGAGGCTTCTATACTGAACACTTCAAACTGAGCTGATAAAACGTTAGGCATGAGTAAGAGGGGTCTCATCCTCGGATGACCTAAGGATGCATTTGAACCTGCAGGTCTTTGAAGCATTTACGGCCAGGATCACTATCGCGTCCTTCACAGATGGGCAGGTGATGGCTTTCTGGAAACAGTTAAGTTTTACTCAAAACATCTCAGTTCTATGAAGAGCTGAACTTCTGAAAAAGAGCTGGATGGCATGATGGGCTTGAAGGCCAACTTCCGGTCTCCTGTGAACCTCCTTGCTCTTGGTCGGGTGGGTCTCATAAGGAAGAGCCACAGTGTCTCACACCATGCACCGAGCAGGGAGGGAGCACAACAGGAAGAGCGGCCGCTCTTATTTAAATGCTCTTCAGAGAAGCTCAAGGTCTCGAGCTTTTTCCTGAGCTCTGGGTGTTACAACCCGTGAGGGCTCAGGTCCATTCCCAGCACATAGGGAAGAGGGGAGCAAGGGAGGCTCTTTCCTTGAGGCTAACTGTGGCCTCCAGTGTGAAAAATACCTTCTCTCCCACACTGGCCAACTCCCTCCCTTGCCGCCTTCCAGGAGCACTGCTCGGGAGCACTGCTCGGGAGCAGAGGGTCTTGTCCAGTCCCGGATAACCTTCTGTGCAGATGACCCAGAGTCTGTCTCTGGAAGCAAAGCCTCAAAGCCAGACAGAGCTTCCAGGAGGCCTTCGTCCCCAGGGAAGCCGGGGAAGCCTTCCGCTTGGTTGATCCAGACCCCCTGCTAAGTTTAGCATCACTGCTGTCTCTGGGTAGAGGGATCAATGATTTTTACTGGGTGCAATGCTCCCCGGAGATGGGCAGAGCTGCACACACATTCCAATCCCTCCGAGTTCCAGGAATAAAGAGGCTTGCTGGCATCATGAGCATGGGCTTCCTTCACGTTCCGGCCATAGATTGAGATGTCCTTTAAAGAATGAAATCTATCATTTGCAGGTAGTAACTGGTAAGGTTCAAGAACACTTCCGTACTCAGCCTGTATTCATCTAACTTTTCTATGGCTACTAAGGAGGCTGAAGCGTGAGGGTAGTGCTTCGAAGCCAGTTTGGGCAGGGAGACTCAGCTCCAATTAACCAGCAAAAAGCTGGAAATAAGAGGCGTGGCTTAAATGGGGAGGCCCATTCTTGAGCAGAAAAGGCCCAGAGAGTCAAATCCTTGCATTCAAGCTCCAGGACTGGCACACCCACCACCACCACCACCACCAATCCCAAGAGAAGTTATTTAAAAGAAGATTCCAGATCTCTCCCAGGAAGCCAGTGGCGGTGGGGGGAGGGGTGCTCTAGCCCTTTCTTTTTCTCTGAGCTCAGCCAAAGAGGGAGCCGCTGCGTCTTTTGAAATGTGAGGGGCGTCCTGACTCCTACTATCTGAATGTCCCTACTATCTGTATCTGCGGTCCTCTTCCTTACCATTCAAGGATCCTTGCTGGGGGGGGGGCGGGGGCGGAGAGAGAGAGACAGAGAGAGGGGGGGAGAGCTTCTTGAGGGCTTTTGAGAAAAATAAAAAGGTGACTACTCAAGTCATTTTGTGAAGGGGAGAGTTGGGGAGAATGGGCCGGGGGCGGGGGTGGATGGGGAGGTTGGTGAATGTGACCTTGTCTGGACCTTCTTTCAGTGGAAACCGGTGCTGTTGGCCGCTCTTGGTTGAGTTCAAACCGTCACCTTTAGTTCTTGCTGCTGTTCAGCCTTCACCCCAGAACATCAGCAGATCGGGGCTTATTTATCTATTCACACTCAGCAGTGGAAGCTCATTAATAGGCTGATTAGCAAAACCATTCACGGGAGGCCAGGGACAAAAGGGGTTCCAGCCACTTGAAGAGGGAAGAGAGAGGGGGAAAACTATAAAGAGATTCTTTTCTCATTCAGAAACCTTCTGGGTTGGGGCGAACTTTTTCCAGGGCCCTCCGAGGTTACTGGGGCCTAACTGTGATGCCTAGATTTAAAAAAAAATTCCAAACATGCTTTTTTTTCCCCCTTCTCCTCCTCCTCCTCCTCCTCTTTTTCTTTCTTTTTTTATTTGCATTTCTTACAACTCCACACTTGTGAGCTCTCGGGCTTCCTTCGCGTCAGCTTGGACACTCTCCTTCCCGTCTTCGCATCCCCAGAGAGCAGAGCCTTGAAACTGCATCTGGACATTAAAATAAGTGTTGTCACTTGTTTTCCGAGAGGGCTTCCTTCCCACTCACTGGACATAAAGGTAGCTATGAATGGGGGACAGGGACTTCAAGTTTCCTGCCACATTAATTTATGTGAGAATGTGCCGTTTTTAATGGCCACGGCGGCCCTGGAAGGATTGGGCTGAGAATATAAAGATGTAAGTTTCAGCTCGGGTCAGGCCGACCGACTTCCAACCCAACACACTTTGTGATCCTATGCCTGAGAACTCAGAATCACATTGGACTAAATGACACCTGGGCACCTGGCTTGGGAAGTCGTTTACTCATTTATTTATTTATTATTATTAATTATCTGTGAGTGTGTGTGTGCACACGTGTGTGCGTGCACGCGTGTGTGCACCCATCATGGGACTTGGACTCAGGGACTATGTGCTGTCCTTGAGCTTTTTTGCTTAAGGCTAACCCTCTACCACTTGAGTCACAGAGCTACTTCCAGCTTTTTTTTTTTTTTTTTGCTGGTTAATTAGTGAAAAGAGTCTCATGGAATTCCTTACCTGGACTGGCTTTGAACCGTGAGCCTCAGATCTCTAGAATTACAGGCCTGAGCCACTGGCACCTAGCTGTTTTTTTTAAAAAAATATATTTTAAAGTAGCTGTACAAGGGTTTTCAATTCAACATGTAAGTTTCCGAGAACATTCTAAGCATCTAGACTGATCAGTCTGTTTGCGAATTGGGCTATTATTTTTGTTGTCAAATTTCCAAGCTATAATTTCATAGCCTTGTGCCCTAGGCGTTTAAGTGGATTCCTCACCCTAGGCTTCGAAGTCATTTGCATAAAGTTTTCCAGGTTGCGTTGTGAATAATAATGCTTTTCTATCTTGTGATGTTGGTACCTGGAGAACACAGGACTGCAAATGTTCTGACCTGTTCTCAGGTCTGTGAGCCCCACTTCCATCCTGCGGGGTTGGGTTTGTCCGCCCCCTCCTACCTCAGGCCTCCTGGGCACTCTAAAGCAACTCTGGGTTTAGGGACCTTCTTTATAGAAAAATAATTAAGGCTTTATCCATGTGGACTTGAATTCACGCATGGACCACTCAGGAGCTGGAAGACTGAGGAGGGAGAAGTATAATTTGAAGATAAATTATCCCAAAGACAGCCAAGGGGAATGGATGGATGGAAACATACAAATTCTAATCAGTTACAGCCTAGTAGTTAGTGGAAAAATCAGATTTTTGCACTTGAAGACTATAAGATTTAAAGTGAAGAAATTATCTATTGAATGTCAGCAGTTGTTAATGGCAGAGTTGATTATTTGGGCTTTTTCTTTAATTTTTTTCTATTTTGTTTCCTTTCTCCTTCCTCTCCCGCCATTTTTGTGTGCCACTACTGGGGGTTTGAACTCAGGGCCTAGCGAGGCATTGTCTCTTAGCTTTTTCACTCAACGCTGGTGCTCTACCACTTAAGCCACAGCTCTACTTCTGGCTTTTTGGTGGTTAATTAGAGATGTGTCTCATGGACTGTCCTACCCAGGTTGGCTTTGAACCACAATCTTCAGACCTCAGCCTCCTGAGTAGTGAGGGTTACAGGCGTGAGCCACCGACGCTCCGCCTTTTTAATGTTTTTAAAATTTAAGTTTTGTATTTGCGCTTGGGATGGAATCTGGGCCTCACATATCCTAAGAAAGTGCTCTCCTACTGGGCCACATCCCTAGCTGCTCGTTGGCCCCTTTTGAATTTGTTTGTAATAATCCAAACTTAGGTTGTTAAAGAGCATTCCCCCCCCCCCACAGATTTTAATTTTTATTTATTTTTACTAACCGCGCCGCGATTCAAAGCCAGGCTCAAACCACTAGCCGGCTGTGTTGCCCCGGGGAGATGACTTAACCTCTCTTATCCGCAGTTTCCTTATCAGAAACCCGGAGTTTTACTCTGCGGGGCTACCTATTCAGCATGCCCTTCCCCTGGCAAGGCCTCCACAGAGCCTGCTCCCCTCTTTTCTGCGTTCCTTTTGTTCAGTGCAGAAAAGTGCAACACCGTCCTGCAAACCTTGCCCAGTGGCTCCCTCTTCTCCACACACTTCCCTCGCCCGGGTGCCCGGCAGCAGCCGTCGGCGAAGGCTCTTTCGGGGGAGAGCATCCCGCCCCTCGAGTCCTAGGAGGCC
Organism: Dipodomys merriami; assembly: GCF_024711535.1. Classification (NCBI taxonomy): domain Eukaryota; kingdom Metazoa; phylum Chordata; class Mammalia; order Rodentia; family Heteromyidae; genus Dipodomys; species Dipodomys merriami. The sequence goes on along the minus strand of NW_027205048.1, from coordinate 12,020,535 downwards.
GGGGGGACCACGAACGCCCCAACCCCGGGCCACCCTCGCCGGCCAGAGCGGGAAGGCGGCGGCGACCCGGGGAGTGGGGCGGCGCAGGGATCCGGCCGTCTTTTCGGGAGTCCCCCGCGACCCCGCCTCCCCGGCCGGCCCCGGGGACCCGGCCTCCGGGGGGGGTCTCCCCGCGGCTCCGGGGCGTCGGGAGGCGCGCGGGGCTCGGGGCGCACGGCGCTGATTGGCAGAGCGGGCGCCGCCGTCCAGGAAACGGCTCGGGTTTCAGCGGGGGCGTGACCCGCCGGCGGAGGCGGCGGCGGCGGCGGCGCGGGCGGCGCAGGGAGAGCGCCGGAGAGCGGCGGCGGGCGCGGCGCGGGCGCGGAGCGAGCGAGCCAGCCCGAGACCCTGCGGAGCCGCGCGGCCCCTCGAGCTCGGGCGCCGCGGGCTGCCGGCGCGTGCCTCCTCCTCCCGGGCCGGCGGGGGCCGGGCGCCAGCCCCGGAGCCGAGCCGCAGCTCCCCCGCGGGCTCCGAGCGTTCGCAACTTGGGAGCGAAGTTTGGGAGAGGAACCGCCGAGCCCCAGTCCTTTATTCCTCTCCCTCCCCGACCCCGAGGGTGGCCTGCGGGGGAGCCATGGCCGCGCCCCTCCGTCGGCGGGGGAGCGCCTGAAGCCTCGGAGCCCCGGCGCCCGCCGGAGCCCACCGATCGCTGTCTGCGTGGAGTTCCCCCCCTCGCCGGGGCTGCTCGCCGGCTCCATCCCGACCCGCGCCGGGCGCCGGGACTGCGCGGATCTCCGCGGCTCGTTGCCATTCAAGGTAATCGCCGCGCCGGACGTCCCCGGGAGCTTCGCCCGCGGGAGGGTGGGCGCCGGGGCGCGGGGCGCCCGGTCCCCGCGGGGCGCGGGGCGCGGGGCGCGGGGGGCCGCCGCGCTGGGGGGGAGGAGTGCGCGCCCGGCACTTCCCCTGTGGGCTGGGTAGGTGATGGGGGAGGCGGGTGCGGGCTGACGGCCGGACTTCGGGGAGTGCCGGCTGCAGCATCTCATCCAGATGCTGACATCTGCCTCCGCCACCGGCGCCCCCTTCCCTGTCAGACTCGGGCGGGCGCAGTCGTGCGGACCCGGGACCTGGGGCTCGCCGTGGGGTGGGGACTCCCCCCTTCAGGGGGTGGTGGTGGTGCCAGGTGGGTTCCCCGGAGGGGTGGCGACGGCTGCGCGAGCGGCACCCGCGGGGAGGTCCTGCGCCCCTGGCCGCGCGCCCGGGGACGAGGAGGCGCGCGGGACCGACGTTCCCCGGCGCGCCGCCCGCTCGGCCGCGTCGCCAGCCCCGACGAGTCCTAACTTGCGCCCGTTGCTCCCGCGCCGCCGGGTCGGCGGGGGCCCCCGGCGCGGCGCTGGCTCCGACCCGCGCCGTCCCGGAGGCTGGCGCCGGAGGCCCCCGCCCGGGGGCGACAAGCGTCCGCCGCGAGCCTGGCTGAGACTTGGTCCCGCGGCCGGCGCGGCCCGGAGAGCTGGCGTCTCCCCCGAGCCTCCTCCCCGCCGCCAGCCCTCTCCGCGGCGGACCTGCTTCCAAACTCCGGGCGCCCACTCCGTGTTGGGTGTGAAATGCTATCAACATTTAAAACCCCATTGTCCCCCGCGTCCCCGATCCTGGTAAATCTGCCACCGGCCTCGGCTCATTTTCATCTGAAAAGCCTGTTTAGTTTGAATAGAAAAGCAATCAGGCGCCCCTCTCCCGCTCTCGCTGGAATGTCAATTAAAATGCAGATGTCTCCGCGCCCCCGAGCGCCCCGGGGTGGGGGGTGCACGGGGGTGGTGCTCCCCGCTGCCCCTCCGGCCGGCCGGGCCCTCGCCCTGGCCCGCGGGCGTGGACCGAGGCCGGCGTCCCGGGCCCGGGCCGGCGTGCACGTGCAGATGCGGACGTGTGCGTGTGTATGGGTATGTGTCTATCTTTCCATATGCTCAGGAATCCCTCCCCGGGATCCGAGCCTTTGACCGCCCAGCCCCGGGGAGCAGTAGGCAGCAGACCTCCGCACCCCCGAGCGGGGTCGGCCCGCAAGGCCAGCAGACCTCGCGGGGCTTGCCTGGGACGCTGACTACCTGTGAACCGCGCTGCACGTGCTCAGACCTGTCTGTGGTCAGCCCTGGACAGCACCCCCCCTCCCCACGGGGGGAAAGCCCCGGTGCCGCCTCACAGGGCCCCAGCCCTGGCGGGCCCTGGGAACCCCAACCCAGCCCGGCCCCTTCCCAGGATGGGCCCTTTGCCTGCCTTGGGGAGCCGCCGTTCCGTGCCGAGGTGCACATGGACTGGGGCGCGGCCGGCGGTGAAGAGCCGTCCATTAGAGGGAGGCTGGACTCCGCCCTTCCCCGTGCTGCGGAGAAGAGAGTTCCCTTTCAGGGGGAAAAATAAACACGCCGGGGCTTTCACTGGGGCTCAGACTCCAGGAAGGATTATGGTATTGAAGGCAGGAAGCTGGGATTGTGGCCGCCAGCAGCATGCTGGGCCTGTGTTCCCAACACGGAGTCTTGGGACCTAATTATCCCGCCGAGGAGGTCGCAGCGCACTTTCTGTCCACTCTGGTTGTGGGTCTCCGCCTTCCTGGGTTTTGAGGAGGGGGCCTGCTCCGAACCAGGGCCCCGGCCTGTAAATGGCTGAAATTCAGCTTTCCAGGGCAAGCCAGGGGGCAGATGCAATGCTGAAGAAGGAGCTCTGGGCACTGTTCATTTCTTTCTTTTTTTTTCCTTGGCTGGGCTGGGCCCCGGAGGGGGAAAAGGCTGGAGAGGCTGCTGGGGGCAAGACCTCCCACGGGGGCGAGGTTGCCTGGGAGGCTGAAAATTCCCCTGCGTTCTGGAAATGCTTAGTAAATCATTGAGACCGTTGCTGTCCCGTCCTCCCACATCTATGTAGACATAGAGAGGGAATTTATCGGCAAAGGCTTTTTGGCCTTCACCAGAAAGAAGAGTTGGGAAGAATCCTTCAAGCTATCTATCTCAAGGCACCGGGCGCTCACACTTGTCATTAGTTCCTCCCAGGCCTTTTTTAAGGAGGCGTTTCCATGATTCCTCTCCTCTCAGCCTCTGTGACAGTAAGGAGAGCAGCTTTAGGGCAGAGCATTGGGGAGATCCTGCCAGTGAAGCCCCGGGTCAGGACTTCACACGTGAGTCCAGTGTTTCAGAAGCCCATGAAGCCCCGGGTCAGGACTTCACACATGAGTCCAGTGTTTCAGAAGCACACATGTAGAGATTTTTGTATTAAACATCTCACTCCACCTTCAGTCTTGTAAAATGTGCCCACTTGACGAACTGTAGGAGCCTAAAGTTGGTGCCGAGTTTTCTGCTGTTGAGTTGATCAAATTCTCTTAACTTGTGCATTTTCACCCAACTCTTTAGTCACTGAGGGCTATTGAATGAATTTAAAGGTATTTGGAGCCAGGAACCGATGACTCCTGCCTGTAATCCTAGCTACTCCGGAGGCTGAGATTTGAAGATCTTGGTTGGAAGCCAGTCTGAGTAGACAAATCCAGGAGACTCTTATCTTCAGTTAACCACCCCAAAAAGCCAGAAGTGGAGCTGTAACTCAAATGGTAGAGTGCCAGCCTTGAGTGAAAAAGCCAAACCAGAGTATAAGAGGGACTGGGGATTTAGCTCAGTGGAAGTGCACTTGCCTGGCAAGTGCAAGGCCCTGACACACACACACACACACACACACACACACACACACACACACACACACACACACACACACACACACACACACACACACACACACACACACACACACACACACACACACCCTCCATTTGGACTATTTATGCTTTTGGGAAATTATTCTGTGCCTATGCTTTTGGGAAAATTTTCAAGTAGGTAGACAGAATAGTAAGTTGAGTGCTCCCCTGTAATTTCTACTTTGAAATTTTAGCCAATAGATGAACATATTGAAGTTTCAGAGCCAATCGCACACCCTGAAACAGTGTACATATCATCACCATTCCTAATAATCCCTGCATTATTCATCAGACTTTACATCTGCTGTTTCTTAACCTCCCCTCCCTCGCCCCCCTCCCCCTTGGTCACAGGTTGAAGACATTTATTTAGCAGGCCTGCATTGCCATTTAGCCAGTGGAAGGGAATTCAGGCTTTGAATCCCTTTTGGATCAGCGGCTTTGAATGTATTACAGTTTTCTTCATTCTCTGTGAGTGGCTGCTTGGCGAAAGATTGAAACACACGTCTGTGTTTGAAAATGAATCCTGACAAGTGTAAACTGGTGGGAATTTTTCATAGCCTTCCTGAGATTCTTTTGATTTCGCTGCTCTCCTTTCTTCCTGGGAACTACAGCCGTGGTGGGGAGGGGGCGGGGAAGGGGAAGGGAGGGCACACTGCTCAGCTCCAGCCCAGCTCAAAATGTGAAATGCCTAGCTCAAAGTAGACGCCTCTCCTCTCTACTGGTCAGCTTCCTAAAGCCCAGCTGGACTAAAGCGAAGTTAAACGAGTTAGGTGTGCCAACATGAGCATTTTTTTCAACTTACTTTGGCAGTTGCCCTTGAAACTAAGGTCAGGTTGCTTCTGCTTTTTTTGAGGACGGTCGGGGCGTTAGTTAGCTAGAAGAGATCCCTGCCTAGCTGAGCTGGCTGGCAGCAAGTACCCGCCTGAATCTTAGGGCAAGGGTTTCTGCCCCCGGTGGAAGCACCGAGGGCTCCCAGGTGAGGATGGAAAGAGCTCACGCTGTGCACGTTTGAGGGCTGACCGGCGGCAGTCATCCGTTTGGATTGAGGAGAGCTGGCACTGGGGAAGATTGCACTCACTCACCTCATCTCTTGCAGCGGCAGCAGCGGCAGCAGCAGCGGCAGCCCCAGCCCCAGCCCCGAGTCCAGCGTCGCTCTCCGCTGCCGCCTCAGCGCCCTGGTTCTTGAGCCCCCAGCCGGGCTGAAGGCGTTGCTGGCGGCCCATGCTCCTAGAGGAAGTGTGCAGATGGGATTAACGTCTACGTGGAGATATGGAAGAGGACCGGGGATTGGCACCGGAACCATGGTCGGCTGGGGTCGCTTCATCTGCCTGGTGGCGGTCACCATGGCAACCTTGTCCCTGGCCCGGCCCTCCTTCAGTTTAGTTGAAGATACCACGTTAGAGCCAGAAGGTAAGTGAGTTCTTTTTTTTTTTTTTTTTACTTTTAGGGTACCAAGTTTGGAGTATATTTTGGTGGGGGGTGGTACTTGGTGGGAAAGCCTGTTTGGGCATCAGTTTCCCTTCTAGGGGAGCAAGGAGAGGGGATGCTGAGCCCCTCCCAACACTCCCTCATAATAGCTTGCCCAGGTGGTTTCAGGGTGTGGGTTTCTCTGTGCTGGGTGAGGAGGCGATGGCAAATGCTCTTCAGAGAGTGCCCAGGAGAGCCGAGGGGGTCCGTGTCTTGGCATGATGGCAGGCTGGTGCCCCGGCCTCCGGCCTCTGCGTAGCTGTCTCTGGAGGGAGGGCCCTGCTCACAGGGTACAGCCAACTGCTGTTTCCTCACAAAAGGAACCTCTAAGGGACGGGGCCCACCTCTGAAATGCTGACATTTTATTTTCAAGGTTGGAAGAGAGTAGCAGCTTCTGAAGTTCAGCCTATTAGACTGGTTTTGTTTTTTAAGCCATTGTAATTCGAAGTAGTTACAGCAGTGGGTCCCAGAGTGGCAGGTTCTATTTTAGGGAGACTTGGACGTAGATATACCAAGGGGTTCCCCTGAGAGGTCACAGGGCACACACAGGTAATTTTGGTTTTGGAGACTTGATGGCAGAGGCCAGAGCCGGCCAGCTGGGCGGGTGACACCAGGCTGAAACGCAGCACTCGTGGAGCCAAATCTGGAATCTGCCCCTCAGGTCTTTAGAAGACACTCTCGTTAGCTTCGCTTCTGCTTGGTGAAGCTTTGAAATCTGTCATCAGTAGGGAATATTGGTAGCCGAGTTATTTTCCAAGTGGTAATCCGAGCGTAAAACGGCAGATCCCAGCACTCATCGCCACTTAATGAACCTGTTTGCCGAGTGCCCACCTGGTGTGGCCTGGGCTTTGGAGCCTGCATGGTCTTGAGTGGTGTCTGGCCGGCTGACCGGGCGGGGGACGAATGCATCAGCCACCTGGTACCCAGAGCTGTCAGCTGAAAAGGAACAGAAAGCTCAGCCTCGTGAGCCAGCCAGGGCTGCACCCATCCAAGGTGAGAGCCTGATGGCTCTCCAGTCATGGCCACCAGGTGCCCTTGTGAGACCTGGGAACTGTTTTGGCCCCATGGAGATACGATTGCTTTAACAAGGCCAGGTGTGACTGTATGCTGCTGCCTGCCTGTCTTTCAGAAGGGGAAGCAGGCGGGAATTTTGTGTTGAGGCTTGTTCAGGTTGCAGCTTCTTTGTGACTTGGGCTGTGACATCTCGATGAATGTAATTTACAAGGGTGAGTTCATTTTTTTTTTTAAGGGCTTAAAGTGAGGGGAGAGGTTGCCAGTTCCTGCAAGCCAGGCGGCCTGTATTCCTTTAATTTTAGTCAATAATTAAAATAGATATTCCCCTAATTACTAGTTTCCCCTTGAGGAAGGGGCTCGGCCCTAATGAAAGAATTCCTACAGTGTGGGCTTTAGGGACAGGTTGGTGTGTGTGTGTGTGTGTGTGTGTGTGTGTGTGTGTGTGTGTGTGTGTGTGTGTGGAAACCTGTCATTTTTCACTTCAGGACAAGAGTTACTGTGAGTTTATTTCAGTGGAAAGTATAAAATGGTCCTGGAGGAGCTGTTTTACTGAGTTTAATTATTGGAGGAAGTTTAAAATATCTTTGTACGTGCTGGGAGAGACAGGTGAGAGATAAGAGGGACCAGTGGGAAGAATCAATACACAATAATTGAGCATGTTGAAAGCAGACTCCCCAACGGAGCCTCCAGGGACGCGAATGTGTGCACAGACCTGGGCTCACAGGTCCTCTACTTCAGTGTCCTTTGAGGCAGTTTCCTGAGTCCAGAGATCTCAAGAGGTTGCATCCATAGTGGTGTGAGATAATCAGAAAGTCATGTGTGAGGGGAAGGTGCCAAGCTCTATGAAGAGGAGGGTCTAGAAAAGCAGTTTCTGGAGCTTCTGCACCTCCGTTTCCTTTTTGGTCGCTGGAAGGTCGGGGTCAATGGTCTCTCGCCTCTAGGTTGGTATTTAGTGCTTGTGTTTCCCTTGATGTGAACCTGAAGGTTGGGTGGCAGCATGCTTAGCGTCGGTGTGGTCATCGCTGTGGTCGCAGCCCCAGTCAGCTAGGAGCAGGGGTCCTCCTGGGTCCCTTGTCCCAGCCTTTGCACTGGCTGTGTCCATTTGCCAGTGTTGAGGAACAGATGCAGAACGGTGAAGTTTCTCTTGGAGGGGGAGGCAGCTGAGCTTGTTTTCTGTGGGGTTTGGGCTTGCTTAGTCTGGTCTTCTAGCAACTTCCATCAGATTTGAGCCTGAAGACCAGTTTATTTGCCTTTTTTTTTTTTTTTGGCCAGTCCTGAGGCTTGAACTCAGGGCCTGGGCACTGTCCCTGAGCTTCTTTTGCTCGAGGCTAGCACTCTACCACATGAGTCATAGTGCCACTTCCAGCTTTTTCTGTTTATGTGGTACTGAGGAATTGAAACCCAGGGTTTCATGCATGTGAGGGAAGCGCTCTACCACTAAGCCACATTCCCAGCTCTGTTTGCTGAGCTTTGATGTAATTAGTTTTCAATACCTGGAGGTCAGCTAAAGCAGCCCACCTTCCCTCCCCCCCCCCCCCCCAGGCCCTGGTTGCTGCTGAATTTGTGTGTGTGTGTGTGTGTGTGTGTGTGTCTGTGTGTGTGTGTCTGTGTGTCTGTGTGTCTGTGCGTGTGTGTCTGTGCCCATCTCTCTGTTCATTAGTGTAGCTATAGCAATTGTTAACTTCACCTTTGACCTCCTGAGGTCTTATCTTGGAAAACTTTGTGGTTTAGATAATATGGATTGGACCAGAGAGAGATGTGATCAAGAGGTTCCTGGAAGGAGGCTGGTCTGTCTTTTGGCTCTTTGGGGGAAGAGTTACATTTAGTTCTCTCAGCTCTGTGTGACATCATGCATACATATCATCTTGTCATGTCTGATCACTGTGTGTGTTATCCAGGGTTGGGTCTACTCAGTCTCCTGAAGATTTTACTTGTTGATATTGCAGGCTTGAAGTGATTATTTCCAATTGATCATTCATTGTTCCAGGGCGTGGAGGGGGCTCTTCTCAGTACCAGGTACTGATCTGTGGATGAATGTTCTGAATGTTTGGAGTAGAGTCAAGGGTGATTATAGATGAGGGAGAACTCTTACTTTCAAATTCTTCCCAACAGTGTCACCTCCTCTGGTTAATTAAGCCATTGTTGACATCTAGGGGATTCTTTGTTTACACCAGCCCAGTGGGAGCTAAAATAAAAGGGCTTTTCTACCCCAAACCTTAATTACTTACCCTCCCCCCCCCACTCCTGCGATTCTGAAAGGCCACAACCTGGGGAACAGTAGGTTGCCTGCTTAAAAAAATTTTTTTAAACTACTTTTTGGGGGGAAATCTCCTGAGGGTGAGTGCTGTCCTGGACCAATGGGAGTTGGTCCAGAGTGAAAAACGGAGCATAGGATGTGCAGAAACCTCCGTTAATCACTTTTCCTGGGTGGTTTAAGTTCTTTGTTAGAAAGTACCATAAACACTACAATATCCCCCATTCACAGTAAACTGCAAGTTAAAAGAAAAGAATAATATATGTGCATCCTACGAGGGAGTGATTTAAAATGCCATGGGTATTTTTGTTCCTTACTATGTGTGTTAATATTTAAGAGTTGACTGTAACTTGATAGTTAGCTAAGGAACAAGGGCTTATTCTTGGTCAATTAAACCAAATGCAGGCTTATGTAGTTAAATACACAATGAAGTACACATTCTTTATTAGTATATAAAGTATTTCACAATTCATAGACAAAGAGCTGTGTTTAATATTACTTCTAGAGAAAAAATCTGCCAAGCCTAGAGAATTGGTATTTGTATAAATTTCCGTACTGGCTCCTTCTGGTCTGAAGTGTGTGTGTGTGTGTGTGTGTGTGTGTGTGTGTGTGTGTGTGTGTGTGTGTGTGTGTGTGTGTGTGTGTGTGTGTGTGTGTGTGTGTGTGTGTGTGTGTGTGTGTGTGTGTAAAACCTACCAGCTGTACTGGCTCCTTCTGGTCTGAAGTGTGTGTGTGTGTGTGTGTGTGTGTGTGTGTGTGTGTGTAAAACCTACCAGCTCATATCTGAAAACCCTTTCCAGTTTTTCAGTCCCTGCTGAGGGTGAGAATTGAAATAATCTGCAACAGGAGATGGCTCGGCTATCAGACTTAATGAATAATTTCATGGTTATGAAATAACTGGAGTGATGTTTATTAAACAGGAAGAGTTTGTTTAATGTTCACATTCTCAGGGAAAAGCATGCAATCTCCCTTCTGCTTATACATTGTTTGTTTGTTTTGCTGTTTACTTAGGGTGATTGTGAAAAGCTCCCAGACTTCTTTCATCAGTCCATCTTACTTTTCCATTTCTGCCTAAGTTAATTTTAGTCTTGAAAGGAAGGCATGGGAAATCTGTCTTGGGGTGCCCACATGTTACAGGAGACAGCAAATGCGGCAGTTGCTGCTTTTCTTCACTTGTTTTGACTCTTAGCAGGGTGTCTGGGTAGGTAGTTCAGAAATTATTTGTGGGGGAAGTTTGCAGGATATTATAAACCTCGTCCTGTGGATTATCTGTGGCTATGCAGAAATGTCCTGTCTGCTGTACTTTGTGTGTGTGTGTGCATGCGTGTGCACGTGTATGCATGCATGCTGGTACTAGGTCTTGAACTCAGAATCTGGGTACTGGCTGTTAGTTGTTTTGCTCAAGGCTGGCACTATGCCACTTGAGCCACAGCCCTACTTTTAGCTTTTTACTGGTCAATTGGAGTCTCATGGACATTCCTGCCTGGGTTGGCTTCGAGCTGTGATCATCAGATCTCATCTTCCTGAGTAGCTAGGATTACAGGCGAGAGCCACCAGTGCACAGTTGTTTTTCCATTCTCTAGCATGCCAAGGCTTGGTGTTGCTCATCAAGTCTTGCTGATTTGCCATCTTGGGTCATGATCCTTTAACTGACAGCAACGGTGTCAGAGGCTCTATGTGGCTAACAGGTGAGACTAAAGTAAGGGCTGAACGTGTGGCCTCAGCTGATGGTACTGCAGCTTTTGAGCAACTCTACTCCAGCATTATTATATCCAAGATGGCTTTGTCTAGGAGGATCAAACCTTAAGAGCCCAGCTCTGACTTGCTAGGGGCTCTCAAATGTGAGTTTTTTATTTTTGTTTTTGTTTTTGTTGGTTGTGGGGCTTGAAATCTGGGTCTGGGCGCTGTCCCTGAGCTCTAGAGCTCAAGGCTAGGGCTCTACCACTTGAGCCGCAGCACCTCTTCAGTTTTCTGACTGTCATTGGAGATAAGAGTCTCGCGGACGTTTCTGCCCAGGCTGGCTTTGAACCACAATCCTCAGATTTCAGCCTCCTGAGTAGCTAGGATTATAGGCATTTGCCACCGGCACCTGGCTCAAACATGAGTTTTAAAGTTACGTACAACTTGAGTTCTCTTTTGAGGAAAATGATTGTCTTCATACGAAGCTTCGAGTTTTTCATCAACTGCCTGATTCTGTCTGCTATAGGACAGGTAGATCCAAAGGGATTCAGTCAGGTGACAGCTTTGACCTTGGGTGAGGATTGTGAGGGTTGAGAAGGGTGCTCAAGGCCAAGTTCTTTTGAGGAAACTGCTCAGCACCTTGCTTGGGTGGTTTCTCCTTTTGAAATCAACAGAGACCACACACATTTCATATACAGCATCCTCCCCTTGCTCTGACCATTTACTGTTACTATTGTTTTTTAGGACATGATAGAAAAATCCAAGATATGGTAGCCCCATTTGTGGTGGCCAGAAGGTGTTTTTTTTTTTTTTTTTTGTTTTGTTTTGTTTTGTTTTTTTGTCGGTTGTGGGGCTTGAACTCTGGGCCTGGGCGCTGTCCCTCAGCTCTTCAGCTCAAGGCTAGTGCTCTACCACTTGAGCCACAGTGCCACTTCCGGTTTTCTGGTGGTTTATTGGAGATAGGAGTTTCACGGTCTCTCCTGCCCGGGCTGGCTTTGAACCGCGATCCTCAGATCTCAGCCTCCTGAGTAGCTAGGATTACAGGCGTGAGCCACCGGCGCCCGGCCAGAAGGTGTTTTTATATATATATATACCTAAATCTCTACCACTTATATATTTCTACATGAGTGTATTTAATGATGAAGACAAACCATGATCATCCTTTGTAGGGTGTGTGTCAAGGAAAATAGGTGTGCTCTAGAGTTTTGCTAATTTTGGTTTCAGAAAACTTGGACCACAAATGGAGTTTGAAGATGTTGGAGGTGTCATTTTTCTCTGCTTTGGACTACCATATGTAATTCCATCCCATTGTGGACTTTGGCCACACCATAAGAATAAAAATAAATCTCTTTTACCTTTGACGAGACTGAGTTAGGGAATGAAGCTGTGTGGTCCGCTCCTTTCAACCTCTTGTCCAATGGAAAAAAATAGTAAATTCCATGTCATTTCTGAATGGAATGCACACATATAGAATTTCAGGTTATAGTGAACATGTTTTATGAAGAGGTTAAAAATAGCTTATATGGGAAATGCATATAGATTCAGGAACTGGAACTGAGGATGTATTTGTACATCTATGTAGTCCTTTTTCATGAAATGACTCAATTTGAGCTCTTCTAACATGAGTAAACTTTGCATATGTCGTCAGGATTATTTTCTAGAGGAATTTAAATTTCAACATGCAGATCTGTTTTTACACATGATGGTTTACTATTTTTTTCCCCTCATATATGACCAGTTGTAGTGTTTTTAAACTACCCAGACATTGAAAAAGATAAATGTGATGTGAGGTTGTTGCTGTTTTAATTGAATATCGACATCTTTGTAGCAGGTGGGTTTAGTGTTAAACCAGTTTGAACACCTTCTAACTCATCATCAGCTGACAGTGGAATTAACCTGAAGTCCTGTGTTGCCTTCAAGGAGCCTTCCTCTTCTGCCTTAAGCCTCTGGATTTCCACTAAGTAGTGGGACTTGTTGCTGTCTTAGCTCACTGCAGCAGGCACACTACTTAATATATAACCTAGATGCTGCAATGGTTTCAAATTTAGAGCCATTGAAAGACTAAGAATCCAAATTCTGTACTTGATTTCTGTGTGTATGTGTATACGCCAGTACTAGAGCTTGAACAGGGCCTGGGTGCTGTCTCTTAGCTTTTTCTGCTCAAGGCTAGCGCTCTATCCCTTGAGACATAGCTCTACTTCCAGATTTTTGTTGTTGTTGATTGTTTTGGTTGTTAATTGAAGACATGTGTCCTTGAAGACATGAGATTGAAGACATGAGATCCTCAGATCTCAGCCTCTTGAGTAGCTAGGATTACAGGAGGGGGTCACCAGTTCCAGGCTCTGAGTTTTGCTTTTGTTTTTGTTTTTTAAATAGAAATGAACCAAGTTGTTCTGAACAGTGGTATGATGCGCTTTCTGTAGATGTGAATGCACAGAGGAACTTGGCCTAGGGAGCTGGGCTTGAATGTTTCCACTATGACCTCAGACAAAGTAGATGTACTCTCTGAGGCTCAGAGCTAGTGCGTCTGAAGGTGAATATGTAGATTAAATGCCAACAGCCTTTAAAGCTCCTATGCAGAGCCTGGCCCAAGATGGTAACTGCTGGCTTCTTCCCTATTCCACCCACCTCCTTGTGAGAGTAACTTCAAAACCAATGTTTGCAGGTGCTTATCCTGTAATACACAGTGGTAAGTCTTCTGATGCTGATGGGTGGCCATTGACATTCATTTACATAGAAAACAGTTCTAGGCTCTGAATTTGACCAATCCCTCCTACAGCCTTTTTACTTTGCCATCCTGGGGATTGTATCCTGGGGATTGTATTCTGGGCTTTAGGCTTGCAAGAGTTCTACTATTTGAGTCGTTCTCCCCTGCCTCCCAACCTCGTCTTATCCTACCAATTTAGACTTTAAAATGTCTTATGTATAGTCAGGCACTAGCCGGTTTGCACCTATAATCCTAGCTACTCAGGAGGCTGAGATCTAAAGATCCAGGTTTGAAGCCAGCCCAGGCAGGAAAACCTGTGAGACTCTTAATTTCCAATTAACCACTAAAAAAAGCCAAAAGTGGAGCTGTGGCTCAAACGGCAGAGCCCTAACCTTGAGCAAAAAAAAACTCAGGGACAGTGCCCTGGCCCTGAGTCAAACCCTAGGACTGGAACACACACACACACACACACACGAATGATGGAGATGAAGTTTCGGGGTTGATTAGGTGGGTGTAGCATGCATGCTTCACTGACGAACAGGCTGGGGACGAGAGCCTTTAGCACATAGGGATTGTCTTGGCCACACTTGCCCATTTCCTCCAGTAGCCAGTCGTGGGCTCCGAGTGCCCAGATATCTGGGTTTCCAGTCTGTATGGAAGACAGATCAAAAGTGGTGAAGGGGCCTTGGGTGGTGCCAGGGCTTCATTGTCATTTGCAGGGCTGCTCTGCCCCAGCCTGGGCTCTTGGATGGGACAGGCCAAGGAGTTGAGGGCGTGGCCCGGTAGCTCATTCTCTGAGGAAATGGGGATTATCATGAGTCTGGCGCAGCCCATGCTCCTCAGTCTGTTCTTGGAGATGGTCAGAAGGATCCTGGGGTTGACGAAAGCAGCTAGTGCTTGCCATGAGTGGGATGCTGGGTGCTGGGTACCTGGATTGGCACCTGCATTGGCTAGTTGTCATCCCAGCTGCTTGCACTTCCATTTGTGTGTGTGTGTGTGTGTGTGTGTGTGTGTGTATGTATGCATGCATGTGTATGCATGCATGCATGTGCAGAGGTGCCAATACTAGGGCTTGAACTCAGAGCCTAGACACGGACCCTTCGCTCTTTCACTCAAGGCTAGGAATCTACCACTTGAGCCACAGATCCACTTCACCGGGTTTTTTGGTGGTTAATTGAAGATAAATGTTCCAGGGACTTTCCTGCCTGGGCTGGTTTGGAACCATGATCCTCAGATCTTAGTCTCCTGAGTAGTTAGGATTGCGGTTGTGAGCCACAGCACACAGCTAGATGGATCCCAGGTGACATGATTCCTTGAAGACCCTCAACAGATGGTGAGCATACACCCAGCCAGTCCTTGGAATGGATTGGTGGGTGCCATGTAGGGTTTGAGTTGAGCAGGTAGATCAGTTGTGGAATGCTGTGGTGGCCTCTCATTCCTTCCTGACGCTGTCATTTGACTGTTCAATGTGTGAGGACACGTGGGCTTTTTGGGTTGCTGCTTTGATAATATCATTTTCCTTCCCAGCACTTCTAATTTATACTTGGGTGGGAAATCAAAGCCCACTAGCCTAGACCCCTGTTACTGGGTCAGAGAATAGGAACCCCTACCCTACCCCAAACCCCAAAAATAAAGAAAGAAAAGGCAGAATCAAGGGGGCAGAAGTGGAGATAATAACTTTACCTCCAGTCTTGACCTAGAAAAGGGTTCCTAGTGGGAGAAGAGGCTAGGGAAGCAAAATTCAGCTTGGTGGGGTTAAAAACCAAAACCAGAACTTGGATTGGTACAGGTCAAGATGGAGGTGAGTGGAGGCTGTTAGTGGGCAGAACTTTGCCCTGGTTACTTGTGCAGGCCGATGGCATGTCTGGGGCCGCAGGCATGCAGTGAGGGTTTGTGGAGGAGGGAAATACAGAATCTTGGCCAGAAGGAAAGCCATGGCAGCTTTCTCTAGTGACAGTGTCTCAGGATACCATGACAGCTTGGTAGAGACAAAATGGTAGTAGACATGCTTTGTGTTGGTTGAGACTGGTTGTGGCTTTGAGTTTATTCATTGCTAGGTTTTGAGACTCTTACTATGTGCTGTATTACTCTTTTTTTTGGGGGGGGGTCTGGTCGTGGGGCCTGAACTCTGGGCCTGGGCACTGTCCCTCAGCTCTTCAGCTCAAGGCTAGCGCTCTACCACTTGAGCCACAGCACCACTTCCGGCTTTGTTCTTTTTGCTTATGTGGTGCTGAGGAATCGAACCCAGGGCCTCAGGCATGTAAGGCAAGCGCTCTACCACTGAGCCAACTTCCCAGCCCTGTGCTGTATTACTCTTGAGACTGCTGTGTGCCCATCTGAGCAGTGCCCAGCCTTGAACCCCATCTAGTCAGGGAGATGGGTCTTGGTCAGCTTCTGGCTGTGACTCGTTCTCATCAAAGTAGAGCTGTTCCAAGATGTTCTGTGGAGAAAGCATGGTGCATCTCTTAAGGGAGATGCCAGAGAGCAGCTGAGTGAGATGAGAAGCTGCAGTGAGCCGAGGCTGGAGGACCCGGGCACCAGCTGGGGTGGGGAGAGGTTCTGGAACTTCCGCTCTACAGCACCTGAGACTGGCAGGGGGTGGTCACCCACGGTGATCTCCAGCAGACCCCCCTGACCACACCTTCTCACTAGCAGCCATCTTGCCTGCTGGGATGTTCCCTCTCAAGCTGGTTGGCTTCTCCTCCGTTGATGGAGTGGCCCCGACAGAGGCTGCCTGGTGAAATAAGCGTACAGCCAGGTGAACACGAAGGCCGCCTTACCTTTGTTGTAGAAAGGCGTCCACGCTGGCAGGTATAGTCAGGGAGGTAATCGGGCTGTGCTGAGCTGTCATTTCAGCCCACTCCTTGCTGTCTCTTTTCTGGCACCGCCTCCCTTTGCTTGGTGCAGTTTCTGTCATGGAGGTTCGGAGGTGGGGAGGTAGGTGGGCAGGGCTGAGCACACCCGGCAGGCCTGGTGGGTCTGGGCAGGCGATGCTTCTGCCTCTGCCCCTGCCTGGTCTCAGCGAAGCCACAGAGCCCCTCCCAGCACTCTGAGGATTTTGAAGGCTCCCAGGTCGTTAAGGCCTCTTCAGGTTTGTTTGTTTGTTTTTCCTCCATGCAAATACATGTGGTGGTACCATGTTCATTTAGAACTTCCTGAAATGATGTGGGTTTCAGCCTGCTGGGGCAGCATCTCCAGGGGCCCGGTGGTGAGAAGAGTCTTGCTTCTCCCCCTCTTACCCCCTGCAAATGATCCTGAGGCCCCTACCAGCCCTTCCAGGGTCTGTGGTTCAAATCCACAGGAACTATATCCCTCCTACCTTGGAGAGTCCCTAGCCCTACCAGGAAGGGACAGGGTGGGGGTTGGGGGGAATCTCTCACTGGAGGTCATTCTTATCCAGCTGTTAGCTGAGGAATCACTGGGCCAAGTATCCCCACCCCACTGCCTGAACCCAGGAGTGGGTGAAACCCATTCAAATGAGGAAGGCCATCTGTTTGCAGTCTTCAGCCACCACTCCTTCATTTGCAAATGGCTGGGATACTGCCGGGCAGCCGTGCAGGAACACATCTGCAGCCTCTGAACTGGGGTTGGAACTGGGTTCCTGTTGAGAGAAGAAAGGCCAAGCCCTTTAAATAAACTTGCTGAACAATACCCCCAAAGGTCCAGAGTTGAAGACGCTGGGGGCAGTCTTACCCTCCTGGAATAATTCTTTAACTCTATCTCCTCCTCCTCTTCCCCCTCTTCCTCCTCCTCTTCCTCTCTTCTCCTCTTCCCCCTCCTTCCCCCCCCCCCCTTCTCCTTCTCCTCCTTCTTTCTTTTGTAGCTGGGCTGCTTTAAAACTATCTTTTTTATTCCCAAAGTACTTACCCAGGGAGAGCTATGAACAGAGAAAAGGTCACTTGGATTTGGACAGTGATCTGCCCTTTAAGGGAATTAGAGAGCAAGTGTCTCCAGTTGCTTTATTCATACGTACTTTATTATGTTATTATATCATCATGACATTATTTACTCTCTGTACCATTTATTGAATATTTATCTCAGTGTTGAGGAGGCAAGCCTGCCTGAGCTTCAGTTTCTGGGCGCCACAGGTAACAACAGTTAAGGTTGGAATGGTGGTGGATCCTAAGAACTTGCTTCTGGAATGTGACCAGGCCGCCCACCTGGGCCCTTGGTTTGCGGACTGTGTGAAGCCTAATTCTGGTTTTTTTTTTTGTCCACAGTTGAGGCTAAAAGGCTTATTCTCAGTGTGCCCCGGGTTATAAGTGAGTTCTCCTCTGAACTTTCTGGGGTCTTCTTACCAGGACTTTATAAATCTTTGGTCTCTCTGGCTTGTTGGGTAGGGGAGTTGTTAAGCCACAGGCCTCTTCCTTGCTAAGTCGATCAAGGAGGTGTTGTACAAGGGCATCGATAATGATGAATTTTACAAGACTTTCGGGTGCTTAGTTCCACTTGGTGGCATTGCTGGAATCCCCACTTAGGTAACTTACACACACAAGATGTGACAGCTTTGTTCATTTGAAAAGAAAACTGTTTTGAAGCCAGAGGAATGCAAATTGAGGTTCTCATGGGGCTGGAGAAAGCTGCCCGCTGACCCCCTTGTGTCCAGTGGTGGCCCATAAACAGGAGTCTCTTAAATGTGCACCCTGCCCTAGCGAGAGTACTACCTCTCCATACACACAAGGGCCTTTAGCTTTGTCCTTGTGCTGACCTTGGCCTGCTGCGGCCAGGCTTGGTAGTATTTCTTCCTGGAACCCCTAAGGCTTGGGGAGCGTGGAGCTGCTCATCTTGATGCAGTTCATTGCCTGAGGATGCAGATCCTGAGTTCTGGGCAGTGTGTTCATGGACCGGCAGCATTAGCTCTGCTTTGGGGACCTCTCAGCCCCCAGACCTAGGTCTATGGCTGTGGGGCCTCTGGAAGGTGGCTCTATGCCCAATGAAATTCTTGAAGCTCAAGTTGATCCTTCCTCTGCTGGGCCTTGGGTGGACAAGGAGGGAGAGGGAGGTAGACAGTTGGACTGTTGCCCATGCTACATGGGTAAACCAAAGGCTACAGTGTCTTAATAGGAATCAGCAGTTTCATAGGAGAGCTGTTTGAGCTGGGTTTTGAAGGCCGAATAAGAGTCTTCCAGGCAGAGTAGTAGGATGGTATATATAGGCGAGGAAACAATGCCCTTTTGGATAGGCATGCCACCATGTGATGGGGAGGAGACAGATGGCAGGTACCCCTGAGCAAGGCCCCTCTCTGCCTTAAGAGCGTGTCCTTACTGGCAGCCCCGCCCCCTGTGCCCTTCCTAGCATGACAAGGAGCCTGGGCATTGCCCTGCAGCTGGGACAGGCACGCTGCCCGGTGGCCTTTGTCTGCAAGGCCAGCTTCGGATGGCAAGGTTTCCAGAACAGTGCGTCCTGAGACCTTGGGCAGGTTCCTCTACACACGTGTCCTAGGAGGTGGGGGTGGGACACAGACTCCTCATTGTACCCCAGAGCCAGGCCACAGGGACTTTGACATAACTTGAAGCACCAGTTTCCATTTCTTGGGTGCCATGGAAGCCAACAGCCCATCTCTTTGGGCCACGCTTTCTGAACAAAGGGCCCTATTTTGCAGTGCTTGTCCAATACCTAGGGGTCCTCATCAGACGAGGCTTGATTTGATACCCATGTCTCCTGGTCCTGTGGGACTTTCCCTCATTAATGGAGGGGTTCAATGCCTGTCTTGTGGCCAGGGGGAGGGGAGAGGGAGGGCACCATGTTTGTGCCTTGAATACTGCCCTTAACTGCCTGAGCTGTCAGAACCAGGAGGGAGGGAGGAGGGGGTGCAGATAGAATTGGGGGGGAGGTGAGTAGTTCCTCTTTGGGACAATCAGGTTTCTTATTCTTGAGTGAGTGTGTGCTTGGATCTTTACAGTTCCTACCTTTTTATATCCGCATGGGCCCCAGCAAAATTTCTTTCCTACGCGGAGAGCTGCTCACCCTGTTTCTCAAAGACAGACCTCAGTTGTGCGGGTTGGGCCTAAATATATAGATATAGATATACATATATATATATATATTTAATATGTATTTTTTGTTTTGTTTTCTGGGGCTTGAACTCAGGGCCTAGGCACTGTCCCTGACCTCTTTTGCTCAAGGCTAGCGCTCTACCACTTTGAACTACAGCTCCATGTCCATGTTTTCTAGTGGTTAATTGTAAATACCAGTGTTACGGACTTTCCTCCCTTGGCTGGCCTGGAACCTCGATCCTCAGATCTCAGCCTCCTGAGTAGTTAGGATTATGGGCGTGAGCCATCACCACCCAGCAAAATGCATAGCTTTTAATGTAGCCGTCAGCCATTGATGGGGCAGCCAGGGAGCCAGCCCAGAGTTTCTGGGGCCGAGGTAGCTATTAGGGGTTGCGACATGGGGCATGTGCAAACCTGACATGTGTCTGAGGATGCTCCGCAGTTGGAGAGAGAAAGCCTTGAGGGCCAGTTCACTGACCTGCGTCTCAGGGCCCTGGGTCCAGGCTGCTTCTTGCCCTCCTTCTCCACCCCTCCTGTCTCCCCCCCTTGTACCTCATTTTATGAAGCAGTATTTCTTGGAGTGGAGAGCTTAGTCTTTATCTGTCTCCTTTCCTCCTTAAGAACAAGGCGTACTACCTAGGCCTTATAAGGCCTCTATGGGATGCGGAGGATTTTCATTTTCCTATGAGTTGGTTCTTGCAAAGGGGAAGCTTTGAAGGTGCCGGGCTGTGGTGATTGGCTCTGTGGATGCCACTTTTGTGGCTGGGTCCCCAGCCTCTATGGCAAGCCAGCCCCCCAAAGCCACTCTCTGGTCAACTCCTTGAAGATTGCACCCTAGAAAAGTAGTAGAGGATTGGCTTCTTCAAAGCCCCGATCTTTTTGGCTGCCGCAGGTTCTGGAAAGCCAGGCTGCACATGCTGGCTCTTGTCTGTCTGTCTGTCTCTTCACCTCATCCCTGTGAAGGGTATTCGTGGCTGGCTGCGTGTGGGGTGTCCGGCAGTCAGAGCATTGGGCATTGATTGGTCCAGTGGCCACTTCTTAGCAGAACTTTCCTGTGGTCGCTAAGTCGGGGAGGGCCATGTGGGCTCACCTGGCCTCCTCACATGAGCCCTGAATTTACAGCAGCATGCAGCTTGATCCCTGGGTTTCTCGGTGGGGATTTTGTGGTAGAGGGCTGGGAGGGCACTGGGAAGCGGGGTCATGTTACTACCTTCGCCTCAGTGCTCCTGGCACAGTTCTGCCCAGGGCCTGAGCCCTGCCAGGAGCCGGAGACCTTGCAGCTCCCTCCTTGTCCCCTCCCGCCATGTCCACCAGCTCCTGCCTTTCGCCCTCCCCACCCCCTCTGTCTTTGCTTCCCTCCCTCTCTCCTCTCTTCACCCGCTTCTTATTCCCCTTCCCTCTTTTTTTTCTTCTCCTTCTCTCCTTCCCTCCCTTCAACCCTTCATTTCCCCCTTTCCCCCTGCCTCTTTCTCATCTTTTCCCCTCCTCCTCCACAAGAATTTGTTCAGAAATCTCTCTTGGTCTATCTCTATGTCTTTGTCTGTCTGTCTGTCTGTTGTCTGTATCTCTCTCTCTATCTCATTGTCTTCTTTCTCCTCTGTCTTTGTCTCCTTCAAGGCATTTAAGGGTTGGAACCTGATGAATGAGGGGGCATACTGTCTGGGAGTGAGTTCTGGGGTCACTGCATCATTGAACCTGGGGTCCTCTAGACATCTGAAAGGCAGCATCCTGGGGCACCCCAGAAGCAGTGGGCTGGGAAATGCAGTGTGGTCATCTGTTGGTGTGGACTGCTTTTTCTTCCCGAGCGATTGAAATCTGCCGTGCGTGCTCTGTGCAGTGATTGGACCGGGCAGGGCCGGGCTCCCCATCTGTTCTCTGTTTGCACTCGAGCGCCATTTCAGAAGCCACACGGGAAAAGTTTATGGGCCAACATGATAAAAAGTGACAGTCTGAAGTGCTGCGATCGCGTGTTTGGCAACACGAGGTGTTACCTGAAGCAGCTTACCATTTCCAGACCCCCGCTCTCTTGCCGCTTAAGACAGCCGCCCCATGGCACCAGTGGGTGTGGACCCGGAGTCCCCCGGAGACACAGGCATTCCTGAGGTTTACAGGGCCCCCTTCCTGTCCCCACCCCACCCAGATGTCATGACCTCTGTCTGGATCTGCTGCGGGATGTGGAGGATCAGGCAGCCCTTGCCTCAGTTTCCCTCTGGAATTCCAGCCTTTGTGTGGGTGCGCCCCTCCCCTCCTCCCACCTAGGGTTATGGAGGGGAGGGATTTCCTGGGAAGAAAGGAGGCTCAGGTCAGGAGTCCCACATGTGGAGCCCACTGTGTCCTTCATAGCTTGGGACTCGCTGTGCCCCCTGCCCCAATACTGGAGGTCGGCTGCGTGGGAAGCGGCCTGGTTTACGCGGCGCGTGCTGCCGCTGTCCTCGAGCAGGGACGGTGAGCCTCCCAGAAAGCAAACTTGTCACCTTGTTTGTTCAGCAATTCTAGGTAATAGTGACAAAGAAAGAAGAGCCAGCATTCATGTAGTTTGTCCCGACTTGCTTTGTGAATTTTGGTTTCTAGTGTGCAAGATATGGGGATTATACTGTCTGTCTGCTCCTTTGAAGGAGCATCTGGTGCTAAGCAGGGTGGCTTCTGGAACCTTCTCTCTGGATGGGGTGGAGGAGATTTCCCGGGGATGGCCAGTGCAGGGGAGGCGGTAGGACATGGCTGGGCCAGGAGATTAGCAGAAGGTCTTGGGCTTGGCCTAGAGCAGTATTGATTAGATAGTAAGTATTGATTGGAGATGGTCAGAAGACTGGAGGGGGACTGTTTGCAGGGAGCTGGATCTGAAGGATTCAGACACAGAAGGGGAGCTATGCCCATAAAGCAAATGGCCGCTGGAGGGACATTGGTCTCCACTGGGTCAGCTGTTTGGGTGCTGTGTGGGAATGGAGGAGTACATACGTGATTTGGCTTTCTGTCCCTTTTCCATTATAGTCTTTCATTCTTCCCTCTCCCCCGTTCTCCCCCCTCTCTCTGTGTTGGCCCTGAACTCAGGGCCTAGGCACTGTCTCTTAGCTTTTCTGCTCCAGGCTGAGCCACAGATTCACTTCTGGCTTTTTTTTTTTTTTCTGGTTAACTGGAGATAAGAGTCTCCATAGACTTTCCTGCTTGGTCTGGCTTTGAACCGTGATCCTCAGATCTCAGCCTCCTGAGTAGCTGGGATTACAGGCGTGAGCCACCAGCGTCCGGCTTTTCAAATATTTTTGAAACAACCATTTCTTAATGTTTTTCTCCCCAGGCCAGCCTTTGACCTCAGTCCTTCTATCCACATCTCTTGTGTAGGTAGCTGGGATTACAGGTATACACCACTGTGCCCAGCCCCTTACACCTTTCAGACTTCACTTTGCTCTTCACATTTCAGCCCACAGGGCTGCACTTTGGTGGAGGCTGCTCCAGCTGCCTCACACAGCAAATGCTGCAAAACCGTCTGGAAAGGCAAGATTGGAAATGTTTTAGGCTTGCAGGCTCTAGGGTCTCTGTCGCAACGACTCAACTGTGCCCTTGTCACACAAATGCAGCCCCAGACAATATGTTATCCAATGAATATGGCCTTGTTCCAGGAAAGCTTTGTTTACCAAAGCAAGCTATGGCTGGTTTGGCCCCTGGGCATAGTTTGCCAGCTCTGGGTTCTGGCTGTGGATTTACCCCTCACCCACCATTTTCACTGTGGGCCACCATCTTGTAGGATTCCTTCTCCTCGCATTCAGACCCAGTCCCCCCCGCTTTATAGTCCTTGTGGATTTCTGTTCATTTTCCATTGCCCACTTCACAGGGGGACGGGGGGAAGGGAAGACAGGTCTTGTGGCCTGTTGCTTTCCCAGCATCCATTGGGCTGTGGTAGGTGTTCAGTAAATAGTAACTGAGTGAGAAAAACAAACTTTGCAAACACAACTTGCTTGCCGCTTGGCTCTTTTCCACTCTTGTTTTGGGGGAGTGTCTTACGTTCCATTCAGCTGGTGTTTTCTTCCTTTTGTGTTGACTGTCTTTCGGTGCTGTTTAACCTCTGGGCTCCTCTTGGCTTGTGTGCCTTTGGAGGACCCCTTTGGGAAAGCTTGGGTCCCCCTGTGTTGGCTGTTTGGGGGGTGGCGTGGGGGTGGGGAGTGAGTTCGTAGAACAGATGCTTCCCACATAGTGGGGCTCGGCTTTATTTTTTTCAGTCATGTGGGAGATTTGTTCTTTGGGGTGTGCTCCAGGCAGAACAATCCACCGCCTTGTGATGCGCTGCCCCGAGTTGGAGGCAGCCCAATGCTAGCAAGGAAGCTTTGTGTCCTGGGCCTGGGCCCCGTGTACCAGCCCCAGCTCTCCCCAGGGACCCGCCAGCCCGCTTCACCACCCCCGGGCCAGCTCGGCCGTGACTCTCCTGTTCCCCTTAGGAGCCATTGACTTCCATCTCCTTTCGGAGGTTGTGGGTGGCATTCTGCCCTGTGTGTTTGGGAACTATGATGGTGTTCAGTGCGGCTGTCTTCCCTGTGTATTACGCCCTGGGCAGAAGTGGGGGATGCACAGACCCTCCCAGAACTAGAACCCTCTCTCTGGGCACTTGAGATTCTCCTCAGGGAAACAGGACACTTTCATGAGGAACAGGTCCATCTGAGGAACTGGGGAGGGGGAGGGTATGTGGGTGTGGGGCATCCACTTTACTTCTGGCCAGGGGATTCAGAATAGGAAAAACGCCTCAAGGACTGCTTCATTTGGGCCTTGGAGGATGAGTTGGACAGGCATGCAGGAAGAGGAGAGCAGAGGGGGTCGAGGAAGGCAAGGGACCCCAAGTGGATGTGGGGCTGGGCGACACCAGGACTCTGGCATTGGTGGCTGAGGACAGGCAAGCCAGCTGGGTTATAGGATTTGCTTCTGTGCAGTGGAGGCTGCTGCTCAGCTACAGGGCATTTTCCTTCTTGGTTCTTGGTGGTAAGTGCTCCAGGCATCTATTATTTTGAGAAAAACAGTATATCCCCACTCACCTAGGTCGGTCTGAATCTCCTGACCAGCATAGTACTGATCTGAACTTGAGAGCTCGGGAAAACTCTAGAAGGTCAGGGGTTTTGTAGACGGGATCCGTTTGCTTCTCTTAAATTTGAGACATTTCATATTAAGAAACTTGGTTGTGGGCTGGGAAGGTGGCTCAGTGGTAGAGCGCTTGTCTTGCATGCCTCAGGCCCTGGGTTCGATTCCTCAGCACCACATAAGCAAAAAGAAAAAAAAAAGCCGGAAGTGACGCTGTGGCTCAAGTGGTAGAGCGCTAGCCTTGAGCTGAAGAGCTGAGGGACAGTGCCCAGGCCCAGAGTTCAGGCCCCATGACCGGACCAAAAAAAAAAAAAAAAGAAACTTGGTTGTATGACAGATCGAGTGTGGCACACGCAAAGAAATGTGTATGTGTGTAAGTGAGGGACATGCATATTTAAGTTGAGTGGCAAATGTGCAAGACTCCAATTATTTACAAATAAAAACATTCCAGAGTCCGGCGCTGTGGCTCAAGCCTGTAATCCCAGTTATTCGGGAAGCTGAGATCTAAAGATCATGGTTTGAAGCCAGCCCAGAATCTGTGAGATTCTTATATCTATCTAATTAACCACCACAAAACTGGAAGTGGTGCTGTGGCTCAAAGTGGTAGAGCTCTAGCCTTGAACAAAAGGAACTCAGAGATAGCACCCAGACCCTGATGAGTTCAAGCCCCAGGAGCAATACACATGTGTGTGTGCAAGTGCGGCGTGCTCACGCATGCGCGCGTGCACACACACACACACACACACACACACACACACACACACACACACACACACACAATGGCACAATAAAAGGATTTCCCAGGATTTCCCAAAAGAGCAGGTCTCATAGGCAAGGACTCACACAGTGTCTGGGACATTCTTCCCGCTGGGTTTCAGTTATCTTCAAGGCCTGGGGTCTGGCACAGCTTCGGTCAGGTGCTTTTTCTGATTGCTGCTTTGGATGCCCAGTTGTTCTACGTAGTGCCAGGATGGTTCCTGGCTCAGTGGAACGTGGGGAAAGATGGCCAGAAACCTCCCGGGGGAGAGCCGTTTGCAAAGCAAGAACAGCTTTCTGGGGGATGGATGGGCCTCCACTGACCTTGGTTGGACATTCTCTCCGCTCCCTCCTTCCCATCTGTCTCTGTCTTCTCTCCCACCTCTCTGCAGAGACACCATCCAAATACCAAACCTCTCAAGCAGAAGTTTACGTGGCTGCGCCAGGGGAGTCTCTAGAGTTACGCTGCCCGTTGAAAGATGCCGCCGTGATCAGTTGGACTAAGGATGGGGTACACTTGGGGCCCAACAATAGGACAGTGCTTATTGGGGAGTACTTGCAGATAAAAGGCGCCACGCCTAGAGACTCCGGCCTCTATGCTTGTACTGCAGCTAGGACTGTAGACAGTGGATCTTGGTACTTCATGGTGAATGTCACAGGTGAGTTGGTCTCTCGGCGCCGGGCTCTCTCTTCTCTGTAGCCACTTTATTTATTTATTTTTGCCGAGTTGAATCAAGGTGTGATCTGTGAATTGGCCGTCAGGGCTACATATATTAGTTTATTATTATTGATTAATTTGTGGAGACCAGGGTATAGGGATCACTTTGTTGTTTGGGTTGCTCTCGAATTCCCGGGTTCAAGTGATCCTCCTGCCTCAGACTCCACGTTGGTGCTGGGACTACAGGTGTGTGCCACCATACCTGGCTGATGGGTATTTTTGCAATTCTTTCCTGAGACCTGGCACACGAAACAGGCTAGTCATTACAAATAACAGAGATCTCAGGTGCCAAAGTAGCATTTTCTTCTTAAGAGAGCACACTTTGGAGGTAAAAACAGAATCTGTCTCCCCTGCTTCACTCTCCTCTGCTACTTGACAGTCTCTGGTATTTAGAATATAGGATTGAAATTCCAGATTTTTAATTCTTTTATTAAAAGTCTGTGTTTCTCTCCTCGGCTCTCCCGGCAGTGAGGGGGACCGACAGGCCCCCTCCCCTCTTGTGCCCAAGTTTAATTCTGCTGTCAGAATGTTCATTAACCATCACAAGGGCCACACAGGGGCTGAGTTTTGTTAGGGACAAATTATTTTCTTTGGAGGGAGCTCCCAGAGGCCAAAAAAGTTATGTTGACAGAAAGAAAAAAAATCTTTGGGGATCACACAGTCAGTAAATTTGTCAGGGACTTGAAGACTGTATGAAGCTCAAAATTCCGTTCCAGTCAGTCCATCCAGTGTTATCGTATGCTTAAATAATGTGAACGTGGAAAACAGTCATGAGAGACCAACTGTCAACAAAGACACATGAAGCCCCTAGAAACCATCTTAAACTAAAGCCACCCTGGGGGACCCCTGGGCTGGTGCTATACTTTGCAGAAGTGTAGACAGCCCCGCCCCCTGCTGCAGATGCTCCACCCCCTGGTATAGATGGCTCCGCCCCTTGTATAGATGGCTCCGCCCCCTGGCTTGGCACACACAGTCATGGATGTGTTCTTTTGTGTATAGATACCATCTCATCTGGAGATGACGAAGACGACACCGATGGCTCTGAAGACTTTGTCAGTGACAATAGTAACAACAAAAGTAAGTAACCGCCTGCTTCTGAAGGTCCCCACGACAGGAGTGTGGAGGGGAGTCCTATCTGTCACCTCTGTCAACTTCTGGGCACCACCGAGTTGTGTCCCGTCCTTTGCTGTTTTCCCACCCTCTCTGCTGCCCCAACTTTCCAACCTGAGAATAAACCAGTTTGCTGTCCACCCTTCTCTGCTGCTTGTCCTTTCTTCTCGTCAGTAATTCTTTTTTTCAAAGCAATCGCTCCGTTCTGTCCTTGGATTTCCTTTTCCTTTTGGTTCTCACATTGAGAGATGTGAACCCACACTGCGTAGAGGAAACATGGGAGGGGGCCGGTGACCTTCACTTTGAAGACAGCTTTGGGAAAGGGGACCGAAGTGGTGACAGTGGATAAGAGTGTGAATCCCCTCTCCAGGTGGGCAGCCAGGGTTTGAGTTACTTTACTACTTCACAGCTGCTCATTTAACTTCTGTGCTTCTATTTCTTAAGCTGTCACGTGGTACTAACATTGATATTTTCTGAGTTGTTATAAGAGTAAAATGGGGTCTATTTGTGCAGCACCGGGAAGAGCATTTGTAAATGTTTGTTGCATAAAGAAAATAAAATCTAAGCTGAGCGCCAGTGGTCCATGCCATTAATCTTCTTGGTTTAAGGGTCTGGAGGATCACAGTTTGAACTCAGCAAGGCAGAAAAGCCTGTGAGACACCCCACTCCAAAATAACCAGCAAAAAAAGCAGAGCAAGAGGTGTGGTCAAGTGTAGGGAGCACCTGCTGCGAGCAAGTCAGCCTTCAGAGGCCCTGAGTTTGGAGTCTAGAACGGGCATCAGTAAGATAAAATAATAAAATCCAGCGTTAGGTACATTCTCTAACGACATGGCTAGAATGATTTCCGACTGACGGCCGCTGGTCTTTGCTCACATGGTGTAGTCTACACTTTCTCAAAAGGAATTTCACCAATGAATGAGAGGAGGCCTAAACAATAAGACAGCTACTTATAAAATAAGACTGTAGCTTCCAAAGTGGAGTGTATCTAGAGCTGCTAAAGGTTCTCAGCAATATGAAGAGGAAAATACAAGGATTTCTTCTTCTTTCTTGTAACCACATGTGCACAGCTCCTTCTGTTGTTCACATCCCCGTGAGGGTGGTACATTGGTGAGAACTGACGAGCCTGCATTGGCAGAACGTTGTAGCTGAAGTACAGACAGGGTTGGCATTAGGCCTCTCTCTTGGTGTTGGCCACCCTGTTGGTTTGGACCAAGAGATGATGATGTTGTCTGCCATAGTAGAATCTTACCAAGTAGTTTCACAGCCTGAAATCCCTCCGCTGGGCCATGTACTCATTTTTCTCTTTTGCCCCATAACTCTGGGCCACCACTGAACTTCTGAACCCTCTTTGTAGTTTTGCCTTTTCCAGAATCTTCCTCTGAGTAGCCTTTTTAGATTGGCTTCTTGCATCAAGTCATGAATAATATTGCATAGCGTGTGTGTGTGTGTGTGTGTGTGTGTGTGTGTGTGTGTGTGTGTGTGTGTGTGTGTGTGTGTGTGTGTGTGTGTGTGTGTGTGTGTGTGTGTGTGTGTGTGTGTGTCTCCCCTGGTCTACTTACCCATTCCGTACTGGTGAGCACCTTGGTTGGTTCCATGTTTTGGCAGCTGCCATGAACCTCTGTGTGTAGGTTTTGTTTCGAGGTGAGTTCTCAGCTCTTTTGGGTTAGGTACAGGGCGGTGTGATAGTGGGAGGATATAGTAAGGGTGCTCACATTGCAGGACGTGCTGTCGCCCTCAGCCAGGAAGGAGAGTTCCTGTTGCTGTCTGTGCTCAGAGGCCTCTGGTGTCGGCAGTGTTCTGGCTTTTGGCCATTCTAGTAGGTGTGTAGAGGTTTCTTGTTTTAATTTGCATTTCCTTCATGACATATGATGTGAAACATCTTTTTATTTGCTTAATTACCAGGTGTACATCTTCTTTGTTGAAGAGGTGTCAGGGTTTTTGGTTCACTTTTTAATTGGGTTGTTTGTTTTCATATCGTTAAATTTGAGAGTACTTTGTGTATTTGGGACAATAGTCTATTATTATTTATTTATTTTGCAAATACTTTCTCCCAGTCTTCTTTTGGTAATATATTTCACAGAGGAACAAGCCATTAATTCCTGTAAAGTCTAGCTTATCAATCCAGCCATGGATTGTGCCTTTGGTGTGGCATTCTGAAACTCAAAACCAGGTCGTATCTGTCTAGGTGTAGCTCCTTTGTGTTTTATATTTAGGTCACAATTGGGATCTATTTCAAGTTAATTGTAGAATATTTCTGTCTAGATTAATTTTTGTTTTTGGCTTTTTGTTCTCCAGTTCTGGAACTCTTTGTTGAAAAGGGTTATTCAACCTAGGGCGTGCGTGTGTGTGTGTGTGTGTGTGTGTGTGTGTGTGTGTGTGTGTGTGTGTGTGTGTGTGTGACAGAGAGAGAGAGAGAGAGCGCATATGCATATGTTGGTACTGAAGCTGGAATTCAGGGCCTGGGTGCTGTCCCTTAGCTTTTTCACTCAGGGTTGGCACGCTACCACTTGAGCCACACCTCCACTTCTGCCATTTTGGTGATTAATAGGACATAAGAGTCTCACTGACTTTTTTTTCCAGGCTTGGCTTTGAACCTTGATCTTCAGATCTCAGCCTCCTGAGTAGCTAGGATTACAGGCATGAATCACTAGCACCTGGCCTGGCCTAGCCTGGGGCTTCTTAAAGGAAGAAATAGGTGTTAGGCATCTGATCTGGGATAGACGTGGTATGTGACTTTGTCCCTGAGTCTCCCAAAAGCATAAGCATGAGCAGAAAAGGAAAATAGTTTGGTTTAAGTAGCTAGAGGAAGCTTAGGGCCGTGGTTCTCAAACTGCTGTCTCTGACTGGCAGCCTTAGAAAGGCAGATTCGGGGACCTCCCCGAGTTAGAAACTCTGTAGAGGTTTAGAAACACACTGAAGTGTGACAACTGCTCGGGGACACAGTGAAAGAGGGATTAGTTCCCCATTAACAGTCTCATTTGTGCAGATGGGAAGTGTCTAAAGGTGTGATTGGTCCTCTCCTTCTCAAGGGCTGTTTAATAATAAAATACCCACACTTCCGCCATTCTTCGGCTCTCATGAGGCTGGAGGCGGTGATGTTGGGGACTTGCCGTGGTGGCCTCTGGGCTCAGTCGAGGCCACCAATAACCCAGAGAGACAAAAAGAGAGCAGTCAGTCTTGATGTATTGATCTGGACAGTGACTCAGTAACCCAAGGGGGCAAGTACGGGGACATCGGGTCACGATGGGGTGGGGTGAGGATGCTGGGACAGTTGTTGCCAGCTTGGAGGTAATACTGTGCGCAGGTGCCATGGGGACATTGATTGGACATGGGGTTCTAGCAGCTGTGATTGGCTGGCCTACTGAGGAATGCTTTCTCCTGGTGGTCAGGAGCCCTGCTGACCCTTCAAGAGAAGGTCCACGTGATGCCCTCAAATGTAACAGCACCTCTAGGTTACGTCATGAGCAGGCCGAGCACACAGGCTCTCCCTGTGATGCTGCTGGTGGGCCTTGGGGTGGGGACGGAGGTGGAAGGCTGCTGTGGCCTTGGCCTGACTGTCGCTGCCACCTGGAGCAGCCGGGCACACGAGCCTGGGGTCCATCCGCCCCTGGCCAGCAGAGCTTTTGCCAGGGTTTTGCCTTGCAACCAGCCAGGGCTTTTGGTAATTAGCTCTCAAATGACACCAAGTCTGTCCCTGAAATGGATGCTGTGGGATGATTAAGGGCTGGGGTTAGCTGTCCCAGGCAGACACCGCTGTCGGGTGGTGCCTCTGTTTGGTGCCTCTGAAATATTAGACGCTATTTAAAGTGATAGCAGTTCTTAACTGGCTACTTGGCCTCTGCCATCTGCTAGTGTGATTAGGCGGGTCTGATTCACAGGTGCAGCCCAGGGCGGCCGAGATTAAGCAGCTGTGGCCTGTGTGGACAGAGGAATGCCATGGGCTGGGGTAATTGGCAGGGCGGGAAGGGGGAAAAACAATTTGTTGCCACCTCCATTGTCAAATGCCTGACCCGATTACTAGGGAAAATTGCAGAAGCGCCGAATTCCTTGCATTTTCAACCACCTGGAAACACCCAAGTGTTCAGATGGATTCCTTTGGTGCCTTCTGATTGTCTGGAAATGCTACGAGGGGTATTCTAGGCTGTTTGCCTTGAGTAAAGTTCACAAATGACGCTCCTGTGACCCTGTGTGACATTCTTGGGCTTTGCTGGGGAGAGCCTCCCCTCCCCTCCCCATTTGGGCTGAGACATTGCGTGTTTAGTTCTCTTCTTGTCAAGCTTGAAAATAACGTTGAAGGTTCTTTTTTCCTGCTGGTATGGTAGGTGATCATTAATCTAATTTTAGTGGTTCAAAACAAAATCTTCGTCTGGTGGAGGTCCTCTTAGATTCTGTATAAAGCACAGAAAACATGGGTGCCCCAATACAAGGATAAAAATAACAAGAATTAGCTATTCAGGTGGCTGAGATCAGAGGATCTAGGTTTGAAACTGTCCAAGCAGGAAAGTCTTTGGGGTGCTTATCAAAAAGGTAGAAGTTGAACTGTGACTCAAGTGGTAGCGCGCTAGTCTCCAGGAAAGCAAAGCAAGACAAGACAAAACAAAAGCAAGGGACATGGCACAGGCGCTGAGTTCAAGCCCCAGTACCATACAAAACAAAAACAAAGATTAAAGGGACACACCTGGATTTGATCCCTAGTACTGAAAAATCTCCCCCCTTTTTTTTAAAGGAATTAAACAGTATTGCTCAAGTTCCTCAAAGATGTTCATCTCATGTATCCCAATATCAAGCCAGGCATGGTAGCTCAACCCTGTAGTCCTTCATCCTTCAGCTGTAGAGACTGAGGGATTGCTGTTCAAGAGACTCCATTTCAGCTAATGACTGGGCTGGAGGATGCTTGATGAGTAACCCAGCTGTGGGAAGCGTGGCTAAGTACAGTGGTGTGTACCTGTCATCCCCAGTGTCCTGGGAAGCGCAAGTAGGAGGAACTCAGCCCAGGCGTGTCTGGACATAAAGGGACACCCTATATAACCAATGTCCATAGAGACTAGAGGTCAGGCTTGAGTGGTAGGGCTCTGGCCTAGCAAACTTGAGGCCCTGAATTCAGTACCCAGTGGAGGGTTGGGTGATAGGTGAATATTTGTCAACTTCCGTTTTTCTTTTTTAAATACGTTGTCTTTCTCCTTTGATGACACTGAGATTTGAACTCAGGGCCTAGTGCTTGCTAAGAAAGAGCTCTACCCACTTGAACCACGTCCCTCGCTCATTTTATTTTTGTCTTTTTTTATTTTTTTGCTCATACGGGGACTTGAGCTCATGGCCATGCACTTTCACTCATTTCTCTTTCATTTCAGCCACACTTTGACTTCCAGCTTGTTTCTTTTTTTTTTTTTTCCTTTAAAGCAGTTTTAAGTTTTGTTGGCCTCCTACGTTTTAAAAAAAGTCAAATTTAAGGTCACACCTCTTCCATTTGATGTACTATATGCAGATTGTGCAGAGTATGAAGAGATACAAATTAGTCTATGTCCCCCACAAAGTTATTAGAGTACAGAATCTTCATAAATGCATATTTAAAATTCTTATGAAGATAGATGGACTGCCCCGATGTATGGACTGTCCATGTGTTCCATGACACTTTCCAAAATGATTCAAGGCATGACACATACATCATGTGATGAACACATGTTCTAGTCTTTGTGTCTCTGATACAGCCATCCAAGATGTGGCTTCATGACTTATACAACTAAATGGTCTCAATGAAGTTCTGTTTCTGGATTGAAAAACCACAGATCTATAACCATCATGTGGGTAACTGCTCCAGAATAGACAGAATATGAGTACAGCACTTTTAAAAACAAACACAAAAGAATGGTGTAGATCTGAAGGTGTTTAAATGCTTCCATTTTGGATAATTAACAACCGATATAAGTCTGGTCCCTGAAACTAATGCACCACTAGTCTCTACTAAGGAAAATGAATTTAAAAAATTAACATGGTTTACAGTGTTTCCAATATCACTATATAAAAACTTAGAGAGACCAATTATATCCAGTAGCTTCAAAAGATGGCTAATGACTTCAATGTAAGCTGGGTGCTGGTGGCTCACACCTGTTATCCTGTACTCAGGAGGCTGAGATCTGAGGATCAAGATTCAAAACCAGCCCAGGCAGGAAAGTCCTTGAGACTCTAATCCCCAAGTGGTGCTGTGGCTCAAGTGCTAGAGCACTATCATTGAGCTGAAGAGCTGAGGGACCATACCCAGGCCCAGTGTTCAAACTCCACAACTGACAAAAAAAAAAAAAAAAGATTTCAATGTAATCAACTTTACCAATGTTTGTCCAGTTCTGTTTTATACACAAGGAAACTGTACTCTATAATTTCTTACAAAATAGCAAGTAAGGAATAGATGGTAGGAAATATAGATGTGGAAAGAATATTAATGAAGTCCTTTTCTGTCATTTTCACTAAAGAATCATCAATAAGCAAACACTTCCAGCTTTCTGCTGGTTATTTGGAGATAAAGAGTCTGGAGTGTTTGTCTGCCTGGGCTGGCTCCAAACTGTGGTCCTCAGATCTCAGCCTCTTGGGTAGCTAGGATTACAGGTGTGAGCCACCAGTGCCCGGCTCACTCATTAGATTTGCATACCCATGTTCTACAGTATCCAGGTTGCCCTAACTCTTTGCTCACCTTACCTGACTTAGCTCCTGTGGGCCTCCTTGCTCACAGAAGGGCACACGTGCCTGTTGAAAATCCATGTGTTCTCTCTCCTGGTGTTGTATGTGGAGGATACATTTCAGTGGCAGGACTGCTTTTCCCAGTAGACTGCAGGAACTAGCCTGGATTTGGACTGAGCGGATACTTGGGGAGATGGCAGAACTCCTGTACATCTTTTACGAATCTCATTAACAACAGAGCTGTGCAAGGTCTGCGCTATATATTAAGAGAAGCAGTTGGTGCTTCCCAAAGTATATGCCTTGGGACTCTAGTTCGGAAATTCTCGTCTATCAAAAGTGCATCCTTTTGAGATATATTTGGGAAACACTACAGGTACAAACTCTGAGGTGCGCTGCAGTAAAACATTGTTTAATTTTGCCCTTTTGCAGGCCTTTCCAAACTTAGTGGCCATTAAGACCTTTTAAAAATATTGTATCTATTAACATGCATATGCACAGAAAAACTCATGATGGTCTGGTGTGGGGGATCTGCCCTGTCCCCCCTTTGAAGTCAGGTTCTCCCCTCACAGATGGGAAGGGCATTCTCCGGTCATATTTTAGCAGCTGACTAGCTGATGACCTCACAGCTTGCCAGTGCTAGACACTTCCCCGAACAGAGCAATCCTTGATGTCATCACAAGCCTGACTGCCAGGAAATAATACAGCTAGCTATACTCATGCCCTTCAGTGAAACACATTTTCTCTGCACAGAAAGTTACAATCCCAAATGTTCGTTTTTGAAATGGATCCAGGTCCAGGGTTTTGAAAGGCTGAGAATCTCTGAGCTAGCATAGGAAAGTATAACTACTCCATCCTTCTTCCTTAGTTATGGGGTATTTTACTGGGTACCAGCAGCAGGTAAGAAGACTGTGTGCTTGATGGATGGAGGGATTTTTTTTTTATTACCACTAGATTACATTTAAAAGTGATTAATGAAGCCGGTGCTGGCGGCTCATGGCTGTAATCCTAGCTACTCAGGAGGCTGAGATCTAAGCATCACACTTTGTGGCTAGGCTGGCCAGGCAAGTCCATGAGACCCTAATAGTCAATGAATCAACAACAACAAAAAAAAACTGCAAGTGGAGCTGTGGCTGTGGTTCAAGTGGTAGAGTGTTAGTCTTCAGCAAAAAGAGACAGAGCCGGGGCGGGGCAGGGAGTTCAAGCCCTAGAACCAGCAATTAACACTCCCCCCCCCCCCACCGTGTCCCCCTCCTCCCCGAAAAAAAAAAGTAAATGGCTCTGAAGAACCTAAGATTTAGTTCTTGGAAAGATGATGATTGACCAAAGGTTTGGAACTTTTGCTTATAGACAGCTAGCTGGATCAAGATTCCGGCTGCTGAAAATGATTCTTTCTGTTTTTTAGTGAAGATGGTGGACAAGGTAATTTTCTATTTTGGTTTCAGTCCTGCTGACAGAGCCAGGTGTTTCCTTACTGTACGTCAGAGAGAAAGGCAACTTTTTTTCCCCTCTCTTTTTTTGGAAATAACTAGGGAAAACAAAGGTAATAATTGGCTTGAGATTCCAAACTCTTTTCATCAATTAACCTGCTGATGTTAACAGATTTTTAGCTACCTTTGTTCTAACTGAGATTTTTTTTCCCTTTTAAAGTTGTGTTCAAGTTTCTAGGATTTGCAAGGAACAAAATAGCAAACAACAACAAAGAAAGCATACCGGCCTTCCCAGTATTTGGAAATTCTCCCTAACAAGCACCTCCTCAACATGTGGGTTCTGGCGTCTGATTGGAAATGCCCTTACCATGCCCACCAATCAGACAGCTTCTCCTTTTCGGACTCTCCCTGATTAAACCCTGCAGCCCTGAGCTGGAGGGCTGTGCTCGGAAGGCAGATCCTGGGAATTCCCACAGGGTGATGGGGCGGCCTCCCCCGGGGGTCAGGTCATTTTACTTATGGGTAGTGGAGCCAGTGTCTTGGCGGTCAGCAAGCTGTAGTTTGGATGAGATTCCTCAAGTGAAGCCACAGAGATGTCTTCTCCTCTCACTCGCTGCCAGCTCCGTGCTGTGCTAGCTTTGTGTGTTCGGTGGATGGTAAACCCAAAACAGATGAGGCGTCTACTGCAGGGAGAGGGACATTTTCCCCCATTAGGGGTCAGAGCATTTGAATGTCCTGATTAGTGGTATTTTTAAAAGCCCTAATTATAGACTTAAGACAGAGGCCTTAGTGGAGCTTTAGGGAGTTTGTGAGACTTAATCTAGGAGCTGAAACAGGCTGTGGTTTACTTTTTTATTTTTATTTTTACTTTTGCATCAATAAAAATACATTTGGCAGTCATCAGTGTCCACGGCTCACATAAATCTTGAACTTTTGACTTAATTACTATGGGAGAGTTCACAGGGCAGCCCGGAGTGGTTGACAGAGCACTGCTTAGGGAGCTGGAGACTTGGGGCTAGCATTAGCCTGGCCTCTGGCTGTGTGACCTTGATCAAATCACTTAACCTTTCTGGGTGACATTGATCGCCTCAGCCATCAGGCCAGATGGTCACTGAGGTCGCTTTTGGTACAGTGTTGTAATATGATTCCATGTTTTCCCTGTAAAACATTAGGCTGTGCTCTCTTTTTGATGTGTGTGTGTGTGTGTGTGTGTGTGTGTGTGTGTGTGAGAGAGAGAGAGAGAGAGAGAGAGAGGGAGAGAGAGAGAGAGAGGGAGAGAGAGAATAGGGAGGAAGGGAGGGAAGAAAGCAAAAGAGAAGGAGAGACAGAAAGAGACAGAGAGATGGAGAGAGAGAGAGGCCCAGGTGCTGGTGGCTCAGGCCTGAAATCCTAGTTACACAGGAGGCTGAGATCTGAGGATCACAGATTGAAGCCAGACCTGGCAGGGAAGTCTATGAGACACATATC
Organism: Dipodomys merriami; assembly: GCF_024711535.1. Lineage (NCBI taxonomy): Eukaryota > Metazoa > Chordata > Mammalia > Rodentia > Heteromyidae > Dipodomys > Dipodomys merriami. Next base: position 11,984,509 of record NW_027205048.1, on the reverse strand, counting down.
CAATTAATCACAAAAAAAGCTAGAAGTGGTGCTGTTTAGCTCAAGTGGTAGAATGCTTGATGAGCAAAAGAAGCTTAGGGACAGCGTCCAGGCCCAGAGTTCAAGGCCCAGGACTAGCAAGTGAGTGAATGAGAGAAAGAGGAGAGACAGGAGGCTTTCAATCTTAGCTGTCAGTATTGGAAGACATAAAGGTTTTTATGTAGGCAGGCTCAGTAGCCTATGGTTTCCCATTAAGGTTAAATGGTAGGAACAAACAACCCCTATAATCCTGCCATTTGTTGACACAATCAATATCTGCCTAGCACACAGGTGCCTACAAAGCATGTTGGACCTGGGAAGGACCGTATCAGAAAAGAAAGCCTCTCATTTTATAGTGAAAGCTTTTTAATAGTCATGCATTCCACCCATCTGCACATTGATCCATCCATCATCTAACCCTCCCACCTACCTATTTATTCATGCATCCATTCATCTCTGCATGCCTGTTCTTTAGGCCAACAGCAAGTGAGGCTGCAGCCTGCAGCACTCCATGCTGGCTGGTCAGTACAGAAACACTTCCAGCACACAACAGAAACCAGTCCAGAGAAGGGAGGCCGGGCCTTCACCATGGATGGGGTGGAGTACTTGGGGGTGTGCATCTCTCTGAGCAGCTTGAGACACTTGTTCACATACTTAACATCATCACTAATGGGTAATCACACTACACTAAACCTTGATGATGGAGTTTGACTTATTGGTTGCGATGGAGTCATAACTGTTTCTTAAAATTTGCTCATTAACCCTGGCTCTGGTGACTCACGCCTGTAATCTTAGCTAAAAGGCTGAGATCTGAGGATCGAGGTTCAAAGCCAGCCCGGGCAGGAAAGTCTGTGAGACTCTTATCTCCAATTAACCACTAGAAAACTGGAAGTGGTGCTGTGGCACAAGTGGTAGAGCGCTAGCCTTGAGCTGAAGAGCTGAGGGACAGTGCCCAGGCCTAGAGTTCAAGCCCCACAACTGACCAAAAAAAAAGAAAAAAATGCAGTATTGAGTGACTAAGAGAATGTTGTTGTATTGCTACTGATGGTATCAGAGCCAAAGGGACCACGTCTGTCCACAAGGCTCACTCGTGAACTTCACAGTTGCCAGTGTCACTCACCTTGTATGCCCTGGTTCTCCTTTGTCGTGCGGTGACTTTATTCCTACTAAGATGATACTAAGGGAAGTATATAAAACAGTAGCTCATATCCTTGATCTCCAACAACCTGATATGCTTTGCTTACGTAATCACTCTTACATAAGGCTGTTGACTAAACCTGTGTATTGACCATCAACTAAGGGTCTCGGATTATCTCTGCTTTTGTATGTCTTTAATTTATTTTGACAATCCCTTCTCCAAATCAAAGTTGTTAAAGCTGCCCCCAGGCCTTGTTAGGGAAGAGGCCTCCTTTGGTTTTGACCTGTCTAAGGTTCTGGGCCTGTGCTTCTTCATAGACGCATTATGGTTCTTTGGGGTTCTTCACATTTCTTTCATGTGGTTCTGCTGTGAAGACAGCGGGCAATAGGAATGCATATAAGGAACCAGGTGTGGTGGTGCATGCCTGTAAACCTAGCACTTCGGAGGCTGAGGCAGAAGGATGATGGGTTGAGGCCAGTCTGGGCTACACAGTGAGTTTAAGGGCCCATATTATAGGTTTGTTAGTTTTCTAGATCTAGGTCTAAAAAACTAGTTTCTATCAGGAGGAGCCATTGGAAAACAATAAAATCATCTTTCTTTCCTGCATCATGTTTATTAAAAAGAAATATACTTGACATCTTAAAGGAGATTCAGTGGCAAAAGTTGTGCTTGTACATTAGGAGAACACACCGGACCAGGGCTGGTCAGACAAATGGGATTCTAGCCAGAGAAGGGGGAGGCTGGTCACTGGTATCCATGGCACTCAAACCACTTGGCCCCCTGGCCTTTTCTGTGGAGTTGCGGACAAGTTACAGTTCTTGAGGGAATGTTGTACAATTCAACGTCCAGCTCTAGCCACATGGGTGATCTGCTCCTACTCTGGAGATTTGATTTCATGGCCTCCCATCATGCACCTGGGGCCTGTGATGAGAAGTTTGGCACCCACACCCAGAGACATGGTTTTTATCTGTTTTGCACAGCAGAGTTTAGAGTTAGAAAGTTGCACCCCAAGGAAGTGGCTTCCAGCCAGAAATGCCAGTGAAATGCTTCCACCCTTAAATGACTCTTCCTTCATCTCCAGGACAAAGGCCCTGGTGGCCGGTGTGCTGTTGGCGCAGCTCAGAGCCTTGCAGAACACATGGTTGGAGGGAGATCCTTGTTTGGTCCTGGGGAGGTAGGGAAGAACAGCATTCCTAGTTCCTTAAGCCAAATCCTACTTTTGACATCTTAAGGAACATTAAAAAGAAGAGAAAAGAAAAGTCTGGCCTAATGGTTTGTAAGCACATATCTGTTGATTTCTTTTATGTTGCAAAGAAAGACATTCCAGAGGGTCAGCTCAGCCGTAATTGATGCTATCTGAAAGAGTTACTGCATTAATATTTAGCTAATTCATGTGAATAGGCTATTGTGTTTACTTAAACAAATGACATGGGTGCAGACACCTGACAGCAGGAGGTATGCTTTTCATTTAGGGCAGATTTGTTAACTTCTTTGTGTAGTAACAAAGCTCATAATTTATTTTGTGCTCTCAATGGCTTCTTTTCAGTGACTGTGGATGGATTTTTCTTTTCTAAGTAGAAGCTTTTAAAATGAAAGATTATTGAAATTGTTTCAATGTACGTCAGACCCTGGGGGGCTTGTGATAAACAGAAATCCAGTACTGCCCAGTGAACTCTAAGAATAGGTGTGTTTAGGGGCGATGGTTTCCCATTGGCTACTGTCTGGAATGCAGTTGGATTCAAAGTCAGAGTGCAGCCCATCCCTCCTCCCTCGGTCTCCCTGCCTTGGTTCATCTTCCCTCCTTGCTTCCTTTCTCGTGATTCTCATGGTGACCAACTATAATATTGCCCCTCTTTGTACAGTCTTGGTGTATCAGAGATGCCACGTAAATCCTACCACCTGGATACTTGGACATGCGCAGGATAAAGACGGTCCGGAAGTCCTAGCTCCACTAGGCAGTCGTGGTTCACGCCTGAAATCCTAGCAACTCTGGAGGCTGGGATCTGAAGGTTGCAGTTTGAAGCCATCCTGGGCAGGAAAACTCCTTGTCTTATGTTAAATTAACAACCACAAAGTTGTGGAATTGTGACTCAAGTGGTAGAGCAGGGACAGTACCGAGGCCCTGAGTTCAAGTCCCAGTACCAGCACATGTGTGCACACACAGGAAGGAGGGAAGGAAAGGAGAGAGGGAGGGAGGGAGGGAGGGGAAAGGAAAGGAAAGGAAAGGAAAGGAAAGGAAAGGAAAGGAAAGGAAAGGAAAGGAAAGGAAAGGAAAGGAAAGGAAAGGAAAGGAAAGGAAAGGAGAGGAGAGGAAAGGAAAGGAAAGGAAAGGAAAGGAAAGGAAAGGAAAGGAAAGGAAAGGAAATTAATCCTCAGTGTTCTCCTTGTTCCTCGAGGTGGGCTCATGCATGAGTGTTAGGCAGATGGAGTTGGGGATGGAGGCGGTGATCCCTAACTTGAGAGTATGGGTACCAAGGGAAGCCCTTCCCCTAGAGCACGCTGGGCTGCGTGTAGGAGAGACTTCCACATACAGGCCAGAGGCCACGTTCCTGCTTGCTCGTGTTTACCTCTGGTTTGTGGAGTGCATGTGTGGCCATGAGTTTGACCTCATAGAAAGTAGCACAGTTACAAGTCAGTTTTCTAGAATGTTCAAGGCCCTGTCGACAGATCCTTTAGGGGAGAAGAATATGGGATTTGGGTTACCCAGTTTGCTCAGACAGAAACATACATGTGAAATGTGAAATTGTAGTCCCTGATTTTCATGGAAGTTCAGGACAGTACTGAAGGAGGGAGGGAGGGAGGGTGGCCTTCGCTCAGACCAGGTGTTTTGGACTTTGGTCTTCAATGTCACATTGGTTGAAGGTAAAGTCCTAAACCTTTGGGGAAACTTGTTGCTGGTCCTCCTCCCCCTCCCTCCCTCCCTCCCTCCCTCCCTCCTTCCTTCTTTCCCTCCTCTCTCTCTCTCTCCCTCTCTCCCTCCCTCCCCCCTCTCCCCCTCCTTTCTCCTCTCTCTCTTTGTCCATTTATTTTGGTGTTGGTAGTGGAGCTTGAACTCAGAGCCTCACACTCTTGCTTAGCTTTTTCTCTCAAGGCTGGAGCTCTACCACTTGAACCACATCTCCATTTTTGGCTTTTTGCTGGTTAATTGGAGATAAGTCTCATAGACTTTCCTTCCTGGGCTAGCTTTGAATGGCTTCTTTTTAACTGGAAAATAGGGCTGGAAAGAGTGAACTTTCTCCTGAATCTGATTTGGTATAAAATTCTGACCACCCCTTTCTGAGCTTTGTGGCTTTGTACAAATTTTTTGTTTTAACTGCTTGGTGCCTCAGTTTCCTATCTGTCAACAGTGATTGTCTTAGTGCTGTTCTCATTGGATTGTCGTCAGGATTAACGTGCTGAACAGGTCAAGCTCTTACTTAGAGTAAGTCCTGGCAGAGAAGAAACATTCAGCCACTAATGGTCACTGGCAATTATTAGCAAGTGTGAACAATTTGTAGCAGTATTACGGGTTCTGTGGCTCCTATTTATAATGCATACTTTACTTAGAGATTTAAAAACTTGCCTTCTTTCTTGGGCTTAAAAAAAAATTACTTGTAGCCAGCTGCTGGTGACTTGTGCCTATAAATCCTAGCTACTCAGGAAACTGAGATCTGAAATCGCAGCTCAAAGCCAGCCTGGGCAGGAATGTCTTTGAGACTCTTATCTCCAATTAACCACCAGAAAACCAGAAATTAACCACCAGAAAAATCACTGGCTCAGAGTGGTAGTGTACTAACCTTGAGCAAAAAGAGCTCAAGGACAGCTCCCAGGCCTTGAGTTTAAGCCCCAGGACCAGTCCCTCCCTAAAACAACAACAACAACAACAACAACAACAACAACAAAATCACTTTATGACCATAAGGTCAGAACTTCACATAACATTTACCTGTCATGTCGTCAACATAGGTTTGGGGTGGGCTGAGGGCCCACTGACGTGGATTTTGAAGAAGCCAGCTCGTTTGTCCTAGTGTGCATATGCAATCATTGAATGGGCGTGGCCATCTCAAGTGATGTAATTTTAGAGCACTGAGCCATTGTTACTGTGTTGCTGTGAGTAGAAAGTAGTATTTTTAAACGTGATATGACATGCATTTTTTTTTCTGGCACCAGGAATTGGCGGGGAGGGGAGGGAGAAAAGAGAGAGCGAGCGCAAGAGAGAGAGAGCACCAGAGAGACACAGAGAGTGTCTTGGTGGCTTTTTCCTTGTCAATAGATACTAACCAATATGCAGTCCCTCCAGAGACCGGCTGCTAGGCCAGTCAGACTAGACTTCTGAAAATATTTCCCCCATGTCAATTATTGTCCAAAGATTGCAAAAATATCAGAGCCTTTTCATAGACCATGAAAACAACTGTACCTTCTTGGGAGTTTGTTCATGCAATAAAACTGTCCACTTACGTACATGATCTCAACGTCGTCTTCCAACTCAGGAGCCCCGTACTGGACCCACACGGACAAGATGGAAAAGAGACTGCACGCCGTCCCTGCTGCTAACACCGTCAAGTTCCGCTGTGCGGCGGGTGGCAGCCCCACACCCACCCTGAGGTGGCTGAAAAACGGCAAGGAGTTCAAGCAGGAGCATCGCATTGGAGGCTATAAGGTAGAGCTGAGTTTTTAAAGTACTCTATTATTTCTTGTCGAAAGTCCTCCAGAATTGGCAGGAACGAGAAGGGATATTTCGGGGGGAAAAAAGAACAATTATTATAATTGATTGTGTCAATGTTGAATAGTTAAAAAAAATGCCCTTGGAGTTGGATATAATTTGAAAGTACAATCCCCGTTGGTATTGTTCTTCATACGAGGAGAGTTTAATAACTGCAAGGTTGAAAGTTGAGAGTCTGTTTTCTATATGTTTTATGATCTGTACAACTTACACTGGAGCAGGACTTGAAAAGTTTCAGTGTCGTTGCCTGCCAGAGCCGGATTGCATTAACAGGGCTCGGACTTGGCTTAGAGACAGGAGTGTGAAATGTTCCTTAGTAACACTGTGCCGAGGCCGGCCGAGGCTGGCCTCTAGCCTCCATCCTCAAGGCCTCTCCAGAGTCCAACACAAGGCTGGCACTGGTGGCTCACAACTGCAGTCCCAGCTTCTTGAGGCTGAGGTCTGAGGGTCAATGTTCAAAGCCAGCCTGGACAAACAAGCCCATGAGAGACCCCAATTAACTTCCAATTCACCAGCAAAAAGCTGGAAGTGGGAGCGTGGCTCAAGAGCCTTGGGCAAAAAAGTGAAGTGGGAACGCAAGGTCCAGAATTCTGTACTGGCACCAAAAAAAAAAAAAAAAAAAGGTCGTTTTTGTAACGCTTAAACATTAACACCCAGAGGTCAAAACCCAGAGAGGAATGGGGAGCAGAAGGGAGGCCCCCCTCCCCCTATGAAGTTTGGACTTGTCGCCTCTCATGACTTCTTGGTGGGGAGACAGAAAGCACAGGGCTGGCTTGTCCTTTGGTTCAGTTGTGAGTTAAAGTACTATGAGATTGAAGGGTTGATCCTTCTTTTCTTTTTCTTTTTTTTAAAGGACAAATAAAAACAGATAAAGGTTTCATGAGATAGTACTAGTTAGAAAGGAAGAGTTAAGCCACCAAAACTGTGGTTTTGTTTCAATCATGAGATGCTTGTTGTAAGTCCTGTGATCCTTGTGTTTCAGGGATTTACTTGAATACAATTGAAGTGTAAGAATGGTCAGAATCCTGGTGGCTAATTAATTCTGGCAATTAAGACAGCCTTGTAAGGAAGTACAAAGACAGCCTGTGAGCCACTGGAGGCTCCTGGTCTCAAAATAAATGGGACCGACATCATTATTATGGGTGAGGCGCTTTTAGCAAATCTGAATTAGTGATTACAGATATTGCTGGAAGATGGGGGGGGGGCGGGGAGTGCTGCTTAATTAGGAGCCACAGCTTGATTTTGAACAGGTGCAACTCAGTTTTAATTACTTACAACAACATTTCACTAAATGAAGAGCACCTCTATTTGAAAAGCAACTTAAGGCCCGCTTTGCGGGTCCTCTGGCCTCCGAACATACACGTGACCGGCGGAATTCTGTCCATTCATGTGTGAGCCCCTCCAGTGGAATTTGAGTGAGGAGGGACAAAAATCGAAAGTATATTTTTCTTAAAAAAGAAAAATTCCACAAGGTGAGGCAAAATGGAGAAGTGTCCTTTCGATGGCATTGTTCCTGTTGGTGGTGACCGAGGCCTCATTCCTCGCTGGGACCTCTCTGGTGTAGGAGGAGCTGCAGCAGTGGGAAACCTGCGAGATGGATGACTTATCAAGCACAAATGATTGCTCAACCAGGTTTGCACAAGTGGACATTTATTTTGGGGACACTGGTCACTCAGACTATGCCTCCGGCCCCAGGAAGTTTTGGGGAGTTGAGGAGGAAAGAAAGCGCTGTCAACTTGTGGGAAAAGCATAATAATGATGCGTTGAATCAGATCCAGGTCTCCAGGGCAACACTCATGTCTGGACTGGGCCCTCTACACATGTCCAGCCCCCAGGCTAGCCAGGTCTGTGTTAGGCCCACAGCTCTGTCCAGGGTCTCATAGGGCAGCACGGGGTTGGAGGGGGGTGGTCTTCAGGGCAGGTTAGCCCCTCTGTCATCTTCTCGCTTGTTTACATTAGGTATGTATGTTTGTTTGTTTTGTTGTTCATCGGGCTGGAGCTCAGAGCCAAGCACTGTCCCTGAGCTCTTTTACTCAAGGCTAGCAATTTATCACTTTGAGCCACAGCACCATTTCCTGTTTTTGAGTGGTTAATTGGAGTTGAGTTTCACAGGGACTTTTCTGCCCAGACTGGTTTCAAACATAGATCCTTAGACCTCAGCCTCCTGATTACAGATATGAGTCTCCAGCTCCTAGCATCTCTAGTTTTTTTGTTTCGTTTTGTTTTGAATGCTAGTCTAGGCCTGGCTGCTGTCCCTTAGCATTTTTTGCTTAAGGCTCTAGTGCTCTGCTGCTTGAGCCACAGCTCCACTTCCGGCTTTTGGGAATGGTTAATGGGAGATAGGAATCTCAGGGACTTTCTTGCCCAGCAGGCTTCTAACCACATCCTCCTATCTCAGACTCCCGAGTAGCTGGGATTACAGGCAAGCACCATGGGTGCCTGGCTTCCATAGCTTTTAAAGAAATGCTCTTGGGGATGTTTGGCTCGAGCTTGTGTTGTAGCTGTAGTTCCTAGTTTCTGTCCCCCATCACTGGCGCTGAAGGAGAGAAGGACACGTAACTGAAACTCAGGGGAGGGCGTCAGGTCTGAGGCCTCCCCCACCCCCCACTTCTCTCTCCCCTGTCCTTCAGGAAGGAGCAGAGTGTCAAGTTTTCCAAGGCATAATTTTCCAGAAAGCAAAGACCTGAAACTTTCCACAAACAATGTTTGTTATTTCTGCGATGTTTCCATTTTTCCCCACATAAACCTGTCATTCCACTAACCTTGGTAGGGCTTTGATGGTCTAGCCGTTGCTCCAGCTCTTGTCTACCTGTTTATGGCTCGGTGGCCCTCGTCCATAGCGTTGTAGCAGGTTTTGGAATGGCCAGCACAGGGAGCCCTGGAAACGGGGAGGGAAAAGAAGAAAGGAAGATGAAATTGGAGAGATTAAGAAACAGCAGCTCATTTGAATGTAAATGACCAGTGGAACTGCTCAGTTTTGTTTATGTGGGGACGGACCCCTGCTGAGCCACATTCATGTGGTGGAAATCAATTATTCTGGTTCTTTTCAGCCTGCGTGCTGAGGTTAGTTGGGTATTATTAATATGCAGTTAATATAGTAATAAGACTGGACATGAAACCCGACTCTGTCTGCCTATTCCTGGCCTTTTCCCCCCTCTTGGACCAGACTGGGGCTTGAACTAAGGACCTCCTGTTTGCTAAGCAGGCCCTCTATCACTTTAGCCACTATGCCAGTACTTTTTCCAGACAGCCTCTTGCTTTATATATGCCCCAGCAAGTCTGGAGTGCTATTCTCCTGTTTCTGCTTCGCCTTGTCACAGAGATGACAGGCAAGCACCACTGCACACAGCCATTAATTAAGATGGAGTCTCTGGAATGTTTATTCCTGGGCTGGCCTTGAATCCCTCAATCTCTGCCTCCCAAGTCGCTAGGATTACAGGCTTGAGCCACTGGGCCCAGCTTTCCCGTGAGTGTTGACCAGGGACAAGGAGTTTCAAGCTCTCTGTGCCTCAGAACCCCCCCTCCCCCCCCCCCACACACACCCTCAAGCGAAAAGATTGGGTTGGGGATGTTGATGGCTGATCTCCATGTCTCAGAGCACAGAGTCACTTGCTGAACTGTCACGCAGTGTGTCAGCTGTTTTGTCACATTAAACAATGATTGGGGGGGGTTGTTTTATGTAGAGTTTAGCTTTGTGGCAAGTTATTTTATAGGGTTTTGAACATTTATTGCAGTGTCATGCAGAAAAGCAAGAAAATGACTGGAATAATTAATAGACTACCTCTATTCCAGTTCATTCTTACTTTATGACTCAGGCCTCCAGGATTCTTAAACACCATCTTTCACTTACTTTTCAACATCCAAGATCATAGACTAGGTGAGATCCTGGGACAAAGGCTGCCTTAGCATGGCTGCGAAATCGACACAGGAGCCCCTGGTTTCGAGTGTGCTCAGCCCCAGCGAACATCATACAAATGGCATCATAGAACATTTGTCCTTTTGTTCTGGCTTATTTCACTTAATATACAGTATTTAAGATTCACACCTATGTGGTAGACCAGAGCTCAATCATTTTTTATGGTAGAATGGTGTTTCATCGAGTAAGGTATACCACATTGTGTTGAAATGAACATTGTGAATAATACTATCTATCATCTGTATCTGAATTCTTGCTTTCTGTTGCTTGGAGTAAAAACTTACCTTGGTGTGAAAGCGATGGGTCATGTGACAGTTCTGTTTAGGTTTTTGAGGCTGGCGTTTTTAAAGCGATAAGGTCAAAAGGTGATGAATGTCCTGGCCTCTAATCTTGTGAGACACAGCTCCACTTTTGACTTTTTGCAGGCCCAATGGGAGCTAAGAGTCTCTTGTATTTGTCTGCCTGGGCTGGCCTCCAACTGCAATCCTCAGATCTCAGCCTCCTGAGTAGCTAAGATTACGGCCTCCGCCACTGGTACCAGGCTCAGTGTTGTTTATTGAGTGAAGAGAAGAATATCCACCACTGGTCTGAGAGGATGGAGTGTCTCTGGATACCTCCTGTGCAGCAGCTCTGGTCTGTGTTGGAGGTTATACACCACTGAGTGTTCATCTTTACATTTGTGTGACACCACTGCAACCTGTTTGTGACAACCTGTTTGTGCAGCTGCATTCAGAAGGGACTGTTTAGTGTTCCCAGAAGCCCTCTGGAAACGGAGCTTGGGGGCTGCTGTGCATCTTCATGACAACTGGTCTGTGCTGAGCTACAGTTTGTGGGTGCCTTCCTGAAGGCCAGGGTTCCCCAGAGCTTGCTGTCCTTGTGGATGGTGTGTCCTGAGCCTCATGGCAGCGAGTTAAGGGACTGCTAACTTCACCACCTTGGTCCACCTGGCACCAAGGCCAGTTTCTGGTGTTTGTTCTGCTTGTTATCGAACACCTGGGTGTTTGGAAATGTCTGATTTTTTTGCAATGTGAAAGGCAAACATCCAGGTGACAGCCTGGGTCTTTGACCTTTGCCTTCTCAGTTTGGGTGCCCCACAAGCTAAATTTGCATTCCCAGTTGTCACCCCAGGGCAGCTTGGGGGATTTAGCAGGCACCTTTGGGAGCTTTGGGTAACAGAAGAATTCTGAGCAAACCTGTCCCGGCCACCTTTTTGTCTGTGCGTGGATAGGGAGTGAATGTTTGTAGAATCTACTTTTTTGTGTGTGTGCTTACAAGTAAGAGAGTTCAGGCCCTGAGCTTCAGTCTGCTTTGTTTCAATACTGAAATGTTATTTTAAAAAAGACTTTAGTGGACATAGTTTTGAAACTCCTGCTCTCCGATTCTGTCACTTGGCAGATGGGATATACTGATGAATTCTACAAAGATTTGGCCCTGTGCAGGAATGAAAATAAAGTAGCACGTGTGTGTGTGTGTGTGTGTGTGTGTGTGTGTGTGTGTGTGTGTGTGTGTGTGTGTGTGTGTGTGTGTGTGTGTGTGTGTGTGTGTGTGTGTGTGTGTGTGTGTGTGTGTTGGCGTGGGATTTCTCTTGTCCCTGGCTTTTATGTTTCATTTGGCTAGAAACTTGCAGACTCTGAGGATTTCCAGGGCAGGATTGAGGACAGAGTGGATGGCGGACCAACTATTCTGTTTTACTTTATAAAGTGTGCGATTTCTGTTAAGCTAGAAAAAGCTTAAAAAGGGAGAAAAAAGTGAATAGCAGTCAGAGCCATACCAGGTAATTAAGTACCTTGTTAACAATTCTGTATATTTTCTCTCTGATCGCAGTCTTGTTTATGTGAGCATGCGTATAGCTTTATAGATTTGTGCTCTGGGTCTTCATATTTCTGACCCATGGATCATCATGAATATATTTAGATTTAACTTTTTTTTTTTTTTTTTGCCATTCCTGGGGATTGAACTCAGGGCCTAGACACTGTCCCTGAGCCTCTTCGTGCTCAAGGCTAGCTAGAGCTATACTACCTGAGTCACAGCACCACTTCTAGCTCATTCTGACTAGTTTATTAGAGATAAGAGTCTCATGGACTTTCCTGCCCTTGGCAGGCTTTGAACCTGGATCCTCAGATCTCAGCCTCCTGAGTAGCTAGGATTACAGATGTGAGCCACTGGCACCTGGCTTCAACCTCGTTTTTCGTATACCAGTCAATAGAGTGAGGTTATCCAGTCTCAAAGATTACCAAATTCTTATACTCTTGGAAATTTTACATTCATTCATGGAGGATGAAGTAGATCTTCCTAGTGACTCTTCTCTTTTATATTTTTCTTTTTTTTGTGCCAGAACTGGGACTTGAACTTTGGACTTCACACTCTTGTTTAGCTTTTGTGCTCTAGGCACCTTCACACCTCCGCTTCTGGATTTTTGCTGTTTAGTTGGAGATGAGTCTCTCAGAACGCTAATCCTCTGATCTCAGCCTCCCGAACAGCTAGGATTACAGGTGTGAGTCACCTTGGCCAGGCTGTGATGGAATCCAGCGTGATGCACCGGAGTGTAATGCGGCGAGTTTTACTCTTGTGCCTGGCAGGAATCCTGCTATTTTTCTGTGAGCGAGTTTTCTAGAACTGGCATTAACTAGACTTAAAAAAAAATAATACATGGATAATTTTATAAGATTTTTCTCAGTTTCTGTCCCCGTTTTCCATTTGAGTTTGTAGTTCCTTACAGACTCCGTGAGTTCTGAATAACATTGATCATTCTAATTTCTGCTAATCAGCTGGTAAATAACATCATCTCATTATTGTTTTAATTTGCATCTCCCTGGTTGTTAATGAGCTTAGGCATCTTTTCATATGCTTATTGGATATTTGTCTTCCCTCTGTGAAAGCAGAGGTGGTTTACATGCATTTGGCATAGTGGGCAAAATAATCATAACCTTGAAAATCTGATGGGTTTTAAAGAACCAGGATGAAGGGCACATCTTACATTCCTGTTCTCAGGGTTGTCATTTCTGGTTTACCCTAAAGTGTGGTATGGAAGCGTAATGATTTGATAAACCCCCAAACTTTATGTCCTTGTTTCCTATTTTTATAGTGTGGCTGTTGTAGTAACCTAGCTTGCTGTTAAGCAGTTGCTTATTAGTGTTAGGATATGTCATTCAAAGTGCCAGAATGCCTCCATTGGCAGATTCTAAGGACATCCGACTGGAAAAGGCTACAGCTTATAAAATTTGGGATTTGTGGTATATGTCAAGGAATCAAATACTGGAGTAGCAATGTAAAAAAAAAATAAAAGAAATACTGGGCACAGTGGTTCATGCCTGGAATCCAAGCTACTCAAGAGGTTGAGATCAAAGCCAGCCCAGGCAGACAAATCTGAGGGATTCTAATCTTTAGTTAACCAGCAAAAAGTCCCAAGTAGAGATGTGGCTCAAATAGTAGAGTACCAGCCTTGAGCAGAAAAACTAAGCCAGGGCAAGAGACTCGGAGTTCTAAGTCCCAGTACTGACACAAATAAATTAAATAAAAATGAACAGCACCGCTTGGGGTGATATTGATCAAGCTTCTGGAGGGGGTAAAGTATTGTATAGGGTACTCTCACTTATCAGAAAAACATCTTAGCAGTGTTAACTTAACCAAGCTTTGCGGTGCATGCCCAGGAAATAAACACCCCGGCCCATTGAAGAGAGTTCTTGGGTTGAGTGCCCATGGCCCCCACCAGGAGCTGAGCTGACCGTATGCCCTGAGGGGACAGAAAGGCAGCTGCCAGGCTGAGTTGCCTATGCCAAGATTTAATGTCTTGGGCCAAGGGAACCGAAGTGCCCTCCCCACACAATTCGTGTTCAGTTCCATTTGGAATACACCATGTGCCAAATCTTGGTCCAGGCACAAGAAAAGACATTGACAGTTTGGATGGGGTCCAGAGGCAGGCACTGCCATGATTAAGGGCTTACAGGCATGACATTTGAGCCGGGGCTCAAAGAACTGCATATTTACAGCAGGGCTAAATGCTGGATTACGTGGCTTGGTGACGTCGGGGCCTGTGGCTACATCCCTACGTTATCTTCCATCTGACCTGTTTCCCAGAAGCCAGGGAGAGCCACTCCTGAGAGGCTGGGGGCAAAGGCTCTTGTGTGCACCCATCTGCCTGCAGACGAAGCCAGGCCCTGCTTCTAGCTCTCAGGTTCCAGCTTCAGTAGCACTCAGGGAGCCAGGATTCAGGTAGAGAGTTCTCATTCAAAGTGGGAAATCGGGAGCGACAGCCTGGCAGCATCACTGTCTCCGAAGGGGAGACCTCCCGTCTCGACTCAGCTTCTTCCGCAAGGAGCAAGCACAAAGCAGAGCACAGCCCTCCTCCTTGGCAGATCAGATGCCCATGATTCATGTGACCATCCGTAGCTCACTTGTAGCTCTTATTTCCTGCTGCTAGCCTCATGGTGCTGGACTTGGAGACCACTTCCAAGAGTAGATGTGGAGGAGTCAGGGCCAGGTGACAGCAGAGCAAGGACTCATTCTGAACTCCCAGTAAGAAAAGGGCACCCTCAGCGAGGTTGATTTTGGTCTCAGCCATCACTTTGTTCTGCAGGCGTGGCTTATGTGTCCACACGCACACAGCGATGCTGTGAGGCAGCCTTAGAACCCGCTACCCGATCGACGGGTGCATCACTAACTCTGCTTGGCTCTTCTGCCCACTTAGAGTCATGAAGAGGTGATTTTCTTTATTCTCTAGTTTAGTTCCATAAATCACTCCTCTGCTTGCAAAAGCTTCTGCCTGCATTATTGGATTTTAGGTGACCACGGTTGAAAACACTTGTAATGCCCTAGAAGTCGCTCAGAAGGTCAGTTGAAATTCCTGGACTGATAGTTGGCATTACTGAGCCCTAGCTTTTTGTTTACTTTTGCTTTCTTCCCATTGGTCTGGCATGCCAGGTCTGAAATACTTGGGAATGATTTGATTCCAGTAGAAATAATAAAGCCTTGAACCCTACAATAAGAAAATCAGTATTTTTGTCCCAGTAAGGAAACTTCATGCTCATTGAAGAGTATGGTGTATTGAGATATTTGACAGGCAGGATGAACACATTAGAATCTAGTCTGTTTGCATGTGGACAGGTCGTAGGAAGAAGCACAAGGGCTTATTTTGATTCCAGCTCCTTATCTGTGTAGTCTCAAGGAGTTTGCAAACAAATGAAGATATGACTTTAGTTTCTTAAGGATTCATTGCTGCCATATTTGAAATTCTGGATCTATCAGGGACAGGCAGCATCATCTATTCCACTACCTCCAGGAGTAGGAGGGGCAGACCTAGTTTCCCAAATGGAAATTTCTAGACATCTAAGAAACCATGGTGAAAGAAATGAGGGGCTTTGGAACTAGAAAGGTCTAGAACAGCAGAATCTGGCCCAGGGGCTCCTCATGGAAGAAGGGGCCAGGACAGTCAGTAGCTGGCACGTAGTTAGTGCTTATAAGTATAAATTCTAGATGGTTCTTTACTGCTTGGGAGACTGAGGCTGCTCTGTGGCTGGGCAGCCTGCCATGGGCACTGATAATGTTAGGGCCGATGGCTGGTGCCCTGGCCGCTGGGTTTTCCTGCTGAAGTCCTTTAGTTCATGAATACAGCAGATCCTCTCCATACTCCAAACATTCCTGCCTGCCTGCCACGTCTCACAGACTCTCTGTGTGTATGTGTGTGTGTATACACGCATGTTCACATGTATGTACGTTGTTCTTGCAAGGCCTAGGCACTGTCCTTGAGATTTTTTTTTTTTTTTTTGCTCCAGGCTAGCAACACGACCACTTGAGCTACAGCATCACTTTTGGCCTTTTTTATTTTTTTTTATTTATTTATTTTTATTATTTTGGTGCTTATTTGGAGGTAAAAGTCTTATGGACTTCATTGCCTGTGCTGGTTTTGAACCATGATCCTCAGATCTCAGCCTCCTAAGTAGCTACGATTACAGGCATGAACTACCATCGCCTGGCCTTCATAGGCCTTGTTATCATGATGATTGTTATTTTGTCACCATTCTGATATTAATTATGAGGACAATTTAGAATTCAGGTGATTCTGAACCTTCCCTGCCTCCCCTGACTTCTTGTTCTGGGGGATCATGGGATGGACTAGTGCTGGGGATAGAACCCAGAGCCTTTCTCATGCTGATACACACTCTACCACTGAATTGTACTGTCAGCACCAGACAGTGTCCTGTTAAGTTCAAAGAGCAAAGTGCTCTGTATTCTGTGCTAAAGAACTACCCTTCCATTGATCTTTGCAGGTACGAACTCAGCACTGGAGCCTGATTATGGAGAGCGTGGTCCCATCTGACAAGGGCAATTACACCTGTGTGGTGGAGAACGAATACGGGGCCATCAACCACACGTACCACCTGGATGTCGTCGGTGAGTAGGCATTACTTCATGGGAGCTCTCTGCCACCCGACTGTTCTAGTCTGACTCATTAAGCGCCATCAAAGTGAGACTTGTTTTTCCGAAATTTAAGGAGTCTTGGCTTGCTTTTTTGTTCTTTCTAGAAGGTACTTGGCAGTGTTCTATTTCCTGATGAGCCAGTTATTATTTTTTAAAATGAGCTTGGTAGGATCCTCTAGGTTCCCAAACATCATCTTTATAAGGTACATGTGGTATAAAACATCTTGACCTCCTGGAAACAGATTATTCTGAAAAAATGCGAGTGGGCAGGGAAGGGGAACTATGCCCCAACTATGCCATGCGGCTGCAGGGGCGAGGAAGAGATCTTGCATTGACGGAGACCATAGCTTGCTAGAAAATGGGCATTGTCTAGGAGAGTTGTTAGACACTGCCAGTTTGGTGCATGCTCCTGGTAGGTGTTTTGTCTGTGAAAGGGGACCACAGGTATGAGCTGATGAATACCTTTGGTTTGGAGCGCACAGCTAATCAGGCATTTTTGTTGAACATCTTCAGATCATGTCACCTGTACTCTTAGAAACACCAATTAATTCCCAAGTTTTTGCCTGTTGTGGCTTGTTGTTGTAAGTGGTCATATACCACACCTTTCGCCCCACTCCCATCATTGGGCCCATGTTTTGAGGTACCTGATTGGTCTGCCATTTTCTGTGTAGAGGTTACTGACTTCTAAAGATTCTACTGAAAGCTCACAGGAATCCAGTTTTTGGTCCTGTGACTTGGTAACACTGTACACACATGCTTACCTACCCTCTGTGCATATGTGAAGTCTTTTCTACATCATGCAGTGTGCACGGCCCCTGGTATTCTCTCATTTGAGGGTAGTTCTGGTCTTTCCACAAGGCATAAAACTCTTCAAAGAGACAAATTACAAGACACCTGAACTGCCCTAAGAAAGATTAAAAACCTTTCTAGCCTATCTATCCTAGCTGCTTAGGAGGCTGAGATCTGAAGATCATGGTTTGAAGCCAGCCTGGGCAGGCAAATGTGAGAAACCGTTATCTCTAGTGAACCAGCAAAAAGCTAGAAGTAGAGGTGTATCTTAAGTAGTAGAGAAGCAGTCTTGAGTGGAAAAGCTAAGCCAGACATGAGGCCCTGAGTTCAAGCTCCCTGATATTCACACACACACACACACACACACACACACACACACTCTCTCTCTCTCTCTCTCTCTCTCTCTCTCTCTCTCTCTCTCTCTCTCTCTTTCCCAAAACTGGACTAACTGAAAGGCGTCAGTTTGGTTAACTTAAGATTTAGATTAAAGTAAAAATGAAAACAATCTGATTTTCTGTCAAGTGAAGGTAAATGCTCTGCTTCATATAGTGGGATGTAGTCTTCAAATTGCATAGAAGCATTCTTTACAAAGAATATTTACTTCAACCTTTGAGTTGTTTAAACGACTGAATATGAAGTTTGCTTAAGTCTTCACATAAAGTCTAGTCTAGGAAGTGGCATTGTAGCTCAAGTGGTAGAACACTAGCCTTGAGCTGAAGAGCTGAGGGACAGTGCTCAGGCCCAGAGTTCAAGCCCTATGACTGACAAAATACATAAATAAATGAATGAATAAAAATAAAGTCTAGTCTACACTATTCATAAAAGTATGAGTCTTGCCAGGCATTGATAGCTCATGCCTGTAATCCTAGCTACTCAGGAGGCTGAGATCTGAGGATCGCAGTTCAAAGCCAGCCTGGGCAGGAAACTCCATGAGACTCTTCTCTCCAGTAAAACTACTCAGAAAAACCAGAAGTGGATGGGCTGGGAAGGTGGCTCAGTGGTAGAGCGCTTGCCTTGCATGCATGAGGCCCTGGGTTTGATTCCTCAGCACCACATAAGCATAAAAAAAAAAAAAAAAAAAAACCAGAAGTGGTGCTGTGGCTCAAGTGGTAGTGTGCTCACCTTGAGCTGAAGAGCTGAGGGACAGCGCCCAGGCCCAGAGTTCAAGCCCTACGACTGAAGTATGAGTCTTAGAGCCATTTATTCCTTTTCTCATAGAGATATTTGTGGTATGTTGTTGAGAATTACTAGTTCAGATATGAGAAGCGAATGGCTGTCATGAATTTTCAACACTGACACATTAGAAATCGGCCAATTGGAGGGCGTATGGTTTGCAATGTCTTTGGGCTGTGTGTACCAAATTTGGCATGAAAGGTTTCCACTTTAGGAAAGAAAGTTAGATCCATGCTTAAAGCTCTAAAAGCCTGATTTTGAAATTAAATAATTTATTGAGGGCGGTGGGGGGGCCGTGGGGGGAGAGATTGTGCTGTAGCAATCTTCTGGGGTTCTACCTTTCCACAGGTCTGTACATTGTTCATTAGCATTGATTGGGGCCAGGCCAGCAATTGGGAGTCAGGTCTGGGCTGCTCCAGCCCTGGGCTCTGGCTTGCAGCAAGTTTTAGACTGAATTGTTATGTAAAGCATTCAAAAGCCCCTCACCCCACCTCCCCTTTGAGCTTTCTGGCAGTTCATTCCTATGAAGCCCTGAAATCTCTCTTCGCGTTTAGGGTTGGGATTTGAATTGGGCTGCTGAATAATGGAATTGTGCTGTCTAATGCTAATCCTCTGGCAATCAGTCTTGTTGAAAAGAGCCTATGATTCAGCGGGGCAATGCAGAGTGAGCATGGAGTGTGTGGAGTAATGCCGAGGCCTGGTTATGTCACACATTTGGGAGATGGCCCAGCATAACGCCGGCCAATAATGACACAATGCTTGTTGGGAATATCCATTAAAGCTCAAGTCTAATAATTTTCCAAGCCTTGAACCTTCTTTATAAATAGAAGCCAGAAGTCAGTGGAGTCTAAGACATTTTCAGTAAGAATGGAGGTGGGAAATACTCTCATCTTTGCTCCCAAACCCTAGTAATTGCTTGGAGAAGTGCTCATAAAACAAGAATCGAGTCAGCTGAAGAATACCCTGCAGACTTGCAGTCATCTGATCATCTCTGTAAGGGGAAAGGCAAAGGCTTCAAACTTCAGCAACACATTTAATATACCAAATTTAATATACCACCACGTGGTAGTAGCTTCTTACCTATCTCTCTCTTGCTCAGCAAATCAGAAACTGCCCCATGAAAATGAAGTCCTGCTCTTAATTCATTCTCTCTGGTTTTATTTTTGTTGCTATGATACATAGATTTGTGGTTCAGATACTAGAAAGCATCAAAATGGGTGAGATCTTTTTATTGAAATTCTTCCTCGGAAAGGCATCTCTATAAGCACTTTAATGCGAGAGGCGTGTAATTTAAGTGACATTCTTGTGTTCTGGAATTAAACAGCAAGCCATTGTTGTACGTGAGGGGAGTTGATATTGTTTGCGGGAGCCCTTTTAGGGGCCTTGCTTGAGCCTCATTAAAATTGACACCATTACTTTTCAGCCATTTACAGCAAGGGAAAATTAGTGCGAAGTTCCACATCGCAGTAATTGCAACAGTAATGCAACAGGCTGCCCTCAAGTAGGTAGAGGGATGTGCTAAGTCTTTGCCTTGGTCCATCAGTGATTGTTGTTGAAGCCTTGGATCTGATGGGGCCCTGCCAGCAATAAAGCTGCGCCTAAGATAAGTCATTAACTCTTCTCACTTCCCTTGTATCTGATCGTGAGCTGAGGCCCATGCGTATTAGAAACAAAAGTGGCTTGATATTGTGACAAATGCCCGGAGCCTGTCAGAAGGTGCACCTGGTTACCAGGTGCTTTGGGACTTGGTCCTTTGCTTTGTTGAGCTGCTGTTGTTATCATCAGGACAATTAATTGGAATGATGATCCTTATTTAATTCCCAGGAGGGTTGTATGAGTTTCCTTGAGCTGCTGTAACAAATAACCCCAAATGGATTTTTTTTTTCTTTGAGTGTTAGTTTTTAATAACTTTTATTGGCCTCAACCTGAAGTCTTACTAACCAAACCGGGCCATGTTGTCAGAGGCTTTCCTATTTTCTGCTGAGGTCTGCATCTCTAACTTTGTCACTGATGCCAGCCTGGACTGGCCTGGTTGCTGGGTTTACAGAAGAGGATGGCAGAGTTGGGATGCTTCATGTTGGGTCTATTTACCCCTGCCCCTACCCTTCACTCTTCTTATAGCTGAGGATGGCTGGGTCCAACAGGGGCTGAGTGCTTTGTGAAAGGACTTGGAAAAAACATTTTTCTCTGTGTGTGTGTGTGTTTGTGCGTGCACACACACGTGCATGTGTGCATGGGTGTGTGTGCCCGTAGTGGGCCTCGAACTCAGGACCTTGTGTTCTTGTTTGGCTTGTTTTACTCAAGGCTGGTATTCCACCACTTGAGCCATGCCTCCACTTCTTTTAATTATTATTGGCTATTAATTGGCGATAAGCGTCTCTCAGATTTGTCTGCCAAGGCTAGCTCTGAACCTCAGTCCTCACAGTTCAGTCTCCCAAGTAGCTAGGATTACAGATGTGAGCCACCAAGCCCATTTTGGAAAAGGCATTTGAGCCGAGGTTTCAGTCTAGGGCCTCTTGACACTGATTCAGAAGCCTGGTTGCTTTTTCTCACTCCCAGAGACTGGCTTTGCATTTACACCCTGTCCTTCTTGGACTGGTCACTCCAGAAACCGTCCATAGCCAACCAGTGACTTTCCCGCCTGGCACTGGGTATCTGAGGACACAGGGTACCATGGAGGTAGAAATGGAGCCTCTAGATTTGCCAAGGCCAGTCATGTTCTCTCCATTGGCTTACCTTTCCAGAAACTCATGTCTCGCCCCAGAGTGAAAGCTGCCAGCCCTGACTTGCTTAGAGGCAGCTGGCAATGGCTACCGGTTAGCCCTTTCCATAAATTCTCTGCAACTCTTGCTCGGGACATGACGGGACTCAGCCTAGCAGCATGAAGAAACCTGCCCGGGTGATGCCCCCCGGGGTCTGAGGGAGGAGTCCCTTCTCCCCAGTGCCCAGGTGAGCCCGCTGACACCTGGCCCCATGCCTTTGGCAGCCCATCCCCAGTGGGAGAAGAAATTTCACAAAGTGCCCCCCTCCCCCTCTTTGGGGGTGGCCAAAGTCCTGGGGGAACAAAGGCCCAGCGTGCTCACTGAATCAGGCAAAGGGACAGAGGAATTGTGTCCCCTAAGTCAGATCTGAAGAGTGAATTCTGGCCACACTTATGGAACAGAACAGTTTTTTAAGTCAACAAAGGAATATTAGCCTAGCAAATTAATTAACCAGTGAGTTCATTACCATGAGGATTGCTTCCACTCACCTCCTCAGGAAGAGCACATCTTGGCCCTGGGTTCTTTTATCCTGTGACCCCAGCAGACAGAGGTCTTGACTTTCCATGTACCAGAGAGCAGTCTTGGAGGGAGCATTTAGTGCTATCGGAACTGTGAATCTCCAGATTATGTAACCCCGTGGGGGTTGGCCTTCTGGCCAGGCCTTACTGGATTTTTTCCATATTTACGATCTTGCTACCAACCCGTTCTGTTCCATTTCTTTGTGTAAGGTAGGATTTGGTGTTCTGTGCTGGTGTCGGCTCCATGCATCGGCTCTGGAGTTGTGAAACCTAGCTGGAGGGAGGCAGGAAGCCCCCTCTCCCCAGAAACACTGAGGTGGCATGTCACGGGATCCGTCCCAATGCATACGATTGTGAGGGCACCTGTCACCGCAGAGCCACCGCACTGGGACAGCGACTGAGTGGCAGCACATTCTGTGGCTTTTTGCCATTTTCACCCTCTTCCCAAACCATAGTTGTCACACTTAAGGCCTTAAGGGTCTCAGGGCTGGTGTCTCCTTGCCAGACAAGGAGTGCTGCTGGGGTTCGGGGGTGGGCGTGGGGGTGGGGGCGGCGCTGTTACAGAAGAGAGTTCAGATCTTGTTTTCCATCCTTAGCGAGCTGAATGGCTTTGGGCAATGCCAGCCCCTCTGCCCTCACATCACTCTATTGATACGTGGCAGAGTAATAATACGGATGACCCTTCCTCGCTCTTCCCAGGCGATCCTGCGCTTCCTCCGGTCTCCAGGCTGAGCCCTACACTCAGCCCACGTGTGCCAGAAGGAGCGGTCAGCATGGAGGTGTCCAAACGCCCTCTGCCAGGAGTGTTTAGTGAGCCTGCGCATGCTGCTCCTCACTCCTTTCACACAGCTGGGCTTCCCGGGGCAAAGGCTGAGCGCAGAGCAGGATTGCTCAGATGCTCTGACCAGTAAAGCGAGATTTTTCCCAAAAAGGAACTGCTCTGTGCAGGCCGGGAGAGAAGAGGCCAGCCTGCGGGGGCCTGTGTGGAGGAGACTTGGTGATGGCGGCATTTTTGTTGTGTTCTCTGCCAGCCATCAGCTGTCCTTTGCCCCCGCCACTGGGGGAGGCAGGCCGTGGATTGATTGCTTTCCCTCCTGGCAGGTGGCCTGGTGAGGTGGCCTGGACAGGGCTGATAGTGGGTTGGTTGTCTAACCTTTGGCATTGAGGGTGTAGCGTGGGCACAGGATGTAGGGGTGTTAGAGTCGGGTCAATGTCTTACAGTTTAAGGTCTCTTACCTGGACCACACCTCACGTAGAGATGCCGGTGGATGGAGCTCTTCATCAGAGCTTGCCACATAGATGGCAGGCACAGTGTCTGTGTGCAGGAACACAGCAAGGTTTCTATGTGCCAAATTGAAATACAAGTTGAGCACCTTCAAACTGAAGTTCCCCAATCCTAGTTACCTCTGTGTGTGTGTGTGTGTGTGTGTGTGTGTGTGTGTGTGCGCGCGCGCACGCGCGCATGTGCGTGTGTATACGTCCTACTGATTATATTGTAGATCAAAGCTTGTCCTGGTTTTTCCTCTGAAAGTTTCAGATTTTAAGCCTTTGGATATTAGACTTTTTTTTTGATTAAAGATGATCAATCAGTCCATGCACACATTCCAATATCTGAGAAACTTTCACATCTGAACTGCTTTAAATCTCCAGCATTCTGGAGAAGGCACTACGCATCTTATGGTAAAAACAGAGTTTGATGAGTTACTTTGTGGGTCTTAATGTATTTCAAATTCAAAAGCAGCAAATCTACAAGGCTTGCTCTGAACGTACTTCTTACGGCTTCATCAACAGCTGCCTGTAGAAAGTAAAAGGCTCCTCTTGGTCAGATTTATGCTAACTTCCAGGAAGATGTGAGTGTGGACGAAGCTGTTGAGTTCTTGATCGGTCCTCTGGTTTTGTCCTGGATTCTCTTTCCCTGAGAACACCCTGTTGTTCAAGTCACCATCTTCCTATCTGGTTCGTAGCCAGTCCAGTGCAGGAAGCTGTTGGGAGATGGAGTGTGGAGAAGGTACGGTAGAAGGTTGTTCTGTTTCTTCCTCTGGAAAGAGGTGAGGTGGTAAGGTTGTCATTATCTTGATTGAGGGAAGAGAACAAAGTAAAGCACATTAGCACATGAAGGAGTCGTGGCCTTCTAGCTTTCTCATTTCAACCGTGTGAAAACCCCAAACAGTTACAGTGAAGAGTTGGAAATCTTGGATCTTAACAGAACTCTAACTTTTTCCTTCTTTTTCCCAGAGACTCTTCATTGTGTGACTCTCTTAAATAAGACCTGTGTGTCCGGCATACAGCTCAGATTGTGCCCTAGGCATGTCCTTTTATCAGCAGTGGCCTTCTGAGGACAATCATTGGCTGTCATGCTAGATATGAAAACGCAAGTTCTTAAGTGTCCTTTCAATTATGTATTTTGGAGCTAGAGCTGAGGATTCGAGGTTCAAAGCCAGCCTGAGCAGGAAAGTCTATGAGATTCTTCTCTCCGATGAACAAATGAAAAAATAGAGGCCAGAAGTGGAGCCTGTGGCTCAAGTAGTAAAGCACCAGCCATTGGTGAGAAAGCCAGGTGACAGTGTGAGGCTCTGAGTGCCCGTAACTGCACGTGTGCCTGCGTGCGTGCACACGCACGTATGCACGCGTGTGCACATGCACACACACACACACAAAAGAGAGAGAATCATCCTGTATATGAGATTGTTGCCAACTGTACGTTATGAGCTAGGTCTGGGCTGTGAGCAGAGCAGTTTGGATCTGAGACTCCTGGGATCTGCTGATACTTTGAAGCCTCCCTGTAGCTGATGCTCGTACAATAGAGCATCTGGAACCACAACTCCTTTCTGTGTCTGAGTTTTGTTCCCAAGAAAACAATAGGTTTATTATTCAAATTCTCATGTTGCTTACAGCAAAGGGAAACATTGCTTGATTGTTGGCTCAGATGGGCTAAAAGCCCCTCCTTCTATTCTAGGTAGAGTCTAGAAAAAATGTTTCTAGACTTCTGGAAGAGAGGTTTTTTTATATGGCAAAAGTGATGAAAGCAATCCATGTTTGTGCCATGGACAGCTCACTGTGTCTGTACGTGTCGATCTACTTCAGCTCTTATTAGTGTGGTATACTAAATGTATCATCATTGTTTATAGGTTGTGTGTATCTGTTAGTTCCCTAAAACAAAAAACAAAACACAATGGTAAAACTTTCATGCATACTTATTATGGGGCACCTGTGTGAATACTTTGCTAGAACAGAGTTTTCTTTCTTTCTTTCTTTTCTTTCTTTCTTTCTTTCTTTTTTTTTTTTTTTGTTGTTGTTGTTGGCCGTCGAACTTGAATTCTGGGCCTGGACGCTATCCCTCAGCTCTTCAGCTCAAGGCTAGCATCATTCTACCACTTGAGCCACAGCACCATTTCTGTTTTTCTGGTGGTTTATTAGAGATAAGAGTCTCACAGACTTTCCTGCCCAGGCTGGCTTTGAACTACAATCCTCAGATCTCAGCCTCCTGAGTAGCTAGGATGACAGGTGTGAGTCATCGGTGCCCAGCTAGGACAGAGTTCTCAAGTTGGGCTGTCTGGATCCTTTTAATAGATAATTTAATAGGTAATGTAGGAACTTCGGGTTCCTGACTTGGATTGGGGGCTCTCTGGTGTCCTCAATTTTTGTTTGTTTCTTTGCAAATCATCTGAGAGAAGATAATCTAAATGGGAGTTCAGCATTTCTGACAGGAGAGTATATTTAATCCCTGAACAATTCAAAACAAAACAAAACAGAGCATGTTCTTTTTCCAGCATGCTTTTGCCATGAAGGGAGCTCAGCTATGTAAGACACCAGCTGATGATCGTGCATTCCTGATCCATGGCGTTGCCCTGTCCTGAGAGCACAGGGCTGGGGCTCGTAGGGCCTGGACTCCAGGCCCATGCCCAGCAGCACTCTGTCAGCTGTGTTTACCCCAGCTCCTCAGGAGGGAGTCTACAAAGATCTGACGCTAGCATCTGCATCAGCATCCACAGCCCAGCGTCGGGGACACCACGCGCTCAGTCTTGAGTTACAAGAGAGGAAAAGCTCTCATTTAGTAAACTAGACAACATAAACATACTTAGCTAACTGAGACGTAGGTTTCCCATGACCCTAGACACCTGTCTTAATATTTCCACCTTCTGTACATTCTCTTCCCACCCCTCTTTCTCTCTTCCTTTTGTGCCAGTCCTAAGGCTTGAACTCATGGCTTGAGTGCTGACCTGGAGCTTTGTTTATTCAAAGTTGGTGCACTACTACTTGAGCCACACACCCCTTCTGGCTTTTTGGTGGTTAATTGGAAATAAGAGTCTCACAGCCTTTCTTTTCCCAGTCTGGCTTTGAACTGTGATACTCTCAGCATCTCGAATAGCTAAGATTACAGGTGTCAGCTGCTGGCATTGAAGTACCATGTCTCCTTTTTTTTAAAAAAAAAAATTGTGATAAGAGATACCCAGCATAAAGTTGGCCACTTCAGTAATCACTTGATTCAGTAACATTCAGTACATTTTAAAATTTTATTTATTTACTTTATTAAGTAGTTTGTTAAAGGAGTTTTAACTCCGTGAGTTCAGGTTATAAGTACAGTGCATCTTGTCAATGCCACCCCTTATATTGTTTGCGCCCCCCAATGCATTTGAGGTGCTGCGTGAGCACAGCACTGTCCCCCCCAATACACACAGCACTTCAACTCCAGGCATGTCTCATCATCTCAAAGCCGTGCCCCCTTTTCTCCCCCACCTTTTTTCTTTTCACAAAAGGAAAGGCACCTGGGTTCCAATGGTGTATCACATGCCTGTTTATCCTAGCTACTTGGGAAGCTGAGACCCAGAGAATCATGGTTTGAAGCCAGCCTGGGACTAGACAAAATGATGAGTAAAAAGCAGGGCTGGAAGTATGGCTCAAGTGGTAGAGTGTCACTCCAGTAAGCATGAGGCTCTGAGTTCAAACCCTACACGGGCATGCATTCATAGGTAGATAAGCCTTTCTTGAATGTAGATTTGTATAAGTGGTGATCAAAGAGTTGTCAGCTCAAACAGTTTACCTTTTCTGAAGGCATAGAACTCAGGGTGGCTTAAACATTTGGGGTGTAAGTAATGTGGCGCTCTGCTCCTGTAATTTTCTCAAGATGATCCAAATTGACGCCCAGCAGGTAGAAGCCACTCATCCCCAAGCCAAATCATATCATCGGTGACACTAATTATGGAAGGTGCCTTGCCTCCACCTGCCTGGGTCTCCCCAGGCCCGTCGGGGCCCCAGCCGGCACCTGACTCCACCCAGCCACACCACCGAGCCAACGCAGTGGAATCAGCCGTGTTCTGGGGTTGTCTTTTCACGGGTGTGGTCCACAGATCACTTGTGACTTTAGCACCGAGGGAAAGACACTTCATCTTTCCCCACCCAGGCTTGTTCCACACACTTCTGCTGTGTCGGTGAAAAAGAGGCATGTGTGGTTTTAGAGGCAGCTGATCCTATCCTGATTGCAGGATTGGCAGAGATGAGCGGCCTGGCAGAAGGTGGGGACACCTGGGCCACCAGGCGGAGGGAACAGACAGGGCCATGGAGCCAAGGACAGCAAGCCAATCACACGCCACCAAATTGGATTTTTGTTCTGTCAGGTTCACCAGGCATTGTGCTACACACCTGTAGTCCCAGAGTCGGAGACAGGAGGATCGTGAGTTTGGGGCCAGCCAGGGCAACATAATGAGATGCTGTCTCAAACCAGGCCCTGGTCCAGAAGATGACAAGCTAAAGTACTAGCCTCCGGTGCTGCCACCGGGGCTGTGTGAAAATGCCTTTCTCCCTCCCTTCACAGCCCTGCCTTTTTCTGCTGATCATTTTTAGTTCTCACTGTCTTTTGTGTTGATCTCCAGAGGCTTAGGGAAAAGAAAACACAACTCTGACCCAGCTGGATTTAGCCTGTCTGATGTGAGTCCATTAGGCCTACATGGGACAAAGCAGTGAACTCCTTCTACTAATTGTCATGCGTGTGAAGCCTTCAGCAGGTTGTGGGGCTCCTTGAACTTCAGAAGGCTCTGATGGCTGCCTCCTTGTACTAACCAGGCCTCCTGGTAACTGATTTGGTGCATTTTTAATGCAGCCCCTGCCCAAACCATCACCACCTATCCTTTAGAGAGAGGTTAGACCTGGCTTTAGGAGAAAAGAATTCCCCCCCCCCTTCTCTTCCAAATGGCAAAGGACAATGTAATTTTGATTTTAATCTAAAGACAGATCTGACAAAGCCATCCCCTGATGCTTCCACAAGTGAGAAACCGGCTGCTTCTGTGCTAGAAAATCAGTGTGAATTGGGTCCCTTGGTCGTTTGCTGCCAGTGAAAAATAGCTTTGAGTTGGTTCTTTGTGGCCAGCGCTGTCTAACTTTGGGGAGGAGCAAAACTCAAGACCAGAGCATGCTGGGAAACCTGGCCTTGATTAATTTATAGATGTAATTTAAGAGCCTGGTCCTTCTGGTCCTTGGGATGTGTGTTTACTGAGCCTCTAGACATGACCACTCTCTGCTCTAGGATTTTTTTTTTCTTTTTATGGCCTTTGCTATGTCACAGCAAAAGTTGTGGATCTCCTATGAGCAAACATATTATTATGTCCAGAGGAGGGCTGGCATGTTATAAAGTTTCAATGGTCAATTAACAAAGATTTATTCTTTGTCACTTAGGTATTTTCTTTCTTTTTTTTCCCCCCTTTCCCCCTCTGTGCTCTGTAATTGCCTCTTGGAATAAAGCAGGCTGCTGTCCTAGGGCCCTGTCTGGTTGGTAACTCTTAGCTAGAGAGCAGGATCCGAGAACCAGTGTGGGTATTTATTTTCCCTCAGTGGGGCTGAGCTTTCTGCTTTAGTGAAGTGGACACTTGAAGCATGGGGCCAGACCAAGTGTGTGTGAGAGACGGGGGGTAGGGGAGTGGGGGGAGGCAGGGAGGGAATGTATTTTTTAAAGCACTTCAGTCTATGTTTACTACGCATTTATTTGTAGGAACCTCATTCCAGCCAACTGTCCGCAGCCCCAGCCCCACCCTTTGGATGGCTTTCCCTTGTGTCTTAATTTGGAATTCACACAGGGACCTCTAATCACTACAGGTTTCTTGGCCTATTTCAGGCCCATATATAGATGATTATATACTTACAACCTGCCAGGCTCAGGGCATCTCTGTTTCAAAATTGCAACCCAGAAATCAAGGTGAGCTGTACTTTGCATGTATTTTTATTCCTTGCCCCTCCCCCACCCCCCATGGGAAGACAAGTGTTTTGACATCGTATCTGCAGAGTTAAACATGCTGTAAGAGAGCCTTGACTAGCATTGTGTAAATCTTGTCTGGTGGAGAAGATTTCACTTTGCTTTCAAATAGAAAAGCTGAGCCAATACTGGACTTTCGTCTCTCATCTAGAACTAATTCATGAGCTAATCCATTTTATTTCAGCTTGCTGTGAAAAGTTGCAAACCCAAGGGATTTGATTTGCCTGGGGCCCACGGGGGCTCTGGGGGCTGGGTCGCCAGTGCAGGGGCTACCTGCCTTCCCCCTCTGTCCAGTCAACAGCCATCTAACTTGCTTCCTGCACTCGCACTCCCCCCCCCCCCCCGCCCTGACTTTTCAGAAGTTAGGACAAGAGGCTGGAGCTGTTCTTCAAGGCTGATCACCCAGGGAGATTGATGGCTCAGGACAAGGAGGGGACCTCAGGGCTTGGGAGATGCTGGCATCCTCGGACTTTTTCCAAGATGGTTTAGGCCTCATTCTCTGACTTGTTTAAGGGCAGAGAAGAAGGTTACAAAGGAAATCAAAGCCTCATGTGGAGAAATGAAACCTGAGGCCTACTGACTTTTTAAAAACATTTTCAATAACATTCTCTGAGGTTTCATTTTATACCAAAAGCAGCTGTAATAAGTTTTGGAAGATGGTGTAAGGTTTCTATTAACATGAGCGATCCTGCTTGAAGTTTTTTTGTACCCAAAGTGAGAAAGGGCTGAGGAGGAGAAGGGGTGGCTAAGAGGTTATTTCATATAAGGTGAGAAAATTTGAAAAGACGAATTCAAGTCTGCAAGCAGTAACGTTCACTATGCTGTAATTTGCAAATGAAATAACATTAAGCCATCACAAAGGGTTCTTTTTCCTTTTGGGTGAAAATAGTCTGGATAGCAGTGGAATAACTTAATAACTGGAGCTTAGCAGCGCTTTGACCACAAGTAAAACCAGACTGCAGCTCTGTACCAGGCTCTTCAATGCCATCCCAGACATTGCTTCCCTGTGGGAGATTGGCACAGGCGGAAGGTGGGAGATGGTCTCGTTCACTGGCACATTGGTAGTAGCATTATTGTCCTAGCATGCATAGAGTTTGCTTGTGTGGTGATTTATTAGAAACCAGTATGTTCAGGTAAGAGAACTTGGTTTAAAATTCAGTAGATCTGGCTTATAACAGGGAAGATTGTATAGTACTTTTTGTTTTCAAGAAAAGACATCTTAAGCCAGCTGTCAGTATTTATGTGAAAACACACACACACACACACACACACACACACACACACACACACACACACACACACACACACACACACACACACACACACACACACACACACACACACACACACACACACACACACACACACACACACACACACACACACCAAGCCAGAGAGTGAATTGATACACCAAATTCACTTGAAAATAAACCTGAACAGTTGATAGGTACAAAAGAGCAGATTTTTGTCATCTGAGCATCTGGCCCAGTTGCCAGCTTTCCCCTTGCTGTTAAAGTTCTTGGTAGGGGGCCTCTGACTAGGGAGAAGGAGCAGGAGCGAGTACTCGTAGATTTAACTCTGTCCGTCCCACCTGCTTTGGACCAGCTGCAAACAAACCTGAGTTATCCCTGACATAGCCCAGTAGCCAGAGTCTGGCTTTCATGTGATGTTTGAAGAAACACAGCTTTTAAGATTTTCTGCTCACAAAAACTAGTAGGCTTGCCGGGCACAGTTGATTCATGCCTGTAATCCTAGCAACTCAGAAGGCTGAGATCTGAAGATCATGATTTGAAGCCAGCCCAGGCAGGAAAGTCCATGAGACTCTTATTTCCAATCAACCACCAGAAAACCAGAAGTAGAGTTGTGGCTCATAGTGGTAGAGTATTAGCCTTGAGCAAAAGAGCTTAGGAACACCGCTCAGGACCTGAGTTCAAGCCCCTGAGTTCAAAAAGAAAAAAGAAAAAAAAATCAAGCAAAATTAGTAGGCTTAACTTCTGGGTTCTTTGTTCCGCTTACACAGGAGATTAGGGGGCAGATAAATGACTCCTTTGGGCACTGAAATCCTTCTCTTTATGGTGTAGAAATGTGAGATTCTTGAATGTGTAAGGGCAACCACTAGTTGCATCTTCTTTCTTGTGAAGAAGTTTTTGAAGGTCCAGCAGTAAAGTCAGTTTGCATACAGTCTGGCTCTTGTTCAACAGATTCCACCATGTGGTATTTTCATCTGAAAGTTCCAAATGTAGAAAGACTTAGCTAGCCATCGTTCTGACTTGCTGTATCTAGCCCAGGGCACAGGGATTGAGAGCAGCCTGGAGATGCCCTTGGTGTGGTAAGATGCTTGGGGTCTCCTCTTAACTGTTTTTCAAGTTGGGACAGTCACACCCACAGGGGACCGGTATGTGCAGGTGTGGGGGGATGGAATCCTGTTTGTGAATGGACCAATGATTGGGTTTGATGTGGTCCTGGACAGATATGCCTTCTAGGAAGGTTCTAGTAAGCTTGTAATTGGAGTGCTTTAGTAGACAGGCCACAACTCAGTAGTCTGGTCTTTATCGAATTCTTATTGCTTTCTTCTTCATTTCATTGTTGTAAGAACTTTTACAATGAAATCAACTGTCCTAATACATTTTTAGGGGTGCCAGTACTGGAGCTGGAACTTAGGGCCAAGCCATGCCCCTTAGCTTTTTCACCTAAGGCTGACAGTCTTCTACCACTTGAGCTACAGCTCCACTTCTAGCTTTTGGTGGTTATGTGGGGGTAGAGGTTTCATGGACTTTCCTCGGTCTGGGCTGGCTATAAATCGTGATCCTCAGATCTCAGCCTCCCAAGTAGCTAGGATTGCAGGTGTGAGCCACTGGTGCCTGGAATTCTAGTTTATTATTTATTTATTTATTTATTTATTTATTTTTAAGCAAGAGATGCAAAACTTCTCAGGACATCTTAGAAATGTATTAGGAGACCTTGTGTGTACATGGGATCCACCTTAAAAAGTTAGTCCAAGTCAGGTGCCTGTGGCTCCCACCTGTAATCCTATTAAGGAGGCTGAGATCTGAGGACCATGGTTTGAAGCCAGCCTAAGCAGAAAACTCCATGAGACTCTTAGTTCCAATTAATTATTTACTCTTAATGTTAAATTTGTGATTAAGGTGTAGTTTGGAGCCCACCAAGCCAAATAAGTGAAGAGATGACCATTTATTTGCCTTGCACATTGTCGAAGTCTTTGCCATTGTTTATTAGGTACCTGCAGAGAAACAAGATCTTGGGGTATAATAAATTCTTTTCTAGATTTTTCTAAATAAGCATCCTCCAGACATCTTCTTTGAAGTCCCTTTTGTTGTGTTTCTCTCCTCCCCGCGCTGCCCTTCCCCTCTTCTCCCCCCCCCCCCCCCCCAATTATCCTCAAGAAGTGAGCCAGCAGAGCCTATTGGGCTTGAGTTCCCTGACAGACTTCTGGACAACACCACCTATTTCTTGGTTTCTCCTTTTCCCATCTTCAGTCTTCTTTTCTCTTCCTCAGAGCGGTCGCCACACCGGCCCATCCTCCAAGCTGGGCTGCCTGCAAATGTTTCCACGGTGGTCGGAGGGGACGTGGAGTTTGTCTGCAAAGTTTACAGTGATGCCCAGCCCCACATCCAGTGGATCAAGCATGTGGAAAAGAATGGCAGTAAATATGGGCCCGACGGGCTGCCGTACCTCAAGGTTCTGAAGGTAAGGATTTTATGAATCCTATTAAGAGGCCCACAAGTGAGACCTTCTTTGTAGGTTTACCCAGATTCTTTGATTTCTTGTTGAATGTTAGAGAAGGTTGTCAGTTAGACTGGACAGTAACAGTACATGAAGGAATTGGCAGATCATTGAGGTTAATAAAAATTTCTGAAGAATGTGGGAAGCCTTAACTAAACAGTCAGAATAGTTCAGTTATCAACCCTGAGATCTTAGATGAGATATTTTGTCTTAGCCAAAATCTATAAAGATGGCATCGTGATACTGTCTCCCCTGTAGGGTGGTATGGAGTAAATGGAAAGAGCTTGGAAAGATTGAGACATCATACTCATGTTGTTAATCTGATGTTTTCTACTGATAGGATGTTAGGGCCAATTTTTGGTAGCTAGCCATATTTAGAAACATGTGGGTTTTTAAAAAGTAATCCTTTATAATCCATTCACTTGTTATTTAGCTAGTATAAGTGTGTTTCTGTACCTGTGAAATGTTGAACCAGGACAATGTCTTCCTCCTTATATTTCTTGGGTTTTGTTTTGTTTTGTTTTGCAAACCCCCATCTTCTTGGCTTTTGCCCTCCTAGTGTTTTAGCTCCAGCTTACTCTCCAGGAGAGCATGCACCCACTGAGTGTATACCGTGAATTCTTAGCACAACACCTACCTTGTCTTCTGTGTTGAGTTGCTTTAAAAAGAATGGTTTTGCCATTGGCTCATGCCTGTAATCCTAGCTACTCAGGAGGCTGAGATCTGAGAGCAGTCCAGGCAGAGGCTGCCAGAAAGCCAGAAGTGAATCTGTGGCTCAAGTGGTAGAGTGCTAGCCTTGAGCAAAACAAAACTTAGGGACAGCGCTCCAGCCCTGGATGGCACAGGTGCCTGTGGCTCACGCCTGTCATCCTAGCTACTCAGGAAGCGGAGATCTGAGGATCGTGGTTTGAAGCTAGCCCAGGCAGGAAAGTCCATGAGACTCTTATCTCCAGTTAGCTACCAGAAAACTGACGTGGTGCTAGGGCTGAAAGTGGTAGAGTGCTAGACTTGAGTGAGAAAGCTCAGGGACAGCGCCCAGGCCCTGAGTTCAAGCCTCACAACTGCCACAACAAAAAAGAACTAGAGATAGCTAATGGAGAACAGTCTACCAATGAAGTATTCTCTTCAGCTAACAATACTCAGAATCTAAAAATCTGCAGAAAGATGGCGACTGTCCTGGGAACCACTCACCCACTCACCACCCTTCTCCATCCTTCTCTACCAGGTCCCTTCCATTGTCCACCACTGGGCTGTAGTTTCCTCTTCCTCCATCCACAGCTCTTTAGAACATAATGGAGGTTGTTTTCTTGTGGTGTGTTGGTGGTGGGACCACAGACAGCATTGAGTCTTCCAGGTTGGCCATTATATCGTTCTCCTGTGTCTATTCTAGCACTCGGGGATAAATAATTCCAATGCAGAGGTGCTGGATCTGTTCAATGTGACTGAGGCGGATGCTGGGGAATATATATGTAAGGTCTCCAATTATATAGGGCAGGCCAACCAGTCTGCCTGGCTCACTGTCCTGCCCAAGCAGCAAGGTAACAACGTTTTTGGTTTGTTTTTTGGTTTTGGTTTTGGTTTTTAAAGAAAACTGGAAATAGAAGCTGAAAAGACTTGGTGCTTTGGGAAGCTTCAGGCAGCTTCTAGGATAATTCTTGTGGCCTTGGTACATTGATAATGATCTTTCTTTGGTGGTGCAGCTGGTGTGATGCCAGCAGCCATGGAAAAATGCCCACAACGTTCAAAGTGCCTGCTCGTAATTTCGTCTGAAGATTACCTTCCACCTCCACCCAGTTTTTAAGTCGCTCCTTCTGGTTTGTCTGGTTTGGGCTGCACATTTCCCAGGGTGGTTGTATACTAGCATCATTTGAAACTTAGGCCTACGTTCCTACGGAATTTGTAGCATTTGAACCATCAGCAGGATTCATATCTCCTTCACCACAATTACAGGCATGATAGAATTTGTCCAGAGAAATGTCATTCCTTTGGTTCCATGGCTGATCCTATGCCAAATTCAAGAACCATTTCTCTTTTCTGAGGAATGTTCCTCGGGATGCTCTTGAAGGTACCCGGGCTGATTTTCGTAGTCTGTCGTGACTCATCTTCAGATGCTGATATTACAAAAGAGATTTTAAAAGAAAGTTTTCTTCTGTTATCGAGATCATGCTTTCTGCTATCTGCTTTCAGCCCTCTGCAAGACAAGATGGTTTTGGCTAAAGTAAAAGTTGCCGAGCCTGGTCAACTAAGACAACCACCCTTCCTGGTTGTTCTCACAGAGCCAGAGAGACAAGTGAGGCTTATGCCCTGAGCTTATCTGGAGTATTTTATTTCATCACACAGTAATTTAGATAGAACCATCCCTTTGTCAGTGTGGGAGTCTGCAGCCAAACAGGACCAGAACCCCAAATTAGCCCCTTTGGGCACTCTGTGTATTGGACAACGACCCCTCTATCCAAACCAAAGCAAAGGCCAGCAGAACGGAGCTCTGTGGGTGCTTTTTCCATGTGTCTGATTGCATGCATGTCTAGGTGGTGAAGCCGGTGTGGTGACGGGCCTGTGGAGGTGAGCTGGCCGGTGTTGCTCAGCATCTCTCGGTTGTGGGCTTTTGTGGATGGGCTGCAGTCGGAATCTTCCTGGTGGCCAGCACCCCCCGGAGCCGCTGGTGCAAGGCCTCATGGTTCCAAGGCCCCTTCCACAATCATTCCTATGTCGTCTAGCTGTGTTCTTGCTTCCTTTGTTTTCTAGGCTGCCGGTGTTAACACCACGGACAAAGAGATTGAGGTTCTCTATATTCGGAATGTAACTTTTGAGGATGCTGGGGAGTATACGTGCTTGGCGGGTAACTCTATTGGGATATCCTTTCACTCTGCATGGTTGACAGTTCTGCCAGGTATATACTCTTCTTCCTTTCCGTGGGTTTTGTGTTTTCCCCTTTCTTTGGTTGATTGCTATAAAAGTAACACAGCTTCTGTGCTCAGAAATGATCCCTTGTATCCTGTGTATCAAGAATTTTCAAAAGATTCAAAATGGTCCCCCTTCCCCCCAGGGATCAGAGAAGTTGCCTTAGAAATTCACTTATAAAGAGATCCCACGCTTACTTTTATGATAAAGTCAAACATGCACCTTTAAAACCCAGAGGGATGGTATGCTTTCCTGCTGAGTCACTGAGCCCATCCCCTACCTCCATTCCTCTTAAGAAAGAAGTTGAAATTACTTGGTAAAATGCAAAGTAATTTTTTTCCCATTGCACATGCCATTTGGCTAATAAAATCTTAGCATTGTATCCAACTTTGCTTGTATCTTGGTTAAAAAAAGAAAAAAAGCAAAACCAGATCTCTATTGAGGTGCCCTGGAGAAAGCACCTCTGAATTGTAGGTGTACAGAAGCCGTGTGCTGCCTCCTTGAGAATCGGTGGCTTGTTGCATGTTGCGCTAGTATGGGCTTTGAATTTGCCTTTATTGCATAGCATGTCTGGGCCATGTTGGTCTTGATGTTCTTTCTGCCTTACGGAGAAATGAACATCAGGGCGGTGCTGTTGTCTACTTACGGCCTCTGTGTCTTTAACTGACTTCTCTAATCCAGCTTTCTAATCCAACTGTCCTCTGATGCATTGCCTTTCTACCATTTCCTTTATGAATGCCTTGATATTAATGCTTTGTTTTTAGCCTATAGAGCCTATACGCATGCTTGTTTGATATTTAGTAAGAAGTTGATCATTCCATTTTGTGCTGTGCGGCTGAGTGTTTTGACTAGCTTGCGGATGTGTTTATATTTTCCTGATTAAAACATATAAGCTTCAAATAATTCCATTGCATCCATTCCCCCCCCCCCTTTGGTTGTGAATATTTTCTGTAAAACGAGATGTCTCTCGTGTTGAGCTTGCTTTTACATGCAGTATTGTATTCCACCATTAGCACTTGCTAACCAACGTGCCATTAACAAAATGCAGTGACCGAGAAATACTGTTTGGAAATACACTGCGTATAGTTAGGCCATTATCCAGACCTCCCTGACACATTTGTGGATATTGATATAAAGAAGATAATTAATTATGTATGTATATTGTGCTTATATATATTCACATACAAAACCATTTACATACTAGCTTAAGAGAAAAGTTATATGGATATATCCGTATAACACGGAAATTTGAAATGGTTGCTAAGAACTATTAAAACTTTATACATCCAGTTGTAATGATTTTATATCATAATCAACTAAGGAAATGGATTGTTTTGTTTGATTAGCTTTGTGAACTATATTAAGGAATTCCACCAAACTTTATTTGGCCAGCCCACTTAGAAGGAGCCTTTGGGATTCCTCTTGAGACTGAGCTGCTCCTACAGTCTCCTTGGAATCAAAAGTGGGCATGTGCCTCTGGAAGGATTTTCAGTTTGGTTTGCATTCAGGGGCTGCCATGAAAGAGGTGTGGCTACAGCTGGTGGTCTTGGCCTACACAAATTCTGGAGGAATGTGGTTTCATAGCCTCCCTTTGCAGCCACACGCTGGTAGCAGATGTCCCCTTAGGCTGGAGACCGTGACCACCCGGGCCCTGGCATTCCAGTGAGGAGCACTCGGTTATTTGCCTTGTACTGGGGAGGCACAGGCAAAGAGATCTGTGGCCTCCCGGCCTCATCCCTCCTTAGCATTGGGTTATTAGAATTCCATCTTGCCTTTTTGAAGCCTGTATTTTGCCTAGGATGCATCAGTCCAGTGTGCTAACTCTGTGGCTTGCTTATCTGTTCCCCCCCTGTAACCTGCAATCTAGCTCCCGTAAGAGAAAAAGAGATTACAGCTTCCCCAGATTACCTGGAGATAGCCATTTACTGCATAGGGGTCTTCTTAATCGCCTGCATGGTGGTGACGGTCATCGTGTGTCGAATGAAGACCACGACCAAGAAGCCCGACTTCAGCAGCCAGCCGGCCGTGCACAAGCTGACCAAGCGCATCCCCCTGCGGAGACAGGTAACAGAAAGTAGATAAAGAGTTCAAAGACATTTACTCCTCCCACAACCCAGCCAGCTCTTGGATCTCTTCCTTGGCTTTGATGACGGTGAACTCTATGTAGGACGGGTTCTAACATGCCACTCCGTGGCATCCGGCTCATTTTCAGAGATTGGAGAATCAGCTTGTAGTGTCTCCCTTGGGATGATGAATGGGTCCTGTTCTAAAGACAAGAAAGGACAGTGGTGGGGCAAGCAGAGAGCTAGTCGGTGGGCCTGGGGACACTGGAGGCAGTTCCCTTCGTGTGAGTTTGACAGAACTCAAGTCTGATGGTCTCTTCAAAGCATAGGCATTTTACAAGTGTGTGTGAAAGACAGGCATCAATATTTGGATAGGGCTATACTATTATCAGAAAAGAGGCTTCAGAGCTCTTTGACTTTGTTTTGTTTTGGTTGGGTGTTTCATATTTTGTTTTGTTTGTGCTGGTACTTGTGCTTGAACTCAGGGCCTCATGCTCTCCGTTGGCCTAATCCCCTTAAGGCTAGCATTCTACCACTCGAGCTACACCTTCATGTCTGGCTTTTTTTCTGAGTAATTAGACATAAGAGTCTCATAGACTTTCCTGCCCAGGCTGGCTTGGAACCAGGATCCTCAAATCTCAGCCTCCTGAGTAGCTAGGATTACAGGTGTGAGTCATTGATACCCAGCTGATTTATTGTTTTAAATCAAGATCAGAAAACCTATGGCCTGCAGGTTATATCTTAATTATTGTTTATTTTAAACAGGTCCATGATTTCTTTCGAAACTGAGCTTTGGCCAAATCCCTCTGATTCTTAAAATAGCTTTATACACATCGCATGCATAGCCTAATGTCAGTAGATGAACGGTGTGGCCATGTATTCATGGATGATTTTGTTGTTGGTGGTAGTGCTAGTCATGGGGCTCGAACTCACAGCCTAGGCTCTTTCCCTAAGCTCTTTTTGCTCAAGGCTAGTGCTGTACCATTTTGAGCCACAGTTCTACTTCCAGTTTTCTGGTGGTTAATTAATCTCATGGACTTCCCTGCCCAGGCTGGCTTTGAACTGCAATCCTTAGATCTCAGCCTCCTGAGTAGCTAGGAGTACAGGAGTGAACCACTAGCACCCATTGGTAGGCTCATTTTTGTATGGAACTGACAAAGGATTGCTTTTAGCCTTGGGCTTGGTCTTTGGTGGCTGCTTGGCTTGTTTGTACCCTCTAATTGGTTTATTTGCTTTAGGGAGATGGGCTAAGATAGAGCCTCATATGGGCCAGGAACCAAAGCCTGGCAGAGGCGAACAGTGAGAAAATGTCTTCTTTTCCTCATCTTTGTGAAGGTGTAAGACAAAGGTACATGTGAATGCATAGTCTTCCTGAAAGTATTTAAAACTGGTTCCAATAAAGTTATTATTGTTTTGAACAGAGCCAACAAGTTGGCTGTGTTTGAGTAGAATTTGAATATGAATGTACATGTGAAAAGTGCAGATTCATCATCAGTCTCAGTCCCACTCATAGAATTTCTTTTTTTGGGAGGGGGGGCAATCCTGGGGCTTGAACTTTGGGCCTGGGCACTGTCCCTAAAGTCCTCTTTGCTCAAGGCTAGCACTCTACCATTTGAGTCATAGTTCCACTCCCAGCTTTTTTCTTTGATTAACTGGAGATAAGAGTCTCCTGGTCTTTTCTGCCTGGCCTGGCTTTGAACCTCTATCCTCAGATCTCAGCCTCCTGAGTAGCTAGGATTACAGGCATGAGCCACTGGCACCTAGCTTCTCTCTCTCTCTCTCTTACACACACACACACACACACACTCTCTCTCTATTATTTTTATTGTTATTTATAAAGGTGATGTACAGAAGGGTTATGGTTTCATAGGTCAGGTAATGAGTATATTTCTTTTTGGACCATGTCACTCCTTGCTTTGCTCCCTCAGAATTTCTTATTCAGTAAGTCTTGGCCAGGGCCAGGAATGCACGTTCATCCCGTCCCCAGCTGGTTGTCAGAAGTACTTTGTGTAGTGTTCTTTCTGGACTGAGCATTAGGAAGGATTTGGACATCAGTGGGCTTGGCGTGAATCTGGCTCTTCTCAACCCAGCCCCACACTGCACACTGAATGGGTCTTTGTTAGCTTCCCATGTTTCCAGGAGGACTTTTTTCAGTGAGGCTGAGGATAGAAACTGGAATGTGTGTGAAGTGCAGGCAAATGACCAAATTATTCTAAGACATGGAGGCACGGGGGAGGGGGGGAGAGGGAGGAGAAAAGAGGCTCATTGGGTTACTTTTGCCACCAAGAATGCTCTTGTTATGAATTGAGTGCTACCGCTGTCATTTGTGAGGCCAGTTAAGCAATGACGAGGGGCAGAGCCAGGTGCCTGACCAGTTTCTGGGGAGAAACTAGTACTCTTAGACCTTGACCAGGCCTTCATCACGCTGTAGCCAGCCTTCCCCAGCATCCCTCCTGACCAGTTACCTCTGGTCAAACTTCTAGCCTCTTCCATGTTGGCTGATGGCTCACACCTGTCATCCTAGCTACTCAGGAGGTTGAGATCTGAGGATCGCAGTTCAAAGCCAGCCAGGGCAGGAAAGTCCATGAGACTCTTACCTCCAATTAACCACCAGAAAACTGGAAGTGGTGCTGTGACTCAAGGGGTGGAGCGCTAGCCTTGAGCTGAAGAGCTGAGGGACAGCGCCCAGGCCCAGAGTTCAAGCCCCATAACCGACCAAAAAAAAGGGGGGGGGGTCAGATTCCTATTTGTGTTATTTCTTTCTCTAATAGGAGCAAAAGAAGGAAACCTGTAATTTAGCCTAGCTAGGCCCATTGTCCTATAATTATTGAATCATTTTTTGAGTAGTGAGTACATGCTCTCCTTTTTACTTTGTATAAAAGAGGCAAATGCTCTGAAAATCTCTTTGACGTAACCTTAGTCATCGTGTTTTTCCTTCTCTCTGGCCAACTGGTGTTTCTTCTTTGCTTACGTCCCCTGAAGCTAGTCACTTTTCTCCTCCTCCTTATGTAATCAAAGGAAAAACTAGGATTCCTCTCTCATTTTCTTCCTTCCTTTCTTTGACTCATTGTTCTTTGCTTGGTCTAAACCAGGTTCCACATGAGACATAGCCTGTTGCCTTTGGGCACCGGCCCAAAAATAAAGGCTAGCCTTTTATTTTATTTTATTTTTGTGCCAGTCCTACGGCTTGAACTCTGGGTACAAGCTGTCCCTTGAGCTCTGTCCCTGAGATTTTTTTTCTTTTGCTCAAAGCCAGCTCTATACCACTTAAGCCACAGCTCCCACTTTCAGCTTTTTGTTAATTAATTGGAGAATGTCTTGGACTTTACTGCCTGGGCAGGCTTTGAACCACAATCCTCAGATCTCAACCTTCTAAGTAGCTAGGATTGCCTTCTAAGTAGCTACCAGCACC
The DNA here is from genome assembly GCF_024711535.1 of Dipodomys merriami. Taxonomy (NCBI): domain Eukaryota; kingdom Metazoa; phylum Chordata; class Mammalia; order Rodentia; family Heteromyidae; genus Dipodomys; species Dipodomys merriami. The sequence continues at coordinate 11,943,713 of NW_027205048.1, read as the reverse complement.
TGGCTAGTGCAAGCCTTTATTTGAAGTGTTGTTGTTGTTTTAAACAGGGTCCAATAGTGTAAGAGAAGCCCAGAAAAGTGAGCAAATGTCAGTTCCCCTGGGAAAAACAGCTAGCTCAGAGATTCCTGGGTTAACATTGGGCACGCCTCAGCTCCTCTTCATATATGTCAAAAAGGGGCCAGCTGCTGGTCTTGCCCGGTGAAGACAGCCCCTCCTGTGGAGAAGATGCTATCAGATAAAAGGCTCATTGCATTGTGGCTGGAGGGAAAAGCCCACAAAGGCCAGCAGATAGGCTGATGACAGAGTGAATACCACAGGATGCCAAGCATGCCTTTACCTGACAGGTGAGCCTGTAATCAGAGGTCTGGAGGCAGCTTGCTCCCGGGCATTCCCAAGGAGGCCCCTTTCTATCTGGGCTCACCAAGCTCCTGTTGGTAGTGGAGTGCAGGCCCTGGCTCCCGTCTCCTCTCCCCTGCACACATGCACACCTGCACGCAGCCTCTCTCTCCCCTCAGCCCCACACTGTGGGGCTTCTGTTCATAGTTTGCCCTCCTCACGCTTACTATTCTGTCTTGAACTTCCGGTGTAACACAGACATTTCAGCTTAGGTTCTTTTTGTTGTTGTTGTTTCTTCTGAGACAAAAGATTATTACTTTTTTTCAGCACCAAAGAAATTGTTCCTTGTGCTTCTTTTGCAGCAACTCTGTGTGTTGTGAGACTTTGCATGCACTTTGATGGTTGGAGAAAGAGAAGCAGCTTTTGGGTGGGAGCAGACCCATAGCATGAGATGGTCAGGGCCCAAGGCCAGGGCTCCGATGCTGTGGAGTCACCTGCTTATTTTCTGCTGCTCCTAGGGCATTCCATGTGTTAAATAGGACCCACAGGAGCTAGTCCAGATGGGCCTCCTGGAATTCAGGGCCTCCTGCTTCTTAGACAAGTGCTGTACCACTTGGAATCACACCCCTAGGTCTTTTGCTTTCAGTGTGTTTTCCAGATAGGGTCTCAGACTGTGATCCTCCTATCTGTGCCTCTCGTGTAGCTGGGACTACAGGTATGCACCACTGCACCACACCTTAGCCAGTGGGTTCTTACTTTAAGCCTGCTAGACAAGCCCATGAATATCAAAAGCAGCCTGGGCGCACTTTCACCGAAGGGAGGCCTTCACTTTCCGTGCTTTCTAAAGAGGTAGGCATGAGTGCAGAAGGGCCACAGAGGACAACAGTAGGTCTCCCGGAAGGTACGTGAACTAGAGTATGAAGAGAAGCTCCCATAGGGCAGGCTAGAGATGTAACTGTTGGTTAGTTCTGTCCAGACAGATCCTCACCCTGCCTGGCTCAGGTCCTTCCTTCACATCTGTAGCTCACACCATGCTATGGGGGTGCTCTTGCCTCACCTTGTACTCCCCCTTCTACCACTGATCCAGGCAGAGGGAAACCCAGAGGAAATCAAGAGCATCTTGTAATGCTCACTTTAAGGTCAGTTATGTTCCAGGGGACATTAAAAGAGGATGGGGAGGAGGACCTGACTGGACCTTGTATTTCTGGCCTTTAAACACACCCAGCTCCACAACGGGAAGTTCTGACTCGCTCCCTCCTTGGCAGCCTAATTCGTCAACTTGCAATCTTCTCTGTAGAGTGCCCAGCCCAACAGTGTGATGGGAGCCTTCGGGACTCCAGAGGGCGTTCGGGCGGCTGGAGTGGTCATGGATGACCTGCCTGCACTTTCCCACAGCCACCTTCCCTTCCCTCCCCTCCCCTGGACTGTCCCAGCCTCTGGAAGACGCGTGCCTCTGACTCAGATCTGACCTGGATTTCGGCTGACCACGGCTTCGGGACGGCGTGTCGGTGCCGTCTCTCCGGTCACTCAGCCGGCCTGGGGAAGCAGAGGCTTGTGATGGGAAATACTAGACTGATTAACTACCTGCTCTAGTGATTTATATTTTGTTCTGGAGGGGAAAAAAGAAACATCCACTCCTAGAAGATCCTTGCAGCTTCCTCTCGAGTGGAGGGTGAGGCCTTTGTTGGGAGCATACCGCACCCTGGCCTGGTTTGGGAGCAAAGGACAGGGCCACTGCTTGCAAGGCTGCGGGTTCTCGGGCAGTTAGTGGTCCAGTCCCACGGGGTTTGTCCATCTCCAGGAATAAACACCAGTGAGCTGCCCCCCCCCCAACCAGCATTTTACTTCCACCTTGTTCTCCTCCCTTTGGGGTCCCCCTAGGTGTCAAATTTAATCTCATGTAAAAAGATAACACTATTTCTTGGTGGCTGTTTAAAAAGGAAAGACAAAAAGAAAACCACTTCCTTGCTTAATTTCCCACCGGTACTGTGGAAATAGACGAAAAGCACATTTAGTTAAGAGTTTGATTTATGACACGTGGTAAAGAGATTCCGGAGAGTAAAGAAGCTGAATTGGAGACTGTGAAAAGTTTTAAACAAAACAAAACAAAAACATTTGCCAAGATTTGGGTGGGGAAACAGTTTACCAGTGTGCTAGCATTTATTATCGATAAGTAACTTTTGTCTTACTAACAGTGGGGTATTTCTCAATTAGTTGGAAAGACCACTCCAGAACTCACCTTTCTAGGGTTGAAATGGTAGATTCTGTGACAAGGGAAGTTACGATTTGGTGTTAAGAAAAGAAAAAGTAAGAATTATGTGGTATGGAGGAAAAACTTCCAAAGTGGACAATGGGAACAGGGTTCGGGGCAGAGGATGCCTGGTACCCTGGCACCCTGGGGTGCTGTAGGTTTGGCCCGGCCCTTGGGACGGGACCCCTTTCAGAGGAAATGGAAGCAGAGAGAAAGCCAGCCAAATTTTACAGTCCCAGAGGGGATTTTAAAAGCATAGTAAAAATGTATAGAAGTAAAATTAAGATACAGCTCAGTGGCAGAGCAATTGCCTTCCATACTTTCATACACTTAGGCCACTTTCTTACTTTTTTCCCCTCTGGCGTTTATTGTGTGTGTGTGTGTGTGTGTGTGTGTGTGTGTGTGTGTGTGTGTGTGTGTGTGTGTGTGTGTGTGTGTGTGTGTGTGTGTGTGTGTGTGTGTGTGTGTGTGTGTGTGTGTACAGCTCAGTGGCAGAGCAATTGCCTTCCATACTTTCATACACTTAGGCCACTTTCTTACTTTTTTCCCCTCTGGCGTTTATTTTGTGTGTGTGTGTGTGTGTGTGTGTGTGTGTGTGTGTGTGTGTGTGTGTGTGTGTGTGTGTGTGTGTGTGTGTGTGTGTGTGTGTGTGTGTGTGTGTGTACTGAAATGTGAACTCTAGGCCTCATGCTCTCCCTTGGCTTTCTACCCACAACTGAGGCTCTACTACCCCTGCTTCTAGCTTTTTGCTGGTTCATCAGAGTCTCTTGGCTTTCTTTGTCCGACTGGGCTGACTTTGAACCACAAACATCAGATCTGGCTTTTGACTAGTAGCTAGTATTACAGGCGTGAGCCACCAGCACCTGGCTTCCTTTCTGTTTTGTTGGACCACGCTGTTTCCCAGATTTATACATTCAGTCCAAATCTCTGCACTTCAGCTGAACAAAATTCCAAGTAAACATGGCTTTATATTGTCAGAGTAATGACAAGAACAAAGAGGAAAGGTTTCCATGTTTAGTTTTTGTTTGCTTGTTTTATTTTGAAAGCATCCATGTTAGAACCTTGTGGAAATGTGTTTGGTGTGTGAATGCCTGCTGTGCTTCGGGGGTCATTCCCTTTGGGTCAGAGGTTTGCCACAGTCCAGTTAGTGTCAGATTGAACAAATGTGCCTCAGTAATCCCTAAGCTGTATTTATTTATCATCCACACTTTGTCTGGGTGCTGGTGGCTCCTACCTGCAATCCTAGCTACTCAGGAGGTGGCAGTTTGGTTCGAAGCCAACCCAGTCACATAAAGCCAAGAGACTCTTATCTTAATGAACCATCAAAAAGCCATTGTGGAAGCCGGGACCTAGCGGCTCACTCCTGTAATCCTAGCTACTCAGGAGGGTGAGATCTGAGGATTGTAGCTCAAAGTCAGCATGGGCAGGAAAGTCCTTGAGACTCTGATCTCCAAGGAACCACCAGAAAACCAGAAGTGACCCTGTGGCTTAAGTGGTAGAGTGCTCGCCTTGAGCTGAAGAGCTCAGGGACAGAGCCCAGGCCTAGAGTTCAAGCCCCATGACCAAAAAAAGAAAAAAAAAGAAAAAAAAAGCCATAGTGGATCAGTGGCTCCAGTGGTAGAGCATCAGCCTTGAGCAAAAAAGCTAAGGAACAGTATCTAGGCCCTGAATTCAAGCCCCAATACCAGCATAAATAAATAAGTAAGTAAATAAATAAATAAATAATAAAAAGGCACTCCTTAAACACAAATGTACATCTATGATGATAAAATTCCAATGGTCTAGAAAAATCTGGATTAAAATACCCTCTCCCCAACCTTGATCTCTCCCCAAAAATGAGCTATGCTAAGTCTTTAGACATCCTTTTTAGAAGAGTGCTTACCTTCCTACTCACTTGCTTACTCTTCTCCTTCCTTCCTTCCTTCATTCCTTCCTTCTTCCTTCCTTCCTTCCTTCCTTCCTTCCTTCCTTCCTTCCTTCCTTCCTTCCTTCCTTCCTTCCTTCCTTCCTCTTCTCTTTCTCTCCTCCCTCCCTCCCTCCCTTTCATCGATTTGAATTCAGGAATCTCATATTTGTTCTGCTGATGCACTACTTCTTGGGCCATGCCTTCAGTGTGGCTTTTTGTTACTTTTGAGATAGGATCTTGAAGATTCTGCTGCTTTGCCCACATCCTGTCCGCTAAGCCTCCCTGAGGAGATTGGTGATTCTCGGGTGGTGTTCAACTGGGATGAGTCTCTGCCTTCTGGACATTCACAACACTCAGCAATGTGGCCTCTGGTGATTTCCCAATCTTTCCCCTTTCCTGTCGGTTGCCACATACCAGTCTTGCCCCATGCGGGGTGGTCGGGAGGCTCTGGGGGCCAGTGGTAAGGGGCAGTGTTGTGTCCAGCAGAACTCATGGGCCTGGGCATTTGGAACCTGCCTTGCAAGCAAGGTCTGCAGGCGTGAGCCACAGCACTCAGCTTGCTATTTGCTTCTGCAGCCTGGACGCTTGGCCAAGGGGCTCTCGGCTATAAAATTATCAATTTCTTTGATTTCTTGGCTTATTTTTTAATTTCTAATTTTTGATCTGCCACAATAAATAAAACATTTCTCATACCAGCTGCTTAGAAAAATTTAGGACTAGCTTCCCCTTGCCAAAAGATCAGTCAAGAAGCTCAGAAGTATATGCACATATGTTTTAAAAGAGAACAGAAATTTCCTATTTAAATGGCCTCTTAATTTGAGTACCAAAAGCAATTTCCTATTCCTAATCTCTCCTCCTCCCCCCAGCTCATTCTTGGGCATCTTGGGTTTCCAGCCTGCATGAAGGGTCAGGGTCGTCTGGGTTTACAGAGGACCTCATCAGGGCTTTCCCAGGAAGATGGTGCTGGTGGGCAGGACGAGTCATGGGAGAATCTGGGACCCATCCCAGCAAAATGTGCTCACCTGGACTGAGTCTCTGCCAGCTGGGTTGGAGAGTGTTTGTCTGCACAGGTGGGATGATTCATCCCTTGCTGGTGGGCTGCTTGGATGGTTCATGTTTAACCTCATGTTGGGTCAAAGTCTTATTCCTGGCTTAAAGCAGAGCAGTGTTTTAGCTGCCCATGATGAGACCAGGACTGTGGAGACACATACAGAAGGGGCCTTTGGCTGGGCTGTGTGAATTCTCCTTCACAGAAAGCAGACACAGACTGCTGGGAATCAAGATACAAGAGGAAGTCTCAGCTCTCCTGATAATTGTGAAGAAGGGTGTTTTTTTTCCCTTTCCCTAGATGCTTTTCCCTCACATGTCCAGTGTACTAGTTTCTAAAACTGTAGCCCATTTTCACCAAATGGCCTGGCCATCAGCAAATTTCCAGGAAGTCTGGGGAGAGACAGAATGCCCCCCAGTTCCTTAGGTTATGTTGAATAAAGGAATATGGTGATGTTGGAATGTCCTTCATATTCAAATCCTAAGACTGCTCTGCTGGGGATTTTTGTTTTGCTTGTTTTTCTTACCAGTCCTAGGGCTTGAACTCAGGGCCTGAGTACTGTCCCTAAGCTTTTAGTTCTAAGGCTACCAATTGGAGATGAGAGTCTCTAACTACAATCCTCAGATCTCAGTCTCCTGAGTAGCCAGGATTAAAGGCGTGAGCCACCAGCACCTGGCTTGCTGGGGATATTTTGGCTTTGCATTTCCAGAGACAGAAGCAATGTGGAAATCTTAAATGGGTTTATGGCATCTCTTGAGCCTCAGCATTAATCCAGGATTGGAGTGGTGCGAGTCTAAAAGGAGCTTGGTTATCAGGGGCTCCAGAGTAGATACTGGTAGAAGGCCATACTGAAGCCATCAGGGTCTTTCCACACACCCTCAAGTGGCTGTCCTAAAGAATTAGCACGAAAAGAAGACATACTTGGTGCGACGTACATTAACATTTTTGCTTGACAACCTGATCTTCGGACCATATAATTTGGGTGAAATCTAGTGCTGTCTGGGTGGCCAGGGCAGAGGAATTGGAATCCAGTGGTTTTCATTTTGGTCCGTGACTTCATCTGCCCCCACTCCCCCCACTCCCTTCCTTTCCTAGAATCGATATTCTGGCTGGGCCCTGGCTGACTTCCAGACTTCTCAACTTGAGCCACAATTACATCTGTGTCTTTGCATTTTGTATCCAGGTTTCAGCCGAGTCTAGCTCCTCCATGAACTCCAACACCCCGCTAGTGAGGATAACAACACGCCTGTCATCCACGGCCGATACCCCAATGCTGGCAGGGGTGTCTGAGTACGAATTGCCAGAGGACCCGAAGTGGGAGTTCCCCCGAGATAAGTGAGTTCTTGTTCTTCTGCTCCACGTAGCCCTGAGCTGAGGTATAAATGGAAGTATTGGATTGGCATTTTCTTTTCGTGACCTTTCACTGCAAAGGTCTTGCTCTGGCATGTCTCAACAGGCATGAGATGGCATTTCTAAATAACCAACTACTCCTGGAAAAGAAAGAGATTTTTTTCCCCTTCTTTTCAAGCAGGGCTATAAAATTCTGGCTGGTGTCCAAACAAGATGGCATCTGGTTATCATTTGATTTATTAAATTTCTAGACAATTCAAACCTAGTCAGATGGAATAAAAGTAGGGCTGTCCAGCCTTTAAAACAGAGTTGACACTCCAACTTCTGTAGTTTTGTAGTTTATGCCTTTGGAGAAATCAGATATAAGAACGTAAATTGCCTGACGAATCTTTACCCAGTTTGGCTGTTTTTAATGGTTATGAATGCACTATCAGCTTGAATGTTCTTCAACTATGGTAGCTGACACTGTCCAAGCCTTGCTGGGAGCTGTATATCTCTTGGTCTGATTTTGGGCTCTGTTGGATTGGATTTGAACATTGGGTAACCTTGAGTGACCTACTCAATTCTCTCTCTCTCTCTCTCTCTCTCTCTCTCTTTGAGTTCCTGTCCTGGGGCTTGAACTCAGGGCCTAGATGCTTGAGCTTTTTTTTTTACCACCTTTTCTACCACTTCATCCACAACTCTATTTTCAGATATATATATATATATATATATATATATATATATATATATATATATTTTTTTTTTTTTTTTGGTGGTTAATTGGAGCTAAGAGTCAAAAGAATTTCCTGCCCAGGCTGGCTTCAAACCTTGATCCTCAGATCTCAGCCTCCTGAGTAGCTAGGATTATAGCTGGGAGCCACCGGTACATGGCTTTTGCTTCTGTGGATTTTATTGCTGTGACATGAAGACCATTGTACCACCTCTCAAGGCTGAGCACAGTTCTTGGCTGTGAGAGTCTCTTTCATTTCTGTTCATGACTTGGTAACCTGGAGCCTCTGAACTGTGAATCTCAGAAAGATGGTGGGGCATGGCCGAGAGCCATAGCGCTACTGGCTCCCATCCCCAGGCAGATACTAACCAACTCACCCCACCCACATACAGAAGTCATCTTCATGGAGTGCTGGCAGCTCGCTCAGGGTCCTTTTTAGTGTGACTGGAGTAATGGAAAGTGGAAACACTGACACTTTCTGCATCATATAAGCTGCAATAAACATAATAGTCTTGACATTTACAGTGTCTCCCTGAGATTATGCTGGAGACATGTGTGACATATGCATCTTGTACATGCATACATACATACATACATACATACATACATACATACATACATATATACAAACATACATACATACGTACTTATATACACACACACAGATTTGGAAACACAAAAATAAGCTTTCCCAGACACTGGCTCTGACAAACTCTGGTTGGAAGGGAATGTAGCTGATTTTGGTTTATGCAGCTTCATGTGAGAAGTTTATTCTGCTACACAAGTCAATTTAGAGACACTAATGTGTATCATAAACCAGAACCAAGTAATTGTTAGCATTCAATTAGAGTATGAATGAAGTCATTTCATGTGTATTCGTGTACTCTAGTGAAAGGACATTCATTCATTCATTCATTCACTCATTCACATGCACATCCTTTAGTTCTTCCCTCATTCATCCAAGGCCTACTGGAGAGGCACTGGAGGGCACTGCTCAGAGGGAGAAAGGAAGGGATGTTTCTCATGAACCCCTCCAGTCCCCTAACTGTGTATGGTTATGTAAATAGCTGGTTCAAGTACACATTCCTTCGTGTATAACACTGAACTGCTGGTGGGGCTGTGATTGTATGTTCAGAACTCACAGCCTTCAGGTCAGGCTTGCTTTTTGCCACCTGTGGCTTCACAGTCAACAGTGGGAATCTGTACGTGGCTGCTCAACCAGCTCCTACCCAGGGAACCCCGAGTATGGAAAATCTGAGTGCTGTGCGTTTCCAAACAGCGTTTAGCACAAATGGAGGTGGAGCAGATTTCCAATGAATGAAGGCTATTTAGCTGCAGTTTATTAGATCGGCGGCAGGAGTTATACAAAGAAAGGATTGTTATGCTTGTACTAGCAGGGGCATTAGGACATAAATTAGCCATTTTTCCAATGCAAATGTTTATTTTTCTGCCAACATGTTAAATTTAATTTTAGTTCTGGATAGAAAGAGAGGTCAATGACCTCAACATAGCATACACTGCCCTCTGGGGTTTTTGTTGTTGTTATTGTTTGTTTTGGGTTTTTTCCCCCCTAAGCCATTGTGTACTTACTGTAAGTACTGTTTGCTGATAGGACCTCAGGACTTTGTTGTGTTATACTTAATAAACCACACTCATAACTATTCCAAAGACTTAATTCTTTTGGCTCGTGGCATGCCCAAGGATAATTCCTAAGCTTGAAGAAAAAAGTAATTTGTGATGTGTACTTTGGGTTATCTTCATCATTAATTTTAAGTAGCCACAAGAATTTCTAAACTTAAGGCCAAAAAGAAAAAAAAAACTTGCCCATTTTCCAGAATTTTCTTTCCCCTTTAGTGAAAAATTAGAGATTCCTTAAAATGCAGTTAAGATTCATATCCTGTAACTTGGCAAAGAAGGTAACCATAAAATCCACTGGTATTTGAGTAATAGGGGTCTTAAAGCTGCCATTTTTACAGGGACATACACACACACACACACACACACACACACACACACACACACAAACACACACACACACACACACACACACACACACACACACGAACAGCCTTTGCCATTTTTTCCTTGAGACGTTCTAAATTACAAATATTTAACTGGCTCAAGATCAAAAGTTCCTTGTCGTGGGCACTCAGGGAGGCTGACCACCTCGCTCACAGGGATAGCTTCCATAAAGAAAATAAATTGAGACTACAAATGTGAGGTTTAATAGGTGTTACACCAGTCACTGACATTCTTTTAAAAGACATCACTAAGAAAACACTCCTGTGCGCGAGTGCCCCAAGTCTCATTAGCTCCATATGATAAACACGGCAGGCTTTCGCAAGAAGCCACTGGAAAGGTTTTTGTATTTCATTCTGGAATTTCCCGCGTTCTGCCTGTCCACCAGATGCTACCTGCTAATCCTCTGTGTATACATTCAGGCTGACGCTGGGCAAGCCCCTCGGGGAGGGTTGCTTTGGGCAAGTGGTCATGGCTGAAGCGGTGGGAATCGACAAGGAGAAGCCCAAGGAGGCCGTCACTGTGGCCGTGAAGATGTTGAAAGGTGAGTGTGGGCAGGGATGGGGGGGGGTCATCTTATCAAGAATATCCCTTCTGTGCCATGTGAACCCAGCACTGGTTGGGTCAGAGAGCACATAGCTGACCTAGAGGTTGAGACGTTTTCAGGATAAATCAGCATCTTAAACAGACTATTTATCTTGAGCTTGTGGCATTCACTTTGTACTTTGAGAAAGAAAGGCCAGTTTTATTAACAAGCAGTAGCTCCTCAGAATGGCTTAGTCTTTGCTTTCTTAGAGTGACTCCCCTCCCCCTTTATATTTTTATGGGCTTAGAGAGTATCCAATCACTTGAAATTGAGGATTTTTTTTCTTTTAAGTTGGGGGTTGGTAGGTTAGATTCTGAATCCAAACTTTAACGTGCAAATAAAGAGAAATGAGCATTTAGAGAGGGAGCTAAATGCTGCTTTAAAAAATTATTATTACTATTAGTTTTCTTTGATCCTTCCTTCCTTCCTTCTTCCTTCCTTCCTTCCCTCCCTTTCCTTCCCTCCCTTTCCTTCCCTCTCTTTCCTTCTCTCTCTCTTTCTCTCTCTCTCTCTCTCTCTCTCTCTCTCTCTTTCTCTCTCTCTCTCTCTCCTTTCTTTATTTCTTTCCTTATTCTGCCAGTTTCAGGGATTCAACTCAGGGCCTCTCACTTCCCCTTAGCTTTCTTGCTCATGGCTAGTATTATACTGCTTGAGCCATGTCTTCGGTCCATCATTTTGCTGGTTAAGTGGAGATAAAGTCTTGAGGCATCTTCTGCCCCAGGTAGCTTTTGACCTCCTATTTTCTAGGTCAGTCCCCGGCGTAGCGAGGCTTAAAGATGTGAGCTACTGGACCACAAATGCCATTGGCTGGGGGGAGTCACATAGAGCCAAAAATGAGCTAGCAATATTGAGACTGACACAGAGCCAGGGGGACATTTGACAATGGTCCTGGGATGCAAATGTCCAGTTGTGTTTGTGGGAATCTGGACATTTCTGTGTGATCCGTCCATCCTGCATCATGCCTGTGTCCCAATGCTGAAAGAACTCTTCACCATTTGCTTACTGTCTGTATTACCCTAAAAGCTGAGTTAGAGGAAGTCTTACCTTACAAGGCCTGTCGTAGTGCATCTCAAACCCAGGGTTTCCTAGGCTTCCAGGGAAAGATGTTCTGTCTTTGGGGGTGTGTAAGGCCACATGCACATGTGCACGAGGGAGTAAGGCCCTTTCTTTCTGTGTGGGTTTCCTGGGGCACACACCACCTCTCTCCCTGATTAGGAAAGAGTCTAAAAGCTGTCTTCTAGCTGTCCCCCTGAGACTCCCAAGGGAATCTGGGTGGTCCGAGTGCTCCCTGCTTTGGGGTTTGATGCCAGGGAGGAGACAGCAGGTGGCTGTGCACCAGGACCTCCTCTGGCACCTGAGTGGGTGTGGGGAGGACCAGGCTCTGCATCTTGAAGGTATTCTGACTCGGCTAACGAAACCCAGAGTCCAGGGTGACGTTGCAGGAAAGGAAGTCTCATTCTTGCTTCCTTCCTTGCTTGCTTCTTTTTTTGTGTGCTAGTCCTGGAGCTTGAACTCGGGGCCTGGACACTATCTGTTTGCTTAATGCTCTACCACCTGAGCCACAGGCTCAAGTGGGAGGCATAGGTTTATTTTTTTGGCAGTTAATTGGAGATAAAGAGTCTCACAGACTTTCTGCCTAGGCTGGCTTTGAACCATAATCCTCAGATCTCAGACTTGTGAGTAGCTAACATTACAGATGTGAGCCACCAGCCCCTGGCTAATTATATCTCTTTTTAAGCTACAGCTGGCGATCATCCCCTCCAAGATGTCCAAGCTGGTTAGCCCTGTAGATGGCTAAGGGCCTGGAGGGCTCTGTCCTGAGCCCTGTGTGCACAGACCTCCTTCCTCCTTCCCTCATTTTCTTCTGTGAAGCTAAAAGCTTCTGCAACATCGTTTCCATCCGTGCCCTATTTCTTTTTTTTTTTAAGTCAGCTCAGATTTTTCCATATTGATACAAGTATAGTTCAGTGGTGGAGCTCATCTGGCACCCATAAGGCTTTGGGTTTGACTCTCAGCATTGCAATAATGCAAAACAACAAAAATAAAAACAAAATTAGCTTGAAGGGAGGTACCCTGGAACAGCCTTGCCACTTGCCTGAAGCTCACTGCTGCGCGGGGGCTGGAGCACTCTTTGAGAACAGTAATTGGAGCACTCTGAAAAGTCAGTACACACAGCCCTCTCCCCACTCATCTGAACACACACGCTTACCTATGCACTCCTGGGGGGCCTACTAAGCCTATCTTTGAATGAGCTAAAAGTTTCCTTAGAGATTCTTACTCAGGAGCTAGTCTGTAGTTAACTGAAAGACTCCTACAGTGTTTCCTTCACTCGTCCTTGGAGTTGTTTTCAAGCACCACGAAGAGTTTTCCAAGGTCCCTTACATAATGGTAGAGGGCAGGATCGCTGAGTAGAAGACCTTAGCCATCAGAGCACTGTGCCCATTGCTGACTTTTGACCCCATGATCCTCAGTGAGCACTTTGACACCAAGCAGGACATTCCCCTGTCCCGGCCCTTTGCTCCCTCGGTGATAAAATGAGGGTCATGGTTGGGAAGGCTTTCTTGGCCCTAAAACTTAATTTCACATTTTGAACTAAGAGTTTGGCAACAGACAGTGACAGCCAGATTCACGACTCGCCTAATTCATGTTCATAGATGATGCCACAGAAAAAGATCTTTCTGACCTGGTGTCGGAGATGGAGATGATGAAGATGATTGGAAAACACAAGAATATCATCAATCTTCTGGGAGCCTGCACTCAGGATGGTGAGTAGGGGAAGTGCTTCCATCCATGCCCCTTTTTAAGTTCTCAAAATGAGAACTAATGATTTGGTTAGAAATTCTTCTCTTAAAGCTGGGGATGGAGACCGGGGAATCCTTGTGTTGCTAGGGTAGAAAATGGCTGTTGGTCTGCTAAGAATAACTTCAGGCTGGGGAGGCTGAGATTTGAGGATTGTGGTTTGAAGCCAACCTAGGAAGACAAATCCATATAACTCTATATCTCCAGTTAACCAGTAAAAAGGCAGAACTGGAGGCATAGCTCAAGTGCTGGAGGACTAAGAGCGTAAGGCTCTGAGTTTAGACCCCAGTGTGGTCACTCTTCAAAGAGAGAAAGTGTGAGGAAGCTAAGGCTGTCTCCCCTGGGGGGGGGGGGGGCGGGGGGAAGGGAGAGCAGGACTCTCCTGCTTTCACTGACACACTGGGAATCAACTTGACAATAGGTAGTAAAATTGATTTTGCCTAAGTTTGAGCCATTTCTCCTATAGGTCTATTCAGGAATCAGCAGCTTTTTTCTATATATAAAGGGTGACTGTAGACATGTTTAGACTTTGAATGGTTGTAAGTACTCATTGCCTTTCACAATAAAGGGATGAGTACACCTGGCTGGGGGTGAGCCAGTAGAAAAGTGGACAGCGCCAGTGGCTCACATCTGTAGTCCTAGCTACTCAGGAGGCTGAGATCTGAGGATCACAAGTGGTAGAGCATTAGCCTTGAGCATAAAGAGGCTTAGGGGACAGTGCCGAGGCCCTAAGTCTAAGCCCCAGTACCAGCAAAAAAGTTCTTGGTGCCTCTGTGTAGGTAGAGTGGGAAAATGAACCAGAAGAAAACACTAAAGGGAGAAGACACATTAGCCATTACTTTGTAAGAGAGGAGTGTGATGGGGAAAGGGCAATGAAAGGCAACCGTGTCTTTGTTTTATGTCCTAAAGCTTTTTGACATTATTAGGACCAAATGTGGATGGTCATTTTGGAGCTAAACACATGGGTGTTTGTATCTGAGAGGGAGTGCTTTGCTGCAGCTTTATTTGTGTGTGTGTGTGTGTGTGTGTGTGTGTGTGTGTGTGTGTCACCACTGGGGTTTGAACTCAGGGCCTCACATTCTTGCTTGGCTCTTTTTGCTCAATCAAGGCTGGCACTCTACCACTTGAACCATACCTCCACTTCTGGCTTTTTGCTGGTGAATTGCTTTTCATGGACTTTCCTGCCCAAGCTGACTTTGAACCAGGATCCTCAGATCTCAGCCTGAGTGGCTAGGATTACAGGTGTGAGCCATTAGCACCTAGCTGCATTTGGCCCAGCACCAAAACAATGACTAAATCCACACTAGGTTGCAGTAAGTAAAAGCTTCTTGACCCGTGGGCAGATCCTGGCTTCACTGTCACAGCAAGCATCTTTCTCCCTCACAGGGCCTCTCTATGTTATAGTTGAGTATGCTTCCAAAGGCAACCTCCGGGAATACCTCCGGGCCCGGAGGCCTCCCGGCATGGAGTACTCCTACGACATTAACCGTGTTCCTGAGGAGCAGATGACTTTTAAAGACTTGGTATCCTGCACCTACCAGCTGGCCAGAGGCATGGAGTACTTGGCTTCCCAAAAAGTGAGTCCTTTACCTTCTACTTGGTTGGGTGGAGGCCAATGAAAAGTGTCTTTGAAGATGCCAGGCAGTGTGGGCATGCTCGTTTGGCAGATCAAGCCCTTACATGTCTTGTACAACTTGGAAAATATTTAGGGCATTCTTCACCTTCATGTTCAATGAACTCTTTTTAAAAGGCTGAAGCGGCCTCTTAAATTCCTAACAGCATTGCAGGGATGAGCAGGAAGACATCTCTGCTCAGAGGCCCGGCTGGGTTTTGTTGTTGTTGGTGGTGGTGGTGGTGGTCATGGGGGGCTGAACTCTGGGCCTGGGCACTGTCCCTCAGCTCCTTAGCTCAAAGCTAGGGCTCTACCACTTGAGCCACAGCACTACTTCCAGCTTTTTTCTGCTTATGTGGTGCTGAGGAATGGAACCCAGGGCCTCATGCATGCAAGGCAAGAGCTCTACCACTGAGCCACTTTCCCAGCATGCCTTCCCTCCCCTCCACTCCCAAAAGCTGGGTTTTATGCCTCTGTACATCCAGCTGTCCAGCTAGACTCTACATTCTAGTGCGTTTGGGTTTATTTGTTTTGTGGCTATTGATTTTGGAGATAGAGAGCTAGGATTTTGAGTTGGATAGGTCTTTAAGAATAAGAACGAACTGAAGGGAGGTTTGAACTCCGTAGAGTCCCTGATGGCAGAGTTTTTTGGGTCTCTTTCGGTGACTGGCTGTGGGCAGAAGTTGGCCAGGCTCTCCCCCCCCCATCCCCTCCCCCCCCCCCCCAGGTAAATTGCCTACATTCCAAGCATGCCACTTGCAACCCAAAACATTCCAGTTAGGCAAGTGCCCAGACTTCTTGGGACATTTGGGACCCAAGCCACCTTCCTCACTTCACCTCAGGTAGTGGGGTACACAGCCGGCTCCTGGGGCCCTGCCCCTACTTGGGGTGGATCTGCCTGCAGCATCAGCTTTCCTTGGCTCCCCAAAGAGGAGGTGGGTGAGATCTGCTGAGGGCATGGCCCCTCGTCAGCTGCAAGGCGGGGAGGGTCACAAACTGGATCCCTCAGGGACTTTTCTAATCTCAGCAGGGAAGTGGGCTCTGTCCGCCAGAGTATGAAAAGATGGAGGGGCTCGGGGAGCAACAACACCTTGCCCGATCCCTGTCTCGGCCCTCTTCCCTGTCTCATAGGAACATGGTCTAGGGCTCTCGGTTGTTATTTTACTTTTTTCTACTTTTCCGGAGAGTCTAGAGCTTAGGATTTTTCCATGGATTCTTTTCCCCCTGTAAAATCTCCCAACATACAGGTTTTAAGAAACTCATGAACAGGCTGGGCACTGGTGGCTCACACCCATCATCCTAGCTACTCAGGAGGCTGAGATCTGAGGATCACGGTTCAAAGCCGGCCTAGGCAGGAAAGTGTGTAAGACTCTTATCTCCAATTAACCACCAGAAAACTGGAAGTGGCGCTGTGGCTCAAAGTGGTAGAGTGTTAGCGCCCAGGTCCAGAGTTCAAGCCCCACAACAGACCAAAAAAAGCAAAAGAAACTCATGAACAGTTTTGAGTCCTGTGATTCTGTGCATGCGCACTTACTCGGCAGAGGCTGCCAATCTGAATATCACTGGCGCCAGAAGACAGCCAGATAGATCCAGACTGTGGCACACATGACAAGACATTAATTACATGAGAATGTCACTGTCACAAAAGGGAAAAAATTGCTGTGAGACCATCCCAGATTCAAGGAGGCTAAAGAGACAACAGCCAAATGTGAGGGTGTGATCTTGGGGTGACCGCTTTGGGGTAGAAGTTGGAGGTTTTTACAAAAGCTCTTGTGAAAATTTTAGAACTTGCATATGGCCTGTATTTTGGTGACATTGCTGGTGACATTTGGTGACATGTGGCAAAGTTGAATTTGGAGCCAGGCGAAGGCAGCATTGTGTTCGCTCAGGAGATACAGGTTGCAGATCCCTTCCAAAATATTTGAAGCCTAAGTGTTTTAGAACTCACTTTTTCCAGAGTTTGGAGTATTTGCATACATTCGCATATAATGAGACATTGTGAGGAGGAGACTCAAGTCTAAACACAAGCTTCACCTGTGTTTATAACACCCAAATAAACACATAGCCTGAGGGACATGTTTATTAATGTTGGTGTCTGGGAAAACAAGTTTTATGGCATGGAATTTTCCATTTGTGGAATCACGTCACTTTTAGATGTTTTAGAGTTTGGCTTTACAGGTAGGGATGCTCAACCTGTAAATGCTGAAGAATGTAGATGTGTTAAGTATGCTGATGTTTGCAATTCACTTTGATGGAGTTCAGCTATAAAAGTGTGCATAACGTGTGTGCGTGCGTGTGTGTATATGTGTGTGTGTGTGTGTGTGTGTAGAAGCTGAGCGTGGAGAGAAAGTGAGTAAGAAAATCTGGCTAACATGCATGGGCATCCCACTATGCCACCTTGTTGGAGGTATCTTGAACTATCTGAACTGCATTGGTGGCTCTGTGGAGGAGGCAGTCACCTGGTGTGGGCCACTTGCTGGCCTTGGTCACTCTGAGCCCAGGGTAGGAGATGGGAAGGCCAAGCTGTTAATACAAAAATGGCATTAGGGCTGGCATCATCATTCTGTTCTGTTCACCCACTGATACTCCATAGGCCTCCCCAAAGTCCCGTGCCCTCAGTCAGCTCTACAGTGAAATGGATGTGGTTCTTGTCCTCATGGAGCAGGAACTGTGAGTGACTATAAAAGAGATTGCCGATCAATACGGACTAAAAATAAATTGATTCAAAACTTGGACATAAGCCAGGGGCTGGTGGCTCACACCAGTTATTCAGGAGCCTGAGATCCCGTTTAAAGTCAAACCATGCAGAAAAGTCCCTGAGACTCCAGCTCTAAAATAACCAGCAAAAAGCTAGGCTAGAAGCATGGCCCAAGTAGTAGAGCACCAGTCCAGGAAACAAGCTGAACAAGTACAGGGCCATGAGTTCAGGGCCTAGAAGCCCCAGGTGGGCACTCTGGGCCTTGCTCCTGGTGCCATTGTAGCCATGGAGGTGTGATAGGACTGGGTTTGCTGATGTTGGCACGGAAGATTAGAAGCCCCTAGTCTTATGAAAAGTGACTTTGCTTTGGGCCAGGGATTATTGCATCTCAAGACAATCAGAGAGAAGTTGGGGGTTTGATTTTGGACACATTTTGCTATCATGATTGAGAATTTTGAAAAGGGGAAAGATAGAAGTTGTATATAATTCCTGATCTTCCCACTTGAGAAACTGGACAGTGGTTAGACCGCAAGACACTGTAGGCTTGGGGATTGGGAGGTGAGGTAGGGGGGCAGATTTCAGTGGAAAATCTAGAGCTTGTGTTGAGCGACTGAGAGCCATCGGAGGGCAGAGATTAGCCAACACGCCACAGGTGAAGAAGCGCAGCTCCAGGCTGGAAGCCCACAGGGGAGCTGTGACTTCAAGCCACAGCGAGGCGCAAAGTCACCTAGGGAAGAAGCTCGAGAAGAGGAAGGCTGGAGGGCAGTCCTGGGAAAAGTCCTGAGACTGATGGAAACCACTGGAGATAGCATGGAGGCCAAGAAAAGGAGGGAGGGGCCTCAGAAGGGGGCTCTGGAAGGGGGAGAGGTCAACAGAATGCCCCAGCTCCCGATGAGCAGAGAAGCAGATTGGATTCCCTCCCTCCCTGCTTAGCCCCTTTGTGGTTTAAAGATGCTCAGTACAGTAGAAAGAGAACTTGGAGCTGGGTCTCTGGGACTTTTGCAAAACGGGGAAGTGACTATGTGTCGGAATGAGAGGATGGGAAGAGGTAAGCGCCCCTTTAGGAGTGGTGATGGTAGAAATCAGGGATGTTACAGTCACCACCATTCTTGGAGAGCTGGGGCTAGCCAGGGGCGGTGAGAAGCACCTGACAGAGTCTTACATAACTGTCAGAGCCACTCTGCCATCGGTGTGATCAGGAACTCCGTCTTAGGCTGAAGAATGCCAGGGAAACCTGGAACCTAGAACTGACTGTGAATGACTGGTCCCAGACCTAGGTTCATGGCCCTCAGCCCTGCTGTGCCCTGCTCTCATGGGATCTCTGCCTGTCTCTGGACTCAGGCAGGACCCTTGTTGTCCCTGTTCCAGGCTTAGTTAACAGCCTAGTGTGGCTCACTCCTTGGCCCTAGGGAAGAGGCTGAGGTTAACGGGACAATAATGTGTCCCAGGGGATTGTGTGGTTCTTGCATGAAGCTGTCTGCACTTAAGGACCTAAAAAGAAGGTTTGATTATTGAAGATCTTAAGACTGTCCCCCTTACAGCCCCGGGGGGGGGGTGGGGAAGGGAGGGCTTAATCAGATGTATTGTACTCATAACTGACATGTTGAATGGAAACTCCTTTGTACAATTGCTGAAAGCTAATTTTAAAAAATTATTATTAAGAAAAGCAATCCATTTGTGATCTCATGTGAATTCACCGATGGCTCATGCCTGTAATCTTCGTTACTCAGGAGGAGTTCTGAGGATCCAGGGTTAATACCAGCTCAGAAAGACAAATTCATGAGGCAATTTCTCTATCCAGCAAAATGCTAGAAGTGGAAGTGTAGTTAAAGCAGTAGAGCACCAGCCTGGATTGAAAAAGCCAAACAAGAGTGTGAGGCCCTGAGTTCAAGCCCAAGTACCAACATTTAAGATAAAATCAAATGCAGCTTTACTGAAGGGGTGGGGAACAATGTTCCCCTCACAGAGTCTACTTCCACTAACTAAGGCATCTTCTAGAACGTAAATCTAAGCAACAGGGCAAGAATCATGCCCCTCCTACCTCTAGCCATCCCCTTCCTGTGGGGCTGATGGCCTTTTGGGAGATGCACTTCCTGCAAGGAGGGGGCAGAGGAAAACTGCCAGGCTCCTATCTTCAAAAGCAGCTCATTAGACAGCTCCCTGGGCCGGACGTGAGCCTGGAACTGCAAATATTGGAGTGATATTCTGTCGCTGACCTTAAGCAACTGTCATTGTGTTTATTGGGTGTGTATTAGGGGTAGAATCACACCACTAAAGCAACACCCATGCTGTTTGTAGTGACATGGCTAGTAATAGGATATTTGAGCCTTACATGATTAATAGTTATCTTTTTTGGGGGTTGGTTGGTTGGTTTTTAGTTCAAAGCAACTAATGTTTCTTAAGGAAATTCCAGAGCCAGTTTAACATTCAAACTTCTAAACATGAGCAGGCCTTGACATCCCCATCTATGAAATGGATGTAACCACACCCATCTGCCAGAGGTTGCCATGGGAACTATATATATATAGGGTCAGCGATGGCTCACTGTCAGCAGCACAGAGTTGTTAGCCTTCCTTCCCTTAGCAACCCTAAACCTAATCGAAAAGGGGGTACCACACTGCCCCGGGGCCCCAGTTACATGAATAGTCAGGGCTTTGAACTGGAAAACAACTCCAGTTTCTGTGAATTGATGGGGTTTGGCTTGGCTTTCATTGTTTTTTCTTCTTCTTGGGCACTGGTTCCAACTCTTTGGCTAGCCCAGAAGGGAGCCTTTGGGGTTTCCTGGCATCTAGGGGTGCGGGGTGACTGTGCTGGACAAGATGGTGATGGTAGCTGGGTAGTGTCTCTGTCACAGTTGAGTTGTGATGTGTGGTCTGAGCCCAGGACGGGGGAAGCCAGATTCTTCTGACCACTTGCCTGCCAAGCACACGGAGCACATGTCGGGAGAGCACACCACCAGGAGAGCTTGGCCCGGGGCTTAGAAGTTCAACTAGAAGAGGCCTCCAACCCAGGAACACAGCCCAAGCCCAAAGCGGATCTGCACGTAGCTCTGGGAGCGCTCACATTTCCTGCTCCCAGTCTGGCCCAGGCCACACAGGCTTGATGGCCTTCCGGCCTCCCTATTTCTCATCACCCTGCCACAGAAGCAAGTGGACACAGGGACCACAGGGCTGGCGCAGGAAGACTCATCTGTGTTTTAGAGAGGTGTAGCCAGTAGTTGGTCCTTTCATGAAATACCCAAAGATCAGCCTTGTTTCAATTTGTCCAATGGATGGAGCAAGCTGTGCTTCCTGAGCCTTAGCCATGGCCAGTACCCTGTGTAGGAGAGAAGTAGTTTATGGTGGAATTTGGCTTTTTGTCTTTATACCACCCTTCTTCCGAAAATAGAGGGGAAATGATTTGACATAATAAAGTACAGCTAAAAACACTAGAGGTACAAAAGCTTATTGTTTGTAGACAGAAAATGTAGAAGCTATAAGATTAGACCTGCTGTGTTCCAGTGACTCATCCCTGTAATCCTAGCTACTCAGGAGCTTGAGATCTCAGGATCATGGTTCAAAGCCAGTCTGGAAAAGAAATCCAGGAGACAGCTATCTCCAGTTAGCCACTAAGAAGCCAGAAGTGGAGCTGTGACTCAAAGTGGTAGAGCACCAGCCTTGAATGAAAAAGCTAAGGGGCAACACACAGGGCACAGGTCTTGAGTTCAAGTCCCAGTATAAGCACCAAAGAATAAAAATTTTATTTGTTTTTTTTTTTTTTGGTCCGGTTGTGGGGCCTGAACTCGGGGCCTGGGCGCTGTCCCTCAGCTCTTCAGCTCAAGGCTAGCGCTCTACCACTTGAGCCACAGCGCCACTTCCAGCTTTTTTTCTTTTTGCTTATGTGGTGCTGAGGAATCGAACCCAGAGCCTCAAGCATGCAAGGCAAGTGCTCTACCACTGAGCCACCTTCCCACCCTAGAATAAAAATTTTAAAAGACTAGATGTTTCTGTGATCAGAGTTGCCATCACGACTGTGTCTCATTCCAGACATCAGTTGCATTCAGCCTGGTATGGGCCAAACATGGTGAGCAGTCGGACTGAGAATGCGGATACATGTGCACTAGACACGAGGCAAGCCAGCGGAGGTGGAAGGCACCATCAACCTGTGTGGCAAACACAAATCATAGGGAGGTGGAGGGGGACCCAGGCTGAGTTTGCAAGTGGCAGCCTGCAGGGATGTCAGGTACAAGCAGTGGCCTCAGCCTGGACTGAGGCTGAGGTAACAGAATGGGGAAGACACTTGGGAGATGTGAAGCATGCCAGTGCGTGGAGGACGGAAGAGGTCAGAAGGACCTCGGTGTGGAAGTGTCTCAGCACAAGTTGAAGATAAGCATGTGGGTTTCAGGATGGGTTGAGGTAGAGCTGGGAATGCACAGCTGTTGTTTCTGCGTGGGGGCTGACGCCATGAGGACAGGCGGAGACACGTGTGCCACACAGTTCTCCACTTTGGAGAGTAGAGAACTGCCAGCCCCAGCGTCCGAGAGGATGATGGGAAGGAAAAGAATAAGCCAAGAGAAAGAGAGTCGGGGAGGACTCCACAGGGACCAAGAGAAGTCAATAGTATGTGAAAGGGAAAATTGGAACCGGAGGTGTGTCTCAAATGGTAGAGCGCCATGCTTGCACCAAAAAAAGACAAGTGAGAGTCTAAAGCCCCAAGTTCAAGCCTCCGTACTGGTACAGCAACAAAATCAGAGAGGGAAGATGGAAGTCATATGAATCTGCCCATGAGGCGTTCCTCACCCGCTGTAGGAGGGGTACACGTCACTCATATAGAGAGAGGAAATGTGACCACTAAACCATTTTGAGATCAAAGAGCTGTAAAGAGTATATCAAGTCACACTGTTAGAGAAGTGATCAAGGGGTGACGAATATATGGTATTGGATTTAACCCCAGGGTCTGAAAATTTGTTGGGGAAGAACAAATGTTGAGCTAAGAGATTTTTAGGGTGACATCATCCTAACCTTGTGTCCAGCAGAAAGACAGACCCTGGTGCCATGAGACAATTGCAGATAAAAGGTGTTTTCTGGATTAATTTTGCTCTTCTGAGATGCCTGGGGGCTTGGGTAACTTGTTTATTTTTAGTTAGAAAGTAAATACCAGTACCCTGTTTGGGACTATCAAGGATCCTAATGGACAAGCTTAATTTTACAGCCCCACTAATGGCTTTTGGAGTATGTATACGACAGCCTAGTTTTGACTTGTGTGTTTTCTGTGCTGAGTTTTAAGCAGTGAGAATGTTTCCTTCTGGTGCCGGAAGTATTTTGAAATTTCTTGTTTCTCTTGGTTTCAGTGTATCCATCGAGATCTAGCAGCCAGAAATGTGCTGGTAACAGAGAACAATGTGATGAAAATAGCAGACTTTGGACTGGCCAGAGATATCAACAACATAGACTATTACAAAAAGACCACAAATGTAAGTCTACACCTAACTTTGTGGGAACGGGTGAAGTGGGGTGCAGAATGTTCTAAGGTGCAAGTTCATAAACATCCAGGCTGGAGGGAGCTGTAGGCTCATCCTTTTCCTTCCATTATTATTATTATTGTTATTATTATTAATAATAATTTACTCTTCATAAACTCCATTGAGTATACATTTGTAATCCTAGCTACTCAGGAGGTGGAGATAGGAGGATTATAGTCCAAGGACAGCAGGGCAAATGGACAAGACCCTACCAGAAATTAAAGCAAAAAGAGCCAAAGTGTGACTCAAGTGATAGAGCACTTGCCCAGCAAGGCCATGAGTTCAATACTGTAAAAGCAAACTCCAAAAGCCTTTCAATAGAAGCAAATTTAAAATATATCTGAGGTTGATTTAGTTTATGCGAACACCCCTATTCGCATAATAATCACTTGTCTCTAGGTTTTTGTCAAGAACTTTCCTAGCTGAAAAAGAGCCTGGAAGTTACTGGGTTAATTTTTGCTTAGAGGTGGGTCAGGGTGTGTCTATGTGCTGGGGCGATGGAGAATAATGAGACACTCAGGAGGTGGTGTCTTATGCAGGAGTCCAGATTACCGATAGCTAGAATTGGAGCTTATTTCTCCCTTAATGACTGACAGATGAAAACCATTAGAGTATCAGCTCTTGAACCAGATGCAGCTCATTCATTGGCCTGCTGCAGTAAACTTGCTTTAATCTGTGTGCTTCTGTCCATGTTTGCAGGGGCGACTTCCGGTTAAGTGGATGGCTCCAGAAGCCCTTTTTGACAGAGTGTACACGCATCAGAGTGACGTGTAAGTGTCCCCTTCCCTCTGGTTTCTTTGTGGAGTTGGACTGCAGAACTGTTGCATTGTCTTTGCCTTTCTTCATGCTTTGATGGCTGTTGTGTTTTACATATTTACAAAAGACACAAGAGCCAGCTTAGAGTGGCCTAGTACCCAGGTCTTGATCACTAATAAACCTGCCTTCATAGAACAGCAGCTGCCATCCTCTTCCTGCCCGAGTAGCAGTGCCCTCCACCAATAACGGGTGTGCTACCAAGTTTTGGCAAGCTGTTGGCATGCTCTTCACTCCTCAGACTTGGTGGTGCATGCTTGTAATCCCAGTTCTCAGGAGGGAGAGACAGGAGGATTGTGAGTTCAATACCAGCCTAAGCTCTATCGTGAGATCCTCTCAAAAAACAAAAAGGCTGAGGATATAGCTCACTGGTAGAGAGCTCACCTAACATACATAGGGTTCAATCCCTAGCTCAAGAATAACTTTTTAAAGAAGTGCTAAGGACAACTGCTCACACCTATAATCCTAGCTACTCAGGAGACTGAGACCTGAATATCATGGTTCAAATCCAGCCTGAGCAGATAAGTTTTTGAGACTCTTAACTCCAAGTAACTTGCAAAAAGCTGGTACTCAAGGTGTGTCGTGGGTGGCCAAATGTCAGCCATAAGTGTCAGCCCTGAGTTTGAGCCCAAATATCAGCAAAGAAAATTAACTTCAAAAACAAACAAATGTTGGGGGTTGTCATAATCTCCTTGATAACATTCTAGATATAAAGTCAAGTTTACATATTATTTCTACTATGACACGCTTAGGAACACGGTTATGGTCAGCTTCTAACTGATATTGTAGATACGGAAATTCAGTTGAAAAGATACCATCATTGGGAACAACTGGGTAACAGGTACTATTTTTGGCAAGTGGCTGAGAGTGTGAGTGTGTAATTACTCCAAAGAGAGAAAGAGTTTCAGAAACCAGATGAGCTTTTTAAAAAAATTGGTATGAGCCAGAAAATTGAAGGTGGAGGATGGGAGCAATTCAGCACTCAGCTGGTTGGGCCTGGCGACAATCCTGGAAGGAGGGTGTCTTAATTCCAGTTTATACAGTGAGCCAACTTAGGCCTAGAGCTGTTTCTACCTATATTGTGCACTTGTGCATTGCTGGCGCTCAGTAGAAAAGCAAGGGTGGGTTAATTCCTGCAACTGAGCAGCATAGAGCTGCTGTGGTGACAGCAGTGAACCGGGGATTCTCTGCTTGACTTGAGTTCCATGAACCAGGCTTAGAAAGTCTTGGGTCTTGGAAAAGCCAAATATCAGTGGTACCCTGTGAAGTATGTTCCGTTTCTGTGGTATGATTCCCATTCAGGACACAGAATTCTTATGTCCTCAGCCCAGGCAGGGCTTCATCTATCCCGTATCAGCAAGTCACAGAGCCTTGTGCCCGGGGTAATCCACTAGCCACCTAGGGCAGGGGTCCTGTCACAGAATTGGCTTGCTGCTCAGACTGGGGCTTACGGTCCTCATGTGAGCCTCACAGGAAGATGGAAGGCTAGGCAGCAACACATCCATCATCAACATCCATCACCACGTTTGTGATGGGCGACCCAAAGAGCAGTCATGGGGCGTACCTGTCTATGGCTGGAGAATTCCAGCCACACATCCACATGACGTCATCATTTAGAGACGCTCCTTGGGGGTCAGGAAAAGAATGAACTGCGTGCGGGCAGGGCTCGTTTATCTTGAGCTTCGGAAGTGAGTGGGTGTGTTTAGTTTTAACCAGGCACGTTTAGGTTTCTGTAATTAGCATGGATTCATGATGCAGTATTTTCTCTCTCCTTTGCAGCTGGTCCTTCGGGGTGTTAATGTGGGAGATCTTCACTTTAGGGGGCTCACCCTACCCAGGGATTCCCGTGGAGGAACTTTTTAAGCTGCTGAAGGAAGGGCACAGGATGGATAAGCCAGCCAACTGCACCAATGAGCTGTAAGTGTGCCATTGCTTTGCCCATCTGTCACTCTCCTTCTGACTTGTTTCTGTTTCCAAGGCCCTGATTTTCTAAACATGTTCTAACAAGAGGCATCACTAAAGATCTCTAGGTTCAATCTCTGAGCTAGATAGTGACACTGGCAGCCATTACTTGGCCAGAAGGACGACTGTCCTGCCGAAGTGTCTGAGTGGGCATCTGGCTGCCCAGGGCAGGCCATGGCAGCCAGCCACCTTCCTGAGCCCCGCACTGTGCCCAAAAGCCACGAAATACACATGGATCAAGCTAGAATGCCACGGGGTTGCCCTTGCGGAGAATAAGGGGTCATTTCTGACCTCAGCCATGGCCGGTAGAAAATTCCGGAGCATCTTTGACCATTGAAAATCACGATGACAGATGGATATCAACTGCCCTTCTTCAGCGCTAATGAACTAGTATCTGGTTGCCTGTGTTTCATCCATATTTTAGGGCAGAGAACTAGAAATGTGTCCTGGTACCATCCTTAGGGTACTCTGTCTGACTATAAAACCATGAGCTGGTTTCTAGAAAAGTCTACCTCGCTCTGTAAGTGGACTTCTGTTGTGTTAGTGACGCGTGCCTTGTGCAATAGAATCAATGCTTTGAAAAGAGGGCTCCCCCCCCCAGGACTGGGGGAGGGCTGGTGAACTAAGAAGGTGATTGTCCCAGAGACTGCTCTCCATTGTGTGTTGCTTCATGGGGATTTATATCAGTAATCCCATGAGTGCTTTTTAGTGTACAGTGGACGTCTGATGAATGGCCACATTTTATAGTATATTATATAAAGGCATTTATTGTGCTCTTTGTCATGCCTATTGCTTTTTCCAACATAGAGGACCTGTCGAAACTCATAATCGAGATAAGGCCCGAGAAGCTTGGCCTACCAAATTGCCAATCAGGTCATGTGAAGCCCCATACCAGTGACAGATTAGTTCATGAAAACCTTACCTTAAACGTTTGGGTTTCAAACTTGACTTTTTAAGCTGAGGTATCTCTAACAACTAGAATCTTTCAAAGAAAACCCAAAAGCCAGGTGCTTGATGGCTCCTGCCTATAATCCTGGCTACTCAGAAGGCGGAGATCTAAAGATCATGCAAAGCTAGCTCAGCCAGAAAAGTCTAATTAACCAGCAAAAAGTTAAAAGTGGAGGTATGGCTCAAGTAGTAGAGCCTTGAGTAAAAAAAGCCAAGTGACTGTGTGAAGCCCTGAATCCAAGCCCCAGTGTGAGCACACAAAAACAAAGACGTTAAAAAACAAAACGAAACAGTGAAGGCAGGCAGGCAGGCGAAGTGTGGCTCAGGTAGCAGTGTTTGTAGAGGAGGAACAGACCCCAGGAACTGGTCACAAGCAGTTTCCTTCTTCCACCCCTAGACATGCCTAAAAGTGAGTTATCATAGTGCCAAGCTGGCATAAGGCTAGCCCCAAGAAGTGTAGCTGAGTCTTTCTTTCTGTTTTGTTGTTGTTGTTTGCAAGTCCTGGGCTTGAACTCAGGGTCTGGGCACTGTCCCTGAGCATCTTCTGCTCAAGGCTAGCACTCCCTCACTTAAACCACAGCGCCACTTCCATTTTTTTTCCTTTCTGTTTATATGAAACTGAAGAATTGAAACCAGGGCTTTGTGCATGTTTCTGCCACCAAGCCACGTTCCCAAGACCCAAGCTGGGTCTTTCTTGATGCAGAGATCTCCCTAAAGTATTGTAGAGAAGTGAAGTGTTTTTTTTTTTTTTTTGGGGGGGGGGTTGTTGTAAAATCAAACTGGCCTTCAGAGAACCAGCATTAGATCTTTGAAGAAACCAAATAACCATACACTCCTCATCACATTGCTCAGAAAGCTCTGAAGGATTTTCATTAAGGCACATCTCCATACTGCCTGTGAAGGCTGACTCTAGCTGTGTATCCAGAGCTAATGAGGTTAATTCACCAAGGAAATCCATTTTTTCCAGGTATATGATGATGAGGGACTGCTGGCATGCTGTGCCTTCCCAGAGACCAACGTTCAAGCAGTTGGTAGAAGACTTGGACCGAATTCTAACCCTCACCACCAATGAGGTGAGTAAGAGAGAGCCTCCTTCCAGAAGCCCGAGGA
Source organism: Dipodomys merriami (assembly GCF_024711535.1). Classification (NCBI taxonomy): domain Eukaryota; kingdom Metazoa; phylum Chordata; class Mammalia; order Rodentia; family Heteromyidae; genus Dipodomys; species Dipodomys merriami. Next base: position 11,916,063 of record NW_027205048.1, on the reverse strand, counting down.
CCCTGCCTGGCTTTGAAGAGAAGCTCGTATTTCTTTTTAAATGCAAGCTCCCTTGTTGGAGTCTGTGGTTGAGTTTATCATTCTTCCATGGGGGTCAGACAGAGGTAAACTCCATGCTCCTGTTCAGGCTCAGTCTTTTCTCCAAACTACATCTTGTGAATTCTGATTCAAGGGACCAGAGACCCCAAGGGGGCCCCCTGAGATGCACTTGCGATGACTGTGGTGCTGTGGCCTGGCTCGCAGGGGGACGTGGGAGAAGGGGAGAGAAGGGCAGCTGTAGCATTTTGAGGGTATGGAGGAAGGAGCTCTGTGTTCTGTACTTGCTTTACGCTGAGCCTTGGTAATTAGTGTGAGAACTGACTGTGTTCAGCACAGTTGTGCCTGCCAGGATGTGGTGAGGCTCTGATCCTACCTTCTGTCTGTCGTGCTGTCTTCCGTAATCTGTCTGGCAGAGGCTGTGGCTTATATTTCTTTCTGTCTGTACGCATTCCACTTCCTGTAATGAGTGACTTTTGGGGATTTGTATGGGAGAACTAGTACGTTTTGAGGAGACACTCATTCTTCAGCCACTTAATACCCACTACATGTTTGTGGCAGCTACAACATGCAGATAAAATGATCTTTAAGTTTATAGGATGAACATACTGTGAGCAAGAAAGGTGATCAACCCACAATAGCATGTGTGTGTGTGCGCTCACACATATACTTGCTCAAACGCACACGCGCGCATGCACATGCATGTGCATGCACATGTGCATGCCAGTACTGGGACTTGAACTCCGAGCCCAGATGCTAGCTTTTTCAATCAAGGTTGGTGCTCCATCATTTGAGCCACACCCTTAGTGGTTAATTGGAGATTAAGTCTTATGGACGTTCCTGCCTGGGCTAACTTCAAAGCGCAATCCTCCGATCTCAGCCTCCTCCTGAGTAGCTAGGATTATAGGGGTAACTACTGGCACTCAACTTACAAATTGTTAGTGATTTATGTGATACTCAATAAAGAGCAGCATTTTTTTTCACACAGAAGAAAGAAAAGAGACAGTTGTCTTCACTACAAAAGATTGAATAGAACTAATGCACTTAATTTCTGATTTAGAAAATTATTTGATTGATCTTTTTCTTTAAAAGGAAAAAAGGAGGAAAATTCTTCCTAAATCAAAAAAAAACTTTTTAAGTCAAATGTAGTGATATGAACCCTTCACCAAGCAACTTTATCTTGCGATTCTGACTGTGGTTTGTGCTGAATAAAGGGAGAAATTGCATTTAAATGAACACAGCTGACCTTCAGAAGTTGAAAGGAAAGAAATAGTTCAAGGGAGAAAGAAAAAAAAGCCTAACTTTCTTCTTCTGCCAAAACTGTTGCTTCTAGTATAAGTTCCTTTAACCCTAGGCTGGGGATCCAGTGATACTCCTTTTTTTTTTTTTTTTTTCCTATCAGATCTGAAAAGTTTATGGCTTCATTTAGAAACTGGGGGGGAAGAAGAACCCCACTAAAGTTGTCTTTTAATAATCCCACACATCCATGTCAATGTACATATTTATACATTTACATTTCAAGCAAGTCTGTTCAGACTGAAATTTATATGTAGTACCCTAACCTAAGAATGCAGAATACCATATTGTCTAATGGATATAAAAATCGAAGGTTGCTTTCCTTCTGAAAATCATTACCATATGCTCAAGAAAAATGGTTCCATTTAGGACAAAATTTCATTTTTATCATTGTAAGCAAAAAGCTCTCTTTTGATGTGGTGGGCGTGTTTGCCTCTCGTTATGCGGTTCCTGCTGAGGCCCTTGGACCGACGCACTCCCTTCTTGGATAGGGACTCTTTCTTTTGCCAACCCTGGTGATAAATTATAGTAGGGTTTTTGTCTCTTAACATGTGTGGTGGCCAACATTCCACAGGCTCTTTCCTGATAACACGGAGGCCGTTGGAGCTGTGGTCTGTTACTTTTCGCCCCCTCTTCGCAAAACCACATGTCAGAGAGAGTCACTGGCTTCTGAGTGTACGAGCAGACTCACCCCGCATGCCAGCTCTGTCAAGACAGCAAGACCAAGAAATCTTTTTTTTTTTCTCTTGTAGCTTCAAGGCAGGGTCAGCAAATGCTTTCTGAGAAGGGCCAGAGCATAAACATTTTCAGCTCCGAGGGCCATATGGTCTCTGTCGAAGCCCTGCTGCCATCACTGTGTGAGAGCCACCCAGACTACATGTAAATAAGTGCATGTCTGGCTTCCCCTACAGCTTTATCGGCCCTGAAACTGGAATTTTGCATAACTTTCTATTACTTTGTCTTTTGGATGCCATAGGATAGGACTCTTAATCTTTTTTCCACCCGTTTACGAATGTCTGATAACTATTCTTAGGGCTAGGTGCCAGAGGCTCCTGCCTGTCATCCTAGCTACTCCAGAGGCTGAGAGCTGAAGATTGCAGTTTAAAGCCAGCCCAGGCAGAAAAGTCTGAGACTTTTATCTCCAATTAACCAGCAAAAAGCTAAGAATAGAGGTGTGACTCAAATGGCAGAACATCAGTAGCTAAGGGAGAGCTAGAGGCCCTCACAAGCCCCAGTACACCTACCCTCTCTCTCTTTTTCTCTGTCTCTCTTCTCTTACTCAGACACGCAGGCGCACGCACACACGCATCCTCGGTTGTTCATTCATGGGCTGTACAAACGCAGGCAGAGGCTCACGTCTTGTCCTGCCGGAAGGAAGTGACCCAGGGCGACCTCAGCGGCAACACTAGCGGGGTGTTGTGGGGAACAGGAAAATGTTTGAGTTTCAAAACCCTGAAACTTCTATTTCCCTCAGCTTTCTCTTAATGTCCCATATGGATTTAACATCCATGAGTGTACCCCAGCCTTTTTTGAACCTGTTTACATTTTTAACTCAAGAGCTTCTGAGAGTAATGAATTACATCTGTGACAGTACGCCATGAATGGGCAGTATTCCCCTTCAATTATTCTAGAAACTGCAATAGGAAAATACAATTCAGAAAATAAGGTATTTGTGGCCTTACTATTTAAAGGGGTGTTGTTGAGCTTTTCTGTTTTGCTGAGAATTGGGCTGAGAACTTCAGGGCACTGTGGAGCCAGGATGCCCCTATGTTACTATAGGTCACTTCCCAGTACTCACAGTGCCACAGTTGTCTGTCTGTCTGTTTGTCTATCTGTGTCTGTCTATTTATATTCAGTCTTGAACTTAGGGCCTCAAGCTCTCCCTTGGCCTTTTTTGTTCAAGACTGGCACTCTGCCACTTGAGCCACCACTCCACTTCCAGCGTATTGCTAATTCATTTGAGAGAAGTCTCACAGACTTTCTGCACAGGCTGGCTTTGAACCACGGTCCTCAGATCTCAGCCTCCTCTGTAGCAAGGATTGCAGGCTTAAGCCACCAGCACCCATACAGTTTTATTTGTTTTTTCGGTTTGTTTTGTTTTTGCCAATACTTTATTCAGGGTGGGTTCTAAGAGGAAAATGAAGGGTAGCTCGGTGAATGAAGTGGGGGTTTTGTGCAGTCCGGGTGGTTGGGGCTAACTTTAAGCTTTCAGAGATTCCCCTGTCCTGTCCCCATTCTGATATCCATGTCAAAGGGGGCTGTGTTTGAAATAAGACTCTTCTCTTCCCTCTTTCAGGAATACTTGGACCTCACTCAGCCTCTCGAACCATATTCACCTTGTTATCCTGATCCAAGATGAAATAAAACGTCTCTCTTCCCTTCTTTCAGGAATACTTGGACCTCTGTCAGCCTCTCGAACAGTATTCTCCTAGCTACCCCGACACAAGGAGCTCTTGTTCTTCAGGAGATGACTCTGTATTTTCTCCGGACCCCATGCCTTACGAACCCTGCCTGCCTCAGTTTCCACACATAAATGGCAGCATTAAAACATGAGCGAATGTGTTTTCCTGTCCTCAGCCAGGAACCTACCTACACTGAGCATGGAGGCCAGGCCTCCCCGAGCCTGCCACCTCCACTTGTATATACGGATCAGAGGAGTCAAGGATTGGAAATGTAATCGGCACATGTGGAAAGGGTTCTACAGTTTGAAAACATGTCTTCTTTGCCAGGAGAATGTTTCTGGAACCATGGACAGCCGCCATGTCACCCTCTGACCCACCACGGGGACTGGCTAGGACCCAGATGGACTCAAGGCAGATACCCACTGCCTTCCTTGTTAATTTTGTAATAATTGGAGAAAATATATTTCAGCACACACTTACAGAGCACAAAATGCAGTATATAGGTGCTGGATGTATGTAAATATATTCAAATTATGTATAAATATATATTATATATTTACAAGGAATTATTTTTTGTATTGATTTTAAATGGATGTCCCAATGCACCTAGAAAATTGGTTTTTCTCTTTTTTTTTTTTAATAGCTATTTGCTAATTGCTGTTTTTAGACAGAATTTCTTAATTTTCACCTAGCAGAGGTGGGAAAGATACTTTTGCTTTCAGGGAAAATGGTATAACATTAATTTATTAATGAATTGGTAATATACAAAACAATTAATCATTTATAGTTTTTTTGTAATTTAAGTGGCATTTGTATGCAGGCAGCACAGAAGACTAGTTAACCTATGGCTGGAACTTAACTAATTGTCAGATCCTTTGAGAAGAGAGAGATTTAGAATATATGACTAATCTGGGGGGAAATGGAGTTTTGATTAATTTGTGTTTAAACTCTGCTGTCAGATGATTGTGCTTAAACATCCTAAATGCCCGTGTTACAGGAACCCATTTCTAGGAGGGTGTTTGGTTTTGGTATGCAGCTCAGTCTTCAGGCCAAAGCAACAAAGATTCAAACTGGTCCAAATGACACCAGCGTCCTCCTTCAAAGATGCCTTAATCCAGTCTTTGAGTTTAGACACCTCAGTGGAAATGACAGCAGAATGGGTTCTGTCCGGCAGCTGGCTTTCTGCCCTTGAATTGTGCATTTCCCAGATTAGTCTGTGCTTTCTCCCATGGATTTTGATCATGGTTTCCAAGTTCTCTGGCATCAGATAACAGCCTTTGGTGATTTTCGAGCCCTATCAGGGAAAATTGAGACATAAGGATCATTCTGCTGAGAATGTGGAGAATCCTTCCATCTTCCTATGGGGATTGATTGCTTCTGTCTACTTTAGACGAGACCTCACCGAAAGATCTGGCCTGATACCAATATCAGCCTAAGTACCACCATGTCGTGAATTCCATATTAACATCTGGTTTGCCTTTGGCAACACCTACTCACTTTGCTATAGTCACGCTACGTGAATGCAGATCACACTGATTTTATGTGTTACAAAATTGGAGAAAAGTATTTAATAAAGCCTGTTAATTTTTATACTGACAATAAAAATGTTTCTACAGATATTAATGTTAACAGGACCGAAATAAATGTCACGCAGCTTATTTTTTTAAGACTTGTGTCTTACCAAATGGCTTCCTCTGCTGGGGCAGGGTGGGGTGGAGATTGTATACTGGGTGGAGTGAATTTGGGAAAGACAAAGCTGAAGGCTCTTTAACTCTAGCTGGTGTGACTCGCACAGGGGTTGAGTAGGACCAGCGGTCTGGGGACAGTTGGATCCAGTAGAAAAACCAGAAGTTGCTTCAGCCCTGGCTGGGTTGCTTACCTGTGTGCCTCACTCAGGGGGCGAGCCGTGTTTCCTTCCTGAGTCTTACCTGTTCCCTGGGTAAGCGGCAGGAGAGAGCTATATGCAGCGAGGTGTTGAGGAGGAGGAATGCCCAGAGCTCCTGCAGCCCAGGGACCTCCAAATCTTTTTGGTTGGTTTCATCATGATTTATGGAGAGTAGACTGTACTTTGGATTTTCCCAAAAGAAACATGGATTCTTTTATTTTTATATATACCACCCAAGACGCCAAAGAGAGCTGAAGTGGTTTGCTTATGTGGTTCCGTGTCGGTACTGGGGCTTGAACTCAGGGATGTGTGCTCTCGCTTGGCTTTTTCACTCAAGGCTGGTACTCTACCACCTGAGTCACAGCTTTGCTTACGGATTTTTGCTCATGGATTTTTTGCTCGTGGATTTTTCTTTTCCAGGCTAGTTTTGAACCTCAATCTTCAGATCTCAGCCTTTTTGAATAGCTAGCATTTCCAGTGCCCTGCGAGAAATAAGTTTTGCTGGTCAGTTAACACATGGATGGATGACCCAGAAGGCCAATAAGTCTTGGAAGGCTCTTCCTTCTTCCCAAGACAGAGGAAGGAGACAGGCTTCTTTCCCTTCTTTGTCCCCCAACTTCAGCCACATTCTTGGCTGGCATGAAATGATGCTGTCCCTGGCGGTGGAGTGAGGCTGAGGGTTTCACCAGGCCCAAGGAGAGTGCCAACAAGAATAGCCCTGTTCTGCATCTGCCATGCTCCTGTGCTTCCATTGGTAGAATTATGATCCTATTAAATGATTCAAAGACAAGGTGTATGAAGCTAGGAGTGTAGCCCAAGGATTGTGTGTTTGCCCAGAGAGCCTGAGGGCCTGGGTTTGTTACCAGTACGGTAAAATAAAATAAGGCATGTGAAAGCCTAAAAGTAGTGTCACCTGATAAGCACATGGGCACAAGACAATTCTTATCTGAATCAGGCCTCTGTGTGTGTGTGTGAGTGTGTGTGTGTGTGTGTATACGCGCACGCACGCATGTGCGTGTGCACGCGCGCACATGCACACGTGTATTCGTAGTCAGGATAGGATTGTTCCACCCAGGTGTATGTGTAAGCTGCTAGCCATCTACCTTAGCACTTCCCACTGTTGCCAGGATTACAGATACGTTCCATCTCTATCAGCTTCCTTCTATGGAAATGGAGTCTTTTTCTGCCCAGGCTGGTCTACAATCACAAACCTCCCATATATATATACAGTCTCCCATAGTTTGGGAACACAGATGTGCACCACTGCACCCATCTATGGATTGAGAAATGGCCTTTGAGAAGCCATCACTACTCTCAGCATTCTAAAAGGAAAACACGGTGCCCCAGAGCAAGCTCTTCCCATTTCTCCTCCTGGCTCATATGCTGTGTGTAGATTGCCTATAAGAACTTATACCATATGTGGCCCTTTTGTGTCTTATTTTCCTCACTTAACACCTTATAGCATGTATTATTTACCTCATTCCTTTTCATTCCCAAGTTACAGTCTGTTGTGTGGCTATACCATTCATCCATTGATGGACAGTTGGGTTGTTTTACTTTGGGACTATTATACATAGTACTACAGAAGTGTTTGGTCACGTCTTTCTCTTGGGTAGATGCATAAGAGCGGAATTGCTGGGTCATATAATAATGGTGTCTAGTCTTTAGAGGAAGTTGCGTCATTTCTAAAACATCTGTATTCTGTATATTCCCACTAGCAGCATCCTGGTTTCTCCATGGCCTTGCTAACATTTGCCATCGTAGTATGGCATTGTAGTGGATGAGGTGCCTTCTCATGGGTTTAATAATTGAGGAGAAAAGATTCCCTACCGGAGTTTACAGAAGATACTTTGATGAATCGGTCTGGTTTCCACAGGTATAAAGTGGCTGAGATAGCTAAGAAGCCCTGTGGGTCCTTGTTGTGTAGAAAGGCCGGAACACTGGTCTATTCCATGTTTGTCGTTTGGGGTCAGGGAGGAAGGAAGCACAGCCTCGTGATTCAAAGGGGCAGACACTCTTCCTAACTGCTTCTCCACCTCAGATCCCAGTATTCTTCCAAATACAGCCTAATGACCTTGAGCAATCCGTGGGGACTGATTAATGCACCATTACTTATGTATGCACATCAGAGTCCTTTTTACCCAGCCTGCATTTTGATGTCGTTTATTTTTTGATGTTTTTAGAGACGAAGGCACAGTTTATCTTCTCTCACATTTCATCCTCAGGAAGCCTTGAAGTGACTTGGCTGTCTATTCTGGGCAGGGATAGCAGGTTCTAAGTGACATTCTGGAATAGCGCCCTACCTTGTGCCTGTTTTCCTGGGGATTCCAAGGAGTTTGAATGAACCCCTCAAAACTGCCTTGCAGTCCTGTTTCAAAGGTCTCATGCCCTGGATAGACAGTGAACAGGCCAATCAGTGTGGATCCCTGAGAATCGCCATATAAATAAGTCCATAATTAAAAAGCAGGAGATTCCTGCAGGTTTGCTAAGTGGAGGTCCCACAGCATGAAGCAGGATTTAGCTTAAAACATATAGATAGGCATTTTTTTTTCTTCTGTGCCTAAGAAGGTTAAAATTTCTTGTCCTTTTGGAACGGGCCTTTTCAGGCTCTTTGTCTTCTTCCCATTCTTTTGTTGAAGACAGTTGAATGAATTCTATCTGTATCCCTTGCAAGTCAAAATCCAAAGCCCAATGTCCTTAGAAATGGACAAGGCACTTAAGATATTAACAAATTAGGAACAAAAGAAGGTTGGACATATTGGGGCATGCCTGTAATCCAGGCACCAAAGGTTTCTTGGTCTATAAATGTGATGACAAATGATCTCTATATCAAGTGGTTATGGAGTTAAATAATTTTTATCTGAAAAGCTCCAACAAGTATATGCTACACAACACTCATACAGTATCTATCCATCTATCTTCTGTCTTATTTACCTACCTACCTATCCATTCATCTGTCAATCACCCTTTATCATCTATCACTTATTTCCACTTTTCTCTGGATATAATCATACAGATACGTGTCTAACTATATATATATTTTTTTAGGTATATAATCTATAATCTATCAATATAATTGCCATTATAATTGTTAGTCAGTTGCAAATGAGACTATGGTCATGTCTCTTTTTTTAAAATAGTAAACATCTACTGTGCTTTAAGTCATTATAAAAAATCATGAAATTAGCCGGGTGCCGGTGGCTCACGCCTGCAATCCTAGCTATTCAGGAGGCTGAGATCTGAGGATCACGGTTCAAAGCCAGCCCAGGCAGAAAAGTCTGTGAGACTCTTATCTTCAATAAACCACTAGAAAACCAGAAGTGGAACTGTGGCTCAAGCGGTAGAGTGCTCGCCTTGAGCTGAAGAGCGCAGGGACAGCGCCCAAGCCCAGAGTTCAAGCCCCATGACCGACCAAAAAAAAAAAAATCATGAAATTATGTTCATAACATTCAACCTATTATGTTCACCTTTAAAAACAACCATTTGTTCTACAAACACAAACCTGTCAGTCTTAAAGGGACAGTTACATACTATGAGAATAGCATGGACCAAGTAAGTGGTCCATGTGGTTCTAAAGGCAGACTAATGGTGGTGGCAGAGGTTCCAGGGTGGGAAGGGGCTGCAGAGGGGAACTCTCTGGGCCCAGGTGGTGTAGTGACAAGAGAATCACAGTGAGTATCAGGGCAGGAGGAAATCTCACATGGAAAACCAGGCTTGGTGCTGGGTTGTTGAAGCCTTTGAACCTGTGGGAGACGTGGATCTAGCCCGGGTCACCCTGCAGGGTTGGAAAGGCTGTGACAGACCTCTCCTTTCCACAGGGAAGTTCTTCAAGGGCCTGGTTGACCACAAGGAATCTCATTCTTCAGTGTTTCCCATAGAAGAAGGCAGCTGGGCCTTCACCCAAACTCCAGGTAGTCTCTTCACATTGGACTGTGACTGGTGCCTTTTGTGGAAAAAGGTTGTGTGTGACTGCACACACTAGCACAGCAGGACAGGAAATCAGAAACCTGCTCTCTTTTCTGCCATGGTCTTTTCTCTCCAGGAGTTTGCTTTTCTGGTTGCCTCTTACAGGACGTAGATGGAACCCAAAATGCACAAGTCTCTCATCCATTGCTAGCCGTTACCCAGGGGCAGCCAACGCTGCGAGGGAAATAGTAAAGTCAACATACTAAACCGAAACCCCTGCAGTGAGTCACTAGGCTGGGTGTGTGGAGGAACCGTGATCTGCTAGGCTTAGATCAGGAGCAAACGCACCACGGCCCACAACCAAACTAACCCTCTGCCTGCTTGTTCTGCTGTTAGCAAGGAGACATTTGAAAGTGGTCGAAGAACATGTTTAAAATAAGATAGAACATGAGACAGGGACTAATGATATAAAAACTCCAATTTCAGAATCCATGAATAAAGATGTATTGGCGGACCATGCCCACTCATTTACATAATGCTAGTGCTGGCTTTAATGCTATCAAAATGAGCCCGAGAGCAGAGGCAAAGCTGAAAACACTCACTACCCTCCACTTCTCCTTAGAAGTTCCACTAGCCCAGCTTATGTAACGAGGTACCAGTTGGATGCTTTGTGGACAAGGACAGTAGCAGGTAACAAGGTCCTGAAACTGCGTGATGATTTCAAAACTGGGGTCCATTGGAAAGATAGGCCTAGGAATGGAGATGAATGCCATGAAAAGTGCCCAAGCATTTTGGAGACAGAGGCCTGTGTTTGTCTACTGTCCTGGCACCATTCACCCCCTGCCCGCCCAGTGCCATGTAGCAACACTCCATTGCCCTTCGAAACTGGGTGGCCGCAGAGATCCACAAACCAAAGGCTAAGTAAATAATGTGGTTCTTCCACAAGGAGGGAAGGTGAGAGGTTGCCATTTGGTTTCAGGTAGTGCTTGTTTGGCATAAATTAAATCAGGTCTCTCCAGTTAAGTAGCACCTCTGTACTGGGTTGCTTGGTCAGGCTGGAATGCCAGGTTCAAGGATCCAGGACAGCCCTCCACATGGATGGATTGGCCACACCAGGTTCTCTGTCACTCTGCTGTCCCTCTGTGCATTAAGATTTTCATGAATGAAATGTGTACTGGTGGCTCATGTCTGTATTCCTAGCTACTCAGCTAGGAATCCTAGGAATTCCTAGCTACTCAGATCTGTGGATCATGGTTCAAAGTCAACTTGGGGAAGGAAAGTCTGTGAGACTCTTCAGGTAACTGGCAACAAAACAAAACAAAACAAAAACCAAACCAAAACAAAAAACAGAAGCGGTAGAATACCAGACTTGAGGAATAAAGCTAAGAGAGAGTGCCCAAGTTCTGACTTCCAACCCTAGTGCCAGCAGACACACACACACACACACACACACACACACACACACACACACACTCACCGAGATTTTCATGAAGGAGAGGGCAGGCATACACACTCTTCAAACTCCTCTCTGAGCACAAAGGGCATCATCATGCTGAAATGTACTGGAGTCATAATGATCTAGTTCACCTAGACATGTAACTAGGTGTGATTCCCCTCGCCCCCCATTATCTGCAGTTTAAAACATCTGTAAACCTCAGTTGCTGAAGGCTCAACATGAACCAAGAACCACTTACCCCATAAATCAGCCTTCAGCTCCCCCACTGTAAAGAGATCCTGAGAAAATCTACATATGCAATAAATGTGCACAGGTAATGGAGACTGATAATAAAAATGGTCAGATCTGGTTTCCACTGTTCCCTTGTCCTTTTAAATGAAGTGGAAAGCAAATCAAGCACTAAGCCTTTATTTTTCTGACCTGACAGCAGGTGAATTTAGTCAAGTGCAGGAGACATGAGCTGAAGGGGAGACCCCCTCATAAAAGAAACCGGGTGTGTGGAGCAGCTCTGGGGAAGCTGAGCCTGCGGCCTATTCCCCAAGGGTGAAAGCCTAGAGCCTTTTAAAGACTGGGTGAGTGAAGGGAGAGGGCAAGGATGGAGGTAGTGCTGGTGAAGGTATGCATTGTTGGCCTGCCCTGATTTACATGGCACCTGTGCCCTGGAGGAGAACCTGAGAGGGGACATTTGTAGTTGTGTGCGTGAGCGTTTGCACACATACTCTTGTAGATCAGGCTTTTACAGCTACTCAGAACAATAAAAACATTCAGGATTTTTCTGGGGGCCCCACCATGAAATGCTGGTTGGTTATTTAAGATCTCCACATGACCCAGGAGAGTTCAGATGAGGTCCGGGACTACGAGGAACACAGCAGCTGGTGAGAAGGGATGGTGTGTGTAGGGACAAGGGAGGCACAGATGGTTCTAGAATTTCTTTTGAGGAAGAGTTGAGGGTGTGAAGTTGGCGTGGACCTGGGTTTGGGGACCTGGGGATTTGACTTGGAACTGCTTTTGCACAGCAAGTACCCTGCTTTTCTATACACAGGGTGCTTTAGGGGATTGAATTTGAGGGGCTGGAGACTGGACAGGAAGTAAGAAAACTCTCCAGGCCAGCCTTCCCTGCCCCCCATTTATTCTAGAAGATGTAATTAATCTGAACAATCTTGCTTCTAAGCCTGTCTCCCAAGCAGTCACTCAGATCAAAGTTCTAGCCGCCCCTGACCCGGCTGCTCTGCCATTGTTTTAGGTAGAAAAGCACCTGGAACCTTCTTCACTTCATGCCACCTGAATCTCTTGAAGAGGTCACGCCTTACCTGTGGAGGAAGCTGGAGGGAAAGGCCTGGCTGACCTGGATACCTTCACAAGACAAACCACGAATATTTGTCTTGCCAAGTTACAGCAAAGGAGACCCTGGGCAGAGGGTTTGATTTAGTTACCATAAGGCAGATGCTTTGGCAGTTGGTAGAACCAAGAGTCACAGAAAAGTCTAGAAATTCATACTCATGCCCTGTTTCCTCAGGAGGAAAGTCTGTGCAGGCAGAGTTGGCATTAGGTGAAGAGAAAGGGGGGGTATACATTCGGCGCTGGCTCCTTAAGTCTGTCCTAAAGCAAAGCTTATGAAGTTGGTTTGTCGAGAAAGATTCTGCCAACGATCTCGGGGCTCTTTTTCCCAACCTCCAGCCATCCAGCAAGTCACCATTGGAATCTAGAAGCTGGACTTCACCAGATGGACACCCCTTGACAAACACTCAGGTCCTGTGAGCCCAGGTTTCTCAGGTAAACCTCACCCTCCTAGACTCAGCTGTTGTTAAGTAGCATCAGGAAAGCCCTGGAAAGAAGTAAGCCATGGTACAGAGTTGAATGGCATCTGAGAGTCTGGTAAACAAGAAACAGCTGCCCCTGGCCATGAATGAGATGCCCCCGCCCCGATCTGGCTTCTTATCCCAGCCTCAACCAAGGGACTCCGAGGCCAGGGATGCAGCAGACCTATGGTGGGCAGGCAGGGCCTCTCCAGCTGGCTAACGCTTCCCTGGGAGCAGGTACTGGAGAAAGAGCCCCAGTTCCTTTAGGAAACAGAAAATCATGCTTTCCTGGAGATGGAGGAGTGTCCCCCATGTCCTGATACCTGAGGCCTAGGGGTGAAGGTGGCCCCGCAGGCCTGCTATGTAATAGACACCAGGGAAGCCCTCTCTCGGGGAGTGAAAGAAAATCCCATCCGAGAGAATGTCTCTTCATGTGTGTGATGAATCTGATTTGTCTTTAAACTGATTGCACGGGAAGGCGGCCTACTGTGGTTGCAGAAAACCTTTGAAAGACAGAAATGTAGAAATCAGAGCTCCCAGGGTGGTCTTTGCATGGGACTGGTGAAAGGGGCCGGGTGTGAGAATGGCCTATTTTTGATCAGCTTATTCTTCCTGCAGGATATGAATTGTTATTGCCTGGAAATGGTAGCTTCTCCTTACAGTGGCTGGCCTCTGTTTACCATCGCTTCCTCCGGGCCTCCTCCTGGCTGGGTGACTTTAAGGTAAGGGCCTTAATCCCTCCGGGTCTCCATTTCCTCATCATCGAAATACAGACAAAGGTATTGACAAGATCCCGGATTCCCAGGCTCCTAGGAAGGACTTTGTTTGAGGGCAAAGCTGACAATTTTGATCTGTGTGCAGACCAGGCGGGTTATCCTAATTGCTGAGCCTCCTTCAGTTGGCTTATCAGTTCCCTTTCATTCCAGAATTTAGGGAGAGCCTATCTGAGCAGTCACCTGACACCTTTGAGATCTGTGTGGAAGGTGTTGTCCACCTGAACTCCTGAGTCACCGGCAGCTCAAGGTTGCCTCTGCTTTCCAGGAAAAACAAAAACAAAACATAAACACCATACAGGGTGAATGCAGACCATGGCTTGAAAATCTAAGGTTGTAGACAAGGCCTTAGAGTTCACCTTGTCCCACCACATCTACTCACAGATGGGAAAAACTGAGGCCAGAGAGGAGAGGCAGTGACTTCAGGAGAGCCTGGGCAGGAACCCAGGCCACAAAGCCCCACCCCTTCCCTTTTGTCCACACAATAAAGTCTGCCTCCATAATGCCAGGAGGCCACAAAAATCTCAAAATGGTGCCACTGATCTACGCTTTGTTTGTCCTATGCTGTGTCTAAAGTATTCTGGAATCAGTTCTCAGAATTAAAATGAAGAGGATTTCATAGGCCCAGGTCTACCTTCAGAATGTGTCTCAGCAATTCAGATGTGGGCTCACATTTCCTCGTGGCCAAAATCTGGGAGGGAATTACAACTTGTTCCTTTCAGACAAGTCACAGGAGCCTACCTGGTCAGGGCTGCCCTGGCATGTCTGTCCCTGATGGACTCTTGAGTAGGGATTGGGTCTTTAATTCTCCTGGACTCTCTGACACTACTCCTAGATAATAGGTGATTCCTCTTGGGGTGTCTTCTCATTCCTATAAACCTCAGCTGAGAAGCAAAACCAAGAAAGTCACCCTAGTCCATAACAAAATTCTTTTTCTGTGTATGTGTGTCTACTAGGGTTTGAACTCAGGGCCTGGGTCCTGTTCTTTAGCTTTTTTGCTCAAGGCTGGCACTCAGTGGAACTATATGGCTCCACTTCTGGCTTTTGGTGGTTAATTGGAGATAAGGAATCTCATGGACTTTTTCTGCCCTGGACTAACTTTGAAGCTAGATCCTTAGTTTTTAGCCTCCTAAGTAGCTGAGATTACAGACATGAGCTACTAGTACTCAGTTTATAGTAGAATTCTTTCCCTAAGGTCATATGAAAATGCGAACGTCTCAGATTTGGCTTGTGCACGCTGTGGTCGTTGACCTAGTTGCAAAGGAAAGTCTGATTTTCTAAAAGAAAATATTCTATTTTCTAAAAGAGCTGAGATGGCGCTGGTGTGGATGTGGAGAAGTTGCTCAGCGTTTCCATGAAGGACACTTTCCAGGCCCCCAAAACCCAGCCACAAAGATGTGTTTTGGGATGAAAATTGGTCCTTCCCCAGCCGAACCTGGGAATCTTTATTTCCAACCCTTTCAAAAGATTTGTACTCTTGAAGTACAAATATGTGTGGTCTGCGGCTTGCTAGATCCTGCTTGGGGTTTTGGATTTTGTTGCATGACATTTTTCCAACCTCTAATTTTAAAGCCATCCTCTCCTATATTTATTCCACGGTTAAGGGTTGGTATTTTCTCTCTCTCTCTCTTTTTTTTTCTATGAGGGAGGATTACATAAAGACGGGCTTTGTCCACATGCCCAGTTGAGCATGCAGACAGACCTGGGGCCTTAGCACAATCCAAAAGTAGATGTTTCGTAAGTGTGCTAATGTATGTTAGCCAAAAGAAGTAAGTGGACCTGATTTGATTATAAATTAGGAAGGGTTTGCATTTCCACGGGTGCTGTGCTGCTGCTTCTCGCTTTGAGCCTGGCAATTACAGATATCTGTAATGATCTTGATTGTTTTAATGATCAGAATCAAGAGTTCCAGGCTTCCTGATACAATTATTTTCAGGGAAAATTTAGACTCTACTGTATCACATATTCATTCATTTCCTTCCCTCTATCTTCGTTCTGTCCATCCTTTCTTTCTCTCTTTTTCTTCCTTTCTTTTTAATTTATATATTTGTTGAAATTGCGTGACGGAGATTTTCGCTTTTTGCTTTTATTATTTATATTTTATCTTTAATTGTACAAAAGGGTTTCAATTCAACATGTCAGACTATGAGTACAATGCATCTTGATTTTTTTTTGGGGGGGGGGGTCCTGTCGTGGGGCCTGAACTCTGGGCCTGGGCATTGTCCCTCAGCTCTTCAGCTCAATCCCATGATCCTCCTGATCTCCACTTCCCAAGCAGTTGGGATTATGTGTGTGAGCTGTGGCACCTAGCTAGTTCCAGATTTTAATTGCTATGAATTTCTGTCACCTAATACAGTGTCTGATCCATACAATGTATTTTGAGATTAGTAATCATTAGTAATGTTTATTAAGCATGTCAGAAACCTGGCAGTATGTCAGTGCTTTGCACAATTTCAGTTTTCATAACCATCCATGAGGCATTAGTGCTCTTAGAATTCCATCTGTTGATGAGAAAATAGAGGTATGGAGAGGATGTCTAGGGTGTCTAGGTGCAGAGCCTACCTATTGGCTGAATCTGGGCATTCATTATTCTGTTTTCCAATAAGTGAGTCTCAGGTTATATGTCCTGATAATCTTTGGGTAGACTTGAGGTATAAGCCTCAATATATATAGCAGCAACTTGACCCATTCCTGGTAGGTTTTCTCTCTTGTTCTCTGTACCAAATGCTTGGCCTCTGTAGCCTTCACCTCCTTAAGTAGCAGGCCCTGTGAGGTAATGGAGATCAAGACAGGAAGGAAGAATAAATTGCTGTACCCTCTTTGGAGCAGAGCAGACAAACTAAAACCTGAAATTCTGATCTGAGCAAACATCTCATAGAAAGTGTCAAAGTCCCACTGACGAATTAGCCCCTCCATCACCATCAGCATTATCATCGTCATCATCATCATCACCACCACCACTATCACCTCACCTTCATTATTTGAGAGTCTCTTTGAGTTTAGAATTAGATTGCAGGAAAAAAAGAAAGAAATAGAATGGAAGCAAGTCTTCATGTCCAAGATTGAGTTACAGATCTCCATTCCTTTGTTATATGGCATCGAGTTGTATGTGAATGACCCAGGTAAGTAGACCGCATTGCTAAGGTATCTGTAGAAACTCTATTCAGGAGTGCTGAGCTGATTACCTCCGTTCTATTTGGATACAATTCATCCATCTGACTGGTTAGATCCTGTCCTCTCCAGAGGCAGGTCCTCTTTAAGGAGGTCTCTTTTCAAAAGTCTTGTTCCCAACCACAAGAAGCCTAACAAAGGCTCAAAAAACAACAGCAATAAAAAGCCCTCATCGGGCTGCTTCTGCCCTGAGACGGGCAACCACGGCTTGTCTCCGCAGTGTAATTTCCTCCCTTGACTCATCCCAGCAACCCCCACTCCCGGTTTTGATGTGGTTCTGGGGAGGCTGATTCACCTCCCGGCTCCCGGGTTGGAGTGCAGGTCTTTGGGTTGGCCAATCAGGAGGAACCAGGAGAGGCTATGTAACCATTGGCCAGAAGTGAACATGTGACCTGAGTTGGTCCAATCAGAGGGCATTTCTGGGGATGCCAGATAAAGATGCTCTTTCCCTCTGAATGTATCTGAAGAATCCCATAGTCCTTGGGGATACTTGGAAATGCAAACCACAGTGCTCTACCCCAGGCCTGTTGAATCAAGCCTGCCCTCTGGATGACTGAGCAATACCAGATGTGGGGACCATGTCTCCATTTCATTCAGTATGAAGGTGATCAGACTGTGGTGACCTGCTCCTCGTCACAGCTAGTGAGAAGCCCATCAGTCCAGACCTGGCCTCATTCCCACCTACTCCTTCAAGAGCCATCTCTGTGTTTTCATAAGTTGTAAAAGTACCAGACATCTCACCTTGGACATTTCCCCCTTCCCTAGACCCTGTCCTCTAGAGTTGAAATTCATGTACTTTGAGTGAAGCCTTCTGTTGCTCCCCTGCTTCTGTGCCACACCATGGACTCAGTGGTGGCTGCATTTTGGAGACTTCAGCAGCAGCCAGGATCATGCAATGCCTTGGGACAGGGCCACAGCAGACCCAAGCCACAGGGCATGCTGGGAAAAGCCTGATGCCTTCACTTGGAGGAGCAATTTGCTAATCATCTTTTAGTTGGCTCCTTCCCACCACCGGAGCCTCAGTTTTGGTTACCCCACGCTTTATTTTGTGGGTCTGGAAGGTTAGGGTAGGGGTGTGTGTGTGGTGAGTGTGAGCTGGTCTTTGGCCAGAGTCATGGCTCCAGTCTGGAAGTCCAGGCATACCTAAGTCGTCTCTCGTGGTTCCCAATGCCATATTAGGTTGCCCCCTCTGAAGGGTGGAATCTCTGACTCATCCTCCCCTCCCCTGCCCCCTCCCCCTTGCCAGTTTGAGCCAAGATTAGAATTCACTCAAATCTGTGAGTTCTAAGGTTTATGTGTTACTTCAGTTTAGCAAAGGACACCTTGTTTCAAGTCATACAAAGAAGCCCTTTCCTGAAGGGGACTTTTTTTGTTGGGGGGGGGACTTTTCTTGACAGCTCAGTTTTATTTTATTTTGCACCACTGAGAACATGATTTTCAGTGCCCTGGGTTTAATGCATGGTGAGCAAAGAGATGCTGACCACCACCAACCCACCATTCTTGAGCTCCTGAAGGCTTCCAGGCAGCTCTGGGCGTCTTAGTACCCACACCACAGTCCCACCAGGGAGGCAAACGTTAGAGTATCAGAAAAAAACAGTGCTGAGGCCAAGGCTGTGCAGTTGAGTGGTGGTGTCAGACCTAGGGCTCTGGCCTCGCGGTCACTAACTGTGTTGTGGCAGTGCGGCGAAGGTGGCGGAGGGCTGTGATCATCACATCTGCCTTGGGATGCCACAGTGACTCCATTAGGGCAAAATGGAGGGGCCCTGAGCTATCCCAAGGGTCATTTGGCAGCAGCAGGTGGAAGGCGTGCTCACAGCTCGGGTCCAGGAAGAGGACAGCCACTGTTTCTTACCTTGTATTTGCTCTGAGTTACGTTTCAGGAAGAGCATGCGCAGCCACCTCTGCTGGGTTCTGGTCCTAGGTCTTGACTTGGGGAGGGGCAGGTATCTCGACCAATTGTTGAGTTAGACTGCTCAAGGGGCCCTTTTCCAAAAGGAAATCACATACTGAAAAGCACAGATGTCGAGTTGAATGCCATGAACGCCAGCAGTGCACACAGTACTGGTGTTGGGTGGGAAGCCTAAGGTCTCTGGCCCACTGGCTGTGTGGTGTCTTTTCCCTCCTACACCCCAGCCAGGTGTACAGTGCTGAGTGTGTTGGCCTGACCACACTGGTCCAGGGCTGACTGGCCATTCTGAGAGCTAGCTTGGTGCAGTGGCTGGTAGTGACAAGCAAGCTGAGAAACCAAGACCTGCCAGAACCCTGGTTCTTCCTGCACCTATGCCTTTTCTGTCCTCTGAGACTCACAGCCCTGCTCACTGGAAGCCTGCACATCTGCAGGGACCAGCTGGGGCTGGGTATTGGGGAACCCATATACTAACGCTGAGAACTTTCCTTTGGCTCCCATACTTTGAAGCTCTGGGGTAGTGTTAGAAACAGCTTGGGATATTGGGGTGTCATGTAGGAATAAGGACACCGACTGGAAAGGCAAGCTTTAAGTCTGCATGCTATTGACAAGAATCTAAGTGAGAAAGCTGCCTGCATGGACATTTACCCATGTGTTATCCCAACGTCAGGGGGTCCTGCCCGCCGGCTGTGTTCAGGTTTACAATCTGCTCTGTGATTAACTAAAGGTTGATCTCTTTGCAGGGAAAGGAACTAGCATTTGCATCTTGGTGGGCAAGTCTGGGCAAGTCTTCCACACTTTGGTGGGCAAGTTTCACACACAAAGGGAGGAGGGGTTTATCAAGATTCCCAAATTAAGACCCTGGAGGACTAAAAATAGACAGTGACACCCTTTGATAGATAAGTGTGCTTTCTCACCAGCAGGAGAGGCCAGCAGGTGACAAGCGGGGATCTGGGCTGTCAGGACGGGGAGGCTCTTGGGATGAAGAAGCCAATCGTGTTTCCTTAGGAAGGGAAGCTGAGGCAGGCTGGAGAAGTAGGGTCACCCACTGATGATCGATGGGGTAGGGACCTGGGGTCTCTTGAGGTCTAGTCTGCCCAAAGGTGTGCCACCCACTGGCTTCTACTCTTCCTAAACCATGGCTGTATCATCCACCTATCCATTTGGTCTACCAGCTACTTTTCATGAAACCAAGTACAGTAGGCCTGGCAATGTGGGAACACCAGAAATGAGGCAATCTATTCCCCACCCTCCGGGAGTTTTAAACACAGAGAAGAGGAAATAACCACAGCAGAAGGCTGTAGGCCAAAGATTCCACCTCGGGGAATTAAGCTAATGCCTCTTCTCTTCTCTGGTTTCAGTTCAGAAGGAGCTAAGCTTGCATCTGTCTTGAGAATAAGGGAACCCATGCTAGAGGAGTTGAAAGATGGAATCTGTGAGCCAAGGCTGAGGGCAGCTGGCGTATGTGTACATGTGGAAGTGGTATGTGCACACAAGACTATATACATGAGGATTATGTGTGCAGGAGAGTGTGCAGGTGTTTGCAGGCATGCAGACAGGGGTGTGTACATCTGTGTGTGTGCATGTGTATGTCTGCATAGGTGTATGCCATTGCTGGAGCTGGGATCAGCAGTGTTGGCTGCAGGGAAGGAGTGTGGATGTTTTAGGCTTGTGAGAATCACGTGTGCTCTCATGTTCTTGTCTTGGCCAATGTTTTTAAGAATGTAGAATTTAAGGCCAGGTGCTAGTGGCTCCCACCTGTAATCCTAGCTACTCAGGAGGCTGAGATCTGAGGATTGTGTTTTGAAACCAACCCTAGCAGGAAAGTCCATGAGACTCTTACTGCAATGAACCATCAGAAAAGCCAGAAGTGGAGCTGTGGCTGAAATGGTGGAGTGCTAGCCTTGAGGGGAAAAAGCTAAGAAGAGGGTATGGCCTTGAGTTCAAGCCTCAGTACTGCCCTCCCCCCCCACACCCTCCTTCAAAGTTAAAAACTCTAGCAGTGCCCTTCCCACCTGGGCCCTGGAGACCTCTGCAGCTCAGCAGCATTACACCCTTCCTCTCTGCAGGTCTGGTTCCGTGCCTCTGCAGTAATCCAGCAAGCTGCAGAGCAAGGCCTGCCCACCTCACCCCCCTTAGGCCATCCCCCTCCCCACGCCTTATCTCCAATCCTTGAAGTCCTCTCTTCAGGTAGAGTGGAGAACCTGCCTGGGCCAGCTTAGGGCTCAGGCCACTTTGAATACTCTAAGAACCTTGATATAATCTGCCGGAAAACAAGAATAACTCAAATTATAGTCTTGGGCTTAATCTTTCCGATAAAAATAAGAAAAGGGAAAAGAAAGAAAAGGAAATCTAGTAAGCCTTAGTCCAAGATGGTTTTCTTAGACACAACGTAGATAGGATCCAAGAGAAAAGCCTGGGAAATGGAACTGATTAGATAACCCTGTGATCCTGTGGAGGGGCTGAGGGGTGTCTCTAAGGAAGCTGGTGTTGACCTTTGGTAGAGATGGTCCCCTCCCTGCGGGGAAACCTGGCTGCGGGTGGGTGTTATCTCCCAGGGGTGGGGCTGAGAATGGAAGAAGTGGAAAGTGCCATTGTCTAGAGTAGCAGGGGCAGACATGAGCTGGCATGCCAGCAGACAGGTCCACAGCACAGGTGCTGTTGGCAAGTGCCAGAAGCTGTGTCTTTCTTTAAAGAAACTTCTGTTCCTGTAGCAAGAAGAGGCCTTGACAATACGGAAGCTTTCCCAAGTATATGATGTGTGAAGGAAGAGGACCAATGCAGTTTTTTGGTCCAAGGCCCAAGTGGACAATTCTAGTGATAGCTTGAGGTGACAAAGGAGTTTGGGTAGGGAAAGCTACCTTAGAGAGATAAAGAGTAATTGATGGTGATCTTGCACAAAGAACACCCCCCGCCCCCAGTAAAACAGCATAAAGATGGATAGAGGGCGTTTAGATTAGGTTTCTGATGGTTTCTTCCAGTTCTGAGGTTAGAACTAAAACTGTGCCATTTCAAGACACAATCCAGCGGGAAGGTCTGCCACAGCTGCCTGCACACTTGTCTGGACAGAGACCCCGGCTCTCAGGGTCTCGATTGTGCACACATATGCCTTGTACAGATAAGAAAATAGTTCACTATCAATAAACCAGTAAAGCTGAGCTCTAGTGTGGCTCACACCTAAAATCCTAGCTGCTCAGATGACTGAGTTCTGAAGATCTTGGTTGGAGCCAGCCCACATAGAAAAGTCCACCAGACTTCGATCTCCAATTAACCAGAGAGCTGGAAGTGGAGGTGTGGCTCAAGTGGTAAAGCACCAGCCTTGAGGGAAAGCATGAGGGCCTGAGTTTAAGCTTCAGTACTGGCACACACACACACACACACACACACACACACACACACACACACACACACACACACACACTCACTCATAACAAACAAAAGGCAGCTCAGTGTGTGGGTTCTTTGGATGGATTGCTTGGAATTCAAATCACATCCCTGCTTCCTGCTACTTGTATGATCCTGAGCAGGTATTTTCCCCCTCTAGACCTTGTGGCTCTCATTTGTCAAGTGGAGATATGATTAGACTCTAATTCTTAGTGGTTGCTGTGGGTCGGAAGGTGGTGGCGTGTGCTAACTCCCTACGCAATGCCTGGCAGGTGGTGATGGCTGTAGGAGAGGCAGGTCCCTGGATGTGGTGTAGGTTCTGCACTCACTGACCTTATGAAGATCACTGGAGCCATAAGACCTGCCCTGTGCTACAGAAGGTTTCGTAGGTAAGAAATCTGCTCTTGTCTCTGTCATCTTCCTCTACCTAGTAGAACAGCAGTTGAAGCATGCTCAAGGATATTCCCAGAGACCACAGACTTTCTGCATTGGATGTGTAATGGGAGTAGAAAATAAGCTTTTAGAAGATTTCAGCCACTGAAATACTAGGTTCGGAGTGGCAACATAGCCTGGTGCCTCCTAATTCAATCACTTAGGAATATTGTATTGTGGGTGAGTTGTGTGTCCCTTGGTTTGTTTGTTATTGCACCATGGCCTATTGTCTTCTGACTAATACAATCACTTGTCATTCCTTCAGTGTTAGGATACAGGTGGCCGAGCAGAAGTCCCCTTCTGTCAGACGCACTCCCTGCTTTTCTGGGAAGAGGCAATGTGACAGCATGTGATGCTGTCTCGCTATATACTTGGTGCGTGTCCTGCCCAGCTGTCTCCAGCGCTGAGTGCCAGGGCAGACTGCTTGGTGGCTTGGCTGCTCTGGCCTTGGCATCCACACTGCACACCTGCTTGACCGGGCTGTGAGGTCCTGGAGGAAGGGGATCTGGCACAGCCTGGTGATATGTTCTGCATATACAGGCTACTATAGGGTTGCTAAGACCTCCAGGGCTTGTGAACCCTCTCTCACCATCCCCAGTAGGCTGGACCATTCCCATTGGCACCCAGAACAGCTCTCCGCTGTTCCTTACCTCTCTGCCCATGGGGACACAAGCTGTCCATTGGTTTCTACCGGGTTTGATTCTAAAGGAGGGCAAGAAGGAGTTTGAGATATTTATTCCTTCTACTCTATCCCCAGCAACCTTCCCATGAGCTCATTTGGGCTGGCCTTAGCACAGGAGCCGCCTCTGGGGTACCAAAGCTGCAGCCTCCTCCACCACTGGGCCTGTGTGGCTGGGGGGGGGGGGGTGAGGGCTGGCAGGGAGGGAGGCACCTTGCCTCAGGCTGCCATTGTGTTCTTGACTGTTAATCATGCCACATTCCCCAGCTCCCCCCTTCCCCTGTGCATCTGTGTGGTTCCCCTGGCCCTCAGTTCCTCCTTTTTGCAACAGAGTGGCTTTACCCTCCTCTCTCCCTCATGCCTCAGTTTCCCCCTTATACTGCAGGCAAGTGTCTGCCTTTTGAAAAGCAAGCCCTGCAGGATTCTCTTCTAGTTGATATCTGGAGTATGTATTTCTTTCCTCCTTTCTTCCTCCTCCTCCTCCTCCTCCTCCTCATCTTCCTCCCCCTTTTCTCCTCCTCCTCCTTCATAGGGCTTGAACTCTAGGCCTAGGCACTGTCTCTGAGCTCTTCAGCTCAAGGCAAGTGCTCTATCACTTGAGCCACAGCGCCCCTTCTGGTTTCCCTGGTGGTTAATTGGGAATAAGAGTCTCACGGAGTTTCTTGCCCAGGCTGGCTTTGAACCTTGATCCTCAGATCTCAGCCTCCTGAGTAGCTAGGATTAAGGTGTGAGCCACTGGCGCCCGGCTGGAGTATGTGTTTCTGCAATGCAGATTTCTCGCCTCTAATCTGTGTCTAGATCTTTGCACACAAGCAGACAAGGATGGAAGACATCTGAGAAGATGGTTGGTACTTGTGAGGACTTGTGATGTGTTGCGTTATCAAGGCCTGGTACATTCCAGTTGTTTGTGAAGCTTGCTTTTGGGGTGTGGTCACTTTCCTGTGTAAATGACGGTGTGGTGGGTGGGTGTCACTCCTGCAGCACTAGGCGGTGTACATGGCTGTGCATGGTGCGTGTGCTGCACCGGGGCAGGCTGGCTTCTCAGCCTTCATGCACACACTCAGAACCAGAAGAAGAATAATTGCTCCTTTGCTCATGGAAACCCCTATCTTTCCAGGCCCACCAATTTCAGCAGTATTTCTGTAGCTTCACCTATGATGGAAGCCCCGGGATATATATTCTCTGAGACGGGGAGTTAAGCTCTCCCCCTCAGCATCTCTCGCTCTCCTTCCTTTGCTGTTTATGGGCTATCTCGTCTATTCTGAGGAGCAGAGACAGAATATATGCTTTCTTTTTTGTTTTTACTTTTGCTCAAGGCTAGCACTCTACCACTTGAGCCACAGCGCCACTTCGGCCTTTTCTGGGTACGTGGTACTGAAGAATCAAACCCAGGGCTTCATACATGCTAGACAGGTACTCTACCACTGAGCCACCTTCCCAGCCCATCATATGCTTTCTTGTAAGTCAGGCGCTGGTTTTGGAACCATCTCATCTTTCCACTCATTCACGGTGGATGAACTGCAGGCTTGGGGTAGGGGAATGAAATAACTTACCCACGTGGCAGAACTGGGCTGCAGCCCAGGTCCAATTCTTGCCCCATATGTCAACAATTCTCATATTCTTGGGACAACTTTTTTCTCTTCCTTCTCCTCCTCTTCCTCATCTTCCTCCTCCTCCTCATCTTCCTCTTCCTCCTCCTTCGCCTCTTCCACCTGCTTTTCTGCCTCTTCCTGTTTGTGTGCTGGTATTAGGCTTGACCTTAGGGCCTCCTGCTCTAGCCTGGGTTTTTCACTCAAGGCTAGCTCTCTA
Organism: Dipodomys merriami; assembly: GCF_024711535.1. Classification (NCBI taxonomy): domain Eukaryota; kingdom Metazoa; phylum Chordata; class Mammalia; order Rodentia; family Heteromyidae; genus Dipodomys; species Dipodomys merriami. Next base: position 11,891,129 of record NW_027205048.1, on the reverse strand, counting down.
CCACTTGAGCCACAACTCCACTTCCAGCTTTTTACTGGTTAATTGGAGCTAAGAGTCTCATAGACTTTTCTGTCCGTACTGGCTTTGAATTGTGATCCTCAGATCGCAGCCTCTTGAGTAGCTAGAATAAGGGGTGTGAAGTACCAATGTCCAACCTTTTTGGACTTTTTATGTTCTTCAAAATGATCAACTATTCCCCAAAGCTGTTGTTATAAGTATTATACCTCTTAATCTTCATCCTACTAGAAATTAAAACTGAGAAGACTTAGTACATATTTCACATAAAGTTACCATAGTGAACCCATCACACATGAACACACATAACTATTTAAAAATAATTTCCCAAACAATAAAAAAGGAAAAAATTAGAAGTTATTTTACACTTGGTAAAATTCTTACTGTCTCCTTTAACAGGAGACAGCTGGCTTGTGTGGCTGTTCACTCAGCCTGTGCTGAGACCACAGACCCTATAGATGGGAAAACCCGATTCTATGCTTTTGTAAGAATGAGAACACAAAAACGCAAATGTCTTCTTAGTGTCACTATGCAAATTGTTTTAAATTCATAAATCCTGGAAAACATCTCTGGGACCCTCACTGCTGCCCAGCGATGTTTTGAGAACCATTGCTCTGTGTTACTAAAGTCTGCCTTCTGTTGGTTCCACCAGTCTAGTACATCTAGTCTGCACAGCCTGGTCTTCACGCATGCTCAATGGGCTCACAGCGAGGGTAGAAGAGGCTGCCTTCACGCTCTGCCTTCTTTTCTCTTCCACCAGATAACACCAGCCACTGAATTCAGCTCTGCTACTGGAATCCTGCAGAAAGTTGTATTTTGTGATGGTGAATGATGTTTTCTGCACTATATAGGCACTTGTGAGCATTCCTGACCAGGCTTAACAGGACTCTGTGAGCTCATCTTTATGATGCTTTTATGACTCAAATCAATCCATACCACTCATTTTAGGGAACAAGCAAGAAAACAATATAGCTTCTTCCAGCAAATTGGAGATAAGACACCCCCCCCCCCGCCCCTGTGAGTTGAGAAGATGACTGGGTGGAATGTGGAGATTTTTATGGCCTGTTCTGTATGACCCTCTAATGGTGGAAATATGTCATTATACATTTGTTGAAACCCATAAAATGTCTGAGACCACAAATGGACCCTAATGTAAACAGTGGATCTTAGTTAATAATTATGGATCAAGATTGGCTTGTGAGTTGTAAAAAGCTTACCACCCTAATGCAAGAGCTAATTCTAGGGGAACATGGGAGGGGTGATGGAACTTGGTTATTTTCAACTTATTTTTTTGTAAATCAAAATGATTCTGAAAAACACTGTGCAAGCAAAAACGAAACCAAAAAAAGTACCTCTACAACAACAACAACAAAACAGCCTGGCACTGGTGGCTCACACCTGTAATCTGAGCTACTCAGGAGGCTGAGGTTTGAGGATTACAGTTCTAAGTCAGCCAGGGTATGAAATTCTGTGAGATTCTTATCTCCAATTAATCAACAAAAATGCCAGAAGTAGAGGCCTGACTCAAGTGATAACGCTCCAGTTGTGAGTGAAAAAGCAAGGCTCTGCCTGAGTTCAAATCCCAGTACGGGCATCAAAAATAAGTAAATGTCCTGAGTCTAGGGTCCACCTGAGCCTTGTGTGTTTTGACACCTCTGAACCACGGTCCCAGCTGGACTAACACACTGACAAACTGATGTCTTAGATGAAATATCGTGCTTGCTTTCTTTTGAAAGCTTCAGCTCCCAAAGTCTACAGTAGCCTGAACTAGGCCATGGAGGGTGTAATGCTAGTGGTGACATGGGTCATTAGGGGACTGTGTATAGAATTGTGCAGGATGGGGGCCTCCTCACCCCATCCTAGACAACAGGCTGTAGGCACAATGAAGCAACGGCAGGATGCTACTCTCCAAGACTGTTCACTGCCCGGGAAGATCTGGAGTTTGCCTCAGCTCCTGTGCCCAGGAATTCAATAGGAAGAGGTCTGGTGATGGCGGACGGTTCAGGGATATGGTGACTCTTGAGTGATGGTCACTAGGTTGTTTCTCCATTTCCTGTTGTGGTTAGAGCCTGGTTGAGTTGTGAGGAGGAGTTCCTGTTGTTCTCTCCTGGGGGACCTGTGAACCACAAGGCTGGGATGAAGTTCTAGCAAGAAAGGCCCCTGGGGTGTTTGTCTTAAAGAGGTGCTAGGGCTTGGGTTCATACAGGTGCAGGGTTTGTCCCCTGAAAATGAGATCAGGGTGCGTCTCTCTCCTCACTCCAGTTGTGTTCTAGGCCTGGCCGAGCTGCATGCTATACCTTTACCTCGATAGCTGTTTGCTCTTCTGAGGCTCACCTGTCTCCACACACCTGAGTTCTACACACTCTAGACAACTTTCCATAGACTTGTATCTGGGATGTGTGCACAGAATGAGCATCTCTTTCCCCTGCACCTTCAAGGCTGGCAGGGTCAAGCAGCACACTTGATTCTGGAAGGTTCCTACCACAGCCCAACAAGCACATAGTGTCTCCAATAAATATGTGCTTTGGAGACAATAAGTAGTTGTTCTGAGATTGAAAGCGGAGACCCTGGTGACAAGGTATGCTGTGTGGGAGGGGGCAGGGGGTTGGGGGGGGACTCCCAGGGTTTTCATGGGATTTTCCACATTCTGGTGGGGGGTATCTGTGTGCACTGGAGGACAGGCATTGCTGTGACCCTCTCAAAGAATTTCTTTTCTCTTAGTTGAAACCTAATTGGTAATATTATAACTTTCAATGTAATCATTGACCTAAATGAGTTGTATTTTTATCTCAGCAGGAGCCTGGCGGGGCTGAGAGAGACAGCCCCCCCCCCAACCCCGCCAGGGCTGAGTGAGGGGGAAATTCTTACCAGGATACCAGCGCTGGCAAAGTGACACCACTTCTGCCCTGAGATAAGATGGAGACTCACTTAGGCTATGTTTTAAAATCATAAAACCTTGAGTCTCCTGGATGGGGGTGTGGGAGATAAACTCCGTGTGGGTCTGCAGCCTCTGGACGCTGCCAGAGAGCTGACACAGCGTGTGAGGCAATCATTGAACCCCAGATTGCAAGACATTCCAGTGTGTATGGCTTTGCCCAGGCGCACAAAAGACCCCTCACTATCTTAGATTCCGGAGTGAAGGTCAGGTTAACTATTAAAAGAGGACAGACAGTGTTTCCAGCAGAACTTCCAGTCTATGTATGGCATATGCCATTCTTCCTGATTCCCTTGGCAGATCTTACTTTAAGCCTGGTTCTCCCTATTTTCCAGCCTGAGGGTTGCAGGTGTCTGTGCTTAGATAAATGGGGCTTTCCATCTATGGAACACTAAGTGAGCAGCCATATTGTCTACCCTGGAATGGACAGCACTCATGGAAGTGTCCACTATGGCTAAAAAGAGTCAGAGGACAATGGAGACATCCAATCATGGTGTTTCCTTGCTGACTTGGGAGTCCCTGTGTTAGCGAGAGAGCGCTGCTGGCCTTCCTCTTCAGAGAGAGAACAGATCACATCTTCCACCACAGGTGCACACATGTTTGTGGCCATTGTGTGTGCGAGTCTAGAATCTTCTTTACTCGGCATCTTTCATCTGGAGGACACGATTGTATTTTCCTTGAAGATACTGATCATTCTGGGAAACACAAGGGAGGCAAAAAAAAAAAGTGCTCTTAAATAACTCCCAGACCAAATTTAAAGCATACATTAATTATGTTGAATTCCTACAGGAGTCTCTTTCTCTCCTATCTCCTGTTTTCATCTGCTCTTTGAAAAGGAGGATTCTGTGGCAATAAAGGGCCTTTGCCTATTTAGCCTGGCCACTTACCCTTTTTAGCAGGTCATGATTTTGTTCACAAGAGGAATTTTTTTTTATGTGGTCCAATTGGTATGGAACGCCATTCTCAGGATCAGCGGATTTACATCTGTTTTCTGCTATTTATTTTTTAAGAACGAGAAAACACTTTAGCAAAAATGTAATCAAATTTACATGTTAGCAGTGAGGGTTCTTGGTCTGGCAGGTGCCAGAGACCTTATTGCAGGAAAGGAGAGACATAACAGAGAAGGTAACAAGTGACTGGGGTAGCTGGGTGTGGGGTCCACATCTATACCTGGAGCTACTCTAGGAGTGGAGAACTGGAGGCTCAGGGCGGGAGGTCAGTGGGAGAGGAAGGAGAAAACTGTTCTTGAGACCCTATCTCAAGCTGAGTCCTATTCCTGTCATCCCAGTTACACAGGAAGCATACCTACAAGGATCATGATGAGGCAGGTTGTAGGGGCTCATGCTTGTCATCTTACCAGAAGCTGAGATCTGAGGATCAAGGGTGGTTTGATACCAGTGTGGTCAAAAAAATCCTTGAGACTCTTCTCTCCAAGTAACTAGGGAAAAGCCAGAAGTGGAACTGTGGCTCAAGTGGTAGAATACCATCCTTGAATGAAAAAGCTAAGGGAGAGTCCAAGGCGCGAGGCTAAGCCCTTGTGCTGACAAAAGTGGTCAAGGTGTGTGTGTGTGTGTGTGTGTGTGTGTGTGTGTGTGTGTGTGTGTGTGTGTGTGTGTGTGTGTGTGTGTGTGTGTGTGTGTTATAGGGTAGGAGTTAAGACTCTAGTAGAGAAATAGCTAGCACTATTGCAAAAAGGGCAGGAGTGTGGCTCAAGCGGTAGAGAACCTGTATAGCAAGTGCAGAGCCCTGAGTTTAAGCCTTAGTACTGCCTTGTCCCTTCCCCCCCACCCTCCAAAAAAAGAATTGACCCCAGAACTGCAGGACAGGCTCCCAGTAACCAGCTGAAGTATAATGGGGACAGGAACCAGAACCAGACTTGACCCGTTCAAACAGCCTCGCAGACTGTCCACCCTGGATGGCCAGCGCCGCTCATCCCTCTTTGGACTCTGTGTCCACAGAGAAAAAGCGGGTGACTCCAGTTTCTAGAGTTCAAAAAGAAGAATTCTGAAGGATGTGCTTTGTTCAACTTAGGTGGTGTGGTCGCCAGCACAGGAGGCTCCTGAGAAATGGGAGTTGAGCCTCTACGCACTGGCCGCCTTTTTTATGGATAAATAACATTGCATTGCATGGACACACCATAATTTGTTTATATATTCACTAGCAATGGACACCTGGTTGTTATGATTAGTGTGCTATACACATTGATTGGCATGCACCCAGATCTCTCTTGGCAGTGCTGAATAAGTATTCATCTTAGAAAGATGGCACTGAGGTTATCACCCAGACTGATTTCCCCATCACGATAGCAGCTCCTTGGGATCATAGAGAAGGCAACGGAGCTGGAGTTCTTTCATGTTAGGGTTTATGATTTTTTACTCTGGGTTGTTGGGAAAGTTATTTATTTATTTATTATTTATTTATTTATGGTTCCTGTCGTGGTGCCTGCACTCTGGACCTGGGCGCTGTCCCTCAGCTCTTCAGCTCAAGGCTAGCGCTCTACCACAGCGCCACTTCCGGCTTTTTTTCCTTTTTGCTTTTGTGGTGCTGAGGAATCGAACCCAGGGCCTCATGCATGCAAGGCAAGCGCTCTACCACTGATCCCAGCCCCTGGGCAAGTTATTTAAACCATCCAAACTTCAGTTTCCTTATCTGACAAATGGCTGACTAAAATGGCAATCGACAATTGTAGGCTACTTTGAGGATCTAGTGCTGCCCAGATTCACTTAGTTATTAACAAATACCCGTGGGCCTTTCAGAAAAACCCAGATTCCTAAGCCTGGGTCTCAGACTCCTAATGAAGGTATTGTGGCATGAGGCCTAGACATCTGCACCATTCCCCAAATCTTTAGGAGCTGAGAAAGAGTCATGTTCAGACCTGTCACTGAAACCAAATACAGGCAGCCAGCCCCAACCAAGCTCAGGAACCCAAACCCAGAGGAAGATCTACAGATAACTCTTCTCTCTCCTTCTACCTACAAAGAGAGAACAAAGGACAAGTGCATTACATTGCTTTTGTGTGTTGCGGGGGGCTGGTATTGGGGCTTGAACTCAGTGCTTTACACTCTCACTTAGATTTTTCAATCAAGGCTGGTGCTCTACCATTTGAGCAACACCTCTGTTTTGCCTTTTTTTTCCTGCTTCATTGTAGATGAGGGTCTCACAGACTTTCCTGCCTAGGCCAATCATGATCTTCAGATATCAGCCTCTTGAGCAGCTAGGATTACAGGTGTGCACCACCCCATCAGGGCAACTGCATTTTAAGGAATACTTGCAACAACAATCACATCGCATCACAACAATTTGAATAATGGGCTCTTTTCCCATCTAAACAACAAAAAGAGATTAGTCATTCCTGACAGAAGCATGCTGGATGTTCTAAGACCAGTTGCTCTCTGCTTAGCTTATCTTCTGGTTATGCATTGGTTTCAGTTCTAGTGGAGGGGTGGAGGGTGGAAGGTGGAAGGCAGCAGCCTGCTCATCACCCTGTGATACACAGGCGAGAACTCTCCACAGATAGATACACATGCAGACCTGAGACTTGAGTGCAGAATTTAATATCCAACAAACCAGATCAGTGTTTTCTTCTTATCCTTGTTCTTTCTTTTAGTTCCCCTCAAATAATAAGAGGAGTGGACAGAGGGAATGTTGTAGCAATAATTTGTTCCAGGCTTCAAGAAAGCATATTTGTGTCTTCTGAAATCCTCTGAGGGGGAATATATATATATATATATATATATATATAAAACTCAGATTGGCTTGGAGATGAGGGCTGTCAAATAGATTGAAAGCTGGATTATGAACCAAGACTAATGAGACTTTGCTATGTGCACCAACTTAGGGATGGAGTCCAAGAGAATCTCAGCGAGGTCTTACAGGGGAGGTAAACAGCCTATTAATTAAGGTAGCAGATGGTAGTAAATTGGGAGATGCTTCAGATTCCAAGGACAGAAAAAGAAATGAATGCCAGGGAGCTGGGTTGGGTGGTTTAGAAACCCCAGCACGAAACCAAATACAGGAAAATAATAAGAGCTGCAGGTAGTTCTGGAAGCCAGAAGTATTGGAAATACCATGGGGGTCAAAAGACACAAGAAATGTCAGAGGAATGTTAAAGGAGCTACTGGAAAAAGCAGTCTGCCATACCATGGCAGGGTTTCAGGGCCCGGGGTGTTTGTTGGCTTGGTGCTTGATCCCATTTCTGGGTAGGAGTTGTCTCAAAGTCTCTCTGATACAGATTTGCAGGCAAGGAAGCTGCCCGCACAGAAGGGTCTAAATCACGTGGAGACTGAAGCAATAAATTGGACTGGGGCAGGGAGGCAGGGAGGGAATCAGGTGAGCCAATAGGAGCTGTGATTTGGCCCAAATTGGAAGGCAATAGGAGAGTTGGAACATGGCCCTTGGATCTCAGCTTATGGTCATCACTGACTCTGGTAGTTAACTGAGATAATCACCTAGGCTTTCGAAGCCTCAGTTTCCCCTCTAATAAAAAAAACAATGAGAACAACATTTCTTCTACAGATACTGAGAGTTTAGGTGAGATTTGTATGCAAATCACGTGCACACACTCTTCCCCCTGGCCGCTCTGTACCGTGACCATGATTGGCACAGATTTATGGGAGGAGAAGGTGAGGGACTCTGGGGAAATGGTGGTTATCAGAGATACAACTGTTTCCATTCTTGTTTTCTATGCAGGGGAAGAAGTAGCCCCCCCCCCCCCTTATTATGGTGGAGTGACATTTAACTTGGGGATTAGAGTTTAAAGCCATCGCTTGAATCGAGAATCACATATGGTCAAAATTACCCTTGAAAATCCCTACAATTGCCCATAAAATATAGTGCTGTGTTATCCTGTAAACAGTGCTTTTAGCCTGCTTTTCTTCCAGCGTTGGAATGGATTGCAGTCTGCTATTATTGTTTGTCTTTTAGCTGAACAGCAAGCGAAGCGGTTGACTTGTACTTGGGGGCCATGCTCTATGGAAATGTTGACCTAATAATTCTAAAATGGCACTGGGCATGATGGCATGCTTGTCCCAGGGGAGCTACGAGCTGCCCCGGAACCAGAGGCAGAGCTGGGGCTCCCTGTTCTCCCCGACTCCTTTTCTGCACCAGGCAGGTAGAATCATGAACCCTTTCCTTTCTCTCGGTCATTGGGCTGCTATCCCAAGATAAGTAGATGATGTATTATTTTGTTAAATAAATAACTGTCCTCCAAGGGCTCATAGGGAAGTTGGTGCCCAGACTGAGATGCTGTCAGGAGGGGGGTGGAACGTTTAAGATGTGGGATCTTGTGCTGGTGATGGGGAAATGGAGGTCCTGGCCCTGTCTCTACCTCTTCACTATCTCACTGGCTCAACATATGTGTGCTGTTTCCTCAGCCACCTGTCCTACCACGATGTTCTGCCTTGTCCCAAGGCCAGGGGAGCTAAAGTAAACCTTTCTTTTTTATAAGTTTGTTTCTCTCAAACATTTTGTCACAGCATTAGCAAGCTGACTAACACAGATGATGTGACTTATGAGCCTGCCTTCCTTCCTTCCTTCCTTCCTTTTTTTTGTCGGTTGTGGGGCCTGAATTCTGGGCCTGGGCACTGTCCCTCAGCTCTTCAGCTCAAGGCTAGCACCCTATCACTTGAGCCACAGCACCACTTCTGACTTTTTCTGCTTATGTGGTGTTTAGGAATCAATCCCAGGGCCTCATGCATGCGAGGCAAGCGCTCTACCACTGAGCCACCTTCCCAGCCCCCAAACCTTTATTTCTTATTGTCCTGGGAGCTACAAGTCTCAGATCAGGGCACTGCTGGCTGGGGTAGTAGGAGAGCTCCCTTCCTGCTTGTGCCTGCCCATTGTCTAGAGAGAAAGTTCTAGTTGCTTTTTCCTTCCCTTTCCCTTCTCTCTGTCTCTGTCTCTGTCTCTCTGTCTCTCTCTCTCTCATGCTGGTACTGAAGCTTGAAACATGCCTCCACTTCTGGCTCTTTTCTGGCTAATTGGAGATAAGCATCTCTTAGATATTTCTTCTAGGGCTGGTTTTGAATCATAGTTGTGTGATCTCAGCCTCCTGAGTAGCTAGGAATACAGGTGTGAGCCACTGGCACCTGGCTCGAGTCTCTTTCTCATCCCCTCCTAGTTTTTCCATGTTCAGGACTTCATGGGAACATAGTTATCATGCACAGGGCCCAGCCCTAACACCACAGTCAGGGCTTGAACACATGGTTTTGTAGGGACACACATGTGCCTCCAGATCAGAATTGAATTTACAATGCCTCTGAGCGGAAGCAGCGCAGGGGCTTGGGCTGGCTGGCCAGAAGCAGCGCAGGGGTCAGGCTGGCCGGCCAGGGGTATTGGGGTCAGGCTGGCTGGCCAGGGGTATGGGGGGCAGGCTTGGGTGGCAAAGATAGTGTACGATTTGGAGCTCCACGCTGTTCAGCTTGCCCAGGCAGGACCCTGCTGGATTCTGTCTAGGCACTGAAGAGGTGGCCCTGCCAGATTGCCAGTACGTGCGGAGCAGCGTACGCTCAGGTGAACTGACTTACATGAACAGGGACCAGTGAAAAGAACTCACTGAGCAACAATTTACTCCCCTCCCCGGGAGCCGGGAGATGGCTAGAAATGATAGCATAGCCACTGATGGTTCTTCGGTCAGATATCTGATTTTATTTTTACTGAAAAAAACAAACATCTTGGGGATTATTCCTATTGGTGTATAAAGAGCTTTCTTCTTTTGTGACTGAGGTCAAATTTACATGACATGACATTTTAACTCCTTTATAGTATACAATTTCAGCAGCCCCCAGTACATTCATAAGGTTTTGGCAAGCATCCCCACTGTCTAATTTAATTGGGGATGTGTTTATTATCTCAAAAAAAAAAAAAAAAAAAAAGGAGACGCTTTGTACCCATGAAGCAGCCTCTCTGCAGTGGTTTTCATTTGTATTACCTAATAGCTGATGTCGACCTCCATTCTTCTCACTTGGAAGAAATGTGTTCAGAGTCTCTGCCCCCTCTGACAGGTCTCATTACCTACCCCAGGCTGGCCTCAGCTTTGCTCTCCTCCCCTCTCAGCCTCCCGTATACTGGGATTTATAGGCATGCACCAGCCACCACCATGCCTGGCTCTTTTTCTGTCTTCAATTGGGTCATCTGATTTTTGCTTGTTGTGGTTGTTGTATGAGTTTCTTTTTTTAAAATGTTCTGAGGACTAGACCCTTATCAGATAATATGACTTACAAATATTTTCTCCTCTTCTCTAGAGTGCCAATTCACTTTTTCGACACTATCTTTGATATACAAAAGGCTTTAGTTTCAATGAAGTCCCAACTTATTTTTCTTTTGTTTTAGTTTTGATGGAGTCGAATTTATTTTTCATTTAAAACCCAAAGGCCAAGATTATGACATTTTATTGACTGCATTTTCTTTTAAAGGTATTGCAGGGGTTAGGGTGTAGCTCAATGGCAGAGAATTTTCCTAATGTGGGCAAATTAGCAGGATCACACCACATCACGCCCCTACACTCACACACTCACAAACACAGTCACGCGCACGCACACTCCCACATTAGTTAACACTTAACATTTAAGCCTTTGATCCACTTGGAGATCATTTGGGTGTGTGGTGTGAGGTAAGAGGTCTAATTGCATTCTGTTGTATAAGTAGCATTCTCTGTGTGTGAGTGTGTGTGTGCGCGCGCGCGCACGCGTGCGCGCGAGGCTGCGCTGGTACTGGAGTTTGAACTCAGGACCTGGGTGCCAAGAAGCTGTCCCTGAGCTTTTTGTTGTTGTTTTCTTCTCAAGGCTTCTACCACTTGAGCCACAGCTCTTCTTCTGAGTGTGTGTGTGTGTGTGTGTGTGTGTGAGATTAATTGGAGATAAGAATCTCAATGGACTTTCCTGACTAGGGTGGCTTTGAACCTTGATCCTCAGATCTCAGCCTCCCAAGTAGCTACAATTACACCCATGAGCCAAGGGTACCCAGGTCATTCTTTTTTTTACAATTTCATATTAATCTGTTACATTGTTTCTTTAACTTGTTTTCTGTTCTGTTGTACCATCTGGATTAATTCCAACCCTCTACTTCTAAGAACAAGGCAACGATAAAATTCTCATCTATAATCACTTGCTACATATCTGAGCCTGTGTATAGGCTCACTCTCAAAAAGCAGAGTTGCAGAATCCTAGACTCATTGCCTAATTGTTCTTGCTCGTGGCTGCACAGTTGTGCATGCCCTCCCAACAACCTTAAAGATGCTTCCCTGGACTCCTGCTGATCCAGTAGATCTTTGCCAACTAGATGGGTAGTTCTAACTTGCAATTTTCTTGTTATGAGCCAAGTTGTTATGCCTTTTCACATATTTTAAGAGACTGGACAGTTCTTCGCTATAACCTTTTTCTTTCAACTGTTTTCTGTTGGATGCTCAGTTTTTGTCTTGCAGGAAATACTTACAAAGCAAATCAAGTAAGTGCCCATTATTCATTTTTAATTTGCCCCGAAGTTTTATCAATAATATTGTTTATAAACTGGATGTGGCGGTGCCTGCCTGGATCCCAGCTATTTAGGAAGTATAGATAGGAGGAGGCATAGGTAGGAGGGTTGTGGTTCAAGGCCAGCCAGGGTAAAAGTGTGAGACTCTACCTGAAAAATAAATCAAGGCTGAGGTATGATTCAAGTGGTAGACTACCTGCCTAGTAAGCATGACCTCTGAGTTCAAATGCCAGTAAGTACCACACACACACACACACACACACACACACACACACACACACACACACACACAGAGTAATGTTTTTTCTTCACAAGAAAAACATTTTCTAAAATGTTTTAATCTTTTAAGATGGTTGAGTTAACTGGCTACTATTTTACAAGTGTGTTGCATTTTGATCTTACGTGTTTATAATTTCAATGCATCATTTAGCCTTTAACATTGCCACAATTATGTGGTCCTATGGTGTGAGGTAGGGATGCTTTTTCTCTTTTAAATGATTGAAGTAGTTGCTTTTGAGGTCAGATAGCCTCTTCCATGGAGGGGGTGGGGGGTGGGGGGTGGCTTACAGGGAAGGTTCTGTTCTGAGCTGAGGGAAACCCAAACCACTTCAGTTTGGGTGCAGGCTGAGAAGAGCATCTCTGGGCAGATGGCCTATTGTTGACCTTTCCTGCTAAGGAAGCCTAGAGTAGTGGTCCAGAATTAGGACCAGCAAGGGTGCAGAATTAGGCAGATTGGCTAGAAACGCATTTATCTCAATACCTACTTGCATGCTCCCATGACACTTCCAGCTTCCTGAGGGGGATTTGCCACATCTAGTATAGGGGCCTAATAACAGTACTTGGAATCTTGAAGAAGGGAAATCCTCAGCTCAGTGCCTGATCTGCTGAAAGCACAGGGGACAGCCATCAGCATCCTAGTTGTTGTCATAGTTACCATTACCTTATACCTGCTACTTCCTGATGGCTACAACTTTAGCCCTGCACCGCCTGCCCTTCCCTTTGGTTGGTGGTACTGGGAATTGAACTCAAGGCTTTGTGCTTGCTAGGCAGGTTCTCTATTGCTTCAGTCATGCTCTAGTGTTTTTTCCCACTAGTTATTTTTGAGATGAGCTATTCCTTCTGTCGGTGCATGTGTCTGGGCTATGATCTGCCTGTTTTTAAATTCCCATTGTAGCTGGAATGACAGGTATGCCCCACCATGCCCAGCTATTAGTTGAGCAGGTCTCATGTATATTTCTGGGCAGGCCTTGAACTCTGATCCTCCCAATTTCAGCCTCCCTAGTAACTAGAATTACAGGAATGAGCCACTGGTATCTAGCAAATCTACCTTTTTTGAACACAAAAATGACTGAAGTGCTGGCTTCCATCCTTTTTTCTTTACCACTTGGACTGGCTCCTTCATTGAGTCCCTCTTCTTCAGGATAGCGTGCACTCTTACCCTAGGGAGATTCTAGGCTCTTCTGGCTTCTTTACCTACTGCTCAATCTTTTTTTATTTAGTTGAGATAAAGACACAAATTGAGTGTAGTCTTGGCACTCTGCTAATTTGAAGTCAGTGTGTCTATTTACAGAGGATAAACTGAGGCTCTGATGGTAAAAACCTTAGGTAGTCCCAAATGAGTGGTTTGGGACTCAGTTCCCCAGGCGAGGCGCCATTCAGGCAAGCACAGCTTCAGGCCTGGTTGGATTGATGTCTGCCTCCAGTGGCCAGGCGGAGCTCTGGGCCTTTTTCTTTCCTTTCCTAGATGACTAATAAAGCCATCTCCTGTTTTCCCTATTTGGGGAGGGGGCACCCACCTCAGGGAGGGTACCCCCATGTCCCAGGAGGCCTCTGTGGGCAGTGCTTAGCGAAGCTAACCAGCAAGTGAGCTGGGAGGTGCTTACTTTCAGTCACCGGGTGACCTGGGGTGGGGCCTCAGGGGAGGGATGACACAATTCACTGAACAAAAGAGTCGAATTCTTGCCTTTTGAGCTTAAAAGGAAAAGATAGATGAAGAGATAGGCTTGCTGCTCTCAGCTGGGGAGACCTGCCCTGCCGGGGATCCCAGCACCAGAGGTGGACAGGGCCCAGCTGGGTGGGGGGGGGGGGGAGGGGGGGGGATGGGCTGCAAAACCAGAACTTGGGTCTGGGTGAAGGAATCCAAATTCTGGGGTATCTGAGTTCCCCTCTAGGAGGGGGGTGAGAGGGATTGTGAGGGTTGGGGGTGAAGGGGTGGGGGGCCACCCCTTTCTGGGTTGGAACTGGTTGCCAGGTGATCTTTAGGAGACTGACTTGATATCACTTTGTAGATCTCCAAAGCCGGAGGTGGATTTCATTTTTAGGGGACTCAGTCTTACTCAGTTTGGGGCTCTCTTCAGCACACAGTTGGGAATGAGCCGTGGACGGTGTTGCTTTGAGACAGAGGAGTTGTACATCCGCATTGTACATCTTTGCAAATAGCCTACACCCACTTCATTGTACGCTTGAATAAATGGGTCAGCTTTAGGGCATGTGGATTAGATCTTAATGCTATAAGATAAACTGTCTTTTAGAAAAAAAAAAAAATCCTCTACAGGGCTCTTGAAGGGGGCCCAAATGAGAAGAGACTAAAGCAAAGCTTGGTGTGCATCACAGTACCAAGTCTGAACCCTGATCTGGCCAAGACTCAGGTGGCATGGCCAGAGGGCTAGAGGTCAGGGAGTCCACCCCCCCCCCCCCGCGTCCCCTTCCCCCTCCCCCCCCTCCCCCCCCCCCCCCGTAGCTGCAGGGGCAGAGGTTCCCCTGGGGAACAGAGCCTCCTGCCTCCCTGGCTGGTCTCCCCTGCTCAGGCCTGGACAGGCCTCCAGGAGTTTAAGTACCATCTCAGTGGAAGAGTGCAGATTTACAGACATGAGGTGAGGGACGGGGCGAGGAAGTCAAAGCAGTGCCGTTTCTTCTACTCCTGACTCTGACCTGGGTTGTGTGTGTGTGTGTGTGTGTGTGTGTGCAAGCTCAGGCATACAAGGGCTCAGGAATAGGGCCGCCTCCGCTCCTGTTTCCAGCCCTTGTGCATTTTTTGGATGGAGAAAATGCCTGCAGTCTGGGCAAACAGACGAAACTTTTGAGAGGCCAGGGATATGCCACTGTCATATTTATAATCGAAGCCTTGTTTATGTTGAATCAGACCCGGCTCTCTGTATAATTGCTGTTCCTCACATTTTGAATATTTAAGTCCAAAACACATTTCAGGGAAAGAGGAGAAAGCTTTTGCTCGCAAATGAACCAGCAAAATAAATCATTGTGTTTCTGACATAATGCCTACTACATGCTTTTTCAATGCTTAGTTCTGGCAGAAACATCTTAAACACAGACACACACAGACACACACACACACACAGACACACACACACACACACACACAATCTTATAATTCTTTCTGAAAGGCTCATTCAACAAGCTGGCCCCTCCCAGTGGCTAACCCCCACTTCTTTCTTTTTCTTCTCTCTCTCTCTTTTTTTTTCTCTTTTAAACCAGCCCTTCTGGTGAGAGAGCAAGAGTGCATACAGTCTCCCATTGTATTTGTAAAACAGAGCCCTATCAGTGGAGAAGTAATGATAACATTTGTAGTTATGCAAGTTGAGATAACACAGATCAGATCTCTATTCTGGGATAGGAAAGAATGGCCTAAAACTGCCTAGCTGAATGTGTTCATATGTTCTGGTTTTACAGAAGCCTCCAGCACCTTTTTGTTCATTTGTTGGTTTGTTTGTTTTTCTGCAGAAAGTTCTCTAGATCAAAGCTCTTCTGAAAGTATCCAGAAAAGGGGATGCTGTCCTAGATGGAGACCCCATGTTCCTGTCCTTGCCTCAAATTCTCCTGGCTAGTTTTGCTGGCCAGGAATGATGAGGGTTCTTTTGCTTTCCAGTTGGTAATCTGACCTTTTGGCTAGAAAGAGGGAAGGCTAATGTATTCCCTTCAGCCTGGGCCAGTGGAGAGATAGCATCGGTTTGCTCTGCCATTTGGATTTTTTAGAAGAAAGGTGTTATTCTGGAGTTGTGTTTAAGCTTTCCAAATCTGATTTCCCTGTGGGGGATTCTGCAGCATTTTTTCCCTCAAACAACATGCAAAATACATTGATACCTGGGAATCTGAACAGTGGCAAGAACTAAAAGTTGTGATTTCCAAGGCATGCCAAGCCCCAAACCTGCTCCCAGGAATGTGTGGGCTTGATGAAATCGAGACCAGAGGCCTCACAAAGTACGCTGGGTTTGGAGAGCAAGAAGTGAATTTAGTCAGGTACCAGTGGCTCACACCTATAATTCCTAGTTACTCAGGAAGCTGGGATCTGAGGACCACAGTTCAAAGCCAGCCCAAGCAGAAAAGTTGGTGACATTCTTCTCTCCACTTAACTAGCAAATAGCCAGAAGTGGAAGAAGTGGGGAAGTCCTAATCTTGAGGGAAATTGTGAGGCCCTGGGTTCAAGTCCCACCATCAGTGCACACACACAAAGAAATAAAAAGAAGCGAACCCCTTCTTCTGTGTGTAAGGCGTCTGCTTCTCGTTTGGTTGTTTTTTCTGCTTCAGTTTGGGGGTGTAGTTCATTTATTGGAGAGAGGAGGTAGTCTTGGATTGTCTGTTGGTGGCAAAAAAATAAAGTCTTGCTATAGATTGAATGTCCCAACTTAGAATAGTTGGCAACACATTAAAAAAAAAATTTCTATCTGACTTAAGTGTAAATACAGATGCCAATAATCATAATTTTCAATAAAATTATGGAGGCTATTTTCTTGCCTTGTGTGTGTGTGTGTGTGTGTGTCTGTGTTTCTGTGTGTGTGTGTGTGTGTGTGTGTGTGTGTTATGCTTGAATTCAGGGTGCTGTCTTTTAGCTTTTAGCTTTTTCACTCAAGGCTGATGCTCTAGCACTTGAGCCACATTTCCACTTCTGGCTTTTTGTGTGTGTGTGTGTGGGGGGTAATTAGAGATGAGAGTCTTACAGACTTTCCTGCCTACAATGTCTTTGAACCTTGATCTTCAGATCTCAGCCTCCTGGGTAGTTATGAGCCTCCAGCATGCTGCCTAATTTCATTGCAAGTGTGTTTTCATCTTACTTTTCTGCTGGACAGAGATGTCCTAGTTTTCTCCCCGTTCCACTCAGATCAATCTCCAAAAGAAACAGGAAATAGGAATGCAGACATAGAGTCGTGAAAAGCATCAACACAGTCCTAGGCTTGGGGCAGGCTGTGGGAGGAATTATATAAGGGAAGATAATTTTTATTTATTTTCTTAAAAAGACATAGTTTCTTTCCTGTCTCCAGACATGTTTTTGAATTAAAAATTATGGTTTGAATCCTGTACAGATGTTGACATTTCAAAACCAAACCCATTGCCCATGGGTTGCTAAGCAACCTGAGCAACCCTATCATTCATGGTTCTTAGGACAGAAAGGATTCCAAAAGACAAAAACAATGGAGTGTCCATCTCTAGAGTGATGGAGTGGGCTGGGACGAGTCTGATGCTGGCTGTAGTTAGGAGTGAGCTCCTTCTGGCTTTGCGTGCTCGAACATGAATTTCAATTTCACTGTGCCATTCTCATTATCTGTCTACATGGATTCCCCTTCCTGGTTCTCAGAAATAATTAAGTAAAAAGTCCTTTCACTCACTGCATTTTTTTTGGCATTGATAAAGACATCAGAAGCATTTCAAACAATGTGGGAACCAGTATCAGAGTGGGTCTTTGAAGAGTTCTTTCAAGACAGTTCTGACAAACAGGCAAACAGACCAATTAACCCTAGAATCTAAGTTCTGGCTGCTTTAAACTCTCTTCAAAAGAAATTAGCCCTCCTCTTAATAAAGTGGGTGTTGGACCATTTCAGATATTAACGGCAGCAGAGTGAGTCAATTGGAAAGGAAGGACATTTTCTTGAGGTAGCTGAGTGAGGTTTTGTTGCAGTGGCCACATGGAAGTTAGAAAAAATTCCCAACTCCTAGTTGGAATAGATCCTCTAAGTGGAATCCTACAGAATAAAAAAAAAGAAGAAGAAGAAGAACTAGCTCTGAATAATAAAAAGACTCAGGAAGAGAAGGAAGTGTCCAGAAGTAAATCTTCCGGGTTGTGTTTGTGGTTAGAGTGAAGACAGCGTTCCGTTCAGGGAGCTCCCGGGTGATCAGCCTCCACGCTGCTCTCCTTGCCAAGGGAGGCTTGTAGTTCAACTGCTGATTCCTTATTGACTTTTCAGATGGCTGGGGAAGAAGGCCAGGAGCTGGCGGGCACAGCTGATGAATCGTCAAGGCCCTGGGTGTTGTATTTATGTTACCCTGATGCTGACTCCTGAGAGAGAAAGGAGATTGTTTGCTGAAGGGGAATCATGTTCACGGACTGGGAACACATAGTTTGATTTTGGATCATTTAGGTTAAATGTCCATTTCCAAGAGTCGCATCTCACCTCTACACTCTCTCAAAAGACAGACACAGATCTTCCGTGCAACGGACCTTCTGAGAAAACACAAAACATTTAGTGTTTGCTGTGCCAGCATAATTGTTTGACAGCAAAGAGTAGAGAGGGGGAGGAGGGGGAGAAAGTAAAGCAATCACAACTCCTGGGCAACGGAGTAGGTGGCAGAAGGGGACAGTTCTTGGACTGATGAGGTGCTCTGGGCACTGGGGTAAACCTGCACATGTAGGAGAGACATTTCCAGGGCAACAAACTTCTTTGGGGATGTGGGATGAGCCATCTGATTGACATGTATTCTGTCCACCTGAGTTTCAGCTTTAAGACTCCACGTAGATCCCTGTGGCTTCCTCCTCGTCTCCCCCAGTCAGCCCTGTTGCCAGAAGGAAAGCAAGAAATTTACCCAGTAACTAATGAGTGCCGAGACCTAATTTGCCTGTCATGAGTCCCAGATTCCTCCTGCACAGTGAAGGCCCTGAGGCCTGCTCTGGACGCAGAAGCTGGCCGTGGCTGGGTCACCTGGCGTCTTTGGACTCTTGGTCTGCTCAAGGTGTGACACTGCTCTCAGGCTGGCTGGGGCCCTGGGTGTGGAAGACTTGTCACAGTGGCAAAGCCAGGGAAGACCTTAGGCCCCCTCCCCTCGCTCTTCACACCTCTCTGTTTCACTTCTTCATGCTTGGCTTCCCTCCAGCCATCCTCACCTCTGAAATCAAGTTAGGAAGGCAAGGAAAATCCCTAAGGTGGAGCATCCATTTCCTGACCTGTTGCTTTAAGGTTCTTTTGTAGTTTCTCTTTTATAATCTAGGAAAAAGAAGGTTCCTTGCCTGTGGGTGACATACTGGTCTTCTGCGCTCCTGGGGTAAGCATCCAAAGAGGGAGGGTGTGGGGGGGATTCCTTCCTTTAACCCCCTTCCCAATGCAATGTCTGTCTGGAACCCTACAATGGTCAAGGAACTCAAACTCCTATGTGTCAGGGGCATACGAGGTACCAGGGCTGCAGGGCCAGGCCCTTGGTGGCTGCCTGCACCTCCGGCATCTGCGCACCAGGCACGTTTTTCTGGGCCCTGAAGGTTGCTGCTCAGCCCCTCATTCCCTTTCGTCAGATCCCCAGGTAGGAGGGGTCCCCCCTTGGGAAGGGGTGGCCACGTGGGATGGTTCTCTGTGCCACACCTGTGGCCCCTGGGCTCACCTGCGGCTCACACCACAGAGGGCAGCGGGGCTCCCTAGCGGGTGGAGGTGCACCCTCCATAGATCACCAACGTGGTGTTTTGCTTGAGTTCAGACACATTCCTGGGGCTGCCTTGAGGGAATGCTTAGGGGTCCTACTCCATGGCTTTAAGATTCCTTCTTGGGTATTTCATCTCCACACTCAGTTCTTAGGGTGTGCTTGTGTGTGCGTGTGCGCATGTGTGTGCGCGTGTGTTGGTGCTGGCAGCTTGGGATCCCTTGTGAACCCGTGATTGTCTAAGTTAACTTCTATTCCAGCTTGCTTTCTCTCAACCTGGGAATCCTTAGTTTTTGTCAAGGATAGGATTCATCGGGCTGTTGTTCATTTCTTTGTGTATGCTTTGGAGATACATTTTACCTGACAGGGAGAAAGAGAGGGAGAGGGAGAGGGAGAGAGGGAGGGGGACAGGGACAGAGAGAGAGGGAGAGAGGGAGGGAGAGAGAGAATATGGGCATATATATATATATAGCTTTACTGATATTTAATTTACACGTTATTTTATGTATACAGCTTGATGAGTGTCTGTAGCTTTACATGGCTGGACAGCCATCCTTACAATCCAGGTTTAGCATATTCTGCCACCTCAGGGAGTTTCCTAGTGCCCCAGCCATGTCAAGCCTGCTCACCTGACTGCTCTCTTTTCTGTTTCTGTGGTGTTGGCATTTCTAGCTTTTCATGCAAGTCGGATCATATGGCAAGTGTACTCTCATTATGTGCATTATACCTCACACTTTCTCCCGTCCAGATTTCACTGGGTGAATGCATATGCTAGCATGCCCTTGCGTTACTTGTACTTGCAGCTGGGCTTTTTTATTTGGGGGGGAGGGTCACCCCTGATTCAGGGCTGGCCAATCAGTCCTTTACCTTTCCATGTGGGGGTGGGTTAGGTAGCTAACTTGTCCCAGTTTTCTCAGAAGCTTCCCAATTTTAGCACTAAAATTTTCATCTTAGACGCCCCTTCAGCTGACTCCCCGAGGCTGGAGAGAATATCAAAATATCAAAGCTAGATTCTCTCTGGAGATTGTAGCTCCTAGCTAGTCTGTAGTGAGAAAAAGAAAATGTGCTGATGTGGATACGCGGAGAATGGAGCCAGGAGAGAGATTCCAGCTGCCTGTCTGCACTTCCTGTGCTCCGTAGCATGACCCCTCCTCAAAGCCCACCACCCAGGGCCTTTTGTGTTTTGCCTGATTTATGTTAAATGGAGCTTCATCACCTCCACCAGAGGAATCCCGATGAAAGGAAATCTCTGTCCAGAGCTTTGCTGGGCCTCTCCTTCTCATTTAATCTAACAATAAACTGCGAGCTAGACAGCAGTGTGAAATTCTTAAACGAAAGATATAGAGGCTCTAAGATTTTTTTTTTTATTGGTTGTGGGGCTTGAACTCTGGGCCTGGGCACTGTCTCTGAGCTCTTCAGCTCAAGGCTAGCACTCTACCACTTTGAGCCACAGCGCCACTTTGTTTTCTGGTGGTTTATTTGAGGTAAGAGTCTCATGGACTTTTCTGCCTAGGTTGGCTTTGAATCGAAATTCTCAGATCTCAGCCTCCTGAGTAGCTAGGATTACAGACGTGAGCCACCAGTGCCTGGCTGGCTCTAAGATTTTAAAGAAACTTAGAATTAATTTCCCCAAAGCAGTGAGAAAGCCAAGAGTCACGTCCAGGTCCAGAGATTCTAAATGGAGGATTTTTGTGAACATGTTGTGCTGTCTTCCTCCTCTACAATTGATAATCGAATTCATTAATCTTGGCTAGATATTGGTCAGTGTGACATCTTATTTTGAAAAATGGCAGGGAGAGTCATAGGCTAGCTTAAGATTTAATTTCCTCCTTCTCTTCCTCTTCCTCTTTCTTCTCTTCCTCCCTCTCCTTCTTCTCTGCTTCCTCCTCCTTCTCCTCTGCTTCCTGCTCTTCCTCTTTATTTTCCTCTTCATTTTTCAACCTCTACCTCCTCTTCTCCTCCATCTGCCCCCTTCCTCTTCTTCTTTGCCAATACTGAGATTGAACTCAGGGTCTTGTACTTGCTAGGCAAGCACTTTACCAACTGATCCATGCCTCCAACCCTTTTCTGCATTGGTCATTTTTGAGGTAGCCTCCCCCTTTACGACAGAGTGAGGGGGCTGGGCTATGATCTTTCTCCTTGTTTAATCATGCAACAGGTGCAAACCACTATGTCCAGTCATTGATTGAGTTGGGGTCTCTCAAACTTCTTTTTGTTCAGACTGGCCTTGGCCTATGATCTTCCATCCTCGCTAGGATTGCCATACCCAGCTAAAGTTCATTCTTAAGGTCCAGTTTCTTCCTTTGGGTGGGAAAGCTGTTGGTGGTAGCTAAGGGTTTTCTCATATTTACTATACCTTGGCATTTGCATATTTAATCTTGACTGAAATCCTGTAGAGTATCAACTCTTTCAGCCTACCTTACAGACAAGGAAACCAAGCCATCCATTTGCTTTTATTGCTTTGGGGATATGAAATGACATTTCTGAAACCAGGCCAGGAATCCCAGGGGCCCTTCTGTACTAGCCGCTGGCCGCTGTGGGAGCTGGAGGAAGTTACTCACCTCTGACTCCCCTCACCCCATCTATCTGGGGAGCAAGTGCGAGAGTTCCAGAGATTATCCGTTGAAGTGATTGACTCATGGTGACTGCTCAATAAACATGGATCACTGTGTTCCGGGTCTTTTCTCATATGTGTCACTCAGATTTTATTTATCGAGAGAGGAATCATTCACATAGCACACAGATTATTTATACACATAGAGCTTTATTTATTTACTACTTCTCTCCCCACTCCCCCACGTTCAATGACAGAATTGTTGAAGAAGGCTGGAGAAACAAACTCCCTCTCGTTTACCACGGAGAAGTTCCAGATCTGGAGAGCAGAACTGACTGAAGGCAGATGCAGTCTGCTCTGTGAGCAGGAACCCATTGTCACCTGGGGGCCACCCTAAGCAGGAAGCCATACCATTAGTTCCAGAACAAGGGTCCAACATGGAAGTGTTCCTTCTGCTTTCCTAATCACTATGCTTGCATCTGATCAGATGAGCCTGAACTGGAGCAGGAGAGGATTCTGGGAAATATAGTTTTTAGCTTTCTAGCCTCTGCAACTCAACCATGTAAGAAAGGAAGATAGAATGGGTATTAGTTACCAAAGGGATATTAACTACCCATCTCTCATGCTAGAGTTGCCTTGTAGGAGTTTGTAGGTGCTTCTGAGTAGAACTGCTGTTCTCTTGATACTCTCAGTGAGATTACTCAGTGCTCAGATGAGGAGCAGGATGCAAGTGTGGCAGGAAGCCGAACTCTCCAATCCCACACTGCCTCCATGAACTGTGAGCCCAAGTGCTATGAGACACACCATCTCTGGGACATGTCCTTCCCTGCACTTCCTGTTCTATGCTGACTGGATAATCTGGATGTGGTGGGAGGCACTTTGGACCAAGGTTCTAGTGGGTCTTTGCTAGTAACAAGTTGTGATTTAGCTTACGTCCTCATTTGCCAACCTGGGGGGCTGGATGAGCCCCTGAATCACACCTAGCAACCTCTAACCTTGTAGGAAACAAGTTCACATGCGGTCACTTCATTCCAGAGCAACACTGCAGAATTAACATCCTTCTTTTCAACATCAACATTGTCTAAACCACAGTATCTGGGTGTACGTGGTTTCTGGTAAAAGCAGAGGCCGTGAAACCTCTGTGGGTGCAAATATGGACATAAGTAGATAATAAATCTTGATAGGAGTATAAGACCACTGTATTTGGATTCAAACCTGCTCACCCTCACAAGATGAAGTTTAATTTGATGTCTCAGCTTCCCAAATTAGGCAGACATTCAAAAATGGAAGGATTGTGGATTGCATCCTGAAAAACCAGAAAGTAGAAGTAGCTGTCTAGAATGTTAAAATGGAGGCTGAATTTCATTAATGGAACCCAGGTCAAAATTGTGCCCTTGGCCTTTGGCTCTGGGCAGGTCAAATGTGAATTCCTGGATTCTGTCATCCTGACATTTCAAGGGATGAAAGCCACTGCCTTGAATATGCACGTAAAGAATAGCATGCAGAAATAGCATGCCAACATTTAAATTCTGTTCAGAATTCCTAGCAGTCTGAGTAATCTTGGTAAACACAGGTCACCTTTTTAAGAAAACCCAAAGAACTGGGTATCAGTGGCTCATGCCTGTCATTCTAGCTACTCAGGAAGCTGAGATCTGAGGGTCACCATTAAAAGCCAGCTGGGAAAGGAAATTTGGTACAACTCTTATCTCCAATGAACTACCAGAAAAGCCAGAAGTTGAACTGTGGCTCAGGTGGTAGACCTCAGGGACAGTGCGTAGGCCCTGAGTTCAAGCCCCAGGAAACACACACACACACGCATGCACGCACACGCGTGCGCGTGCACACACACACACACACATACACACACGCCCTCCTCTGAGATGATTTACCTGGCACACCCCCAAGTGTCCTGGAAGCTACCTTCTTTCTGCCTTTTACATTAACAAGTCTCTCTGGACTCTTCAGGAATCCATCCTTTATGGGGCATGAAGCTCTTTACAACAGGGCAGAACTCTTGTTCAGAATGTACGTTTTCATGGCTGCTCCAGATATTCGCTATGTTATAATTTTAAATGAGCAAACAAGACTCCAAGGGCTGAATGGATTTTCATTCAGCTCAAGTTCATCATTGGATAGAGGCCTTGGGGAATAAAGTCTAGGTAAGAAATCCTAGGTCAGAGAACAAGATCCTGACAGTCATTTGATTATTAGTTCTTCTTAACCTCTTCTTCTGCACTCAAATAACTGTGTGCACAGCTCACCTCTTCCCAGATGCTCTTCACCATCCCATCCTTCATTTTTTTTATTTTGCTTTTCCTCCCCACTTCCCTGAATTTTTTTCTTGTGCTTGAATTTTCTTGGGTACTCTCCATTAGCTCTTTCATTCAAGGCTGGCACTCTACCATTTGGGTCACAACTCCAATGAAGGATTTTGGTGGTTAGGCGAAGATAAGAATCTTGTGGGCTTTTCTGTACAGCTTGGCTTGGCACTGAACCTTGATCCTAAGATCCCAGCCTACTGGGAGTATTATAAGTATAAGCTACCAGTGCCTAGTTGTTGGTTTTTCTTTCCTCCCTCCTCTTCCTCCTCCTCCTCCCTCTTCCTCCTCCTCTTCGTTGTCTTCTTTTGCCATTTCTGGGGCTTGAACTCTGAGCCTGGGCACTGTCTCTGAGCCTTTTTGTGCTCAAGGCTAGCACTCTACCATTTGAACCACAGCACCACTTCTAGCTTTTTTGAGCAGTTTATTGGGGATAAGAGTCTCACAGGGACTTTTCTGCCTGGGCTGGCTTTCAACCTCGATCCTCAGATTTCCGCCTCCTGATTAGCTAGGATTACAGGCGTGAGCCACCGGTGCCTGGCTTGTTTTTGCTTTTTTAAAGTAATCTTCAGTGTGCTTTTTTCATTCTTGTAGTTGGCTGCTTTCTGAGAAGTTTCCTAGTATCCATTATCTTGGACATTTTACTCAATTTGGGTTGATATTGGTGGTTTACCCTTTGGGTATGTTTGGTTCCCAATTACTCATCCCTAATTATTGATTAATTACCCTCCCCATCTCCTCCCTGTACCCTCTTCCCACATACTCATGAAAATAGATAGATCTTAGCTGCATTGACCAGTGAGGAGTTTCTAGCAGTTTTGCCAGGCAGCATGTGAACCTCCTCAGAGGTGAGCAGAGAGTGGAGCAAAGCAGGAGCCTGTCTTCCCCAAACCACGGGAGCCACCAGCAGATGCTTAAGGCCAGAGACTAGACAAGGAGAGCAAGAGGAGAGTCACTGAGGGCAGCACTGGGTTTCCTAGAGCAGGGTTGCTCCGGTGTGAGTAGTGGGTGGTCAGCTTCATTTATTAGCCAACATCTACCATGGCCACTCTGTGTGTGTGTGTGTGTGTGTGTGTGTGTGTGTGTGTGTGTGTGTGTGTGTGTGTGTGTGTGTGTGTGTGTTCGCAAGCGCACCTATGGCTGACAGGAGCCAGGAGGCATAGTCTTGGAGATGGTTTCGAATCCATTTGGAAACATGCAGCTAATGTGTATCCCCCACAAACCACCTATTAACCATATATTATGGTGGGCAGAGAGCTACACTGATAAGAAGCCCAGTACACATCCTCTGTCTTCTCTTTGAACTCAATTGTGTGGGTCTTGGTTTGCCCTTCTGTAAGGGGAATTGTCTTAGTCTGTTTAGGCTGTCAGAACAAAATCCCACAGAGCAGGAAGACTAAACAACAGACATTTATATTCTGGAAACTCTAAAGCCAAGGCACTGGCAGGGCTGGGTTCCTGGCCAGGCTCTCTTCCTGTCTTGGGCACAGTCTTTCTCTGAGCATGTGCAGAGGGAGAGAGACCGCTCTGAGATCCCTCATAGGGACACCCAACCTATGGATCATGGTTCTGGCCCTATTTAAGATTAACTATCTCTTCCGAATGTTTCAAGTTCTATATCTAGAAACGAATCTCCAATGTAATTGCATTAAGAAGTAAGCCTTTAGGAGGAAATTACCTGGGTCCCGAGGTCTGAACCCTCATGAAGGGGACTGAAGAAGCCTGGGTGATCCTGTCTGTCCTTTCTGGCACATAAGTGTGCAGCAAGAAGATGCTTTGTGTGAAGCTGGGTGAGGCTTTGTGTAATACTCATCCGCTGGCACCTTACGGCCTTCAGCACTGTGGGCAACAAATTTCTGTTCTCATTAGTCATCCAACTGAAGTTATTCTGTTACAGTAGCTCCAAGAGACGAAGCCAAGGCCTCATATATAAACACAATTTCACTGGCCTACATAGGGCTTCAATGTCTGAGTTTGGGGAGCAACATGGTTTGATCTGCAGCAGAAGGGATTCTTCAAACAAGTCTTAGGGAAAAAACGATTCATACAGGAATGTGCACAGAACGTGGGACTTTCCAAAAAGTGAACCCTCAGGTTTGTGTGAGTACCAGCCAGGTCAAGAAATACAAGCACGCCACCATTCGGAACCTGGCTTCCCTCTTAGTTATTCCCTGCTTTCTCCTCGGGAATAGTTACTACAGTCTGCTGTTTTTGTGTATATGCATCCTGGGGCTTGAACTCGGCTACTGGGTGCTGTCCCTGAGCTTCTTTTGCTCAAGTCTGGCATGCTACCACTTAAGCCGCACCTCTACTTTGACTTTTTGTTGGTTAATTGGAGATCAGAATTTTATGGACTGGCTTTGAACTGCAACCATCAGATCCTAGCCTCCCAAACAGCCAAGATTATAGGTGTGAGTCACCGGCACCCTGCTTGCTCTACATTTTTTACATCCCTCTTAGCTCTAACCTGCTGTGACTCTAGATCTAATCACTATGGACAGAGTATCTCTGTGGCCCTGGGCCAGAGAGTTAGAAATGACGTCCAAATTGCCTAAACTCTTTAAAGACCACCAGCATTTAAGGCCTGGATAATTCCTTTCACCTTCATCCGAGGATGATCAACCAAATTCTGTATCTGCTGTCTCCTTGTGTACTTGGCACTGTGGTTCTGAGGTTGTACTGTGGGTCAGAAAATTCCTGCTTTCATCCCAAAGCTCAGTGCCAAGCTACAGAGCTATTTTTTTTTCAAGTGGTGCAAAATTGAGCTGGGTGGGTACATCATGGTGCTAAGCTATTCCTTGGGGCTGCCAAATTGGGACTTGGCTTGTGTACTTATGCCCGTAAAAGGTTGCTTCAAGCAAAGAAAAAGGCCTTTAAGTGTCCTGATTTAAAACATATACACATACACACACAAATGTGCTTGCATGCACGCACACACACACAAATGTGCGTGCACGCGCGCGCGCACACACACATGATCAGAAAGGCCCTGTATCACATAATATGCTCACCGCACACCCATTCAAATGATGTTTGCAAAAGGAAATGGATTTGAAAATTCTTTGAATGGAAAAAGTGGGTCTGGATGCTGTTCAGAGACATATGAATTCGCGAGGCTTTACTAAAAAGTTGGTTTCCATCAAGACTTAGGATCATTTCACTGTGGCTTTTGCTGTATTAGAGGTTTCTAACCTCTTTCAGTCGGTGACGCAGTTGGAGCAACTTCTGATGATTCACTGGGGTGCAAGCGACCTTCTTTGTCTCTTTTCATCCACCATCCGTTCAGCCCCCGTTGAATCAGGTCCTGCCGGACTACGCGGGCACGCATGCGCGATGTATTCATGTGTGCATGCACATGCGGACCCCTCATCCTCACTGTCTCTACTGGTTACCCCCACTTTTGAAAACAAATGAGGTCAAAGACTGCCGGGTCCAAAAGCTAGTGAGAGGAGGCATGGAAAACAAGGTGCTCCTGTGGGTTCCTTTGGTCCCGATGGCCTGTTAACATGTGATTCTGGGGAGCTGAGATGCACACTCTGTCTCCTCCTTGCCAGGATTCAGTGGTGAATTCTCACCAGGTACGTGACTTCTGCTGAAGGAGAGACGCGTGGAGTGGTGCGCATGGTTACTTAGGGGGTGTGGTTTAGGTGTGGACAGGTCCCCAGCTCTCAAATCGCTCTCCAGTTTTACTATCTCATCTGCTTGTCCAGCGACATAGTTCTTCCTGCTGAACTCCATTCCTATGTGTGAAGGATTTTTAGCCCAAGGCATTTTGAAGAAGAGGCAGGGGTTCCGGCCTTCCGGGGCTGAAACTTAGTGATTGATCAAATGGCCCTGGTCAGGGGGCCTGTGAAGTAGGTAGCTATGGGGCAGTATGGGGGAACAGGACAGAGTTGGGCAGGGTCGTGGGTGACCAAACCCCATTTTTTGGGGGGGGGTGTGTTTTGGGTATCAGTACTGGGGCTTAAACTGAGGACTTCTCCCTCCTACATAGTTTTTTTTGCTCAAGGCTAGTGCTTTGCCACTTGAGCACATCTCCACTTTCAGCTTTTCGCTGGTTCATTGGAGATCAGATTTGTCTGTCCAGATTGGCTTCTAACTGTGATTTTCAGATCTCAGCCTCCTGAGTAGCTAAGACTACAGGCATGAGCCACTGGCACCTGGCTCCCATTTGCTTTTTAGTAGCTATATGCAAGGTTGTATTTAGTGCTGCAACAGAAAACCAGAGCCACCCTGCTTCCAGATAAGTACTCACTGCAGGTTAAATGCTTCCAAATAGCCTTGAGTCTGCACACTCCGGGTAGGTAGGCCCAAGACCTCTGCTTACACGAAGCATGAAGATATTGGGCATATTCATCTGCAAATGCAGCTCCTGTGTGATTTCCTAGCTAGTCACTATGGTTCTATTTCCCCAGAGTAAGAAAGTAGACCTATCATTCTGCACTGACATAGCCCTAGGGTAAGGGCGTGGGCCTAGGAGCTGGAGCCTGTCCAGTGCCTGTGATTTACTCAGAGGAGAATCATAGAAGCTGGGAATTCATCAAGCAAGGCAGCCTTCCGATGGGCTTCATGCAATCCCTTACAGAGGCTCGAAGCTTTTTAAGAGATGTAAAGCAAAGCAGTTCTTGAATGTGAGTCCATGCAAGACTGCAAATGAAAACACAGGGTGAAACTCGATCAAACCTGGCACTGCTCGCAGGCTTGCTCCGGGCGGAGGAGGTTGCTATAGACTGGAAAATGTAATTTCAAGGGGGCCTGGAGAGAGGCTGGGATAAAAGCTAGTTTGTTTTACTGTACATTTTGAGGGGGAAAGGCTTAGGAAGTACCTTAATAGCTGAAATGAGAGATGGTTCTAGAAGACAGTTTGATAAAAGGAAGGGGCCCCCAAGCTCTCAGCAGGAGAAGGCATGCTTCTTTAATTGTCTGGAATTCATGGACGTTTTACTCTGACAACAACAAAGCAAAATTGTGGGTGATCCGAGTTTTGTATTTATCAGCGTGAAGGCAGCAGAGGGGAGAAAGCGTTGGAACAGTGAGGGGTGCTCTAGCAAGTGGCTCTGGGGGTTGAATGGGGCCACAGAACCTTCCACCTGTGACCCCCGGAGCTAGGGCTGCCTGCAGCTACCAAGGTGATGTCTCAGAATGGAGTTGGGAGGAGAGCTGCAGAATGGTGGTGCCGGAGTGGGGTCAGCCAGCTCTAGGTCATCCCTGCTCTGATGACACAGACAGTCGCCCTCTTTCTTTGATGTAGAGTAAGCCAGGGAGGTGGGACTGATTTGCTTCCTCAAAGGGGAGGTGACAGCTTGCCCTGGCACGGCAGGTCAGAGCATTTTAGGTAGTGTGTAAGTTAAGCCAAGAGAGGAGAGTCACATCCAGGCCCTGGTTTTCTACAGCTGTTAACGAAAATTCTAACTGTTTGAAAGTTATTCCTGGGGAGTCAAATGCTTTGGGAAATTCCAGGTAACCCAGAGGACTCTGAACAACACATGACTTGAACGGATGTCTTTTAATGATGTGGGAGCTGACCCTGGGTAACAGGATCAGCAGGAGTCAGGGGTCATCATCCTGTAGCTGGTGAAGATGACTTAAAAGGGAATGGCACTGCTTCCCTTGGAGCTCTTTACACACACTCCCTAGGTCCTGTATTTCAGAGATTACATCTGAATTAAAATCTTACCTCTGAGAACAGAAGCACAGTTGTCAGACCAGCCCAGTCCAGTGAGGAAGACATTGCACTCGTAAGAAGCCTTTGCTTTGAATCTACAGCTTCCATTCTGTGGTTCTGAGAGGCCCTTCTCCCCTCATTGGAGGTCTTTGGAAAGGGGGCACCAAGTGAGATTGCTTGGCCCCTTTTAAAGGAGGGGTGGGTGGGGAATAGCTCTGTATTTTGATGCTAAGGTAGATTTTGATAAAAGAAAAGTTTTAGTATTATTGAATATCTAAGTGATCACACACCCCAATAGAAACATTTGCCTCCCAAATAACATAAAGCACTACGCAATTGTTCTCCCCTTCTCCTCAGCCCCTCTTCCTTATCCTCAGGCTAAATGCCTTTACATCTACAGCCTGGCCAGCTATGAAATCCATCAGGCAATTACCCATCATGCAATGTGTATATTTATCGCTACGTGCTACAGGGGTAAGCAAGACCTGTTTCCCTCTCCTCAGAATGCGTGGTAGTTAGTGTGGAAGGAGTTAGAACTTCACTCAGGAGGCAATGACAGCCATGGGTAGCTTATGATCAGGCACCTGGCAGTTCATGCTGTATTCATAGAAAGCAGCCTGGGACCAGGGGAGATCAGGAAGGGACCTAGGAGTGCAGGACATTCTCTGAGGGTACAGTACAATGGCCCATGCAGATGGAGCCGTGGGAAGGGAAGGAGAGGAAGGGGGGCGGTGTGGCCTCATCTAGGGCAACATGAATGTGAAGAGTCACTGTTTTCTAGCTGGGCACTGGTAGCTCATGCCTATAATCTAGCTACTTAGAAGGCTGAGATCTGAGGATGATGGTTCAGGGTCAGTCTGGGCAAGAAAATACACGAGACTATTATCCCCAATTAAGCATCAAAAGAGCTGGAAGTGGAGCTGTGGCTCAAGTGGTAGAATGCTAGATGTGAGCAACAAAACTCAGGGACAGCGCCCTGGCCCTGAGTTCAAGCCCCAGGATGGCACCCAAACAAACAAACAAATAGCAACAACAAAAACCAGTCACTGTTTTGAGGACAAAGGATGAGCCCAGTTGAGCTGTTAAGCTTGAGAAGACAGAGTAAGAATTTGTATACTCTGCTTAAGTGGCTGGTGTCCTTCTACCAGAGATGTCCAGGTTCTCTTCCAGGGGTGTGTGTCCAGTGAGCAGCTTTGGAAATGGCAGTTTCTTCCAGACCAGAAAGTAGGTTGGTTTGCTGACTAGTGAAATAAAGATACTGTCAGACTGAAGGTTCAGGCAGGTTTGCTGGGAGCCCATGATCAAAATGAAACTCACGCTACCTACTGCTCTGTGGGCAATAGCACAGGACCCAGGAATCTCATGGGCACTAGCCTTTGTGAGCCAGAGGTCGGCAAACATAGGCCAGCAATGGCCCCTCTCAAGCCATAGGTGCTCACTTAGGATTCTTAGTGAGAGCACTACCCAGCCTGTCCTCAGGGCTTTCATGACGGTCCTACACCTTTTCACGTGTGATTCACTGGCTGCTCCCAAAGTGAGCCTGAGCTCCGTGAGGCTTTGAAAGATGATTCCCAGAGGAGCTCTCTGGGCATAGCCACTGAAACGCTGTAGATACCTTCACCTGCTGTTGAAACTAGAGCCTTTGTGAATAGCGTAACAGATGAGAGAAATTACTTTCCCTGCATGAATGATGGGTTCAGTGTGTGTGGACTGACCTGCAGTGATTTACAGACCCCTCCCTATTGTGTGAACAGGTGGAAGAGTCTCAAGGGAGACTGAGAGTCAATTGGCTTTTGGCATGATTCCCCCCTCCCCACATCCAGCCCCAGTGGCTGGGAGAGTGGGAGAGTGGGTGCTGGTAAAATTGACCTTCAGAGATCTTTCTTTCATGCATATGCCATGGAAGTATGGAAGGGACAGTGAAGAGAGCCTCAGCTTTACAGGAGAGGTTGCACGCCTGCTTTCCTGTTCTGCACATTCATCTGGCCCACAATTCAGGCCCAGTTTAGAAGAAAGGATGCAGGGAATGGAGCCCCAGAGATAGCTTATCAGTGGACGCCACTGCTACTCATCCAAAAGAATTCACTAATTGGGTATAACCAAACCAACTTGTATTGAGTCTACAGCTGGCAGCTACGAGGTGTGTATTACCGATGTCTTCACTTGACAGGTAAGAAATTTGCTGCCAGCCAGCCAGAATGCTACCTCCAAGATTCAGAATGTCACCTTTATTTGTTCTGCTAAAGCAAACCGAACCTCACTCCTTCCTCATCGTGAAGAATGAGCATGTAGCAAGGAAGGAGAAGAGATTTTATATATGTGGAGTTTGCAATTTAAAAGAGATGACTGTCAGAGGTCTGTATTTTTAGAATTCACTGCCAGGGGCAGATAGCTATCCTTGTGCATAGGCCTGGCCCAGCCCTCTGGCTTTCAGCCTCTTCCAGCTCCAGGGGATCTGAATATAGTCTCTCCACACTTCCCGTGGGTGCCTTTCTCTCCAGTTCATTCTGATCTTATTCTAAGGAGCAAGGAAGAATGCTGTACATGACTTGGGTAAAA
Organism: Dipodomys merriami; assembly: GCF_024711535.1. Classification (NCBI taxonomy): domain Eukaryota; kingdom Metazoa; phylum Chordata; class Mammalia; order Rodentia; family Heteromyidae; genus Dipodomys; species Dipodomys merriami. The sequence continues at coordinate 11,858,982 of NW_027205048.1, read as the reverse complement.
TTGGAATTCACCTGTTTGGTGGTGCTTTTTTTTTTTCTTCTTCTTCTTGTAAGTGCTGGTTCCAGGAAGGTTGGTTAATGAAACCTTTGTAATCGATCCCTCCCTAGAGATAGTCTCTTTCTGTTGATAAGGCTTGTTTTCACTTGATCTAACCCAGTCATGGAAATTCTACTGTATTTGTGGGAAGTGATTTATGAGGGACCCTGGTAACTCTTGGCTGATGATGTTGTGCAGGTGAACAACTGGAGTGAGATAGTTTTCCTGCCCAATGAAAAGGAAAAAAGCGTGTGTGTGTGTGTGTGTGTGTGTATGTGTGTGTGTGTGTGTGTGCGCTCGTGCGCTCGTGCGCTCGTGCGCACATGTGTGTGCACACATGTGCATGTATGCCACTGCTGGGTTTGAACTTAGTGCCCGAGTTCTTGCTTAGCTTTTCAAGGCTGAGGCTCTGCCACTTGAACCACAATTCCACTTCTGGCCTTTTTGTAGATGATTAGAGCTAACTGTCTCACCAGCTTTCCTGTCCAGTCCTTTCAACTGAGATCCTCAGATCTCAGCCTCCTGAGCAGCTAGAATTACAGGCGTGAGCCACAGGTGTCTGGCTGAGGCACTGGCACCCTGGGTTGCCCCTGGATTGCTTAGAGTTTATGTAGCACGTGCATGAGGACATCCTTGTCTGGGGCTAACATCGGTCATCTACTCACAGCACTGGAGTCCCACAAGGGAGTCTGGGAGAGGGTGCTGACAAGAAGGATAATGGGCAGGGTGCCCCTGAGCCTCCTGTGGCCTTGATAAAAGCCTGTTGTTGGAGGAGATGCTGGCTTGAGGGCGAGAGGGCAGAGGAGAGGCTGGAAGGAAAAAAATCACTCCTGGCTTCTCCTGGCTGGCTCCCTTTCAAAAGCGGAATCTGTGAATGACAAACTTAGACCAAGTCTATTTGGAGAACTCAAAATGCAGATAATGCACAACCATTTTCCAGTTCACACATAAAATCATTGATTTTTTTTTTTTTTCCGTCGGTGTGGGGCTTGAACTCTGGGCTTGGGTGCTGTCCCTGGGCTCTTCTGCTCCAGGAAAGCACTCTACTGCTTGAGCCACAGCGCCACTTCTGGTTTTCTAGTGGTTTACTGGAGATAAGAGTCTCAAGGACTTTCCTGCCTGGGCTGGCTTTGAACCTCGATCCTCATATCTCAGCCTCCTGAGTAGCTAGGATTACAGGCATGAGCCACCAGTGCCTGGCTTGTTGATTTTTTTAAAATATGGTTTTAGCTGGGTGCTGGTGGCTCACACCTATTATCCAAACCATCCTGGAAGCTGAAGATTGCAGTTCAAAGCCAACCTGGGCAGGAAAGTCTGTGAGACTCTTATCTACAATGAACTACCGAAAAAAAGCTGCAAGTGGAGGTGAGTGCTTGCCTTGAATAAAAAAAAGCTCGGGATAGAGCTCTAGGCCCTGAGTTCAAGCCCCAGGATAATGCGCGCACATGTGCATGCACATGCATGGGCGTGCACGGCCCCCCCTCCCCCACACACAGAGTCTATGGTCTGACCTGGATTGTGCCCCCCCCTCCCCTCCCCACACACAGAGACTATGGTCTGACCTGGATTGTGGCAATGGCTTTGTGTACTGTGGGCCAGAGGAGACTGTCCCCAGGTGTCCTGACTGTAAAGCACAGGGAAGAGCTGAGGGGCGGGCAGTGACGCCCCTCTCACTGAGCCCAGCACTCTATCTGCTTCCCTGTGGTTCCTACCAGTGACCTGCTGGGCCCAGAAATCAAGCCTCTGGCTGTGTCCTCTCGCCCTGGCCCCTTCCTGTCTCCTGCAACAACCTGGGGTCAGTGGACATTTCCAGCCTCATTTCTTGAAGGCATTTAAAACCAGAGGAGAGGCATAGATGCTCCTAATTAGCTAGCTGGTTGCCCCACAGGGGCGAGCTTTGAGACAACCCTCAAAGCACAGGCGTAGTGTCAGCTGCAGCATCAGTGGCATTGCAGGCAAGGAACAGATGCTAAATGCCATTCTCTGCCTGTTCTGACAGGGTAGAGCAGGCTGGCGTGGCTGGAAAGAAGCCAAGCCCCTTCTGCTCACATGGCCAGCACCGCGTGGAGACTAGGTAGGCATCATGCCCATCTCTTGGGCTCAGAAAGTTCTTCAGCTTGGTTGAAGTGGTCTTGGTTGCCAGCGTAGGAGGAGGTCACAGGTGAGAAATGGAGTCATCTCTGCCTAACAACGAACTCTGTTAGTAGCATGTGAAATGCTGGAGAGCAGAGAGCATCCTGGGCCTGGCTATGTGTCTGTGTCTGACACTCAGCCAGACCTGGGTGCAAGGAATGCAGGTGACGTTGGCATGCAGGCATCGAAGGCTTCACCCTCAGGCTGGTTTATCCTTGTCTGGTCCTGTGAGGTTTTCTTTTGGTTGTTTTCCTCTGGTGCTTGGCTTTGCTTGTCTCCTGCCTCAGGCTTACATCGGAGACAGAGGTAGAGCTGGAGCATCTGATGGCAAAGGCCTTCCACGTGCACTTTCCTCTTTAACTGCTGCATGTATGCCCGACTGTGTGCTTGAACTTGACATTGTTGGCCAAATGTTTGTGTCTATTCACAACTACCATCACACCTTACTTAAGTTCCCATTTCATGTAATCCTGACTGGAGATAATTAGCTTCAAGAATAACCCAAGAACCAAGATCCTAGCCACTCAGAAGGTAGAGATCAGTAGGTTTATGGTTTGACGCTAGCCTGGGCAAGAGGTTTGTGAGACTCCATCTCAATCAGTAGTGGTATAAGTTTGTGTGCTTGTCGTTCTCACGGTGGTAGGAGGCGTAAATAGAGGAGGATTGAAGTTCAGAATGGCCTAAGCCATTCATCTCAGAAGTGAGATTTAATCTCCTGAATAACCAGAGCCTGGATCAAGTGGCAGAATGCTGCCTAACAAGTACAAAGCCCTGAGTTCAAACTGTGTTACCTCCCTCCCCCTCCCCCGCCAGGAAAATTACCCAGAGGACACTGAGACAGGCAGGCCCAGAGATTACTTGGTGAAAAGCCTTGATCCCTGAGGTAGAGACCAGGGACGAATGTTGGAGTTGTTCGTTTGAATGACATTTTATGCAGCCCATTGGGCAGAACAGGAAATGTGGGGTCAGGGCATCCTCCGAGGCCTGTGACCCTTGCAGCTTCCCAGGGCCGAGGCTTAGAAAAGGCCCTCACTCAGTTGAATTTTGCCTTACTAAGTTTTGAACAAAGGGGTCTTGCATGGGAATGCTGTACCCCAGTCATACTTGGTGGTTGCATGTGAAGAAAATGGGAGAAATGTGTCAAGTAGAATGAGATTTTACTCTTAGGGTCCATTCATTGTATAGAGGGGTGTCACTGTGCTGTTTCCATGCATGTATATAATGTGTTCTGACCAAATTCATTCCTACTCTAGTACTCTTTTGTATCCACCTCTTCCTTTTACAATATTTTAAACAAGCCAGGCACTGGCACCTGAAATCCTAGCTACTCAGGAGGCTGAGATCTGAGGATTATGGTTCAAAGCCAGCCTAGGCAGGAATGTCTGTGAGATTCTTATCTCCAGTAAACCACCAGAAAACCAGAAGTGGCATAGTGGTTCAAGTGGTAGAGTGCTAGCCTTGAGCTGAAGAGCTGAGGGACAGTGCCCAGGCCCAGAGTTCAAGCCCCATGACTGACAAAACAAACAAACAACAAAAAAACCCATTTTAAACGGATTTCGTTACTCTACTGAAGACACTGGCTTTGTTTTGATGTCTGTGGAATTGTCCAGGAGGTTGAGGCAGGTGAGGAGAGCAGTCCATTTTACCTAACAGAAGAGTTAGGTAGCCTGTCCCAGATTGCATGATTTAGAGCACAATTGTCATGAAAATCCAGACCTGGCTTTCTCCCAAACATAGCAAAGAAAAATCCAGATGCCCAGTTGAACTGAAGACAAGCAACAAACAGTAGGTTTTTGGAACCCAAGTATATCTCAAGCATTATTTGGGTTAAACTTACAAAATAGTTACTGTATACTATATGAAATTCAAGTTTAAGGGGAAACAAACCTTTGGTGTTCTTCCTGTGTCTACCCCTCCTTCAGCTCCTCCATCCAAGGAAGAAAGAGTCATGGAAGAGGTGAGGGGTGGCGTGAACTGAAGGGTGGGAAGGGGAGAGGAAGGAGAGAGGGATATTCAGAATATACTGAGAGTCAGTTTAATAGGTGTTTAAAAATGAATAATCTTTCCTCTTTGGCCATGTTGGTTAGCTAAGATTTGTAGTCACACACACTGACTTCAGTACCCCATTGTGTCTGAAAGTTAGAGGATCCTCCAATTTTGCATGGGCTGAGAATCAGGAAAGTGGTTATTTGATAACTGGGCTTCCCTCCCCTCCCCTCCCCTTCCCTCCCATTCCTTTCCCGTCTTTCCTCTCCCTCTCTCTTTTTTTTGTCACCTATGGGGCTTGAACCAAGGGCTTGAGAGAGTCCCTGAGCTTTTGCTCAAGGCTGGTGCTCTATGACTTTGAGCCTCAGTTCCACTTCTGGGTTTTGAGTGGTTAATTGTAGATAAGTTTCACAGGGAGGTTTTTTTTTGCCCAGGCTGGCTTTGAACTGTGATCTTCAGATCTCAGCCTCATGAGTAACTACGATTCTAAGCATGAGCCACCAGTACCTACCTTCTTTCCTTTCTTCCTTCCTTCCTTCCTTCCTTCCTTCCTTCCTTCCTTCCTTCCTTCCTTCCTTCCTTCCTTCCTTCCTTCCTTCCTTCTTCCTTCCCCCCTCCTCTCTCTCTCTCTCTCTCTCCCTCTCCCTCCCTTCCTCCCTCTTTTTTTTCTATCCATTATATTTCAGGGGTTTAAAACCTTTCATGACAACCTCAGGAGTAAGTGGGGACGTCACTTCTAGTTTTAAACATTTTCTATGTTGTAGGAGAACGCTAAAAGGAATTCCAAATATGGAAGGCCACACTTCCAATGCTCCAGCCACTTTAAATACCCTTCAAAGAAAGTGCCAACAGAGCAAGAATTAAACGCCCCCCCCCCATCTCCCTTATTATGTTCCTGCCTTCTTAAGATCTTTGCATGCCTGTGTCAGACACAAGTAACTTTTTACTACTATCTTAAAACAGAATCAGGAGACATTGACACTAGAAAAATGTGGGCGCGTTTTTCTTTTTCTCTTAGAACTAGCATGTATGGTCAGCATGTGTGCCTCTCCCTTTCATGTGCTCCTTTGGATTATGCCTCCTGTCTCTCCAGCTCTTTGTAGTTAAAGAGGTGAGGCCATCCTCACAGACACTAGAGTGTGGGGTGCTGTTGCTCTAGGATGGAGCTGTGTCTGCCCAGTCCACAGCAGTCCTGAGCTACAGGGTTCCCCGCTTGAGCTGGGCTCCATTGGAGGCCGCGTGGAGCCGGGGTTTCTCTTTCTTTCCTTTGGGAGTGTTGGGAGTGTTTTCTTCCCTATCTGTTGGGGTGGTTGTGAGGAACAAACGCCTGTTGGAGGACCTTCAGAACACACTTGTGTTGCCTTAAAAAAAAAAAAAAAGAAAGTTTATTATCCCACAATCCTGGAGATGATGACTTCTTCTTCCTCCTCCTCCTCCTCCTCCTCCTCCTCCTCCTCCTCCTCCTCCTCCTCCTTCGTCATTGTCATCGTTGGGCCTGGGGCTAGGCACTGTGCCTCAGCTCAAGACAAGTATTCTACCCCTTGATCTACAGTGCCACTTCTGGTTTTCTGGTGGTTTCGTGAAGATAAGAGTTTCATAGACTTTCCTGCCTTGGCTGGCTTTGAACTGTGGTCCTCACATCTCAGCCTCCTGAGTAGCTAGGATTACAGGTGTGAGCCACGGGTGCCCGGCCCCTGGAGACTTCTTAACTGACCCTTGCTCCCTCTGAAGGTGCTGGGCAAGGGCACTTCCTGTCTCTCCTGGCCTCTGTGCACTCCGGAGGCCCTGCCCGCCTCATTGCCCTCTCTGCCTGGCTTCACCTGGCTTCTCGCTGGGTCTCTGTGTGTCCTTCTTCTCTATCTCTGAGGTCAATCTGGTTGGATTGAAGCTCTACCCTCTGCCAGCAGCCTGTCATCTCCAGTCTTCCTTTCATTACCACTGCAAGGACTTGATTTCCAAATAAGGCCGCATTCTGGGGTGGAGAGGGACATGCATTCTGGCGGGACACCATTCGCCCCCGACAGAGCTCGGAGCCTAGCGCCAGGCTTTCATACCCTGACCTGCCCCCGCCATGGGTACTTGTGAGCTTAGCCAGGATTTGACAGAACATTCGCGATTCCCTCCGAAGAATAGGCAGTTTATGGAATGTCTCAGGAAACATCTTGTAGGTGGCTACCAGGTGCTCCAGGGCAGGTGACTGGAATCGCTGCTCTTTGGGCATAGCACAGGAGAGTGATGTGTAAACAGGTCATTATAATACGTCTACCTATCAGACTGTGAGAGCCAAGGACCCTATCCAAGCTGTTGACTTCGTGCTCTGGCTCTGGCCTCCGCCTACCCCCTGGCCTGGCAGCGGGGCCTGGCAGGCTGCACACAGGTTAATCTTTTCTCATCGCCCTCTTCTCAATCCTGTCTACTGTCTCTTTCTGGCCTTTATCTTTCTTGGATGCACCTCAGCTGGCATACCTCTATTTAATTTTTATTTTTCCCTTGGTGATGGATATCTGTGCCCTTTTTCAAAAGACAAAATAAGCTGTTTAACTTCCCTGCAGTAGGTGGGGCGTGGGGGCGGGGAGGGAGGGTGCTGTGGTGTAGGCAGCCTTCCTGGGTATTGCCAAAGCAGTTCCTGACTCGCATTATTAATTAGCTCACCATATATATATATTTTTAAAGCACACCTTTCTATCCATCCCTGTTCTTGTCTTCTTGGCCCTACTCATAAAAGGGTGACGAACTTAAAAAACCAGGTTGTTTAAATTTATGTTTTTAAGTGCTCAGTAGAAGAGGCACACAAGATGTGGTTTGTTGACTGACTGAATGTTGTGTTTGTTGGATGAGCTGAGGACAGTGTTACACACGTGGACCTCTTTGGCAAGGCTGAACTCATCCTTCAAAAAATTCCTAAGATGATGGTTCTCAAAATGAGCAAGTGTAGCACCAGTGGCTCACGCCTGTCATCCTAGCTACTAAGAAGGCTGAGATCTGACTGAGATCAAGGTTCAAAGCCAGCCTGGGTAGGAAAAGCTATGAGACTCATCTCCAATTAACCAGAAAAAAGCCAGAAGTGGAGCTGGCTCGAGTGCTCAGGTGGTACAGCGTCAACCTTGAGCGCAAAAACTCAGGGACAGTGTCCAGTCCCTGAGTTCAAACCTCAGTGTGTGTGCATGCATGCATGCATGCACGTACACACACACACACACACACACACACACACACACACACACACACACACACACACACAGAGCAAGTATATGGGAGTTCTATAGCTGATGGAAGGCTGTAAAACAGGAATTCTCAGCCCCAGTGTTTTGGCTTGGTGAGCCTAAGGAGACTGCCTAGTGATGATATTTTGTGGAAGGTTCCAGGTGTCTGGCCTGTAGCTGGGTTTGGATTTGTCATACCCAGATTGTACCCTCCATGAACCAAGTCTGTTGATAAAATTGCTGTCTTCCGGGTAAGATCAGCCACTTGTTGTTGTTGTTAGTCCTGGGGCTTGAACTCTGGGCCTGGGTGCTGTCTGCGTGCACTCTTCAGCTCCAAGCGAGTGCTCTACTGCTTGAACCATAGCGCCACTTCCTGTTTTCTGGTGGTTTATTGGAAATAAGGGTCTCACAGATTTCCTGCTGGGTCTGGCTTTGAACCGTGATCCTCAGATCTCATCCTCCTGAGTAGCTAGGATGACAGGCGTGAGCCACCGGTGCTCGGCTGAGATCAGCCACTTTTGTCCTGAAGTGCTGGAATGTGTGGCATAGGCTGAGAGTCACCGCCCATGTTTCAGGCCATGTTTCGTGGCTCGGGTCCTGCCCCTGACCCAGCAGCTCTGCAGGGCCTCTGGGGAGGGTCGTTTTTAGCAAGCTCCTGTGGGGTACGGCCACCACCTGTTGCGTCCCTGCTTTGGGAACCTCGGCGCTCCCCATCCCATCCTTCCCCAGGGAACCTGCTCCTTCACGCGGAGTGCTCCCCTCCCGCTCCTCCATTGCCCACTGGACAGGGGTGGGTTGCCAGGCCTCCTGCTGTTGGCTGCCATCAGGACCAGAGTGTGTGGACTCAGGCGGATCCCTCTCTATAGCTTGGCTTGCTCTGGTGTCTTTTTCTGACCCTAACCCTGGGGCTGAGTGCAACGAGTTTTCCCGCCCCACTGAAGGCAGGGTGGGACTGGCTGAGGCTGGGGACCTGGGACACGTCTCATCACAGGTCGCTCAGAGCAGGGGGCACAGGCTGTGAGCCCTGAGCTCGGCCCTCCCCTCCTCCTCTCCCTCCTTCTCTCCTCTCCTTCCCCCCAGCTTGCTCCTCGCAGGGGGCTTCGTGCTTTCCTGAAACAAATCATTTGCCCTCCAGATCTGGGCTCTGGCTATCACTTGGTTCAAGGGGTGCGATCTTCTAGTAACCCTAGGTTTAGCCCGGGGTACAAAAACAGGGACTGTCCCAGGAGAACATAAAGCCTCTTTGTTGGGCTGTCTTATCTAGAGCACCTCACAATCGGAGGCAACATGCCCACTGCACGGGCCTGTTTCTCTGGGCCTGGTAAGCCTGAGCCAGAGCCTTTGGAGCTGTGTGTTCATCACAAGTCTGCCCTGCAGTGCCAGGATGCTTCGCCTAGGCTCCCCTTCCTTCCCATCCCCTCCCCTGTCCCTCCCTAGTGGTGGTGGTGGTGGTGGTAGTGGTGGTAGTGGTGGTATGTGTGTTGTGTGCCAATCCTGGGGCTTGATCTCAGGGCCTAGGCACTGTCCCTGGGCTTTTTTGCTCAAGCTAGCACTCTACCACTTGAGCCACAGCGCCACTTCTGGCTTCTTTTGGTGGTTAATTGGAGATAGAGTCTCATGGACTTTCCTGCCTGGGCTGGCTTCTAGACCTTCCCCCTCCTCAGATCTCAGCCTCCTGCGTAGCTAGGATTACAGGCGTGAGCATGGGTCCCCCACTTTGTGTTGTTCTTGTATAGTTGCATTCTCCTCCACCTCTCTGGTCCTGTCTCCCAGCCCTCGTTAATTTGTTCTCCATCATTATAATTCTTCTACTTCGGGAATATTATGTAAGTGGACTGAGATATTGCCTAACCTTCAAAGGCTGCCTTTAAAAACAAGCAAACAACACAATTTCCTAGAGATTCATCTAAGGCCTTAGATGCATCAAGAGTCCATTCTTTTTAACTGATGAGTAATATTCCATGAAATGGATATACCACAGTTTTCCAACTTTGTGGAAAAATTATATATAAGGCTGCTAGGAATATTTATGTGGGCTTTTATGTGAAGGTAAGATGGAAATTGTTATGTTCCATTGAACGAAAATTATTTTCTGGAGTGGTACTGACTTATTTTACATTCTTATCACTAATAAAAACAAGAAGTGAATAACAGCAAGTTATGAACACATGTGCATGCATGTGTGCGCGTGTGCACGCACATACACATACACACCAAATGTAAATATCATATCAAGGATGTAGTTTCTGACATGGTGAAAATTCAGAAGTCTCCTTCTGGCAATGTGCGAAGAATGGTCCAGTTTCCCCATCTTGTCACCAGCATTTGGTGCTGTCATCCTGACAAAAATTACGCCCTCTGCCCAGTATTCTGGGGGTAAGTCTAAATTTACTGACAACGCTCAATTTGCTTCTGGATAAGCTTTGCAAAATTAATTCTTAAAAAACCCTATATACTGTTTTGCCCCAAAAAATGTTGTTTGTGCCTTTAAAAACTTAACTCTGGGCTGGGAATGTGGCTTCGTGGTAGAGTGCTTGCCTAGCATGCAAAAAGCCCTGGGTTCAATTCCTCAGTACCACATACACAGGAAAAGCTGGACGTGGTGCTGTGATTCAAGTGGTAGAGTAGCTCAAAGGCAGTGCCCAGGCCCTGAGTTCAAGCCCTAGGACTGACAAAAAAAAAAAGACTAATGCTGAGCTGTCTCTGGGCTGCATGATTTGGGAAGTATATGCCCCTGTGCATTGCCTTTGCAATAAAGACTCCTATGATTTGGCTTATTAATTGTGGCATCCTTTGTTTCTTGCTGATTGAGTTACAACATGGTAAAGTATTATTCTGGCTTAATTTGACATAGATCTATTCTAGTTGTGTCTCCCATTTTGGTTGAGTTGTTCTAGTTTGTGATTTTTGAGGAATTGTTCCATTTCTTCTAAATATTCACATTTATGATCATAAGGTTGTACGTCACTTTTCTGCTTTTCTTCTGCGCGGTGCTACTTACCTTTTTGATCCTGATGCCTGAGATTTGTATCTTCTGACCTTTTAAAACTTTTCAGTGTTGCTGGAGGTTTATAAACCTGATTTTTTAAAAATTTTAAAGACAGAATCAGCTTTTGGCTGGGAGGTGTAGCTTAGTAGTAGAGAGTTTACCTGGCATGCATGAGGTCATGGGTTCAATCCCCAGCATTGAAACAACCACCATCAAAGACCTAACTTTTCATTTCATGACTTTTAATGTGGTTTTCCTGGTTTCAATCTTATTAGTTTCTGGACTTTGTTATTTCCTTCCTTCTGCTTGCTTAGGGCTCGTTTTCTTCGTTTTCTGGTTGGAACAATGAACATGCAGTTAACAAAAAAGAACATTAGGAAGTTGAGACAGGTCTGGGCCTGGGTGTGGGGAGTAGTGGGAGGGGGCAGGCCAATGGAGAGGGGGGTGGAAGGGGTCTATAGTCAGAATAACCGGGCTTCGGGGTGAAAATGGAACAAAGAAACTCCATGAGACTAGCAGGGGAGGGAGAGGGAGGGAAGGAGAAAGGGGAGAATGATTAAGATGCTATGTTTAGTGCTCACTTCTGCAGCATAAATTAAAGTTGGAATGATACAGAGATGATTAGCATGGCCCTTGTGCAAGGATAATAGACAAATTCATGAAGTGGTCCATATATTTTTTTAATGCACTGTATATATAAATGGACATGTTAAAACGAGCCTTCAATGGACAACTCACAAAACCCCCAACCCACCATGGAAGCAAATGATAGCAAAGACAGTGACAGGCTTTTAGCTTCTGTGGGAAGTGGAAACACTGTGTTCTGGCAGCACACGATACTGCAGTTATATTTAAAGTCCTCAGGTAGATGGAAGGTGAAAACGTAAATGTGTACAAGTACTCAAGGTATTCACAAATGACCACCATGTGTGAATGCACAAGATGTTCTTAGTGTTTAGGTATTCTAATTTTTTTTTGGTGCCCGTCCTGGGGTTTGAACTTAGGACCTTGTGGTTTTGCTTAGCCTAAAAAGGCTCAAGACTAGCACTAGGCCTTGAGCCACGTCTCCCCTCTTGACATTTTGCTGGTTAATTGGAGATCAGAATCTCTCAGATTTATTTGCCTGGGCTTCAAATGAGGATCCTCAGATCTCAGCCTCCTGCATACCTAGGATTACAGGTATGAGCCACCAGTGCCCAGCTCAGAAGATAATCAAACCTTGGTTCTACCAAGATGGGGCAGCCCCCTTCCTCCTGGAACTTCCTGTGCAATACAAATCCCTAGACATAACTTTAACCAGATCCATTATGATTTTACCTTGTTAGGTGATGAGTATTTTTGTTATTATAAGCATTCCTTTCTTTGGCAGTCCTGGGATTTGGACTCAGGGCATGGTTCTTCCTAAGCAGGTGCTTTGCCACTGGATCCATGTTCCAGGTCTTTTTTGCTTTTCTCGTTTTTCAGATCAGGTCTCACATTGTGTGTGTGTGTGTGTGTGTGTGTGTGTGTGTGTGTGTGTGTGTGTGTGTGTGTGTGTGTGTGTGTGTGTGTGTGTGCGTGCGTGCATGCGTGTGTCTGTGTGTCTGTGTGTGTCTGTGTGTGTCTGTGTGTGTGTGTGGCTGGCCTAAAACTGCAGACTTTCCATGTGGCCAGGATCATAGGTGTGTGCTACCAGGGGCTGGCATTTCAGTTTTTGCCTGGACTGGTTTATTCTCCCAGTCTCTATCTCCCATTCCTTTACAGGTGGGAGCTACCATACTAGCCATCCCATACACTTTTGAGCTTTGTGAAGGATGCAGTCACTGGAAATAGTTAGGCCGGGCTAGAGCAGGGCTCTTTGTAGACAAATTCATCCTCATGACAGAAGCAAGACCTTCCTGAACACTCCATGTGATAATGCATGAATTCTGAGCTTTTTCAGGCAGACTGGAAGGCACTAGTTCTCTGTCATGTGGGGAGAGAGTATCAAGTACTATTTCCTCTACTTCTTTCATGTGGTTCTTTCCCCGGCCTTGGTGGTTTTCTCGTGCCCATGCACTGGTCAGTGCTGGGCTGACTCCTTGCAGTAGACCCTCTGTCTGACTCTGCCTTCCGCTCTGGGGAGTTCTGTTCTCTGTCCTAGGAACTCAGGCTGCTTTGGGCTTCTCAGCTCTTAGCATTGTGTTCTCAACATAGGGAGTTTGTGAAGCCCTACCTCAGTTTCCATTCTTGTGCCACATCCTACAAATACCGTCAGGGTAATTCCTGGGCCTCCCTTGTTTATTTTCTGTGTTTTAGGGCTCTGTCTGCTCTTCATTGCTTGGTACCTCACATCTTGCTTGTGTATAACCTGGCTCCTTGATCTCTTCCGATGAGACATCAGATCCCTTCTTGTACTCCTTCTTCATTAGAACATCTGCACAGCTTTAGAAAGGATGTGGTCAGGGCCTAAGCCCACCCATAAGCTCTGGAGTGAGCACTGAGAACCCAGTGCACAACAAGAATAACTAACTTAGCTGGGCATTAGTGACTGACACTTCTTATCCTAGTAACTCAGGAGGCTGAGATCTGAGGATCATGGTTCAAAGCCAGCCAGGAAGAAAGCTCTGTGAGACTGTTATCTCCAATTAACTGCCAAAAAGATGTAAGTAGAGCTGTGCCTCAAGTGGTAGAGTTCTAGCCTTGAATGAAAAAGCAAAGAGACAGTGCTCAGGCCCCGAGTTCAAGCCCCAATATGGGCATATATACACACAAAATAGAGTGACAAGTTAGCACTGGTTACTCCTATACACCAACCACCCCTCCAACTGACTCTGATTCTCACCCATGGCCTGATAATAGAAGTGATTTCTGATTAGTTTTTTTTTTTTTTTTTTTGTCGGTCATGGGGCCTGAACTCTGGGCCTGGCGCTCTCCCTCAGCTCTTCAGCTCAAGGCTAGCGCTCTACCACGTGAGCCACAGCACCACTTCCAGCTTTTTTTTGCTTATGAGGTGCTGAGGAATCGAACCCAGGGTCTCATACATGCAAGGCAAGCACTCTACCACTGAGCCACCTTCCCAGCCCTCTGATTAGTTTTTGTTGTTGTTGGTTGTGGATCTTGAATTCACAACTTGGCGCTGTCCCTGAGCTCTTTGGCTTAAGGCTAATGCTGTACCACATTGAGCTACAGAGCCAATTCCAGTTTTCTAGTGGTTCATTGGAGATGAGTCTTTGAGGACTTTCCTGCCCAGGCTGGCTTTGAACTGGGATCCTCAGATCTCAGCCTCCTGAGAATTACAGCCACCAGTACCCAGCTTGAAGTGATTTCTTATGAACAATTCCCACTCATGCTTGCTATTTTAGATACTCTGTACAATTTTATGTTTGTAACAAAACCTTGGTTTGGCAAAGGTATTCTTATCAGCATCTCACAGAAGAAAAGACTGAGAGCTGGAATAAGCACAAGCATCTACTGTTCGTCATCGCAGGCTAGTTTTCTAGCGCAGCCCCTGCCTGTCATACCACCCGACACCCCCAGCTGCAGAGCGCGGGCTCTGTGACACTTGAACAACGCGGGCGCTGCCTTCACCATCATTCCTATTCCCTGTGATTTACTGGGTTTCCGAACGCTGCCCTTGTGTGTGCAATGACGTTGACATCTGGAGGCTTCTTTTCCTTTCTTGGTTATGATATTTTTGTTGTTCTTTCAGTCCTTTTAAAGAAAAATTGGAAAAATCACGTATGAAACCCAAAAGCACACAGATAGCATGAGTAAGAAACGAAGAGCGTGCATTGCGCTTACCGGAGGCTTTAAGAAGACATTGAGGACATTAACAAATTATTATTTTTGTTTTTACAGAAACTTCAGGTGAGGCTGAGGCTCAGGTGCTCTGGTTCAGCTCCCCAGAATGTTTCATTTGCTAAGCTCTGGGACCCAGATCCCCTGGGGACGGGAGCCTTCTCTCCACCCTCCCCCCCCCACTAGGTGCTTTGAGAGGAGTCATTTGGCTATTTACAAAGGAAGGAACACTTTAGGTCTGTTGTGTAGCCAAAAGTAGAGCAAACAAAAATGGAAATGCCTCTGTGGGAAGGAAGAATGGAGCAGCTGTGACCGTGCTGGCCGAGCAACAGCTCGCTTTCTGTGCCCGGACTCAGAAACTGCAGAGGAATCACGCCAAGTGTTTCTCCGTTCTGGTGTGCGGCCCACAGGGTGGCCATCTTGAAAGTCGTGCCCTTGTCCGTCAACCCTCTTGCGGAGATGAACACAGCATCTCTGTTTCTCTCAAGAAAGTCACCTGCAGGCCTTCTAAGAGAGACCACAGATGCACTGCTATAAGGAGAATTCATTCTTTTCTAAATCACTGGGAGAACTGTCCATCATGCGTGGCTGCTCAGTGTGCAAAGTCCCGTGGTGGTAGCTCTTGTAGTGAAAGGAGTCATTGTATTCACACATATACCCAAGCTCATGCACACATGTGCACATATGGCAATCTCTCCCCACCCCCCCATAATAATGGAGATTAAACTCAGTGCCTTGTGCTCATTGGTATGCCCCAACCATTTTTGCTTTAATTTCTCTTTCAGATAGGGTCTCACACTTTTGCTCTCCAAATCCTCTTACTGTTCCCCCCCTGGGAGCTAGCAAGTGCCACCATACTGGTCTCCTTTTTATTTTAAAGAAAGAGATGAAGCAATATATTTTCTGATGTTGAAAATCAATCCTGTACTCAATGTGAGAGCCGCTGCATGTACTTACCTCTTACTTCTCTATTTCATATCTTCCTTCCTTCCTTCCTTCCTTCCTTCCTTCCTTCCTTCCTTCCTTCCTTCCTTCCTTCCCCCTTCTCTCTCTCTCTTTTCTTTGTGTCGATTCAAGGGTTTGGACTCAGGGCCTCATGCTCTTGTTTGGATTTTTTTTTTTTGCTCAAGGCTAGTGCCTCTACCACTGTGCCACACCTCTACTTCTGCCCTTTTCCTAGTTAATTGGAGATAAGAATCTCTTGGGCTGGCTTTGAAATGTGTTCCTCAGGTCTCAGCCTTCTGAACAGGCAGGATTACAGGCATGAGCCACCAGTGCCCTGCTAACTTATCACCTTTCTTCTCTCCTCATTTCCTATGATTCTGTGACCTGTGGGCAAAGCAGCTGCATGTTTGGGCTTTGCATCTTCTCTGTGCCAAGAAACCTAGCTCATGGGTGAGAATGCATCTCCATTTTCTACTTAGGAAGAATGTATCTATGGGTTTCAGGCTGAGGAGAATTCCCAAGGTTAATGTTGGTCTTGGTTAAACTTCCCATACTAATTTTTCCCCCAGGTCCTGGGGCTTGAACTCAGGGCCTAGGTACTGTTCCTAGCACTCTACCACTTGTGCCACAGTGCCACTTCTGGCCTTTTCTGAGTAGTTTATTAGAGATAAGAGTCTCATTGACTTTCCTGCCTAGGCTGGCTTTGAAACTCAGATCTCAGCCTCCTGAGCAGCTAGGATCACAGGCATGAGCCATTTGCGCTTGGCTCCCATACTATTGAGTCCCTGGGTATTTCTGTGTCCACCTATCCATGCTGCCTTGATCTCCTAATTTCCTGCCTGTAGCATTTTACCCAGACTGCTCCAGCGTGTCTGATGGTCTTGGAATCAAAGAGATTACCCTGGGCTCTTATCTCACAGGAAGAGTGCTATTCCCTTGCTGCACCCAGTCTCAATTAGTCAGGACTCGGGATGAACCTAATCTGACTTAATTAATTCATGCAAATCTCTGAAAGACTGAGACGAACTCTCCCGGGAATAATTGGGTTTTCATCCCCTGCATTCCCCTCTCTCCTTGTAGTTCCAAACACTGTACGTTTTCACCCATTCCAATATTTTTCACAGTAGGTATTTTTCACAGTATGTGCAGCTCATGAAGGGTAGAGGAAGGAGAGAAAAGCATTAGATTGTTGGCAATGCTTTTTTTTTGTTATTGTTGTTGTTATCAGATAATTTTCTTGTGTAAGTCTAGGACTTGCAGGGAAAGAAAATAATCACAATGTTATCACATAAATTGATATCAAAGAATGGCTATGGATTGTATTGTTATGTAATTGTATTAGTAACTAGAGCTGAATTGTAGAAGTTTTCTGGAGCTCTCTCCTATTCTGGGAATCAGTGAAGCTGGTGATTTCTTATTCCAGAAGAAGGAGGGTGGGGTAGGTGGAGGAAGGGAATGGAAGTGGTCGGAGCAGAGCTGAAGCCCTGTGCACACTATACATCCTTGTCCCGAAGGAAACAGGAGCAAACTTCCACCCAGGCTTGGGGTCAGGCTATTAGCCCCTGACAATGACTAGAACACAGCAAGCCAGATTCTGATGGAAAATAAGGATTAGGCTGGACACTGGTGGCTTATGTCTGTAATCACAGCTACTAAGGTTCAAAGCCAGCCCAGGCAGAAAAAGTCTGTATGCTTCTCATTTCCAGTTAATCACCAAAAAGTCAGAGTGGAACTATGGCTCAAGTGGCAGAATGTCAACCTTGAGTGAAAAAGTGAAGTGAGAATGTAAGGCCTGAGTTCAAACTCCACTATTAACATGCATGTGTTCTCTCTCTCTCTCTCTCTCTCTCTCTCTCTCTCTCTCTCTCTCTCTCTCTCTCTCTCTCTCTCTCTCTCTCTCTCTCTCTCTCTCTTTCACACACACACACACACACACACACACACACACACACACACACACACACACACACGAATTACTGAAACAAGGATTTAGAAATCTGAAGACACTGGGTTAGGGGGAAAGCAAAGCCTCCATTACAGAATGGATAAGCCATGGTGGGGTGGTGGGGATAGGGATGCTGAAGGCCCTTGACCCCAGAGTCCATCATCTTCCCGGTGGTGAGCATGACCTGATGCTCAGACACCTGTGCCCAGCTGACGAGAAAACACAGGTGCTTCCTGTCCAGGCTGGGTGCATTTGACATGATCTCAGACTCCACAGAACTCAGTCTCTTTGGGGAGCTGGTGGTTCCAATAGACACTGAGAATGCCAAGTGGTAAGGGCTACGGGACCATTGCAAGCATGGCTGATCAGGACCAGATACGGCGACATCTGCCCAGAGGCTGTTGGCAAAGGTTTTCACAAGGAAAACCTTCTAGAAATTGAAAGAGCAAGTAAGGGCAGGTGAAGAAAAGACATCTCAGACAAGAGCGGTGGTGACGAGTGCAGTGGGAGTCCAATTCGAAGGCTGGAAATCTTGACAGGATGGGAGATGCTTCCTGGGGCCAGAGGCTGCAACTCTCATATTAAATATGTTGACTTAGGGCTTCATGTCTTACTCTATAGGCTTCCATGGAGGATGAATTTGAACAATAAAGCTTTATTAACACAGACAATTTACATTGGAAACATCTTGAGGTGGTACCCAACATCAAAAAGCTCTGAAGTGGGGCTGGGATTGATTGTGTTTATTTCCCCAGGATCTTCCTTTGGGGTCACTGTGATTAGTGAAGTACGTGCATGGGTGTATGCATGTGTTTGTGCATGTGTGTGTGTGTGTGTGTGTGTGTGTGTGTGTGTGTGTGTAGGGGGGGAGATTGGAGATGGAAAAGCTACCAAGAGATGTGCAGAACCGTCTAGGCAACTGATCCCGGTGCTTTAACATTTCACAGCAAATTGAATAGATGATGTGGCAGTTCCCCATTAATCCTGGATCTCTTTTTAATGGTCAATTAAGTTATTTCAGTTGTTGAACACACATGACACTAAATTTACCATTTTACTGTCTGGCAGCGATAAGTGCATTCATGCACTTATGTAATCATCTTCAAAATTCATTCATCTTCTCAACAAAACCCTGTAAGATCAAATAACAATTCTCTTCTCCAAGTGCCCAGGGGACCTCTCTATTCTCTCTCTCTCTCTCTCTCTCTCTCTCTCTCTCTCTCTCTCTCTCTCTCTCTCTCTCTCTCTCTCTCCTCACCCCCCCACCCCTCTCTGTCCCTGTGATCCAACCATTGCAGCACCTTGTCTGTTAGCAATATTTACTGTGATGCTTGTCTGATGTGATTGTCTGTTTCCCACGTTATCTTCTGCATGCATTTATTAGAATTCTTCTGTGAGGGAGAGCTGTCCTCTTTCCCCAGTTACTTATTCATTTGATTGTTAATGTTATTCTAGACACTTGGGTATTTATTTTATGGCTCACAATCCAATGCTAGCACTTAAAAAAGTCACGCTCAGATCCGTGAGTGCGAGACACGGCATCTCCTCCAGGCTGTCTCCGGCATGTTCCTTCACAAGTCTTCCTCTCACTGATTTATCATCTTAGTGCTTCCTTATTTTCTGGCACAGGAAATTCGAGGCTGATCTTTTGCTATCCCAGCTCCCTCCTCAGAGCCCATCATTCCTCCAAGGAGTCCAGATTTGTTTTATTTAGTGAAGATATTTAGGAGAATGATATTTGGAAGCCACTATCTGGATTGGGTTATAGAAGTTGTTCATCTAGGCACACACATGTCTAGATTTCTGCATCATCGTCATAGGCTTTCCTTATCTGCAACTTCCTTCTCCAGCAACAGGAAGCCCTCCTCTCACCTACTGTGTGATCTGCACTCGGTCCATTCTAATGGATTCATAGAGTAACTCAGAACAAGTGCTAGCAATCACAGCTGGCTCTGTCTCTTGCCTTATACTTCCAGCAGGAAATGGTTCCGTCACATTCCCCAGGGCTCTTCTTCCCAGAGCTCAGTGGGGTGATGTTCTCTCCTGTGTAATGGGCTAGGCTTCCTTGTTCTAGTGGAATTCTTTCAGCTTGGGAACTTGGAGTCTTTCTGTTTTTCTTTGCACAGAGTAGCTGGTCAGTTTGTCCATTATTTTTCAGGACACAAAGGGCATTAGAAACAGTCCTGTGGTTCTCATACTAACTAGTACACAGGAAAAAATGTGTCAGTCACTGTCCGTCCTCTGCCATCTCCCTCTCCCTGTCCCTCGCTTCTCACTCATCTCTCCTACCTGGCTCTTTGGTTCTGACCCAACTTTTATTATTATTTTGTATTCCCCGCAAACAACTACAGGAATGGTTGTTGTTGTTGTTATTATTATTATTGGTTGAATTGTGTCCTTGATTCTAGCCCTTGGTACCCTAGAAGGTGACATGATTTGGATATAGAGTCAGGGGTGTCACTCTGAGGTCAGTGGGTGTTTTCTTCATGTAATAGGACTAGTGTCTCTATCAGAGGTAGGAATTTGGGCAGAGGCACACAGGAGAACATCATGAGAGGATGAAGGCAGAGGGTGGGTGAGGAAGGCCCAGAGCTAGGAATGTCGAAGACCCCCCTCAACATACACAACTGGAACTGGGGGGAAGGTGGGGAACACCCCCAGGGGGCTGCCAGTACCTTGCTCTTGGCCTTGGAAAGGGAAAGTCAGTAACAACATTCCTTAAGTCACTCAGTTTGTGGTGCCTTATTACAGTAGCCCTGGGAAATGAACTTACTCTCCTTCCTGTTCATAAACAGACCAGGAAGCGTGCTCTAGTCTTTTCTTCTTTCACTCTACAGGAGAGACCCTCCTCATTTTAAATATCCGATACTGGCCTGTAAGTTCAGTGTACTGGAGTTCGTTCAGCTTCCCTTCTGTATACAACCACAATAAATCACTGTGGCTATCACGAGTGGCTCACACCTGTAATCCTATCTACTCAGGAGGCTGAGATCGGAAGATCAAGGTTTGAAACCAGCGTAAACATAAAATTTCATGAAGATCTTACCTCCAATTAACCATCCAAAGGCTGGAAGTGGAGCTGTGGCTCAAGTGGGAGGGGCCAGGCTTGAGTGAAAAAGCCAAGTGAGACCTCAAGACGCTGTGTTCAAGTCTCAGTACAATGGCTGTGGGCATATGTGTTTCCATCCAGAGCTTTGCATGGGTGGAGCTGCTAGGGAGAAGGCTGTATACTCATGTGGTTTGATTACATTTCCTTCAGATCAGCCATGCCAATTTGCATTCCTCAAGGAATGTACGAGAAGCCTGGGCACAAGCTCATCAGAGCCAAGATGTCATATTTTAAAAACCTTACCAGTCTCCTGGATGAGAAATAGTGTCTCAGGAATGATAAATATTCTGTTTTGACGGTTTGTATATCTACATCCGCGAGGCTTTTCTTTTCTCTCCTCTGGGTTTGAATCCCAAGCCTTTTGTTATGCTCAGATTAGCCCTGTCTGACAGATTGGATTTCCAGGTAGGTCATCAACCAGCTGGATCAGGTCATCAATTAGAAAATAGGTCTTCTCTTGTACTGTGGTGTGGGATTTGTGTTATTCTAGCATATGTCCTGGTGTTTGGAACCAGTTCTTCTCATTCCTATTTGCACACTCAGCAAGGAATGGCCCAGGACTTCCAAATCCTTACTCTTCATGGGGCTGTAAAACATGGGCTGCCCCAGAGCGCTCAGCTCTCAGAACTTGAAGACCCCAGAAGTATTCCCCATGGTCTCCTCTGCCCAGATAAGACATTGAGGCAGAGGGAAGACCAGTTGACTTGAGACAGGAAGGAAATAAAGACTGAAAAAAAAATCCCATTTCAGTCTCAAAGTCTAAGATTATGACACTAAGAATATATATTGAGTTTTTCTTAAAGACAAAGCAAAAGAAAGAACATTTGATCCCAGCACTTGAAAGGACATGTTCTTTAAAACCCTTTCTCAATCCTCTAATCTTCCTCTGCTTCCTCTTTCATCAAATTAGGGAACTCAGGCAGAGTTTCGGTGATTACACTGAGTGTGTTGTTCAATTAAGTCATTTGCACCGTTGGTTCAGCCATCATTATTCATGGCTTAATATCTTCTAGGCAATTAAAAAAAAAAAAACAAAACTACTGATGCCTGGTAAGAATCTCTGAGTGGAGCCTGGATGTCAGTGTGTCAATGTACAGTGGTCAACACATCCCTGGCCCCCTATGATTCTCCAGGGAGTGAAAATGACTGTCCTCTCTACAGATCTCCAGGAATTAATTAGTTCATCCATTAATTTTTGGCAGTGCCGAGGATTGAATTTAGGGCTTTGCCCTTGCTAGGCCGGTGCTCTGTCAGCGCTGGACCTCCAGTCCCCTTTTCTGTTGGTTATTTTTGGGGTAGGGCCTGGTTGTATGCCCAGGTAGGCCTGTACTTCCCTGTGCTTACCAGTCTTAGCGCTTCTCCATAGCTGGGAGGGCAGGCATGCACTAACTTGCTCAGCCATTGGTTGAGGTGGAGGATTGTGAACTTCATTTTGCCAGTGCTGGCCTTGAACAGTGATCCCCCAATCTCTGCCTCCCCCGTAGCTAGGCCCCCACCCAGGCTGGCCCCCACTTTGGATGGATGCTGCAGATTGGGGGAATCACACTTTGATACTCTTTTTTTTTTTTTTTTTTTTGGGTCCAGTCGTGGGGCCTGAACTCTGGGCCTGGGCGCTGTCCCTCAGCTCTTCAGCTCAAGGCTAGCGCTCTACCACTTGAGCCACAGCGCCACTTCCGGCTTTTTTCTTTTTGCTTATGTGGTGCTGAGGAATCGAACCCAGGGCCTCATGCATGCAAGGCAAGCGCCTACCACTGAGCCACCTTCCCAGCCCTGGGAATCACACTTTGAGTAGCAAGGCTAGACCCTTGAGGGGCAGATAAATCTATTGCATAGCATTGCCTGTGAACATTATTCTGACACTGGAGGGACCCTTCCGCAGAGTCCTGCTTGTTAGCTTTTTATCCCTCCCTTCCCCGACTCCTTCCCTCCCTCTTTCCTTCCTTCCTTCCTTCCTTCCTTCCTCCCTCCCTCCCTCCCTCCCTTCCTTCTTTCCTTCCTTCCTTCCTTCCTTCCTTCCTTCCTTCCTTCCTTCCTTCCTTCCTTCCTTCCTTCTTTCCTTCCTTCCTTCCTTCCTTCCTTCCTTCCTTCCTTCCTTCCTTCTCTCTCTCTCTCTTTCTCTCTCTCTCTCTCTCTCTGTCAGTACTAGGGCTTGAACTCAGGGCCTAGGCACTGTCCTTTAGCCATTTTGTTCAAGGCTAGTGCTTTAGCACAGCTCTGCTTCTGACTTTTTAGTGGTCATTTGGAGATAAGAGTCTCATGGACTTTCCTGTCTAGGCTGGCTTTGAACCACGATCTGCAGGTCTCAGCCTCTTGAGTAGCTAGGATTACAGGCATGAACCACCTGCACCTGACTCTGGGTGAGTTCTGAAGGAGGCCTTTGCTGTGAGGCCAGACTGTGACTTAGTCCCTGAAACCTAACACCCATGGCAAGAGGCAGCTCGGCTGTGTAATCCGTACTCACTTCTGTCCGCAGAAGCCACCCAGGCGCTGTGCATGGTGGAAGGGCCCTTCTGTTCTATTCTCCACTCTGGAGCACATGCTCAGATCCTCTGTGAGACCCTCCCCTCCCCCTGCCCCCAATCAGCAACAAAAACAATCAAAGTTTGTCTACATGAAACACATCTAAGGCTGACCCATTTGTTTGCAGAGATGACCCACGCGGCACCCTTGTCTGAGCCGTGGAGCTGTTCTGCCAGTTTTGATCCAAGATGTGATTAGTGGTTAATGGGCCTCGAAAGGCATCTTTATTTATGACTGGGGCAGATCACTGTTGTCTTGATACTGATCTTTCCCCATTTTCTTTTTGGTCCTTTGAAATGCTCAGGACACTGGGCCACTCATTGCCTGCAGCATTCACTTTAAAACTCATTTCCTTTTGCAATTAGTGTGGTGTGTATTTCATTGTTACTGATCCTTAGCTTGCTTTTCTTTTAGGCTAGAGGCCGGAGCTGAATGAGGAGGACAGGCTGTTTTAATGGCACGGGGCAGATAGATGAGAATCTAGTTTGAAAATAAGGTAGAAACTTTTGACCAGGGATCAGAGCCACGCTCAAACAGTGTCATTATCAAGTAGTTGTAATTATTATTTGACAGTACTGGGGTTTGAACTCAGAGCCTTGTGATTGCTCAGTTGGCGCTCCTTAAGCCCTATTACCAGCTGGGCTTTTTGCTGGTTAGTTGGAGATGTAACTTCTTATTTTTTGTTTCAAAAACCTGTACTGGCCTTGAAATTGAGTGGATCTCAGCCTCCAGATCTCAGCCTTGAAGTAGCTAAGATTCCAGGCGTGAGCATCCGCAACCCCGCCGGAAGTGGTGATGTGGTCCTACAGGAAAGAAATAATTGGATTTGGGGATTTGGGAAAGTTAATTAGATACATGGTAAGCTTTCAAAAATGTGTTTTTTGCTTGGAGGTCTGTATCGATGCTTAGACAAAGTGAGGGAGGCGAAACACGGATTATTCAATGGGTGGTGGTACCTTTGGCCACTGCCAGGGTGGAGGCCTGCGTTGGCAAGGGTGCTGACATACTGGGTCTTGAAGGGGACAGAGACTTGGATAGCACCACCCTGAGTCCTAGGGGCTCCAGGTCTAGGGAGGAGCTGGCTAAATGAGAGGCAAATTCAGCACAAAGTCAAAACACCCAGGGCTCAGCGACAATGCAAGGAGCCCCGTGGGCTCCTGTTCCCCCAGCAGGAGGAAATCTTCCCTATTTATGTCCCAGCTAGACAGGCTGCCTTTGCCTCAGGCTCAGCCCTTCCCAGAGGAGCATCTGTGAGCAGCACCAATCCTCCCAAAGGAGAAAGGTGCCCTGGCATGGCACGGAGGGGGGTAGGGGTGGGATGGGGCCAGGGGAGACCTGTAGTCCCTTCCTTGTTCTTGGGAAAGGATGAGAGCGTTTGGTGCTCAGCACTGAAGGTAGTCCTCCGTCCTGTGTTTTAATTCTGAGGCAGGGAACCAGGACTGCTGGAAGGAAGGTGTGTCCAAAGGAGGGAGTCAGGGGAAGGAGAGACTCAGCAGCCCCCCGGGTTTGGGCACTCTTTTGGGGGTGACGGGGAAGAGGCATGGAGGAGGATGGGCCTGGCTTTGGAATGCAGGTGTGGGGAGCAGGGGCGCAGGCATGCAACACCCTGAACCACCTCAGTGTGATTTCATAGGCAGCCTAAGAAGACAGAAGGCCAGGTGTGGTGGCTCTTGCCTGTAATCCTAGATCTCAGGAGGCTGAGATCTGAGGATTGAGGTTGGAAGCCAGCCCAGGCAGACAAATCTGAGAGATTCTTATCCCCAATTACCCAGCAAAAAGCTGGAAGTGGAGCTGTGGCTCAAGGCGTTCCAGCCTTGAGTGAACAAGCTAAGCAAGACCAAAAGGTCCTGAGTTCAAGTCCCAGTACTGTTGTTGTTGTCGTCATCATCATCATCATGTGGAATGATGGGACCTTGGACAGCACAGGAGGGTGTGATGGTGGCTGGTGAGGAGCCTTCTGTGGTGGGCATCTCCATGGTCTTTCAGTATATAAAGAATGGGGGCCAGAAGTATTTGGAAAAAGCCCCATTAATTTCATATCACTTCAGATTTGGAAACCAAAAGTTGAGACTGCTTTAATGGGAAATGCAAGGGTCGTTTGGGGTGGGGAGGTGGTCTTGGCTGAACCAGGGTGCTGTGCTGAGGGAGGGGAGGACAGGAACAGGGGAGGGGTTGGGGAGAAACTGTGTGGGGAGGAGGGGGGGGGTCTGGGGCAGGTGGGGAGAGCACCGGGAGAGGGCGGGAGAGAGAGAGTGCTGCAGAGAGTCAGTGTGCTACCTCACGCTTTTCTGTTCTGTGTGTTCTCTTTCTAAATCTATTCTTATGTTTTTATTTTGCAGTCCTAGGGATTGAACTCAGGGTCTCAGGCTTGTTGGGCTAGTGCTATTTGGCTAGTGGTTATTTTGGAGATGGGGTCTCAGGAGTTTGAAACACGATTCACTGACTCTCAGCCTCCTCAGTAGCTAGGTATATATACTGAGCCACGGGCACCTGACTATAAGATAACATGAAATAAAGTTCATGGATGATAAGGGAAACCGAGAAAGCCAAAATGAAATTACCAACCCCTCCACCAACTCTCAAAGTCATAATATATATACTTTTTAAAAGTTTGTCTACATTTTTCTTTTTGCTTTTGGTCGGTTGTGAGGCTTGAACTCTGGACCTGGGTGCTGTCCTCCCTGAGCTCTTCAGTTCAAGGCTAGTGCTCTACCACTTGAGCCACAGCTTTTTCTGTTGATGTGGTATTGAGGAATAGAACCCAGGGCCTCATGCATGCAAGGCAAGCACTCTACCACTGAGCCACCTTCCCAGCCCTTTCCTTTTAAAATTGTTACTGTAAAGGTGATGTACAGAAGGGCTTCAGTTCCGTAAGTCAGGTAATGAGTACACTCCTTTTTGAACAGTGTCACCCCTTTCCTCACTTTCTCCCAGTTTATATACACTCTTAATTAAGATGTTAAATAAACTGGGCATCATGACATATGCCTGTAATCCCAGTACCCGAGATACTGAGGCAGGAAGATCATGAATTTGAAGCCAGTCTAGGATATGCAGTGATTTCCATACTAACCTGAGATGCATAGTAAGAAAACAATGAGGGCTGGGAAAGTGGCTCAGTGGTAGAGTGCTTGCCTCACATGCATGAGGCCCTGGATTCCATTCCTCAGCACCACATAAACAGAAAAAGCCAGAAGTGGCGCTATGGCTCAAGTGGTAGAGTGCTAGCCTTGAGCTGAAGAGCTGAGGGACAGTGCCCAGGCCCAGAGTTCAAGCCCCATGACTGACAAAAAAAGAAAGAAAGAAAGAAAGAAAGAAAGAAAGAAAGGAAGGAAGGAAGGAAGGAAGGAAGGAAGGAAGGAAGGAAGGAAGGAAGGAAGGAAGGAAGAAAGAAAGGAAAAAATGATAAGACCCATTAAATAACAAGAGTTGGAGGCAGGTCTAGTCATTAATGTAATTTTGGAATTGTGATGGACACAGATGATATTCTGAGACCTTCAACAGCTGCCATGCGATAGGAATTGTTTTTGATATCTTTTCTGGCAAATATTTTCATGGTCTGTGGTCTACTTTCATGATGGTGGGAAACGTCAGCTTCCCGTCAGCATGCGGGAAGTCGCAGCGGATGATGGATGACTTGGGAAGTCAGGTTCAGTTCCCGGGGATGTCAGAGCCAGCCACTGCTTTTCTGTGGGCCCAACTTTCCTCTTTCCATTCTTACCCTCCAGAGCAGCACCCTGCTCACAGCATCACTGGGGTGAATCTAGAACAGGCCTGTATTCCTCTAGTTAGCTCTAGAGCAAGAAAGATGGCGCCCGTGAGTATCCATGTGGGAATGAGGTAGGACCTGAGGGTGAGACCTCAGAGTCAAACATAAAAACCAATTTGAGTTGAAGCCCTACTGGCCTACTAAAGTGCCTACTGCCGCCCCCTTCCCCACCATAGAATGTTCTAGAAGGCTAGGGTGAGACCAAAAGGCCTCATTACCCTGAAATACAGCAAAATATTACACGTGTGGATTTGTCGAGACAGAAATGAAATGTCTCTTGATGACCATGTTGTCATTTAGAAACCTCACTCCAAGTTTATTTTGGGAGCAAAAAAAAACCCATTGTCCACAGCTCGAAACAGAAAGAGTTCTGCCCATAATAACCCAGCACCTCGTTAGAGACATGAGAAAATATCAAGTGGACACTAATTTTAACAATGTTTAGACTATAAAACCACAATCTCTTCTGCTATGACAAGTCACAGCGGTCACCATCGCTGCCGTTTCTGTTGGCCTTCTCTTCCAGGATGTGTTCCCTTTCCCCTCCCCACCCCCTCATTTCCCCAGGCCCCAAACACGGCAGAGTCCTGTGAGTGACTTGAACTGTTTTCCTAGGAAGGAAATCTAAGTCGGCCATGTTGGGCCTTTAGAAATCAGAGCCATCTTACATTTGTTTTTTTGGACAGCTCAGAGCTCACCCAGAGCAGTGATACTGTGTGCTGCGTCTGTTGGAATTCGAACTATCTAAAAAGGCCATAGCTATGACTGAAGACTTTAGAATGTGGTGTGGGAGAAATATGCCACAGCGCTTACAAATAATTGTGTTTTTCTCCATTGGGCCTGGAGAGGAGATCACGAGGGAGCTGGGTACGTGTTGGGTGATGCATCTTAGCAGACAGCCTCATGAATCAGACTCCAGTCAGTTGTCTAGCTTGGAAAGCAGAGCCCCAAATGAGACCCAATTGTACCTCACGTAGGCAAGGAATTGCAAGTCTCTGCGAAATGCACGCTTCCCATTGCACACCGTCTTGCCTTGGAGGATCTAAAGAACAGAATTATTGGCATTCTTTCTTCAAGAGCCAGCTGTGACTTGAGTGGTTAGGCTGGCTGCATTTTTCAATGGCTGCCTCTATGCGTTCATGAAGAAATTAATAAAGTTCCTGGGCCCTAGAGCAGAAGAGGCTTTGTTTCCTGGGGTTGCTGCAGCAAATTAACCACAAATAGGGAGACTTAAAAATGATAGAAATGGGGCTGAGAAGGTGACTTAGTGGTAGAGTGCTTGCCTCGCATGCATGAAGCCCTGGGTTCGATCCCTCAGTACCACATGCACAGAAAAAGCCAGAAGTGGCACTGTGGCTCAAGTGGTAGAGTGCTAGCAGGTAGCAAAAGAAGCTCAGGGACAGTGCCCAGGCCCAGCGTTCAAGCCCAGGGCTGGTGAATTAAAAAAAAAACCCAAACAAACAAACAAAAAAACCCAGAAATGTATTGCTCACAGTTTTGGCACTCCAAAGTCCAAAATTAAGATGGCAGTAGCTGGCTTCTTCGAAGGCATCAAGTTTGACTCTGTTTCTGGCTGGCCTCACTCTTGGCTTTTAGAAGACACAGGAATTCTGATCTCCGACCATGGAGATCAGAGATCAGGTGGTTCTCCACTGGGCCGTGTCCCTCTGTCTGTTTGTGAGAATTACTCACCCCAAATCCAGGGTAAGTTCGTCCAGAGAGCCTACTTCCAAACAAGGACAAGCTCACAATGATTACGAGTAGAGGTTATCATTTTGGGGGGAGACTATTCAATGTATCACCAGAAGTCCCATGAAACAAAGGGAGTTAGGTGTGGGGAGAGGAACTTGGATTGGAAAGTGGGGCAGACGGTTGGGTGCCAGTTCTGCTGCTGTGGCAGTGTGTAAATTACTTAGCCTTCTCAGTTGCAGTATTTGTCCTTGTACTGGTACTGGGGCTTAAACTAAGGCCTCACATTCTCCTTTAGTTTTTCTGCTCAAGGTTGGTACTCTACCACTTGAGCCACAGCCCCACTTCCAACATTTTACTTGTTAGTTGGAAATAAGGGTCTCTCAGATTTATCTGTCTAGGCTGGTTTTGAACAGAGATCTTCAGAAGGCAGCCTCCTGAGTAGGTAGGATTACAAATCTGAGCCACCAGCACCTGGCCCAGCTCTGTTATTTTGATTTTCACTTGTGATATGAAGATAATGATACTACCATTGCAGATTTTGTCTGATGATGAAGATGATTAAGTCCTCATGCAACGCCTGGGGTGTAACAGGGACCAGCACATGACAGCTCGGCTCACTGTGTTTAGGGCCAGACATGGTGTGGGGCAGCCAGGGTCTGTTCTTTTCTGTCCTTACGGGCAACAACCTCATTCTGATTCGATATAGCTACTGTCCAGGCATTTCTAGTATGTTGGTGCCCCCTGGGCTATTCCTTTTCTCAGTGCTCCTGCTCTCTCTGGTAACTTAGGACTAGACCACACCGCTATCCTGCCTCGGTCTTCAGCCACAGTCCCTTGTGCTGATTGAGCCTAAGTCTAAAGATTAAAGGGGGGGGGGTAGGGAGGAGGAGGAGGCACTGGAGACTTTTGCCTGTAATCTAAGCTACCCAGGAGGCTGAGATCTGAGGACTTAAGTTCAAAGCTAGGCTACTACCTTAAACTCCATGAGACTCTTATTTCCAGTTAACCAGCAAAAAGCCAGAAGTGGAGATGTAGCTCAAGTGGTAGACTGCCAACCTTGGGCATGAGGCCCTGAGTTCAAGCCCAAGTACAAGCACATACAAAAAAAAATTCACCCTCTTAGTAATAAAGCTAGGATTACAGGTGTGAGCCACCAGTGTTTGGCTATTCTGTTGTTTTCTTATTTATTATCTGTTTTCTGCTAGACTAGGTTGGTGGTCAGTAATCATTAAATAGAAATCATGTTTCTATTGCTTTTTACTATATCCTTATGTTTAATGCTGGCAGCTAATAAATCTTACTTGAATGGAATTCAGCTAATAAGTGCTGCCCAAGCAGACCAGAGGTTTGCGTCTCCTCCACCTGACCCAGGCGTCACTGAAGGATGGGTTGGAATTGGGCTTGTTGGGGAAATGGGGCTGATGCCTCTGAGTGGCTCCAGGGAGTGGCCTTAGGTTTCTCATGCACTAAATTCCAGCAGTCTTCTTGGTTTTGGTGTCTGGATCTCATCAGTTTTGGGGGGAGGGGGGGGGAGGCTATGTCAGCAATTCTCTAAAGGGTTCTTGTGCTTCTGGAGGTCAGAGGTCACTGACAAGGCCCACCTCATAAACTTTGCTGGTAAAAGACTGACATGGCATGGGACGAGGGGAAGTACTTCACATCTCAGCCTCTGGAGTAGCTGGGATTACAGGCGTGAGGCACTGGTACCCAGATCATTAAAAAAAATAAGCCTGCAGCCCGCATGCCAGGAATGGGCCAGGTCACTGCAGTGGGCTTTGAACCCTCAGCAGCTTGAATCCTCTAAGCACTTAGAGACTCCTGGGTGGGTTTGCAGCAGAAGGCGTGCCAAGCTCAGGTCGGTGTGTAGAGTTTGGGGCAAGCGGAGAGTGGCGTTAGCACAAGCTGCGAGAATGAACCTGCAGCGCGGGGCGAGGAGAGAGCTGGGCTTTATTTTGTTTTTCACACGTTAGGTGGTGCTTGTGGCAGACAAGTCCCAGTAAAAACACTCTGAAAAGAGGCTTTGTGTAGGAGCTGGATGTCATTGCTCAGCTCTGTCGTGTCAGGAATGTCTCCAGATGTATTGACTTAGGAGCAATTGCTGGGTGCCATCTGGCCTCACGGAGACCGTGCTGGGATGGAAGAAATGAAATTTGTTCACCACGCCATTGCTCTGGCTGCTTATTTAAAGAAGGGGAGAAAATATAACTTCTTGGTGGGGGGGGTCTGGGGGGGAATGCCATTTGAAAATAAGATGTAAGGTTTTCAGGTCTCAAACTCCAAAGTCAGCCGAAGTGTTTATAGAGACTTACAAGCCAGCTCCCCTTTGCTGTCGGATTGTGTATAGAAATTTTGCTCGATGTCGAACTTCTTTGAGACCCTACTGTTTCCTGTGGAAAGAAGTTAACCCACTGGGTGCTGAAATGTCACTGACTAACTCACTCTGTGGCTTCCATTCCAGGACAGGGATTTCTGCTTTATCCTGGCTTATAATAAATAGCCCGGTTGTCACCTGGTGCAATATTTTCATACAGAGAGGCACCTCTCCAGGAAAATTCAATTTGGATCACTTTGAATCTGTCCTTGTCCATTGGTGCCTTCCCCAGCAATGGTTCTTCTTTTTCACTTCATTTCTTTTTCCCTCTCTCTCTTTTTCTCCCTCCCCTCCCTCTCTCCTTCCTTCCTTCCTTCCTTCCGGTCCTAGGGCTTGAACTCAGGGCCTGGGTGCTGTCCCTGAACTTTTGTGCTCAAAGCTAGCACTCTACCACTTGAGCCACAGCTCCACTTCCAGCTTTTTCTGAGTAGTTTATTGGAGCTAAGAGTCTCATGAATCTGTCTGCCTAGGCTGGCTTCAAACTGAGCTCCTCAGATCTTAGCCTCCTGTGTGGCTAGGATTACAGGCGTGAGCCACCAGCATCTAACTAACTCTTTTTGTTGTTGCTATTTTGTTTTTGGAGCCAGTTCTAGGGCTTGAACTCCAGGCTTTTCACTCTTGCTTAACTTTTTCTGCTCAAGGCGCTGTCACTCTACCTTGAGCCACATAGCCACTTCCAACTATTTACTGGGTAAGTGGAGATAAGAGTCTCTAGGATTTGTCTGCCTGGTCTGGCTTCTAACTGTGATCCTCAGATCTCAGCCTCCTAAGTAGCAAGGATTTACAAGTGTGCACCGCTGGCCTCCACTGTGGTCACATAACTCTTAAAAGGCAAAGCCAAGATCTGAATGCAGACACGTAGATCCCGAAGCCCACATGGCATCTCCATCTGATGGAAATCCTACAATCTGCAGGCCGACTAGAGGGAGGAGAGATGGCCATTCCAGGTGTAAGGCTGGGGGGGGGGAGGGAAGGAGGGGGGAGCCACTGGGCAGGGAGGGGCGGGAGATGTGTTTCTGCTTCAGCGTTACTTCACAGCTTGTCATGTTTATTATGTCCTGTCCTTACATCAATCCTTTCTGGCAGGCAGGAAGGCACAGTTTATTATCTTATTCCTACAGCTTTGAATCTACACGTCTCAATTTTATTTGGAAGTGTTCCAATGTCAAATAATCCCTGTTGCGTTCCCACGCTCATGTGAGCTTGCCAGTGGAGGAACCCCTACCCACGTGGGACCAAGGTCATCTCGGTACATAGCCAACATATCTGGTGCCTGGGCCTCAGTCTCCCCGGCCTGTAAACGGGGTTCTATGACCTCTTCCTTCAACTCTGACATTCTAACCTCCTAAAGAACAGGTGGCCGAGCTAAGGAAGAGCTTAATCAGTTAGCTATAGGAGGAGATTAGACTTTATCAAGTCTTCTGTTGTGCTGGTTTCTACAAGAGAATAGCAAGTGGGACTTATGGTAGATAAGTGAGTAGTTTACCTTCCTTAAAAGTTTATTTGTAAAACTGTCCTTCATATCCACTTAGACCCTCAGATACAGCCATGCCAGCTCAGGCTGACTCCCTCTCAGTACTCAGGGATTAAGAGCCATCTTTCCAGCAGCGGACTGACTTCTTTACTCACCTCAGTAACAGAGGGCAGACTGGGACAAGTGGGTGGAAGCAACAGAAAGACCAGTCCACTGAGTCATGGATGTAATACCTACCCAGGAGCAGTCATGGTGGTCACAGGATGTCACCTGGGGTGTTCTGTGTGTCCTCTGAGTGCAGCTCTGTGTGTGTGTGTGTGTGTGTGTGTGTGTGTGTGTGTATGTCTTTACCATCAGATGGAGAGTTATTTTTAAAGACTTCAGAAGACTTCCAGGTGTTTTTGTGTTGTTATTGTTATTTGGTTGTTGTTTTTTTGGTGGTTGTTTTTGTTGTTTTAGGTTTTGGGAACATCCTGGGAAAAAGAAGTTTTATAGATCTCCCTGTGTCAAAGGCTCTCAATGTTACCAACTCTAAAAGTCAATGAATCATGGAGAAGTCCTCCACCACATAAACACCACCTACAAAACACAGCTGAACGGGAACTGGAAAATTTGGATGGACTAACCCAAGGCCTTTCTGCCCCTGTCCCATCCATCTGCAGTCAATTCTGTGGGGCACCATTTGGAATGGAAGAGGGGGGTTTCACTCCCAATTCCTGCCTCCTTAGCTTATCAGCTCTGCCGTTTCCTTTCTCCCAGGACCCCTGGCCTGTTTTGGGGTTCCTCCATCTGCCCAGGGTGCAGGGCCAGCTCTCTGACACAGTGGTCAAAGTGGAAACGCTGCACCCTTGATCAGGAATAATGTGGTGATAGGAGGATTCTAGCCTCACAAGTCCCGAGAACAGGACTTCTTCCTGCGTGCTTTACTCGGGGAATACGTTCTCCAGGCCCATCAGCTGGAGTGTTCATGCTTAAGGAAAAATTCTCTTTTAGACACAAAGGCCAGTCTTTGCTGGCTGGGACGTGAAGGTCAGTCATGTGGACAGCGCCAATGTACTGGAAAGAAATGATGGGAAGGTCTTTGGACAAGGTTAACCAGGAAGTCTTTAATCCCTTCCTTTAATTAAACTCTTTAATTCTTCCTTCCTTCCTTCCTTCCTTCCTTCCTTTTTCCCTCCCTCCCTCCCTCCCTCCTCCCTCCCTCCCTCCTTTTCTCCCTCCCTCCCTCTCTTCCTTCCTTCCTTCCTTCCTTCCTTCCTTCCTTCTCCAATACTGGGGCTTGAACTCAGGACCTTACACTCTCACTTGACTTTTTCACTCATAGCTGCCACTCTACCACTTGAACCATACCTCCACTTCCAGCTTTTTGGTGGTTAATTAAAGCTAAGAGTTTTGCAGACTTTCTTGCCCAGGTTGGCTTTGAACTGCGGTCCTCATATCTCAGTCTTCTGAGTAGCTAGGATTACAGGTGTGAGCCACCAATGCCTGGTTCATCCACGGCTAACTTGTCACTCCCCATGTCTCCTCTCAAAAGAAAAACAAACAAAAAAATAGGATATAAGCAAGACATTCTAGCAAAACTTCTTGAAGAATTTAGAAGAACTTCTTGAAGAAGTTTGTAGAGTTTAGTTGCTGAGGTTTAGTGGGTGGAAGTGGTGAGAATCATTTGAGGCCTTCGTTTCAGCCACCTCAATACTGCTGGGGGAGAAGCCAGCAAGAACTCAGGGTGGAGCCTCAGTTCCATCACCAGGATGGGTGTCTGGGTGTCCACAGCACCAAGGCCTCGGGGCCTTGCATGGCCTTCATGGAAATTGCAGAGATCTGCAGTGGAGGGCGGGTTTCAGAGGTGAGATGCTCCCTGGAGCTTCCTGCTCCTGGCGAGCAGCCCCGTGAGAGCGGCCTCTGTGGATCTTGGCAGGGGTTGGCCGGAACGGGGAAACAGGACAAGGACAGAACTGGAGTCCTGCGGAAACAGTGAAGTGATACTTTGAGTCTCAACATTTATTTGTTTGGGTTCATTTCAGATCTGGGGCAGAGCTATGGGAACGGGTGCCCTCGGGTGGAAAGGGAGGACCACGCTCCTGGCACCTGAGGCTCCGAGTGACGCAGCCCACCTGCATGCGTGAGGCTTCCTGGCACACCGTGGGCTCCTCCACTGGTCTCCCACCATCCCACCCTGTCAACACCCTGAGCTTCCCAGCCTTCTAAGGACTTCCAGTGAGGTGTTCTGTTGTTGTTTAAATGTTATTCCTTTCTCTCTCTTTTTTTTGTTGTTGTTGGTGGTCGTGGGGCTTGAACTCTGGGCCTGGGCGCTGTTCCTCAGCTCTTCAGCTCAAGGCTAGCACTCTACCGCTTGAGCCATAGCGCCACTTCCAGTTTCCTGGTGGCCTATTGGAGATAAGAGTCTCATGGATTTTCCTGCCCAGGCTGGCTTTGAACCATGATCCTCAGATCTCAGCCTTCTGAGTAGTTAGGATTACAGGCGTGAGCCACCAGTGCCCAGCCTTTTCTTTTTTGAAAATTAATTTTATTTATTTATGTTTTTATGGTACCAAGGAATCGAACCCAGGGCTTCATGTATGCTAGGCAAGCACTCTACCACTAAGTCACAGTTTTAGCCCCTCATGTTTTGGTCGCTAAAATTTTGATCTCAGGAAATGTCTTGAGTCTGTGTGATAGATCCTCTTCCTTGATAGAGAGATTGATGAAGCTGACCATGGAAAATGGGTTGTGGGCCTGTGAGTTGTTCATCATAAAATCAGTTGGACAAAGCATTTTTTCTTTCCTTTGGATCAGAGTTAAAAGCTGTTATATTTATAATAATAATAATTATTATTATTATCATTGTGTTAGTACTGTGGCTTGAACTCAGGCCTTAAGCTCTTGCTTGGCTTTTTCCACTCAAAGTGAGTGCTGTAGCACTTGAGCTGGCTCAGTCTTCAGAACTTTTTGCCTCGGGTTGGTGATCCTTAGGTCTCAGCCTTCTGTGTGGTTAGGATTACAGGTGGGAGCCACCAGCACCACCCCTTTGTCTTTTCATTTCTGTCTAGAATGATCTATTCATTTCAGAAGATGGCTTTCCCTTTGTTAAAAACAACAACAACAAAATGAAAAACCTCATCTCCCAATTCTCCTAATCAAGCTTATCTAAAAGGAAGATCTACTGGAAATGTATAGATATCAAGCTTTATCCTGGAGCCTTATCTAAGAGTGTCTGATAGGGTTCTGAATTGTATGCCAAGATGGGAGGAAGCCTTCTTGGATGTCTATTCATTTCAAATATAGAAGGAAACTAGGTTGGAGTGGATGCTAAATAGGTTTCTGTCCCTACGTACAGTGCTTTTAAAAGCTTTGCTGATAAAGCTGAAGTGAATCATAGTCTTTCAGATACTGATTTATTGCAATCAACAAATGTTCCTCGTCTTCAGTGGAACCTTGGTTACTTCCTAGGTGATAAGAGAAGAATACTTAATTTTTTACAAGTTGTATTTGAGTAGTTGTACAAAGGGGTTCCAACCCAACATGTCAATTTATGAGTATAGTGCGTCTTGATTCGTGTCAGCCCTGCCCCTCTTCTCTCCCATCTAAAAATATGCTTTTTGAAATTAATTATCAGACATTTTGAGTGCCCACTCCTGGGTGTTGTGAGGAATGCTCATTTCATCTCTTTCTCTAGAACGTTCTCCCTAAAATGAATTTCCTGTACCCAATACCTAGTGTTCAGAAGGTAACACAGTCTTTGAAGCTGTTGGTATTTGCAGCTTCTTTGAAGTTTGTGTGTGTGTGTGTGTGTGTGTGTGTGTGTGTGTGTGTGTGTCCCTAAGACTGATCACTCTCTGGGGACAGGAAACTAGTATTTGTCACCACTGTCATCATCACTGTCTTCTCTTCTTCCCCTCCCTCTTCCACCATCTTTGTCTTCATCTTTGGACTTCTTGGGTACTTAGAAAATGCTCCTTGTGTAGGAATTGCATGAACTTCCCAACAGCTCTTGAGTAAATGGGCTGTTGCCTATTAGGTGAAGAATCATCTCCACAGGTCAATGACCAAGGCTCAAACTGGATCAAGACTGCAAGCCAGGCCTCTGAGGCCTTTGTCCTTAGCCCTCCAGGTCTAGAGAGGCAGAAGGCCCACGTCATGACCCACAGGCACAACTAATTGCAATGTCAACTCCCGGCTGTAAGACCCACTACCCCCTCCTGCAGTGCAAGTCTGTATGGGGAGCGGACTCACACCCATGGCCTCTTGCTGGGCAAGCCTCCCTCTGAGTGATCTGAACACACACTACTTCTTGGGAAGGCTGATAAGCCTGCTGGTGCCTTTTGGGTTTGTAGTTTGGCTGGGCACTGTAAGCAGTTCCGTTTATTTTGATATTGGGTAGTCTGCGATGTGAGTGACCCCAATCCATAAAGATCACCAATGAAGCCAAAGACAGCGCCCTCACTGGTGTGAGTTCCCGGCCTATAAGCAAATCCCACCTTTGCCTTGTATCCTTCCTTCCTGGGGCATGAGGCCCACTGAACTTCAGTTAGTTTCTGTCAGAATTATCCCAAATTCTTTCTAGGCAGGACCCAATGGGGTGACATTTTTCTATATTGCTGAACAAACAAGTGGATAAAACCCCAAATCAAAGGGTAAAGAGATAAAAAAAATAGTAATTGTGACCTTTAAGAAGGGAAAAGACTCTCAGATCCCTTTTAAAAAATTAGCTCAAAATTTTAATTTACATTGTCTGTGTTTGCTTTTTGTTTGCACCCCATCTGAAAAGGAATATGAAAGAGGGAACATCTGGTTTTCTCAAGCTGTGTGCTCCCCAGCTCTGAGATCAAAGCCTCTCATCCCAACTTCTAGGTCTTATAAGGCCAAGGTGACCAGCCCATTCCTCAGACCTGCTTCCTGGTCACTGGATGACCCAGAGACCCTCCTATCACTGGAGTGACAGGCTTATTGGTTGGCACTGGGGTGGGGGTATATTCTAGGACCAGGGGCTCTGCTCACTGTCTCAGGCAGCCATATTGGATTCCAAGAACTCACATCCTTCTGATAGCATCTCAAGAGAGAATCAGCAGACCAGACAAAGTGATGGTTCACTTGCGAACCTTCCTGCTGACCACACCACAACCTCAGCACCACCCTGGCAACCTGGCTCCAGGGCGGTCCTCAGTGCTTTGGAGATTGAAGGATAGTAACTTCAAACCGGAGGACAGCAACTCAGCCTCAACCATAAAGCTACCCAAGCCAGCTGCCATAGCTGAAGGTACTTTGCCTTCCTCTAGCAAGGCAGAGCAAGCACTCAGATAATACTATACACACATGCAATAACTGCGTATGTTTTTATATATGCACACATTTTAAAGTTCACATATGTAGTTCCTGTCCAAGGTTTTATTTAAAGGAAGAATTCTTAGGGAATTCTATTAGATTCTTCTCTCCAGTTAACTGCCAAAACAAGCTAGAAATAGAGTTGTGGCTCAAGTAGTAGAGTGCTAGTCTTGAGTGAAAAAGCTAAGGGATAGTGACCAGTCCCTGAGTTCAAGGCCTAGTATCAGCACAAGAAGAAGGAGGAGGAGGAGGATAAAAAGGAGGAAAAAAGGAACAAGAAGAAGGAAGAGGAAGAGGAGGAGGAGGAAAAGAAAAAGAAGAAAAAGGAGGAGGAAGAAGAGGAGGAAAGAATCAGTTATATTTTTTTCTTTTTCTTTTTCAGTTATGGGGCCTTAACTCTGGGCCTGGGTGCTATCCCTGAGCTCTTCAGCTCATGGTGAACACTACCACTTCACCCAAAGCGCCACTTCTGGTTTTTTAGTGGTTAATTGGAGATGAGTCTCATGGAGTTTCCTGCCTGGGCTGGCTTTGAACTGTGATTCTCAGATCTCAGCCTCCTGAGTAGCTAGGATTACAGGCATGAGCCACCAGTGCCTGGCAAACAGTTATATCTTAAAGGGCTATTTTTTTGTTCAGTCAACAAAAAGCCATGGAATTTCCAAGGTGCCAAGCTCTCTTCTAAGGGCGTCACAAATATAACTTCATGGAGTTTCATGACTATCTCAACAGGTAGTTCGGCTCAGCATGTAGTTGTCTGTTTTGTAGGCAAGGGTGTGCTATAGCTGTGCTTCTGTCCTGCAAACACGGCCTCCTTCACCACTGATAGCTGTGACTCATAAGTCAGACAACCAGTTACTTGACTTACTATGGTTCTGGCACTGTGGTAACCAGCAAGGTCACAAGGGCAAGGGTTCAGGGGTGGCGAGACCCCAGCACATGTGGCTGTCAAGCCTCCGTCTGGGGTCTGGACAACCTTGACAGGGCCAAGCGGTTATTAGATGGTAATGACTGTAGGCCGCTTTGGATGACCAACAACCTGAACCAGATGTGCCACAGCTCTTGGAAACAGAAGTCTGAGTTACACTGATGAGACAGAGAGAGAGAGAGAGAGAGAGAGAGAGAGAGAGAGAGAGAGAGAGAGAGAGAGAGAGAGAGAGAGAGAGAGAGAGAGAGAGTGTACATGCAAGAGCACAACTCTACTTCACCTTTTACTGCAATGTCCCCCAGTCAAGTTCCCATTTCACTGATACTTGGAGTGATCTTTAGAAATAAGAAAATGATTGACTAATGGCTTAAGGAATCAGCTGTAGTCATAAGCTGTCTGAGTTTTATTACAAATTATAACATTATCTGAACATTATGAAATAGAGAATAAGTAGAGGATCAATAAGCATCTCAGACATTTGTCCTATACAATATATAATTTATCCTATACAATAATAAGAATAATATATAATGTATACAAGGCAGAAGAAGAGTGATGATGCTCTTAGTATATTTCTAAAAGCTATAGTGAAAAATGTGTCTTAAAATGACTTCTATCCTTAGTGTAGGTTTTTGTAATATTGCTGCAGTAAGTTACACAAAAGATGGCTTTTTTTTTCATTGTACCAGTACTGGGGCTTGAACTCAGGGCCTTATACTGTTACTTGTCTTTTTCATTCAAGGCTAGCACTCTACCACTTGAGCCATACGTCTTCTACTTCTAGCTTTTTGCTGGTTAATTGGAGATAAGAATCTCAGAGATGGGGCTGGGAAGGTGGCTCAGTGTAAAGTGCTTGCCTTGCATGCATGAGACCCTGGGTTTCAATTCCTCAGCATCACATAAGCAGAAAAAGCCAGAAGTGGTGCTGTTGCTCAAGTGGTAGGATGCTAGCCTTGAGCTGAAGAGCTGAGGGACAGCGCCCAGGCCTGGTTCAGGCCCCATGACCAGCAAAAAAAAAAAAAAAAAAAAAAACAAACAAGCTCAGAGACTTCTTTTACACTGGCTGGCTTCAAGTTGCAGTCCTCAGATCTCAGTCTCCTGATGAGCTAGGATTACAGGTATAGACCTCCAGTACCTGACACAAAAGATGGGTTTTCACTTAAATAAATCTAAGGCCATTTCTTGTGACTCCCTGGAAGTGCTATGTTGTTTTCAAGTGTGGTTAGGGAGAGAATCTGAGGATAAGAGCTTACCTTTCCCCCTGTGTGTTGAAGTCTCCTCCTTGCCTCTGGGTGAGGTAGACTGGTCTCTGTAGGACCATCAGTGACTGAGGGGTCTTAGGTCTGTGGACCCTGGCTGGGGAAGGGGCGTTGGAGTGACAGCTATAATGAAGGGGGAGTATAGCCCTGGAAGTGGGCACCGTATAAAAAGCCTTCCCAGTGAGAAGAACTACATTTGTGACATGACTGGATTATTAAAGGCTCTACTGTCACTTAGGAGTTAAGCCTTGGAGCGGGAATGTGTGTGTGTGTGCACGCGCGCATGTGCACGTGCATACATATATCCACATGTGTACATGTGCTGGTACTGGGGCTTGAACTCCAGGATGGTGTGCTGTCTCTTAGCTATGTTGCTCGAGGTTGACACTCTATAGCTTATTGGTGGTTAATGAGCCGTAAGAGTCTTAAAGACTTTCCTTCCTCTAGCTGGCTTAGAGCCAAGATCCTCAGATCTCAACCTCCTGAGCAGCTAGGGTTATAGGCATGGGCCGCCAGCCCTTGATGGAGCTGGCTATTTAATGAATGAGTGAAAAAGAAAAATAAATGATAGAATAATTATAGCTGAACCTAAAAAGGGCCATAGAAGGGCACGGCCAACTGGAGTGCAGAAACCAGATCAGATTTGGTGAGCCAGAAAATTGCTTGTAGACAGGGTATGAGGGTGTTTGCGCTGGACTGGACAGACTTGTGGTGGTTTGAAGGATATCAGGAAAAGTTAGGCAAAGAGATTCCACCTCTGAGGCTGAGCTCTGGACATTGATTTCTTACAGAGAAGCGGGGTAAGGGCTGTGTGGTGCTCCCTAAATTTTCTGGTTTGGGAAAGGACAAAGGGATTCCTCGATTCCCCCATTTTTCTTGTTCCTTTCTCACTCTGTTTCTTCCTTTCTTTTGTCCACAAGTATTTATTGAGGGCTTCTCTGGCCAAAGCTGGTAAGGTCAATCTTCATATGAGCGGAACATACAATATATTTCCATGATTTATAACTTTTAAATATTTAGACTTATAGGGCTGAGAAAGTAGCTCCACAGTAGAGTATACTAGGCTAGCACGCACAAGGTCCCAGGTTCAATCCCTAGCATGGCATTCTATTTAGATGTTTGGCATATGGGCCTCCATTTTACTCAGGTTTATGACTCTCTAAATGTTAGAATCAGTCATGGCCACTTGATCTCAAAAAGGATTTGTAGAAAATAATTTTTTGAGAACAGATCTAGTCTGTCTACAGGGAAAAATCACCCATCTAAGTTTCTGGATCTGCAAGAAAATGAAAATATATCAAACTAATGTTTTTGCTTTAGCTACCTTGACTTATCTCTCTAGGTTATCTTTTTTCTCTATCTATTATTTATCTAACCAACTGTCTATTCATTCACTTATCTATCTGTCATTCACCTACCCTCCCACCTGCCCATCTACCTCTGCCTTTCTACCTATCTATCTGTTCATCTATTTATTTACCTACCTATCTATACCTTGCTCTTTTAGGGCTTTTTATTTTTCTAAGGTTCTTTCTAGCTACTTTGCTTCCTCCATGCAGCCACCGCATCTATTTCCTTTGAGACATTTTTCTTAGAGATTGCTTTTTAACCATAGGCTGCCTGGCCAAAGCTGTTAGACACACCAGTGAATTTGTAGGATTATTGGATTTCTGAAGTCCGTATCTGTGCCGTTCCCAATTAGAGGCAAATTTCTGACTTCATCATTTTTTTTTCTTTGTGCTGGGAAGATGCTTTCTTTCTAGCTTACTCTTTTGCTGAATCCTATTACTTCCAGCCTCTGTGTTCCAGCCCAGAAGGTGATGAATTTTAATGGGTGAAGAAATGGGGGTCGGATGAGGTGTCTATATTTCTGTTTGTGTGTGTGTATGTATATGGATATATATATATATATATATATATATATATATATATGTATATGTATAGTGACTTGTGAAGTTTTATGTCCAAATTATTTGTTTGTGTTCTTGTAGCCACTGGAGAAAAGATATAGAAAAGGAATATTTTTCTCTTCCAACTAGAAGTGGGACTTTAAACATAAACCATATTGTATTTGGAAATAACCTCCTAGTTTTAGCTTGCTCACAGGAATCTTATCGCATTCTTGAGTTCTAATGAAATCCAAAAGACTGGCTGGCCATTAGTAAAGCAGTGACCATTAAACAATGCTCAGGTTACCGCCCATATCTTTCCTTCCCTGAAGTATGCGATAGCTACCATTTTAGTAAATATGATACAGGAAGTCAAATTTTAAGTTATTTCCTGGTATCTAAAAGCATTTAATAATCTTCAAGTTCAAGATGATTGTGGAGTAGTTTTCTCAATGATGTGTGTATATGTGTATGTAAATATATATCCATAGTATGTATTTATGTTTTTCTTTTAAGTTGTTTCTGGAGTCATCCCACATGCCCCTGGCCAGGTCCTGGGCTTATGTAGGAGAAATGCTGTTTTTTGTTTTTTGTTTTAACAGCAGTTGCAATGTCAAAGAGTCACCCCAGGAGGAGTGTTCCAAGCTATCAGTGTAACTCCTAAAGACACATTTATTTAATCCTGACTTGTCCATAGAACTGAAGCCATCAAGACCCTCCTTCTTCCTTGCCAACAGAGTAATTGCTACCACATTTAACTCTATGAATGTGGTACCATTTCCCTGCAATTGTGGTTAACTAAGAAGAAATCCTGAGACACATAAACCTTGGTTTCTGCGAGACATATATGCTTGTCACTGTAATACGAGTGCCTGCCTTTACAATGGTATCCTTTTAGAGAGCCAGAGTTGTCCGAGACTCCTTGGAAAAGTTCTTGAAAGGCTTTGGCATTACTACAGACTTTTTTTTTGAGGGGTGGGAGTACAGATTAGGGAACACAGGTGGGGGGCAGATTCTTCGTCGTCGTCGTCTTATTTTTGTCAGGAATCTGGCATTGTTCAATAGCAGCCATTTAGAACCATTTTTGGTGGGGGAGGAGGACAGAGGCCCGAGAGTCTGACCGCATTTGAAACACTAGCCCTGAAAATGTTCCAATTTGTTGGATGGGCTTCCAAGGGGGGAATGTCTCCAAATTGTGGAAACTGAGGACAATCACTGCATTGAGATCAAAGAGACTGCTTTATCTGTTGGCACCTAAGAACACGATCAGAGGGAATATTGGCCTGTCAGCAGGAGAGGTAAAAGAATTATTTACCAGAAATGTAGGGAATTACAGGGGCCTAAAAATGTAAGCATCCATTAAAAAAATCCCATTCTAAATCTGGCATCTAATAGCCTTGGTCTGTCCTTTCCTGTGGCAGCCATCTTGGATTTAGCGTGACAATCTGGGGACCTTGATTCCTCTTCCTGGTGGAACCATGGCTTCTCCCTTCATGGGAGCCAGTGGAGGAGCTGTTTCCTTATTCAGTTCCCTATTCATTGGAGTTTCCAGAAGAACCATAAAGGTCAGGAAATAAACAGACACCATGGAGAGCATTTCTTTTTTCTTTCGTTCTTTCTTTCTTTCTTTTTTATTTATTTTATATTTTTTATTGTGAAAATACTGTACAAAGGGGTTACAATTACATGGGCAAGATAATGAGTACATTTCTTATCAAGCATTGTAGCCTCCTCCTTTGTTTCCCCTTCCCTTCCCATCCTCCTCCTGCCCCCCCAATCCTTCCCCCTCCCCACCACACCAAAGTTGTAAAGTTTGTTTTCATGGAGAGCATTTCTACTCCAACACACACATACACACACACACACACACACACACACACACACACACACACACACACACACACACGGATGACACAACATCTGTTTGATTATATTTTTCTTTTGGAAATTTAGAAAGCACATTCATAGCAACTTAGCTCTCCTGCGTGTCTCCGAGTTTCCCTGTTCACATGGACAAGTCCTTTTAGTGTCCACATTAAGGGGGTAAGGTTTGTTTTCCTTTTAAATGTGCAAAGTAGAGCATGAAAATATTCAGAAACTACCTGTTGGCTAAAGTGAGCGAGCAAGTCAAAACACAGAGCAAAGGGTCTTGAATTTGGATATGGGGGGCTATTGTTGATTCTTCCAGTCTGCAAATATTTACTGAGCACTTCCTCCCAGCCAGCAAAATAGGCAGACTTCCAGATTTTGCAAGCTTCATGTTCTAGAGGAGACAGACTTCAAATAAATAATGACAAACATATAATTACAGACTGTGGCAATTGCTATGAAAATGAAGTACAGGATGATTAATGGGAGTAGAAGTAGGGACAGTACTGGGATCAGGGTTGGGGGAAGTGTTTAGGGAGTCCTTTGACTATCCAGGAAATGATACTGAAATTGGAACCTTTAGTTCAAGTGGACTAGGCCAGAGAGATGGAAGAACTTTACAAGGAAAAGGAAGCCCATGATTTTAGAGAAGAGCTTGAACTGCTGAAGGCCGTAGCTGGATTCAAAGCTAGAGATGCAGGGGGGTTATGTGGAGAGCCAGAAAAAGGTTGGGGCTGGAGAATGGGAGGTTAGCTGTGAGCAATAAGCTTCTCTCAAGCAGAGATAGTTCCTGCTTTCCATAAGGAGAGGATAGGGCCTCTTTTTAGTTTCTGGGAAGGTTCTGATTCAACTGTGGAAGATCAGATGTCTTTAGGGCAATTTAATAAAGAATATTCCTCTGTTTACTGAACCCAAATAGGAAGTTTAAGCCTATTGCAAATAGAAATCACTGCAAAGTATGTAGGTGGGGCACTTTGGTCTTACTGTCTCAGTAACTCGGTGTCTACTATTGATTGTACTGGAAGAGCCCCCAAAGCACAAGAATCATGTTGGACTTCATCTTCCAGAAGATTCACAGAAAGCCTGTTTCAGTTTAGTCTTGTCAGTAAAATCTCTGACATGTCAGTGTGATTCTCTGAATATTCCTGAGCTGTTTTGAAATATACAAAGTCAAGACAAATAACTCTTCTTCTTTCTCAGATCCTTGAAGCAAATGATTCTCTTAAGCTTTCTGTACAGAAAGATAGAAGATTTTTACCAAGGAGACCCCAAGAGAGAAGCCAGGACTCAGTCTGGCTCATGTATTTCTCTGCCACCATTTTGGCTGCTTCTACTGGGAACTTGGCCAGATCACCTTGAGAGAAAAAATCATAGAGAAATTACGTGATTTCTGACCTTGGTTCTCTGTGTTGGCTGCTATGTGAGGGATAAAAGAACTTCTTACCAAAATGGACTTTAGAGGTGTACAGTACTGGCAGGGGGGAGATACCGCTTTTCCATTTGTTCAATCACTGAGTAGGTGGTAAAATCTTGCTTTGTGTCTTACAGGGGATCAGGGTCTTAGGGGACTCCCCTCCTCCCAGCACTAGATTCCACTCTGACTCTACAGAGC
The DNA here is from genome assembly GCF_024711535.1 of Dipodomys merriami. NCBI lineage: Eukaryota > Metazoa > Chordata > Mammalia > Rodentia > Heteromyidae > Dipodomys > Dipodomys merriami. The sequence goes on along the minus strand of NW_027205048.1, from coordinate 11,814,175 downwards.
TTACCATGGAACGAGGATATAAAGTTCCAAGTTCTTCTATCCCAAAGTAGTGTTAAGGAAACTCTATATTTATAGTTCAGCCAGTACCTGAGGACATTATTTTAATGGCTGTGAGGTGTTCTATGAAAAGCACGTGATACAGTTCCTTTAGCCATTTCTACTTTGTTAGGAATGTATTGTTTTTTGCAATCGTGATAAACATGTAGGAATATAGTATCTTGCTCATCTCTCATGATGGCTATCAAATAAACTCCACAGATGTGTAGTTACTAGAATTGTAATCATGTTCCCGGCTTTTGGTACACTCACCAAATCGTTAGGGCCCACGGTTGAAGTATTTGTTTTTAGATGGGAGTAACATGTTCTTATTTGGTGAGCTTGCTTTTACCACAAGGACACAATTTTCTTGTCTTCATCACAGTTCTCTAAACTACCAACAGATTGCAGTGTCCCCATATTATTTTGATACCTTTGTACCATTAACAGGTCACAGAGGAAAACTACCTGGTATGACAGATAAAGCCACACAATGGAATATTATTCATCCATGAAAAGAATGAAATTCTAATATATGTTCCAATGTGGCAAACTTAGAAACCTTATACTTAGTGAAAGAAGGCAGACACAAAGGTCACATACTGTATTTATTTGTGTATTTATTTATTGTATTTATTTGAAATATCCTCAATGGGCAAAGGTATGAGGGAGAATGTAGATTCATGTTTGGCGGTGGGAGAACATCAGAAATGTATGAAGTGCCATTGAACTATAAGCTTTATGTAGGTTAAGACAATAAATACATTGCTTTGGTTTGTTTTTGTGCTGATCTTGGACTGTGAACTCAAGGCCTAGGTGCTGTCCCTGAGCATTTTTGCTCCCAGCTGGAGCTCCGCTGTTGGAGCCACAACTCTCCTTCCAGCTTTCTGGTGGTTAATTATAGATAAGAGTGTCATGGTCTTTCCTGCCCAGGATGGCTTCAAACCACACCTTTCTCAGATCATGTCGTTTGTCTTCAAAGAGACTTTCTAATAGGATACGAGGTAGCTTTCTCAAAATATTTGATGGAGCAGCTGCAGTGCCAATATCTTAACATGGCGGTGAGGTGCTGCTTAAGGGAAGATCAGCCCTTGCTGATCAGCTTGCTGGGGAAGTTCATCTTCATAAAACCTTCTCTGGGGACTTTCATTTCCCATTTCATAAGGAATGAATCATTGACCATAAAGTTGACTAGAGTAAGCCTCTGGACATTAAAAAAAAAACCTGAATGTGAATTGTACTTAATTCATCTGGTCTCAATTTCAGGAGCAAAATCTCCATATAGCTCTGTAAGAGTTGGCAAATAACTTGCTCACTGGAAATCTCCTAATTATTGGGAAATGGCATTAAATCTTTTTCTCTCACTATCACTGAGATGTGAGATTAAAAAAAACACTTTTGGCTTTAGTTATGTATTAAAATCGATGTTTCTGAGTGTTTCAAGTTATTGATATCAAATAAAAGTAGTATTTTGTCTGGGAAAAGTGAAGAAGGAAAGAAAAGTACCTCCAGAAAATTCCATTAGATGGTAATAATGGTGGAAATGAAATTTCCATTAGTCTTATTAACAAAACCTAGGGGACTTTTGAAAGGTATTTTAATAGAAAAATCTAATTCAAGAGACTTACAATTAAACGTCAAAGATGAAAAAAAAAATGAACTCCCTCATCCTTATAGTTAGTAGATTTGTGAAGAAAGAGAACCTGTGTCAAATCCTGGCCAAACAATGACTGGGTCATTCACTTGTTCATTCATTCAGTCATTCAACATCATGGGGCAGGGTCTATGTGCCTTGTATCCTGCTATGATCTGCCACCAGAAAGATTAGATGAGAAATTTTGATATGGGGGCTATTACCGAGGATTCAAGGAACATAGATTAGCAGTGCGGGTGTAACACAGATAGGAAGGTACCTTGTAATGTAACAAAGTCTAGATGAAGAGAAATAGGCTTGCATGCTGGAGAGAGCTGAGATTCCATACAGCAAATGGCCATGCAGTAGACAGGGATCAGAGGATGGTTATGGTCTGCGGGGGACATGAGGGCATTCCCCTTTGATCAAAGCAGAGAGAAAGACACAGGGTAGGGAGCAGGGTAGAGCTGGGGGGGATGGCTCTGGGGAGTGCTCATCAAAGTGGACATTCTGTCCTGGATCTGCTAAGGACCTTGGCTGTCCCCTTGGCCAAGCCTTTGCTGTTCTTACCTCTCCTCCCTCCTCAGCTAAAATCCTTACACGGAGGAACAAATAGGACATGTTCTAGGAGCACTTAGAAATCTTGGACTTAAAAGGCACTTTACAAAAATTTAAATACAAATTATTTCTCATTTTATTTGGGGCCCTGAGTATGTGATGATTTGAGAGAAACAGCATATTCTCTGGCAGCGAGTTCTTACACAGCCTTCGATGACTTCAAGCCAAACAGGGGAAGGGCATGTTGCACGGGAAGAATCTTGTCTCAAATGCCTTCTTTCGAAGAGGAAGGGGGTGCTGTCCAATTATCCAAAGTGGAGGGGTGGTGAAGATGGACAGTGAATTCAAGAGGGTCCTGAGAGGAAGACCCTCTTAGAAACGAATCTGATACCTAGGAGAGTGCTCCGAGACAGACTGGAGGCCACGAGAAGGTCAGATGACCGCAGAGGAGGCAGGAGGAAGACCCACAGTGCAGGTAGCCATTAGTACTAGGCACTTTCCTGTTCTAGGAAGGCTTCTGCAGGAGCCTGTGAGGTTTATAAGGCCCATGAAATGATTTGGTACGTGCTGGGAGAGACATGTATGCTTCTCACAAGCTTGTCATTGGCTTATGCAACCACCTGCCTGTACTGATAACTTTGAATGGGTCTCATCTATAGTGTGTGTGTGTGTATTTGTACACCAGTACTAGGGCTTGAACTCAGGGCCTTGCACTCTTGCTTAGTGTTTTCATTCAAGGCTGGTGGTCTACCACTTGAGCCACACTTATTTCTGGCATTTCGTTGGCTAAGTAGAGTTTCAAGGATTTGTCTGCCTCAGCTGGCTTTGAACCATGATCTCCAAATCTCAGACTCCTGAGTAGCTGGGATTATAGGTGTGGGCTACCAGCACCCAACTCACATGGTGTGATAAAGATCCAAATGGCCCCTTAGAAGCACAAAAGGCTCCTTACCCCAACAAGGCAGTCATGTAAACAGGGTCAGAGAGTGCCAACGGACAGCAAGTAAAGATCCAGATTAGCATTTAGTATTCCCTTGGCCCAAATGGAGTTCCTGGTAGCTTTTCTTTTCAACCTACTCAAATTCCCATGTGCCATCTCCCATCCTCCACATGTGAAGGTGGTAGTAATATACCTCCTCCAAACAAAAGCATCATGGTGCATTTGAATATTTATCATCGGTACCAACTCTCCAACATGTCCTCCAGACTGTAACTTTCATGAGAGTGCAGATCATAGCTGTCTTCTTGACCTTGTTTTTGCCCAATACCTGAGAAACTGCCTGGTACATAGTAAATGGGAAATAAATACTTATCAATTTGTTAAGTCAGTATCACTTTGTAATTAATTCATCATTCTGTCCACCTATGTTCTTTGTGCTTGATTCTGGGTATGCCTGAAACAAGAAACTCACTGATATACAGAGAACTAGGTAAAACAAGACAGCAAAACACATATTCCAAGCTGAGGCGGTGTGGTGGTTGGTACATGCCTATAATGCCAGCACTTGGGAGGCTGGGGCAGAGACACAAATTTGAGGCCAGACTGGGATACATAGTGAGACTCTGTCTAAATAAGCACACAATTCAAACATATTGTGTAGTAGCAGTATAGACAGATGAAGAAGAAACTACATTTATTACATCCCCACTAGGTGGTAGATTCTGTGTTTGTTTTCCATGTGTGTATTTTTTTTCTTGTCACTCTTGTAAGGCACGAGATCCTCTCTAGATGAAGACTGTGGCCATCTATCGTTAGTAAAAAGTTCCCAAAGTGTTCAGAAAACAGCTTGGTTCGTTATGTTGGAAAGAGAGCTGTAGAACTGGCCAAAGAAGAGCTGTCAAGGACAATGGTACTAAGACTTGTAGGGACCATTTTTCGGCAAGACTGCACCCATGTGGAGGCAGGAGATGGAAGAGGAGATACTTGTTGGTGCTCTTTCTCCCGATGATCCACAGAAGAGCAATTCTAGTTCAATTAGGAGAAGCAGCAGACTATGTAGAATTGTATTCATGTAGATGAGGAAAGGTGGTACGTCTCATTCTGTTTCCAAGGCATCGTCTCCATGAATTTGAGAAATGACAGGCTTTCCACTCAGTTTCTTTTTAAGGATAACAGTGCTCACAGGGAAGGGAAGACCTGTTTGTCTTCCCAGAAATGGATTACAGTCTTAAAATTAGCAGGCTGAGTCAACATTCTCAAGTGCTGATGTCTACAATTAGCAGATTAGAATTTTCCTTAAAGAAAGCATTATCTTTCAGATGAGGAGAGTGCACAAAATGTTCTTCATGCATTAATTTCAGACTGCTTCATTGGACAGTAGCCTTTGTTTGAATTTAGGTATAAAATATAGATCTAAGTAATCAGCCCCTCCCATCTCTAAATTATATGGGTCATTGACTTGCCCTTAACTCCAATTTGACAGCCCCATTCTGGTAGAAGAAGAGACTAACAGTATCATGTTCCTTTGCCCTAGATAGTTAATTCATTTCAGATGGTCCCAGGAAGTTGCAACTCAGGCTAAAAATGGGGCCAGGGTAAAGACTCTGGGGGGGTCCACAGATTGCCCCTCCCCATTTCTTCTCCTCTACAGAATAGGTCATTAAAAATAAAATACATGTTTGCTTCATGCCTATAACTTCCATTTGTTCAAATACCTACCACATTGTAATGTTAATTAAGAATGTAGAATGATTTGTAGTTCTGTTTCTTAGATCATTTCCTCAAGCTTAAAAGAGGTAGACCGATGTAGAAGTTTTTGTTTTAACATTATATTCTCATTGGAAGCTAAAAACAAAAAACCAACCTGACCGTCCGAGAGGTAGGACCATTTGTCCTGCCTGCTACCCGGAATCCTGCATCAAGGTAGAGCCCTGCTACCTCTGTGTGCCTGGCTGTGGCTTCGCCTTGGCAGCTGGTTGGTGGAGGTGTCCAATGATATGATGCCCTCCCGCTTTTGATCATTTTGACTGGCTGGCAAGGGGCTTCTGTAACCAATTTACAGTACTCTAGGTTGCTTTCAGGGGGTAGCGTGGCATCTGATATTGACCTTGGGGCCTGGCCTTTGAGTTCCTCTCCTCCTATCTATTCACCATCAGACCCCAGGGAATGAACCCTAGGCTCTTTTCCTTTGGCACTCCAGGAGGCATCCTCAGAGCATGCCCCGGTGTCTCTGTCTTGGGGTCTTCCCCCAAATAAAGGGGGACGAGATGGCAAGGCTTTGAAGGATGCCCAGGCAGGACACCTGTCCTTGATCAGTCTGCCAGCGAGATCCCTGACCCTCACTTGTAAATTGGCGGGGCTGTGCAGATGCTTCTTGGTTTCCAGCTTCCAATTTAAGATGGGATTATTGAGGTAACTGATGTTCTTTCTGATGCTAAACACACAGTACACTAGAGGTGCCACACTTTGACATCCCCTGCCTACCGAACACTGCTGCTTCCCACATAGCACCTGGGGGTGCTTTTACACTTGCTGTGGGAGGGCTGTCGGTGTCCTTGAAAAGTTGTCATAAACTCACCCACCACCATCTGAGGAGAGTGTGTGAGAATGCGCGTGCGCGTTTGTTTCTCCATGTGAAAGTCTGTTTTGCCAGGAGACCAATGCTTTGAGAATCAACAATGCATGTATTCCCGGCTAACAATGGGGATTTAGAATGCTTTGAAGAACTAGTGACTATTTCCAATCTTAACAGCTGTAAAAAGTCAACCCAACTGCTAACATCTGTCTCAAACCCAACATTAATCTTCAAAAAGCTTGTCCCAAGGAGACATCTAAATACGCCCTCTTTTATGGCCTGTGCCCCAGCATAGAAAATTTTATGGCTTTGCACTGCCCCCCATTCCTACCAGCCGCTTTGCTCCATTCAAACCCCGCCTTCGTTCTCTCTTCTCTAGGGTCCTGGGGCCGCTGGGGCCTTCTGCCTCTTGTGCAGTTGTCCTTTTCTGTCAGGAGGTAAAGGGCATTGGCACTTTGTGTGCCCTACTTCCCCCACAGGCCATTGTCCAGGATCACATAAAGCAATAATAAAGACACCACCAGCGTCCAACCCCATTGACTGCAAGTGCAAAGAGAGGGGAGACGCCCGAGGACTTCATTGAAAAGTCTGTTACCAGGACCAGGGCTCTGAGACAGGCTGGCTCTTTTCTTGTCTGGAGTCCAGTCCTGGAAGAGGGGCGGGGAGCTGTTTGGACAATATTCCTCCTAGGGTATTATGGGAAGTGTCTGCCCAGCCTTTCAGGGACTGAGAGGCCTGTAGAGGTCCCCTGGCGTGGAGAGGACTGGCCACTTCAGAGGAGGGGAGGAAGGAGGGAGCACTGGGAACAATGGTGCTGTGGGCTTCGTGGCTCAGAGCTCTGTGCCCCCGCAACTCCCCCAAACTCTCCTCCTCTGACCTCCTCAAAGTGAGCCAAACAATGGAATTGTGGGAATGCCAAAATTGAAGCAGCTTGCTCAGGAGTTTTGCATTTCTGCTTGAAGTCTTGTTTCCATATGGAAGGAGGTGGGGGGGGGGGGTGAGGCGTGACCCGGCTTGATGGCTCTGTCAGCCAGGGACAGCCACCAGCCTAAGAGTTTCTGACTTTCTTTTAGGCATTTGAAATCCCTGCCTATGACCAATGGCCACAGCATGCTATAAAAGAAAGACCCAGCTTTGAAGCAGACTGAAGTCTGCAGATCAAAATCCTTTTAGTCATTATTCAATGTTGGCAACATTAAAGGGGTGCTGGGCAGCCCTCCCCCCAAAAAAAATCATTGTTATTAAAGAGCTGACATTCAGCCTTCTCCTCTGCGGAGGGCTTGGGAGGGTGAGGGGGTCCTGCTGGGTTACGAGTGTTTTGATTGTCAGTGAGTTTGCTCTGCTGTTACACATCCATTTCTGAGCAGTGAGTTTCCAGTTCATTCCATTCCTGCATGATAATGGTTGGTGGCTGAGGTGGCCTGGGTTCCTTGTGTTTGGAGAACTCATCCTCAGACTTGAAAGATCTGTGTCTGTTTAAAAGAATCCAACCACAGCAGAAACAGAGATGAAGCGCAGGGTCCTTCTGATGAGTTTCCACAGTGCTTTGGTTTCGATTGAAAAGAAAACCTACAGCCGCCTTTCTGCCGCCATAGACTTTTACTTTTCCATTTTCTTTTCTTTTCTTTTTTCTAAACGAGAGAAATGCCCCAAGTTTCCAACCTCAAAAGGATATTTTGATTCAGTTCTACTCACAGTTTCCTGTGGGACTATGCATTTCTTATCTGCGTGTGTGTGTGTGTGTGTGTGTGTGTGTGTGTGTGTGTGTGTCTGTGTGTGTGTGTTTTCCTTCCTGGTGAATATGGAAGTTTTTTTCACAGGTCTCCATAGAGATTACATGTATAAGGGAGGGTGACCTAGAGCAAAATATTTAATCGCAGTTGACGCAGATACCTCTGCTTCTGGGCAGAATGCATTTGGCAGGGCCTGCTCTGAGACTCAAGGAAGAAATTTCTTCCGAGAGCCTAAACCACGTGGGATTCAGAGGAAGGAATGAGGCTGAAAAGTAAACCAGATAATCAATGTATTCTGCCTTCTCTCATCAGAAATATTCTCTCTCTCTCTCTCTCTCTCTCTCTCTCTCTCTCTCTCTCTCTCTCTCTCTCTCTCTCTCAATAGGTGGATGGAGGGATAGACATGGGTAGATATCAAGCATCTATTTACTTCTTTTTGGCTTTCTGAGGCTGTTCTTTGCTGTGTAGCTCACACTGGCCCGGAACTTGCTATGTAGCACAGCTCACCCTCGAACTCAGGATCCTTCTGCCTCACTCTCCCAAAAGTGCTAGGATGATAAGCATGTCCCACCACGCCTGGCTTATCTTTAGTAATATACTATATATATATGTATATATACACACACATATATATGTGTGTATATGTGTGTATATATACATATATATATATACATATATACATATATTCTCAAATTCTTTAGTTCTCTTGATTAAAAGAGAAAAGGAGTGGGGAGATTCGGAGGGAGGTTGGCAGGGCTGTCCAAGGCCTTGCAGGCTGCAGCAGGCTGTGGAAGCCCCTGGGAGTGATCACAGAGCAGGGGTGTGTGTGTGTGTGTGTGTGTGTGTGTGTGTGTGTGTGTGTGTGTGTGTGTGTGTGTGTGTGTGTGTGTGTGTGTGTGTGTGTGTGTGTGTGTGTGTGTGTGTGTGTGTGTGTGTGTGTGTGTGTGTGTGTGTGTGTGTGTGTGTGTGTGTGTGTGTGTGTGTGTGTGTGTGTGCGCCCCCAAGGTAGAATGGGTGTTGGGCCTGGTGGGCGGTATTGAGATTCCCGCCAAGAGGAGGACCTGGAATCTTAGCTCTCCTTTGAGAATGGATAAGGAGACTAATACCGATATTCCGAAGGGAGCTGGAGGAAGCTTTTTGACGTGCTTTCTAGCCTGGTTGGTGGTCAAGATTTCATGGTGTATTCTTTTTCCCCACTCAGTGATATATATTAAATATGGCAGCTTTTTATGCCAGTCATAGCTCACTAGAGTGATTAGAAAAAAAGTCTCATAGAGCAGATACCAGTGGCTCATGCCTGTAACCCTAGCTATTCAAGAGGCTGGGATCTGAGGATCATAGTTTGAAGTCAATCTAGGCAGAAAAGTTTGTGAGACTTATCTCCAATGAACCACCAAAAATCTGGAGCTAGAGCTGTGGCTCAAGTGGTCGAGTACCAGCCTTTAGTGAAAAAGATAAGGCCTTGAATTCAAGTCCTAGTACTGCCAACCCCCACTCCCACCCCCCAAAAAAGAAAAAAGTTTCATGGCAGCAACCAGCTGAGGAGGCCAGGACGAGGCTGGTTGCATGAAACAGTCACAGCCACTGAACAAGGCAGCGGACAGCACTTGAACTCAGCCCCTCTGAGGCTCCTCTGAGCTCCGAGGCCTCCCTCCCCTCCCTGGTCACCTCATTATTATTCTCGGACCTGGGTGGATGTGAAAGGGAGCATTGTTTCAGAATCAATGAGGAGCTGAAAGCGTGTTGTATGCTTCAAGAGCCTCCTTATCACCAGTGCCTGTGGAAGACTGCTCCAAGTAAAACACATTATCAGACTTTGTTGACTTTCCAGGCCCAGCAGCTCTATTAATGGAGCTCTTTATATCCCTGGTCTTTATGAAGTGGGCTTCCTTGCTCTCCTTCCCTGGGAACTCCCAAGTAAAGCTCTTGCTGAAGAATGACAAGGGCATTGGAATTGGATGGTTGAATGGAAACCATTTGCTCACTGGCATTCGTGCTTGCACAATAGGGAAATTATATCTCTATATATACTTTTATATTATATATGTATATCTATATATAATGTGTGTGTGTGTGTGTGTGTGTGTGTGTGTGTGTGTGTGTGTGTGTGTGTGTGTGTGAGGAACATCTCCATTCTAAGAAGGAATAATGGAGTTTGATTGTTGGCTCTGATAGTCTCTTTCACGCTTGAATTTATGATGCAGTACTTCATATACTTACTATCCGCCTCCTGAGAAGGTTTCTTCTAAATAGACTTGTCTGTCATTACAAACTTAAAAAACAAATTTTAAAAATGCCTTAAACCCTTCAGAATCCAGGTGACCATCTGGTAACTTCAGCTTGCCTGTAAATATCACTCTAGAGTGATAACATGGCTTGTTACTTTACCTTTTGCTCAGAAAGGGCGCTCTCCCACCTGAGCCAGGTCTTCAGCCTTGCTTCTTGCTGGTTATTTGGAGATGGGCTTTTTTTCTTGGCCCCCACGAGCTTCTAACTGTGATCCTCCGCATCTCAGCCTACTGAGTAGCTAGAATTATAGATGTGAGCCATGAGTGCCTGACTCCTGTGGTAAATTTGAAAAGATCTAAATGGCAAATATTCAAGACTTTCACTAGAATTCCTACTTGTTAACTAGGTTCTTTTTATTACTGCATGATGGGCATTTTGGAGGTGAATGGTAGGCTCTAGAGGACCAGTTGTTTTAAGCATACAAGACACATGTCATTCAGGCACCAGTGGCTCACCCCTGTAATCCTAGCTACTCAGGAGACTTGAGATTTGAGGAACCTAGCCTGGGCAGGAAAGTCTGTGAAACTCTTATCTCTAATAAACTACTCAGAAAAAGCCAGAAGTGGTGCTGTGGCTCAAGTGGTAGAGTGCTAGCCTTGAGCACAAAGAAGCTCAGGGACAGTGCCCAGGCCCTGAGTTCAAGTATCAGGACTGGCAAACATTAAAAAGAAAAGAAAAAAAAATTGCACGTTACTGTTGATTCACTTTATACAGATCCATAACCAGAGCTTTGTTGTGTGTTTGCCTTGATTTATCTAGTGTTTAAATATGTATGTCACCACGAAAAGAGATTTGAGGAATTAAAAAAAAACCTGTTTGTATCTCCTTTTGAAATATCACGTGGTCTCCCCAGGCCCACGATTCCCACCTCTCACAGTAATTTCTGTCTCGGAGGCTGCCAGGTTGTAATTTCTAAGGACATCATTGTTCTTCTGAAGGGTGGGGGGAAATGTCTCTGTATCAAAAGTAGAAATAGAGGAAATTACTCAGATGACTGTCCCTGGAACAAAGTGTGGGCCAGGCTGCTTCTGCTGTGCCAATTTCTTACTGGGCTCCAGAATTCCTTTCCTTTTGCTCCCTTCCCTGTGTGTGGTGGGGTGCATCTTCCATACGCGTCTGGCTCTGTGTGTGGTGTCCCCTCCCTGCTCTTGCTTTTGGTCTTGGTAGAAAGGTCACCCTCTCTCTCTGCTTCTTCGGTTCGATTTGCTGGTCCTGCTCATCCTGCTCTGAGCTGGCTGAACAAATACCTGCTCACATTTCCTTGTCGTTTCATCCTTAAGAAGAGGCTGGAGCACTTCTGTTTTTTTGTTTTGTTTTGTTTTTTGGTCATGGGGCTTGAACTCTGGGCCTGGGTGCTGTCTCTGAGCATTTCAGCTCAAGGTGAGCCCTCTACCACTTGAGCCACAGTGCCACTTCCAGTTTTCTGGTGGTTAATTGAACAAAAGAGTCTCATGGACTTTCCTGCCCAGGTTGGCTTTGAACTGCGATCCACAGATCTCAGCCTCCTGAGTAGCTAGGATTACAGACACCCAGCACACTTCTGTTTTTGACTTTGACTCAGAGTTCTACCAAGCTTGGATCTATCATTTTGTTGCCATTATCCAAGTTCCAGGACAGAGTAAGTGTGCAGTAAGTGTTTTAAAAAAATCAGAACAGCATGGAATGGCATCTCTGTCATCTGGATTTGAGTACTAATAAAATACAGCTGGTTCTGATGCCTCATAACTGTAATCCTAGCTACTCAGGAGGCTGAGAAGTGAGGATTGCCGTTCAAAGCCAGCCCAGGCAGGAAAGTCCGTGAGACTCTTCTCCAGTTAACCAGCAAAAAGCTGAAGCTGAGGTATGGCTCAAGTGTTAGCCTTGAGCAAAGAAGTTCAAGGGCCAAGCCCAGGCCCTAAGTTCAAACCCTAAAACCCAAAACAGAAAAACTAAAAAGCAATGCCATTTTCTTAGAGACCCTCCTAACAGGATTTTAGGACTATTTGTTGTAGTTTCAACACAGACTGACTGCTGGGGAGACGAAGCCCCTCCCTTGTTTTCCTGGGGAGCAGAGCTTGATCTGAATAATTATCACGGGTGGGTGACTGTTCCTTTGGGGTTGAGTCTGCACCGAGTGGTGACTGGCTGGAACCTAGCAGGGTGGGGGATGCACATGACAACCAACAAGTTAAGTTCGGGAATGAATAAACCCTGTAAAGAAGGCAGCCGAGGTGGGCAGACTGGAGCCACTCGGGGTCAGCAGATGGAGATCAGACACTCCTTTTCCCCACCCACCCCTCCTACCTCTTATTTGCACTGAGACTCCAATGAGGAGGAAGCACCCTCTTCTGGGAAGCCAGGAAGAAGCGTGCCCTAGCTATCTAGCAAAGAGCAAGTGCAAAGGCCCTGTGCAGCTGAGAAACAAAGGTGAGACCTGATAGCTGGGAATTCTAGTGAGGCACGTAGTATGAGGTGAAGGGAGAGAGGGGAGGAAGTCCATGGGCCACACAGGAGCGTGGGCTTCTTTCTTTCGTGGTGTAGCATCAGACACAGACAGGAGGCCTCCAGATTCTTTCTGGCAGACAGGTAGTGTCGAGGAGGAATGTCCCGTCCACTCTCCTCGCTTCCTGCTTCCAATCATGCCCTTAATGAAGCCTTGCACTTCTCCGAGCTTTAAATTCCAGCTGTGCAATCGGATTAATCCTTCCAATGGGATTAGGTCATTCTTTGTTCACAGATACTGACTCGATTTCTACTGTGCCGCAGCCTAGAAATGCACCCATGAATAAGACAGGTCACATGATTAAGAGAGGTCACATGATTCTGCTCTCTCTGTGTGGAAGAGACAATTCATAATAAGCAAGAGCAATAGGGTAACTTCAGGGAGTGATCTGAAGAGAAAGGACACGGAAAAGGAACCGCTGACCTAGCAAACTGTCTCCATTTTACCTTCAAGGATAAAGAACCAGAGAAGTTAAGGGTCCAGCTCCACCAGGCCAATCAAGCCAGAAGGGGCAGGACTAGAAACCAAAAGCCTATCATCCTGGTTTGTTGGAACCCAACCAGCGGGAATACGCCATATGATAGGAGTCTATTGCAAAAGCCAGGGGCTGCGCAGCGGGGAGGGGGAGCGGGAGGGCAGATACTTCCCAAATCATGCAGCCCCAAGACAGCTCAGAATTAATTTTTGTTTTAAGTCACAAACCACATCTTTCCCCCCCCCCAACAATGTATAGGGTTTTTTTTGTTTTACAAAGCTTATTCAGGAGCAAAACTAGGCAATCTCAGTAAATTTAAACTGACTTCCCCAAATAAATATTTTGGGGGATTTTGTTTGTTTGCAGCACCTGCTGAGCAAGCAACAGTTCTGGGGTCAGGGGCCTTTTTCCTTGGGGGACAAAATGGTGTCCCTGCTGTCAGACTTGAGGCTGAAGGACATAACCTCCTTCCGTTCCACGGTCCTTGCTTGCTTATTTATCTATGTATTTATTTTTACAGCACTGCTTAGTTCGTTTTCTCCCTTCTCCACCCAGGGCCCAGGCCTCGGAGCAGTGGCAAGGCCCGGGCCCCAGTGAATTGATCTTGGCTGTGTAGGTTTCCAAACCCCCGCTGGGGACTGTCTTGTTGTCGCTTCTGATGCCTGGTGTGATTTGGACGAAGACCCAACGTTTAGGCACCGAATTTGTACACTCAGTGACTCTGGCAGGAGGTGGGGTGAGTAATAAGGGGAAGGAATTCTTGTTCTGGGAGCCTTTCCTGAGGAGCATGGTCTAACCCTCCCCAGGAGATGGGCCTGGGTTTGAGGTGTGAATGTAGTTGAAAGATATCATGTCAAGTATTAGACAGACAGCTGGAAGACAGTGAAGGAATTGTCCAGGGTGTAGTGTGTGTGTGGGGGGGGAGGGAGTGGCACAGGGAAACACTCGCTTCTCTCTAGAGAGCCCTCCTCACCATCAGCCCCATGCCCCTGGACTCTAGGTCCTGCCTGAGATGCCATCTTTGGAAAGGTGGTGTCAGGCTGTGGCCCCTGCCTCCTGCCCTGGACCCACAGCTCCTTCACGTCACAGCTGCTCTCTGCTGAGCAGCAGAGTTACAAACCGCCTCCTTCCATCCGCCTGTGCCTTTCACCCGGACGTCCCACTGTCTTACTAAACTGAGTGTGTGCATGCGTGTGCCCCGTAGTGGGGCTTGGACTCAGGATCTGGTACTCTCATTTGGCTTTTTTACTCAAGGCTGGTGCTCTACTACTTGAATCGCTCCTCGACTTGTAGCTCTTTCCTGGTTAACTGGAGATACAAGTCAAATGGACTTTTCTGCCTAAGCTGGCTTGGAACCTCCATCCTCAGATCTCAGCCTCCAGAGTGGGTGGGATTATGGGCGTGAACTGCTAGCACCTATCTACCAAACTCTTTTTTTTTGGGGGGGGGGTCCGGTTGTGGGGCCTGAACTCTGGTTCTGGGCATTGTCCTTCAGCTCTTCATGAAGCTCAAGGCTAGCGCTCTACCACTTGAGCCACAGCGCCACTTCCGGCTTTTTTTTTCTGCTTATGTGGTGCTGAGGAATTGAACCCAGGGCCTCATGCATGCAAGACAAGCACTCTACCACTGAGCCACCTTCCCAGCCCCCTCTACCAAACTCTTGAATGGAACTTAGACTCAACTTGTGCCAACAAATCTCTGCTCCTTCTACCCCTTGACTCTGACTGATGGCAGACGTGGTTCAGATGTTCCTTCAAAGATGAAGATACTGCCCCGTGTGCAGCCAAAACCTCACCCAGGCACATAGGTTTATTAAAAAAGTGTACTGGTGGTACTAAGTACATCTCTAGGTGTAGCTTTTATTAAATAGGACGGGCTTACTAGGTGCCATGAAATCCAGTCCATCTGCTATGGTTCTTCCTGCATAGCTTGACCGGTGGGTGAGCGGTGACTTTGTATCTTTTGAGAAGCTGAGGCCCAGGCCTGTGCATTGGCTCATCCACCCCTCCCATTTCAACCCTACCAGGGGAAGGTTCTAGAGCAGCATTACTCCCTGAAGGTGCCTGCCCGGCTTAGATACTGAGAATGGTTCCCTGGGGGTTGTAGGACCTTTATCTTTCTCCTGGCCGCAGGGATTGGGCCACCTGGAATTTTAGTGTGAAATCTTGCAGCTTGGACTATTTCCTCATTCCTGCTCCCATCTACCTAACTCCCTACCTTAATAAAAACCTGCTGTCTTTCTAGAGTTTTCTATGCCAGTAAGCATCACCACCCTTTATCCCATTAGACAAGCCAGGAGACAGGAAATTCACCGCTGATGGTCTCCTTCACCTCTACCCCAGATCCAACACAGCACCATTAACACGGCGTTGTACCATTTGCCATTAGCCCTCCCCTCCCCTCCCCCTTCCCATCCATCCCTCCCCCTCCCCATCCATCCCTCCCCCTCCCCATCCATCCCTCCCCCTAGCTGTCTTCCCTCGCTCCTCTCCACCATGCAGCAGCTAGAATGCTGTGCTCCAAAGGTGCAGTTGAACTCCCTAGGTAGATTTTTTTAAAATTTGAGATAAGGTCTTGCTATATAACCTAGGCTGGCCTCAAACTTTCAGTCCTCTAGCCTGAAACTCCTAAGTGCTCGAGGCTAGTATAAAACCGTAATCTCTTGACTTGGCTTACAGAAACCTGTTGAGCCAGCCCCTTCTATCTCTGCATGGCCTGATTGTGGCCATCCTTCCCTCATATTCTGTCCCCTAGGCCAGGCTGGTCTTTCCGTTGTTCATTCCTTTTGACTGGAATCTCTCTGGCTCCTTATTCTGTGGTTGGGTGGAGCTCAGATACTTCCAGTTCTTAATACCGTTCAGGCCTCTCCTGCCCAAATGGAACCCTTTCTCGCAAACGCTCATGACACTGTGAGGCCATCTGTAGTCCTTCTCAGGGTTAGAATATAAACTATTTTGTCATGTGACCATCCACTAGCCTGTGACCCACTGCTAGTATAAGAGTCAACATTAGAGAGTGAGTAGAAGTCTTCTTACTGAGCAGTTATGGTAGTTATGATGATGGTGGAGGGGAACAGACAATGTCTTGAAGGACATGGTGGTATCAGTCCCAGAAAAGTGGGTTAGAGTTACTAGCCTGAACAGCTATCACATGACTACAAACGTCAGCTTCCATCCTCACCACCACCACCACCACCACCACCACCACCATCATCATCATCATCATCACCACCACCACCACCACCACCACCACCACCACCACCACCACCACCACCACCACCACCACCACCACCACCACCACCACCACCACCACAACCAAAATCATCATCATTGGCTGGGCACTGGTGGCTCATACCTGTAATCCTCACTACTCAGAGGGCTGAGTTCTGAGGATCACAATTTGAAGCCAGTGCAGGCAGAAAAGTCCCTGTGAGACTCTCATCTCCAATCAACCACTCAAAAAAGCCAGAAGTGGTGATGTGGCTCAAGTGGTAGAGTGTTAGCCTTGAGCACACAGGGGCTCAGGGACAGTTTCCAGGCCTTGAGTTCAAGCTCCACAACCACCACCAACAAAAATAATCATCATCATCACCACCACCACCACCACCACCACCTCCATCATTATCTCAATCATCTTCATCATTCTTACCAGGGTCACCAAGTCCATCATCATCACCGCCATTACCACCACCTCCGTTATTACTACCATTACCATTAGCATCACTATCCATCCCCACCTCCACCATCATAACTACTGCCATTATCAATCCCACCATTTCTGCCTACATCATTGTTACCATCATTGCTCTCATCATCATTACCATCTCGATCATCATCATCATCATCATCGCCATCTTCACCATCTTGTTCTCCTCCTCCACCTCCTCCTTCTCTGCCTCCTCCTCTTCACTATCATGTCTTCTTGGTATATTAACCCTAGTGTTACAGCAAGATCAGTTAATATTTTCTCATTTTAGGAACTGGAACATAACGAGTCATTAGCAGTTCTTAAACACATCAGAGTTTTAAAATCTGATATTTCCCTCAGATATTGATATTATCTTGTTTGTTTGATTTTTTAACTTAATAGCGCTTTATTTAGTGTGTGTGTGTGTGTGTGTGTGTGTGTGTGTGTGTGTGTGTGTGTGTGTGTGTCCTGGGGCCTGGGCTCTCTCTATGTGTGAGCTCTTCAGCTCAAGGCTAGCACTCTAGCACTTGAGCCTCAGCTCCACTTCCTGCGTTCTGGTGGTTCATTGGAGATAAGAGTCTCACATATGACCATATAAAATGATGTCAACCCCAAGACAGGGACACAGTGGTTTTTTCCTCCTTGCTATTGTTTTCCACATACTTACACTGGACTATGTGATTCTTTTGTTTCTTTTGTATGTTCCTCCCACATGGTATAACCCCTGTTTTCACTGTATCTGATCCGGTGTCCTGCATCTTGTATATACATTTTTATAAGTTGGGGAGGGGAAGGGATATAACAAAATGCTGAAATAAGGATACAGGTTGACCCATTATAACAATGAGATGTACAAGACACTATACTGAAAATGAGCTTTACACTTTCGGGGCAGGGGGGAAGAGTTGGGGAGGTGGCAGTGGAGGGGGAAGGTTAGTAGGGGAAAAACAGAGGAGGAGGTAACAATGTTTGATAGGAAATGTGCTCATTACCCTACTCATGTAACTGTAACCTCTCTGTACAGTATTTTTACAATAAAATATATATGAAAAAAAAGAGTCTCACAGAATTTCCTGGCAGGCAGGTTTCCAGCTATACTCAATCTCAGCCTCCTGAGTAGCTAGGATTTTACAGGAGTGAGACACCAATGGCTGGCACTTCATAGTGCTTTGCTTCAGGACACGGCTGTGTTTCTGTGGATGGAAAATCACACAAAAGGAACTGGGTTGTTATTCATTCCTTTGGTAAATATGTGAGGGCCTTCTCTGAGCCAGGCACTGTTTTAGGGGCTGGGACCTGGGGCCCTCATTGAATGGGTACTATAAGGGGATGGGGTGGTCAGTGAATAAAGAAGTCAGAAAGCAGATGTTAAGAATATAAGTACTCTCACAAAACCATGGCGAGGTGACAGAGGTGAGTGAGAAGGGGCAATTTTAGGTTGCCTAACATAGTAGCAGGTTGGTAGTATGACCTCAAAATCTCAGCAGCTTTGGATAGCAAAGGTTGATTCCTTGTTTGAGGGTTTGTCATCCACCTTGGATGGGTGGTGGTGGGAGATTATCTGGGCACTTATTTGTCAGCGTGGATCTGAACGGGGCGCACAGGATCGGCAGGTGGCAGCTATTAGCCCTGGGGACTCCTCTTAGATCTGCTCTCCTGCCACTCACACCCAAATGTCAGGCCAATCACATGATCCATGTCCTAGCAGTACCACAAAGGTACTTGGCTACAGTGTGGACAGGTAATTCTAATATCAGGGAATGAGAGCCAAGACATACAATCTAGTCCTCCACAGACAGCTTGGGAAACCTTCAGGGTAGGTAAGTGACATTTAAGCTGATACCTACACAAAGAGAAGGAACTGGTGTTGAGGAAGAGCTGCAGGCAGAAGGCCCAGATAAGAGAATGTCCCACCGTGGGAACAGGCCTGGGGGAATGGCGGAAACAGACTCCAAAGAGACTGGAGTTCTGCGCCCAGGAAGGAGACTCAGAGGGGTGGTAGATAGTCCCTTTGCCACGTGGGCCATGTGGGGCACAGAGGGATGGATAATTTGGGGGCTTGTAGGGGTAAGAATGGGAGCGAGAGGTGAGAACTCTAGCTGGGAATGTCCCTCAGTGGTCAAGAACTTGGCCAGCAAGAGCAAAGGTCTAGCTTCCATCTCCACCTCCACATGAAAGCGAAAAACCAAAAAAACAGCAACAACAACAATAACAACAAACTCTTCTTGACAAATAAGACTCTTCGCCACGTGCGTTATCTTTTGCTAGCAGAGTAGGGTGGCAGAGCAGATCACCTTTGACAAACCTCCAAGAATGGACCTAGATTTCAGAGGTAGTACAAAGGATTTCAGAGGTAGTACAAAGGATTTCAGAGCTACTGGGGAAAACTGGAGGACGATGCAGGCCAAGCTCTGGTCCTTCAATTTGTGAAGAGTACAGGGAGCCAGTGTCCCAGGGCTGTCACTCCCCCCCCCCCCCCCGTCCCGCCGCCCCCCCTCCCCTCTCCCTCCTTCCCTCATGGCAGACGAGACTTGTTCTGGAGAGAGAAAGGGAAAATTCAGGGTGGGCTCCTGATATGTCCACAACCGCCTTCTAATTCAGAGCAGAAGTCTCAATAAGGAATCACTTGAGAAGAAAGGCTGGGCTTTAATTTATTGTATTTTTTTCTCTCTCTGAAGTTTAAACATTCTCTGCACTTGAGTGGCCGTTGCTTATGCATACGACTTATTATGCCATTTGCTATTGTGTGTGTGGTCCAAGGCAGCCTGTTTCAGTAAAGGGGATGTTAGATGCTTGGAAGCTATCCAATAAGCTGTGTGTGTGTGTGTGTGTGTGTGTGTGTGTGTGTGTGTGTGTGTGTGTGTGTGTGTGTGTGTGTGTTTGACACAGAAAAATGGAGAGAGAAAAACAGAAGAGAGGGAGGGAGGTAAGGGGAAAAGACAGATAAGGAAAAAGGAAGATTAGCAAGAATGAGAGATGGAGGAAAGGAAGGGAGAAGAAAAAGGGAGGGAGAGGAAGCAAGAAAAATGGAACCAGCCACTCAAGCACGCGGTTCACAGATGAACAGTACACATTTAATTTGAAGAATGAATTTTTTTTAAATGGCTCTTGTCAGTCATATTGCGAGCATACTGACATGGTTTAAATTAGCATTGTGGAGGCAAAATGCTTCAGAGGAGTGCGTGACTAAATTATTAAGAGCAAACCATGAGGATAAAGCAGGAAACTATCTCAGCAAATAGAAAAGCTAGCTTTCCATGTTGCTTTTCGCCAGCTGTGTCCCTGGTCATTGAGTGTAACGTGGAACTGTTTGCCCATGGACTATTTTGGGAAAAAGCAGTCATTTCATCAAGGGTGCAGCTTGGGTTTGAAAAATTTGTTTGGATCACTTGCCAAGAAATTGGCGTCCAAAAATTAAATAGGAAAAATATTGAGAGAATTGGAAACTAAGGCAGGGAACTTTGCTTGTCAGAATTTAACTCTTACTAAGCTGTTAGAACATGGAAATGGTGAGCAACTCCTATTTACTAATGGATGATTTGTTGCTATGCTTTCATAAGTACATGATATTGGAAGCCTTAAAAGTCAAAAGGCTAGGATGAAATCTTGGCCTTGTCACTTAGAGAATGGTGTAAACTTGGGCAAATTGTCCTATTTCTTTGTATCTTAGTTTATTTGTCTGTAAACTGAGGTGTGATCTTGTATACTCCTCCCCCCAGTTTTTATTTTATTCTATTATTTTATTTGCCAATCCTGGGGCTTGAACTCAGGCCTGGATGCTGTCCAGGCCTCTCTGTGCTCAAGGATAGCACTCTTACCACTTGAACCACAGCATCAGTTCTGTCTTTTTCTGAGTAGTTTATTGGAGGTAAGAGTTGCGTGGACTTTCCTGCCTGGGTTGGCTTTGAACCACGATCTTCAGATCTCAGCTTCCTGAGTAGCTAGGATTACAGGTGTGAGCCACCAGTGCCCAGCTCCAGATTTTATTTTTGGGAATAAATAACATGATGTTCATGAGATATCTGTGTGTGAACATGTGTGATGGTGGTGGCAGGGAGTATCTGTCTTGATTTTTTTTTTTTTTTTTTTGCTTAAGGCTAACACTCCACTGCTTAAGCCACACCTCCATGTTCAGCTCCTTGCTAGTTCATTGGAGATAAGTCTCCTGGGCTTTCCTGCCTGGGCTGGCTTTGAACTTTGGTCCTCAGATCTCACCCTCTTGAGTAGCTAGGATTACAGGTGTGAGCCATCAGCACCTAACGAGAGGCCTTTTTATATTACACACGTGTGCAAATATATATATATATATATATATATATATATATATATATATTTAACTGATGGTCCCAAGCTTACCATGGAGCCCTGTATTTACAGAGTTAGGAAAGAATTCCAATTCTCTCTCTCTGTCTCTCTCTTAAATCTCTGTGGCTATTTAATTAATAAATCAAAAAGCCAGCACCAGAGTTTCAGCTCCAACTCTTGAAGCCTGGATTTGGAAGATGGTAGGAGACAGACTGGAACCAATGACAAGGAAAGAGAATGAGGACAGATGCACAGCAGGTTCCCACTGGACGCTGTTCTGACTCTCAGAAGCTCAGTGCATCCTTGGAGATGCCCATGTGGTTCCCATATCCATGTGTTAGGGCCCATCTACCCGGCTGATCAACGGAGATGCATTTGGCTGGGAGCAGGTTCAGGCGGGGCACAGGGAGGTGCCTGAGCAAGCTGGAACCTGAGACAATTGTGAGGTCACTGTGGATGACTCCTCCCCCCACCCCATCTCAGCCGCCCTCACCCAGGCTCCTAATGTAATACACCCATGATGATTATTGCTTAAATGAACCAATGGACTGGCAGAAGTGTGACAGAGAGGTGGCGACTCAGATTCAAGTCCTGCTTATTTTCAGGCACCCAATGAAGCCCTTCTCCTGGAACATTCTTTGCACATATTGGGGTCTTTCCTACCCCACCGTCCTTACAACTCTGTCAGAGCAGGACCCTCAGGCCTTTCCTGACTCAAGCATCAGGCTCCCCCTTTCATTGCGCTGTTGATGAAACAGAAGGGGTTACAACTGTGTACCTGGGATGCTCTTATACTGAAGACCCAAAGGAGGAAGAAGGACCTCCATTATCCTCAAGCTGACATCCAGGGGGTAAGGTTGATAGAAAACCAATTCAGCGGTGAGACAAAGGACAAGGGGGGAACCAATGCAACAGCGACATACACAAGACAATATGTTGGAAATGATCTGTACAACTTGGGAGGAGGAGAGGTTAGAGGGAAGGGAGAGCAGGAGAAAAATGAGGGAAGGGTAACAACTTTGACAAGAAATGTACTTATTACCTTATTTATGTAACTGTAACCCATCTATACATCACCTTGGCAATAAAAAATAAAAAAAGAGAACCAATACAGATTGTTTCCCAAAGAAGATATGCAAAAGCCAACACACACACACACACACACACACACACACACACACACACACACACACACACACACACACACCATCTTTAGCACAAAAACCCCTTCATACCTACTTGGAGGACTATAGTTTTACTAATAATAATCTTTATAACAAGTTGCTGAGCACTGTAATCCTAGATACTAAGACAGCAGAGATCTGAGGATCATGGTTGGAAACTAGTTGGGGCAGAAAAGTCCCTGAGTCTCTTATTTCCAATTAATCACCAAAAGCTGGAAATAGACATGTGGATCAAGTGGTAGAATGGATCAAGTGGTAGGTACCAATCTTGAGAAAAAACAAAAAAACAAAAAAACAAAACAAAAAAGCCAGCCAGGTGCCAGTGGCTCACATCTGTAACCCTAGCTATTCAGGAGGCTGAGATCTGAGGATTGTGATTCAAAGCCAGCCTGGGCAGGAAAGTCTGTGAGACTCTTATCTCTAATTAACCACCAGAAAATCAGAAGTGGCACTGTGGCTCAAGTGGTAGAGTGCTAGCCTTGAGCTGAAGAGCTCAGGAACAGCACCCAGAGTTCAAGGACTTGAGTTCAAGTCCCAGTACAGGCACTTAATTTAAAAAAGGTGAATATAGGTTGGTGTGACTTAATGAATAAATCTTGTATTTAAGTATTTCTCAGGATGTGTGTGTACAAGTGCATGTGCACATATGTGTGCATGTTTAGGAACACACAACAGCCACCCAGGCCTATCTGCCCTGTGGCATACATGTGTGAGATCACACATGATGGGCAGGGCAGTATACACTTGTTCGATGAGCAAATGGACTTGGTGAGGGCATGGCTACAGACTAGAGAGCATCAACACTCCAGGCTGCTTGCCAGCCACCAGAGTGGGATGGCTTGTCTCCTGGGAATGGTGAAACATTCTCTTCTCACCTATGAGCTTTCCAAAGCAAGGTTTGTTTGTGATGATTTGATGCTCATTCATGTGGTAGTTTATTTTTGTTAATTGCCTGTGAGTCAACAACTTTACAGCACTGTAAAAGGAGCAAGCAGACTCTTCTCTAGTGTGTACACGTTCGTTTATTTGTTTATAGAAGGAACCACCTAGAGAAGTGTCTTTGAAATCAGCCACCTCCAGAAGAGAACCTGATGTGTTCTCCCCATCATGGTGATATGTAACAATCTAGAACTAAAATCTAAGACATAATGAACCCAGTGAGGATGGGCTATGGAGGACTGGGGAAATGGAGGCAGAAGCAGGTATGCAAGTCTTGGGTTTGGTTCAGTGTGAGATGTAAGTATTCATGTGTTTAAGAAATGGCTAGATTAGTGAAACGTGGTTTTGGGGTTTGTTACAAAGGAGATAGTACATCTATGTTTTAAACAGGTTGACTTTGATCAGTCCAATGAAGGGAAAGAAAAAGGAAGAAAAGCCACACAAAAAGTATAGTCAATGGAGAGAAGTAAAATAAGAAGGCAGAAGTAAATCCTAAGATAGATGTTATTGCAATACATACAAACCCACCAACCTGAGGCTCATGTAGAATACAGACCCTAATACCCATCAGTATTGCATCAATAAGAGTTAGGATAGAAAAGAATTCAGTTAGGCTAATTACAGAATGATGCAACAATATTTATTAAGCAAATGTGAATCAAAAGAAAGCTGGAGTTAGAGGCAAGCATTAAGGGCAAAGAGAAATGTCACAATGGAGGAATAATTGTAACAGACAAAAAGGCATATGATAATATTGCCTTGAAATACAGAAAGTGATGACCCACAGAATTCTGGGAAAAAATTAACAATTGTGGACAGAAAAAATATCCAAGTGCCAGTGGCTTGTACCTGTAATCCTAACTTCTCAGGAGGCAGAGTTCTGTTCAAAAGCCAGACTGAGTAAGAAAGTCCATGAGACTCTTATCTCCAATTAACAAAAAATGG
Source organism: Dipodomys merriami (assembly GCF_024711535.1). Lineage (NCBI taxonomy): Eukaryota > Metazoa > Chordata > Mammalia > Rodentia > Heteromyidae > Dipodomys > Dipodomys merriami. The sequence goes on along the minus strand of NW_027205048.1, from coordinate 11,790,394 downwards.
TCTGAAGTAGAGCTATGGATCAAGTGGTAGAGTCCTGATGGAAAAAGCTAAGGTAAATGCCCCAGCCCTGAGTTCAAGCCCTAGTACTGACACACACACACACACACACACACACACACACACACACACACACACACACACACACGAAAAAGAAAAGAAAAGGAAAAAAATCTCAAAACAGTTCCCCAAAGTTATAGGCTAAGAAGTTCAAAAGTGAACAAAGACACAAAAGTCTAAGTAATACAATATGCTGTAAAGCTAATAGATATGGATGGAATTTTATATCCAACAAACAGGAAAGGTGTTTTTTTTTGGAGACTGATTGTTTTTCCCAAATCACCCTCTATTAGATCTCCCTCCAAGAGTCTTCTATATTCCAAAGGGTTGTATTTCTTGCATAGTCTGTTCACTAATAAAAATGCAAGCAAATGAAGATGAAAAAATAGCCCAAAGTATCTGGAACCTAATTTAAATAATAATAAAATAAGAGTCTAAGGGAAATTATGAAATACTCAGAGCAAAATAAAAAAATTAGTTACCTATCAAAATTTGTAATACAGCTAAAATAGAGTGGAATGGTATCTTGTATGCTTAGATACACTTGTCTGAAAACAAAGGTTCAAATGGAAAAAGCTACAAAGAAATAGACCTCAAGAAACAAGAAGGATGTGTTTATGGTAGGAACTTGAAGGGGATATTAAAATGATAGACATTAACAACAGCTAGTTCTAGTACTTTGAAAGTACTGATAAGGGAGCATGTTCTTTGTGGCAGGATTGATGAGGACAGAAAAAAAGAAAAAAATACAGAACAAAAAAGGAAAATAGACACTTTGGAGGAAAATACTATAAAAGAATAATATGAGAAATGATCCATCAAGAGAACTTTAGAATTACAGGAAATGTAAACTTTTACAAACAATTTCCCATAAAACTACAGTTCTTGATAAATATAAAATCCAAGAATTGATAAAATTAGAAAAATAGACCAATGAACAATAATAAGATTAAAATGTTAATCAAGGTATTTTCTTCCATCAAAGTCTCAGAGCCAGTCATTTTATAGGTAAGGTCTATTACAGTTTTAAGAAATAGACTACTCTGGGAAATAGAGAAACAGTTAATCAAATTTATCAATTTATCAAAGATTTTGTTTTTATTCCAAGAAAAGCATGAAAGGCTTTTTTGTTTTTTAAACATTGATATAAAATTACAAAATGAAACGTTTAGCTAAACAGATATGAAAGGATAAAAGAATCCTGTAGGTGTTAGCCTAGAAAAGCAAAGATGGTTCAACCTCCAAACCATCACCCCAGGTCTAGTCACCCGAACATCTCAAAATATATTTGAAAAATCATTTTTATAAAGTTTAATGTTGGTTTATGATACAACCTCCTAGTACTCCATCTCTAGAAAGGAACTTATTGAAGGAGTGAAGACTTATGTCTCTGACCTGAAGCAGGCAGTTGTCATTAGATGTCAGACTCATCCCTGTAAGAAGAGGACCACTTCCTGTTGGTACTATTGCTGCTTTAGGTGATTACACATAACATAGTTATGCTTTTTAAAAGACAAGTCAGGGCTAGGTGTAGTGTACATTTGTAATCCTAGCCACTTGAGAGGACCATAGTTTGATGTTAGTCCAAGCAAAAAAGAGCTAGCTAGACCCATCTTGACCAATAAGCCAGGGAGGGGTACATACCTGTCATCCTAGCTTTGATGGAGAGTGAAGGTAGAATTGTGCTCTGAGAATAGCCTCAGGCCAAGATATGAGATCCTATCAGATAAATAACTAAGGCAAAAAAGGGCTGGGCTGTAGCTCAAGTGGTAAATGTACTTGAGTTCCAGTCCCAGTACTGTCCAAATAGATAAGTTACAAAGACAACACAGGCAAAGTTAACAGACAGATGACAGATTAGGAAGCATTTTTACAATGTCCCAGACCAATGAAAGACCAACAACTACTATACCAGGAATTCTGCCAATAAATAAGAAAGAATTCTAGAAAATTATGGACCAAGGATAGAATTGGTAGTACACATTTGGGAAACATGAAAGATAACAAATCTATAAAGAGATGCTCAAACTCATTATTATTCAGAGAGATTCAAATTGTAGTATGATCAGGTTAACTTTCTCTGTTCATTAAAATTGGCAAAAAATTATATCTGATTTATATCCAAGGGTTGACAGAGTATGTGTTCTTTTGGTAGAACCTGGGTAGCAAACAGGAGATCTTAGCAGAATTGATTCCCAATCTCATCCAGGAAATTGGGGCAGAGCTTGCTCAGCATTTCACCTGGAATCTCAGAGAAAAAGAAAGTCTTTGCATGGATCCTCAGGAAGATAGAGGAGGTACAAATGTTTGCTGCTCTCTGTGTCACAGAGAAATGGAGTCCACCTCTGCTGCCATCAGAAGGGAAATGGTTTAATGAAATGTAATGGGTAGGCATCATGAAATACTACCCAGAAGACAGAAGTCACAAAGTTGATGGCTGTCATAGAGCTTTAAACCATAGCATTGGATTTCACGAGCCCTCTACCATGGATGTAAATAGAAAATATAGCTCTGCAAACAAAACAAGGATAGATTTCATAGATATACCTGAAAATGTGAAGATGCATATTAAATGCATTAGTACTATTGCTTGTGTGGAGAGAGAAGAGGGAGTAGGAGAGTAGAAGAAAAGAAGGCAATATATAAATAAAATAAAGTAAGTCAAACTTGCCTGGCCTAATGCTACTAGATACAAGCCCAGGCATAAGATAAACTTAACTATTTGCCTTTGAAATCTAGAAAGGAAAGCAAAATGACTCTGTGCTGCTTATACATTTCTGTCCATACAGATTACTTTTGTTTTCCTGTTTGCTGCCAAGCCCCACCAATTTAAAAGGAAAGGTTTTTTCACTTTGAAGTCACTGTGGAAACAAAGAACTGAAATTCTGGTCGCTGTAATTCAGAGGAAGTGAGTAGAAGCAGGCATCCGGAATGTAGAGCTCATCACCTGCTTCTAACACTTGAGTTTACTTGGCCTCCTGTTGTAGCCTAGAGAAAAATTCCAGGGAGACCTTCTGTTTCCAGAATCAAGGCTGCTGAGCAGGCTCCCTCCCCCTCCCCCTGCCCTCCACTTTGCCTGCAGATTTCCAACTGATGGATGCTTTCCTTCTCATGGAGTCGAATCAATTATAGTAACAACTTTATAGGCCTGATATCTGACCCCTGAGCAATCCCATGAGGCCAACCTAGGTTGTCCTAAGCAACCAGGTTGTCGCAGGCAACCCCAGTCCTCAGACAATGTCCAGGGTTCCCAGCTAATAACTACTGAAGATTTATTTTTTTTCATTAAGTGTCTGTTTGATTCCTTGAGTTTTATTTGTAACATGGTACACAGTTGATTACGTCAATGCCAGTGACTTTCTCTTCTCAGGTGGCTTTTATCCTCTGCCGAAGTAAAACAGGGATACTTCTGGGACCTGTGATAGGCCTGTTTATTTAACTCCTGCCTGAAGCTTAAGTCACAGCATCCTGGCAAATTGATCCTGTTTTCAGAAAACTCTTGGTCACCCCCACCCCTCACCACCACTACCACGTGGCCCCTCATGAGGGAGTTTCTGTTTTATAGCCATCCCACACTCTCCTCGCTGCAGGTCTCAGCTTCAGTTGTTATTTAGCTCTGTGAAGGCGCAGAGCATCTGGAAAATATCCTTTGTTCAATAAATGTTCATGAAGCCAAAGCTTATGAACAGCTCCCCAAGCAGTCTTTATTTCTCTCCCTAATCAATTTCTATTATATCAAGATGTCTAACCATAATACTACCGTGCGAGGTTGTAAACTAGGTAGTTAGCAGATCTCCTAATAAGTTGTTTTGTGACTGTGGGTACACATGGAGTTTGCCATTCAGCATAGCTCATCTGAAGAGCCCTGGGTTCCAACCATGGGCTTATTGTGGGCTCCTCGGCCATCATCCAAGAAAGAACAGAGGTGGTAGATGCTATTCTGTGACAAGTTATCCGTCTCTGAAGTATTGAAATTGGTCATTAAGGTGGAATGTCCATCAAAATTGGTTATTTATCTAAGAAGAGGTTCAGGAGCCAGAAGGAAGATGCTCAGGGCCTTAGGACTGCACCTGGGCTGTGTGGGACTTGAGGAGACTCAGGGGAAGTTTGGTAATTTCCAGTTCCTATTATCGCAAGCCCATGTTTGCATCTAATTATACTGATAAAATAGATAGTTGGATAACCTGAACCAATGAATTCACTTCCCTGAGACTGAGATTTTTTTTTTTTTGGGTCGATCATGGGGCTTGAACTCTGGGCCTGGGTGCTGTCCCTGTGCTCTTCAGCTCAAGGTGAGTACTCTACCGCTTGAGTCACAGCGCCACTTCCAGTTTTCTAGTGGTTTATTGGATATGAGACTCTTGCAGTTTCCTGCCCAGGCTGGCTTTGAACTGTGATCCTCATATCTCAGCCTCCTGAGTAGCTAGGATTACAGGCGTGAGCCACTGGCACCCAGCTTCTGAGGTTTTTTTTCACCCACAATGGGAGGATTCTCATTTACTTCTTGGGTTCTTACTAAGGTGTGTTGTGCGTGCCAGGTGCTGGAATAGAATGATCAACAAGAGAGGCAGGGTCGCGTCTCCTGTGAAACTCAGACTGTGCTTGAAATTTACTTTCAAGTAACTACAGCAACAAAAGAGAACAGTAACCATGCAAACAGAATAACTCTTCCCTTAAATGGCAGTTGTAAGACTTGGCTGATAACTCACCAGCAGCAGGTGAGAAAGGCTTTCCTGGAGTGTGTTTAGTATGTGCTCAATGCACATACTGCAACCACTTGAGTTGAAAGGAGGACCGTGGTTCAAGGCTTGTCACTTGATTGCCTTGGGGCCCACAGCCAGTGATCTTAAAGCAAGGCAGACTAGCCAGTGGCAATTGTTTCCCAGTGAAACATCAGGAGAGGAGGCCACACACCCATGGCTTCCTGAGAAAGAGCATTGGGAACTGAGGTGGAGAGGAGCACACAGTCCATAGAGATCACTGTCATCCTGACGTGTCCCCTTTTCCACCTGCTATCCCCAACCTCCCCGCACAGACAAAGCACTGGGATATTGTCGAGTGAGGATCAGAGCAGTGCCTGGTTGTCATCTACGCTTGGTCAGGATTCAGTGAACACAGGCAGGCAGGCAGCCGGGTGGACAGGAAGGAGTTCTGGGCAGAATCCTCAAGCCAGAAATCTTCCTCTTCCTTCTATGTTTTGACTCTACCTTGCTTTGCTAACAGTCAAGGGCAGTCGACTTTCTCTGATGCAGCCTGTGCTTCTTGGGGTAACGTAGGAACTCTCTTGGGGCCCTTTTGGCTGAGATGCATTACAGTTTTATTCAAGGTGGCTCTTGTCTTCCATAGTTAAAACTTATGCCCCAGGAAGAGAATGGGGTGTTTTGAAGGTGGGGGGTTGAACTAGGCCGGGCTGGTCACTGTGGCTTTGCATGCGGCTGTCTAGATCTTGGCTTTGTCTTGGCATCGTATAGAAGCTTGGCTCAGTGTCTTCTCTTTCAGAAACCACATAATGTGTAGTCATTGAAAGATGGAGTCTGTTTCTGGTGCTCGGCTCTGTGGTCTTCTTGGAAGGGACTGTGAAATCGGATGAAAGGCGCGTAGAAGGAAGGTTTCAAGTCTGGGAGTCAGCAGAAAGAGAGTTTGAGTTTGTGAACTGCTCATGGGGTGAAAGCCAAGCCATTGGAAATAAATCAGAACGACTGAACACATTTTTATATTCTCCTTACTTAAATATTTGTTACATCCATCGAAGCACAGAGGCGTATTGACTTTTTCCTGGGGACGTTGATTCTTGGGCTGTTGGCTTTTGTTTCCTTAAAGCTAGTAATCGCTTGAACTCCCTGGCATGGTGCTTGGCCATGAACTTGCTGGGTAGCGATGTGGGAGAGACTAATGCCTTCTCCGGCTGCCGATCTGGCCTGAGCTGGCCAGGTCTCTGAGCCTCCAGGGCCTGGCTAGCCAACACAAACACCCTGATTCCCCTGAACTCGTTAAAAGGGGATTGGTTAGGTTCGAGAGAATTCCAATTATTGCTCCTGGAAAACCTAGCCAGGTATAACAGTTCAGATATGTCAGGATACACTGAAAAGCCATGGTTCCTTTTTAGGGAGAGACAAAAACATAGCCCTGACTTTTCTGGAGAGCTTTGATATGATATAGATTTAAAAAGATTGAGCACAAAAGATTTTCCTGTTGGGTATGCTGACCGGTACCTGGGGCACAAAGAAGGTAAATTCATTAACAGGATTGTATTTCAATCCTTCGTTGAACATGACTTAACAGCTCCATTGCCTGCAGCCATGAGGACTTCTAGAAGCAGCTGTGTCAGCCATCCAAGTCAAGTCAGGGCACTGGTGACTTCACAACATGTAATGGAATGTTTGCTCCTTGTAAGTTTACCCTCCAGGTTTTTTTCCTTAAAAAAAAAAAAACCCAGTGTTTGCTGACATACAGCCTTCATTAAGCTGCCAGAGACTTAGATAATAGCAGGAAGTTCTGCCCAGATAAACCCAATACGGGGAGAATGAGACACAGTCAATTAAATCATTAATGAATATTTGAAATGCCATCATAATGGGGAGCCCATGCAATCCCCATATTAAAATAAAGAAGAAAGCATCTTATCTTATTCCACAGTTCTTGTTAAGGCCAAAAGATTCTCCCTTGAACTCACTCTGTTTATAGATGGTGGGGAACAAGGATTATTTGAACTGGTTTTGTTTTGAGTTTGCATGTCCTTCCTTCCTTCCTTCCTTCCTTCCTTCCTTCCTTCCTTCCTTCCTTCCTTCCTTCCTTCCTTCCTTCCTTCCTTTCTTCCTTCCTTTCTCTTTCCCACTGCAGAGTGTATCCTTGAAGTTCCTGCATCTCTGAGCCTGGTTTTTCCTTTCTGTAACAGTGACAGAGTTTATCACCACTCACTTCTGGATAGTGTTAGTGCCACAGTCACTTCCTGTCTGCAAAACAGTTCCATTACCAGAGTCCGGGGGTTTGAGGCCACGTTGGGGACTGTTGCTTGAAATGGCTATGAGAATTTAAACAAACAAAAAAAAAACCCAACAACTTCGCTCAAGATGTTCATGCTGTTTTTGGAGAAATATTATTCTAAGTTAAACACTTGTCCATCGAATACATAGGAAGACTAGAGCAGCCCTGCCAATAGTGCAGAGAGGTAGTGATCGCTGGCTTGTACCTAAGGACGTAGGGTGGAGCCATCTCTGCCTTTGCCTTCTGGAAGCAAGGGTAGGCCTAAGAACTGGGGATGGGAGGGTGGAATTCCACTGATAGGCCTTCAGGAAGAGTAGTGGTCCTCACACTTTTCCACTAATGCTGCTTGGGAGGCTGAGATCTAAGGATCACACTGAAGTCACTGAGACTCTTATCTTCCATAAACTACCCCCCCAAAAAGCTTGAAATGGAGCTGTGGCTCAAGTGCTAGCCTTCAGCAAAAGAAGCTCAGGGACAGCGCCCAGGCTCTGAGTTCAAGCCCTAGGACAAGCACAAAAAAAAAAAAAAAAAAAAAGGAAAGAAAGAAAATGTAAGAATTCTTGACTTAAGGAAGAAAAGAAATTGTATAAGGAGGTTGCTACCACATTCACATAACATTTATTATGGTCTATTATTGTTTTTTATTATTGTTGTTAATCTCTTACCCAATTTTTAATTCTGTATGGGATGAATATAGAGTAAAAACACATAGTCTAAATAGGGTTCTGCACTGTCTGTGGTTTAAGGGGTCCAGCTGTGGGTCTTAGATGATTTCCCCCATAGACAAGGAGGAGGACAGACAGAGTCATGAGAGCAATCATACAAATAAACCCTAACATTGGTCAATCTACTGTAATGTGAGAGAAGTGTTTGCTAAGAGTACAAGTCTCTGGGAGAGTTAAGTAGGAGACCTTGGGAGAGGAAAGGTCCAAAGTCTCCCTTGAGGCATGCTGGGGCAAAGCCTGGACTTGGTGTGACCTCATTTTCATTTATGTATGTATGTATGTATGTATGTATGTATGTATGTATGTATGTATGTATGTATGTATGTATGTATTGTAGTACTGAGGGACTCTCTACCACTTGAACCATACTGTCTTTCCTTTCCCTCCCTCCCTGCCTTCCTTCCTTCTTCCTTTCATCCATTTTCAGTCTTTCTTTTGCTTTAGTTATTTTTCAGGTGGGGTCTTGCATTTTTGCTCCATGTGGACCTCACACTCCAGTCCTCCTGTCTATAGCCTCCTGTACTTGGGCTTGAAGGCATGTGCCACTATATCCATCTTATTGGATAAGATGGGGTTTGGGTTTTGATAAGTTTCCCTTCCTCCCCCCTACCCCCCCCCATCTCCTCATTCTAGTCTCAAAATGTAATCCTTCTAATCTCTATCTCCTGAGTAGTTGAGATTATAGGCAAGAGCCATCATGCCCAGTCTCCTCATTTTCTTGATTCTGTGATCTTTCCTTCCAGCCTGTTCTAACTTATTATTCCACTTCAACACATAGTACTTCTCTCACCAACAGTGATCTCTCTCCTGTTACTGTGGACTGACTGATTCTTGAGGATTCTTTCTTAGAATTCAACTCTACTCTTGCCATTTGGGCTTCTAAATGTCTGATATTGGTAGACTTTTTTTTGTTGTTGTTGGTCGTGGGGCCTGAACTCTGGGCCTGGGTGCTGTCCGTCAGCTCTTCAGCTCAAGGCTCTCACTTTACCACTTGAGCCACAGTGCTACTTCCAGCTTTTTCTGCTTATGTGGTGCTGAGGAATTGAACCCAGGGCCTCATGCATGCAAGGCAAGCACTCTACCACTGAGCCACCTTCCCAGCCCATTTATTTTTTTATTTTTATTTTTTTAATTTAATTTTATTTTATTTGTGAACATACTGTACAGAGGGGTTACAATTACATGGGCAGGATAATGCATACATTTCTTACCAAGCATTGCAACCTCCTCCTTTGTTTACCCTTCACCTCCCTTCCCAGCCTCCCCCCTCCCCCCCCCACCCAATCCTTCCCCCCTACCCCCCCCCACCGACATTGTAAACTTCCCAGCCCATTTATAGAAATGAGCCCTTGGATCAAGGATGCTCTTAAACTAGGCCTTCAGGTTATATGAAATAAATCAATGCCCTTCAACATTGATCCCCCCACCTATTCAAAATTGCCTTTCAAATGTATTCAGGACCAGGTGAACCCCGTGAGCATTTTCTCTCACCAGGGTCTTGGAGAAGAAGTAGGGGTATCATATCATGGTGAATGCAACAGAGAATTTAAGTACTTGGTTATCTCTCTAAATGGGAGGGGGGGTTAACAGGGGACAATTTAAAACAGGAGCTCTCTGTGTTCTCCAAACTGTGATGTACATTCTTGAATTATTTCTCTGGAGAAGTTTTAAAGGAATTTGAAGAATGTAAATGCTTCGTTTATGTTACCGACCGCCCCAAATAGGTCAGCAAGTGTCATATTCTTCGGTTGTTGGTTACATGTCGGAACCAAGGGTTAGAAAGTAGAAAGAAAAGGGAGAATCAGGCTTATGGGGGAGCAGTTTTTCCTGTGTAAAAAAAGAAGGAAAGGAGCCATCATTCAGAGACACAGGATTTGTCAGTGTTGGAATTAGCGGGATTGTCCCCTCCCTCCACCTCCCTTGCAGCCCTGCCCTCTCTGCTCTGCCCCTTTTCTAGTCAGGGATGGCCTTCCAGCCTTCCTTCCTCTCTCTGCAGGGAACCACACGGTATGATCCCCCCTCAGGCCCCTTCCACCTGTTCTAAATGGTCTCACCCACAGTGCCCTGGGCTCCCCAGGTTTCCTCGTAAACGTGCTCCAAAGGATAATTGTGGCTTCTCAGTTACCGGCTTGATGTGGGGTGACAGCACGCTGGTCGGCCCGGCTGCGATCATCCACGCCTGTCTGCCCCGTGCTCACCCAAGTGTGCCACTTCGCCTTTTTCCGGCTGATTTCACCCTCTGTCCCCTGTGGAGCGGACAGCGTCCCTTGGCCTGCTCTGAAATGGCCCTGGTGTTTGAGCACTTTGTCAGGCCCTGGTAGACAGGGAGAGGTAATGAGTTCTGAGAAATCTTTTTTTTTTTTTTTTTTTTTTTTGATGCTAGTATTTGAGATTAAGCTCAGGGCCTCAAGGTCTCACTTTTAAAAATAAATTAATCAAGGCTAGTGCTCTACCACTGGAGCCACATATCCACTTCTGGGATTTTTACTGTTAAGTGGAGATAAGAGGGTCCTGGACTTTTCTGCCCAGGCTGGCTTTGAACCAGGATCCTTATATCTCTGTCTCCTGAGTAGCTAGAATTACAGCTATGAGCCTGGCTGGACTCATTGTTTTTCATGGGGTGACTTGAGTCCTTCCCCTCACGGGAGGAAAAGTACTGCTAGGAGGTATTTTCTGTCTGCTGGCTCCTTCCCTGCTTTTCCTCTAGATCTGCCTCTAGGTCTCTGATGAACTTGTGGAGTCGTTATCTGGTTAAGACAGGAGGGGTAGGGAGCGTGGTGGCTCGGTCTGTGCACTGTGGCATGTTGGCATCTCTGTGGCTTCCAGTACCAAAGCAGCTTATAGGAGAGTTCATGCCAAGGATCAAAGCTACATCTCTCTCAAAGATTCTTCCAGGAGTATTTTTCTAAGCTAGATTTAAAGTCAGACTTTGGAGAGTTCACTGCTTGGTGTCTGGATGGTTTGTCTTCTTTGTTCATCAGGTGGTCTGAACTGCAGAACTAAGCCAGCCTGGCCCTCTCTCTCTGGCAGATATGGGCAGATGCCTTGCCTTTGCAAACACTTCTAGAACATGCTGAGCAGTGCCGCTGCAGACCTGTTGTTACAAGCTGTTGGATTTGAATGAATTATCCCTTCTGAGTCTTAAGTTTTGTCATATTTACACTGCTTTTCACTAGCTAGTTTCTTTTTAAACCTCTTCCCCCTCCTCCCCCCAAAATAAAGAACAAGAAGAAAGCAAGATAAAGAAAAAAAAAAGATGAGTTACTACCCAAGGAAAAAAACCCTAGAAATACAAAGAGTGAAATTCCTTGCTGGAAACACATGGCCTACACTGTGAAGAGAAAATGGAAGCCTAGAACCCCAGACTCTCCTGTGTCTGTCAAGAGTGGCTGGGTGGCTGAGGATCAGGCAGATTATGGATCTCAAAAAGAATTGCAACAGGGCCCAGTGTGGTAGCTCATGTCTGTTATCCCAGTTTCTTGAGAAGTAGGCACTGACTGAGAGGATCATGGTTCAAGGCCATTCCAGGCAAAAACTTAGCAAGATCCCATCTCAACCAGTAAGCCAGGTGAAGTGATACGTGCCTGTCACTTCAGCATCCTGAGCGTGTAATGTTCTCTCTCAACATGGTTTTGTGGGACCATGGATCGTGGATGTTAAGGGCCTTCTGTACTATGCAATTTGGAGCAAATAGGTTTAATTGATTTATTTTGTGTGTGTGCCAATACTGTAGTTTGAACTCAAAATTTCATGCTTTTACTTGACTTTTTTGTTCAAGGTTGACGCTCTGCCACTTGAGCCATGTCTCTAGTTCTGGCTTATACTGGCTAAGTAGAAATAGGAGACTGGGGTTTGTCTGCTCAGGCTGGCTTGGAATCATGATCCTCAGATCTCACCCCCAGAGTAGCTAGGATTACAGAAATGAGCCCTAGGCACCCAGAAACCTAACTAAATCATTATGTTTGTTTGTTTTTTTAAACTGCATTGTTTTCTTTTTTGGTACTGGGATCAACTCCAGGACACTGCCCCTGCTAGGCAGCACTTTGTCATTGAGCTACAACCCAGCCCACAATTAAAGCTTTAATTCAAACAGTCTCTTCAATCTAAGAGATTCTTTTTTTTTTGGGGGGGGGGTCTGGTCCTGGTGCCTGAACTCTGGGCCTGGGCGCTGTCTCTCAGCTCTTCAGCTCAAGGCTAGCGCTCTACCACTTGAGCCACAGCGCCACTTCCAGCTTTTTTCTTTTTGTTTATGTGATGCTGAGGAATCAAACCCAGGGCCTCATGCATGCAAGGCAAGCGCTCTACCACTAAGCCACCTTTCCAGCCCCTCTAAGAGATTCTTATCTCCCATTATCAGCACAAAGCTGGAAATTGAGGTGTGGCTCAAGTGGTAGAGCAGCAGCTTTGAGCCAAAAAGCTAAGTAAGTGCTCAAGCCCTGAGTTCAAGCTCATGTGTATATACATAGACACAGACACAGACACACACAGACACACACAGACAGACACACACACACACATACATCATAGCTGGTCTTGACCCATGGCTATAAATTAGTTGAAAATAAACGTCCTGCTACCTTCCCACCTGCTCTGGTCTGGATGAGGCCTTGGTCTTGCAGTGAGATTTTGTCATCTGATATTTCTAATATTTTCTAAGAGCTTTGTCCTTAGTCTGGGAAGGATATAGAGAAAAAAATATTTTTATTCCAATGCATTTAAGAAACAGAGGTATTTTGACAAATGTATATACCTGTATACCCTACACTCCAGAAAGACATTGCCATGTATTAATGTTCCCATGTGAAAACCTCCACTAGCCACAGACACCTGGAGTGTATTCTTTTGTTTGGCTACAATTCAACATGATATTTCTCTCCATATTTAATATGATTATCTTGGGAATACAGCCATGTAATTTTGTGTGTCTGGAGTTTAAACCTTTTTGTTTACTGTGTAATAGTGTAGTATATAGCAGAGTACTTTAGAATCCAAGTGTATCAACTTATTATAACTTATTGATTCATTTTAGGATTAATTGACATTGGGTGATTGGACATTTCCATATCCTAAAACCCAAGGGACTGTTGGCTCAGGGAACAAATGGCTGTTTAGGGAAACAGGCCAAGCATGCCCTTTTTGAAATGCTTGGGACCAGATTTAGTGATATGTATGCATGCATGCATACATTCATGTACCTATGTGCATATTAATTTATTCAACATTTGCGTAGACTTTACTAGTCCAGTACCTTGAACCCAAAAAGATCTCAGCTGGAAATGATCTGAAATCTAAAACTTGCATTTAGGGAAGCTTAATCTATATAATAAAATATGTCATTCTCTCAACAGCAATGTATGAGAGTTCCCAGTGCCCAAATTCTTGCCAATGTCTGCTGTCAACCAGTTTTCTCATTTCAGTTTTCCCTAGTTGTTTTAATTCACATTGCCCTTGCCCTGATGATTAATGGTGTTGCATATTCTTCCTGTGCTTATTGCTACTGGACTGTTTTCTTAGGTAAAATGTCTGTTTGAATCTTAGGCTTATTACATTTCTATTGGATTGTCTTTTTTTCCCCACTGAGTTATATGAATTCTTTAAGAGGATTTAATTTGGTATATATACCCCTCACTTGGTGCTCTAGAATCAGGATATAAATTCTGAGAACAATCTATTAGATAATTTGCTGTTGTAGCAGAGTATTTTTTTATACTTATGTTCTAGATTTTAAAAAAGCAGTCTTCATTTTCAAACTTTTAATAAGGAACATTATGTCAAGTTTTATCATATTTTAAGTATTTTCCATGTAAAGTACTACTCTAGAAACTTGAAGTTTGAATCAATTTCTCTACTCACTTGGCCCTGTCCTCTTGCAATATCAGGTTAGTAGTGGGTCACTGCAGGGATGCTAAGTTTAGACTATTTTGTGCATTAAGATAATACTTCAAAAATCTGAAAAAGAAGCTAGATGCTAGTGGCTCATGCCTACAATCCAAGTTACTTGGATTGTAGAGGCTGAGGATCAAGGTTTAAAGCCAGCCAGGACAGACAAATCTGAAACTCTTATCACCAATTAACCAGCAAAAAGCCTGAAGTGGCTGAAATAGTAGCGCACCATCTTTAAGCAAAAATGCTAAATGAGAGCACTGGGCCCTGAGTTCTCTCTCTCTCTCTCTCTCTCTCTCTCTCTCTCTCTCTCTCTCTCTCTCTCTCTGTCTCTCTCTCTCTCTCTTTCTATATATATATATATATATATATATATCAATGAAAGTAAAAATTACATGTCAGTTTTTTTCAAATCAAAAAGGAAATCTAAGTTAAGACATTTGGCACACCCATAGAGTTCCTTTGAGGTAGAATGCTGAAAGGAGTTTTGATCAAATCACAACCTAACTTAACCTTCTGCATCAATAAAAATGACTCCCAAGCTCTCTCTAAAGTTAACTGTAGGGCTGGGAAGGTGGTTCAGTGGTAGAGCACTGCCTTGCATGCATGAGGCCCTGGGTTCGATTCCTCAGCACCACATAAGCAAAAAGAAAAAAGCCAGAAGTGGCACTGTGGCTCAAGTGGTAGAGCGCTAACCTTGAGCTGAAGAGCTGAGGGACAGTGCCCAGGCCCAGAGTTCAGGCACCACGACCGGACCCTCCCCCCGCCCCCCCCAAAGTTAACTGTGGAAAATATTAAGTCTAGCATATTGACAAGAGCCTTCCAAGGTAACAGGCATGTTAAGCTTGTAACTGTTGATTTCATGGACATTAAAAGCACATTACTCTTCTATAACAAGACATTCACGATCCGTTCCTAAAGACTTTAGTATTCTATTACAAACAGCACAGCCAATGCTAACCTCAGTATAAGCCCAACCAGCATCCTACACCTATAAAACAAGAATAAAATTAGTGACAGTGTATTACTTTCTACAGATTCAGTGTAACCACCAAACCAAAGGAATGCAAGCACCTCAGGACCTATGCACCATCGGTACATTTCAAATCAAACAATCAAATTGGCAATCCCAATCCATGCAATATGATCTGCTTCATCATTGGGAGCAAACACCAAAGCACTTAGTGGGATTCACAGAAGTACTTTCCTGCAAAAAACAAAGTGCAGCCAGCAAGGAAGCACCAGGAGTACAGTCAGTTTTCATCACGTGTGATCAGAATAGTATTAGTAACAAAAGTCATTAAACAGTTTCAGAACTAGAAATGGTCCATTTCCAGAGGCTGCAACCGAGCAGTGGTTGCTAACTGTATTTACATAGTGGAGCAATCTGCTGTTTGCCTGCCCTCACTTTGGTGAAGCTACACCTCTCCCAAAGAAGGTAAAGAAAGTGTGCATAGTTGAAATAATAAAGTGAAAATGTGATGAGTGGGAAGGCGGAAGTTCAGTTCCGGGAAATCCATCCCGCATCCGCATCCGCATCCATAGCAGCAGACTGACCGCTGTGCGTCCTGAGCATGTGCGGATGATCGCTCGGGGGGCCCCCCTCCGCCCCCCCCCGCCCCCCCCCCCCGCGGACCCGCGGCTGCCTGGGGTCTGCTGTACTGCGCATGTCCCCTGGGGTGGGCCAGGGGTCCAAGGAGACACTGAAGAGAAGACCAGCAGCCCCACAACCCCTAGAGCCCCCTCTGGCCAGCTGCCTCCCTGCTTCCCTTCTTCCTCTGCTCCACCTGTGCGGCCTCCGTCTGCCACCCTGGGCTGTTTTTGTGCCTGCTGTCCAGCCCCAGGGCCTGGATAGTTGTCGCTCTGGCCAGGGCACCGTGGCAGAGACCACCTCCTCCTGCCTTCCCACTGGGAAAACCCCGGGTCTTCCAAGATGGGTGGATGCTTTCTGTACTTGAGAGTCAAAAGGCCTTCCTTACACCCGCCTAGCACACATGGTCTCTCCAAGCCTGTGGCCCCCCTCTTTATCTTTTCTTCACAGTTGTTTATGGCTAAGCAAAAAAAGGTTCCATTTTCACTTTGTCTAATCATTGCTGTTTTCTTTGAGGAGCATGGCTTTCGGTGGCCTGTCTAAATAATCCTCTGCCTCCTCCAAGGTCATAAAATGTAGTTCTACGTTTTCCTCCACGAGCTTTGTATTTTTACGAGGCATGTGCTGGATTGTTCTGGATAGCTAGTGCCAATTTTTATTTCTATACTAAGGAAAGTTGGCTGTTGGTGCTTTGATTGCCTGTGAACACCGACGGGGTATTACCTCCCAGGATGAATGATGGGGACCTTCCAAAGCTCACCTCCCAGTTGCCCTGTTTACATCAAGATCTGCCCCTCGGTGGCCTGTGGTTGGGTCTGGGTCAGGAAGGAGGCGACCTCTGCATGCTTCTTGCATTTCCTTGGTGATGCCATTTGGTGAAACGCAGCCTAACATGTGCTGGCCACCAGACTCAGGGTCACTCTGCTTGGGAACCTGACTTATGTTCAGTGCCTGTGTTGACACTTCGCTTCCTAAATGAATGGACTTTTTGATTTCACTGGTGGCTGCTGACTTGGCTGCCAGCTCATTAAAATCATGTTTGTTTGAATTTGGCAGGATGAAAAATCGGACTTATATTTACATTTTTCTGATTCCCGAGTCTGTTCTCACTAAGTCTCCCCACACTCTCCCTTCCCCCCTCACCTCCCTTAACAATACTCCTTTGATTTTATGAAAAAGCCAGGACAGGAAAAATGAAGTATAGAAGAGGCTCAGGACAGGTTCGGGGCCCCTCTAGTGCATAGTTCCTCGCTAGTCTCCAGTGCTTGCAAGTGATGGAGGTGAGGAGGTTCTGGATGGGTCACCCACGTTTGTAGCATTGCACTCCACTTGTACAGATTGTCATCAGACGTGAGCTGTGCATGGACTTATGCATCCAGGTGGCATCTCAGCATAAGCGTGTTAGGAGAAAGGCCACTGCTGTCAGAAGGTTTGAGTTGTATTTTGAGCCTTGCCACTTATGATCAATATAATATTCAGCCTTGTATGTGTTTTATTTTGGTCTCAGTTGACTTGTCTGTAAGATAGAAATCGTCGTATGTCATTAGAACAGGCTGAGCTATACTGCCACAGTCAGTCCAGCTCCAGATCTTCATGGCTTCGTCACAATGCCTAGGATCCCCTTGAGTACAATTCATGTATTTAAGTCTTAAGCATCTCAGGCTGGCGTTTCCCCAGGGGTTCTCTTCTGGGATCCAAGCTCTTTTCACCTTATTCCTGGAACCTCACTGAAGACCTTGCAGTCCCCCCAGTAGGGCAAAGGAGGAGGCAGAGAGCCATACTTCTTGCTATCTACCTTGTCTGGAAGTGTGGCTCAGTATTGCCCTCAAAGTGCTCAGTCCCATGGGGAAATGTAGGCATGTCCCTTCCTGGGAACTGTCTGGAAGCACACAGGCTGCTTGGTGATCTCTTCTTGTCTGCTTTGTGGTGAGGTGTGTTCTGTGATGTTCAAATGAGGTCACAGTTTAGAGTGCATGGTGATTTATGATATTTACAGTAGTACTGTATTATACATGTATGTACCTATATTCATATATGTATATCACATGTATGTATGTATCAAATAGTCTAAGACATGTGCTTGATTAGATTTGTTTGCTGTCTTTACACTCACCCACTTTTTTTTCCACTATTGGGGCTTACATTCAAGAGCTTCGATGCTGTCCTTAATTTATTTCTCACTCAAGATGCCTTTTTTTTTTTTTCATTCAAGATGTCTTTCTACCAGTTGAGCCACAGTTTCACTTCTGGCTCTTTGGTGGTTAACCGGAGATAAGAATCTCTAAGATTTGTTTTTCTGTGCTGACTTGGAAAAGAGATCCTCACACTTATAATTTTCTTTTTCTTTGTTTGTTTGTTTGTTTGTTTGTTTGTTTGTTTCTTTCTTTCTTTCTTTCTTTCTTTCTTTCTCTCTCTCTTCCTTCCTTCCTTCCTTTCTTCCTTCCTTCTCTCTCTCTTTCTTTCTTTCTTTCTTTCTTTTCCTTCCTTCCTTTCCTCCCTCCCTCCCCCCTCCTTCCCTCCCTCTTTTTCTTTTTTTCTTCTTCTCTTCTTTTATATTTTTTGTCAGTTGTGGGACTGAACTCTGGGCCTGGGCACTGTCCCTCAGCTCTTCAGCTCAAGGTTAGCCCTCTACCACTTGAGCCACAGCGCCACTTCCGGCTTTTTCTGCTTATGTGGTGCTGAGGAATTGAACCCAGGGCCTCATGCATGCAAGGCAAGCGCTCTACCACTGAGTCACCTTCCCAGCCCGTCTTCTTTTCTTTTCTTTTCTTTTCTTTTCTTTTCTTTTTTCTTTCCTGGTCCTGGGGCTTGAACTCATAGTTTGGATGATGTCCTGAGCTTTTATGCTCAAGGCTAGCACTCTACCACTTGAGCAACAGCTCTACCTCTGACCTTTGAGTGGTTAGTCAGAGATATATAGTCTCACAGACTTTCCTGCTTGGGCTGGCTTGGAACTGCAATCCTCAGATCTCAGCCTCCTCAATAGCTAGGATTACAGGCGTGAGCCACTAGTATCTGGTGATATCTGCCATGTTTATCATGACCCCACTTTGAAGTAAGAACAACAGTTTGCTGACATTCCAGCACTCAGGAGGCTGAGGCTGCAGGATCGCAGGCTTAGGCTAGTTTGAGCTATAGAACAAGTCACTGTCTTCAAAACAAAACAAAAAATCAGCAGAAGCAAAGCAAAAATGCTTCAGCTGTACCTTCTTTCTTTCTTCTTTTTTTTTTTTTTTTTGGTGGTCATGGTACTTGAACTCAGGGCCTGGTCACTGTCCCTGAGCTCTTTTCTCAAGGCTAGGGCTCTATTACTTTGAGCCACAGTACTACTCCTGGTTTTCTGGTGGTTAATTAGAGACAAGAGTCTCATGGACTTCCTTTCCTAGGCTGGCTCTGAACTGTGATCCTCAGATCTCAGCCTACTGAGTAGCTAGGATTACAACCATGACCCACCAGTGCCTAGCTATAAGTTCTTTAAAAGGCTGATGGACAAACAGAATTTGCATTCATACCTTCTTGTCCTGAAGAGTGTGGTCATACAATATTTGATTATAGAGGAATCTTAAAAGAATTAGGAGATATAGCACAAATGGCAGAGCTCTGGTGTAGGATATACAAGGCTCTAGTTTATGTAGTATATACAAGGCTCTGGTTTAATCCCCAGTACCATAAGAAAAATAAAAGAATTATAGAGGGATGTGGAACCTTCCAGGCTCTTCTAGTTCTTCCTCAATGTTGATTAAGATGCCTCTTGAGGAACTGCCATTGCTGGTATACTGTGAGCCCCTTCTGAGCCACTCAACCACGGCTCCCGGCAATCTTGTTTGGATTATTGATTCGTTTAGTAAAACCACTACTCAACAAGAGTACAAAAGGAGGCTTCAGTGCAGTCCAAACCAAATTATTATAATTCTGGAATGAGTGGAATCTGAATAATGAGGTTTTATTTTCCTTTGCCCTGGAGGTTTCTGTGTAGTATGAGGAAAGGAAAAAAAAATATTTGTTTTATTTTCAAAACACACAACTCTCATTGTGTTCAAAAGTGGAGTTAGAAAACAAGTCAATAAAAGAGCCTCATGGTACAATGGGACTTCTGTTGTTAATTTTACTCTTCAAAGCATTTCATGCAGAAGAATTACCTCTTACCCCCCACTATTTGGCTCACTTAGTTTTCAACTTAAAACCATCAACTGCAAAGTCTTTGTTATTAATGCCTTGGTTTGTTTTCTAAAGCATGGAGCCCTGGGTTTTGTGGGTAGTGTGTGAGCTCAGTCTGTCAAGAGCTGATGCATAGTGGTCCTACATTGACTAAGAGGTGGAGGACTGTCCATTGATCCAGAGGTGGCTTCTGGCCTTGCTTTATTGCACTGCATTTGCATAGAACATGTGTTCCTGGGCCTGATAGGCCAAGGGGATGTTATATTCTTTCTGCTTGGCATCCATTGATAGGTCAGGTGACCTGACCTAGGTGTGGACTCTAGGACTGTCAATCAGTATATCTTGCCCTCTCTTGGCCAGCCATGGGTGCAAAGCCAGTCTGAATTGTCCCTGCTGAGAATCCATACATTGACCTTGAGGATGGAGCTGTTTGAGTTGATTCTTTGGGACAGTTGTCTCATAAAGATGTCAGTATCTCCTGCCATACCCACTCATGATAATTCTCTCATGCTCCACCCCATGTCTTTATCACACTGACTTACTCCATTTTATATGCACTCATTTTCTTCCCAGTAAGCTCTGTTTTTGCCTATATTGATTTTTGTTGGTTTCTATTACTGGCAAGAAAGAACTTGGGTCCAGTGTTTTATTTGTACTTGCAGTAAAACTTTCATAATTTTCAGTTGTATTGAAACTTAAAGGTAGACTCAAAAGGCATTCAAACTGAGATATAAAAGATTGACCAAGTTCTTTAAATTAAAAAAAAATTATTATTATAGGGCTGGGAAGGTGGCTGAGTGGTAGAGTGCTTGCCTCGCATGCATGAGGCCATAGATTCACTTCCTCAGCACTACATAAGCAGAAAAAAGCTGGAAGTGGCACTGTGGCTCAAGTGGTAGAATACACACTTTGAGCTGAAGAGCTGAGGGACAGCGGCCAGGCCCAGAGTTCAGGCCCCATGACCAACAACAACAACAACAACAAATTGTTATTATAAAGGTGATGTGCAGAAGGGTTACAGTTATGTAAGTCAAGTAGAGAGTATACATTTCTTTTTGGACAATGTCACCCTTTCCCTCACTCTGACCAAGTTCTTTTATTGTTTTATAATTTCACGGAGTGGTTAAAAGAACCATTTACTGGGTATTGAAAATATTTTCCCCTGGATAGTTCCCTGATCATGATATTTGAAGTGCAGACAAATAATCTTCATTGAGGACCTATGGGTCCAACCCCTTCATAGGCTTTACCATTTGTATGCCTTACAAACTATTTACCTTACCATTTGTATACCTCACAGGTACCTCAGACCCAGAGTTTCCCAAACAAGACTCAGTTTCCCCAGACTTGCTCCTCAAGGTCTCCAACAGAAGACAGTTCAGCCTAGGAACCTAGTCTCAGGGTTCTTTTTGCTGCTGCTCTTCACCTGGTGCCTTTACTAGAATGATGTCCCAGGATAGATAATTTAGGCTTATACTTCTTCTAGAAGTTCTTAAAAGCTCCTATCATCTATCACTTTATTAAAATTGCATTATTAAATTTGAAGAGTAGTTGGGAAAAATTCCTAGCTAATCCTAACAATCTCGAGCATGTTCCTGGTTGGTGTGGCTCCTTTTCTCCTTTTCTTTTAATGTGGTTTTTACTAATAAGAGTGCATACGTATTTTTAATTTTGTTCTACACTTAACACTACATAGTCTCTGTTTGCCAATCTGAGCCTCATAGCCTAAAGGCCTCTGTATTAACCTAAGTGTAAATGTAATATTTATTCAGCCATTCTCTGGACATTTAGACAGGTTGAGGCAATTTTATATCCACAATTACAGAAAAATAATTCAGACAGTTCATGGATTTGCCTGGATGAGGAATTGACAGAGCATGTTGCAATTCATTCAGTTCTTTTGCTACAAAAGACGGGATTACTTAGAAATGCTTATCACAACATAAATATCTATATTCTTGGAACAGTAGAAAGCCTTTAAAATCCAAATTTGGTGCTTGCCTATGAAAATTTGAAAGAACAATAGATTTCTTTGTGTGTGTGTGTGTGCACGTGCGCACGTGTGTGTGTGTGTGTGTGTGTGTGTGTGTGCATGTATGTATTTGCGTATGAGTGTATGTGTGTTCCCCTAGCCTTTAGGGTTGGTAAGATATTCATAATTTGTATTTAATTTCTGCCATTGAGTTTATTGGGTTTCAGCTTTGGCTTTCAGATCCTTTGGATTTGTTTCTGCTCGTTCTCTGGTGTTTCAGCAGAAAGCGATGGTGTTTGGGTTTCCACTCTTGGAGGGTGATCTTTGGTCTGAACTGTTTTCAGTTATTTTATTTGAAAATTACAAAGACATTTCTAGTTATATTTGGTTTTGCAATTCATTCCTCCCTCTGTTTTACACACACACACACACACACACACACACACACACACACACAGCCCCATAAAACCCACATTGTCTAAAAATGCTGTGCTGAGCAGAATAGCTTCAGTCCTCCTTGGAGAGCAAAAAAGATGGAGCCAGGATGTGTTATAAACATTTCCAGGGAGACTGCGCTTTTCCCAGAACCGCTTTCAGCCTGAGGCTGCTGACCAATAGTGTGATTTCACGTGGGGGTCACTGACCCTGACCCTGGGCAGCCCTTGAACTCGCCTGGAGGTCACATGGGCATCTGACCACCAAGTGCGCGCATCCTCTGCTCTCGGCTCTGCGCCTTCCACTCCCGCTGCCTGGGTCCCTGCTGTTATTATTTAAGGATCGGAGCCATAAAAAACCAAGGCTTTAGATTTCTGAATGAACATTTCTAATGTTCAACTTGGTGGTTTCCTGTCACAAAAAAGCCCAGACTCGGTGGATTCTGACTGTTCTGCCATGTGGATTTTAATTTCTTCTGCTTCAATGAAACATCCTCATTCCCCACCTCATTACGTCTTCTGGGCCCTGAATTTGTAAATTCTCCGAACAGTTTATCTTCAGTGGATTATGACTAGTCTTTCATTTCCCAATCTGAGGAAAACAAAGGGCAAAGTGTGGGTTTTCTGGATTTTCTTCTTTCATTCCCGTTTGCCCTCATATTAAGTGAGGATTATGCTAGACCCAGCTAAGAGGGGAGGCATTTTAGTGGGGTCTTGCTTTGTAGACACTCGGCTCCAACAGAATGAACTTCCCTCGTGGGAAATACCAGCTCTTCCCATCAGCCACCAGGCCACTGGCAAGGGTGGCTCCAACCCAAGACTTGGGATAGAAGCTGAACCTTTGTCCTCCACTGAGACCAATTCGTAGTCTTCCCCGCTGCCTGTGCCCTTCTTTTCCTGCCCAGTTGTAAAAGGGAGGGAAAGGAGGAGAAATGCATGGGTGGCATGTAGCGCACAACTCTGACTCTCTTGGGTTAGAGAGGGTATCCTCCAGAGGCCTGAAGTAATACATATGCTCCCTTCTCTTTGGCAGGTGCCTTTGAAGATGGGGCCTCCCATTCCAGTCCATTTTGTAGCACTTTGGTACTTCTCAGTGCTTTTGATTAGGTTTTCCCAATCCTCCCTCTTTCTGCTGAGCCAGAAACTAGATGAGGATACAGATACATCTCCATCAGCAATTGTTTATTGAGTAAATAATGTTTGTTGAGCGAATAAATAAACAAGTCATTGTTAACTATCTCCTCGTGACCCCAGTGAAGGGAGAGAGCTTAGCCGGGGAGGGTCGATATGAAGAGCATCGCAGACATTCTCAAGTTTTCTTTCACAGTTGTCCCTATAGCAATCTCTTGGGGCTGCTATAACAAATGGCCACAAACTGGTGGGTTAAAGCAACAGACATGTAGTCTCTCATAGTTCTGGAGGCTGGAAGTCCAAAATGACTGTGTTACAGGGTCAGCCTCCTTTAGAAGGCTCCAAGGAGAGACCTTCTTGCCTCCTCTGCACCCCATTGCTCCAGCTGCTGCCTCTGTCTTCACATGGCTGACTCTTCTCTTCCCTCTTCCCTCCTGGCTCTTGTAAGGACATGTGAGGTTGGACTCAAGGACCACTCATATAAGCCAGCCAGGATGCTGTCATCCTGAGATCCTTAACCAAGTTACATCTGCCAAGACCTCTTTTTCAGCAGGGCCACATTTATAGGATCTAGGGTATGGGGGGGTAACTATTCAACCCCCCCCATGTCTTCTGAATGAATGTTGGAGAGTCACAGTCTCATCTGGGAGACCACGCCTTTAGTTGGATTAGATCTGGATTCTGCCGAGTGGGCCACCAGGCAGCAGGCCCAACTCATGCCCTTTCCCTCCAGTCTTTCTGCTTTCTCCATGTGTGAGGCAGGATGGACACTCTGACTCGCCCTCTGACTCCGCTGTACTCTGAGGAACCATTGATTCCAGTGTGAAGCTCTCCCACAAGAACCGGGGTCCAAGCATCCCCTTTAGTTGCTAATTATTTTGCAAACATGCAACTGAAATACTGTCTCCTTCCTTAACCAACCCATTACATAATAACATGTTAATGTTAATTATTAATGTAAAGATAGTGTGGAAAAATGTCTGTTCTACTTCAGCCAATATTTGAACAGGCCTTAGCACCGATGAAAGACTAGTATCGTTTTTCTCTTCCAAAGATAGTTTTTATTTGTTCCATGTCAAATCTAAGGCTGGGTAGCAGTGAGATTCTAAGTATATCTTGGATGCAAGGTGGATGATCTATTCAGAGAAGCTATTAACTTTTGTAAATTTGTATCAGTACTTTATTTAGTGATTTTTTTTCCCCCTTGGTTTGGCTTAAGTCAAGTCCGAACAACAGCGAATCAACCATTAAATGGGTTTTTCCAAGGAACAGTTCATCAAGATTCCTCTGAGCCACCTGGGACCTGTCCAAAAAAATAAATAGACCTGAGTATGCCTTGTCACAGGACCGAAGAATCCAGGCATTAGTTCTGTAGATGACAAAGGGGGAAGACAGGATTGACTAGACAAGAAAGGTGAGAGCCCTGGCGGTAAATGCTTAGCAGCCTCGAATCTGTCACTTTAACGCACTCCAGGCTTTGGTGTTCCATCTCACATGAATCTAAAACTGTCAACTGTCTTCTAGGTCTGAAAAAGCTAATGCTTCCTGTGACTCCAAAGCTCATCTCTTTCTCTGATTGTGTGTGTATGTGTGTGTGTGTATGTGTGTGCACGCACCCATGTGCGTGCATGTGCTGGTCCTGGGGCTTAAACTCAGGCTCTGGACATAGTCCCTGCGCTTCTTTATTCTCAAGGCTAGTGCTCTACCATTTAAGCCACAGCTCCATTTCTAGTTTTCTTGTGTGTGTATGATTAAGTAGAAGTAAGAGTCTCACAGACTTTCCTGCCCAGGCTAGTTTTGAAGTACAATCCTCAGATCTCAGTCTCCTGAGTAGCTAGGATTACAGCCATGAGCCACTGGTACACAGCTAGGTATTTTTATTTCAACTGTTTACAAGATAGTCCATAGGCAATCATTCACCATTGTCCAAGTATTCAGTCCTTCCCTGGCAACATTTTAAGATTACAGCTTTGATTTCCAAGTTGTTTTGAGGTGGGACTCTTGAAGCCAAGTACTTGTGGCTCATGCTTATAATCCTAGCTACTCAGGAACCTGTGATCTAAGGCTTATGGTTCAAAACCAGCCAGGGGAAGGAAAGTCCATGGGACACATCTTCAACTAACCAGCAAAAAAGTAGAAAGTGGAGTTGTGGCTCAAGGGATAGTGTTCTAGCTTTGAGCAAAAAGCTCAGGGACAGCACCCAGGTCCTGAGTTCAAGCCCCAAGACCCACACAAAAAATTAAAAAAATCTTGGGTATCTTTTCTCAGGTCTTAGATAATCACCTTTTCCCAGGTGAGTCCGTACTAGCTATAATTTTGTCTCTCCCACAAGAAGTTTCCTTAAACTCTAATAAGAAGGTGAGTGTTTCATCTTGATGATTTAGTAACAGCCCCTGAAGTGCTCAGACAGTCACATGGAGATGCTCTGGTTTAGCAGTGCTATTTGGAGTTAGTGGGTCTTATCTGAGTGGTGAATAGCTTCTATCTGCTCTTTGATTTTTTTACCTCACAGTCTCTGCTTGGGACCTGGGAGAAAGAAGGCCAGAGACAGAACAAAAAAAGATAGTTCCAGAAAAGATGTGATGTCAGCCACACGGCCTGGGACGTGATAGTGCAGTCTTCCCTGTGTGGCTGGGAACAGGGGACAGGTTGGGTGAGTACCTTGTATGATCTCTGCCTCTGCTGGATGATTATGCATCCTCCTCCTGGTTTAGCTGGGTAAATTTCAGAACAGAATTGGTCATTTCCATCGCACTCCCACAGACTTCCATCCCAGCCTGCCTTGTCATCATCCTTCACCATAGTAGCAGGGTTTTATCCAGGACTGCACGTACAGTAGTCCTGGCTTTGTATCATCTGCTTCCAGTGGCTCATGGGAATAAGATGGGAAATAATTTGAGTGATGGATCACTCTACTCACTGAGGTTTCTATTTCCTTGTCAAGAGAATCTCCAACCACATCTTAAGAGCTAGGGAGGGAAAAAAATGATGAGAAAAGTCAACATGGCTGACATAACCTACTAGGCACTGAGCATCATGGGAGGTGTGCTTCAGACCAGACTTACTTAATCTTTTCCTTTCATCTCCAAGATCCCCTGTTACCAAGTGACTTGGAAACTATGAAGGGTGGATTTCTGAGTGATTCTGAGGAAAAGAGTAATTATACTTCCTTGGGCTGTCTTTGAGAGCAGCCTTCATCTCGATGGATAAGTTCTGACGGGTTTGTGAAAACACCAGTCACATGACCGCAGAGTCCCATCTCGAGTGACTGGGTGGGGGCCCCTGCGCTGGCCTGTCATCACCTCTGCTAGCAGATGGAGGCGCCCATCTGTTCCGCATTTCCATTGCTGCCTGCTTTGCTGGCAAGTTTGCAGGAAGACCGTTGGGGGGATCCCTTTGCCCACCTAGATGGATGGGACGGAGTCTGTCTGATGTGGAAGATCCCTGTTCTCTTGAGGTTTTCAGAGAGCTATGCTCTGGGGATGGGGCGGGGAGACTGACTCAAGAGGAACACTGATGACTGGGAAAGGTGATAATAATGGAGGCAAGCTCTGTCATAGCCAAAATTAGCATCTTTAAGGTATCCTTCCTGCTCCCTGAGGTATTAACTGGGTCTGTTTTTTCTCTATTTAACCTGAGCTCCACATTCGTTTTCTTCAGATTTATCTCACATGAAGGCGTGTAGTTGGGGGGTGGATATCTGATTCCTTCCTTTCCTCTCTACAGCTCTAGAGATGCCCTAAAGATAAATTTCCCAGGACCTTTAAAAAATATACAATTTGATATTCTTAAGGTATTGCACAGAAGGATTACCATTTCACAAGTGAGGCAATACGTAAATTTCTCTTTTAGAAAATGTGACTACTTCTTTCATTTTCCTCCTCTTGTCCCTGCCCACAAGTTGCACTGTGTGTGTGTGTGTGTGTGTGTGTGTGTGTGTGTGTGTGTGTGTGTGTGTGTGTGTGTGTGTGTATGTGTGTGTACCTAGGGCTTGAAACAGGGCCTAGGCACTATCCCTGAGTTTTCTTGCTTAAGGCTAGTGCTCTACTACTTGAGCCACAGCTCCACTTCTGGCTTTTTTTGGTGGTTAATTGGAGATGAATCTAATGGGCTTTCCTGTCTTGGCTGGCATCCATGATCCTCAGATCTCAGTCTTCCTAGTAGCGAGGATTACAGGTGTGAGCCACTGGCACATGAACTTTTGTGGGCTGCACTGGATTGGAGTAGAGACCAGTAGGGACCAGTCAGAATGGAAAATTAGTTTTTGGATAATAAGCACTATTAGTGCAGAGTGTGTACATACTTGAGGTCGAGAGTCAAAACAAATTTCCACCTGCCATGTTGAATTGAACTCCCTTTGAACACTTGCTAAAAGCTAAAACAAAGAAAATATAATTTTGAGACAGATCTGTATGAGAACTTAATGCTCTTAAAACAAAGGGAACATTTCCCCTACCTGCAAAGTCCTGTCTAGCGATTAGCCTATCCCATAAATATGCAATGCCTAATGCTGAGGGCGGGGTCTGTGTTGATAGCTTTATTAATCACAAGCTTTGTGTAATTAAAACTAGGATTCCAGAACAACCTCCCCCTCTTTATGGGCTAAAGCAAGAAATATTTAAGATGTAAAACTATATCATGAAATATATGTCATGAAACTGTATCATGAAATCATAGATCAAAATATGAGTTTCACTCCATTGTTTGAGAGAAAGAGGGAAAAAGTAAAATGAAGAATGCTTACCAAGCCTGTATTCATCCATTTTCAGGTAGTATTATAAGATACTTGAGACTGGGTAATTTTAGAAGGACAAGTGGTCTAGTTAGCTTATAATCCTGAAAGGGCACAGCGCCAGCATCAACTTGTCTGTAGTGGGGATCGCATGGTGGACCCACAACAGGAGGAAGATGTAAGAGAGGGGCAGACATCTGCATACCTGGAGAAGATGCCAACGGCAATGAGGACTGCCAGACTGGTTCTCAAGAGCACTAGCTCCGAGTCTCACAGAACTGCTTTCGTACCTTCCTAAGGGAGTCTCATAAGAACTGCTTTTGTACCTTCCAAAGACTTGTCCCGATGACTGAATCTCCTCTTACTAGGATCTACCTCTTAAAGGTTGGTTCTACTGCCACACGGGGGGACAGAACTTCCTGCACATGTTCCCTGAGCATGGGGAGGGGAGGACATGAACCACATTTGAACCACAGCAAAGCCTTTCCAGAAGAACACAGCAGATTTCAGCTGATATATGTGAACACATCCACACCCATTTCCCACAGCTGCTTTCTGCTCAATGAATTTGGCCATGGTGGTTGCCTGACACAGTCTAAGAAGCATAGTTGCCAAAGATGAACTCCGTCTTCTGTCTGTTGATCAGTGGCTGAGCTGCTCCAATGAATGCTATCAACATCCGGTTGATGTTCATAAGACATGGAAAATTGGTATAAGGTGATGTTCACATTCTCTCACTTTTTTAAAAAACTGTATTTTTTTTGTCTTTTGTTGTTTGGTACTGGGGATCAAACCCAGGACATTGTACTTGCTAGGCAAGTACTTTGCCACTGAGCTACATCCCAGCCCCACACTCTCTCTTTCTTAGAGAAGGGAGATGGTGAGGCATCCTTATTTTTATTATTTTTTTAGGATCTAATCTCTAAAAGACTCAGCCTTTCACCTTGTTTCCCGACCATCTTCCGAGGACTGTCATTGGTCTTAGCCACACATTCTTCTCCTCTGGCGATACAGCTTCTTTATCCCCAAGTATAGACCCTGGGTCTGATATTTATAAGATAATTAATGAGTGTCGGTAAACAACAGTAAAGCATATCTGTAAGGTTGTTTGATTTGGAAGTCTTTTGCTAAATAGCCATAATAGCAATAAACTGCTAGAGACAGGGTAATGGTGATCATAAAAGTTATTACTGAATGTATCTATTATCTTCCCAAGAGATGGCCTTGCTTAGTTGTGACCATGCTGGCTGAATTTCCGTGGTTAAAATTTCCGTCTAGCCTGTGTTGTGTTTTTATTTTTAGCTGCCTTCCGGGTCTGATAACCAACCCAGGGCCGAGCCAGTCATCTGGGAGCTCTTTTAGGAAATTTGATTTCATTACTATTTTACGGTTAGTGACCTTTAATTAATGTGAAGTAAAAATGGGATTCTGAAAGAGTTACAGAGGGCTTTTCACTGGGGTGTCAAAATAATTTACAGTGATGAATAAGCTTTAAATCACCATCACAAGAGACAGTTTGAATTCCATTTCCATCATAAGGCATTGACTAGAATATATTTATCATTCAATGAAAGTGTGTGACGTTGTTAGAAATTTCTGTCTGACCTCACTACTAAGAAAGGGTAACTTTTGTGCTGAGCCACTGTGCTGTTTTGAACTTACCTTGGGGTATGGGGCGGGGTGGGTGGGTGGTACAAGCGTCGGTGCTCTGCACTCTGCCATCATGGATGGCTTTATCCACTGCTGGCCACTCACCCTGTTCTGTGCACACACGCAGAACAAACATAGGCAGGCTCTCACATACACACACTCCAACAGGCGCGCACACAGACAAGCATGCGCATATACCTTCTTATTCTGGGAAAGGATGGAGTATAAACAAACAAATAAAAACTAACATTTGCTGAGAGCTTATGCATTGGGTAGTAGGCTATTTCTAGGCTTTATCTCTTCTAATTCTCAAAGTGAGTGCATCAAAGTTCTCATTGTTCTCTGGATTGTAAAGAGAAGGAGGGAGACAGACAGAGAGACAGAGAGACAGACAAACAGAGCGAGAAACTGCTGAGGTACTGGGGCAGGCTTGTCAGAATCACAGTCTGTGGAATCCAGCGTGATTCTCCACCTCCATGAGGAACTGGGATACATCCAGGGCAGAGCAGATGGCCCAGATAAGGGATTAGGTGAGCTCAGCGGAGGGAATGCCTGCCCCATGGAGGCCCAGGGCTGACCCCATGCTGACCCCAGGCTGACTGGGTGATCATTGAGGGAAACGCTGCCTGTTCAGAAAAGACAGCAGTATTACACAAACATTCTTCCACACATACACCATAACATTCTCTCTGTCTCTGTCTCTGTCTCTGTCTGTCTGTCTGTCTCTGTCTGTCTGTCTGTCTGTCTGTCTCTCTTTCTTTCTCTTGGTGCCAGTCCTGGGGCTTGAACTCAGGGCCTGGATGCTATCCCTGAGCTCTTCTGCTCAAGGCTAGTGCTCAACCACTTGAGCCACAGCTCTACTTCTGGCTTCTTGTGGTTAATCAGAGACAAGAGACTCCTGGACCTTTTCTGCCCAGGCTATCTTCAAACAGTGATCCTCCGATCTCAGCCTCCTGCATCGCTGGGATTACAGGCATGAGCCACCAGCGCCAGGTCCCTCCTCATGTTTTTACTCAGCACCTTGGAGAAGAGGAGCTTATCCTGTCTTGGATCCTACGGTGAGGAGTTTGAAGCCAGCCTGCTTGGCTCCTGCCTGCTCCCTGGCCCTGCTTACCTTCAGGACCAGAAGGTTCTTTCTCCAAGGCCTGCAAACATTTTTTGCTAGAGACCCGGAGTCAGCCATCATGAGGCCACTAAATAATATGAAGACGATGGCAGCTTCTAGGTGCCCGGCACGTGTACATGCACACACGTGCATGCAGGCGGGCACAGGTGTGCACATGTGTACGCACGCGTGTCAGCGGGTGGACATCTCTGAGTTTAGGTTGGCTGAGCCTTCTCTCCTGGCTCCTCAGCACTAGAGTGCTAAACGGCAGGAACAGCCCAGCTGATGTCACTGAAACCCTTGTTCCCCCTGCCGGGGCCCCAGCCGGGCTATTGCTGTGTGAGACAGGGTCTTGCCACTCCATCTCACTCTACAACATGATTGGGACTGAGATCTGAGGATCACAGTTCAAAACCAGCCTAGGCAGGAACGTCCATGAGACTCTCACTTCCAATGAACCAACAGAAAAAGCTGGAAGTAGAGCTGTGGCTCACAGTGGTAGAGTGTTAGTGTCCAAGCCCGGAATTCAAGCCCCACAACTGACAAAAGAAAAGAAAAGAAAAGATAATGAAAGTTAATGTGTCATGTCTGCCTCTTTCCCAGAGAAGCCTCCAGAGCCCTGGGTGTGTCTGGTCCCAGCTGGCCCTCGGTAATTGTTTGCAGAGTGGATGAGGTACCTTGCCTGGGTGCTTGCTGGCCCTTCTGGGCAGCCGGGGCTCAGGTCAGCCAAGATCATCTCATTCCCGTGTCTTGTTTACAACATAATGAAAGCAGAGACCTCATTTATCTGCAAAGCAGCACCCAAAGAGAGTGCCTTGACCATGATGTGCACCGCGTGCTGTCAGCCGGGACATAGGGGCTGCTGTACTTCAGCTCTGAGAAAGTAACCATCTCCATGGAAATGGGATGTGGAACTGGTTGAACTTTACTATGGGGTCTCCTGGAGAGACCTTTGGTATCAGAAACTGCTGGTCCAAGGGACAGGGTGCTGGGACGGTCCCCCCATGACACCCCTATCTCTCTGTCTGGCTGTTTCACCCACCGCCCTTTTCCTTGGCACATGTGTCAGTGTGATCATGTGTCCGTGTGTATGTGTGTGTGTGTGTGTGTGTCTGCACATGTGTGCGATTGAGATGGATTGTGTCTGTGGATGTGTTTCATACGTGTGTGTATGTGCCTATGTGTGGGTGGATGCATGTTTGAATGTGTGGCTATGTGCATATGGCTACCTATTTATGGGAGGAATGTACTAGTATGTGCACGTATGTGTGTCTGGGGTGAAGGTGTGTCACTGTGTGCCCGTGTCTCTGTGTATGACTATATGCTTATGGGAGATTGTGTCACTGGACCTGTAGTCTGTGTACCTGAGTGTTTGCTTATGATGATGCATCCATGTCTGTGTGTGGATGTGTTCATGTGTGTGTTTGAGGGAGTGTGTCTCTATGTATGCACTTGAGTGACCCCAATCTTTGTCCCTGGACGATGGTGGGGGTCATTCTCTCGCTCTCTGTATGTTGATGTTATCACTTTGGCTTCCAAGTCTGGCAGGAGATGCAGAATTAAACACAGACGCCCTGGTGCCAAAACAAAATCGTGACAAGATTTGAAGCCCCCGTCCCCTAAACGTGCAGGCTGTCACTCGGGAAACAAGGCCGGCTTTGTTTTCGCTCCTGCCCTGCACGGGGGTAGAACAGTCTGGAGCCACGTTGCTTCTGATAGAAGAGCTGACTCTGCGCCAGGGAATTCAGAATTGCTGAAACCCAAAGCAGAAACGAGACGGCAAGATGCGATGGGAGGGGAGGGACCTTTGACCGGTGCTAGGAATGAGGACGAGGTGGAGGCCCGAGGGTTGGAGAGGGGTAAAAAGGAGGTTCAGGGAGGAAGCCAGGCTGAAGGGGTGGGGTGGCTAAAAGGCCAAAGACAGCGGTGTGGGGTCCCGAGGAGGAGCTGCTCATGTCCAGTCCTGACTCCCAGGGTGAGGGCAGCGAGGGGAGCCTGGTAGCCACCTCCCGGCATCTGGGGCTCTGAGGACCTCATAGGCTCCTGGCTGGGTCTCAGCTCTTGGATTCCTCGCCTGCTTCTCCCAGGCTCTTCCCCTGCACAGGGCCTGGCTGTCTCCTTACTTTCCCTTCAAAAGGAAGTCTTCTTTTGTTTGGACTTCTGGTATTGGCATGGCTTGGGAGCAACTTGAGGGGCTTATTTTTTTTTATTATAATTGTAATCATGCTTGACACAGGATTACCAAGCAGGTTATGTTGGTATTGCTTTCGACTCAAGGATCATTCCCTGTGACCTTGAGACCACTGATCACAGTCCTGAGGCACAGGCCTCCGGTCTCTGTGAGTCCCAATGAGAAAGGCCGGTGCTAGTGGTAGGGAATTGTGACTGTGTTGTTAGGAGGGTTGTGCCAGGTTGTAGGAGAGTGGTGCCTGGGCGGTAGAGGGACTGTGATCATGTTGTAGGAGAGTTGTGACTAGGTTGTAGGAGAGCTGTGACTGGGTTGTAGGAGAGTATTGGGTGGGTGGGGGTGGTTGTGACTATGTTGTAGGAGGGTTGTCTTTGGGTTCTACGAGGATTGTACCCTGTTGTAGAAGAGAGTCTGGTGCTGGAGTGCTGACATGGTAAACCTTCCACAGCTGAGAGTGGACTTCCTTCCCAGATAGTCCCTGGAGTCACCTAGGACTTCCAAAAGTCATGGCCACCTTGTGGAGTATGGATGAAGACACCTGCTGCATGCTTCTCGGGTCACGTGGGGCCCAGAACAGGAGTTTGCTCTTTGGCTGGGTTATTCTTTCCCGGGGGGACCACCAGACAGGGCACTGAGCCTCACTCCTCTGCTGGTCCTCCGCTGCTCAGTGACCCCTGTAGTAGTCAAGGACAAAGGACCCTTCCTTTACCTGGAGGGGTGTAAGCTGTGGTTTGTTGTGCAAGTGGTCTCTTCAGCCATTGACCTCATCTTGGTGGATTAGTTCATGGTGCTTAGATCAGATTCCAAACATCCCAGGCACAAATGATAACTTATCTTCATTATTTCTTGATCAGAAGGTGAATTATAAATCAACTGGGGTACACCCACACAGTATAACATTCTAATCACTGAAGAGAATGTATATAGGAAGCAAAGATGTCTTGATATCATTGTGTCTTGTTTTGTTAAGTGAGACAAGTTAGCTGTGGGAGAGTCTGGATTGTTTTATACCATGTTGATTACCTAATGAACATCACGTCTGGAAAATCATAGATCAAGGTATTCATAGTTGTTATATTCTCAGAAGAGCTTGGGAGCATCTACTTTTATGTCTCTGTGCTCTCTCTGCCTCTGATCAACATGACTGTGCATGGTGTGTGTGTGTGTGTGTGTGTGTGTGTGTGCGCGCACGCACATGTACCAGTACTGGGTGTACTTCACCACTGGAGCCACACCTCCATTTCCAGCTTTTTGCTGATTAATTGGAGATAAGAGTCTCTCTGCTTTGTCTACTTGGGCTAGACTTGAATCTCAATCTTCAGATTTCAGCCTCCAGAGTAGCTAGATTACAGGTGAGAGCCACTGGTGCCTGGCAACCTAATTAAAATTTTTATTAAAACAATCTCTTTTTAATATGCAGGTAAATGTTGGGTCAGTCCAAGATGGCAGGGTTTCATGAGGAAGCTGTTTGTTGGGTAAGTTTAAGAGGCTCTCCTTCCTCTTAAACTGGGGGTTCTTATCTTTTCTGTGCCATGGGCCCTATTGATAGTCTGAGGAATTCTTTAGATTCCTTCCTAGAACAATGCTTTAAACACACCCACAAAAGCATAGAATTACAAATGAAGCCAAATTTATTGGATTATACTTATCAAAATGTTTGAAAAATTGTGAAGAAGTAAAACATGTGGCTCTTATTGAATTTAAAGACAAGATTTAACTGTGGGTTTAATGACCACAATAATTTTGAATTAGCAATGAGCAGAAGTGACATTTTGGGAAATCTGTAACAATTAGGTGTTCCATAAAAATACTTGTGATTTCTATTGTTGACTAAGACAGAACACTAACATTTCTGTGATATGTCCCCTGCCTTCATTAATAATGACAATGCTCTAATACACAGTGAGGGGGAATGAAATGAAGGTCCAGCTTTTTACTCAGCACCATAGACTTTTGTTTGCCTTCCCAGAATTAGTGCTTCTGGATAGCTGGGAGACATTGAATCTGATATTTCCACTCCCACAGTCCCAAACACCCCATCTATAAAATGAGGGACTCAGGGAAGGCAAATATGTATCATCCTCCATGTCAGCTGTGATTGATTGGTAGTGACTTGGTGAGGCCCACTGAAAACATTTCCATCATCACCCCTGTGCCCATGGTAAAAGGATGCCATGAACGATTGGTGATGTCTGCCAATAGCAGTGGATGGGAGAGGCAAGATGAACAAGACACAGCTTCTATCCCTGAACTGGATGAGTCCATGGCCCTGCTATTTCTGTAAGGCTGAAATTAATTATTCTCTTCTAGCTCTGATTAAAACTATCTCTTGTCCAACAATAAAAGTAACTATATAAAATGTGTTAGCATCTCCTCAGGGTGTGTGTGTGTGTATGTGTGTGTGTGTGTGTGTGTGTGTGTGTGTGTGTGCATGAGGCTGGAGCCAGTTTTGACCCACACAGGTGGACTCTGTCTTCTTGTTGAATGTTTCCTGAGTGGAGTTGGATGCTTTACCTTCAGAACTGCCATGATAAAATGGTTACTGGGAACAGATTGTCTAGAAAGAAAACAAGAATTAGTAAACACAGTCCCACAAATGAGCCATCTGGAGATTTATTTACATAAGAAAAAAGAAAACCCTAGGTATTTCTTGCTGTGGTTTGTTTCTCTTGCAAGTAGCCACGGGGGGATATTTGTCTTGAGGACACATTGAGCTTTTTAGCAAAGATCTCTGAAAGCATAATAAAAAAAAATTCCCTACAACAATACTCATTTGATTGGTTACTTGTGAAGTGGGCAAGAGGAGAGAGGGAAAAGGACATAGTTCCCCCCATTTTTAAATTATTTGTAGCAATAAATATACATATGTGTATATATAATGTGTGTATAATGTGCATAATTTATATAAAAGTATAGCGCATATATATATACATATATATATATATTGTGTGTGTGTGTGTGTGTGTGTGTGTGTATTTGTGGGCTAGTACTGAGGCTTGTACTCAAAGCTGGGAACTTCCCCTTAGCTTTTTTGCTCTATTTTTTTCCCTCAAGGCTGGTGTACCAATTGAGCCACATTGCCACTTCCAGCTTTATTGTGGTTAATTGGGGATAAGCATTTCATGAATTTTGCTGCCCAGCCTGGCTTTCATACCATGATCCTCAGATCTCAGCCTCCTGAGTAGCTAGGATTATAAGTGTGAGTCTGTAATGGATGGGTAATCCTATGGTGGCTTAATTTTGGAGGACTCTAGAATAAAGAAAAAAAAACCGTTACACAATTTGACAATTACCAGCTAGACTAGCAGTGAGGCCAGGGACCAGTTGATCCCAGAGGGGGTCCCTTTCTGGGAGTTTGATTGGCTCCACAACACCTCTTAGCTTCCTCCAGATTGTCTTTCATCCCATCTTCCTTCAGGAAGCACACACTGAGATAGCCCTCACTTCCTAGGCCTTCTGACTGCATTCAATTCTGCTTTGCTCTATCACTAAGTAACCAGGAGTCCACCTGGTGCAGCTGGCAGAGTTCAGCATGGACAGAAGAGAGGCAGGGAAGGCCCCACAGGTGTCTAAGCTCACCCGGCCCATACCTGTGATTTCTTTCCATCCTGTATTGGATAACACCACTGCCAGCCACACCTGTGGAGTGACAGCCTAGGTAAAAATAGCCCCTGATATGTCCGGGCAGACCCTGCTTGGCTGATAAAATACTAATTAATAAGTCAGCAGTTGGACTGACTTTTCAGAAGATAGCTTTCAGCTCCTGGGCTGGGCTGGGTTGTAGAGTGTCATGCATGTTTGTTCTGGAAATTGTGTAGCTCAGGGTAGCGCATCTTTATTGGGGCAAGAAGAGGCAGGACTGAAAAGCTGAGCTGGTCCCTTGCCCCAGGGCTCCTGGAGTCAGAAACAGCTGCATGGAAGGACAGGAAGGGAAGTTTGAAGAACGAAGGTAGCTGGAAGATACCCAGCAATTCAGAGCCATCAGCATGAAAGATAATTACCTGCTGACAGGTCTCTCATAGGTACCTGGATATGTGTGTGTGTGTGTGTGTGTGTGTGTGTGTGTGTGTGTGTGTGTGTGTGTGTGTGTGTGTGTGTTTATGCACATGTACCTGCAGATTCTGGTAAACTGTGTCTTTTCATATATATATATATATATATATATATATATATATATATATATATATATGCATATTCCACACTTGGGCAAATTCCAAAGTGAGAAGGGATCCTGAAATATGATATTGTAAAGGAATCTGTAACTAAGCTAGAAAGTTCAAAAGATACAAAGAAATAAACAAGAAATAGGGAAGATTTCAGAAAAAGGTAGGCTCAAGTCTGGCTCTGTTATGTACGCCAGGGAGAGGACAGAGCTGGGGTTTGAAACGTCTTATCTGGAGTTTGGGTATAAGCGTCGTGGGGGAGGGGGGTGTCTGGTGAATGGAGAGGAGGAGAGAGGGTGAATACGCACCGATACTTTATGTACATATATAAGAATGGAACGAGAACATTCGACAGGACTGTGTTGGAATGGGGGAGGGGTAAGGAAGGAGGAGAGAGATGTGACCCTGGTCAAGATGCATTTTATACACACATAGACATGTTGAAATGAACCACCTTTATACACTAATTGGTGCTAAGTAAGTAATAAATAAAGGGGCACAGCCCGACTCCAAACTTGTCTTCTTAGCAAAGGTGAGCTTGAGCAATGGATGAAAAGGAGACCGTGTGTATGTGTGTGCGTGTGCACGTGCACACGTGTGTGTGCATATGCAGAGGGGAATGGGAGAGCAGCAGGGACCCTGCAAACTTCCACACCTCCGGACTGGTCTCTGCATGCGATTCCTTGGCCACCATCACTTGTCATTATGGTGTGTCACTCTCAATGTAGGGAAGGGGAATAATAAAGTTGCAACATCTTGAATTTTGCTTCTCAGACTTTCAGAGGTTATTTATGGAGACCTGGAAGTGATTCTGAAACTTGATGGCCTGCAGCTCAGTGATTCCAACCGTGGCAGATCTACTCAGAAGGTCAGAAAGGTTTTTCAGGTGCTCACCAACTGAAGCTGTCTATTTAGTATCAAATATACATCATACATACCATCAATATTATGCATATTGATGGTATGTATAATGCCGAAAACTATTCGTTTATTTTACTTCATTTTGCCTCACTTGACTTCGCTTTATTTTGTTTTGGTTTTGGCAGGGCTTGAACAATGTAGCCCAGGTTGGCCTTGAACTCGTCCACCTTCTGCCTCAGCCTCCAAAGTGCTAGGATTACAGTCATTCCCAAGTTGCTTTCAATTAAGAAATGCTTTGAAGAGAGTTTGCTTGTTAGTGTTGACCCCTAATTAAAAGCAGTCAGACATGGCAGACACATGATAATGACTTATAACATAGACCATGTTTTCTGAGCAGGAGGTAGCCCCTCTGTCAGGTATATGTGAGTCCTGAAAGAGAGGAATGGACACTTTTAGGGAGCATGAAGAATGTTCATCTCCTTAGCATCACACAGACCTCTTGCCTTTCTGTATCACCCAATTTTCCATCACAGATCAGAATGAATGGTCGGAGAACAGAGTTCAGATGGAGGCAGTGGCAGTCGAGTTAGATCTCCACTGGTTTCCCTGATTGATGTTCAGGGAGGGATGTAGCCTGCCTGGAACCCAGGTCCGAGAGGCGCACTCCCCCCACCCCACCAAGCTCCGAGTACCAAAGGCTCTGCTCAGTTCCCGCCTGTGTTTTCAGCCTGGTGCCAGGAGCAGCAAAATTCCACAGGCCCATGGTAGGGTTTTATCTGATTGTCCCTCTCAAGAGCTGACATAGTGCAACTCATTGCTGATGGAAATGGAAAGTAATCTAATACCGATATTATCCTACTTTTCCATGGGGGCCCGTAAATGAAAATCGGCCTTATTATCCATTCATCTCTTATTTATTTACTTTTCTTTTCTCAAAAGTTTGCAAAATTTAACCAGCCAGAACAAATTTGTGTGCCCCGCCGTCATCTGTGAACTGGCAATGGAATTTTTCTAACGTGCCTGATTTTTTTTTTCAACTCGGGTGCCACATAGATTTCTTTCTTTCCTTGCAAATGATTTAGCTTCTGAGTGCACAGATACAAATGGGCCATAGGATTCCTTCCTGGGCCTTGACACGTGGACCTTCCCCACGGAAAGCATGCATGCGTGTTGGCAGTTTTCCCTTCTTTCTGCTCTTCTATGAACATCAGGCAGATTACACTGAGAGCAGCCATTCTCTCTTCATTGTAAGGACGGTGTTACATAGTTTGCTTATTAGTGTTGTGACACAGGGCCAGTAGCAAAGATTCAGCAATTAATTGTGAGTAGATGTCTACTGGGCTTACAGTTCCAACTTGTTTTGGGGGCTCAATGTTTGGAAGGCAGCCTACAAAAATAGCAAATTATGGGAGAACAAAAAAAAAAAAAAAGAAAAGAAAAACAGTGGGTCCTGAGGCATTTGGTTGGAGCAGACATTAATTCCATTTAGGGCTCAAGCCAGCCCACAGGTAATTGCAGGTCTCTTACATTAGCTTGCAGGAGCGGCGGAAGCATGTAATTCCAGCCAATCTGATGGGCACACGACTTGGTATTTGGTGCCAAGTGAGACCGTGAAACAAAAGGACACATGTGTTTTCAGGGGAAAGACTCCCCCCACCCGGGCCCCCCACAAACCAAACAGTACAACATAGATTCAACTGTTAGACACGTGAATCTCAAGATTCCTCAGGAAGCTTGCTATTTTAGGAAAGTGGGGTTTAAGGAGATGGACCGATTATCTGGGCAGGGAAGCATGTGGCTTGGGCTATTTTGATGAGACCCTTCAGTGCAAGTTTACTTCAGTGGAGTCACAGTCTTCTTTCGGAGCCCCCAGGTGTTGTAATCCTGGCTACTCAGGAAGCTAAGATCGGAGGCTGTCTGGTTCAAAGACAGCCTGTGCAGAAGGGTCTATGAGACTCTTATCTCCAATTAACCACCAAAAAGCCAGATGTAGAGCTGTGGCTCAAGTCATAGAGCCTTGAGGGGAAAACGCTAAATACTAAACACTAAAGACTTTGAGTACATTTCACTAATTTAAACCAATTATGCAGTACTAGCGGAAGAAAGAAAAGGGAGAAAAGAAAGTCTGCTTTGTGGGGCCTAGCATTCGCTGTACCTGATTCATTAAACTGAGGTCTGAGTTAGGCTCAGGGATCACAAGGTGAAGCCACTCGCTTCCCCCTCCCTCCATTTGATGTCTATAGTTAGGATTAAGAGCTGGGCATGGTGGATCGTGACTGTAATCCCAGCAACTCAGGCAGCTGAGACAGCAGGATTATAATTTTGAGGCCAGCCTGGGTTATCCAGGTCTCAAAATAAGATTCAGAAAGGGCAGGTGATATAGTTCAATAGTAAAGTGCTTGCCTAGTGTTATGGGAGGCCCTGGGTTCAATCCCCAATGTAATAAAAAGCAAAACCAAGCTCACAGAAGGTGAGTTGTTGACCAGTGTCCATAGACCTACTTTACGCTGTCTAAGATGGAAGTGAGGCTAGACCAACTGTGGGATGGAGGTGGAAGCTCGGCATCTGGGAATGGGGTCTTTATGGCAGGGTCCATGTTTCCACGGAGCTGATGGGCTGGTGGTTGTCCTGTCACTCATCCACCCACACACTGACATCGGTAGTCATTTGTGTCAAATGACCTCCACGACAGAGCCAGGGTCCTAAAGGAAACAGATTTTCATCACCCATTTTCTTAAGTTGGACCCTCAGAATGGTTTTCTCTGGAGGGAGAATGAAAAGAATGACAAATGTTTCGAGTGTCTGTCTATGCAAGCTCTCCAGTTCTGAGGCTCAGACGGACCTTGAGGGCGCTGTTCCTGGTATAGCTGCGCTCCTGGGGTCCAAGTGCTCTCACTAGCAGGTAAGCGGGCTTTGGGATGTAAAACAATCAGGCAGTTTAACCATGTAAGCAATGGATTATCCATTCCAATGAAAAAAATTAAAACAGTGAATCAGGGGGCTTTGAGTACATCTCACTAATTTAAACCAATTATGCAAAAGTCGTAAAAAAGCAGACCTTTTGTGATTATCATTGAAATAAAAACCTTATAAAAGCAATTGTTTTGTGTTTGTTTATTTGGCTGTTTGTTTGAGATAAGACTTTGTTATGTAGCTTAGACTGGCCTTGAACTCTATGGTCCTGCCTCTATCTCCCAAATTCTGAAATTAAGGTGCGTATCACCTTTTTTCCATTAAGGCCATCCATTCTTTGGAAGCCATTCTCTGACACTGTGGAAGGTAATCTCTTTTACTTGAGGTGTATGCATAGAATTAATCTCATCTGAAAAAT
Source organism: Dipodomys merriami (assembly GCF_024711535.1). Taxonomy (NCBI): domain Eukaryota; kingdom Metazoa; phylum Chordata; class Mammalia; order Rodentia; family Heteromyidae; genus Dipodomys; species Dipodomys merriami. The sequence continues at coordinate 11,749,429 of NW_027205048.1, read as the reverse complement.
ATACTTTTTCAGAGACATCTGGAATAATGTTGCACCAAATGCCTGACTAGCATGACCTGACCAGGTTGACAATGGACATGAACAATCTCAGACTCTGTGCCTCTGTGTGCAGGGCTCTGTGGTTCTCATGCCAGGCCAGGCTCGGGCCCCGCACACTGTCATTTTCAGGAATTAGTGATGCCCTGCATATTGGCTGGTGGATGGCTGCGTTGTCAGGAGTGGCTCAGTAGACCTGGGAAGAGATTTTTGATAATCCTCCAAGAGATGAGATGGAAATAGAATGGGAAAAACTAGTGGTGCATGTACAGGCTTCTGGAAGCTGAAGGATTCTTTACTGTCACTCTTGTCAAGAAATTCTTCTCATCTCAAAGTTTATAGTGGATCACAGTTGTTAGACTCTCAGCTAAAGCCTGGGGTTTCCTTTTTCTGCTTCCTGACCAGGAGTCTCTCATGGCCATTTATGTTGACATAAATTGTGCAAGAAAATGTTGGTCATGACAATACACCTTGATAAATGGAATTGTTTCTCATAAAATTTGTATAGTTGACTTGATTCCCCTCCCCCCCTCAAGACTGCTGATAAAATTTGAGAAGTTTGGAAACATGGAGAGAGAGAGAGAGAGAGAGAGAGAGAGAGAGAGAGGAGAGAGAGGAGAGAGAAGAAAAAAAAATAAAACAGAGTAGGCCCACCATGTAAGCACAATGAGTTATACTTCTAGGAAGTTCCTTCTGGTCTTTTTCCATATGGCTGCATTTGCTTGCATAATTATTGGAGGGCCTATCCATTTCACCCTCTCCTCAGTACATCATATGTTATACATGATACCAAAAGTAAATTCCATGTCTTTTATAGTTAGTATTTATGGAGACATACCATTCCATTAAAAGGATGCTCCTTGATTTAATTAACCAGCTCCTATTGTTGCAATCGAGGTTGTCTTCAGTCTGGTCCTCTTATAAATCAAGCGTCTACAGTGCTGTGCTTTACTTTTCTTTAGGAAAGATTTCTTAATTTTTTTTTTCCTGAAAATTCAGGACCATTGAGCAAAAGGGCATGGACACTGATTTTGTTTTCTGGCTCTAGATGCATGCTGTTTTGGTTGGATTTCATTGGAACGTGTGCATTTTTCTAGGATTTTATTTGTTGTGGTTCTTTCAGCTTCTGATTCTTCACTCATGACCTTGCCTCTCATCCGCTGGCTTCCACAATGATCTTTGTAGCCGGTGCGGCACATCGGTGGTCATCGGAGCTCTTCAGTTCCTGCAGTCATATCTTCCTGACCAAAAAAATAAAAATCTTGAGACTAAAAAATGTCCTTGCCTAGTCCTTGCTCAAGAGAGATTTATAGCGTGGAAAATCTGAGTACAGTCTCTGAAGCCATTTTTCAACTGTTAGTGGAAAAAAAAACCCAACAACCCATGTTTCACACTTAAAAGGCAATTTCAGGATTTATTTTTGGTTCCCTGATAATTCTGGGAGACTCTGAAATGTTTCATGTGTGATGGCTTCTCAACAGAGGCACCACAAGGTGATTCTAATAGTAGTTAGAATCTGGAGCAAACATTTTAGAAGACACAAGTTAAGTTAATGATACTATTATCTCATGATAAACAAGTCTTCTATTTGTCCTAATGTTTGGAGTGTTCTCTTGGACATTAGTATGGCATAGTATATTCTGAATTCTTGGCTGGATTCTGGGAAATACATTTGAAGTTCACATTTTGTGTTTTAAGAAGTAAATTTAAGCTGGGCACTGATGGCTTATACCTGTAGTCATAGCTACTCAGGAGGCTGAGATGTGAGGATCTCAGTTGGAAGACCATGAGTCTCTTACCTGCAATTAAGTACCAGAAAAGCCAGAAGTGGAGCTGAGATGCGAGTGGTTGAGTGCTGGTCTTGAGTGCAAAAGCTCAGGAACAGCACCTAATCCCTGAGTTGAAGCCCTAAAAGGTAAATTTAAAATTTGGTGTGACTCACAGTACTAAGCTTAAATACAAGGAGGTGGAGGAGTGAATTATATTTTGGGAAAATCATTAATGTATTTTGAACTATGTGTATTTTTCAAATTACAAAAATTAACTCACTAATTCTACATACTAGTGGTTTTCATGGTGACATTTAAATATACACATATGTCATGCTTTGATCAATTCCGACCTTTCTACCCATCCTTCTTACCCCCTCTCCCCCACCTTTCCATTACTCATTTCCTTCCCCTTCTCATATTTTGGACATCGCCTCTAAATAGGATCATATAATTCATAGCCTTTTGTGACTAGCTGTGTATGCTACACTGTGGCATATCAGAGATCTGATGATCTTTATCCTTTTTTGTAGCTAAATAATATAATACTGCATACATGCTATATGTTACTGATTCCTTCCCTATTTGATGGGCATTTGGGTAGCACTTATTTTGGGCTGCTATGATATTTATGAATCATCCTGGGTGGATATATGTTTTGATTTCCCTTGGCTACCTGCATAATGGTGGGGTTTCTGAGTCACATGGCAACTCTGTGTGTAGCTTGTACCAAACTGCCCATATGCATCTGTGGCTCCCTCAGAGAGATGGATGAGGTCATGCGTATGCCTGTCAGTGCCAGCTTGGGTGAAGGGAAGTTTCTTACCAAGTTGGGTTAGGAAAGGAAGCCGGAAGAGGAGTTCCTCAGGCCCAAGCAGGTTTCACGTGGATGATGTCTTGTCGTAAATTGTGTTTCAACATCTTTATGTAATCTCGAGTTTGCGGGGAGGACGTGTTAGTATAACTGTTCTGCTGTGATTCACATGTGAATCTTCCTATACTTCTAAATAGCTCATTAACTTTTTAGGAATTACTTTGAATATTGGAAAGCAAATACCACACCCCTAAAGCTTTCTCAATAAATATTCTAACAAAAACAATCTCTGCATTACCTTTGGTTCAGCACACTGATGTAGACTCCCTGATGTAGAACCAAGAGCTCACCAAATGTTTGAACGCTGAGTCTGCTGTGTACATGCTCATTATAACACAATGGTTTATTTCAAGCCAAATCCTTGTGTGTGTGTGTGTGTGTGTGTGTGTGCGCGCGCACACGTGCGCACATGCACACGCGCACTGGTACTGCAGCTTGTACTCAGAGCTTTGCTCTCTTGCTTAGCTTTTTTTTGTTCAAGGCTGGCACTCTACCACTTGAGCCACAGCTTCACTTCCAGTTTTTTGCTGCTTAATTGGAAATGAGACTCATGGACTTTCCTGCCTGGCCTGGCTTTGAACCTTTATTCTCAGATCTCAGCCTCCTGAGGAGCTAGGATTACAGGTGTGAGCCATGAATGCTTGGCTCAAGCTCAATCCTCTCAATTCCATGGAAGAAAATGTTTTGAGAGCATTTCTGAACTAAGTATGTAATCAATGGGAGATCTATATGCATGTTAATATCTGATGCCAATTTTTTACTTAAAGCTTCTCAATATGAATATCTTAGGAATTTGATCTTCAACTTGGTGTTAAACCTAAAATGGTTAAGTTTATATGAATGTTGGCCATGAGGATCCATTTTCCTCTTCCCCCCACCTTCCTCTGGTAGAAAGATGATATTCACTGGTGTAATGATATCCCTCGGTGGCATTAACCACAGAATTGAAGGTTTGGCTTCCTTCTGGCAACAAACCTTGGGGTTTGACTTGCTGCTTGCACAGCTCCATTGTATAATCATGCGACATGTGGAAACTAGAGTGTAGGGTTGCTGATTTCTATTCCATGAGCTGAGTCTTCCCGTGCCAGCCCAGAAAGATCTTACCCTTGCTGAAGTGTTCAGTTTTCTGTGGCTTCCCCAGCCGCTGTAAGTGATGTGGGAGGCAGATTTTCGTACATTCCAGCACAAGGTCTAATTATGGACAGAATGATTGGTGAACATTTATAAAAGCAAAAGCCGACCTACTCAACCTGGACCTTCTTGTTTTTCAATGGAAAAGGTCAGTCACTGGTGTCAACGGTTTTAGACAGCTTGGGTTATATCTGTAAGAAATAATCCAACTCAGCAAGAAAAAACAAACCCAGACTGTTCCATTGCTCTGAAGTGAAGAAATCCAGTTGTCTTATGTGTTGTAATGGACAGGATTAGACATGCTCTATTTTTTTGTTTTGTTTTGTTGTTTGTTTTTAGTCTTTGGATTTCGAATAATTGTTTTTTTTCCCCCTTTGCAGAAACCTTGTATTTTCTGTCCTCTGTGGTTGCCAGGCATGTACTTGACTTTTCAAAGAGAGGAACATATCGTTGTGAGAAATTGCTGCTTGGAGCATATAAATGAGTACTTTTGTGATCTTTGAAGCTGGAAGGCCAATTCAGGCTTAGAAATTCCATGCTTTATATTTTCTGTTGTTTTACATAAACCAACTGTCCTTCCCCCCACCCCACTTCTGTCTCTCTTCCTAGAACTGAGAAAGAAGAGCTAGAGGAGAGGCAGGTTTTAGATGATGATCTTTTTCCCTTCAGGTTGAGATAGGGAGTTCTCCTTGGCTATCCAGCCAGCAGTAGGGCCACATGGCCCTCTGTGCCTAGATCAAGGCCCTCTCAACCGGAAACCGCTTTGTCCTCAAGGCCGCTTGGCAATGTCTGGGGACGTGTTTCGTCCAGCACACTGGAGGACGCATTAGTGGCATGCTGGGAATCATTGTACAGGGCACCTGCCTGGCCCACAAGAAGCCCTGGTGTGCACAACACCTGGACTTCTAAACAGGTGCAAAGTTTCTGGCCCGCTGTCTGGCAGCTCTGGCCAGCGCAGTACCCTCCTGTGTGGCACCTCCCTTGCGGGCGCTGCTCTTACGGCACACATGGAGTTCTGAGAAACACCAGGTCAGCTCCTTACCTGCAGGGCAGGTGTAGACGGAGCCCTGAAAACCAACACGGCGACGCCTAACTCCAACTCCCTGCCTGCCGGGCCAGCGCGTCCCTGGGCAGGCAAGATGCAGCAGGCTTGTGCTTCTTTTCTTTCTTTCTTTTGTTAAATGTTTCATAAAGTGCTTTTGCCCTGGGTTAAGGTTTTTGTTGGTGGTTAGAAACGTGTGTTTGAGGTGAGGCATTACTCCTTAAGCCTTACCTTTCTTGGAAGGAAACTGGTATGACAAACAGATTAGGACATTGTCCAAAGTCACTATAACCTGCACTCTTGTCTAGAAACCTGATGATATGGGAGTGGTTCTTTTCTTTCCTTTTCTTTTCTCCTTCCTTCCTTCCTTCCTTCCTTCCTTCCTTCCTTCCTTCTCTCTCCTTCCCTTTTTCCTTCCCTCTCTCTCTTCCTCTCTTCTTCTCTTTTCTCCTTCTTCCTTCCCTTGCTCCCTTCTTCAGCTCTCTTACCTGTGTCTACAGGGCCATGGAACCGATCTCATGTGTTTTCCAAGCTGACATGTGCCCAGCCCCACATTCATGTTGTCTGTGAACAAGGACACAGCCAAGTAGCCGGGCAGCCCCTTCCCAGGTGTGACACCCCCTTCCTTCCCTGTGCTGCTGATTCCTAGGTCACTCATGACAGAAGGAAAGTTCAGGATCTGCTTCCATGTGGCATGTTTGTCACTCGAGGGGACATCCCTTTTCTACTGGTGAGCATAGGTTGAGAGTGATGCTGTGACAAGGGTGATCGGGCCCCTCTGTCATCTCAGGAGTTGTGGGTGGGGCAGGGATGGGGGGAAGGACACTTGTTCTCTCACATAATCAGCTAGGGCAGCCCTGCCTAGCACTCTCTTTAGTCACAAATATTTATTTTCTCTATCCCCCACCGGTCATTGTGAAGAACAGGGAAGTGAATTCAATGTGTTTTTTGCACACTGAGGAGCTTTGTTACAATTAACTGAGTTAAATTTCAAAACCAACTGTTTGAATGGAGAACTGTTATGGCCAAGGGCTATGCCTGAACCCAGTTCAGGGCAGACACTAAACGGTGGTCGACTGAAGACCACTGTGGTTTCTAGCCTACTTTCCCTACTCAGTTCTTGCCTTGTGTCTGCCCTTGATCTTAAGTCTTTGCTACACTCTTGTCATGTTAAATTCAGTTCATGACTTTGTTCCATCTTGTAGCTAAGTGAGAAATCCCTGTAGATGCATGTTAATGCTGCTGCTGCTCACCCTCCTCCTTCTTCCCCTCCTCCTTCTCCTCCTCTTCCTCCTCTTCCTCCTCCTCCTCCTTCTTCCTTCTTCCTTCTTCTTCCTTCCTCCTTCTTTCTCTTCTTCCTGTTCCTATTCCTCCTCTCCACCCCCCCCCCCAGAGCCTAGGACCATCTCTTGTAGATACCTAATATGTTTAAAATGACTAAGAGAATAAAGAATGAAAAAAAATTGGTGCCTCAAGACCCTGCCCAGTAGGACTTTGGCCTTCTCTCTTGAAAACCAGCCAAGAGCATGGTATATGTATTTTTCTGTAATCTTCCCACTGCCCTGGCTAGGAAAGTATGCACTGTGTCTTTAAAGTAGCTTGGCCCTGTGAAGCTCATAAGCATCTTATAGTTTGAATTTGGGAGCCAAGGCTATTGTGTTGCTCACAGGGACCTGGATGCTGGAAGCCTCTTCAGGTCCCCTCTTCGGCCTCCTCTGTGGAGGGGCTGGTGTGGTCTTCAGGTCCCCTTGGGAGAAGAGCTGCAGCAGGAGCAGAAGGCAGGGTTGACCTGGCCTTCTCAGGAAGGGCTTAGCATACTGTTGTAGAGAGGCCAGCCTGTGACCTTGACCATGACCCCAGCAAGCCATCCTACCACTGTGCTTGCCCCCATCTGTCTGTGCATGGCGGAAGGTGGATCCCAGGTATAAGGGAGAGAGGCAGGTGTCTCCATCTGTTATCCCTGTTGTGTTTTGTGGTGATAGACCAGGAGTCAGGTATTCATCCATCTCATTTTCCTCTCATTAACCCAGATCCCCCCCTGTGCTGAACCCTGTTTTCAGAACTTCAGGAAAAGCTCACCTCCCACTCAGGCTAGACTGAAGCCAGTGAGCAACAAGAGGGGTGATGTACCAATGGCTATAATTATTTAGTCTAATTTTTAATAATCCCCAAGACATACTATTATGTCCATTTTCACCATGTAAGAAACAGAGTCACCAAGTCAAGCAGTTCTCAATAAATCATATCTCTTGGTGATCAGCCAAACTAGGATCTGAAACCTGTGTCCGTTTTCTGGGTCCTTGACTGAGATGCAAATGAATATTGTAAATAATGTTGCCAAGAGAATACTTAATCTACAAAGAAAGCAAATACTTCAGCAGCACACAAAAAAATTTATTGCCAGCCAATTTGATCTATTAGTTACAAATCAGATTACATTCTCCATAAAGCATTTCCTGGAGGAGCTCTGCATGGCAGCTATGTTAGCAAAGTATGAATTATTCTGGTACTTGAGAGTTATTAAACTACTCACCATTGAGAATAATGACTTCTTCCAGCTCCTTCCACTGCAGACGGACAGTTTCCTGGAAGTACTGAGAATAAGCACAGAAGCACCAGTGCTAGTTCTCAGGACTACAAAGCCATTGGTATGGCTTGCCCCTCAGTGAGCTTCATCCTGGCTCTATTTATTAAGAATTGTGATGGTGTTAGCAGTTCTTCAGAGTTAATCGCAGCCCCTCTCAGCTTTATCTCCTCTAGGGCTGATCAAGGGCATGCTTGGCAGAGCATGAGTCTTTATGGAATAGATGATGCCAACTCCTTATTTGTAGCATTCATCAAAAGTGTAGGACAGGATAGTGCCAGTGGCTCACACCTGTAATCCTAGCTACTAAGGAGGCTGAGATCTGAGGATCATGATTTGAAGCTACCCAGAGCAGGAAAGACTGTGAGACTCTTATCTCCACTTACCAACAAAAAAGCTGGAAGTGGAGTTATGGCTCAAGTGGTATAGCACTAGTCTCAAGCTAAAAAGCTTAGGGACAGCACCCTGGCCTTGAGTTTAAGCCCTAAGACAGGCGTATGCGTGTGCGCACGCACACACACACACACACACGTGTTGGACAAGACATAGCTGAGAACACACAGCTCGACATACTTTGTTTTCATCATGACCCCGACACTAGCTGAGGGACAGGCCCCATTGGCCACAAGCAGGACCCTGTTCAGTTGTCTTGTGGTCTTTTTTTTGGGGGGGGGGTTGTGGGGCTTGAACTCTTGGCCTAGGCGTTGTCCTTCAGCTCTTCAGCTCAAGGCTAGCGCTCTACCACTTGAGCCATAGCACCACTTCTGGTTTTCTGGTGGTTAATTGGAGATAAAAGTCTCATGGACTTTCTTGCCTGGGCTGGTTCTGAATGACAATCTTCAGATCTCAGCCTCCCGAGTAGCTAGGATGACAGACTCGAGCCACCGGCACCCAGCTTTGGAAACCCCTTTTCAACTTCTCATTGGTGAGCTCCTTCTGGTTGGAAAGCCATGGAAAAGAAATCAATCTGTGTGTATGGGACAGGAGGAGGGCGCGTATGAATGTGAGCATGTGCAGGTATGTGTGAGTGTATACATGTATGGGTGCATAGTGTGTGGATGTATGCAAGGCTATGAATATGTGTGCGAATGTCCATCTATGGTTCTATTACTTGTAGTGAATGCATACCTATGGGAGTGTGTGCGTAGTGGGTGTGAGCATGTTTGTGTGTGTGTGTGTGTGTGTGTGTGTGTGTGTGTGTGTGTGTGCAGGATGTGAGTGGGAGAGCATATGTTTGAAGCAGCATGTTCATAATGAGGAAAATCTGCTCACATGGCCTAGGAAAGATTCTGTTAAAATAAGAGCAGGATTTCACGTGCTGCTGAGACCCGAGAGAGAGCACGCGAGCTGCTCTCTGAGACTCTGAGATGTGGTCACTCCTCTGGTTGAGATTTAAGTTCTTCCATCCCCTCTCCATTGTCCACAGGACTGAATCTGACCTTTGTTCTGGGCTCAAAGCCACAGTCCCTTCTCCAGACAGACAGCACACCCCTGCATGCACCCCAGCTGCAGGTGGACTCTAGATGGGAAATGGCCGCTGGGCTTCGGGCTGTGCACAGGGCACAGCGTGCCCTTGCTACGTCTGCCCCTCTGTCCCTGCCAGTGCGCACCTGCTCCTGGTTCAGTCCCCGTCACCCTCCCTTGCTGGGAAGGAATGTAGGGTGTGCATGTGAATTTCAGATAAATAACAAATATGTCTTCAGCTTCTGTGCCAAGGAACTTCCTTGTTGTCTGTCTGAAATTCACAGGTAACTGGGTACCTGCTCCATCTGACTTCCCTACCTCAGACATCCCTTCTGCCTCCAGGTCCCCCCAACTTGTGGCACACAAAGCTCTTACAACGTGATTGGCTGTTTCACCACCCAGAGAACCAGAGCAGAACATCCCCAAGGTGAGAACTCGGCCATTCACTCACCACGTCCAATTCTGCACCATCTACCAGAGCCCTGGGCTAGGGGTGGGGTACCGGGCAGAGAAAACAGGTCCCCTGCTCAGGCCAGGGCTGAGCAAACAGTGACTTGGGAGTAGATCCACATTCCTGCCTGTTTTGTACTGATCATCTGTTTGCATAGTTGTCTCATATATTTACTATCTGGTTATTTAGAGAAAAAACTCACTGACCCCTGATATGAGGATCTTATAGGCTAGAAAAGGAAGACAGACACAAACAAATAAAAGCCCATTCATCTTTCATCTCTGAAGCCTCTTTTACACCCATGTGTGGTCTGGCAGCGGCCAGGATGGGAACCAGCTGGAACCTTTCCCAGTTGATGGTGATTTGTGAACCTTGAGAATCTGACCTCTCTCATCAGCCTTCAAGGTGAGTCTTATTCAAGCTCTAAGCACCGCTGACTTCAGAACCTGCTGCCCAACAGGCATATGGTCAGCTCTGACAGATGTTTGAATGAATGAAGGAGCAGAGAGGGACCATTCTTTGATTGAATCTCAACTGCTTCCATAGTTCAAAGATGCTGGTGTCACAGGAAGTCATGATTTCATAAACTGACTTTCCAAAAAGTTTACTCAGTTCCAGGCACAGTGCTGCTGGGTTTCCAGATCATCCTTTGCCCAGGCTGGTTTGGAACTGCAATCCCGCAAACATGTCTTACTCTTCTTGAGGGAGGAGGTGAGGGGTTGCCTTCCAAGGCAGGGAGTGACTGTGGAGAGGCCTTAGCCTCTATCCATTGCTTTTCCTCAGGCTCTTTGTCCAAGACTACATTAACAACCACGTAGTCCAAAGAAGCTAGCAGGTTCTTGTCTGAGGCTCAGAGAACGTTCTGTCTCCTTAGAGTGTGATCTGATGGACCGGCACAAAATAAATAAAAACCAGTTCAGCCCATTAGCGTTTGGAAGGCAAATGTTTCCTAGTAAAAATAAAGTCTGTGATTGCGTGTTGAGACAGATGTCTACACTTGCCGCTCTTGTTAGAGTACTTAAGAAAATAAATTCAAGATAAGAGAGGCCCAGGCATTGCCCAGGCTCGTGTGCCCTTGCTCTTCATGATTTGCAGGGAATGAAACATTGATGTGATATTCCCATACTTCTGCTTATATTTTTTCTTGAGGGTGGAGGGAGAGAGCCAAAATAATTGAACCAGGGAGATTTTTTGGGGAACTTGGATTATTTGTATAATTAATGACACCGGTGGCCTTCCATGTCACAAAGCCCCCAGCAAGTGTGGATGCATTTAGACCAGGCCTCACGTGGACAGCAATGAACTCAACCAGTTTGAATTAGTTTCTTCTGATTGGTTGAAGTTCAGCTCAGCCACTAAGGTGTTCCCACGTGTCCTAAGGGAATGGCAATGTCTCTGTGTGGATCACCCAAGTGTTTTTATTTTTTTCCCCTGTGACAGAGGTCAACTATCCTGTCTTCATTTGCTGTGAGAGTGGCAGACATGTTTATATAAATGGTTAAGATGTATTTTAAATGAAATGGAATGGTATTAAAGATGCAGCTCAGACAGTGGTACTTACGGGACACTATGTTAAAAATGAACAATACAACTTGTAGGCGGGGCAGAAGGGGGAAAATGGGGAGAAAACGAAGGAAAGGGGTGACATTCTCCAAAAAGAAATGTACTCATTACCTGACTAATAAAAAGGTAACCCCTCTCTACATGATGTTTACAATTCCAATTGGAAAAAAAAATGAACAAGTATTTTTTCGGTGGGGGCAGTGCCAGGGTTTGAACTCTGGGTTTCCCACTTGCTTGGCTTGCTTGCTTGGCTGGTGCTCTACCACTTAAGCCATAGAGCCACCAACCTTTTCTTGGTAATTTGAATGGATTTGAGGGCTTTTTCTGCCTGGGCTGACTTTGAACTTTGATCCTCCAAATCTTAGCCTCCTGAGTAGCTAGTATTATAGGGGTGAGCCACAGGCACCCAGCTTAGCTATGGAGTACTTCAGCAAACGAGGACTGCTTTCTCTCTGACACATTTTGGAGGGAAAAAAATAAGGCCCCCCACATACCACTCTACTTCTGATCTTTGAATCTTTTCAGATCTTTGGGGCTTGAACTCAGGGCCTGGGCACTGTCCCTGAGCTTCTTTTGCTTAAGGATACTGTTCTACCTCTTGAACTGCAGTGCTACTTCTGGCTTTTTTCTGGGTAGTTTGTAGAAGAATCTCCTGGACCTTTCCTACCCAGGCTGGTTTCGAAGTTTGATCCTCAGATCTCAGCCTCCTGAGTAGCTAGATTTACAGGCATGAGCCACCAGTGCGGGGCTGATCTTTGAGTCTTTTAAAACCTTGAGAGTTTCGTGCTTTATAATTTCTTTGACTCCATGTTTGTTAAATGTATATTGTTTCAGGTGGTTTATGCCAGATTCATGATCTTATTTAGATGAAAACTCCATCCCTAGTTATGCTATTTTGTATTCAAATGCTCAACATTTCCCCCCTTTTAAATATATTTGTAATGGCTTAATGGTGTTTCTATTCTTGTGCTTCTGTTATTTGTAGAAACACACCAGGAGGGAAGCCTGCGTTCAACATTTATCTTCTCACCTTTTTTTTTTCTTTTTAAAGAAAGGAGCCTTAGACCCAGTTGCTAATTGCTCCAGCATGGGGCTGATTAGCAAGTTCAAGCAGTATGTAGGTAAATTGGTAAGCAAGGTCAAATAAATTTCATGTGTAAATCTGAGGTTTACCAAGAAGAATATAAATCCTGATGTAATCATGCTGGAGAGGAATCAGGTGCTGTTATATAGCTAGGACACAAAATAACTATAAAAAGTAGCCCCTCTCCCCTCCAGCTGTTTTGTGTTAATAAGCCTCCATCCACCTTCAATTGCTGGGGAAGCTGGCCAGATGCTTGGAACCCACTGCCTTGCGGTCCGGGCCATTCTTGCTCGAGTTGCAATTTAGTTAATTTCACTACTACAGTAGCTTGAGATAATTTGAAGACTCAGTAGGGCGTGTTTTCGATGCTATTAAGTCATTAAGGGTTTTTAAGGGACCAGAAATATTCTTTGCTGGCAGTAAAGAGGAGGGTCATTCTCTTGAAACAAAGGCACCAAGGAACTAACTGCTTAAAAAAAATTTACATCCCCAGCAATGAAATTCAATTACATCAATTCTGACATCAATTACAGAAATCAATAAAGGGTGCTGACTGCCATAAACACAGTGGGAACACAGTGTTCCCATTGCCCAATTTCTTATTTTATGTATATATGTATGTATGTATGAATGTATTGTGTATTTGATGCCCATATTGGGATTGAATTGAGGACCTGGGTGCTGTTTCTTAGGGTTGTTTTTTTTTTCACTCAAGGCTGGTGGCTCAACCACTTTTGAGCTATAGCTCTACTTCTGGCTTTTTGCTGGCTATTTGGCGTTAAGAGGCTCATGGACTTTCCTGCGTGCCTGGCTTCAAACTATGATCCTCAGATCTCAGCCCTCTGAGAAGCTAGGATTACAGGTGTGAGCCACTAGGGTCTGGCCCTTTTGCATAGTTTCCAGAGAGGTGAAGACTGTGGTTGAGTTGACAAAGCCACACTGCCTAATTGAAGCAGTAAATCCTCTGCAGTCAGAATCAAATTTTAAAAGATGTTCTAAAACACACACACACACCCTTTTTTTTTTTTTTTTTTTGGTTGCTGGTTTGTCTCTAAACTCCATTTCCCTCCTTCCTGAGAACAATAAAGTCTCACCAGAGGATTTTACTGCCTTACTGGTTTAAAATAACAGAGATATTGCTCCACAAATCTTTCAACAGCTCAGTCCAGTGAGTAAAATATGAAGCAAATGGAGGAAGGCTAGGGATGAAAGAGTCTATGAGTAACCAAGTTGTGGAAAAACCTAAAAATTATAATAGAATCAGGATGCATGGAAACACATAGAATGTACCAGAAGGTTCTGGAGTGTCTTGCTTTCCTGATGCCTCTTTTAAGGGCTGTTATGGTCCCCCACCTCCACTCCCTGATGAGAATACTTTCTGCCCTTTCAGCCCTGGTCTGAGGATGCTCCCGGACCATCCTTCAGTGTGCCTGCGCTGTCCTGCCGTTTTACAGTCACCCCTCGGGGGGCACCAGGGAAAGGCATGCATGGAGACCTTCCCTGTGCCCAGAGATCAGTTTATGTAAGTTTGGTTTAACTCTTTTAAGTGCTTCAACAGTTAGCAATCTGACTCAGACACAGGTCCCATAAATCAAGACCATGGCCTTTAAACTCTCTACCCCCTCTATTTCCTAACAAGGAGAGAATGGGGTGCAGAAGAAGGTGCTGAGTGGCTCTCATGGATCTCTTTTGGGGACCCAATAATGACTGTGAGATGTTAATGGGAGGTGACAGACAAGCGGGGGGTGATGAGCAGAAGGAATCGGGGACTGTTGTGCTCTGGGTTGGGGTCTCCTTATATCTAACACTGGCAGCTTCCCGCATGAGGAAGGCTGGCCAGTGTGGTGGTGGTGCAGGGGTGTATCTAAAGAGAGTTGCGAAACCCTGATTGAAGGCTTCCAGAGCAAGACGGCCACGTGTGTTCAAGGTCAAAGGTGGATAGTGTGTCTTGGTCAAAGGCTGACTTCTGTTCACTGTCAGAAGAGAGAGAACTTTCTGAAGAGCCTCCCAATACATTCCACATTGTTTTGTGGCCGTCTAGGAGGGGCGCATACCATGAATTTCATCCATCAGGCCAGGGAGTGTCCAGTGTCATTTGTGTCCAGGCAGGTTTGGGAGCAAAACTCCACCTGAACCCTGAACCCTGGAGTGGCTTTGGTGAAATAAAGACATTTCCACCCATGGTGAATGGGCTAAGGAAGAGCCTACCTCATATATATATATATATGTGTGCCTGTTTGGGGCTGTCATGAAGAGGAGTGGCCTGGTTTAATCGAAACCTTGATTTCTGACTTGATCCAATTTGCATGGCTGGTTTGCTAAGGTCCTTTGGGAACAGCAAGATTCTAGTAACCAGAGGCAATGGAAAAGTTCTCGTTTTGAGCTAGAAACTAAACCAGATGTTGTAGGCAACTGGCTGTCAGTGTTGATCCTGTCCACAGGAGGATGGCTCCTTGTGGATGTGTGGGCTAATCAAAGCCAACTGGCTTGTCTAGTCCTAAATAGACCGGGTCCTCTGGCCTCACGCTCCCACCACCAGCCCCCAAACAGATTTAAAGATCCCTTCATCTTCTACTCAGTGCCTGTCCTGTGACACACACCATGCCAGACACTGGGGAAATTCATGAGATAGTCACCTTGGCAAGGTTTTTAAGGCCATGTGCAAGATCTGGCCTTGACCTGACTTTCCAACTAGATCTTGGATCATTCCATGCATTTTGTGTTGTAATCACACTGGACACAGTGCCTTTGCTCTTGCTCCCCCACAGCTTGGCATGTCCTTTGTCCTCCTCTTTCTGTAGACAGTGTCCCAACTTCCCAGATGCAAATGCCATCTCTGTGGTTCAAGGGACACAATAATCATGATGATGACATCCTAAGCCCAGTCATCCAATTTCTTTCTTTATACCCCTCCTCACAATTTGTACTGACTTTATGTTTGTTTATCCAGTACAACATGGTGGTTAAGGGTGTGAGCTCTGCGGTCAAATCATCCAGGATCAAAACCTGATCTTTGTTAATCCTTATCTATCTGTCTTAACCTCAGTACCTCAGTTTCTGAAACTCTAAAGTGGGGTTGACAGCCGTAGCTTCCTTTTCTCATCAGTCAGTGTGATTAAATGCATTTGTTTCTCTCTTTTAGTTTGGATCGTCTGTTTCACAAAATAAAAACCTACTAATACATAGAGACAGAATCTATTGACTTACAGGAACTGTCCCTCAGCTCTTCAGCTCAAAGCTAGCGCTCTACCACTTGAGCCACAGCGCCACTTCCAGCTTTTTTTCTTTTTGCTCATGTGGTGCTGAGGAATCGAACCCAGGGCCTCAGGCATGCAAAGCAAGCGCTCTTCCACTGAGCCACCTTCCTGACCCCACAGCTCTATGTCTTAATCGAGTGAAATAATTTATAGCTAGAAAATCAAAAGAGATTTTTTTCTTGGCCATAACGTGTATAAATATAGTCCAGGAGTTAGGAAAACACATTATCATCCATGTTTACCCAACTTGCCTTGAGGTTAAAACATTGGAATTCAAATGATTTTATTTAATCCCTGGAAAACTGGCCATTTCTGGAATTCAATAATTTATGATTTCAAGATAATAAGGAGACAGTATAGTGAGAGTTCTAAAACACAGCAGGTGTTAACACTGAGCAACCATACTTACCTCATTCTTATCACGAAAGACCATACTGGGGAACCTAAAATAGACCCAATCACTTTTAAAAGGGCGGCATTGCAAAGGGAGTGAAATTAGTTGGTGGTGATAATTGTCTTACGTAGATCTCACACAAATGTGGTACTTCACAAAGGTGCTTTCAGAAGAGAAGAGTAAAATAATGATTACCTAAGGCTTGAGAAGAGAAGGCAAGGGAGAGACTGGTCAATGGACACAAAGCTTAGGAGCAATACATTCTGGTGGGTATCTGTGATTGACAAGATTGCATTAAATATTCCAAAAAAAGCTGGAAGAGATTTAAAAAATTATTCAGACCCCAAAGAAATGACAAATTAATGAGGTGATAGAAAGGCTAAGTACCTCGATTTGATTATTCTACAATGTATACATGCATTGAAAGGTCAGACCATACCCCACAAATATGTACAATTATGATGTGTCAAAAACTATTAGAACTAAGAGAAGACATACATTTGGAGTATTTCTGAAAGGTCAATTTGTGGTGAAAAGAGGTCCTTTAGTGAAGAACTGAGTGTGCTGAGTATTAATTGCTGTGGTTAGCATGGGGTTTGTGTTGAACGTGGTCCTGTGATTGACATAGTGGGTTTCTAGTACTTTCTCAGGAGTCTAGAACTTCCTTTGTTCTTTAATGCATGAATCCTAAATAATCTATGTCCCACCTCTCCGGTGAGGTGCTTGTCAGTACAGTTTCATATAATGTGGGGTCTCTAGCATCTTCCGACTGTTCTTAACCCTTGAGTGGCCAGGACTGTGGCCAGGTGAGTTAGTGTCTATGGAGTTGCCATATGTATCTTGTCCAAACCGAGCACTCAAAATTCACCGGACATTAAAGTTCTGCTCAACAGAACTTAGAAATTATTTTAAGTGCTTTTTAACTTCTTGTATTCATCATTCTGGACTCCGGCGGTCATTCAACAACATAGAATGGATGGAGGGAACTTGTCCTCTGGTATATTGAACAAACCTGTTCTGAGGTCAGACTTAGATTGAATGCAGATAAGATAGTTAGCACTTAGTGAAGTAAGGACCAGTGGGTCAAACTTTATACATGAAGGAACTGAGGCCCAGCATGGTGATGTACCTTGTACAATGATGCCCTTGTGGAGATGCAGGGTTCAGGCTTAGGTAGTCTGGGCTCCCAAATTATTATTATTATTATTGGTGGTGGTGGTGGTGGTGGTGGTGGTGGTGGTGGTAGTGGTCATGGGGCTTGAACTCTCGACCTAGGTGCTGTCCCTGACCTCTTCAGCTTAAGACAAGCACTCTACCACTTGAACCAGGGCACCACTTCCGGTTTTCTAGTAGTTAATTGGAGATGAGTCTCACAGACTTTCCTGCCTGGGCTGGCTTTGAACTGCAATACTAAGATCTCAGCCTCCTGAGTAGCTAGGATTATAGGCATGAGCCTCTGGTGTGTGGTTTCCAAATTCTTAATAAACTTTATTATAATGAAAGTAACCATGTTGGGAATATGTAGATAGATGGAGAAACTCTGTGAAACTCTTATCTTCAACAAACCACCAGAAAACCAGAAGTGGCACAGTAGCTCAAGTGGTAGAGCGCTAGCCTTGAGCTGGAGAGCTGAGGGACAGCTCTCAGGCCCAGAGTTCAAGCCCCATGACTGACAAATAAAAAGAAAGAAAAAAAGATAATTGCTTTATGGATGGAATTTCTTCCATCCCTACAATCCTCTAAACCCATTTGGTCTTCATCAGCTGCAAGCAAACACTTCTGAATTCATTAAACCACATCTCACTGTAACATTTTTAAATTTAAACTTGAAAATTCAAGCAGGTATGAGTGATCTAACTCTTGATATGGGCTATAAGATATATACTGTAATAGAAAGCAATCCAAGTAGTTCATTCTTACTTGAAAGTTGGTTTGCAAAAGCTTAGAAAATGATGAACCATAAAGATCGCTATTACAGATTACAAGTATTGTTATTTCATAGAATGATAGTGACCATCTTTGCTTTTCTTCAAGTAGTTTTAACTAAATGTTATATTCCTATAGAAAAGGAGGACAAATCATATGTTTATATAGTTTGATACACTTTTATAAATTGAAGACATCTTTATAACCAGTACAGTTGGAACTATCACCTAATACTAGGCACTGGTGGCTCTTGCCTGTAATTTAGGAGGCTAAGATCTGGAGGATCAAGCTGTAAAGCCAGACTTGGTAGAAATCTGTGAGACTATCTCCAAAATCATCAACCAAAAGCTGGGTTAGAAGGCTTGGTTTAAGTGATACAGTGCCAGCTGGGAGAGCAAATTAAGAAAGAGCTTGAGGCCCCAAATCTGTTACTAAGTACATTCAGATTTCAAATTATCTTAATTTTGAACTGATACTTTTTTCATTGTATTGGGGTTTGAACTCAAGGCCTAGCACCTCTACCAATTGAGCCACATCCCCAGACTCTTTTGTCTTAATCATTTTGAGGATGAAGGTCACATGTTTTTGCTCAGGGCCAGCATAGGACCATGAGTCTACTTTTGCCTTTCCTGTATCTGAGATCACAGTAGGCTTGGCGTGTCCAGCCTATTTGTGGAGTTTTCTGGGGTGGTCCATGATCTTCCTTAGCTATGCTCCCAAGTAAGATTATAGACTTGAGTCACCACGCCTGTACCTCTTGAATTTATATCTTTTATCATTATGGACTATCTGTCTCATAATAATTCTTGACTTAAGTTTATTCTTTGTCAAAGGTCAACCAAATAATGACTTTTGAGTAGTATATTTAGTATGTGTTTTTCTAAAATATATTGCAGTATTTTCTGTGTCCTTACATTAATATGTGTCTCATGTGTGTTTACCTTGTCATAAGCCATAACATACATATATACACACACATATATATACATATATGCACATATTTATATGTATGAATATAATTATAATACATATGTCTTTTAATGACATTATCTAGACCATTTATATTTAATATAATTACTGACATGTTTGGGTTTCTATCCCTCTATGTTTCTATCATGTGCTTTATACTTTGTTCACCTATTCTAAGTGGTTTTTTTAGTTAAAAAAATCTTATAGCAGTTCCTTTTTGGTTAACGTATGATTTAACCACTCTTTACTCTCCTTTCAGTGGCTAATGCAGATAGTACAACATGCATCTTTGACTGTTTGGAATCCAATTCAAACCAGCACTTTCTGTCGTCAAAACGACTCTGGGATCTTTGAACTTTTTAAGTGTTATTATCCCCCTCATTTTCAATCATTGCTGTGCATTTGGTTCTGCACGTATGCTGATTCCCAAGAAATATTATTATTGCCATGGTTACTTAGGCTTATCGGCCTGGTGACCCTTTCCTTGCCTTCACATTACTGAATTTCCATCTGGGACCATTGATCTTCTGCCTGAGGACTCATCCGAATCAAACCCCATTCGCTTAGAGTTTTCCTTTAATGTGGGTCTTTTCTGAGTGACAATTTTCTTAATTTTGATATTCCAGAAGTGTCTTTGTTTTGTCTTCAAGTTTGTTTTCAGATTTTATAACTTTTTATACCAGTTTTATGGTATACAATAAAACACGCAAATCTAAAATGGATAGCTTCAATAGACACACCTATTTAAATCAGCACCCAGATTAAGATGTAGAACATTCTGGCATTCCAGTTGGCTGGAATGCTCCATGTTAGTAGTTGCTTCCTCAGAGGTAAATAGGCAAACTGACCTCTAGGTTCATAAGGACAGATTAGTGTAACCTATTTAGAAATTTTAATACGAAAGGACTCCTACATTAGGTGTTCTTTAGTTTCTTCCTTCATAAACATGGTGTCTGTGAGCCTCGTGTCTGTTGTTATGGAGAGGAGTAGTTTATTGTTTTATGGCTTTATAGTAGATCATGGTATGACATATCCTAATCCATCCTTCTAGTACTGATGGTCATTTGGGCATTCGTGGTTTTAGGCTTTTGTAAATAGCGCTTCTGCTAACACTCTTGTTTATGTCTTTGGGGTACATAGTACGTTTCCTGTGTGGACATGCCTGGCAACGAACTGCTGGGTCATTGGCGTCTATGACTTTAACTTTAGAAGATACTGTGGATGAATTTCCTTGATGCTATGTCCTATCTTTTCAAGCACTGTATCAGTGCTTGAAACTGCTCCTCCTGCAGTTGGCCTTGAGTTCAAAGCCCAGTACCATCAACAAAGAAAAAGAAAGAAAAAATAGTCACCTACTTTTTCCTCTGTTGTGCTATATAATGTCTTCTGGAAACACCTGCAGAAATACCTGCACTGAAGGTTTTTATATTGTTATTGCTTATATTAACACAGAAAATGGAGCTCCCAATGCTCTCTACCTGCCTGTCTGGTGAACGCTCCCAAGTGTGTGGGTATGCAGGATTACTATGGTGAGTTCATGGGTACAGGAAGGGGTGGGCCTGTGGCTGGAGAACTTGTCTCCCTCTCAGCTCTGCTGTATGTAAGTGTGTTGTGATACAGCCCTGAGGTCACTGACAGGCCAAGGTGAGTCGGCCTCCTCCTCCTCCTCCTCCCAGCCTCATGGCCATCTCAGTGGCCTAGGAGATCGACAGCTGTCAATCATCCCTGCAACCAAGCTCCATTTGAAGTGGACAGCATTTCAAAGGCTGTGAAAAGAACAGGAGCTATGTCTGTCTTGTTCAGAGGGAATTCACTTTTAGAAAAAGGCCTACTTCTGATTTATCAGAGGAAGAGAGTGGCCATTTTTCTACTTTTCCTTCTTTGAATAAACACTATTTACTAATGTGGGTCCAGGTTCTCTGAGAATCTGTAAAGAATCTACAACGTGATCCACAGCTACTGTAGCAACTTAATACTTTGGGGATCAGCTGAGAGGTCACTTATTAGTCAAAACCATCTGCCAGGAAGGGTGGTCATGGGAGGGTGGTCATGGATGAGGTGTGGAGGGACCTGGGAGGGAGGGATCTGGGAGGGCTTCCTGGAGGAAGTGGTCTCCTGTTGACACAAATACTCAATGGCCACTGCTTCCAGGGATGCAATTTTGCCTCCCAGTTTCCACCGACTCTTTCTTGAGGCTATGATTTTGTGGTCTGAACAATATTTGACAGCAATTGCCACTTTAGCATTCTGTGGTTGATTCCTGAACAAGTTCTATCTTCAGTGCCAGCGGTGTTACGGAATGACTTCCCAGGTTTTCTACTCTTGGATCACAGATCTTTGTCCTGCAGATGGGATACTCATCTTACAAGGGTGTCTGTACCTCACCTCTGCTTCTTCTTGGGGCTCCGTAGCTTCTAGAGGATGAGTGGAAAGCAAGGCAAGCTGGCAGAGTATTGGAGAAACCACTGCTCAGAACTTTGAAGGGATTTCATCCACTAGTGGCATTCGGAGACATTTCTTTCTAATCATTTCCTCCCTTGTTCTTGTTGGCTCCATGAATTTTTCCACAAGGCAATGGCCAGAACTTTATGGAAACCAAATGATCCATTACATGAGAGAAATGAAAGGCAATTGATTCAGAATACTAATTCCTTTCCTGTCTTTAGTTTGGTACAACAGGGCTCTCGCTCCCCCCCACCCCTCTGTTTGTCCTTGGATTCCAAAGGGAGCTTTATTTAAGACTGATGTTAATTTGTCAAGTCATTTAGCTTCAGAACTTATACTTACAATAGGTTTAAAGGTCCCAGCAAGGAGGCATGCTGGATGGGGCAAGTTGGCAAGCAGGGCATGGGGTGGCAAGAGCGTGATCCCATGTGGGAGACAGAACACAGTGGGGTTCCTGGTAGACATTCCCCGAGCTCTAACACACCACAGGGCAGCGCAGCACAGGAAATCACGCTTCTCAGCTGAGTTGGCTGTTGAGACCGAGTGGCATTCTTGCATGTGATGATCTGTTCTTCTCCACCTCACCCACGAGTGAATGTCTTGTTGCTGTATTTCTACCTTGGAGAGCTGCTACGATGGGAGATGAGACCCTCGGGAGATCCTCCCCCCACCCCTCCTCTATTGCTGGATTCCTGCAGCCTCTCAGGGAGAGAGCAGGACTGGAGTAGTGTTCAAGGGACTGAAAGGGAACTAAGGATCGAAGCTAATGGACTGGAGGTAGGGCTTGAGCCATGGTGGAGGGGAGTATTTAGAGTGTACATGGTCCTTGCCATCTTGAGCTCAATACTTGAACAAATGGTTTAGAGGACTTTAATGGTGTCTGCAGATGAGGGGTGTGTAACTACTGGGTCAAGAGCCATGTTGCAAGCAGTTCACGCTTTGCAGGCCTTGTGGCTCTGTTTCATCTACACAACTCTGCCCAGGTGAGATCCTGCCCTCTGGAGTTTATACTGCTTCCTATTGGCCATCACAGCTCCGTCCGGTTCCTTAAGATTCCACTCTTAGGTTCAGAGGACCAGACCCACAAATACGGTCCGGGGGCCATGTGTCCTTGGGGATCTGTTGAGACTCCGAATGTGTTGTAGCGAAGTTCAGGGTTACATGTTCTGAAGCTGAATTAGTGGAAATTTATAGCCAAGGACATGCCCTTCAACTTGCCCTCCGGGCTCGCAGGTTCTCTTGAATATTGCTCTAGAAATTATTATGTTGTTCCTCACAGAACACCCATGTATGGAGTGAAGGTTTACTTTGTGCTAGACACAGAACTGAGCAAGTTGTTATGTTGTCAAACGATCCTCCTTGTATTCTTGATGTGAAGGAACAAGCAGGAGAAGAAGTGAACTTGCAGGAGTTTGAGAGAGAACGTGATTGGAAAAAGCCTCCTATGAGCATCTACCCATGGCTCAGTGGAAGCAGTGATTCAGGGCTCTGCCGAATGCTCCCAGTACGGGCGTTGCAGGGCCATTACTGGCAAGAGGCCAACATGCGGGCTGGGTCCTGAGTCTACTGATTTGGACAATTTTTCTTTTCTTTTGTCTTTTTCCTTCCTTCCTTCCTTCCTTCCTTCCTTCCTTCCTTCCTTCCTTCTTCTCTTCCTCTTTCCCTCCCTTCCACTCTTTCTTCTTTCTTACCACATGAAAATACATCCTCAAAGATTTTTTTTACATTTGTTGATAATTGATAGCCATGCATCCCATATCAATGTTTTGCTTGTCAATGGACCATGTATTCAACAGTTGTCTAATAAGCTCATAATGGAGT
Source organism: Dipodomys merriami (assembly GCF_024711535.1). Classification (NCBI taxonomy): domain Eukaryota; kingdom Metazoa; phylum Chordata; class Mammalia; order Rodentia; family Heteromyidae; genus Dipodomys; species Dipodomys merriami. Next base: position 11,726,619 of record NW_027205048.1, on the reverse strand, counting down.
TGAAGGAAATCCTGTTGCCTAGTGACACTGTAATTGTCTTGATGTGACAGCCCAATACTTAGATTATGTGTGTGTGTGTGTGTCTGTGTGTGTGTGTGTGTGTGTGTGTGTGTGTGTGTGTTGTATGTGTGTGTATGCATAAAAACAGCAACAAAGCTACTGGCTGTACGGAAGCGTAGTGCGTATAGCTAATGTGTAGTTAACATGTCAGTGAACATGTTCTTGGTTATTATGTTTACTGTGGCTACTTTATGTGTGTGTGTGTTTGTGTGTATGTGTGTGTGCACACACATGTGTATGTACTCACATATACCAGCTCTGGGGTTTAAACTCAGGGACTGGGCACTGGGTTTTTTTCCTTAAGGTTGGAGCTCTACCACTTGAGCCACAGTTCCATGTCTAGGTTTATGTTTTGGTGCTTAATTGGAGATAAGAGTCTCATGGACTATCCTGCCTGGGCTAACTTTGAACCATGATTCTCAACTCCCAGTCTCCTGAGTAGGTAGGATTACAGGTGTAAGCCACCAGCACCCAGTGGTACTATGTATTTATTTTATCATTATCTTAGCATATACTCCTACTTCTGAAAAGGTTTACTATGAAACCAATGAGTTAGAGGCAAAAATGGTGGTCTGATTTTCCTGATATGCAGAATCTAAGTTGAAAAAGATAGTAGGAAAGTGGAAGTGGGGAGAGAAGGTAGGCAGGTGGGAGGTAGAGGAGAAATGGAACACGATAAAACCCATTCTTTTGTACAATTCATACAGATTAGCTACAGGGATCTTAGAAAGTGTACCATAAAACTGTAGCCCAGGTCTCTGAACTTCATCATCACTCCTGAGTGTGATCTAGTCTCGTGGTTACTTAAGAACACCAGGCCTACGGGTACAGTGTGCACCCTGCAGCCCATGTGTGCAGGAGAACCTTGGGAGGAGGAGGCCATGGGAGGAGGGGCCATGGGTGGAGGGGCTATGGGTGGAGGGGGCCGTGTGGGTGGGAAGCCATGCATGGAGGAGGTCGTGCGTGTAGTTTTGTGTAAGAATCCTCTGGGATGTTTATACAATGATGAAATCCCAGAACCACATTTTAAAATAAACTATTCTGCTCTTACAGTGACAAGATGGGAAGATGGGTTCTGTAAGCTCTTTTCCAAAGCTACTGCCAGCAGCCATAATGATATTCCTTACCATGAAAACCATTGTCTCAGTCTTTGGTCAGAAAAACACAAATAAGAATATTTTTATTTTTACTTTTTCCTAATGAAAACCAAGTAGGAAAAAAAGAGCAGTTGGATACGTGTGCTGGGCATGCAACTCTGAGTGGAGTTTCTGTCTCTGTTCAGCTGAGGGCGGACCCAGGCCTTGTCTGGCAGGATGAGAATTGTACCCTTCTAACTCAGAAGCAATTTTCCTTTGCATTTTGCCTCTCAGTCTCTTTTCCTTTGCCATGCACTTCTTTGCAAAGCATAAAATAGGTCTGACACGAGTGTATTTTTAGATCAAGGTTATATTGTGTTTTGGTCAATTGCTAACTCAGGGCCCGTGGAGAGGAATTCTCAGGGATGGGAGCAGGACCCGAAGGTGCCAGGTGGACACCTGTGCCCCTGGCCTGCAGTTGGGCAGACCCCGTTCTTCTGGAGATGTCCACAAGTCAGCAGCACTTGCTGGGATGGTGGTTCAGACGCTTTCTGCTTGCTGCACATCATCCTAGTTTTCATCCTGGCTAGAAGGAAAGGCAAGTTCAAAGTCAGTCTCCTCCAGGGCTGTGGAACCACGATGACGTACGACCATCCCCAAGTTTGTCCTTCTTTCTGCCTTTAACAGCAATCAAACCTCATTCCTCAATTTAGTTTGGCTAAAAGGACTTGGACCCTAACTTTATGGGATTTCTTGTGATGTCCAAGAGACAGGACCCTGGGTTTCTTAGCTTCACAATGGAAGGAATAAAGCAAAGCAGACAGGCAGTGTTTTCTTTGTCCTCCTCGCTTTGGTCCTTTCTATTTGAAAATTATTTTGTATAATTTAATAACCACTCATTTTTCTTTTCTGCGTCTTTGGTGGACAGCATTATGTAGGCATAAATAGGGAGGAAATAGCATAGATCCATCAAAAGATCTGCTTAACATTGAATTCTGTAGCCCTCAATGTCTGGTCTGAAAAAGTAGGAATATCTGTATCTAGCACCAGCCTGTCAGGTCTTCTGTCTCTCAAGTGCAGTTAGGCAACTCTGCACAATTGTTCCTTCCCTCCCTCATTCCTTCCTTCCCTCCTTCCCTCCTTTCTTCCCTTCCTTCCTTTCTTTTATGCAAAAGAGTCTAGCGATAAATCATTCCCTCCCAAGGACAATTTCTCTCACCATACTATATAGTTTCATTATAAACTCATTAATTCTTACTCATAAAAGATTAATTTTCTTCTCATAAATAATATTTGGTAGAGAGATGGTTAAGAACAATGGAATAAATAAACATCACTTACATTCTCACTAAAATGCTGCAGTTTTGATAGACTTTTTTCTTTGGAAATTTGCTTTGCATCATTGGAATTAATTGGCAATACATTTGGGGTTCTGTGCTTTTCACTATATTATCATTTCACATGCTATTAAAATCATAAGTGTAACTTTTGGTGACTGCACACTCTTCCGTCATCTGCTGGCCACATTTCTTCCAAGTTCCAGTACCGTTGTCTCTTTAGGGTAGGGGAGTCTAAATGAAAGGAGAATAAGTACTTTGAGGACTAAGTTGTTGTCAGTATTTTATTGACATGTTCCCCTAGGGTAGTAGCAAGTATAAAGTTTTTGTAAAGATGTAGATGGTAAATATTTCAAGCTTTCCAGGCCAGGGGTTATTTGTAATGACTCAACACGTGTCTTACAGACCCCAAACAGCCATTGATAGCAGAAAAATGCATGGATAAAGTTGAATCTCAATGAGGCTTCATTGACTGAAGGAGGATTAGGCAGTGGCTGGCTAATTCCCAGGTTAATTTTATGATTTTATGCAAACAGGCTTCAGGATGCATTTTGGAAGTAGGTGGGAAGTGACTTAGGAGTTGATTGCTTTATCCCTCCTCCCCCACCCTCGACCCCGTACAGTCCTTCACAATTCCTCGGCCCACAAAAGGCTCCCTGGGAGCAGTTCATAGCCAGCCCAGGACAAACACTGGCTCTTTGCCTGTCACTCTCCTGGCCTGGCAGGCAGACAGACCACCTCCAGGCTATAAAGCCCAGGGAAGCTGTCACCTGACTTTGAGCAACTGTCTGTCATGCTATTTACCCACATGTCAGCTCTGTGTACAAAGAATGGCTGTAAAGGACCTCACCTGGGTTTGTGCCTTCCTTTGCCAGACTCACCAGACTTAGCCTTCAACCAGCAGGGGCCACAAAAAAAGCCAAGCCAAGGAAGAAAGTAGAGGCTTTCTGTCCACAGAGCAGCATGGTGGGGGTCTAGCCTTGAACCAAAGTTCCTTGGAAAGTCTACAGTGAAGCAAGGTGTGACTACAGGAGTTTCTGAGCCTCTGAATTTTGGGGGGGAGGGGAAGGGCAATCATTTCTAGCCCCATGGTAGCTGGCAGGTCATGTACCTCAAAGGGAGAGAGGATCTTTGTGTGTTTCTAAGCCATGTTGAAAATGTGTGTTCGCACTTGTGGCCGGGTCCTCTCCTTGGTAGGGACAGTCAAAAGGAAGTTCGGGAGTAGTGGTCCTTGTATTTTCCGGGTGTAAAACTACAAATAGTTGGCACTGAAATCCCCAATCACCCTGCTTGCTCCCAAGGCTAGAAAAAAGCTTTGGGTGACAATGTAGCCTAAATCTCCCCTCTACACTGCCAGTCTTTGCTGACCACATGAGGTCGGGCAGCCAACCATAAAAATGCGTCAGGCTGGGCTTTCTGGTTGTAACCAGAGTTCTGATTTTTTTTTAAAAGCCTTTATCAGGTTGTCTCAAGTTCTCTGGCTGTGAACCTCATCTTATTTAGTTTATTGCCCGTGAGGAGGAGCTTAATTTGCGAGTTAAGATATTTTGTCTTGAAGCTGAGCGTTGAGCAAGAGGCTGAATCATGACCCAACCACTCCAGAGTTTGCCTGGAATAGATCTGCTTTTTTATCCTCACGGTCAGTGGGAGGTGTGGCGCGGGCATGGGGGCGAAGGGGAGGGAGACAAATGCTGGTAGAATAATGTTAACTCAATAAAATAGATGAAGATCAGATTTCCCTCTTTCTGGCTGCCTCTCGCCTAGAATCCTTTTGTTGACTTTTGGAAACTTCCTGGGATGGATAGGTTCCCTGTCCTACAGGCCCAATGCCCCTTGATGAAGAAGCCAACCGTAGCTCCCTAACCACAGAGATAGCTGTTGTCAGAATTATCTGGAACACAGACTACTGTTTTCCGTTAGGTTGTATGGAGACATCGTCTTAAGGCTGAGAAGCTGCTGTAAACACAAGCAGGAACCCCTCGCAAGACCCTGGCTGTCCTTCCTTTTCTACCTTTTGACTTAGTTCTTAAAGAAGCAAATCTTTGACTGTCATAAGTGGGTAGGTGGGAGGGCAGTGTTCCACTTTTGTATGTTCTAGATTCCTTCCACTCTAAGTTCAGATGGTTTAGGTGCTGGGAATGTGCTGATGACAGCCTTGATTCTTACCCCATGATTCAGTGAGGGGCGGGGTGCTGTGTGTGCCTCTGGAAGACCATATTGAGGTTGAGGTTGGTTGGGGCAGTGGTGACGGATTGGGGTGTGTGCCACTTGAAAACAACACCTTTCCCTGTTGGATGACTTTCAAAGAACATTAAGAAAGCATGAAGTTTTTGTTTACTAACGAGGAGCCCAGGTGAAGGAAGGGTGGAATAGGTTCCCATGGCCACGTCCCACAGGCAGGAAAAGATGTTCAGCTGTGACTGACAGTTTGAGTCTCAGTTCCCTCTGAGTTTCCTATTGACCTAGATTTCCCTTGAGACTCAGAAGGACTTAATGCACAGAGCTGGGAAGCAAGGGGCTCACCTCTAGGAAGGTACCTTGGTGTCACTGGCCTGAGAAAACAGATCACAGCAATCTGGGACATAGGACAGGTAAGCTGGCTAGGGAGGGAGGGAATAACAGACAGCAGGGGTTGGCAAATCAATAGCCCGTAGTCTATCTGGCCCACTGCCAAGTTATGTCAATAAAGTTTTATTGTCACATAGCCATGTCTGTTGTTTATCTGTTAGCTATGGCTGTTTTTGTGCCACAATGACAGAGCTGGGTTGCTTTTTTTAATTTTTATTTATTTTTTATTGTGAAAATACTGTACAGAGGGATTACAATTACATGGGCAAGATAATGAGTACATTTCTTATCAAGCATTGTGAGCTGGGTTGTTGACATAGAGATTGTATGACTCTTAAGGTTGGAGGAATTTGCTTTTTGGTCCTTTATAGAAAAAGTTCATCAATGCTAGCTAGGGGGACATCATGCAGAGATGCTCAATGTGACAGAGGACAGAGACAGAGCACTCCACGTGTCTGCCTCTTTCTGAAGCTTCTCGAGTTGCACTCGGGTGTACTAGAGCACACACACACACACACACACACACACACACACACACACACACAGGCACACACACAGGCACATGCATACTACTACTGCCGCTCCTGCTGCTCTGCCATTAGAGAGCAGAATGGACCATGCCCACAAGCCTTCCTAGATAACCCAAGACAAGAAGCTCTGTGTGCAGAGACCCTGTGTGCAGCATCTTTAGTGGCTCCTCCTAGGGAAGCCCCTGGGGTGCTCAGTGCTGTCGATGCCACTCCTGGTGCGGTGGGAGGGAGGACTGCTCACCGTTGGAAGCATGACTCCTCATGTCTTCCTTGGTCCCATCTCATGGAGCAAAGCCACTCATTATGACAGGATGAGCCACAGTGGCAGTCCCACAGGGTGTTGGCACCTCAGTGCTTGCTGGAATAGGACACAGAACCTTCAAGGTGGTGTTTTGGGGTAGATATTGAAAGAGTAACCATTGTGCTATGCCTACCTAATCCCACAATGTGGGAGTCTGCTTTTTTTCTTTAAGATCACAGGTGTGTCTCTGTCAGTGTATGGAAAACACATTGGAAGGCTTCTGTGTCCTTGGGGTGCTCCTTGCTGCACCCTCTTATTGGCAGGAGGGGAGGTGGGGGGGGAAGAGACTGGTAGACCTGAACCATTGCGTTCTGTGAGAGTCGGAGATCTGGTCTACCTCATCTGTGTGTCTCTGGATCTGTGGTGGTTTTGGAGTAACTATATTGACCTAGACACACTTCTTGGGGCCTTGTGGGGCTGTGACGTCTGAAGGTCAAAGTCTACATGGCCCTGGCATAGCCGACTCCATGCAGCTCTCATGGGGCCTTCTGCCGCTCCCCTCTCTAGAAGCTTCCGATGTGACCGTTCCTTTAGAGTCTTCCTAGAGTAGAATTCAAGTCCTCTGTCTCTAGCCTTCAATCCAAGCCTCCATGCTCTTCCCCCTGCCCCCCGCCACTCTGTGCCATGATCCCCACCACCAGGACAGCATGGTGCTAGCCGGAACTTCACTGTCCTCAGACAAACCACCGCTTCTTCCTGAGACCCATCTCCTGACCTCCAGGATGTGGAGTGAGTTATGCTCGTCTCCTTCACAAAATGGAGATCGTTTTCAATGCTACCCTGAGGTTTATTCCCTGAGACCTCTCAGGCTCTGAGCTTACACTGTGTGCAGGGGAAGGGGGAAGGAAAGGAGCTCCAGGCAGATGCTTCATGGCAGTGGCTAAGGAAGTTTGTTCTCCAGAGAGGAGCTGGGGGTGGGGAGAGGCGTGCAGAGCCACACACTGCCATATAGTTAAGCACAGTTGGACAGACCAGGCAACAGGTGCTCTTTGGTGCTTTTATTGTTTTGTTACGTGTGTTAACACTCTTCAGCTAGAGCAAAACCAAACACATGTCCTGGTTATTTAATAACCAGACAAAGAGCATCCACCAAATCAGGGTGAAAAGACAAACAGAAGAGAAACAAATACTCTCCTCTGACAGGTGGCAGATAGAAAAAGGGCAGGGTCCAGGGATGAGGTGAAGGGGCCACGGGATTAAGGTAAGGGGGGTTGGCGGCAATAAGGAACTGTCTGAACTTGACCTCAGAGAGGGAAATGCTGTGTGTTCAGCCTTTCCTCCCTCCCGACTTGGCAGTGGAGGCTGAAGAAGGTAAAGGTCAAGCTCACCTACAAGAGGAAGTCCTGACAATCGGCGGGGGGTGGGGGGGGTGAGGCACTGTCCTGTGGGAAGATGGGATCCAATCCATTGTGGGGGGGATAATTGAGCTGCCAAATGGGAGGGAGCAAGAGGGTACTTGCAGTTATGGAGTTATGACTTACGGAGTAGAGTCTTAGCTCTGGGGAACTGGGGTGAGTCAGGAGATGGAGGGGTGGAGCCCCAAGAAAAGGCTACCACCAAGAAGCCTGGCTACAGCCTCTAACCTCTGCAGGATTTGTGACTCTTTTATGGGCCAGTTGGCCAAGGGGCAAGGGTCACTGGGCAGAGTCACAGGCTGGGACCAGCACCCCACATCCCAGCACTCCTGGACTTGTGTAGTTTGCCAGATAGCCAGTGGCTGTGGCTCCGATGAAGAGCTGCTCTCCTAGGGGAACATTTTTTAAAAATTATTTAATGGTTTAGTTAATATTTTCTTATGTGATTTGGATGATTTAGGACATGGAGTCTCATGGTACTTCAACAGGCCCCAAACTCCTTCAAACAGGAAGTGTATGAGAGTGTTCTTCCTGTGTGTTTATTTGGTAAGGACTCGGTAAGGTGATTTCCAGTCTTCAGACATAGCTCTTGTGTTCATGTGGCCTTTCTGCTTCCTTCTTTCCCAAACCTCCTCCAAAACCACAGGCCACTTGCGATTTGAATTGCCTTGGAATGTCCCTGCTGGGGACAGAACTTACTGTCAAATTTGGGCCTGAAAGTTCATCTTCAAAATAACTGGAAACAACCTCGGCTCGGCAGGGGAGAGACACACACAGAGAAAAGAAGAGCCAAGTAATTCTGTCCATTTTATGGACCTAGAGGCCAAGGCTCAGAGAAGGTGGGGCCTCCTCCCCATGTACCCCAGGATGTGAGAGATTCCCACACTGGTTCTGATTGGTGGGCCCATTGTTTTCTCCATTGCACAACCCTGGTGGAAAAGGGAATCAAAGGCTCTGTTGGGAAGGAGCTGCTCCCACTGAGCATGTGCAGACCAAGAAGAGGAACGGCATTGTTGTACCAGTCTGGACTGCTTTAGGCCATTTCTCATTGCTATAACAAAACTCCAGAGGCTATATATCCTGTATAAAGAAGAAAGGTTTATTTACCTCACCTTTTTGGAGGCTGCAAGTCACTCTCAGCCAGCCTCATGGGCTGAGAGTCTGGTGAGAACTTCCTGGCTACATTACAACATGGTGGAGGAGAAGCAAGAGACCAGGGAAGGGTCAGGATGCTCTTCCTAAACTCATTCTTTTTCTTTTTTTGTTGGTCATGGGGCTTGAATTCTCGGCCTGGGTGCTGTCCCTCAGCTTTTCAGCTCAAGGCAAGTGCTCTACCACTTGAGCCATAGTGCTAACTTCTGGTTTTCTGGTAGTTTATTGGAGATAAGAGTCTCATGGAGTTTCCTATTCAGGCTGGTTTTTAACTGTGATCCTCAGATCTCAGCCTCCTGAGTAGCTAGGAGTACAAGTGTCAGCCACCAGCACCCAGCTTCTAAACTCATTCTTAAGAGAATTAACATGCTCTTCCAAAACCTACCAATCTACTCTGTGAGATTAGCACTTACCCCTGTCTTAAGGATTCCAAAATCTTTCAGAACCTGAGAGCAGGGGACCAGGCTTTTAGCACATGAATCCTTAGGGAATCAACCAGATTCAAACTAGGTCAGGCCCAATCACTTGTTCACTTGAGCACTACAGAATGTTGAAAAGAAGCTACACAGGACCTCAGCGTGACTTATTATCATCAAAACCGTCTCTAATTGCTGTCCTTTCTTCAGAGAGCACAATCTGAGAGATCAGCTAATCTAGATGAATTCTAATCCAATGTGGACATATTTTAAACCCTAGATTCTAGGGAATGGATCTCCCAGGGAGCATCCTGCAATTGGCGCCCTTGGGAATGTTTGAGTGCTTTTGTGAGCATATTCTTGAAAAACAACTTTCTTCACTGTTGGTATGCTTCACTCTTGGATTATCACCAGGGATAGACCCTCTTCAGTCCTGTCTCTCAGCTCAGTCCTCCCTCTGCTCCCTGGGTGGCTAAGGGCTTCCACTGATTGCTTTCCTTAGCTCCCTTCCTGTGGGCAGCCTGGTACAGCAACAGTATGATATCTGACTGCTAGGCCGTCCTTCCCACTTTATTATGTGCTTGGCCAGAAGAGAAGCTTCTGGAGATGAGGAATGGGAGGAATGAAGAACGAAGGAAGCGGGAGCCAAATCGGGGCTTCATCCTTGGCTGTTTGAGATGTTTCTCATCTTGACTCTGCCAGGGGAGTTGTAGGCCCTTGCGTTGTTCCTTTGCAGAGGGAGGAGGATGAGAGGAAAGAAACACATGAGAGACGGGGAAGGAGGGCTGAAGATGATGGTGGGGGATGGGGAAAGGGACTGATGAGGAAGGAAGTGGCTGGTGAGATAGGCCCAGAGTGGGAGGAGAGACCATGGTAGACAGGAAGGCAGCGTGGGAAGATGGGGCCACCCAGGGGAAGGGCTGATGAACAGAAATCTGCCTGGAGGGGCAATAGGGCAGTAGAGGGCTTTGAGGGAGCAGTCAGGACTGGAAGGTGGTGAGGGGAAAGACTGGAGGGTTTAATGGAAGGGGAGAAAGAGGTCCCTAGGGAAGGGGCTTCTGGGAATCTGGTTCTTTCCAGGACTCTGATTTTTGGCAGCATTGAATTCTGCCAAAGCCTTCACTGTTATGTTGGCTTTGCATAAAGCGTGATGTCCTAAAGTATTTCAGTCTCTAAGAAGGCCTCTAGAGGTCTATAACCCCATCACACAGCCTGTTTGGGCCCCCACACCACACTGACACCTGGTGGAATGGCCCTATAATTGCAGGCAAAGAACCCAGTGGAAATGTGTTCTTTGTAGATTCAAGTTTCACAAACTGAAATGGATGGGAAGCAGCAGCATCACACACAAATTTAGAGAAAGTGCACACATTTCAAGCATGGTTATGGATAAGAAAACTCCTATTCACAGCCATTTATTTCTTTTTTTTAGGTACAAAAAAAGCAAATAGATCCTAATACAATTTGAATCCATTTCTCCTTTTTCTTTTCTTTTTTGATGGTACTAGGGGTTGAATTTAGGGTCTCATGATTACTAGATAGTTGCTCTACCAGTTGACCCACACCTTCATCCCTTTTGCACTGGTTATTTTTGAGATAGGGTCTCACTATTCTGCTCAAGACCAGCCTGGATTACATTCTGCCTATTTACAAGTCCCACTGTAGCTTGGATAAAAGGTACATTCCTCTTGTTTCTGTTGTTGAGATGAAGTCTCATAAACATTTTGCCCAGGATGGCCTCAAACCATGATCCTTCTGATCTCAGCCTCCTGAGTGGCTAAGATTATAGGGATGAGCCACCAAACTTGGTTTCATGTCTATTTCTCAGAAGTAGATTTCTGCCTGGAGTTTAAGCTCCTGATACCCCAAATGTGCTGCATTATACTCTGCATAACTAACAGGAGTTAGCAACTGTTTATTATTATTATTATTATTATTATTATTATTATTATTATTATTATTATTATTATTATTATTTTGGTATGAGAACAGGATTTAACCTTACTACCGGGTGCTTTCACTCATTGGCTAGCTCTCTACCAACGGAACCACACCTCCAACCCCATATTCTTTCTGATTTTTAACAATGTTGACAATAAAATGTGACAGTCATAGATCTGTTTCTCTAAAATGTCTTCCTAAGTTAGTGAAGAAGCTGACAAATGCATTTTAGATAATTGGGTGATAATTGGTTGTAATGTTACCCAATCACTTCAGGAAAGCTCACATTTCCACCATGCTGAGGCTCTTTGATGTCTGTCCTATGTTAAGAGTCTGGTTTGCTCTTCCTAATGCTGCATAGTATCCAGAGAGAATCGCCCCGCCCCCACGCTCCCCCCCCTCCCCCAATGGCTTCCACTCCCTCTGCCTTGCTCCCCGGCTGCCCAGGCCAGCCACCTAGTGTACAAACTTCATCCTGATGCTCTCATCTCTCTGGGATCCTTCTTATGCAGCTCTCCTGGAGTGAAACCCTCCCTTTCCTAAGTCATATGATTTGGTCTTCCGTACACCCCTTGACCCCACTTTGAAGATGTTTCCCTTCTGCCATTAAGGTTCAGACTCTGCAAACCCTCTCACCTTGAGAAAATCCTGATTTCCAGATTGGTCCTAATTTGAATTATCCTTCTATCAAGAGATCCCTGTTCCCAGTGCCTCATCCTGTGCCCAAGTTGGCATGGGGCTTTGTTCTTGTCTACCCTACCTAGTAGGGATGACCAGGGAGAGTGACTAGGCCCCATGCCACCATCCATGCTCCGGAGCTCAGAGCTGGTCCTCGGAAGTGGTGACAGTGAGTGGCTTTGAGCCGAGAAGTGTCCTAACAGAAAGGGGACCTGAGGAATTAAGGACTCATCGCTGGAGCATTCCCACTTCTTTCCTGTCCTTGCCACTGTCCTGCTCTCCCGATTGTGAGCCATTAGCTTTTCCCAGCAGGCTCAGCACGTGGTCCAGCCATGAGTCAGTCATGGCCCTGTGTTTGGTGGGTGGTTGGGTGGGGAGATGGGAGATGCGGTGCCTCTGGATCTCAAGTCTCCGGGTATGATCTGGAAGTGTGAACCACACGGTGACTTCTGTGACTCCTCGGCTGATCTCCTGAAGCCAGGAAGGCTGAGTCCATCTGCACGGCTCCCCACCCAACTCTGCCTCTCCAGACACTCTTGTAGCTCAGTGCTGTGGGAACCAGGAGAAATCTCAACTCCTCAGACACTGGGCAAGAGAATGGAGCCCTTGATCATTTGAAGAAATCAGTAGATTCTCTCATGCCAAAATCACCTCATGAAAGGCAACCCCTGACCCTGCCCTTTGACCTGTGACCTCATGGTCCTGTGGCGGAGTGCCACTGCTTGTGTTTTTCCACCATCACCTTGCTATGTGGCTTGGAGTTGTGGTCTCCCGTGGGGGGGGGCAGAGACAGAGGACTGGAGAGGGAAGGGTGGAGCAGGCCAAAGCCCTGGCATGTTGTGATCAAACTACGTCCCCCACAGTGGTTCCATGTTTCTCTGTCTGGGTCACTCACAGCACCCGGGTGGTGAGATCTGCTTTTCCACCTCTCAGCAGCAATGCATGGCTGCAGGATGAGCGCTCACTTCCCATGCTGTCCCACCGCCAGTCTACACCCCTCTCGGTAGATGCAGGAAGTCCTTCCCGGAAGCGCCACATCATGGCTTTTGTATGTCCATCATGCCACTGGCCTGCCCTGTGTGCCCCAGGATGCAATCTGCACTGATTCCATCATTCAGCAGGATTTGTCAGGAACCTGTCTGAGTGTTAAATTCTATTCTGGTCTCTGGGGATACTAGAGTGCACAAACCCATCATTTCTTCCTGTACAGCTTTCCAAAGTAAAGCAACAAGTAACTTCAACAATGCCAACAGTGGCAAGTCAGATAAGGAAAAGCATAGGAAGTGGTGAAATAGAATAACAGCCTGACTTAGACAGGGTGGTGTGCACAGGATCTCTAAGGAGGTGACATCTGAACCCAGGTCTAGAGATTGAGAAGTGTGCAGACAGCAAGGAACTGATGAGGGCATTTTGCACCGAGGGAATACTATGAGTTAGAGACTGGAGGGAGCAAGTGGCTGGTATGGCTGGCTCCTGACAGATGGAGGGTTCTAGTGAAAGAGAGGGGGGGCAGTGCCTTTCCCTTTCCAGCATCATCTACCTTCAGCCACATCCTAATCACCAAGTACAGGCTGCATTCTTCTTTGGGTGATACTGGGGATTGAACTCAGGGCCTTGTGTTTGCTAAGCAGGCACTTTACCCCTTGAGCCATGCCTCCAGCCACATTTTTACACTGGCTATTTTCAAGATTGCATCTAGCTTTATGCCTAGGTCCACCTGAGCTGAAGTCCTCCTCCTTGTGTTTCCCTGTGTCAGTGGGGGTGACACACGTGTGCCTTTGTACCCAGCCACTGTGTCATACACCACCACACCAGCCATTTGCTGAGAGGGAATCTTGGGAACTTATGCCTAGGCTGGCTTCAAACCACCATCTTCCAATCTCTGCTTCTCAGGTAGCTAGGATTACAGGTTTGAGTCACCATACCCACTTTAGTTTTCAGATCACCCCATAGCTGAATTTAAAGGTGGCTTGGGTGTTGGATGATCTGACCCAGGCTTACCTTTCTGAGTTACTGGTTTTCTCTTGGATTAGGTCTGGTGCAGGCCCAGTGCTTTCCTTGTCTTTGGTGAGACAGACTTTTCTGATAAGCCTCCAAGGCTGAGCGTTTTCTTCTGAGTAAGGCTTATTTTAATGGTCATGGTTAAAGACATTAATTGGTACTGTAAATCGTAGCATGGATTTCAGTGGTGTCGCTGGATCATTTTCTCTGGGGTGGACACTTTCATTAAGTCTCTTGGCGGCCAGATGCATTGCCTTACAACTTCCATGAATAATGATGACACGAGAATTTGCCTCTAGGTTATGTTTTCCATTTTAAAAGTCCTTTGCCACATTAATGGATGGATCCATAAATGTATAAAAGCTACATAAAGAATTGTTGTCATCATATTTTCATACCTTGTTTTATTTTAAATGTGATCAGAACTGAAACTCTATGTAATAAGCGAGTCTGATCAAATCCCTACTGTGTGCTGGGCGCTGTCCAAAGTGCTGAGTTATGGTCACACGTGCTCATTCAATACTCTTGGGGGCTGAAGGTACAGGTTTTGCCTTATTTATCAAGGGAGAGACAAGGGTGGCCTATGAACCACGGCAAATGGCTTTGGCACCATTAACTCTTTCTAGAAAAATGGGGGAAAATGACACTGGCCCTTGAGTCCTGAGATTTTTATAAGGAAATCAAGAGGTGAAACCTGATTGGATCTTGTTGAGTGCCATTTTTTCTCCCCTCTCCTCTCCTTCCCCACTCTTCCTCTCCCCTCTCTTTTCTTTTGTGCTAGTACTAAAAGTTGAACTCAGGACCTCGGCACTGTCCCTCAGCATTTCCATTCAAGGATAGCATTTAAGCCACATCTCTACTTCTGGCTTTTTGCACATTCTGTTCCTGTATAAGACTGAAACACAGCTTGTATTGAGCTGTGGAAACTTAAAACTAGTTTGAGATTTGAGGTCCTAAAAGAGAGTCCTACATGAGTGAGCACTGATTTCAGTGACATTGGATTTCCTAGGCTGGATAGTCTACACTTAATTTTGTACACTGGCTGAGTGTATTCCATCAGCCCTCATTCTTTTCAATTTAATGGGTTTTTTTTTTCTCAATTTATTTCCTACTGTCTGATACAAGCAAGATTTGTTTTTGGTTTTTACTTTCTTCTTCCTACTGAGATATTCTGGGCAGTGTCCACCACAGAGAAGAAACTTAGCATACCTGTCTATTGTCTGCATAGATAAAATGCCTGGCTCTTCTTTAATTAAGTTCCTCTTATTATTTTCCCCTGGGTTTCAGTTGCCATGAATATTGCATAATTAAGTCTTGTTTAGGATTCAATTGGCTATTTACATTCATACCAGACTAGAAGATGTCTGTTGTCAGGACTCAAAGTTTACACTTCTTTTGAAAGCCAGCCTTCCAAACTTGCCTGTGAGGAATCCGTTGGCTTCTGGCGGCTGCAGACATAAGGCAGGTAGAGACGCAGGAAGGGCGCTTCCTCTACCCTGGAGCTCCCAGTGCCAGCGGAGGTCTGTGTCTCACGAGGGAAAATCGGAGTCTCATTTCCAGAAGAACACTCAGCAGCTGCAGGAGGCGGCTTCATTTCTAGGCTCCAGTACTCTGTTCTTATGTGGCTTTGTGTGCGATTATAGAAAAGTGTCCTAAAATTGTCAGTTGTACGTGTGGCTTGGAGCTGAAATTTGCTGCTATTTCACACCCTTGGGAAATGCACCACGGCCTTAGATTTGCGTGTTTGTAGGCAAACCCAACCACCAAAAATGACCCAGATAATGTTAAATCATAACATGTGCTCTCTGCCTCTGGATGGAGGCAATGACTGGCGGTCGGAGGGTCCTGGCTGCTTTGCTCTTGAGGTTGCCTGAAGTGAACCAGGGTACATGGGATGAAAATGAAGAAGATGCTTTTGTTTTTGACTCATGGGTGGGGGGGGGTGGCAAGGGGGCTCTGTTTGGCTCACCTTTAGTGCATTAAGGGTGAGACAAGGCTTATATTGTTTCCAAGGAAATATTAAGTTCATACACTATTTGCTACTAATGGAGTTTCCAGAATGTAGGATGGTTTGCAATAGCTGGATTGTCAGGAGAGTGGCAAGGGGGTTTGGGGGTCTCAAGGATATCACTCTCTAGAGAGATGCCCCCTTGGAATAGGAGCCAGGAAGGAGAATGTCTCTCGCTGTCTTTCAGGCAAGTTAACTTGCATTTTGAGGAGCTCAGAAAACTGTCAAAAGTGGCTTCTTAGATATTAAAAAAATTTTTTTGAACTAATTTTAGGCTTTCAGAAAAGTTTCAAATATAATGGAGTTTCAAGATATCATCCCTCATCCACTGTCTCCTAAAGTTAACATATTATATAACTATCATACAATGATAGGAACAAGGAAATTGATGCCAGTTCTATATTACCAGTGAAACTAAAACAATGTACATTTTACCAGTTTTCCCCAATTTGCCCAGTACTGCGTGCTGTGTGCCATTTTTTTTCCTCACCAGTCTCTTTCAATCATGTACTACTTCTTCAGTCTCCATGACCCTGGTACTTTTGGGTTTTTTTGGTCATGGGGCTTGAACTCTGGGCCTGGGTGCTGTCCCTCAGCTCTTCAGCTCAAGGCGAGTGCTCTACCGCTTGAGCCACAGCACCGCTTCCCATTTTCTGAGTGGTTTATTGGAGATAAGAGTCTCTTGGCCTTTCCTGCCTAGGCTGGCTTTGAACCTCGATCCTCAGATCTCAGCCTCCTGAGTAGCTAGGATGACAGGCGTGAGCCACCAGCGCCCAGCCCTGCACTGTTTTGAGACAGCATCTTGCTATGTAGCCGAGGTTGGACGTAACCTCCAGATCCTCCTACCTTAGCCTCCTGAGAGCATGGGTTGCAGGTGTGTACTGCCGTGTCCAGCGACCTCGACATTGCGGTAGATTTCGGTTCAGCTGTTCTGTAGCTTATCCCTCAGGTTGGGTGTGTCTGATGTTCTCTCAGGGTTGCAGTGAGGTTATCACATTTGGCAGGAGCGCCACAGACAGGAGACGCTGCACTTCTCCGTCATAAGTCACCATACGACACAGGGTTCCTGATGTTGGCGGCCTTTGTTATGGGTGATGCTGACCTTGACTATAAGGAGAAGATGGTGTCTCCTCATTGTTTTTGTTTAGCTTTTTTTTCTTTTGATACCAGTCCTGGGGCTTGAACTCAGGGGCTTGGCCACTATATCTGAGCTTTTTAGCTCAAGGCTAACATTCTACCACTGAGCCACAGCTCCACTTCTGATTTTTTGTTTTAGAAGTGTACTGGACATAAGAGTCTCATGTACTTTCCTGCCCTGACTAGCTTTGAACCACTATCCTCAGATCTCAGCCTTCTGAGTAGCTAGGATGATAGGCGTGAGCCACTGTGCCCACCAGGGAGTCTGAGAGTTTTATCCACTGAAAAGTCACTACTGTGTTCTGTAGTTAGGATCTTGGAAGACACTTTAATACTAAGTAAATTTTACTTCCTCCTCCTCCTCCCTCCTCCTCCCTCCTCCTCCCTCCTCCTCCCTCCTCCTCCCTCCTTCTTCCTCCTCATCTTCTTCCTCCCTCCTCCTCATCTTCTTCCTCCCTCCTCCTCATCTTCTTCCTCCCTCCTCCTCCTCCTCCCTCCTCCTCCTCCTCCTCCTCCTCCTCCTCTTCTTCTTCTTCTTCTTCCTCTGTGTGTATGAGAGAGAGCATATGTATGCATATCTGTGTGTGTGCTTGTTGTGTGCACATGCATTTGCTGGTACTGGGGCTTGAACTCAGACCCTTACATGCTCACTTGTCTTTTTTACTCAATGCTAGTGCTGTATACTTAAGCCATACCTCTACCTCTGACCTTGTTGGCTCATTGGAGATAAAAGTCTCATGGACTTTTCTGCCAGAGCTGGCTTTGAACAATCATGGTTAGATCTTAACCTGCTGAGTAGTTAGATTACAAATGAGTCACCAGCTGTTAGTTCTTTCTAAAAATGGGAATAACTATAGAGCACAAAGCATCGTTTTAGTCTCAAGTCTCAGACTGAGTGTATTTAGAAACTAATGAACCCACAGGAAATCAGATGACCTATCCTATAGTCCCTGAGCCCTATCATGGAATATATCAAAAGCTGCTACTCATAAGGCATGTGAGAGTTTGAACCCAATTATGAAGGCTGGAGATGCATTTTAGGCACAGGTGAATGAGGCCTACGGGCTGGGGAGAGGGGTGTGTGGGTAGAGATGTGACCTGCGGACGTCTCCACTGCCTATTCCCTGTGTGTCCTCACCCATCCCCGTCCTCACTGGGGACCTGCTGCAAGTCTACCCAGGGAGCCAGTTTGACACAGACGCAAGTCATAGACTTACAGTGAGATCAAAGAAGCCCTGCCAGGAAATGCTTTCCCAACTGTACGATGTCATAAAAATGTGACATGTTAGAGTTCTGGCTTCTATAAACACTACTCATCATAATCACGCGGAGGGTAGAGGGAACCCGAGCGCTCATCCCATTTAACACCTGGGTTTTACAGGAAGCGAAGCAGACATGCTGCAGACACATTGCATAATTTGCCCCTAGCTCTAGGGTGGTAGATCTGACTGAGACCCAAATCTCCTGCCTTCCACTGGGGTGTTCTTCCCATTGTTTAAGCTGTGTTTTCATCATTAAGCCTGAGTGCAGCTACCATGACACATGTGTGTGTGTGTATGCACATACACACATGTGCACACACATGTGATAATGGAATTCTCAAATAGGATTCAGGTAGACTAGAGAGATGGAATGTCAAACTTTCCTTTCAAAACTGTTGTAACTTAAATTTTTTTGTGTGCTCATTTTTACCCTCATAATTGGCTCTCTAATTAGGGAAGGGCTGATTCCTTTCAGCAAGCAACAGCCCGTGATAAAGTGGATCTGTTCCCAGAAAATTGCTCTGTGAACCTGGTTCAGAAAGGTGACTGTCTGCCCCTGCCTAAGACCGCCCCCCCCCACATGCTGGCAACGACCAAGTGATGCTAGGCGTCGGTGGAGTAGGGAACATGGAGGTAATTGATGTCCATGTTCCCTGGTTTTCTTCCACATGTTTGAAATCATGGAGACAGTCTCTATGTCCAGAATGATCATGGAAGAAAGGTTCATGTATATATATATATATATATATATATATTTATAAATTATATATGTATATATTATATATGCAATATAATTGTATATTATATGTGCAATATATAACTATATATGTATATATACATATATTTTGTATAAATTTTATATAAATATGAAAAGGCATGTAGGTATTGTGTCTTGATGTTTCTTTCCTAAGAATATCCTCTTTTGGTCTCACTGTGTGTATCTTGAATCTTATATAATTTATCATATCCCTTTTAGAAAGGTTTTATTTGTAAATCTTTGGCATTCTCCTAATACTAAGGGTGCCTTTTTCCTTCCCTAACCTTGAAGTCATTGTTGGAAGCGACAGGGAATTTCAGAGATGCATGTTGTTTTTAAGAGTCTTAATTCTGGGCTGGGAAGGTGGCTCAATGGTAGAGCGCTTGCCTTGCATGCCTGAGGCCCTGGGTTCGATTCCTCAGCACCACATAAGCAAAAAGAAAAAAGCCGGAAGTGGCGCTGTGGCTCAAGTGGTAGAGCGCTAGCCTTGAGCTGAAGAGCTGAGGGACAGCGCCCAGGCCCAGAGTTCACGCCCCACAACTGGATCCCCCCCCCCAAAAAAGAGTATTAATTCTTAGGATTTGCCTGTTGAGACCAGTGGTGGACACTTGCTAGAGACTGGTGTTCTGAACTCTTTTTTACGATAGTTTCTCCACCCTTGTAGAGCTATCCAGCCTGCCCAGTGACAGGCCTTGCTAACCGTGGTGTCTCATTCCTGTTAGTAGTAATGTACAAGATGGGTCACAATGCTTGTACTTTTTGACTCAAGTGAGTCAGTAAATTCCTCCTCTCTGTCATGAGTTTGAGTTGAGTTTCTCCTCTGCAATCCTGACCAATACCAGCTCCTTGTCGCAGGTTCTGTGCATCTCACCTGCCTTAAATGTGCAGTGCTGGTCTGGCCCATTGTAGGAAACCAATCAATGCACATAGCCACTGGGTACTTGGTGGCCCATGCCTGCAATCCTAACTACTCAGGAAGCTGAGATCTGAAGACTATAGTCGGAAGCCAGCCTGAGCAAGAAACTTCTTGGGACTTTTGTCTCCAATTAACCACAAAAAAGAGCCAGAAACAAGAGTGTGGCTCAAGTGGTAGAGCACCAGCCTTGAGCATAAAAGCTAAGGGGACAGTATGTAGGCTCCCAATTCAAGCCCCAGTACCATCACAAACAAAATGCATATGGACTGAGAAAGTACATCGAGGATAAATACAATATAAGTTTCTTTTTTTCCCCCCAAAGTATGTGAGTCTGTAGTTTCAACTTTTTGCTTCAATGCTCATTTATCAAGGTACAGGAGACAAATGGGAGAATGGAAGGGTCTATTTTTGAGTTATCAGTGGGTAGAGACATAACTCAAAAGAATAAAAGAGAGACAGGCAAGGTATCTGAATAATTCACACACTGGATAATTAGCCTGAACGGTTAGCAGTACCAGGAATTTCATTGCTCAGTATCCCTTTGTTCAGCCAAGGCTACAATCTGTCTCACTTCATTACATCAGCTTTTTAATGAGAAGGGAAGGAAGGAAAAATCCCACTCATTTGCTGGAGCTTTGCAGTGTGCCACACACTGGGTTGGGCAGCAAGACTGGCTCTGTGGGCACGGCCCGGGCTTAGGCAGGCCCTGAGCTGGGTCTGATACTTTCTTTCCAGTCATCACTTGAAAATTCTTAATTGTCTTGAAACAAGGGTTCCATACTTTTAGTTTTCCTGAGGCTTTGCAAATTCTCTGATTGGAGCTGCTAAGCAATTCGTATGTGTTTTCTCTATTAAATCCTGATAGCAACCCAAGTATATTGTAGCAGACCCCATTTTCCCAGAAGGACTTGGGTCAATGACTGACATAAGGTCACTGTGTGGAGCCTGGAGTGGGGCTCAGGCATTTCTAGGCCAAAACTTCACTGCCAACTCTGCATCAAACACCAGACACCAGAAACGCGACTCAACTAAAAGCCCTGAAAGTCGGTTGACATATTTACAGTCATTTACATGCATTTATTCATTTGAAAACAGGTACTTGTTGAACTCCTGTTCTCTTCAAGCCCTGTTTCAGGCTGTAAAAATTTGGCAAGGACCGGGAGTTGGTGGCTCACACCTATAATTGTAGCTACTCAGGAGGCTGAGATCGGAGGATTACAATTTGAAGCCCAGCTCAGGCAGGAAAGTCCCTGTGAGACTCTCATTTCCAATAAGCTATTCAAAAAAGCCAGAAGCAGTGCTGTGGCTCAAGTGGTAGAGCACTAACCTTAAGTAAAAGAAGCTCAGGCCCTGAATTCAAGTCTCAGAACTAGCCAAAATAAAGGTAAGGGATAAGTTCAGCAGAATCTCAGTATTCAGAAGGGTGTGTGTGTGTGTGTGTGTGTGTGTGTGTGTGTGTGTATGTGTGTGTGTGTGTGTGTGTGTGTGTGTGTGTGTGTGTGTGTGTGTGTGTGTGTAGGAGAATAAAGGGAATTGGCTAATGAAGTGCATGATAATTACAATGAAAGAAGTACGTCAGTTGTTTGACATTCGCCATTCCATCTGGGTGTGGTGAGTAGAGAATTCCTGCTCCAGTGAGTGAAGAACTGAAGCAGAGGCCTGGAGACTTCAATGGTAGGGAGATGGGTTTTAAAGATTCTTCAGGCAGAAGTGAGGCACATGCCCAAGTCCTTGGGGCTGCAAATAATTTCACATGTGGTATTGATTCTCCCATCCATGCTCAAAGCAGGCAGCGTGTGATCTGCATTCTGCCGATGAGGAAACTGAGACATGGGGAGGAAGAGGGATTTGCCAGGGTGTCGGTGGCAATTCTTAGAGAATCGAATTCGGTTTCCAGGGCTATGCAATTGATGACTCCATTCTGGCCTCCATAGAACAATCAGATGATGAAGAAATTTGTTGGAGATGGTGACAGCCTTGGGGGTGGGAATGGGATGGGGGTGGGTATAGACACACGAATCCGAATTGAGACATCTCTGACCACATAAATATTTATTGCAAATTTGCCTCACATTTTCCAGACTTCTACTCTCTTTCTTTGCCCTTAAATTTCTTTTGTCCCCAGCACAGTTTATCTCCCCAGAGATCTATGAATCCTAGCAGGAAGCTGGAGTTCGACTTGGTAGAGGGCAAGCAGGAAGCGCCATGAGTGAGGTGGAACATCGTGCACCTCACTTGAGGTCGGTTGTTCCTTCCTTTGCATTTGGGAGTTTCGGGCCCCGGGAGATAAGGACCTTGGGTCTTCATCAGGGTGGCCATTATCAGCTGAAGCTACAGGCATGCGATGAGATGCTCATTGCTCTCAGTATGAGAGTCAGGTCAGATTTGGGCCATGTGCTCGGAAAGCCTTCACCAAGTTGCCGGGGGAGTAGGAAGCTGAGCTAGGCGGCTGAGAGGAGCACTGCTGTCTATGTATCACCAACCACCCAAGTCTGCTTTGCTCCAGGTCTTGTAGAAGGAAGAAACCTTTGTATTCAGTGCTGTGTATGAAATCACATTGGCTAGATTTGAAAACCAGTAATAATTAATATTATCATGAGTACTTATGCATAAACTCTCTGAAGTGGTGAGTATTAACAATAACTATACAAGAGAACAAGATGATTTAGCTCTTCCCATGTCCTTATGATGCAGCTGAATGCACTAAAAGGTACATTTGTGTGTGTCCCACACCAAGAATTCCAGTAGAGGGGCTGAAAGTTGGCTCAGTGGTAGAGTGCTTGCCTTGCATGCACGAGGCCCTGAGTTCGATTCCTCAGCACCACATAAGCAGAAAAAAGCTGGAAGCGGCACTGTGGCTCAAGTAGTAGGGCGCTAGCCTTGAGCTGAAGAGCTGAGGGACAGTGCCCAGGCCCAGCGTTCAGGCCCCACGACAGATAAAAAAAAAAAATAAATAAATAAATAAATATATATATATAAAAGAAAAAAGAATTCCAGTACATTATAGTTAACTATTGGGTCAGATCACTGCTTTATTGCTTTTGGCCAGAAAATTTATTAGGTGAATCTTGATTTTTTTTTTTTTTTTTTTTGGGTCCGGTCGTGGGGCCTGAACTCTGGGCCTGGGCGCTGTCCCTCAGCTCTTCAGCTCAAGGCTAGCACTCTACCACTTGAGCTACAGCACCACTTCCGGCTTTTTTCTTATGTGGTGCTGAGGAATCGAACCCAGGGCCTCGAGCATGCAAAGCAAGTGCTCTACCACTGAGCCACCTTCCCAGCCCCGAATCTTGATTTTTTTAATGTGTTTTAAGGTAAGCTGTAAAAACCTACATAGTGTAAAGCTAGAGTGAGTTTCTGCATATAAAAGAGCTAGTTTTGATCATTTCAGCTAAGTCCTCATATTTGGTATCTTAAATCACAATGCTCAAAAAGTGACAATAGCCCCGAGAACTTGTGAGTTTGCACATAGCAAAAGTAAAGAAGCCCTGGAAGCTACATGCATGAGATTGTGCCTACTGGGAAACAGTTGTGTTCTTTGGTATTGAGGGGATTATTAATTAAAATGTCCTTTACAAAACACCAAATGTGTCTGCAGATGTGGTTCAGTTTGGATTCTTCTAAAGACAGACAGTTATTTGTGTCTAGTTAAATTCCCAGTTTGATTATTTTCCTTTGGAGTTGAACCATTGGCTCTCTTAAGAATGAATGAGAGGTGGGCTTCCCCATATTGATATTTCTCCTGAGGTGAGGGGTGGTATGTCAGGCAGTAATTTTACTAGCACGATTTCCTTTATAATCTCCTCGACATGTATACTGCTGTTCTGACAAGGTTGGCTTTGTGTGTGCTTGTCTGGTCAAGACAAAAAAGAAGCTGATAGAAAACTTGCAGCTCGGTAGAAAGTATCATGGGCCCCAATGTGACAATCTAAGGATGATGTCTACAGGCTAAGGGCAATTTTGTTATTTCCCTTTCTATCTCATGCGACTCTTCTCTAGTCCTTACAACTTTTTATTTATTATGGCTTATGCATTGACCTGTGACCCTACTCTTACTATGCTCTGTGTTGATAATGCCCTAGCCATCTGCTTGTAAATTCCCACCTCCCAGTTGAAGTGAGATTCCAGTCATTGGACTCCTTTTGGATACAATCACAGGCTTACACCAGACTTCACACTTCCATAGAAGGCCTGCAACTGCTCAGCTTTGTGAAAAATGCCTATTTGCTGGCTTTCCCACTCCCAGACCAACCCATGGCCTGGATACCATAAGCAATAAGAACTCTGAAAAGATGTCACTGGCTCCTTCCTGGACAGAGGGATCTCATGCAAGTGCTTTGGCCTCAGCTCCTGGGAAGACACCTCTGCTGAGCTGGCCCAGTTAGCCATGTCATCAAGCAAGCTGGCAACAATAACAAAGCAGGTCAAAAATAATTTTCCTGCATATTTCTTAGGTGGCTTTCTTTCATTTCCCAGAGAAAGAAGAGACAAGTTGCAGTAACAAAAACAAGAACTCTTCAGCCAGTCACTGGTGACTCACTCCTGTAGTCTTAGCTACTCAAGAGGCTGAGATCTGAGAATCACAGTTCAAAGTGGGCCTTTATGGGCAGAAAAGTCCCCATAAGATTCTTATCTCCAATTAACCACTCAAAAAGTGGAAGTGGAGCTGTGGCTCAGAGTGGAAGAGTACTAGCCTTGAGCAAAAGAGCTCAGGGACAGCGCTCAGGCCTTGAGTTCAAGCCCCACAATTGACAAAAAATATATAAAAATAAATAAATATATAAAAATAAAAGCACATCTGTCCCGAATTGCATGGGCCACAGAAACTCTGGGATCAGCAGCATCCCTTCGGTCACAATTGGGATGCTTTGATGGAATGTCTTTGAGCATTTTTCTTCCAGGGATCACAAACCAAGTCTGTAAGTTCCTCAGTGATTGTTCCTTATAGATACTATCACTGCCAGGAGAGCTCAGCACCACCGCAGGACACAGATAAAGCTCATCCCTTGCTGTCCACGTGCTAGTAGTACCCACACTTTGCTCTGATTAAACTGTGCTCCCTTTTGCTTTGCAAATGAGTGTTCATGGTGAGGGTGTGGTGGAGACAATATCCTTCCCCCAGGAAATGTAGGGGTTGGGGTTTCAGGGTCAGCGGTGCTACCTTTCCTTTGCCATGCTTGGCAGGCTGCCCTTGGTGGAGGCCACAGGAACACGGACATGTTTGGTAACTTGAGGAAGAGATGGAGCAATCAGTTATCTGCTTTGGTATCGCTTAGTGAACCGTGTGCCCGGAGTGGCCATCTTGAATTGATTGCCGGAGGGACCCAAGTCAGCAGCAAAGCCCGTGCCAATGCGGCCTGCCAGCAGATGGCTCCAAATGAGGTCATTGTTTTGATAGTTTCTACAAAAGAACCCTAAACAGCCTGAACAAACCCACACACATGTCGGATCATCTGAAACAGTTGTGTGATGATGAAAAATGAACTCGAACCAAAACTTTGGGAACTGTGAAACCACTGAAGATTTCTGACTCCTCACACATGTGGCTAGAAAGGATCAGCTTCGTTTGCCCCCTGGCCTCTCCTCTGCCCGGGTGCTGGAGCTGCTTGGGTGGCAGTGATTATCTGATTAGGGAGAAGACAATTATTTCAAACCTCGGTGATTGCAAGCTCCATTTAGAAGCATCTTGGCAGGCTGGATGCTAAGATTCTTGGAACAGGATGTATATTTCACCCATTCCAAGTGTGTGTGTGTGTGTGTGTGTGTAGTGATCTCAAAGACACACTCACAATTCATAGAATTAGATCGCCCACTGGGACCACTCGTCACTGGGGTTGGGAAACTGGACCGCATTTGTCTTCCTGAGTTTTGCTTTGTGAGGACAACCACTGAGTCTTGGCTTCCAGAGTGTGTGGTACTGCGCTAGGGTCCCTCGGTGGGAACACCCGGGTCTTGAGTGCTGACACAATTTAATGAGTCCCTTATGCTCCCTTCCACAGAGGAAGATTTCCTCCTTTTAGCTCAGTGCAGTCATCCAAACTATGGTCAGCAGTGGCCACACTTGTCTCCATCTTCCTGATGTGGTAGAAAAGAGCCTGAGTCAGAAGTACACTTCCTAGTTCTAAGTCTGGATTCTGGAGCTTCATGAAGGCAGACATCTAGACTTGGGGTTTGTATTACTTTCCCAGGGCAGCTGTAACCAAGTGCCACAGCTGGTTAGCTTGAAACAACAGAAATCAACTGTCCCACGGTTGAGACCAGGAGCCTGAGGTCAAGATGGCGGCCGCACTGGTTCTTGCTTGAGCTTTCAGAAGCAGCTGGGCTCCACGCCATCCTTGGTGCCACTTCCCTTGCTTCTGCTGGTTGCCGGGACTCTGTAGTGCTCTTGTGGCTCCGATCTCTGCCCTGTCTTCACATGTTTCTGGATCCAAATGTCCCTCCCTTTGTAATGGCGCCAGCTGCTGGGTTAGTCCCACCCTGCCCCATCTTTTGTCATATTAATTAATATTCAAGATAGGTCACTTTTGCAGGTGCCTCCAGTCAGGACTGGAACAGGTCTTTTAAAGAACACAATTCACTTCAGAGCTGGACTCCCAAGTCTGTCCCCAGCACCAACTACCACTGGCTTCCATGGGCCTTCACAGCTCTCCCAGCCTCCTCATCTATGTTAGAAGATCTTGGATGTCATGGCATATTCTGGTGGCATGGTCCTGATGGGTGGTGTTGCTAGAATGATCCTGGGCACTTTTATCTGTGTAGCAACGAAGATCCATACAGCAGGCGGGTGAATTTTAAAAGTAGATTTCCAGTTTTATCAATAGGCTACTCCCCCAACTGAACCATATTGGTAAAGTGAATCTTAAACTGGAAACCATTTTAAAAAATGTCCTCTCTCTCTCAGTTGGGCACTGGGGGCTCAAGCCTGTAATCCTAGCTACTCAGGAGGCTGAGAGCTGAGGATCACGGATCAAGGCCAGACCAGGCAGAAAAGACCATGAGACTTTTATCTCCAATAAACTATGCAGAAAAAGCTGGAAGTGGCACGGTTGCTCAAGTGGTAAAGAGCTAGCCTTGAGCACAAAGAGGCTCAGGAGCAGCACCCAGGCCCTGAGTTCAAGCCCCAGGACTGGCACAGCATTTTATGAGCCAGCACACAACTGGTTTTAATTTCTTTTCTTAGAACCAAGGACTTAAAAGAAAAACCTCCAGAATTTTAGGGGGAGATGCACAGATCTTCTGGCCTGGGGAAGCGATTTCACCAGTGGTAGCCAGAGAGGCAGTGGGAACTGAGTCACTGCTGACTGAAGCCCAGAAGTGCTGCCTCCGGTTCTACCTTCCCACCTCATAAGGTAAAGCTCATACCATGTATTTAGCTTCTTAAGTCTCTCTTGTAGCTCAGGGATTGGGAAGCCTCACCTCAAGTCTCTTCAAGTAATGTGATCTCATGCAGTCGTCCAAGCATGTCAGCAAAGCAGCATGACATGTTATGGTGCTTCCTTTATTCTAGAAACTACTATCCAGAATGCAGAAGGGCCAGGCCCACCACAGTGAGCATACCAGCTTCACAAAGGGGTGAGCCTGCAGACTCTCTCTTCAAGGAAGTGATGCTCTAAAGGTGACACATTATAGAACAAGATGTCAAGGACAAGGACAGAGTCGCGCCCAGCAGTTAGGGAACCTAGCCTGGTCCCAGGAAGATATCCAGGAGAGGGTGACAAGAGACTTGAGAGAAAGGGGCTACCAGCAGGCTTGTCAGAATGGACAGTGTTCCAGAGGAGAAGAGAAATGAGCAAACCCAAGAGCAGGAGAACACATTGAGTGTTTGTGTGTGGCTGTGTTTCTGGAGTGCAGCTCCTACACTCATAATGCAGCTAATGATAGAGGATAGCCCCAATTCGTCACATGTCCATGAGATTCAAAGTTGTCTGAGAGCTGACTGCAGAGAGGATTCTAGCCCAGACCCCGCCCCAACATGGTCTCAGAATCTCCTCAAAACCCCGAATCGCAGGAACGGATTTGATATACATGCTACAGGTTGGGTGTGGTAGTACATACTTGTTATCTCAGCTACTCAGGAGGAAGAGGTAGAAGATTTGGCTTAGGTAAAAGCAAGAGACCCTATCTAAAATCCAAACTAAAAGCAAAAGAGCTGGAGGTGTAGCTCAAGTGGTTGAATGCTTGCTTGTCGAGTGTGAGGCCCTGAGTTCAACCCCAGAACCATAAATGTATGGTTTTTCTTGAAGACACTTAAGGAATAGCAAGGGTGTTCTCATGAGGGAGGTTGGACGGGAAGCCAGAAGGCCCATAAAACTCAGGTGAGCTGATTTTATAGACAGCCAGCCTGTGGAGAGGTGAGGGTATAGTAGGCTTCATATATGACATCTCAGCTGTCCTTGTGGGTCAAAATAGTTGTACTTACTTAATTAGTTGTCTACTACTGTCCCCATTTTACAGATGAAGAAAACTGGAGGCTTAAAAGTTTAAATGGGACAGGATATCTAGGAAGGGTCAAAGCCAGGATATTAACCTAGGCTTGTTGGCTTACAAAATCATGTCCCTCGCATCATATTCTGCAGATTCTAATGGCATTCATGGAATTTAAAGACTGCAACTTAATTAGGTTATTTAGATTTTCTTCCAGTACAGAAGTATGTTCTGGCTGCACTATCTTAACTAAGAGGCCTGGGACACTGTAGTCCAGACTTTTGTTGACAGAAGAGTTAAATGAGAGAGGCCTACCCGGAGAGCCCTACTTCATTTTCCTTTATTTATCTTGATTCTCTTGGCATTTAAGTCTGGGTAATGGTTTCAACATAACAACAAACAAGCATAGCTAAATATCATGTCCCTAAGTATTGTTAATCATTTTTGCCCACACTTAGGGTCTAACAGATTATCATAGTTCTTGGAAGAAGAACTCTCTCTCTCTCTATATATATATACAATATTAAATATTAAACATATACAATATTAAATATATACAATGTTAAATATATACAATTCAAAAGATCAAAACTTTGTGGGTGACTGACTTCTCATTTCCCATGTGTGTGCCTGGCTCTAATTACTGTCATTGCTTGGGGTGGGCCCGGTCTTACTGAATCAGTAGGTGACATCATTAAAAAAAATTTTTTTTGCCAATCCTAGTGCTTGAACTCTGGTCTTGGGCACTGTCCCTGAGCTCCTTTTGCTTAAGGTTAGCACACTACCACTTGCGCTACAGCTCCGCTTCTAGCTTTTTCTGTAATTTATTTGGAGATAAGAGTCTCACAAACTTTCGTGCCTGGCCCAGCTTTGAACCACGATCCTCAGATCTCAGCCTCTTGAGTAGTGAGGATTACAGGCGTGAGCTGCTGGTGCCTGGTTTAAAAGCCAACTTTGTAAAAGTAGGCATTTATGCGTCATTCCTCAAGTTCATGGGCATGGCGTAGAAAAGGATGTGTGAGGGGATAGAAGGTCAGTTGTAGAGCTTAAAGTTTAGCCAGAACTAGTTATACACCTCAGCCAGGTATCCACCTACCGACTTCAGGCCCTGATCTCAGGTCCTTCTCCCATACAGAGGTTCTGTGTCATTCTGAGTCTAGTTAAGAAAATGGAACCAATCTGAATGTTCTGAGAATGAAGAGCTTTCATATAAGATTAGGGACTTGGGCTGGGAAAGTGGCTCAGTGGTAGAGCGCTTGCCTTGCATGCCTGAGGCCCTGGGTTCGATTCCTCAGCACCACATAAGCAAAAAGAAAAAAGCCAGAAGTGGCGCTGTGGCTCAAGTGGTAGAGCGCTAGCTTTGAGCTGAAGAGCTGAGGGACAGCGCCCAGGCCCAGAGTTCAGGCCCCATGACCAGACCCCCCCTCCAAAAAAAAAGATTAGGGACTTATATTAGGTCTTCAAGAACTGGAGTGGCTCACACCTGTAATATTAGTTACTCAGAAGGCTGAGACCTGAGGATTGTGGTTCAAAGCCAGCCCAAGCAGAGAAATCTGTGACATTTGTCTCCAATTAACCACCAAAAAGCTAGAAGTAGAGCTGTGATTCAAGTGGTAGAGCTCCATCCTTGAGCAAAAAAAGCTAAGGGAGGGACAGTGTACAGGCCCAATGTGTCAAGAGTTGGGCAGTCCCTTTAGAAAACCAAGAAAGCTTTGGCTCCAAAGTTGGGGAAGCAGACATGGAAGACTTCATGCTCTAAAAAGTTGTCTAGGAGAACCTGTCGTTCTCAAACACTTTTGGAACAACTTCCTCCAGCTTAGTCTGCAGTTGTAAAATGGATGTTTTACAGGTTCTAGCTAAGAAGTGTCCATGAGCCACACATATACTCAAGTCTCTAAAGGGCCTCTGCTCTTAGCCTGCCCTGCAGGTCTCACTGGCAAACTATGGAAGTGGAACTACACAGGGCAAGGGATTCTGGGAATTGTAGTTTCCCAAAACCATAAAAGAGGCCAATAGGATCTTGACAAAAGACTGCTGAGCAGTGGTCACCCAAATGCCTCCAGGCAGGCCTCAAGTTGTTGTTTTGAATCTATTGCTGTATTTCGTGTAGCGAATGCAGGCAAATCTGGCATGCAGACAGCAAGTCCAGAAGCAGCCATTTCACATTCTGTTTTGCTCTCTCCTCTGCTATGGCTTCTCCTGAGAACTCTCATTCCTCTCTTCCTTCTCAATCTTGCCACCCTGAGGACCAGGTCAGTTGGCCTTTGTTTTCTCTCTTTGCTGTGGGCTGACATGTTAAGTGGTTACCCAGTATCAGGATCATTGTTTTCTTCTGGGAGGATGATCAATGCTTTGGAGAGCCCTTTATAAATCATATAGTAGGCCCTTTATAAATCATATAGTAGGCCCTTTCTTACCTATGGTAGAGAGTTGCTATTTTGTTCCAT
The DNA here is from genome assembly GCF_024711535.1 of Dipodomys merriami. Taxonomy (NCBI): domain Eukaryota; kingdom Metazoa; phylum Chordata; class Mammalia; order Rodentia; family Heteromyidae; genus Dipodomys; species Dipodomys merriami. The sequence goes on along the minus strand of NW_027205048.1, from coordinate 11,696,256 downwards.
CCATTATCCATTCCCATTTCTCTAGGTCAGAGCAGTTCTGTTCACCATGGGAACCATCTCCCTCCCATATCCATGTAGCATTGGTTAGGATGGGATGACCTGTTTTGCTCCCTTTCTACCCACTCCTGGTCTTTTCCTCTGTCCTTCTGGATTTAGTGATTCGTGGGGAGATGAGCATATGATTCAGGTAGGAATAATGGAAGTCACTTGGAAGTTGGATGGGCACTGGAAGAAAGAAGAACTCTTTCTTCTTTTTGGCTGGGGTGATTGAGGTGGTTATGATATAAATCTAGAGAGCCTTAGGAAATATTCAACTTCTGTGTCTCTAAGTTGAGATTCTGTCTGAAATAAAGTTATCACAGAGAAAGCAGGCCAAAGGATGGAGAAAGAGGGCTGACAATGTTGTTGGCTCCCCAATGGAGTCTAAAGGCCCAAATACCAGAGATTCTAGAATAAAAAGCAATACACTGTGAGAAAGCCAGATTGAGAGTAACACACCTGAAAGCTGCAAGGAAAAAAAAATCAATCACAGAGTTTCACACTAGAATCTTCCTAGAGTCTGTAACTAAAATCTTTAACAACCTCTTATGCCTGCTTTAATACATGTTTTATTTCAGACCTTGAAATTTAAAGTAAGTAAAACATATTTAATATCCATGCTCTAATAATCAATAGTATAGGAACATGGAAGGAAATGACTATATGTCCAGAAAAACAGTTGAGTATTTTCTGTGTTTAAATGGCTTTTGCATAAAATGTGACTCATAACTAATGTTCTATATATCACCTAAACGCAAAATATCTTTCAACGATAACACTACGGTATGTATAGTCATCAGACCTACAAATATAATCTTCATTAAAACTTTTTTATTTTACATAATTGGCCTAAATTTTTCCAAAATTCACATTTTAAAATAACAGCTGAATTTTTAGAGTGCAGGCATCTGGAATCTGGGAATTCCTTGCTTTTGTGTATTAGCATTTTGCTATCACAAGGGACTCAATCTATGTAGACTATGGGCTAAAGAATTTAACTCGAATGTTAAAACAAAAAGACCTACAAAAATGTTAGGATGAGCATGCTTTTGAGATGTAGAAATGGAAGCCCAGCTTCTGGCTTAGCAGTGACCAAGTCTCCCGTGCTGGTCAGACGGCACAGGGCGCATAGAGCATGGTCACCCACGCCATCAGATATCTGCTGGGAGCCAGATTCAGTGGACACAGATCCATTGCAGCAGTGTGGAGGAGTGTGGTAAGACATCAAGCTATAGAGAACCCCAAGGAGAGCGGGGGACCAGGAGTGTTTAGCCTGTAACATGGACAGCTGGAGGAGGACATGTGGTCACACAGAGGGCAACCAGCCCCCTCATTCTGCTGGTTCTGAAGGGATATCCAAGCCAGTGAGCAAAAGGGAAGGGAGGGCAGACTTGCCCCAGTCCTGGAGGCCCAGCAAGCAGAGCAGTGAGGAACTCCAGCTCTGGGATTATTTGCCTTGGTTGGGCTTCTACCTAATGGATATGTATCTTGAATGAAGTCATTTGTAAATTAGGATAGTGATGTACTTCTACCACAAAGGTGGTCACAAGAGTTAACTGAGGTAGTGCAAAATAGCAGAATTTTGTTCTCTTTGAATATGTATTTATCTTTCTATGTATATATGTATGTACATATGTATGTATGTATCTACCTACATCTCTACCTATCATCTCTATTTTGTCAGTACCAGGGCTTTGTGTTCTTGCTTGGTTTTTGTGCTTGATGGATGGTGCTCTACCACTTGAGTCGCACCTCCAATCCAGTGTTTTTGCTGGTTAATGGAGATGTAGTCTTTCAGGTTGGATTCAAATTCTGATATTCAGCCTCCTGCCTAGCTATGATTACAGGCATGAGCCACTGGGGAGCCTGAATAATATCAATTTATTTTTATGGCTTTTAAGATTATTTTGGAGCAATACTTTAAAAAAAACTCAGCAAAACAATAAATACTTGTGATCTTGCCTGCGGGAAACAACCACTGCTAGCATTTTCCTTCAAGTTCTTTCTCCATGTATTGTTTATCTAGTTAGAGCACACTAAGTTCAGATTTTGTATCACATGCAAGTTTTTGTTTTTGCTTTTCTTTTTTAGTTCAATATGACATGGTAATTGTGTTGCATTTTGAGATGCTTTCTAGTGTGTATTCATTTACTTTCCCTTTCCTGAGTGTTCACTGAGCACCTACCACGTGTGACAAGATCTAGAAGTAGATGTGAATGGAGGACAGTCTTCTATTTCCCAGCACAGGTGGTATACACTGGCATTATAATGTAAAATAGCTGTGTGTTAAACAGTTACCTCCCCGCCATCTTTCCCCTCCAAATGTGTGTAATCGATAGTTAACATGTGTCTCTTTTTACTCTTGGACTTGGATGTCTTCATCAAATAACTAGTTTCTCTGCTCCAACAATGCTTGCCTCTCCCCCATAACTACCCCGATTGCTAGGAGATGCCAACACACACACTGAGCTACTAGACACGTTCCCAGACAAGATGCTTAATTAAATCCTTTAATTATTAGCCACTCGCTACATTTGCATCATTCTCTGGTGCATAGTGCCAGAACCACTTAGGGGAAGAAGCCAGCCATCTATCTGCCCAAATTACTGCTTCAATTAGAGTTTTATCAGATTCACAAAAGTTGGAATTCTGGAGATAATTCTTAGGGTTTTTTTTTCCTCCTGTCTTTCTTTCTTCTTTTTTGAACTCACTCACATTTAGCTTTGTATGAGGCAGTTCTTTAAGCGTTTAAATGACCTTTAAGTAAACTGTTAAATTAAGCCTAGATTTCACCTCCAACCCCACCCAGTATTGCAGTACTGAAACAAGCTCACTGATGAAAGGAGCAGTAGTGAAGGAAAGCAGGAGTTTAAGAGATTGACTTTATGGATTCAAACTCTGTGCCCCGTGTTACCTCATGTTTTTGTGTTTGCATGGAATAAGGTGATTTCAGCTGTAAATACAGTTATGGAGGAAAAGAAGAATAAGCACTGAACTTGTGCTTGGCCCTTGACTGGCTGATGAAACTATCTAGGCCTCAGTGTCCTTACCTCTCACATAGGCTTGCCTCCTTCAGGTGGGGTCCAGACTAAATGGGGCAGTAGAAGAGACAGTGTCATTGATGTGTAATGTGAAGGGCCCTGACTAAGAAGTTCGAAGGCCTGGAGGGGACCAGAAACTTCCACACATGACGTGTAAGGAACCGCAATGATAGCTGGGCCCTTTGAGAGGCAAGACTAGTATTAAAACTTTCCATTTTACACCTCAAGCTGCATCCTGTGCTGTTCCACAGCTGTTCCCATAGCCCCAGCAACATGTTTTAAAGCATAAAACAACATGAGGCCAGTAAACCCTGGTGTTCCATTCTCTTTCTTCCCATGGGAAACCAGAGCTGCAGTTGTGCTTTCTGCAAGTGCCCTCCTCAGAGCTCTTCGGAGTCCCAACCATGGCTATCTAACATTTAAGGATGTGAGAAGATGGGGGAAAACAAAGCTATTTGGTGCTAGCAGAGAAATTACTTGGCCATGGGAGGTACAGGTACAGTGTTAAAAACATTTTTTGATGAGTGAATTTCATCTTCTGGTGCTTCCTGGGTGTGTTGCTCTCTGGAGCCTGCCCTGCCTATCTCATATAAAATGGAAAACTTCTACATTCTCCCCACTGCCATCTTGCCATTTCTCTGGTACCTCTGTCTGGCCTAAGATTTCCTGTTGGCTCATTCTCCCATCCCCTTTTCTAGAACCTGAGCTCAGCCAGGCCGAGTTTCACTGAGTTCTCTGTCTCTAGCCCTAGCATGGTGCCTCTGGTATGGGAGATGCCCAGGAAATACATCCATATGAGCAATTTCTAGAACTTTCCACACTTTGTATATGATAGAGTCTACCTTTAAGACCATTTATTTAAAAAATACTTAATTGGAAGTGTTTGTTCTCTGCATAAGAGGAGGAGGGAGCATTTGCTCAGGCTTGTTTTAAACTCTGCTTAGATAAATGGCTCATTTATTCCACAGACAGTTCATGAATGATGTTTGCATGTCAGCTATTGTGCTGGGCATATGAGATTGCCAACAGACAGATGAATAGCCCACATCTCTGCTCCCAGACTAGTGGGTGGGTCAGACCAGTACAAAGATCATTTGAAATCTGGGACAGGGAGAAAATAATTTACCTGGAGGAGATGCGGGGAGGGTCTTAGATAAGGGACGGAGAAAAACAGAAGACATTCCCGGTGCAGGGAAAAGATACAAAGGCAATGCATTACTAGGCAGCAGGGCTACCGTGCAAGGCCGTGCATGTTGTATACTGCCCAACTGTAGGAGTGTGTGTTTGGGGTCGGATTCACCATGGAGTTTGTGTGCCATGTGGTGACTCTGCCCATAGAGGACAAAGCCAACCCAGAGAGAAGAAGGCATAGGAACCTGAAGATGGGGTAGACTTTATGAAGCCAGGGAACAGGCCAGAGCTAGAATGATGAGATGAGACAATGGCAGACAGGGGAGGGACCCTGAACGTAGGCTGAGGAGTTTGAAGTTCACTGTCTTGGCCACTGAAACGTCCTGAGACAAAGATGGAGACGAGGGGGCTCAGAGTGGACGGGAGTACACTGGGGAGGTAGATAGAGTTGAAAGAACTTTGTAGAGAGCGGGTTGTCTCAGACACACGGTGGGGCAGGGGGGACAGCAACCCATGGACAGGTAAGATCTGTGCCAGGAGATTAAGGTCAGGACTGCCAGGCTGGGGCCAGGAGTCAGCATGAGGATTTAGGCAGAATATTGCTTTTGATCCTAAGATTCATACTAGCTTCCTCTAGGCCAGGCTATTGAAGGACTCCATTGCCTCCAAAGATGAGCCACGTGCTTGGGTCAGCTCTACGTCATCCTGCAGCTGCGCCCTCACTAGGAACCCCTGCTCAGCAACACTTCCCCTAAGTACCAGTGTGTCCCCCAACCCAGAATCACCCCCAAATATTCTGGGAAGATGACTCCTCACTCCATCTGGCCTGACAGGTGTCTTTCTCTGACATTTGCCCTTTTCATCTTTGTCAGCCATGTTGTTGGCAATCCGTTGAATGAGAATCAATGACTAGTGTGTCACTTTTTTGTCTGAAAGACAGATTTGTAGATAAGCTTGGGCAGATGATGCCCCATCTCTCAAAGTCTGAGTCCTCATGGAAATCAATTGAATTCAATCATCTTTCTCCCTTCCAGCATTGACTGTGTAGGAGTTGATCTAATCGATTCAATGACCAAGATTTTTTTTTTTAATGCCTGGTGTGCTTGCTTTTCTTTTAAACGTTTATGTCCCTAGCTCAAACTCAAATTTATATGCTTTTTAGAGTAAACACAGTGACAGCTGGCAGAAAAGGCAAAACTGTGACAAGGCAATGAATTGTTTCTTAATTAAAGCATTTCCGGACTCCATTCTTGCCAGTCTTTTACTCTGAAATCATCAGTTCTGGGAGACCTGGAAACAAATATGGTTTTCACTTGAAAGGAAAGGGCAGGCAGGAGGAACAAATGGGAATGTATGGCAATCCAGGCAGCCAGCCTGCTTTGATGGCATGGGTTGGGGGGAGGGGGGAACTGTCATGGATTGCCACTCTCCCTGTCCACCCATACCACGGGGGGGCGGGGGTTGAAGCAAAGACAGCAGTGAGGTATGGAGTGCTAGACATGGCTGGATAATGCTGTCCTGCCCAGACTTTCTGCATAGGTCAGGATGCTCTCTATTACACATGCAGAGGAAGATAGATGAGCCATTGCAGCACCCTGATGAGATCGGGGAGGTGGAGGGAGGGGCCAGGAGCACCCAGGGGCAGCTCTGACAGCACAGAGTTCTTCCCCATGCCAATCAACCTGCAGCTCTGGTAGAGGATTGACTGGAGGAGCTTGATACCTACTGCAAACATCCAGTGTGGAGATCACCACCATTCTCTTCACTGCTTCTCCTAGACAGACATGTTTGGAGTCTCATGGGCAGGTCTAGTCCCATAGGACATTGCACCTGCCTTAGGGAATTAGTCTTCTCAGATTTACATGTGTGTGTGTGTGTGTGTGTGTGTGTGTGTGTGTGTGTGTGTGTGTATGTGTGTGTCTGCCAATACTAGCTTCTCGTCACTGTGTGGGTCCTGAGGATTGGGGCTGGTGTTGTTCTATAAGCATGTCATTGTGTGCTCCAGACATTCAGGGGAGACTTTTCAGACTCAACTGGGAAATTTCCAGGGTCAACCACCAAGCTCATGAGGCACCCATTCCACTGAGACGCTCTACCTGTGCCAAATGTCTGTCATCATAATTATCTGCCTACTAGAATCTGTGTTTTCCGCTTGTAACAAAGAACAACCCGTACCAAAGAAAAGAAATGCTGATACATCATTTTATTTTTATTAACTCGAGATCCTCCTGTGTCCACGTTATAAGTGCCGAGATTACACCTAGGTACCACCATGCCTGGTTTAAAAGAATTATCGGCAAATCTCAACTGTTAAATTCTCATGGGGGACGATCATAGGGATTTGCGGTAGCCAAATCAGAGTGGATGCCCCCTCTTTCTTAGTGGGTACCCCATGCCAATGAAGAGACAGGTAGTGCAGATTCTCATCTTTGGGGCTGAGACCAAAAATATCACTATAATATCCTGGGCACCAATTTTCAAAACCATAAGAGCAGGTTTATTTTTCAATGAGCCGAACAAAGGTGATGGCTTACTCTAATGCAAGTGTTGGACTATTTGAAACATGGTATTTTCTAGGACATTGTTGGATAAAATATCTGAGCTCGTTTCCTGTCTTCCTGGGACCATTTTTATTTTTTCTACTTTTATTTTGTCTTCTCCTCTATGTCCATATCTCTAATTAACGTCTAGCATGTGACTCTGTAAGTAATTTTCTTTTCTTCATTGTTCAGAGTTCTTTTTGTGTGCCCATGAGACACCACTGAGGCTTAAACTCAGGACTTCTGACTCTTGTTGGCTTTTTTACTCAAGGTTGATATTCTCCCATTGGAGCCAGGCTGCCACTTTCAGCTTTGTGCTTGTTAATTGGAGATAAGATTCTCTTGGATTTGTCTCATATCTCAACCTCCTAAGTAGTTAGTATTACAGACATGAGCCACCAGTACCAGACTCTTTTCTTTATTGTTACTAGGTCCTTTATTGTTACAGGGCCTAGTGTTACTTAGCAGTGACACTAGTCTGGTTTGAACCATTCTAATTTAATCTAAGGATGCCATTTTATATAAAGGATAGTGCTGTGATTTTTTTTTTCCTGATTACACAAATAGTCCTTTTGGTCAGCTTGCTGGTGAATCTTTTGGTGTTCAGATGACTGTTACTTACCCATATATCCTCCTGACAGAAAGAAAATTCCAACTGTTTTTCCCCCAGCAGGAATGTAAACAAGTACTGTGGCTGGGCTAATGTTAAATGATGCTTCAGACGTTCGTGCTCTGGGTTGGGAGGAGAAGAGCAGATTGTTTGCATTTGTGTCATGCCAGAATCTTCAGAGCCTTGTGACATTCTCTTGAACACCGACCTCCTCATCCCCCACAAAGCCCGAGTTGGTAGGCCTGTTTTGTTTTTTGTGTGTGTCAGTACTGGGACTTTACTTTTTTGCTTAGCATTTTCATTAAGGCTAAGGTACTACCACTTGAGCCTCATCTCCACTTTTGGCTTTTTGCTAGTTTATTGATTTTAAGAGTCTCTTGGATTTGTCTGCCTGGGCTGGCTTTGAGCTGTGATCTTCAGATGTCAGCCTCCTGAGTAGCTAGGATTATGACAAGCATCAGGGGCCCATTTTATAGGTGAGCCATGCAGATACACATTTCCAGTCAATGCCAGGGCTGGATTCTAGGCAGAGAACTTGGTTTCAAAAAGTGTTGGGGGAACCAAAAGGATGGGGGAAGCTTGGGTGGGTAGAGGAAACAAGAGAGATTCTAGGTAAATGGTGGAGGTATTGGGGTGTGTGTGCGTGTGTGTGTGTGTGTGTGTGTGTGTGTGTGCGCGCGCACGCGCGTGTGTGTTTGGGGTGGCAATGGGTGAGGTCCTCAGGTGAAAATCAGCTTGGAAGCAATGTGTAATGAAAAATTCAACCCAAACAGTAGTTTCAGAATATGTAACAGGAATTTTGGACATGAGGTGTCAAATGGCTGGGCTTTGAGCATTTCACGGGACAAGCTGTGTAAGCTCTGAGACACTCCTTCCTTATCTTCACTCCCCTGAAGTAGGGAGAGTCTCATTGCCCCCACCTCTGCTTTATCTCCTGCAGCACAGGCTGGGCAAACTCCCAGTGAAATGGAAAACCGTCTTTCATCCTGAAGCCACCGGCCTGCCAGATAGTCTTGAGATAAGGTGCCCGGGCACCTTTTGAAAGGCTGTGCACACAGAAAGTGGGTTTTGGCAGTGAATGGAAAAAAGGGGGGAAAATTTTTTTTAAAAACCCTCTTCAGTATAGAAAGAACTTAGGAGAGGAAAAAAAATCTTTTGAATTGTTATTTTTCCCTGAGGTCCTAAAGGAAGAAAGGAAGTTTATTTAAAGGAGAACAGTTTTCCATAGGCTTTGGTAGCTAGTAATTTGGACTTGGAAAACCATATTCCAGTGACAACCTTAAACATCTTGAAAATCACTTTTGACCCGGGAGCCTGGCTCCAGGAAGCTACTGTTGATATGTTTAAATGGATCCAGCTGGATTTCGCGGAGGTATTGATCCTGGGGAGGCTGAAGGAAGCCCGGGGGGACAATACTATTGAGGCTGATCCCATGCATTTCAAATACAAGTTTGTTTGATTGCTACTTGTATGAGAAGCCCCAGCCCTGAGCTGTTGCACTATGAATCATGGAGGCTGGCCTCCACTCTGCTACTCTGCTGGATCTTGGTTCATGCAGGGAGCACAGGCCTCTCTGGGCCTGCTACTCCTAAGGGCTTCACTTCCAGTGACTTGGACTTGAACAGTCCTTTCCAAGATCATCCCTTACCGAAGGCCACACTGGGCCAGGCCTTATCCACAGGGTAGTCTTGTGTCTGTCAATAGTCAACCCTCTTCAGCTTCCTCTGCAATTTAGTAGGCAGGCCTGCGTGGGTGTCCCTGAGGCCCCTTACAGGTAGCGGAGTCGTAGGTCCAAGCAGGCATCCATGCTAAGTGCTTGGGTAGAGATTGTGGCTGGACCCTTTCCTGTTGTTGTAGACCAAATATGTATCTCTCAACTCCAGGCTCATGGTTTTTTGTTTGTTTCTTTGTTTATTTTTTGTGGGATAGCATTAGTAGCTTCCAGAATGGTGAAAAGCATAATGCAAAGCCTTGTCTTTCTCTACATGCTAAGAAGCAACAACCAAACAAGCAATCCCTCGCAGTCCCCAAATCACTGCTGAGATGCATGAATATGAGAGCTCTGGTCCTCATGAGCCAAGGTCAAGCCGAGAGAAGGCAGAGCCTCGGGCAGGCAAGGCATTGACAACAAGGCCTTTCTGCAGCCCTGGAGGAGCTGAACTGGAGACCCTTCCCCAGAAACTGCCCAGAGCAGGAGTGATGTCAATACCCGCCTGTTCAGACCCTGTAGTCTAGATGAATCCTTAGCAAAGGAATGACAAAGGTATGCCTGGAGGGGTTTCAGGCGTGGAGAGGTATGGATCTGGGTGATCTCATGACTTCTAAAGTCTGGGCTCAGATTTGAAACACCCTGTGATGAAGAACCCACTGCTGTACAGGAAAACAATGGAGTCTGAAGGTCTCCTTCAAGTCTTGACTTAGCCAGGCAGTCAACTAGAGAGCCAGGTAGAATCTAGGTGACCCAGTTCTATGATAGAGCTCAATGTAATCTGTTTTTATTTATCTGGCTTTGCCTTTGAGAAACACAATTAAAAATAAGATTGACCCCATTTTCTCAGCCTTCCATTATGGAACTTGATGGCTCCTGAGGATCCTAGATGTGTTATGTTGTCCAGTCTTTCAAGTTAGACAAAAATCATTCCTTTTTTTTTTTTTTACATAAACATTTATCTCATTGCAACATGTGTGCCAACAATGATGCTCAGTACTGAGATGCCTGCTCTTCTCTGAGGCTTAAACGGGCCATTGAAGAACACAGACACCCTGCAATTGCAGTCGATCTGTGCAGTCCATCTATGGGCCCTGCAAGCAGGCATCTCTCGTCCTTTCATGTTCTCCAGCCAAGATTCCTATTCCATCCCTTGGGATGCCTGTGACTACAGTAGAAGGCCCAATGGCTTCATGAATGTGTGAAGCAGTCCCAGGCTCATGCCTATGACTGATGGCTTATGGGACTGAAATAGGCTCCTCATGAGGCCACCATGTGTGTGGCCTTTCTTGCCATGTTGTTGGGTAAAATGGACTTGGTCAGAAGATGTGGATGGGCTCTTGGCACCCACCCAGCCCATATCTCACGGGGCAAAGGAGATGAAGCTAAATGGGTCATTTGCTGGAGTTTTACCTCTAGTAGATATGTTGCCTGACTGTGGAACCATCACTCCATGATTAGTTCTATATTTTTTTGAAAGACACCATCAAGCCCCTCTAGATCTGCAAAAGAAACTGTTGCTGAAGGGAAGAATGAATTCCCTGGTTGCACTGAACTAGATGGAATTTTGCGGTCAGGTTTGCAACTGTTCTTTTTGTATTTTCCTTCTGCCATTTTGAAAGCAGCCCAATGTGAAAACCTGCTGCAATACCAACCAGCTTCCTCCCTTTGGCTGTGGCAGGAAAGAAGCATGCCAGGTACAGCCTCCCTAGGAGGTGGGTCATAGGCAAAAGGAGGCCTGCATAGCCACAAAGCACAGGCCATCCTGATTCCTGGCTGCCTTTCCTTGAGCATTTGTTGACATTTCCATAGTTATGCTGGAGTGGACGTGAGTGATTCAGCATACTTTCTTGTCCCAAGTTGCCACAGGTATTTATGGTATTACAGTATTAGAAGACAGAAATCACTTCCAATGTGGCCTAGAACACCTTCCAAGAATAATGTTTCTGGTTCCTTCTTGGAGATCTCAGAGTTGCATCGATAGTCATCTGTTAGTTAGCCAGAGGGATTCTGGGTTTTGAGGGTCCCTAGAGGGGTCTTTAGACCCAAGATTCCTACCCCACTTCTCAATGAGTAGCACTTCTTAATCATCACAGTGATTATTTCTCCACCCTTCTCACTCCCCCAAACCAACTAGTTAGAACTTTGACTGTTTCCCTAGCAAAAGTTCTAAATGCTATTCCTGAAGGAAGTGTTAGGTTAATGCAATTTCTCTGGAAATCTGGAAGCTTGCCTTCATTGACACCAAACAAATTACATGGCACCAGAGATCTGCGGGTTCGACTGAGAGCAAATAAAAAGCTTGTCTCTACTATAGAAATTTCATCATCTGCAGAGCTAGAAGTTAGATTTCCAGATGGAATGTCCTGACTTGGGTTTTAATTGTCTTTTTTTTAAAAAAAAATCCTCACTGCTTGGAGATTACTGTAATTTTTTTTTTTTTTGATGTACGGGAACTAACATGGTGAGTCTATCTTCTCTGAGGGGAAATTAAAAGTGCTATTTAAGGATTCAAGTGCTTCAGTATTTCATCATATGGAATACTTTCAAGTATTATTACCAAGGCTAAGTAGATATCACCAGATCAACTAGAAAGCAATATCAGGGGTGGTGATCTTATTTACTATTAAAGCAAACCTGGGTGTAATAAACTGGTTTAAGACAATTATTTGAAGGAAGGATGGCTGCCTTTACCTCAACCCAAATTTAGGCAGAGCAGTTCCAATTCTGAGTGTGTCAGAAACTAGGGATCCATGAAAGGCTTAATTCTAAAAACGAATGCTGCTCTCAAAATGTCTAGTAACTAATTTTCTTTATGGTATTGCCTGTTTCCTTCCAAAATTTTTGCATCGCTTGTTTTTTTTAAGCACATATACCATTTTTTAAATGGTTATTATAAATGTGTACCAATTTTTTAAATGTGTAGTTGAATATACACTCCCACGTATTGTGACGCTCACTATAATACCCAGCCATTTTAGCCAGTTCTCCTGTCTTGTATGATACAGCATAGTGACTATGGCAGGAAGAAGCATACAACCATGGGTAATTGGGATGGCCAAAAAGTGGGCTGTGTGTTTGCTCTGGGAAAACATTCTGTACTGTGTTCACAGTAGTATCAATGTTCAAGAAAAAGAAGGGGAAAATTTCCCCTCATAAAGGAATGCCCATCTCATGAGACCAATACTCATTGGTCAACTAGATGTGATTCTAAGGAGCCACCGAAGGGTTTTGACTGCCTCAAAAATCATAACCTTTAGCAGGGCCTCACTCACTGCAAAGGAGTAACCATTCCCTTTTCCTTTCCTTAGAATCTATGGCATAACAACATCCATATTGGAGTAGAGTGCAGTTCTCAGATGGTGCACTGGATTTGGGGGGACCTGAGAGAAATTGTTAGGAACAAAACTAGGTGAATGTGGGTGCCATAACCTTGCATGATAAAGTTCTAAGTGAAACATTTGGAGCCAATTTTCCCCTGAGCCTCATTAACTGAGTCTGAAGAATTTACATTTTTGAAAAAAATTTATTTTTCCAATTACTACTTATTAAAACCTCTTTCTTAGGCAGGCAAGTTCCTGCTTAGTTGCTATCTCTTACTATTCTTTAATTGAAAACATTTTGCCTCTTAGTTAATAGTACCCATTGCATTAGAAGAACAGTTTCATGTCATACTCAAATGAAAAGCTAACTGTTGCTTGAAGGGTCTCAAATCCTTTTTTAAGCTGCAATATTTAACATTCAGGCTCACAGAAATGGTGTTTGCATTCCATAACATTTGGGTGGTTGACCAGAGTCTGCAGTTATTCTGAGCTATTTTTAGAGTGCTAGTTATACAGCACATTATTTACATTGTTCAAATTAGCAGATATTTTGGCAGATGGCCCTTTCTTTTCCAACAAAGTAACCCAAGACCTTCATTGTATCACCCCCAAAGAGGGACTTCTGTGTTATACATTGCAAATGCATAAGAGCTATCTCTAGAATCTGCTTACACAATCCATCCCCCCTCCTTCTTTTCCTCACAAAGAACCACAAATACAAGCAGATTTTTTTTTCTTTCCTATAATAGTAGCCATGCTGCCAGATAGCTGGGGCGCCAAGTGGATTCAGCTAACCAAAACACAGAACCAGTTCTAGGCAAGCGGTAAAGATGTCAAACACAACACCATTTTCTTTGTCTTACAGAACTATGTGCTTATCAATGGTTTGCTTTAATTTTCTTGCTTGTTATATATGCTGGCAAGAATAAAATAAAATATATTGGGGCCTATTTGAAAAGGAGGGCAGGGAGACTTGATTTCCAAATGCACAGAGTAAAAAGAGCTGGGAGACTGCAAAAGCATAACGATATACAGAGAGGGGAAATGGCTCTGTAATGTGTTCTAGCGGACCAAATGTTTTAAATATCAAGCCAGGAATGTTCCTCAAAGTTTCAACACATTTCAGTGTATTATATACTCCATGCCATTATTAGTCATTTCAGAACAGCTTGAAAAATTGCACAGAGTTCAGTGGGTGACCCAGTCACTTAAGAGTAATAATATAGCTTTAAAAATTCCTCTGCACCTCCTTGTTTCATGTGAGAACCTGATTGCACTTTATAAATTCATCTTGGTTAATCCTTGCAGTTTCATTGCTGGGTTAACGCATTTTCCACTGGATTGGACTTCTCTCTCTTTCTCTGTCTCTCTCTTTTCTCAAATTATTTAAGTGTGCAATATTAAGGTCTACATTTTAGAAAATAAATACAGCCCTTGACTTCTGTCCATTCTAATGTGATCATTAAGTAACCCTGGAGGAAAATGAAACTCTTTGAAGAAGCGATGTGAAGCAGATGGAGCTTCAAAAAGTAACATTTGAAAATGTGCATTGGACATGACGTCTTTGCACATTTCAGAGATTGCCAGCACAGTGGATTGTTTCAAATATATGAAGTGAGATTTAGCAGCTGGGGAACACTTGGTTATCTACTTCATAGTGTTAAAACCCAATAAATGTTTTGAACAATGATCTGGTATGTAACGTTACCAAATAACTCTTTTCTATTCAATGAAACCCGTTAGATCTCACGACACAATTGAGTTTTGTAATATTGAAGCATTACAGCCACATGTTAATCCAGGATAACATAGAATCACATAATTGTTATAGATGTATTTCAGAAGTTGTTAACTTTAGTATGTAACTTTCTGGTATTGGAAGCCAGGCCAATCACAGAGGCTTGCTGGTGCCATGTAATTAGAACTACCTTCTTGGTTGACAAGATGTCTGTTCCTTGTCTTGCTGGATTGGTTTGTCGGGAGTTGGGTTTAGCATGGATTATGTTGGATCTCAGTTCCACTTGAGGCCACAAGAAGTTCAGGTGCTGCTATCAAGACTCCACCAATCCTCATGCCACAGTAATATTTTGTCTTCCCTATTTAGTTCTCCTCAGCTCTTACAAAAGATTATGAGATTCTCTCCCTGGATTGGTGGTGTTCCTCAAAATCTCGTTGAGTAAACAACGAGCCAACCCAGTAACATCAACAACAGGTCTGATGCACAGATCACAGCATCTGGGGAGAGACTGCTTTGTGATTTTTCTTTTTCAGGTTGGGTTCATCTCATTAACTCTGGGTTTTGTCTCAGAAGGTGGGAGGTGTTGATACAGAGTTGAGCCTATACAATAGGCATGCCCAGTCCTTCATGTAGACAGCACCTGCATTCGTCTTGCTGAGTCCTTCCTTGCTTGTGTTGCTTCTCAGTCACCACTATAGCCCTTGCTCCACCACCAGTATTCATTCCCTCTGCTGGGCTCCATGGTTGCCTTGGTTGCTTTCTTGTTGCATGGGAGCCATTCTATGCCTTTGAAAGAATGTTGGTGAGGCTAAGTCCTGACCTTCCTAGAAATTTTAAGCTGTGTTTCTTTCCTTCTGTGGCCATCTCTAGTCAATGGGACACAGGTGTCCTCTGTTCTTGCATTGAAGAGGGGATGGGTTCCTTCTGTGGACTTGACTGTGGTGATAGTCAAGGTCTTTCTCTTGATGATGAGTTCTGCTGTTTCTAACCCTTTTGCCAGATGTTATTGGCCTTCTGGAAGCCTCCAACCTTCAAATTTGGGAGATAGGCACCATGCTCTATACTTCCAACCAATTTTTTTGCTAATTTTTTTCTTGCTGGTCCTGGGGCTTGAACTCTGGGCCTGAGTGCTGTCCCTGAGCTCTTCTTCTCAAGGCTAGCACTCTACCACTTGAGTCACAGCTCCACTTTCCATTTTTCTGTGATTAATTGGAGATAAGAGTCTCATGGCCTTTCCCTGGACTTTCCCAGGTTGGCTTCAAACTGTGATCCTCAGATCTCAGTGTCCTGAGATTACTAGGATTACAGGTGTGAACCTCTGACATAAGGATCCTCAGATCTCAGTCTCCTGAGATTGCTAGGATTACAGGTGTGAGCCTCTGACACTAGTTATGTTTAAAGACAGAGTCTTACTTCCTGCCCAGGCATGTGTCTGGTTCTACCTATTTTATATTTTCTGTAATTGTTGGGAGAAAAGTTACATGTCACTGTGTCCAACTTCTTTCCATTGATATGGAATCTCTTAGACTTTTCTATCTAGCTGGCCTGGAACTGTGATCCTCTCAATCTCAGCCTCTTGTGTAGCTTAGGATGGAGGCATCTGCCACTCTACCTAACTATTGGATTCAGAGGGGTTTTGTGAACTGTTCTACCTAGGCTGGCTTTGAACCATAGTCCACTCATTTTTAGACACTCAAGTAGCTTGAATTATAGTCATGAACCAATGGTTCTTGGCTCCAATTTTCTATTCTTGAGGGAGTTGTAAAGTCATCTTTTAGAATCCACAGGGGAGTGGTTCTCAGGATCCCTAGAAGTACAAAAATCTGGAGGTTCAAATTTCTATATGAAATGACATAATATTTACATAGCAGCTCATAATTTAAATCATCTCTAAATTACTTAGAATACTTTAAACAGTGAAAATAGTTGTTGCACTATGTTGTTTAGGGGGTAATGGAATGTTCAAAATAGATGTTATTTTCCCCCAGCATTTTTGACTCATGATTGGTTAAATCTATCATACTGTGAAACCCATGGAAATGGATGGCCATGTGTATAGACTCCTCCAGCATCGTTAACCTTTTTCTAATTGTCTGCATTTTGTTTTGGCTAGTACCAGGGCTTGAACTTAGAGCCTGGCACTCACTTGGCTTTCCTGTTCATTGGTAGTATTCTGTCACTTGAGTTATATTTCCAGCCTGGCTTTTTGCTGGATAATTAAAGATGAAGTCTCAAAGACTTTTGTGTCTGGGCTGTCCATGAACTGCAGTCCCCTAGATCTTAGCTTCCTGAGTAACGAAGGTTACAGATTTGAGGCCCCTATGCTACACTTTTGAATTTTGAGAATGGGGAGAGAGGGTGTAGGAAACACATCATCATATAGTTCAAAACATGAAGCTATCACACATTGATAAATCACTTGTGTGCCCAGTACTGTGTTTACAGATACTGTTGTTCCCTGTTTCTACCACATTGCAAAGCGAATATCTTTAGGTACTGGTTTTTAATAAGAGGGCACATGGCTCTGGTGGTAAAGTAACTTGTCCCCAAACCAGCAAACAGCAAGCATGAGATGTGAATCAGACTTTTCTGAGCCAGAGCCCAGAGGCATGGAATCCCCTGAGATTCTGAGTGGTGATGGGCTGGATACAGCCTGAGCATTGTAGCCATTCATCCAATTCAACCAGGCCTGGAGGCCATGGCTCTAACCTGAGCCATGATACAGAGTGCTCACATCTTGATCAATGCTGTCTGGTGGAAATGGGTTCTGTCTTTCTCATTGCAGAAGGAGCTTCTAAAGAGAAGGCATAGTAGAAGGAAGCACATATGCCATTGAGGGTGTGTGTGTGTGTGTGTGTGTGTGTGTGTGTGTGTGTGTATGTGTGTGTGTGTGTGTGTGTGTGTGTGTGTGTGTGTGTGTGTGTGTCTGTGTGTGTGTGTGTCTGTGTGTGTGTGTGTCTGTGTGTGTGTCTGTGTGTGTGTGTCTGTGTGTGTGTGTGTGTGTCTGTGTCTATGTGTCTATGTGTCTATGTGTCTATGTGTCTATGTGTCTATGTCTGTGTCTGTGTGTCTGTGTGTCTGTGTGTGCTGGTACTGGGGCTTGAACTCAGGGATGCTGTCCCTTAGCTTTTGTCTCTACCGCTTGAGCCACAGCTCTGCTTCTGACTTTTTGGTGGTTAATTGGAGATAAGAGTCTCATGGATTTTCCTGCCTGGGCTGGCTTCAAACTGTGATCCTTAGATCTCCACCTCTTGTGTAGCTATGATTACAGGCATGAGCCACCGACACCTGGCTTACTTCATAACTCTTAATGTCAAAATCACTGCCAAATGTTCACAGATCAGAATGAGCTGCTGCCCCCCTGGAATCTATGGGTAAGAAAACCTTCCAAGAACAAATGTTTTCATTTAGGTATAAGTTCCCTAAACAGAAAGAGGAGCTGAGGAGTAGCGCTTCATTTTTGAACATTTGTTTGAAAAAAAAAATCTTTCTTTAGTATGTTTTCAGAAGGGCCATTTTTACTGCTTCCAATGAATCTCATAAATGATCTTCTTCCAAAAGGACTAATTTCACAGCAGACTAGAGAAGTCAGTAAAGGGCTTAAAAAGGCTGACCCCTTTACTTTTCACTGAAAGGCCACACTCAATTTTAGCCCTTGTTAAAAGTTAAGCCGAGAAACATCTCTGAGGAGAAATTCAAGCATTTTCCCAGCCTGGACTGGTCATGAGGGTGATTATCTGACTGTAATTCAAATCATATGTGCCGCCTATGGTTTTTTTTTCCCTATTCGAGACTATTTTCCCCCCTTTTAAATCGAGTAAAATAGTCATTGGCTTTCAAGACAGGTCTGTTCCCCCAAAATAAAACACCCAGTGCTGGAAATGCAATGCTGGTCCAAGACCTCAAGCTGCAAATCAAGTTGACAAATCCCCAGCACAGATGAAGTTCAGAGCAACACGTCCACGGTCAACTTAATAATCTTCAATTCAGTCTTCCCCTGAGTCTCATGAATGAATGCATTTCAAAACACTGAGCTAGAATTGCCAGAAAAAAAGAAACCTGCACAGAATAATGTCAAACACTTGACTTGATTCCGACATCCGGGCCTCCCTTGTATGTGGATGGGCTGATGGTGCTTGTGCTTCTAAATCACTGCATGATGGCAAGTTGGAATGGCACATGCCTATAATCCCAGCTACTCAGGATGCAGAGATCAGAAGGACTGTCTTAGATTGAGGCCAACCTAGGTAGAAAATCAGTAAGACCTGCTTCTCCACAAACAAACTGGGATGTAGTGGTACATTCCAGCTAAGTGAGAGACATAAGCAAGAAGAACTGTAGTCCTAGGCAGGTCCCAGGAAAGAGGGCGAGGTCCCATGTGAAAACTGACAAATGCAAAAAATGACTGGGGGTAGGGCACAAGGGGTAGAATGTTAGCTTAGCAAGGGTCAGGCCCTGAGTTCAAACTCCAGTACCTTTAATTATTTAAATAATTAAGAAAATTATTTAAAGACATTTAATTAATTAATGCATTTATTTATGTAATAAATTTATTTATGTAATAAATAAATGAATGAAGACTGCCCAATCTGAGTGTCTATAGGAATATTTCCTGTCATCTCAATGTCAGATGTCACTGGCAAAATGTATGTAGATATATGGTTTGGCCAATGTGAGAGTTTCCCACTTGTTTCCAACCAAGAGTTAGGTCACAGACTGCAGTATGGCTTTTCCTTGGGTTGCAAAATTATTCTCACAGATACATATCACATTTCTTGTGTGTGTGTGTGTGTGTGTGTGTGTGTGTGTGTGTGTGTGTGTGTGTGCGTGTGTGTGCGCACGCACACAGGTATTGGGGCTTGAACTCAGGACCTAAGTGCTGCTGTCCCTTAGCTGTTTTGCTCAAGGCTAGTGCTCTACCACTTGAACCACAGCTCTGCTTCTGGGTTTTTGTTTGGGGTGGTTAATTGGAGATAAGAGTCTAACAGACTTTCCTACCCAGACTGGCTTCAAACCATCATCCTCAGATCTTAGCCTCCTGAGTAGCTAGGCTTACAGGCGTGAGCCACCAGCATCTGACACATACCATATTTCTTCAGAGTCTTCAATGCTTGAACATTTTAAAGAGGCTGTTCTAAAAGTATTTTTCTATGTTGCCATAGACATTTATTTCTTCCCGTTGCCTTGTGCATGAATCTTATCAACTGGACTCTCTAGGGTTAGCCTCTAGCTAGCTGTGTTTTGTATTCTCCAACAGCATGTTCTGCCCAAAGTCCCACTCAACTCCCCACCCCTCCCCGTGCCCTGTCTCTGCTTTGTGTGCTCCTGAGCGATGTGTTTATCTGGATGTGTGCTTTTGCTCAATGTCATGCTCTGTTTGTATCGCTGAATCAACAATGCAAGAGTTATGGCTTTTGGATAGGCTCTTGTGCAGCTTCATTTAATAAGAAAGTATGGTGATGTCCAGGGTGATTTTTTTATATTCACCTACAGAGCAAAGCAGTTTCCTGGCCCTCAGCACCAGTCAGCATATGAGTCTGCAAGAAACAATATATTACCTGATGACTTGTCTTCACATCTTAGGGTATGTGGACATGGCCCCCCCCCCAAGGAGGAAATGAAAATAAATAAACACAACCACGAGTCACAGTTCAGGAATGTTAGCACTGCTTGGCTTCTGCATATTTAGATATGTGGCTTAATGAATCCGATCAATTGGCTTATAACTTTGGCTTTTGAAATGAGGAGAAGGAATGGATGGGGGTAGGGGACTCTGGAGACAGGAGGAAACATCACCGGACAGCCTTTGAGGGCCTAGAAAGCCATGGATGGGCTACTCATGCCATGGTAGGGTTGCCTGCCTTAGCTCTCAGTGAGGAGGCTCTCAAGATCTGGAATGGACTATTCACAAGTCAAGGCTCCTCTGGACAGAGGTAGGAGGCCCTGTGTGTCCTCAGGAAGGGAAGAGGGAATGAGAGGTGAGCTCTGGAGCCTCTGATCCTGGGCACCTCTTCATCTAGGTAAGTTTAACAAAGATATTCACCACAAGATCCTGAGATTTATCTGTGGGATGTCTACTTCCTCCTCTCTTTTGTAATCATGAGGGAACCAGAAAGCAAGAGGCAGGATGGGCTGAGTACTGGGGGCTCACAGCTTTAATCCCAGTTACTCAGGAGGCCACAGTCTGAGAACTGCAGTTCAAAGGCCAGCCCAGGGGCTGTGGCTCAAGTATAGGGCTCCAGCCTTGAGCAAAAAAGCTCAGAGACGGCACCTAGTTCCCAAGTTCAAGCCCCAGGACCAACACACATACCGACACACACACTCATGTACACACATGCATGTGCACATGAACACACACACACACCGACACACACATGCATGCATGCACACACATGCACACACATGCACACACACACACACACACACACACACACACACACACACACACACACACACACACAGGAGCCATCCTAGGAAGACAGAAGCACTCTGGGGCTAAGACACTTCCCAGTCAGCTTTGAATTCACTTTGGGCAACACTGTTACCATGTGAAGTGGTAAAAAAGTTCAAGTAGCCAAGTCATGTAAGACTCTTTTTTTCTAGTGTACTAAGATCCTTGCTTGGGGGTCTCTTAAATTCTTTAATGTCTCCCTGGACAAAGCTCGTGTGTAATCTCCAGGATTTTCCAAAATGAATCCCAATGCCCTTTTGATAATCTGAGAGCCAGACACTCAACAGATTCAATTTAGCCCTTAATTCTTCCATTGTAGAGTCAGCAATAGCCATGTACAACCCCAGTGAAGGTTTTTGAGAAACAAACAAAAAATCTAATTTAGCACAACAGACACATTAAATTAAAGAGTGAGCATACCCACACCATGTTTGTTATAACTAGGAGAAAGAGAACCGTGATTTTAAAGTGACAACTGAAAAACATACCACCTATAAGAAACAATTTTGTGTTTTTGTGTGTGCATGCGCGCATGCGTGCGCGCACCTTGCTTCAACTAAAGTTTTCCATCAGACTTTAATGTAATTTTCTTTCCTACCCCCACATGAGAGCAATTTGCTTTCAGGAGAAATCAGGTTTCCTAAAAGAATAGCAATCTCTCTGTAACCCAATTATGAGGAATCACTGTAGTGGGGCTCCTGGGGGTGCTGGGCACCCAGAAGCCACTGGACCTAGATCAGCTCCACCCACTCTCTCTCAGCATGTGGCATGCAGGTTTCACTAGGCCTGGGATTTGGACTCAGATTCTATAATACTGGGGTTCCAACCATCGGCAAGCAAGCAGCTCTGGGTTCCTTGGGATAGATGGAATTACAGGATTCATTTCATTTTTTTAGTGTAAATTCATTTTTAATCAGCCTCATTTTTACTAGCACAAATTAATTGTAAAAAGTGGTTTTACTGTCATTTTTACATATATATAATGTATTTGGATCAAATTCACTTTGTCTATTACTTTTTCCCAACTCCCCCTTCCCCCCTTCTTTTTTTGTGAGTTCCATTATGCTATTTTCTTGCATCTATGTTATGTGTAAGTATATATATATATATATATATATATATATATATATATATACTTATATATATGTAAGTATAAGTATATATATATATAATGTATATTATGTATAATATTTGATTGGAGAATTGAGCGTATTGGTGTTCAATGTTAGAACTGAGAGGTATGTGATAGCTCCTGTCATGTTATCTCTCTTTTAGGGGTTATGTCTTTTCTATTCTTACTATATCTACCTGCTCAATCTGGTAGGGCCTGTTTTCTCTGCCTATTAAGTGTTCTTGTTGATTTTCTGTATGTAGGACATCTTTGAGTATCATGTGTAATGCTGATAAATTGTGTTAATAGTGTGATAAATTGTGTTAGTTTTTATCATAGAATATTTTTTGGGGGGGGGTCGGTTGTGGGGCTTGAACTCTGGGCTTGGGCGCTGTCCCTCAGCTCTTCAGCTCAAGGTGAGCACTCTACCACTTGAGCTACAGTGCCACTTCCGGTTTTCTGGTGGTTTTATTGGAGATAGGAGTCTCATGGTCTCTCCTGCCCGGGCTGGCTTTGAACCGCGATCCTCAGATCTCAGCCTCCTGAGTAGCTAGGATTACAGGCGTGAGCCACCAGCGCCCGGCATCATAGAATATTTTTATTGCCATTCAGTTTTGAATAACAGTTTAGGTGGATACAGTATTCTCAGTTGGTAGTTGTTTGAGTTCAGTGCTTGGTATACATCATGCCAAGCCCTCGTTGCTTTTAGGGTGTCAGCTAAGAAATCTGTGGTTATTCTGATCACTTTTCTTTTTTTTATTGTGAAAATACTGTACAGAGAGGTTACAATTACATGGGCAAGATAATGAGTACATTTCTTATCAAGCATTGTAGCCTCCTCCTTTATTTGATCACTTTTCTTTTTATAGGTAATCAGTCTGTCTTTCTGAAGCTTTGACTGTCTTCTTCTCTTGTTCTCTACTGAACCAGCTTGGATCATGTTGTGGTAGTGGGAGATTCTTTTCTGGTCTGTTCTGTTGGATGTTCTGAAGGCCTCTTGGATCTGAATGGACTTTTGTTTTGAATGTTGGGAAAGTTTTCTGCTATAATTCTTAAAAAAATATATTTCCCATACTTAGTCGTCTATTCTGCTTCTTCCTTGATACCTATCAGCCACAAATTAGGTCTTTTGATTGAGTCATGAAGTTTCTGTTTCCTGTTACTTGTATTTTTTGTATGATTACCTTTTCTCTATAATATCCATCTTCAAGCCTCAAGACTCTTCCAGTTTTCTATGTCACCTATTCTGCTGGAGAGGCTTTCTACATTGTTTTGTATGTCTCTATCTTCTGTTGGGTCATTTTAGGGTTTCTACCTCTTTATTGAAGTCTTTAAGAGCTTGTATTGATTTCTTCATCGATTTCTTTATCTCTGCCTTTTTTCCAGCTCTTTTGAGTGACTCCTTTGCCATCTTTTAGGATTCATTTAACTTTTTATTTGTGTTCTCCATGTATTATTCTGTTATTCTTTGTCAGTGTCTTTTATAGGTAATATCTCTTATAGGTAGCAGATGGATGGGTCTTGGTTTTTGATCCAAACAGCCACTTTATGTCATTTGATTAGAGAACTGAGCCCAATGATATTGAGTGTTAGACCTGAGAGGTATGTGATAGTTTTTCTTGGGTTATTCTGGCCACCTTCATGAAATGTCTTGTAGAGGTTTCCTGTCTTCTCATTGATCACTGTTATCAGTAGGTCATTCAGCCCAGGACGTTTCTTTAGATCATTATCTTTCTGATCATTATCCATGGTTCCAGTACTGTTGTATTGCCTTGATATCTCACCTTTCTTGTTTCCATGCTGGGTTTACCCCTTTGAAGACTTTTGGTGCTTGAGATCTTCCCCGTGGGTTGTTCTCGGTTGATGAGGCAGTCAGTATTTTCATGGGTAGGTCTCTCGACTGGTGCAGAGTGTCGGCTTTGGCATCCCTGCCTATAATGGTTGAAATCCAACATATAGTAGGTCATCTTTGCTCACTGTTCCTATTCCTCCAGTCTCACTCGGTGTTCATTGGGTTGGCGTTCTTCTACTTGTTTAGGGCTGAGGAGGGTCAGTCACCTCCCGGGTGGAACCCAGACCTCCTGGCTCTGCCCCTGATGGCCTGGAGCCCAGCCGGGAGGAGGTCTGGGGTTCCCTGCTATGACTTGGACAGTAGTCTGGATTTGGGCTCCACCCTTTGGCCCCTGTCTCTGCCTGTGTGGTGCAGGCTGGAAGCTGGGAATCTGTACTTCACTGGTCAAGGGTGGAATTCTGAAATTGAGACCCTTTGTTGCCCATTCCTGTGTGTGTGGAGCTCTGCTGAAGGCCAGCCCTTGACTGAGCCCTGGGGGCTGAGGTGGGGGCCGGTCTCTGGTTTGGAGTGCTGTCCTTTAGTCTCTGTCTGTGTTAGCCTGCCTGGAGCTCTGCTGGATGAGGGCCCCTCCTTCAGCACTGGGGGCTGAGCTCAGGGCCAGGACTCGGGTTAGGAGCACAGCCCTTTGGACCCTTTCCTGTATGCGTTCCTGACTGTGTCAGTTCCTGTTTGTGTCAGCGTGGGGCTCAGCTGGAAGCCTTATCCTGGCTCTATGTCCTGGCTACCAGAGGCTGAATCCTCAGCTACTGGGAGTGGGTTAAGACCAGTACAGTCTCTGAGTTCCAAGCCCAAAACGTTTTCCCTCATCCTGGGCTCCCCTAAGCACCAGTCTCTGTTGAAGTTGACCAGAGGCCAAGTCCTCTCTTACCTGGTGCCTGCTGAGACGGATACAGTCTCTGAGTTCCAGGCTTAGAATTTACTTCTTGTTTCTGTTCCCTCCCTTTTACCTTCCTCTATCCCATACCTGCTTCTGAGCCTGGTGTTCAGTTCCTTCTTTACCCTCCTCGCTGGCCACCTTGGGGGTCACAAACCTGAGACTCAGGGTGTGCAGGGTCAGCGGAATCTCCTTCCTGGGCTTATCCTGTCAGTAGTTTTCTGTGTTGCAGTGCAGCTGGTGGACTAGGTTTCCTCGGTCATGTGTGTATCTGCCCTGTGTGGCAATCATCCATGGTCAGTGGGAAGGCCAGAGCTGCAGGCTGCACCAGGCAGAGATTTCTGGTGGGCGCAGTGTGCTGAGTGGACATCTTTGTCTTGCAGTGGGCTGTACTGAGCGATGGCTGTATTGGCTGCATAGAGCGGCAGGCTGTTCCCTGCAGCTGGACACCTGGTTTTGTGAATGTGGTGTTTTTTGTTGCTTTGTCTCCTCTTTCTGAGATACAACTTCTGATGTTTCGTGGTTGGTGCTAGGCTCCGATGCCTGGCATCCACTCTGGAGTTGCATTTCCCGATGAGAGCTTTGTGTTTCTGATTGAGCAGACAGGGCAGGATGTAGTCCTTCTCTAGTCTACCATCTTGGATCACTTTTCTTATTGGGCTTTTGCCTATTATATGCTCAGGAAACACAAGCCTCCTCAGTTGAAGATACACTCTCTGTGACCAGCAAGGACATGGAGAGGAGTGTCTTCGGAAGGAAACAAGATGCTTGAGTGTGGGAAAGTTGAACTCCATTTCCTCTAGTCTGGTGGTGAGGTCACTTTGCTGAAATTTACTGTACTAATTACAGTAAGTGCATACAGAATTCTAAGCATTTTCATGCCTCACTGTCTTTAGTCCTTTAATGGCCTTAGGCTGTCAGACCCAAATTTGAATTCAGGCCTGCACTGATTGCATTCTCAGTGGACACGGGTGAGATGACTACTGGCATCTGCGGAGCGTCAGTGGATGTTGACACGCATCTGTGGTCCTCGGAGACATTCTGTGCGTCGGGAGCTTGTTACAGGCAGTCCGGGGGGCCGTCTGTATATGGCAGGATGTACTTCTGTAGAGTAGGGGGCTTCAGAGCCAGCATGCTTCTCTCTGTTTTTTTTTTTCCCACTGAATCTAATTTTCCTGGCTTTCATTGACACAGAACTGCTCTTTCAAGCCAGCATGCCAGAGCAGCATGATAGAACCAGGGCGATTCTATTTATCCAAGGTCGCTGGTTAGCACAGCTTCTCCAGTAGGACAGGAACAAGCTGGAAAATACTGTCCTTTGTGCCATATTTTTCCCGCTAGTTCCAACACTTGAAGACTTTATTAAGAAAAAGAATGGGGCCTGGAAGGTGGCTCAGTGGTAGAGTGCTTGCCTTGCATGCATGAGGCCCTGGGTTCAATTCCTCAACACCACATAAGCATAAAAAGCTGGAAGTGGTGCTGTGGCTCAAGTGGTAGGGCACTAGTCTTGAGCTGAAGAGCTGAGGGACAGTGCCCAGGCCCAGAGTTCAGGCCCCACAACCATCAAAAAAAAAAAAAAAGAAAAGAAAAGAAAAGAACAAGAAAAGAAAGGAATTGTTCTTCCTAAGAACAGTTTGGGATTCAAAAATATAATACAGGGCAAAAGCCAAGATACAGTGACCCAGCTCTCAGCCACCCACAGAATGCTCAGGACAGAGAAGATTGACTCTTTCTCCATTGCCCAATGTCCTGGTCACTGTAGGCATGGAGGCCAGGAGAAGGAAAGCCCCACCCTAATGAAATGATAGGCAGTAGCCTTGGTTAATGAGTGATAGGGAATCTGCTGAATGAATGATTAAGAATACAAACAGTCCATGCACATGTCATGCAAATGGGAACTATTCAACAGGGCCCCAGTGAGGAGACCTCCTTCTGGACCCTTCTGAAGTCCATCAGTTCCCATTAGTGGAGACACACAATGGAAAGTGTATTTTTTTTCTTTTTCTCTTAAAAAAAAATCCCTTAAGTACTACCAACACAGTCTTTCTTTTTCAATTGCACTGAAGTGACTGAGATTGCAGCTAGGCCTGTCCTGGCTGTGAAGTGTTGAGTTGGGGTGGTCTCCTCCAGAACACAGCCTCCAGGCAGTTTACCTGGGATAACATTTGTCTGAGGATAGACAGCAGCTATCAGTTTGGTTTTGGAATGTTGACTGATAGTCGGAAAGTCCAATCAGAAGCTAAAGTTCATCTGGAAAAGAAGATGAGTAAAAAGCCAAAATACCCCTGAAAATGAAGGGCAACAAAGGAGATAAGCTCTGCCAGACATAAGAACACTCTAGAAAACCTTTGTTGTCCATAAGCACTGGCAGTTTAGGCTAACTGACAAAGTGGAGAAGAAAATCCAGAAACAGATTCAGTTACATATGGAATGTGTGTCTGTGAGGAAGATGGTGTCTCAATCAAGAAGGGGAATGAACTTTAAAAACAAAATTTTTTCCTACAAATGACATTAGGGAAGTAGATGCTTCTTGGAAAACAAAAGTTAACTAGGTTGGATTCAACTAGTTGAGGTATCTCAGTATAAAACCTGAAATTATAAAAATGATTTTTTTTAAATATTGGCAATTGATTTCCTTGCCTTGGAGAGAAAGAAGTTTTTTTTGAACTACGGGTCAAATCTGGACACCACAAAGGAAAAGATGAACACATCTGGGTGTGTGGAAATACGAAACCTTTGCATAGGAAACAATCAAAGAATAAAAATAAGAATAATCTCCATGAGAAAGATTAAAAGAAAAAATGACAAACTAGGGAGAATATTTGTAACAGAGACAAAGAGCTAGTAGTCCTATGTATAAAGGAAGTATCTTAGAAACAGGAGAAAAATTACAACAATTCTGTAGGAAAATGGATTCAGAATACAAGCAATTAACAAGAAAAGAAATCCACATTTCTCTCTGTGTGTATATGTGTGTATGTATGTGTGTATGTGGGCATGTCTGTGTATATGTGTGTGTGCTGGTCTGTGGGTTTGAACTCAGGCCTTTGTGCTATCCCGAGATTTATTTTGCTCGAGGCTAGCATTCTACCACTTGAGCCACAGTTCTACTTCTGGTTATTGTTGTTTTTCTTGTGGTTAATTAGAAATAAGAACCTCTTGGGCTTTCCTGCCCAAGCTATCTTCAAACCACAATCCAAAGATCTCTGCCTCCTGAGTAGCTAGGATTACAAGTGTGAACCACAAGCACCAGCCATCCAAACTTCTTTTAACAGGATATACATGCTCAATTTCATTTGTAATAGAATAAATCGAAAATTAGAAAAAAGAACACCAAGGGACCACGTTTCACTTATTAGATAACAAAACTCAAGAAGTTGGCAGTGTGCTCTTCTGGTAGACCATGGGACGCAAGCACTGTCATTCTGGGCTGGCAGGGTAGGAAGGGCCCTACCCAAGGAGGAGCCTTTGTCGTTCTAACAAAATTGCATGTGCCTCTACCCCGTGACCCAGCAATTCCACTTCCACTGACTGCCAACACTTCCTGGAAAAGTATAAAATGACTGTTGGACAAAGCCTCTTGCTGAAGCACTATTTATAAGAAACAGCCCCAGGTCTACCAGCAGGAAATGGATTGCACAGAGTGAATGTGGTCCTCCTAACTGAGCAGTTATAAATGGAAATGGAGGTGGCCCTTACATCCAGCTATGGTATCCCTTTCTGAATAGGTTCAATGAACAAAGAAAAATATATAAATATGTCTAAGAAAACAGTGGGGTTGGGTGTCATGGTTTATACCTATAATCTCAACTGTTCAGGAGGTAGAGATCAGGAGGATTGTGGTTCAAGAGAAACTGGGGCAGAAAGGTAGTAACATCTCATTTTAACCAATGAGCTGGTAGTAAGTACCTACCGTCCCTGCTGTATGGGACTGTGATACAGGCTTGCCCAGGCAAACACACACAAATAAATAAACAATATAAACCCTACTAGACCTTACCAAAACAATAGTTTAAAAAACCGAAATTAATGTTTCTTAAGTAGAGTACCTGTCTAGTAAACTCCAAGCCCTGAGTTAAAACAATAGCAACAACAAACTTACAGCAATAACACAGACCACCAAAAAGAAAAAGAAAAGAAAACAATGGAAAAATAAACCATACAAACTATATGTTTATAATACAACTACTTTGAGTGGAGGGAGGGAAGAGTATGGAGGGCACAAAGCTGAAAGTTAGCCTTGTTAAATGCATTGTTTGGTGGATTTAACTTTGGGACCAAGCAAATCTTTTGCTTGGCTATCAAACTAATTTATAAAAAGTTGACTGTAGACATTTACACACAATGAGAGCAAAGGAGGGTTTTCTTAGGAGAGGAACACAAAGGCACAATGCTTATGTGATCATATAAAATATTTATTGAAATAAACACCAAGAAGTGGAAACAAAAGCAAAAACAACAACATGGAACAAATAGATCTCACTGTGGATTGAACTAATGGTACAGCAAGAAGAGAAGAAGTCCTTCAACTGGCCTTTAAATGGGTAATCTGGATGCATGTCCCTGGTGGCCACATACTCTGGGAACCAAACAAGTGCTGCAGAAATCTGAAGCTATTTTCACGGATTGTGTTGCTGGTATTAATGTCTGTATTACTAAGATTGCTACAAGGTTGGTGGATAATTAAAGTGAGAGTCATTGAGAAGTGGATTTATTGTCTTGGTTATAAACACTGACAGAGGAGGAGGGAAATTAACTACAGTCTAATGGTCTTGCTTTCAAATTATTTAGTTTCTGTCTGAACTCATTGCATAGATGAAAATGATTGATAGATACATAGATGGTAGGTGAATGATAGATGATAAATGATAGATTACAGCTAAATGATGTGATAGATAAATGATACATAAATGATAAATAGGGGAGAAGTGATAATGAGAGATAAATGGTCAATGATGATAGATAAACAGTAGAAGCTAGCTAGATAGCTAGATAGACAGATGATATAATTTTGTGCTGCCCACTCAGAAAGCCTGGAAACAGCTAAGCCAGAAGCAATAGGAGCACCCCTACCCCACCCCACCCCATTTTCTGCATCATGGCTCTACCAGACAGACCCCAATCTTCCTGGCCAGGTGGCTGGTTCCCTGTCTGGAAGGAAGTAAACAAGGTTAGCCTGGGGCGGCATGTCAAAACTGGGAGCCAGGAACCTATCAAAGACGAGAAGGGACATGCCAAAACGACTCAGGAGCCAACTTGCAAAAGCTCTTTCCCACAGGGCAAATACTTTAACATCAATAAAGATAATAACTAAGATGGATTGAGACACGTCAAATAAATTTGAACCCATGAGGTTTGAGATGGTGCTGGGGAAATCTTTGGTCAGGTGGTGAATGCTGGGCAACAGCTCAGCTTGGAAATGAGTTTTTTAAAAAAGAAGAAAGTGTAGCACATTTGTCTTGCAGTTTCTATATGGATGCCACCCAGGGAAATGAGTTGACACGACCAAGTCTGTCTTGATAGAAATTAGCAGGTGAGGCAAAGTGACAGGAGTAATGAAGCCAGTAGCAACGAACTGTCTGCTTTTCCCCTATCTAGGGACCCAGGCTGGGGAAGGGAACAAACGCTGCTGAATGAATGCACCTAGCCAACGCTAAGTGTCTGTAAGCATCACGCAACGAATAGCAGCCGACTGATGGAAGAATACAACTTTATCCATGGAGTAGAAGCCAAAAGCTAAAAGTAAATTTTTAAAAATCCGGCTCAAGTCTGATGAAGACTCCAGATCCTGCTGCCAAATCCAGGAAGAACAGAGGCTAGCGGGATGGGCTAATCCATGGAGAGATGGTCAACCAAGTGCACCCAATGCGAAACTGGACAACAGAAAAAAATGACCCACTTTATCTCTCTCTCTCTCTATCTATAATATATATATATATATATATATATATATATATATATAGTTTAAAGAATGTAAAGAAAAGGAACCTAGAAATTTATAAAAACTCTGGAAATTAACAGCCAATCCAGTTGAGTACATGACAATTCTTTCATTGGACAAACAGTTTTAAAATATTGAAGTTAATCAAGGGCTTTTGGCTAGACATTTGGGAATATGAAGGAATTATTGTTAATCTTTCTTAGTATGGTAATGTTTGATGTGTTTTAAAATATCTTGATCTTTTAGATCTCCACAATGGGATATTTGTAAATAAATTGATGTTTGAAATTTCCTTTAAAAAAAATGAGAGCAAACCTGGAGCTGAGGAGAAAATATGTTGGCTATAGATAAGACAAGATTGGCCATTAAATTGATAAATATTTTGGGGGTTTTAACTCAGGGCCTTCATTCAGCTTTTTTTTTGCTCAAGAATTATACTCTACTATTTGAGCCATGCCTCCAATCTAGCTTTTTGCTAGTTACTTTGGAGATGGAGCCTTTTGGACTTTTTTTCCAGGGGCTGGCTTTGAGCTGTGATCCTCCAGATCTCAGCCTCCTGAGTAGCTAGTATGACAGATGTAATTGGTAATTTTTTAAGGTAGCAAATGCACCTTCTGTTCCCTTTAATGCTTGTTCTATATTTATAAACACCGATTTCTTTTCTGTGAAAACTGAAAAGTTGAATAAAAAGTAGAAGGTTTATTCAGGCATAACTTATAGCCACACACACGTTTGGACTTGTAAAATTTTTTTACATAGAAAGCCAATGAATGACTTTTATTTTCTTACACTTGAACAGCAAATGTTCTCCATCTAGCTACCCACTGACCCCAAAACTTGGACTTGTTTTTAAATTTCAGATTCCAGTATCTCTTTCACTTTACTACAAGGTTTTTGTTACCTTAATGAATAAAAAAATAATTAGTGAATAAAACATAACTCATGTGGAATTGATTCTAAAAGGATGACTTCAGTAATTTATACACTTTTCTTTGCATGAAAAATCTGGAGTTGTCAATGCTAAAAAGATTCAGGGTGATTAGAATTTCTTTCCCTATTCTCTGTTTTTGAGATGTATTAGCTTTTCTTTCTTTCTTTCTTTCTTTCTTTCTTTCTTTCTTTCTTTCTTTCTTTCTTTCTTTCTTTCCTTCTTTCTTTCTTTCTTTCCTTCCTTCTTTCCTTCCTTCCTTCCTTCCTTCCTTCCTTCCTTCCTTCCTTCCTTCCTTCCTTCCTTCCTTCCTTCCTTTCTTCCTTTCTTTCTTCCTTTTTACAAATTATTATTATATTAACATACATAATATAATATAGTTTTGAAGGATGTACAGAAGGATAATTTTGGCTTTATGGACTGGATGTGAGCTATATACCATGGATGGGTCGAACTCATTAAGGTGAAAGATTACAGATAGATTCTATTTCCATATGGAGAAGCAGGCATTATTTATGACAAATAGCCTGTTCTCATCTGGCTCTGAAGAGCACCTGCTAATGGCTGAGAGAGAGAGCTCCTGGGAAACAGAAGGAAGTGCTGGAGCTGTAGTCTGGCTCTACCTCCTTGGCCTAGGTGAGATGTTGGCTGGCGTCATAGCTCCAGCAGGAAGATGTTAGGAGGAAGTGCTTAACAGAAACGTGAGCACGCAAATTTGTCTGCCATCTATGCCTTCTACGTAACAGAAGAGATTTGTGGCTAATTCTCATCAATGATTAGATGACCTGTTATACACTTGAGTGATAATCATTTTAGACGCAATGCAAACCCCTGAGCTAATACCAGGGATGGAAGACCATTTACTAGAAAGGCTTCCTTTCTGTTCATTTGCCAGAGACTTAGAGAACACTTTTTACACAATCAAGGTGCTAATGGTGTGGAAACATGTAAGACAAAGTCTAGGATCTCAGCAGAGTCAGTGTTCGATAGGAAGAATAAAGCAGGACAATATTAAAAAAAATTTCCCAAGAGCAACTTTACTTAAGTTATATCATTATATTATATTTCTTTGTGCTAGTCCTAGGGCTTAAATGAAGGGCTTGGGCACTGTCCCTCAGCTTTTTTGCTTAAGACCACTGTTCTACCATTATAACCAGAGCTTCACTTCTGGCTTTTTGGAGCTTAATTGGAGATAATAATCTCATAACCTTTCCCGCCTGGGCTGGCTTTGAACTGCAATCCTCAGATCTCAGCCTCCTCAGTAGCTAGGATTACAGATGTGAGCCACCAATACCCAGTGAGGGTAACATTTTAAAGTCTATCTTATAATTCGGTGTGATTTGGACAGCTTATAAGATTTTAGGTGCACAGATATTTTACAGTTACTGGCTTGGATGGGGTCAATCTAGGGAGGACTGGAGAAAGCATTGTGATTAAGATAGCCTTTGGCAATCTGATTGGGAGGGTTTAGACTCTGACACTCTGTGTGTGTGTGTGTGTGTGTATGTGTGTGTGTGTGTATACATATACTTGTGCATGGTGCATGGACATATACCTATATGTAGTGTTTGAGAGAAAGAGAGATGAGTTAGGAGCAGATTCCTGACGAGAGACACAGCATATAAACACAAGGCCCGAAATGAGGATCTGACCTATCAGCCACAGAACAAGGAAAACCTTGTTTACACCTGGCTCTGTCCATGCTTTGGATGTTTTGGCTCTGTCTACCAGGGCTGCCTCTGTCTGCAACTTTTTCTTTTCAGTGGAACCCAGGGGCTTGCCTGTGCTAGACAAGAACTCTAAACTACATCTTCAGCCCTGCAACACTTAAAACATTGCACCGGTGATTTCTATCCTAATGAAAAAGTTCTTTCCAAGGGTTCACATTTCTTCTGATTCTGCAGCGATGGCCAAATAATTAGATTGCGAAGGATCAAGAAATAAAATTTGATTTTCTGTCTTTAGTGATTGGTTTCCTTTGAGCAGTGATGGATTGCTTTGAGGAATTTCATTCGTAGGAGCTTAGCAAACAGATGAATTTATATCCAAGTTATTTAATTACAAAATATTTATTTACTTTCCAAAAGAGATGCCTGGAGGAGATTCCTAGAAATAGTTGCCCTCATTGCGTTTATGGTAGAGTTTTTCCGGCTCTAATTTGGTTTACATGAAATTTTCAGGGTGGAAGGTGAGCTGTAGCCTCAACGTGGGAGTGAACAATGCACTTTTGTGTGTGTGATGTGCTCACAAGGGGCCGTTGTTCACGACTGCATCCGTGCTCATCAAGTTTGGTAATCACCACACACATGCCAAATGCTTAGGAAAGGAAATAGTGGAACTTAACACTTGGCATATATTTTTTGACAACAGAGTTAATCTTACTGATATTTAATGCAGCAATCGATTAGCGCATGTTGAGAATTTTAAACTATATGTACATGTATCGAGGTTGGATGCTCACAGCAATCTGGGGAGGCTGGCTTGCGTTTTGGCTGGTCAGGCCCTGCCATGTTACCTTGCTTAGAACCTTTGATGTAGGCTGACTCAGTCTGCTGGCCTCAGGTGACATCACTGGAGTCCTGAGTTGATCAGAGGTACAATTTCAGTTGTATCTGTGATGCTGAATATCGAACCCAGGGCTTGCTTCATGCAAGTAGACTTGGGCTCCATTCCCAGCTCAGAGGTGATAGATAGATAGATAGATAGATAGATAGATAGATAGATAGATAGATAGATAGATAGATGTATACGCATACATATATAGATATATATATATCCAAGGATTGAACTCAGGGACTTGTTTGTGCTGGCTAGGCAGGCACTCTTACCATTCAAGTCATGCTCCCAGCTCTGATGTTTAGTTATTTTGCAGATAAAGCCTTCTGCTTTTGCTCCAGACTGCCTAGGATCACAATTCTCCTACCTATGCCTTCCACTAGGATGAGAGGTACTGCACAACCATCTCTAGTTTGGGTGGTAAGATGGGGTCTTACTAATTTCTTTGCCCAGCCTAGCCTCAAACCACAATCCTTCCAATCTATGCCTCCTACATAGCTGAGATCATAGGCATGAACCATGGCACTCAGCCTTCTGGAGGGATGTTCTCAAAGATCACTTGAGCTACCATGCGTACTCTGGACTGGAGAGGCAACGTTTTCCTGTTCATTTTCTCCATTGTGTGTGCTCTGTGGTGTTAGGGCACCCCTCTGGTGTCCAGCTCATGAAGGAATATGCTAGGATTAGTAGACTTGCCCTAGATCGATGCTTTTCTCCCTCCAAAAAAATTGAATGGGGGAAAATCCATTTAATACTACGATTTTACTCGTTTGCTAGAACCAGAAGGCCATGGAATCCTTGTGTCCTGTCTCCTGCTGGGACAGTGCAAAGCACTGATTTTATGGAGGACTTCCCCGGCCACCCATGGGAGATAGCTGCTCTGGGCCTGCTGCTCTTAGAGGCAGCACTTACTGCTGCTACCTGAGATGGCTGTTCATTTGTGATTTCTCACGCAGATCTCAGATCTAAATGAGTACGTGTATGCGTGCGTGCGTGGGTACGTGCACGCGCGTGCGTGCGTGCGTGTGTGTGTGTGTGTGTGTGTGTGTGTGTATGTGTGTATGTGTGTACTCTAGCTCCAGAAAGGAATCAGACACAGAGGAGGTATTCTACTTATTTAGTTTTTCAAAGTACTTTTTTAATGTTGGAACCAAGACTTGAACTCAGGGCCTGGGCATTATCCTTTAGCTTTTTCACTTAAAGCTAGCACTTTCCCATAGTAGAATCATAACTCCACTTCCAGCTTTCCAGTGGTTAATTGGAGATAAATGTCCCATGTACTTTCCTGCCTGTGCTGGCTTTGAACTGCCATCCTCAGATCCTCAGATGTCAGATCTCAGCCCTCAGCCTCCTGAGTAGCTGGGATTACAGGCATAATGTGGGATTATAGTGCCTGATAGTGGCCTTTAGAAATGTACTCCCGTAGGCATTACCTGGATTGTGGAATGACAGCCCCTCTGTACAGCACCTCAATAATAACAATATAAATATTATTAAAAATCCACCCAAATCAATTATCTTTATGGAGGTTCCATGGCCTGTGTTGGGGGATGGGCTGGCCGGTTGGATGGTAGAGTTTAGGGAGCTTTCATGCCTGCAGCTCTAGGGCTCTGTAGAGCTTTGTATTTGTAACATGACTAGCATTTGTATAGACTGGGGAAGAAGAATGGAAAAGGAAATGCTAAGTAAGTGTGTGGCGTCTAAATAACCACTGCTGGGCACAAGTAAGGAGCTGCTGGTGGAGCCGGGCTCTGAGAGTTTGAGGGCGATGCTTATGAGGAAAGCCACTGGACAGGGACAGGCAGGGAGCTTCTGCTTCTAGATGTGTTGTGATGATTTTTCTTTACAATCAACTGCCATAGCAAGGACATTGGCTCTCTCGCTCTCTCTTTCTCTCACTCTCTCTCTCTCTCTCTCTCTCTCTCTCCACATTTTAATGGAATATTTCATTAAATAATGTAGATTAGAGACTAATAAAACATAATACAAATGACTAGGACTAACTGCAAACTACTTATTGTGCTTTTGTTTTGTTTTGATATTTCCTACTAGTACTGGGACTTAAACTCAAGGCCTTGTTCTCTTGCTTGGCTTTGTCACTCAAGGCTGGCACTGTGCCACTTTAAGCCACACTTCCAATTCAGGCTCTTTGCTGGATAATTGGAGATGAGAGTCTCTTGGATTTATCTTCCTGGGCTGGCTTTGTACTGTGATCCTCAGACCTCAGCCTCCTTGCACAACTAGCATTATACGTGATGAACCACTGGCCCCCAACTCTTATGGTGCTTACAGTCGCTCAGCTGGGGCTGGAGATGTAGCTCTGTGGTAGAGAACTTGCCCAGCATACAAAGCCCTGCGTTCTATTCCCACCCCTACTCCCCCAAAGAGAATCTGCTCACTGGAAACTAACACTAACCCAATATATAGTGCTGTTATCAGTCCTATTTAACAGATAAGAAACTGAGATTTTTAGAGGCTAAAAAAGAAAGTATGCTGTTTCACACAGTCCGTAAATTGTGGCTTGAGAGGTAAACTCCAGCATGCAAGACCCAGAGTCGACAGACAAAGCTGGTGCATGCTTCCGATTCCTCCTGTAATGATGGGGAACTTTTGCTTCCCTGGGGAACTGTTTCACTGCAGTGCGTGGA
The DNA here is from genome assembly GCF_024711535.1 of Dipodomys merriami. NCBI lineage: Eukaryota > Metazoa > Chordata > Mammalia > Rodentia > Heteromyidae > Dipodomys > Dipodomys merriami. The sequence continues at coordinate 11,659,765 of NW_027205048.1, read as the reverse complement.
AACCAAAACCATCTCGTGCAATAATATCACTCCTCATGGCACCTGGCTTGGCCTGGACTGAGTCCTGGAGAGAAAGGCTGTGTTTGTTTTTCCTGCCCCTTCTCAAGGCTTCCCATGGGGAGGGGAGGGGTTAGTCAAATATCTCGTCAATGACAATGTGATGACCTCATCACTCTTTTCTTCCAATCTGCACATCATAAAAGGATAGTGTCAGGAAGGGTTTATTCTCTTGACTTTCAGGAAATACTCGAGCTCTAAAGGGCATGGCAGTGTGCCTGCCTGTGTTATCTTCAAATACTACTTTGGGACCATGTAGCGTTCTTAGGTGTATCTCATCAAAATGTATTTGAAGAGCTCAAAGTGGACTCACTGGTTCAGATCAAGTTCCACTCTGTGGTAAAAACCACGAAAACCAAATTCCCATGGAACAACAATTTTGTCTTCCTGCCATGTGGAATCACATGGCTTTTCCTGCTTGTTTCTGTCACATCACATCCTTTTCTACCTGGGCATGGGTACTGAGCTGAGACTTAGCTTAATGGATAAGCCCTAGTCAACATTTGCTGCTAGAAGAGGGTTCTTTACAGTCCTCCTGCCCCAGGACTGGTGGCCATCACTGTTCTTTGGTCTCAGGGCTTTGTAGCTGGGATTCCATATCAGTCCTTGGGGTGGTGTGTCTGTTCATTAATTCCATACATTTCTGAACCCGTCAAGATTCCCTAGGTAGGTTAAGAAGTGTACGAAGGGAATGATAGCGACGTCAGGCGCCCCGGAGGTCTCACTGCAGCATGGTGCCAGTGTGGTCTACCAAGACCTGACCTTTGGGGCATGCATATGGCCCAGGACATTGAGCAAGAGAGATCCAGTTACAGGCCAAGATACCGCAAGGGACAGAGAACCTAACTTGATGACAAGGGGTGACAAGCAATTGGACCCAAGGCACAATTTGCATTGCATTATCAAGGGGAAGGGTTAGATCTTGGTGAAAAAGAAACAGTCTCTCTTTTTTTTATTTTGGAACTGCTGCAGCCACGAGTAGGGAAGAGTTATCATCATAATAGCTAGAGAGCTTGCCCAGACTCTGCAAATGGCCTAGGCTTCAGGCCTGGTTCTGTAAACACTCAATAGCTACTTGTTGAGCATTATGTTCAGGAAAACCTAGGGCCAAGTTACCTGGCTTCTCTGGCTCTCATCTTCTGTATCTGCAAAAGAGTAGATGTGGGTCCTACCCATTTATAAGACCATCTCAACTTTAATAGGCTGTGATTGTGATTCTCATTATAGAAAGACACAGGGAGGAGGGTAAGAGTTCATTAAACAGATTAATGACATCAACCCAACATAGATGAGACCTGAGAATGTAGGTATCCCTTTTAGTCACCCTATTAGTTGATGGATTACAGGTCCCTGAGGGAGTTTCTGAATCAGCAAGAATGCCAGGGTCCCTGTGACGAGAGGTTGACTGAATGAACTTGGTGCAGTGTGAGCTGTGGGCAGGTCATGGAGAACCCATCTCACTGGCTCTAGCATATTTTGTTTGTTTGTTTGTTTCTGGTCCTGGGGCTCGAACTCTGGGCTGGGCGCTGTCCCTGAGCTCTTCAGCTCAAGGCTAGCACTTTACCACTTAAGTCACAGTGCCACTTCCGGTTTTCTGGTGGTTAATTGGAGATCAGAGTCTCACAGACTTTCTTGCCCAGGCTGGCTTTGAACCACAGTCCTCAGATCTCAGCCTCCTGAGTACTTACGATTACAGGTGTGAGCATGAATGTCTCCCTTTGAACCCCAAATGGTGTGACATGTCAAAACAGCTTCCCTCATATCATGGCAGGAAGGGCTGGGAAAGTCTTCAGAACTCTTGACCTGATGTCTACTGTGGTGCAGAAACCAAACACATCTGGAGGAGGAGATAAAGGACAGGCTTGCTCAGCATTGTCCCACACTTAGCCAAGCAGTTGCACCCAAGTGTTCCCTAGTGCCTCAAGAAGGGGAAGAGCACTTCCAGTGGCTGTGGTGGCCAGGTGTGCATCAAGAACACCTGTGTTCTGACTCAGCAGTCACCACATTCCAATGTGGTTCTCCTGACTCCAGGGAGCAAATGCCTTGCCGTAGGAATGTGGTCCTGGTAATGAGGTGCTAGCACTTCACTGTTTGCCCTGCTAAATTCATCCCATGGCAGCCTCTTCCATACCAAGATGTTGTGAGTTTAAGAAGCCAGAACTCCTTCCCTAGCTTGTGCCCCATGCCAGGAGCAGAGCTACTGGGGTAGCAAAATGGAGGACCACATTCTCAGCTGACAACCAGACTCCAGCAGACAACCTGAAGGACCCTTGACTCCACTGGAAGTCACTGTGATCATGGGACCTTTGACTCTCTGCCGATCTTTCCTGAAGCAAAGGGGAAGGACCTCTCAGAGCCACTGAGGCACATTGATGAGTGCCATGTCTCTTCAGACCCGTCACTCAGCCTCCAAATGCGTGACTTACGTGCACAAGTCCCAAAGAAGGAAAGCATAAAACATCTCTGGGAGCATGGCAATACCTTCTCTGTGTTGGTTGGTGCTAAGCCAAAACAATTGCATTTTACTATAATTATGTAATGAATAAAGAAGACATAAAACACCTCAGCAAGAATACAGACAGACAGAAGAGCAAATTCCTTGGCAGTGCTTTGGAAGCTCATATGTGAAGCCATCCCTGACATTTTGTGGTTCATTTCATTCTCCTAAGTGAGCTGTCACGAGGATTGCAAATGATTGTGTGTGTGTGTGTGTGTGTGTGTGTGTGTGTGTGTGTGTGTGTGTGTGTGCTGGTACTGGGGCTTTGAACTTAGGGCTTCACATTCTTCTACTTAAGGCTGACACTGTACCACTAGAGCCATACCTTCAGCCTGGCTTTTTGCTGGTTAATTAAAGATGGGAGTCTCACAGACTTTTCTTCCCAGGCTGGCTTCGAACTGTGATCCTCTGACTGGGCTTTTACCACTCCAGGCTGATGCTGTACCATGTAAGCCATGCCTCCACTTCAGGTTTTTTTGTTGTTGTGTTGCTTGTTACTTAGAAATAAGGGTGTCACAGCCCTTTCTGCCTGGGATGGCTTTGAACCTCCATCCCCAGAACTCAGTCTTCCTAGTCGCTGGGATTATAGGTATGAGCCACCAGTGTCTGCTTCTCCAGTCTCTCCTGTACTTTGCAGATGGATCCCTATGGAGAAGCATCAGCTGCTGACCTCTCCCTTTCTGGGGAACTAATCTGCAGGAGAATGTCCCCTGAAACTTCAGAACAAGAATGCAAAAATGCTTCCAGGATGATTTGTATGGAATCATATAGTATTCCTGGCAGTGAGACTCAGGTATCTGTATTTTAAAAAAATCTTTCTAAATTGGGTAGTCATAGCTATTCCTGCAATCCTAGCTACTCAGGAGGCTGAGATCATAGTTCAAATCCAGCCAGGAGGCTGAGCTCTGAGGATCATGGTCCAAAGCCAGCCTGGATGGAAAAGTCTGAGAGCAAAAAGTGCTATCTGAAAGCATGGCTCAAGTAGTAGAGCTCCAGCCATCAGCAAAATGGCAAGCAAGGCCCTGAATTCAAGTCCTAGTACTGGCACAAAAATACAATCTCTCTAGAAGATTTGGGCATACTGTTGTTAAACCCAAGGCCAGAGCCTGGGCGGGTCTTTTCTATGGGGCTCTGAACCCCACTGCTCTTCTGTGCCTCCACGTCTTCCAAATGTTTAAAGGCTGGATTCATAGCATGAGATATATTTGACATTCCTAGCGAACAGTATGTGTATCTGTGTGTGTGTGTGTCATGGAAACAGAAATTTTCTGCAGTACTACCTACTGTTATTATAGGAAATTCACCCGGCTTGTCTCCCTCTTTATTTGGTCTTGTCTTCTGTTCATTAGAAAATAACATTGGCCAAACCCATGGGTTTCACAGTCCACTTGTAGGTGTGGAGTCACGGTTTGAAGACTGGCATCCTTAAAGGCATTTCAGGGGTTGGGACATTTCCCAGATGCCTCTGAGTGGGAGCTACAGTCCCCTCCTTTGGGAGATACAGAGGTGATGGTGATCCTGGACATTTGTTTACTAGGGTGTGTCTCTATTGTTCTTTGCTGCTGTCAGTGGTCTTGCTCTGGATTAGTGTGCACTGTGCTTCTACTCCATCACTGGTTTAATCTCTCTGTTCTCTCTGAGTATCCTGTGTCTCTTTTAAATCACCAAGGCCAGGACTGGCTCCAACAAACATAGCTTGGACAGACTGTTATTCAATAAAATCAATCATCACTTTCACTTGCTGTTTGTTCTGTCTGAATCACTAATAACAAAACAAGAGAAGAAACCACTTAGTGTGTACAAGCAATGTTCTTCTCTTCATCCAATCATTCAACAGGTATTTACGGAGTGCCTGCTGGGCGTGCCCTGATCACTGTGTTGGGAGAGTAGAAGGGTATTGAATTCCTCTTTTGATTTGTTCCTTTGTAACTCGTATTTACTTTCCCCACACATGGAGATGGAGTAAGAAAGAGGGCAGGTAGAAGTTACCACATCATGTTCCAGTTGCCTAAGGAATTTTCTAGCCTTTGTGCTGCGGTGGAAGGTGGGGTAAGGTGAGTCTGCCAGTTTTGTTTTGAAGGTGCGATCTCAGTTTGTAGCTCATCGGCAGGCAAGACAGTTCCCCATACATTGAGCAGTTCAGGTGTAAGGATTTCTCTGACCAAGCACATCAGAAATCCCTACTCTACTTAGCTTCAGCCATATAAGGTTACTACAGTCAGGGTAGACAGCTCCATTGAGTAGAAGGGCTGAGATTTCTTGGCTGTGTCTTCCATGGAATTGATTTCATTCAATCTGGTTGTCTGTGGCAGCCCCGTGCTCTTAGTACTGATCTCCTGTTGCACTGAGGTGGAGCGCAGCTGCGGGGCCCTTCTTTTCCATTTGGGAGAGATAGTGAATCCCCCAGAACCATCCTCAAGCCCTGGTGGCTGTGGACCTGAGGACAAACGTGTCTACCTGCTCCATAGGAGGCCCTGATGCCTCTCCTCCCGCTGACCACAACTGAATGGGGAACAGATGACCAGAGAAAACTGGAAACTGTCAAAGAAGGTGAAGTGACAGTCAGAGAAGAGGACAGAGCCATTGGATCAGAGATGGAATGTTTCGGCATGATGAGAGGTCGAGTGTCATTCATTTATAAGGTGGACTGTAAAAGGAGGAGTGCTCTTCTACACAACACTTACATGGCTTTGAGATTCCTCTTGAATCTGTCTACTGTGTATTATTTACCAAACATTTATAGAGCCCCTATTAAGTGCCACATAATGTCCCAGATAGGGGGGGTACACCAGTGGTCAGTGCAAAGATCTCTGACTTTGGGGTGCTCTCATTCATGCTTGGATAAAGGGAATTGAGGAGCTTAGAAATACCGTTTGTTTTAGGATGGCCTGGCCAGGCTTCATTGAGGAAATGGGAGTCGGTGGAGGAGAAAGGGGCTTCATCAGGTAGACACCTGGAGAGGGCCTGGTCCAGAGAGGAAATAGCCATTCTATAGTCCTGAGGAGAATCAAGGGAAGCTGAATGGAAGGAAGACGGGAGGGAAGAGGAATCCAGGGAACACAGAGGAAAGGGAGGTGAAGATCAGCTAGGACGGACAGCCTTTCAGCCTCTGCTCTGATGGAAATAGGAAACTACTGTAGGGTTTCCTGTTTTAATTTTTATGTTTGAATTTATTTTTATCGATACATGTGAGTCATGTCTATCAGTGGGGTTCCATGGGCTATTTTTACACATGAATGCTGGGTACACTGATTACTGCCAGCTATCCGTCTTCCACCTGCCCTGCCCCCTGCAGTCCTGCATGATCACTAGTGTACTTCCCACTTGCAGGCTGACTTACTTATTTTAACTTCTAGATGGAAGACAGCATGGTATACTTATCTTTCTGAGTCTGGTTTACTTAACACAATGTCCTCTAGTTTCATTCTTTATGCTGCAAAAAAGATTGTGTTCTGCTTATGGCTAAATAGTACCCCTCTGTACCGTATAATATGTTATATATATTAACATACATGTATACTTTATATACCCCGCACATACACACATCCTACATTTTCTTTATCCATTCAAAGTGCTGCAATAAACATAGATACTTCAGGTATCTCTTTTGGGTGTTGACTTTATTTCCTTTTATTGATTTTATTTCTAGGAATGGGAAAGCTGGATCATGGGATAGTTTCATTTTTAGTTTTTTGAGGAACTTCTAGACTGGTCTCCATTGTGGTTGTCAGCAAGTTACATTTCTACTAACAATGTCTAAGAGTTTCCTTTGTTCTTGTCCTTACCCACAGGATATGTTCAGTGTTTTTGTTTAATGACCATTTTGACTGGCTTGAGAAGGTATCTCATTGTAGTTTGGCTATTTGTGTGTCTGGTGGTTAATGACATTGTACATTTTTATAAGTGGCCATTTGTCTTTCTTCTTTGGAGAAGTGTCTATTTAGATCACTTGTCCATTTTTTTAAAAAATTGGGTTCTTTGCTTTTATTGTTTTTTGAGATTTTTTTAAAAACATATTCTGGGTATGAGCTCTGTCAGACCCACAAGCAGCCAGGATTCTTTGCCATCCTGTAGATTTTGGTTTTCTCTTACTTGGCTGATTGTGTTGATGCCTTCAAGTTTGATGCAATCAATGTTGGCTTTTTCCTTTTGCTCTGGGGTCCTATCTAGAAAATCACTGCCTGTAGCAATGCCTTAAAGTATTTTCCTTATGATTTTATCTTGGTAGTTTCAGAGATTAGGATGTAAGCTTTAGGTCCTTGATCTATTCTGAATTGATTTTGCACAAGGTGAGAGCTCCAGGTCAAATTTCGACCCTCTGGGTTTTTCAAACTAATGGAGGTGATGTTGGTGCCTACATTGTTATTCTGTACCACTGCCAGGAGTTCTATGTCTCTGTGAGGACATTTCACTTTTGCTCATCCTGTCACGAAACCTTATTGACTCAAGCTTCAAAGCACATCTTTCTTTCTCTCTACCTGCACTGATGTTGGCCTGAGCCAACCCTGACTCTGTGGTAAGCCTTTGAGTCTCTGAGTCAGCACCTCGTCTTGGTTGGGGAATGTTCGCAGGAGTGAGCAGCAGCAAATCAGAGGTGAGCGCCAGGGAGTGGTCTCTCCCCAGGTGTCTGGGCTTGGGGGATGTGTGGTTTCCAGGACAACCACACAGGAAATCAGGTTTGTTTGCCACACTGCCATGGAGGTTGGGCATTCGCTTCTGAAAGAAAGCCTGTGGGGAAAGGCAGCAAGTCTCAGAGAAAGGAACTCAAGTGGGAGCCAGGGAGACACTGATTCCAACCCGTTTGAAGCATCTACTAGTGAACTCTCTTGCACAAGCTCTGTCATCTTTTCTCAGCCTGGGTTTTTTCATCTCCCAAAGGAATGATTTCCATTTCCATCCAGACTCATGATCTTCCAAGCAACTGCCTGTGTTAGGAGTTACTAACATCCAATATAGGTGACTTTCTTATTTCTGTGTACTCTATTAATATACACGCACAAACAGGCACAAACACACACATACACACAATCGATTCTGGGAACTGAATGGAAAGAATTTTAACTTTGAACTATTTCCTTCTTGGTGGAATGAATCATGGCCCATTATCTTTATGACACAATCATGTTAAACTCCAGTGAAAGGAGCTGCTGTTGTTTGCAATGGACCATTAACTCTCAGGTTAAGATTGTCCTGGTCTTGCTACTGAACTTTGCATTAATTTTCAATTAAGAAACTGTTTAGAAGGTAATGGCTGAGAGAACAAAATTCCTCTGTGAGTCCATGGTGGTCCTGGAGGTACCAAGGACCCACCAGGGCTACGTGTGTAGTTATTAGCTGTGAGCACTGACTGGATGCCTGAGGCCTAGCCAGGTGCTTGTCCCTATCTGGCCAAAGTGAGGGCTTAGCAGGCCTCTTCTCTTCCCCAGAGGGTCTAGGCTTGGCTGGCCTCTTCTCTTCCTCAGAGGGTCTAGGCTTGGCTGGCCTCTTCTCTTCCCCAGAGGGTCTGGGCTTAGCTGGCCTCTTCTCTTCCCCAGAGGGTCTTGGCCCACAGTACCTGGACTGGAGCTGTTCGTTTTTTACAGTATGCCATTTTTTTTTTTGTTCTTTCTCTTTTTTCTTTTTGTAGACTTTCCCTGGGAGTAAGGGACAAAATTTGAGTATGTGTTGGGGATAACAGTAAAAGTTTTTTGTGTGTTTCCCTAGGCATATTTCTAATGGATAAGTTTAGTTTTAACCCTCACCTGGGAATCCATGCTTCTTTAAGAAGGACCTTTCTAGAAGGCAAAAATCTGATTATATCTCTTCCCTGTTCAAAATTCCTCCAGCAGTGGCAGTTTTGTTTTGTAATTTAATTGTTATTTTAATTAAAGTTATCCATTAACATAGGGTATTTTAATTGCAATTGATAGTGGTGGTTTATAAGGGAAAACAGCTGTTCCCTGCTCTGCCCCTCCCAAACTCTGCCCCTCCTCCTCCAGGGGAAGGTATCCAGCTTACACAATCTCTTCTCACATTTCTCAATACACACATTGTGTGGCTGGCAGAATACTCTCTCCCAAAGACATCCATGTCCTAATGAATTCCCAGAACCTGTGACAATGGTAGGTTATGTGGCAAAGAGGAATACAAGATGTCAATGGCGTTAAGTTGGCTAATCGGTTGATGGTAAAACAGACAGTATGCAGCAGTGTCTGAATGCATCCAATGTTAATCACAAGGACCTTAAAAGTAAAAACCAGTAGTGGAAATTAGCAGTCTGATTAAGTCCATTGCTCCTGTCTCTGACAGAAAGGAATGAGCCAAGCAATTGTGGAGAGCCTGTGTGGGACTTCTAAGCTACACAACACCAAGGTCTTAGTATGATTTAAGCTGCTAACTCTGCTGATTGGCACAAGCAGGCTTAGAAAACCAATGCAAATTTCCATTCCTTGACTTTCTTTCATTTTAGTTGTAGAGATTGTCTATTGACCATTTGCTCATTGAAGGTGAAGATATGACTTCTTGAATCTTCACTTATCTTCCCACACCCTCTCCCACAATTTACTTTTTTTTTCCAATTAGCACATGTGATAGGTAAGACTTCCATTGTCTTTGTGTGTGTCTTGAGCTCAGCCTTGGAAGTGATTGTCACTTTTATTATATGGCTTATTCTTGTCCCTGAAGCTTCTGTTCTCGGTGTTCCAGGCTTTGCACTAACATCTTTACGCATTTCACCAGATGGTCACTATCCTCCCAGCCCACTGGAACTGAAGAGAACAGGCTAGGCCAGCCCTGGGTGATTCCAGGATGGGCAATCACAGCTCCACTCCATTGTGTAGACCTCACAGTAAACAGAATGACTCTACATCTTGCTTATGCAAGTAAACAACCACCATCTAGACAGGCTGATAAATGATTTAACCTGAAAATTCATGAACTCATGGGTTTGTCAAACCCATATCAGGCCTAGGAACACATCAGACCTGGATTTGTAACTCTGTCACCTGAATCCTAAAAACAGATTTGTAGCATTGGGACCCAGCGGTGGCACACACTGACTTGTGTCTTCTGACTATCTGGTATATGCATCCAGGTGACTTTGCTCTGGAACTTCAGCTCAATTCCATCCCCTGCCCTTGAATTATTTGGATACAGTAAGCCTGAAGATCTTCTCAGTGCCTGGGATCAGCTCTGAACCTTGAACTAGGCTTGTGCCTCAGTGTGACTCTGTGGGTTTATTTGTTGTTGTTGTTACTGTTTGCTTGTTTGTTTTGTGTCAATCCTTCCTGGGGCTAGAACTCAGGACTTGGGCACTATACCTGCGCTCTTTTGCTCAAGGCTAGTACTCTACCACTTGAGCCATAGCCCCACTTCTGTGTGTGTGTGTGTGTGTGTGTGTGTGTGTGTGTGTGTGTGTGTGTGTGTGTGTGTGTTTAATTGGAGATAAGAATCTCATGGACTTCCCTGCCTGACTGGATGCGATCCTTGGGTCTCAGTCCTCTGAGTAGCTAGGATTATAGGTGTGAGCCATTGGTGGGCTCTGTGTTTTGACCTGACCAGGCCTTCAACAGCGCTGTGGCTGGATCACCAATACTGTATCTTATCTAAGAACCTGCAGTAACATTGCATCTGCATCCATACTCTGCTCTGGTCTTAGGCAGAGAGCCTCGCTCTCGTCCTGTTAGCCATCTAATTATATCTATCTTACTGTGAAGCGTACCACATGATCTGAGAGTTCCTATTAGTAATGAAGACTAGAATAAAGAACCATGTGGCCAATAGCTTAGGCTATCAAGGGAACTCAGTAGTACTAAGGAAATTGACTTAGCTTGTCAACTGTTGTTACTCAATAAATTCTGACATTATGGAAACACACAGGTCTGTTCATCTAAATGTTTGACAAGATTCATCGTGGATCTCTCAATCTGTCCTTTCTCAGGGGATATCTCTTTCAGCTCCTTTGTTCTCTCATCTTGTGTTTCCCCCAGGACTGTTTGCTGGCTAGATTTGCTCTTGGTGGCCATTCAGAATCTCCTTCATTAACCATGAGCAGGAACCTCTTCTTCTATATTGGGCTTCTGTTTTGATCCTATTTCATATTTTATTGGCATACATTCAATTGTACAAAGTGAGAGGTTTCATTATGACACTTGCATACTTGCATATAATGTACTTTGATCATGTTTGCCTCCCTTCCCTGGTGGTGGATGTGTGTGTGTGTGTGTGTGTGTGTGTGTGTGATCATGAGTGTATTGGTGTGCTGTGTGATCTAAAGCTTCCCAAGTAAAGAGTGTATACAAGGTATATTTTTAACATACTTGTGTATTTTAAAATGTCTTTATTTTATCCCAAAACTTAGTTGAGAGCTTAAAATTTGGAATTCTGAGTTGGAGATGATATTTTCTTAGAATTTTCAAACCTTTGCTCTTCTAACAATTTTATAACTTTGATGCTTCAAGGTGTGTGTGTTTGTGTGTGTGTGTGTGTGTGTGTGTGTGTGTGTGTGTGTTTGCTAGTCCTGAGGCTTGAACTCAGGGCCTGGGTGCTGTCCCTGGGCCTCTTTATGTTCAAAGCTTGAGCCACAGTGGCACTGCTGGCTTTTTCTGAGTAGTTTATTGGAGATAAGAGTCTCAAGGTCGGGCCGGGGCACCGGTAGCTCATACCTGTAATCCTAGCTACTCAGGAGGCTGAGATCTGAGGATCACGGTTCAAAGCCAGCTGGAGCAGGAAAGTCTGTGAGACTCTTATCTCCAATAAACCACCAGAAAACCAGAAGTAGTGCTGTGGCTCAAGCGGTAGAGCACTGGCCTTGAGCTGAAGAGCTGAGGGACAGCACCCAAGCTCAGAGTTCAAGCCCCAAGACTGACCAAAAAAAAAAAAAAAAGTCTCATGGATTTTCCTGCCAAGACTAGCTTCGAACTGCAATCCTCAGATCTCAGCCTCTTGAGTAGCTAGGATTACAGGCGTGAGCCACCAGTACCCCACTTGATGATGCTTCAGTTTAAAAGAATATTTTTCTCCCCTAAACCCTCTCTTTGAATTACCTATCTCTTCATACTTTGTTTCTTTGTTTCCTCCTTCCCTTTCATCTTCCTTCCCTCCCACCCCTCCCTCCCTCCCTCCCTCCTTCCTCCCTTCCTTCCTTCCTTCCTTCCTTCCTTCCTTCCTACCTATGGTAAATGAGTTTTAAACTCAGAGTCTCAAGCTTTGCTAGGCAGGCACTTTACCACTTGAGCCATGTTCCAAGCCTGTTTTTTGCTTTAGTTACTTTTCCATAGGGTCTCTTGTTTTAGCCCTAGGTGGGCTACAGACTTCAATCCTTTTACCTATCCCTCCCACGTCACAAGGACTCCAGGTATGAGCCGCCACACCTAGATTCTCTGTGCTTTTTAACTTTACAATTTTTCTTTATTGTTCTCACTTTATGATCATTCCTTTTTTTAATACAACCTGTGAATCTTATTTCATGGACAAAATAAATTCTCTTACGTCTCTTAGGATATCAATTAGTGTTCTAAGTTTTAAGCATTGCTTTGACTTCTCACATGTTACTTTTTAATTTTGTTCTCTTTGATCTGTAGTTTATGGGCTTTTCTTAAATTTATGGTGTGCCTTGATTGTTTATATTTAAAGGTGTGTGTGTGTGAGAGAGAGAGAGAGAGAGAGAGATCTATTTGTACACCCATTATAGGATATAGGAGGACTCGGCATTTCATTTGGGAACCTTCAATCTTCTGTACCTCTGGATTTTTCTGTTAGAATGGCCAGTGTTGCAGAAAGGTGTCCTCCTTCATCTACCCAAGAAGTAGAGACTTCTGTCAGAGATTCTCACTGCTTAGTGAAGGAAAGTAGTTCTCATGGCTTCCTGTTCAACTGGCAATTCTTTTTTTTTTTTTAATTTAATTTTATTTTATTTGAGAACATACTGTACAGAGGGGTTACAATTACATTGGCAGGATAATGCATACATTTCTTACCAAGCATTGCAGCCTCCTCCTTTGTTTACCCTTCACCTCCCTTCCCAGCCTCCCCCCTCCCCCCCACCCAATCATACCCCCCTCCCCCCCCCCACACCGACATTGTTAAGCTTGCTTTGACATGACATTTTGTAATTCTCCTTGTTACAACAGGTCCACCTGAATCCTTAAACGACTTGTTTGTCCCCATCTCCTCCACATGTTATACTGACATCAAATAAAGTGAAAGCGGGGGTTACACTGTGGGGGAGGGACATACAAAGCAACAAAGAAATAATCTTATAAATGCGTTAGAAACACATGCATGAAAGAAACGAAAACATTAAAATACATATTTAAGGGTTCATTTTCCTAACATCACATTATCTGATCTTTTCCGCTTGACTCATACCTATACTAGATATTGCAAATAAGGGAAACCATGGGACCTATGTTTCTTTGGGCCTGGCTTACTTCACTTAATATAATTTTTTCCAAGCCTTTCCATTTCCTAACAAATGGGGAAATGTCATTCTTTCTGATGGAGGCATAGAATTCCATTGTGTATATATACCACATTTTCTTGATCCATTCATCTACTGAGGGGCTTCTGGGTTGGTTCCATATCTTAGCTATGGTAAATAATGCTGCAATAAACATAGTTGTGCTGGTAGCTTTAGTGTGGTCTTGTTTGTATACATTTGGGTAAATGCCCAAAAGTGCGATTGCTGGATCATAGGGGAGATCTATGTGAAGTCTTTTGAGGAACCTCCATACTGCTTTCCAAAGTGGTTGAACAAGTTTACATTCCCACCAACAATGAAGTAAGGTTCCTTTCTGTCTCAACTGGCAATTCTTATTTGTGACTATCAACAATGATGCCCTCAGATCTCTGCTTGCCATTTTGGGCACCTCTCTTTCTGCAGCAGAAGCTTTGCTCGAGGACTTCTTGGATACCTGAGCATTCTGCTGATGTGTGTAGAGTTGAGTGCCAGGGAGTCCCTGCTGCTGGTCACCTCCAGCCTCAGAACAGGGACAGGGAATCTCCAAATGGGCCGGCTCTGAAGCTTTAGGGTTTGTAAATCTGCAACTAAACTTCCTGTTTCTTTGACTTCCATTTCATCTGGTCCTGCTACTTGTCTTCCCCCCTTGATAGATTTCCTGCCTTCATCTTGGAAACTCTTTGCAGGAAGGCAGCATAAGAGATCCCATTTTCAGAATGATACCCAAGCCTCATTGCTTTCAGGGAATCTGTTGCCAAAGGTTTGAAAATCTGCCAAATAGAAGAAAAGTTGTACTTAGTGTGTGGAGCTCTAAAAAACAGATCTTAGGTCCTGGATGGGATTTATCAGGAGTTGGTGTTCAGTTCATGAGGGCTTCTAGGTATGGGGTAAGTTCACCAGCCCTGGAGCTGGCCCAGCAGGCGCTCCATGCTTGCTTGATGAGGTATTTGAAGACAGGGACTCAAGCAGTTCATGGGGAGGCTGACCTCCAATTTTGTAACATTTGTATTTCAAATATGATTACGAACCTCCTTAATAAAATCGCAGTGACATACTGCAAGCATATCCTCATCAGGGGAAAGGTATGTGTCTGTTTCCAAGTTTTGTTTCAATGCCACACAGCAGTCTTTGGAGCTCCTCCAGAGTAGAATCTGGCCCTGGAATTTCTGCTGCCCTTTCACTTCTAAGCAGCGAACTGAGGCTGAATCCAATATCCACACGCGTGTGGAATCACGTGCCAGAGCCCATTGTGCCCAGAATCTGTTATCTCTCTGGTGTCGGTGCACACACAGGGGATGCAACTTGCTGATTCAGCCCTACTGTTCCATTTCTAGCTCTGACTCAACAAAGGGCCATTGTTTGTAGCCATGAACCCAGCCAGGCTGGGCGTTCGCTGCCGAGTCTGTTCATGGGATTGTAAAGACTGGAGACTAGCCTCTGCCCAGGAACTGACACAGGAGACCAAGGGCAGTCACAGGGGAACGGTGATCACCATGCTGATCTCGTGGCTCTAGAGACATTTCAGCAAAGCAAGGAAGGTTCATGAGTACTTGGTACTCAGGGTCAATGAAAACCCAGACCAGAGAAACACAAATCACATGACCGTCGAGAGGCAAGGTGACAGAATATGGCCCTTTATCTCTTCTTCCCTTCCTCTCCCTCCTTCTTCTCTTCCTCTCTTCATTATTTTTCCTCTCCTCCTCTTCCTCCTCTTTCTTCTCTTCCTGATCCCCTTCCCCTTCCTCTTTTTCTTAAACCTTTTTCCTCTTCTTCCTGTGAATAGTATCTCAGTGAACATGGGTGACCTGGGGTTGATCTTTTTATCAATAGCAAAGGGTTTCCTTCAGCCTTGACATTCTATCTCTGTCTCTGTCTCTGCCTCTGTGTCTCTCTGTCTCTCTGTGTGTCTCTGTGTCTCTTTCTCTGTGTCTGTCTGTCTCTCTCTCTACTCCCTTTGATTCCCTTGTCTCTTGTCAGAACAAGTGAGACGATCATCTCTGAACTCTACCCCTTCCCTCCCCATTATCTAGGGATGGGCCCTTGTCTCCTCCCAGCCTCCTTCCCCACGGTGAATCTGCCACTCTGCCTCAGCCTTCCAAGTGGCCCCAGGACCCTGTGATGCTTTGCCTCCTTGTGTGTTCAGCTGTGGTCTCCTCCTTCCTGCTGCCTCCCCACGAAGCTCCTTCTGCCGTCTCATACAATCCCACGGCAAACACAGGATAAACAACCGACAGAGCAGCCTCTCTTGGCCTTGCCCGTTCAGGGACAGGTTCTTGCTTTCTCATTTTGTGCTTTCGCCCCTCACTTGCTGTGGGCACCTTCGGTTCCCAGTGTTCCCATGGTGGCATGCAGTGAGGACAGTCATGGTGGCAAGCTGTAGGATGGAGCCCTCTGTGACTGCCGTCTCCTCTGGGGCAAGACGCTGTGGCTTTCTATCTACTTTCCTTCTAATGCCTCTGCTACCATCCTGCATCACCTGGTAGGATGGAAATGTTTTGTGGTCATGAATTCAGGAACTTGCATTCTTACTTAGTGTGCATGTTCCTATATAGCTAATGCCTTTGGAAATGAAATTTTAGAGATGTCATGTGGCCAAGTGCTGGTGGCTCACACTGGGTCATTTTAGCTACTCAGGAAGCTGTGAGCCGGAGGACTGATGTTTGAGGCCAGCTCAGGCAGGAAAGTCCATGGGACTTCAAATCCAAGATAACCAGCACAAAGCTAGACTGGAGGTATGGTTCAAGTTGGAGCACACCCAAGACCATTCAGTGGCTTGAGTTTAAATCCCAGTACCAAAGAGGCAGGGGAGGGAGAGAAGGAGGGGGAGAAAGAGAGAAAGAGAGAGAGACAGAGACAGAGACAGAAATAGAGACAGAGAGACAGAGAGAGAGACAGAGAGAGAAAGAGAGACAGAGACAGAGACAGAGAGAAAGATTGGCTCATCATTCTTTTTTTTTTGTCGGCCATGGGGCTTGAACTCTGGGCCTGGGTACTATCCTTCAGCTCAAGGCTTAAGGCTCGCACCACTCTACCACTTGAGCCAAAGCACCACTTCTAGTTTTCTGGTATTTCATTGGAGATAAGAGTCTCACAGAGTTTCCTGTCCTGGATGACTTTGAACAGTGATCCTCAGATCTCAGCCTCTTGAGTAGCTAGGATTACAGGCATAAGCCACCAGCACCCAGCTTTTATTCACACATTCTGTGAGTTGGCCTTTCCTAGATGTGAATTCCTGTAGCATTTACTTTCCTGTACTTGGCCTAATTCACTCAGCATAATGTGCCTCTAGATTTATCCAGGATGTCACAAATGACAGGGTTTCTTTCTTTTTAAAAATTGAATAACATCCCATTGTGTGATGCATGTATGTGTAGATAGATAGATAGATATCACATTTTTGTCATCTAGTCTTCCCCTGAAGGATAATTAGGTTGTTTCCACATCTTGACTTTGTGAATGCTACAATGAGTATGGAAAGGAGCACAATTCTTCAGCATATGATTTCATCGATACCCACATGTGGACTGGCTGAGTCATATCATGGCTTCATTTAAAAAAAGTATTTTGAGTTATTTCCATACTGTTTTCCATAAAGACTGTACTAATTTATATTTCCATCAGCAGTGTATAACAGTTCTCTTTGTTGACATTCTTACATACAGTTATAGTCTTTCATTGTTTAGATAGTACTTGGGTTTGGACTCAGGTCTTTATGCTTACTAGGTAACTACTCTGATGCTTGAGCCATGCCCTTCATTCCTTTTTGCCGTGCGCAGGGTCTTGTGCTTTTGCCCAGCGCTGGCCTTGAACAATAATGCTCCTACTTCTGTCTCTCACATAACTGGACGTGTGTCACCACACCTGAATTAGTCCTTGAGAAATTACCTTCTTTCTCAGACTACCCTGTATTCATGATCATCTTGTCTCTGCCCCTCAAACATCTGGGATTATAAGCATGATCCACTATGCTGGGACCATCCTCTATCTTTTGATAATCACCATGCTAACAGGTGTCTTGTCATGCTTCATTGTGATAGTGTAGTTTCCTCATGATAAGTAATGTTGGACAGAATTTCATCTACTCTCTGGCCATTTGTAAGCTCCTTTTTTTGAGAAATGTCTGTTCATGTTCTTTGCACATATCTTAATTGGATTGCTGTCTTGTTAGTGAATTATTTGATTTCTGTGTCTATTTTAGATATTGACTTCTTATCAGATGTATAGCTTGAAATTATTTTCTCCCATCATGTTGGCTGTCTCTTCATTCAGTTGTTATTTGTACAGAAGCTTCTTAGCTTGATGCAATCCCATTCGTCTGTTTTCATTTCTGGTGCCTATTCTTTGGGGAACTTGTCAAAAAAAAATCAATCCTTTCTCAGACCTAGTTCCTTACATTTCCTTGTCAAATTAGTTTCAGATCTTATGTCTGAGTTTCGGGTTAATGTTTGCATTGTTCTATCTCTGTGAAAAAGTGTTGTTGGAATTTTGATACAAGTTACACTAAGTCTGTAGACTGCCTTGCAAAGCACAGGTCCTGAAGGACAATACTTCTTCCAATTCATGAGTGTGGTCATTTTTCCTCAGTGACAAATGAAAATGGAAACACACCTTATCAAAGTTTACCGAGTGAAACACACATTTCTAAGAGAAAAGTTTATGGCAATAAATGGCTATAGTAAGAAACTATATTATCTCACTTTACCCCCAAGGAACTAACAAAAGAAGGGTAAACTAAGGACAAAGTGAAAGTAGGAAAGAAGGAAACATAAAGATCAGATCAGAAATAAATGAAATGGAGACTAGAAGAAAAAAATCAGCGAATTTAAGAACTGATGGTTTAAAAAGATAGACAATCTTAAGAAAACTGCTCAATAAAAGCAAAGACTCACATATATATATATAATTACAATTGACAAAGAAGAAAATGCAATGACTGTGACAGAAATATAAAGTATTATATGAAACTATTATGAAAAATTAAATACCAGGAATTCAGACAACTCAGAAGAATAACTAAATTCCTAGCAAACAAATCTATCAAAGCTAAGTCATGAAGACATAGAAAATTGGAACAGACCAATAACAAGTAAGGTAGCTAAATCAATAATTTAGAAAAATCTCCCAACAAGGATGATTGAAGGGTCTGATGGTTTCCCTGGTAAATTCTATGAAGCACTCAAATAAGAATTAAGGTCAACTCTTCTCCAATTCTTCCCCAAAATTGAAAAGCAGGGAGCACTCCCAAAACACTTTCGTAAAGGTGGCATTATTTTGGTGCCAAAGCTGTGCAGAAGAAAGTTACAAGCTAGTATCCCTGATAGCAAAAACATAAATCCTCAACAATATTTTAGCAAAGCAAACTCATCTGCACTTTGGAGGAAAGGATGATTTAATATTCACTGCAAGTCAACAAATGAGATTCACCACAGGGACAGAACCAAAGACAAAAGAATAATACAATCATGTCCACAGGTGCAGGAAACACAGGCTACAAAATACAAATTCTTTCATGATGAAAACTCTCACCAAAATGGGTATAGAAGAACATGGGTTCCAATGGCTTATGCCTGTAATCCTAGCTACTCAGGAGGCTGATATCCAGATAATCCAAAGTTCAAAGCCAGTCTGAGTAGATAATTCTATGAGACTCCTCCTCCAAACTAAGTAGCAAAAAACCATGTTGGATAGATGGCTCCAATGATAGGGAGCTGGCCAAGCAAGCAAGCAGACAATGCAAGGCCCGAAATTCAAACCCTGGTACTGGCAAAAATGAAATAAGTATAGAAGGAATGAACCTGAATCAATACAAGTAATGTGTGACAGGCACACAGCTGACGTTATATTCTGTGGCAAAAGTTGCAAGTGTTTTCTTTAAAGGCAGGAAACCTGCCAAGGATGTTGACTCTCATAACTTTTATTCGTAAGAACACTGGAAGTCCTAGCCAGAGCAATTAGGCAAGAAAACGAAATGAAAGGCACCCCAATTGGAAAGTTCAGAGTAAGATTGTTTCTGCTTTCAGATGATACGCTGTCAAATGCAGAAAACCCTAAACATGTCGCCAAAAAATGAGTGGAACCAATACATGGATTCAGTTATGCAGGATAGAAATTTGGCTGTCTCTAGAGATTAAAAGTGAATGATCTAAGAAATCAAGAAAAGGCTGTCCTTTAAAATAGCTTCAGAAAGAAGCATTAAACGCACAGGAATAAGTTTAATGAAGAAGGTGACGGGTCTGTACACTGAAGACTGGAACAAGTGCACAAAAGAAATTGGCAGACGTAAATCAACGCAAAGATACCCCTCTCACGTTAGTGCTTCTGCAAACAGTCTAGATGCCTTAAGAACATGGCAGCTATTCATGGAGTGTTGGCTAGATGCGTGGCTTACCACTAGGCTTGCTGCCTGCACCCCTGCCTGTTGGTCTGTGCTGTGTTGGCAGGGTTGAGTCATTTGAGTGGACTGGAACACGAGCCAGTTATTTGTTCCCAGCATGGAGCCTCCTACAAGCCACTGGACATCACTACTCCCATCAGCACCGCGAGGGCTGCCCAATCCTCAGGCCCGGTCTTGTCTGGGAAGGAGCAGCCCTGCTCTCAACAATGCTGTGTTGTCTCTGACCGTATCAGCTGACCGCCCAGCATCCCGCAGCCTCCCTGACTCCAGCCTTATCTCTGAACAAGACGCCCTCCTCCCCTCCCTGCCTCACTGAGTGACTTGCTCCACTCCTCCATCAGCTCTATTCATCTGTGACCTGGGGTGGGAGCCTGGAATCCACAGGCTGGCTCTGGCTTTCCACCTGAGTGGCCTTGGTATGAAGCCCCACTTTGGAACACCGAGGACCTCCAGCCTCCCCACTGAACTCCTGGGGCCCCGCACCCCACCATGAAAGGCTTTCCTTGTTCTATGAGCTCGGCCAACTGTGAGATTGCCCCAAACCGGCTTTCATGTGGCCCAGTCCCCTGTGTTCATCTGAACTGTAACAGACAGGCTAAAGTTGACTCGATCGTGGGTATGTGAGGAGCCTGAGAATTGAGCCCATACCCCTTCATCCTGCCTTTAAAACACGAAACTAGAAATAGCTTTATTCATGACATGCCTTGCTCTCTTACGTGTCCCCATCTGTATCTCGTGAGTACCAATGTTTGTTTCTCAGTTGGGAAGAGACTAAATCCTGTGAAATGACACTTGTTGGCTTCAGTCATAATTTTCCAGATTCTTCTGCCCCCGCCCCTGTAGGGCCTCTTGATAGACTCAAGACTTCTGGGCAAAGATTGGGGATGGTCGGTGATCCTTTGACTCGCCTTGCACCAGAGCAGCAAGGAGGTAGCCAGGGTGCTCGCTGCACGGGGAGGTGACACAGATGTTGTCCTAGGAACCAGCTCCTCTAGAAAGATTTCCCTGGGGAATGTGGCAAGGCCAGGTGTCTCTGGGCAGTTCCATCCTCTAATCTGCCCCCCTCCCCCCGCCAGCCCGACCTGGGGCTCCTCAGAGGCTCTCTGCCACTCTAGGCTGTAGTAATGACCCCTGCTCTGCAAGGGTCAGGTTGGTTCTGAAGTTGTGTGGCTTCTACGTCTGCCTAGAACAGGGAGATTTCCCAAGATTCTTTCCTCAGAAGTTTCCAGATGATCTAGACTTGAGAATTGAAATGGTCATAAGTCATTTTACCTCACCTTTCTAAACACCCATATTGTTGTAAAAAAAAAAAAAAAAAAAAGCACACGTTGTATTGCATGCAAAGCCCTGTGGGGGTTGGTTATTGAATTAATTCATGTTGGTGTTGACTTCATGTTGTTTTCAGACAGTGGAGCATTTTCAGCAGATATAGTGGTGGCCACCAAGGTTAGATGTTACCATAAAGATCCTGAGCCACGGTGTTGGTTCTCACAGAGGTTAGGAGGTGATCTGGCATTACTGTTTGGGGTCTAGGATGCTAAGTGTCCTGAAACAAGCAGGATTTTACCCATCCCCCCCCCCATGCCAGTAACTAACGTGGCTGAGCAACACTGGCTCTGTCCAGCTTCCTTCTCCACCCTGGCCTCCACCCTTGACAGCTGGTGGCCCAGTCACTGATAAAGGTAGCCATTCTTGATGCGGTGGGACATGGGGATGGAAGGGGGAGGGTAGAGGCTGCTCTGAAACAAGGAACTTATTATGGTCTAGCAAGGATGTAATACAGAAATGGTAATGACTGGAAGGACAGACGGACAGCCAGGGCCTTGGGGAGCCAATGCATGAGTAAGCAACTGGGCAGAAATGAGGCAGATGGAACTTCGACAATGGCTAACGTACATCTCACAGCGGACAGGCTGAGATGGCACCTAGGACTGCCTCCCTCCTGTTCTTTCAAGTCTTCCCACCACTCCTTGCTCAGGTGCAGCTGACTGGAGTCATCTCTTCTACCCTCACCCACTCCATCTGCAGAGTGCATTGGATGGCCTTTCCAAGTAGGGTCCAGTGTCCGGTCAAACCACTGTGCTGGCCAACATGAGTCTAACTTGCTGCCTTTGCTGCTGAGTTCCACCCGCACCTTCTAACCACTGATGCTCACCAGGGCTGCTGGGTCCCCTTTTAAGGAACAGCCATAAGAATGGCAAGCGCGTGCAGCACTTACTCCCCGCTAGCTTGACACAAACTGCTTTGTATTACCTCAATACTCACAAGAATCCTGTGCGCGGAAGGCACCTGTCAGCTCCGCGATCATGTGACGCATTCCCCAAAGTCAGTGAGCTATGCTGAGCCACCCAGAATGAAGAACTACTGGGCTTAGGGGCAAAGTCAGGAGCACAGCCCTATTAAAAACCTCAGCCGGGATACACTTAAAGAAAAGATAGGCATCTAAGGAAAGGGTTGCCGGCTCTCACACGTGTGAAGTGGTCCAGAAACACACAAAAATCTCTACTGGCTGTGGTGTTACACTTTAGAAGAGAGGAGTCCAAAGGTGAGAGGATGGCAGTGGGACAGGTCATTGTGAGCGAGGGGGTAGAAGGAGGGCCGTTGGAGATGGGCAGTCATTACTCTGGGCACAGCACACAGGTGGTAGACACATCCGAGCAGGTAGTGGTGACGCACTGGGTCTTGAGTTCAGTTGGATCTTTGAGCTCAGTTGTTGGCATCTTTAGCCACTCCTTTGCCTCCAGTAATTTCTGAAGACATCTCCTCAGCTTGAAAACAACACATGGCAAGGCTCCTGCCTTTACCTCCTTTGAGTTTCTGTTCCTTTCTGCTGAGCAAAAAGGCCTTGCCCAGACGCCTTGAATACAGAGGTGCTGGCCTCACGCTCTCACTCAGTGGTTAGTTTCTCTTTACATAGCATATTGATATGTAATATTCTATTTTTCTTTTCTTACCCTTCCCCGCCCCCCGCCTTTGCGCAGACCATGATTATCCAGTCAACAGAATGAGGGCTCACCAGGACAGATGTGGCGCAGGTCAGGTGTCCTTCTGCCCGGGGGGAGGAGCGAGCGCAGTGGGGAAGCCAGGGAGGACATTGCTCCTTCCAGGCAGTGAGAAGAGCAAGCCTGCTGGACGCAAGTCCAGACTCCAACTAGCAGGGCACAAAGCTTGGTAGCAAAAAAGGGAGAAAAGAGGGAGAGGAGAGGAAGGGAGGGGAGAATAGAGGAGGGGAGACCAGGAAGGGAGAGACCCGGAGGGGAGAGGAGTTAACCACACAAAGCTTCCATCCTCTTCCCTGGAAGCCTCAGACTTGTCAGTGCAGACAATTCAGGCTAGAAAAGAGGTGCCGAGACACTGGATTGGGGTCAAGGTCTTCCAGTGACCCTGATCCTGACCAGATGGGTGTAAATGATGTCCTTATCAACTGATTTCCCAGTGGGACCATGGTGCTTGCCATGACAAAGCAATGGTGTGTGCTTATGTGTGCCTGAAGGTGTAACCAAGGAGGCTTGTGTGCCAAGGAAACACCGTGGCTTTGTCGCGGGGCACTTTACATGGGAAACACCATGGCCTTGTCTCGGGGCACTTTACACGGGCTGTCTCTTTAAAGACCCAAAGTAGAATTAAAATCACAGAGTACAATCTTCACATCAAGAGGCACAGAGTAGCTGACTAGCTTGGCTGAGATCACAGAGCAAAGATACAAATACGGATGACTTCGAGGGCCACATGGCTCCCTGAATCGCCGCCCTGCCCCCACCGCCTTTGCGGCAGGCAGAGCAGATGTGTAGGGCATGGACAGTGGAGCATTGTTGGGACAAGGAGAGCAGGCACACTCAGCTATCAGATGACAGCGTCCCATCTCCACAACCAGCATGCGGTGCCACTCCGGCTTCACCTGTGACCCCTGGTGGCCAGGTGTCCCTCCTGAGAGCAATAGCCGAAGTGAGTGGAGGTGATCCTTTCATTGTTATTCAAAGACTTGGAAACCCGGGGCTCTTTTCCAATAAGGAGGCTTCTTAACCTCCTAGAGCATATGGAAACAATACCCTCCGCTTTCTGAACACGTGTGAACATTGACAGATCATTACCACACTCTTTGGCACATCAGACTTACCACCCATCGGCGACTGGTAGATCAGAGCTCTGAAAACCAATCTCAGCCAGGGGACAGCCAGATAAGGTATGTGCTTCTGCCATCATCCTGCCAGACATAAAGATGCCCCAGCAGGGCTGCACATAAGCCTCTGTGTGAGGGGGAAAAGTTCATCATCTCCAAGCATCTCACTGCCAAGGACAACTTGACCTTGATGGTCCTTCACAGCTATAGCCTACCTGCTGCATCTAATGCTCTCTAACCTGGGGACAGGATGGTCACACCCAGAACATCCTTGGGGCACCTGTTGACAAGTATTTTCTGTAGAGTACCAGATAGTGACTACTTTAGGCTTTTAAAAAAAATCTTGTCTCTGTCCTAACTACTCAACTCTACCACTGTAGCTCAAAGGAGCCAAAGACAATATGTAACAGACTATGTGTGGTATGTTCCAATAAGATGTTATTGACTGAGATCAGAGGATCAAGGTTCAAAGCCAACACTAGGCAGAAAAATCCATGAGACTCTTATCTCCAACTAGCCAGAAAAAAGCTGGAAATGGAGGCATGGCTCAAGTGGTAGAGTGACATCTTTGAGAGGAAAAACCAAGTAAGAGCCATAAGCCCTAAGTTTAAGCTCTAGTGTTGGCACAAACAAAACAAAGCAGAAACAAAACAAAACTTTATTAACTAGAACAGAAAGCAACTGGATTTGGTTTGTGGCCTGATAAGATGCTTATCTCGGCAGAAATGTGGCACCTGCTATGCATGAAGTAGAAGCTATCATTGTTATTACCATCATTATTGCTACTACTCTGCAGATCATTCTGTATATCACTGTGAGCAGTCGGGGTTGATTGATTGGTGTAAACATTGGTGTAAAGTGAGATTTATACCATCTATCACAGAAGAAATCAAAAGTAATATAGTAAGAAAAATCAACACATAGGAAAAGCTTCCTGTGTGTCACTCGCTCTTTTAGGGACGTGCATCCCATTTGCCCAGGAACATTTCGGACAGATTTGATGATTAGCCTTATTTGCAGATGGGAAAACAGAGAGACAACAAGGTCTTTGGAACTTAGGCAATGGGGCTTCCAGGCCCAGGGGGCGTGGCTTACTGTGTAGTAAGTATAATCTCATAATGGACCCTCTGGTTCTATGGCCTGAGTGTCTGCCTCTTCTTGAACTTGGATGACTCCCTAAAGTTTCAGAGGCTCTGGCATTGCTCAGACTGTTGGAGAGCCGGACCTTGGGCCCCATCCTGTCCTTGGCTAGGTTGGATTCTTCTCCAAGGGCACTTAACTCCCCATCTTTAATTGCTGGCCAACGTGGGAGATGTTTTGGGCACAGCTAATGATGCCTGAGCACCTGGGCTGCTCTCATTTACGGTGCTAATTAAATGACTTCAGCTCTAGGGGTACCCATTACCTAGCCCGTGACTTCTCCGCTGCCCATTAACGGTGGAATTACTAGGGCCTGGAAAGCGGTCTGCTGGGAAAGAAATAACTCATTGGAGTGGGAGGATGATTTCATTTTTATTATATATTACGTCCTTTAAAACAAACAGCTTTTAGACATCCTTTCATTTTGGAAACCTCTTTGACCAATTCGCCCCAATCCCAATTTTGGCTGAATTTGGTAGTGGGAAAATTACAACTTCCAGTGAAATTGTTCATTTCTTCTGGGTTTCTTGCCATCTTTCCATGGCTGGGCATATTCCTCTCTGACTTTAGACTCCCTTTTCTTCAGGACATCGCGGCAGAGCCTGGAATGTGTGTGGATCTGAGAGGCCAGGGGATTTATTCTGCCCCTGCCCCACAGGTCTCAGGATGGCAAGCTAAGTCAGCAAAGTGAAACGATTGGTTCCTTGCTGGAGTTGCCTACACGTCAGTCTGGGAAAGAGGAGCCAATCATGCTTTGGCATTAGCTGGGAGCTAAGTGGGGTGGTTGTTTCCACATTGCACATGTGTTTCATGTATGTATAAGTGTGGTTCTCAGCCAGGCCCAGGCCAATGGATGGGGTAGACCCAATCTTGTTTCCTTTCCGTCTGAATTCATAAGCCAGGTTCCTCAGGTCCTGGCCCCCCTTGGCTGAGCCTATTGTGAGAGATGTTTTGTTTGCACGTGGTAGAGGTCGTCCTTGGGGCCATGCAGTCTGCTGTTGGCCAACCAACTCTGGACAACCTTCCTCTGCAGTGTTTATTTGGAAATGTCAGCGTCCTCAGGGCCACTCCGCCATTAGAGCTGGAGAAAGCAGCTAGTGGAAGGCCAGATGGCATTGCAGTGCGGGTGCACCATGGACGAGGTGAGGGGTAGTGTGGGGGACAGGCAAGGTTTCTGGGTGGAGATCAATCCAGAGAGCAGAAAGGAAGGGGAGTGTTCTAGGATGAACTCCTGCTGCCTCCTCCTCCCCTTCCTCCCTCCCCCTCGCCTCCCCCTCACTCAGCCCCCTGTCCTCACCAACTGGCATTTGGCTCTCAGAGTTGCTAGGGGCTCTGAGGATTTACTGAACAGGAGAGAAGCAGAGGGACACCGCCTGCCAGGTGGGTTCTCCAAGATGTGTTGAGTAATGGCAAATGCGTGATCTCTCTTCCCAGGGTTAATGCAGCCAGCATGTTCCCAGGGGTTCTGGGAGAACACCCCACTTGACAATGAACTGGTTTGCTTTCTTACCATGAGGCTTAAGGTGGTACCGGTTTGGTAGCACTTGTGCCTTGGCTGCTCTTGGCTTTAGCTACTGAAAATTACTGCCTTAATGCGCTTTTAACTTACCCAGATTAACATGGAACCCTACCTGCCTCCCCCCTACCCCAGCCCCCTTTATATCAGAATGAAGCATCTCTTCTTAAAAACTGACTCCGAGGCTCACGGAACATTTCAAAATGCTGGATAAACAACAGCACTAATTCTCTCTGAAATTCACCCAGATTCTCAAGAATTTGGATCACCTCAGAATAATACAAGAATTGTTCTTTGATGACTTGAAGAGCTGTTGCAATTATTTCTGTTTCCCCAGATGAGTTTTCCTGACTCTCCCACCACCTTCCCCGCTTCTTCTTAGCTGCTGCTTGCTCTTGTTATCTTCACGGGCAATAGCTGCGATCACCTCAGAGAGATGGGCGGGGCATTCTGATTTGCCTGTTAGTATCTGAGGTGTTCTTTGTCTTCTCTCTGCAGCCAGCATGGGTTTGGTGGGTGCTAACCAAAGCCTAGAGTCAAGGACCAACCTCAGATCGCAAGGAAGCTGGGGAAACATCCCAACTCCCCACAAAAATAGCTTCCCTTGCTGTGATCATGCCTGTAATCCCAGTTATTTAGGAGGCTGAGATCTAAGGATTATAGTTCAAAGCCAGCCCAGGCAGGAGAGTTTGTGACTCTTATCTACACTAAACTACCAAAAAGCCAGAAGTGGAGCTTTGGCTCAAGTAGTAGAGTACTACTGTTGAGCAAAAGAGCTCAGGGAAGCCAGGCACTGGTGGCTTATGCCTGTAATCCCTGCTACTCAGTAGACTACAATCTGAGGATGGTGGTTCAAAGCCAGCCCAGGCAAGAAAGTCTGTGAGATTCTTCACTTCAATAAACTACTCTGAAAAAGCCAGGAGTGGTGCTGTGGCTCAAGTGGTAGAGTGCTAACCTTGAAAAGATCATCTCAAAAACAGTATGCAGGCTCTGAGTTCAAGCCCCAGGATCATAGTGCTTTCTCTCTCTCTCTCTCTCTCTCTCTCTCTCTCTCTCTCTCTCTCTCTCTCTCTCTCACACACACACACACACACACACACACACACACATGCAGATGCACATACACATACACACAAAAAGTTCAGGGATAGTGTGCAGTCCCCGAGTTCAAGCCCGGGGATTGGAACAAAAATAAATAAATAAATAATAAAACCTTCCCACCTTCCCATCAGCCTCCAGTAGGGTTCCAGGAGTGGGCCAGGCTGGTGGGATGGCCAAGATGAGCTATGTTGCCAGCCCGCTGGTGCCTTGGCTGCTCTGGAATCTCCTGGGCCTATCAATTAGCTCCAGATCTGCATTGTTTTTTCCAACTTGAAAGTCCTTATGCTACTGTTTGACAATGCTTCCTAATGAGGGACTTTGGCATGGATAGACCTGTGGAACAGGTCCCTGGGGGCCCATCCCCCCTCCTGGTGAGCATAGCACCCCTCTTCTGAATGTCTTACTCAACCCCCTCCCCCTTTCAGGCCTTCCGTGAGGCTGGGCAGGTTCCCAGCTTGAGTGTGAGTCTGAGGCTCTCTGTCCTGCTGGACTGAAGCAGGAGTTACAGGTACATGAGAAGTAAAAGCTTGGTTATGCTCCTTGTCTCTAGTCTTGTGGGCAACTTTCCCCCTTACTGGGTTGGCTGGGGACAGAGATAGCTAGGTGTCTCCTGGAATATGCCATCCATGGGGCCCTTGATACCCTTGGGCAGTTCTTTGTCTCCTTGATAATCACCAGGATTGTTAAGAGGAGTTGTTTTATATCTTTTGTTGTTGTTGTTCCAGTACTGGAGCTTGAACTCAGAGCCTGGGCGCTGTCCCTGAAAGTTTTCCCTCATGGAAAACCACTTGAGCCACAGCTCTACTTCTAGCATTTTGCTGGCTAATTGGAGATAATAAGAGTTTCATGGACTTTCCTTCCCTGGCTGGCTTCTAACTGCAATCCTCAGATCTCAGCCTCCTGTATAGCTGGGATTACAGGTGTGAGGCCTGGCTTTATGTTTGTTTTAAAGCTGATGATCCAGGGGTACATGTGGCTTAATCATACCTTGATTTGGGGGTCAGCCCCTATCATGGGGTTCATCCTTTAGACTCACTTCCTCTGGGCACAGAGATGGGGAACTCTGCTTCTCAGCCCTGTGTACCAGGAATTCTAGGTTTAATAGAGGGGAGTTTTGTCCTAGAATGCCTAGAAAAACCATCTCAAGATTCCTTTGACTTAGAGCCGTCTAGCAACAAATGCTTTGCCACGGAGGCTTTGGTGGGCAAGGGGAAGAGTTGGGTGGCCCAGCTCAGGTGGCAGCCTGCTCTATAAGTGTGTTTGGGAGAGAGGATGGATCATGTATTCACAAACAGAAGCCCGGGATGCTGCAGGACCCAGGTGGATAAACAGAGCTGCAAACCCAACCATCTTCCCAACATCCACGGCCTCTACACGGCCCTGAGTCATGGCAAAAGCAGGAGCCAGTCCCATTCACTCTGAGCTGCTGAACAGAGTCTGACGTGAGTGTGTGGGGCTGCAGAGCATTCTGGGAGCAACACAGGTGTCCTGAGAGTTGGGTACTTGTCCAAGGAAGGATCACTGGCTCTACGGCTCCTTCCTGTTTCTTCTAAGATGCAGGATTCCAATGGTCCAGGTCCCACCCTCAGTACTGTGCCATTGAACTTGAGCAGTGGGTGATTTTCAAACCAGGGAGAGCATGGGGACTTCAGCCAGCCTCTGAGGATTGCCGCAGATGTTGTCTGAGGGGACACGAGGTGAAAGCAAGATCAAGAAGCCCATCTCCGGGTTCCGCTTCCAATAGGTGGGCTCAGACGCTGGGAGAATGTGGTTCTGTGCTGGGGGTAATTACAAGGAAGGGAGGTGTAGGTCATATCTCAAAGAATAAGATAAGAATAATTGATAAGATGGGGGTAGTGGTTCATGCCTGTAATCCCAGCTACTTGGGAAGTTTAGGTAGGGGGATCCGAGAATTCAAGGTCATTGAAGTAATTGAGTGAGACACCCAACTTGGAAAACAAAATACAAAACAACAGGACTAGGGGTCTGGCTCCCGGACTAGCGATCTTGCCTGGCATGCGTGAGGCCCTGGGCTCAATCCCTAGTACTGCCAAGGGGAAAACACAAACACCAGTATTGTCAAAGTCTTGGCACATAGGAAGGAACACTGTGTTTGGCATCGCCCAAGGGTATTTGGGATCACAGCAGATGCTAGCATAGCCCTCATACTCTCTAGCCTTTGCGTGCTAATGGCTGTACCTTAGAATAATGAACCTCCAACCCTGTCCAGCATCCTTGTGGCTGGGTATGCCTGTTCCTTTCCTAGGGCAGGCTGGAAATGCTGGGTGGGTAACACTGAAGGGTGCTGGGAGTAAGTACCCCCAGCACCCTGGACTCCTAAGGAGGACAACCCAGGCTCTCAGAGATACCCACCGGGAGAGAGAGCAGAGGAAGGCTGTCACTTATACAACCACATCTTCTGCTGCTCTCCACCCTGCAGGTCACTCTGTCCCATGCAGGGTTGTTGCTGGCCCAGGGACCAGCACCTTCTGACACTGGCTGTTGATGCCTGTCTCCCTGACCCAGCAACCTGCATCCCCAAGGACCCATCTAGACTAGCCTGAGCTAGTCTCCTGCCTTCCTCTATCAGCCAGGGCAGCCTGGCTCCTTGGGCCTTGCCAATTTGGCCCCAGCACACAAATCATGCTCTAAGATCCTTGGGCAATGGGCTGAGCAAATGGACAAATAATCTGAGCCCTCCATCCCCAACCCCAGATTCCTCTCACCACATGCATCTCTCTTGTGTGTCCCCTTCCTTTTCACACAGCGAGAGAGTGCTATCTAGGCTTTACCATCCAGGGGATTCTTAAAATAGCATTTCTATGGTGAAACAATGTCCTTTGTTTGGAAATACGCAGAGCTGATAAAACATGTTCCTGTGTTTTCTTGGATCAGGGAGCATTTAGAGTCTAGGGATTTATTTACAATGAAGAAATTGTATTTTGTGTGTGTGTTTTTTTCAAGTTGTAGCTGAACAAAAGCACTGTTTTTAGAGTGCTGAGTAAAAGAGGCATTGTTTATTGGTAATTTGGGAGGAAAGCAGGAAAGGAGATGGGGTGGGGGGGCCACTGAACACTGCCACTTCTTTGGGACAGAGTAGCTAGGAACAGAACGCTGAAACTTCTATTATCCATCTCCTCTTTCTACTCTTACTTCCCCGTGTTTATGCAGCCTTTCCCCAGGATCTATTGGCTGTCCCCCCCACCCTCCACTGTCCTCCTGCCCAGGATTGCTGGCCCCTTCCAAAGCCCAGCCATGGGAGGCTCTCCATACCGCCATCCTGATCTCACCACCAGGCTCTGCTTCCCAGGAGCGCTTGGCACTTAGAAGCAGAATCACTCCTTCAGCCCTCACCCAGTCCCTGAGCAGCGGGAGAGCAGAGTGTATCAGAGTTCACCAGAGGAAAATGAGAGCGGGATCCCAGATCTGTCCCTTGTCACAGTCACCACCTCGAAAGAGCTGTCCCCAGGGGCAACACTGGGGCCCAGAGAGGTAGAGGGTAGGTGGCATGGCCTCATTCTCTGGGAGATCCAGCAGGCATCGTGTGCCATGGAGAGCACTGTGGTCTCGCTTATTTAATGAAGGCAAATTGTCATCCTCCAGGACCGACACTTTCTATACCTAGTGAGGATTTTCCTTTGGGGGAAAAAGAATGAACTGAAATTATTGGCTCTGTGTGTGTGTGTGTGTGTGTGTGTGTGTGTGTGTGTGTGTGTGTGTGTGTGTGTGTGTGTGTGTGTGTGTGTGTGTGTGTGTATTGCAAGACAGGGAGAGAGAAAGAAAAAGAGAGAGAGAGAGAAAGAGAGAGAAATGAGTCTCATTAGCCTGAAATGTCTGTCCTACAAATGTCATTGTAACAGCTTAAGAGCTCCTGAAGAGTTTTCTGTCTGTCTAGAATATGAATGTCTCCAGGAGGCAGGTGGATGAAACCACATCTGCAGGGATTGGTGGCCTGCTCAGAAGAAGAGCGAAGGCTAGAACTGGTGACAGCAGAGATCTTAATGTGCCCAGCGAACCCACTTGGCAATTTTTCCCAGGAAGGGGACATTTTATTCAGATTAGGACGTAGGTGGTTCAGAACCACAGTGTCAGGCCTCTGCCACCAACTCTATCTCCTCAAATGATGTCTAATGGTTTGTGTTACAAGTAACTGATGGCTTTCTGTAGCAGGGGTGTGTTTGCCCCCTGGTAGGGCAGCTGGCTTGCTGGGTATCACTGATGGATGTCAGGGGAATAAATCCCTCCAGCTCTTCAAGTTTCCTGAACTCTTCAGGATCACAGAAACATTCCTGAGCTCTCCCAGCAGGTACTATGTGCATAGAACAAGCTTTTAGGAGGAAGGAGGCATACACCAAGCCTTAATTGGTTGTACTGGCCCATTTCCGTGGTGCCATTCCCTACAATTATCAA
This sequence comes from Dipodomys merriami, assembly GCF_024711535.1. Taxonomy (NCBI): domain Eukaryota; kingdom Metazoa; phylum Chordata; class Mammalia; order Rodentia; family Heteromyidae; genus Dipodomys; species Dipodomys merriami. The sequence continues at coordinate 11,628,092 of NW_027205048.1, read as the reverse complement.
CCAGGACATGAGCAGGCATGAGCCCTGCTTGGATTTGTGATCTCTCTCTGGGGCCCAGGAGGGTAATGACTGCAATCCGAATAGACACTGGCCCAGAAGCCAGCCAGGCTGTTAACAATGACACATGTCACAGTAGATGGGCCCAAGGCTGGACAACCACACCGAGTGCTAATCTCTCCACATACATCTCATTCAACAATCCCTTGCCCCTCAAGGGGTAGGGACCGGATTATCCCCATTTCCCAGAAAAAGAGATGGAGCTTTATCTGGCCTATCACCGAAAACCCCAAATCTGAGGCTGCACGGGAATTCAAAGCATTTTTAATTCTAGAACACCAGATACACATCTGATAGACAAATGGATGAAGAGCCAATCAGAGTGTTTGCTGGACTGTGGTGACCTCCAGGTGACCAACTCTCCCATTGGAGGCACCTGTGGGGTCAGATGCTATCTCCCCCCTTGTTGCCATGAGGAGCTCGCTCATGAGCACCTGGAGACATTTTTCCCTTTCTTTTAGGGAGGGAGTAGCAGGCGGCCCTCAGAGCTGCTTTCCTTGGGAGAATGAAGGAGGTTGAATAAGGTTGAAATAAGGCTGTAACTATGAACACAGAACAATGAAACTTGCTGAACTTGCTTTGGGAAAGGGGAAAGAAGAGCAGGGAGAGTGATAGAAGGGGTGAGATTGATTGGAATACTAATGTAACATCACTAATGTAGAATCATAAAAAGCAGCTGAGCAGCAAGTTGCTGGATGTATTCAATGCTATGGCTCCTTGAGATGAACGTGCACACCCACACCCTTCCCTTCTGCGTCTGTCTCTGTGGCTGTACCAGTGGAAAGCTGGTAACTGGGGCGCTGGGGACAGCTGAAGCAGAAGCCAGAGAGGAAAGGATCTGGCCAGCGCTGAGTAAGTCTGTTGTGGCGTGTGTTTATTATCAACATCCTGGCCAGCTCCTGGGCCAGGGATTGTGCTGAGCTTAAGGAGTAATGCTGTGAAGAAATACCATGTAGCTCTTGTTCTCAGGAAGCCTGTGGTTCAGGGAGAGAGAGGAAGGCCTAGGAGCCCAGTGCGGGAGAGCATCGTTGCAGCTGTAAACTCCCTCCTTGTCCAGAAGCTCTTCTGTAATTCACTGGACTCCTCGCAGAAGCACTCTCCATCTTGGTCCTGTCTCTGTCAAGACAGGGAAGGCTGACCAGAAGGGTACTGATGGAGAAGGCAAGATGGCCAGGAACGACAGGATCTCTCCAACCATCTTCACCAATCACTAGAGCTTTTCCCCCAGAAGACAGGAAGATGGGTGAAGGGGTGGAGACATCTCCGTGGACTGCCTTGAACTCTCACAACTTCCAGGAATGTTGTTGGTTCCTCTGCAAAACCTTCTCACTCGAATGAACTCATAGACTCTTTCCCAACCACGGAGACTCTGCCATCTGCTTAATGCAGGAAATGCATCACATCAGAGAAACTTTCTGACTCAACTTCTGATATCTCCTAATTCCAAACATGTTAGAAAGGATGTCATCTACCATGCTTCTAGGTCTAAGGACTGGTTTGCACACCAGGGTCCCCTGGACCACATCAGGGGATACTTACAGTTACTCTGGGGCAGGGGATCAGCATCTAGGGGGTCGGCTCAAGGTTACTGCCTAGCTTCCATTACGGACAAAACATTTTCTAGCACAAAGAATTTACCTGCCCAAGGTGCCATGTGTGGAAGTTGAGAAACTTCGAAGAGGATGAAGATGAAGAGCTTTGTGTGTATGTGTGTGTGTGTGTGTGTGTGTGTGTGTGTGTGTGTGTGTGTGTGTGTGTGTGTGTGTTTGGTGTGCATGAGAAACTGAAACTCATGGGTTGACCTCCATTTTTCAGTTGCAGTGGCAACTTGGGTGTCATCTTTGACTTCATATTGGACTTTACTGATTCATCCAAGTCTTCACGAGCAATTTGTAATCGATTTCTGAATGGGATCAGCTGAGACACGGCAATGTGTGCAGGAAGCCCACGTGGCACCGGCTGCATGGGTGCTGTTCCTAGGGCACCAAAAGCTCATGCTCCTGTTGGGTTGCTACCATTCAATGAAGAGCCTTCAGACCTCTCCAGGAAGCAGTCAGGAGCTCCGGAGGGTGTGATGGGAAGAGCCCGGTGATCCATGGGTCTCCCACCCTCTGCCTACAGCAAGTCAGCCCGTTAAACGTAAACAGGACATCCTCCCACCGCAGGCACGGAAGACGCTAATTGGTGTCTGTCTGAGAGGGAGGCATGCAGCCCAGCTCTGGTCATCTGGCTTTGCAGTGACAGCTGCTCCTGGCCTCCAGGGTCCCCAGCAGCCTGGGCCTCGGCTTCCAGGCAGGACTTGCAGAGCGAGTGTCCCGAGGGCCTTTGCCTTTTACGGTACATGGCAATCTCTCTCCTTTTTGGCTGTGATGGAGTCTCACAGGGCATCAGAGGCTGTGCAGACAGACTTCTGGTCAAGATGGGGCTTCCGGGAGTCACTATTTTAACTCCTCGATTTGCAGATGCTGTCATGCACAAGTACAAAGACCAAATTTGGCCTCCAGCTGTAGAAACTGTCCATGTAGAGAGCCCAGGTGGAGTGCCGAGAGAGAGAGAGAGAGAGAGAGAGAGAGAGAGAGAGAGGGAGAGAGAGAGAGAGACCCTCCCTGAATGTGGGACTCACTTTGAGAGCATCACAGAGGCCCCAAAGCGACTGCAAAGCATCCCGCGCCAGAAGAAGGCCGCGGGTCACCCGTGCACGTAGACAGAGCCTAGGAAAGAACACACGCTCACGGTCCAATGACATAATGTCCACCACATGTGCACAAGTGGGAGGGCAGGTGTCAGCTTCTGTCTTGAAGACTTCTCAAGTGTGTGCTTTGCTCTGGAGAGTGTGCTACATCCTGGAGACTCCTGGGAAGTTGGTACTGGGGAGAAAAAGGGAGGAAGAAAGAGCCGCACCCCGCCTCTCCAGGATCCCAGGCTGTGGGGCACAGCGTCCCTCCCCCCCTCCATAAAATGAAGTATGGAGCAGGTCGAGGGTGGATGCGAAGTGACAGGCCCAGTAGGGATGAGGTACTGCGATGATTTTTGAGGGGAGATCCCAAACACTGTGTGATTCATGAGAAAGAGATCCGGGACCAGCAGCCCAGTTAGAGGGGGTTTGTGTAAGGTTTTGCTGTCTGCGGGTGCCCTGGTTGAGGAGCTGAGCAAGGCTCTGTGTTGAGGGGAAGCTGTCAGGTTTTCCATGCTGGGACCCCGTTGAGGAAGGGTGATCTAGGCTGAGTCTGAATATGGCAAGAAGTGATCTGCTGAATCCTCACTGTGTTCCAAGAAGTGCCAAGCAGGGAGGCGGGTGATGTGGAAGCAGATGGCATACCTTCACCCCCCTGGGGTGCTGGGACACAGGGCTGGGACAGGGCTCATGTCCTGTTGCACTTGTACAGCACCACGGCCTAAAGAAAGCCTTGTGCCACTCAGGGCGGATGAGCTTGGCTGTGTGTGGTGCAGATGTAGGTCTGGTATTTCATGTCACTGAACATAGGCCACCTCTGCACACCTCGCCACTTCTTTCTGTCCCTGTGGAACGTGGCCTCTTTGGATGAGACAGAAGTACTAAGACCACCCAGCTCTAGAAAAATCCCCTCCGCCCCAGTGTAGGGTTCGTTTGTTCGGCTTTCCTTTGTCTTATTTATTCTTTCCTAATTTGCAAAATCAATCAAAGCTGGGATAAACTTGTTTGACATATCTAGAAGGCCCATCCAGGGTTTTAACGTACGTAATATTACCATGAGAAGAGGCCTCTCGCTAATTAGGCAGGTGCTGTACCATGAGCAATGCCTCCAGCTCTGTTTTGTATTGGTTATTTATTTTTTTACAGTGCTGAAGTTTGAACTTAGGGTGTTGGGCTTGCTAGTCAAGCACTCTACCGCTTGAGTTGTATCCCTAATCCAATAGTTAGTGTATGTGGGTAAGAGAAAGATAGAGAGACAGATACAGACAGACAAATGAGAGAAAGAAGAAAGAACTGGTACTGGGACTTGAGTTCAAGGCCTTGCTCTCTGACATACTTGTTACTCAAGGCTGGCACTCTACCACTTGAACCACACGTCCACTTCTAGCTTTTTGCTGGCTAATTGGAGATAGGAGTGTTTTGAATTTGCTTTGAATTGCAGACCTCAGATCCCAGCCTCCTGAGTAACTGGGATTAGAGGTGTGAGCCACCGCTGCTCAGCTGCTTTGATTATTTTTAAGGCAGCTTTCTGTTTCCAGCCAGAACATGTGGCTAATTGCGATCTTCCTGTGTTAGGCTTCCAGTCCTTGCTGGGATGCGAGTCGTGTGCCACCGCACTGAATGCTCAGTCTTTTCTGCCCTCCTCTGGCCTGGAATTGTGATCCTCCCAATCTCAGCCTCACACATAGCTTTAGCACAACAGCTGTGCACTACTGTGTCCAGCTATCAGTTGAAAAAGGGTCTCATGCACTTTCCTTTCCCACGCTGGCCTCAAGACTTGATCCTCGCATTTGTTCTCAACCTCTGGAGTAGCTAGACTTATAGGTATGAGCCATGAGTGCCCCAGTCTTGGGAAGAGTTTTAAATGGACTGGTGGAATACTCTAAGTAATTTTCTGCTATGTCTTCAGGGTAATTCTCCCCACTCATGAATAACTCTAGATCAAAAAGTCTCCTCCTTGAAAAGCAATATCACTTATTTATTGTTCTAAACATGAAAGCCAAGCGCTATGCACCATACAATTTTTGGAAAATATAAAAGAAGCATATACATATGGAAATAGAAATAGCCCTCATTTCCTAGCAATAATCTCTGCTAGCATTGGATGTTGATTCAGTCTTTTTTCCATGCATGTGAGGTTGATGCACATCTGAAAATAAACTCTATTTATAAATATTCCCTGCCTCTGATTTTAGATTACTCCAGTCCACATTGTATCGTGAGCATTCACCTACAAACTTAAATATTCATCACAAATAAGGTTTGTAAACACTGCATTGTAGTTTACAATACAAATTCAACATAAGTCACTTGACTGTTTTCTTCATCATTTAGATTGTTGACTTAAAAATGTATACATAACACCATGATGAACAGCTAAATATTTGTCTGTAAATTTTATCATTTCCTTAATATGATTACTCCAAGGGAAATTATGGAGGCCCAGGACCTGAGAATTTTCCAAGTTCTAGAAATTCATTGGTAAATTCTATGTCAGAAGATAGTGTGCCAATTACAGTTTGGGGCACATTGATAATAGCCTTGAAGGTTTGGTTTTGTGATGGTTCAAAGTAAAATGTCTCTCTAGGAGGGTTTTTAAACCAGTATCTCATTCAGCGTGGTCACAGTCATGCTTCTATTGGCCACCAAGGAAGCAAACATGTGGCTTCCAGAAAAATAATGCATGTACCAATATTAAACCATTGTGAAAATCCTGACCTAAACTTAACATCATAATGGAGGAAGCTGGCACTAGTGGCTCATGCCTGTAATCCTAGCTACTTGGCACATGCTGTCCAATACCTCCCTTCTCTCTCTCTCTCTCTCTCTCTCACACACACACACACACACACACACACACACACACACACACACATACTCTCTCTCTCTCTGTCTCTCTCTGTTTCTCTCTGTCTCTTTCTGTCACTGTCTCTCTGACTCTGTCTCTGTCTCTTTTGCTCTGGGCAAGCAAAAGAGCTTGGAGCCACAGTGCCACTTCTGGTTTTCTGGTGGTTAATTGGACATACAAGTCTCATAGACTTTCCTGCCCAGGCTGGCTTTGAATTGCAATCCTCAGACTTCAGCCTCCTAAGTAGCTAGGATTACAGGCACGAGCCACTGGCTCCCAGCACACACCCCATTATCTCTTGCTCCTATCTTTGACCTCCCATTGAGCCTTCCAAATACGTCCTACTTTCCTGTGCTGGTTCTATTTCTTTTACTCATTGCTGTCTTTTTGCCTGGAGGTATTTCCTTTCCATCTTCCCTAGCTGTACTCCTATGTTACCTCTAAGGCCCAGCTCAGTTGCTGCCTCCTCAGGAAGCACTTCCAGTTGGGCTGTCCCTGTCCAGTTCTTGCAGTCCCCTGGGACCTGGGTGCTCTGGGCTCATGATCCACCCAGCAGATCTCTAGGTACCCACCAGTGATGGTTGGATTATCTCTCTTCTGTGCTAGATGATTAGCATCTCAAAGGGAAAGATGAGTCCCAGTTTCTTTCATTCCAAGTTCCCACCAGGCCATTCCATGGCAAGTTGCTTTATTATGCCTAGTATCTTGGCAAATAATGTGGGTTGGGTTGTTAGCAGTATTTCAGTATCTTGGCAGATAGGATCCTCTTTGTGGGGAGGGCACTACAAGGCTGGGTAAAAGAAAGGGAATAATGACCCCATCAGGCCAACCAGCAGAATCTACCCTTACCATGAGGAGGAAGCTTCATGTCGTGGCTGGACTGCTTTTCAGACTGAGGCCTTGTGATGCGGGGGGGGGGGAGGGGGGGCGGGGGGGGGGAGAGGGGGGGACGGAAAGAGTTCTGAACAGCTTCAATTTGGAAGAGAAAAAGCTCAGGATTGCATCGAGGCCCTTTCTCAAGAGCTGGCACTGTCTCTCCTCTCTCTGATGAGAACGGCCAAGTTCAACATGCAGAGGATGATCTAGACACACGTGTCACCGCCAGCAGTAAACGCTCCCAGCTCAGACCAGGAGGCCCAGCAGCAAGGATCAAAGGCTGCACATGGCCTGGCAATGACAAATTTATGAAGTCCAGTCATCCTCATGAAAACACTGTGTATTTTATTCTGCCCAGTGGAAATAAATCCATCTTGAGTTTCTGTTAGAAGGAACTTTGAGTCAGCTCGATTCTCCGTCAAGGTGTGAAGCATTTGTTTACTGGGACTTTCTCATCGCTCAAAGACACAGCATCTTCTAAGCAGGGAGGCCTTGGAATACGCTTTTGTGTTTCCCCTTTCACGAAAGGTCTGGACATCTCGTCTTGGATGCGTATACAAGCTTTGTTATTATCGTTCGATTTACAAACAAAACTGTTGGCACGGGATCGCATGTGGGAGGTCGAGCAGACCACCCGGCCGCACACATATGAAAGCCCAGTTGGAAAATCTCCTGACGTCAGCCAGAAGTGTGACTGTGTTTCGAAAAACTTGGCTGTTCCCTTGGTGGTCGAAACAGTGAACCTTTTTGTTCATTGAAGACTGCAAAAACAAGTATGCCAAAGAGTGCTCTTTCCTACAGGGCTTCAAAGCCCTAGCTATTTTTGACTCTTTTTTTCTCTCTTGGGACTTGAGAATATTCAACACACTCAAATCAGAGCTGTTTTCTTGTTCCGTGTGTATGTCGGAGATCTGGGGTCCTGGCCAACAAGCGTTGGGCCATTTGCCTTCCATGGGGCTTACAAGGCAGCCTCTTGGAGACTGCCAGCTTCTCTGGCCGCAGATGAGAATTGGTGATGAAGCTAGGTACCAGTGGCTCACGCCTGTGATCCTAGCACCTCAGGAGGCTGAGATCTGAGGATGGAGGTTTGAAGTCAGTCTATGGAGAGAAGTCTGTGAGCCTATGATCACCAATTAACTACCCAAAAGCCAGAAATGGAGGTGTGGCTCCAGTGGTACAGTACCAGCCTTGAGTGAAATTGATAAGTGAGAATATGAAGCCCTGAGTTCAAGCCCCAGTACTGGCACACCTACACCACACACACACACACACACACACACACACACACACACACACACACACACAGAAGGATGGGTGCTGAATGTATTCTGATAGTTGACTTAAGCTCTAAGATGTCCAATAGTTAAAAAAGAGCGCAGATGAGTCTGAAACTGGGTAGAATCAGTGACTGGGATTTCCTGAGCTTGCTGCTCTTAACCCATTAGACTAACAAATTCTCCAAGTGTTGATATAAATATAGAATGTATTATATGAACACACCCCAGTTGGAAAATGTATTAGCCTAGCCAGTTTTCTGAATATTACATACTCATATTTAATTTCTTTTATAAACATATATCAGATATACATATATCTGCACATACACATTATGTACATATAGAAAACTATATATGGATATGTATATACTGAATATCCATACTACTATATATGCTACTTCATATAACACAGGTGACACAATTTCTTTGTTATGTTGTCATGATCTGCAATAGACTAAATGCCACTTTTTCTTTTTTTGGTCGTAGGGCTTGAACCCTGGGCCTGAGTGTTGTCCCTGAGCTCTTCAGTTCAAGGCTAGTGCTCTACCACTTGAACCACTGCTCTACATCCAGTTTCTTGGTGGTTATTGGAGATAAGAGACTCATGGGACTTTCCTGCCTGGGCTGGCTTCAAACCATGAACCTCGGATTTCAGCCTCCTGAGTAGCTAGGATTACAGGCATGAGACACTAGCACCAGCTCGAAAATCACTTTTGGATGAAAAAGTAATTATGTGTGCAAAGTAAAACATACAGGAGTACAAAAAACTCTGCAATTTAAAAAAAACTTCCCCAAGTTCCCTCTCTCATATAAATAGTTATTTTTAAAGCAAATCCTTCCAAAAGTTTCACACCTAACCCCCCCCCCCACACACACACACTCACATACAAACACCTTCATACCATACAGCCCTGCTACATGCAGGCATACTAGACAGTTTATCATGTTTTTCTCTTAGGAATGTTTTACTTTGGAGATCCTATTCAAATAGCACACTTCCCTTCCCTCATTCTTTTCAATGACTGTGTAGTGTTCCATTTGTTTGGATGTAGTCAATCTTAAATGCACCAGCTCTCATCAAAGGGTGTGTGGGTCACAGCTGGCTTTCTGTTAAAATAAACAGCACTGTAGTATTAACCTTCCTTGTGCAAATATAATTCCAGGGAACCCCCTAGAAGTGATTAAGGAGGACGTGGGTCTGTGCATTACAATTTATTATAATTTTCATTATTATTATTATTCTAGCTATCCCAAGGAATAATAAATTTACCCATCAGCAGGGTTAGTTCAATGGTTTTGTTATTTCCCAATTACTTGAACTTTGATCTGCCAATCTGTTGGATATGGTATACCACAATGAGACGGGCTCTGGTGGCTTATGCTTGTAATCCTAGCTATTCAGGAGGCTGAGATCTGAGGATCGCAATTCAAAGTCAGCCCAGGCAAAAAAGTCCATGAGACTTGTATGTCCAATTAGCCACCAGAAAACTGGAAGTGGTTCTGTGGCTCAAAGTGGTGGGGGAACACAAGAGCTCAGGGACAGCACCTGGGTCCTGAATTTAAGCCCCACGACCAACAAAAAAGAAATAAAAGAAAAAGATATACCAGAATGAATATGAAGGTCTGAAAAGCAGTCTTGGTTGTGTTATCATAGACATTACAGTACCTATCGTTACTCCATCCAGTCCCCTCATCTTGCTGAGGAGGAAGCGAGCTCAGAGAGAAAACAGCCCACTGCAGGGCTGTGCAAGACACCTCCTATGCAGCCCCGCCCCCCTGGCGGAGCAGCCCCAGAACCTGCAGATTTCCATGCCCGCAGTGCCCGGGTGCACAGTGAGCAACCACGCGTGAACCACTTGCTTTCATCAATGAGCTGAAGTCCAGCTATGATCCTTACCATCTTCCATTCTTACCGAAGTCGCACCTGTATAGACAGTAGGCAGCAAATTCCTTATCTTCAGTTGTCACTCCGTTAGCGAAAGACTTCCTCTAGTGCTTTTGCCAAACATCTGCTAAATTCCCCAAGTTTTCTCAACTTTTGTTTTTCTGATATTACTGTTTTGTCTTAATTTTAGGAGAGTTTTTCTAGATATAGAATCAACAGTGCGATATTTTTCACTAATTTAAAGCAGATTTGGCTTTTGTAGTCTCACATGATCTTTTTTCTTTTTCTTTCTCTTTTTCTTCTCTCTTCCTGTCTTTTCTCTCTCTCCCCTGCCCTCTCTCCCTCCTCCCTTCCCTTTCTTTCCTTTCTTCCCTCCTGAGCTAGGATGTTGCTATGTGCTACACAGCACAGCCGGGCCTAGAATTCACCATCCTCCTGCATCTGCATCTCAAGTTCTGGGATTATAGCTATGCACTATCACACCTGATTCGCACATAGTTTTTCTACTCTACTCTTTCTTTTCTTTTTTCTTAGACTACAATTACAAGTGTATAACAATACTTCTTATCTCTCTATGGAACTCTGTTTCTGAAGTACTTTTTCTTTTACTTTTCCCCCCTCCTCTTCAGATCAAATCATTTCTACGAACTCATCATAAATTTACTAACTTCTTTTCGCCCATCTCCAGTCATTTGCCTCATCACCTATTTTATTAATAGTTCTAGAATTTTCATTTGGTTTTACTTCTCCAGTGAGATTCTCCTTTTTCTCATTATGACTATACATTTGAAAATTTTGTTAAACATTTTTCTAGGTGCCTTAAAGTCTTTGTTTACTAATTCCAACATTTATTTCATCTTTGGGTCAGTTTCTATTGATAACTTTGACTCTTTAGTAGGACTACACTTTTTTTCTGAATCATTTTCAAACTTGGATCTTGAACACTGCAAGTGATATATTATAGAACCCTAGATTCTGTGTTCTGTCTTTGAAGAGAGTGAATATTTTTCTAGCCAGGGGTTATATTACTAAATAATCATTGTGAACTTGTGAAGACTTGGCTTTATAATTTATTACAATCAGTTCGTTTTTGGTTTTCCCCTGGCCTGATGGATGGCGAATCCTCAATTCAAGGACACAGCCTTTATTCCTAAGGGTGATGCTTTATAACTGCAGAGAGACGGTGAGGATATTTACCAGGTCCCTAGAAAGTGGTGGAATTTAGGTGCAATCTCACTGCTCTGACAGGCAGCTGAAATCTCTGCTCAGATATTTAAATCTTCCAGCTGTTTCATTCTATCGGGATCCTTGGACTTTTCCTATCTATGTCCAGACCAGGTCAGCCAAAGATTTGAAGGACATATATTTACCTATTTAGGAGCTCTCCATTCGTTTTTTTTCCTATAATTTCCTTCCTCAATTTTCAGAGGCTCTTTCAGTTGCTTCTCTTTTAAGCCACTTAATCCAAGCTACTTGATTGGTGATTTTTCTACTTGCCTTGAAACACCTAGAGTATTGTGGGCAGGCTAGTAATATCTTCAAGGAAAAAGACATATAAACATTTTACCCAATGTACTCTCCATCCCTCAGAGGCTGAGCTCCCTCTACTTCTGCCTGATTTCTGCTGCACCTGTTTGAGTAACATATATATTTTGTCCAGAGTTAACCCAAATACAAACTTTTTTCCACTATTCTATTTTTGGCATTGAAACCCCATGGTAATTTGAGTTTAAATCGTGTCTCTCTATATCATTAGTTCTATAATAAATTATTAGTATTCTCATTTTATTTCCTCTGAGCCTCCTTTTTATCTCACTTCGCTGGCTTGACAGCTTCCTGTGAATGATTTTTTTTTAATTTTAGAACTTCCATTTGTTCAGACGCAACAGCCACACTGAAAGGGGTTTGCTGCGCCGAGATTATTTATTGCTGATGGAGAGTGAATCCCACTTGGCAATGTGACTGAATCTTGTCCAGTTTTGCATCCCCAGTGTCGTATTTGTTACTCTACATTGTGTTACTAGTAGCTCCTACTGTTAAATGCAGCTTTGTCAGTTAGGACTCCCTTTATCCCCAATCACACAAACAACATGTCTTCAGTTAGCATCATCATGACAAGCGAAGTGTTTGGTGGGCATCACCGAGAAGGCCAGACAGAGGTGGGCCACTTTACATGTGCTAGAATCTCAGCGGACACCCTCAGACCCATTCTCCCTCTCTCCATGACAGCTGCCAGTTCTGTGTGATAGACTGTGAGCTCCATTCTTGTCTCATGATGGCAAGATGGCCATTGTGGCTGATGTGGAACGAGGATCAAGCCTTCTCTCGGTGCAAGTCATTGTGTTCCATTGACTCTCACCCATCAAGCCAGTCACAGAGGGAAAATGCAGTCCTTTGACTGACAGGCCTCTCAGGATGCAGAGCTGGAGTTGACTCCCTGGTGACTGTGGGCTGACTGTACCAGGAAAATAGGCTCTTGAAGGAATACTGTCCTAGTCTCAATAAAAGAAAGGTTGTCTGACTCTGGAAGGCTGTAGAACAACAAATATTTGTTGGATGGTGCATTGCAAGTATTGTTTGAAAATGAAAAGAGCTGGAGTGCTATTAATTTGTTAGGCTGGCAGTTGGCTCAGGTGCTAGGGGAACCACAGTGGGGAAATCTATATGAATCTCTTAGCAGAAATACTAAGCGTTTTGAAGCTGAGGGGGTCCTGTGGCTCAGCCCCCGTGTATGGAGCCATCCCAGGTTTACTTACAATAAAATGTTGGAATTTACATGGTTTTGGTTAGCATATATTAATAGTACAAGGGAGTATATTGTAAGCAAGCTCACCCCTTCTTTTATTTTCCTTTAACCCCCTTCTCACCTCTCTTCTCCTTTTAAGAAACAATATTTGGTGGGTTTCATTATACGATCTGCCTTTCTGTCTATCTGGAGCATACGTGTAGCATCTTCACCTAATACTATTTCTTTTCTCCTCCCCTCCCACTGATAGCCTCAGATCATTCTCTTTTATGCTCTTGTTTCATTATTATTATTATTGTTATCAGCATCATTTTCGGTTTTGATTATACAAACAAGCAAAAATTTTGATATTTGGCATCTTGAATTTGGCTTCTTTCACTCAGCATGTTATAAAATTAAATACAGAAGAATTACTTGTAGACATTATGATTAAAGTTATTTCATATTCCTAGCAAAATAGACAGTGGTGGGATTTACAGAGGTTACTATTGGCTGGCTCAGATCACTTCTTACTTATCTTTGGTTTTTGGATGTGAGACTTTGGTATAGTCTGTTTTGCAGAGCTTTAAATCTTTTGAGAAATGTATAGGAGAAAAGAATCTGAGACCCCTATCTGGAATTTGTTTTCAGGAAACCAGACAAGACTAGAAAGGACTAGATAGAGCTCCTTTGCTATGTAGCATGAAACAGGATTATTCTGTGAAACACAGCAAAGCCAGATTGGATGTGTTTGCCTTGGGGCACTTTATTTATGGCCTCCTTCCCTGTCACTTCTCAGGTTATCTGAGAACTTTGAAGGCAAACATACAGGCCGGTTGGTTCCTGTTAGTCAAAATAAGCATTGTAGCATCTTGACTCTGGATTTTGCTGTCTTGGTAGATAAAGACATTACCATCATGTTATTCTTACATTTAAACTTTAGAAGATAAAAAAAATAACAAATATCACATCAGAAGAGTTTCATGGGTCCAATCTGATCCTTTCAGGATTTAGAAGTTTGAGATCCTATAACCATATTTCCGGGAAGTTTCTATAATAGTACTCAAAAATGGTATTTTTGAGACAAGTTCTTGCTATGTTGCTTGAGCTGGCCTCGAACTCACTATCTTCCTGCCTTATCCTCCCAAATGCTGAAATGACAGTGTATACTACTGCAGCTGGGTCATGTTTTTCACTAGCACACTATTCCTCAGGATGAAGTGGAAACTCAATGGTTAATTGTGCTTTGACATGTCTTTGTGACACGGAGTCTCAGTCTGGGTGGGTAGGGAGTGCTACCCAGGTCAGAAGGAGGTACAGAGCTGGTTATCTTCTTGCCTATTGTGAAATCCTCAGTGTTCCAATATTAGCTCTACTTACTCAATTCTATTTAAAAAGTAAATACCTAACATTTGTAAGAGATAAGGAAATGGGAGCCTAAAAATGTAATAGCCAGCAGTCCCAATCTGACTGAGCACACGGCCCATCCAGTCACACAAGCCTGCTGGAGGCTGCATGGGGTGTTCTGGCGGGGGGTCAGGGAAAACTCCCCACAGCTTGGGAGGGGGGTGGGGGAGAGAACTACCACTCACTTGTGGAATCCACAAGTGCTGCCTCTGCTTGTGGTGGAAGCTGGGGTTTTGGAACCGCATGGAGGAAGCACACAGATTGTACCAAGTCAAGGCAGCCATGCCCAGGCCCTTCCAAGCTGGGTGCCTTGCTTTCCTCTGATCCAGTGGCTGAAAAAACACCACAGTCTCTTGGTGTCTATCCTGATGAAAACCCAGACATCACCTTGTAACTGCAGGATGCACCACTCCGTGACCCTCTGACACTATGGTGTGGGGTTGGGGCTCAAATTCCTGTGCATGCCCAGAGAACCCTGACGGCCTAGACCCGCCCACTCTGCAGCCTGGGAATGGCCATGCCCCGCACTCTTCCTCCCCCTCCCACCCCCCCAAGGCCAGGGGTGTACTTTGAGAAAGGTCCTTCCTGCTCTCTGCGCCGGCCAGTTCTGCTGACCCCTGGGCCCGGCACTTTTCCTCTCTCTCCTCTCCTTAGGCCTCAGTTTATCTTCAAGCTCAGATAACAGCCCCTCCAGAAGTCTCCCCAGGGCTTTCCTGGCCTGAAATTTGAGCCTCGGAGCCTCCAGCCTCTCTCTGGCCTGCCTCTCAACTAGCCCCCTCCCCACTCATCTCAGCTTAGGGGTCTTGGGCCAGCATGGCCCAGCACATCTAGGATGCCCAGTTCTTATTCGGGGAATGAATGTAAGCTGGGCTGACATTCCTGAGATGGAGCTGGGGATAGACCAAAAACCAGCAGAGCTATCTGTTTAATCCTTTCTAAAGCATTCTTCCTGACAGTGATATCATTTAAGAATGTGGGGTGTGTGTGTGTGTGTGTGTGTGTGTGTGTGTGTGTGAGAGAGAGAGAGAGAGAGAGAGAGAGAGAGAGAGAGAGAGAGAGAGAGAGAGAGAGAGAGAGAGAGAATCCTTCAGTGTCTGTCTTTTGTGTGTGTGGGTCCTGGTCCTGGAGCTCAGACTCAGGGCCTGGGTGCTGTTCTTGCATTTTTTTCCCTCACAGCTAGCACTTTACCACTCAAGCCACAGCTCTGTTTTCAGCTTTTTGGTGAATAATTGAAAATAAGAATCTCACAGACTTTCCTGCCTCAGCTGTCTTCAAATCACAATCCTCAGATTTCAGCCTCCTGACAGGAGCCACTGGTGACCAGCTCAGTTTCATTTTTATAAAGAGTTTCCCCATTTTCCTCCCCTAGGGAATTTTAATTTAGAACTTTGGACTTGCTCAGCTTGCTTATTTGGCTGGTGGTGTACCATGTGAGTCACGCCTTCCCCTCAATTTTTTTTTTTTGCTACTTGTTTTGGAGATACAGTCTCAAGATGTTCCTGCTCAGATTGGCCTCAAATTCTGATCCTCCAGATCTCAGCCTCTTGAGTAGCCCAGATTGCAGGTATATAGAGGTATCTTTTAACTTACAGTTGTAACAGCTGGATGTCAGGTCATAAAAAGCTTTGGGAGGGGTTTACCTGACTTTGGAGCAATGGCAGCAAATGAGTGGATTTCCCATCCTTTTCTTGGTCTGAGTAGTAGGGAAATTTTCCTCCTAGGATATTTTTCACCCTTTTATTCCCTTGTACATTTCGTCTGAGGGAAATGAGGGGGGAACTTGGAAAAGTGTTCCTTGAAACATTCATTAAGTGGAAGATGGTGTTAAAGGAACATACACAGCTCATGGAAATGCAGTTGTTCCTACACATATGGGATGCATTTTACTCTAGTTGAAAAGTTTCTGAAGGAAAGAATTCCAGAAATATACAAACTGCTCTATTTTTTGATTCAATGCAATTTGAAAAGTGCTAGAGGGAATTTAATATAAGAAATGTTGGCTTTTGAAGACCACACCTAAATTTTTATTATTGTTGGCATATTTATTGAAACCTGCAGCATACATGATGGATTGATTTCCATGCTGTTTTGCTGAGCTCATGTTTAAATCTCGATCTCAGATCAAGGCTGAGTTGTGTCTTTGGAATCTTACTTGAAAGACCTTTTATAAGAGAAAGAATCGGTCTATTTTGATTTTTATTCTTGTAAGTAAGTAGCAGAACTGCTCAGAGAATTTCCTATAAATAGATGAAGTGTTTAAAAATGCAATGGTGTTAAGGTGCTGAAAATCCCAGAGGATTTTCTGGCCAGCTGTATCTCAGCAGTGTCTTCCAATTGTCTTTGCCCAGCTGGCCCAGATTCCATAACAGACGGCTTGGGTCAAGGTGGTGAACACATACATCTCAGCTGCAGTAATGGCTGTATGACTAGCTACTTGTGTCCAACATGAAAATAAATGTTGGAGGATCTGAGTTAGGGTTCAGAAGCAGAGAGTGGTGTGAAATTTACACGCAGCTCACACTTTTGTCATTTTCCTTACCAACACTGGAACAAAAAAACATAGTTAAAGAGAAGACCCTGGCTAGTTGAATGGAAAACATGTCATAAAAGGAGTATCTTAACCACTCAACCTTGATCTGTTTTCACCAACTGTGAGCCACCTCTGACAGGACCAGAGGTTTCTTGGGAAAGTGCCCTGGGTTTGCATCAAATGAAGAAAGTATTCCAGGAAAGCTAGATTGTGAGGTTTCTCTCATTGAAAGAAGCCCTTTGTAGAAAAGATGGAGGAGCGAGGGGGGACCTGGAACTTAGCTGTTGACTCAATGTGCAACAATTCCCCTGCTCCACTCTTGTAAAACAATCCACCGGGACTCACAGTACAGTACCCCAAGTGACGGTGATACTGGTTCTCCTTATAGAGGCTCAGCAAGGCCCAGGTTCCTGCCCTCGAAATGATTGATCCAACCCCTCTGGTCTTCAAGATATTGTGAGTCCAGAAAATTATTAGGCAACACCTACTTTGAGATGGAGGTTGGCCTTGAGGAAGGAAAGGAATAAAATGCATGCCCTTAGTGGGGACATTAGTTCATTTTCCATTGCAATAATAAAATATAGAAGGCTGGGTAATTTATAAAGAAAAAAAGTGTTAATTAGCTCATGATCTGGAAGGTAGAAAGTCCAAAAAGCCTGGTGCCAGCTCTGCCTGGCTCTGGTGTGGTACCCATGGCATCATGACGGGTACTGTGAGGAGGGGATGAGGCATGCATGACAGGAAGTGGGAGGGGGGGAGAAGCAGTAGGTCTCACTCTTATATGAGATCACTCTTGTGAAAACTAACGGGTTCCATGAGAACTATTCCAACGCCTTCTGAGAACCACGCCCCAGTGGTCTCCCCTTCAGCTTGTGTCTTAGAAAGTCTCACTGCCATTGTGGTACCAATGAACCTTAGGGGGATAAATCTTAGCTGATATTAGGTTTGTAGTAACAGAAACAAGTGAGACAAAAGTCTTCTAGGTTCAAAACCATCTTTGAACCGTTCTTAGAAAGGTACCAGGCTGGAGTGCTTATAGACATTCATCTTCACTGTCTATAGCATTAGTAGTCTCTCCTCAACCACTGTAGTTGACCACTGTGCCTTCTGTTGAATTCTAAATGAAGTAGTTGACTTGCCCTAAGAGAAAAAGAAATGTGTATTTACATAAATACTATATATGAGAGATGTTCACCCTGGGAAAGTCACTAAAAGGACATAGAGGCAGGAAGCCAAGGAAGTCACTCACCTCCTGATTCACATTGACTTAGACATTGACAGAGTCACCCAGGATGAAGCACCTTGCTGTCTTCATTCGTATCCTTCCCCTAACCCAGCCAGCCTGCCCCCACCCCCGATGCTTGTGGATAGTTGAATATGTATATGATGTTACTCCGAAACCAATCTGGAGGCTTTGTGTTAGCACCAGCTTGTCTGTTTCAATAAGTCCCATGTTGCCATTGCCTACAGTGTCTTCTGTTTTCTACAAACATTTGCTAATCAAAATGAAAGGTATGAAAAGAGTGATGCCAATTTAGGAGGTGAGCAAGTGGCTGGCATTGATCAGGGACAGCTTCTTATAGGATTTGGGCCTTGAATGGGCCTCTGACTGTGGGATGAATCATATAGAGAGGGAGCTAGAATCTGGAAGATTCAAAGACCGAATATGTGAAGACAGGAAATGAGAAGATGCGATCCTATACTTCTAGGTAGACCAGTTGGCTAAGATGGCTAGCATGGGAAAATGATATTATTTAATCTTGAAATTGGGATGAATCAAAGTAAGATTTTTATCCCTTTCTTTCAAATCTCTGCTGTTTTCCCCACCTACCCTTTGAGTTCTCAATTTCCTCTTAGGCATCTCTTCTAGAGTTTCCTTTGGGTAAAAAAAAAAAATCCTATAGGATGATAGGATTCGAGGAGGAAATCAGGCACAATTCCTGAAATTGGGGGTCTCAGTGTCTCTAACTAGAACCAGGCCTGCTATTTCTATGACATGTGGTTCAAATGGATAGAAAGATAAAGGTGCCTCAAACTACAAGGGGCAAAGACACAATGAACGTGAACTCTTTTTAGCTTTTTATTTTCAGATGAATCTTTGTGAAGTCAAATGATGTTTGTCTGAAAGTGAGTGAGGATTGTCAGTGGGTGCTGAGGGGATAAAACACATCCTGGAGGAGGCCGTGGTTATCAAGTGTTAACCCGTAGAGCATGGAGTCAAGTTCTGAACATTTCTCAGGGTTCTAATGACAGAGCAAGTAGAATAATCGGCAGTACATTTCCTGCATTACTATGCAAATAACGCCACCACTAAATTAATAGTTGTCATTGGCTGTGTTTCCTGGTTTCTCTTATCCCTTTCATTTTGCTACCCAAGATTAAGGGGGGGGGTGAAAAGGCATACTTCTATTATCAGTCAACTTTTGACTACATGTATTTTCACTTTTTGGGGCCAAGTTGTAGTTCAGTGACACTGACTTAATGGAAAGAAATGATAGTACTATGAAAAAAAAATAATTATGGCCTTAAAATAGCAGACACATTCTTAACTACTATGGTTGTATTAGAGATGGGTTATGATTAGAACCTTAAGTGTAACTGTGAATTAGCTTCTTTCTATTGTTTGTGGGGGGGGAGGGAGGAGGAGACATCATGTCTGGATGATATTTTTCCCTTTTTAAAATTATATTTGGCAGGAGACGTAATTTAAAGATAATTTTGCTGTGGCATGCTTTAATAAACCAGTTTAATGGCCTAGCACGATTCCCAAGGTGGGTGGGAAGGGTGAGCTGTAGTTCAGAATCAGCAGGGAGATTGTGGTTTTTTTTTTTCCTTTCAATGCATACCCTTTTCCTGGAGATTCTTTCATATAATTTAGGAAAGCTATTTCCCTTCCTTCTTGCTAGTACTGAACAACTTCTATTAATGAGTTATACCGTACTTTCGGTTATCTTGGAGATACACATGGTTGAGAACTACTGGTCTGAATGGATTTTGTAAGCTGAAAGAACTCCTGTCTCATAGGATAAGGCTGATTCTTGAATATTTGTGATGTCCTGGGTTCTTTGGTAGGTGCTTATATGTGTCCACCCCAAGTTATCATCATTGTCTCTTTATGATGTGCAAGTGGAAGCTAAGCACAGTAGACTGTGTCCAAGTCCATTGCAGTGAGTTAGGGCCTAGCTTTTCTGGCTCCCGAGCTAAATCAGAAATGTCCTAGTTAATTTAAACAAATGGATGCAGTCTCATAATGTAAGTTTCGGTCCTATGGCTGGCAGACTTAGCATGCAAGAAGAGTAGATTTGAACTAGCCTCCAACAATAGAGTAAAATCAAATAGGAAGGGGAATCTGAAAGAGATGAAGAGTGATAAGTTGAGACAGGGAATAAAAAAATATGGTCCCAGTGTTCAGACCTAAGACTAAAGAGTGGACAATACCAACGCCCCAGCTCCAGGCAGACAAATGATATTTCTTCTCATTCATGGGAAGGTCAGCTTTGTTATCTCCTCAGACCTTCAAAGAGCAGACACAGACTGCTTAGGGAGGGCTATCTGCTTTATTTGATCTTCCAATGTAAGTGTGAATGCCATACTCTTGCCACGATACCTGGGCGGTCTGTGGCTCAGCCACGTTAGCACATAGAATTAGCCATCACAACACTGGAGAGCAGAGCTGAGTGATACAGTTAGATCCATGATTAGTGCCTCTAGACCTAGGCATGTTCTATCTTTGGTCTTTTCAGTCACATGAGCCAATGATCCCCCTCCTCCACTCCAGTTTTCCTTTTGGAGAGGGAGGAGGGAAGAGTTCCTACTAATAGAAACCGTAATATCTGATGTCTCTGAGTCCAGCACTGGTAACAGTGGGGGTAGAGTTGGAGAGCTGAGCATGTGCCCAGTGTACTGAAATACACTGAAATTCATATTTGTGCGGGTGCTGGTACCCAGGGAACAAGCTCTTACTGAGGTTAGAAGTGATAGCTTGGCCCACAAACCTTCTCACCAAGAGGGCAGAAAAGCAATGGAAACTTGAAATGCTTTCTGTTTTCTAAATCTTTGCACAATTATCAGTTTCTACATCGGTCTTATGTTATGGTTTATTTTCATTAAAAGTACTTAGAAAAGGTAGTATTGGTCAAGATTCCTTGGACTCCTATGTGGTAAGTTGAAAGTCCTTTGTACAACTAAAAGATAATAAAAATATAAAACTAAATGACAAAAAGCACCAGAACCCTGTGGTCTTGTCCACATCATTTCAAAGTTAATTTTAAAAGTTGTTTGTTTTTCGGCACATGGTCTCCCTGATAAGTGGATGTTAAATCCAAAATGTAAGGTGACACGACAAAATTAACGAGACTTAAGAAACAAAGGACTTCCACTCATCTGGTTGAATCACTACTAAATAACCCCATGCTGATGATCACATGTATGGTATATATGAGCACACCGGAGGGAAACCAGGAGGATGACACAGAACTAGAGGGAATCAAGGAAAAACATACAACAGCGGGACCCATCAGCTGCACTGGACATTGACCAAAATGAACTAAGCAACTCAATGGCAGTGATGGGAGGGAGGGAACAAGTGGGAAAGAAGGAACAACTGATGCTATGCAAAACAAAAGAAATGTACAGATCACCCAATGTGGAAGAAATAACTGTATCGCATAGAACTCATAGAACTCATAAATGTTATAGACCATGATAGACAATTTGCTCCATGAGAGTTAGAATGTGTTTGTAACTTTAAGTATCACTATCCCACAATACTGTGAAATTTGGGAAATTATATAACCACTTAATCACAATAAAAAATTTGAGAAAAAAGTTGTTTGTTTTTCACCAACCAGATAACCCTCAGTAGATGAATACATCAAGAATGTGTGTGTGTGTGTGTGTGTGTGTGTGTGTGTGTATTCTCTGCTTCCATTAAAAAGAATGACACTGCCCCATTTGTAAGGAAATGGAAAGACTTGGAAAAAATCATATTAAGTGAAGTAAGCCAAACTCAAAGAAACATAGGTCCCATGGTTTCCTTTATTTGCAATAATTAGTATATGTCTAGGATAATCTTAGCAGATGAGCAGAATAGCTCAAACTTATGCAATAAGACCAATATAAGATGATGCTAAGCTAAATGAACTCTAAGACATGGACACAAGAGGTTTTTCTTTGTTGTTGTTGTTTTTAATGTACTATGTGATTTTTTTTGTTTCTTTTGTATGTTCGTCCCCCTATGGCATATCCTCTGTTGTTACTGTATTTGATTTTGGTACCTTGGTATTGTATATACATTTATTTGAATTAGGAAAGGGAAGGGGAACAAAGGACTTCTTGATGCAATGAAAGAAATGATCTGCACCTTTTTTTTTCCTGCTGAGGTATTTGGGATCTGGGTGGAAAAAAATGAAGTCTTGGGCATCTCTTTGCTTTCAGCATCTTCTTTTGGGCCATCCACATGTTTTGGAATATATCTGTAATCACAGGCATGTGCACTCTTTTGTGATGAAAAATTAGAAGTAAACAGGCAAGCATTGTAATTACTTTCCAAGGTGGCTTGTGTTCCTTTATGTGTGTCTGTTCATGAAGGCTAGTTCTGCATTCATGCAGAAACACTTACTGCTAAAAGTAAAAAGAATCCTCAAATAATTACTGCCGAAGTTCATCTCTCAGTAAAACAATACACCTTCTTTCTGGCCAAAGGAATTTCTTTGTGCTATAAAAAGCCAATGCTTCCCTACTGCTTGTTCTTGTAAAGCTATGGACTGCTTCAACCGATCTGTGCCTGCCACATCTGTCTTGATGGTTTAATGTATCCTTAGAACGACACTGAAAAGACTAAAGCTAAAGACTAAAGCTAGTCTTGCAAAGCTCTATAGATCTTTGAATAAGTCTATTCATCAGATTCTATCAGTGCTAAAATGGGACAGTTGATATTTTTATAGACTACTTTTAGTCTAAACCAATGGAAGATATATAGGAAAGTATATTAAAACACTTCTAAAGATAGCTGTTATATACCACTCTTTGTAACATAGGATTGGAGAGTTGGAATGCAATCCAGTGATGAATGGATGGAGTTGGTTGGTTTTTTGTTTTTTGGGTTTTTTTTTTAACATGTTGGGGATTGAACCTAGAGATTTACACATTCTAGGCAAATGCTTTGCCACCAAACTTTATCCCTAGACATAGGTATTTTTTTTTAAATACAGCATCTCAGGAACTTGGTAGTATAAAGTTTTTCATATTTAGAACATGGATTCTTCATCTTTTCCAGTATAGATGAGAATCACAGACCATGGAGAAACCCAGATTCCCAATCATTCTGAACCCAAATTTTCTGGGAAGTAGACCCGTCCATTGAATATATTGCCCCAGCCAGGTGCAGGACATGAACAACGTGGAGCTCCCTCTGGCCTGGACAGTTGCTAGACAGAGAGCAGGCAGGGTGACAGGCCCCACACAACACTTTGAATGTCTGCTCCGTTCTCCCTCACAAAGGAAAGGAAATAGGTGTTAACCAGGGGTCTTGAGCACCTCTCCTGAAGTCCGCTACCTTTTGTCCTTGAAACTTTAGCAACATAGCTGTTTAAGTGAAATGACTTGGAGTGCAACACAAATGAATGTGACCCACTTCCAGGGAAGAGGTGTGATAGCATGGCAAATGAGAACTTAGGAGAACAAGGTGCTGAGCAGGGTCGTTGGCTGGGAGAGACGGAGCTACCATGTCTAAAAGCATCTGCTCGCGTAGCACTAGGATTTTGAAGTAAACCTCCAGTTCTTTTCATAAAACAGGAGAAATATGAACCCCATGTTCTTAAGCCTTCTTTCAGGGTGATCTGTGACATCAGAGGCTGTACTGATTGTTGTCACATTACCTCTTCTGGTATCAATTCTCTATAAACATTCATAGATGGCTAAAGAATAAGGGTTAGAGACACAACACCATGTCTAAACACATCTGCTCCTTTAGGAGAGCCAGATTTCCCTAGGGTTTGGAAGGGAACCTCCACTCCCTTCCATAAGATGGGAGAGATCTTGGGATAGAGGCACGGTGGCCGGGGGGCAGACACCCCCCGCGCAGGTGCGCGCCTTGCCTCATGAGACAGACGGACACGACAGGAGTCTGCTGTCAGCAGTTCCTGCAGCTTCACCAAGCAAGCTCTGCTGCACATCCTACCCCATGTCACACGCAAAGTGGAAACTAAACGGACATCATTCTGGAGCTTGCCACAAAGGGAAACAAGCCCAGGAATTCCATTCTGGATGAGCACAGGTAAAACCTACACGGAAGGGGCAGAGAAGGTTCTATGTTGGTAGGGGAGCAGGGAGGGAGTACTGTGACAGTTTTCCCTGAGCCAATGGTGACCCACGGTGCTACCTCAGGAGACTGAATTCCTGCATACTCTACCCAACACACACACTATACAGAAGGATTCTTTTCTTTTCTTTTAGAAGTCAGGGTTAGGAATACAAAGCCATTTCTTGGTGTCTTCTAAGGGAGTTGGAAAGGAAATTGCAAGGGTACGGACTGCAGTGCATACATATAAGCTTGAGACACAAACCTCTACCAAATGCTGTGTTTCCAACTAAGTCTAACCTATTTCAACTGTGTGTGTGTGTGTGTATGCACATGCGCATATGTGTACAAACAAATGCTGCTACCAGGCAGCGGTGCTGTAGAGTGAAGGGGCATGCTAGCACACTGCCACAGGAGGCCTCAAACAGGGCTTGGCTCCTTTCTTCCTTTAACAATGGTTGCCCTATAGAAAAGAACGGCATGACTTTCTTCCTCATGCCTAGACAACAAAATGAGTGACTCACAACGGGCTTCCCTCCTGGGCACTGCCCGCTCACTGGAGGGTGGCATTTTCTCACCCTTATTGTCTGGCTGGGTGAGGGCCATGACCTGTGTTGGAGCAGGCCTGCAGCTTCATCTAACTGAATGGGCATCGTGGGCAGGCTGCATTGACTAGATCCTGGGCACCACAGCCTCCCAGGCTGGAGGTGACTCTGCTCTAGGAGAGCCTTGCATGGAAGAAAAAACTAGAACAATAGCTTATCCCAAGCCATGGCCCATGGGGTGGTGGCCAGCCTCTGGTCTGGAGGTAATGACAGTTTGTGAGTCTTCTTTCATTCGGGGTAGCATGGCTAATGAGCCAATGCTAACTAACACAACTGCATAGTCTTAGTCTTGAAACTGGGTTGGGGAAGGGTGAGCCCAAAGGGATCCAAGGAACATCATAGTGATGTTCACCATCTTGTCACTAAAATCGACACCCAGAGGTTGAGCAAGTTGTCCCAAGCACTCTCATGAAGGAGCCTGGTAAGGGAACCTGAACCAAGTCCTGGCTTGCTAGATGAACATTATTTTCTTAAGTGTTCTTCTAGAGTGATCTGTGAGGTCAGAGACCATGCTGGTTGTTTGTATCATTACCTTTGTGTTTATTGCGGTATCAATTCTCAATAAATATTCATAGATAACTAAAGAGCTGAACGTGTAGGCATAATGAAGTGCCACACAGAGGTTAGACAGAACACTAGGACCCTATGGAAGGAAGAGGCTAGAATCCAATGGATGAGATAACTACAAAGGTTTATGACTCTTCTGCTTGGGGGGGGGGGGTGGTTCCATATTGGGAGCCACATTACAGGTTAAGTAGAATTCCTCTTCACAACGGTCCAAGAGCTTCTGTTCACAGTGAAGGTCATGGAATGGAGGTGAAGGAAGGAGGAAGCCACCTGTAGAGCTCTGAGCACCTTGGTGTGTTTGTCTTTTCTCTGTTCTGCTCTTGGAAAGGAAGCATTTGCAAAGCAGACATGGGGAATTAAAATATAATCATCTTCCTTGATTTTTGGATGTGGAAGGACTTCTAGTGATCCGCCCACTTAGGGAAAGCCTAGGGCCTTCCAGATTCCTTCTCTCTACTGCCAGCATTACACTGCCAAGTCTTCTGGGAGCTGGTGGCTCACGCCTGTAATCCAAGTTACTCAGGAGACTGAGATCTGAGGATTGTGGCTCAAAGCCAGTCTGGGAAGAATAATTAGTGAAACTCTTACCTCCAATTATCTTCTAGTAAAAAGCAGGGAATAGAGGTGTGCTTTAAGTGGTAGAGCTTCAGCCTTAAGCAAAAAACAAACAAAACAAAAACAAGAGCATTTAGTCCCTGAGTTCAGTTCCCACCACTAGCACAAATGAATGGATGAGGGAATGAGCTGCTGAGTCTCCACCTCACCAGGCATGGCTTGGCTGGTCCATCTCAGGAGAAAACCCACCTTCCTTTATCACAGAGGTCATTCTGCAGCAGGTCCCGAGAGGACCCGCTCCATGCCAGGACTGACTATGTGTCATTTAATCCTTGCGGAAGTCCCATAGGAGAAGCACCATTATTATTGTTGTTGTTATTGTTATTATTATTACCATTTTTCAGAGGAGGAAAAGTCCTGCTCAGTGTCTTGCCCCCTAGAGACTCAAGAACTTGCAAAAAGCTGTTTCCTCTTAAACAATCCAGCCATCTTGTCTGTACATTTCACATCTTCCAGTTTTGTGTTGTAATCTGGGAGACATGTTGGGCTGAGGGGAAGCCAAGAGATCCTGTTTATTACTTAGGCAACAGTTTCAGTGATGACTTTCATATGAAGCTTATCAGTGTCAAACCAAAGTTTACTAACACGTTCCTAACTTATAAACAGGCGCCCCGCACACTTCATTCCGTGCTGATACAGAAAAACACACATAAACATTTCAAAACATTTCGGGTGGGCAATTAATTTCTTTCCTTTGGGAAAATATTCAATTGATGATAATAATGAGACAATGCATGCTTTGGAGAAAGATAATATTCCAATGGGTAGGTTTGGTCTTGTTCAGATTTTTTGGGGAAATTGTCATTAAGAGTCTGTTCTGAGATACCTTTTTATTTTTTTAAGTTTTGGTCCACTCTGAAGAGTGTGCTCAGGAATTTAAGACAGAAGGAGAAGGACCATGCACGAGGTCTTTTGGTTTATTTGGAAATTCTTTGTCTAATTTTTCTGGAAATGTCTTTTTTTTTCCTAAAGTACCTTGCTGCATCTCTAAATATCCTTGCTACAATTTTTCAACCAGATTTCTTCTCTGCCATTTCTATTTGAATTCTTCCCTCCCTCTTCTGTTTCTCTGTGGCACAGGTAGGTAGCTAGTACAGGTAGGGAGGGGAGAGTTGATTTTTGGTTTTGGGGTTTTTTTTCGTCAGTTGCAGGGCTTGAACTCAGAGCCTGAGCACAGTCCTGTGCTCTTTTCTCTCAAGGCTAGCACTCTACTACTTTGAACCTCAGTGTCACTTCCGGTTTTTGAGTGATTAATTGGAGATAAGGGTCTCAAGGGGACTTTCTGCCTGGACTGGCTTTGAACTGTGATCCTTAGATCTCAGCCTCCTGAGTAGCTAGGTTTACAGATGTGAGCCACTGGTGCCCGGTGAGGGAGAACATTTTCGTTATGGCTTTTGGACCAGTGTTTCCAAAAAGGAGCGGCATGTCCAGCCGGGCACCTCCCTCTGTCTACTGGATGGTAGACATCTTCCAAGATGCCTCTTTCAGAAGGAACTCCTGGGTCATTATGGATGTCTGTTCTCCATCTACACGAAGCCTGATTATTTAGAGTTAAGAGTCTCTTCCATGTTACTGTCAGGGTTGGATTTAAGCCTCTATTCTGAGATCTCAGCCTTCTGAGCAGCTAGGATAATAGGTGTGGATCACTGGTTCCAGGCTTAGGGCTTTTTGGCCAGCCTTCTGCCACTACTGCATTTCTTAGGAGAGTCCCCTATTGGACATCTTTCTAAGTGGTTCCTGAGGAGAACAGTGGCCACCCAGAGGTATGGATTGGGCTTCCCTTTAGGCCTCTGCCTTTGATCACACTCCACTGGGACAGGTTGCCTGGTGGTGGCGGAGCGTGGTAGGAGCGTGCAGTGGGCTGCGATGTCTCACTCTGACTCACTGTTCCCGAGTCTGGCCGCAGCACCCAGTGAGAAACGTCTTCTCGCCCTGGAGCCCTTACCCCAGTCAAACATTTATAGTTTATCTTAAAGAAGATTATAGAACCTTGCCCGTGGCTGGCTTTCTCTTTACACCAAAAGGCCTGGCAGATCAAAGCCAACATGACTTCACATCGCTGGCGGCTTATCTCCTGCCTGTCCTAAGACCACTGACCTCTCAATTAGGGTTGTAGCAATCATTTCTCACAGGCTGGAGGACAGTTTACACTCCCAGACCTCTGGCTGTGACCCTGTGTCTCTGCTGCCTGTCCTGACAGCTCACCCGGCAATTAGGCGACAGCTTCTAGTTCCTTTAGCAAGAAATATGTTATTTTTACCAAAAATATCTCCAAGTGTCCTAGGGCATTCTATTTTTCCTATCTAATGAGGTGCCAGTGGAGTCTGTTAGATGATTATGACTTTATCAGCTTCAATGCTAACACTCCCCTCAAACCCATAACTTCAGAGTACATGGACAAAGACTCGGAGTGTCTGAAGCTCAGATGGTGAATTCTGTCAGTGCATTCCTTTGCTTTCCCTGGGAGACAGTATTGTTTCAGCTCCATTGGAGTTTCTCCCAAACATGGCCTTCTCATTTGTCTGCAAGGTTTGAGTTGATTAAACTTAAATTGAACCACAAAGTTCAGATCGCAGCCTCCAGAGTAGTTATGATTGTAGGCATGTGGTGTGTGGTTCAAAGCCAGCCTGGGCAGAAAACTCCATAAGGCTCTTCTCTCCAATTAACCACCAAAAAGCCAGAAATAGAGGTATGACTCCAAGTGGTAGAGTGCTAACCTTGAGCACTAAAGCTCAGGGACAGTGCCCAGACCCTGAGTTCAAGCCCAAGACCCACACCAAAAAAAAAAAATTGTTTTTTCTAAATTGGGGGCTAAAGAAAATTATTTTGTACCTTGCTACCAAACAATTCTCTGAAAAGTATAAGCTTTACAAACAGATGTTCGAACTAGTGAATGGAAAATGTAAACATTGTTTAAGTAGCAGATAAATTCATCTTACTGAGCTGAGTACTGGGGCCTATAATCCTAGTTACTTAGGAGGCTGAGATCTGAGGATCATGGTTTGAAGCCAGCTTGGGCAGAAGAATCAGTGAGACTCTTATCACCCATTAAGCAACAAAAACCTGGAAGTGAAGGTATATCTCAAGTGGTAGAGTATCAGCCTTGAACAAAAAAAAACAAGTGAGAATGGAGGACTCTGAGTTCAAGCCCTACTACCAGAATGCATTTCTCTATGTGTGTGTGTGAGTGTGTGTGTGTGCGTGCGCATGCATACACACACACACACACACATGCAAATCCTCTTGTTGAATTTGTAACCTAGTTACCCTGGAAGAAATTATAGACGTACATTACAAAGAGAACAACACAAAGAGGATGGATATTTACGCATTTGGACTACTCAATACATGAGACATTGGCTCTGAGTCAGTATCTGGATTTGAATCTCAGTTAGGCTCAGTTTCTGTACATCCTCAGGAAGATTATTGAACTTGTTGATCCCCAGTTTCTCAAAAAAAAAAACTTGGAGAAACATCTGTCAATTATGGCACAGCATTGTTGTAGGATCAAATAACAGAAAGCATTAAAATGTGTAGAGAGTGGATGGTGTGTGGAAAATACTCAGTAAGTAACTTGTATCTGTGATTGCTACATTGTGTTATTGTGTAAATTTGGAAAAGTTAACTGCACTATAATTATTGGAAGGCAGCCCTTCCTGGAGCAAAGGCAGATAGAGGCTGGAGCTCAGCACTGAGAAACAACTGGTAAACTCTCAGGTGCCACTTTCTGGCCACTGATCTTACACCTGACTGCTTTCCTAGGCATTCATATCTGATCTGCCTGCAGGACATGCTGAGAATGACTGAGAGAACCACAGTTGGTTTCCTCGGTCTGCTACAGATGAGGGTCACTTGTCATTTCATCATAAAAACCCATGCGTCATGGATCTAATGCTTGGAATTTAAAATGACATGGGGCTTAAACTTCACTTAGTGCTTTTGATTTAAAACCAATGTGGAGCTGTAGGGTTCTTAAGTCCACACGGCCGATCATGCCACTGCAGGCTTCATGGTATAAGTCACCTTTGAAAATTAATTCTGTATCTGGCTTTGCAAAGACAAACAGCTTTAAACAAAGATTTGTTAAAAAAAAATCAACACTTTAGAAAGGCAAATCATCAGCCATATTCATGTTCTCTGTGGAAGAATGGCTGGGCCCTTGGGAGAGATTTATTTTCATGCATCTTAGTGGTGACCTTCCAAAAGGTCTATTTTATAAAGGGACAGTTTAAGCAGAGGTAGGAGAAAGACTTTATTTATTTATTTATTTACTGCTTTCTTGGCCTCTAGAGACCTATATTTCATTCATCTGTATTTTATATGGAATTTTACTTTCAAGATAAAAAGTGCACTGTATATGATCTGAGTAAATACTTTGTTTTTTTGGCTTATGCATCAAAGACATACTACAATTAAATATGCATCTGTTAGCAGACGGGTCCTAAAGCATTTAATCTAAAATTAACAAGATTGGTATCCCACAGGAAGTATCTGATGACTAGAATCAGCAAGGCACTTTATGTTTTATTTTTTTTAAAAAAAACAAACAAAGAAAATTGTGATTTTAACTGTGG
Source organism: Dipodomys merriami (assembly GCF_024711535.1). NCBI lineage: Eukaryota > Metazoa > Chordata > Mammalia > Rodentia > Heteromyidae > Dipodomys > Dipodomys merriami. The sequence goes on along the minus strand of NW_027205048.1, from coordinate 11,598,152 downwards.
AGACATGAGGAGCATGCTCAGGGAATCTTCAAAGGGAAGGCTGGGGGATTTGAAACACCTCCAGGAAGCAAGCGCTCATGATCCAGCTATGAATCGCAAAGCTCCCATGTGTCTCAGTACCACCGCATCCCTGCCTGTGTGGGTACGGGTGAAGGCAACAGGGATGGAGAGAGGATGAGACTGCGTCCGCATTCACTTGCAGACATATGACCCTCTCACAGCCTTTGAGTCTTCATTTCCCAGCACGCAGCATATTGTTTACTTACCTCCGGCTGCCTTCCTAAGTAGACCAGGACTCTAAGGAAAGCATCAAAGGCTGAGGCAGGCTGATAAGGGCGTCCAGTTTCATGACTCAGCTGGCGAATTGATGGCTCTTGACTTACAAGTAACTAGGGGCCGATGGGGCGCACAGACTTACGGGTCACGATGGAGACATGAACGTTAAGGAGTCTCAGTCTCACTTCTGGGGGAGGCTGAAAAATAATGACGGCAGCACTGAGTGTCTCTCTCTACATTCAGAGTCTACTGCCTGCTATTGACCATGCTTGTTTGACCTTGACCTGGCCTTACCTTGATTGTAGAATGCGGCAGATGATAGTCCAGTTCTGTAGCCCAGACCTTAAGGGGTCCTGTGCCTATAGTCTTTGTCCTCATGGATTGTTCCAGCTACCACATAATATCCTGTTAGCTAAGTCAGTAAATCATGGGAGAATACTTTGGGAGAAAAAGTCCAGGGGATGGCTAGCACCAAGACTCCAGGCAGGTGAGTGAGGTCACCTTGGACCCCTCAACCCCAGTATAGCCACTGGCTGCCTGGAATTGCCCCAGCAGTGAGCCCAGTGTGGCTTTCCTGACCATGCCACAGAGTTTTGAGCAACCATGACACATCATTTTAAATCAGTTCACGGGCAGGGCTGACCTGGCACGTGTTTTGTAAATGAAGTTTTATTGGAACACCACCCGCACAATCATTTGCATATTGCCTACAGATGTTCTTGTGCCTCACCAGTGTTGAGTAGTTGCCATAGAAACCATATAGTCACTGACCCATACTACTTCAAACGGTTGTCTGTCCATGTCTCCAGGCAGCAACTTGGGTAGAGCAATAAATTACCTGTAGAAGTGGGTTTAATAGTTCAGATTCTCCAGAGAAACAGAACCAAATATACCTACCAAGAAATTTAGTATAAGGAATTCATTCGTATGGTTATGGAGGCCGATAAGTAGTTGGCAAAGCTGGACACCCAGAAGAGCTGGTGGTATATTTCCAGTCTGATTCCAAAGGCTGAGAGTCACAAGAGTGAATGGTAAGTTTCTGAGCAATCTAAGACCAAGAAGAGCCAATGATTCACTTCAATTCCTAAGACAGAGGACAGATTGTCCCAGCTTAATACAGTCAGATAGGGTGCTTCTCCCTTAGTCAAAGGAAAGTAAGGCCTTAAATGGATTGGATATTCAGATAGTAATCTTATGTAAAAATACCTTCAGAGTAATGTTTGGCTGAATGTCTGGGTACCCAGTTAAGTTGACTATATAAAGTCTAAAACCTATGCTATTGTTTTGGATTAGGAGGAAGGCAGAGGTGGAGAGGTACTGTTCCATGTATGTACAGGTACTAGGATTTGAACGCCGAACCTTGAGCTCTGCTTGGCTTTTATTCTACTCAAGGCTGGCACTATCTCACTTGAGCCATACCTCCACTTCTGGCCTTTTGCAGGTTAATTGGAGATAAAAGTCTCACAGATTAGTCTGCTTGGGCTAGATTTGAACCATGACCCTCAGACTTTAATCTTCTGATTGCAGGCTTGAACCACCGGTGCCTGGCTGCATTGTGGTTTTAAACAGCTCTGTGCTGGGTGGTTTGTTATGTGGTAACAAATAACTGATAACTTTCCAACTAATTATTTTGACACTTTGCCTCCTACTGAAAGAATTCAGAAATCACTACGAGTTTCAACATGCCACCTACTGAAAAGCAATTATTACATACAGGTTTCAGTATAACCCCTTTCTTTCTATTAAAAATCTACCACAGTCACAGGCATGAAACCAATCTGAATATAAATTAAGGATCATAAATATACATTTGGCTCCCACGGCAAAACAGAGGAGTCCTAAAAATCACAAATCATGCCATGTGTTTATTTTTATTAATCAATATAAGCACGGATATTTATTATTTAAAAATAACTCCAGGGATTTTTTTTTCCTCCAAAATTAGGAGCAAGAATTTCCATCTCAGAATTACCTAGGGCAATCTTGAGAGACTTACTTAACTCAGGAAATGCTGGCTGGTGCCCATAACTGAGAAAAAGCAGTAGTCAGCTGTAACAACATTGTCACCACAGAGAAAGAAAAGAGGGATTTGAGGTCATTGTTTGCAAGTGTAGTTGACTGTAATCCACGCTACTGGGAAATTAAAATAGAGCTTGACGTTTGGACAAAAGTCCCCATGAGTGAATAGAGCTCTCATCCTCTCATTGAGAAGAGCTTTGTACAAGCAGTGATGAATGTCCTTTTCGCTCCATTTTAACAGAATGAGGGCACATGGAAGCGAGGGATGTGTGGGGACCAGCCACTGGGGGTTTCTTGGCTTTACTGGCACACTGTCCACCTTAGAACTAATGTACACCATTTTGATTTGTGCCTCTGATTCTACCCCACTCTAACCCTACAAGACTAGATCCCCCGCCTTTAACTTGTGGCTGTTCTAAGTCTGTAGAGGCTAACGGATAATTCTGGGATTCATTATCTTTTCAAAGAATCTCTAAGCAACAGGCAATCTTTCCTAGTAAAGTTCAAAGTACAACTCTGCTTCTCGTGGAGAGATTCTGAGTAGGCCGTATAATCTCGCTCAATCTCCGTGTCTCTTCTGTGGAGCAAAACAGATCCTTGGCTCCTAAGAGGAGAGATGTGGAGATTAGCTATATCGTGGCTAGAACACCTTAAATGGTGCCTGGCTTGTAGAAGCTCTTCCATAGGGTTTTTATGAGGCTCTAGTGAGCGAATATTTGTCAGATCTTCTTCCATCACTGGCTTGTACATGGTGTGAGTATGTTAAAGAAGATAAACAAAAATCTAGACTCAGTTGCAACCGATGGATACCAGACCTGGATAGTGTCTCCTCTGCTGTGTGCTTGAAGCACACGGTCAAAGACTTTGTCTCTTCTGACAAAGACCAAGAGTCAGAACCCCCCTGGAGTCCATGAAGCTCCTGTGTTCTGTGCTGCAGTCCAGGTGACCTGGGTAGCAGACAGCAGTTAAGGAGAGAGGCACGGACTGGGCCTGGAGTGGCCTCTGTGGTGGACATCAGGGCTTCCTGAAACAGGGCCCAGCTCCTTTTCTTCCCGTGTGCTAGGCAGGGGGGTGGGGGAGGCTTTCCACAGCAAAGGGTTCACTGTGGTCAAGACTACTCATGGGGAGAGGGGCATATGCCCCAATCAGAAGCTGTCACTCCTTGGGCTCAGAATCTCTAGCCATGTGATGCTGACATCAGAACCTCTGTGTCTCTGAAACTCATTACAGTTCTGGGGACGGAGCCTGGATTCATCTACCTTAACCAAGAGTCCTGTTGATGCCTGAGCTTATGTTGGAAGACTGGTTTGAGAGCTGCTGATAAGATCCATGGACCATTGAAAGGCATCATTAAAAAGCCACCAGATCTCTGGCTGGCTGATGAAATTAATCACTGGGTGGTAGGCAGCACCTCCCAAGTGAAATAAAGTAGAGCTGGACACTGGTGGTTCAAGCCTATAATCCTAAGTTACTTGGGAGGCTGAGATGGGAGGCTCAAGGTTTGAAGCCAGCCTGGGCATAAAAGTCTGTGGGACCCTTATCTCCAATTAATCAGTGTAAAGCCAGGCACTGGCGGCTCACACCTAGCTACTCAAGAGGCTAAGATCTGAGGGTTGCAGTTCAAAGCCTGGCCCGGCAGGAAAGTTGAGACTCTTATCCCCAATAAGCTACTAGAAAACCAGAAGTGGAGCTGTGGTTCAAAGTGGTAGAGTGCCAGCCTTGAGTGAAAGAGCCAAGCAAGAGTATGACACCTTGAGTTCAAGCTCCTATACCAGCACAACAATAAAACATACATACATGCATGCATGTATGCATACACACATATATACATAAATGAATTCAAGTAGAATAGAGTGAACTAAAGGATAATGCAAAGAAGAGTGAGTAACTATTCATTTGTATATGTACGTATTCTTTTGCAGTACAAAACATATTCATTAGTGCATCCCTCGTTAGAGGACTTAATAAAACAAAAAGTGTACGTCATGCTCTGCAGTACATTTTGCCAAGTTGTATGTGCAGCATTCCTAGGGAACTGGTTAGAAAAGCAGATTCCAAGGCTCCCTTGCCCATTTAGATTGAGTGGATTGCAAGAATATCAGAAGTTTCCTGATATCTCCTCCTCCTCCTCCTCCTCCTCCTCCTCCTCCTCCTCCTCCTCCTCCTCCTCCTCCTCCTCCTCCTCCTCCTCCTCCTCCTCTTTCTCCTCCTCCTGCTCCTCCTTCTTTAGAGAGCAAGTACTTCTTGGTGAGTCTTTTCTTCCTTGAGTGTGAATGTGGGCAGTCATGGCACGGTTCTGAAGGCACTGAGCTACCTTTGAGGAGAAAGGATCTGGCAAAGAAAGTAAAATGCTTGGTGTGACAGTAGCAAGATCAAGATGTAGTTAAACAGCCAAGCAGCAAAGGTAGGGGAGACATTCAGTCATTTTTGCCCCTTTCTTAAGATCAAAATAATCATTGCTTCTTTTAGCTCATCTCCCAAAACTACCAAAGGCTGTTTACAGAGCAGCTGGCTTGGTTGTCTGAGTCTTCCAGGGCAGATAGGGAAACTGAGGCTCTGCTTGCCACTGGAGGGGAAGTAGGACTTGCGTGCCACTCTCTGACTGCTCGTCTGTGTCACTGGAGTGTGCCAAGCTGGGGCTTGTCTCGTGTTTCTGGCCTGATGGATGGTTTCCTGTATCTCTGTGGCTCAGAAAGGCTCAGAGTGGGCAGCCTGGCTCTGGTTTTCATTCAGAACTCGCATGGCTGACATCCACTGCTGACCGTGCACTGAGGCGGGGCCCAGAAGATTGTGTTATTCAGCAGTTTTACTTAATCGAGCCGTGCCTTTAACCATTTAATTACTTACTGTGTCTCTGGCCACCGAACGCTTCGCTGGAACAAGTTTTCACGCAGAGTTCTAAATGGTAAAACCGATTCAAGTGGGTCAGAGGCTTCCTTGTAGTCCCTCCTGCTGGGTCCCCTCCTCTGGGGCCAAACCCTCTGCCACAGCAGAGCTGGGCAGCAAAGCCCTGTTCTTGAAGCCAGATGGTAGGAACCAGGTGATCGTTCAGGTCTGGAGGAAAATCCAGTGGTAGACTTAGGAAGTGGTTACAGAAGGCAGTCATGGCAGGGTCCAGAAGCCTCTGGGATGTGGGATCATCCAGGTTTAGAGGGACCCAGCACCCTGATGGCTCCAGAGCTTCCAGGGCATCGAACCAGGACATCTGGAGCCGATGAGTGTGAGCGTGATGACAGCTGGGTAATACGTTTATCCCCAGGTGCACTTACGCGTGTGATGGGTTTTGGTATTTTTATTTAACTGGAAGCGGCCAATCTGGTGCATGTGAGGCAGAAATGGACCTGCTGCTGGCCACCCCCAGCCGTAGCTTCCCTTCCCGCCCAGATCACTTCTGGCCTGGCTGAAGGGTAGAGGCAGGGAGCCAGCCTCACTCTGGAGACTCATCCCGACGTGCACTGGGCTGCATCTTGGATTCATAGCCACTTGGAAAGGCTTGGGGTCCCAAGTGTCACTGCGAGAGAGATGGAGCAGGGGAAAGGGCACTGGGCTGGACTTACAGATGATACACAGAGGAGGATCCGCTGGGCGCCTTGAGTCAGCTTCTCCTCCTCTCTGGACCTTAGTGTTGTCATTTACAAAATGAAGCTGACAAATAGAGCTTGTTTTCCAGAGCCGGTGGATGTGAGGGACAGACAAGACGCACCCCGCAGAAGGCTCGGGGCGGCCAGCAGCTGATACAGCTGTTGCTATATGCAGCGCTTGCAGCCTCAGTAAGGGAACTGCTTGTCAGAGAAGACCGCATTGCTTTTATCTGTATGAGTGGCGTCTCTGAGAGCCGTTTGAAAGATCTGAGAGGATAAAATGAATCCCACTGCTTGCTAAGAAGCAGCGAATTCTTTCATGGTGCCAAGTGCTTTCTGCTCCATGCCTGATCTGCACTGAGGCCCTGTCATCAGAGGACTTCGTAGCCTTATTTCAGAGATATGGAAGCAAAGACTCGGGCCATTTCAGGAACTTGTTCCAAACCACACAGCTAACAAATACACCAGCCGGGGCTGGGTTGGACATTAAATGCTGCTCTGCTTTCTTGTTGGTTCATTTGTTTGCTCTGCTTTGTTTTGTAGCTGGGAAGAGAAAACTTCCATCAAGAGCACAGTAGATGTTTCTGGCCTTGACGGTGGGAAGTGAGGAACATCATGATAGCTAGAGACCACTATACAATTTGGCCATGCAGGAGCTTGGTGGTGGCCTGGGTCTCCCAGGGCCCCTTCTGCTGGCTGGTCCTAGAGGCTGGGAGATGGCCATTCTTACCATGAGCAGGGCCAGAAAACTACTTCCTTGGGACAATTTAATGCCAACCCTGCTTCCTTGTGCACAAAAGGAATTATAGTTCAGTTTCTCCTCTACAGGCTGTGGTGGTAATTCCTGAAGCAGTGTTAGGCAGTAGGGTATTATGAAAACACACTGGATCACTATTTATTAAGATACGCCGTGTGGTACACTATACATTCAGTATGCAGTACAGCGCAAGAAGGAAAAGGAGTCACCTTGCTGATGGCACCGGAGGATGCTCACTATCTCGGGCAGCCAGGCTTTTCACTGTCACCCGAGAAATCCTGGAGAAGAGAGACAAAACTTCTAATTCCAGAGTAGAAATGCAGTGATTGTGCCAAGTGCTGGCTCACAACCAGCCTTGGGGCAGACGAGAGAGGGACGTACAAAGGGGCTGGGGTGGTGTGGGTCTCCAGGGCGTCTCTATGTGGCAGACCTCACGTCTGAACCCAGGTCTGTGATAACCACAGGCCCCAGTAGGGAATCCCCTGGGGCTCTGGACAGTGACCTAAAGAGATGGTGTGGTACGCTCTCATCATCTGCACCCTTAGGTTCCCCTGCATTGGCAGGGTGCTCCCCACACAGAAGCTGGGTGGAGGAACTTGTTAAGCTGTACCCCCCCCCAAAAAAAAGAAATGTCCCAATTCGATTGTTCCCATGACTTCTGCCCTCCATCCCGGAAGTCCTTGGGACCCAGAGGGATGGTTGCAGCTCTCTCCTGTTCACCTGGCTCATAACCCCGATTTTAGTTTCCAGGACAACAGCTCCTAGAAAAACTGTCTGCTTCCTGCCACCATGTCTTTATGAAATATGGAAAAACAACTCTTCCCCCCACCCCCCCCCCCAGCCCAGCCCAGCGCCCTACAGATGGGCCCGCTTCCCATCTCTCCCTGCCAGCAGGCTGACTATGGCTGATTAGGGTAATGAGGCTTGCACGGCTTCCTCTGTCCCTCCCATCCTTGGCTCTGAACACAGGCCCACTGTCTATCAATACTGTCTGGCACCAGAAGAAAGCCCCCCTCCCTTCCTGCATCCAGCATCTTGTTGCCTAGAAACCAGGATAGAAGCCTAGAGCATCTTGGGTTTGTTTTTATTATTATTATTATTTTTTATTTGCCTGCCAGGTCCTGAAAACGAGCAAGCAGTGTTTGTTTTAAGCAAAACCTTTGTCCAGAGGAGGTTTGCCTTCATGGTCTCCAGAATGATTTCATCAACCTGCGTCAGCTTGATGGGGAAAGACAGGGGCCTCCACTCGGGACACAGCATCATGTAGTTATCATGCATCAAGGCATAATTAAGAGTGAACATGGACTGTTTCAGGGGGAGTCAGGATGAGGATCAACTATGTGTGTGTTTGTGTGTGTGTGTGTGTATGTGTGTGCATGCATGCGTGTGCCCATGCACATGTGTTAAAATTGGCATCTTCATGAGTTGCAGCTTGCTGAAGCCACATGCAGGAGGGAAGAGAGATTTTTTCCAGCTGAGCAAAAGCCTATCTTGAAAAAATGGCCTTCTGATTTTGCTTGACAAAAGCCACACAATTGAGGATGGAACTGCCAAAACTCTACTTGGCTCATCACTAACCAGCCTCCACCAGAAGATGGGTCATCTTCACACCAGTCCAAAGAGCGATCTCCTCACCCCATCCCCATTCTTTGACTTAACATGGAGAGAGCCAGCCAGTGGTCAGGACCGCACCTCGCTCCTGTTACCTCTGTCCCCTCATGCCACCTGGACGGTATGCATCCTTTGTAAAGCCTTGCATTTGTGGGGTGTGGGATTGCTTTATCTTTTCCTTGAGGCTCCCTCATACCCTCAAACCCTTCCAGAAACTATGGAATCAAGTTCTGCGGACAGAGCCACTTGCTACCGATTCAAGCACCGTGTCCTTCATCACACTTGGGCATCTTAAATATTCCCCGACTTGACAGGTGGGGATGGAGAGGCCCAGAATGGTGGAACATCTTATCTGAGATTTCACAGCTAGTAAGAGCAGTAGAGCTGAAAGTTGAACTGCATAAGTTACTTTCCCAGATCATTATGAGAAATACTTGATCTGACTTTCTGCATCTCAAAATCCTTCAAAGAGGTACTGACCCAGTACTGTAGTCTCTTGGGAAAACCCTGCCACTTAATGAATAAATTGGAATGGAAGGAATAACGGATAGATATGGTGCATGTGTGAAAAGAGCTGTTTGCTACGTTGGCTCCTTAGTTTGTGGAAAGTGCTTTGACCTGCTTTTTCATGAAGTTGAAGTGTGGTGTTGATAACATCACTGAACCATGGATGCTCCATTCTGTATTTTCTAGGACTTCCCTTTTGACTTTTGGGATGTTGGAAGGCCTGCATGTTTAGTGATCTTTTCTTCAACAGTTTTTTATTTTTTCCGTTTGCTTGAAGAATATTTCAGAAACAAAGCAACTTAAAGATAGGGCTTTCTATGTCTTACTTCTCAAGATGGAGGCAGCTCATCATCAGCCTTGAAGGCACATATCCTAAATTCTTGGCACATGAATAACCCATCACAACCTTGGTTTCAAATCTACAATGAGGGGATAAAGATCCTGTTTTGTTATCAGTGCAAAATAGCATGCAACATGATGAGATGCTGGTGTAACAAGCAAGAGCTCAATGGTGGTGGCCATGTAATATTTCATTACCAACTTGGAGGCTGTGCTGTAGACTGCAGCCCATGGGGTAGAGCAGGACAGGGAATTGGGAATTCCTAACACAGAAGGAGTCAGTCGCTCCAAAGAGAGACTTTCCTAGCACAGAGAGGGCGTTTTAACCACCCTTGTCTCATGGCTCCTACTATACTTTGAGCTTCTGTATTTTGTAAATAGTACCAGCCTGTGGGGAAAAAAAGACATAGACATGCCTGGATTCCTAGGATAGATACTAGACACAGAAGGTAGCTCTTTTCCCTGCCAGAAGACAGGGTACTCTAGATTTCAACAAAGGAATGTGAAATTAGTCTTAAAGAAAGAGGAAATTGAAATTCTACTAGCTCTCAGCAGATAGAGAGATGGCAGTCTATGTACAGTGATGTCATGAAGTCTAAATTTTGTGTGCAAAAGAAACCTTTATGTCCTCAAGCACCTGCCACCTTTGTAGCTTTGCCTGTTCCCTTGGCAAACACTCAGTGGGCCCCAGTACATCTAAGGCAGGAGGTGACATCTTGATACATGGATCAAGGGATACAACATAGTTATGAAGCAGACCCTCCCTTCCGGGTCTCTGAGGATTCTGCCCAGCTTCCTTCCCTTCCCTAGTCTGTCCTTTGCAGTCTCATGGGGGACAAGGGTGGAATTTATCCTTTGGGCCGGGGCACGATCCCAAGGACCTGAAAAGGAACAGCTTGCTCATCCCTTGCCTCTCCCCCTCAGAAGCCTGGCCCACTTTGTGAGACCCCAAAAGCACCTGGTCCTTTGATGAGGCAGGAAGATAACTCTTTCACTTTCTCCCTCTTCCTCACCCCAAGTCAAACCAGCTCAGCAATTTGCTAAGAAATTGCTCACTATGTTTTCCTTCTCAGGAAACTGATTTTCATTTTGGTGCAAGCTTCCTGGCACCTCAAAGACCATTAGAGACACGTGAAGGATTGCAGCTAATGTCGTGAAGCTGAGGTGCCAGGGCTGAACATCTGGGCTCCTAATTGTAAACATATGGTCTCTTTCAACTCATGCCAGTCACCAGCAACCAGTCGGCTGCATAGTTCCTGCCGGCCTGCAGCACAACCGCACACTTAGCATGTTCAACATACTAACTCACTGTTCTACGCTGAAACGCAGCCATAGAAGAGGGAGCTGTGCGTTAGGCCCTGACGGGGCCCGCAGTGTGGCTCTGAGGGCTGCCCACGGCCGCAAGCCCTCAGCGTCTCACTGAGGATCACTGGAGGATGGCAGAGCCATTACCACTTTGCCGATAAGAATGACAAGGTCATTCTGGTCATAAAGCTGTAGGTGTAAGCCAGATGCTGGCAGCTGTACATGCTACTACTCAGAAGACAGAGGTAAGAGGCTCACACTTCGAAGCGTGTGGAGGAAAGTCCATGAGACTCCCATCTCCAATGAACCACCAGAAAACCAGAAGTAAGAACTGTGGCTCAAGTAGTAGAGCACCAACCGTAGGCAAAAAAGCTGAGGTGCCAAGATCCTGAGTTCAAGCCCAAGTACCAGCACCAAAACAACAACAACAAACCAAGAAGCAACAACTACCATAAAAGAGGTGCAGTCAGATTCAAACCTGGGTTCCTGTGATTTTATCTGCTACCTGTCCTGGGCACAAGGAAAACCCAATATCTGTTGTAGCTATGAGGGTCAGAGTAGTGAGTTAAAAACCATATCACCCACAACGCAATTGTCACAAGCTGGGGGATTTGCATACATTTGCATTGGCCCCTCCCAAGAACCTGAATTGATAGGCTACTGGCTTATCCCTAGTTCCCTAAGGAAGACCCTGAGTGCTTTAGGACTTGGCGGGCTGCAGGCAGTGGGCTGGAGCAGGGGCCCAGCTGTGCAACAGGTCATCGCCTCCTACCGCAGAGCACTCACTCTACTAGGTGACTTTTGGCAAGTCCCCTCTCCTCTGGGATGGGGAAGGGCTTCATTTGTCATCTGACAAATGAAGCCACTGGCCTGGAAAATCACTCAGGTGCCTCCCGGTGTTTCTACACAGACTCCCCCCCGCCGGCCCCCCGGGATGAAGCCGAGGCCTGGAGCCAGCCTGGCCGCTCTCCCATCTGTGCTCTGGGGTTTGTTTACCCTTGGCATCTCTGGCACCTGACCATATGGGCAGGCTCACCATGCCACAGGGCTTGGTGACGGACTGGGGAGCTGATGCCCCACTGTCTCCAAAGGAGGGAATTCACCATGGGCCCCTGAAGCCCAGCAATCTGGCCGTCGCGTTGCTGGCCGGCTGGAGGCCGGAGTTCTTGGTGGACCCTGAGCGGGTATTTGCAGGCACTACTTGCAGACAGCTGCCTGGAGCCCAGCGCTTGCTGGCTGCCCCTGTGATTTTATTGCTTCATTATCTCTCCAGTCAGAGCTGCAGCTTTGGCTACAATCTGTTAACTCTCCAGCTAGCTCCCTGGGGCTTTGTCCCTGCTGAATTCAGCAAGTTATACCTTCTCCTCACTGTTCTTAACCGTGTCTTATTGTACGCATCTTATTGTATACGCTGAGCTCGAAAATTCCAGACACATGTCTTTTATCTTTGGGCTCAGGTGTTTTGTCTGTTGGTTGTGTTTTATTTAATTATTTTTGGTACCAGTGCTGGGGCTTGAACTCAGGGCCTGGGCTTTTTGCTGCTTCGTTGGAGATCAGAGTCTCAGAGGCTTTCCTGCCAGGGCTGACTTTGTACCTTGATCCTCAGGCTTCAACCTTCTGAACCACTAGGCTTTCTAGGCAAGAGCCCTTGGTGCCTGGCTAGGCTGTTTTGCCAACAGCATAGCTCTGTGGCAGGGAGGGGAGCCAGGCGAATGTGAAGGAAGATTTCCTACATCCCAGCGTACCATGCTCACGTTCTCTGTGAGGGGAATTCAAGAGGACTTGGCCCCAAGCACCTAGAAGCTGAAGGCCCCTTTCTGCAGTCCTTAACAGAGTGCTTTTGGGCACTCTGCATTCAGGCCCGGCTGTTCCACGCCTGTTCTTGGAAAGCTGGCTTTCCACAGTTCTGGAGGCACAGCAAAGAAACAAAACAAAACACCTTTTCCAGAATGCTGAAGTTTGCCCCCTGTGCCGGGTTCAAAGCAAGACTTCATTTCTGAATCCTCAGGCAGGACCTGGAATACCCCTAAAAATGTGTTTTGTAGACTGGAAGGATCATCTCAGTGCTGTGGCTGGAAACATCAAGACAGTTCTTTTTCTTCTCCATGCCAGAGAGCCGTTCCATCTTGTGAAGAGGTTATAAAAAGACAGATAAGGAAAGGACAGAGAAAGGAAGAAAGGAAGTACTGCCCAGAGCACCTGGCTGGCAGGGAGGCCGGCCCAGGCCACACCTGAGCCCCTGTTTCCCGCTGGGTGGAGGCAGCCGCTGGGCAGTTGTGACAGGCCGCTGTCTGGACTGCGTCAAGTCCAAATGCCAGGTGGTTGACAGCACGAGGATTCCACCTGCAATCATCACCCTGTGTGAACCCTCCCAGAGCCTTCCCTCCCCTCCAGCCTCACCCTCAACCCTCCTCTGCCCTCCCCAACCCCCGGCGTTGCTTTAGGTAGGATCTCTGGAGGGGGCCAGATGTCCGAAGCACAGGTGGAGCAGGCCCAGCCCTGGCAGGTCAGGAAGTACCACATCTGGACCAGAGAGACAAACCAGCTGTCCTCCCTGGAGGGCACTGGAGGGGGACCAGCGTAGGAACAGGAAGATGGGAGCTCTGGGGTATGCTGTGAGCCTTCCTGGCTCCTTAGACTAAGTTTGTGTCTCCAGAACAAACACCCGTCTTTCCACTCAGCACCTCGAACTCAGGAAGCTTGTGAAGGGAAGGGAGTTGGAAGAGATTTACGAACAAGACGGACAGGAGAGTCATTCTCCCTGCCCCGCTGTACAACACTTAATAAGTCATTGATTTCTACATTCCCACATCGATCTGAGCGATGCACGTCTCTTGGAACAAAATGGGCCTTTAAGCTGGCCCTTCCTGTGCCAGAGAGATTTTCTTACCTTCTCTCCCCCGACTCTGCCTCAGGTGGGAGAGACCACCTGGCCGTGCCTGCAATCTGTCTACATTCTCCACGGGGAAGACGGCTGTCCTCAGGGCTCAAAGATGGTTTCTTGCAGGAGCATACTATCTTGTTCATTTATAAGGCACAGGTTATATATGGGATCTATAAGTATATATACAATATAGCTATAGCTTAAGACCTTACGTGTAGTAGTAGGAATTCAATTAGCAAAAAAAAAAAAGTCTAAACGATTCTTTAGGAGAGCAGTAAATAATGAAAGATTGACAAATGGCTCAATCGTGCCAGAAACACCCCCAGGGCCTCTGCACTTACCTTTTCCTTGCTTGGAATTTTCTTCTACTTTCAGGCCTGTTACCGCCTCACCTCTTCCCACCTTACTTGAAAGTATCATTTTCCTAATGGCCCAGGTACATTAACAGCCTTGCGTCCTTCCATCTACTGGTCTGAACTTCATTGTTCTCCAAGCCCTAGCCTATGTGGCATGCTGTATGGTTCACCTATTATTTCTGTTTACTGTCTTCTTGCCATGTGCTAGTACAAAAGGGAAAACATCCCTGGTTTGCTCACTGGTGGATCTAAGATGCGGAGCAGGTGCTTGATAAATCCTCACCAGATGAGCTTGGTATGAATTGAACATGGGTGAGTGAGTAACTAGAGAGCCCCTGCCAGTGGCCATCTCTCCTTCTCAGAGGAGGGTCAGCTGTGGCATGTGGATTGCAAGGCAGTGACACAGCTGACCATGGTCAGGCCATCCCAGACCATCACACAATCCGCAACGCAGCGCTGGACAACCGGGTATGGGCCAGCAAGTCCTAGAGCCCACGGCATGGCCTGTGTTCTCAGTCTCCACCCCGAACATGGGTCCCTGCAGATGGAGCAATAAGGAACCTGAACGAAACATACTTGGCCTCCTTACGCTGTAGGACCAGCAACAGGATGACAGGCAGAGCTGTGCTCTTGGCAGAGGCCACATTACCCAGGTTCCCCAAGATGTGCTCCTTGAAGCTCCTCCCACTCACAAGCCAGTCCCTGCTCTCCGAGCTGGGCATCTGTCCCTGCACATCTGGCTGACAAAGCCCTCATAGAGGTCAGTAGTGGGCATGGTGAGGAAAGTCACCACTCTTGGCCAGCACGGAGGGACTCGTAGGCACTGCTGTGATACTCCGAGCTGGGATGTGCATGGATGGATCCATTACCGAGTGATCGTTCAGTAACATCGCAGCGATTCACCTCTGCAACAGTAAATGGATTGCTACCCTTCTAATTTAGAAAGCCCTGTGCCTTAGTGTGCTCATGTCCCCAGGGAGCGGCGCCATACAAGGTGAAAAACAAAACCTTAGATCTAAAGGTGTCTATCAGTGTGTATGGGCCAACAGCCCCTGAGAAAACCCCATAGGTCTTGTGGCCTTCCCTTTCCCTGCACATGACCTTTCACCCTCGTGAACCTCATAAATCTGCTCTGAAATCCCACAGGCCTCTCTTAATGCCATTTTCTGCCTTCTCCTCTTTCCTTCATTTCCCTTTGCAAACTTTCTCTCTCTCTCTCTCTCTCTCTCTCTCTCTCTCTCTCTCTCTCTCTCTCTCTCTCTCTCTCTCTCTCTCTCCCCATCTGCCTCTCTGTTATGGTTTTTTAAATTACTATCAGAAAAAGTTTTAATTACAACTTGAGGGATATTTATTGCAAGAAAATTGAAAATTGACGCCAAACAGTCCAATGCTGGAGAAATGTGTGTGTGTGTATGTGTGTGTGTGTGTCTGTGTGTGTGGTGTATGTGTGTGTCTGTGTGTGTGTGTCTGTGTGTGTGTCTGTGTGTGTGGTATATGTGTGTGTGTCTCTGTGTGTGTGTGTGTGGTGTGTGTGTCTGTGTGTGTGTGTGGTGTGTCTGTGTGTCTGTGTGTGGTGTATGTGTGTGTGTATGTGTGTGTGTCTGTGTCTGTGTCTGTGTGTGTGTGTGGTGTGTGTGTGTGTGTGTGTGTGTGGTGTGTGTGTGTGTATGTGTGTCTGTGTGTGTGATGTATGTGTGTGTATGTGTGTGTGTGTCTGTGTGTGTTTGTGTGTGTGGTGTATGTGTGTGTATGTGTGTGTGTGTGTCTGTGTGTGTCTGTGTCTGTGTGTGTGTGTGTGTATATATATAAAACATTTTAATTATAGACATCTCACTCTCTCTGCACTTCTGAACTTTTAAAAAATGAGATGGGGTGGAGAGAGAGAAGGGGGGGCTAAACTCAATAACTGAGCGCTCTCCCTGACCATTTTTCCCACAAGGCTAGGGCGCGGCCACTTGAGCACACACAACTCCACTTCCAGCTTTTGCTAGTTAATCAGAGATGATAATCTCATAGACTTTGCTGCCCAAGCTGTCTTGATACTGTGATCCTCAGATCTCAGCGTCCTGAATAGCTAGGATTACAGGCCTGAGCCACCAGCACCTGGAAGATGGATTTTATAATGCCTTTCCTTCCACTGCCCTCAGATGGACATCTGGACCTCCAGCTCTTCGATGTCCACCCCTCACCCTCAGCACACTGGGACGGTTGGTTACCTTTCCCTCAGGAACATGGGCCAGTCCTGATTCAAGAGGCCAGTCCTGTGTCCCTGACCCTCCGTTCTTTGTGTTGCTGTAAGAAATGCTGTAAGGGACACCCTCAGACAGAACACTTGTAGCCATGAAGGGATTCCTGCAGGTGGGGTGACAGTATCATACATGCCGAAGTTTCCAAGTCCTCTGGATGCTTCCCAGCTGGGACAGATGGCTTCCTTTTGGTCCCAGGGGACAGTTCCCAGTCTTCCTTCCCAGCATCCTCCTCAGGGCCCCCTTTCTTTGGTAGTTGGGGAGCCAGGCCAGGGAGCCTGTCTCTGTAGGTCAGAAACTCCACTGGGCTGAGGCCAGCAATCTCCACACACCAGTCGCCCTAACACCAACAGGCCTGGCAATGGTTGCCATGGTGACAGACAACAACCCTTTCTCCACTTCCCACTCTAACTGCTCAGAAGATCCGGGGCAGGCAGGTGTCTGCGCGAGGCTGAGGCAGTTCAATCCCATGGGGACCTCATATTTGCAGAGTGATGCCCCCCGCGATTCCACGCGGATCTCATCTACATGCCACCTGTTCCCCTTTTCACCGCATTTGCTTTTTCCTGCGGTCGATATATCCTGAATAATCCCAGGTTTCAGAAAGTCACCCCAAGCATGCACTTGAGGCACAAAGCAAGTGTCTTCAAGCTGAGAACGCAAAACCAGTGAGAAAGAACTTTTGAAGAGGCTCAGGGCAATTTGGTCATGGGTTAAGTGGTAGAGCAAACCTCCCCCAAAGTCATGTAAGGCCGGAGGATGCCTGGAGGGTCTTCGAGCAGCTCCACCCCTGCTCACAGACAGAACGGCACTCGGGTGTCTGTGGTGGGAATGACAGGAGGTCTTGAACTCTGAATGAAAAGGAGCACAGTTCACTGAGGCAGATGGGGTCGAATTTTACAAATACTGAACCAGTAAGGGAGGTTAAGCAATCATTGTCTTTTTTCTACTTTGAGTATGTTTTACAATGTTCAAAACCAAGACAAAGTGTAAAGAGAATAATGTAGTGTGTATGTGTGTGTGTGTGTGTGTGTGTGTGGTTTGGAACCAGGCACTGAAATGGTCATTATAGAAAGCACCAGGCTCTTGAATTGATTGAGGGACATGATGTTTCCTCTTGAGTTCATGGTACCTTCATGACTCTGGGCTGACAGCCTTGACTCAGTGTCCTGGGGTCCTGGTTCTCAAAGCCACTCGGTGACTCGAACACCAAGAGACTCCTGGCGACTCTTCCAGGGTGAGCCTGCACACACCCCCTCTGTCTACCACTGCTCAGCTTAAGAGCCCTGGCTCTTTCTGTCCTGTTGCACTCCAAGTGTCCTGTTCCCACTGAAGACGATGATTCAGGCTGCACATGGGCCTGTGCAGTCAGCCCTCCTCCTTCAGGCTCCTTTGTTCTTGGTTGCTAGGCAGTCTCTCGATTGTGAGTACAATATTTACTTCTATTTATTTTATTTTATTTGCGCTTGAAGAATCCTGGGCAGCACCCAGGATCCTGGGGCTGGGGACTTGCTACGGGATGCAATGTTCTGGGAGGCAGTTGGTGACTGCGTAGGTCAAAGCCCTGAACTGGGGGGCTCGGAGCTTCCCTGGAAGCAGCCAGTGTGGGATCCCATGGGAGAAACTCCATGCAAGGATTTCAGCAAGCTGGGCAGGGCTGATTAACTCTGCACCCTCCTCGGCGACGCACGAGGATTGTCTTCACAAGACAAAGGCTTAAAATAGTCACATCACAAGAAGTCAAACACATAAGTTCTGCTCGTTAACGTTCACAGTCCCGTCCAGTGGCATAGAGCCTAGTGCCGACCTTATGGAGTCTCAGAAATTAGAATTTCTTATAAATTATAAATTTATAATTATAAGGGCTGATGATGAGATGGGAGTGGTACAGACGTAAGACAGACAGACCTGGGTCCCACCTCAAAGGGTCAAGAAGACCAACTGTTTTTTTAAAGAAAGCTCTTAAAATGATGGGTAGATTTAAAGTCCAAAGTCATAAACACCTAAGTTTGAGAAGACCAAGAGTACAGGAATTGTGGTAGGAAGCCCCAGGAGGCATCTGAGAACTCTGCGAAGGACTGGAGAGGGTTTGATCAAGGAGAAGGAAGCTTATTCTGGTCACTGGGAGGGGAAGGGGAAGGGGAGGAGACCTGAGTCCCTGACATGTCTACAGACATGGAATTTATGTCTGTTAGGGAATCTTCTAGATGTAAATGGTAGGAGATCTAATCCACACTAGTTTAAGAAAATAAAAGGCAATTATTTATGTGTGTAATTGAAACGTTCAAGGGATATACTGCGTTCAAGTATGGCTTGATCCAGGAGCTCATAAAATGTCAAATAATAATAGCTTTATCTCTCACCTCCCTCATTCTCCTTCCTGTTGATTCTATTCTTAGACTATGTACAGTAAATCCACATGTGTCTGACAGTTCCGGAGCCCCAAAGTCTTTCAGGTTAGAAGCTGTGGGGATAAAAACACATCTGGTTTTGTTAGCTTCTGAACAAGTCCCAAGATTGACTTGGATAGGATCAAACTTGGGTCGTGTACCCGGCAGCAGTAACTGTCACCAGAGACTAGAGCTCTGCTCATTGATTGGCCCCAGCCAGTCACCTGCCCAGAAAGAAGGGACTAGCTGGTGTTCAAAGGAGATTAGGAGCCCTGCTACCCACTGGGGAGGGCTCTGCACCTGCCAGGCACAGGCTCCAGGGAAACCAAACAGTATGAGCCGGGGCCTGTTGAGTAGGGGCAAAGACCCACCATGGAGAAGTTAAGAGTCAAGTCTAGCTCCTCTTCCTGGGGCCACTGCTCATGGGGCGGGGCTTAGGAAGGCCACACCCACGCCCACCCACAGTGTCTCTCCAAGCCAGGGATGTCCTGCCCAGATCCAAGGCTACCATCAGGAGATGACAGTCACCACGGGAAGTAGAAGTGATCCTGTGCAACCTGGGGGTGGCTGGTGCACGCCAGGGTGGGGAGGGGGGAGGAAACCCGGCCTTTGGAGGCCCCAGAGACCCAACTAGAGAGCAAGACCCCTCTGGTCCTCAGGACTCCCCCCAGGGTGGCTTGGGGACCAGAAGCACTTATACCTGTGTAGCCCAGGAAACTTCTGGGCTCCACCCCGGGCACTTTAGCCCTTCAAGGACCTGCAGGGCCCCACAACGCCTGGGCACAGTTTCCGATGGTGGGGACAGGAGGGAAGCCAGCTCAGGCCTGAGATTTACCTGCTGCCTCCGCGAGGCCCCAGAATGGAAGTGCTGGTTTACCTGCAGGCAGGAAGCTCAGGCGCCAGCCGGGACAGGACAGGCGGAGGGTTCGCTTTCTCCAGTAGTCAGTCTTCAGTTTAATAAGGCACTTGGGACAGAATTGTTTCCATGTGTCAGTGCTGTGCCTTCTAAAACCTGGGGTCCGACAGGATTACTTCTCACTCTGTCTCTGCCTGTCCCTGTGTGCATCCGCTACGGCAGCACCTTCTAGATGTGACAAGTCAAACATCCAACAACTCCAGGCTAGGCATATTGCCTGCCTGCCTGCTTGCCTCCCTCCCTCCTCCCTCCTCTCTCCCTCTCTCCCTCCTTTCCTCTCTCCCTCTCTCCCTTCCTCTTTTCCTTCCTTCCCCTTCTTCTTTCCCTCCCCCTATCTTCTTTCTCTTTCTCTCTCTCTCTTTTCTTTTCTTTCTCTTTTTTGTGTGCTAGTGCTGGGAGTTGAACCCCGAGCCTTGTACTCTTGCTTGGCATTTTTTTTACTCAAGGCTGGCACTCAACCACTTGAGCCACATTTCCACTTCCAGTTGTGTTTCTTTCCAAGTGAAATGGAGATAAGAATCTCTCAGCTATGTCTGCCTAGGCTGGCTTTGAGCCCTGATCCTCATGTCTCAGCTGCTGAGTAGCTAGGATTAATAGAAAATAAGGAGGGAACACTGAGAAGCCAGAGAAACCGGAAATTGGAAGGAACTTCCTCCATCTGATAACAGGTAGTATGACTTCAGCGTTTGATCCCCCCAAACACTGCTTTTAAAAACAGAGTCCCAGAGAGACCCAAGTATGCTCCCAAATAGTGAGAAATGAACTTCTGTGGTTTATACTCTACCAGTTAGTGGTATTTTGTTATAATAGCCTAAATGGCTGAGACCCAGGGTATTATAAAAGAATGAATAACAGTAACAATAAGAGAATGGGACTATCCCAGCCCCAATGCCCTCCTCACAAAACCTGGTACCAGGAAAACAATTATCTCACTTCATCTCAAGCATATACAAGGGTTCAATTCAGAGAAAGCGACCAGGACAAGGAAATGAATAGGCCCCTGCACAGAAAGGAAGACATGGATGATTTCTTCTTGTGGATAATACAATCTTCAATACAGAAACTCCTCAGGTACCTGACACCCAAAGCATGTTAAAACAAATAGTAAACTCAGGAAAGTTGCAGGCCTAAGATAGATACATAAGAGCTATATACTGAAAATGAACAACCAGAAAATGACATTCACAATAAGATTACAAGAAGGCTCTCCAGTCCTAAGGAATCTATGGTTTCAATTGAATTATTCTCAAAATTCCAACTGCCCCTTTTTGTTTTTATTTCAAAAAGCTGACTTGTTACCAAGTTTATATGCCAGGAACCCAGACTATGAGCCAGAACAACATGGAAGAATAAAGTTGGAAGGTGCATGCTTTCCAATTTCAAAACTTACTATAAAGCTACAGTAATCAAAACAGTATGGTACTGGCAGGGCTCCAAAATGAATCTATGCATGTGTAGTCAATTGGTTTTTAAGAAAGATGCTAAGACCACACACGTTGTATGATTCCATTGGCATGAAGCGTCTAAAACAGAGATATTTGTAGGGGTGGATCATAGCACAGGGTGATGGTGGCCTGGCTCTGGGGATATAGGCTTCCTCTGCAGAGTAATGAGAAAGTTCTGGAATCAGGGGAATAGTTGTACAATTTGAGACTGTACTAGAAATGATGGAATTATACACATTACAAACACAAATGCTATGCAATCAAGCCATTAACATGGTAGAAAGGGAGAGTAAGACAGTACAAAATAAAACTACCAAGGAATCAATCCACAGGTTAGTCAAAGAGACTTTCTGTTACTCTCTCCTCTGTCCAGAACATGATCTGAAAAATGGTATTATTACCAGGTGCTGATGACTTGCATCTGTCATCCTAGCTACTCGGGAGGCTGAGATCTGAGGATCGCAGCTCAAAGACAGCCCGGAGTAGGAAAGCCTGTGAGATTCTTTAATTGACTCCCCAAAATGCTATGGCTCAAGTGGTAGAGTGCTAGCCTTGACCAAAAAAAGCTCAGGTCCCATGATAAAAAAAAACAAAAACAAAAACAAACGGTTGCCTCCTTTGTGGCTTCTGCATCTGCACCAACTTCCTCTGTCCACATCTGACTGGCACCGATGCCTCCTCCTGTCCCACCCATGTCTGCTTACTTGGGAGGATCCGAGAGGGAACAGGTCCCTGCCTCTTCCCTGCCAGGAACACCTGCATTCCTCGGCCCCCAGCTCCTTCCTGCCTCTAGATCTGTAGAGTCTCTTCCAACCTCCCTTCCCCACTGCTCAGCCTCCATACTGCCCTTTCCTCTTCTGCAATCAAAACACGCTCTCTCGTTCTCCCTCCCTCCCTCCCTCCCTCCCTCCCTCCCTCCCCAGGTGTAATAGGATCATTCTTAAGGGTCTTCTAAATGTCTTTTTAGGGACAGTTGTCATTGTAGTCAGGACCCACCTAGATAAACCAGGATCATCTCTCCACCACATCATCATTAACTGTACCTGCAAAATCCCTTGGGTCATTCGTGAGCGCTTCCATCTCTTTAGGGGCACTTGTAGTTAGTGAGGGCCTTCCCAGGTTGGCCAGGATGCACGATCTGTACCCTACCCACATCTACAAAGTCCCTGCTGGCACATGAGGTTCACAACATGGGGTCCAGGGATTGAGGCACGGAGGTCTGGGGGCAGAGCATGACTCCACTCCCAGGCTGATGACAGCATGCTCTCATAGGGGGCACCCAGAACCAGGGAGGCCAACTCTGGACTTCAGAGCCCGCCACTGGCTGGCTCTGGAAGCTTCTCTTGTGGGAACTTTGCAGATAGGATCGGGCTGTCTATTCATCTTTGCAGGGCAGGGACTGGGATCTCTTGGAACCCAGTGATGTTTGGCCAACATTGACCCTCCACTGATTCCCCTAAGGTAGAGAAGTTGTCTGGGACAGGGCGATTGTGTCAGAGCTCAGGTCTGGAAAGAGAGTCCTGGAATAGAGGCTGTCTGAGTCAGGGACATGTCTGATGGCTGCTGTCCTTTGATCTCTGGGATCCTCCGTGTTGTTCCCTTTCTTTCTGCTGTCCACACTTGTGTGTGTGTGTGTGTGTGTGTGTGTGTGTGTGTGTGTGTGTGTGTGTGTGTGTGTTTGACCATATGCATGCCCATACTGAGGCTCAAACTCAGGGCCTGGACCTCTTGTTTGACTTTTTCCACTCAAGGCTGGCAGTCCACTTGAGCCACACCTCCACTTTCAGCCTTTTTCTAGTTAATTGGAGGTAAGTCTAGTTGCATAGACTTTCCTGCTTGAGCTGGCTTTGAACTACAACCCTTGGATCTCAGCCTCCAAAGTAGCAGGATTGCAGAACTATCAGTGTCTGCCCCAGCCATGTATGTACCTTAGTGAAAATACTCCACCTGCCGCCCTGAGGTCCTTGTGCTCCATGAGTTTGCGATCCCTTTTCTTTTTTTCTTTTTTTGGGGGGGCCAGTCTTGGAGCTTGAACTCAGGCCCCTGGCACTCTCCCTGAGATTTTCTGTTCAAGCCTAGCACTCTACCACTGGAGATACAGCTCCACTTCGGACTTTTTAGTGGCAAATAGGAGATGATAATCACATGGACTTTTCTGCCCAGGCTGGTTCAAACTGTAATCCTCAGATCTCAGCCTCCTGAGTAGCTAGGATTACAGGTATGAGCCACCAGCTCCCAACCGAGCTTACAATGTTTAACACAGTGTGAGGATGGAGAAATGGAGGTATGGGTAAGCCCTGGCTGAGGAGCTGAGACAAGGCTTTTCTGGCTTCTCCTTAGCTTTGCTTGCCTCTGTGAGTGCACATTGCTATTTCTCCTTTAACTCCTGAGCTGTTTTGTAGAATGACTTCCCATTTCTCTACACAAGGCTGCAAGACAGCTGGGTTCAGAATCACTGAAGCATTCCACAATCGCTCATCCTCAAAATTACCCAGATGCCCTAGAGGCCGGCTCATGTGCCCAGCCCCTTCCAACTGTGGAGGCAATGTGGACCCGGATGGCTTCATCCCTTCCCCCTGCTACATCAGTCCAAGAGATGCGGGAAATGAAGGGGATAGTTCTGCAGACTCTGACCCGAAGGTTTTTTTCGAGTTCTTTGTTCTAACAGAATTAAGGCAGATATGCAGCTGCCTTTGTTGGCTGTGGCGGCTCTGAATAACAAGTCCCAGAGGTTTGTGTGACATTTCTGTATTTTCTCCTGTTGAGGCCTTGTCTTCTGCTGTCTTTCCTACATAAAGCAGCGCTTTTCTGCTCACTTCAATCACTTTGTAAAGAAACTAAACAGTGATTAATTACAGGTAGTCCTGCTGGGCTCTGGTGGTTCATGCCTGTAATCCTAGCTACTCAAAAGGCTGAGATCTGAGGATTGTGGTTCAAAGCCAGCCTGTGCAGGAAAGTCCATGAGACCCTTATCTCCAATCAACCACCAAAAGAGCTGGAAGTGGCGCTGTGGCTCAAGTGGTAGAGTGCTAGCCTGGAGCAAAAGAGCTCAAGGACAGTGCCCAGGCCCTGAGTTCAAGCCCCAGGACCAGCACCAACAGTAATAGTAGTAGTAGTAGTGATGATGATGATGATGATGATAGTAATAATAATAATAACAAAATGATAATGATGTAGTCTTTTGTTCTGCTCACACTTTTGTTCTTTCGGGTACTTTGCATTCCCGACTGTGGATGTACCTTTCTCCTCTAGTTAGTATGGACTAAGAAGGGAGTGAGCTGAATACCTGGTCCTATCGCTGCTTCCTTTGGGTAAACTGAGTCTGGGCCTCCAAATCCAACAGCCATGGGGCTGGTTCTCAGCTCTTCTACAGCTGCATCCTAACAGGACTTGGGAATGGCTGTCTCCCAGGGGAAAGGGCCTCCGGGATGCCTTCCTGGGGCTCCTCCGAGTGCCAGGCCGGCCATCCACGTGGTCCTGTTGGGTAGAGCCAAGCATGGCTCCTCCCAGCCAGGTTCAGGTTCTGGGGTCTCCTCTCTACTCACTGAGGTCGGGGGGGGGGGGGAGAGGGACTTATTCCCTCCCCCAGGATGAGAGACGCCTCACTTCTTCCCATTACTCAACTCACCCAGTGTCTTGGGGTTCCTATACCGTTCCACGTTGTTCTTACCTGGTAGAAAGGCACACTTTGTTGTTAGGTTGTTGTTTTTGAGTTTTTCCTGTTGTTAACCTGAGAACTAAGGTCTTTCCCATTCTCCTACATCCTGACCGGAAGCGAAGTCTCTGCACAGTGAGCTCAGTCTTTGCTCTCCTTCCATTTTGGAAGTGGGTCCTGTCAGGATGGTCCAGGGCTGACCACAAGCTTCTTGTTCTCTCATTTGCCAAGCGAGGAGTTCCTCTGATAGTTCCTTAGCAGAAGATCCATCATAACCCTTGAAGACTCCGGCTCAGCCGGGGGGAAGGAGGAGGAAGAAGGGGAAGAGGAGAAGAGCGGGTATTTTGTGGTATCTCAGTTCCGGAAATATGAGAGGTTCCAGTCATGCTATCTCCCTCATTAACTTGTGATGATCATATACACACAAGGCACTAATTCTTTATTTTTTAAAAATAAGATGGTGGCTAATTTGATTTGAATGCCCTCATCCACGAGTACGCTTCATGATTTTTAATCCAATTAGTGTTGGGAATACTTCTGACTCTAAGGGTGTCTGGTTTCTGCTTAGGAGAGAAAGTCTGCGCCCCGGTGGCTCGTATTTCAACAAGGGAGAAGCTGGGGCCCATGGCCCTAGAACAGAAAGGGCCTGTGCGTGCGGTTGCTTTGTGTTCTGTTATTAAATCCAAGTGGAGTGGGGGCAGAGGCCTTGCTCTGAGCTCGGATTTCTGTAAGCAACGAAAACACACAGAACCATTTCAGCTTGACAGTTTGCCATACAAATTAACATGATTTCTCAACCGGGTCTCAAAACATCCCATTTGAAGGTAAACAAAAGCTGCCACCATGACCACCACCCTAAGGGACCATTCTAGAAGTTTCAATCCAGAGGTCAAGGGGCAGGCTTTTGGTCTGAGTTGAATCGCAGGGGCAGACAACCTTCTACATTTGACTGACCTTACCCCGGCAGGCTTGCTCTTCATGTTAGATCTCCAAGTCGGCCTGAATGACTCTCCAAACCGGCAACAATTCCACTGAGAAAATACTGCCCCAACTCCCGTATGTGGCTCTCATTTTGCTGGTATGACATCAGTTTAATGCTTCTAAAGAGACTGTGTTTGTAGTAACATCAAGGTGTCATAGGCACACTTAATTGTTTTTAATCAATAAAATTCTTTATCACTCTCAAGGTAATTGAGTAACAAGACACTTTCTTCTGTCCTCCACTGTTGTTGATTAAAATTGCCTAAAACCATCTTAGACTTGACACAAGTTGTGGCCTATAACCCTGATGATAAATCAGCCTATGATCTAATTTTTATGTGGCAGGAAAGCAAAAGGAAAACAGAGAAAAGTATAAATGATAGATAGGAAAACACATAGGGGAGCCCATCTGTTAGCGAACATGTTTCCTGTAATCTCTACTCAGAGTTTGCTCCTGCAGCTAGGAAGAAAGTTTCTTCTTCAGCTTTATTCAGAGATTGTTGCAAACTATTCTCAGTGCATTTCACAAGATGGAGTTCAATATCACTGCTTCCAAGGCTCTCAGGTGACCAGAAGGAAGACACACCTTTCGTATTTTCAGTAGAAAGAACATTCTGGAGCCAGGTATTGGTGGCTCACACCTGTAATCCTAGCTACTCAGGAAGCTGAGATCTGAGGATTACAGTTCAAAGCCAGCCCGGGCAGGAAAGTCCGTGAAACTCTTATCTCCAATAAACCACCAGAAAATCAGAAGTGGCACTGTGGCTCAAGTAGTAGAGTGCTAGCCTTGAGCTGACGAGCTGAGGGACAGCACCCAGGCCCCAAAGTTCAGGCCCCATGACAGACAAAAAAAAAAAAAAAAAAAAAAAGCATTCCGGGTCCCATTCCTCACAGCATGCTCTGCTTTAACTCTAGCTCTATACGTTTGGTTAATTAGGAAACATACATACGTAAGACCATTTACAATACAGTCTTATGTCCCATTAGCAGATGGTTACTGGGGAGAAAATGAAAGACATCAAGAAATCAGAGAGGTAGGGAGTGACCTTGATGACCTTGAAAGAACCTATTTCGAAGATTCTAAGAATATCAAAAGCATTTTGACCTTTGGATCCAGGCTGGTGGAAAATAGGTAAGTGGCAAGATCAGCTCTTCCAAGTGCTTCTAGAAGAGACATTGGTTAATGGGATCTGGGAGTCTTAGATTTAGTTGATACTTCTCGTGTGACCGCCCAAAGGAGCCAAGTTCTTGAGTCCACTTGCCTGCCCAGTCCTGAGCCCTGTACCACAGAGTGAGAGGAAAGGATTCTACAGGCAGTCAGTGGCTAACATACCAGGCAGCCTCCTGCAACGAGTGCTCGAGTCAGCGTCACAAGGAGCGTAGATGCCACCTACCAGGGCCAAGGTCTCTCTGTAAATCTATATTATCCTTTATTATCTATGGCTTCTTGTCCATGCCATTATCTCAGATCTATAAGTGACAGTGCAGAAGATCAAAGGAATAATTGGGGAAAGAAGAATACAAACTCCAATTCATCAAAACCAGGTGATCCACCCTGATCTTCAGTTCCTTGCTAATAAAGGGATAGCGCTGGAACCAATGAGCTCAGAAATCACAGCTACTAATCACCCCCAGGAATCTAGGAGTTAATGACAATTCCTTTTAAAAAAATATCTTAAAGGTTAAGGCTCATGTGTTCATATATTCATATTTCTAAATATGTGGTTTAATTGCATTTCAGAGAGCTAATTCAAAATGCATGATTCTAGAAAAAAAGTAGTAATAATGGACTGAAAGTAGAAATGGCCTGACTGTACCCAAATTCTGGGATAAACATGAGAGATAAGAAAGCATGCTTCTCGGTGCTAGTTTGTAATTCTCATCATTAGTACATTCTTACCCCTCGGTGTAGGTAACACTCTTACCCAAACAGTCCAATTCTCTAAAAGTACAAACCAAACCAAAATAACCATATCCAGAAAGATGCAAACAACAACAGAAAGCAAGACAAGGGGAAATGTGTGCCAAATGCTTGCCTGTTAAGTCATCCCAAGAGATTCTGTTTTCAGATATTCCCTTTGGAATTTAGATGTTTCCAGTGTTTGCATTCAGTCCTCCAGATGCTGGCCGCTGGGGAGAAATGAGAATGGAAGTGTGGTTTTCTCCCGCTTACTTCCCCCATGAGGAACTGAGAAAGGCAACTGGTGGAGTCTTGGCTAGCAGGGGTTTTGTTTGATTCTTGCCTCATCCCTTCCTTCCATCTGTCCTCAGTTTACCATTTGCTTACTGAACAATGTCAAGTGACACATGATTTCTTTTGTAGCCATGGAAGAAAATGTAGAGAAAACTGTCAAACCCTGAATCTTGTTCTAGTATGGTTTGAGGCAAAGATCCCTGGGACTCAGTTTCTCCATGTGTAGGGAAAGAATGAAAATACTTGAAGATTTGTTTCCAGACCCCTCTCCATCTCCAACTGTCCTAACTCATTATAAATGTTGGGCAAGTTTCTCAGAAATTTATTTTATTCTTTATGGTCTAGAACCTTTTATACAAATAGAGAAGAAAAAAATATAGAGATACAGACTTTGTATGATCTAAAGCTCTAAATCTGGCAATAATTTTTTAAAAAATCTTTAGAGATAATTATTATTTAAAATCAATTCTTGTACTAGCTCAGAGTTAATTAACAAAGAAACATATTGACACTAAGTTCTTGCTAACTCCAAGATGACTGAGGTTTTAAATATTTAACTTGTAAATATTGTGATTCAGATAAACATAACTTTATGAACAAGGAAGTCCAGGAGATTAAAATCCAGGAACAGAAAGCTGGAGTTGGGTCATACTGTAGATTGTGCAACCCTGTGAGTCCCTATTTATTGTTTGAGGCAAAAGATTTCCAGTAAGGACACGGCTCTGAGCAGAGGTAGCCTGCTTCTGTAGGTGGTCCTCCAACATTGGTTCCTTTCTCTGCTCTTTGTAGAGTCAAACCCAGATATCAGCAAGTTTATTGGTACTGCAATCAACTGGGTTTGAGCATTCATATCTGTACCTTAGCTACCTGGGTACTCAAGAATCTCAGGTTTAGTGCAATTGTGTGTTCTTCTCTCAGCTCCAAATTCACCCTTCATTGCCTGCTCTGGGAAAATGGTGAGAGATCTTTTAAATATTCTTCCTCTGCCAGCTGTACTTACACTATAGAAATTTATTTTTCCCCATATTTCTGAAGGCTGGAAGTTCGAAGTCAAGGTGTTTGGAGATTTGGTTTCCCCAGGCTGGCTGGTCCTCACAGTGCCCTCACACAGCCCTCTCTGTGTACATCCTTTCATTTTTAATGTCGGTCCTGGGGCTTGAACTCAGGGCTTGGATGTTATCCTTAAGCTTTTTCACTCAAGGCTAGGGCTCTATCACTTTGAGTCACAGAGCTCCTTCCAGCTTTCTGGTGGTTAATTGGAAACAAGAATGTCATAGACTTTCCTATCCAAGCTGGCTTCAAACCTTGATCCTCAGATCTCAGCCTCCTGAGTAGCTAGGATTACAGGTGTGAGCCACTGGCACCTGGCTCTTGTATGTATCTTTCTATGTGTTCAACATCCCCTTCCTATCAGGACCCTGGTCACCTAGGTTTGAGCCCACGCTCATGGCTTTTTTTTTTAGCTTAATCCCTTTTAAAGGCCCTATTTCTAAACATCATCTCATTCTGAGATATCGGCAGTTAGAGCTCTAACATCTGACTGTTGGAGTCCCAATCCAGCCCGTTATTTTGTTGCTAGGGCTCATGCAGAAGTGACTCTGGCAGAGACGATGATCAGACTTGGTCTGTTTCTGCACCTTGCCAGGTAGAAACATTGTCTAAACCTCTCCAATCCCAGTTTTCTCATCAGATACAGTGATCTCGAAAGGTATCCTGGGAATTCAGCAAGCTCATGCTTTCGGTGGACTTTATAAAATGAAGTATTCCTTGGCAGGTGCATGAAATCACACTTAAAAAAAATACTCCCCCATTACTTTTCATAACTTGATACTTATTAAAGGGCAGCTGCCAACCTATTAAATAAGTGTTAAGTACAACTGATTTGTACTGCTGAAATCAACATCTCTCCACTTTATTAGACACAGGAAACATTTCTCCAGCTGCCTCTTCACGGCTGTCTCCGCCCATGCCAAGCAAGGTGAGTGAAATCCAAATTTCAGATGAATTATTGTTTCATCTTTTGTGTCTTCTCATTCTCTGTGAAAGGAAGGAGTAGAAAGACTTATGGACTTACTTAATTGACATAACTCAACTTTTTGGAAAAGACATAAACGACGCAGCCTGTAGGACGACAGCCAGAAAATTTTCTGGCCATTACAGTATTTCCCAATGGAGTTAAAAGAAACTATAACCTGGTGCTCATTTGATCCAGCATCAGGGCAACTCCCCCCACTTGGAACTGAACGCTGACAATCTGAGAAACTGAGGTACCGGGGGTCTGTCTTATTCAAGTCCTGAAGGAAAGGAAATTCATTCCTTGAGGAACTTTATAACACACGTCACACACACACACTTCATTCAAAGGCACCTGAGTCCCAAGGAAGCAAAGACTGTTATTTAGCCTATCTTAAGGATAAAGAAACTGAGGCTCCCAGAGGGCAAATCATTTGTCGAGAGTTATGTGACTAGTGAAGTAGCATACCAGAGATCAGAGCTCAGACCTGCCAGCCTCCACCACTGCTGTCTTATCACCTCTCTTGTTAGTCAGAATTTATGCACAATGGCCTCCATTTACTACTGCTACCAGCAGTATAATTATCATTAGGGTAAAGCAATGACCAGTTGACGCTTAACAGCACTTGAATTAATAAAATCTTCCAGTGATTTGTTACATAGCCATTCTCAACCTATATCCTGAATATTAAAAGTTAAGTACTAGATTAAAAAATTATATACTTTTTGGCAAATAGCCAGCTGCTGTAAGGGCACCAACTGGCCATTTGCCTTGTGTACATATGTAATCGTCATCTACAGAGATGTTTGTTCTGTTGCTTTCCTGTTTCCTCTGCCATCTGTGTGTGCATTCACTTAAATCTGCAGTGCAAGTTAAGGTCACAGACTTATCTCGTAAAGGAAAGTACACTTCTGATAACTATTTGTGTTTCTTTCTAATTTTTCTACTAGATTTGACAACTGAAAAGCAACATACTTTTATTATTGTTTTCAAAAGCTTAGATGCTTTTGAGTTTGAGCTAGATCTTTAAAAGGCTTGAAGTTTAGCCTGCCATAATTTGCTTTGAAATCTTGCTAGAAGATTGATTTCTTTTTAATCAGTCATGGGGCCTGGGTGCGTCCCTGAGCTTTTTTGCTCAAGGCTAGCTTTGAGCCACAACGTCACTTCCAGGTTTTGAGTGGCTAATTGAAGATAAGAGTCTCACAGGCAATTTTCTGTCTGGGCTTGGCTTCAAACCACCACGATCCTCAGATCTCAGCCTCCTGAGTGGGTAGGATTACAGATGTGAGCCACCAGTGCCTGGCCTTGGAAGACTGATCTTATTCCACAACAAAAACAAAAAATTAAACAAAGAGAGAGGAAAAGAAGAATCTAACTAAACTTGACTGATATGGATGACACAAGTCAAGAGGCTCAGAGAGAATGAATGAGCATTCCTTCAGCCATGGAAGGAAGGAAATGACATCATGTAGGAACATTCACGAGGAACATCTTCCTTCCACCCCTTTCTCTCAGAGCTCTGGGCCATGCAGGCATCTCAGTACCGGGCCTCAGTCCCTGCTAACTACATTTCTGGAGATCAAGAACTGATTTGCACCCCCTATTCTGCATCTTGTCTCAACTATCTTCCTGTGGATTCCCACCACCATGATGTGGGCCATCCCAGCAGCCCCTGAAGGGAACCTTCCCTACGTCCGGTCCCTTCTGCCCTGTTCCTTGTCCTTGCCACGTGACTGGCATCCTGAAAAGTCCCCATCCGATGCCTGATGGCAGCCCAGCTGACACCCAGACTTTGCTGCCGTGAAAAACTTGGCCCCCACAAAATACTTGACCCATTGTCTTTCCTCCCACCTCTTCTCAATTCCTGGGAAAGGGCAGCCTGGGAAGGGAAGAAACGGGACGGTGAGGTTGTGAGGACTGTGGTGCCAAAGGTGGGAGCATCTTTAGGCCAAGTATCCTGAGTACCGCCTGGAGAAGATAGCACTTGAGTCTGGGGTACTCGGGACTTACCAGATGGAGAAGTGGGAAAGGGGATGGGAGCTGAAGCACAAAGGCCAGGTGGGAAAACAGAGACTGGCTTTTTCAGGTGTTCTAACAGGAGCTCCAGTGCCTGGAGCACGGGAGGACGGCAGCTGAAGGAGAGGTAGCAAGCGGGGCCTGCACAGGAGGGAGGAGGACCAGCCTTGAGCACAGGAGCCGTCCTCAGACCTTGCAAGACTGAGGCAGGGCAGGGAGGTGCTAGGACCTACGTTTTCAAGAGATCACCCTGGCTGCTGAGTAGAGTGAAATGGAAGGAGTCCACTGCCAAACAACTCTTTTCCAAAGTCACCTTTCTGAATACCAGCCACAAAAGGAAGGATTCCATCTTTTCATGAGGTATGGGAAAGGGCTGCAGCCTTGTTTGCTTGGGTCTGCGTTTTGAAGTCTCCACAGAGTAGGCAAAAGTCAAAGTGCTTGGAGATGGCTGTGCAGTTCTGGTAACTTTCTTCTCAGTGAAGCCACGGATTCATTAGTATCATTGGCATTCCAGAATTAAGCATGGATTGAGTATCTACCCTTAGCAGGCATGGAGCTTGGAATAAAGGATAGAGACGCAAAGGAAAGTGACTTTTGTCCTGAGAGACTGAGAGTTGGAGTCCAGCATTGTTTCTGGTGGCCCAGGCTGAAAGTTGTAGATACGAGGATGCATTACTACGTCTATCTATCTATCTATCTATCTATCTATCTATCTATCTATCTATCTATCCACCATCTGTATACCTATTCCATAGTTTCTAATGCAAATGATGTTTTTGTTGATATGTGGCTAGCATATTCTTTTTTTCCTTTTGTATTATCTTAAAATATTTGTACAATGGAGCTTCAACATGTCAGTTTATAAATACAATGTTGTTGTTGTTGGGTTTTTTTGTCGGGTGTGGGGCTTGAACTCTGCACCTGGGCACTGTCCCTCAGCTCTTCAGCTCAAGGCTAGAGCTCTACCACTTGAGCCACAGCACCACTTCTGCTTTTCTGGTGGTTTATTGGAGATAAGAGTCTCAAGAACTTAACTGCCCCGGCTGGCTTTGAACCACAATCCTCAGATGGCAGCCTCCTGAGTAGCTAGGATGACAGGCGTGAGCCACTGGAGCCCGCTAGTACAATGTATTTTAATCAACGTCCCTCCTCCTATCATTTCCCCCATCTCACTCCCACCCCTCCCCTCAATTCCCCTAACTCCATTTTCACTTATACACATTGAATTTTAAGACTACATCCTCTCACCCTTCCTTTCTCCATTCATCCACCCCCATCATCCTACCCCTCCCCCCCACCTCAAGTACCAGCTTCCTGGTATTCCTTTTTGTTAGAGTATAAGTTAGTTGTTCAAAGGAATTACATACACCACTGAAATTCTCCCTACGTATGCCATAGTTCAGATAATACATTTGTGTATGTATGCGCAGGAAGGAGTAGAAAAAAACACTAGAACTTATTGGCACAGGCATGAATTTTTTGAGTAGAGTTCCAGGGCTTAGCAAACTGGAGGAACTTGACAAATGCCATTCTATCAAGCTATCACAGGGCATAGTTAATAAGCTAAAAAGACAGCCAACAGAATGGGAGAAGATCAGCAATACATCAGACAATGGCCTAATATCCAGAATACACAAAGAGTTCAGAACTAAATCCTCAAAAGAATCATAACCCACTGGCTGCCAATGGCTCACTCCTGCAATCTCAACTACTTAGGAGGCTAAGGTCTGAGGATCACAGTTCAAAGCCAGCCCAGATCCAACAGAAAGCTAGAAGTGGACCTGTGGCTTAAGTGGTAAAGCACCAGCCTTAAGCAAGAAAAGTTTGGGGACAGGGCCCAGGCCCTGAGCTCCTGCTCAATGATCCAGACCAAAAATAACTAACTAAATAAATAAAAATCAATAACCTAATTAGTAAATGGGCAAAGGAACTAAATGGAGACTCCTCAGAAGATGAATCAGAAAATGACCAAAAGGCACATGGGCAAGTGGTATTTTCTTCCTCATGCTTGTCTTTAGAGGCTCTTTGTCTTCGGTTCTGATGACATTTCTAAGACTATTTATATGACTGAATTTTAGCTACAAATAGCTCAGGGATCATTCGCTACACATTAAAAAAAATCACGCTGGCAAAATGGCTCCAGGAGTGGGGTTAACTGTGGTATGACCACAGTAGTTGGATTGTTTTCTTCTCAGTTTGAGGGAAACTATAATTAGGAAGTGATCAGCTTTCCTCTACAGTGGAACTATGCTTGGGTTTGGGGATAGGCCTGAGATTTGCAAAGACTTTGGAAAATCTGAGGTATGCGCCTCACACTTAAAAAATTATACCTTAGACAAGCAGTCTATTTTCTGGAGGAGAGCACTTAACCTCCTATTCACAACCACATTTGTTGCATTTGGCTCCAGCAGAGAAAATTAAAATCTTGTGTTTGTCAGCAGTGAGACCAGGATGCCCAGGCCTTGGGTTTAAATATCCAAGAATCATCCAGTGGTTTGCTTTTATTGTTCATAAAGTCGGCAGAGACAAATCACCTGAGTAGTTCCAGATGTTGTATCAACAAGGCCGGACTTCACAAACCTACATGTAAAAGATGAAATTTATAGGCCCAAGAAAAGGCTTAGAGGATTGTGCTGTTTGAGGATAGAAAGATTCTTTCATTCTTCAAGCAAGTTAAATTCCAGACCTATAGCTTTGTAAATGGCAGGACTAAGTGGCATTTATCTTTCTTTGGCCAACTAGGATTTCATGTTCTAATCCAGTCCTCTCTGCTCTCTTTGTTGAACAGAAATCTTAGGTATTGGCTAGATAAGCCAAACTGAACTGTTTTAAGATAGCAAGCTCTCTTTAATATTTATTTATTTGATGGCCCAGGGACTTGAACTCAGCACTGTCCCTTGACTTTCTTTTGTTCAAGGGTAGTTAGTACTCTACCACTTGAGCCACAGCTCCACTTCCAACTTTTGGGGGAAGGGGTAGTTTATTGGAGATAAAAGTCTCAAAGACTTTCTTGCCTGGGCTGGCTTTGAGAATGGTGATCCTTAGATCTCGGCCTTCTGAGTGGCTAGGATTACAGGCGTGAGCCAGAGGCACTTGGTTTTCTCTTAAATTTGTAAAAGAATAACTGCTTTTTCTTTCTTTCTTTCTTTCTTTCTTTCTTTCTTTCTTTCTTTCTTTCTTTCTTTCTTTCTTTCTTTCTTTCTTTCTTTCTTTCTTTTGGGGGGGGGTCCAGTCATGGGGCCTGAACTCTGGGCCTGGGCGCTGTCCCTCAGTTCTTCAGCTCAAGGCTAGCGCTCTACCACTTGAGCCACAGCGCCACTTCCGGCTTTTTTGTTTTTGCTTATGTGGTGCTGAGGAATGGAACCCAGGGCCTAAGGCATGCAAGGCAAGCGCTCTACCACTGAGCCACCTTCCCAGCCCAAGAATAACTTCTTGAGGGTAATACGATAAAGAAACATTTCTCCATGTTGGCTCAACTATTGGAGAACATAGAGACATTAAATGTGACTTACAGTTATTAAAGTCTACTCTGTCTCCCTGGTATTTTGGCAGTGAAGCCTGACGTTGTTCTAGGCACCTTGCTTTGTGAGTTGGCTACCAGGGGTAACATTATATGGTAGTAAGTAAAAAGACTTACGTGGGCCTGGCGCCAGGAAGTTGGAATTTGTTGCCATAAATCTTAAAACCGCTGAAGGTATCTTATGTTCAAGTTTATCAGGCACAGCCAAAAAGTGAAAGTTCTGATGTCCAGGATGCCTCCGTGGCTTTAATACATAGCCTTACTGAGTGGCAAAGAATTTTTATGGTTACTGGCTGGAATCCAAACGAAAATTCGACTATCTTTCCACAGTGGAGTGACCCATGTTATTCAAATAAGACTAGCTCATAAATCTAGGGTTGGTTGGAAGAAGAACACTATGCAGTGTCCTGAATTTAGTATTACAATGATCAGTGCATGGAAGCATCTATGATGTCTCTACGCACTATCCTTCTATTGTCAATCCATGAGTCTTGACGGTGATCAGATATTCTGATGTGCCGTGCACATCAACCATCTTCATAGGTAAATATCTGGCACGCATGAGCTTCCAACATCATCTTGTTGAAAACGCCTGTGTAATCTTATGAAGGAGATGTTCTTGACAAAGGAGGAGACGAAAGCACAGAGCAGGTACACAAATCCCCCAAGAAAATAGAGCAACCAGTCCCCTAGATCTTAATCTACTGTGCTGTGTCCTACACCAGGGCCTCTTTTGACAATGGCAGATGATTATCAATCTTGAGCATTTTGAAGTATTAAAGACACACCAGAGCAAGTCAGAAATAAGCAAAGGAATCTCTTGTGGCTACCCTCCAAATCTAAAACTCAAATATTTCTAGTACGATTAAGGCCATCTTGTCTGCCTCCTCCAGTCCCATTCTTCAGCCTCTCTTATCCCAGAGGTAACTTACCTGCACTGCAGACTTCTCATTCCCACATACTTGCTTTATGCTTTTACTTTATCAGTGTGTGTCTTTGGGCTGTGTAGATTGTACATTTTTGTCTCTCTGTATGAATGATATACTATACTTAAGTGTTCTTTTTACAAGTCTTTCTACTCAATACCATATCTGGGCATTAATTTGGCATCAACTTGCCTGGATCAGGGGGTGCCCAGATAATTAGCTCCATATACATTATTTTTCAGTGTGTTTATGATGAAATTAACATTTGAATTGGTAAAGATAGTCAGATAGATAGGGAAAGATAGATCAGGTGGTGTCACCTGGAACAAAGGGACAAGGACAAGAATTTGCCCCTACCAGACATCCATTTTCTTCCTATGTCCCTGATTGCTCTGGGACATCTCCCTTTCTGCTCTCAGACTAAGATTCACACCACCAGCCTCACCCCCATCCTCCCCTCACACCGATATATGCCTTCAGCCTCAGACTAGAAGCACACCACTGGTTTCTCTGGGACTCCAGCTTGCACAGAGTCAAGCCTCCATAATTGCATAGGCTAATTCCTCATAAGGAATCTCTATCCATCCATCAGTTGAGCCATAGAGAGGTAAACGAGTAATGGATCTCCGTTCAATACCTTCCTCCCAGAGTCTCACAACCAAAATTTCAACTCCGTTCTGGTGGCATAGTCTGGAGTTCTCTTGTCCATGTGGACCCTCCTTGCCTTCTTAGGTGACAGTCTCAAAAGCCACACTAGTCCCTGATCAGATGGGCTTTTCCTGTCCATCTTGAGTGTCTTCCTCCTCTTGAGGCTAGAAAGGGCTGAGCTCCCCACATGGCCTCCTCCCCCAAAGGCTGCTGAGGATAAAGGCAGCATGCTATGCCCCTTCCCCAGGGGTAAAGTTCATAGTGGCTACAGTGATAAAGGCAGCACATCCCCACCCCACCCCCAGGTGGGCCTGGGGTGCAGCACTTCACTTTTATTTGTAAAAGACCCTGTGAAAGAGACAGGTGGGGAAAGCCTGGAGGGTCCAGGCAAGGGTGTCAGAGTTGAGAAAGTTGTTAGATTCCCCCCCTAACCCCCCCCCACCCTTAGTACTTGAGCCTTTGGAAGGTTTCTAAATTGACGAATTAAAATACAATAAGAAGGAACTTAAACCCCCAAAGTACCATTTGGGTCTCTATTTTGACAAAGATAGAGGTGGATTAATGACACTAGAAGCAAGGATTTCCTCTCCTGATTTTCTTTCTTCACACCAGGTAGCAAGCACCTCAGTGCTTAGATTCCTTAGAAGCAGAAAGATCGGTACTTGCTTGTTAGTGTCGTGGATTTCTAGAGTATGTCTCTCTGGAGGAATAAATTTGAGTACTTTGCAACATTTGTCCTTTAAAACGGCAGCAAACTGGCAAAACACAAATCAGATTCTAGTTGAATAGAGTAGGCTTTCCCTATCTGGTACCCACGGATGCTTGAGACCATGGAGAGCACTAAACGTTATACAGGCTGTGTTTGTTTCTACACACACACAAACTCACACATGCACATGCATACGCATACTCACACTCATGCATGCATTTCTCTTCCACCTAGCTAGGCACTTACCATGTATGAGGACCATAATTGCAGATAGTTTCAGATAAGATAGCAAAACTAGCACACATTCCTTTTCTCCTCTTTCCTAACTTCATGAACAGGAGAGTCATTCTTTCTGTAGATCTCAGTATGGGCCCTCTCCCCTCCCCTTTCCTTAATAAACTGAGAAGTTAATCTTATGGTTTCTTCTCAGAATTCTGGATGATCAGCATCACTCCTTTTGGGTCTGGGGGTGATGATAAGGTGAGGGTTATGCAAATACAAGTACCGCAATCCTGTGACAGGCAGTCTGATCTCTGAGAGGACTACTCCATGCCCGCATATACAATGCAGTGGCGTGTTCTGGGGGCATATACAGAGATACACTGGGGCACATCTGGTGAGATTCACATCCAAGCTCAATCTCACCTAAGGGAATGGAATTTCATCATGTCATTCAGTATACAACTTGTGAGTCTTTGTTCCCAGAATTTTTGGTTTCGTATCTTCAGAGCATTTGTGTGCAGTATTAGACCTGTAAGTAGAGGAGGGAGTCGGGCAGAGTATTCTCTGCCTCAGGCGACTTCTCAGGGCTAGTTGGGGATGCACACAATCCCAGCATTGCACTGATGTCAGTTTTCGGGTTGGGATCTAGACGGTGACATAAGATGTCATCTCTTGGAATACTGTTGTAGAAATTCCTATGGGGGTTTAAAGTAATTTCAAACTTCTAAGCAAAAGCACAAACCAAATTTACCCACCCTCCTAACTGGGAGCAACTCCTTTCCACTGTCTGACTAATGAGCCAGACAAATCTCAATCAGCCATTGGAGGTCAATGTGCTTCGGAGAAGTGGAGAATGTGAGTTCTAACAAGATGCACCCACTGGAAACTGTGCTGGATGAGAAGGCCAGAGCTTCCATAAGCTCTTTTGAAAAGTTCACAGCCATGAAACATGCTGGAACACAGCAGTGCAGTCCATCCAACCTGCTCCCACCTGCGGCCTTGCTGGTGTTTGGACCATTTGTTGAGCAGGCAGGGCTGTCCGGTGGTGCCCAGAAGGATATTTGCTGCCTTGTGATTTCTACCCCCTGGATTACAATGAAACCCTGCCTGCCCTCTCCACTTGCGAGAGCAAAAGGTAATTCTCTCCCAACATTGCAAAGTGCCCCCTGACAAAATTGTCACTGGTTGAAGGTCTCTGCCATGCTTAGAAAACAAATCTTTGTCTCTACTTATTTCTGTTTCATTTTGTTTTAATGAGTCAGCACTGGGGCTTAAACTCAGAGCTTTACGCTCTTGCTCAACTTCTTTGCTCAAAGTGAGTCCTCTTCCACTTGAGTCATACCCCTATGTTGGGTTTTGGGCTGGTTTATTGGAGATAAGAGTTCCAGATTATCTGCCCAGACTAGTTTTGGACTGAGATCCTTAGATCTCAGCCTCCTGATTAGCAAGGATTACAGATATGAGCTACTAGTATCCAACTTTTGACTCTACTATTAAAAGAAAAGAAAAAGTGAATGCTTTTATAGAAACTCAGCAGCAGCTCCCTCCCACTGGTCCTCCTGTAGACCCAAGTACAAACTCTGAGAAATGAGGTTTGTTCGTTTGAGTTGTTTTGGGGGGTTTTTTGTTGTTGTTGTTGTAAATGTACAATTTGACCCATTCTTTCATGTCTTGAACATAGGTAGTGGTATTAAAATACGAGGATTTTCTACTCTTGAAAAGACTGTCCAGACTCTATTTTAGAAGGAGAAATGTCCATAAAAATCCCCAAAGAAAAGAGTACATACAATGTTGGCCTTATTGAGTATCAGAGTCAGAATTTCACACATGAAGGTAATTCATTACTTTAAAACATTCACAGCCTTCAGTTTATTTAAGCCTCTGGGGCGAACACAGCACATTTCTAAACATTATGGGTTTTGTGAAGGTGCATGACAGACAAGCAGCCTGCCAGGGCCCTGGGAAAGTGATAAAAGTCAGCGCTGAGCTTCACCATGGCTCTCTTTGGAGTGTGTATTTACGCAGTGATGTCAGTGGCTCAGTATCCCGTAACTGGTTGAGAGTCACAGTCTGCATTCATCCGCATGGGATTTAGAAGCTCTCGGACAGACTTACTGGAGAAGAAAATGGGCCAGCAGGTTGGAGAATGGCTGCCTAGTCTTGGAGCAAAGGAACTGAGCAAAGAAATCCATCTTTAAACGGATTCCAAACACAGCGGCTCTGTCCCGAACCTCATGAATTATTTGTATTCCTGAGGCTGGCTCCAGTGTCAAGCAAGGAGGTTGCCTTAATGTATTTATTTAACCCAGGGCCGCTGCAGAGAAGGCAAGCCCACCTCAGCATGAAAGCATCTGTGACAAAGAGAACATTCAGTGGGGGTCCTGGGTCACAAGCTCACCAGGGAGGGGAGGGGAGAGGGAGATGAGGACAGGAGGGCGGGGGAGGGGGGGAATGAGAGGGGAGGGGGGAGGGAAGAGAGGGGCAAAGCAAGCCAGCACAATGCTCAGCTTTATTCCTATTTGGGATCAAACTGCACTCAGCCAAAGAGTAAGCTGCTGCTCGCTGAGCAGATCCAGCTGGATGTTGGATCTGGGGAGAGGGACCCCCAGCAGGCTGCCCAGAGTCCTGATGGAGGAGCACCCCTGTGTTTCCTCTCAGGGGCCCAGCATGCAGGGAGGCAGGCAGTGCAAAGAAAACACCTGGAAGCCACTTGACTTGAACTCACAGAGATCTGGCCCAGTCCACAGGTTCCTGGGCTTTGGCAGCCTCACCCCACAGCTGAGGAGGGAGACACTGATACCCCACACAGTGCCTTCAGGTACCCCGTACTCCAACTCCAGTGACTACAGGTGAGCAGGCCTGGGACAGTCATGGGTTAAGGTCATCCCAGCGATTGGCAGGTTTGGCAATTAGAAAGCAGGTCAGTGGCTTTGCTACCACAGGAGAGAACTTTGCCTTCCCCCCAGATGCAACTGCTCTGCCACCCACAGAATGTACTCTGTTGGTCGGGAATCTCTTCGAAGCAAATGATGGACAATGCCAAGGGACCGCTACCAAAAACCAGGAGCACTCCTTTCTGAGCCCTACCTCATGGTAACCTAGAACCAGTCTCCACAACCAGGTAAGATTGTCAGTATCCCCATGTAGTAACAAAGACACTGAGGCACAAAGAAATGAAGCCATTGGTCCCTGCATCACACAGCTTTTCAGCCATAGCTGGGATTTGAACCTGGGCAGACTGACTGTTGATTTAGCAAAGGGGAATGAGTACTGGCTAGGGCAGGTGGTGACCTCAAAGCTGGTTTGGACCCATGGGCAGAAGAGCTCCAAGGACTCTGTCTCTCTGACTGGTTTCTTTTTCTGCACGTCTTACAGCTCCAGTCTCTACTTCTCTTTGCATGGTGGTCTCATTCCCTCTTGCAGCAAGAAGACTTTCTGTGCATAGTGCACGTGTTAGCTCCTGGAATTCTCCATTGATCCACTCAGTGGGAAAGAGGTCTGCCTCCTGCTGTTTGCACCCCCAGGTCTGCATCCACCCCTGAGCCTATCTCTCTGTCCGCGTGACTTTTTACTTCTTCCCATAAGTCTACTTCTCCATGTCTTGATTCTGATGTATGTAGGCTGATCCCTTTGCCCAAGGGGATCTTCAAAGGCTTGGAACTGCATTTTCACACCTGGCTTTCTTTCCCAGAGAGAACATTCCAGGCTAGGATGCAGAGGGCTGAGAGATCTTGGGGCAGAGTTGAGATGCTCCAGAGGCTCCTGTAATGTCCATTTGATCCCGGCTTATGAGAGGACCTTGGTCCTCTGGCCTTGACCAGAACTGCTCAGCGGAGCCCACACTGAGTCAGCCACCTGCAGCTCCAGGAGCTGACATAAGGCCCTGAGACCCCACGTTTTGGTGTGGCCTGTGCTGAAGGGTTTACAGTGGAAAGCCTGGCTACTGCAACACCACCAGTACCAGGGAGAGGCGGGAAGCTGGTCCCCAGAGGAAACGGGTCCAAGCCCAGGACCCTAGCAAAGCACTCTGGGAAGATAGTGCAATTTCTCTGTAGTCCCAAATACTTCTTTCTGTCTTTATCTGGGGAATCCTGTTGAGGAGATTCTCTGTTCTACTACCCGGAATTCCCTTTGTAATGAACTATATAGATTTATCTTAGATTTAAAAGCCATAAAAAAAATCCTTTGACTTTCCTACATAATTTCCTTGCAAATGATCTACATTTATGAAATGATGACATTTAGCCCGCATTGTAGACTAAAATTAGTCATTTGTTTGGACTGGACAATATATATATATATATATATATATTTTTTAAACGAACTTTCCATATCATTTCTCCTAGCCCTTCTGTCTCTACTTGTAGTTGTCTTGATTCGAAAAATCTCTCTCTGTCTTTTGCATTGTTTTGTATGGTGATTACTCTGAGTCAAGCTCACTTTGGGATGAGCAGTGAACAAAAAGAAAATACAATGAATGCAGCTATCTTTTCAATGGCAGTGAATAACAAACAGTTCAGGATGAACCCCAAATTTTTGGTTCCCAGTTATACTCTGACATCCTGAGAATTATGGTTTCTTAACACTAAATTGTATTATTGAAAAATAAGGAAGATCTCCTAATGAGCAAAGTGAATGTGAACATTGCAACCAGATCAGTACGGATCTCCAAGTCTGATTATCCAATTGTCCCAGCCAGAGCAGAAAACCTCTGTATGTTGCGGAAGGAGAGCAAGGTAGCAAAGTGCTACAGAGAGCAACTGGGCCTGTGCCTATCTGAGAATGTATGTGTCCTATGGCTAGGAATTTTAAGAATTTATTCCATTTTACATGTCAACAATAATGCCTATTATTTTTAAATTTTCTAAGAATTTAGTTATACTATATGATGTACAAGACACACACACACATACACACACACACACATACACACACACACACACACACACACACAAACACACACACACACACACACACACATTTAGATGCACCCTAAATGTACCTCAGTAGGATACTAGATTTTTTAATTGTTTTTAATGTGAAAATACTGTACAAATTGTAAAGTTCGTTTTTCAACATAGTGTCTTTTTTTTTCTATTGTGAAAATACCGTACAGAGGAGTTACAATTACAT
The DNA here is from genome assembly GCF_024711535.1 of Dipodomys merriami. Classification (NCBI taxonomy): domain Eukaryota; kingdom Metazoa; phylum Chordata; class Mammalia; order Rodentia; family Heteromyidae; genus Dipodomys; species Dipodomys merriami. Next base: position 11,555,502 of record NW_027205048.1, on the reverse strand, counting down.
GGGCAAGATAATGAGTACATTTCTCATCAAGCATCAAGCATTGTAGCCTCCTCCTTTGTTTCCCCTTCCTATCCCTTCCCTTCCTCCCCTCCCCCCACCCCCACCCCTGCCAAAGTTGTAAAGTTCATTTTTCCGACACAATGACTTGTACATCTCATTGTTGCAATGGGTGCACCTGTATCCCTATTTAAACAATTTGTTTTTCCCTTCCCCTCCACAAATTATATCAAAATCAAATACAGTGAAAGCAGGGGTTATGCCATGGGGGAGGGACATACAAAGCAACAAAGAAATCATCTTATAAATATGTTAGAAACAATCACATGAAAGATAAAACATTTGAATACTTATCTTGAGGTTCACTTCACCTAACATCAACTTATCTGACCTTTTCTGCTTATCTCAGACATATACTAGTTATTGCAAATAAGGGAAACCATGGGACCTATGTTTCTTTGGGCCTGGCTTACTTCACTTAATATAATTTTTTCCAAGTCTTTCCATTTCCTAACAAATGGGGCAATGTCATTCTTTCTGATGGAGGCATAGAATTCCATTGTGTATATATACCACATTTTCTTGATCCATTCATCTACTGCAGGGCATCTGGGTTGGTTCCATATCTTAGCTATGGTAAATAATGCTGCTTTAGTATGGTCTTGTTTGTAATCATTTGGGTAAATGCCCAAAAGTGGGATTGCTGGGTCATAGGGGAGCTCTATGTGGAGTCTTTTGAGGAACCTCCATACTACTTTCCAAAGTGGTTGAACAAGTTTACACTCTAGCCAACAATGCAATAGGGTTCCCTTCTGTCCACATCCCCTCCAGCATCTGTTGTTATTAGAGTTCTTGATTATAGCCATTCTAACTGGGGTGAGGTGGTATCTCAATGTTGTTTTGATTTGCATTTCTTTTTTTGTTTTTGTTTTTTGTCAGTTGTGGGGCTTGAACTCTGGGCCTGAACGCTGTCCCTCAGCTCTTCAGCTCAAGGCTAGTGCTCTACCACTTGAGTTACAGCGCCACTTCCTTGCATTTCTTTTATGGCTTAAGGAGGTTGAACATTTCTTCATGTGTCTATTGGCCATCCTTCTTTCCTCTTCAGAGAAGTTTCTCTTTAAGTCCTTAGCCCACTTATTTATTGGGCAGTTGTTTCTTTGAGGATTTGTTGTAGAGGAATTTAATTTTTTGAGTTCCAGGTATATTTTAGATATGAGACCCTTGTCCGTTGTATGGCTATTGAAGATCTTCTCCCAATCCGTGGGCTTTCTATTGATCTTGCTAGCTATGTCCTTTGCCATGCAGAAGCTCTGCAATTTCATACAATCCCATTTGTCCAACCTTTCTTTGATTTGTTGTGTTTCTGGGTCTCTTACTAAGAAAATTTCGGCCTGAGCCAAGGAGACCTAGGGTTTCTCCTATTCCATCCTGTAATGTTTTCAGAGTGTCTGTTTTGACTCAGAGATCTTTGATCCATTTGGAGTTGATTCTGGTGCAGGGTGATATATAAGGATCTAGCTTTAGTTTTCTACCAGTAGTTAACCAATTTTGCCGGCATCATTTACTGAAGAGGCTGTCTTTCTTCCATTCTATTTTTTTAGCTCTCTTATTGAAGATTAGATGGCTATAGGTCTGTAGGTTCGTTTCTGGGTTTTCCCATTGGTCCTGAGGTCTGTTCTTGTGCCAGTACCAAGCTGTTTTGATTACTATAGCTTTGTAGTAGAGTTTGAAATTTGGTATTGATATTCCTCCAGCACTGTTCTTTCTGTTTAGGATCATTTTTGCTATTCGGGGTCTTTTATTGTTCCATATGAATTTTTGGATTGCCTCTTCTATTTCCTTGAAGAATGAGGTTGGAATTTTGATAGGTATCGCATTGAATTTGTAGATAGCCTTGGGAAGTATTGCCATTTTCACGATGTTGATACTTCCAATCCAGGAGCGTGGAAGTTTTTGCCACTTTCTAAGTTCTGTTTTGATTTCCTTTTTCATGTTTTTAAAGTTTTCATCATAGAGGTCCTTCACTTCTTTGGTTAAGTTAATTCCTAGGTATTTTATTTTTTGTGGGGCTATTATGAATGGAGTTGCTCTCCCAATTTCAGCCACGTTTTTCTCATTGTTGGCATACAGAAAAGCCATGGATTTTTGATGGTTAATTTTATACCTTGCTACTTTGCCAAAGTTTTGAATCAGCTTGAGTAATTTGGGAGTGGAGTCCATGGGACTCTTTAAATACAAGATCATGTCATCAGCAAAGAGGGGGAGTTTTACTTCATCTTTCCCTATTTGGATCCCTTTCATGTTTGCATCTTGTCTGATTGCTAGGCATTCCAATACTAGATTGAAGAGAAGTGGAAAGAGTAGACATCCTTGTCTCGTTCCTGAGTTAAGAGGAAATGGCTTTAGTTTTTCACCATTAAGTATAATGCTGGCTGTAGGTTTGTCATATACAGCCTTTATTGTATTGAGGACTGTTCCATGGATTCCTAATTTTTCCAGAACCTTCATCATAAAGGGGTATTGGATCTTGTCAAATGCTTTTTCTGCATCTGTTGAGATAACCATGTGGTTCTTATCCTTGCTCTAGTTGATGTGATGAATTATATTCATTGATTTGCATATATTGAACCAGCTTTGTATCCCTGAAATGAATCCTGTTTGATCATGGTGTATGATTTTTTGGATGAATTTGTTGTAGTCGATTGGCCAAAATTTTGTTGAGAAGTTTTGCATCGGTGTTCATCAAAGAAATGGGTCTATTGTTCTCTTTCTTTGATGAGTCCCTACCTGGTTTTTTTTTGGGGGGGTCCGTTTGTGGGCCTGAACTCTGAGCCTGGGCGCTGCCCCTCAGCTCTTCAGCTCAAGGCTAGCGCTCTACTACTTGAGCCACAGCACCACTTCTGGCTTGTTTTTTTGCTTATGGGTGCTGAAGAATCGAACCCAGGGCCTCAAGCATGCAAGGCAAGCGCTTTACCTCTGAGCCACCTTCCCAGCATCCCTGCCTAGTTTTGGGATGAGGGTTAGGATGGCTTCATAGAAAGAGTTAGGGAGTGAACTTTCTCTTTCAATTTCCTTGAAGAGTTGGAGGAGTATTGGTGTGAGCTCCGTTTTGAAGGCCTTGTAGAATTCTGCTGTAAAACCATCTGGTCCTGGGCTTTTTTTAGATGGGAGGTCTCTTATTGCTGTTTCTATTTCAATGCTTGATATGGGCCTGTTAAGATGGCTTAACTCATCTTGGTTTAGTTTCGGCATGTTGATATTTGCTAGGAAAAGATCCATTTCTGCCAAGTTCTCAAACTTATTAGCATAAAGTTTTGAGAAGTATTTGCTTATAATGTTCTGAATCTTGGTTGTTTCTGTGGTGATGTTTCCATTCTCATCTCTGAGTTTATTTGGGTGTGTTCTGATAAGATTTGCTAAGGGTCTGTCAATTTTGTTATTTTTTTCGAAGAACCAACTCTTTGTTTTGTTGATTCTTTGTATGTTTTTTTGGATTCTAATTCATTTAATTCTGATTTAATTTTAATTATTTCTTTCCATCTACTGGATTGGGGTTATCTTCCTGCTCTTTTTCAAGGAAGCTCAGATGTCTCATTAAATTGTTGGTTTCAGATCTCTCCAATTTGTTGATGTAGAAACTCAGAGCTATAAACTTGCTTCTGAGGACTGCCTTTGCTGTGGCGCAGAGGAGCTGGTAATTTGTGTGTTCATTTTGTTGAATATCATGAACATTTGAATTTCCTTTCTAATCTCGTCTATGACCCACTGGTGATTCAACAGTGTGTTGTTCAGCCTCCATGTGTTACAGGACTTTCTTTGGTGGCTTTTGGTGTTGAGTTCTAATTTTATTCCCTTGTGGTGTGAGAGAATGCAAGGTATAACTTCAATGATTCTGAATTTGGACAAGTTTGCTTTGTGACCGAAAATGTGGTCTATTTTGGAAAATGTTCCATGTGCTGCTGAGAAAAACATGTATTCTTATGCTGCTGGGTGAAATATTCAGTAGATGTCTGCTAAATCTAGTTGATCAATGCAGTTGTTTAGATCTGCGGTTTCTCTGTTGAGTTTTTGCCAAGTTGATCTATCTAGTGGGGATAGTGGTGTGTTAAAGTCCCCAACAATTAATGTCATTGGATCTGTTTGAGATTTGAGAGAAAGTAGTATTTCTTGGATAAATTTGGGGTGCTCCATTGCTTGGCGAATAGATATTTAGAATTGTAATATCCTCCTGAAGGAGAGATTCCTTAATTCGTATGTAACGATCTTCTTTATCTCTTCTCACTAATTTTAATTTGAAGTCTATTTTATCTGATGTTAGGATTGCAACTCCTAACTGTTTATGGGGGCCATTTGCTTGGTATATTTTGTTCCAGCCTTTCATTTTCAAAATGTGTACAACATAGTGTCTTATACATCTCACTGTTGCAATGGGTCAACCTGTATCCCTATTTAAACAATTTGTTTTTTCCCTTCCTCTCCTGAAATTATAATACTTGGAACTCAAAAAATTAAATCCCCCAACTACAAATCCTCAAAGAAACAACTAACTGCCCGATAAATAAGTGGGCTAAAGACTTAAAGGGAAACTTCTCTGAAGAGGAAAGAAGAATGGCCAATAGACACATGAAGAAATGTTCAACCTCTCTAGCCATAAAAGAAATGCAAATCAAAACAACATTGAGATTCCACCTCACCCCAGTTAGAATGGCAAAAATCAAGAACTCTAATAACAACAGATGCTGGAGGGGATGTGGACAGAAGGGAACCCTATTGCATTGTTGGCTAGAGTGTAAACTTGTTCAACCACTTTGGAAAGTAGTATGGAGGTTCCTCAAAAGACTCCACATAGAGCTCCCCTATGACCCAGCAATCCCACTTTTGGGCATTTACCCAAATGATCACAAACAAGACCATGCTAAAGCTACCAGCACAACTATGTTTATTGCAGCATTATTTACCATAGCTAAGATATGGAACCAACCCAGATGCCCTGCAGTAGATGAATGGATCAAGAAAATGTGGTATATATACACAATGGAATTCTATGCCTCCATCAGAAAGAATGACATTGCCCCATTTGTTAGGAAATGGAAAGACTTGGAAAAAATTATATTAAGTGAAGTAAGCCAGGCCCAAAGAAACATAGGTCCCATGGTTTCCCTTATTTGCAATAACTAGTATATGTCTGGGACAAGCAGAAAATGTCAGATAAGATGATGTTAAACCAAATGAACCCCAAGATAGGGACACAAGTATTTTTTTTCTTCCTTGCTATTATTTCTAACATAGATTTTTTTTTTTAAGATGCAGTACACCTGACAGCCATGTGAACATGAGGGTGGTCTCTACGTAAGACTCTGAAGAAATTCCCAGGGACAACATTAAATGAACAAGCAGGCACAGAGAAAGCATCAGATGCCCCTCCTCCCAGGGGGATTATGGGGTGAAGATATACATGCATTCTTGAGTGTGTACAGAATGTCTGAAAGTATTCTCCAGAAAACTGGAAATTGCCGATCAATCCAGGGATGAAAGGTGGGTGAAAAACTCACTTTTAATTTTACACCTTTCACATGAATGGGGAGAGGAAGGGTGGGCTAATACAGTCCTAGGACTCAATGTACATATGTGAAAATGGAACCAGGTAACTTGAGGGGATGGGTGGAATTGGGAGAGATGTGGGGAAATGAAGGAAGGGGGTAACATTGATCAAGATTCATTGTATTCATAAATTGACATACAAAATTGAAACCCCTTTGTATAACTACTTAAATAAAAGTAAATGTTATGTTCTTTTGTGATTTAAAAATTCTGTGCCATCTTTATGAATAACCTCGTTAACAAATAATGGGGGAAAATAACTAAATGAGTTCTCACTGGCTTATTGCATAAGAGAGGACCAGACACAATAACTTCTCAGTGTGAGGGAAGAAAATAAGTCAAACTTCTCTAACAATTCTCTACATCAAGGCAATTGTGCCATTTATTAAGTTATGGCTCCATGATCTGAAAGACTTAGTTAATACCCATGTTCCCCGAGGCTTGGCTGTGGCCCAAGGGACATGGCTTGATATATAGCACCCGCCATTTTTATTAGACACCAGTACAAGAACACTTATGGAGGGCCTCCCAGCAGGAACTAGAAACAGTAAGACTCCAATGTTGCCTTAAGGTACTGACTTAGATGATAAGTCCACCATGATGAATTCTAGTATCTTGGCAGACAGGAGCTATGCGAGTCATCCTTGAATCTCTGGCATCCAACACATAGTAAGTAGATTTTGAAGAGGGCTGGTGGGATAAATGGATGTGAAAAATCTAGAGAGAAAGGCAAGGAAGACGTGACAAATCAGGTCATAAAGAGTTACCCAAATCCTCAGTCTCATTACCTGGCAACAAATCACCTGGCACCAAGATGTCCAAGCAAAAGCTTACTCTTGTCACCATAAAGTTATATTTAATAAATTGGCAAGTGGATAACTTCATGGTTTTCTGGTGTACTATAGGGTCAGAAAGACCTGTGTTAGAGACCCAAATCTTCCATGACTCTGGGCAACTTTGGTTCTTTCTAAACCTTAACCTTCTAATTTATAAATGGAAATAGCCACATCTAACGTACAGGTTAATTGTGCTGATTGTGTCAGAAATCACTCATTCATTGAGTAAGTAGGAAGTAGTTAGTGGATCTTAGACTCTAAAGAATACAGGTATGAAGTGGAAGAAGCTGGTAGGTACTAATGCTTGAAACCACTTGAGAGTATTATATTATTTGGTAGCAGGGTATTATTTCTTCCTCTCTCTAATAAGGGAGATTTGAGAGAGATTGGGCACTTCTGTCATTTGTGAAATGAATGGGAAAGGGCTGCATAAAAAGTTGCTGATAGAGAGGAGGCAACAATGCTTGATAAGAAATGTACTCGTTATCTTGCCCATGTAATTTTAACCCCCTCTGTATGGTATTCTCACAATAAAAAAAAATAGTAAGCAGAAAAAAAAGTTGCCGATAGTAGAGGAATAAATCCATGGGCAGGTCAATCATTGTAAGGTTATTCAGAGATTCTGACTTCTATTAATAGATTCAGCAAAAATCTAGTGCTCCACATGTAGGATGTGTGCTTTGTATACATTTTTTTCAAGGATAGTAGGGAGCATCAAAGGGAAAACCAAGAATATCCAAGAGTATACAACTAGAACTAAATGATCATCTCCACTGCCCCCACCCACCCTCAGATTCAAAGCTCTCCCTCCACCTACCTTTGTTCCCTGAAAAGTCAGGGGGACTGGGGTGCCACAAGACAGGCCACTCACTGACATATAGTTGGGGAAAGAGTGGACAGAATTAGAAGGGAGGTGGAGTCATTGTCGAAGGAACAGAATGAAGAGAGAAGTCCTGGAAGGGAAAGAAAATGGACAGGCGTCTGTGATTGAGGGAAAAGCCTCCAAGAGGACATCCTGAAGGGTGATTGATGGGACCTTTTTCTGTGTTCTAAATATAGAGGCAACAGATGGAGATGCTAAAGGTACAATGCCTGAAGTTCTTTGCTGAACTTCCACATAGTTAAGATGTTGATTTGGAACAAATTGCTGCAACCACTAAAGAATGACCCATCTAGAATGTGTGTGTGCGTATGAATGTGTGTATGCATGTGTACATGTGTACATATATGCACAATAATCATAGTGATAATTTTCAGGGGGAAAGTTCCCATGCCCCTAGAGTTATCCTTGGATGGAAATAGCTACAAGGAAATAGCTACACACAAGTGACTCCTAGTGCTGTGATGTTTCAATGGGCCAAAGAAGAGGGACTTTATCACAAAGGCCCTGATGTCACAGGCCAATATGGTGCCACAGCCTGTGCCTGTTCCTCAATCTTCTCTTCTGCTTCTGTCTCCATCCACATACTGCAACTGCCTTCACATTATATCTGGCTTCTTACTCATTCGCCATTGTACAGGGGCTTCTTCTGTCTTTGACATTTGACTAAGGCCCAAGCTCAAGGTGGGGCTATGTCCTCCAAGAAGTGATCCTCAGCCATCTTCTCCTTCCCTTCTCCTAGTCCCATCAGTCAATATCCTGAGCCTTCTCCCATCATAAATCTTACCGCCCAACCTTCCAGTCATTCCTTTGCTACCTCTGAATATTGTGGCTTGATTATCCATGATGGGTTTTGTACCTTCAAATTCCCAGAACCTATAGTAGTATAAAGAACTCCTCCCCACCCCCACCCCCCGACACACACACAAAAACCCACCACCTATTGGCTGAATGAATTAACTAACCATTGAATGAGCTGGGAAAAATCACTCCCAAAGGAAAGTGGTCCATTTTAATGAGACGTGTGTTGGTTTGCTCATAGTCCTCCACTGAGCCTCTGAAACATCCTCCATGCATGCCTCACCTCTGTTAGGGTATAAGTAAGGAAGCAAGGGGACCACTCCTGTGTCTTCTGAGGGATGAAGAGGAATAAGAATGCACCCAGTGAACAATGGAGACAGAATGGAAAGGAGTCCTCACATCACTGGAGGCTGGCCAAATGTTTCCCCAGAAGGCAGTGTTTTAATTCCACACTGGGGAACAGCCTCTTTCCAATGGTTCTTCAAAAGTATTTGTTTAGCAAGAGAGAAGTTACCACAGCTGGACCCATCAGACTTTGCTGGCAGGAAATGTTTTGTTCTTTCTTTTTCAGATGTGAAGAATAGAGAAGCCAATCTCATTCCTCTTGAAGATTTACAAACAGATGTGATTCCCACGGCACAGTCACAGACCCTGACCAAGAGCAGGCTCTGAGTGCCTCGTGGAGGGCAGCTTGTCCAACTGGAGCTCACTGCAACCTCTCCAAGGGCAGAAACCCAGCTGGTTTCCTGCATGAGGTCAACACTTTGCAATGGCTTTTAAAAGCTATTTGTGTTTAAGTAGCTGGTTCCAACCTTGTATTTGCACCAAAATGTAAGAACACAAAGCAAGGGTTAGAATTTCACATTGGATGAGGGCAAACCATGGGGTCAGTCCACAGGCCTATGGCCCCATGACTTGCTTGGGACATCCATGCTGCCGATGTAAGACAAAGGGACCCAGATTCTTGGACAGAGGTGTGTGCATGAGATTCTGGTTCTGTGAAGACTTCAAGGAAAAGGTCACAGGGAATCTGGAAGGATGCTGTGGAATGATTATTCATTGAGAAAGCTAGATCCCTCTGCTGACCAGACATCTTAAGGAGAAAGCCTGTAATGCCACTTACACGGTTTATTAGGGAACAAAGATGAAATGTTTGCCAAGATCTATTTGATAGCTTGTTGATAATCATGAGAAGGAATATGGGATATGAGTTTAGTTTAAAAGCTCTCCTTCCTCCCATAGACCTGCATGACTTCGGGAAAATTACCGAACAAGATGGTGCCTTCCTTCCTGTTAGAGATGGCCACGGTGATAGCTACCCGAGAGAGTTGAGCTGAGAGTTCAATGTACATGACATAGTGAGTTTAACACAGTGACCTGTGTTCTGACAATGTGGTCTAAACAATGGTATTAATAGTCATGCACTATGTTGTTTTGAAAAATTATTTCTCTTTGGTTTACCTGGCAACCTCCCCCCAAGTGTGGGAAATAGAGAAAAGAGGCAGACAAGATAAAAGTGATGGCAATCTCAAGGTAATGAAATATCATTTTATTAAGGAAATGACAAGATGCAGTTGGCCCAGTCTCGTGCCTTCTTATACACAGGTTCCTGCCAGGATCATGTACTATTCCATGTGTTGACTGAGAGGGAGCAAAGTTCTCCCAGATTCATTGTCCAGGAAAACTGGATCATTTCACTGTCAGATGGAAAGGCAGCCAGGGCCCCAGTATGGTTCATTTGATCTACAATCCTTGAGGCTCCAACTTTCCAAGGGAATTCCATTCCATCTCTTTCCTCCAGTTGCTTGGGGCTGGGTGCACACAATCAGTCTATCTTTTGGCACCTGAGCACTGGCTGCCTGAGAGGCAGGTGTATCTGCTTAATATCCAACCTGCTTTTATTGCCCGGCCCAGTGACACAATGGGTTCAACTGGCCATGATTTCAGAGGAGCCAGAGGTTGTCATTGTTCCAAGAATACAGTTTCACAACAGCTATAAAAACGAAGACTCTGTTTAGCCCAAGGATATTGAGTTGGGGTGAAGATATCCAGCTGTGAAACAGAATGATAAACGCTCCAGCAAATTGGCAAGAGTATTGTTGTACCAGTCTTTTGTCTTCTTGGAGAAGTCATAAAAGACATCGAAGTGTTGCACTTGAGTTACACAGAAATGAAGACCCCCATCCCGGGCCCCTGCTTTGGGCTTTGCTTTTTCTTCTCCTCCCAACAGAAACTCAAGAATTAATTGTTTTGGAAAGTTCGTGGAATTCTTTCTCTGTGAAAGACTGAAAATACAAACTAAAGGGTATTAACAATAAGCCTTAGGTCTCAGTGTCCTGAGAACCAGTCATTCACTGTCTGGCCCAGTCTGGGTTTAGCCCACATAATCCAATGTAGCCATCTTCTACTATGAACATTAAAACAATGGCCTCCTAATATTAGGAGTAACAAGGATGCTAGAAGACCACTTGAAACAGTGTGGCAGGGCTTTATAGCCACCTCTTTTCAGAGACAAAAGGCATCCTTGGTTTATTGCTTTGGTTTGTCCCTTACAGATTCATCCCTTGTCTTGCTGACAGTCAACAGGGTTTTTGCAAAAGTACTCCATCTTTGTTACTGAGAGTTGGGTGATCCAGGCTTCAACCAATCAGCACATGGCATTTCCCCTTGGCCACTCAGATTGGCTTAGAGACCAAGCACATGATTCAAACAAGCCAATGAGAGATGATGGGATTTCCACTGGGCCATCTTGGAAATGCTTCCTGCCTAAATAAAGGATATAGGAAAATATGATGGTCGATCCTACAGCAGTGAGAAGGAAGACAGAGGGCATGGCAGAGGTCATCATTTACTACCTACCTCAAGCCCTTCAGTAAGTTCCCATTATATAAGCTGTCATCCCTTGGCCTTGTTGGAACCTATTGTTTTCTGTTCTGCTTTTCTCTTTGTCTTTTACTCTTTGCTGTGTGTGTGTGTATGTGTTTTCTGTTTTTCCACTTTAAAAACATAGGGCTGGGAAGGTGGCTTAGTGGTAGAATGCTTGCCTCACATGCATGAAGTTCTGAGTTCGATCCCTCAGTACCACAGAAACAGAAAAAGCCAGAAGTGGCACTGTGGCTCAAGTGGTAGAGTACTAGTCCTGAGCACAAAGAAGCTCAGAGACAGTGCCCAGGCTCTGAATCCAAGCCCCAGGACTGGCAAACAAAAAAACAAACAAACAAGCATGCTTCTTTTAGAAAATTTTATAGAGGTTTTTTTTTTTAAGAAGAAAATAACAGTAACCTTCACCATTATGCAACTTTCAAGTGGGTTGAGTCAGGATTCTGACCCAGGCTGGCTGTGCCAGATGCTGGCGCCTCTCACAGAACCCACAGGCATTTTGATGTAGAGTCTTCAGTCCTTTCTGCCTTTGGAGATCACTCATGGGCATAAATCATTATTGTTTTGTAAAGTGGAAATGATATGACAAACACAGTTTCTACATTACTTTGAGCATTAGTATCATGGGTTTCTCTGGTCAGTGGTAGAGAAAGGATTCTACAAGCCAGAAGGAGACCTAGACCTCATACCTTCTCCTAGTGATCCTGGAACGCATATCTTAATCCCCGGCCTGTTTCAGTTTTCTGATTCAAAGATTTGGGTTAGGGCTCAAGAGTTTGCATTTTTAACAGGTGTTGGCTGCTCCACCATGCCATTCTAGACACACACCTGGGGATAAAGTCAGGATCAATGAAAGGGGCAAGTTTATAAAAAGGAAAGAAAGCAAATCCTACATCTCCTCTCTCTGTGCCACAGCAGACAGAAAAGCTGCATACCACACATGCGTTATGTTATTACCCTAGAGACGATCTAGTCTTTTCAAGTTATTTATGAAACAAGTACCGATTCTGCGTTCTAGACAGAAAGCCCACCTTAGGCCACAAAGGCAACCTTAGCCCATCATAAAACACAGGAAGGAAAAGATCACATTTTCTAAACACAATTCAGTAAAATAAAATATACCATTATGTCCACTAATAAGTAGAAATAACTTCCCAACCACTTGGGAAATACATCATTCTCTCAAATACCCATTTTTCTTAAACAACAACAATGATATTGCCATACACAAAAATGTATGTTTAGAACCTAAGTTTCCCTTCAGAAAAGTACAATGCCCTCCATTCTCTCATTATTCAAAAGCAGAGTTTGAAATCAAATAAATTAATTGCGATGTTCACGGACTTTAGAAAAGAGTATTAAACCTAAAGCAGAAGCAAACAATAAGTCTAAAAGCATAAAGCTGAATTTAGATTGGAAAGCGTAAAAGCAGTAGGACTGGTTAACTCAGGAGGTTAGAAAGCATCTATAAAAGTCCTGACCTACCTTAATTAAAGAAGAGAGGAATAAGAAAATGTGAGTATCCAACACCGGTCCAAAGACAAGACAGGTAAACACATGTAGGGGAAAGTTTTTGAAGTGTAAAAGAATACTTTGTAAAACATCTTAGATAATTTTTTCATTTGGATGGATGATGGATTGTTATTCTAGAAAAAATTAATTTTTCATATTAAAAAAGGAAGGAAAACTCAAACAGACTCTAAAAGGATTGTGAAAGGCCTCATTCTGGAAAAGCTTAACCCAAGCAGAGTTCCAAAGACAAAACTATGGGAAAATATACAATATAGAAATGATTGAAATTGTTTTAGGACTCAAAGAGAGGCTGGGTTTTTTTGTTTGTTTTTGTAAAGGCAGACAACCACTATACCAAAACCTATCAAAACCATACTACAAAGAAAAATACAGAAGTAAATTTACTGATAAATCTTAACCTAAACATTAACAAATAGAGTGTTCTAATGCCAGATGTATTTTCCTCATTACTGCATCTTCTCTGTCCAAGCTAGCACAATAGCCTAAAGCAAGACGTGAAGGGGTTCAAAAGGAGCAAGCAAAATTGTCATTATGTACAGATAAAATGATTACATACCAAAGAAACCCCAAAACAATAAACTGAGAAAACTATCAGAAACTTTATGAGACCCGGAGTAACAAGATTCCAGCTTCATGGCAAATACTCAAGAAAGTAATAATGTTCTTTCATATTAACAATAAGCAGTCAGAAAACATAATAAATAAAAAACTATGAATAAAAAACAATTTATAGAACTAATAAGGTGTGCTATAGAAAGCAATCCACAAGACCTTGACGGAAAGTCGGGGAGACTGGAGAAAATGGCACCGTGTGAGCTATTAGATATGCTGTCCTGATTTCATAAAGTTATTGCGAGGGTTTGAGCTGTAAGATTTGACTGTAAACTTCTCCACTAGGCTGAAAAGAAGTTAAATTTTGCTCTTCTTGGGAACAAAAACTGGTTTTAGGAGCTGGTTTAAATTTGGGAAGATGACTTCTGTGTCTTGCCGTAATGGACCATAAATAACATGGTGACAGGGACCAGAGACGGTTGAGCAGGAAGAAGACACCAAAGTAAGGAGCCCAACCAGAGCGCGAGGGAGACAGAACCTTCTTGTACAGGGAGGAAGCACATCTCATATTCAGTTTGAAGTTGTTTGCCACGCCTCTTACTTTTCTTCTTAGCACATATTAATTGTGTAAAAGAACAGGTTTTCCTTGTGGCTCTGTCATAAATGGATGTGATGTGTTTTAATCATATTCACACCTTTCCCACTGCACTTCATTGTTCTTCTTTCTCCTCTTTTTTTTTTGGGGGGGGGGTCGTAGGGCCTGAACTCTGGGCCTGGGCGCTGTCCCTCAGCTCTTCAGCTCAAGGCTAGCGCTCTACACTTGAACCACAGCACCACTTCTGGCTTTTTTCTTTTTGCTTATGTGGTGCTGAGGAATTGAACCCAGGGCCTCAGGCATGCAAGGCAAGCGCTCTACCACTGAGCCACCTTCCCAGCCCCCTTCTTCCTCCTCTTGCAGGGTCTCTTCTTTGTTCTAATCACCATTCTGCTTTTGTGACTTTTGGTTAAAAATCTAGGTTCGGTGTCATATTGCCTTATCATGTAACCCATTTCAAATGGCCTCCAAACTTTCCATGATAATGGTTGTGATAATGCTATGATGGTGGTGTTGGTAGTAGTGGTGGTGATGATGAGGATGGAGATGGGGATGGTGGAGATGGTGGTGATGGTTGGGGCGATGGTAGCAGCTCATAGTACTGAGCACTTTCCAAACAATTTACTAAGCACTTGAACTACATTATACATTTCACTCCATGAGGCTAACTTTCCGCCCTATGGGTAAGACTTCAGACAGAGAGCCATTAAGGAATTCACTGAGCACACACGTTACAGAGGTGGAGTCTGACTGTTGACCCCAATGTTCTAACTCTGGGTCTACCTGGTAACTCTTTGCTGATAGTGCCTATCTCTGGCCCTCCTAGCTTTGACTGATGCCTGTGGAAAGGTCAGGTGGTTTCTAGTGGGGTCTTGTGGATGGGAGAAGGTCAGGTGCACAGGGTCAGAGCCACTGAGATGGAGAATCTCACAGGAGCAGGAAGATGGACCTGGCTCCAGGCAAAATAAGCACCAACCCCCTCCATGGCCGTGGGACCCCGCAGTGGGACTCCCACTAGGCGCGACTGAGTGTGATGAAATGATTTTATTACATCTTAAAGTAAACAATTACTTCGGCTGGCTGGATAACTTACATTCATCCCAGAAGCTGAAATGTGATTTACAACCATTAAAGTGCCAGTCAGTGTTCCCTAACTGAACCTAATGATAATACATGCACACTCAGATTCTAGTAGGATTTTCCAGTGTGTTCCAATGATTTTAAAAGTGTCTAATACAATCTAAATGTATACAAACTTTCAATAAAAGACAAAATATCAAGGAGAACTGAATCCAAGACATGTACAAAGTTATTTGAATTAACAAAGTATATTTTTCAGATAAGAAAATCAGTCTAAAGCAGGGTGCTGGTAGCTCACACCTGCCAGCTTAGCTACTCAGAAGGCTGAGATCTGAGGATTGTGGTTCAAAGCCAGCCTAGGAGGAAATTCACAAGACTCTTATCTCTAGTAAACTATTCAAAAAAAAAAAAAACAGAAATGGCACTGTGACTAACATGATAGAGCACTAGCCTTGAGCACAAAGAGGCCAAGGGACAGTGCTTAGGCCTTGAATTCAAGCCCCAAGACTGGCAACAGACAAAGAAAACAACAGTCAATGTCTAATAGTTGAATAACCCACTAAATACCTTTTCTTTCTTATTTTTTACTTATTTATTTATGTATATTTTTATTGATACTGTACAAAGGGGTTACAGTTACATGAGTAAGGTAATGAGTACATTTCCTATAGAGCATTGTTACCTCCTCCTTTGATTTTCCCCTACCATCCCTTCCCTCCCCACCTCCCCTTTTCCTCCCCCCCACAAGTTGTAAAGTTCATTTTCAACATAGTGTCTTGTACATCTCATTGTTTCAATGGGTCAACCTGTATCCTTATTTAAGCGTTTTGTTATTTGCCTTCCCCTCCCCAAATTAGAAAAATGTATATGTAAGATTCAGGGCACCAGAATCAAATACAGTGAAAGCAGGGGTTATACCATAGGGGAAGAACATACAAAAGAAACAAAAAAAATCACATAGTATAAATACATTAAAAAACAACAGCAAGAAAGATAAAACCTCTTGTGTCACTATCTTGGGTCTCATTGTGCTTAGCATGATCTTATCTGGTCATATGCACATGGCTTTTGACCTTTTCTGCTTATCCTAGACATAAACTAGTTATTGCAAATAAGAGAAACTGTGAGACCTATGTTTCTTTGGGCCTCGCTTACATCACTAACATTTTTTTTGGGGGGGGGGTCCCGTCGTGGGGCCTGAACTCTGGGCCTGGGCGCTGTCCCTCAACTCTTCAGCTCAAAGCTAGCACTCTACCACTTGAGCCACAGTGCCACTTCTGGCTTTTTTCTTTTTGCTTATGTGGTGCTGAGGAATCGAACCCAGGGCCTCATACATGCAAGGCAAGTGGTCTACCACTAAGCCACTTTCCCAGCCCTTCACTAACATTTTTAAAACCCTAAATTCTTCTCTACATCTAATGCCAACAAAATTTCAAGATTTAAATATGAACAAAAGTAACACAAAAGTACTAGCAGAAAATACGGGTGAATAATCTTGGTGTGGCCCAAACCTTTCTGAGTCTGTCATAACCCCCACTCACTCTTAACCACCAGTACCAGGCAAATGGGTAGACTAAATATTTTAAACAGGACTGGATAATCAGGAAATGTATACTTTAAAGTATTAATAACCATGAACTGGCTTGAATAGTCATTGGAGAGGTTGCAATTATCAAGCAAGAAATGTGCAAGACTTCAAAGGATCAGATCAACAAATAGAAATGGGGTAAACCCTTCAGGGAGCCAAGTCTCTGCGTCCAGCGGGAAGGCAGGGAAGAGGGGGCAGGGGACAGGGAGTCCAGGCTATAAGCAGTGAAGAGCCCCAGAACTATGTCAATGTGGATCATTGGGAATCTCCCTTCACGTGCTCACATCCAGATGAAAGATGGAGAAGATGTGGAATCCAAAGAGGCAGAGCAGTGAGCAGACAGCTTCTAACCACAGCCAAGGGTGGAGGAGCAGCCTGTGGTAGAGATGGGGGATGGGCGAATACCCCCAATTTTTGGAAACCTCCTTTCCAAAATCTCTTATCAGCGAGGGTAAAGAGATTGAATTTATATATATTTTTTTTCTTGACATGGAAGCCTGCAAGGTCAAACAAGTGAACAGAGGCCACTGTAGTAAAAATCTAGCTGCTGATGAGTAGAGTTACCAACAGTAATTCCCTCAGGGGATCCAACTCCTAAGTGTACCGTGGGCAGAGCAGAAAAGACCTCAGCATTCGGCGCTGTTGGTTGCCAGACTGAAACCCCCATACAGTGAAATCCCGTGCCCAAGGTAATACACCAGCTGGTGTAGAACCATAACAAGTCAGAATTTTTAATATGTTCAGACATTGTTATATGGGGCTTATTTCATTGTGTTTATTCTATCTTGTCTTTCAGAGAAACAGTGAGAAAAAAAGCATGAGTTTACAATAAAAATTTTTAAAGGGAGTAGGGGAAAGTTTTTAAAATAAATTTCACTTTGTATAACCTTGACACCTTGTAAAATATTTCCAGAGATTACTGCTTTGCCATTGAAAAGGGCGTTCTATGGATACATAGCCACCTGAGTATTTTGTTCCAATTTTAATTCTTGTTACATGAAACTTGCCCACCACTGGTGGCTCTCGCCTGTAATCCTAGTTACTCAGGAGGCTGAGCTCTGAGGATCGCGGTTCGAAGCCAGCCCAGGCAGGAAAGTCCGTGAGACTCTTATCTCCAGAAAACCAGAAGTGGCCCTGTGGCTCAAAGTGATGGAGTGCTATCCTTGGGCAAAAAGAGCTCAGGGATGGTGCTCAGGCCCCGAGTTCAAGCCCCATGACTAACACCCTCATTGCCCCTCCCCCCCAAAAAAAGAGGAAACTTTGCAAACATCAAGGGACTCAGATTCATGGAGGGGTTTGAACTCTCTCAGAGCCCATTCTCACCAGCTGGATGCAGGATACCCCTCTAGCCCAAGGGTCCAGGACCCAGAGGCACTGTTGAGCAAGAGCCTTGAAGAGAACTCCTGGTCCCGATTTCCTCCATTTTCCTGTTCAGTGTTGGTGTAGATGCAGGCAGGCTTCAAGGGCCGGCCATTGTTCAGAGATGAAGGCCAGATTATTCAGAACTATTTATGCATTTTTTCCCCCTTGTCAATCATGGGGCCTGAATTCTGGGCCTGGGCTCTGTCCCTCAGCTCTTCAGCTCAAGGCAAAAGCACTCTACCACTTGAGCCACAGTACCACTTCTGGCTTTTTCTGCTTATGTGATGCTGAGGAATCGACCCCAGGGCCTCATGCATGCAAGGCAAGCGCTCTACCACTGAGCACCTTCCCAGCCCCTATTTATGCTTTTATTAGATTGAATTGGTCCATTTTGAAAGAAAGGGTCTAAAGAAGACTGGGTTGAGATAGAGACTCTTTGAACTGCATAATAGAAAAGAAACACAAAAGACTTGTGAACTGAACTCTTAGAGATGAGTAGATGGCATAAAGTTCATGTATCTGTCTGTCTGTCTACCTATCATCAGCCCATCATCTAAACCTGAAGGCAGTTTCTTCTAAATGTACAGACTGGACTGGATGTCAGAAATCTTTTTTTGTCCCCTATCTCATTGTCCTCTATTATTATTAAATTATTGACTTTAGTTTCAATGAATGAACCATGTGCCGATCAGCAGGGAAGCATGGCACGGACATATAATTCTGTAAAAGGACATATAATTCTCTTATGGCTGTGGGGATCTGGTTTGCTTTGCCATTGGGCTACTGGAAGCTTATAAAGAAACAGAACTAAAAATTATTCCATTGAGCTAGTGGGAATCAGCCATCATATACCAGATTATATCATTGATTTCTTTTATGCCCCGAATCTTACAACAATAAGGATATAATGTAGAACACAGTAAAGCTCGAGCCAAAGGTATGAAGACGAAGAGGGACTACTCAGACTGTCCCCTTCATGCTTTTCCTTCGGCCACCCAAGAGCCTCCTGCCCTTACCACCTACATGCTGAGCTGGTATAGACAACGGCTCATGAGATCTTCGGGGAGAGAGACTCTCAGAAGGCTAGGAAGGTTTGGACACAGGGCTCGGGTGAGGGAAGAAGGAATTGTAGCTATGGGCTGTGCACTTACAGTGCTGAGGAACCCAGCTAGAATTGTAGCTATGGGCTGTGCACTTACAGTGCTGAGGAACCCAGCTAGGGTTTGGGATTCTTTTTTTAATTACTTTTCTTGGCTGCAAGACTCTGGTTCCTTGATTGCAACGCTGCCCTGAGATTTCTCCACGTGGTTGTGGGATGTTTGGAGTTGCAGGAACAGCTCTGCCCCTCCACCCTGTGGGCCGGCTGGGCAAGCTTATCTGCCTAAACATGCCTTGCGGATGCTTCGCCGCCATTTTCTTCAAGGTAATTACTACAAGGATGAAACAGAAAGAAAATGACATGGAACCTATAAAACAGTTTCTGAGGAGAAATATATTCCTGCTTGGCACGAATGAAAGGATTTTATTTTTTTTTGTTGTTGTTGCCAGAAGAAAAAAAAAAGTCAGGGCTAGTTTTGAGGACTATGAAAAACCTCAAAGCTTTTGCCTGGAGGAATTTCCTCCTGCAAGAGGATTTGTGAAAACCTTGACTTTGATCTGCCTTGTTTGATGCATGGAAAGCAATATCAGCAACATCTCGGGGTGCAGCGGAGTACCCCATTAACATGCCATCCACGGCAAGGTGATGATGTCTGTTTAATACTGGCATATTCAGAGAAAGATTCAGTTGGCAACCAGAGTCATCTCCTCTGTCCCAGATAACACCATATGGAGGCCATACAACCATCTTCAATGGACCAAACAACCCAGACAGTCTTCAGGAGTCCAATCCGATGGAGCGTTAAGCTGGAGGCTTGGCAGAACCCCATCCAGACAGTGGGCTGGAGACCGCCTCCATCTCCCTACCTCAGCTGCACACGCCCAGCTACAATCTACTCCATAAGGCAGGCTAGCACTTAGGATGTTCAGAACAAAGGTTTCTAGGGCACCCCAGAAAGTACAAAGTATGGATTTTCCACCGCTATAAATGGGCTTTGTTCTTACGTGATAAGTCGGTTACTTAGAACTGAGGACGTTTCCCCTTTCTCAGGAATAATACACCAGGGGACATTAAAGCAAAGCAGCCTTCAAACACCTCGTTTGTTATCTGCAGTGCCAAAGGGAAGCAGGACAGGTAGTAGAACTTCCATGGAAAATCGTGTAGTAAGCAGGAGGTTCGTTGCAGCGCTACTGAAGGGCAGGAAGTTGTGCCGTGGAGTGGACCTTCTGCCTGTGGCCGGCTCCCTTCTGGTCATCCCCTGCCCCATCCCTTAGTGTTGGTCCCATGGAGTTCTCTGGGCCAGGCACTTCCTCCATTGTTCCACTAAGGGGTCTTGATAGCAATTTCACAGGCAGACATGATGCCACACTCCGCGCTGAGAGGCAGCCAGAATGCCCTCACCAGAAACGTGGCTCATGCTGACACGAGGCCCTCGGATCCCCCACACTGTGAGCAAAGTAGCTATCTTTTCTTCATAAAATCCTCAGTCTGAAGTGTTTTGTCACAAGACGGACTAAGACAGCGTCCAAGGATAACAACCCAGCATGGGGTTTCAGACAGACACCCAGCGTTGCTGCTGGGTGGTATTTCCTTAACACGATACAGTAGAAGTGAATGTCCTCCAGAACACAAATAACTTGATGTATAAAATAGCTAGGATGCAACGAATATTTATGACTATTAGAACATCATCGATTTACTTCATTGTAGATGTGACAGTTTTTGTGTGTTGGTGAGCTGGGGCTTGAACTAGGTGCCAAGGCACTGTTCCTTAGCATTTTTCTTTTTTTTTTGCTCAAGTCTGGCTCTCTACCACTTGAACCTAGCACCACTTCCATCTTTCTGGCGATAAATTAGAGATAAGAGTCTCATAGACTTTTCTGCCTGGGTTGGCTTCGAACCAAATCCTCAGATCTCAGCCTCCTGAGTAGATAGGAATACAGGTGTGAGTCACAGGTACCTGGTGAGTGACTTCATCTTCAACATGACTCTCTTCAATCAGCTCATAGAATCCTTGCATTTTAGCAATCTATGGCCAAGCCAGCAAAGGAGGTTTGCATAGGTATTGGATGGTGGGGTGAGGAGCAGGGAGCAGGGAGCCTGAATTTAAAAAAAATGCAGGTTTGTTATTCTTGGAAGCCAAATCATGGCAAAACTGGAGGGCAGAGCAGAAAGCTACGTTGGAGCCACAGGCAGTGTTTGTGGAAAGCCATTTGACTGGGAGTGGATGGACGAAGGGAAAGCAGCAAGCACCTCTTTGCTCCTGGGCATTAATACAGAAAGGAAGGAGCTGGGCGTGTTCCCAGCACCCCTAACTCCTGGCTCAGGTGCTCTGGGAGGTTTGCAATGACCAGCTGGCCAAATGGATCTCCCTTTCCGTGGCCTGCTTCCCATTCGTAATTACCCTTCACACCTGTCTTCCCCGGTAGATGTCAAGCGAATAGGGGCGGGACGGGGCTTTATCCTGGGGCCCAGCTCCGAGCTGGGCCATTCTAAAGGGGCTCAGTGTCACCCATGGCATCAAGCTGGGGTCTGGCTCCAGGCTGGCAATGCTAGGCCCTGCCCTCCTCCGCCTTATCTCAGCCCCAGCTTCCTGTTCTGATTGAGGTTTGAATGCCAGGTGCAGGTAAGCAGCCTGCTCTTATCAGCGGGGGCCGTGTAGTGGGGTCACCTTTCAGATTAAAGGAGCGGTGGGAGGGGAAGCTTGGCATGAGGTCATGGGGGAACCTCTTGGGCCTGTTCCCACTTCTCAGTCATTTTGTTCTCTCATGCATTTGTCCTTCACATAACAATACTCGGGTGTGGAACACTCGCTCTGTGCTGGGCACAGAGGGGCACCTGGCGCTCAGCTGGCACGCAGCACCTGCTCAGTCTTTGGCAGAGCAAGGAGGTGGCTCAGGCCACAGGAATCAGGCAGAAGTGACGTCAGCCTCTGAGCCTTCACTGGCAGCTACGAAACCTTCCATGTCTTTCTTAACGCCGTGAGCCTCAGTTTCCCTCCTTTGCTTCTAAGATTTTCTCTTGCAAGACTCTTGTAGGAGCCAGAGATAATTACATCTGTAAATGAGCAGACTTCATCTGGTGCTGCATACATGTTCCTTTGATTTTTTTTTCTAGTGGCACTGGAGTTCTAACTCCATGAAGTTCAGACTCTGTGCTTGTGTCACAAGCACTGATCTCCCGAGCTACACCGCCAGCCCTCCTTGCTTTGTCATTTATTTGTTAATGAAGGTCTTGCTTTTGTCCAGGGTTTCACTCAGAACATGATTGTCTACCTCCCATTTCAGAGTGGGATTGCAGGCATGAGTCACTATTCCCAACATTGTGTGTGTGTGTGTGTGTGTGTGTGTGTGTGTGTGTGTGTGTGTGTGTGTGTGTGTGTGTGTGTGTGTGTGTGTGTGTGTGTGTGTGTGTGTGTGTGTGTGTGTGTGTGTGTGTGTGTGTGTAGCTCCAGGGGCTTGAACTCAGGGCCTATGCACTGTCCCTGAGCTTTATGCTCAAGGTTAATACTTCCCCACTTGAGCTACAGCTCCACTTCTGGCTTTCTACGGGTAAATTGGAGGTAAGAGTCTTAGAGACTTCCCTGCCTGGGTTGGCTTCAAACTGCAATTCTCAGATCTCAACCTTCTACTCCTCATGAGCACTCGAATGAGTAGCGTAGCTACGCACAGCTAGGATTACAGGCATGAGCCACAGGTGCCAGGCTCCCAACCTGTTTTTTTTTTTTTTTCCTTTTTTCTTTAGGTTTGAGACCTGGACTTGAACTGGGTACCTGTCATTTTCACTCATAGACTAGCGCGTTGCCAACTGAGCCACACCTCCAATTTTTTTTTAACTTAAGGTGTCATTAACTTTTTGTTGGCCGCCACCCTCTAATGGTGATCCTCCGACCTCGGTCTCCCGAGTACCTGTGGTTCCAGGCATGGGCTTGCATGTTAGCCCTTCCATACATGTTCCTTCCTAGACCCTTCCCACAGCCCGTGCCCTGCCCGTCCCAACCACATTTCTGAGGTTTTCCCCCTCCTTTTTCAAAGCGATGTTTAGACCATTTGGAAAGCTTGTGTCTGTTCTGCATAGGGGTCCATCACGGCGCCTCGGGCTCCAGTGCCCAGGCCTGGCATCTCACCTGCCCAGGAGAATGCTCACACACCAGACCTGGGAGCCAAGTCGTGACATAGGGTAGGAACCTCTGGGGTTGAGCTCCGCAGAGGACACTTCCCGAGCCAGCCCCGTGCCCTGCATTCCCGCTTCCAGAAGCCCCTCGGCCACAGCATGGTGCCAGGAATCTCATGTCCACTTGCACCGTGCCAGAATGGAGAGCGGGTCCAGACACAGGTGTGCTGGCAGGGAGACCAGGATGGAGGCAGAGGCTGAAGGATGTTGGGGGTGAAGAAGCGCCATCCAGCAGTGCCCTGGCTGGGCAGACCCAGGGAACTACCCATCCTGAGGGGAGCAGAAGGCCCAGGAGCCAGCTTTCCCTGGGGCTCAGGGGCCTCAGGACCTCCACAAGACCCGGCAGGTGCCACGCTCTTGACAGTGAAATCCAGGGCAAGGATTCCAGGGTGCTGACCCCATGGTTCAGTGCATCTCGCCTTAGATGTGCATCCAGATGACATTACTAGCGGAGCCCTGGAGGGAGAACGAACTTCCAATGGGGAGACACCACAGCCAGATGCTTGGGAACGAGAAGTGTGCGAGGGTCAAAGGTGAATTCCACCCCGAGCCTGGCCCTGACGAGGAGCGCAGAGCTGTAGAGGACCTCTGCTTGCTAATCCGTGAAGTGGGGATGACAAGGTCCACCTCTCAGCGGACATTCAGAACCGGAGTGTGTGCGTGTGATCTCCTGCCCCACCCATCCTTCCAGAACAGGAGCCCAGGCACAGCCTGCCCCTCACCCTAACAGAAGGAAGCCCACAGTCCATGCCCACTCCCCAAAAGCAGCCATAGCCCAGAAGCCATTCATGGGGATGATGGTTTTGTTGAGTGGCACATTGATGGTCAGGTCTGGGCTGAGCACAGTTTGCATTTGCAGTGGAACAGGTGGAGAGACCGGGATTGGGAGGCACTGCGAGGCTGAGGATCCACAATCAAGGCCAGCGAGGATTCACAATCAAGGCCAGCAGCCAAGGAGCTACTACAGCAGCTGCACAATGGCCTCCAGCTCTTGGAGTGCAGAGGCTGTGGCCCATGCTGTCCTACACAAAAACACACGCGCCCTTGTCTCTTGATAAACCAGCTTGATTCTCTGTGTCCAGCTCCTGGAGGAAAATGTGTTCAGGAAGTCAGCTGGATGGATGTTCAAACTCCAGGGTGTCTAATAGGAACCTGGCTATGGAGAGTAGATCCTAAGCTTTCTGTGGACCAGTAAGAAGATGCCCTCTGCCCTCTGCCCTCTGCCCACACTCAATTTTGCTACTGGGATGAATATCAGGGACCCGTCATCCTCCCGAGGGAACCCACAGCCAGATTCTGGGGGTGGGGGGGAGGCAGGTTGTGCACATGCACTTGTCTGTACACGCACACACTAGGGCTTGAACGCCAGGCCTTGTGCTCGCCCTTAGCTTTTTTTGTTTTCAGCTGGTACCCTACCACATGAGCTATATCTTTATTCCTGCCTTTTCGGTGGTTAATTGGTGATGATTCTCACAATATTCCTGCCTGGTCTGGCTCTAAACCTTCATGCTCAGATCTCAGCCTCCTGAGTAGCTTGGATTACAGGCATGAGCCACCAGCACCCAGCACTCGACAGTTTTCTAATCATGTATAAAGAAAGGTCCAAGTACATTCAAGTCTCCAGAAGCCAATTTTAGCAAGAATCTTTAAATCCAACGGCTAACATTTACTAAGGGCTTTAGACCTTAACAAACCCCAGGGGGGGTAGAGAAAACGCCAGAAGTTTCCCTACAGCTCAGCTTAAGCAGCAAAAATGAATTAGAAAAGTAATAAAGGAAGCTGGCATGCACCTGGGCTGGTAGAATGGCTGCCCAGGAATTTCCCTCCTCCTGCTGCTCTCTGACAGTAGCTCTGCCTCCTGCAGCCATGAGCTGTGACGTTGGGGAAAGGGGAGGGCTCAGGTTCCCAGGAAAGCGCAGAGTGGAGACCAGAGCGGCTTCTGGTTCTGTAGCCTGGGCTTTCTCACACAGCCAGCTTCCAGCATCTTACCCTGAGGTGGCGGATCCAACCCTGAGCCACAGGAACTGCAGAAGGCCCTCCCATCCAGCTCAAGCCTATCTCCTGCTTGGTGAGGGCTGAATGGTGCCTGTCCCGACAAAATCCCTAACTCTCAGCACCTCAGAAGTAACCAAATGAATTCTCAGATGCGATTATAAAACAGGTGATGAAGTTAAGATGAGGCCTCTGTGAGGATTCCCATAGAACCAATGTCTATAAGAAGATTAGACCTGGGGCTGGGAAGGTGGCTCAGTGATAGAGCGCTTGCCTTGCATGCATGAGGCCCTGGGTTCAATTCCTCAGCACCACATAAGCAAAAAGAAAAAAGCAGGAAGTGGCGCTGTGGCTCAAGTAGTAGAGCGCTAGTCTTGAGCTGAAGAGCTGAGAGACAGCGCCCAGGCCCAGAGTTCAGGCCCCACGACTAGACCCCCCCCCAAAAAAAAAAGATTAGACCTGCTGGGCACCGGTGGCTCACACCTATAATACAAGCTACTCAGGAGGCTGAGATCTGAGAATCACAGTTCAAAGCCAGCCTGGGTCAGAAAAATCCATGAGACTCTTATCTCCAATTAACCACCAAAAAAAAAAAAAAAAAGACAAAACAAAACAGAAGTAGAGCTCTGGTTTTAGTGGTAGAACACCAGTCTTGAGAAAAAGAAGCTCAGGGACAGCACCCAGGCCCTGAGTTCAATCCCTAGGACTGGAACAAAAAAATAACAGAGAAAACTTGGAGGGTGGCCTCCCACAAACCAAGGGAAGAGGCCCCAGAAGAAACTCTCTGGGGTCCCCAGGATTTCTGACTTGCAGCCTTCAGACCTTCAAGAAGGTAAATCTGTGTTATTCATCATAGCAGTCCTAGAAAATACATCCACTGCCCTCCTCAGTGTTGGAATGTGTGAGAAGAGCAAAAAGAAATGCGTGGGGATGCTGCTGAGCCCAGGGGAAGGCCGGCTCCCGCCTGGGAAGGCACAGAGGTGCAAAACTCTCTGGAGAAACAGTCTGGAAGTTTCTTGTGTAGCCACATAGACAGCCTCCATGGGACCCATTCATTCCACCACCTGTGTGGAATCAAACTTCCATTCACTGAAAGCCCTGAGCGTAAATATTTAGAATGGCCTTATTCAACAATGACCCCAGACTGAAAAGAATCCCAGCATCCTTCAACTGGTGAACGTGCTGTGCTCCATCACACACCAGAATAGCACTGAGCAGAGAGGAGTAAGGGACTACTGTGCTACCCAACAAGCCAGGTGAAGCCCAAATGTGTGATGGTAAGGGGAAAAACGCACTCTCAGAAGACTATTAATGTGACTAAATCTAGACCTTCCTACGACCCAGCCATAACACCTCTGGGCATCTCCCCAGAGCATCAGAAGCCAGCATAGCATGAGGACCCATCGCACATCCACGTTCATTGTTGCCCTATTCACAGTGGCCAAATTATGGAAACGGACTAGCTGCCCTACAACAGAGGAGCGGGTTCCAAACATGCAGCACCTATAGACAACGAAAATTTACATAGTCACTAGAAAGAAGAAAACTATATCAGGGAAATTATATTGCAGGGAAATGGATGGACCTAGAACCAATCGTGTGAAGTAAGGTAAGCCAAGCTCAGAGACAAATGGCACAAGGTTTCTCTCATAGGCAGAAGCTAGATCTGAAATGCACCAAGACATGATAAACTATACAGGACGCTATGCATTCACACGCCGTGAGACCAAAGGAGGATTCTCTTAAGGGAGGAATACAAAGGTGCAATGCCCCTGTGCCTCTGAGCCTATAAAATAATATGTAGCAAAATGAACTTCAGGAAATGGGAATGAGTGTTTTTTTCTTTGTCATTGTCTTGGTTTTCCTTTTGTCTTGTTTATCTGTCTTTGGGAGGCACGGAAATGGAGGGGCGAAGGGTAAACAAACGCAGCAATGGTGCTCACTGGACACTATGTTAAAACTGAACTATACAACTTGAGAGTGGAGATGGGAAGGGAAAACTAGGAGAGAGAAAAGGAATGGGTGACATTGTCCCAAAAGAAATGTACTCCTTACCTGGCTTACATAACTGTAACCCCGCTGTACATCACCTTTATAATAACAGAAAATTTAAATAAGGCTATTAATGTGAACAAATCCATTATGTGGCCCCTAAGAAAAGGCAAGCCTGTTAGGCCCAGGCCCCAGGAGTGCTGGTGGGCTGGGCTGGGTGCCCAGGGGAAGTGGGAGGGAATGTGTGTGCTGCAAATGTGTATCTGTATGTGGATGCAAGTGTGCATCCACATGAGTTTGACTGCGAGGATAGTATGGCTGCGTTGTTAGTTGAGAATTAACTCCTTTGCCCTGCCTCGTGTGTGTCGGTTTGCCAGGGCCTAGGCTAAGCATTGTCCTTCTGATCTTGACCTACTGGTCACCTTGAGGTCAGGCAGGGCACTGGGTACAAATGTGGGGACAGACTGGAAGGTCTGGATCCTGGAGGGAAGGACTTCCTGGAGGGAAGCAGCCTTGGGCCTGCTCAGCTGTCACAGTGCGGGGCAGAGAGGAGCAGGCTGGCTGGTTTGGGCTCAATGGACTTAGGCAGACACTCAACTTGCAGCTCCCCTGGGGTGGCAGGTGGGGCCACCATTGCTCAACCTGCCAGTGTCACTGAGGTACTGCTCAGACTGTCCTGGCCACAGAGGGGGCTTTCTGGAGAACGAGCCTCCCACCCTCCCTTGGATTCTGGCTAAGATTAGTGTGGCCAGATCCCATGCCATCCCATGGTGTGGGATTGGCTTGATGGGACCAGTTCAGCAGGCTCAGGGGTGTGGGCTGGACCTAGCTGTCTAGTGTCTTGTTTAGGGTAATTAGGGCAAGAACATGGTGGCCTGGAATGAAAGAGTTGGATAAAGGATGGACATCTAGTGTGCATTCTGGATTGGTGGCTTGCTTATAACAAGCACTGACTTTGGGATTTGGGGGCAGGGGAGGGCTGGTTCCTCTAGGACCAGGATGGCCCCAAGATGTTAAAGCACCAAAGCAAAGACATGCTGGTTATAACTAGCCGTCTTGTGAAGCCCAGGGTTCACACCCTCTTGGGGACCTCTCACCGATCCACCCCACCTCTCACATGGGCTGGCCACAGGAAAGTGCTGGAGAGGCCCACCCAGAAGAGCCAGAGTTCTCCAGCATGGTTTGTAACCCCAAAGTCCTGCTCCAACCTCCTGCTGGCCCTCTGTTTGGATTTTCTGCAAGAGATAAACTTCAAGCCTGTGCTAGTGGCTCATAGCTGTAACCCTAGGTTCTCAGGAAGCTGAGATCTGAGAATCATGGTTCAAAGCCAGCCTGGGTAGAACAGATCCAAGAGATTCTGATCTCCATTTGACTAGCAAAAAGTTGATAGTAGAGATGTGGCTTAAATGGTAGAGCATGAGGCCCTGAGTTCAAGGCCCACTTCAGATCTGTCAGCTATCACCGGCAGAGTCACAATCAGTGTGAAAGGTGTGTGGTCCCATCTCACAGATGAGGGAAAGGTGCTGGGAGATAAAGCAACTGGACAGCTAGCAGAAAGTAGCAGCTCAGCCAGGTATTGTGACTCACACCTGTAATCCCAGCCACTCTGGAGGCTGAGATCTGAGGATCATGGTTTGAAACCAAGTCAGGCACAAAAGCTCACTAGCTTTTACCTCCAAAATAGCCAGCAAAATGCTTGGCTGGAGGCATGAGTCAAATAGTGGAGTGCCAGCCATGAGCCAAAAAGAAAAAGAAGACAGGAAACTCACATGTGGCATAAAGGTTGGTTGTGTGAATTTAATTAAAACTTTCTCAGGCAAAAGAAATGTTAAGTAACGTTTCCAAGTGGTGGAGTGAGCTGATGGCCTTGGGGGTGGGAGCGGGGCTTCCTAAGGGGCAGAAACACCAGCCCTCATTGCAACCTGGCTGAGGGTGCTGAGATAGCCCTGGAGAAGCATCTAGAAGATTTCTTTGGAAATAAGCACCCAGAGGATCACACTGAGAACAATCTCTAAACCAGAAAGCAGACAGCTCTGCTCCTTTCTGTGTTTTCTCTCTTCCTTTCCAAAAAAAAAAATCAACTTGAGGGAGAAGCACCCCATACTGGCACTAGAAAACCAAGCAACTGGACTCCAAGTTAGTCCAACTTCCTAGGCCTCCCATGGCTAACAGAGGCATTCTCTACATATAGGCTGCTCTGAGCTGTGACTGGAGGCCAACAGCCCAAGGGGTTCCCTGAAAAAAACTCTGAAACACAGCACCCACCCCCTGCAGAGGCCAGGAAACGGAAAGGGAGGGGGTAGGGAAAGGTCTCACAGCTGGGAAGGGTCAGAGGGAGAGATCTGGGGCTTTCTTTCTGCCTCCTAAGGGTGAACTATCCACTCCAGGCTGATCAGATGTCCCGGATGAGGGGGATAGGGCTGTCAAAGAACTTTTGGAGGTAAAACAAGTCAGGCTTGTGAATTGCTTTTCCTGTCTTAGGAAAGAAAGGAAAAGAGATAATAATTGGATCCACGGCAAGGGTTCAAGTTTCTCTGGGGCATTTCTTAATGTGTTTGGCCCACAGTGAACTTCCAGGTGCTGTTTCTAGAAGGATCTCCCCTCAGCCTGATTTGCACAAAATCCAGAGAGATGGAGGGAATTGGGTGGCGGGGTTGGGGGGAGGGGACGAGGGAGGGGAGGACTTGGCTTAAACCATAGCTGATCTCTTTCCCTCTACCCTGTCCTAGGCCCTGCAAGGCCCTAATACCTGAGATCCTATCTCCTCCCAGGGATAGTGGGAGATGTCCGCGCGTGTCTGGCCTGCACCACTGCTGGTAAACAGGTACACCTGGAGGGTTTGTTTTGCTTGCATGAGACAAGGTTTTCCAGGTGGTCCAAAGTGGGGGGGAGGTGCAGGCCCCATCACCACCTTCTCCTAAACTAGGAGGTCTGAGGTGTTGTTCTGTCCCCACACTGCACCCAACTTCACCGCTCCACAGGGGGTCATTGTGTGACTTAAAAAAAAAGAACCATTCATTTTATTCTTTAATAATTTGAAATAAAGTCTGTATGGGAATGAGTGGAAAACAGCATCTGTGTACTATTCACCATGGTAAATAAATGGATTCCTCATAACAATGGAATAAGCGGTCTCCACCAACGCAGAGTAATGCGTGGGGAGGGGAGGGAAGGAGGCTGGCACCCGGAGATTCCGTCCATAGTTAATATAGCAGATGGGCAAAGCCAGCCTCAGCTCCTAGACGGTGAGAGAGGGGGTGGAAGACAGAAATTTAGTTTTCTGAACCCCAAATGATCAAATTCTGTTTCTCGATCCGGGGTGCTCAGTCTGTGATAAACTCAGTTAACACCTGGTTCACTGGACGTCTGGTGCTCAACAGTTAAAAATAAGCCGAAGTAGACCCAACTCATTACAGTGTTTCTTCAACTCCAGCTGGACCCTGAGCCGGGTGTGTGTGTGTGGGGGGGGGGGGTTGCTGCCCTGGGAGTGAAGAGGTAAGAGGCTGAGACCGGTGAGTAGAGGCACAGGGCTGGAGGCCCAGCATGCTGCCCGCGTTCAGCGCCTCAGGAGAGGCCCTGGGTTAGAGCTGGGAAGAAGCTCACCCTCCCTGGCTGCAGTGTGAGGTTCACACTTTGTGCAGGCACCGTGGAAAACGCCGCAGGAGCTCGGGTAAATGACTGAAAGGAGGTAGGGCGGTGTGGGAGGCAGGGGTACAGGTGGTAAAGGCCAGGGGGACCCGTGGAGGCAAGGTAGAGCATCTGGAAGCTGGACAAGCGCCGGGTGGGCTCCCTGTCACGGTGCTGCACAGCAGGCTACAGGGACTTTGTCCCCTGACCCACGTGGACCTTCTGGAAAGGCCTCCGTAACCTAGGCTGCTCCCCCCTGGTGACCCTCCCACCCTACACAATTCCTTGATTTGCCAGCAAAAGGCCCCTGGGCCCCAGGCCAGACAGAGCTCTGACCCTGCATGACCACAGGCACAGGGATTCCCACCCCAAGGGCCCTGGGAGCCTTCCCTTAAGCTTGTTTAGTATTAAGCGTTAATGATTAAATGGGGTTCCTCATTAACCCAGAGTGGGCCTTTGTCTCCGGGGCTCAGGAGCCTCCTCCTTTGAAATGCCACATAAAAATGATAGATTGGCCTTTGCCTCCCCCGCCCTGTGTCACCAGGTCCTGTTTCCCTTTAAAGTTCCAGTGGGCAACACCGGTGTTCCTTGTTTAAACACAAAAGTGCAGGCCAGCAGGGGCTGGGGGGGCGGAGGCGGGGAGTTGGGCAGGCCAGGAGTGGACCCAGCACAGATAAGGTTGTAGCAGC
The DNA here is from genome assembly GCF_024711535.1 of Dipodomys merriami. Taxonomy (NCBI): domain Eukaryota; kingdom Metazoa; phylum Chordata; class Mammalia; order Rodentia; family Heteromyidae; genus Dipodomys; species Dipodomys merriami. The sequence goes on along the minus strand of NW_027205048.1, from coordinate 11,524,225 downwards.
TGCAGCAAGGAAGAAGCAGCTTGTGGGGTTCATCCATACTAATCCAGGGCTCCCCAAGCTCTCTGCCTGGGGCCGAGAGGATTTGGAAACACTGTAGGACCCGTCTCTTCGTCCAGGATCCCCATTTGGTGGCCATAATGATATCAGGAGGGAGGTGGTGTGAATGAGAAAGCATGGGGGTGGGGCTTGTCCGGTGGGCGGGGCATGTCAGGTGGGGGTGGGGCTCGTCCATTGTGGGCGGGGTTCGTCAGGTGAGGGCAGGGGAAGCTCTGCCCCGGTGTAGTTCAGGACCTCACATCCAAGCACCTTAGCATCAGAGGCCCTCCAGAGCTTGCTAGAAAAGCAGAGACAGGTGCACAGGGTGGAATCTGCTCTTGGACAGGATCCTCAGGTGACTTGAGCCCACCTGAGTGCGAGAATAGTCTGCCTCACCAGAGGTGTTAGTGGGAAGGATCATAATGCTAGTGAATGAGTGCTGAATGCTGAGCGAGCCCGCACTGCTTTAGGCCTCTTACGGAATGGTTCGTCTCCTCCTCTCGTATACCCACTTTGCAGCTGGCCAGGTTAAGATGGAGGAAGGTTTGCTGCCTTGGCAGGCATCAAGGGAGGAGAAGTTCAGGCCGCAGCAGGCTCCTGTGCAGCCTGGTGTAGAAGCCCCTTCTCAGGCAGGGACTCGGGGGCCTTACCTTAGGAATCACCAGAGGCCAGATCCGAGGCTTACCCTGTGCCCAACTGAGATGGAATGGGAGGGTTCAGGCTTGGCCAGAGAAAGGCATGCTGCTCCTGCTCCCCACGTCAGACTGCTGGAGGCCGACCGGGCCACGTCTCCCCTCCTCCTCTTCCCACCTACTTTCATCGGGAACACCAGAGCTGGGTGCCCCCCCAACCTTTACCTCTGCATACCCCACCCCACCCCCGCCCCACAAGTCCTCTATAGCCACACGAAAGGGTTAATGCAGAGCTCAGTCACCCCATAAATCTGTGTTTATCTGCTGCAAAGTAAGCTATTTAGGTTTTTGATTTACAAGCCTTCGTTTTCATAAAAGTCAGTCATTCCTAGTAAAAGAATGTGGGTTAGATTTACAGGATCTGCCTTCGTGTTTCAACCCAAAGCCGGCCTATGAGTCACCCTCCATAATGTTTTTGCTCTCGTGGAGAGAGATTCCTGTGCAAAGAGAAAGATTCAGATCTCCGCCCTGAAAAAGAAACGTTTTGAGAGGGACTAATTATAATGGCGTCAACTGTGAACTCGCCGTCCCCGGCCCCCCCGGAGCCTGTGTTCCCAGGGTTTTATTCCACAATAAAATGTGCTCTGGTTTTGCAGCTTGGCATATAAGGCCTCCTCTGGTATGAGCGAATGTTTTTTTCCTACCAAATTATTAGAAATAAACAGCCCACCAGTGGAAAGGCAGAGGAATTATAAAGCAAGGAAAATAAATCTTGGAATGTTTGCATTTAGTGACTTTAATAGAATTGGTGACTTGGCCGAGCCACCTAACTGGCTAAATGGAGCCAGGCTGGTATTTTTATTTTCCATTCAGTTTGTGTTTTGCCCATGTGAAATGGGGTCAAAGCAAGGCACCCTGGGAAAAACAAAAGCTTTGATGTCTCCTTGAAAAATAGGCCGTACCATGATGATGCTGTATTTAGTGTCCTCTCCCTTCTACACTCAGCCTCCAGCCTGACAAACTGCATGTGACCCATGACACTTCATAAAACAGAGCCACCATCCAGCCCTCTTCCACCCCCCTCCTCCCCCAAAGGAGTCCAAATGGAAGGTAGAAAAGTCTGACCATGTGGAACCAAAATGTTGATCAAGATAACAGAATAGGCTTGAAGGGGCCACGGGAAAGCCACCATATAAACTTTCTCCAAAGCAAAGGCAAGGTAGAGCAGGAGAGACCAGAAGGTAGGTCCTGGGCACTGGGCTCCTGGCCAGACCAAATAGCAGCTGGGTGAGGAGGTGAAGGTTTGCTAGCAGGTGGAGAAGTGGAAGGGACTAGTCAAGAATAGCAAAGGCCCTGGTGGCTCATTCCAGGAATCCTGGGTACTCAGGAGGCTGGGGACTGAGGAGGGCAGTTTGAAGCCAGCCCAGGCAAACACACAAGAATAGCAAAAGCAAGTTCTGTTTCCCCACCTGTGTGAAGAGATGTATGTAATTTGGCTTGTGAAAACTGCTTTGTTGGTTGGTTGGTTTGGTTATGCTAGCTGGTACCGGGGCTTGAACGCAGGGCCCCAAGGCTATCACTTGGCTTTCCGTGCTTAAGGCTGGTGCTCTTCCACTTGAGCCATACCTCTGCTTCTGGCTCTTTGCTTTGGAGATGAGAATCACATGGGCTTTTCTGCCCAGTATAGCTTCGAATGGTGATCCTCAGAGAAGGAGGGAACTCTATTTGAGATTCCCTGTGTTCAGGGGCCCGAGAGCTCCCAGGGTGCATTTGTTGCAGCAGAAATGTAGCAGAGAACAAAGGACACAGAGGGACTGCCCGTCCCACAGAGAGAAAGCCCAGGGCAGAGCCAGACAGCTGCTGTTTGGAGAGATGGCGCATCAGACACCAAGTCTGAAGTGCTCTTCCCTGTGACCGCTGCCCCCTCTGCCTACCTTAGTGGAGATCATTCTGGACTCACAGTGGATCTGCCAGTTTTCCCTTAACCTTGACTGAGTCTCCAAGTCTGTGCATTATATCTCACTGCAGCTGTTTAATGAGTTTTTGTGCTTCTGGTAGAGAGCAGCATCTAGAATCCAGTGAGGATTTGTTGTTGTTATTGTTGTTATTGTTGTTGTTTTGTGGTACTGGAGATTGAATCCAGGGCCTCCTCCTCACCTTACTACTGCTTGAGCCATTCCCCCTAGCTCTTCGGTTTCTGTGTGTGTGTGTGTGTGTGTGTGTGTGTGTGTGTGTGTGTGTGTGTGTGTGTGTGTGTGTGTGTGTGTGTGTGTGTGTGTGTGTGTGTGTGTTGGTAGAATGTTGCTAACTTTGCCAGGCTGGTCACAAATGCTCAATCTTTCTTGTCTTCATCTTCAACGCGGCTGGAATTACAAGTCTACGCCATCATTCTCCAGGCCCAAAGCCATGTTGATCCCATCCTCACAGCATAAGCCCCTGTTCCTCAGGAGCTTGTGACCCAAACAGATTCCCCTCCCAGTGCCCACGTGGTAGAGGTGAGCACAGACACCCCCCTCCCCAGGCCAGACAAGCACGGATGGACTGGACTGCACCTAGAGAACCCCGTGCTGTCAGGGATATGTGCGTCTGAGAGCCCCAGCCTGGCCCGGGAGAAGTGATTTCTTTTTGTCTTTTATGGAAGAGTAGGCAGAGAGAATAAAAGGGAAGGATTGAAGAAAGGGATGGATTCAAGACACAAGGGAGGAGGAATTTTGAGAAAGAGGCTAGGGAGAGCCATGCCAGAGAGGAGAGAGAGAGCAAGTCCTCACCTAGGCAAGTTTCCTGGAGCTTCTGGAATGCTTTGTGTCATGGGCAAGGGTAATTCATGAGAGAGAGAAAGAGGATTTCAGTGCACCTTGGGTAAAATCAGCTCTCTGAGGTTTCTTTCTTTTGAAGAACTAATCTGAACACACTTGGAATGCACCCAACAGAGGAAGTCAAATTTCAGTCCTGCGTGTGTGTGTGTGCGCGCGCACGCGTGTGCGTGCACACACCTGCACCCATGTGCTCACACTGCTAACATCTTTGTTCCCTTTTCCTTGAAGTTGAAACGATTGATACTTCAGTCTCCTTGTGTTATTGAGCAATGTTGATTCAGACTGCAGGAGAACTGGATAGGGCCAAAAACATGGAAGGTTTTCCTTTGAATGACACAAGTGGAGCCTTTGAAAGTCAAGTGCATCCTCAACTGCACAGCGTAATAACACTGGATGAGCCAGCGGGCGGTCGACCGGTATCCAATGGTGCAGTAAAACTCAGAGTCTTGTGAAGCCACCTGAGCTGAAGCCCCTGGTTATCAGTATTGACAGAGTCCTGGATTGTTTGGAGAAGATCTTAGATCTTTTGGTGAGGCTTTTACCCCCAGGAACTAGGGGACTTGGTAAATACGCTTCTAAAGCTCCTCTGACTACTTCTCTCCAGATCACGCTGGCCCAGACCCAGAGGTGAGAGTGGGAGCTGGCAAGGCAAAGCAGACATTTCCTCCCCCAGGCCAGGGGTGCCAATGCTTGTTTCTGGAGGGACCCCAAGAGCTTCCCTTCCCCTCTCTCATGGTGAGGGGACCAAGGGGCTTTTCCCCAGCACTCAGCTGAAGTTGTTCACAGAGATCCAGACCCCACGCTGAGATTGGGCAGGGCATGATATTATTCCATCTTAATATCTAAAGTCATCTCAGCAAAACCAAGGAAGGGTGGTGACTTATTCCCTCTTCTTGTGCTAGGATGCTTTAACAATTGGCTTGGTGATCAGGACCTCTCCTGGCCCCACCATTCTGTTTTATTATTTATTCATTTGTTCATTCATTTGGCACTGGTATTAGGACTTGAATTCAGGGCCTCAGGCTCTTGATTTTTTCATTCAAGGCTGGCACTCTACCACCTGAGTCACCACGACTCTTTTGTTGGTTAGTTGGAGATCACAGTTTCTTGAATTAGTCTTCGTAGGCTGGCTTTGAACTTTGATACTCAGATCTTAGTCTCCCAATAGCTAGGATGATAGGCACCTGTGTATATTTTTAATACAATAATCTTTAGATATTCCAACCACTTTCTTGGAGCTAGGCAACAAGAGAATTTCCCCCTTTTCCCATGCATGCACCATCAACAGAGAAGAGAGAGACAGCAGGAGAGCAGAGCAAGGGGAGGCTGTAAAGAGTGGGAGGAGAGATGGAGGTAGCGATGCCCCTCCATGAACCATCGGCCCCTAACTACTCACTCCTGTGTGTAGTTCAGTGATTTTAGGCTGTTTGAAAAGTTGTGCAACCATCACCACCATTTAATGCAAAAGCATTTTCATCACCTAGAAGAGGAACCTCTACATCCTATGTCTCACTCCAATCCCTCCTTCCTGTCCAGCCAGCTAGTAGACTAGACAGCTGCTAACCTACTTGCTGTCTTTCTGGACTGGCCTAATTCAGGGCATCTAATACAAATGCAATCATGCAGTATGAGGCTGATTATGACTGACAGCTTTCACTTCATATTATTTCCCAGGTTCACCATGTGTTAGCACTGTCACTGGCTTCATTACTGCCATTATGTGATACGTCTCATTTTCGTCACCCACTTATCAGTTGATTGATAGATACTTGTGTGGGTTCCATTTGGGAGCCATGATGAGTAATGCTGCTATTGACATCTGTGTCAAGTAACGGTAAAGTCTGCTACTTAGCTTTGTCAATCCATCGCTGTAACAAAGTGCCCAGGATAAACTGCTTGTAAGGAAGGAGGGTTTGTTTTGGCTCATGGCTTCAGAGATCTTAGTCCGTGGGTCCTTGGCAGCTTATCTGTGGACAGGTGGCTCAGTATATGACAGGGAAATGCTTAGCAGTAGCGATGTCAACCATTTCACAGTGCCCGGAAAGCCAAGAGAGAGACGGGCAGGACCAGGATCCCAATATCCTTGTCAAGGGCAAACCCTCAATGATGCAACCCTCTTCTAGGCCCCGCCTCCCAAACATCCTACCACCTCCCAGTAGCACAACCTAGCCTTTAACACTTGTGTCTCTGGAGACTATTTAACACCCAAACTATAGCAGCAGTCAGCAGTTCAGGATCACTGATTATGAAGCTGGAGGAAGCTCTTATCTATTGGTGTTGAAAATTAAGGTAAAAAGATGCGACGTGACTTTCTAAAGGTCAAGCATCTTACAGGTAGCAGAGCCAGTACTTCCACTTGACTTGGGAGGAAGGAAAGCTGGATGTGTCCCGAGACACCTGGCAATAACTCCAGCACACGTAGCACTGGCTAAGTTCTGCTCCAGTAACAAAAGTTCCCAAGTCTTCTTTTGCTGAGCCTTGTGTTGTCCCCTTCTGAGACACGTGTTGAAGGAATATCCTATCATTTCAAGATTGTGTTTTCTGGGCAAAGGTGGAAAGAGCAAGAAGTAGAGTCCAGACGTGATTTCTGTTTTATCTTCTTGTATTCCATTGGCCAGAGCAAATCACATGGCCGGAGCTGATAGGCCCAGGAAGTGCTGCTTAAGTGTAGTTGTATCTCAGTGAACAGAGATGTCTGGTTCTACGACAAAGGAAGCAGATGGGAAGATTAACACCATCAGCCATGGTGTCTAGAAGGGAGAGTTGGCTTGCAATCTGTGAGCCTTGGCTTCTGACAAGCATTCCTTTATTTATCAGCTCTTCATTAAGTTTCCCCTAAACAGCATACACATCCTACAAGGGCTTGGTGAGGAGAAGCCCGTGTGTTTCCTGTTCTCATGGAATTTACATTAGCCCTGGAAAGACCAAGGGGAATGAGGAGGATCGTTCATGGTGGTGGAATCCTGACCAATGTCACCGAGGAGAGGAAGGTGCTACGATGTCGAAGGGAAGGGAGGGGAGCTAAGACCTAGGCAAGATCAGAGACGTGCTGAATCCTGTCCATCCATAAAGAGAACAAACCTGCTCCCACCATGCTGCGTGCTGGGCTCAGATGCCCATGAAGCTGTCCAGTGTAAAGGACACAAGAGTAGCCACCCCGAGGGGGCAGGAGTCCTCGAGGGTAGAGGGTGGTAATCCCAAACGGTGGTGCCACCTGCAGGGATGGGGCTGAAGGATGGTTGGAACTGATGTCACCAGCCAGGTGTCTAACTTTCTCATCTGCCCCGAGGGTGCACACAGGACTCTGTTGGGGGAGGGGCAGAGGAACGGCCCCAGGTGTGGCCACACCCTGTGTCCCCACAGCCTTCCACAATGAAAGGGAGGTGGAAGATGGAATTCAGTTCAGGATTTTCAGGTGAGCACCTTCTCATCACGGGGTCCTCCAAAGTGGGAGGCTGGAGGGTCAGCGTCAGAGGAAGACGTGAGACAGATGTGGAGAGCAGAGCCACTTGAGGAAGAGACCCTGAGCCATGGGTGGGGGCAGCTGAAGAAGTCAGGGGAAATGCCAGCTCCACCACTGTCCTTCCCAGAGAAACAGAGCGGGTGGCGCCTTGAGTTCACAACTGTGGGACAGTAAGTTGGTGGTGTCTCAGCACACGTTTGTCCCAACTTACACTCCCCCGCTGCCCAACAGAAAACTAATACCTGGGGTAAGCTGAGTCACTGCTGCGCATGTGACTTATCTTGAAAATGGGAGTCGTAGCTACTCAGGAGGCCGAGACCTGGAGGATTGCATTTCAATGCCAGCCCAGGCAGAAAAGTTTGATAGATGTTTCTCTCCAATTGACCAGCAAAATAGTAGACTGGAGGCCTGGCTCTGATGATGGAGCACCAGCTCTGAGCACACAAACTAAGCAAAAGCATGAAACCCTGAGTTCAAGACCCAGTATGAGCAACACACACACACACACACACACACACACACACACACACACACACACACGTGCCCTAGAAAGCCTTAAACATCTTTTACTGGTTCATCCCCAGAGATTCAGTGTCAGTTGATCTACAGCCTTGGCCCTTTCCAGTCAGTACTCTTCCTGGAGTGCCCAACACATAGCCAGAGCTGAGAGCCCCTGGCTGGGAGGGCCACGCGGGCCTGGCCTGCGGGAGACTGTGGGAGAGCAATCCCTCCCCACTGACAGCTCCGCTGGTGTCTGATTTCTTCCAGCCCCTGCAGCCTGGCTGGCGTCAGCTTTGCCCACTAAACCAGCTCCTCCCAGACAGGCAGACTCAGCCAGAAATTTTAATTCAAAACTTTTCCTTTTTATTATGTTCAAATGCTCAGGCCCCTGAATGTGACCAGAAGTTTTTCTCAAGCTGAGACCTGCACAAAGATCAGCCAAGACAGAGAGCTTGTCTGCGCATGTGCACAGACACCGCCCCCACCCACCCACCCCACACAGAATGAAACAGGTTAGTCTCTGCTTCTATGGATACTGTTTTATGCAAGTGCAAAGCCAGTGACTGCTCTGCTGAACTCTGACAGCGTTTTCTCCAGGGCCAAATGGAAAGAAAATCCGGGCGATGGTGGATAATGCGCATGGACAGGCACGGGCATGTGACTTACCTGTGCGGGCGGCTTCCTTGATGGATGGCGTGGAGCTTGTAGCAGCACGCAGTGCTGCTGCCCAGGGCATGAGCTCACCTGCATTCCAGGGTTGTTTTTGTTTCTTGATTGCATGCCTGAGGCCTGTGCCTAAGAATGGCTGAGCCCTTCTTGGCCGGCTTCCTGCAGGGCAGGTGGGGACACTGAAGGCTTGCTCGGAACCTGCAGAGAACTGGGGTTTCTCTTGGGGGGGGGCATCCTCTGTGGCCTGGGCCTGGCTGTGCAAAAGCCTTCCTCAAGACAGTGCATATTCTTCTGGCCCTCTTGAAAAGCTCCAACGTCACATGTGGTTTGGGGAGCTGGAGGGAGCAGGGTGAGATTTAGGTCTCTGTCCATTGGCAACAAGTTCCAAGTATCCTGAGACTCTCGTCCACACCCTGGGGGTCTCCAACCAGCCCTGGATCTAGGCCAAAGCCAGCCAGGCCTTCAGGGGTTGTCTCTGGCTTATAGACAGAAGAGCGACAGAGGAGGGCCTACAATGCCCTCCCCCAAGGAAACAAAATGGGGTCACCATGTGGCTGTGACTGACAAATGGGGACAATGTTACTAAAAGGCAACTGGGCAGCCATGTGCTAGGAGCCTGTGTCTGTAATCCGAGCTGCCCAGAGGCTGAGAGTATAAAGGATCATAGTTAGAGGCCAGCCTTGGCAGAAAAGTTTGTGAGACCCTGTCTCAAAAATAACCAGCAAAAAATCAAGGTTTAGAGGTGTGGCCACACGTGGTAGGATGCGTATCTAGCACGTGTGAGGCCCTGGCTTTAAACCCCAGTCCCACCACCACCAAAAACAAATTTTTAATAAGGCGGCTGATAAATAACTCCCCTTCCCCTTTTCTCTCTTCTACTGGGCTCTGAGCAACAGGAAATGGAAATGAGCACCTGCTAGAGCCCCCGCAGCACCAGAGTCCCTCCCTGGCTTCAAGCTATCCCCCCATTCAGCACCGCGGCCCTGCCTCCTCTACTAGGCCAGGGACAAGCGGCTCCCCTGCCAGCACTCACCCTCCCTGTGGTCCTCTAAACAGTGCATATTCTCTGACCCGGGCATCCTCGCTCTACCACCATGATTGTCTCCTCCACTGGTCTCTCAGTGCCTGGAGATACCCGGCAATGGCTGCTCACAATATAGATATAGCCAAGGCCTGGCCCTGCAGCACCCCACATCCCCCATGCACAGAGACCCAGCTGCCCCCTCTCCCCAGCAGTAAAACTCAGCTCTCCAGAGAGCAGGGGCGCCTCTTGCTGAAGGGGAAAGTGGATAGAACATAAGCGCTCCGAGACAGGGGGCAGGGGAAAGTTCCCTCTCACCCTCTAATGCTCCCCTTTCTCTTCTCTTCCTGGCCCCCTTGAGGATTCCAGGTGCAATCTGGCAGGTGAGCAGAACTCTGGGAGTAAGCTCTGAGAGCAGAGCTGCTGACAGCGTCCTGGGGCCCGTGTCCCTTGAAGGCCCCCAGGGCTGAGGGCCGTGGGAGGCCTGGCCGCGCTTGTGGCTGGACAGGCTGGCGGCGCCTCCCGTTGGTGCTCGTGCTCTGTGGTGGGCTCAGGGGAAGCCGAGTGCTCAGACGAAGACACATCCCAGTTAACGCTAGCACACGCCTTTCTAAAATGCTCGAACGTGGCTGACTTTTAGAAAGAACGAGAAAGAACACTACATGTTGAGCTATCAGGTCCAACACGGGTCCACACTTCCTCCTTCTTTACTCCCTAACCCAGGAAAAAGGGTGGTCTTCCATGGTTCTGGGGGGAGCCTGGGGTCCTAAGTCAGCCTGTGACACCCTCCCGGCTGAGGGGATTGGGTGGTTAAGGAGGGCAATGGCTTCTCTTTCCTCTCATTGTTGTCTTGGGCAGGCATCAGTGCCCAAGTAATGGCCTCTCTTTTCTCCTTTTCAATATTCTTCTTCCCAGAAGACAGTTAATGAGACCCTATCTCAAATGAGACACTGGGCATGGTAGCAGCTGCCTGCGATTCCATCTACACAGCAAGCACAAGGAGGAAGATCACAGCCCGAGGTTAGTCCCAGGCAAGAAGCATCAGACTCTACCCAAGAAATCAGTAGAGCAAAAAGCTGGGGGGTGTGGCTCAAGGGGTGAAGCACCTCCTGCCTCGGAGCACAAGGCCGTGGGTTCAAGCCATGGCAGCCCAAGCTCTCAGCCACCAAAAACCCCCCAAGACTGGAGCAGATAGAGAAGGGCTTGCAGCCCTTGATGAAGGACCTCCACGTGTATTGTGCTCTCTGCCTTTGGGGGGTGGTGGCACGAGCCCAGTCCCCTTTCTGGAAGCACTGTCAGGCACTGCTGTCCAGAGGCCACCCCAGCCCTTCCCTCCGGCTCTCCGTCCCTGTGGTGGGTGCTGGCAACGTGGGGGACTCGTCCTTTGAGTCCCTTTAGCTCCAGGGACCTGGGGAGCCATGCCCAGGCTCTGTCAGACGCCTCCAGAGACACACCTGCAGCCCCGCAGCCTGGTGACCGGGGCCAGGCCGGGCAGGTGCAGCGGCGCTGCATTCCAGGGCCTGGCCCCCAGGCCAGCCCTGACAAGCAGCTCTTGGAGCCTGCCTTGGGTGCACAGGCCGGGGTGGGGAGGGGGAGGGTGGCTCCTCTCCCGCTCTGGGCCTCATTGCAGCCTGAGTGTGAGCATCGGAGGAGCCCGCAGCACCGCGCACGGGAAGCTGCCCGGCACCTGCTCTGGATTCTCGGGTAGTCCGGACTCCTGCAGCCCAGCCGGCCAGGGAGCCACGGACAACAGGAGTGGAGAAGAGCTAATTAAGCTGTGAGCCGCCCCCAGAGCTCAGCTCATTGGTAATTACGCTCTCTGATCTCAGAACAGCTCTGGGCACCCAGGGAATGCTGGGAGGAGAAGGAGCCTCGGATGATGGAAACGTGGATGGGAGCTTTAGGAATGGATTTTCACAAAACTGACATTTACACCATTTGTGGAGGAGCAGACTCCCTGCAAAGAACCCTAAACCAAACCTCATCCTACCCACCGTGCCGGGAGCTCCAGGCAGTCAGCTCCAAGGCTACGGACTTGTTTGAAGGAGAGGAGACCGAGGGACCCCATGCATGGAGTCCTTTGGGAAGGTCCCGGGACCCTGGCCGTGGTCCTGGCCATGGAGATGCCTGTCCCACAGAGCAAACTGAGGCGGAAGCCAGACATTGCTCCTGCCCTCTGTCTAGTATGATATCTCTCCCAAACCATCCCCAAGTATGGAGCCATCAGAGACGCCCATCTCCCTGTGAGGGCTCTGTCCCCCGTGTCCTGACTAGTGCCTAACTGTTTTTTCATCCACCTGCCTTTGAAAAATCCACAGGCCAAAGCATGACCTGACCTCATTGTTTTAGCTGAAGGCCAGGAAGGACCAGTGGCTGAACCAAAGCCCCGCAGGCAGACATGGGACAGTGCCTGGCCTCAGCCTCTACCTCACATAGACTAAATACATAGTAGAGCAGAAGAAGTAAGGGCCAGAAAAGCCCAGGGGCCTGGAGCAGGGAGCAGGACCAGGCAGCCAGGGGATGGGCCTGAACGGGCTCCCATCACCACCTTTGCCCATTGCTTGATTTGTTGACTGTTAGACAACCCACACCTGGCGTGGGGTGATGGTCCACAGGAGACATGACAAGCAGCAGCTCTCCTGCTGTCTGCCAAGCGACTCCCTGCGGTGCCGGGCCCGGCTGATGAGAGACTGAGCTGTGGAGCAAAATCCTGCCTCCATCAGAAGCGCCATGTCCTCAAATACCAGCATTCCCTTCTGCTGAGACTTTGAAGAAAACCAGATAATATTAGGCTCAACCCAGCTTAGACAGTGGCTTACTTCTTTTAAAAACATAGAAGGAGACAGACAACATTCCTGCCTGAATCTGTTTGCCCTGTCCTTATAGCCAAGCCCCAGGAATTCCGCCCTGGCTAGAAAGACTCAGGCTGCAGCATTTTTTCTTGAGCAAGGAGAATTTGGACCAGGCTCTACCTCTTTCTTGTTCTTATGCCTAGAATGGCAACAAGATGTGTTCAAGGGAGCTGGCCCTGACCTGAGCAAGGAGACAAGAGGAACTGGAGACCTTTTCTCCTTCCATTACAAATTGTGAAGCAGAAACAGCTATTATTTCATAGACTTATTTTCCTTGTTTGTATTGGTCCTGGGGCTTGAGCTCGGGGGCCTAGGCACTGTCACTTAGCTTTCTTTTTTTTTTGGGTCCAGTCGTGGGGCCTGAACTCTGGGCCTGGGCGCTGTCCCTCAGCTCTTCAGCTCAAGGCTAGCGCTCTACCACTTGAGCCACAGTGCCACTTCCAGCTTTTTTCTTTTTGCTTATATGGTGCTGAGGAATCGAACCCAGGGCCTCAGGCTTGCAAGGCAAGCGCTCTACCACTGAGCCACCTTCCCAGCCCCACTTAGCTTTCTTGTTTAAGGCTGGCACGCTGCTACTACTTGAGCCACACAGCTCTACTTTCTACTTTTTTGGTGATTCATTGAAGAGAAGAGTCTCATGGACTTTCCTGCTTAGACTGGCTTTGACCCACAATCCTCAGATCTCAGCCTCCTATGTAGCTATAAGACTATCAGCATGAGCTACTGGCAGCCTGGCAGTTTCATAGACCTTTGATAAAAATTCAAGGGTTAAGGAACTTACGCTGGTACCTGACAAAGAGAATTAACACCTCCCCAAAAGGCTCAACTTCTAACGTTAGTTCTTATGAACAAATTTAGAAAACACTAAGATGCACACAGAACAAAATGAAAGTTACCATTATCCCAGTTCCTCAGATAATGGAAAGTATCAAGTCTCTACAGTTGTTTCCTACCCATAAGCTGAGTATATCCGAATCATCAACTGAGTACCTCTCAGAAATGAAGTGTGTTTCTTCACACAGGTGCAGGTGTGGGGTGTGTGATGCTCCACTGCGAGCCTCCACGCGGGACACACTGGCCCTGGGATGTCCCACAGGTACAGAGCCTGCAGATCTCAAGTCCTTCGCACAAACACAAGGTCTGCACAAAACCTGTGCGTGACCTTTCCTGGACTGCTAATCGCCCCCAGCTGACTTTTCATCACTAATACAAAGCCATCATTAGGCTGTATTGGCTAGGGAATAACACTAAGAAAATAACGTCTCTGCATGTGCAATACAAATACATGCAATGTTTTGTTTTTTCCCTTTTTGATCCACTTGGTTTTTGTGTGTGGGTCGTGGGGCTTGAACTCTGGGCCTGGGAGCTGTCCCTCAGCTCTTCAGCTCAAGGTGAGCACTCACCACTTGAGCCGCAGCACCACTTCCGGTTTTCTGGTGGTTTATTGGAGATAAGAGTCTCACGGACTTTCCTGCCTGCGCTGGCTTTGAACCGGGATCCTCAGATCTCAGCCTCCTGAGTAGCTAGGATTACAGGCGTGAGCCACTGGTGCCCAGCTTGATCCACATTTGAATGGGCAAATGCAGACCCCAAGGGGACTCTGTTTTCACCACCTAACACTGCCTGTTAGTGAATATGTCTCCGCTCATTCCTTTTTTCACTATTGTGTGATATTCTGTTGCACTATCGTGAGCTTGTCACCAGGCACCCTGGTGCATAGTTATTTCTCCTTTCACTAGTGATTCTATCTTCAGGAGCTGAATTTACAAAGATGCAAGGTACATGTGATCTTTTCTGAAACCAAGAACACATGTGCGGTGGAGCGGTGCTGTTCGTGGCTTCCGTGTTTGCGAATCCATCTGCTGGATCAGATTCATTTACAGCTTTAAAATCAAGACTCCCAGTCTGCAGACAAGCATGGATAGAGCCAGCCGTGACGCCACAGAGCCAGTCCGTGACTGTGGGCCACCAGTCTGTGTGCGTGCAGGCAGCCTGGATGGAACAGGGCACTGCTCCACTGTCCCGCCACCCAGCTCTCGCCTTTGACCTTCACAAGCATCCCTGGATGTGTCCACGTTCTGGTGTGTGTCCCACTTCCTACACCTGGGTGTTTTACGTTGGTGATTTAGTGTTTCATGGCCTCTAGCACAGGGCTGACAGAAAGAGCTTTCTGGTGTTCAAGAGCCACCAGGCCCCAGGGGGCCTTGTGGAGGGTGTGTGTGTGTGTGTGTGTGTGTGTTTGTGTGTGTGTGACAAACATCAGCACGCTCTATCGTTGTTGGTTATGAGCCCAGCATCAGTGGGTCAATGACCTAAATAACGTGCTTTTACACAAAAACACAGACAGTATGAAGTTACATGCTGATTTGTTTACAGGAAGCTTGTAGGACCCCTAACCTTAGACTTCCACTAGGAATAGAACCCGCAGCATGCGGAAGGAACCCACATCCGAAGAATAAAGAGAACTGTCCGCTTACATCTCAGACTCACTCAGCCCAGCCTCGAGGAAGGCTCCTCCTGGGTTCAGGCCTCCTTTCATTCACTCACAACCTCTCTAGAAAGCCTTGCAGAATGCACTCTGCAGCAAATCTGATGCGAAATTTTAATATTTTCACTTTTACTATCCTGGGGCACATAAAAGGCACTCAATAACTTTAGTGTGCGCTGAAAGCCAAGGCCATGACAGAGCCTGAGCTCCAGCTTGGTGTGAAATGGCTGGACGTCGTCTTTTCCTCTTGTCTCCACCCTGCCCTGGCCTGGATTCTCGCTGGCGACTTTCTGAGGTACCCACAGCCCCCACAGAAAAGCAGACTCTCCCATGATACCCTTGATCTACACCCACACTACCTGAGAAGGCTGCTTTCAGCCCCGACCTCGGGGAGCGACCACACATGGGTATTTTAGTTCCCAAACCCTAGAGTAAGAGCCAGGGGGTGATGGGACTTAGCTACGTGTTTCTGTGGAAGATGATGATTTGCAGAAGGACAACGTTTGGTGACTCACGAACATTCTGCAGCGTTCACATTTCCATGTTTTTTAAATCGTTTTCTTGGCAGCTGACTCTGCCTACTTGTTCTCCATTGTCTGTGGTTGATTCGGTGACGCTGTGGTGGAATTGGGCAGTGACTACAGAAACGCCACCACTGTTGCCAAGCCCAAAATATCTTCTCCCTAGACACTGGCTGGAAAAATTGTGCCAGCCCTTGGCCTAGAAGCATAAAAGGATATCTGGTCATGAGACACTTTTAAGTGTGTGTTCTTTGTTTAGGAGAGTGGTTCTCAAGCTATTTGGTCTTCAAAACCTCTGTTAATCCTGAAAATCACTGAAGGCCTTAAATGTCTTTCATATCACCTAAGTTATAGCTGTAACTATTTGCCATCTACACATGAAAGCTGTGGTTGTTTACAAGTTTATGGTTTTGTTGTGGTGGTTGCTGCTGCTGCTGCTGTTGTTTTGGAGACAGTCTTGGGGCTCGAATTCAGTGCCTTACCCTTTCATTTTTTTTCAACTGAAGGCTGGTGCTCTACCACTTAGCCACAGCTCCTTTTCTAGATTTTTTGGGTGGTTATTTGGAGATTAGAGCCTCATAGACTTTTCTGCCTGGCTGCTTTGAACCATGATCCTCAGACCTCAGCCTCCTGAGCAGCTAAGACTACAGGTGTCAGCCACTAGCCCCTAGCAAATATTTATGTATTTACTGGTTTACAATAACACCCATAAGCCCACTGTGTGTTCACATAAACAATGTATTTTGTGGAAAACAACGATATCCCACAATATCAGCTAGGATGAGTGAAATAGATTTACGTTCTACAAATCTGCCTTTAGTCTGGGTTGATGCTGCCTCCTGACTACCGCTTTTGTTTCACTCTGTTGGGAAATTCCACATCACACAGCCCTGACACTCAAGCAAACACTTAGGAAAGAATGAGAGTGAGAAAGGCACCAACACTTTGGCTTGGGATTGAAAATCATTTTGACCTAGTGAAAAGCCTGGTGGGGAATCTCCAGAACTTTCTACCATGCTTTGAGAACAGTTACTTTGGATATACCACTGGCTTAGGAGACCTGAAAGTCTCTAGGATGTCCTCTGGGAACCACTGGTTTATGTATTGGACAATGTCTCTAGTCAACTTGAGCTGATTCCTCTGTCAGCAGATAGGGAAGTTAGGATACCTCATTGGTCATGCAAGCCAAGTTGTTTCCAGCCCCTCAGGAGCCTTGAGGGTGGGGTGGGCCAGTAAAGATGGCGGCTCTCCCACCCCCAGGTTCCAGCCTTTCCACAGCCTCCCATGGTTTCTTTCCTGTGTTCTTTCTTCCCCTCTCTCTCAGCCAGAGACGGGGATGGGACAGGCAGTGACTGTGAAATGCCACCTGGCTCTTCTAGAGATAGACGGGAGAAGTTCTCATTTGCGTCTCACTTCGCCAAGTCCTGCAGGGAGCTAAGGCCCCCGCAGCTTGTCTGATGGCACACCCAGGGCTCCCTGTGCAGGTGCGCAGCGCCCTACGGTCATCTGTGTGGCCATCTGCTTTCCCAAAGCCACGAGATTCAGTGACTTCCCGTGAGTGCTTTGGCTGTTGCTGGTGTTCACGTGTTGCTGCTACACTGTTATTGCAGAAGGATAGCCGTATACTCACTCAACCCAAGCACCGAAGAAAACCTACGATGATTCTCTGAGCACGTGGCAAGGTCTCTTGGGTATGAAGACTGGTTTACCTCCATCCAGCATGGCTGACTTTTGGTCTACATCTTTATGTGTTCACTAAGCGCTCAGCACTGTAGGGAGCTGGTGGGATGCAGACCGCACACCATGTACCCGATAGCTGCCCGATAGCTGCTTCTCATGTGTAATGCTGGAGCCTGTGCCTCCCCATACTGAGAGTCTGCCTATAAACACACCGCTTTGCTCACCATCAATGTGGCATGGGACCAAGTTCCCATTTGCCGAAGCAATGGGCAGAACAAGCTTTTGGCCTGTGCTTTCCATCTCCCTGTCTCCGTTAAGGTCAAAGCAGAGAAGCAGGTCAAAGCAGCCAGGCCAAGCCCGGCACCTGCACCTTAAACAGCTCCACTTTATGGGTCTAATTTGCTGAAGACTGATAAGTCTTCCTTTGAGGGTGGATTTTTTCTGGCTTCTTTTATTTATAGTTTATTTTTAAAAATGCCTTTGCATTTGACATTGTGTTTCCAGCATAGGGCTGCTAAGTACTAAATGGTGCTGATAAACTCATTTGTGTTATTCACGGCACCTCTGAACCTTTAGACATTTGTGCACGTGTGTGCACACGTGTGCACATCCATTGGTGATGTTGTCCTCATCTCAGGATGAAGAGTCAAGTGCCTATTTAATCCATCAGACTTGGGCTTTTAGAGTCTCTATGCATGCTTATGACCCTGAACCTATTATTATGTTCTACAATAAACAAGGGTGTCACCTATTAAATATCAGTTGTGCTTCTGTTATGCCCAAAGGAAATATGACTTGTTGGCCATTGAGAATCCTATGTTTATTTTCCCTAAAACAAAACTGAGAAGAAACCTGTTCACCAGTGACCACCCAAGGATCACCAGTGCACTCCTGTGAGCGCATAGCAAGCTGATGCCCTTCACGCTGCCGTAGACCATCGCACGGGTCACCTGGCCTAGCCCACCCCACAGTAAAGTAGCACACCCTGAAGCATTAGGGCCTTCACATAACATAGCTTTCTTCCATGTTCTACACAGAGGATTCCTGAACTGAGTAGTTGTATTCTCTGGAGTATATGACCGCCAGGATGGGCATTGGAGTGGGGTAAGCAGTCGGATGCCCCTCCCTAACATGTGGTTAATGCTCTAACTTGGAAGTAACACGTGACACTGTCTCCCACAGCTCATTGGCCAGACCTAGTCCATGGCCTCAACCATCTGCCAGTTGGGCTGGGAAGATGGAGGACAGGGCAGATACTGGGGGAGCAGGTGTGTCTCTACCATTGCGTGTTCACATACACATGCCTATAACCCTGAGTCCTACTAAAAACTATTCTTAGTCTTTGGTGGGGCAAGTGGGAAATTCTAAGCTTCCATCATGAGAATAACTACATGCTTAATATCTCCCATGAGCGTGTCTATAGTAGAAGCAAAATAAGTTAGGATCCTGATAATCAGTTGATGGAGACTCGGAATCACTTGAGAGAATGGGTAAAAGAAAGAAGCCAGGTGGTCCATCCGTGCCGTTTGAAGAACCTGGAGTGGGCCCTGCCTCTCTGCACTCAATGGGCCCCACCAGCGAGCACAAGAGGAATCAGGTGCAGAAGTTTATGAAGTTGGGGAAGAGTGGAGCATGAGAGTGTGAGCCAACAGAACCGTGCGTTTACATTAAGCTCTGAACCCTCCAGTTGAAACACATTGGAATTTCTTTAAGTGGTTTTGAAGAGAAAGGGTCAACTCTTCTCTTTTATAAAAGTTGGCCAAGTGTCACCAGTATCCAAGGACCTTGGCTAGTTAATTTTTCCTCTGGACACTGTATCAGTAAACCTCTTAAATATTTGCTCTGTTCCTGTCAATACCTGGCACTCTGCTAAGTGTTTGACAGGGACCACCATGCACTACGCCGTGTCTACAAAGCACCGGCATGGATTTTGGAGGGCATCCCACCATGTTTGTGATTTTAGCCCCAAGATTTGCCCTTTATAATGGTCCTCTTAGAAGGTTCCAGATGCCTCTTGGTGGTGCTGCACCAGCTCTCTGGAGGGGCCTCCAGGTCCCAGGTGAGGCCTCCTGTGAATGGTGACTCTTCCATCCAGTAGGATTCTTCTTTCTGGTAGGATTATTTCTCTACAAGAACTCTTATCACATGGGCTTTCTGTGTCTTTTGTGTATTCTCACAAACCAAATCCTCCACCAGGAAAGAACAGCTACACCCACGACACCTGGAGGAACACTGGCAAATCCCAAAGAACATTTTAAAACCCTGAAGCATATTATATTTTCTAAACATACAACTAGCACCGCACACACCTTTGAAAACACTTGCCACTCAACCATCTAGAGGTGGAATCTAATCTCCTACTTGTAGGCCTGGGGGCGGGATGCCTGACCCATTTGTCAGTTGACAGGCTGTGGAGACAATGCTGTCCAACTGCGGGGCAGGTCACAGAGAAGGGGCACTCTGCCCCGGGACTGTTCTCTCTCTCTCTCTCTCTCTCTCTGTGTGTGTGTGTGTGTGTGTGTGTCTGTCTGTCTGTCTGTCTCTCTCTGTCTCTCTCTCTGGATCTCTGGGACACCACAGTTTTCTGAAAGCTCTGAAGCCAGCTGCCCTGTTGTGAGGCAGCCCACCCCAAGAAATCAACTAACTGCCCACCACCTGCCACTGCAACCACTCAAGCCCCTTGCGATGCCCCATCTCACAAAAGCCATGAGAGAAAATGAAACGCTTGTTCCCAGTCTTCTGCAATGTATAACATACGCACTCCGTATATCCGAAGTCTCTCATTAGCATGATAGCATGGTCACACACATGGTCAGATCCTTAGATCTTTAGAAAGTGATGGCTTATTCCATAATGTGCATGACAACTGCTCTAATTGCCAGTGAAAACCACTTTCTGGCTACATGGCCTATTACCTAAGTAACCTCTCAATAGAGGTCCTCATAAATCAGTCTTATCTGGGTATAGACTATTTGGGGGAACAGGAATAGATAAGGGTGGGATATGGCCTTTTATTTATTTTTTCTTGGTGGTGTGAGGGATTGGACTCGGAGCCTCACATTTGTGAAAGCAAGTGCTGACTTGAGTCACCCCTCCCGTCTGGGTAAGGTCAGTTTTAAGGCTTACAATGGATACTTTTCTTTTGCAGAAAGTTTCTGTCAACAATGTCGAAGCATATTATATCTTACCAGGACTTGAGGGTCAAGGTGAATTGTTAGATTTGCTTGTTTGCTTTTTTCTGACAAAGAGCGTCACCTGACAGCCCAGGCTGGCTTTGAGCATCAAGATCTTCCTATCTTAGCCTCCTGAGAACTGGGATTGCCATCCGCCTTATTTTAGTTTTACATTTTTATTTGATAGGTATGTTTAGAGTGTGTGTGTGTGTGTGTGTGTGTGTGTGTGTGTGTGTGTGTGTGTGTGTGTGTGTGTGTGTATATGTGTGAATGTGTGTGAATGTGTGTGTATGGTCCTGGAGCTTGAACTCAGGGCCTGGGTACTGTCCCTGAGCTTTTATGCTTAAGGCTAGTGTTCTATCACTAGAGCCACAGTAAGCACTTTCAGCTTATTTTTTTTTAGTTTATTGGAGATAAGAGTCTCCCAGACTTCCTCCCCAGGCTGGCTTTGAACTGCAATTCTCATATCCCATCCTCCTGAGTAGCTCAGATTACAGGTGTGAGCCACCAGCGCCTAGTGATTTGAAGATTTTTTTTATATATCTTTAAACATTAGTATTTTTGTTATTCTTGCCTCCTGCCTTTCTTTAATACCACTATGCTAGCTACTCTTTCATGTCTACCCTCCTCACCTTCCACAGCAAAACAAGATGAATTCTCTGTTATCACATACATCTTCCTAGTGTTGCTGATATGTAGAAGTTTTCATGTTTCTGTGATCAGAGCCAATCAATAATCCTTCACCTTTAAACCAGTTTCTACGCTTTTATGTCTACAAAGTCCTTCTCTCAAGATCTGAAGTTTACTGGTGCCTTCCACTTTGATGCTATTTTTTCTTTGGTATCTAACTACTAAATGCACATGAAATTTATTTTAGGCTGTGGTGAGAGACTGGGATTGCATCTGATTTTCCCCACACAGTAGCTCCTCCCTCATTCGCAGCCCAAAGTCCCTTTCTGCACGGAGCTGTACCATGCACTCATTTCCTATCTATATTATCTCTATTAGGTCTGTGTTGGGTTTTATTGGCCCGTGTGTTCATAGTTTAATTTGGCATTGAAGTTTTATACCTTTCCTTTCTCTCTTCCCTCACCCCCACTCTCCTACACCATGATATAATACTTTAAACATATTTTCTCATGATATTTCTGGGCTGGAACAAGCTACCAAAATTTTCTTAGGGGAAAGATCTTAGGCCACCGCAGGCCTGGTCTATGTCTATAATTCTTATTGACCCGAGCAGCTGACTTGTTTTTCCATGATAAGTTTACAACTTTCCTAACACAACCCATTCTTCATTTCAGGTCTGTGCTTGGCCTGGAGAAACAGATCAAGGGCAGAATGAAGAAAGAACTCGGGCCCTGCTGCGTCACCATGGCCAGAAGCAAACATGTGTAGTCAGCGGGAAGCATTTGCTATTGGCCTGGAAGTCTACGTTTCATGGACCATCTTTGTCACTAGGGGGCAGTGGGGAGCCCACAAAGGACATGGGTAGCTCCTCATAAAAGGGTTCTCCAGTAACAGCATAGGCTCTGCCTCTTTATCCCAAATTGTCTTGAGGATGCTGCTGTCCCCGGAACTCTGCTGCACCATCTGCAACATGACACTTACACAGTCTGGACTTTTCCAGGGTGTGTGTGTGTGTCTGTGTGTCTGTGTGTGGGTGTGCACGCGTGTGCACGCGCATGCCAGTACTTGGCCTTCAACTCAGGGCTGGCATGCTGTCTCTCAGTTTTTTTGCTCAAACCTGTCACTCTATGACTTGAGCCACAGCATGACTTCTGGCTTTTCTGGTGGTGAACTGGAGATTAGAGTCTTACAGATGTTCCTGTCTGGGCTGGCTTTGAACCACAGTCCTCAGATCTCAGCTACCTGTGTAGCTAGGATTACAGGCATGGGCCACAGGCATTTGGTTTTCTTGCCAGTTCTTAGCAGGATGAAGTTGGTTGCAGGCAGCCCTGTCCAGATCTTGAATCAAAATCTGATTCTCCCTTGGTTTTCCGTCCCCGTGGTGGTGAGACCTGTCCAGTGGCATTTCCTTCTGTAGCCAGGGTTTCCTGGGTCTTCAAGGATCGCAGGGCCTACCGCAGATGGAAACCATGTCTATACAAGGCAAGAAGAGAGTTGAATTTTTATTTTCTCCTCCGCTCATTAACTTCTGATGGATTTAAACATTTGCTCCACTTTCCCTGGAAACTTGAATGCTTAATCTGGAATACAGTCTTGGAGTAAAAAATCCAACCTTGTATTAAAGGCAAAAATACAGTGGCTAATGAGGGGTAGAACAGGAGGTAAGGAAGGAAAGCAAGCAATTTCACAGTGTTCCCATTTGTTCCAAAGCTAACTTGCCTCCATCGCTTCAAGGAGAAAATTAGAAATTTGTCTCCAGAAAGCATATTGCATATTTCTGATCCGTGTGTGTGTGTGTGTGTGTGTGTGTGTGTGTGTACACACGTACTGGTTTGGGGGTGTGAACTCCGGGCCTCACACTCTCCCTTCGCTTCTTTCTTTTTTCTGGCTAAGCTGGGCGCTGGGACCACTTGAGCTACAGTCCAGTGCCTCTTCCTGGAGCCAGTCTATTTGTGGGCCTGGGGGAAAAAAGAAATGGGAAGACATTTCAGGGAAAGGTGTGCTGCTGGCAACTCATTCTTCGTTCTCTCTCTCCTCCAGGGTATGTGTGTGGGGAGGAATAATTAGACCACTTAATAGAATCGGGTGGCACATTCCCCCTTCTCAATGGAGATCAGGGCCCTGTTTTGAGCTGTGTGGCAGGGGGCTGTTTAGACACGGTTTAAGGCGGGGTCACGGAGGCCCCCCCCTCCCCTCCCCTCCTCCTCCTCTCCCCGTCCCCCGGCCCTCCCCTCCCTCCCCCTCCCTCTCCATCAATCAGGAAGGGCGGGTGTTACCCACTCCTTGGCACCCCCCCCCCCCGTGCCCAGTTTGAGGCCCGCGAACACCCGGGCCCGACGGCGCAGGGCGCACTTCACAGTTCGTAAGCAGGTAGTTAAGCGGCGGCAGCGTTAAGTGGCCGCCCCCCCACCCCACCCCCCCCCCCCCCGCGCGTCGCACCGACGGCCTCGCACCCAGGCCCGGGGCGGCCCCGGGGAGCCAGGCCTGGGCCTGGGCCTGGGCGCGAGGCCGCGCGGGGCCGGTGTCCCGGGAGCGGATGGAGCGGCGCGGGTCCCCGAACCCTCGTCCCCCTCTTGCCCAGCGACCTGCGGCTCTGCGGGAAGGACCCCCTCCCCGCCTCGGGGTGAGGAGCCGGGGGACCCGCTGCGGATGAACCCGGGAGGCCGCCGCCGCGGGGAGCGCCAGCGCCCTACCCGGGCCCGGGTCGGATCGAACCTCCGACCGCGAGGCCGGGGCTGGGGCGGGGCGCCGGGGCCGGGGCGCAGCGCCACCGCGTGGCCGCCGCGCGCGGCGCAGCCGAGGCACCGCCACCCACACGGGGCGAGGAGCCCAGCGCCCGCGCTCACGCCGTCATCCTAGCTACCTGGAAGGCTGCGATCGGAGGACCGGGGTTCGAAGCCGGCCCGGGCAGGAAGCGTCCTTGAGCCTCTCATCTCTAATTAGTCACCAGAACGCCGGACGTGGGGCTGTGGTTCAAAGTGGTGTGCTCACCTTGAGCTGAAGAGCTCAGGGGCAGCGCCCAGGCCGTGAGTTCAAGGCCCAGACGGACAGATTAATAATAATGAGTGAGAGACAGCTGTCGACATCCACTTTGTTAAAGAAGCTGGGCGCAGGGACACCCGGAAGCCCACACAGAGCAGACGCGCCCACCAGGGGTGCCAGGCACCCCCTGAGCCCACACTTTTATCCAGACCTCCCTGGGCCCTGAGCTGCGCACCTGGAATCTCTCCACACCGGGGAGGACTGAGCAGGCGGATGTAGAATTCGAGGCCCGCCTGTTCAAAAACAAAACAAACCACCTGGGCTTCTGGACTTACCCTCCCCCCCCCCAACCCCCAAGCTCCCAGCAGCCATGTTCACATTCTGGCCTCACCCTTCCCAGGTGCTTGATTGTGTGACTTGGTCGCTCAGCTCTGTGTGGCTCTCACTGTGGGCGAACCCACCCAGGGTGAGAGCAATGTGCCCCTACCCCGAGCCCCACACCAAGGTGAGAGAACCTTCCAGTCCTGTGGGATACCGACTCCTCCCAATGAGAGGAGAACCAGAACCTTCCACATCACTGTCTATCTTACCCTTAAGGTGGCACATAGCTCCCTCCAGGGAGTTAGCTCCAGGCAGGCACCCGGGCTGCAGGGTTTGGTGGGTGTTTTGGGTGTTGTTTGGTGGATGTGGTGGCGCATGGGGAGAGGAGGCCTTTGCAGCTGGGTAGGGACCAGTGGTGGCAGGTTCGTCTGGTGATGTCAGGCCTGGCGCTGGCAAAGAACAACTTTGTTGACAAGAAGATTAATCAGACCAACGCAATGCCCATCTGCTCGGGCGGCGGCTCCTCGGGGGTCAGTCCCCAAGTGTTTGCTGGAGATTTTTTTTTTTCTTTCCTTTCATCTTTTAAAAAGGACGCTTGGTCTGCTACTGAGACAGCCGGGAAGCGTCCACCGTGCCAAGAGAGCAGCAGCAAGGTTCCTGCAGAGCCCCAGGCCTCAGGGCTGGGCTGGGCCCCCAGCCTACCAACTCTACCAGCGCCTCTTTCTCCTACCTGTCCTAACAGGGCTCCAGGAAGCCATGCTGAGCCCTGAGCCCTTGCTCCCCTGGGCTGAGGCCCTGAGCCTCTCTTCCGCTGCCTCCCACTGAGAGGAGGCGGCTTGGGATCCTCAGAGCTTGGTGCCTCTTCCTGAGACACCAGCTTCCTTCTTTTCAACAGGTGCCTGTCTCTATGGGAAAAGGAAATCTCAAGGTGGGACTGCTCACATCTATTATTCAAAGAATATTCCTTGAGTACTTTCTAGTCCCAAACCCTCAGGAGAAAGGGTGAGATCAGTACAGGTGCCTAGTCCAGGGAAGGTGCTTCTGTTCTGAACTGGAAGACACTGCAACACATAAAATCAGTCAAATAACTGCACAAGGACGCTCTTTGGTGCCCTCAGGAAAGACCAGAGAGGGGATGTGGTGGAGAGAGCCAGGAGGTGGCAGCCATTTTGGAAAAGGTGTCCCTGAGGAAGAGAAATTGCAGTTGAGAGTTGGAATGGGTGAGCGGGCCTGTAAGCCTTGTTCTGAGCCTGAACTCAGAGCCCCGTTGGCAGAGGGGCTCCATAGGTTTGAGGAGAGCTTGGTGGAAGGCATCCACTCACCTCTCCCTAGCCAAGCACCCACCTGCAGAAGACAACTCAGTGTTGGGTTACTCAGCTTGGTGACCGGGTGGCCCATTCTGCTCCATTTCCTGATCTCTGCTGCCCTCTGCTGTCCGGTGCTGGCAGAACACACGCATGTCATCCACCCCATTCTGAGCTGGTCTTTTCTTCTTACCCATTGGAACCTCAGGCTCAGGGTGGGCAGAAATTGTCTCCAACTTACACGGCACCTGAGCATGCCACCCACCTCCACATCCTGTCAGGGGGAAGACAGGCAGACAAGACGCTGTACATTAGATAAATCAGCCGAGGCTGAGGAGTCAGGACTGCAGGAGCCATCGGGGCTGTGATGACTTCGCCAAGAGGGACAGCAGAGGCCATCTGGCCAGCCACAGGAAGAAGCTGGTCCCTTCTTGGTGCTGCTAGGCCCTCCCAGGTGGGCTGGACAGGGCCTGGAGAAAGCTCTTTCCAGGGGTTTGGGTTGGGGAAGACTCGGTCTTTTAATTAGAATTAAGCACAACTTCGGTTGTTTCTTATTATGGGATAATTGTATTGTAAAACCTATTGCAAATTCGAAGAGTTTAGAAAATACAGATGACAATGGTTTAAACCACCCACAATTCCCCGGGATCATGTAACCACTGACAGCAGCTCCCTGTGGACACATCTGGGCACCGCTATGTCTGAGCACGTGGTATGCTGCCACACTGCATTACACCATCAGACATACCAGAATGTGGCACACTGTCATTTGCTTTCTAAGGATAGGTGCAGCATGGGTATTCTTTTTTTCACACATGTTTACTGAGCAGTAACTATAAAGGAGACTTGTAAAATGTTCCATGCTGTACAGACCTAGAAAACAAACGTCCAAGGGGGCCCTCTGCACAGATTTGCTGTGGGTATTTAATAGAAATAGCAAGGAAGGAAGAAAGATAAAGGAGAAAGAAAGGAAAGAAAGAAAGAAAGAAGAGAAAAGAAGAGGCAAGAAAGAGAAAAAAGAAAAGGAAGAAGAGAAGGAAAGAGAAAGAAAAGTAAGGAAGAAAAGAAAAGAAAGATGACAAAGACGAGGAAAGAAAAAGAGAGAAAGAAGGAAAGAAAGAAAAGAAAAATGAAGGAAAAGGAAGAGAAAATATAGAACTAGAAAAAGGGAAAAAAGGATGGCAATGAAGAAGAAAAAGAGAAAAGAAAGGAAAGAAAGGAAAGAAAAGGAAAAACTGAAAAAAGAAAGGAAAGAGAAATAAAAGGAAGAAAAAGAAGGAAGAGGAGCTGGGAAGGTGGCTCAGTGGTAGAGCGCTTGCCTCACATGCATGAGGCCCTGGGTTCAATTCCTCAGCACCACATAAGCAGAAAAGCAGGAAGTGGTGCTGTGGCTCAAATGTAGAGTACTAGCCTTGAGCTGAGGGACGGCGCCCAGGCCCAGAGTTCAGGCCCCACGACCGACAAAAAAAACCTAAAAACAAAAAAAGGAGGAAAGAAAAGGTCCAACAAGAGCCACACTCCTCACTTAGACCAAAGGGTCCAGAGGCCCTCTGAGAAATGAAGGAGAAGTGGACATTGCCCAGAGAGGGCGGGCAGAGCCCGCCCAGGGCCCTGAGATGACAAGTCCCAGGAGTGATGCTGGTGGGTGGGCGTGGCCTGAGCACTGGGGGCGGGGCACTCACCCTGTCAGGTGGTTGAGGCTGTGGTCCCCCCCCCCCCCCCCATAGACAAGCACTGGCTCTGGAGATGGCAGAGCCTTGGCCCCTGCGCCAAGCCCAGTGGGGGGGGGCAGGGGTCCACATTCGCATTTCCACATGAGGGTAATGCTTCATGGGGTCACGGGGATCTTGGGGGTGTGGCCCGATGGCCTGGGCCGTGGGGGGTGGGGGGTGGAGGGGGGGAAATCGCTATGCCTCCATGCCCAGCCTCAGCCTGAAGAGGGCAGGAGAAGGGCCATTGAGAGACGTCCCTTCGCTGCTGTGAAGCGTGGTGCCTGGCTGGTCACCAGTGACAAAGGAGGGTAAAGCGGGGTGCCAGTGGCTGTGCCAGGTGCACCCAGTACCCCCTTCACCCTAAGTCCCTGGGGCTGTGCTGCACACACAAGGGCCCGCCGCAATGCCACATCACCAGGATGGTCCTCACCGCGCTGATGGGGAGAGAAAGATAAGCAGGAGAAGCACAGCCCTGGCCCCCCATTCCCATCACCTGGCTGTACATTCCGATCATCTGGCCCTCCATTCCCATCACCTGGCCCTCCATTCCCATCACCTGGCTGTACATTCCCATCACCTGGCTGTACATTCCGATCATCGGGGGCTCTGCACAGAGCCACAGATTCCAGGGAGCCCCATCCTCAGGACCGCAGCGCAGTAAAGCCATGCTGTGATATAACTTTCTGAAAAATAAAAATTCCACACGTGCCAGGTGCGGTGGCTCACGCCTGTAATCCTAGCTACTCAGGAGGCTGAGATCTGAGGATCATGGTTCAAAGCCAGCCCGGGCAGGAAAGTCTGTGAGACTCTTATCTCCAATGAACCACCAGAAAACTGGAAGTGGTGCTGTGGCTCAAGTGGTAAAGTGCTAGCCTTGAGCTAAAGAGCTGAGGGACAGTGCCCAGGCCCAGAGTTCAAGCCCCAGGACTGACAAAAATAAATAACACATGCAATTCAGATGACCCACGTAGGTCCAAGATGGGCTTCTGGGCACGGTGACCCCCAGGTTCTGCAGGTACTGAAATGTGTCAATGGACATGAAGAACGAAGCCAGGTGCTCACACTCATGTCTGTGACGGCGCGGGTCACAGACTGTCCAAGCAGGAGCTGATCTTGGCGCGGGGATGCATTTTGTTTGGCTTGCTCTAGGCTCTTTCTAGTCAAGCCAATATTTTTTAAAAAATTGAGATATATCACACAGTTCTTTGAACTTCCAGCTCTTTCTGAAAGATCAAAAGACGTGACACCCGGGACCACCCTCGTGCCTCCCTCTGTGCCATGCGCCTGTTAGAAGTCAGCTGGCGCGGAGAGACGTCCACTGACTGTCCTTCCAGAGCTTGTGGCCCTGGCATAATCTCCCGCACAGGGCAGGTCCCTCCATGAGGACTGTCCCAGTCCCGCTCCCATGTGACTCTCTGACTTGCTCCGGAGCCTTCAGGTCAAGTTATCTATAAGAGGAAATATCTGCGGCCATCTGAACCTAGACTGACCATCAGGCAATGCGAGGGAGGGAGGGAGCTCCTAGGCTCTTGTGGGACATCACAGGATCACGGTGGGGGGGGGGGGACTTCCACAGTCTTTCTCCCCAAATCAAGGATGCACTGCACCATCCGTGCTCATCTTCCTGATCCTCATGTGGTGGGGCCTTGCTCCTCCACTGCTCTGCAAGGCTACCACGTGCTGCACCATTGCTCTACATTTCAAGCCCTGTGAA
This sequence comes from Dipodomys merriami, assembly GCF_024711535.1. NCBI lineage: Eukaryota > Metazoa > Chordata > Mammalia > Rodentia > Heteromyidae > Dipodomys > Dipodomys merriami. The sequence continues at coordinate 11,495,710 of NW_027205048.1, read as the reverse complement.
ATTTTGTTTTTTGAAATATTTTTCAATCTGTGCTTGTTTTGAGTCCTCAGATACAGGACTCCCCGGGGCAGGTAAGGCTGACTAATCTTTCATTGTATCTCAGGAGCTAGCCAACCGACAGCCGTCACCTCGCCCAAACTAAAAGCACTACTGTATGGCTTTATTTAAAAGCATACATAATCACAAACACATGGAGGGGTGCTGGGGCGGAAACTGTTGGCTGCAACATGACTAGCCAGCACCAGGTTCCCTGTCAGACTCTGTCAGTCCCTTTGGTCACTAGTGGGAGAGGGAGCCTGTGGGAAGCTTGTGACCAGTCTGCCCAAGGCTTGTGTCTTTGGTGACTTGGGCAGAGGTGTTCCCCTGGGGGTGGGGGGGACTGGGAACCAGGGGAACATGGTGCAGCCTAGAACCAGCAGATGAGTTCCAGCGCTTCTGGAGCCTTCACTCCTCAAGAGGCCGATTGTGCTTGCTCAGGTTTAAAAGTGGAGACTGAGAGGCTGTGACTGCACTGGAGGACAACAGGGAGGGGTCAGGGAACCTGAAAGGCTGCTCTTGAAAGATCAGGGGACCCCAGAGGTGAACGAGATCTCAATCACTCAGTCCCGGGTCGGGTGCACTCATTCCCACTGCCTGCAGAAGACAAAGGTGGATCCTCCCAGGAGCATTTCTCACTGTGTAACTTACATACATACCTGGCATCAGACAGACAAAAACTCCCAGGCCTGCTCAAAGGAGCATCAATTAGACTGACTCCTGACTTCTCTGCAGAACTAGTAGAAACAGGAAGACAGTGAATGTCTCTGAAGCACAGAACAAAACAACTGCACTGAACAAAATTTTTAAATGGTGAGATGGGGCTTTTTTTCCCTTCTACAAGCTTGAAAAAGCTCTATGTTTTAAGAAAGAAAGCAAAATAAAGGTAGTGAAGACAAGAGAAGCGGTTAGCAAGTATGACTTGTAGCTATGGACCAGAGAAAAGTATGCTTCAGGCAGAGGGAGCAGTGTGTCCAATGCAAGGAGGACACAGAGCAACCAGGGACACAGGTCCGGTTCTGAGTCACTTTACATGGACAGTCACTGCCTTGGAGAAAAATACATTCTCAGTGCGATCTGAGCTACATAGAGAATTAAAATACATGGTAACGATCATGTGTAAGTCTTAAGAGGGATGGATAGATTTAGAAGGTTCTAAGCTCCTTTTGTTGCTCTGAAAATGGGCAAAATGATTAATTGATATCATGTGTCTAAGACATATGATATAATTGCACAGGGAATAAGTAAGTGGACAGAAAAGGGTCTAAGAACAATGCTAAATAACAATAGCAAAAGGAGAACTGGAATAATAAAAATACTAGTCCAAAAGATGAGGAAGGAGGGAAAGGGGGCATGAAACATGGGCAAATCACAAACACAATGGTAGACTGAACTGAAGAGCAGAAGCGATACCACTGCCTAAATGGCTTAGAGCTCTGAATGGAAGACAGAACATGAAAAACAAGTCTGATTGGATGGCATTGGAAGAGTAAACACCTTAAGGATGGAGAAGGTTCACCAAGGGGCAGTACAAGCACGAAGGGAAAGGACGTGGCAGTGGTGTTGTCAAGTAGAGGAGATGGCAGGGGAGAGGCAATGCCTGTGAAGGCCCCGTGGTTTGGTCCTGGAAGCAGCCTGCCTGTCCTAGGCTCTGCTCCTTTCCTTTTGGAAATAATATTCTGTCACCTCTGGATTGTACGTGTGGTGTTAAGCACCCATTACGAGGATGCAAGGTGAGCAAAGGCCTTGGCCACTCATGAAGGCCCAACTCGTCGGTGCTGAGCTCTGATCCTGGAGGATCCTGGGTGCTGATCAGGCCTGGGTTGGCTCTGCACTGCTTGGGGGCCGGCAACTCTGGCACTGGGCACCTGCAGAGCTGTGGAGAGAACCCAGACTTCAGTGTGGGGGAAAGGGCTCTGTGGCTCATCCTTCAGCTCCAGTCTCAAGCATGCACAAACCTGCACACAGAATGGAAAGACTCCATCTCCAGTCAGTGAGTGCCTCTTGCTTTCATATCTGCCAAAAGACTGCAGGAAACACAATGATAACTCATCGGTTTTCCTTCTTGTAAGCATGCACTTCGTCCTGTGGGCATCAGCTGTAACAAGATACTGCTAGAGAGTCACCCAGGCGTTACATTTTTCTGGAAACTGATTCAAGGACACGTCATGCATGTTTGCTAAAGGAGATGGTATGTGATGGGGTAGTCCTGCTATATGTGCTTGGAACACTTCCTGTAGACCAGCCCTTTCTAGAAATTTGTGCTCTATGTGGCATAGTCCTACCTGCCCATGAAGCTCCTCTCTATCTTCTCTCCAAGTAAAGAGTTCAAGACAAAGGCTCCAACCAGGCGCTGGTGGCTCACTGCTATAATCCCAGCCACTCAGGAGGCTGAGATCTGAGGATCTCAATTCAAAGGCAGTGCATCAGAAAAGTCCGTGAGACTTTTACCTCTACTTAACTACAAAAAAAAAAAAAAAAAAAAAGCTGGAAGTGAAGCTGTGGTTTAAGTGGTAGAACACTAGCCTTGAGCAAAATAGCTCAAGGAGAGTGCTCAGGACCTGAGTTCAAGCTCCAGGACTGACATAAAAAAGAAAAAAATTAAAAAGTAAATAAAACTTCCAACACAGGACCTGAGCCCTGCATGGTGAGGGTCCTTCTGTTTCCACAGCGAGGCTACGCCTCATGACCTCTGTGTTGGCCTCAAAACACACCAATTTAGCTTTCAGAATATCCAGCTCTGGGGTGAAATGTCCTCTGGCTCCCGGGCTTGCTGGAGGTATGGATGTAGCGTGTACAGTGAGGGTTTGGGGGCGGGCCTCTGGGAAGTGATGACATGTAGATCACATGATGGATGCTGGGCCTGCATGGAGGATCAGTGCCCTGACCTGACAACACAGGGAGACAGGCCAGGACACTGAGCAAGGCCTGCTCCAAGCCAGAAAGCCAATCTGCAGACACCAGAGCTGAGAAACAAGAGTGTGTGGTATGAGCGGCTCAGTGTGTAGTGTGTGGTTATGGCAGCACAAGCTGCCGGGCAACGGCTGAACCAACGCCATTCACCTGAAAGCCGTGGAGTAAGACCACGGCCTCTGAACTTCTAGTGTATCCTGCCTAGGCTGAGAAAGGAGTAGCAGGGGAGCCCAGTGCAGGATCGTGCAGAGCCCAGGATCTCTTTCAGCGCTGCACCCCGGCCTGGGAATAAGCATTCCAGTGCAGGCCATTCCCATGATTTTTGCAGAAAGGAGCAAACTGGCTGATTTGCAAGGCTGGAGAGGGGTGTCTGAAAGTAACGCCTCCTTGTAAGAGTATCGCTATGTGCCACCGTGCAGGCCCAGGAAATGACAGAGAAATGTCTTTGCCTTATGTCTGAGAGCTGAAGGCAGATCATATTTTCACTGAGAAATGAGGGGCAGCCGTGCCCAGGTGGGTGTGGGTTCTGCTCCTTGCTGACTTTGGAGGCTGAGCAGCTGGGTGACTCCTGCAGAGTCAGTCACCACCTGGCTTCGGTACAGAGCAGAGCACACAAAGGCCTGACGGAAAAGCACACCTGCAATCCAGACACCCGCAAGGCTGAGGAAGAGGACTGAACCTGAGGCCGGCATGGGCACCAGAGCAAGCCCCTGGCTCAAAAGAACTCCAAAACTCAACCACCCACAAATTCCGGGGACAGGAATCTTTTTATTTCTATGATTTTTGTGGATATAAACATTTAGATTCTCAGCAATAATTTATGATAGTTACTTCTCAGATCTCAGCAATTGGAAGAACACAAAGACAGAAAATTAAATGACAAAAAGACTTTGAGACTGAGGTTATTGGAATGCACCAAAGGAGTAAAATTCTAAATACACGCATCCTGACACTAAACACAACGCTCAAACTTTCCCCCTGAGCCCAGGAGACTAAAATTACAAAATTCAGTGAGCGTCTGAACTGAGTCAACTCCATTTTCAAGGTAAGAAAGTGAAAGCTGCTCTGGTAAGCTTCTTTAAATATTTCTGTCCTGGTTGTATCTCGAGTGCTTGTATAACACCGGGTCTGTGAAAATTGGTCTCACAAACTTCCCTTACTATAGAATTATCAAACACTTTACATTTAGCCAGGGAGAAGAGAAATTCTATCTCTTGAAAAAAGTTAGAAAGTATTTCCAGGGATCTTAAAGCTCTCTCGTCAAGAGTATAAAATGTCACAGAGTTCCACTTTTCTCTGAGCGCCCAACCCACATAGCAAACGCCTGCAGTGCTGTGCACACACGGCCTGAGCAAGGGCTGGACCAGCCCACATCCATCTGTACTTGGACCATGACTGTGACCACAGCCAGCAAGAGCCCCTCAGCTTCCATGTCTACAGTCCCAGCACATCGGCTGTCATTCCTCGGTGAGCTCTTCCTTGTGTGACGCAAGCTCATCCAACAAATCTTTGCCAGCTGCTCCAGCTTTTGAAGCAAAAAGAACTGCTCCCTGCTTAAAGCCAAGGTTCTTCAAACTTCGGGCATAATCCGCATATATGGCAGTGATGAGTCTCTGTGCTCAGCAATTAAGGAGAAGAAGAGCAGGAATGGCGGCTGAGCCTCCTCCCAGGAGGGTGAGGGCGGAAGACAGGCCTGGTGTTCCACAGGGACCTGGGGACCAGTGGGCTGTGGGTGGTGAGCACAGCAACCCTTTGTGGGGAGGCAGTGTCTGTATCCACACCATCACCCACTTCACACCAGCCCAGCCCACTGCTCTCCTCCAGGACCCAACCAACATCCTCCCAAATACTCCCACCCCCACCCTCAACTGAGGACTGGAAACAGGAGGGTGACCCAAGAGAAAGCTCGCTCAGCAGGGCTCAGGATCGTCTCTGAGAGGCTGGGACAGCACACATCTGTGCACTAGGATTTTAGACAGTCCCTCTGCCGTGTTCTGACATCTTTAATGGGCACGGTGAGCCAGTCAACGTCACCATAACGAGATGCATGGTCTTGAGTTTCAGTTTCAGCTTTAAAAAATAAATTTTCATGGAATGAAAAGACCTGACATGTAGAAATGAGGCCAAGAAAAAGTACAATGAGAAAAAAGGAGAGCCATGCAAACACAGGAGACTGGGAGCTATATTCTCAAGCTCATTCCTATCAAAGAAAACAATGAGATTTGAGTAACAGACAGAAGATGTGGGATGTGTGTGGGCGTGGGTGGCCACTGGCTCCTGTGTGAATGAACGTCTAGGCTCTGGCCTGTTCGTATCAGATTGTCCCTCTAGTGCAGTGGGAATTTTTCTCCATTGTTTCATTCTGCATTTTCCAGATAGACATATACTTTACTCCATGGAATGTCTTGTTTTGAAAAAAATACTCTTTTACAGTAAATACTCTTATGCCTTTCTAAACTGAAATTCCTTCGCCTTCCCTTTATGTTCGCACACACATTATGGAAGGGGTCCCTCCCTTTACCATCCACCCCAGTATAGACAGCCACCAGCAGGGTGGCTCCCACCCCCAACCCTCTTGGTCTTGGAGAATCAGAACATGGCCCCGGCAGCACAAGCGGGAGGGAGTCCAAACCCACTCATGCTGCCCGGCATAAACGTCCTTGCAAAGGATATCTGTGTCCTTGCTGACCTCAAAGGCACCATACTTGAGGCAGGCTTCCACAAATAAGGCTGCTCTGTCGAAGTACCTCATGCTGTTCAAGGGAAGAAGGTGAAAGTTAGTTACCCTTTGTGACTTCCGTCCTGGGCAGGGAGATGCATCCAAGGAGGCATTTACGTCTGAGGATGTTCCTACCTCCCTGGAGGTGAGAGCTCTGAGTCCCACCAGCACCTTGCCTGCTCTAAGCCCAGGTTGATAGACCATGTGTGTCCCAGCTGCAAGTCTTGTTACCGATACTTCAGAACATTACCAAGTAGCTAAGTCACAGACGTATCCAGAGCCATGACAAGGACCAGGCACCCATGGTCCACATTTCATAAGCAATCTGTTTTATCAGTGTCCCATCAGAAGTGACGGGTTCAGGGAGGAAAGCCCCCCTGGCCTTACTTTGTCCCCTGTCTTCGTCCCCTGTGGGTTTCCCCTAGCTATCCTTCTCAAAGCTGAACCTTCAATTCTCTGAAGATTTTTATATTTATTTAAAATTAAGTACCTGTTAGGCTTAGACCAGCAGGCTAAAATACCATGGCTCCTGGACCAAACAAAGAATTATAAACACAAACAGCTCTCTGCCCGAGTCATATCCATTCACTGACTATCAGTGCCACCGCCTTCCACTACAGCCTGCCCACAGTGCCCACAATCCTGAGCAGTCCACATGACCCTCCACCCACAGCCCTGAGCAGCCCACGTGACCCTCCACCGCAATCCTGATCAGCCTGCATGAAGGAGCCTGCTGGTGTGTGTACCTGTGGAGTGTCTCTGCCACGGTGGAAAAGCAGCCCAGAGAGAGGAGGACAAGGAGGGCCTTGGACTTCTGGTTAACTTGTGGGGAACAAAGGTGGTCAACCCACCGCTTGAGAACATCTGCACATTCTTCAGGATTTAGTCGGACCTGAGAAAGACACCTGTGTCACAAACAAAAACATCCTGCATGCTAACACGGAAAAGTAAAACCAAAGTGAGTGAGGACTGCTCCTCCTAAACCAACGGGGACATCACGACCCGGAAGCTTCTGTTACCATGAGTGATGAGGAGCTGAGCCTAGCAGCGCCCGTGGGCTGCAGGCTGCTGAGCAGGCCCCAGCTGAGAGGAGGCGGCTGCTTTCACTTAATTACTACCAATGAGAGCTCCTTTTTCCATTGGAGGAAATGTAACTTATACTCCAAGAACAAGAAGGAGGATGAGAGCTGCGAGAAAATATTTCCAAAGCAGTTTTGCAAGCCAAAGAATGCTTCCCAACTCATGGAGCAGAGCTCAAGACTAATCTCTGTATCACAAATGCTGCAGACATCGACACGCATTTCCCACCTTTGCAAGCCAGGCTGCCCGGTTCCACTCGCCATAGGTCTGCAGGTAGCGGCAGGCGTCTGCAGCCTTGTCTATCAGACAGAGCAGCTGCACACCCTCTGGAAGACAGAAGACCCCTCACATGACATAGCAACACTCTGCTTGACAACTCGTTAAAAAAGAAAGCCACCACCTGACTCTATTTAGTCCCAAGCATTTTACACTGGGTGAGTATCCCTATCCCCAAATACAAAAGCCAACTGCTTCTGAAACACCACATGTGAAAATTCCACATCACGAAACCTTGTTACATGCAGGCTCAATGTGTCTAGTGTACATGGAACACTGAATTACATGTTCAGACTTGGGTTCCACCCCTAATGCCTGCCTTATTACATGCATGCAAAAATATTCCCAAATCTGAAACATTTTGGATCTTAGCATTTCAGCTAAGGAAAACTCAAATCTGTCACAATGGACATGTTGTTGACTTAAAGCAAGTAAGCAGGGTAGGAAGCACAGTCTTGAGAATAAATAGGTGGGGCACACCTCACTCACTCACAGGTTTTACTGCTCTCAATTGCTCAGGCCTGTCCAACATACACATTCTGTCTTCACAATCAATAGCACCCCTTTCTCATTTACCACGGGTTCTGGTGTAGATGTAAATTATCACCATCTTACAAATAGCTCGCAATGTTGGCTTTTTCTATTTTCCTTCAGCATGCATAAAGAAGAAAGACGTATCCTGTCATCAACACCACTGTGCATTGCCACTAGGTGTGTCTTACCTGCCAGCTTGCCATTAGCAATCATGTTAGTTGCCACCAGCTTAATGGTGCTCTGAGAGGGGCCTGAGGAGGTGACAGTGGTGACCAGACAGGCTTTCAGAGAGTCGCAGTAATAATGCTGGTTATCTGCACTTGTTTCCAACAGCAACTGCACAGCTCTGTCTGTCTGGTAAGAGAAACAAGTCTTGCAATTAGGGAAACAGTACCCTTCAACATAACCTCTTAAAATTCATATCGTGTAACACCAAAGTCTACAACTTCAGAAAGACAGTCATTTTCAAAGACACATTCTGAATGCTTTTTTTCACATATATAAAACTTAAGCCAGAGTCCCCTACCTCTTCTCACAGAACAACATAAATCCTGGCCCGTGTATAGCTGTTCGGTGCTCTAGTAGCCAGCCAATGCAGAAACATGAAGCAAAACAAAATGAATACCTGGGCTTCATCAGACATTATGAAAGCCAAAGTTACTGCTGGCCAAACCAAGAATTTCTCCTGGTATGTCTCAAAGAAAAATATCCACCCCAAAAAAAATAACAGTACATCTTAGATGAGCTCTGAAACATAATCTGGTGATATTATTTTTTTTAAAAAGCATGTCTGTACAGGAAGCATATACCATACATGAAATACGGGTCTGTATATATACACAGAGATAGATCTATATACAGCTATGCACACATACATATATGTGTGTGCATAATGATGCTTTGTGATATGAATAAACTAGCAATTCCATGAAGTATAAAGAGAAGTACAAACACTGACATACTTGACCCAGGAGTAACAGCTGGTCAGTACATTTCCTAGTGTGATCATAAGTTGACCGTTTCACTTCTTGTAGATTAACCCTTTCCAGCTGAAATTTCTATTGTAGAAAAAACAAAACAAAAGAAAAGTCGTAAGATGTCTGAACTATTTATACTTAACTATACTTAATAAAGTCATCATTACTTTGACTTTAGAATTTACTAGTTAACTTTATAGAAACTCGAACGTTTTATATAAACACCAAAAGAAAGCATGTTGAAGCATACTCTCTCATTTATATGCATGTTTACCTGCTTACAGAAATGGACACTTAATAGAATGAATGAAAAAGTCTTCTGTGCACTCGAGCATTCTGCTGGAGATTTAACTATGCAGCTGCCAAGATGGGTGTGGTAGCGCACACTGTAACCCCAGCACAGGGGAGGCTGAGGCAGGAGATAGGCCAGGCCAGCCTGGCTGTCTATCCCAAAATAAAAAAACAACAATCAAAAAAAAAATCACACCTGGAAGTAGACAGGAAAAATGGCAACAACTCTCACAAAGCCAAGGCAGCACACCTGGAAGTAAACAGGAATAATGGTGACAACACCTGCGAAGCCACAGCAGCACACCCAGAAGTAGACAGGAATGATTGTGACAACACCTGCAAAGCTACAGCAGCTCACCCGGAAGTAGACAGGGATGATTGTGACAACACCTGCAAAGCCACAACAGCTCACCTGGAAGTAGGTGTTTTCACAGAGGACATCATAGCATATGTCCAGTGGGTTGTTCAACTTGTCCCGAGAAGTGGCTTCCTTAGTCACCGCTGGGCTCCCCAACTTGGCCTGGGACAGACTGTGCAGGTAGTGGGCTGCCACTGTCCAGAAGTGTAGCTCTGACTCATCGCCATAGAGCCTGGGAGGATTGAGACATGGTCACCATGGCCCTCATAGCAACTGTCAGAAGTGGCCTCAAGCACTGGCCTGGTATCAGGGAAAGGGGGAGGCAGCAAGTTCTCTAGCCTTATCACATTTTCCAGGGACACCGAGCCCTGCATACCCCAATAACCTTCCCTGTCAAGATCAATGAGCGGGCTGGTTTGCCACTGGCATGTGATTCCGGTGGCAGCTTCACAGGAGGAAGAATTGCCCTTGGGATAAGTGGGCTAGAGAATGTGCAAAAGTAATTTGCTGATTATTCTCTGGAGCGGAGCATGGCAGGAAATGCCTTTCTTCTAGGTGACAACTCTGCAGTCTAGTGAGAAAGTGCAGGTTAGGATTTTAAATGTGACTTAACAGATTTAAGTACATACTGCTTTATCTGGTATTTCACAGCACAGTTTACAGAGCTGCTATGGGGGAAGGTCTTTTCAGTACCAAAGCCCAGATATCTGATGTTTGAAATATAACTTGATGATCCCACTCTTTGAATTACTACTCTTAAAATTACTTAAAAGTCAAATCTAAAGAAAAAACTCATTTTTTAAAATATAGGAGAGCTTGAGTCTAAGCAGTATAAACCCTTAATAAGAGAAATTAGTTAAACTTAAATTTCCCATCTCTTACAGAAGACTTTCCCTTAGTGTTACCTGGAAACAAGCAGGCACCTCTGCAGGAGAGAGAATTCTGGATCGAGCAAGAGTTTCTTTATGTCGCTATGGACAGAAATCCAGACAGAGGTAAGATAAACATTCTGAATCAAACACTAAAGCAAGATATCCAATACATTCTTAAAAGGGAAAAGCTCACTCAAAGTACATGTGCAGAACTTACAAAAGCCATGTGACTTGGCTGTGCGTGACCCAGCACTGTGAAACTGGCTGGGGATGCATGGGGCATTGACAAGCAGAGCCTAGTAGCCACCACAGGAGGCTGAGCTCTGACCTAACTCAGCAGGATAGTAACCGCAACTCCTGCTTTTCAAGTACACCCAGCTACCTGACCACAGGAGCAAGGATACCACTGCTGGATACATTACTTTGGTAATCCTAAAAACAGCGTATACAATTTAAAAGAAGGTGGCATTCGCAACTCTCAAACAACTTCAAAAGTAAAATATTTAAGGAAGAATTGCTAGTATTTCTATATATTGGTGTTTCTAAGACAGCTAAACATAGAATATTCACAAGTCAAGTGGAAGATATTCTCTAAATCAATAGTTTCACATTTAAATATAAACATTAATCTTTGGATTAACAGAAAACAGTAATTATGTTGAATTTTTCATCAATGAAACAACATGCTATCATGCTTAATTTGTTAAGTATTATGATTCCAGGTGGCAGATTCTAGATTGCAAAAATGTGTTAAAATTTTACCAAGAACTCCATGTAGACTCATACTTTTCTCCTTCTTTTATCCTATTCCTATTGCTCTTGGCTCAAAGGAACATATTAATTATGACACCAAAGCCACACCCACACCCACACCCACACCGGCTAGTGTAGAACTCAGCTTGGAAGAGGGAAGGAGACGGAGAAGAAACACCTGCGTGCCCTCCAGCACAGGGCTTCATGGGGAAGGGATGGTGAGGGCAGCTGAACTACAGAAAGACACTCACACCACATCTCCAGGCTGACCTGACACAAGATCAGAGCAGTCTGGTCATTGTGAACATGATGTCCCTATAACTGTTCAGTAGATGAACAAATATGCCAAAGGGAAACAAACTGCTGTGACTAGAATGGCTTCTCTTTGGGCTGTTAATATTTTTAAAAAATTATTTTGACTTTGTAAAGCCTAAGATAATGTGCTTACCTTTCTCATAGTCTTAGCTTTTAATAAAATACAGTGTGCTTACTTAGACAATGAATTCAACTGCTCTTGAAGGAGATTCTTTATTTCTTCATTTTCTGGATAATCACTGTACAGAGAAGATTTTGAATGAGTTACTTTTTTATTTATAACTACTTGTCTTTTTTACCAGAAAAACATTGAGTACAGAAATAACCTCTTTGTAGCCCTTGGTTAAAGAGATGGCTATAGACCAAAGTAGCAACAATATACCAGGACCCCACCAATCATCGTTACCAACTACTTTTACCTTACAGTCAAAGTAAGAAATGCATAAAGTCTTCTTGGCTTCTAAGAGACCAGGGACATTTACTAGCAGGCTCTGTAAACCAGGCTTATATTTCTTTTAATTCAGAACCAACATTGACTACAGGCATTTGCACATTTTGCCCAGCAGAATGGCCATTCGTTTCTCTTTCTCTAGGTTCTTAGGTAATAAACATTTCCTCTCATTTACAAAAGGTCTGAGTCTCCCACTATCAACCCTCAACCTGAAGCTCCATTCAGACTGTGAGGCCACACAAACACCCGAGGAAAACTTACATACTTGCAACTCCATACTGACCTGACCTCCAATTTCCACAAAGCTGTGATAAAAGCTAGAGGCTGACTAGTGACCCCAGCAAAGTATCTTCTTTTCTCTGATTAGTTTTTATGGTCCATTTGTTTTAACCTCAATACTGGCTGTGCTAATTTTCAAGGATGTCTTCCAACCTCCAGTAAAATGTGAAAGGAAAACAAAACTGAAATCACTCACATGTGAGAAATGTCCAAAGAATACTTCCCATTCCACGGCTGGTGTAGTAAGAAGGCTTTCAGGGCAAGGGCAGCCCTGGGAACAAGGAGATATGGGCACCACACAGGTTCTGGACAACAAAGAAATTCGCTTTTGTTTCAAACAGAATTGCCCTAGTTATGGGCCACCTGCAGGACATCAGTGTAGAGCTCAGCCAGGTGCAATGGGAAATGTGGTTCCGACTTGGGAAATGGGGTAAGCTGGGGCTCTCTGTATTCAGGTCTGATTAATATATTCTCTTTCCACTTTTTAAAATTTAAGTATCCTGTGTGATATAAAACTGTAGTACTTCTTGAATAGAAGATTCAAGGTAAAGACCCAACAGATTTCAATTAAATTCATTATTTTAAAATGTTAAAACAATTTTGATATGCATCACTTGTACCACTCTGTGTCTTTGTTTTTCTGAGACTTTAAACATGGCCCATGGATTGAAGTATTGAAGGGGGGTGGGAGGCCTCTGATGTGAATGCTGGCATTCCCAGCATTCTTACAAATTCAGGGTGCTGGTGTCCTTCACAGCTGTGGTTGGCTAAGTCAGTACACCTAGAAAAGAGCTGCCTGCTTTGCAACATGTTTGCATGGATACAGGTGAGACCAAAAGCCCCAGTACCACCAGCTGTGCTCTGCCTCTCTGGAACTCCCACCTTTGGTTCAACATGCCCAAGGGCCATGGGTTTCTATAACACAGCCTTACAATCTACTTTTCTTCTATGACCCCTTGAACAGATGTAGTTATTTTTTTCTTTTTGGTTGGTTGTGGGCTTGAATTCAAGGAATAGGCATTGTCCCTGAGCTCTTTTGCTCAAGATTAGTGCTTTACCACTTTGAGCCACAAACATCACTTCTAATATTCTGGTGGTTAATAGAGATTCTCATGGACTTTCCTGGATGGCTTTGAACCACAATCCCCAGATCTAATCCACTTGTGTAGCTAGGATCACAGGTGTGAGTCACCAGCACCTGGCTCAGATACAGTTCTTAAAGTGACCCAAGTCTCTCAATGGTGCTATCTTATTTAAAGTGATTCACACAGACTTCAGACTGCTATTAACACAATAGCCATTAGTGGCTATTAATCCTTGAAAAGTAGCTAGTACAAAGAAGTGAATGTTTATGTTATTAAAATAAAAAAAATCTGATACTCAATTCAAGTATGTTTGGAATAACTTGAATACGCTAACTACTTTTTCAACTGAAATTTTTATAAAATCGGAATACAGCTAAAGTATTTCCTCTGAAAATCTGTCCCCTGAACTGAGAGGGTAATTTAATTTACTTTGTAATAAATGTAAAATGGCTATTGGACTTTGAGTATTAAAAGGTAAAAATCTCATCACAGTAATTATCAATACTGACTACACACTGAAATGCTAAATTTTTGATATATCAGCTGAAATAAAATCTTGGTTAAAATCAATTTTATCTTTTACTTTTCTAAGCATGATTACTAGACAATTTGAATTTACACCTATGGCTCATTATATTATGCAATGCTACTCTAGAAAACTTAATAAAATTAAGTAAAAATTAATTCAAAGATAAATGTTTTATGAAGACTTTTTAATTTAAGAGTTGCAATTCTACTTTGCAATACTACTTTCATTAAAATCACAGTCCATATTAAAAAATTCCTGGCTACTCCACAAATATTCTAAGATCTATATATTTTTTTTTGTGCCGGTCCTGAGGCTTGAACTCAGGGAGTGAAAGCTGTCCTTTAGCTTGTATGCTCAAGGGTAGCATACCACTTGAGCCACAGCTCTACTTCCAGCTTTTTTTGGTGGCTTCAAACTGTGATCCTCAGATCTCAACCTCCTGAGTAGCTAGGGTTATAGGCATGAGCCAACAGTGCTCAGCTGAAGGGCATATTCTTTTAAATAGTCTAGGGTGCCTTTAGGGTGGGGATGCAACATGCATGTTTAGTAAGCACAGAGCCCTGGACTTAGAAAAAGCAAATCAATAGCCTAGTGAAGACTTCTTTCTCATGTGCTCAGCGGTGGCCTTGAGGGGAATTAGGATGAAGCTCTTCCAGCACCACTGGAAGTGTGTGGAAACTGGATTACACTAGAGTTGTATCACTCAAATCTCACCCTGGCATTCCTTTTACATGATGCTAAAAGACTCTAAGCTGTACTATCATGACATTTAGGTCACTGATAAAGCAGCAGACCAGAACCATTCTCCAATTCCAAAAGAGAAATTCTAATCTTCTAGATTTGTGTTAACTGTATCAAAATGAACTTTAGGATATGGAAACAAGAGGTTTTTTTTTCCTTTGTTGCTGTTGTTGTCTTTCCTTTTTGTCTTGTTTGTTCATTTATCTGTCTTGGGAGGTTAAAGAGGAAGGGAATAGAAAGAGAGGGACAAAGAGAGAATAAATACAGCAGTGGTACTCACTAGATTCTATGTGGACAATGAACTATATAACTTGTGAAGGGGGAAGGGAGGGAAAAACTGGGAGAGAACAATGTCCAAAAAGAAATGTAAGCCAGGCACAGTGGCTCATACCTGTAATCCTAGCTACTCAGGAGGCTAAGATCTGAAAATCGTAGTTCAAAGCCAAACCCTGGCAGCAAAGTCTGTGGGACTCTCAATTAACTACCACAAAACCAGAGGTGGCGCTGTGGCTCAAAGTGGTAAAGCACTAGGCTTAAGCGAAAAAAGCTCAGGGGCAGCACCCAGGCCCTAAGTTCATGACCAACAAAATTTTTTTTTTTTAAAAAAGAAGAAATGTACTCATTACTTATATAACTGTAACCCCTCTGTAATCACCTTTATAATAATAATTTAAAAAAATTTTAAATTTGTCTAAATGACTCCTGTTGGGAAGAGGCATGTCTAAGATGCTGTGATGTTTCCTATTACGAAGGAAAACCTATATATCAAATACTGATGTATCAATGTATATGCTGCTCTCAATGTGAAGTTCAACTTGTAGAACGGATGCACAAGCTTACTGACCTTTCCCCACTAGGCAACTGCAGGGAAAATGTGATCTAACTGGCTGCGCGACGGGTATTCTGGTGAGATGTTAAATATGGTTAATTTGAAGCTTTACTTCTGCAGTGAGTTTAAGAACAAGTTACCATGGGTTTGGAGTTTTATGGATTCAACATTAAAAGAAGGTGAAAAGCTTTTCAAGCATTCTATTCCCACACTTCTTTACCTAGAACTGGGAACTGAATTAAGAGCAAAGCCCTCTTCAGTTCCCTCAGCCTCCTCTGCCCCCTGGCTCCAGGGCGAGCACCACTGCTTGCATTTCCCTGGGAGGAGCCCTGACCATCCTGCAGAGGCCCCACATATCAGGTCAGGTCTGGGAAGCGATGCACTTGGCTGCATCTGATGGCAGACATCTGCAAAGTCAGAGTGCTGGTAACCAACTGTAGTGGACAGGGTATGCAGTGACAAAAGCCAAAGCCCACACGATGTAAGTCACAGGCAGCCTGCCCAAACTGGCAGTGCTTGGAACATGAGCATCAAGAGTCAGGGCAGGGTTCAACACCTCACTGTCTCTCAAAGTGCTTACCTCTGACTCCACAAAGAGACAGAAGATTCCCACAAAATGACGACATGAGTCTCTTGAGAATTATAAATCAGATAGCCTGGGCACCGGGTACACCAAAGGTAAGCTGGGAGAATGGTCAATGCAGGAAGTCCTGCCTCAATTAGAATTAGAATCATTGTTCCCTCCACAAGAACCTTCCAAAGACGAGCAAAAGCTGCACGCTGACCGACAAAAGTCCACTTATGTTCATAAGCTCAGATTCTTGGAGAAGGCTAGAATGAAAGGGCAGCAGCTCTGCCTCTAGAAGGTAGCACCGTGTGGTCAGCAGCACTGGCTTCAAGCACCCACTCGGGAAGACCTTACCAGTTAACTCCTGTTCATCCATTCTGAAACACGTGGACTTCATAGACATCTCTAGGACCCTGATACAGCCATCATCTGATGCCAAGATCACTTTATCTGACGTGCACCAGTCCACATCCAAAATCCGGAAAGTCACATTTCTCCCACTTCTTAAACTGCTCACCATCTGAACCTGCAAGGATGCATTGACAAGAACAATGTTTAACATGATGAGGTAAAAAGTCAATGAAGACAGTGCCCATGGCATGTCTACAACCTATCTTTCCCAACCAACCTATCTGTACATGTAGACCATATTTTAAAGGTCATAATCACAGGATCACATGAAAATTCAGTCTAACAGAAGTATTATAAAAACAAGTGGTTTTTTTGTTTTTATTTTATTCATACTGGGATCAGGGCTTCATGCTTATAGACCATTGCTTTACCACTTGAGCCTTAAAAAGCAAAAATTTATAGATGAGCAGTTTTTTTTTTTGTGTCTTGGTTCTGGGGCTTGAACTCAGGGCCTAGGCACTGTCTCTGAGCTGTTTTGCTCAGGGCTAACAGTCTACCACTTGAACCACAATTTGCTTCTGAGTTTTTTTGGTGCTTAATTGGAGGTAAGAGTCTCACAGGCTTCCCTGCCCAGACTAGCTTCAAACCCTGATCCTCTGATCTCAGCTTCCTGAGTCTTTAGGAATACAAGTGTGAGTAACTGGCAAAAAGAACAATTTTTAAGAAGTTTGACATTCCTATTTCAAAGTTTTCTTTTTCTAACTTAGGAAAAAGGGAGGAATCAAAACCAGCTCCAGTGATGACAGCATCATCTATGTCGCCTTTCACCTCTTTCGTATCCCACACTTCTGCGCCATCAGTGTACATCGCTATCAATTTCTGGTTTCCTTTGCCAGGGGCAAAGCGAATCTTCTTCACCCAGCTTCGGTGTGTGGGTATTCCTCTGAGGACAAACACACAAAAACATCCACATGATGTGCACTGATGTATCTGTGTCTAGTATATCCCTGGTTCCATTACTGGTAAGGTCTGATGATGGGAGAGCCACTTTATGTTCTGTGGTAGGGACTGCATCTGACACAAGAACCTACTCTTTAATGTCTGCTAGACCACTGTTCCAGGGCTCCTGTGTGGGCCATCTGAAAACAAAGGTCTATTATAAGGGAACCAGAGCTTGGCTCAGGGCCCTTCCTCCCAAGTTCAGGTGACAAGGGACCAAGGAGCCAAGCAATGGCCGAGCTTTGCCATGTTTACTGGTCCTGCATACAAGACATAAGCTTCCAATGGAGCCATAATCAATAGGGCACTTTTCTTGTAACAGAGTTCATTTTTATCTCATACCTGGATACTCTGCCTTTTAAATCCCAAAAGTTTAAATTTCCATCCATATCTCCAAGCACTAATGTATCCCCTTTCCAAGCGATACAGGTGATACTGCCCATGCTTCCCTAGAAAACAAAATAGGACAGACCATCAACAACAGATTATCAACGGTAGACATCAACAACAGATCAACTGGAGACCATTACCAGTAGACCATCAGAACAGAGGAATATTTTTGCTTGATGACCATGGTGGTGTAATTAAGATGTTTTAATTAAGCTCAATTATAAAGGTTTTTACTTCAGTATGAATGGTATCTGATTATAAAGTAGACACCGAAAGCTATACAGCATATCAATTTTAACTCTGAAGAGATTTCAATAGGATAAACATTGTTATGGAGCTAGATTTATGGAAAGGTTGACTTTTAGGAATAAACTGAAAAAGAAACCTAAAAGAAGGAAGAAGAGAACAATGGAAGTCCAGAGAATTCGCTGTACCTCATCTCTCGCTGCTAAAAGACAAAAGCATTTCAAAACTAATTGTGCAGCAACTTTTCAACTGAACAAACCACCAGAGCTTTTCTGGTATCTTCTGGGAACTTCTGGAGTAATGAAGGTGAAAGATAAAGTTTCTGAAGGACATGTACTGTTTGAATGCACAGGGAGCCCTGCAGTAGGCGATGCTAATGAAGTGCTGCTTTATTATACTGAAATCCAACCCAAGCCTGCCGAGGCGTCAGGGAGGTCAGCAGCCTGGGCTCTTCACCACTTAGACTGGAGTGGGACTTGCCCGTGTTTATCTATCCTTTGTCATTTAGTCCTTTACCTCTCATTCACAGTCAAGCTCATGACACTAGAGAGTTCCTCTAAGTGCTAATACACTATAAAGGTGAAGGCCTAACAGTCACCAAGATCCCATGAGAAAGCGCAGAGGCCGCTCACACGAGCCATGGGATTCAAGCTGCTGCAGCCACAGGAACACACGGTGCTAGACACGGAGGGCCTGTCTGGCTGACTTCACCACCCGTGCCCTGCCAGCCTGCCACCTGCAACCCCAGGATGGGCCAGCTACACAGGGTTGGCCTTCTACTAGAACATCTCATTGTAGATGACAATTTAAAACACACATTTAAAAAAACCCTCATATCTCTACTTAACCACTCTAGTAGTTTCCATGAGTTAACATTTTGTTATCTATTAAAAACAGCCTGCAACATGTATATTGACACAAATTATTGACTATAAAACTTTAAGGAGTACACAAGACTGGAATACTACCACTAGCAGATTATAATTACCCTCAACAGTACTGGACACTAAATCCCATCTTTTAGGGAAACACAGGAGATGGCAACAAGATGACATGCAAGTTAGAGCTGTGCCCCAACACCCCTCAGACACTGCTAGACCAGTAACCCAGGCAGAGTAACTCATTCTCCTTTAACTTCCTTAGAAATAAAATGAAGATAATTCCTGCTGGATTGTCATGGCGATAAATGTGAGCAACACTGGTAAATGTTTAACCAAAATTCTTGCTAATCTCTAGCACTATGGAATTAGTTCCATCAGTGCTAATGTCTCCTTACATGGTACTTATAAGTTTTTCCAAAGTGTTTTAATTTAACTATGCCTTCACTGGATATAGGTCAAATTCCAGAACAGAAACTCCTAATGGAGATATGATATAGAGTCAGACTTACATCGGGTGGAATCCGAGCACTATCTTTCACAGAGTTTCCTTCCACAGTGAGATGATACACTTGGCCGTCGTTATCGGTAAAGACAAAATGCTCGCGAGCAGAGATGCTCTGACTGAGTTCAGATTTACTTTCTGCCTCCTGCAACAAGCTATGGGTCAGAGAGAAATAAAATGAAGATATCCTCTTTTTCTGGGGGTACTGCCCTATAATTGAGTTGCCCCTAGTACCAAGCCACTGACAAAAAGTCCAAAACTATCTTAAAAAAAAGTCTGAAATTTATCTTGCCCAGCTAATAATGGAAAAATAGAAATCACTCTTAAAAAGGAAGCTTACAGGCCCAAGGGAAAGCAGCGATGCACACCGAGCATCAGCACTGCTGCTGCACAATTCCAGAGAGGTACGCAGTGGCCTGTTTTTTGTCTCTGGAGCTTTTTTTTTTTTTTTTTGTCAGTCATGGGGCCTGAACTCTGGGCCTGGGCGCTGTCCCTCAGCTCTTCAGCTCAAGGCTAGCGCTCTACCATTTGAGCCATAGCACCACTTCCAACTTTTTCTGTTTATGTGGTGATGAGGAAGGGAACCCAGAGCCACATGCATGCTAGGCAAGCACTCGACCACTAAGCACCTTCCCAGCCCTCTGGAGCTTTTTGTTTGTAAATTTGGTGTTGTTGGAGATAGCACACAACCCAGAATTCCCAACACGTGCTATCACTAATCCCCAGGGTTATCTAGCTCATCTGAGGTGAGCAGCCAGAGGTAACAGTGAAAAGGTGCTGGAACCGTCATACTCAGCCAGGGATGCTGGCAGGTGGGCAGCACTGCACGTCACTGACGGTACTGCATAACACCATCAGTTTAACTCAGTGTCTGGGTAGGCCTCACTATGAAACCAGGTGTGCTTCCAAAGCCAAGTCCAACGCTACCCCCAGATGCCTGTGGATGGCACTTTTCAAGCTTGCAGCCAGGATACCAGTACTTCACACGCCACAGCACACTACCTGATCACAGACGACTCAGCGATGCTCAGCTCTGCATCCGAGATGACAGTCTGGCGGGCCATGGCCTCTCGGGTGGCCAGCTGTTTCTTTCTTAGGCTCTTCAAGTTGTGAGATGGAGACCACTCCTGTGAGGCAAAAGCAGACACACCTACAAGTGCCAGGCTTTCTTGTGCCAGAGCACCTTTGGGAACAGCCAGCACACTTGCCGCATGGCCCCACTGATCCCTGCTCAAGGGAAAAAGTTTCTCAGCAATCCTCCAGAGGAAGCTCTTCTGCTTTCTCAGTTACAAAATGAAAACAACAAATTCAATTACACCGTGTACTGTGCCCCCCCTCCCCAGTCCCCCACCCACCCTTCACCTGCACAGGGTGAGTCACATTCACTTCCAGTCAGAGCCTGACATCAAACAGAGATCTACCCAACACTGCTCGGTTACTTATTCTTCTGTATTTCCACCTACTCCAGTAAGTTTCATCCAATATCCCTGTAGTTATTTCATGTGCATGTATTTCTAAGATTTTACTTGGTTTTGTTTTCTGAGATAGAGTCTCACTATGTAGCCTGGGGTAGCCTGAGCTTACTACATAGGCCAGGTAGGCCTCAAACTCATGATCTTCCTCCATTAGCCTCCAAGTGCTGGGACTACATGCATTCTCACCATGCCTCGCTCACATATACATATATTCCTAAATTATACAAACACTACTGACTCTTCTTAGTTTTAATTGTTTTTAAGTTATTTAAGTTCGCTCCTTGTTTCTGTATGATCTTATGATCCTATCTATCATCTTATGATCTGTATGATCTTAGTACACCACAAGTGTACCCACTAATTGTTTAAATCAGGGCCTTGTACTCCCTAGGCAGGTGCTCTATCACTTGAGCCATATTTGCTTTAGCTATTTTTCAGCCAGGATCTTGCCCAGATTCTGGCCTGAGATTGTGATCCTCCCACCTATAGCCCTGTGAATAACTGGCATCATGAATACACAACACTCCCCTCCACTTGTTTATAGAAGGGCTGGTGGGGGGAGGAGGGAGGGGAAAGGTGGAGGGGGTGGGGGTGGAGCTGGCCTCAAACCCAATCCTTCCACTCCCTGTCTCCCAACATCTGGACTACAGGTGTGAGCCACTGTGCACAGTGAGCCTGAACTTTTACACATGCTGTTGGTATTCTAGGTTTCTCTACATTTATTAAATGTTGACAAACCCTGTCCATTTTTTTTTCCACTGGAGTTTGTTTATTCACTGGTGATTGCAGGAGCTCCTGGATGATTTTAGACACTGGAAAGTTATTTTGCCAAAGCTAGTAACCTTGATGATAATGTCCTTTATCAATAGGAAGTGATTATCTTGATGTAATCAGATTTATTTTTATTCCTCATTTTGAGCTTCTGCTATCATCTGGTCTCCAGGTTACAAAAAAATACTCTTCTGTATTTAGTTATATTAAATGTTTTGGTTTTTTTTCTCTTTTTAAGTTTAGGTCTTTAGTCCCCTTTAGTCCCACTGAGCTCATTTTGAAGATGGCATCAGGCAAGGATCCAGTATTTTTCTCCACTAAGATGGGCCATCTTTCCCAACACTATCTACCAAGCAGTGTTCCTGTCCACCTTGATTTATTGTTGCTTTACTGTAAATTAAGTCCTAAATATTCACGGGTCTGGTTCTGAGCTCCTAATCAGGTGGCTCCATTTCCTGTTCAATGCCACCAATGTGGCATTGGTTTGTGATCTGTCTTAATATCAGGTAGCAAGGGTCCCACACCTCCCAGTTACTCCTTGTGTTTTCAAGAATAGGGTATCCACTTGCAACCTTTCTTCTTCATAAACTTGACTGTGTTCCTCAAAATAGTACAATGATGTACCAATGCAATAGCAGATTGATGACCCAAGAAAATAAAAGTTATCTCCATTTACTTACACCATCTTGTCTGAACACACATTTTAAAGAGTAAGCACACAGAAATGATGTCAATTCAAATAGGTAAAAACATCTACTACATACACACATATTTAAATAAATTACTTCTATACTAGGCACTGGTGGCTCACAACCATAATCCTAGCTATTCAGAAAGCTGAAATCTAAGGATCGAGGTTAACAGGCAGCTTAAACAAAAAAGTCTATCAGACTCTGATCTTCAATTAACCAGCAAAAAGTAGATGTAAGAAGTAGATGTAGATGTATGGCTCAAGTGGTAGAGTACCAACCTTAAACAAAAAAGCCAACTAAACACACACACACACACACACACACACACACACACACACACCAATTCTTAAGCAAAACTTACACACACACACACACACACACACACACACACACACACACACACACACACACACACACACACACACACACACACACACACACACACACACACACACACACACACACACACACACACACACACACACCAATTCTTAAGCAAAACTTACCAGAGCAGTTATTGCAGGAAAATTCTTGGACATTTCTCTAAGAAGGGTGCAAGTCCTAACATCCCATAACTCCAGGGGTTTATCTTTGAATACAACTGCCAAATACTGCCTAAATTATAATAACAGAGAGAAAATTACCGAAAGTCCCTTTCTGAGCAAATAAGTATAAACTGAGAGCTCAGATGGCAAGTCCTGAGCACTGTAGGTGGGTGTACTAACATTCAGTACCTGTCACCAGGAGGCAAAGCTCTGGGATGACCTTGGAACTGAAAGTGCAGAGTCCAGCTGAGAAGAATGAGGGGCCTGAATTCAAAACCTGTGCCACAACCCCTAGTGCTCACAGCTGACGGAGGATTACATACAACCTACTGCGATGAACTGGGACACAGATTTTGGTACAAATTAGATAAAAATAATGCAAGGTTCTTACCATCCTGCCACAGTATGCCATAAATGCTACTAGAACAAAGCCTATGGATGCAATTCAGTAAACAGGAACTGAGCCTCCATTTCTCAGTAAGCACTGAGGAGGGTGAGGGCTGACACCAAGGGCATGCGACAGAACAGGAGCATCCTGGACCCAGAACACCAAGGGTCTGAGTCTGCACAGTTATGAGACTTCTGACAAGCCATGGAACTCCTGTCTGAGGTTTATTCTATCTTTAAAATGGTGCTAATAAAACCTGCCAGAGTTACCTCCCTAAATACTATAAGGATTTGAAAAAATAAGGACAGTATGTGGAAAGAATTTTAAGTGCTATGATAGATTATATATTATACTATTTATCACATCTAATATAAAGGCACAGATGTGGTAGCTATTTCAAAGATTCACTGTGTAAAACACTGTGACAACAGAAAAATGGCATTCTAGTTACAATTATGAGAAGGGACAAAAGACAGGAAGACTAAAATGTAAATTTTGGAACATGTTATAATGTTTCTTTTTGACACTATCGGGGTTTTGAACTCAAGGCCCAATGTTTTCCAGACAGGCACTTCACAACTGGAACCACACCTGTAGCTCCTCTATGCTTTTAAGTGATTTTTCAGATAGGGTCTCACACTTTTGTCCAGGTCTAGCCTCATATGGAGCTCCTCTAGCCTTTGGCCTTCTGTACAGCTGTAATATCAAGCATGCACCCTCATACCAGCTCATTAACTGATATAGAGTATTGCTAACTTTTTACCCAATCTGGCCTTGAACCTCAATCTCTACCTCCCACAGAGCTGGAAAAACAGGTATGAGCCACAATGTCTGCCCTATAGAAAACTTTAAATGCCATGCTTAGTTGGTTGGGGACTTAGTCCACAGACAATAGTGAATTATACTGAAGGGTTTAAAGTAGGGTGAAATGTGATCAGTTGTTTCAGGTTTATGAGGTTAGCAGGAATGTGCAGACTTAGCAATCAAGATTTGGAAAATTTGAGCAATTCTTAAACTTTTTAGTCTCAAACTCTTTTGTACTCTTAAAAGATACCAAGGCTCTTCAAAGAGCTTTCGTTATATACATTGTAGTAAATAGTCTTCTGCATGTTAGAAACCAAACCAAATAAAGTCCTTAATGCATATAAAATGAAAAAGAGAAAAGAGAATATAGTTAAGATGGTATATCTAAATCCAGCCATATTTTTAGTTATACTAATTATAACTTAAACACTATAATGAGGAGGGAGAGGTTATCAGACTGGACAGGCCCAGTAACCGTCTGTCTACAAGAAAACAATTAAGTAAGTATAAGACACAGGTAGATGACATACCTGAGGATAAAATATTTCAGGTACCAACCAAATACCAACCAAAAGAAAGCCAGAGTGGCTATTAGCATTAGACAAATACAAAGAGAAAGAGGATCTTGCTCTTAGGAAGTTAATTAACCTAAAGGTCATGCAATTCTAAATACCTTCATCCCTAACTACAGAGCCTCAAAAAGCCGAAAGCAAGGACTTGGGTTCTTTAGAACAAATATAACTATGTCCACAACTAAAGCTGAGACATCACTCATTTCTCAGAAAGTCAGAAAAAACAGGCAGACAATCAGTAAGAACAGACTTAATTCACAATTCCAACCTTGAAGAAACAGGCTGCCTTTGTATAACACCATAATCAACAACTGGGGACATGCACTAAGATATACCATATGCTGGACCATGAAACAAACTGCATGAAACTTAAAAAGACTGAAGCATAGAAAATACGTTCTCTGGTGACAACAGAAGTCAGAAAGGTCTATCTAGAAAAACAATCAAATAGTTTGGAGTTAAAAACATGTTTTTTTTAATATCCTGTGGTATAAATATCAAAATACTATAAAATAAAGTGAAAACACGCCTTATAAAAAAAATTATAGAGGTGTAGTGGCGCACACCTGTAATCCCAGAACTCAGGAGGCTGAGACAAGAGGATCTCTTGAGCTACAATATTAAATTTGAAGCCAGCCTGGCCTATAGAGCAAAGTCCTGCCTCAAAACAAACATATAAACAAGAACAACAATAACAAAATAAATTATAGACAATTTTGCAGTAAAACTAATAAGCTGATTTTAAAATTCTTATGTATCCAACAAAAGCAAAACAATATTAAAAACTATTTTAGAAAACTCACTCTTTTAGTTTGGTTTTCATTCAGTATTTTCTATTGCAGCACAAAAATTTAAAACATTACAGGAAGTTGAAAGGGTCTAAATTATAAAGAAAATGAAATCTTTCACTTGATAATGAAATCTTTCACTTGATAATGCCATGCTAGATAAAAAATAATTTTTTGAGATAAATGTATGCTTGTATCAATTCAACTACAATACAAACTGAGTCTCTGGCTTTACCATTCTCAGGACAAGTTAAGATTTACACAAAGGTTATAGCACCATTTTAGACCTGAAAAATTAAAAATGGTAACTACTTAATTTTGTAGTCTAATTTTTTTTTTTTGGATAGACTGCATATCAACATTTGCTATCACTAAGAAGTTAAATCTTCTACTTCCCTGGAAATTAAAGATCTCCATTACAGTAACAGCACAGAATTCTTGAGGTTGAAACTCACTTCAAATGAGACACTTTAATCATTTCAATGGGAGACTCATCGTTGCCTCTTTCACCACGAAAAGCAATGCTTCTACCTGTAATTGCAAATATTGAAGAATTGTAAGGTAGCACGTGCAAGTTATATGAAGTAACAAGGCAGACCAATATGACGTGACCACTCTGCCTCTCTGCCCGCCTCTCCTGCCCCTGTTCCCACTTCTTTCATTTCTCCATTTGCTTCTAAGCTATTCCTAGTTAAGTTAAACATTAAAATACTACAAGGTAACAATCAAAAATGTATCACTTATATTCAAGTATTTATTATATAAAAAGTTTTACTTGTGTTGGTTAAAGAAGCCAGTAACTATCACTCTAGGTATTTGAGCTTCAAAAAGTAATCTGTGCAAGGTCAAGACTGCTGTCCTGATCTTGAGCCTATTGGGAAAAACAAACATGAATGACAGAGCAAAACAACCCTTTGCCCTGGGATAGTGTCATTCACAAGAGCAATGTCAGTGTGTTTGCAAGCAAAAATGGGGCTCAGGGATATGGGACTAGAGCTGATTCTTTGAATTAAAAACAACTGAATTTCACAGCTTAGAAAGTTGTGTGTGTGTGTGTGTGTGTGTGTGTGTATATATATATATATTTATATGGCTTAGAAATATAATGTGTATTTAATATTTAATTACTAATACTTCTGTTTCATATAAGATAGGACATATAAAATACATATTCTATATTCCATATAGAACATACATATATTTGGGGAGGGGGGAGAGGGTCCGGTCATGGGGCCTGAACTCTGGGCCTGGGCGCTGTCCCTCAGCTCTTCAGCTCAAGGCTAGTGCTCTACCACTTGAGCCACAGCGCCACTTCCGTTTTTTTTTTCTTTTTGCTTATGTGGTGCTGAGGAATCGAACCCAGGGCCTCAGGCATGCAAGGCAAGTGCTCTACCACTGAGCCACCTTCCCAGCCCCCTAGAACACATATATTATATATTAGTCTACAATATATATTCTATATGTCATAATATACAGTATTTTCTATATAAAATATGAACTTACAACTCTCACCCTGTTATAGTGTCTAATATTTTATTTTGAAACTCATTTGGTTGTTCAGAAACACTGAACAAGTTCTTTTATTAGAATATTTTCTATTGTCGTTTTCAAACTTCTAAATTAAGTTTTTCTATTTAATAATTATCTTTTCTATTTAGTAACTAGTAAAAGTTATAAATTTGAGCTCTTAGAAACTATCTTAAACATTTATGGCTTTTAAGGATTTCCTGGAAACATTTAAACAGACAATCTAAAAGTCTAGGTACAGGAGTTATTTTAAATTATCTTTTGGTTATATATGACACACTGTTCTTAAAAACAGACTAGGTACTATTGTTTTGTATGACTCTAGCTGTTTAGACTGATGTTCTGTCATTTTACTGAGTACATTTGTTAATAATACTTCCATATAAACAATGGTGAGACTGTTTTCTAGGGTGGTTATAACAGAATCAAAGTGGACAATCAAACAGACTGTAAAAAACCCAGCAAGGTCAAAAGCATTTTAAAGCAAGTTTTTTGGATTTTTTTTCATAAGCAGCAGATCTTTGATCAATATGACAAGTTATTTTGGAACTTTGGATAATCTAAATATACAAACCTGTTGGAAGATCAACCAACTGTAATTCATTTCTTACTAATCCCATATTGTTTGGTGTTGAGGTAGCAAAAGAAAGAAAACTGGTCAAACTTGTCCATTCAATACCCCTAAAATCAAACAAAGATTATTCAAATACATTTTTCTGCTTGAAGAGTTTATCTGAAAAACAGGTTTTTCTAAGACCTATTTGTGTGTGTGTATGGGGGGGGGGGCGGAAACGCACGCACAAGCGTGCACATACCAGAGTCTGAGCTCAATGCCTGGGCACTGTCCCTTAGCTTTTTCGTTCAAGGCCAGTGTTCTACAACTTGAACCATAGCTCCACTTCTGGCTTTTTGCTCATTAATTGGATATAAGAGTCACACAGATTTTCCTGCCTGAGCTGACCTCAAACAGTAATCCTCAGATCTTAGTCCCCTCAGTAACTAGGATTACAGGCATAAACTATCACCAACTGGCTCAAAGACCTAATGTTATTAAACAATTTAATTCAAAAATCAGCAAAAAGCCAGAAGAATGTGCATTCTTCACTTAGCTACATCTCCAGGTGGCGGCCTCTCTCTACAAGGAGGAGACATGTCATGTTTCTCAAGGCACATGACAACTACTCAGGAAAGTTGTGGTTTTTTTTTTAATTGTGAAAATACCATACAGAAGGGTTACAATTACATGGGCAAGGTAATGAGTACATTTCTTATCAAGCATTGTTGCCTCCTCCTTTGTTTAGGAAAGTTTGTTAAGATTAAATCAATCCTCTCCAAGAAAGCTTAGCACTCCTTATGTCTGTTTAGTGTCACATGTATTCACCCCCATTTCTAGATGAACAAGACATAACACCATCCAGTTTATGAACATACTACTTCTGAACAGATTACAACAGCACCCTAGACATCTATCTTCTTTCTAGATGAACAAGACATAACACCATCCAGTTTATGAACATACTACTTCTGAACAGATTACAACAGCACCCTAGACATCTATCTTCTTCCTGCTGAAGAAAGTAAACTTAAACTGGACCTTAAAGTAGATTAGCAGCTAGGCCCCAAGGCCATGCCTATAATCTTAGGTATGCAGGAGGCTGAGATCTGAGAATCAGGGTTTGAAGCAAGCTTGGGCAGGAAAGCCCCGGAGACTCTTCAGTAAACTACCAAAAACAAACAAACAAACAAACAAAAAACACTGTGGCTCCAGTGGTAGAGTGCTAGATTTGTGCCAAAAACTCAGGGACAACTTCTGAGGCCATGAGTTCAATCCCAGACTAGAATAAGAAATATAAATATATAAACAAAGTGGATAAGCTATCTGGAAGCTGGTGGCTCATGCCTATAATCCTAGCTACTCAGGAGGCTGAGATCTGATGTTGGTGGTTCAAAGCCAGCCTGAGCAGGAAAATCCGTGAGACTCTTATCTCCAATAAACCATCAAAAAACTGGAAGTGGCTCTCAAGTGGTAGAGCACTAGCCATGAGCTGAAGAGCTGAGGGACAGTGCCCAGGCTCAGAGTTCAAGCCCCATGACTGACCACCCCCCCCCAAAAAAAAAGTGGATGAGCTAAAGAGGGGAGTATTTCTCAGAAGAAAAGAATGAAAACTTTTGTCAAACAGCTCAGCACTACTCTGCCCTCAGAATTAAAATATTAGGTTTAGGGCTGGGAAGGTGGCTCAGTGGTAGAGCACTTGCCTTACATGCATGAGGCCCTGGGTTCGATTCCTCAGCACCACATAAAGAAAAAAGCCGGAAATGACACTGTGGCTCAAGCGCTAGAGCGCTAGCCTTGAGCTGAAGAGCTGAGGGACAGCACTCAGGCCCAGAGTTCAGGCCTCACGACCGGACCCAAAAAAAAAAAAAAAATTAGGTTTAACTTTTCACTAATGTCCCTAAAAGATGAAGAAAATCAGTAGTATTTTTTGGGAGAAAGGGATTAAGATTCTTAACCACTGAGTGACTGTAACCTTATAATTACTTTATCATTGGGAGAATGGGGTTCTGATTTGTGTTCCGATTTGTGTGGGCCCATAAACTGGGCCTGTTAACTATCTTCTGGGTCCTACAGAGGCTACATGGGGGGTGGGGTGGAGTGAGGTGAGAGACACCCGTCTAGAGCCATAGTATATTATGATTCTTCTGCAAATTACAGAGACCAGTTTACTTTCTACAAATCAGTGTGGTCAAAGCAATGCTGACTCTTGTGTTCCAATACTAACATAAAATACTGTTAATATTTCTGACATTTAAAACTGTACTAAAGGTGGGTAGAATGGGGTAAGAATGTTGAAGGGGGTGACACTACTTAAGACACATTGTATTTATAAACTGCTTTGTTATATGCCTTTGTACAACTACTAAACAACAGTAAGAAAAAAAATTTTAACAAATAAAACAGTATTAAGCTATACTACTTTAAATTCAGCATACTGGACGAAGACATAAACTAATGATCTAAGAAAATCAACAGATCCACTCTACCTACTTCTAGATATCTTCCAGTAGATGAGAAGCCTCAAAATCTCTTGTCTATAGGGACAGAGAAGATTCTCAGCTGATACTTGTACAGCATCCCTGTTAAAACTGTACAGTTTTGCTGGGCATCAGTTGTTCATGTCTATAATCTGACTTACTCAGGAGGTTGAGATCTGAGGATCGAGGTTCAAAGCCAGCCTGGGCAGAAGAATCCCCATGAGACCCTTATTGCCAATTAACTACTCAAAAACACAGAAGTGATGTTGTGACTCAAAGTGGTAGAGCACTAACCTTGAGCAAAGGAACTCAAGCCCCACAACCAACAACAAAAAAAATTTTTTAAAATAATAACCTGTACAGTTTATGCAACTGTTGCAGTTACACTGTCCCTGGGCACCTGGATGCACAGGACTCACATGTAAGGAAAGTAACTTCCTAAAAGACAGTCATAATTAGCAAATAAAAACTAGAATGCACTGAGTTTACTGCTAATCAGTGATGAAGTTTTTATAACACATCTGTGAAGACTTTATAATAGTTTTTAATTGAAATACTAAAACTACATTAATTGAAACATAAAGATAACAGGATTTTAGAATTCTCTTGGGTGGCATCTCTGCATATAAAATGAATTCTCTTCAAAATGGCAATTAAAAGGAAAAACTCATGAAAAACGGAGCATCTGTGTTTGATCATTCCCAACGGTTACTTATGTGTAGCCTTTCCCCAGAGTGTTCAGTATTCCTCTACCACTTTATGAATAATTTCAGTGTTTTATAACCATAGCTGCTGTCACAGCACAGGCAAGTCGTGTATGTAGGAGATGCTCACCTGCCTAGTTCAGTCGGCAAATTTTACTTAACATTTGAGTAATAAACCAGTTATTGAAGATTTTGGTATTCAAACACAAAGCGACAATGTGCTTGTACTTCATATTTTTAGCAAAGAAATAAATGAGGATAAGTAACAATTAAAATGCCTATTCCAATTTGTCATAAGCAGTCTCACTGATGAGTCTTCATCAAACTGAAAAGTAAATCAAACCTGAGCAAGGCAACACAATGAGAGAGAGAGCAGACTTTAGGAAAAAATAAACAAGATGAAGCAATTACAAAATGTTCACTGTTCATGAACTTCAAAAGCAAGCACTCTGAACTATCCTTAATGAACGTGGTATTAGCCAGATGTGTGTGTTTATTATTGAAGTTTCTCACGTGTCTAGCCAGTGTTGCAGATACCGAGCGGATATTATATTACGTCGTGGGCTTCAATGTCCCAATGACACACTCACCTGATTTCACACGAGTGGACACTCAGCTCCTTGTGTAGCAGGCCACTGGTGAGGTGGTACACCAGGACACAACCACTGCTTGTACCTGTCAAATGACCAAGTACCAGAGCATGAGCTTAGTGGGAGCACCAATTCTTTCCAACAAGTCATTTCTCTGGAGCAAATCATTTTACATTTATCTCTTATAAAAGAAACACAAACTATGTGCTTAAAAAAATGTATTCCTCTGTGGTTCTCCTGGACAAAAAGGGCCCAAATTGCCTCTATCTAGATAGTTGTTTTTTTTTTTACTGCAAGACTTTGAAACCTGAATCAGTATGCACAACTTTCCTGAGCTTTTCTATGGAGATTCAGAATATGTGGTCTCTCAGATAGGCAACCCCACATCACTGGTTACATTTGCTCTCACAAATCACATTTTTCTGTTTTTATTTAGCAATTCGTTAAAAATTATTTTTGTTTTGTCTCACTAAGTCAGTCATAACAAGACAGTAACGTATGGAGGTTAAGCTGACTTCCGTGGTTGAAGAGGCCTGGGTTCATGAACTGGCTCTGTGTTTGGGGTGAATTCCTTAGTACTAAATCTGTAAGTTTTCCCTCTTTAAAAGAGGGGTAACAGAAAATCTATCTACTAAAGATTAAATGGGAAAAAGCCCATGTAAAACACTTGGCACAGAGTGAGCACTTGGTTACCAGTACTGACTGGTTAGTTACTGTTAGTCATCACTGTCACCAACAGTTTGCAGTCATTACTCTTCCTAAAGTATGTCTCACCCTAGTCAAAACGGCCACATTATGGCCATCATTGAGAACACAAACAACAACAGATGCTAATGAGGATGAGGGGAAAAGGTACCCTTATACACTGTTTGTGGAAATGTAAATTAGTTTAGCTATGATGGAAATTCCTCAAAAAAAAAAAATCTCTCTATGGAGATTCTTCAAGAAACTAAACCTAGAACTCCCATATAATTGTGCTATACCACTTTGGAGCTATACCTAAAGGAATATAAATCAACATACAAAATAGATACCTACACATCTATGAACACTATTTGTAATAGCCAAGATATGGAGCCAACCTAGGTACCCAATAGGCAATAATTAGAT
Organism: Dipodomys merriami; assembly: GCF_024711535.1. Classification (NCBI taxonomy): domain Eukaryota; kingdom Metazoa; phylum Chordata; class Mammalia; order Rodentia; family Heteromyidae; genus Dipodomys; species Dipodomys merriami. Next base: position 11,463,736 of record NW_027205048.1, on the reverse strand, counting down.
AAAGAAAATGTTGTACCTATATATAATGGAGTATTACTCAGCCATAAAGAAGAATGAAATTATGTCATTTGCAAGGAAATGGATGGAACTGGAGATCATCATGTTAAAGGAGGTAAGTCAAGTTCAGAAAGACAAATACTGTGGGGTTTTATTCATATACAGAATATAGACTTTAAAAGAATGGCATGAGTGCAAACTGAGGCTGAACAAGAGGAGAACCAATGGAGAAGAAAAAGAGTTATATATATTGTAGAAGTATATTAGATATGCATGCAAATAGCATAATAAAACCAGTCAGGAAAAAAAAAACAACAACAAGAAACCCATCAGAAACCATTCAGAGAGGAGAAAGGGAATAGTAGGAGTAGTGGTGGGTAGGATGAGTTTGATCAAAGTATATGCATACATGTCATCAATACCATAATGAAACCCTTTTGTACAATGAAGTTATCCTAATAAAATGTTAAATATAAATGAATGGGTCAGGTTTTCATTTGGGAAAGAGAAAAAGAAAAGAATCATAAGTCATATGTTTGTGGACTAGAAGACAAAGCCAGAAGTTCACCAAAAACATCCTAAGAGGAAAGGTTCACCAAATAAATACTGAAACCATTGAAAAAAATTTAGAGAAATGTTTGTTAACTTTGCATGCTTAAATAATTTTTGGTGTTCACTTCAGGAAACTAGGCTTGGTCATTATTGTGAAATTAATGTAATAGCTAACTGAAACCCACAGACTAATTCTTCTAGTTATAACATAAAAAAACAGGCAATTTTGAACAAAATGCAGATCTGTTATAGGGATCACCAGCTATTTAACCCATGTCAACACATACATTTTAGCAAATTAAGGACAGTATGATTTTTAAATCACTCACACTGACTATATTATTAATGAACAAAAATGCCATGCATAGGAAGACTGGGAAGAATAGCCAAGGAGTCTGGAGTCCGCATCATCCAGGGACGATCCCTTGACAGTCTTGAAACCTACTGCTAGTAACTGAGACTAGACTGACCAGTCTCAGATGCCTGAGATGCACTGCAACATTGGGAACGCCAACACAGGAAAAAAAGCAAACAGTTCTAGAATCCATACAAGTTCACTCAGCCACCTGACGCATCCCCTGAGATTGAAGGGTTATCTTATACAATGAGTTTTAAAGAGCAGGTCAAATACGCACCCACAGCAAGCAGTGGCTGATAAATCTTGATGTTTTTTGTGGTCAGCGGAGGGCACATGCGGATGGCGAACTGAGGGAAAGGCAGTCCTGAGAGCAGTCCTGTGAGCAGGAATTTGAGGTGCACCTCCTGCAGAATGGAGCCTTTGGGATGGTCTTCCCCAGCAATTGCACTTTGTCCTAATTTGCCGTCAAATATATAGCACATTAGTTATCAGGGCATGCTGACCTTAGAAACTGAAAGTAGCTTTACGTGGACACACTCGTTGGGTCTAGAAGCAGCGGTGTGATGTAGCACTGCAGTGGCCGTAGCTAGAGGGGCCACAATCCCCCACACATGGCAACATGAACACCTGCTCCCCAGGATTCAGGGGCCTATGTCTTCTAAACAATTATTTTACCCAAACCTCCTGATATGAGGGCACCAACCCGAGCTGCAGAACAAAGCAGGAGGGGCAGGCTTGCAGCATCGCCCCCATCCTATCCCCTCCTCCCCACTCCCAAGGCTACTTGCAGCCTGGTTCCTCTGTAAGGGGCACAAAACAGTTAATCGCAAAAGAACATGTTCAAAGAACCCACTTAGGATGTCTAGTAAGAATCTTAATGTGTTACAACAAAGCTTAAGGCTTATTATTACTTTCTACGTAACACAATATATAAACATATTAACAAGCACAATATATAAACATATTAACAAGTAATACATTATAGAAGCTACTGCTGTAGATAGTTAAATCTTAACTGATATTATTTTCATATATAAATATTGGTTATAAGTAGTCTCAAACTAAAACATGACTCCTATACACACTACTCTACCAAACACATGAATAAAGAGGACAATGAAATCAATTCTGTCCATTAGCAAAGGCACAAAGCTTCTTCCCTGTAAACCACTACTCAATATGAACTTGCTAAAAGTACACAATACAGTCTGTGAGCTACCACACGCATATTACACACAGAATGAGAAAGTGAAAGGTAAATTGCTCCATGGGAATAAAACTGTGACTACAATCCTTTGAAGCTATATAAAGTTGTTTAATATTGTTAGATGTTATTAATAATTTATTAATGCTAATTAATAATGTATTGATGTTCTATGTGGAAAAATTAGCTAACAACTTAATCCACTTAGAGGATTCCTTAGGACTGATCATAAAATTGATAGCAATCTCTCTGGTTATTTTGGTAACAGAAATGAGATAGTAAGGAAAGGGAAGTTTAACAGCTAGGCACTCCGGACACCATCAGTTAGTTTGGTGGTGACTCCCAGGAACTGCAGTGTTTTCAAGTATTTCCTGTAAGAGGCAATTCACAAGGTAGAATGGATTAGGCTCTAACAGGAGAAGCCTTTATCCAATGAATACAAATCAGCCCCTGTATTTAACTGAATTGCCTTCAATTATCACTAAGTACACAATGAAATTCAAATTAAAAGTTTTAATTAAAATGTTTTCAAGTGACAAAGCTTTATTTATTCAACACTTAAATCTACTACTTTGTCAAGAACTGCTATATAATCTGTATTTTGTTTTTTAAATACTGTAATTTATATCACTTAGCTACCTAAACAGCATAAAATTTCACCTCCTACAGGCTTTATATTATTGGATAGCTCTGTTCATAAGTGATTATAACACTTTTCACTTTAAAATTTCATATTTCAAACAGACAAGGTCAATTAACCCAGAAAATTGTGTTACCAAAAAAATTCTGCAAAACTTCTACGTGCGTCTAAGCTTCCTCGCACGGATTCATGTCTGATGGTAAATACCAAACTTTAGATACAAAAGTCAGCCCAGTTGGTCAAAGGACCATACTGCTTGCTGGATCTGTGAGGAAACTGAGGCCTGGAGATGTGAGCATCTTGCCCCAGATGACAGTGGAGCAGGCAGGACCAGTGGCCATGGGAAGAGCTGGCTCCAGGACCAGGAGTCCTGGGTTCACAGGCTGGCTCTTACATCTACTGCTGGGCAGCTTGGGGAAAGTCTCTATGCTGTTCTCTGGTCCTCAGCTGCCACATGTATTAAATAGAGAAAATACCACCCACCTGACAGTTGTGGAAGTCTAATAATGCAGCACTTGATGCAGAATTAAGACACCAGCAAATGCTATTTAAACAAAGAAAAATCTAATATCCATTCTTAATTACATAAAATAATACACAAAGGTGCAGAAAACTCTGTATAAGCCACATTCATTTAAAAAAATTAAATGGTAGAAATTACTTGGCATAGTTACAGTCTTACAATTTCAAGTTGTATGATATTTGCCACCACAACTCATGCTTCCTTTATTATATACCAGTCCCATGACAATTAAATAACATTTTAAAATCTATAAATATTTATTGAAAGCCAAAATTTCTTTAAATAAGAAAATCTGTTTGGGTGTAATGGTACATGCCTTTAATCCTAGCTACTGGGGAGGCAGAGGCAGGAGGATTTCAATTTCTAGGATAGCCTGGACAAAGTTAACAGTATCATTTCTTTTTTAGAAAAGGAGGAGAGGGCTGAGTACACAGTTCAAGTAATAGAGCTTCCCTCTAGGAAGCAAGAGGTTCTGGGTTTAATCCCTAGTACCAAAAGTTAAAAAAAAATTTTTTCTGCAATTGCTCGGCTACTTTCTCATTCAACAAATATTAAGTGCATATCTACGAGGCCCAAGCCCCTGCAATACAAAATTGAGTCAAACACTGTCCCACCATTGTAGAGCTTGTAATTTACCGGAAGAAATAGAAATAGAACCAAAATTACAGTACAGCTGATAGCTATTAAGGCCCACAAAACAAGAACATTTAAATCAGGCTTGGGAGATTACATAACACAAAATGTGACTTGAATTTTGAATGAGGAAAGCATGAATTGAATTTCAAGCCATGGCCAGTGAGCATGCAGGTCCTGGGGAGGAAGGGGCAAACCCAGCCAGGGCCTCAATCTCTAAATTCAGAATCCAGGTGCCTTTCATTGAGATCAGAATTTCCTAAGAACAAGTGCTTTCTATGTCTAACCACTGTAGTGCTTATCTGTGCCACTTCAGCCACTTCTAGTTAAATAGTTCATAATCCTTTGATTTATTTAGGACAAAATGGTCCTAGATGGTAGTCTTCTCAAGTATGCCCACTGACTTTGAAATCATGTTACCCTTCAAAGGGAACATCTAAGATGCAAGTTAGAAGGAAAGAGCCAAGCTCACCAATCATGTTATCCAGAGAAAGATCTGGGAGCTTGTTCTGTAGCACTCCTGCAGGAATTCCACAGAAGGACACTGGTGAGTACAAAGGTGACACACCAGAACTGCTGCAACGACACAATGACCACAGTCTTAGTTACATATTAGCAGCTCAAAGGTTATGGCAGTCTACCTACATAGTAGTGTTTGTTATTCTTATCCATAGGTCAATGAATGATTGTCAGTTTTACATAATTCTGTAATGGTCTAAAGCCGGGCGCTGGTGGCTCACGCCTGTAATCCTAGCTACTCAGGAGGCTGAGATCTGAGGATCACAGTTCAAAGCCAGCCCGGGCAGGAATGGGCCGTGAGACTCCTATCTCCAATAAACCACCAGAAAACCGGAAGTGGTGCTGTAGCTCAAATGGTAGAGTGCTCGCCTTGAGCTGAAGAGCTGAGGGACAGTGCTGCTCAGGCCCAGAGTTCAAGCCCCCGACCGACAAAAACAAAATCAAAAAAAATTAAAATATTTTATAGAAACATGGCCCAGCTAATTTTCTATGACTCTGGTAACTTTTTTAAAGAAGGAAACAGAAAGCAACCAGGAAAGCCTGAATCCATAGTTTCACTTACCTGTGCCGTGAGCTTCTAGTACACACGGCAGACTTGAGCTCCCAGATCATGACCCTGCCGTCACTCACAATGAGGGCGGCCGCATTCTCATTGACAGGACAGCACACCATGCTGAAGGGACGGACTGTTTTTGTCACTCGGATGGCATCACACTGGCTTCGTAAATCATAGGTTAGCTCCTGAACAGGATCTGGATCTTAACAAAGAAATGTCTTCTTTCAACATCAGAAAAAAAAGGTCAAAATCACCAGCATTTGTGTCAACTTCCTAAAACTCTACTAAGAAGACATGGTTCCATCATTAGTGCAAACAGATGAAGAGTTTCACAATTGACAACTTCTAACTTCTTCAGACGGGAAAGATAATTCACTTAATGAATGTACTCAGGCTTAACTTCTACAAGGACAATATGATCAAGGCACCTTGTTTTTTAAATAAAGAAACTGGTCATAGAAGGATTGCCAGTGACATCTGATTTATGAGTAATATGCTATCATATTTGCAGTGATCTACCAAGTCTAAAAACACTTTACTCTATAAAAGATGTGAAATGCATGCTCACCTACTCCTACTACAGCTTGTCATAAAAACTTTATTTCAGTTCCACAAAAGGCATGTCTGACAAGTGACTTTCTAATATTTTCTAACTGCCATTTTACAATGTGTACTGATACTAAAGGCACACAGGTTAGACTCAGACTGAAGAAGAATTCACAAAAGGTAACATCTAATTTGTCTCTGGGCCAATCAAGAAGGAATTGAAAAGGTCAAGTCCCTGTTGCACACTGTTATTAATCTTAATCTAAAGATTAATCTTTGGTTTGTATTTTTCATGTCTCATAATAAACCTATATCCTAACATTTTCTAAAGGCAAGGATTAGCATTAACACTTGGCTACCATTTGTCACATGAAGTTAGTTGTTTTTTTTGTTTTTTTGGTCAGTCGTGGGGCTTGAACTCTGGGCCTGGAAGCTGTCCCTCAGATCTTCAGCTCAAGGCTAGCACTCTACCACTTGAGCCATACTGCCACATCCGGTTTTCTGGTGGTTACTATCCCACAGACTTTTCCTGCCCAGGCTGGCTTTGAACCACAGTCCTCAGATCTCAGCCTCCTAAGTAGCTAGGATTATAGTCATGCCACCAGCACCCAGGTCACATTAAGTCTTACAAAACCATTTTGAAAAAAAAGATAATTAACATTACTGTGAGTTCGAAACTCACCTGCTTCATCATTTGAAGTGGTGAAAATACTATTATAAGATCTTCGAACACGTAAGGTTATGCAACCATTTTCATGTAGGCAAAATAAACCATCACGCTGAAAGCAGGGTATTACCTTTAAACAGATGACACATTTACTTTTAAGAACACAGTAGACTATTGAAGTATATGCTACCACAAACAAGGCCACACTAAAGCTACCAGCATAACTATGTTCACTGCAGCATTATTTACCATACTATAATATGGAATAAATCCAGATGCCCCTCAGTAGATGAATGGATCAAAAAAATGTGGTGTATACACAATGAAATTCTATGCTTCCATGAGAAAGAATGACATCACCCAATTCATAAGGAAATGGAAAGACTTGGAAAAAGTCCTATTAAGTGAAGTAAGTCAGACCCAAACAAACATAGGCTCCATGTTTTCCCTCATTTGTAATAATTAGTATATGTCTGGAACAATCCTAGCAGAGAATCACAATAGCTCAATAGCTATTGTGACCATATGACCATATAAAATGATGCTAAGCAAAATGAACTCCAAGATATGGAAACAAGAGGTTTTGGGTTTTTTGTTGTTGTTTCCAGTGTACTGTTTGTAGTTATTTCTTTTTGCTTTCTTTTTTCCCCCTTTAGTTTATTTCCTCTGTCATGTACGTAGTTTATCTGATTTGGGGAAGGGGAATCACAGGAATGGTGGGACAATGAGTGAACCATTGTAACAGTGATACTCACTGGACACTGTTGGAAATGAACTTTACAACTTGCGGGGGAAGAGAGTCAGGGGGAGAGAGGGAGAAAATGAGGGAGGGAGTAACACTGTTCAAAAAGAAATGTGCTCAGTACCTTATGTAACTGTAATTGTAACCCCTCTGTACATCACCTTTACAATAAAGTAAAATAATATATATATAAATATATATAAAGAATATGCTATAAAACTCAAAACTCCTATTTAGAGAATATAGGAAAAGAAGCAAAAGTTTGTATCACCCCAAACCGCTAAAACTAAATATACATTTCAAAAAATCCACTTATAATCCTGACAAAAATCATCTTCATCTACGCAATTCAGTAATTACCAGTCAGAAGAATTTCTAGGTAAATCAAACCAACTAGAAATACAGAAAATAAGCAAGCAATGCAAAATAACACAATTACTTAATAAATAGTAATGGTAGAATTAATGAGTTCACAAGTTAATGTTCTTTCTAAATAGCATCCATAATAGCTTTAGGAATGTAACTGATAAACTGTGGACACCTGCAGAAATGGGACTCCTGTCCGTTCTATTGCGATCACACCCACTGTCTGGTTCACCTCCAGGTCAAGGATTAAAATCTCTCGAGGATAAAGCAGCAGCATGTGATTCCTTTTGGAGGGCAGATAGGCCAACTGGAGGCAGTCATTGAGAGTTACAAACTCAGCACTGGAAGAGGTATCAAGAGAAGAACTGATTCAGCACCAGTATGGGAACTGGAGTCACAGAAAAAGAGTTGGTGAAAGGTTAAAATTTGTACTTCACCATAAAAACTGCCAGAAAGAAATGTACTACAGTTTCTGAAATGACCAACATGGGTTAGAATCTGAAACTTAGATCTCTATTAACAGAATCCAAATTGTGACAGAGTTCATTTTGCAAAAACTGGGGTATAAACTCCAGGCTTCCAGCTTACTAGGTAGGTGCTCTATTACTTGAGTTATCTCTACTGCTCTTTTTGCTCAGGTCATTTTTGAGATAGTCTTGCTTTTTGCCTAGGCTGGTTTGAACCACATCCTCCTACTTATACTTCCTCATGGCTGAGATGACAGACACATACCTTCACATTCAGCTACTGGTTGTGAAATGGGGGTTTTAGGCTGGCCTTGAGCCACAATTTCCCCAAACTCTACCTCCGAAATCGCTAATATTTACAGTGTTAACTGTTGATACCTACCATTTTATTTTTACTATTTTAAACGAGTGCAAAAAAAAAAACCCCAAAGAAAATACTTTATATAATATTGGAAGGTTTTCAATTTTAAAATAAATTTAGAGGACTAGAAAGAGATTTGTGATGCCATTTTTTAGTTGGGAGAGCCTGAGTAACATTTTTAAAACAGTATGGGGTAAAATGTGAATAGGACCAAAGAGAACACGAACAAATGGACATGAAAGTACTCAGGTCAGTTGTATTTAAAGGAATAATATATTTTAAGGGATGAATATTTAAGGGATAAATACTCAAGATGCATATGATTGCATGACAGAAAACAGACAAGTTATAACTTACAAAAGTATTCAGGAATTCCATGAAAAATAGAAAGTCCTTATAAGATACATAAGGAACAACTTTACATCATCATGGCATAGGGTGGAAGATAAATTAACTGGAAAGCTTTACCAGACTATGGCTTAAAATATAAAAATGGTATTTCTTTGCAAAGGCTGACAGTATCTGTAGTGCAATTAATATGTTTACCATACATTTTCTGGTAATTAGCCACAAAGTCTACATAGAACAATCTTAATATGTCAAAGATAAAAGTTACTTAAAAATGAATGCAAAAAAAATTTGCCAGTTCAATAAAAATGTGAGATCACAGTTCAAGGATAAAAACCTGTTTCTCATGGATAAAGTTATTTGTTACTTAACACTTTATTCAATTGAGTTTTCTTAAACAATAGTTCACATTCTCTAAGTGAATGTTTATGAAGTCTCAACCACTTCATACAGCATTCACAATCATCATTGTGTCTGTTAGTATTTGTAACAATCCTATGTGTCAGATAATATTCCTCATAATCCCATGTCATTTTATAAACTCTGTTTCTCATCTTAGGAGTGTAACCTGATCAACAAGTTGCCTGGAGCCCAGCAAGAGATATCTTCATCTGTTTGAGAAAGACATTTCCACTTTCCTGTCATTATAATGAGACCACACAATATTTAGGCCTGGAAAAGTCACTGAAATGAACAACAAACTTTTCAAGTATTCAAATCACCATAACTTTAAAATAATCTTTCTTTTTTGTGATCCTAGGGCTTGAACTCAGGGCCTAGAACCCTGAGTATTTTTGCTCAAGGCTAGAAATCTACTACTTGAGCCATATCTCCCTTATAGCTTTTATATTTTGGTAGTTTATTGGAGATAAGAGTATACTTGGGCTGGCTTCAAAACACAGGCTCTTAAGTAGCTAGGATTAAGCCACCAGCACCCAGCTTAATCTCAAATAAGAGAAGTAATAATCAGAGGTAAAACTGTAATCTATAAAAATCATTAGAGAGATTAGCTCAGCTAGTTGAAGCAAAGAGACCAGATAATGCTGGATCTCTCCTCAGAGGAGGTGACAAAAGGATTTTTTTTTCTGTAATACAAGAATGAGAATAGAATGGAATGAGAATAGAATGACATTGAGGAGAAAAATCAATCATAGTACAATTCCTGATGAATGATGTTATCTTATACTTGTAACTTACCTAGGCTTCTCCTGAGTGATTAGAATTTTGACTTTATTAAGAGCCTTCTTGGCTCCTGTGGCTGCAGCCAGCTTGTTGTGAGCTGGGCTGGAGTGAGGACTAGAGATGTACACTTTTTTCCCAGGGCCTGAGGGAGGCTTGGACGGAGAAAAGTCAGAGATGAACACAATGCCCTCGCTGGTGAGTACTATTAAAAGAAGAAAACTCTGATTAAAGTTTAATCAAGTTCAGCACAGGCTTTTATTTTAATATAATTTGAGAACAAGATAATGATAATTTTAATGATATAGAACTGGCAATGTTGCTGGGAAGGTAGCTCAGTGGTAGAGTGCTTGCCTTGCATGCATGAGGCCCTGGGTTCGATTCCTCAGCACCACATAAGCAGAAAAAGCCGGAAGTGGGGCTGACTCTCAAGTGGTAGAGTACTAACCTTCAGCTGAAGATCTGAGGGACAGCACCCAGGCCCAGAGTTCAGGCCCCACGACCGACAAAAAAAAAAAAAAAAAAAAAGAACTGGCAATGTTAAACAGTTATAACATTCTGGAAACATTCTCCTCCAAGTTGAAAAGAAACAGGGCCCATTACAATTCATAGAGTCCTCAAGCTGAGCATCCTAAAAAGTATCTTAGGTTATAAAAGATTCTAGAAAGTAATCGGCGCAAAGAACAAACAAATATTTGTTCTTCAGATAAATTCTATGAAAAGATGCTCACTAAAAACCTTTCCTTATTATATCCCATAACTTCAACCTCAAATGATTTTCAGAATGTAAGTCACACACGAAGGAAAAAACCCATATGAGGCTCTGAATATGACAATTAGCTAGATTCAAAAATCTAACTTGACAGTGTTAACTTTATTAGGTTATTATGAGCTACTCAATCTAAATATATTTCCTTTTACCTCTCTAACATCAGAACAAACCTTGGGATAAGAGAATTTTTTCCCTCACATTAAAAAAAAAAAGTCTTCACAGGATGACCCATTGCAACAAAGATACACACGAGACACTATGTTGGAAATGAACCTTACAACTTTGGGAGAGGAGAGTGGGGAAGTTAGGGGAAGGAAGGGATGGTAGGAGAAGAAAGGAGGGGGTAACAATGCCCGACAGGAAATGTACTCATTACCTTACTGATGTAAGCATAACCTCTCTGTACAGCATCTTTATGAGAAAAATTTTTAAAAAGTCTTGCCAACTAAGACTAAGTGCCTAAAGCCTGAAAATATTTTAACATCCTGTTTTGTAATTATGCCCTTTTTTGACACAGAAATAATAACCAGTACTGGGGCTGTGCAGGAGAAACTCATCCCCACGAGGTCCGGGCAGCTACAAAGGCTGCCCTTGGCACAAAGATTGAGGAAGCATTCGAGCTCTGACAACTCTAGCACATTCCATGGTAAGTAAATAAAAACGTTAGGACAGCTGGCTCTTCAAAACATTTTCACCAGCAAAAAACACAGAGGCAGAATTAACACAATCAAGTTCGCCTCAAGCCTTGTCTGCTCTTGGGTTCCAGACTCGTCCTTCCCTTGTTTGAGGCAGCTGCTTTTCCTCCCGGTGCTGAGCCAGTCTTGCACTGTGCTCCCACAGCACTTTTTACATCAGCAAGCTGGTGAACGAGTGCACTCACAGACACAGAGGCTGGAACCACCATCCTACAGACAGTGTTGTAATCACACCTGCCATCCTTCCTCTACCCCACCTCTCCCTAAGTGTGGACGGAGACATAAGCATCAGTCATTCCAACCCAGGGAAAACATCCTGACCATACTAAGTCCCTTATCTCCTTCAAACTTCTGACCACTACCAACAGGCAGGCATCTGGACCACTTTAACACAGTTCAGCCACCCTCAGTCCCCACTTCTCCACATCCCTTCATCTTGCTTTCTTTATTACCTCTTCATATTCTAGAAAGTGTGCATTCATTATGGTCACAGCTGATGACCTGAATGCCTCTCACTAGAGTGCCTCTCTGTGCAGACACCTTTGTCTTGATTACCAGAACAGTATTAACAGCTCAAAAATATCTTTTGGATACTTGAATAAAGAAGTTGTTTTCTAAATAATTCAGTCCCATAACACATCTGTCTAAAACATTTCTCATTTTAAGATCATACGATCAATAAAACATCAAATTCCATCTCTGTAAGAAAATGCTCCCTTGGACTTATTGGTCATTATATGCATCAATTGAAAGCACTCAATAATATCATTAATTAGGAAGACAAGAACTTAATAGGGCCATATACTGAAAGGAATCTTTAAGTCTGAATTAGGACATCTCGATAACCCTCTGTCCCTAGTTAGTGCAATGGTATTCACAAATTCAACACAGCAAAGGCATGGCTTCCTGGCAAATTCTTACCATATTTCCAAATGATATGGGGTAAAGATTTACTGTGTGTATTGGGACCTGGAAATATTATAAGTTCATCTTCTCCAAGGGTTTTATCATATGGTTTTGATCAAGCAAGATCAAAGACAAATAAATAAAAATCCAAGAAATTTCAACAATAAAACTTTTAAATTCTTGTGTACATGTGTGCAGTTCAGCTGATAAAGACAAGCTTTTGGTCAGCTCCATGTTGTTGTCAGTTGTGTTTAAATCTTTGTCTAATCCTGCTGAGTGTTTCCCTGCCCTTAACTTTGTGAAAATCTGCCTCCCACAGAACAAGGTCCCAGTTATGGGAATTCTCTCAAACCAAAAAAGAACCTTTGAACAAATCTATCACTTCAACAGCTGCCATCTCCTCAGAACCTTGTACTGGTAGTACAAAGGTTTACTGTACATAGAGAGATGTGCTTCCCCACTTAGCTTAGACCATGTGCACATTGTCTGTATGGACCACTAATTAGGTTATTAACACATCATTTAATTAATTTAACTCACAAGTTAAATGCGAGGGATCGAAAGGGTCAAAAGAAAAAGAAAGAATATTATCTGCATAGCTCTTCTTCCACAGCTTGGTGCCAGTATCTGCATTCCAAAGCACAATGTAATTTGGTGGGTGGATGGCAAGCAGCAAGTCTCGAGAAGCATCTTGATTCCACAGCCACTGAACATCTTCAGAGACCAGAAAAAAAAGGCAAAATCAGAACATGTCCACTTCCGTTCACTTGGCTACCTGTCCTAGATTTTAGTAGTTGTTTTTTAAGTATAATCCTTAAAATCTTTTTTTTTTTTGGGGGGTCCGGTCATGGGGCCTGAACTCTGGGCCTGGGAGCTGTCCCTCAGCTCTTCAGCTCAAGGCTAGCGCTCTACCACTTGAGCCACAGCGCCACTTCCGGCTTTTTTCTTTTTACTTATGTGGTGCTGAGGAATCGAACCCAGGGCCTCTGGCATGCAAGGCATGCACTCTACCACTGAGCCACCTTCCCAGCCCCTAATCCTTAAAATCTTAACATCCTTTCCCAAATGTGATATACATGCTTGCTTTTCAAACTAATTTCATATAAAACTGAGTGGTTGATTTAAAGCTCAAGTAACATGAAATATTACTTTAAAGGAAATAAGATAATTTGGCTAAACATTACTTTAAAATAGTTATATAAGACTCTCCCAACCATGACCAAGATGTTACACAGCTCTAATGTTTTTGGGCAATAATTTAGTAAGACTACAGCTTTTCATAATTTTCCCAAGTGATAAAACTGAATGAAGATGTAGCTTAGTAAACAATAAGTACTTCATAAAGACTTTTTAAATCCACATTTAGAAATTTACTCAGTCAAAAATGAATTTCACTGAATACTGATGGCTCCTGTCTGTAACCCTAGCTACTAAGGAGGCTGGGACCTAAGTATCACAGTTCAAAGCCAGCCCAGGTAGAAAACTGAGCGACTCTTATTTCCAATTAACCAGCAAAAAGCTGGAAATAGAGGTTTGGTTCAAGTGGTGGAGCACCAGCCCTGACCAGAAAAGTCCAAGTGAGTACGCGAGACCCTGAGTTCGAGCCCCAGTACCAGGACACACACACAAAATGAATCTTAAGGATTTATATCTAAATCATCTTGTACTGGTTTCAGGTGAGGACTAGAAAGACATGAGTACGCAGTGTACATGAAAATGAGAATAAAGTTTTGCTCATCTCTATTAATGAAAACACTGATGGGTACTCCATAACAGCAGTTCAGCCAAGTTGACCTGCACGACAACTTAGATTTCGAGACTATGGGCCCTTAATTCTCTCATCATGCTTGATTGAAGACAACATTAAAATTAATGACTTGTACCAAAGTGAAAAGTATTTGAGACTTGCAGAACTATGCATTGATAAGAAAAAGAAAGATGGATATAGATCAGTAGAAAAGGCTGAACACTTTTTGGATCTAACTTGGAAGTGATAAATTCAAAAGAATTAGAAAAAAACAAAGCACTCCAGAGCACATACACCCCAAGCTGTGCACATGCTGTGCAAAGTGCACTCCCCTCACCCTGGATAGGCTTGGCGTGCTCCTGGATCTCACACAGAGCTACTCCCACTGCTACGTCCCAAACAATGATCTTCCCATTGACATCAGCAGAGGCCAAGCGCAGACAATAGGGTGAGCCAAGGTTGTGGTGGTAGTTCTCCCTAGCCCATTTCACCTGGTACCAAGAAGAAATCACACAAGATTAATCCTCACAGGGGATGAACGAAGCATCACTTTCACAAGACACATCCAAAACTCATGATACATTGGTATTAGAGAAAAAAATGTTAGCATGACTAAATAGAAACTGGACTTCATGGGGCTGGGAAGGTGGCTCAGTGGTAGAGCATTTGCCTTGCATGCATGAGGCCCTAGGTTCCATTCCTAAGCACCACATAAGCAAAAAGAAAAAAGCCGGAAGTGGCGCTGTGGCTCAAGGGGTAGAACACTAGCCTTGAGCTGAAGAGCTGAGGGACAGCACCCAGGCCCAGAGTTCAGGCCCCATGACCGGACCCCCCCGCCCAAAAAAGAAACTGGACTTCATTTGGAACTTAAAAACATTTTTATTATTTAATACTTACACTTCATTATTCAGTCTTTTTTGTTATATAATTATTATTTAATGTTCCTATTTATTTACTTTCATTATTTTAAAATGTTGCACTCAAAATATTTCTGAAAATATTACAATGTCCCTGTCTTTAAAATGTGGAAAATAATGCATAGCTTTAATATTCTAGTAAATTCAGGTTAAAAAACAAAAACCCAGCCAGGGGCTGGTTTCTCCCACCTGTAATCCTTGCTATAAACTCTAGAACACGTTGGAATTCAGTTTTCGTAAAATCTAACTGTAACAAAAGATCTAAAATGATAAACTGAAAATTATATTAAGTGAAGTAAGCCAGGCCCAAAGAAGCATAGGTCCCATGGTTTCCCTTATTTGCAATATCTAGTATAGGTATGAGTCAAGCGGAAAAGGTCAAATAATGTGATGTTAGGAAAATGAACCCTTAAATATGTATTTTAATGTTTTCGTTTCTTTCATGCATGTGTTTCTAATGCATTTATAAGATTATTTCTTCGTTGCTTTGTATGTCCCTCCCCCACAGTATAACCCCCGCTTTCACTATATTTGATGTCAGTATAACATGTGGAGGAGATGGGGACAAACAAGTCGTTTAAGGATTCAGGTGGACCTGTTGCAACAATGAGAAGTACAAAATGTCATGTCAAAACCAGCTTTACAATGTCGGTGTGGGGGGGGAGGGGGGTATAATTGGGTGGGGGGAGGGGGGAGGCTGGGAAGGGAGGTGAAGGGTAAACAAAGGAGGAGGCTGCAATGCTTGGTAAGAAATGTATGCATTATCCTGCCCATGTAATTGTAGCCCCTCTGTACAGTATGTTCTCAAATAAAATAATATTAAAAAAATAAAATAAAATAAAATGATAAACTGCCAAGCAGATTTTTTATGTATTTTATTTTTAATTAAAAGTAAACAATCTGGAGTAAAAAAAAAAAATCAGCCAGACGCTGGTGGCTCACACCTGTAATCTTAGCTAGTCTACGGCCATACCACCCTGAACGCGCCCAATCTCGTCTGTAATCTTAGCTACTCAGGAGGCTGAGATCTGAGGATCGTGGTTCAAAGCCAGCCAAGGCAGGAGAGACCATGAGACTCCAATCTCCAATAAACTACCAGAAAACCGGAAGTGGCGCTGTAGCTCAAGTGGTAGAGCGCTCACCTTGAGCTGAAGAGCTGAGGGACAGCGCCAGGGCCGAGTTCAAGCCCCACGACCGACAAAAAAAAAAAAAAAAGAAAAAGAAAAAGAAAAAATCAAAACAATAACAACAATAAAAAAATCTTAAAACAGGAAAACCTAAGGCAAACACAAATCTCTGGCTGTATTTCTCACAATCATACTACACATGCTGGATGCTGGATTTTGGTCAGAAGCCAGCCAGAGCAGAAAAATCCATGAGATTTTAATCTCTAACTAACCAGGAAAGAGCCAGAAGTGGAGCTGTGGCTCAAATGGAAGAGCACCAATCTTGAATGCAAAATGAATCTTGAGTACAAGGCCCTGAGTTTAAGTACCAACATACACATACTCACAAAACCTATGATTTTTCTCTAAAACAAATGTTTCATACCTTCAGCCATATTAAGAACAGAATTCTGATGCAATAAAATTTGCTCCTCTGTCATCCATCCTCTAAGTGAATGCACCCATGGCCATGTTTATGCATACCACTTCTCTTTATAGTCTTCCCTTTCCCTGCAATGTTTCTCCCTTGCTTTTTCATTTGCCTGACTACCATTTGCTAAAACCTCAACTGGAAGACTTCTGTGACTCCCTTATCCCCATTAGGTGACATACAGATCCTTTTTCTTCCCACATTATATGGAGCAAGTCTGACCTACCTAAGAACCTTTCCCACAAGATAATTAATTGCCCCAGGGTTTTAAATACTCAAGACCTAATGAGTTTATACATGTAAATGCTAGCAACCCCAAATAATTACATTTAAACACTATTCAACATTGAGATCTATGACTTAATGAGAACTTAATGATATATTAACCTTCAGACTAAACAGTGTGTTACAGGATCAAGATGAGATCTGACTTACCTTAACAACATCAGCTTTATGTTTTTCTAAAACTTGAAGAGTTTGGGCAGTATTGGAATCAATTACCACCACAAGCGAATGACATCCATAAGCAATTAATCCTTGCCAACCCCTAGAGAAACAACAATATTATGACTGAAATACAAAGCAAATCTCAACTTCTCTCTTGCCAATCCTAAATGAATGATAAATCTATTCATATGTATGACTCTGAATAAGATTTTTATTAGTTAAACACAAAGGCCTGCTGGGGAGCCTGTGGTTCATGCCTGTAATCCTAGATACTCAGAAGGCTGAGATCTGAGGATTGTGGTTCAAAGCCAGCATAGGCTGCAAAGTTTGTGAAACTCTTATCTCTACCAACCACCAAAAACTACAAGTGGCTCAAGTGGTAGAGCACCAGCCTTGAGCATAAACCGTTAGGGACAGTGCCCAGACCCCGAGTTCAAGGCCCAGGACCCACATAAACACAAAACACAAAAGGCCTACAATAATATCCCAGCTAAAAATGTGTAGCTGACAATTGCTTGCTAGACTCATTTATCATTCGGATGCAGGTGTCTACGGTATAGAGAGCTACTAGGATGTACAAAGCAGCTCCTGGTGTCTCCTGATTATCTCTGGAGGCACATCCTTGCATTTTGACTCTTCATATTCTTTTACTCTTTATTATTGTTTTCAGTTCCCCCAAACGACACTGCTGTTCACAACGCAGTATTCACAAAGAGCAAAGTAAGTGAGCAGTTTCAGTGTTCCCCTGACAACAACGCCCAGAACTTTGCTCTAGGCTCATCTCATGATTAGTTTCGGTGGCTGGCACGGCGTCCACAGGCCGCCCTCGAGGCCGGGGACCGGGGACGCGACGGAGGGGTGACCGGCACGTCTGCCTTGGGTGCAGAAAGCAGCTGAGCGAGGTGGGGGGGAGGGCGGGGAACGAGGGTCCGCGGAGAGGTCGCGCGAGGTCACGGGAGGTCACGGGGTCACCGGCAGGCGGAGCCGGGAAGACGGCCGGGAACCGAGTCCGACCCCGCCGGGCCTCCCCTCCCCGCGCGCCCCCGGCCGACGCCGCGGCCGCGCCCTCACCAGTCCACCGCCGCCTTGTTGTGGGCGTTGAGGGCGCCCGTCAGCGTGCGCGCCGACACCTTGAAGTTCACGGTGAAGGGAAACATGGCGGCCCCCGACGGCGCGCTCCGCCACCACCCCGCGCGCGGGACGCGGCGCTCGCGCTCAGAAGAGGCCGGGCGGTCCCCGGCCCCGCGGCCCCGCCGTCAGGTTCCGCCGGATCCGAGGTTCCGCCGTCCCCGCGTTCCGCGGCGAACAGATCCGCCGGCTCCTGCGTTCCGCCCGCCCGGAGTTCCGCCCGCGACGCCGTTCCGCCGCTGCGCGCAGGCCGGCCCGCCCGCCTCCCGCCGGGGCCCCGGGCGCCGGAGCCCGGGAGACGCTGTGCCTCCTCGGCCCGATGGGGAACAAATAGCACCGCACGGGGCGGGGAGTCCAGACGAAAAGGTCACCAGCCTCAGTTGCTCCTCCGGGGTTTGCGGGGCGCGAGGAGCCGATGGCCGACCTATGCGCAGCCGCAGGGGACCCCCGCGCACGCCCCGCGTGGGAAGGACCCCCGGTTTGTGAACCACGCCCTGGCGCTTGGGTCGCAGCCGGCCTCCGAACCCTCGCCTCTCTGAGGAGCTGGCGCGTCGCGGCCTCTCCCCGTCAGCAGAGTGCTGACCAGTGCGGTCAGTACGCGGTTCACAGCACCGGGGCCTGCGAGGCCATGGTTTCTTTCCACTGGTGAACTCAACAAGAGCGAGGAGAGACAGGGCATCTGTATCTGGGAATGGCAGACCGCGGCCACAGCAATGATCGTCCCATTATACACCCCGCCTGGGAGAAGATGCTCACAACAAAGCGGGCACTAGTCTGAGGTTGAACAAAGGTTTCAATGGACTTGGGCACGAAGGGTCTTTTGTGGTAGCTGCTCTTCGTATGTAAGAACCTTCCCTCCACAAAGACAAGATTGAGAAACCCACAGCTTCTTCACTGAGGTGACATTTATGTGCAACATGGAATCTGCACATTTCATACATACAAGGTGGTAGGTTCTATAATAGTTGTTTCCCAGCCATCATCACATCTTAGAACATTCCCCATTTCTCTAAGCAGCCTTGTTCCTGTTCGTATTCATCACCATGTCTTTCACTTCCCCTTCTCTGTCTCAGCCCTAAGCAACCACTGAGCTACTTTTCATCTATTCTGCACATTTCGCACAAATGGATCATGCAATATGAGGTCTTCTGTGCCTGACTTTCTCCACTTCTCATAATTTCTTGTTGATGGTGGATTTTTTTTTTTGCTGTTGGTTTATTTTTTGAGGCATGGTCTCACTAGCCCTTGTTGGCCTCAAACTCACAATCTTGCCTCAGCCTCAGGAATGCTGAAATGACAGACATGCACCACTGCACTGGACTGTAGCATCTGTTCAAGCTTTTGTCCATGTTGTTATTATATATATCTTTTTTGTTGTTGTTGTTGGCTATAAGGCTTGAAATCTGGGCCTGGGAACTGTCCTTGAGCTTCTTTTGCTCAAGGCAAGCACTCTACCACTTGAGCCACAGCACCACTTTTTCTCCCCCCCCCCCGCCCCCCCCACACCTACAGTGTTGTAGTATTTGTCCCAAATCGGCTGAGCAAAGACTGAAAAGATACAGTGGAACGTGCACCCGTAGCATTTCTGGATCTCCAGCACTCAGGTCTCCAGCTGACAGAGCTGGGACATAAAGTCTAGGCCTCCTGTTTCAACAAGACCTCTTGTTCCTGGGGCTTTCATTCCAGATCTGGGCACCACCCTCCTGAGCTTTTTTCCTCCATAACTCTAGCCTTGAGGAAAAAAAGAGCTGCTTGAGCCACAGCTCTTCTGGCTCACGTGTGTGTGTCTGTGTGTGTGTGTGTGCGCGCGCGTGTGCGTGTGCACATGCACTTAATTTGGAAATACGAGTCTCAAGGACTTTCCTGCCCAAGCTGGCTTCAAACTGTGATCCTCAGATCTCTGTCTTCTGAATAGCTGGTGTGAGCCACCAGTGGCCAGCCAGGGCCATTTTGAATTCCATGTCACACAGCACATGCACAGCTTCTATTCTGGGCTGGCTGGGGAAGGTCTGTTGATATTCTCAGAGAGGACACTGGTCCTCCCCCATTATTGAGAGCCAGAATCACAGTAGGTATCTTTCAATGAAAATTCTAACAAGGAAGAAACACTCTCACATTCTGAGTCTAGGCACAGGGTACCTTATATCTCTTGCAGATCCTTCTTGTGACACCATTTCAGGCAGAGTGAGCTACATTGTTTTATGTGCAAGCCAGAAACAGCCTTCAACAGAGAAGAGTAAAAGCTCAAGATGAAACTGAAATTGGGGCTTCTATTAACCATTCAGTGCTGAGTGTCCTTCCCTTATTTGTCTAATTCTTCCCTCAACCTTTCAGAATTTCCCTAGGGCAAAAGTTTGTCCAGGAGGCCTTCTTGAAGCCTCCCTACTCACCCCGTGTGGATTTTCCTGGAGTGGATGCTGACAAAGGCTGGGTGTTCCAAGTGTTTATCAGAGACAGATGCTTATATGAAGGAAGGAAGGGAGAGAGTACCAGGCAGAGGGAAATGCTGGCCTGTGCTGTCTTCTCATTTATGTCCAAGGATTGACCACTGTCCAGATGTTTACCAGGGCTGGATACATATTCAAGAAATAGACCGAGCCAGGCTCCAGACTCATGCCTGTAACCCTTGCGTCTCAGGAGGCTGAGATCTGAGGATCATGGTTTGAGGATAGTCTGGGCAGAAAAAATCCATGAGACTCTTACCTCCAATTCACTGAAAAGCCAGAAGTAGAGCCAGAAATGACTCAAGTGGTAGAACACTAGCCTTAAGTAAAAGCAGCTCAGGGACAGCTTGAGTTCAAGCTCCAGGACAGTTGTGCGCATACACACACACACACACACACACACACACACACCATGGAATTCTGTTCTTCCATCAGAAAGAATAATATTGCACCATTTTTAAGGAAATTGAAAGAAATAAACATATATTAAGCAAAATAAGCCAAGCCCAAAGAAACATAGGTCATATGTATAAATCTAAGTCAACACACTGGATGATTACATATATATGTGTGTATACATATACATATATATATATATATATATATATATATATATATATATATGGTAAATTATACAGGTCTCTGAACATTCACACAGTAAAACTAAAGAGGATGTTCTTAGGAGAGGATCACAAAGTCTCAATAGCTATGTGCATATGATAATTTAAATTAGGTTTATGGAAATGAATTCCAAGAAGTGGAAACAGAGGTTTTTCTTTGTCATTTTTGTTATTTTCTCTCTCTCCTTTGTTACTGTGTTTGCTTTCTGTACCTTTGGTCTTGTATGTAAGTTTGTCTGTTTGGGGGAGAGAAAGGGGAAGCACAGAAATGGTGGGGCATAGGGTGAACAAATGCAGCAGTGATCCTCACTAAACATATTGAACTATACAACTTGGGGAGGGGAATTTGGGAGGGAAAAATTGAGAGAAAAGGAAAGAAGAGCTGACACTGTTCAAAAAGAAATGTACTCATTACCCAACTTATGTAACTGTAAGCCCTCTGTACCTCATCTTTACAATAACAATTTTAAAAAAGAAAGAAAGAGCCTGGCTCCAGGATAGACAATTTCTCCCAGAGGGATGGTAGACTTCTCATGCTTAAAAACAACAAAGCTGACCATAGAGCCGTGACTGCAGGGAGAAGGGGTACATACGGACCCATTCGTCTCTTCTCTGTGTGATTTCTCTTTCCAAAAGGGAGCTCTCTTTCTCACTGTGATCTTTGCTCTGAAAAAACCTAAAAGTGGCACACAGAGTTACACAGATAGTTAACATTCTGTTTTTTTCCCCTTGAATATTTGCACAACCCAGACCAGCCATGAATGTGAGTCACCAGAAGGAAGTGAAGGGAAGGCAGCTTTTGCCTTGGGTCTCAGTCTCCCAGGGTGATCCAGAATCCTCGGAGTCTACAATGTAATCATTTTCTACAGTGTGGCCAAAGGAAACTGCTGACCTCATGGTATTCACTTATAGTCTACTGCAAGCACAGCCCACAGAACTCAGGCTGGCTGCCAGAAAGTCCTACATAATTAAAACTCTTCCCTACCTGTGCTTTTCCATACACTTCCTGTTCCCTCATTTGGGGATAGTTAAGCTTCTTTTAGGCCAAGGCTGTGCATTCTTACTCATCAGAGCCCCTCATGGCGGTACCGGGGTGGCCTAGGCTTATGGAAATCTAGGTCCTTGTGCTGAGATGATCTGAAATGTATAGACTTTGTGCCACTTGCTATGTACTTTGTACCACGTGACCCTGTGCTGTAATGGTTAGCGATGTGAGCTTTGGAGCCTGGCAGACCTAGGATTGGTGCTCATCTCTCCCACTTATTGTATGACCTGGAGAGAGCCACATGATCTCTTTGAGCCCATTCATGAATCATAACTTCGAGAAAAATATTTATATGGCCTTGTAGAACTAGATGCATTTCTGAGAGTACCTGGCGTATGAGCCTTGAGAACATGAAGTTCAACCCCTCCAGTCATCAGACTGTCATGTTCCAAACAGCACAGAGATGAGACACTGCTTCCGGCAGGACAGGGACAAGACTGCCCGTGGCAATGCTGGCTCCAGATGAAGCCATAGGGGCAGCAGCAGAAATGGTTGGCAATCCTACCAGATCCCTTTCAGTGCCAGAGCCTGGTGAGTTGGTGAATTGGTAGACTGACTGCCATGCCATAATGTCCAGGTCAGAACTTGGTGCTGAACACCGACCAGTCTCCTCTCTGGCCTGCATCTAGTGTGACCATCTGCTTCCTTGGTCCGTTGCATGGTTGCTTGGTCTGCTGTAGAGCTCAGGGTAAAGAGTTAGACCTCTTTAATCTGTCGGTCCGCTTGGATCTATGGTTCAAACATAACTTAATAACACTCTTTTGAGATATAATTCATATATAAGATGGACTCTTTTAAAGTGCATTTAAATATATATAAACTGAGCAATATGTAGAAGAGACAATGTAAATATCTTGTCTATGACACCTCCCACCCCTTTCCTACTTTAGTGGCCACTGATTCTTGATGTAGGATTTCTACTCTCAGCTACCAGCACTCTGGGCTCAGCCCTTAACCAATAGTAGAAGCGCACAGTGAGGTGGGGTATAAATGTCCCATCCCCCTTCATTGCTGATCCAGGAAGCTCTTCCTGCAGATTCCAGAGTTCCTCTAAGGGACTGAATCAAGGATTAGGCTCTGTGGGACTTGGCTGATGTTGCCTTCTGTCACGATTTCCTTCCTCGGCAGGTCCCACTTTCCATTTCCCACTGCTTTTCTTAGAGATACTGCCAGATCATCATAGTTCTGGATCTGCTTTTGGGATCCCAAGCTAAGATCACACATGGCCCAAGGCCACTGTTTCTCAGTGTGACCCTGGGAAGATCTGCATGCAGATGTCAGGTTCTTGGGTCCATGCATTGAAATCTCCAGGAGCCAGGTGACAGTCTTTGATCCTCAAAATCTCCTGCACTCTGGAGTGTGACCACCTCTGCTGTACCGTGTATGCTTGAAGCCAGGATGTTGACGATGTCCGTGTTCAGGGTGAAGACTTCACTGTGCTACACTGAGTCTATAAGAGAAAGCCTCTCAGGACTAGGTGAGCAATTTGCTCACCTTGCCCCTCATGCTTCTGATGGGGGAAGTGGTAGAGAGGAGGGAACTGAGGGGTCGAACTAGAAAACATACTTATGCTGAAGCTGCAGCAGCTTTCCATTTGTCTTCCAGCTGGCCCCTGGCAAGTGCATCATGACGGTAAATGAAAGCCCTGCTCAGCCAAGTGACCATTACCCTTTCCACTGAAAAGGAAAGAGGCCCATTCAAACTAAGCTAGTTGCTGTTGCGGAGGGCTATGGTGGAAACCAGACTCAACTCAGTTATCCACCCTTTCTCAACGCCGTGTACCTTAGGAGATGTTGACTTTGCCATCGTTGGCTCTGGAGTAGGCCTCTTGGCCTAAGGGGGGCCCTCTCCCCTTACTGTGGGGTTCTTCAGGAATCATCATGTGCTATGCTTCTGGTTAAACAGAGGTATCTTGCTGGATTAACTCTCTGGGGACATCCTTCCTTGCCCTCTGCCAGGCTTCCAGAGGTGACTCTCCTTCCACCCTGGCTGTGAGCTTGAGGTGGTGTCTTGGCTGCTGTGAGAAGTGTATGTGTGTCCCAGAATGCAGTTGACTCCAGACAGAAGAGCCAAGAGGTGGGAAGAACCTACTCCTTTCAAACGTTAAGCTGGAGCATGAACGATTCATGCATGTGGTGTCAAAGCCAGTGAGCAGCTCACTTCCTGTCAGGGGTGCTGTCAGTGCAGAAGGTGGATGAAAGATGGCCTTCCTCCTGGAAGCATGGGCTCACGGCAGACACCATGTGTTCCCAGCCGGGGTGACTGGCATCGCTGCGCCTGGGCTCTGGGCACTCAGCTTCCAGCTGCTCCACTGATTTGCTTAGGACCTCATTTATTCTCGACTTCCCCACTGCTGGCCCAACAGGGCAGGACAGGGCACCAGTCATTTTTCTGAGCAGTGCTTTCATTGATATTCACGACGAACTTGCCAGGAGCCAGTTGGAAGACAAGTGAAAAGCTGTTGCCTAGGAAACAAGCTTTTTCTTGAAACTTTGTTGGGAAATATTGAGTTTTTACTACTTTACAAAGCACAGAGCTTCATCTAAGAGCCACGCCACAGAGTAACCCTGCTCTGCCAGGCTAGCAAGCAGAACTTAATGCCTAGAGTCACTATAGATTTTTTTTCTTCTGCCTAAATGATTGCAAACTTGCCAAAGAAAGAATTTACACTCACTTCTCAGAAAGTTAGATATACTCGGGGCTGGGAAGTTGGCTCAGTGGTAGAGTGCTTGCCTTGCATGCATGAGGCCCTGGGTTCAATTCCTCAGCACCACATGAGCCGAAAAAAGCCAGAAGTGGTGCTGTGGCTCAAGTAGTAGGGCACTAGCCTTGAGCTGAAGAGCTGAGGGACAGTGCCTAGGCCCAGAGTTCAAGCCTCACAACTAACAAAAAAAGAAAGATATAATCTGTCATAGACAGACAAACACTGGAAGTATGAATTCTGAGAGGCTCCAGTACACTCCATCCCCTCACCCTGCCAGACTGGTGTTGACCTGCTTTCTCGAATATTCTTCTCTTCTAGACTCACAGGATGTGTCTGTTAGGCCTGGAATTGTTAGGAGATACCTCACTGAAGGGCTCAGGCTTACCCTAAGCTGAATTTTACTGTATCATAACAGGAAGCTTAACAGAAGAAGAAGGAAGAGGAGGAGGAGGAGGAGGAGGAGGAGGAGGAGGAGGAGGAGGAGGAGGAGGAGGAGGACGAAGAGGAAGAGGAGGAGGAGGAGGAGGAGGAGGAGGAGGAGGAGGAGGAGGAGGAGGAGGAGGAAGAAGAAGAAGAAGAAGAAGAAGAAGAAGAAGAAGAAGAAGAAGAAGAAGAAGAAGAAGAAGAAGAAGAAGAAGAAGAATGAATACAAGAATGCTTAGATCAAATATAAAGGATGCTCAAGGTCAGGATGCTTGGTTGGAAGTGATAGAAACCAAACACAAACTAGCTTTGATCCAAAGAGAATTCAAAGCTTGTAGGATGCGAGAAAGGAAACATCCAGGTCCAGGGAGGAGAGCATTCCGGTGGGCCTTGGAGACAACGGGAACCAGGGAGTCCAATCTGACAAGCAGCCTCTTGCTGCTTCTCTCCTCTCTGCTCCCCCAGCCTCATTGACTTTTTCTGTCGCATTGCAAAGTATTTTTCTACCAAAATGACCAGCAAAATGGAAAGCAGCAAAATTCAGTCTGAAGCTCAGGTCATCTGTGGTGCTTTCCCAATTCCAAAGCAACTCTTGGACACCAGTTTGACTCATTCTTGTTGGATCCAGTATCTGGAAACTTTGTCTCTGGCCAGGGGAAGTCAGGGATCTGCCTAGCTATGAAGATAGGAAAAAGGAAAAGGAACGGATTCAGACCAACAATTCCGGAAAGGCTTATTCTACACATATCATTGGCCAGGTATGAGAATCTACTAACATACAGTGAAGCTGGAAGTAGATGTGAGAATGGAATTGTCTGAGTAAGCAGGAGTCATACTGAGCAGGATGCTCACTAGTGATCATACCACACATGACAAGGAGCGGTGAAACTCACCTAGGTCTCTTGGAATTTTCTATTCTTTTCTCTATATATACTTTACACTAGAATACAGGGAAAACTGAGTGTGTTTCTGATTAAATATGTATGTCTTGGGTTTGAGGATTTAGCTCAGTAGAAGAGCACTTGCTTGGCAAATGGGCTCTGAGTTCAATCCTTGACTCTGCAAAAAAAGAAAAGACAAAAGTATGTGTCCACTTGTTACAATCGCAATGACAGGAATTTGTAGACTACCGTAGCTCCCCATGGTGGTTTATAGAGGAATTGAGAATCTCCTCCTTCTTTGAAGAAGGGAAGGAGGAGTGGGAACAACTCATATGTACCAGGAAGCAGGTTCTATTCTTCATACCCATCACCTATGTTTTTGTGCTGATACTAAGACTTGAACTCAGGGTCTTCCCTTCTTTCTTTTTCCTCCAGGCTGGTGCTCTATCACTTAAGCTACAGCTTCACTTCTGGCTTTCTGCTGGTTAATTGGATATAAGAGTCTCATGGACTTTTCTTCTCAGGCTGGCTTCAACTGCAATCCTCAAGCTCCATAGTAGGATGCTAGGCATGAGCCGCCAGCACTGGGCATCCTTATCTGTCCTTCATTCATGTCTCATAGCACACAGGGACTGTAGTTTATTTGTATTTTGCAGAGTTGCTGATTTCTTCCATCAGGTCACCATGACAAAACTAACACAATCACTCTTCCCCCACTTGCCTATCCCCCAAGTAGTCTTATCTTAAAATCATATTTCTGCAACTATTCACACATAATCCCTGGAAACACTTCGAGAACTGTGTTGTAAAGATGAATTTGTGCCTTGAGTGTGAAATTCAATTTTTGTGTTTTCAGCTGGTTGTCCAAGCGTACGAAGGCTTTCCCAGTGTTTAATGGGGCCATCCGTCTTGTCTTGAGATACAAGCACAAATGCAAGATGACCTGTAGAACTCGATCCTGCCTTTGTTCTCCAATATGACAGGAAACAAACTAATAATTAAAGAGCCCTAGAATTGCTAAGGGGCTTCTTTCACGTGGAAATGGTAATCCTCTAAGGAACTGCAGGAAGGAGCTAGATTGCACATTCTCGTTACTAAGGTACTTGCCTAGAACATGCCTTCCTGTGAGGTTTTAGATTCTGTTTGTAGGAACTCTTTAAAAGGAAGAATGCTTTGGTGGAGCACACATAATCCTAGCTACTCAAAAGGTAGAGATCTGAGAATCATGGTACGAAGCCACTCTGGGTAGGCAAGTCCATGAGACTCTCATCTCCAATAAACTACCACCAAAAAACCAGAAGGTGAGCTAGGGTTCAAGAGGTAGAGTACTAACCTTGAGCAAAAAAGCTCACGGATAGCATCCGGGCCTGGAGGGCTGGCACTCATACACAAAAGTAAGGAAGTCTGGAATTTAGACTTAGGAAAAAACATATTTAGAAAAGCAGCACTATCCTATCAAGTTGACCAGAATCACTGCTGTTATTATTATTGCTTCAATTTCCTTTGTAGAAATTTACAAAATGCTTTAGAATCATTTTATACAGAAAAACAAGAGCTGACTCTTGCTAAGCAGTGTCTAGAAACTGCTGACAACTAAAAAAAGATTCATTCTGCTGAGGGAGTAAATAACCCAGGGTAATTATACAAATCTAGGAGGAGATGAAGTTGCACATAAAACAACAACAATAATAATAATGATGATAAGGGTAGTCAACACTATGTACTGCTCAGTATGTAGGCAGTTCATATTACTTAATTCTTTATGTTTCAGCTCATACAGATAGGTACTACTATTCTTCTGACCTTGTGATAAGGAAGCCAAGTACACTACTTCCGGTCAAACAGCTAGTTAGGTAGCCTTTGTTGCCTGTGTCTGTGTAAAATGCCGATGTCTTGGTAAAAATGTCCTAAACCCTTGGCTTGCCCCTGGTTGCCAGTGCCTTCTCCTCTCACCCCATGAACTACCCACGTGATTTTGGTTTTTTTTTGTTTTGTTTTTTTGGTCCTGTCGTGGGGCCTGAACTCTGGGCCTGGGCACTGTCCCTCAGCTCTTCAGCTCAAGGTTAGCACTCTACCACTTGAGCCACAGCGCCACTTCCGGCTTTTTTAATTTTGCTTATGTGGTGCCCCCCACGTGATTTTGTAACTCAGGCCCACGTTTGGCCACAATGGCTCCCTCAGGATGGCCATAGGCACTGTCATGTTCTGTTTGGGTTCTATGCAAAGCAGGGAGAACATAAGCCTGGGGCAGTGGGGCGCCTCCAAGTCTAGCAGGCAGCCTGAGCGCAGCACTGCCTAGAGAAAAGCAGAGCTGGAGCTACGGGCAGCTTTGGCCTGAGGACACCGTTGATGCCCTGGAATTGGCCATTCTCAAACATTATACTGGACTTGTCTCTCTTGCTTTTAAAAGTACTTCAGTTTAGTGGTTTGTGTTTTAGTGGTGTGTGTGTGTGTGTGTGTGTTTGTGTGTGTGTGTGTGTTGCAAGGTACACAACCTTGCAAAATAATGATAGATAAGACAATTGTTTAGGTCTTTGAAAAAGCTACATACCTCTAATATTCAAGGTTTGGAATTTTAATACTTAATACAACAGTGTTATAGGAAGTAGGGCTTTGGGGGAGAGGTTTATGTCATGAGGACCCCACTCCCACAAGTGTACTGATTCTTCTATATAAGGTGCTTTAGGGGGGGCTGGGAAGGTGGCTCAGTGGTACAGCACTTGCCTTGCATGCTTGAGGCCCTGGGTTCGATTCCTCAGCACCACATAAAGAAAAAAGAAAAAAGCCGGAAGTGGCGCTGTGACTCAAGTGGTAGAGCGCTTGCCTTGAGCTGAAGAGCTGAGGGACAGCGCCCAGGCCCAGAGTTCAGGCCCCACGGCCGGACCCAAAAAAAAAAAAAGTGCTTTAGGAGGAGCATACTCTTAGGAACACAATGAAGAACATAAAAGCACATTTCCTAGGTGCATCTGATCATATAAAATAATGTGTATCAACATGAACTCCAAGAAATGGAAACAAGAAGGGTTTTTTCCTTTTATTCTTGTTTTGTTTATTCATTGATCTGTCTTTGGGAGAGTAAGGGGAGTACAGAAATGAAGGGACAAAGGGTGACTAAATGCAGCAATGGTACTCACTAGACACTATGTTGAAAATGAGCTATACAGCTTGTGGGTGGGGATAGGTGGGAAAAACTGGGAGAGAGAGAGGAAGGAATGGCATTATCCGAAAAGAAAGGCACTCTTTACCTGACTTATGTAACCATCACCCCTTTGTAATAACAATATTTTTTTTAAAAAGTACTTTGGGGCTGGGTGCCAATGTTTCATGCCTGTAATCCTAGATACTCAGGAGGCTGAGATCAGAGGATCATGATTTGAAGCCAGTCCAGGTAGGTCCATGAGATTATCTCCAAAAACTACCAACCCCCCCTCCCCAAACAAACAAACAAAATAAAACTGGAAGTAGAGCTGTGGCTTAAATGGTAGATAACTAGACTTGAGCAAAAGAAGCTCAACAACCTAGGCTCTGAGTTCAAGCCCCAGTACTGACCCGTGTGTGTGTGTGTGTGTGTGTGTGTGTGTGTGTGTGGTTCATTCACTCTTGTCCTTCACCTTTTACCATGTAAGGATGCAGCAAAAAAAAAAAAAAACAACAACAGCAACAACCTTCTACCAGATGCTGGCAACCTTGACCTTGAATTGTCTAGCCCCCGGATGCATGAGAAATTGTTTTATGTTTTTCACCAACTATCAGTACTCAAGCATTCTTCTACGCTGTACAATCTTCATTCTCCTGTGTCTGGTGACTGACAGTCTGCACTGGGAACATGAGCTTCTGTGAACCCAGATAGTGGAGGACGGGTGAGGGCAAAGAGACTGCCACATGTTCTTACTGAAATCAGCTGTTTTTCTTCAATAAACATTGCCAAGTTGTCATAAGGCTTTGCTTAGTTTCTACAAGCCTGAAAAACCATTGCTTTAGACAACTTTGCTTTTCCTGGCTGTTAGAGGGCAGATTTCCTGGGGAGGTTTAATTTATCTTTTTGTTTTTGTTTTTTTATTGTGCTGGCATCCCCCACATTTTGTTTTTATGTTTTTAACATTTCTAAAATTGAATGTATCTTGCCATGGATAGCTTGATATAATTTAATTGGCAGCATCCTTCCTTATTGTTGCATAAAATAATAATGGTGCATGTTAAATGGGGTTTTATGTGAACCTACACATTTACATTTGCCTAATCTAGCTTGAGATAAATTTTCTGCCTTTCCTACCAAGTAAATATCCACTAAATGGTCATTTCAGTGCAGAAAGAGAGATAACTATTGAGGAATGTAAACTGCAAAACAGTTCTGAGCGAAGTCATAGCAAACACCATCAGTGAAGTGTCCTTTCGTGCTGTTCAAGGTTATTTGGGGAGCAAGGGACTTCACTCTAGGCTGCCTGCACTCATATTCTGTTTGCTCTTATTAGTCTCTTTGCACTTAATTAGTCATTAAAACATCGAGGTTTTTTTAATCTGCAAAACTAAGATAAAAAAAGTAATTTTTAGTCTATTAAGGACTAGGTAAGGGAGCATTTCTAAAATATAGGGCATATGCCACAGGTGAACTTAGCTGAGATTATTCTAATTGATACACACACATTAATAGATGATGTTGTGTTTCAGTGCAAAGGTAACCTTTTTCAATTTACTTTTGTATCTTTTTAAAGTGAATCTGAAGCTGGGCATCAATGGCTCACTCCTGTAATCCATTCTAGCTACTCAGGAGGCTGAGATAATTGGAGGATCTCAGTTCCAAGCCACTCCAGGCAGGAAAGTCTGTGAGACTCTTATATCTAATTAACCACCAAAAAGCCAGAAGTGGAGCTCAAGTGGTAAGGGTTCCAGCCTTGAATGGGGAAAAATGGCTAAAGGACAGCACCTAGGTCCTGTGTTCAAACCCTAGTACACAGAGAAAGAGGGGGGGAGAGGGAGGGAGGGAGGGAAGAGGAGAGAGAGAAAGAGAGGGAGGGAGGGAGAGAGAGAGAGAGGGGGAGAGAGAGAGAGAGAGAGAGAGAGAGAGAGAGAGAGAGAGAGAGAGAGAGAGAGAGAGAGAGAGAGAGAGAGAGAGAGAGAGATTTCAGTTTTGTATAACACAGGGACTCTATTGTCCAAATCCTTGTGTCTGGAGAAAGCTGATCTAGGAGACAGATCGGCAGACAGCAATTTCTACCTGCTACTTTTATGGATACTTGTTACTCTTGGCAAATTAATATTGATTTTCTTGTTATCATTTAGTATACCAGTCTAATTAAGCTGAAAATGTGGATGACTTTGACTCATCATGGTATGCCAGAGTTGATACCTGACTAAAAGCATTCTGGGAAACATTTAAATAAATTAACACATGTAAGGCTTGGGTAGACAGTACCTGTTCAATAAAAGTCTATTAACTAAACCTTCACAGGTCTCCACTTCTCTTCTTGTAATGGAGACCAAGGCTGGAGAAATGTATGGAGAGTATAGGGCCAAATTAGTGCTCTCATCCGCATAGACTTGAAATGGAATTATCCTTCATGCTCAGGATGCAGGCCTTCCTCTTTCTGGATTCCACACCTGCCTTAGGAGATTATTTGTTTGTCCTTAGGAAGATGGTTCTCTGCTAAGAAGAATTCATTCTCAGGAATCTCTATGTCTGTAAATGTGCACAACCGTTAATGCAACCATGAGAGTTAGATGACATGGTTGGCGAAGGGAGGTGGGGCCTCGCCTTTCCTCATGGTCTAGATAAGATGGTCATGGAATTCTCATCTAAGTCCTTTCATATCGCTGCCACAGTCTCTGGTGGGCTCAGGGTCTCCAGGGTGCCAATCCTGCCCCTAGTTTGCCATTTCTATACACCTGTGTCAACAGAGAACTTAACTTGGGTTTGGGTTTTGAATCTTCTGCCTTTAACTGTACACACACACACACACACACACACACACACACACAATTTACCAGTAGAATCGACTTCCCTGATAATGTTCAGGGGAGATAAAGAACACGCTATTGTAGCCAGGCACTAATGAATGGCTCATCCTATTCGAATAGGAAGCTTAGATCTGAGGATTGGGGTTTGAAGCTAGCCTGGGCAGGAAAGTCCATAAAACCCATCTTCAATTAAGCACCAAAAAATGCTGGAAGTGGAGCTGTGGGCTCAAGTGGTACAGCACTAGCTTGAGCAGAAAGGCCAAAGAACAGTGCTCAGGCCCTGAGTTCAAGCCCACAGGACGCATGTGCGTGTGCATGTGCACGCGCGCGCACACACACACACAGACACACACAGACACACACACAGACACAAAGAAGGTGCTATTGTAGCCTCTCAGCTCCAAAATCAACACCTACCTTCTAAGCTCTTAAAAGACTCTTCCTTCCACTAGAGGACTCCGCCTGACTCTTCCCGCGCTCTCAGTCTTAGTTCCTCCAGCTCACAGGTGTCTTTCTCACCCACATATGCAACCCTTTCCTTGGTCCTTCTCTCCGCTCTTAGTTTCCCAGCACCCTCCATCTCTCCCCATGGAAGCCCATATAGTTGGATTCCAAATCCTTCAGAGCAGAGTATCATTTTGCTACTTAGGCAGCCGGTCTCAGGGTCCTGCATTCTACCCCGAGCAGTATATTATAGTATGTTACAGTCTAACAAACACTGTTCCCTCTGTGCTATAGTTTGGAGCACACATGTCCCGATTTCCTTGCTTAGCCAGGATGCAGCATACTTCTTGATTCAGCCAACAAACGATGACATTCATTGTGTGAATGAATGGTATCTAAAATGTACCATTCATGGTGGAGATGTACGTCCAGATATCCTAACTCCAAAACCAGGGTGGGAAAAAGGAGGTGTTCTTTGCAATTACCCCATGACAACCCAGTTCATGGGTAAAATATGTGGTATTTACAGGGGACAGGCTACAGAACTAACCAGATACTGAAGCAGGTATGTCTGTGCTGCTTCACCTCTTCCCAGCCCAAAGGCACCTGCTTCCTCCAAGAGCTCAGAACAGATTCGGTCCCAGAGGCTCTTCCCTTCCCGAGTCGCACAGCTGACCGCTCCTGCCGCCATCTGTTGATATTGGGCAGAGCTGAAAGGCTTTGCTCTGCCTTCAGTTTTGTTACAGATTTTTGAAAGTTTGTCCTTTGACCTTTGGTAAGTTATGATTCTTCTGTGATCCATTTTCTCTTGGCAAACATCTCAGCAGGAAGGTCATGTGTGATTATTTTTTCAGATGTATAAACTGAGGCACAAGGAGACTGGGATTCTTGGTTGGCAAAGCAAGTGGGTAAGTCTGGAAGCTGGATTTCTAGGGATTGTGGGTCCCTCCAGTTAGAGCAGAAGACAGGTTCACCATGCCCTTGTGGATACAAATATGTATGAAGCAGAACCTGGAAAACTACCATAATTGCCAGTTAGGTGACCAAAGTGGGTACATTATCTATAGACCATTCCTCTCCCCCTCCCCCACCGCTTGGAATGTAAATGAGTAGAGGCGATTTTACTGGCTATGTATCCTAGGATGCCTTGTCTTTTATTAGAGATTTATTCAGAGACACTAATGGGGAACTATAACGAGTGTCTGTAATTGCCTGTGTCCTAAGCTCCCAACCCACTCTGACCCACTGGGGTTGGGGAACTCCCTCTTCTCAGTGCTCAGTCTCTAGAGAAATAAAAACAATCAGGAAGTGATAAAGTAAAACACTGCCTGGTCTTATGCTTTTCTTATAAAAAATTCTCTTTTGAACACAAAAAATAAAATCCACAAGGTTTTAGGAAGCTCAGAGTAGACAATTTGGGCAGCAGAGACGTCTAGTATGGCCACTTAAAAGAAATAACAGAGAGGAGGTCTAGGGGACAGAACAGACTCATGAATGATCAAGAGGCTATGATGAGGGGTAAATTCTCTTAAAGGAGTGAGCTTCGACTTCCTCCTCCCCCTTTAGAGGACATGATAAAGTGAACAATTAAGTTATAAGGTGACATAAAGTATCATCACCCATCCTTCTAATTCTGCAGTTAAAAGTGGAATAATCATGACATGGATCTCTCTTTCCTTCAGAGATTGATGGGGGCCATTGTGGGCAGCGAGCAATGCGCTGACAGCTAGAGCAGGAAGATGGATGAGGCTGGCGCCTCTGAGAGTCTGTAATGGAGTTTTCTCCTCCACTGCGCTCCATTTTTTCTTGCCACACATCCTGAGTTCTTCCTCTCTTTGGCCGAGACTCACTCCCTTCTGTTTACAGATGGCAGACTTGACAGTGCAGTGAGCTGTGTGCTATATAATCCAATCTCATGGGCACCTTGTACTGAGAGTGGAGAAGGCCAAAATGGCAGAGGTGGAGATGCAGACCATAGAGTTGAGGTGGCCTCTGAAGTGCTAGAGGGGCCCTGGAGGTCTCTCCAGGACTGGTTTGGCAATCAGCTTTCCACCTCCTTTCTCCTATTGTTTTGGCCTCTTTGGACTTTTTACACTCTATTATCCCTTTACCTCAGCCATCTATTTCCTCACCTTTTATAGCACTTGGGATATCCCCTAAAGTCTGGACCTCTGTTTGGAGTTCGTGGGATGTAGTGCCTCTCTCCATAGGTCCTGCTAGTCAGAGGAGAGCAGGGAACTGGTACATGTCTCCTCTTCAGAGGCCCAGGAATCCCGGCATTCTCCAGGAGGCCTAGAATGTGGGGATTCTGATCTTCTACACCTCATCTTCTCTTCAGAAGAGAAGTATTATTTCAACTCTTTAATTCTCCCATAAATGGAAGAGGATGAAAATAGTGTGTTTGGAAAGTGACAAATAAATCCTGCCCAAAACACATGTTTTGCCATTTGGACACATGTCTCCATCCAGAATTGATTGTGGAGAAGCTGGGGAGAACTGAACTTCAAGCAGGAACCTCATTTGGGGGGAGGAGAGCCTTGTGATAGGAAAGGGGTCCTTGTCCCTACTGTGACCAGCTATTGCTCTACTGAGAAGCTGGATTTTAGGAAGCTCTGACTCCTTCCAGAAGATTCCTACATGATGCCACCTGATTTTGACACAATCCCCTCAAAGCAAATTTTTGATTACTGATCTTATGAATACAGTATTCAAAGTAAATTTTCTCTCACAAAAACCCACCGCTATGGCTGTGTTACCAGCAGAGAAGCAAATTCAGAAAATGTATAATTTTTTACTAACAATAGCAGCCATGCTTACTAAATAAACAGGAGGCCAGCGATCAGCTGAGATATAATGGTTTAAAGAAGCTTATTTTCAGTCAGTTGATATTACTTCTCAAGCAATGAATAGGTACCGAGTAAGATAGGCAGGAATTGCAAATATTTTACCTAGAAACGTGTGTGATCTTCTATGCTGCTAGAGGTCCAGTCTGAAGAGTGTCTCTACTCAAAACACTATTGGGTCTGGCCCATGGAAACCAAGATTCCCATTTCACAGATGGATACACTGAGGTGCTCAGTGCCTCAGTGAGAATGGAACCTATACAGAAGCAGAATTGTCTCTTACTCAGCCTCAGAGTTGTAGGAACTCTGGCCACAGCTTCCCGTCCATGATGACAGGGATGGGACGTAAACTCCTGTTGCCTGTGGCATAGGCCCTCTGGGATGTTCAACCTGTACCATCTGCTCTTTCTGATGAATGATTATCAGTGAGCATTTGGCTTTGCATTTTTTGCATCTAAAATCACAGCAGCATGCTTTCTTTTCTAATTAGGAACCACCACCTGCTGTTGGAAGTCAACCTAGAAGAGCGGGCTGCTGGTCTGTCTCCACGCTACGTTCCGTTTCATGCAAAGAAACAGATACACCTTCCTCCTCCCAAGAGTGTTCCAGGCAATGTACATACCTCATCCTGTTTTCACTGTCACCTGCCACTCCTCTGCCCAGGAAGAGTCAAAGACGGAACTCTGAGGAAGCCAGGGAACGCCGATGATCTACAGGATACTTAGTCGGAAGGGGCACATAGGGCTTGAGGCCCTGGGTGACTCTGGCTCTGCTGTATTGAATGAAAGCCACTTGAGCAATGGGCTCTTGTCATCTATCCATCTGTCTGTCTGTCCATCTATCTAGTTATCTACTTATCTATCTACCTATTTTCTATCATTTTGGCTTTATGGAAATACAATTTACATATCATAAAATCCACTGTATTAGTATATTCACAAAGCTCTACAACAGTTAGCGCTGAATTTTGGAATCTGTTCACAGTTGCAGGCACTCCTCTGCCCTGTCCTCCCCTCTCCCCCATCCCCCCTCCTTCTTGTCTCTATGGCTTGGGCCTAGAGATAGGTTGCTGGTAGATTGCTTTGCCATTGAGAAAGATTAATAAATGGCAGGGGAAAACCAACCCCTTGGCACTCCTTGTTGACTTTTGAAGCATTCTGTATTCTCCCTCCGCTTCATGTCTCTCCTTTGTACTCAAGGTCAGCCCTTCTTGGGTCATCTGTCCATGGCTCCTGGCAGCATCTCCCTACTCCCAGGGCCTCACATGTCCCTCCTGACAGCAGCCTCGCCACTTCTGACCTGAGGTTGTATCAGATCATCAGCTACATGCCATGCTTGGTGTTCAGATTCGTTTTCCGCGGTTGTGGTGGTGAATGGTCATGTGCTCAGTGGTTCCAAACAACACAAGCCTCATATACTGGTGAAGGTCATGAATTCACAATGTGAGGTTTCAGCTGGAACCGAGTGGATGGCAGAACCAACTTCCTCTCTGCATCTAGAGATGCATTTCTAACATTCTATGATTCATGGCCTCTTTCAAAGGCAGGCTCTAGCATCTTGATACCTCTGTCTGCTGTTCTGGTATGGTCTTCCCTGGTTATTCCACCTGTATCTTCTGGATCACATTGGCAAATCTCTTTGGCCATGTGGAGTAGTGCATTCACAGGGTCCAGGTATCAGGGAATAGACAGGAATGAAAGGTAACAAATGAAGCAACAATGCGATACAATCACATACTCCTCAGTTTAGGATGAGTATTGGTGACGATGTATAGAAATGTGGACTCTGGGGGCTGAGAATGTGGCTCAGTGGTAGAGCGCTTGCCTTGCATGCCTGAGGCCTTGGGTTCAATTCCTCAGCACCACATAAGCAAAAAGAAAAAAGCCAGAAGTGGTGCTGTGGCTCAAGTGGTAGAGCACTAGCCTTGAGCTGAAGAGATGAGGGACAGTGCTCAGGCCCAGAGTTCAGGCCCCACGACTGGACCAAAAAAAAAAAAAAAAAGAAATGTGGACTCTGTACCATTCTTGGTGGGGCTAACGGGTGGAAGTGGTCATTTCAGACAGCAATGAGGCCCCTTCGACACATTCTCTCTCCATGAGACTCTCATTTGCCACAAGGTATCTATTTGCACAGGTGTTCAGTACAGCTCTGTTATTCCATGGCAAGCCCATGGAAACGCCCCCACTTACTGGTTCATATGAGGCCTTGGGATTGCATGGATGCAATGGATCTTGTAAGTTACTAAACTAGTGTACTTCTAAAGCATAATGCTAAACAGGAAAAACCTGTTCAGCAGCAAAATAGATGAACCATCTTATACCATTCATCTAAAAAATAGAAAACAATAGCCAACATACTTGGTAGGGAGAGAAAGTATGAATTCCTAGCAATAATTCACATCAGTCTAAAAAGAATAACAAATACACCCCTGGGGCAGGATAAGAAGGAAAAAATGGGGGTTGGTTGGGATGTAGCTCTATTTGCAATATTTTATTTTTGAGAGGGATGGAGGTCAAATATATATGACAATATGTTGTTTGGTGTTGCTGGGAGGCATTATTTGTTGTACTTATGCTGTATTGTAAATAGTTTCTAATGAGCTAAATGATTTAAAGAGATTATGTACAGAGGAAAACAGTTTTTATCTGTGGTAAATTAAAAACAATGCCTTTCCCACTTAAAGATGACCCTGTGACCTTTCACAGAAAAATGGACCTTTGCACTGATATAAAATTCAGGTCTTGAGATAACAATAGTATTTTAGATTATGGAGGTGAGCTCTAGGTAAACTCAAGTAATTACAGGAAAGCAAGCTTCTTTGGAAGCTAGAAAAAGCCATCTCTGCTGAGGCTTTAAGTTTTGTTTTGTTCTTGTTTTTGCCAGTTTTGGAGCTCAAACTGAGGATTCAGACACTGTCTCTGTCCTCTTTGTGTTCAAAGTTAGCACCCTACCACTTGAGTCACACTGCCACTTGCAACTTTTTGAGTAGTTTTTTGGAGTCTCATGGGGACTTTTCTGCCGGGGCTGGCTTCAAACTGTGATCCTCAGATCTCAGCCTCTTGAGAACTAGGATTATAGGTGTGAGCTACCAGCATCTGGCTAAGAGGTCTTAAACTTAATCCTATGAAACACATTTCAGACTTTGGCCTCCAGAATCATTAGATAACACATTTGTGTTGTTTGAAGCTGCAAAACTTGTGGCAATTGGTTTACAACAGCCATGAAAAAATGAATAAATCACCATTTACATATTTATATCACAATTTATATATTTTAACATGAGGTCTATATTCTGCTAGACATCTTAAGATCCATTTGTGCTGTCATTCAAAAATACCATAGTGTGAGGAGTTTATAACAGTAGAAATGTATCCGTGACTGTGCTGGGGGCTAGGAAGTCAAGATCCCTGTCATGCCAGAATCTCAGGAAGGCCTTCCAGCCTTTCCCTCTGTGGCCTCGTGGCCAATGCTGTGTCTCACAGGGCAGAAGGTGGAAGGGCAAATAGGGCCTAGCTATTCCCATGGAGTTTCCTAAGGTCACCATCCCATTCTGGAGAGTAGAGCCGACAAGACTTCATCACCTCCAGTGACCCACCTCTGAGCAATGTATGTGTGAGAGCCTCTCGGATGCCCAGCTGTGAGACTGGAAAGGGTTAAGGGCTTGGAATGCCAGCTCCAGGTGACCTCAGCATGCTGAGGGCCCAGCCCCAGTAAGGTCAAACAAGTAAGGTCAAATGGTGGAGGGTGACAGATGTAAAAGTTATTATCCTAAGTGTGTTTAAATTAGACCTGCTTGGATACTAAAAGCTTAAAGCCTTGGAGACAAGATGGACATGTGTTTTACAGATAGAATATTTTATTGCTTCTTTCTGCTCCCTAATGATAAGGGAGTCAATTATTTCTATGTATACAAATTATACCTCATGTTAATGGTTGTAACCACAAGATAGATTGATAACTTATCTGTCCTCACTCTTCCCCCTGTACTGAACACAATAAAAATACTCATTTGAAAGACCAGGATAATCAGAAGCTGAATGAGCTTTGCTACCCCTGGTGTCCCCTAAACCTCAATTCTTTGGCCAGGTCTTCTGTCCTTTTCCCCAGTCACAGCATGGGAAAACAGATTCACGGGTGGTGAGAAACATGCACTGAAACGCAGAGCCAAGGAAATGTCTCCCACCCAAGCTACATGCTTAGGATTTGTACACTCACAGGTCTGTATTGAGTGCAAGTGATGCTATGCCCCAAATGCTGTGCTGTGAGCTTAAGATAGGAAAGTACCACCAAACAGAGAAGGATCATGGTTGTTTTGGAAGGGAGTAGGTGGAAACAGATCATTCAAGGCAAAGTGAAGCCAGAGAGCATGTAGACAATGAATGCAATGATACCAGACACATAGACACACAGAGCAGGTGTGGGGCTTGGGAACATGCAACCCGCTGGCATGAGAAGCGATTGCAGGTGTCAGATGAGCACCCCTGAATCCTTCCTCAGGAGGTGGGCGTGTGAGCAACTCTAGAAGGGGAGGTGGGTCTGGCCACATGGATGTATGACAGAAGGTTCTGGAGCAAAGGAGATAGGTCCCCACCAAGCCTAAGTTCCTGGATGCTCTGTGCATTTGTGGGTCAGTCAAGAGGCCAATGGAGCTGGTGCAGAGCAAGCAGAAGAGGTGAGGTATGAAGAAGTCCCCCACGATCATGGCTGTGTTTGATAGAAATGTAATCCTGAACATCTAGCATGGCTCCAGGGCTACTTTTCTAGCCAGGAATATTTACGCAAGTGCAGCTGTGAAGGCTAGAGTCTGTCACTCTCTAATTCTGCCTTCAGCATGTGGGAGGCCAGCACCTGGGATCCAGGTGAGCGAATGCATTGCTGAGTCAGGACTCTGGGTGGGCTGGGCCTGGGGAAATGGCTACTGGTTAGTCCCGCAGTCATCCAGTGGCCCGAGGCAATGCTTCGGGAAGGCCTAAAGCAATTGGACTTCCATAACCAGTGCTAAGGTCCCCAGTGGAATTCATTTTTCTAGTATTCACATATTAACCTGGGATGTGTCCAGGCCAGTGAAACTTGATGGTAAGCCCCTGACTAACTGATCATCCAGGGTATGGAGAAAGCCCACAGCCCCTGCCTGAGCCTCATTATCCTCTACTGGAAAGGCAATGCTCTGATTTCTCAGGATAATGCAAGAACTGGAGGTGTGAGGAGTTCTGCCCAGAAGAGACAGGCTCCCTCCCTTCCTCCTCCCTCTTGGCCTAGCTGTGGTGTTGGGTGGAAGGCTGTGTTAAAGACAAAATTACCATGATAGGAAAGCCAGGGTGGGCTGAAGGGTTCCCAGGGCAGAGGGCAGCCTGCCAGCTGTGGATCTGCCAGCTGTGGATCTGCCAGCTG
The DNA here is from genome assembly GCF_024711535.1 of Dipodomys merriami. Lineage (NCBI taxonomy): Eukaryota > Metazoa > Chordata > Mammalia > Rodentia > Heteromyidae > Dipodomys > Dipodomys merriami. The sequence continues at coordinate 11,423,120 of NW_027205048.1, read as the reverse complement.
TGGAGGCTCCTGGGTGGGCAGCCACTGAGCTAACCGGGATCCAAAACGGAGGGGCAGGGGAAGGAGTTCAGGAGGAAAACGTAAAAGCAAAGCCAGACATCAGAGAGAGGAAATCCTAGAGCCAGAGCGCAGCAACCAGTTCCAGGAAGAGATTTTGTAGAGGAGTAGATGAACAGGTGAAGGGAGGGGAAGGCTAGAAAGGGAAAGAGAAGGATGTAAACTTTAGCTCCCTGGGAAACCTCTGCTGGCTTAGGAGTTGCTGTAATGTGTGAGTCCATCAGCAGTGTGCTTGGAGAAAGTTCATTTAATAGTTTCTTTCTGAATTCCATAGAATTTGATATGGGAAATTAGACCTGGTTGCAGCATTCCATGCAATTCCTAAAGAGCATTTCTTTGTAAATTAGAAGGCGTTCTCTGAGTCTGAAATCTTTATATACACTACAGTTCCTGTTTTACAGAGGGGTACCATTATAGCCGATCTTGCCTCCATGTATCTCAGGAAAAAGAAAGAAATAAAAAATTATTTAATCTTTTTTGGTGGTCCTGGGGTTTCAACTCAGGAACTCATACACAATTACTTTGTTGGTGCTCTACCAGTTGAGCCACATCTCCAAGCCCTTTTTTCCTGGTTATTTTGGAGACTGAATCTCATAGGCTGTTCTGCCCAAGCTGGTTTTGAACTCTGATCCTGTGGATCTCAGCCTCTTGAGTAGCTACGATTACAGGCACAACGATTTTCTTTGGGGTATTTGGCTGGCCTTGGTTTAAAAAAAAAATTATCTGGGGCTGGGAAGGTGGCTCAGTGCTAGAGCACTTGCCTTGCATGCATGAGGCCCTGGGTTTGATTCCTCAGCACCACATAAGCAAAAAGGAAAAAGCCGGAAGTGGTGCTGTGGTTCAAGTGGTAGAGCGCTATCCTTGAGCTGAAGAGCTGAGGGACAGCGCCCAGGCCCAGAGTTCAGGCCCCACGACTGGACCCCCCCCAAAAAAAATTATCTGTTCTAACTCTAGGCCTTCAGTTATTGAATGTACTCTTTGTTTTAATAAAGTGCATTCTGTCCTTTTGAAACATAATGCAGCTGCCTTGTGGCATAAAACCAATAAGGTTAGAGTATTCTCTTCTCCATATTCTGACTTAAGCTCTTCTTTTCTTCTGTTTGGTTTTACTTAATTGGAAGATTGTTTCACATGTTGTTTTTTTTCCTTTCTACCTCTATTTCTGTTCTTTTTAATCTCATTTCAGGATTCATTGAGTCATTTCTGTGTCTCAAAGAGCTGCTGCTCAGTTGGTAATAGAGAAAGCTCCAGGTGTGATGCCATTGTCTAGTTCCAGGATTTTATTAAGAACATCTAATTCACATAATTGAGTTTGATTAGGAAAGAATGACTAAGTCTTGGATTGAATTGACTGGGGCATAACTATTTTAGGGCTTGTTATTAAGCATTTAAACATTATCGGGCAATTTCCAATGGCTGTTTAAAGTGTCCATTTTCTCTTATAATAATGGATCTCTCACCAAAACATTCTTTAGGATATCTACATGCTTATTAAGAGGCTTCTTAGGAGGCTGAAGGCTTTATTTGCTATAGTCTTAATGTCCCAAATATTTTTCCATTCTTTCCAGTATCAGGCATGAGACTTAAATGTCCTTCTCCCCAAACCCCAAGTTTGTCAACAGTAGGTGATGTTTTCACTGGAGTCTCCAACTATCTTCAAGTTTAAAAACCAAATATCTTTCCATGTTTTTTTATGTCAACACCAAAACTGTGTGTTACATGTAGTGAGAACCCAGAAATATGGCTCTGAATGGCTGTGATACAATTTCTTCGGGGGAAAAAAAAGTAGAGTTAGGAATGTTTCCATTGGATACCAATCAGTCAACTTGCTTTTGGTCTTTAACTAAATTACAGCCATTATAATCCATTTCAAAGGACTGGATATTAGGGTGGGCACCAACATCAAGCCATTATTATGAATATTTTCTGCATTGGGAGCTCAATAACTTTGTTCTCATTACTATGTGTATACTTTTAGTGGCAGTATATAGAATAGGGATTCCCGACTTTGGTGATAGTGATATTTTAAGCCAAATGATTCCTTAGGGCTCCTGAGCATTATAGAATCTTTAGAGCAACCTTGACCTCTACCTCTAGATGCCAGCCACATGCTTCACACCAGGTGAGACAACAAAATATCTCTGGTGACTGCCAAACACCCGCTAGGGGGAATGAAAAGCACCTTTTTGTTATGAACTACTGATGTTGACTTAACCGACAATGAAAATACTTCGTTCTCGAATCCAAACAAGCACCATTTATTCCTTAGGACACCAGTCCCCTATCCAGTTTCCTGCTATCAATAGAAATAAATTGAGAAAGTGTTGGCATAGACAAGGACACTGCTCTCTGACAGTTAATTCACACATAGCCCCTAGGACCAGGTCATTAAAGCTGTTCTTAACTGGCTGTCTGACCGAAATCAATACCATCCACATTTCCATCCATCCTAACTACAGAGCACATTTCCTCCTAATAAGGTTTCTTTTAGAGGTCTCCAGAACTGTGAATTGAGAAAACAAAATCCAGGGTGGACATCTTTAGCTGCAAAATCACTGTGGTTTGCACACAATCGACCTGATTATTCTACACGTCAGATGACCATTCACCCAATTATCTTTTACGTAATTTAAAATGAAACAATCATGTGTGATAGTAAACATTGGAGCTAAGGTTCTGGTTGGAGAGGCACAAACAAGAAAGGGAAGATAGCAATCTTGGACGATGCCTATCTAGATGCAGGTATTTCTGGACTTCAGGTTTGTAGATAAGGATCAGCATGACATGGCTGTTAAAAATACACATTGGTGCTGGATCACCTAGTTAAGTCTCACTTTTACTTATTCAGTACATGAACTTGAGCAGGGCGTTTGCTTTTTCCCTGCCTGGATTCTTTTATCTTTCTGGTCATCAAGTATCAAATGAGTTCATACATTTAAAACACTTAGAAGAGGACCCGGAGCATACTCAATACTCATTAAGTGCTGATAGTCATTATTAAGACAACATAGAAGCTTCTGCATTTAGAACTATCTGTGGACATTGGGTAGGAGAGAGACGTGTTTGCAGTTCCTGTCCCGGAGCTGGAGCTGAGCCTCCCCCATGTAGCACTGTAGGATGTCTGGACCTTTAGGTAGCATACCTTGGTTTTAAAGGCAAAGTGAGAAAAGGTAGATAAGTCCTCTGGCATAGGATACAGTACAAAAGAGGGAAATGTTACTTCTCTCCAGTGTTCAAGACTGATGCCCTAATCCCGACTGGTTATGCAAATTCCTTCAGATCTCCCATCCACAATTTTGCATCGCTATGGTCATCTTTCCATCTAGTCATTCAAGAAATGTTAGTTGATCCCTACTAAAGTGACTCTAAAGCCTGGAAACCTCACATTCACTTGTTTTGTTTTGTTTTTTAGATTATGAAAACTCTGGACTACACCTACCCCTTGATTGCAGCAATTATCAACTCAGCTAGAAACTATTCGGATTTAAACCTTAGAGGTTTCTTGAGTTAAGAAGTCATCGGAGGTAAAACGCAAAAAGGTCAAGGAGGGCCCATTAACTCCAGGTTCAATATGAGATACCAGCGTGATGTGGCAACACTGAAAACCAACACCTTCCTAGACGACATTAATAGCAAGCCTTACATTCAGAGTAAAGATGTTGATGCAACTTTTCCAAAATCTACTCAGGTCTGTCCTGAGATCTTTCATGCTCTTCCTACATCACATTTCATGACCCCCCCCCTCCCCCCCCCCCCCCCCCCCCCCCCCCGCATCCATAAGAAATGCCCTGCGGGGAGAGATGGGAGGAGAGCTTAGCAGTTGGAAGCCATGAGCAATAGTTGTAATTGTCACTCACTACACTCCTGCTGTGTGTAAGACATTCTGGCCAAGTGCTTTCTATAGATTATTGACTGCAATTTGCATAAACCTCAATAAACATGTATTACTACTTTCACTCCATTTCACACATGATATTGAGAGACTCAGGTTACCCAGAAAAACCTCTTAGAGAAAGGTCTTGTACTCTAGCAATCTGAACTCAGAACGCACAACTCTTAGCCTACTCTCTCAGCCCATGATGTTTAGCAGGAAAGAGAAGTCAAGCTCCACAATCTTTCACGTAGACCAGAAGGGCTAGATCGTCAAAATTAGATTGGCTTGTGTGGCTCCAAAGAGCAGATGGCCAGCTCTAGGTGTGGCAGCCTTGGGCAATGGGCTCTACTCACTCTCAAGCACTTCTTAATCATCGGTGAATTGTGTTCGTCACACCACCGTGTGGCCTGTTTGGCTGTGAGCTCCCTGTGCAATGTTGGGTAGTATTTGAGCAGAAGAAAATGGCAGATCTAATCATATCACTCATTACCTTGCTGGCTTGGACATGATAGTAAACCTTTCTAAATCTCTTTTCTAGTATATAAAAATACCTAACATGAAGTCGGGCACTGGTGGCTCACACCTGTAATCCTAGCTACTTGGGAGGCTGACATCTGAGGATCGTGGTTCAGAGCCAACCTGGGCAAGAAAGTCTATGAGGCTCCAATTATCCACCAGAAAACCAGAAGTAGTAGAGCACTAACCTTGTGCTGAAGAGCTGAGGGACAGCAACTAGGCCCAGAGTTCAAGCCCCATGACCAACAGAAACCAACCAACCGAACAAATGAAAACCTAACAGGAGAGTTTTTGAGAATTAGAAGTGCCCTGTGCTGGCTACACAATGGGTGGACGTGTCTTTCATTTGTTCTGGAGGACAACACCGCTTCCATCACTCCAACCCAATGCACACCCAGCAGGGATGGTTCTAGAGCTTCTCCAAAATGGCCTTGCATGTTGCAATACCCCTTAGGTATATATTCTTATTAACTTCCCTGAAACCATCCTTTCCTGTTTCATGGGGTGGGGAGCGAGAAGAATAATGGTCACGGGCTCCATCCATCACATCCTGGTTTATGGCAGTAATAAAAGCAGTGCATTACTCAACCTTAGAGGTGTCTGTTTTTTAGTAAATTGAACTTAGCTTACTTGCATGTAAATGTGGACTTGAATATGTAAACGTGCATGCATGTTGTGCTGGCATGGTTACTCTGGGCCCATGAGGCCAGGCAGGAGGATGTGAAGAACCCCCTTTAAGGACATTCTCCAGTCACTGAGCACATTCCTATAGCACAGGCTCTGCAGAGGGAGAAAGGCAACAAAGGGAAGAGAAGAGGCACTGGAGTGCTGACTATTTGACTATCTGACTATTTCAAACTATTGGAGCCCCACAGAGAAATAGATCAAGCTAGAGTAGACCATAGGCTAGAATTTAAATTTTCTTTGTTCCAGTACTGGGACTTAAACTCAGGGCCTGGGTGCTGTTCCTTAGCCTTTTTGCTCAAGGCTAGTGCTCTACCACTTGAACCACAGCTCCACTCCCAGCTTCTTGCTGGATAACTGGAGATAAGATGCTCATAGAATTCCAGCCTAGGGTGGCTTTGAACTGCAAGCATCAGATCTCAGCCTCCTGAGTAGCGAGGATTATAGGACAGAGCCACTAGTGCCCGGTTCACATTATTTTTAGGGTTGTAGGAACTTTTACTTCCATGGAGTGACATTGAAATGAAGAGCCCCTCTGGCTGGAGTTTTGTTGATGAGTTTCCCTGAAACTCTATGGCTCTTGGCACCCACATAGACAGTCAAAGGACACAGAGCTTCTGGTTGTTCTCCATGCTTTTTTGCCTGCTCTCAGTTGACAGGCAGTGAACCCGCCCACAAGCCCTGCTAGTACCAATGGATGACAAGAACTTGAGAATTTCCTTCTCAGCTTGGTGTCCAGAACTACGGCACTATAACATCATCCCTTCTGGACCCAAGGAGTCTTTCTAGCATTCAAGGGAAGAGTTTTGCTTTCGTTTGCTTCCTAAGCGTGTCTATGAGTTAACACTATCTTTAAAATAGAAGGTAGTAGAGGAGGTGGTGACACAGGAGCTACCAGCATTGATTAAATGACAGTCATCAAATGATTGATCATGTTATGCTGACACAAGTTTTGTAGCCTAGGGAAAACCCTCCAGAAGCACAGCTTTCCCTGTGAGCGGGGGACTGACTTCTTTCATGGATACTCGGTGGTCCTGTCTAGACCTGGAAGCATCTAGAACAGAGACTGACTAGATCAGTTGAATAAGAATAAATCCTAAGTGTAAGAAGCGTCCTTACCTATGCATTCTAGTACACAATGAACATTTAATTGCTGTGGGATCTTTCAGCTTAGCTGATGATCCCTGCCCCCATCTCTCTGCAGAAAACAAAGAGGCAATATGAAATAGGATACATTTACATTTTTAATTTTCTTTTAGTAGAGTGGCTTTCTCTTAAAGGCAGTATATTGGTAGCGATTGGCAAGAAAAGAGGTTGAAACTAATTAGGAGCATGATATGAAGTGAGTCCAAAAAAACGTAGATTTAATTGAAGAAAGCTGTAATATAAAATCAAGCTGCCTGGCTTTAAAATTGTAATTAATTCTAGGAGAGAAGGCTCAACAAATCTCTCTGGCTACTTGCTTGGTAGGGGGTTTGTGTAACGGGCCTGCTTTCCCCTTCCTAGGACCCTCCACCACTCTTCTTATCCATGACAAGTCCTCTCCTCTGGCTGGTGACTTGTGACTCTGGGACCACAGAACATCTGTTTCTTCGAGGCACTTATAGCACTCTGTTTCAACAATGCCACATCTTAAATCCTACTAGAAGGCAAAGAAGGAGACTTGTGGATACTATTGTGCCAGTAACTCATGTCTCAGTTCTGTCTAGGGTCAGAAATAATGGCTGTATTAAGAGTGATAGAAAAAGAAACTTCCAGCCAGAGAGCTAGCAGTATCAGGCATCCAGACAGGACAGGCCTAAACCCACCTGCTTACTAGAGAGTTTGTCCTCCATAAACTCACTGAACATGAAGGAAACAGAGAGAAGAGGTTCCGGAAGGAAAAACCAACAATTCAGCAGAGCTTGAACATTCTCCCCAAAGATCTGAATTTCTCCCAAGGCAGGTTCATCCTCACCTGAAATCCTACCATTGCAAATCCATGCTGGGGCTCATTTGACCTGGTACCTCTCAGAAAAGGCAGAGTCTGAGAATATGGATTTATCCTGACTGGCATGGGCAGGTGCAGGCAAATGGTAGGGCTGAGAAAAAGACTTCGATCAAACCTTTGTCCATTGTATTAGATCCTTCAAGGAAGCTAGGATGTATGACAGATAATGCTATAATGGTACTTTGTTGGCTATTTTTCTGTGTAGATGGAGAAAGCAAACAGCCAATTTGTAGGCCCTTTCTTGTGACCACCATCTGCAGAAAGCTATGCACAGTAAGGGATGCAATGACATCTATTCCCCAATATACCAGGCAAAGGAACTGTATTACGAGAAGACAAAGGAGCTGGAGCCGTACAAAGAATGCTCCCTTGGGGCAACGAATGGGTCTTAAGATCAAATGAAATTCTGAGGAAAGCATTGTGGAAAGCTCGATTTTCATTTCAGAAGTGCTATCCTCATATCCCACTGTTCTGTAATGTGTACTGGCTAATAGTGTTTGGCTTTCACAGTTCTTGTCCTTAAACAGTGATATACTATGAAATATGATCATGGCCTACTGCTTCAAGATTCTTCAGCTAAATGCTCTATTTGAAATGACTAGAAAAGATCATTTCTTTTCTTTCTTTCTCACCCTCCCTCCCTCCCTCCCTCCCTCCCTCCCTCCCTCCCTCCCTCCCTCCCTCCCTTCCTTCCTTCCTTTCTTCCTTCCTTCCTTCCTTCCTTCCTTCTTTCCTGCCCTCCCTCCCTCCCTCCGTCTCTCCTTCCTCTCTTTCTTGGAACCACACACAACTATTTAAATTTGAAGATAAGTAAACATACTTCTACTACATGACTATAAAAATCTAGCAACAGCCAGGCGCTGGTGGCTCACACCTGTAATCCTAGCTACTCAGAAGGCTGAGATCTGAGGATCATGGTTCAAAGCCAGCCCAGGCAGGAAAGTCCGTGAGACTCTTATCTCCAATAAACCACTCAGAAAACCAGAAGTGGTGCTGTGGCTCAAGTGGTAGAGTGCTAGCCTTGAGCTGAAGAGCTGAGGGACAGCGCTCAGGCCCAGAGTTCAAGCCCCATGACCACCCCCCCCTCCAAAAAAAAATGTAGTGACATGGCCTGATGTTTGCATCCTGATACTGGTCATTTGTGTTTTCTCTGTTTGGATAGATACTGTGTCTACCCTTTGAAGTAATGCTACATTTTCTAGATCTTCTTTTCCTGTTTTGCTCTGGGTTGAGGTGTCCAGGTTGGCCCAACTCCTAGATATGCAATCCAGAATGAAGCAGCAGCCAGCAGAGGGCAGTATACCAGCTTCTTAGTGGACCATCTTGGATAAGGGGACCCCAGCCAGGCCTACAACCCTACAACTTCTGTTGTGTCTCCTCCAGTTCCTCTCATGTGTAGCTCTGTGACCTGCACACCAGTAGGCCACAATTTCAGTGTGACATTGAAACTGGGTATTGGAAGACACATGCAAGTTACAGCCACTGCCTTTGCATTTAAGCGGTCTTCCCAGATTCCACTTCGTCCAGCTTCTCTTAGTTTTTGTTCTTGACCAGTGACCTTGTAAACATTGAACACCAAAGCAATTACATCCACCACCTGTCTAACCAGCCTTTCCCATTGCACAAGGTCAAGTTTCTATAATAAACCCTAGACTTGACATAATTTATTTTGACCCAGATCTTCTGATTAGCTTTTAAGTGATACAATTGGTCCTGAGAGTTTATCAGTGTTACCATTTTATTCAAAGAATTATTTATCATCCTTGCTATTTTTCTCTATTATTTATCTGTTTCCTATGTCCTCAATTTCTGTACTAACCTTTATTTATTTCTTCCATTTTTATACTTTCAGTTTGATTCATTCCTATTTCCCTATTTCCATAATGCAGAAAAAATATAAACAAAGAGAAGAAAGATAGCAAATCAGTGATGTGGGACTTAGAAAAAGTTCTAAATTTCTCTGAAATCGATGCAGATTCTCTGAAGTTTTAACATTAAAAATCATCTTTCAACATACTGCTTATGGTCCTTCCTTTGACCGATGCATTTAGAAGTGTATTGTTTAGTTTCCAAGCCTTGGGAGACTGTCTAGATATTTTACCATTATTCAGGTCTAACTCACTTTGGTTGTGATTCAGAAGTATGCCTAAAGATTTCAGTGTCATAAATTTTGCATTTGCATTCTTTTGTGCTGCTATTGAAGGTCATGTACCATTTATGCGGCTCTGTAGCCACATAAATGACCCTTCTATCACTGTAAAATGTACCTCATCTTTATTAATAATTCTTGCTTTGAAATTTGTTTTGACTAGCGTTAATATAACCACATCATATCATCTTGCTTATGTCGACTTGCTGAGTGATGAATATTTCCCTTCTTATTTGTGTCTTAGGATTTAAAATGCCTCATTTTGGATCACTTTCTCTTTTTATTTCCATGGCATAAGAAGAAAAAACGATAACATGTCCAAAGATGCTTGAGATGAAAAAAGTATCTAAATGGAATTGTGTCTGGGTAACGGGAAGCCGACTGATATTGGCTCTCAAGACTTTAGGCGAATGATTGATTAAAAATATAATTTGCCCATAGTTTGTCAGTTGCACAGCTCGCTCAGACCTCCGTGCCAGCTGTTCCTTAAATGACAGGATTATGAGCCTGTCGGAGACAGTTTAGGTGGCTGGTGTCACATCTCACAATAATCACATCATTTGAATGAAATGCAATTGTAAGAATTTACCACAAACTGAAAACACAGTGGGGTCAGATGCCTCTTTCTGAGGCACTTACCATGTGAACTGAGAGAAAAGGAAGGGAAAGAACAAAGCAATTATTCCAGAAGAGTCCTTGAAATTAAACAATCTTCAGCAGTTGAACTTACCCACCCACTCTTTTTCCTACTCAGCACCAACTTGTATATCTCCATCTTTCAAATTGCTGGACGGAACTATAATTTTTTTTCTACAGGGTCAGAAAAGTATGAAAATCAAATAGTAGTCATTATGATCATGACCACTGTAATCTATGTTTATCTCAACATCGACTTCCAACTTGCAATCAACATTTATACTTGCTTGGTGCAGCGATTATTTCGATGAATTTCAAATGTAGAGGTGTTTCAGACAGAATCACTTCTTACTTTTATATACTATGAATATCTTTTGCTAAAATCCTATAAGCAACATTTGAAAGCAGCAAATAAGCACGGCATGAAACAAAGGGCCCTCTGTGGGAATCTTGATGAAAACATAAGCATCTGATCATGAAGGGATCCAATAAAACTCTACTTGAGGAGCACTGTTCAAAAAAATTGAACCACATCCTTTAAAATGCCAGCGTTCTGGATGCCAGTGGTTCATGTCTGTAATCCTAGTACTCAGGAGGCTGAGATCTGAGGACTGAAGTTCAAAACCAGCCTGGGCAGAAAAATCCGTAAGGTTCTTATTTCCAATTAACCACCAGAAAATCGGAAATGGCACTGTCGCTCAAAGTGGTAGAGCACCAGCTTTGAGCTGGTGCTTAGGGACAATGTCCAGGCGTTGCCTTTCTTTGTCAAGGCATTACTCAAAAGGTCCCAAGTACTGAACCACTGATTCAAGAGCCCAAAAGGTAAAGCCTCCTGACTGCCACTGTAATGCACTGCAGTAGCCATCCCTTACCGTCATCTGCCGCAGAGGTCCACCCTGTCTCAGGCTCTCAGTGGGCACTAACTCCTCTCTGCTCTGCAAATTACACTGACAGGCCTCAGATACATATCCAATTGTTCTCACAGTACCTGGGAGAAGACAGAAATCATATAGAATGTCACTTAACCCACCTTATAATGAGTTTCTGGAAGTAGGGAATAGACCCATAGAGATTAATTCTATTCTAATAGATTTTTGAAAAATACTCCTAAATAAAAGATGATATAGTTTGGAATGCTTAGACAATAAGGAAAAGGGAGAATAAAATGTCTCCCGGATGAAGGGGCATGGGAATGGGAAAGAAATAAAGATCAGAAGTATTTGTGAGGCATAACCTTCAGTAATAGGCAACAGTTATTTTACATTCTGACCAGTCACTGATGCAATTGTGTCATAAATAGCCCCCCAAACAGAACAGCCCTGTCACAACAGTGTCAAAAGTATTCTACAGGGGTTCACCAGGCAGTGAGGAGTCAGATGGGGAAGGGGAATGGAGCCTGGACAGAAATGGCACCCCACATGAGCACAGGGCCTGTTCTGATTGAGAGCTAGCTTGAGTCCATTTGATTAGTGGGACAGGTCAACACCCTTGTCTTTAATCTGTATCCTTCATGGGGCTGGGTGAGGACTCATAGAAAGTGCACGATGAATGAATGCTTATTACTTGATTGAATTTGGAAGCAGGTAAAAGGAGCTCATTTCCATTATCAACAGTGACTACTATTTCTATCCTTTTCTCTGAGCTAAAGTCAATAAGAGCATTAATAGCCAGCAGTGTGTTCAGAGTGTAAATAAACATGAACACAATGGGTTGGGGACATATTAGATTTAATTTTCTTTCTTTAATTATATATGCTTATGGGATGCGTAATTCATTTCTTTAGAGTAAGAGAAGGAGAAGAGAGAGAGAAAAGAATACAAATGAGAAATAAAGCAATTGCCTGCTTTGCAATTCTCAAGAACATCTTTTATCAAGGAGGAGCTGGGTGATAGCACTGCACAGCATCAGGACTGAGGGTATAAGTGGGAACAGTCTTGTCAATACTCTCAGGAGGGTCTCAAACTACCTCACCAGCTCTGAGGGGGATACAGCTTCTAGTCCCATGGGTGTAATATTACTAGGCTACAGGTCCAAGATGAGGAGGTGGTGCCTCAGGTCACACATGATCATCGATTGACTCATTGATGCCATTGCTTCCATAATGCGAGTCGCAGAATAGGAACCAAGCTTTGTCCATCAGGGCCTAGCATGACAGGAGAATGCCACGAACACTTGTTGAATGAATAGACATGTGATTGTATGAACGAGTGAATGAATGAGCTGGGTGTTCCATCTGTGTCTATGGTTGAAAGAAATTTTCCTCCTGAAGAATCATGTTATCTCTGTGTGTGTGTGTGTGTGTGTGTGTGTGTGTGTTTCTTTGAATAAGTTTCTCCTGTGTTCTATGACTACCCTACACCCTGTAGTCCAACACAGTCTCAAATCCTTATATTATGTATAAATATAAACACTTAAAAAAACCACAAAACATCAAGACTAAGCCAATTGAAACCTCCTCCCTTCCCTGCCTCCCCCAACCCCGTTGTGGTACAAGTAGAATACGTGGGGGAGAGAGATTGATGGTCAAAGCATGTGTATCCTCAGATAAAATGTTTGGTTCAATTCCATCTTCTAAGATATTCTCAGCCACAGAAGTTCCTGCTTTACCCATCATCAAGTGGGAAGCTTGTTCTCAGGTTCACAAAATACCATTAACCCCAAGCAAGAGTTCTGACCTCGTGTCCCGATGAACTTACAGATGTATCAACCTGCCAGTGCATGGACAGCTGTTTCTTCATTGTAACTGGAAGGATGAAGGACATATCACTTTGATCACAGTGCAGAGAAAAAGGCTGTGATGAAGGACCCTGGGATTTGGGGGCCAAAAGGACAGCCCGGGAAGTGGAAGGACATGGTTCTTCTGGTCTTCCCTAGCTCAGGACATCCTGTGAATGGTAAGATACCCCACCAGCTGAGGTTCTTAATTAGCAGCTGGCCAGGGCTCACTTGTTACACAGCTAACTTGATGTTATGGAAGAATAAAGTTGTGCCAGAAGTTCTTCTGGATTCTTTGTATGGATTAACCTATGCATTCATTTAGTCCTTGGGACCCAAAGGGCATGGTCCTCTCATTATTCTCAGGTTAAGAGGAAGACATGGAAACTGGACCTCCGTGGCTAGTAGGGAGCATGGACTGAAGGAGAACCATTGGCCTGGAGGCAAGGTCATGGGGTCTCATGTCATTGCCTCTGTAGCTGTGGCCTTTGGGCATCTCTCTGATATTCATTACTTCTGTTAAATGGAGTGTAATTGGGTAATAATGCCTACTTCATTAGGTTGTGCTCTGGGTGAAAATAACATTCAGTGATGGTTGGCCTATAGTATCTGTTTGATAAATGGCGCCATTACAATTAGAATGAAGGTTGGAGATGGAGGATGCATGAGTCTAACTTCTATGAAGTTTAATTTCCTCTGAATATAAGGATAGGCTAGACTACAACCAGAACTATCCTTATATTAACTTTCTATAAAAAGGGATTCTTATAATGTAAACATCACAGGGATATTTTCCGTAGCACATGTTTCCAGAACAGCTTTGGGTTTCCATAACTATTAATCCACGTTTCAGTGTATCTCTATCTCACAAGCTTGGGAGGTTGCCATGAAACCTGGTAGTCAGCTCATTTCAGGGGATTGTTTCTTTTATACATTGAAAGCAGTTCATCAAATTAATTTCCTCCTTCTCCAGGAGAAGCAGCTCCTGGAGTAGACCCAGGCCAGCTTTGCACTTGCAGCATTTCCTGCTCTCTCCTTCCCCACCTCCACCTCACAGAGGGGCCCCTCCCCTCAGCGATTCCACCTGCTCAGGTCTCAGGGCTGTCAGCAGTAGTGTTGGGGTTTAAGCTCCCCTCTGACTCGAAATCTTGCATTTATTTGTCTGTGCTCTATGCAGTAGGCCAGACCCTAGCAATCTTTCAGCTTTGAAAGATTGCAAAAATGTAAACATTTAAACCATTTCTTAGATTAAAGGGCTTGGGAAATTAAAAGAACACATGCTTTCCTCTGATAACAAATAGGTCAACCATGAATCATTTCCCCTACTATTTGAAATTATTAATTAAGACTATTCATCATCAGAGTTCACAATACAGAGGCCGGGAGAACCTTCTCCTTTCACACATGAATATTCAATTTCTATTGCTTTGAATATTTTTGCCTTTATATTAACCAATGCGTGGCTGAATTATTATAATATAAACCATAGGCAGTATACCACCCCTGAAAATCACAATAAAGACCTCTAGAAATAAATACACATTCCTATGCAAACATGCCGTCATGATCACACCTAACAAAATGAATGACATCTCATCATCCAACTGTACTACAATTTCTCTTGCTGTGCTGAGTGCCAGTGGCTCACATCTGTAATCCTAGCTACTTAGGAGGCTAAGATCTGAGGATCCCAGTTTGAAGTCAGTTCCAGTGGTTAAGTCCATGAGACTCTTATTTCAAATTAAACACTAAAAAAGCCAGAAGTGGAATTGTGACTCAAGTTGTAGAATGCTAGACTAGAGTACAAAAGCTCCAGGGACAGCACCCAGGCCCCAAGTTCAAGCTCTTGGACCAACACACACACATTTCCTAGATGTACAAAAATATTCTTTAGTTTTGATCAAATTCTCTTTAGAGCTTTTTGCCCATGGGGGAAGAAAGCAGCTGATCATGTCTTGCATGCATGCTCATTCCCCATCAGAAGCAAGGGTGATCACAAGATAAATTAATTCATGCTAAAAACACAAACCTTACCACTATATTGACACATCTATAATTGAGTAGAGGCCTTTGCAGGATGAATTTGCAAGCAAATTCAATACCAAACTTAGGATGGTGGGTTTTCCCCCTGGGCTTTCTACCTGTTCCCATTGGTGCTTATGTATCTACCTGCTCTTATTGCTTGGGACATGACTTGGCTCATCTTCCCCTTGGATGGAAGCTCAAGGTCATAGACATGCACTGACTAGGAAAGCTGACAGTCTGTCGCTTCTGCAACTTTGACTAATGGTGAGAAGTTTGATTGCTCCTAACTCTGAACCTCAGTGGTCTAGCGGGGAGACACAGGTGCTGCAGGAAACTCCCTTGTCTCCTCAGGTGAGGTGACCAGCTCTCCTGGTTTGCCTGGGATTTTCAATTTTAAAGCCAAGACAACTTGATCACTCTAATTCCCCTGGGGAGCTCTGTGGACCCATCATGATGAAGTTTTGCCTTCCTAGTTGAGGTGAAGTATTGACGTTCCTCCCATTACTTGTTTAGCAGAGCAGCAGAGGGATGAACAAAGAACATGGAGGGGAAGAGATATCACGGTGAGGCCACTGATTCACGGAACCAACTGGCCCTATCACAGGTGGGGGCGGGTCTTCTGTCCTCTTCTCCAGCCTGTCTCCTTGCTGTGCTAGAACCGTGTGGACAGATTGAAGAACAGAATTCCACTATCCCAACCTCCAAGAATTTTAATCCAGTCAGTCTAAGTGCTCTCATTGTTTTAAAGGTACAGATCTAACGCCAGGCTGGGTGGTTCACATCTGTAATCTTAACACTGGAGGCTGCAGCAGGATGGCTGAGAGTTTGGGGCCTTACTGGGCTATTCTAACTTTAAGGAAAAGAAAATCTAAAACAAAACAAAAGCTTCTAAAGGATTCTGTACAACCACTTTCCATGGTTCCCAGGATGCAAATGTCTTAATGTAAAGCTCTAGGCAGTCAATCCAGTGGGTACATGAAAGAAAATGAATCGGTGTATCTGACATGAAAAGTCTCCACAGGCTGCCCAGCTGCCTCCCGGCCTCTAGGGAAACAAACACTTCCTCTGGGGACAGGAGACTCAGGTCTAGCAGGCTCCTCTTCCAGGCCTTGTGTGATCATACTCAGACATACCAGCTATTGCCCACAGTAACCTATACCAGACAACTTCTGTGGTTTCTAAGGGCTTCTGTGGCACTTGCTGCCTAAAACAGCATCCATGCCCCAAATCAAAGTTAGTAGCAAATGACAGACATATATGAGAACATAAGGTCAGACCGTTTGTACCAAATGCCATTGAAGCATTCTATCAGTAAGCTGCTCATGGAGTTCCAGGTATACCAGTATGACTTAAAGCTTTCTTCATGACACTCCTTAAAGGAGAGCGAGGTTAACAGAGCAGCCAATGGTACCACAAAATGAAAGGCAACGCAGACAAAAGTAGGAAACAGTCTGTAGCTCCAACACCATCCCCAGGGGAGAGCAAGCGAAGATGCTGTCAGCACAAGGAAAGCAGGGAGCCAGCTGCTGATCAGCCTCGAGTCCAGTGTCTGGATTGGCAGGCCAGCTTTGGAGGAGCAATGCAGCGCTGCGTCTCAGGGCTGTAGCCCAGCAATGTGTTTAGAGGGGCCCCTACTGTAGAGACCTTAAAACATGGAAAACAATCCCATTCACAACAGCTAAAAAAAGGCCTGTACACTGACTATCATAAAACACTGAAGAAAAAAATGACCTTATTACTTACTGAAGGTGATCTACAGATTCAGTACAATCCTCATATACTTTCAAAGGTATTCTTCACTAAACTTCTAAAAATGCAGATAAAAGCACAAAGATTTCAATGAACCAATCCAGCTGAGGGGGAAAAAGTGCACAGCTGTATTTATCATAATCTCTGACTTGAAATTATACTACCGTGCCACAGTAACAAAAATAACATTGTAAGTCATAAAAGCCATGTTAATCAATGGAATAGAAGACATAGAAATAAATTCACATAGCTACAGCCATCTGATTATCAACAAAGGCACAAATAACTCCATATAATGGAGAAAATTCAACCTATTTAATAAATGGTGCTGGGAAAATTGGATATTCACATGTGGAAGACTGAATCTGCACCCAAATGTCTCATCCTGTGCAAATAATCAATTAAGCTCTGAAACTTTGAAACTATTAGAATAAAGCATGGGGAAACCACTTCAAGATAGGCAAAGACCATAACTTTCTGAATAGGATTCTATAGCTCAGGAAATCAGAGCAAGATTTGATAAATGGGATTGCATCACATTTGAAAGCTTGTCCACAGCAAAAGAAACAATGACCAGAGTGAAAACACAGCCTACAGAATGGGAGAAAGACCTTACTATACATTCCTTGACAAGAAGAATATCCACGACACATACATGGCCAGACATGTAAAGACTCCAGACATTAAACACCAAAAACAGAAAACACCAAAGAAAGAATTACAAATGGCCAATAATTACATGAAAACCTTTATCTTTAGTCATCAAAGAAGTACATATGAAAACTATATTAAGATTCTCTCACCTTGTCAGAATGTGCATCTTCAAGAAAACAAATAATACAAATACTGGAGGGGATGAGGGGCTATATACATACATTTACACTGTTGGTGGGATTTAAATCAGCCCATCTACCTCAAAACTCATCTGGGTGGTTCCTCAAAACACCTAAAAATTAAAAGCACTGTATGGTCCAGCTATACCACTCATGTGTGTATATTAAAGGAATTAAGATTCACAAGACAATAGGGAAAATTGAATATTCATGTTTATTGTGGCGCCATTTACAATCATGATGTTAGAGAATCAGCTTAGGTGCCCATCAATAAATGAATGGATAAGTTTTTTAAAATGTGGTATATTATATACAAGGAAGTATTATTTAGCCATAAAGAAAAATAAAATCATATCATTTTCAAGATAATAGATAGTATTGGAGGCTATCATGCTAAGTGAAATAAGACAGACTCAAAAAGGCAAATCTCACATCTTCTTTTAAAATGTAGATTTTTTTAAAAAAGGAATCACATGGAAGGAGAAGATGAACTATTTGGAAAGAAGAAAGGAACCCATTTGGAGACAAGAAGGTAATGATGACCAAAGTATATTATGTAAGTGTGGGAAAATGCCATAAAGGAACTCATTATTTTGTGTGATACATGCTAGTTTTAGAAAGGAAAAGATATAAGCAACATCTGGCCAAAGAAACACAGCCCTGTGTTGGAAGCTTTCTGAGGAGGTGGATGAACTTCAAAAGTGAAGAAGAGCTGTGGGTCCTTCTCAGAAGAGAATGAGCCCCTCCTTCATCAAACTACAAGCTCTGGAGGAACAAGTAGGGCTCTCACTTCATTTTTAGGTGCCGGCACTTTACGATCACTGACATTAGTAATGAATCTAGATTAGAGGGTAAGAGTACGTCCATGCCCAGTATGCTGGTATTCCAACAGTGGGCAGCCTGGACCCTCTTCTATCAAGCTGCATAAGTCTAGCGTGGTCACGATGTAGGTGATACTGCAGCCACAAAAGATGGCTTTCTTCGCGGTAGTGGGGGTTTAGCTGACACCAACCCTCACAGCTCATCAGATCCGCAGAGCTATCAGCTAGGTCTTCCTGTGCCCAGGGAATAAACAAGCTGAAGTCGTAGCTTTCCAGGGTGGCCTTATGTACCACTGACGGGGTGACCTCACAGAAATGTATTCTTTCACGCTCTGGATGCCTGAAGTCCAAAACCAAGCCGTCAGAGGGTCTGGTTTTCCCCAAGGCTTCTCTCCTTCGCCCGAAGAAGATTGCCTCTTCCCCAGGTCCTCCCATCTATGTCTCTTGGTTCTCCTTTTGTGTCCAGATTTCCTCCTCTCCTAAGGACATCTATCAGGTGGTATCAGAGCCCAGCCCACCTCCTTCATTTTGACCTAAGCAAAGACCGCCGCCCCTAGATATATGTACAATCTGAGGTCCTTCGTATAAGGGCTTCAGTATCTCAATTTGGGGGACACAGATCAGCCAATAACTACTGCACCCTGCTTTCCATTCCACTCTTGTTAGCACAGAGCAGAAGGGGGCACCATGGCTTTGTGGGTTGCATAGCAAGAAGACCCGCAGCCCTTCCTAGCAGGCTCCACCTATTTGTGTTCTGTTCAGCATTCATGAGGACTTCTGCCTCAGCAAATCCAGCTCTTCCCCAGCGCTGCTGAGAACAGAAGGCGAGTTCTTCAATATGAATGATTTGTTGAACACAACCACTCATAATCTCCGTCATGTTTCTCACTAATGCATGTGCTAGGAATGAATTTTTCACCCATTTCTCATAATGAACTATGTGCTCTCATTATAATTACCACTAGTTTCAAGAAGATCACTTCCTTGCATGGTAACTGGAATGTTCACACTTGAAAAAATAAAATTAAGTCAAATACTAGATGCCGGTGGCTCACGCCTCTAATCCTAGCTACTCAGGAGGCTGAGATCTGAGGATCATGGTTCAAAGCCACCCCAGGCAGGAAAATCCGTGAAACTCTTATCTCCAATAAACCACCAGAAAACCAGAGGTAGTGCTGTGGCTCAAGTGGTAGAGCACTAGCCCTGAGCTGAAGAGCTGAGGGACAGTGCCCAGGCCCAGGATTGACCAAAAAGAAAAAAAAAAGTCAAATGAAGTCATGATAATTGATTCGATCAACAAAAAGCAAAATAGGTTATCTTTTCTTTTTAAGTTTTTGGGTACATACAGGCATTTAGCATGATTTACAACCTTCATATTGCTGAAAACCTAGGAAATTTTAATAACAGTTCATTGACTAGTGGTGTCTAACTGCAGAAAAGAAAAAAATTACTGGTAAAACTGTTGACGTATCACGGTTTGTTCTGATAAACTTCAGTAAAGTTATTGTTGATTCTTACTAAAAAGTTGAATCCTCAAAACCACTAAATTACATGATTTTTTATTTGAGTTAGCACATGAAAGAAACTTAAGTCCATTTTAGTCTAAATATCCTCTTGATACTAATAGCCTGGAGTGTATGCTTCAACTCCACTAATGTACCTGATTGCAGGCACACACACACACACACACACACACACACACACACACACACACACACACACACAACACACACACTTGTACACACATAGGTACATACACAAGCACAGATATATACACATGCCTCTTAGGGGTAGACCAAGCCTAGAACTAGGCTTCTTGTGCACTTGAACTTCTTGTACACTTTCATTACCTTGAAAAGTTGGGTCCAACAAAGAGTCTTTTGGTCTTTGGTTCTCTCATTTTATTCATGAAAAATAGTGACCATTAACAAATCTTGTATTCACTTTTCCTTTGAGGAAGGCCTCTGACCTTCCAGTAACTGTAAGCCAGTTCTGTAACCCATGGCCAGCCATGAGCATTGGTGTCAGACATAGGTTTACTTGTCTTACATTGACTTACTTGACACAGGCTCACAAGATGTAAGTGACTTCAGAGTCATAGACTAGATCTGATTGTCTACCTCTCCCCCAGGTTGGGATGGCCATCCACATCTTGTGTTCCAAAGATGGTGATAGCCCTTTCTTCTCACATGTGTATTCAGGTCACATTATGTGAGAACCCAACTGAATGCTATAATGGCCGATGGAATCCCAATATGCTTTGCACTCTAAGCACAGAGAGAACAGAGCTGGCAGCCATGTGCACCCTGGCTGGGCTATCCTGGGCAGATGCTTGGCTTCTGTAAACTTGCTGGCCTTTTGTGAGTCTGTGATTGCCCTCTCGTGGCACTTGAACAACAAAATCTATGATGGCTTCCTCCAGGAAAGTAACATGTTGGGGTACAGGGACAGTCTAGGAAAGGCAAAGTTTCCTGATGTCACAGAATGGCACTGTAGATCCTGGACCCTCAGAGACCCACAGTTGGGTCATGGTGCCATCACTTCCCAGTATGTGCAAACTACCCAGGTGGCCAGTGCTGGGTAGCCAGTTCATTGAGGACTCACAGTGTCTCACACATTCCACAAAGTTGGCTGTAACTATGGTTACTGCTAGATGCCTACTTCTGTGTAACTCTGTGGTCTCAAAGCCAGGATTTAGCCATTGTGACAAATTGAAAAATCCCCAGGTTACAGACCACTGACTCAAAAAAACGAATCTTGATTATAAGGAAATTCATTAGTAAAAGGAAATTTGTCAATAGCCAATTATAACTGGCCAGGACTACTACTAGGTATTGGGAACCCAGAATCAGCCCCAAATAGTAATAAGTGTCGTTTTTTAAATGGGGGGGGGGATAATCATGTAAATGGAATCTTTCCAACTCTCCTATGTCTTGCAAGCCAAACAAATACAGAAGCAGAATACAGAAACTAAATATCTGGTTGTCAGGGGAAAAAAATGTAGGCACCAGGCTCACCACTCAGAACAGAATCGGGTGCCCACAAACTCCCTCCTGTCCTAAGTTCTTCTTTTTAGGGGCTTTTGTGAGTTTGTCTGGCAGTTTCTTGCCATGGCTTCCTGGCATCATCACGATCCCTGCCCTGGTTTTCCAGAACTTTCATGGCTCCTCTTATGCTGCTGAGTGTCTCATTTTATTTACCTCATTTCACCATCATTAGGTAAGTTAGAGAAATCAATTGGTTTGTGATCAACTTGACTCTCTCTTGCCAACTTTCTGTGTTGTGAGTCTATGCCAAAGTACAAAGAATTGGAGAAGCTGTATTATGAGAAGCCTACCAGCTATTCTAAGCCTTTCAGAGAAATCTTATAATTGCCAATGGTCAAAAAAACAATGTGGTCTGAGGTGCAGGGTTTAAAGAACTTCTTCAATTCTTGGCGGATGAAGCTGATCGGTGATTTAACTGAGTATTGACAACTTGCCAATTAATCAATACAGAGCCAAACATCTTGGCCCAAGGAGAATCTAAAAGCTGGTCTGGAATTGCAGTCTTTTGTAGTGGTTCAGCTCTAGACTGGGGGTGGGAGGTTTCTTTCTGCATCTCCTGGTGAGAGAAAGTTAATTTCCTCCCACAGCAAGGGGTGAATAAACAGAGGAACACATTCCTGTTTCCCTTTCATAGATGTCAAGGGCAAATTTCAGGAGAGTGGAGAGAGCTGGGGACATCTGTAAGCTCCCCCCCTTCCAGCCTCCCCAGGAGGCAACTTGGCAGTTCCTTAAAGCTCAGATCTTCTTGGAAGCCATACCCATCTCAGTGGTCCCTGGGAGTACTATCCATCAATCAAAGAAGGGAATTAGTGCTCCTTGCTGAGGGGGAGGGTCCTCGTGATCCACTGAGAATAGCAATTGCTAGCAGCAAACACAGTTGGATGACTTAGGCTTACTTCATAGAGGTCACTTCTAGGATTAGAGGATCTGTAGCTCCTGGTTCCTGGCTCCTGCTGTGAGTCACATAGGACAGCTCTGTGCTCCTTGCTCCTTGCATAACAGGCACGGCTTTCCAGGCAATGTCTCCCTGTCACCAACTCACATGTGCCTGCCAACCCTCCTGAGGCTTCTCAGGGGTTATGATATTAGGGGCCTCCCATATCCTGGAAGACCACAGAACAGAGAAAAGTTTAACTTTTTAATCTTGTGTGTGTGTGTTTTGTGTGTGAGTCTACATGTATGTGCTAGAGATTTCGCCAAGGCAAAGTGTGAGAAATAGGAAGGCTCAGAGCAAGGGTGGGAAGGGGAGAGGCACTATTGAGGAGCTGTTTTCAGCTACAAGAAATACAGCTCCTAAAACCACAATCAATCCACCTCACCCCTGTTAGAATGGCCATTATTAACAAATCTAACAATAATGGATGCTTGGGGGGATATGGCCAAAAGGGAAGGCTACTACACTGTTGGCAGGAATGTAAATTTGTTCAACCACTCTGGAAAGCTGTATGAAAGTTCCTCAAAAGTCTAAACATGAAGCTTCCCTATGACCCAGAAATTCCACTCCTGTGCATCAATCCAATTGACCACCAGCCAAGCCACACTAAAGCCACACTAAAGCACAACTATGTTCATTGCAGCATTGTCTACCATAGCTAAGATGGCATCAACCCAGATGCCCCTCAGTGGACAAATGGATCGGGAAACTAGTTTCTTGGAATTCTATGCTTCCATCAGAAAGAATGGCATTGCCCCATCATCTGGACCATCTCTCTCTTTCCTTCCCCATGAAGCTACCTGAGGAGGAGGGGGACTTCCACCTGTCAAATCCTTCTCTCCTTCTCAGGAGGCTTTGCATTGCTTCCATCCTTTCTATGGTCAGAAATCAGAGGAGGAGTGCATAGTTGGCTATTCTGAAATTATGACCTGTGGATAGGATAAAAAGCAAATACCCACATTCACTAAAATGTCATTTCCTACCATGGAGCCTGATACTGTATACCATGCATGTACATACCCAGCATCTCTGAGGGCCCATGAGATCCAAGAACTGTCAACCTATCAGCAGCAGCACAGTGGTCCCTTCTGAATGGACCCCCTCTTGTGATGCTGTCACAAATGGAAGTAATGGGGAGAGAGGCCCACCTGCGTGGATGGGAAATGGTTCTGCACACCTGCGTGGCATGCAGATCCCCGCATCTAGCTCTAGGAGACTTTGCTATGAGGACAGAGCCATGTCTGCAGGAAAACTGAGTCTATAGCCAAAGTGGAGGATGGAATCTAACCGCTGAACTTCTGTAGCTGGGTGAACAGGCGCTGAGGATCTTCATTAACTGATGCATTAAGATAATGGAAAAATAATGATCACACAGGACAATTGCTTTCATGATAATGTAGGAATTAAATCAGAACATCTTTTTCTTTAAACTCCCCTCTGTGCTGTTCAGAGAACACTCAGTGGAGGTTTTAAGCTCTATCTCAGATGGGAAAAGTTTAAATAAATACTATAACTTTAGTTCATTATCTCTCAATGCCTAGAACTTAATGTATATGACGAGATGTAGTTTGTTTTCATTTTCCCTCATTTCTCCCTGTCTCCATCGCCCCAGACAAAGCTCCTGGGAGCCTTTGGCAAGATTGATTTTTAAAATATGAAATAAAAATAATGGGGTAGACAGGGCAGCATACAAGAACATGAGATTAAAGTCGAGAAATGTAACTAGAGAAAAGATTATTTGTCCTCTAAGAGTTCAAGTGCGAAAAATCCAAAGAGGCCACGTTGTCCTTCATCTCAGTACTTGGAGCAGACCTCAGGTGATGGTCAGAACCTGAGGGCCCAGCATACACTTCTGAGATGCAGCTAGGAGCCCCAGAGAGGAAGGCGCTTGGGTGAACTTGGCAGGGAGACAAGGAAGGAAACTGGAAAGAAGTAGACAGGAGTGTGCCCTGCTAGCATTTCTGTGGAAGCATGGGAAAATATTTTGTGTTTGCATACTCTTTAAACCGTGAGTGAGTGGCCAGCCAAATGTAAGGCAGATGGAGACAGACAGGTAGAGTGAACCCATGCACAGAACAGACACATATAGCTACTGGGTTATTTCAACCTGGCTTCTGATTACAAAGGATATCTTGGTTTCTGCAACAGAATTATGCATCATTATGAACAAAGAGCATGTGTGAAGTTTTTATTCCATACAAAGTGTATCTAAGTACACTGAACGCATACAACACTGTGAACTCGTATTATTAGAACCCACTGGTAGTGTTTCCAACTCCATTTTACAGACTCAGCGTTGAAAAGCTAGTAAGTGACTCAGTTCAGGGGTTGTGACTGCAAATCTATCATTATCTAGTGCCTCTATCTCTACTAAATAATAGGAGTTAGTTCAGTCCCTCTGGGAGCTGATGCTACAGGAGACCAGCTGTGTAAGGGACTTACTAGAGGACAGGCAGCAAAGGGGAGGCAGCAGGAGAGATGGCCCGTGGCCATGTGGGCAGACACCTGCAGAGAGAGGGGGTTAGTGTGGATGGCCGAGGGCAGAGACAGACTTCACGGCAGCTCAGGCAGGTTTCAGTAAGACCACAGGGGGCTCAACCCACAGTCACATGAATGAGGACACCTAGGCCTTAGAAGAATAGCTGTCACCAGACAATGCAGCCAATAAGGGAGGTGACAAGTATATCAGTTGCATGAAAATCTGAGGAACTCCCCACTGGAGGCTGGCCTTTACCTTCACCTCACGTATGGGGCTGGCGGCCATGATGGTCTTTTGTGGTTGGATTCTACTTCTCTGCAGCTACACTTGGAACAAAACCAGCGGCAAGATTAATTTTCTTCCCTGATCAACATTACACAAGGGGTTCCCTACCAGGCTTCTTCCTCTGGCCTCTGCTTTCTGATAACAGCCTGACCCCGTGGGAACGAAGAGCTGAGCACCAGGGCTCACTGGAAGTATCCACCTCAGCGGAGGACATTCATGGGGATGTGTATGAATCACAGGATTCTGAGGAGTTTGGCCAAACTCTAGAGAGGAGTAATATGCAGGGCTTGCATCTACTGCTTAGCACCTGCCACTTCCCCTCCTCCCAAGCTCTGTCTCTGACGGGTGTGCTACAGGGGGTGAGGGCTAGCCACAGTGACAGCCTCCTCCATCCCCAGTGAATTGCGAAGCCACTGAGGATGCTGCCTCTCTCCTTCCGCTGGCATCTCCTCGCGTGGTCCCTTAGCTTTCTAATTACTATTTATTATTATTATTATTGCCAGTCTTGGGGCTTGAACCCAGGGCCTGGACACTATCCTTGAGCTTCTTTTGCTCAAGGATAGCACTCTATCACTTGAGCCACAGTGCCACTTTAGGCTTTTTCTGTGTATGTGGTACTGAGGAATCGAACCCAGGGCTTCATGCATGCTAGGCAAGCACTCTACCACTGGGCTACATTCCCAGTCCATTGGCTTTCTAAGTCTTGGCAGTACTCTTTGTCTTCACTCATTAACTCCTCCTCAGATCCAAAGATGCTCAAGGCTCTGCCCTCATTCCTGAGACTCTAATCAGAGTTAGCTACCAGGGTTGCCTGACCATCACATGAGTGTAGAGCACATGCAGTATGCAGAGATCCAGTCTTTCTTCACTGCATACTAGGCTGAGGGTACTGTCTACCAGAGCCTGGTTCTGTTGGAAGCAGGGGAAGAAGTAAGGAGTTCACAGGAGTCTGGGTTCTTCAGCCCCATAAATCTGCGATCCAGATTTCCTAGACCTCAAACGCTCACCTGAACTCAGTCCACCATTGTTTCCTTTGTTATCCATCCTGGCTGGTTCTTTTCATGAGCTTGACAGAGATGTCTGTCCTTGAATGATTTCATGCTTAGTGTCATTTGCAAATGGGACAAACACTCTAAAACCTAGCTAGGAAAGCTTCAAAAAGAAAATTAAAATCTCACCCTGATCAAAGAGGAACGAGTATGTTATGCTCCTGGAGAAAGGCATGGAGCTGGGGGCACTGTAGAATTGCTGCAACCTCTTTTTTCTGTCCTGGAGCCCAACATGCTTTTGTGAGCATCAGATGGGAAAGGGAGAGGCCTAAGACCCCAAGCCATGGTTAAAAACAAAATGCCATTAGGTACCAGGTAGGCGCACAGGGAAGCAGCTGGTGGGATTCATAACCAAACAGAGGCACCTTGCTCTCAAAGGTTCCTCCTGAACCACAGCCCAGCCAGGCATGGCCACCTATAGCCCTGAGTCTGTCGAGGGGCGGTGCTAAAAGAAAATAAGGAAGCGCTTCCCTGGTCAAGAATAATCCTAGTAGCTAATGTAGAGCAAGCACTCAGGGCTGAGAGCAGCGCCCTGAGCACCTCTAGACTTAGGGAAGAGGAAGCTCAGAAGTGAATGGAGAGACACAGAATTCTATCAAGAAATTGAAAGTGAACTGGCCCTCCAGGAAGATGGTAGTGAAAAGCTGGTGTGTGTGTGTGTGTGTGTGTGTGTGTGTGTGTGTGTGTGTGCACATGTGGTGGGGGTAGGCTGGCAATTTTCTCAGTGGCTTCTCACCAAGAGTTGATTACACAGGGTGACTATACCCAGGACCCCTGAGGGAAAGGCCAGACCAGAAGTGGAAGTCAGAGACTCAGCACAAGGCTCCATGGCTGCATCCCAATGCATTCAATCCCCAGTTCTCTAGGGTGCTTGAAAGAGCCCGCAGAGTCGGACACACAAGTCCTCATTTCAGCCCCACCACTTCCTTTCTGACTGTGAAATCTTGGGATGTTCTTCAACTTTTCTGAGTCCGCAATGTTTAGTTGAAAAGTGGAAATTATTCTGACTTCGCAGACCTTCTGGCCTCTTGGGAGTGCAATTCTGCACAATGATGTCATGCTCCAGCACGGCGCTGCAAACACAGGACACAACCAAGAGCCAGGTCATCCTGTACAGGACCACAGGCTGTGCACTATGCAACATCAACAGCACCATTCCTGTTGTTCCTGCAGGACCCCATGTAGTGGTCCTGAGACAGACTGCCCTGGGAATTAGGGTTCCTCCAGGGAACTTCATGCTACGTGGGAAGAGGCCATGAGAAAGAGCCTTGAAGCTAGAAGAAAGATTCATCTTGACAGGCACAAGTCACGATCTTTGGTTCATCTTTGTTGTTGGTGGTGGTAGTCCTGGGGCTGAACTCAGGGCCTGGGTGCTGTCCTCCAACTTTTGTGCTCAAAGCTAATGCTCTGCCACTTTAAGCCACAGTATCATTTCTAGTTCTCTCCAGACTTTCCTCCATGGGCTGGCTTCAAACCAGGATCCTCAGATCTCAGCCTCCTGAGTGGCTAGGATTACAGGCATGAGCCACCAGTGCCCAGCTGAGTCATTTTTTTGGTAAGCTGTAAAACTGCTATGGGGAAGGTAGAAAGATAAAAAAATTCTTTCCACTTTTGGCCAAAACTGTAAATAAAGTCATTTTTCATTGCTTTACATATGGTGTTCTTTTCTCTCTCCTCTGTGTGTGTGTGTGTGTGTGTGTGTGTGTGTGTGTGTGTGTGTGTGTGTGTGTGTGTGTGTGTGTGTGTGTGTGTGTGTGTGTGTGTGTGTGTCTATCTGTCTATCTGTATGTCTTTTTTTTTACTGGGTTTGAACTCAGGGCAATTTCTATGTTATCACTTGAACCACATCTTCCGCCTTCCTTTTTGCTTTTTATTGTGGAGATGGAGTTAGTTCGGGCACGTCAGGGAAAGCTAGGATTAAGGGGAGATTTTTGCCTTCCTGGAAACACAGCTCTGCCTCACCTGCCACCTGAAAGTTTCCCAAACAAGCTATATGGTGGAATACTACACAGCCAGTAGAAACAAAGAATAGATATGCATTTATGTACACCAAAAGTCTTTAAAATATAGTTTTTTCAAAAGCTTGGCTAAAAATAAATAATAGCTATAGAATTGTAATACACCTATTTTAGTTGTAGACTGTATATACAAAAAGGTTAAGTAGCTGATAATTATTGAAATTTTACCAAATACTGGAAACTAAGGCTTTATACATGTTCTCTAACTTGATCACCTGAAAACATCATAAGGAAAGTACTATTTTCAATCCCAATTATATTGACAGGAAAAACTGCATCAAACAAAGTTTAACTGAGATTTCCCAAATTCCCTGTCAATAAGTGCTGAAACTAGGCATAAGCCCAATTACTCCAACTCTAAGGCAAAATATTGGCAATGGTTATTTCTCCAAATGGGTCATTTCCTTCTTTTAGATGATCTGCAATGTAAGTATTACAAACCTATTATGTATCCATAATGAGTACAGCAAATGTCTCACACTGGAAAATAGCCAATTAATGATAATTAGCAAAAAAGAACACAATGTGAAGAAAGCCTTTTGCAAATGTTCATTTCCACCAACTGAATTCTGGGTGTATTTCATGGGCCACTTTGTGGTCCTGTTTATCTGCCTGTAATCTTTTCTAATATTCCAAGATCTAATTGTTCAGTTGCTCAATGAAACTGATTCCATTTGAGATCTTCTAACAAGTTTAATACAGCCTTTCAAAGAAAGCCAAATGGTCAGTTAAATGGCATTACACAGGCATGACTATTTGCTGTTGGCAGTCACTTGTTGAATTTTCATACGTTATAAGTGGATTTTTTTTTCTTCATAACTGTGATGCAAGTACAGACCTCATACTTCGCAGAAAATCACTGTCAAGCTTTGCACTTTGATATGCATTTATATTGTGAGATGCCAGGAGACACTCTGAAATGCTGAAATGCTGAACAGACTCATTCATGAAAGGCCATACTGACCATGGAGACAGTGGGTGCATGTTAGTCCTTTAATCTTAGCAATTCAATTGCTCTTAAAGTTTCTGGGCTTGGGGGCAAGTGGCAGTCCCTACTTGAAAATATCTCCTGCCAAGATTTGCCCATGTTCCAAATACGTCTCTTTAGTAAACTCATTCTATCCTCTGACACCAGCTTTAACAGGCTTGTTCCTCTCCCCAAAGTAAATTTACTTTGTGTGCTTTCATGAATGAATACCCGTGACCTGAATGCCAGTAATCATCTCTCAATCAACGAATAGCCTGTAGGCAGGCAGGACTAAAGGAAGATGTAACCATGCTTGGCTGGGGACAGGAGCCTCACTATCAAGGGAGATTTGGTCGAGTGATGTCCACGTCACGCCGTGATTTATAAATGGAGGTCAGAATCACCACGCCGCCCAACTATCTGGAGGCAGGCAGACAGGCAGATGTGTTAATGTGCTTCCCATCACACGCACTGCGTTCCATGTGAATGTTAAGTAACGTTCTCTGTTTTAAATCTGCCAACTCTGTTCTCCCGGATGTGCTAAACTGCGTGTGTTCATCATAGAGAACTCTGTTTCCCCAGGCTATGTAGCAGAGAAACAAAATCTGCAATTATTTTGTTTGAACTATTTCTTTCATTTTGGAGACTGCAAAAATCTTCAGAGAAAATAAATATTCTGTGATAGTCCCACACACCCCTGTGAGAGTAATTAGAAGACTCTGGTTGATGAAATTATATACAAAATATCTTCAGGAGATTCATTTTTCTACTGACACGTTTGAGGAAGATGAAAGGCCCTCACTCTCCAAGCCCTCCTCTACCATGTTCCCTGAAGATCCAAAAATGTTTGTAGTATCACCAGGGCCACTTAGACCTGGTTGCAAATATCAATACTATCTAGTTGCCTATGCCCTTAAGAGTTACGCATACAGGGTTAATTCAACTGGCTAGATGAGAAAAAGTACATGATTTGTCTTGATGCAAAAATAGCTTTATACAAAACAACCTTAAATTTAAGTGTGCATCCATCACATACCTATCATGAAGTGAAATATTTTTCTCTGCGTCTCTGGTCATGGATGTGGACAATGGTGGTGAGGAGGCTCTATAGGTTACTAAGTAGGAGTTTTAAGAAAAAACTTATTACTATGTTTTGCTCCATTTTTCTGTGAACTTAAAACAGCTCTAAAAATAAGATATATTAAAAATTAAAAATCACTAGATTTATATTACTATAGGACTAAATCTCAAAAAAGTGTTGAACCTAAAAATTAGGAACTTAGGAAAGTTATAGAATCACATAGGCATGTAAATTGTAATACAGAACTAAAGACCTGTGCACCACATCTTTTTATTATCTCTCTCTCTACCTATCTGGTTGAAGACCTTGAGTGCAGAGGAGTGAGCATCCAAGTAGAGAGAGACAGAGGAAGTTTGTGGTTTAAAGGGTAAATTACAGGGCTGGGAAGGTGGCTCAGTGGTAGAATGCTTGCCTTGTATGCATGAGGGCCTGGGTTTAATTCCTTAGTACCACATAAGCAGAAAAAGTGGGAAGGGGCACTGTGGCTCCCGTGGTAGAGCGCTAGCCTTGAGCTGAAGAGCTGAGGGACAGCGTCCAGGCCCAGAGTTCAGGCCACACAACTGGACAAAAAAAAGGGTAAATTACAGAAAGAGTTGTGCATCACTGGCTGGCAATTATGCAGTGAACTAGAAGCATGCTGAATTGTTTTATGTGGATCTACGTCTGCAGGGGAAGAGGAGAAAGAGGATCAGTAGACAAGGGAGAGAAATCCAGATGTCTGAGAGGTCTTCCCTGCCCAATACCCTCACCGACATCCTCCTTGGGTCCTAAAAGGAGAGGAGACTCAGCAGGACAGTTTATACACTGTGTGCGTAAGAGAATGAGAAGAAGATGGGACTCAATCACTGCCTTATTAGTCTTCGAAATATAGAGTAAATTACTGAATACATAGAGAACATGGAACACTGAATTCAGACTGTGTCCTTTGGATCCGGTAAGTTCCTCTGCAACCTAGTTTCTGAAATCCATGTTCAATTTTAAATTTGATTTCCAGTGGCTCCCAGTGAAAATCTGATCATTCTATTCTGGATCATACTTCAGGGGTCACTAAAGGAAAAACAAAAGGATGTTCTTGGAATACTATTGGCAATCCTTTAAAAATTCCTCTCTGGGGGGCTGGGAAGGTGGCTCAGTGGTAGAGTGGTTGCCTTGCATGCATGAAGCCCTGGGTTCGATTCCTCAGCACCACTTAAGCAAAAAGAAAAAAAGCCGATGGGCTGGGAAGGTGGCTCAGTGGTAGAGTGCTTGCCTTGCATGCCTGAGGCCCTGGGTTCCATTCCTCAGCACCACATAAGAAAAGAAAAAAGCCTGAAGTGGTGCTGTGGCTCAAGTGGTAGAGCGCTAGCCTTGAGCTGAAGAGCTGAGGGACAGTGCCCAGGCCCAGAGTTCAAGCCCCACCACCGGACCCCCCCCCCCAAAAAAAAAAAAGAAAAAGAAAAAAGCCGAAGTGGCGCTGTGGCTCAAGTGGTAGAGCGCTAGCCTTGAGCTGAAGAGCTGAGGGACAGCGCCCAGGCCCAGAGTTCAGGCCCCACGACTGGATCCCCTCCCCCCCAAAAAAATTCCTCTCTGGACATTAGATTTTTGGATTACAATCAGTCTCAGGGAAGTTTCTACTCCATTAGCTTTAGAACTGGTTCATTGAATAAGCAGATGATGTATTATTTAGGATTTTATGATTTTCATCTTCATTCCCAGCTCCTCCCAGCTCTCCAAGTACTTGCTCGCTGCTCAATGGCTTCTATATGCAGCTTTTTATCTGAATTCAATTCATCGCCCCTCCTCTAATTAGCCAAGAGTATCTCATTATCAGCCTATGCCTAGTCAATTAGCTGATTACCTGCAGTATCTATCAATCAACAAGACATCTCCTCTGATTTAATTTGTATGCTCAAGGCACTGAAGCATCATGTAGCCTTTTTTTTGTCAGAAATTTATTAAGGAGAAAGGATTTATTACCCTCTCAGTGGACATTTCCTTCATTGTTATCAGTTCCTCATTAGCACTGGCTACAACTGCATTGGGGTCCTTCCTGTAGCCCCGCCTTCCTGTTAGAAAGGATTTGTGCTACAGGGGGCTTAGTTATAACACAAATTTCCGAACACAAATGCCAGGAATGACACTATAACAGAACAAGGGCAGATGAGGGAGGTTTTCAAACTCCTTCATGTTTTGTTAGACCAAACCTAGTAAGTGATATTTGAAGGCCCATAAGTAGGCCTAGAACTAATATTTAATTTTTGGCATGTGTGCCAGAACTGGAGCTTGAACTCAGGGTTTGGGTTTTGTCCCTTAGCTTTTCCCACTCAAAAGTGGCACTCAACCACTGAGCCACAGCTCCACTTCTGGCATTTTGGTGGTTAATTGGAGATAAGAGTCTTAATTGCCCAGGTTGGCTTTGAACCATAATCCTCAGATCTCAGCCTCCTGACTGGTTACGATGACAGATATAAGCCACTGGCTCCTGACTAATATTTCTTTATTTGTTTCTTTTTGTATTTTTGCCAATCCTGGGGCTTGAACTCAGGGCCTGGGCACTGTCCCTGAGCCACTCTGTCCTCAAGGCTAGCACTCTACTATTTGAGCCACAGTGCCACTTCTTATGTGGTACTGAGGAATCAAACCCAGGGCTTCATGCATGCTAGGCAAGCACTCTACCACAAAGCCACATTCCCAGCCCTAGTATTTCTTTATAAAAATGATTTGACTCAAGTTCCTTGAAATTCACAATATACCTTTGTAGTGGCAGTAATTGGAAGGGGATGAGTCTTAAATGAGAGAATTTTTAACAAAATGTGTTTATTCATCTACTCATTCAACTTTTCTTGAGCACCTGTAAGGTGCAAATCATATGCTCAGTTTTATGTATATAGTATGAGGAAGACACAATTCCTAAATAAGTACTTTTGGATTTGTTTATCTGAACAAAGGGACTATCAGAACTCTCTGAAGCTCTTCTAATATGTCAGATATTTATTGCTGATCATGCTTTTTTTTTTTTTTTAAAGGTCAAAGTAAAGCAATAACCTTCTCCTGGGAAAATTCTCAGGACAGACATAATGTTCAATTTCTCAAGATTTTTTGTTTAATAGAGTCCAAATGTGTGTTCAGTTTGGACCCTGAGTAGAATGCATTACTTGACCTTTCTTCTCAACTGAGATACAGAGAGCAAATCAGCCAACACCAAGAAGAAATCACAGTCTCATTTTAGGAATTCTATTTTTTATTTACTTTCTTATGATTAAAGAAAAACATACTTCTATAGTACAACTTGGGAAGGAAAAGTATGTGATAGTGCCTGTCCAAATTAGATGCTGATACTTTGATTAATAATATGTTAATGAATAAGTGTTTAATTCTAAAAGCCATAAAACCCACGCCCTCTTGGCAGTCATTGTTCTCTTGGCTCCTGCCCTCCATGTCCCCCTAGTGGTTGGAATGTAAACAGGCGTATTTACTTTGGAAGAGTTTGACATTTCTATTAAATTTGAAGATACATACCCCTAATGATACGGAAACTCCATCACTAGACTGATACCCTTGAGAAACTTGTGCACAAGAATACCAGCCTACAGAAACAAGAATGATTACAAACCACCCACACAACCATCGACCCATGGACGGCAGGATGGTAAAGTGTCACAGAAGAGAAAGTACAACTGTACACATATACACTTGAATGAACTTCACAAATGAGATGTTATGTGAAGCTGGGCCTTGGTGGCTCCTGACTGGACTCTCAAGAGACTGAGATCACAGTTCAAAGCCCCATGGACTCTTATGTCCAATTAACCACCAGCTTAATGTGATAGAGTGTTGGTTTTGCATAAAAGAGGTTAGGTAGCTGGGCACTGGTGGCTCACGCCTGTAATCCTAGTTACTCAGGAGGCTGAGATCTGAGGATCGTGGTTCAAAGCCAGCCCGGGCAAGGAAAATCTATGAGACTCTTATCTCCAATAAACCACCAGAAAACCGAAGTGGTACCATGGTTCAAGCGATAGCCTTGATCTGAAGGCTCAGAGACAGCACCCAGGCCCAGAATTCAAGCCCTACAATCAACCAGGGAAACCAAAGAAAAGAGCTTAAGGGCAGATAAGCAAACAAAGTCATACTGTTGAGAAATGTATAGGAAGGTGTTACAACTATGAAGAAAGCCGGGAAAGTGATGACTATGAAATTCAACAGGCTGCCCTTGACTAAGAAAAGGTTCATGTGTTTCGGCCAAAGGCAGGCAGGCAGTATTTTGTTTGAGGCTCATGGCAGGCCAGACAGGCTTGGGAAATGAGCATAGGTTTATACACTTTTTTTTTTTGAAATATCTGTTGTATTTCAAGGAAAGAAAAAAAAAAAAGAATCTCCATTTCTTGGAGCTTGTCTTCTGGTGCTTTTGATCTGAATCTGTCAGGGCCTCTCCAGAGACGCTTCTCTGAACCCCAGATGTCTAAGTATCTATGCACTGTCATTCAAGAGTTGCTTCTGCTTTTCTCTCTGCCCTGGGAGACAGAGACGGCTAAGCAATGGGGCTGGGCACCCGCAGAGCACACTCTTTTCCAGCACAGGCCCCCGGCAGCTGTATGAGATGGTCAGCATCTCTATAGGAATCATCTACAAGCACACACTGGAGCTCGTGGACAGGCCTGAGGCTGCTTCAGGGTGCAGCGGGAGTCAGAGCTGCAGGCCTGGTCCGGATTGGATGGCTATGATGACAAAGCTTACATTAAGCCATGGCCCTGATTTCCCAACTTTGGAACCCAGAGGCCCTGATGGGGAGTGAAGGGCGTTATTGAAAGAGAAGAGACTGGGGGAGGAAGTTGCTAGTGTGAAGAGACATATTCCTTCCTGCTAAGCATTTTCCATCTGTCTGAACCCATTCATTGCAAGATACTCCAGAGAGAAGGAGCTGGTCAGAAGAATTAATACTCAGTGGTGCACTTCTAGACCACAGGGCTCCACACACTGAGAGACAAACAAAAAACAAAGAGTAGTAGAAGGCCCATCTCCTGGGAGAGGCCCAGTAGAAGACATGACATTATGCCTGTGAACCAAGGGAACTTGCAAACACTGAGCCTTACAATTGTCAGGGCCACCTGCTCTGTCTGAGCAGCTGGACTGACTGCACAGGTATGACTAAAGGTCTGGAGAAGCAGAGGAGGTCATGTGTTGTCAGGGGCAAGCTCATTCACCAGGGCAAAGGTATAGAGCTGGCTGAGCTTGGAGCTTGGTTTCAAATCCTTCCTGTCTTCCCAAAACAATTCAGTGAACCTCCTCAGTTTTGTGTGGAAAAATGG
Source organism: Dipodomys merriami (assembly GCF_024711535.1). NCBI lineage: Eukaryota > Metazoa > Chordata > Mammalia > Rodentia > Heteromyidae > Dipodomys > Dipodomys merriami. The sequence continues at coordinate 11,387,926 of NW_027205048.1, read as the reverse complement.
AATGATGGGTTTCATACAAGGATACCCAGAAGAGCCAGAGAAGATCCTTGGGAGGATGTATCAAGTAAGAAAGGTTGCACTAAGGACCAAGATGTAAACATGGGTTCTTGAGGGCCCAGATTTCAGTGATTCCAAAGAGCCTAGACAGCTCTGGGCATAGTTCTGTTTAGGGGAGCAGTACTATTTAGTGAAGTGATCATGGAAAAAGGCCCCTAGCGACTTGCAGCTCGTTTTCTATCACTGATTCAGAGCTGAGTCCACTTCTTATTTCTCCTCCAGGCAAAGCTACAGTGTGTGTGTGTGTGTGTGTGTGTGTGTGTGTGTGTGGGTGGGTGGGTGGGTGGGTGGGTGTGTGCAGTGTGTGCGTGTGTGTGCAGTGTGTGCATTTGTGCATGCATGTGTGCATATATGCAGGTATGTGTATGCATGTGTGTGTGCGTATGCATGTGTGAGTTGGCTGAGTCTGACTCTATGTTACACCTCTTTCTTCGTTTCCTGTTCTGTGAATGAAGCAGTAGAAAAAGTGATCCATGAAGCAGTAGGAAAAACATTTACTCCAAAGCTGATGAAGTGCAGCTATTCTAGGTTTGATTTCCAGTCCTTCCCTGACCCTTCACTATACATCACATTAAATTCTTCAGCCTGATTCAAAACTTTGGTAAAGTAGCAGGTTATAAAATTAACCCCCCCCCAAATCAATGGCTTTTCTGTATGCCAACAATGAGAAAAGTGTGGCTGAAATTAGGAAAGCAACTCCATTTGTAATAGCCTCACAAAAAATAAAGTACCTAGGAATTAACTTAACCAAAGAAGTGAAGGACCTCTATGATGAAAACTTTAAAATCTTGAAAAAGGAAATCAACACAGAACTTAAAAAATGGCAAAACCTCCCAGGCTCCTGGATTGGAAAGATTAACATCGTGAAAATGGCAATACTTCCCAAGGCTATCTACAAATTCAATGCAATACCTATCGAAATTCCAACCTCATTCTTCAAGGAAATAGAAAAGGCAATCCAAAAATTCATATGGAACAATAAAAGACCCCGAATAGCAAAAACGCGCCTCAACGGAAAGAACACTGCTGGAGGAATATCAATACCAAATTTCAAACTCTACTATAAAGCCATAGTAATCAAAACAGCTTGGTATTGGCATAAGAACAGACCTCAGGACCAATGGAATAGAATTGAAAACCCAGAAATGAACCTACAGACCTATAGCCATCTAATCTTCGATAAGGGAGCTAAAACAATAGAATGGAAGAAAGACAGCCTCTTCAGTAAATGGTGCTGGCAAAATTGGTTAACTACTTGTAGAAAACTAAAGCTAGATCCTTATATATCACCCTGCACCAGAATCAACTCCAAATGGATCAAAGACCTTGAAGTCAAAGCAGACACTCTGAAACCATTACAGGATGGAATAGGAGAAACCCTAGGTCTCTTTGGCTCAGGCCGAAATTTTCTGAATAGAGACCCAGAAACACAACAAATCAAAGAAAGGTTGGACAAATGGAATTGCATAAAGTTGCAGAGCTTCTGCAGGGCAAATGACATAGCTAGCAAGATCAATAGAAAGCCTACGGATTGGGAGAAGATCTTTACTAGCCATACAACGGACAAGGGTCTCATATCTAAAATATACTTGGAACTCAAAAAATTAAACCCCCCAACAACAAATCCTCAAAGAAACAACTGCCCAGTAAATAAGTGGGCGAAAGACTTAAAGAGAAACTTCTCTGAAGAAGAAAGAAGGATGGCCAATAGACACATGAAGAAATGTTCAACATCCTTAGCCATAAAAGAAATGCAAATCAAAACAACATTGAGATATCACCTCACTCCAGTTAGAACGGCAAAAATCAAGAACTCTAACAACAACAGATGCTGGAGGGGATGTGGACAGAAAGGAACCTTACTTCATTGTTGGTGGGAATGTAAACTTGTTCAACCACTTTGGAAAGCAGTATGGAGGTTCCTCAAAAGACTTCACATAGAACTCTCCTATGACCCAGCAATCCCACTTTTGGGCATTTACCCAAATGTTTACAAACAAGACCACACTAAAGCTACCAGCACAACTATGTTTGTTGCAGCATTATTTACCATAGCTAAGATATGGAACCAACCCAGATGCCCCTCAGTAGATGAATGGATCAAGAAAATGTGGTATATATACACAATGGAATTCTATGCCTCCATCAGAAAGAATGACATTGCCCCATTTGTTAGGAAATGGAAAAACTTGGAAAAAATTATATTAAGTGAAGTAAGCCAGGCCCAAAGAAACATAGGTCCCATGGTTTCCCTTATTTGCAATATCTAGTATATGTATGAGTCAAGCGGAAAAGGTCAGATAATGTGATGTCAGGAAAATGAACCCTTAGATATGTATTTTAATGTTTTTTCTTTCATGCATGTGTTTCTAATGCATCTATAAGATTATCTCTTTGTTGCTTTGTATGTCCCTCCCCCACAGTATAACCCCTGCTTTCACTATATTTGATGTCAGTATAACTTGTGGAGGAGATGGGGAAAAACCAGTTGTTTAAGGATACAGGTGGACCTGTTGCAACAATGAGAAGTACAAGTTGTCATGTCCAAAATGAACTTTACAACGTCGGTGCGGGGGGGGGGGGAAGGGGGGAAGGAGAAGGATGGGGATTGGGGGGGAGGGGGGAGGCTGGGAAGTGATGTGAAGGGTAAACAAAGGAGGAGGCTGCAGTGCTTGGTAAGAAATGTATGCATTATCCTGCCCATGCAATTGTAACCCCTCTGTACAGTATGTTCACAAATAAAATAAAATAAAATTAAAATAAATAAATAAATTCTTCAGCCTGTGTCTTTCCAGTGGGCCTTTCCATCCTGAATCATGTTTGCTGGTTTTAAAAATTGTCTGAGCTGGGCACCAGTGGTTCACACCTGTAATCCTAGCTACTCAAGAGGCTGAGATCTGAGGATTGTGATTCAAAGCCAGCCCAGGCAGAAAAGTCTCCGTGAGACTGTTATCTCCAATTAAACACTCAAAAACTGGAAGTAGAGCTGTGACGTAAAGTGGTGGAGCACTAGCTTTGAGCAAAAGAGCTCAGGGACAGTGCCCAGGACCTGAGTTCAAGCCCCATGGCTGACAAAAAATAAAATAAAATAAAAATTGCCTATAAAAGCAAAACAAGGCTGGGCATGGGTGGCTTACACTTATAATCCTAGCTATACTTGGTGGCTGAGACCTGGGGATTGCAATTAAAAGTCAACCTAGGCAGAAAGGTCTGTGAAAGTCTCATCTCTAATTAACCAGTAAAACGCTGAAAGTGAAGGTATGGTTAAAGCGGAAGAGCACTAGCCTTGAATGGAAAAGCCAAGTGACAGCACTTAGGTCCTGAGTTCAAGCCCTAATAGCACCAAAAAAAAAATCCAAAACAAAACAAAGATGTATTCCTGTCATTTTGGGAGCATTCTCAGAGGTCTGGGAAGGGCAGGAGACTTCACCCATCTTACTGTTTGAGTCTGCTACAGGAATGGCAAGAAGACATCCTTAGGCTGCATGGCCCATGGGAAAACCAGCCTGGGTCAGCACAGCAAAGACTGTAAAAACTCAGTATGGGCAAACACCACATCCCCATCCTTTCTTCTATTGGGAATAGATAGCTTTAGTTCAAAGTCACACACCTGCTCTACCCAACAGAGCACCCGGGAGTGTGGCTTGTCATTTTCTTACCCTGGTGGAGCTTCAGTGACCTAATTCTTGCTTTTCCTAATGTTTTTCTCTCTGTTTGCTTAATAAATCACATTTATCCAAACACCTTATCATCTCCCTGACTCTGACTCATCCCTCTTTGAAGGATGGTAGCTAGCTCCCCAGGCTAGAACTTTTAAAATCCAGCATTAATTACAGTAATTCTCTCTCCTCACCCCTACTGGCACTTGTAGACAGGAGTGGGGGAAGTGGTTTGGGTTTCTTCTTTATGAAGAAACTAAAGAAGTTTGTTAATTAACTACAAGATTAGCCAACACTGGATTTTACTTTTTTTTCCCTGTTGTTCGTAGAGCACCACAGTGCCGCTTTGCGAGAGGAGGAATCTGATGTATCTGTAACATACCTAACTGTTCAGAATGAGAATGTGCTTCTTGTCACTGTCCAAGTAATCCCAGACAAAGGGGAAGGTGCTAAAACCCTGACCCATCAGCTCTGCCCTAGCCCCAGAGGCTTCAAGCATCGGAGATGTCACGTTGTGGATGAAGTGGCAGATCCTTTGCTCTGTATATGCGGTGTGCGAAGCATTCAGAGGGATACAACTACCGGACAAACATAATGGCTTCAGTCAGATGAGCACAGAAGACACACTAGGTCCCCTGAGAGCCTGTGGAGGGAGGTCCCCGGGCTGAGCATCCACACTGCCTGCGGAGGAGATTCAGTTCCTGGCTCCACCCCACAGATGAGAACACCAAGGCTTCTAGACACTAAGATTTGGGCAGCTGGGAGCTGAGCTGCAGATAGTGCCCGTGCATCAAAGGGCCGCAGGTGGGGACAGGGCCCTGTCCTCCTTCTGTCTGTCCTTGCGCACACCTCACCCTTTCCTTGCTTGGATCAGAAGCCCTGCTCAGCACAAACCCACCTTGAAGTGAGAGTTCCAAAGCAGAGGGAATCAGGTAGGAACTTCATCTACTGGTTGCCCCTGACCTGCCTAGAAATCAAAGCGGCTGTCACAGATGAGGCTCTGGGATATCTGGTGTGGGGGTGGGGGAGATGGGACAAGCCTGGGCCCCAACTCAGGCAGCCTTGACCCACCTCTCCACTGTCCTCGCTATAATCCTTCACCCCTTCACCGTGGCCATGTCCACAGGCCCGCATCTGTGGATTACGGCTGGACCACCTCAGTACCCAACACACAGGTGACACCATGTCGAGCTTGTCCTGCAATGATACCAAACTATCTCATGGCAGCTCAGTGCTGATCACACCCCTCTGCGGCTTATACCCCACTGGCTCCTTGAGGCAAAAATCTCCATTTTAGCAACAGCAAGCTGACAAATACCTCCTCTGCCCACTAGATGGCGCAGGTAAAGTCACCAGAAAAACAACGCCTTCTCTTAACTAAAAACATGTATCGGTCTCACAGTTTTCTTTATAATGGTTACAGAATCTGTCTACACAACACTCATTGCAATGCAAATGTGAATCAAAGCTATAACTGTTCAGATAAAATGTACTTAACGCAGTTAGATGTCAAGGATCAATCTTAAGCTCTGAGCCTGAAGTCAATCCTCCACCTAGCCAACTGCTCTAACACTGGTCCTTGGAGGTAGATCTTTCTAGTCACATTAACAACTAGCTCTTAAGCTGTGAATATACAAAGCCACTTTTCTAACCAGTTCTACTTAAGCCAGTTGGGCCCAACAGGCTCTTCCGTACCCAGCTGTGCAGCTGAATGGTCTGACTTTGACACTCCTAGACTCTCTCCATTCAGCCCTCTCTATGTCCTAATTAGCACTCCAAAGCCTTTGTTTCTAGAAAGGTCATCATATTCTCAAATGGGGAGAAACACAATTATTTTTACTCGAAAGCATTTAGAGAACAATTCTTGTATGGTGATAGAGAGATTGTGAGACAATTTCCTCTTAGAAGATGTGGATTTGATTTGCTCCCGTGAATTCTGGCCTGGTTGTATCTTTTTTAAAAATCCCCTTTCATTTTATTTTAATGCATGGAAGAGTTCCTGAGTATATTCTACCACTCCATAGTGTGACAACCCTAGGCTATTTAAATGAAACTGTTCCTTCTTCCTGTAGTCATTTACTAACTGTGAAACCACACACTTTGCCTACTCCTTCACTTTCCTGAAGTTTGGGCAGCAGAATCACTCAAAGGAAAACATATTTTGTAACTCCTAGGTGATTACTGACTTCACGTAGTCCTTATTACAGGAGCTACTGCAACCAGATTTTCTTCTGACTTCATGTAGTCTTTTTTTTGGGGGGGGATCTGGTCGTGGGGCCTGAACTCTGGGCCTGCGCACTGTCCCTCAGCTCTTCAGCTCAAGGCTAGCGCTTTACCACTTGAGCCACAGTGCCACTTCTGGCTTTTTTCTTTTGTGGTGCTGAGGAATCGAGCCCAGGGCCTCATGCATGCAAAGCAAGCACTCTACCACTGAGCCACCTTCCCAGCCCCTTCATGTAGTCTTTATTATAGGAGCTACAGCAACCACATTTGCTTCTGACCTCACTTTCTTTGCATTCAATACTAAGAGCCCATTTCACTGTCACAGCCTGAAGTGAAATCAAGATCAGGTCACGATTCCCACCTTGTAGATGAAGAGGCTGAGGCATAGCAAGGCTGCGTAACTCACACCTGGTTACACATCTAGCTGGCTGGGGGTCGGATGGGGAGTTAAGTACAAGTGGTTTTGTTTGCGTTGGAGTCCATGCACTATTGGACAGAAAGCACTTACCTCACCTAATGCTGGGCATAGCTACTCAATCAGCACAACAATTCTTGTTATTACAACCAAATCTTCCCAATTTATGAAGGAGGACCTATGACATTCTCTTCCTCAGTACAGAAGGGGTATCAAGCTCATTAACCTGAGAAATATAAACCTTGGGGGTCTCAGGAGGTTGAGTGAGCCAGCAACCAAGGCATAAGTAATGTAATAATTCCTGCCAGCACTTGCAAAGCCAGGAAAGCAATTAGTTCATATCAAGCTGTTATTGTAGAAGTTATTTGTGTAACAAAAATACTGTCTTTCTTTAATTTCTATGCAAATGGAAGGAAGCCACCACAAGTATAGTTTATTAAAGATGTTCTTGTAAGAATTTAATTTGTCCTTCTGGAAGAAGCTACTAAGGAAAGAGACAACATGAAAGTATCCTGAGCTGTTGAAAGAAGAAAGCCTGCTTTTTCCCTAAACTCAACACCAGCCTGTCCTCTCATGTTGACCCGAGAGAGAGAGACAGAGACAGAGAGAAACAGAGAGAAGAGAGAGAGCACTGCTGTAGACAGTGGTGCGTAGAGCTAAGATAAGATCTAGAGCAGCCATCTACCTGCACAGACACTATTGAGGAAATCCCATCTCGTGATTGGTTGTCTTGAAACAGTAGAACAGAGACAACCAATAGCAAGGCCTAACTCAGGCAGAACAGAGACAACCAATAGCAAGGCTCGAACACACCAGTGTTTTCAGAGTGGCCAGGACAGGACTTGTTAGAAGTAGTGGGTCAGGAAATACCCAAGTGCCATATTGAGAAGCAATATAGGATAGAAGAAGGAACATTGAACTTGGGGGCAGCAGACTGGAGCTTGACTCAACATTGACAGATCGCATCCCTTGAACAAGTTATTAACTTTCTTGAGCCTCCCTTTCTTCTAGAAAATAGAAACAGTCTTAAATATCTCTTAGAGCTATTATTCATTGTGAAAACCATAAAACAAAGAATAGAAAAGCACTTGGAAATGTACACAATTTGAATTATAACATATTTCACACTCACAATTGATTTAAAAAAATAAAAGGAAAGCCACATAATATGACCATCCAAACACCTGGAAGGCTCAGGATATGAATAGATCTATGAATCCTTCTATCCTTAAGGTCTAGTCCTTGCTACATTAATTATACTAAATATTTGGAATTACTTTCACATTATGCCCTGCAAATTATAATCAGTGGAGAATGAATTAAGCAAAAGAGTGACTTACTGCTTACTGTATAACAACTCTAAATTTGCAGCCACTACCTTAAGGGTTTGGATTGGGATATTAGTAGACAGTAATGAAAATAACTCAGTTTCATTTGCTTCTGGAAGGGGAAACTTTCTTCAGGTGGCAGGGGATGGGGAAAGTTTTACAATCACATTTGATTAAAGTCAGATCACTGTCCACTGACTTGGATGCAAATGATTGTCTAGGTAAAGGTCAAGCTTTATTGTGTCTCAGCTTTTATAGTCATCTGTCATGTGGCATGCGATGCAGAATCGTGGCCCCTTGGGTTCTCCTTTGAGAATTGAAGGAGTCAGAATTTATCATGAGCAGGTGGACACAGGTTATTACTGCGTCCGACTTATGCACCAGCACAGATATCGTAAAAGATCAATGGTACCCTGGCTGAAATACACATGGATCCCGAAGATAAATGTGCAGATGGGAAAACATGCTTCACTGCAGATGAAAGATTTATCAGCTTGCCTCTTGTGACCCAGATGGTAGCAAAATTAATGGCTGTGAAATGCCATAAATTTAGAAATACCATTTGTAGACAGAAACTCATATTTACACATGCTGTATGTTAAGCAGCCGATAAAACAGCTGAACCACGAGAAAGCATCCTTGGCCAGACTCTGATTTGTACACAGTGGCCCAATTTACTTGGGAAGGTTTCTTGATGTTCTAAGGAACAGGACAACCCTAATCAACAAACAAACAATAAGTAATACATAGGCTCTGCATAGGAGCCAAATCTCATAACATCAGTCTCAGAGAAAGCTAAGAGGAAAGGCATTTATATCCTGGATAGTGGCAGAAATGAGCACCTGGTCAAATCTATCTCTGTTTTTTAAAAAAATGCAACGGAATGGGAATTTTTTAAAGTCTTGGATGAATATGTAAGAATTGCAAGCAAATAGTTAAGAATTTTGAACAATGGTGCCCCAACTTTGTGGAAGCCACTTTGGAATAGCCTGCATTGGAATACTCCTTAGATTTGGCCCCTGTGATAAAGTCAGTGGGAGACAGCCATCAGCCTCTTAGGATCTTTCCAACTCTGACATCCCACAATTCTATGATTCTCTAACATTTTAAATTCATCCCAGATGGATAGACTCCCAGACACATGGAAGTAAGGACAATAATGACCATCAAATTCCTTTAATTGATTAGATGAGTAGTAGAAAGAAATGGAATCAGATGCAAGTGTGGGAATGAGAGTATGCATGTCTCTTTTTGGGGGGTGGTGATGGAGGGTGAACCCAAACATAGGCCAGCTAACCACGGAGTGACACCAGCTGCATGTCCCTTCTTACAGAGCGGGTCTGAGTTGAACCATGTCTCCAAGTCAATGTTAAAGTCCTATGTCCCTGTATTCAAGTGCCACTTTATTTGGTGATAGGCTATTTAAGATATAATTAATTAAAATGAGCTAGACCAGAGCAAAGCAGAACTCTAACCCAATATGACTGGTGTCCTGAAAGGGGAGAGATTCGGCCACAGATGCATACCCAGGACTGACACTAAATGCACATGAGAACAGAGATCAGATGGTGTGTGCAATGTTTAGTTTGAATTCACAACTTGAATTCTACCTAATAGCACAACTCATAATATATGAGACAGACCTTGACAGAGAAAGAGACAAATCCATAATTATGAAGGAGAAATTAATATAATTCTCTTAGCAATCTACATAACAAGCACATAAAATGCAGTAAAGGCTTTAAGATATCAGTTACACTTAGAAAACAAGATTAATATGTGCACATAGAACACCGCTTCAAAGAATCACAGAATGTGTACTGTTTTCAACACATATAAAAATTTTACCCCAAATTTGGCAATAGGCTATACCCCAAGCAAATATGAAAAGTATGAAAAAGAGCAAAAATCATGTTGAGAGGAAAATCCATAGCTCTTTACAAAGCTATTAACAGTTTAGAAATCAATACATTAAACATATATCTCAACATGTATGTATGTATGTATGTATGTATGTATGTATGTATGTATGTATGTATTAGTTTTGTGCAAGTCCTGGGGCTTGAACTTAGGCTCAAGGCTAGCACTCCAATTCTTGAGCCACAGCTCCACTTTTGACTTTCTGGTGATTTATTGGAGACTCACAGTTTCCTGCCTGAGCTGGCTTCAAATGATGATCCTCAGATCTCAGCCTCCTGTGTGGCTAGGATTTTTGGTGTGAGCCACTGGCACCTGGCTTAACAAGTGATTTTAGTAAGCAGAAGATACCAGAATGTATTACTTCTGTGGATATTTATAGATTTGAGTGTATGTGGGCTACAGACCTGTATCTATTTCTGGACTCTGAAAGCTGAAAGAGCCTAGACGTAAGACACCTCAGTAGCAACAAGAGCACCTCACTTTCAGGTCCTGTTTCTTATGACCATTTCCCAACAGCAGGCATGAGGGCTCCTTGGAGATATGAAGACTCTGGGGTGAAGGCAATACAAGAAATACCCAGAAGAACTATAATGACAACATCTAAAGAAGAACTAAAACAAAAGCAAAAACAAAAAAACCCCAACACCTCACAAGGATGGAGTGTAGCAGACACAGGAGGCTGCTAGAAAGCTCTTGATGACCAAAGTTAGAAAAAATCTGAGCAACAAAAATAAATCAAATTGTATTAGATTATATAGCCCAGAGGATATAATAAATATCTACTAATCCACACTGATAGAAACTGACAATTGAGTAAATACATAAATAAGGGAGAACAGACAAATCTCCCTTGCAGATGATCTCAGATAATTGGGGTGACTGCTCGGTCTTGGAGGGGGGTCGCACCATGGTAACTTCCCTTGGAAGCACTGAGCATGGGAAGGGAAGTAGAGGGATTTGGTAAACATTTCGATAGTGAAGCTATGGAAGTCAGTATCAATACATCTGGATTTGGGAAGCAGAGGAGATGTGTGTGTGTGTGTGTGTGTGTGTGTGTGTGTGTGTGTGTGTGTGTGTGTGTGTGTGTGTGTGTGTGTGTGTGTGTGTGTGTGTGTTCATGATAGAGATACAAAGAGAAACAGAGAGAGAGACAAATACATAGAGAAAGAGTAGGGAGGGATAGGGAGAGAGAGGGAAGGAGGGAGGGAGAGACTAACTTGAGAAACTGGCCAATTTAAGCCAAGTTCAGTAAGTTTAAATATGTAGAACTTTGGTTCTCTCTTGGGCACAGCACTCTATCAGCCTGATAGATCTCTTTAATCTACCAGGCTGCAAAATCCGCGCCTCCTCTTCACTTCATAATCTCCTGGCACTGATGCATATCCTGCCACCTAGTAATGGAAGCCTTCCAGGGGACGATACTAATGAAGTAATTTAGAGCTTAAGTTCTTATTCAAATTCTTACAGATCTCTGCTCTGGTATTTTTCAGAGCGATCTTGATGATTTTGAAACTGGTTTTTTTTTTTTTTTTAAGCAAATCTTGTTTTAACACTGACTGAAGTCTGACTCTAAAATCAAGAATGTGTCTTGTCCATCATCAGACAGCATTCTCTGCCTCATGTCTGTGAGTTGCATTTGAAAAGGATCCAGGAGCCACAGTTAGCTCAATGTGGAGTGTTTCAGCAACTTTTAACAAAAATCCACTTCCTGTATTTCTTCCCATTCCTCCCTCCTCCTTTCCAGAAAAATGCTGTCCCAAAGCCCATGGGATTAGGAGCTCACACAGAACAGGTGACAGGGAAGCACAGGGCCTTGGGGACCATGGGTGGGGCTAGGGGTGGCTTCCGGGAGGAAAGTAGGGGGCCAGATGAGGAGGGACAGAAGCCTGGGACTCCAGCTCTGTCCTAACCAGCTCTGTGGTCATGGGTAAAAAACTTATCTGAATCTCAACTTCCCTGACAAAGAAAGGAGTGGCTGGTCAGCTGAGGGATGGACACACACACACACACACACACACACACACACACACACACACACACACACACACACACACACACACACACACACACACACACACACACACACACACACACACACACACACACACACACACACACACACACACACACACACACACACACACACACACACACACACACACACACACACAGAGCAGGAGAGCTCTCCAGCCTGAGAGAGTAGGAGAAGGAAGACAGGACAGAGTCTTAGCCCCGATCCTTAAAGGAGCTCCACTGCTCCTGTCCTGGAATCTGGTTGGGGGTTGAGGAGTTCCATTTCCTAAAAGACGTAAGTAAAGGGGCTGGGAAGGTGGCTCAGTGGTAGAGTGCTTGCCTTCATTGCCTGAGGCCCTGGGTTCGATTCCTCAGCACCACATAAGCAAAAAAGAAAAAAAGCCGGAAGTGGTGCTGTGGCTCAAGTGGTAGAGCACTGGCCTTGAGCTGAAGAGCTGAGGGACAGCGCCCAGGCCCAGAGTTCAGGCCCCACGACCGGACCCCTCCCCCCCAAAAAAAGAAGTAAGTAAAGAAAACAAGAAACTACAGTTCTCAAAGCTAGTTGGCATGAATATCCCCAGAGCCTTTGCTTTGAACATTTCACTGAAATATCTGTAGACATGCAGCCAACACTGCTTGGACTTAAATGAGAAAAGTAAACAACTCAAACAGCGAGCAGAGGGCGTCATTGGTCTGTGAGAGTCATAGAGAAATCACTGCAAATCCACATCAATGGTGTGGAGTACCACATCTCCACATCTGTCCAGAAACCTGTGCGTGGGACCCTCAGGGGTGGAGCCAAGGAAGCAAATCCACAAAGCCCAAGCCTTGGGCAGGAAGAAAAACATCACCCGAAGGTCTTACTTAGAGCATTGTGGATGCCCAGACTCCTCAGGGTGCCACATACACACTGTGTGGAAACACACACACACACACACACACACACACACACACACACACTATGGCTATACATTCACACACTCCCTTCACATCCTCTACCCCTCCCTCCATACCCTCCCAAACAGCAGCCAAGCTTATCAATATAAGACTCCATGACAGGCTTGGACTAAAAATACATTAGAATTCAGGGTGTTAGTGGCTGGAAAAGTGTAATCAATCACAAAGTCACAGCTGTGAGAACTGAAATAAAAGCCCCAAGATTCCTTGAAGGTATTATTCCTGCTGAGACCGGGAAGCCCTGCTTCCCCCCAGCTCTGTGCCCCTGGGAAAGCCCATTGTAAGGGGCATGAGTGGGGGGGGAGCTGGGGTCTCGTCTCCTGGCTTCGTTCTCTCTGATGTCCCCAGCCCTGCTCCATTTTCAAGCAGTGAAATAGGACCAAGGATCCTTTTCAGGAACTCAGGGAAAGACAGATTGCAAAGTAATTAAGCAGACAATAACTTACGTACAGATTTCCCTTTACTTCTTTTGGTGTCAAATAAGAATTAAATCTCTACCTGGATAAAGAGAGATGTCATCCAAAGGATTAAAGCAAGAGCCAAGGGGAGCTACTGTAGGAGCAGGAGGAGGGGAAGGAGGAGGACTCTTACAATAGGGATGACACCCTGACTAGGAGATCTACAAGCAACTCCAAGGACAGCCAGAGAAGAGCTGTTATGGGGAGAAGCGAAAATATCTCAGAAGTGGCAGGTGATAGGAAGAGAAGTGTGAGAGGGTATGGTGAGTGGTTAAAAGACTGGAAGTACTTTGCCCTAAGATCAGCCTGTTCCTTGGGAGGAGCTGTTAAAGAGGAAGGAATTTTTTCTGGCTTTGGCCTGAGGGCAAGCCAAAATTCAAGGAGAGAATGAAGAGAATCCTAACCAAAGTTTAGTTCACAAGAAGTTTGGCTTGGTCAGTTAGGCTAAGGTAAGAATGGAGGTTTTACCTCGGCATGCAGAATCACATGCAGAAAGCTGAAGCAGGAGGATTGCAGGTTTGAGGCTACCATGGGCTATAGAGAGAATTCTGGACGGGTCTGGGCTACATAATGAGACATAGTCTATTAAAAATAAAATGAAAGAACCAGATAACAAAGAGTTGAAATTCAGAGGGTCTCTGCGCTGCCTTGTCCTGGGGAAGCAGCGGGCACCGTGAGTCTTCCCTAAGTCACCCAGGAAGGCCGGCTCCCTGTCCAGACGAGGGAGAAGGAGTTTAACCTGCCAGGTTTTCCAGACTCAGAGAACTTAAGTCAGCACTGCCCTGCAACACAGCCATTTCTAGAAACCAACCCCGTTTTCCCACTCCTCAGTGCTCTCTGTGAAGAGTGATTTTAGAAGAGAAATCCATCTTATAAGATTCCTCTTCCTGAGCCAAGACTGAGTTGGACGGGTGGCCACCGTTCTTCCTGCAGGTTGAAACAGTCTATGGATTTCAGCATCGTGAACTCCAAGCCGCACCACTCACTTCTTTTGTTGTTGTTGTTGTTGGGGCCTGGACTCTGGGCCTGGTGCTGTCCCTCACTCTTCAGCACTCTACCACTTGAGCCACAGCGCCACTCCTGGCTTTTTCTATTTATGTGGTATGGAGGAATTGAACCCAGGGCCTCATGCATGCAAGGCAAGCACTCTACCACTGAGCCACCTTCCCAGCCCCTCACTTCTTTTAATTGACTATTTCAAAATCCAGTTTTCCCGACCTATGGATTAAAAAAAAACACAAAAGAACTATTCTGTGACAAAGCTAAAGGCAGTGCTTCTTAGATCATGTCCCACTGATGGCCAATTCTGTGGGACGTTGGCACTCATTACGCAGATATCAACTGGTCTCTCCCCATCTCTGCAATATCCACTTACTTAGCTTAAGTCAAGGGAGCCCTGATACCTCCCTTCCCTTCTACCGACTCTCAAGGACTTGTGTCTCACAGACATTGACTCCTCCCCAGGCCAACCTGAACTCAGAGCTTTGTGCTCCTCTTTACATATGTTCAGGACACACTTGCATAATGTCTTGTGTCAGTCCCTTAATTTCAGCTCAGATGGAGGAGTTGGGACAAGTCTCACCCAGTCTTCTCTCTGTTTATCTTTTTTTCACCCTGGGAAAAGTTTGGTTCACATCCAGTTTTCTCTTTGTGTCTTCCTCCGAACCCACAAGCACTTGGAATTGTTTCTGGAATGGTTCCTGACTTTGCCATCTTGGCTTAGCTTTACCATGGCTAAGTCATTGCACACATTTCCTTAGACTGCGTACATGAATCCCTGGCTACTGTGTATTCTCCAGATGTGGGGCACCACCACATCAGCACCTGGGATCTTGTGTGTACACACACATACACACACACACATGCGCGCGCGCACGCATGCACGCACACACACCAGACACAGTGTATGTGAATGGTATCCCCAGGGAGATCATAAGCCCAGGAAAGCTTAAGAAGCAATGCTGTGGAGTTCAAGGAGGTTTCCATAGGTTCCGTTCTCCTTAAAGTCACCTGTGTCCTGTGTAGGACTCCTTCCTTCCCACCCACCTGTGCCATAAGTCCGCACCCACACAACCTCAGAATGTGAACTTGCTTGGAATAAAGATCTTTGCAGATGTAACTAAGGATTTCAAGATGAAGTGATGGAGATTCATGGTCCTAATTCCAATGACGTGTTCTTCCAAGTGATAAGACACAGCGGGAGAGAGGATACGAGGTCAGGGATGTGAATTTCAGGAATAAGTCTGAGTAGGAGCCTGTGACAGGGCTGCTTCTGTAGCACAGTAAGGCCTTGGAGCCTACGAGTCACTGTGGCTTTCAGACTTCAAGTAACCACCTGAAAGGTCCTGTGTTTTGTCCACTTCATTAAGAATGCCATATAGGAAATGAACAGTAACAGCAGCTGGCTTCAGCTAAGTCAGCCAATTAGAAATCAGGAAATGACACCAGAGGAATCTTCAATGAGTCAGGGATCTAAAAGTTATGCTCAGAATGTCTACAGTTGAGTTTTGTGTTTGTTTTTGTCGTTTGCTGATTCCCAAAGTAGTCTGTAGCAATTCTAACCTGAACCTCACTTTCCAGCCCACCCTGTGCCCTGCGTGGCTGCCCATGGTCTCTGTGGGATCACAGCAATGAGACCTTCTATCACCCCCCCCCATTGTCTGCAAGTCTCCTGGGAGCAGTTAGCATCTGGGAGGGAGGAACTGAGGGACCACAGGCCACATTAGAGATTAAAAATCTGTCTGAGTGGGTTCTAAATTGCACAGAGCATTTTACCATCGAAGGATAAAGAGTTTGACTTCCCCAAGGACGTTCAAGAGCCAAAACCTTCAAGATCATATGGTCTTCTCTCTGCTCTTTCCTCTCTCTTTCCTCTCTCTTTCCCAGCTCTCTTTCTTTCCCAGGCCTTTCCCAGCCACGTGGAGTGCCAACCTTGCCTGGTCCCAGCAGGTCTACTGAATAAACCTACCCCTTACCTGAATACCACGTGCATGGTGCAGTTCTTACTCGGCTACCTCTTTTTAAAAACCCTAACATAAATGGTGCTGTGACTCGGATAAAGGGCTTAAAGTCAGGATAGCTGGGATTCCTCTCTGTTTTTTTTCCTCTTTTTTTCTTTTTCTGTTTGTTTTTCCCTTTTTGCTCTGAGGAATACCCACAGTTCTGACGGCCTTTTGCAAACCCGTCTGTCTGCTGCGGACACAGCGCATCGATACCATTGCTGCCTTCACATCCACGTCCACACCACTCCTCTACTCTGGTGAGTGAAACTACTCTCTATGGTTCTCTGTTGCTCAGTCTCTGTCCAGACGTGGCGCCACACCAGAGAGCTCCTATGGCCTTTAGCT
The DNA here is from genome assembly GCF_024711535.1 of Dipodomys merriami. Taxonomy (NCBI): domain Eukaryota; kingdom Metazoa; phylum Chordata; class Mammalia; order Rodentia; family Heteromyidae; genus Dipodomys; species Dipodomys merriami. The sequence continues at coordinate 11,371,549 of NW_027205048.1, read as the reverse complement.
GAAAGGCCGGTCACCTCTTAAGCCGAGGTCGCTTGGTTTTGGGGGCTTGGCCATTTCTCTCTAGAGGGCTCTGGGGGAAGTGGGGACGCCGCTTCTGTCTGGTTAGCTCTCCTTCACTCACCAGACTGACTCTCCCACCCATTTAATGGGGTGCTGCGAGTCATGCCTGAGCTGTGAAGCCCCTTTGAAATGCCTCCTGTGCTCCCTGGAAAGCCAGAGAGCCTCATTTTATGCCATTCTCAGATGTAGACAGTTTTTGCTACTGCAATGGTAAATGGTCAGAAGTCTGTTTAATTTCAGGCTCTCTTTGTTCTCTCTCTGCCATTCATGTCCAACTTTCTACCCTTTTTTCTACAACTGTCTGGCTTGTGCCTTGAAGAGGCACAGAGGACCCCCTCTAGGTTCCCTCTCAAAGGCTAGCCAATGTAGGCTTAATCTATTTGTTCAGGGTTTCTTTGCATTTTTTTTTCCCAGAAATTCACCATCTTGAGTTCGCCATCTTGGCCACATGGTGGGTTAAGGGTTTGGCCCAACCTGGCCCTTAACCATCCACCAAGCTTACTACTCCATCTGGTCTAAGGTGCCTTGCTAACAAGTTGCTCTTTTCACAGGCCCTGGTAACTGAGGCCCAACCATGTGATGTGCTTTGTTAGCAAAGATGTCTAAACATTGTTGGCAAAATTTTAGGTTTTGAGTTTTGCCTTTTTTGTTTTGTGTTGTGTATTCTACTGACTACATGGTTCTAAAATACTGGGCATATCTGTGCTAAAATTCTCATCACATCTAATGAGTTTTGTCATTTCAGAATATTTGTTGGCAATTCTCGATAAGGACCAGGTAAGCTCTACTTATTCTATTTGATCTCCTTGTTGCTTTAATTGGAAATAATAAAGGGTTTTTGTGGCAAAGATTTCAGTTCAAAGCCAACCCAGGCTGAAAAATCCCTAAGACTCCATCTCCCAACTAACCTGCAAAGAGCCAGGCTGGAAGCATGGCTCAAGACTCTTATCTCTAACCAGCCAAACACTGGAAGTGCTATTGTAACTCAACATGGTAGAGCACTAGCCTTGAGCAGTGGGACAATGCCCAGGACTTGAGTTCAATCCTCCTTGAATACCATCTGGGACAAGCCATCCCAGCAATGAGCACCTAGACTCAGCCAGTCTGGGGAACAAGGGAACATGGACAGGTGTAAGAGGAGATGATGTCACATCAGCTACTTTGTGCCTGCCCTTTCAAAATTAACCAGAGCTGGGAGATCAGTAGGAGTAAGAAGCCTGCCCATCCAATGTATATACCTGTCTACCTATTAACTGAACAGGAATTTATATTCTTGCCTTTGTCACCTGACTTCTCTACCTAGTCGTCAGATATCAGAGGTAGCTAGGGACATTTCTACCAACATTTTCAGCCCCAAGTCCTTCCTCTTGCCATTTATTTGCTCTCTAGTATTTTTTTCCAGCCCCTCAATGCTCATGAGACTTCCCCAGACTTCATCTAAGAATTCACGCCACCAAGGGACAGCTGCTGCTCACTGCCTTCTCTGGGAGGGGACCAAATTCCAGCCTTTTAACCCTATTGTTGACGCCCCTTGTCAGCAGGAAGTGGCCAGAGAGAATCCTCACCCTATTTCATGATTATTAAAAGGTTGGAATGTAAGGTCCACTCCTGGATGGTGAGCAGATTCAACTCTCCTTGCAGCAAAGTCTCCACCCAGTACCTGCATTAACTAGGCAACTGGGACACCTGGAAGAGGTCACATCTGCATCCGCTGAGGTCACATCTGAATTTGATGTGGCCACACCTTTCTCCACCCATACCCTAGATAAGGCCTAGCCCAGGCTCAGATGCTCTCTCTGTTCTTTTCTATCTCTTTTCTCTCTCTTTCCCAGGCCTTTCCCAGCCACATGGAGTGCCAACCTTGCCTGGTCCCAGCAGGTCTACTGAATAAACCTACCCCTTACCTGAAAAAAAAAAAAAAAGATCATATAGTCTTCAAAGCTTTAAGAGCAAAAGCCTGCATCATTTCTCTCACCAGGTCAATGTCAAGATAGGCTTTCCAAATCAAGATTTCTAACCATCAGCACCTTCTAATGGAAGATTTGGGGTCATATCTTGGGAATGGATGATGGTGTGTGCTGGCATCTCACAGGCAGCCTCTAGGGAAGTTGCCAGTGTGCCCTACTGTATAGAATGACCCCATAGCAAAGATTTCTCCAATTCTCCATTCCATTATAACAAGGCATCACAAATCTCTGTCTTAATGACTTGAAGCTTTCTTCCTACCCTCTGCCTTCACAGAGCAGCAGAGCTCCTGGAGAGCCAGCCCTCACCCAAGAGCAGCCTGGGTGGCTCCACTGTGGCCACAGGAAACAATGTTTGGGGAAAACAAACACAGATCAAGGGGAGCCCTTGCCGGCATGTAGCAGGAAGCAAGGGACAGAGACTGCTTTAGAGAGATGCCAGCTCGAGAGGAACCAGTCTGGGGCTCGGAAGGCATCTACCCTCTGCGTAACAGTGCTAACGCATCCTGGAAGGATGGCTGTTAGTACAGGGTCAACATGCCAATGCGATCAGTGTCACCACTTTACACTTGCATTCATAAACCGCTGTGCTCAATGGCACCTCCTTTGTACAACTACTTAAAGATAATAAACAAAAGAAACACCAGAAACGGATAAGCAGCGAATGCACCCTCTGAGCTTTGGGTGCCAGCCACAATCCTCTCTTCCATTTACAAAGCCTGGCTCATTCCGCAGGGAGCATTGTGTAATACTCCATCGTTTGAACTGTAATCTGGGGAGCTGAGCTTTAGAGGCCTCAGGTAAATGAATAAAGTGGGGGATGGGGGAGTGGCGGCAGCTGTGGCATCTGGTGGGTGGATGGATTAGACTGATTAGTGTCCTCCTCTGCTCCAAGGCACGGGGTAAAATGGTTTGCTTATGTCCACCATTGTCTTCTAGAACCGGCTGAAAGGGTGTTCCTGAAGTGAGAGTCTGGAGGTCACCGCATGGCTTTGGGAGGGCATCGGGCAGTCTGTGAGCAGAGGCACCGCAGGCGTCCTGCTCTCCGTCCCACCGATCGCTCTGCTAGGGAGGCAGAGGCTCTTCAGGCTGATCTCACCCATGCATTAAGCCCAGTGCACCACCACACGTTTATTTTTACCATCCAGCTGATGAAGTGTGTGAGTGCTCACTCCCGGAGGTGACGAAGCCTACGCCTCTCCCACCACCCACCTGGCCCTGTGAGCTGGGAAGACGGCACCGCAGGCTCCGGGTCTGGGAGCAAGAGCCCCTCCCAGCAGGACGCCCACAGGCATGGGTGGATGGAGACCCCTTCTAACTAGCAGACAGGGTCCCCAAAGCACAATCGGGCCCTGGGCACAGTCAGCCACTGTCCTTCCTGTGAACGACTTTATCACTCCTATTAGGAAAAAAAAATCCAGGGAGGCAGACTAAGCCCCATGGTTTTCCCTCCGTCTCTGCCTCCCAAGTAGCTCGGATTAAGCTGCTGTGCCTGGCTATTCATTTTCTTTCAATATTTTAAGATACATTTATTAAAAATGCCATTAATGGTTTAAAGCCCAACAATGACACCGGATTGTGGGGCTGACAGCAAGGTGTCTGGAGACCGTGACCCACATAACGCTGGGAGGGACTGGGCAAGAGACGTTGCATTCTACAGGAAGCTGTCTGCACACTCTTCAGCTCAAGGCGAGCGCTCTACCGCTTGAGCCACAGTGCCACTTCCGGTTTTCTAGTGGTTTATTGAAGAAAAGAGTCTCATGGACTTTCCTGCCCAGGCTGGATTTGAACCACGATCCTCAGATCTCAGCCTCCTGAGTTGCTAGGATGACAGGCGTGAGCCACCAGCGCTGGCTAGTTGCTACATTTTATTATGTGCATCTCACTATAGAAAATAATAACCCAACTTCTCCCCCAAACTAGTAATTAGGATTCTACTGACAAAGATATTTGCAGTCTTTGAGAGCAGTCAGAATGATAAATGTTTGAGGACAAAGAGTGACAAGAGATTCTGAAAATGCATATGGTAACCGGACAAACACCATTCGTATGGCCCCCGTTGGCACGAATTGGAGGAACTTCAGGGCAGGCACCAGGTGGCATCAGTGTGTGTTTCTGGCTTTGGGCTGTAGAAATACTGATTATCATGATGTTAACATTAGCTCCTATGGCTACAAACCAGGGATGGAGGTGGTGGGGGGCAGGGAAGAGGGGGAAGAGGAGGAGTCTAGCTCACTTCATCCTCATAAGGGCTCTGGAGTGGTGACATTTATATTCCATTCTCCCAGTCAGGGGCGGTAGCTCAGCATGGTTCTTCCATTTGCCTGAGAAAACAACAAATCTAAGATTTTTGAAGCTCTGTGTCCAGAGCCCAAGTTCTTAACGACTGTGTAGCACTCAAATGAAAAGTACTTAAAATGTTATTTTAAATATAACGGAGTGACATGAGGGAGGCTTGATATTTAGAGAAAACAAGTGGAGATCATTCAGGGTGAACTGTAACGCTTTGTCATAGATGAATCAGATGATCTGTTGTATAAGTGAGTATTTTCACATCTCGTGGGACATGCCTACGTGGCCTAGGCTGGGCGGGAGAAATCACATCTGCACCTTTCTTTAATGAGGCTGAGACACAGACGTGTGAAGAGGCAGGCCTCCGCTTCCAAGAAACTTTACTAGAAAACCTACAGAACCACCTACTGCTTGTCTCTCGTTGGATAAAACAGTGGCGTAGAGCCAGGGGAGGAGGGAAATGTCACCTGCCGGAGAAGGGAGCGATACTGTCACTTCCAGTTACATCAAGGTAGTTGAGGAGGGTGGAAGGGTACTGAGTGACTAGCCAGAGAGAAAGTCAGAAGCACAACAGATGGAGCCTGAGGGCCAGGCATAGTTAAAGCTCAGCAGAGGAATCTGTAGATCAAGGCTAGAATAACTCCTCACCCCTCCCAGTGGAGCACCAATGCCAGAAAGTAGCTCTGCCTTCCCTTGTACCACTCAAGAGGCAAAGACTGGGGAGAAGGACTTCCAGGCAGTCATGGTTGCATAAAGACGTTGATCCAGGTTTCAGCACAGATAGTTCTAGATGTCCCCACCATAAGGGATCATAAAAGTGTGGAGAGGGTGACATCCCTAGTGACATCCCAAATCCACGACACTACTAGCAAAGGAGAATGATGCCCAAGTAGCCACAGGGCCAGGCATTGGCACCTGCTGCACACAGTTCATGCTGGGCTTCAAGGCTGGACATGCGTGCGGGCACACATCATGGAAATATTGAATGAGTGTGTGTGTCAGGCTGGGGTAGGAAGGGCTAAGAGCCTTTTTTGTGGGAGTTTGACAGGACTGTAGCACCTGCCTCATGGCACTGCTGTAACTATGGGTTTAATTGGGTGGAATCAAAATAAATTAAATTGGGGACTATTGATTTCCAGAAGAGGTAAGCAAATACACCGAAGTAGTTATCAAAGCATGGCCAATGGACAGATTGCATCAGACCCACCTGGAAGGCTTGTTTCAAAACAGACATCTACTTATTTATTCATCGGGCAGAGAGCATATTGATTCCCCGTGTGTGGCAGGCACAGTTCAAGCACCCGAGAGAGGCATCATCCCTAACCTCTTGGAACAGTCAGTTTAGTGAGGAAAACAGCCAAGTTTAACATCCTAATAATTAAATTGTAGATGATGAACTATACAACTTGTGGGTGGGGATAGGAGGGAAAAACTGGGAAAGGGGGACATTGTCCAAAAAGAAATGTACTCATTACCTGACTTAGGTAACCCCTCTGTATATCACCTTTATAATAACAATAATTAAAAATAACATAGGTGGGACAATCACAGTGAAATGTCACTGTGAACACAATAAGTAACTAAGGAAGAGATGAATGACAGCAACCCCAGAGGGGGCTCACGTTATATGGGGACTCAGAAAACATCTCCCTGAGGAGACATCTGAATTCTTGAGCTTGGCACCAGACCCAGAAACTTGAGCCAAGAGACTAAGAGATACTTCCTTCCCTGAGCATGCATGGATCTGAGGTAACTCTTGGAAGGGGGTTATAATCTCACGGGTTCCAAAACTTGAACATTAGAAGAATCTTCTGATTAGGAGAACGCGGCGGTTGAGTCCCATCCAATTCCTCTCTCTTGTCTGGACCTGTGGGAGGGGGTGGAGTCCTGGTCAAAGGCGAGCCCGGTGACTGGTTCTGGCAGTGGACAGCATGGAGGGGATGGCCAATCCTCCCTGCCCTCCCTCGGACAGACCCTGGAAGCCACCGTCTGCTGTGATGTCACTGGGTAGCAGAGCCTCTGCCAATCCCTAAGAAACTCGGGGGTCTCTCCTCACTTCCCATCAAACCACACTGGGCAGATCTGAGCAAAAAATGAAACTTGGCTTAAAGTCATGGACATCATTCATTAGAGCATTCTCCTGATAAATCCAAGTGTGATGTGTCACCTTGCCTAGAATCCACGGGTTACAGAAACCCAAACCAAAACGAAAGCAAAGCCAAACCAATGAAGAAAACAAAATATACTCAGTGATGTACATACTGTATTCTGTTAATAATGATGTTAGCTAAGCCTTTTCTGATCAAACACCTAACCCTATGTTAAATAATTTACCCATGTAGTAGATTAATTAGCTGGACTCCATTAGGATCAAGCTAAAAGCAACTTTATGCTACTTGCTACCTAAGAACTGGGGAGCTCACTTCTTTCCACTCTTTGGATGGTATCATAGCCTAGAAACAACCAATTGCTTTTTGAGTTCACTGCCAGTCAATAAAGAGTTAATCCTCTCCAATTTTAAAATTCTACAATCTTGCCTTTAATTTTATTTTACACAGCTGCAGGCTTGGAAAGTGGGTAGAAGCATTATGCGGTTTGGGTTCTTCATCACAATTTTATTTTGTAATTTTACATCTGAGCAGGTAGTTAAATTCCACTTATAATAATATGTCATCTATATGCAATAATGTCATCTAAATGCATTGGAAGCTTAAATATTTGAGAACTGTTATCATGTGATAAAGATGGCTGATGATATGTTTGTATTCAATATCTTTAAGCAGTAATTGTGTTTTATTATAATTCCAGCTTACAGGGGCCTGAAGACATTGACTTCCAACTGCTTTCCTAGGTTGAATTGGTGAAATCTAATTATGCTACCATTATTGTAGGTCCATTTCCATGTGAGTGATAAGTATGAGAGAGAGATTGTATGCCCCTCCTCCAAACCAATTTTATTCTACTCCATTCATGCTTCTGATTATAGTTTAAAAGGTCTCAAAAGCAGAATCATCCTATACTATGTTCTGTCCCCTATTATGTTATGAAACAAGAATACATACTTACTTGATTCCTCTTTTTCTTTTGTTGTGTTTTTGTTGTGAGAATACCTCACAGTCCAAATGAGGAAACAATACAATTCAACGGACTCATTTCCATGCAAAAGGTTGCAATCAGATGTGAAATAGAATAAACTCCATTCTAAGATGGGGAAGATTCCAGGCAAACTCCTTCCTCTGATCGCTTCACTACTGTGCTTGTCAGTCAGGTGCCTGAGGCTGGAGGACCCTGTAAGTAATTTAAACGCATCCTCTGTCCTCAGGACTGAGATAACCAATTTCACATCTCCCACTTTACAAGCAAAAAAGAAGAGGCTTCTGATGGAAATGAAGAGAAAAATGTTTAGGCCAGATGAATATGTATGTTCTCTGTTGGAAATAACCCCATCCAGAAAGATAAATTAATCAAACTCATTTGGATGGCATCTTCTTGAACAGAATGCATTTGCAAATAAGAACAGGATAGAATGCAAGTTCTGAGAGGGGGGGGAACAGAGATGTATTTCTACTGTAATCATTTTCTCTTCATCCTGAAAATGGGGATCCACGGCATGAACCCTTGCCCCCTAAATGTGTCACTAATAGAAAATTTTGACACTTCACATTGCTACTCTGCTGCCAGCTTCTCCAAAAGAAGATAAACATCTGCACAGTCTTTTAAAGCACTACCCCAGGGTATCATTTTATTACTTTATCTTTTGGGCTGTAGTGGGTTTTTTTTAGCTACTTTTGCCACCAGGGGTGAAGAAGAAAGACTTCATTAACTAATATTTGAATGAACTAAACTTCACAGAAAGTTTTAATGAAGCGAAAAGAAAATCCATTTTAATTGGCTCAGAATTATGGTATCTACATCAAACTAAAACCCAGCCAAAATGAAACTATAAATTAGTGAAAAATAATAGGTGAAAAATATTTGGGGTTATTTCTCCAAGGCAGGAAAAGTCCACCAATGAAGCAAAAGGTTTCCTTCTAGCCAGGCTGAAATGCTGTCATAGAAATTCAGTGAAACACCAAAGCCAAACATTCCTGCCTATGAGTCTGTCAAATGATCTGCTGAATTTGTGTCTTAAATATTTCAAGAATCGTTGCCAGTTAACAGGTAGTCCATCTGAGGGAGAAATCTGCTGTGGTGCATTGTTTTGGTTTTCCACTTGGAAAGTAATTAACTTGAAAGTGCCCTACCTCCAATTGGAACCAACATATCCACCAGAATTTTACACAGGCACGCCTTGATCCTTTTCCTTCCTAGAGAGTCCTGGCCTTTGAGCTTCTGAGGGGACACGCTTCCCAGGGTCAAACAAGGGAGGCTTTGCCCCCACCTGAGTCTCACTGACTCTGGCTCCTAAGTGAACACCATATGGTGGCCCAGCACAGGCTTACGATGGGGAAAAGTGTGCAGTAGGCCCAGGGCCCAGGATGGGAAGATGGTCTTCAATGAGAACGGGGCTTTGGACCTCAGGATGGAAACCCTCTACCTAACCATTGTGTTCTCATTGGTGATGTCCAAAACTTCCACCCACCCTGCTCTCTCTGGAGACTGTGGTCCAGAGTATTTACTTTGGTGTTTAGATCCCCAGGCTTCTCTCTGTCTGGGGCAAGAATAGCTGTTTGACCCCAGCTGGTGCCACCAACTCTCTTGTTCCCCTTGTCTTAATTTCTATAACAGATGAAATAATGGCAGTGGCTACTGCACAAGGTGATGGGGAGAGAATCGAGGTGCCCATGGACTCACACCTGCATGCCAGCACAGGGCCTGCACAGCACAGGCAGGCATTGTTGGCTTATAAAGAGGTGTCCTATATATTGGTGGTGGTAGCATTGGGGGACATGGAGATGAATCAAACACATCTGTCCTTTTAGGGATACCATAGGTACTATGACCAAGTGGAGACCATGTTTAATTAAAGTCTTCTCTCTGTTAGGAGCAAGACCTCAGTCCCATTTCAGAGAATCCAGGATTCTCTCCCTCTGGCTTCCACCATCTGTGTCCCATCCAGATGTCACACGGTTTAAGTGGCATTCTGTAAGCGCTATGTGCCCTTCCAGCCCCAGAACATCTTTCACCCAAAGCTTTCTCTCCTTTCAGTGTCGTGTGGGAATTGTGATGAGCATATTTTAGAACTGTATGGGAAATGGAAAGATCTAGAAAAAAAATTACATTAAGTGAAGTCAGCTCCCCCAAAAGTAGGTTGCATAATTTCACCCATTTGTAATAACTAGAATACGTCTATGATATTCTTAATGGGGATCAGAATAGCCCAATTATTAAGTGTATAGGACCATCTATAATAAAGTGCATCAACATGAACTCCACTAATTGGAAACAAGACGTTCTTATTTTGTCCTGCATGCATGTGTTTCTATTTTTCTTCTGTTTTAGTTTTCTGTACCCTTTATCTTGTATGTAAGTTTAGCTGATATGTGGAAGAAAAGGGAATCATAGAAACAGCTGGACAAAGGATGAATGAATGCAACAATGATACTCACTTGACACTATGTTGGAAATGAACTATACAACTTTTGGGGGAGGGGAATGGGTAAGAGTAAGCAGGAGAAAATGAGGGAGGGGTAACAGTGTTTAAAAAGAAATGCACTCATTATTATCTTACTTATGTAACTGTAACCCCCTGCGCCTCACCTTTTCAATAAAGATTTAAAAATAATAAAAACTATATGGGAGAGGGACAAGCAAGGGGGCTAGCTGTCATCACAAAGGGAAGGGATGAGACAGAGATAAAACAGAGAAGCACATCAATATGTGCATGGCCAAAGCCTACTGGTTGGAATAAAGTAATAGAGCTTCTCAAGCGAGAGTCTTGAATAATGGCATTCATTCCATACTAGACTTCCCAGGGACCAGTGATGCAGTCTGCAGTCAAACAGCAAGTGGCTATAAGCCCTTGTCCAGCCTCCATGCTGACCGCATGAAAGCCCAGTTCCCAACACACCTTTGGCTGAGACAGAATGGACAACAACTGCACCACATCAGAATTGCGTTGCCTGGTGACAACCTTTAGAATCAGTCCCAGCTTTGAGGACAAGAAGTCCTCAGAGTCCTCATTATTTGCTACAGAAACATAAGTGCCCACAGCACAAGAAATGAGCAAAGGAGCAGGTTGGGAGGGGAGGAGGGCGGAGATGTGAGAGAGGGAGAAAGTAGCTAATAATACTTCCCAATGGGAGCCAACGACGCTTGGGGCTTCCGCACGCACACATTCAGATCTGTTCTTAAGACTCGGTGCAGATACATACACCACGGCAGAACCTTTCTGTAGCTTTTGCAACGTAAGTTTGAGTCCAGGGGCTGATGCAATGGCTTTCTGCTCAGCCCTTCCTCCTCAGTGTCTCCACGGAGTGCTATGGCATTGAACAGCAGCAATAGAGCTCTCAGGAAGCCTGCGGGAAAGCTCACTGTCCCCACCCCACATGCTGAGATTTGCCTGATTACAATTTTTTAAAAAAGGAATTATAGTAGGTACATTGGCATCCCGTGGAGAAAAATGATCATATGAAGGGTTATTAAAAAGTCCAGCAATAAAGAAATCTTTCAGCATTGTTCATTAGAGTGGTTTTAGAAAACTTCTTCGTGGATGGGTATGCTGGTAGAGTATTCATGAGCATCTGTCTCCAGAATTCACTTGGGTTGGGAGGGAGGGGTAGGGAAGGCCTGCTGATGAAGTTCTGCCTGCAGAGACAGCCTGGAGAGGAGCTGTCCATGGTCCTGCTATGAGGGGGTTTGAGCTCACAATTCATTGGTCACCAAGTCAGTCGCCAGTCTAATTCATGTGTTGCCTGCATCATCTTGAGCAGGACAAACCCTAGCCTACCTGGCACAGAATCTTACACAGTGTGCAACTCAAACCCTTAGGGTCAGACACATTGGAAAATGGAGGAGAACAATGGTGCCGAGAGAAATGAAGAGGTGGCATCTACCTCTTGACCACCTCCGTTTAGGAGATGTAAGTCCCAGATCTCCATGGGCATTTTCAGACTTGATTTCACACTCAGACAACGTGCACCCTGTCACCTCTTCTCTGGAGCCAGCGCCACTTCCCATTTACTCCTGGAATCCCCAAGAAACAGCACCATCCTGTTTCCCATTACTGACGTCTGAAAACTAAGAGCTCTCTGGGACCCTCCCAGTCATCTCTAATCCCCACATAAAATACATGAAGCTCCCCTTATGTAGTGGGTCTATGCCAGATCTCAGCCAGACAGAGAACACTGCTCCCCCTCTCCACCTCTGCATAGCTAATTAATGACCAAGGTTGCTACTGCCTCTTGTGGTACCCATCCCTCACCTAGACCTTTCATCTACCCTTCATCTTCCTCTGGTCACTAGTCAGGGCCCTCATTATCCCAAGACTACAGTAGCAGGAGACAATTCTGTCATTCTTCTCAAAGTTCCTTCTATTTCCAAGATATTCTGGACATTCATTGTAAAGGAATTCTGTTGAGAATGCAATGTCCCTACTTTAAGAGAATTCTGTGCTGCGCCTTGTGAATCTAGTTTCCATTCTTTGCCAGTCTCATGTTTCCTTGACCATGTATCTTACTTTACACCTTTTTTTCTTTTTGGTCATGGGGCTTGAACTCTGGGCCTGGGCACTGTCCCTCAACTCTTCAGCTCATGGCAAGTACTCTACCACATGAGCCACAGCACCACTTCTGGTTTTCTGGTTGTTTATTGGATATAAGAGTCTCATGGAATTTTCCTGCTCGGGCTGGCTTTGAACCATGATCTTCAGATCTCAGCCTCCTGAGTAGCTAGGATTACAGGCATGAGCCACGGGTGCCCAGCTTTATACCTTTATTTCTCATCCCCTTTTATCTGCATGAAAAACAGTATTTCCAGTCTCAACTCTAACCCCATTTCCTTGTGCTTATTTCCAGACCCCAGCTCCTTCTGAACTCCTGCTAGAGAGGGTCTTAACTTGGGTCTGTTAAACTTTAGAGTGGTTGTTAAGTTCCAAGACTCCTGCTGGGCAGAATAACCCTTGAAGATTTATCTCCCTTCCCATTAACACTGCACTCCTCTTTAGTCCTATTAAAGTAGAATATTTGAGGCAGGTTCTGGGTATGGAACTTTTATAAGGTTCCATAGTCAATTCTGGTCCACAGCCAAGACTGAAAAATACTACCACAGTGGCCCATGATACACTTCAAGAACTTGACCTTTTCCCCCGAGACATCCGTTAAATTTTAGCTGTTTGTGCATTTTATATGAAGATCTGCAGAATCATCAGACTGGAAGGGTGAAAGTACCCTCAAGTTTAGGACCATGTTTACGCTGTGTTACTGTATGCATACAAAGGGTGTGCTGTGTGAGACACAAGGACAAGGCCATCGTTTCCAATGAAGGCTCCGCTACTAGGACTTGAACAGAGATGGGTAGATCTCTGAGGTACCAGGGCATGTGATGGTCCCTCAGGACAACAAGCAATGCACAGTGTGGTGTGGGAGATCCAGGAGAGATGGGGAGAGCACAGAGCACTCCAAACAGTGCAGTCAGCCTGGCTGGAGAGTGTCCCAACACATGATTCAGCAGCCATGGCATTTGGCCTGGGAAGTGACCCAGGGGCCACAGCGTGAGGTCCAGGAAGTGACCCAGGGTTATAGCATGTGGCGCCTGCAATGGCAGGGGTAGGGACATGAGGAGGTTTATATGTGAACAACCACTCTGGCTACAAGGAGAAAAGGAATGGGGGGTGGGGGCAACAAGATTGGACTGGAAAATCAGAGAAAGGGGCTTGGCCTAGGGAAGGAAAAGAACCACAGGGTGGAGACAGAGAGGTAGAGATAGAGGTTATCAGGACGAGAGTAACCGTGAATTCTCTTATAGGAGGAGCTCAGGGACCAGGCATGACCATATTGGGGTAGTGAGAAACAGTGGGGCAGCTTTGGTGTACACTTAATGCAGCAATTCAGCACTACCCCTTGCCTTGTGCTGTTAGAGCCAAGGGTGGCATATTCATAATCCTAGAAAAGCAATGACAGAGATGACAGGTGTTTAGAAAAAAATCAGCACAGTGCCACTAGGACGGACTTTACTCTCCTAAAATCTAATTTTGTTTAGCTTTACTAAAATCTCCCTTTTTTAAAAAAAAGATATAATTTGCTAGTAAGTCTCTAATACACACAGTTTGTATTTGAGGAGTTGCATTTTACCTTAAGTATAGACGCTGTTGCATGCAAAATGCCAGAGGAGCGGAACTTAAAATCTTGTGCTCAGGCTTTGAAGTGTGTTATCAGTGTGAAAGAGCAAGAGTTGGGTGATTGTTACAGACAAATGGTTGAATTCGCCTCTGTAAATCAGGCCCAGGGGTTCTGTGGCTGATGAGGGCAAAGATGTGGTCAATGGGAAAACGCACAGAAGTACCTGGGTTGCAGCTTGATGGACCCATGAGTGAGTGTCCAGGGGTGTCTAGTAAGAGCAAAAATACAGCAGGGCCTCCTCAGGGCTCACGGGTCACCTTAGGGTTTCCTCTTATAGAGCACATTGTGTAATGACACATAATCACCGTGCTGGTACCACCATTCTGCTCCCAGAACACTCTACGCTCTTTTTTCCTTCCTCCATTCAACCTTTGGAAAGCACTAATCTTTTCCCTGCCTCTACACCTTTGCCTGTTCTAGAAAGTCATATACTGCAGGCCATGTGTAGCATTCAGCCTTTAGAGATGAGCTTCTTTTACTTAGCGATGTATATCTAAGGTACCTCCATGTGTTCTCACAGCTTGAGGCTCCTTATTAATAACCTTCCAGTATCTAGATGTACATACAGGGTTGTTTTTTGTTCATGCACCTACTGGCCACTATGAGTGAAGCTGTTGCAGACATCCATGTACAAGTTTGTTGTATAGACAAACGTGTTTCACACCTTTAGATAAATACCACAAAATATAATTTCTGTGTTTTATGGTAAGAGTAGGTCTAGTTTTGTAAGTAACTTATCAAACTCTCTTCCAAAGTGGCTATACCATTTTGCATTTCCACCTTACATGAATGAGAGTTACTGTTGCTCCACATTCATGCCCGCATGTGGTGTTGTCAGTTCTGACTTTTGGCTCTTCTAATAGATGTTTTGTGGTGGCAAATATTGGCGTTTTTTTGTTTGTTTGTTTTTTGCCAGTCTTGGGACTTGAACTGAGGACCTTGGCTACTGTTCCTGAGCTTCTTTTTGCTCAAGGCTAGCACTCTACCACTTGAGTCACAGGTCCACTTTCAGCTTTTTCTGTTTATGTGGTACTAAGGAATCAAACTCAGGGCTTCATGCATGCTAGGCAAGCACTCTACCAATAAGCCACATTCCCAGCCAGGCAAATACTTTGGTAGATGAGTGGGATACTGTTTCTTTGTCCTCAAAGATAAGCAAGTCTGAGGCTGGGGTGAGGAAGACCGTGATAGAGGAGGAGGAGGTGGGGGAGAGTCTCTGGATACATCAGTAGGGAGAAGAGCTTGGTGTTGTGAAGATACAAAGGGATGAAGTGACAAGGTGTTAGAGAATATGGATGACTTCCATGCTGCCCTGTCTCACCCACAGTTTTTGGGTGGCAGGGAGCCCACATCCCGACAGAATGGCCAAATCTAACAGGAACATTCTAAGCAAGCTCTTTTGGTCCTCTAGTTTTTTTATATTTCTTATTGCCAGTATTCAGTTGCAAGACAAGTACAACATAGTAGGGTTAAAAAAAACCTTATCTAGCCAGCACCCCTGAAGCTATCCCTCTCAAATTCTCACTAAAAGATGATTGAAAACAAAGATGAAAAAGCCAAACTCATTACACACATTTAAAAACAAACTAGCGACCAATCTTCTGATAGGATGAGGCAGGGGCTTCTTTCAAGCTATAATACTCAGACAAATGGCGGGGTCCTAGCCACCTGAGCTGACACAGGTACCGTGCACTAAAATGCTGCTTTTAAGCAATGACTCCTTAATGAATGGAAGGCTGGATAAGAGCAAAGCATCTCAGTCTCCATTTGCATCTATGGCCTTGCCCTGAACCATTCATTCTCTCCCGCAATCCCTTTAATGCCATGTTGGAATCCACGAAAGACTGGACAGGAAACAAAGATCCTGTGCCAGTGGTCAGTGCTTCTTGTAACAAGGCTTTACCTGACCAGTCCTGAGACAAGGTGCTGCCTGAACATCTGGGCAGCTGGGACTGGCATTTAACGATGTATACCTTTTCCCTTACCCCCCATTTTTCCTCCTCATTAAATCCAAAGTAAATGTCTATTCAGGAAAGATAGGGAAGATGGGTTGAAACGTACCTTTCCTCCTCCCATGGCTTCCCATGCTTTCTCTGACCTTTGCCTCTAGCTGTCTTTTGTATTCTCAAATACCAGTGAATGGCCAGAACTGATCTAAGGAATTCAGGAGCTTGGGCTTGTGGCTAAAAACACCCTGTAACAATGTTTTGTTGCATTAAGTAGAGAAAGCCTACCAAAAACATACAGATACAAAGATGTTTTCTTCTTTACTGCTGGCTTGCTATACTCTCCACTCCAGGACCAAACTCTGTACTAGGGCTATCCTATAGAACTTTCTAGAAAATGCTTTTTCATCTATGCTGTCCAAAAGAGGAGCTACTAGCCATGGATGGGTATTGGGCAATGGAAAGATGGTTTGAATATCCAAGGAACTGAATTGTTTAAAATTCACAACAGCTGCTTAGATCGTTTTCTAACTCGTGTCTGCAAGACCTCTGTGTGTATTTCATGCTATTGGTGCTTCTGGGTTAAGAAACCTACTCAAAGCACTTCAGAAAATGAATTAACCTGAAAGTTCTCATTTTGGTACAGTGTTCGTCTCTTGAAAGAACACCGCAGAGAATTCATCTTTTAAGTTGAATACTCTGACTTATGAATTCCAGGCCTCCGTGTTCAATACTTCTAAAGGGCCAATATGTGCCCTCTTAAGAAACCTTTGAACATTGTGCTGGTGGCTCAGGCCTATAATCCTAGCTACTCAGGAGGCTGAGATCTGAGGATCACAGTTTGAAGCCAGCCCAGGCAGAAAAGTCCATTAGATTCTTATCTTCAATAAACGACTCAGGAAAGTCTAGAAGTGGTCCTGTGGCTCAAGTGGCCTTGAAAGAAGCTCAGGGATACAATCCAGGCCCTGGGCTCAAGCCCCAGGACTGGCAAAAAACATTAAGAAACCTTTGCAGACCACCTTGGAAAATGAGCTAACCTAAAGGCTGTCCTGTTTGCTATAATGTTCAGTTCACTGAAGGAAACATGCAGAAACACATCTTTTAAGAATCAAGTTCTTCCTGTTCTTGTTTCTCTTTTAACAGTCCTGGGGCTTGAACTCAGGGCATGGTGCTGTCCCTGAGTTTCTTTTGCTCAAGGCTAGCACTCTACCACTTGAGCCACAGCACCACTTCTGGCCTTTTTTGTTTATGTGGTGCCAAGGATTTGAACCCAGGGCTTCATGCATGCTAGGCAAGCAGTCTACCACTGAGCCACCCTCCCAGCCCCCTTCTTCCTGTTTTGAAGAGCTTCACATATATACTACATCCAGTTTAAATGCAGTTTGTGTATATCAATTTCCATCACCACACGGAGCTGCCAATTGGGCAGTGACAATCTATACCCATCAGGAAGTAGGGTGGCCTTCCCCCTGCTGATCAGACACTGCATTTTCAAGTGGTCACACATGGCCCCTCTCCTGTCCTCAGCAGCAGCATTCCTTCTCAATGACTCAAAACATTCGGGAAACTAACAGGGTACAAGAACAACAGGGTACAGAACAACAGGGTACAAGGGAGTTGAGACACCACCAAAAAAAGGAAGTGGGACCTGCCTCCTCATGGCTGTCCAGCCTGAATAAAGTAGCCATCATACGCCTTAGACAGGAGTTCCCGAAGCAAGCTATACGGAACACTGCAGCTTTATGGACCATCTGTTCAGAGGGATGGAATGCAAGTCGTGGAAGTGTCTGATACTATTCAACTCAGCAGGACAGACTCGCATGAGATGAAAGACAAGCAAGCCCTGGATGGGCTGGAGTCTATGCACAGAATTTGATCTTGTCTCAAATCCTAGGACAGAGAGTTTACGGAAGAGGTCCAGAAGGACAGGGAGGATGGGCCTTGTCTATAGGAACATCAGCTCTGCCTCTCCCTCTCCACCTCCCTCCCTCTCCTCCAGCTTTGTGAAAAATAGAGATACAATATAACTCTCTCTCTCTCTCTCTCTCTCTCTCTCTCTCTCTCTCTCTCTCTCTCTCTCTCTCTCTCTCTCTCTCTCTCTGTGACATACACACACGTACACACACTTTAGGAAAAATAAGAAGACACAACATAAATGGTAACTGTAAAATAAAGAAAAAGAAAAATCAGTCTGAACAACCAAAAGAACACCACCACTCTGAGTCAGTCCAGATGACAACAAAGACACTTTTAGAAATGTATTAGGCATATTCAATCATTTACAAAAATACTTGGCCTCTGGAAACAGAAATAGAATTCCACAAGAAATTCTGGCTAAGGCAAAAAGTAAATCAGATAAGCTGAGAAAGAAATCTAAAATTCAATTACAATCTGCATCTGAGGCAAGGAAAGTAAAATATACAGAAAAACTAAATTAGGGATACTTAGGGAAAAAGAGTTGTTCTAGAAAGGAAAGCAAAAGGCAGAAACTAAACTAATGAAAGAAAAGGTACATGTAGAAGAAAAAGAATAATGATCAGGGGCTGGGAAGGTGGCTCTGTGGTAGAGCGCTTGCCTTGCATGCTCAAGGCCCTGGGTTCGATTCCTCAGCACCACATAAGAAAAAAGCCGGAAGTGGCGCTGTGGCTCAAGTGGTAGAGTGCTAGCCTTGAGCTGAAGAGCTGAGGGACAGTGCCCAGGCCCAGAGTTCAGGCTCCATGACCAGACCCCCCCCAAAAAAAAAAAGAATAATGATCAGACTGGGTGTAGTAGCACATGCCCATAATCCCAGCACTCAGGATGTTGAGGTAGAAAGATCACAAGTTTGAGGTCAGCCTAGGTTATATAGTGCGGTCAATCTGAACTATATAGCAAGACTATTTTTTTTTTAAAAGAAAGGAAAAAAAAGAAACCAAAACAAACAGAAAATAAAGACCAGGCAAAATAATTTTGTTTCCCTAGAGAAGAAAAAAGTATGAAATTAAGAGTAAAGACCTAAGAATACATGAAGCTTTCTGAGGTATAAGATGATATATGTTTCCCTGTGGGAAATTTACCATGATACAATATCAATGTTAATATTACTGAAAAAGAGATTTCTATCTAACAATACCTGTCAACTCTTTGAATTAGAAGAATAAATTTAAGATGCCTAAGCACTTAAAACAAGAAAACAAATCACACTAGAAATAAAAGCAAAACTATATTACCTGCCTATAAATCCTTAAACACTGTGCTGGTGAGAATTTTTTTTAATCAACAATGTAAAGCCCAGAAGAAAATAAAGCAACAACCAAGGAACTATGGGGAGTTTCCATGATCAAGCTGATGTTCAGGCACAAAACCAAGAGAAAGCTGTAGTCACAGAGACAGGGACTCAGGAAAAAAACAATCTTCAACTTTTGAAGATGTATATCAATTTGAGTGAGTGTGTGTGTGTGTGTATGTGTGTGTGTGTGTGTGCACGCTCGCATGCACGCACACGTATGCATATGTAGGTGACACACAGAGAGACACAGAGACAAAGAGACAAAAAGACAGAGAGAGAGAGCCTGGGCACTATCCCTGAGCTTTGGTACTCAAGGCTAATGCTCTACCACTTGGGGCACAGCTCCACTTCTGGCTTTTGGGTGGTTAATTGGAAATAAAGTATCTCATGGACTTTCCTGCCCAAGCTGGCTCTAAACTTTGACCCTCAGATCTATGCCTCTTGAGTAGTTAGAATTACAGGTGTAAGCCACTGACACCCAGCTAACATATATCAGTTTTCAAGAAAAATCTAAATTAAAAATAAATTCTCCTTGGCTTATGAAGGAGTTGACCTCCCAATGAACCCATTGTAAGTTGAAAATTCATGTTATGCAGTTGGCCTGCAAACATCACAACTCCAATCCTGGCTGCTGGAGAGAGGATATCTGTTATTTCTCTTTGTGAGCATGGGATGGGGAGCTGGGGCTCACTGCCATCCCCAGCCATGGAGAAAGAATCGTATCCATGCCAGGAAGAGATCAAAGCTCTAAATCCCAAGTATGATTCCTCCTCTGTCTCTGTCTCTTTCCCATCATCATGAGGTTGTATAAGTTGGTCTCATTCCTGTAATCCTAGCTAGAGGAGGCTAGGATCTGAGGACCATGATTCCAAGCCAATTAATCTGCAGAAAGCTGGAAAGGGAGGTGTGGTTCAAGTGGTAGAAGGCTAGCCTTGAGTGAAAAAGCTAAGGGACACCAGTTCAGGCCCAGTACTAGCACGTTTGTGCACGTGCGCGCGCGCACACACACACACACACACACACACACACACACACACACACACACACACACACACACACACACACACACACACACACACACACACACACACACACACACACACACACACACACACACACACACACACACAGTCCCTGGTGGTTGATGAAGGAAATGCCCATTCATTCTCCAGACTCTTCCCTTGCTTTACTTTTCAAAATTAATTCATTTTGTCTACTTCCTCCATCAGAATCTGAGATCCCTGAAAAGACTGAGTTTGTTTTATTCCATGCATCCATGATGTCCACAAAGATTATTTTGAAAGCATGGATTGTTTTAGTTATACATTTTTATGTCAGAAGATGGGCTAAATTCTACTCACTGGATTTCGTCTATTGCTTTAAATGCTGGGTCCTTCTAAACACTGAGAAAAATTAGTAAAGTTTTATACTGCTTTTTTATTATTTCAAAATTCAAAGGTCTAATTTAATATAATACATAGACTTTATTCTGCTGAGACAGCACAGGGTTAGAATTTTTCTGGCATTACTTGCTCAATAATAAATATTACTCTCCTCACAGGACTGGGGAGGAATACATTGGATGCATTGAAATCTTTTCCTTAACTTTTCTACTTCATTTCTCTGTTGGTTTTTGTTTACTTCCCAGTATACTGTTTTATCTTCATATATTGAAAATATATGCCACTGTTGGAAAGCACAAGGCTTTCTTCATTTTTATCAGTAATGCTAAATAATACATAGCAGTGCTTATTTGCCGTGAAACATCTGAAGGAATCTAAATGACCAACAACTGAGAACTGGTTTACAACAATAAATTCATACAATGATGATGGACTTCCCATCAAACAAACCAGAGCTACAGCTGAGTTAACATCTATACCCAGGCATGTCCTTCAAATGAACACCACCACCCTAATTGGAATTTATACTGCTTGTATTCCATACTGGCTGCGGCTGGGAGAGGACTCTGCAGCACATTAACCCTCTTCTATCTCCAGAATGATTAATGACATGGAGCAATGCTCGTGACACCAGGACAAGTGAAATACCAAGACACAAAACTGAAAACATGCAACAGGAAGCACAGTTTTACTCTAAAAATCAGTCTGCATATTTGAAAACAGAACAGCACACTGAAGGTTTACAGCATACTGTGTATTTTCCCCCTTTTCTGTAGTTATCAAATGTTCTTTCACAAATTGTGTATCACAGTAATAACTGAGAAGCCCTCTATGAAAACATCACCTGGAGAAGACAGCAAAGCACTGTTCTGAGACTTATAACAAGGTGAACCATCAGCTGAGAGCCACAAACAGCTCGGGGCTGCTCCGCATGGTTCTGGATAGCTTCATTCGAGTTGTTCCTAGGCAGATGTAATTGATCTGACAACTGAAGATGCAGAATTCATTAGACATGCCCATGCCCTTGAGTGCCAGGCGCAGCTATACTCTGCTCACTGTACAGTCTGTTGCTCTAGCCCACCATGGCTCAGGTGTGCTCTGTGCAACAGCCCTGAAAATCTCTCTACAAATAGACTGGGAAGAAAGTTGTATCAACTCTGTCACTTTGCTCTCAGCCCTACCACTGTCTTAAAATTAAGCCACCACTTGCCAAAGAAAGCTTGACCATGATCTGTGAAATCCTCTTAAATCCACAATTCTCACCATACCCTGAAGAGGGACTGGGGGAGGGGGCAAAACAAGGAGTCTATTTCAGGGCTCAGGGCCTTTTCCAATGGTGGGCTGTGATCTGAGCAAACTGTCAAGTGAATCATCTCAAGCTCATACATTTTTGCTTCCCATCTGCTTATCCTATTATAGCTCATGGGTTATTGCTTAGATTTGATTTTTTTTTTAAATAAGGCATTGTGCTGTATAGGTTCCTTCATCATTGTAAAGGCTATAAATCTGAGCTTGTGTTGTACTTTCTCCAAGGACTAATGTGAGTTTGTCACCTGGGTGAAAGTCTTTCTGTCAGTGTGTAAGACTTCCTGAGTTAGTAATCTGTGTCAGTAATAGCACCCACCTGTATGCCCATACACAGTGTGATTTTATCTGACCCACACTTGCACACACACTCACATGCACATTCACATGCACATGTGCACACGTGTGCACGCACACACACATACACACACCCTGAGGCACCATTATCTCTACTTTAGAGATGGAAGAAATCAAGAAATCAAGACCTAAAGAATTTCAAATTTGCTTCCAGCACAGGGGATAAATGAGAGCCAGGACCCTAGGTCTTGGGGCTTCTCATCTCACTACTAGATCATGGCTTGGGCAGTGTGCTGATCTCTCTGATTAAATGTATTTGTAAGAACCACAAAGATTACAGAATGTGCATTTTCTCAAGGAGATTGATCTGTATTTCCAAGGCCAGGTGTTGTCTGCGTTGACTGTACAGAAGTTATTATCTCTGTCATTGCAACCCAGGATGAAGAAAAAGAAATTCAAATTTGGCAGAAGGCGGAAAGATATAAATTTACCCTTGGAGTTCATTCTAGGGGTCACTTGCCAAAATCAACCACAATGATGAGTAGATTTCCTCTACAGAACTGTACAACTCGTAAAAACAAGAGGCCACCGTGAGTCAAAACCCAAGCCGAATAAGAACACAAAAAAACCTATGATTGACTTCTAAAATGAGACGTTGGCAAGAGGAAAGCAAGTTCAATACTTAAGCACATTTTGTGGACAGTTGATGGGAAAGAGGAAATGTGGATGGTGAGATTTTCCTTTTTCTTTGCAGCACTTAAAAATAAATGATCTTGGGCTGGGAAGGTGGCTCAGTGGTAGAGTGCTTGCCTTGCATGCATGAGCCCTGGGTTTGATTCCTCAGCACCACATAAGCAGAAAAAGCCGGAAGTGGTGCTGTAGCTCAAATGATAGAGTGCTAGCCTTGAGCCCAGGCCCAGAGTTCAAAAAAAAATATCTGTAATAGCATAACTGCAGCAGCACCCCCTACAAATCCTGACGTGTGTATGTACATGCAAATGATACAGCTGCAGGCCCTCAAGTCGGCACTCACTAGGAACAAATACAATGAGGAGCCAGGCAGTACTTAATTATATTCTGTGTTGTGTTTGCTCAGGTTTATTTCACATCAACCAAATCAGAGCTAATGGCTATTGCAGAGTTAACATCTGTGCACATGAACATCCTGAAAATAAACACCACCTCCCTAGTCGAGGGGACAACACACTCAGCCACACAGCTGCCACGAGAGCGGCCTGCAAAGCAGGAAGTGGCCATGGCTCCAGTGGCCCCTCGGGCCTTCTTTGTGCTTCTCAGTAGGACAGGGGAGAGCAACAGCCTTCCTCGAGACCTCATGTCTGTGTGGGGAAGGTCTGACATGAAGGGCCACACCCGTGTGTTTGCCAGTCAGCACCCAGCGAATTGCAGTGTTTTGTCAACATCGGTCCGCAATGACCTGATGCTCAGGAATCTCTTCATCAATCATCAGGCACGATTCAGCTGTGAATCTGTATCTGCTGTGGATAAGAATGAGACTCCAGGAACTGGACACATCCGCCCCTCTGGGCTGAGAACTGTGTCATGGTCTTTATTTTGTGTGGAAGGACTAATGTTTCTCCGCTTCCCAGAGCTGCTAATGACAGAGCCAACACTTGAGGCCAGAAGTGCGCAGCTACTTTGTCTGCGCTCACTCTCCTCTCCTCTGTTCATGGCTTTCCCGAAGAACTGTCTATGCTTTATCCATCCACTTATTAATTAATTAATTATTAAGAAAACTGGTTGTCTTACTGATGGAGAGAGCCATGTCCTAGGCACTATAAGAAAGCAATGACTAAGAACAACCTCACCCCCAAAAATATACAGACCTAATGGAGAGGAAAACAAGCTGTGCAGAGCTCAGTGGCTAATGGCTGGGACGGAAGGGGATGCCATGTCATAAGCCCCCACCATATCTGTCTCTTCAGGTATAGACAGGCATTAGGACATCCAAAGAAAGGTGAAGTCCTGAAGGCTGAGGCATCCAGGAAGGCTTCAGAGGGAGGAGGACTCAGGCTGGCCCTGATTCTTTGACCCAGAGCAGTTCATCCTGGCAAGCTCCCTGTCCCCGCCCCTTCTTTACCTGTATGAATGGCAAGGCCACCATGCTTCCCCCTGAGTTGTAGAGGAGATATAATGAGTTCACTAACTGCAAACCATAAGCCCATGCCAGGCAGATGCCACTTCATAAATGGCAGAGATGCTGGGTGACAGGGCAAGGGTAGCTTTGTGCTGAGTTACATTCTCTCTCTCTCTCTCTTTTTGTCGGTCATGGGGCTTGAACTCTGGGCTTGGGTGCTGTCCCTCAGCTCTTCAGCTCAAGGCGAGTGCTCTACCACTTGAGCCACAGCACCTCTTCCTGAGTTACATTCTCCAATGGAAGAGCTTAGCATTTTTTCAGAAAAATGAAAGACCCCCTGCGGCTCCTACTTTCTTGCTTTAAAAAACTCATATTAATTAAGCACTCTAAACAAATAGGAAAATTAGTCTTTCAAGTGCCAACTTCAACTCTTCCCATGCCAAGAGTGAAACTTGGTTAAGTGCCCTTTTATAGATAGCATTTAAATATCATTTGTTATAGAGAATGGGTAATTTTGTTAAAACAAAGCTTTGTTCTTGGCATGATGTTTTCTCTTTGTGTTTTTCTGAGATGGCTTGTAAAATACATTTGGAAAAGCAACTTTCTCAAGGTGGAAAGCAACAGAATGGACTCTAAGATGACCTATTAGTGATAGGCTGTGTTCTAGAGGGGTCTAGAACTTATGGCATGAGAAACAGAGTCCCAAATATCTAGAATCAAGAACCAAAAGCTCCATGACTGAAAAAAAAAATGCAGAGCCCCTAATGGCCTGTTGCATTATTGCTAAGCTGGTATGAGAGAAAGGAATGAGGCTGGGTCTGCCTTTCCCAAAAAGCAAGAGTTTGGCCTTTTTTATTTCTTTTTTCTTAAAGGTTTTAGGAAGGCAAGTGGGACTTAATACCTAAATGGAGACCAAAGGGAAAGTCAACACCCAAAGTTCCCCACCCAAGTTTCTAAGAACTATAGCCAAACTGCCAGCTTCCAGGTGGACAGTGGAATGCCCCTGCCTAGCCCAGGTGGCCACTGACCTCATCTCTACCGAAGACCTCCTCCGCACTCCACGTAGTGTCCAGAGGGGACTTCTGGATGTGCATGACGGTCACCATTGTAATCCAGTGGCCCAAGTTTCTGCATTGGCCCGATCACCTTTTAAAAGTCTGGTAATCTAGCCGGTCACCGGTGGCTCACACCTGTAATCCTAGCTACTCAGGAGGCTGAGATCTGAGGATCACAGCTCAAAGCCAGCCCAGGCAGGAAAGTCCGTGAAACTCTTATCTCCAATAAACCACCAGAAACACTGTAGCTCAAGTGGTTGAGCACTCGTCTTGAGCTGAAGAGTTGAGGGACAGCGCTCAGGCCCAGAGTTCAAGCCCCATGACTGCAAAAAAAAGTCTGGTGACCTGGACAAACTGCCAGATCACCTAAAATTCGATGACCTGGTGACACAATGTGCACCTAAATTGAGACGGACGCTGTAATCCAAGCCCCAGATCCTGACAAGGGTACGAGGGGCTCTGCCTTCTGCTCCTCTTGCCCCCTCAAGCCTCCCTCTGCCCTCTGTACCTGCCTTCTGGCTGCACTAGAGTCTGCATTTCTGGTCACTGTGGTCTTTTTCAGCAGAGGAGGCTAACACACGCTGCTCCACCTGTGGAGACCCACCCCCCTTTCCCTCTCCACCCATTTCAGTACCTTTAGATGCTAGGAAGAAGTCACCGGTCCCAAATGGCGTAGAGAGTATGCAGTACAGCCCTGACTTGGACCATGGTGGCCAGGAAGGAGGTAAAAGAGCTGTGATCCAGAAATAAATTGACACTCATTGCCAGTGGCTCATGCCTGTAATCCTAGCTACTCAGGAGGATGAGATCTGAGGATCATAGCTCAAAGCCAGTCCAGGCAAGGAAGTCCATGAGACTCTTATCTTCAACTACCCACCAGAAAGCCAAAAATCGAAGCTGTGACTCAAAGTGGTAGAGCGCTAGCCTTGAATGAAAAAGCTCAGGGACAGTGCCCAGGCCCCAAGTTCAAGCTCCATGACTGATAAAACAAACAAAAAAAATTACATTTACTCATAAATGTACATTTCCTTCTGACCTGGAGAAGCTGCACAGACCCTGGGCATTCCCAATGGGTGATCAACAGCCCATGTCCAAGTTTCACGAGTAAATCTCCACAGAGAGCCAAGACCAACCCAGAGGGAATCATTCTCTCTTCTCATGACATCATGCCAAATGGGATGACGCTTCCCAGTGTCAGAGCCAGGTCAGAGAAACAACAGTTCTGACTTTTCCACTGAACACGCTGTCTCGATGGCTGGGGCAGCACACCAGCCCCAGCATTTGCAATAAGGCAATGGCTTTCTTGGCCAAGTCCCTTAAAGCCCCAGAGGACTAGTTCCCTCCCTGTGCACTCAATCGAGTGCAGAGTCAGGTTTTGACTTGTTGCTGTCAGTACTGAGCTGTTCAACATGGATATTTTCTGTATATTAAATCTACATATGAGTTTCAGTGATGGATCTGGCCATTAAGGCTTATTAAGGTTCAGTAATGGAAGCAGATTTTAGTTGAAACTATGCGTGCTCAGAAGCAATAAACATCTCCATATATTACATTATCAGGAGAGAGAGGCCTTATCAGACTGTCATAATGTGAAAAATAGCCCCGCCGTGTAGTATTTGTATTCCCCCTGGCATTTACTGTTGTGAGGAGGCAGGCCTGGGACCTCTGGGCAGACGAATGCAATCGAAAAGCATAATCAGCCACTCTCAACCACGGTTGGGCATTCAAATTCCTGAGGATCCTTGTGGGGTGAGTTGGTTAGGGCTAAAAGAGATACACCTCCTTATCCTGACATCAGCTACATTAGCCTGGCTCAGTGAAATTCTGTCAACTCCTTTCTCAAACATAGAAGGCACAAAACAATTATATAGCTCTACAGGTTATTATCAGCTGGGTAAAGAATGGAGCAAGACCTCCGGACCCTTCCCAAGTCACCTGCCTCTTTGACCTTTAGTGCAGTTATTTTTCCTTGGGCTTTTGGTTAGATTGTTTTTATTGTTTGTTTGGATGTTGGTTTGCTGTTCATTTTTTAAGTCCAGACATCTATTTTTAGACACTAGTTTTTATCTTGCTGTTTTAAAATTATTTGATATATTTTACATGTCTTTTAAATAGCCAGATTACTTCTATCTCTTCTTTTCTCTCAGATTATTAAAAAAAAAGCACCTCAGATGGTTTAGCCTATAATTTGCAACTCTCTGCATATTGACTGTACACTGGTTGTGTGTTTCAGGATGTATCTCCGGTCTATTTCCTGCCTGGTTCAGTTGGACCCAATGGCTTGATGATCCCAGGCTGCATGTGTTCTGTGCTCTCTCATGTGGAGGCAGGCCATGCTTAGTCGTCTCATTTAGCAACTAACAACCCATGGTGCCTAGATCTGTTGAGTGAGAACCTCAGAATGGCAGTATTCCTACTTTATAATTTCTCTTTTTCTTGGAATTATTTTTATAGAAATAGTTTTGTTCCTCTATGATTTGTTTGCCCAATTGTACATTTTTAGCAGAAGAAACGCATTTATTCTTTAATCACTTTTTAAGATAACGAAAGCCTATTAAATTGACCAAGAGTTGAACAAAGCTATTACTAAGAGTTCATGCGCCCAGATATATGTACCTTCTCTGGCAAGTGGGAGGACATTCAAGATAGCTATACAATCTTGTTGACGTGACTTAAGTGATCTTTGATAGCTTTCATGCCATTTAGTTACTTTTTGTTGTTGGTGTTGGTGGTCGTGGGGCCTGAACTCTGGGTCGGGTCACTGTCCCTCAGCAATTCAGCTCAAGGTGTGCACTCTACTACTTGAAAACACTGTCTTTTTGTTGTTGTTGTTGGTCATGGGGCTTGAACTCTGGGCCTGGGTGCTGTCTCTGAGTTCTTCAGCTCAAGGCGTGCGTTCTACCACTTGAGCCACTGTGCCACTTCCTCGTGCCATTTAGTGTGACAAGATATTCCTAAGTTTATGTTCCCTTTTCTGTCCCAGACTGGTATCAGCCATGCTTGGTGTATTTCAATGGAAATGATGTTTTAAGATCATAAGTGGGTAAGTCATTATTTCTCAGTGTTGAAGTGTATAGTTAGGACACACACATGTACACACATATGTAAATTTATATGTGTATATATATATTTTCTGTATATGTATTCACAACATGAAATACCGCATGAGTTGTTAGTTTTAATTTAAACACACAACTATAGGGTCCTCTTTGAGAATCCCGAAGAAATCCTCAGAATTAGAGGGTGGTTTATTTACTTCATTTTGCAATGTACACTCAACAGCTTCAGAATAACAATATAAATCCTAAAATTAAAATGTACTGAATAAAAATAACTAAATTAGTTAGGCATGGATGGCTCTGCCTGTAATCCTAGCTACTCAGGAGGCTGAGAGCTGAGGAGCACACTAAAATCTGTGTGACTCTTATCTCCAATTAACCACCAAAAAGTTAGAAGTAGAGATGTGGCTCAAGTGGTAGAGTGCTAACCTTGAGCAAAATAGGCTCAAGGATAGTGACTAGGCCCTGAGTTCAAGCCCCAGGACCAGCACACGCATGTGAACACACACAAAGCTAAATTATTTCTAACAATTCCCTCCCTGTCAAAAGCAACTGTCCCATATCTACCTGTGCCATTGCCAACCTATAATCCCAGCACCTTCTTTCCTGTATTCTGAATGCCTTTTAGCCATGTGCTCAGGGTGGGCAAGATTATATTGCTTTTAGAATAAAGCATTACTGCCCCAAATTAGAAGATAATTTCCTTCTCTTCAAAATCACTGGGTTTATTGCAGGTCTAGATGCTCAAAGCATTCTTTTTCTTAAAACTCTGATCATTTTATTAGAATGATCTTGATGTTGTTCATCTTAGATTAATATTCTCAGGGATAGTCTTCAGTCTCTTAATTCAGTAAAACAGTAAAAGCTTCTCAAATTATGATAGTTTTCCCTCCTTGCTTTATTTCTTTATGAAAGAGCTTATTATCTGCATCTTGCTTTGTCATTCATTCTTCAACATTTGCTTTTTATCTTTCGTTGCTACTTTTTTTAAAAATCGGTTTTAAATCACTTGGTATTGTGTTTCCTTACAAAAATAAATTGAAAAAAAGTATTCTGAATTCTCTCCTAGGTTTGGTATTTTCTTTCTAGGTTTTTCTATTGTTCTCTCATGTCAAGCATAATTTTTCTTTATTATTTTATTTCTCATCTTGAAATGGTAAGTTACAGTTTCTAGGCTTTTCTTTATTACCTGTAAGGACATTTTTATTGTTCTTATTTTCTTTTTTCTTTCTTGTAATAACTGAATGGATTTTATTCAGAATTTCAGCTCATTTTTCTATAAACGTATTTCATCCTGAAACTTTAATAGGAGGCAAGGTTCCAAATAAATTTTCTAATTTCTCAATTCTGTCTTCTGGTTTGATGTTTTGCAAAACCATGATGGATCACTTCCTGAATTCCCCAGGTATTGTTTCTACCTTCTTGGATGCAGAATTTCTCTTTCTTTTTTCTTTTTTGGTGGGTCGTGGGGCTTGAACTCTGGGCCTGGGCACTGTCCCTCAGCTCTTCAGCTCAAGGTTAGTACTCTACCACTTGAGCCACAGTGCTATTTTCGGCCTTTTCTGTTTATGTGGTACTGAAGAATCAAACCCAGGGCCTCATGCATGTGAGGCAAGCACTCTACCCCTGAGTCACCTTCTTAGCCCCTCTTTCTTTGTTCTCTGTTGTCCATATCCTGCTCCATTTTTCTCTCATTCCTAATTGCTTTCCTTCAGTTCAACCCTGTCAGACTCAGAAAGACTTGCTCATCATTGCCAAGCACATGTGGACTGATTCATCAACCCCTTTTGAAACCTGCCAATGGACTCTTCCATTCATTCACATCCAGTTTTATCCATTGCCCCACTTACTAACAAGGCTTGCTTTCCAGTGACCATCTTCTTGGTATTTGAGGGTGTATCATTTGAGACCTTCAAGTACCCCATTGCTTCCTTCTACTGTTTTTCTGCTGTGAAGACTTTTCCACTGTGTAGATCTGGTAGCTGTGCCAGGTTTGTTTTTTCCTTGTTTATAAGTGTTGTGAGGAATGCTATATCACCTGGGGTTTTTGAATATGTTAACCATGAATTTCTGGCTTAGGGTCTAATTTATTTTATTTATCATTACATAGGAAATTCAGGGAGATTCAATGTCTATCCCACAATGCCTCTGCCATCCTAGAGTTCTAGTCCCTTCTTTCATTCCTCTTCATCACTGGCTAAGGGAGACTGAGTTTACAATTCACACTTCTTTGATGAGTTTGCTTAAAAGCAACAGCCCAGATTATTCCTCTGTTCCTGTTGTAAAGCAACTCTGTCCAAGAGAACCCTCGGCATTGTCAGAAATGTGTCCATACTGTCTGTCTGGCACTTGGTTGTGGCTAGTGAAAAAGAGAAAATGAATTTTAAATAGCTACATTGAGTGACTGTTCTATTGGGATGGTGCAATGCTTTACGAATGGACCATTTTGCTGTTGGGTTGACCCTGGCTTCCAAGGGGCAGAGCAGATCAATTGCAATGTTCTTCTCGCAAGCAGTGTGCCCTCGTTGCAGGACTCTGTGGAGAGATGCTACATCTTTGTATTTTATAGACCGAGAGATCATGTTTCTGCAGTTGTTAATGGCACACACAGAAAACTGCTTGTGTCATGATTTTTGGAGGTATCTCTTGCAACATAGTTAAGTGAGTTACCCTTTTTCATCTGAGTTTGCATATTTCCTTGTTGACAATCTTCTCAAATAGTTCAGTCTTCCAAAAGTGATATAAGCATAAACATCATGTCTATCTTGCTCTCTATACATAATAGCTGGCTACAAGATATTTATGGTTTCAGTGAATTAATATATGAGTCAACAAACTGTGATAGATAGACCAAATCTGGCCTGTTGCACAGGATGGCTGTTACATTTTCAAATGGGTGGGAAAAAAGACATATAGCCATAACATTCCATGACATGTAAAATCCATGTGACATTCAGATGTCAGTGTTCATAAAGTTCTTCACCCTCATTTAGCTTTGTCTGTATAGCTTCTACATTGCAGGCATGGGTGAAGACTTACAACAGAGACTCTATGTCCCTCAAAGCCTTAAATAGTTAATATCTGGCCCTTTACAAAGTTTGTAGACTCCTGAGCTTGTCAATAAATGCCCAGTATTTTCACAGCAGAAACTTAACTGTGTTTCACATTTTAGAAGAAATTGAACATTTTAAGACTCTTCCTCCTAGCTGTGGCTGGAGACAATTACATTTCACACCCAAATATACCCAGCTGGGGATCAGGGGGAGAGATGCAAGGGCCCTAATGAAGTTATTAAAGTTTCCGCATAAGAAATAAAGTTCTCCACAGAAATTCTCTTAAGCTCATGCGACTTAAGGGAAACAAACAATTTTAAGACCCTGTTTATTATATGATTTCACCAGAATGGCTGGCATGAAAGCAATTACCCATTCTAAATGCCTCAGCAGAGAAAGCACAGGCTCACTTCTTCCAGATGTAGGGAAGAGGGACTTTAATTCCTAGTATCATAATCTCTGAAAATTCTTTCAGAACAAACATCTTCTAAACATTTTAGGACTTAAACAGAGCTGAACATCAGCGCTAAAGAAATGTATCAGGAGCAAGTCCATTTTTTCGTGAATCTATGTTTCCATCTGGAGTTTTCCTTATAGGGAAAGGTAAACATCATCAAATGAGATCTTAATTCCATGCTTAACCATTGTGCAGCTTCCCCCAGGAGCAAAATTCAGTGATTCCTGTTTGGATATTGATAGCCTAGTCATGAATATTCCTTATAATCTGAAATAAGGAGAGAGAAACATTTACATATCTCAAATAATTGCAGTCTCTCTTTGGAGAGAGAACAAGTCATGTGACATTAAATATCCATCTAGGTCCCTTGACTGTATCCATAAAGATGATGGCAAATGATTACAGTCATTTCCCACACAAATCAAAACAGAAATGCAAGCTCTGGCATTTTGTACTTTTTTCATGGATGATAGCATAATGAGGGACTATAAGCTAATATTCTAAGTTGGTTCTATAACTCAAGGCTGGAGATTCTTAAATCCTTGTTTGCTGCACAAATAGAAATATTTGTCAGGGGGCTGGGAAGGTGGCTCTGTGTTAGAGCACTTACCTTGCATGCCTGCAGCCCTGGGTTCGATTCCTCAGCACCACATAAGCAAAAAGAAAAAAGCCAGAAGTGGCACTGTGACTCAAGCGGTAGAGCGCTAGCCTTGAGCTGAAGAGCTGAGGGACAGCGCCCAGGCCCAGAGTTCAGGCCCCATGACCGGGCCCCCCCCCCAAAAAAGAAATAATTGTCAGTGTGGGGGCAGCAGCTTTGTGTTCTTTTCTCTCTGCTTCCTTTGGGAGTTAGGAAAGGATGACCACGTGACTTGCAACATCCTTGCGGGAGCAAATCAGTGGTCCAGAGTCCAACAGTGCTTAAAGCAGGACAGCAAGTCCCAGAAAAGCTGCCACGTTACCACCTTGTGATCGGTTCTTCTGTGAATGACTGTTACTACCAGATAGGGAAAGACATTTCTGCATAGCTATATAAAAGAATTATCAGAAGGGCTGGGAAGGTAGCTCAGTGGTAGAGCGCTTGCCTTGCATGCCTGAGACCCTGGGTTCGATTCCTCAGCACCACATAAGCAAAAAGAAAAAAGCCGGAAGTCGCGCTGTGGCTCAAGTGGTAGAGCGCTAGCCTTAAGCTGAAGAGCTGAGGGACAGCACCCAGGCCCAGAGTTCAGGCCCCACCACCGGACCCCCCCCAAAAAAAAAAAGAATTATCAGAAAACTATGAGAGGTGCCGTAGCAAGTTGCTTTAAAGCCTGTGCTACGGAGCAAGGTGCATTGGAGTAAACTTTCTTCTTTCTCTTACAACGTTTGGAGCAAATGACATAACCTCATCCATGGTATTGGGATAAACATACTCTCATATTGGAATAAAGATACTTTCGATCTTTTAGAGTTGAGAATTGAAAAAAGATGACATTCACAATTCTTGGCACTAGGATTGTCACTTAAGCACTTTCAACCACTAGTGGATGCAAATCCACTGTGCCAAGAGTCCAATCCCCTCCACAGATGATGTGTCACTGGTGAATTCGTCACATTTGGAGAGCAGAGACCACCTCAAGTCCCTAAAATATTGCAAATGAATTTAAGGATGATTTGTCTTGTGTATAAAATGCTGGTCTTCAGACTAGGATGAGAGGGGCACAGGGAACTGATTTCATTAACACCTGAAGAATTCCAGGTCCCTGTGATTGACTCTGCAGGCTGGTTAAGGCTATCCATTACATTTTCCTTCCTTTTTGCAAAGACATACAAAGGTGATTCCTATGGTCATGTCTGTGCCACAGCCCCAGCTACCTTCCAGGCCACTCAGTGAGACCGGGGGTGGACTCCAATCCCAAACTGGGTCAACCTGATTCTCTCTCCAGGAGATCTTGCCTCATGCCTGGAACCATATTACAAGCTAATTCTCAAGCTTTCTGTAAATCAGCAATTGCTGAAAAAATAATTCAAATTTAAACTATACAAGTTTATACTCACATCCTAGCTACTCAGGAGGCTGACACCTGAGGATTGAGGTTGGTAGCTAATCAGGGCAGGAAAAGTCCAAGAGACTCTTATCTCCAATTAACCACCTAAAAACCAGAAGTGGAGCTATGAATCAAGTGGTAGAGTGCTAGCCTTGAACAAAAGAGCTCAGGGACAGTGCCCAGGTCTAGAATTTGAGTCTCAATATGAATATATATATATATATATATATATATATGCACACACACACATACACACATAGATACACATAGATAGATAGATAGATATACACACACAAAGAAAGTTTATACTTATAGTAGAATGTTCTTAGGATATAAAATCTAAATCTAAATAAAATCATGAGGGTCACAGACAGCTGGGGTTGGGTGGCAAGAGGGAAGACAGTTTAACAAGAGGGAAGAACAAATAAGGCACCAAGCAATGTCATTTCCAGTCTAAACTGACTAAAACTAAAACTAACATTTCTCAGTAGAGAGAAGAGGTATGGAATGGATGTTCTGAATATAAGGGTTTCCATTTCCCTGTGCTCAGTACTTTTCCTTATCTAGATGAAGTAGCAGGAAACAGCTCCAGGGTACACACAGCATCTTCACCGTTCCTTCAGATACCACCAAGGAACAACTTTTTTGTTCTCATTTTCCTTTTCTTCTGTTGGACCACAGGTAGAGAATTATTTTTAGTATTTAAAAAATGCAAATTTCAATTTGACTAGGGAATAAGTAACCGTAGAGATGTGATGAAAACTATAAAAACCGGTGAAGGGTCAGTCTTCTGTGATACTACCTTCTGCCTGCTGCTTCATTCCTCTCAGAAAGCTATGGAGTCTTACAGGGGAAGGAAGGGAGGACCTTCAGAGCTAGCTCACTGCATCCTGCACTGTCTTCTAAACCAGCAAGTTCAGGTCCTATACATGGAGAGGCTAGATCACTATGATGCAGCAGTAAGGGCCTGGAAGCAGCTGGCAGGAAGAGTCATCTCTGTGTCCCTTCTCTTTCCCCAAGGGACTCAACTTGTATTTTTTCCTCACTCCCTTCAGTTCTTTCTTTTGTCCAGTGATCTTGTTACACAATCAGCAACCTCACGCAAAGACAGGATTTTGTCTGGCCCTTGTGAAGATTGAAAAAAAAAGTCTCTGATCATTCCACTTATCAAACAAACTCATTCTTTAGGAGAGGTTGCCACCAGTGGAATGTGAGGGTGTAGGTCTGGGGGCAGAAAAGTTTGCTCATTTATTCTACACCAGTACATTCACTGAGCTGGAACGGACCCTGCTCAGAGAACTATCCAAGCATAGCTATAGATGAGTAAAGATCTCTATACTGTATTTTTAAATCGGAGGGCAGTCCAATATCTGATTATTCCCAACTGACTGTCATATTCATCTGCAGACCAAATCCAGCACAAAGATCAGCATGGGGCTTTAGGAATTATGTGGTAATGAGTCTCACAAAGCAAAGGCTCTCCACAGCAGAGGTCTGTCTCCACTGTCACAGTTCTATCAGTTCCTCCCAAGGTTCCCACATCACTAGTGAATAACAATAGAGTATATCCATCATTAAGGAGATGTACACAGAAACCATATGGGGTAGCTGGACTTCCACACATTGTTTGGAGGCTTCAGAACAGCACAGTCATTTTGTGGCTCCAAAACTAAATATTCATGTATATAATGCAGCCACTCTATTCTATCTAGGTACTTGCCTAGGAGAAATGAAAGTCTGGACCTGTACAAAGGTTTCTATAAGAATATGTGTAGCAGCTTTATTTGGAATAGCCAAACACTGAAAACAACCCAAATGTCCATCAGTAGTAAAAGAAAAAAGACAAACTTTAGCATGTGCATACAATGGAATGCTACATAGTAATAAAATGGAATGAGTTATTGATATATTCAACAAGATTGATTGAGCTCAAAATAAGCATGCTGAGTGAAAAAGCCAAAAAAAATTATACATACTGTCTAATTCTATTTGTATAAAATTCTAAACTATGGAAATGTAATCTACACTGGCAGAAAGCAGATCTGCAGTTATGTGGCATGAGGAAGTGGACAGGAGTGAGCAGAAAGGATTATGAAGGAAGAGTGGAATTCATCGGAAGTCATGTATATAGTCTCTATGTTGTCTGTAGTGATGGCGTCACAGGGGTATGCCAAATTTTATCAAATTGAACATTTAAAATATGTGCAAACTATTGAACCATAACTGTATTTTGGTGGAGCTGTTTGTTAAAAAAGCATTTGAGTACGTAGGTCCAGTGTCTGTTTCTCAGAGACAAAAGCTCTTTGTGGGAGTGAGAGGCATAAGTTCTTGTTCACTATATGAAATAAACAGCATCTGAGATATGAGATCTACATGGATCTCACTTAATGCCTGGTACACAGTAGGCCTGCAGTAACTGTCAGCTGAATGAATTCATAGATGAACTGTTCTCCGCTCTGGTAAGGATTTAATCCTGCTACTTCTGTCAGGCCAAAGCTAACTATCTGAAAGAGTTTGCAAGAATCTAGTTGGGTATTGTCACTTAGACATTAAAAGACAGGTAAAAGCACAGATCATAACAAATGTCTTTTATGACTACAATCAGAGATCTTGATTTTAGATAGTGCTCAGCCCTCCTTACAGCAATCCTTCAAAGCCTAGACAGAGTTCCTAACAGCCCTGGATTGCATGGCGAGAACAAGGCCATTCTGGCTGGTTAGGGGGTGACTGTGTCTCAGAGAAAAAAAAATGCAGCAAATAAATCTAACACAAACTTAATAAGCATTTTTCCTAAACATTTCATCCCATAACTTCAAAAATAACTTTAGTTTTCCTACAATATATATGATGTAATATTTACCATCTTGTTTTATGTGCTCAGGTCAGGAGCATTAAATACATTTACATGACAGTGAGGCTATTACTATTTTCCCACCTATGAATGCTTCACCTTGTAAAGCTGAATCTATATACCCATTAAACAGCCCCCCTTCTATCATGAAATCCCTTTTTACTTTCTGTTTTTGTGAATTTGACCACTCTCCAGACTTATAAGTTAAAGGTTATAATCTTAAGTATAACATTTACTGTGGCTACCCTCTTTAAATTTTTCTTTTAAAAAGCAGTATGGTGTCTGTCTCCATTGGGGAGATCTCAAAGACACACAATATAAAAGAGAAGACAACTATCATGATATTACATCATGGAGTTCTTAGGACTGAGGGGCAAATTTCTAGGTTCTCATAGGCAAAGGGGACTTTACCTCAGGTTTCTAGATAAGAGCAAAGGCCTGGTGAACTCTGGGAAACACAGGCAAGAGGCTCAATTAATTATAAAGACAATCTTTCTCAGAACAGATGTGAGGAATTTGAAATACACACACATTTTTTTAATTTTTTCAAATAAGAGTTGTCATATCTAAGTCATATTCTCCAACCCTGAATGCAGTGGGTAAAAGCATATTTAACTTTCCTTTTTTAAACATATATTTGATTAAATCAGAGCATAGGATTTCCCTCCTGTCTTTGATGATTACAGAAGCTGTACTTTAATATTCTTTAAAAGAGGGGAAAACCAGAATTATGACATTCATTTACACTAGAAAACAAATGCAAGCAAACTATGATGGAATTTATGCTGAAAAAAATGAAGATAATAGCAAGAAAGGAAACAAAATACCCCATCATGCACCCAAAGCCACTGGCAAAAGAAAAGAATCGGAAGTGACAGAATTAAGACCAAACATACAAAAATGTTTGTAATCAGGAGCACAGTGGGGATGCAAGCCTGGCCGCACATGCCTAATAACTCTTCTGCACCGTCTTGCTTTCTGGGTGCAATTTACTGGGGAGAGTGAAATGTGGGGGACTCAGGATGAGCTTGGAAGGCCAGAACAAGCCTAGGTTGCCTTGCCTGAGCAGCCCAGAGAGTGACCAGAGAAATTCCACATTGTGCAGGGCAATCTCCTCCATTAGTCCAAATTCCCTCTAGTACTCAGTAAAAGGTGAAGATAGAAAGTAACTTTTTTCATAAAGATGATAATCCTGTAGTGGGACTGCAGGAACAGACTAGACAAGCAGGAACAGAATATGTTATCATCTCAACAGAGGTTTTCAAACGAGTATCTGATGAAGAGGCTCATCTGTAAACTTCATTTCCAAAGAAGAATTGTAGGTTGAATTTGGGCAACCGCATTTTCCCAGAGGCCCCACAGCTGACATGAGCGCTAGCACAGCACAATCCTGGTGTTAACACATGCTTTATGTTGATTCATAAACTCCGGGCCAGTGTAAGTTTTGTGAGGCCTGAGTATCATCTGAATTTTTTTGTAACATTTTAAGAGAGAAAGCAAAATGTCTCAGTACAAAAAGGAATCATATCAAATCTCAAATCTGGCTGATACAAAATAATCTAGGCATCTGGAAAGAGAGCAAAATAATTTTATTAGCTGTCTGACTTCTGTAATAGTTTCCCCACTTTGGGGGAGTAGTAACTCTTTTTTTTGTTGTTGTTGGTCATGGGGCTTGAACTCTGGGCCTGAGTGTTGTCCCTCAGCTCTCCAGCTCAAGGCTAGCGCTCTACCATTTGAGCTACAGTGCCACGTCCGGTTTTCTGGTGGTTTATTGGAGATAAGAGTTTCACGGACTTTCCTGCCCAGGCTGGCTTTGAACCTTGATCCTCAGATCTCAGCCTCCTGAGTAGCTAGGATTACAGGCGTGAGCCACCGGTGCCCAGCTTGACTCTTATGTCTCCATGTATCAATGATATTGGGTAGTTAAAGAGCTCATTCAATCTTGGCTCTATCATGGATGATCAGCATTTGTTTTGCTGTTTGTGGTAACTTAGAAGCATTAGTTTAGCAAGTACAATTTGTTCGTAGTAATGTCATAGAATTTTTAGGATTAGAGTCAAATGTGATCAAAGATAGTGACATTGTTAGTGTATTTGAGATGCTACATTCAGAAGAAGTTCCTGGAGCAGCCTCAGGGCTTTGTGTAGTTGGGGCCTCCTTTCTTCTCTCACTTGCCTCTGTCTGGTGTTTGCCACAATTTAAGATCAGTTGGCAGTGGGAGAAGCATCGCTGGAAGTTGTTTTTATATATGGAAGCAAATAAAAATTAAACTATGCAGAAGACATAGTAAGTCACAAAAAAATGCTCCCATGAGCAAAACCAAATGTTACCTAATTCACCGTTCCCCAAGCCAGATACCAAACATGCTCATGAGTCATTCTAACCAAGAAGAGTGAAACATGGAAGAGGAAAGCGAGAGTGGAGATAGTGATCTAACTGATTTTTTGCAAATTTTGCTAAGGTAAGCCGAGCACCATGGCTCACACATGTAATCCTAGCTACTCAGGAGGCTGAGATCTAAGGATCACAGTTCAAAGCTAGCCCAGGCAGGAAAGTCCGTGAGACTCTTATCTCCAATAAACCACTAGAAAACTGAAAGTGGTGATGTGCCTCAAGTGGTAGAGTGTTCACCTTGGGCTGAAGAGCACATGGACAGTGCCCAAGCCCAGAGTTCAAGCCCCACGACTGAACAAAGGAAAAAAAAATGCTAAGACATATGACCACATGAACCCATTCCAGAGTTTCAAGAACAGGACCCCGAGGCTTAAACTGTGTTGACTTAATGGCGAATTCATTTCCCTCACTTTTAAATCCTCTTACTAGGGCCTCAGACACAATGTTACCGATCTGATCACTGCATCTATAGGAAAGGGTTAAAACACATGATAAAATAAGGGCTTCAAATTGAATATTAAGCACAATAGCACATATAAAGAGCTGAATCCAGTTATAAGTTATGGTGGCAAAAACACCCCAACCTTGTAATGTCTTGTCAGAGCAGTTTATTTCTTACACATCAGCCCAACACAGGGTGCATGGTTAGCATGAGGCACTGTGATATGGGACACTTTGGTGTCTCTTTTGTTCTTTTGCCATCATAGGACCCCCACCATTTCTTAGCGGTTCAAGATTCTGTATTTGAGACCATATGAAGAGAAAGAAATGGTACAAAGGGACATTTGGTTTAATCCTGGCCTGGAAGTGGGACTTGAACCCATGATTGCATTTGTAAGAATGGTCTTAGACCACACTATATGAAAAGAGGGCTGGAAAATATAGCTCAAAGCTGGTAAGCTTTATCCCCCTCGTAGGAAGGAATGTGTACTTTTGACAGGCAGATCGCTGTCCTCAGCTCAGGACCTGGCTCACAGTAGGATCTGAGTGAACAAAACCATCAAAGGGGCTTCTAAGGGTGGCAGGTAAATGTCTATAGGAATAAGTCAGGTTCACAAATGAGTGGGGGCACTCTGGGAAAAGAACATAGCTGCAGCCTACAGACAGGTGGTGGCCATGTGATAACACAATAGGGTGTTGTTGGTTACTGGGCTCCCTGAACAATGCATGCATCGTCTAAAGATGACCCGTGAGAATCAGGTACGAGCAACTGTAGTCTTGAGGAAACAGATCTATTTGGCCAAGGCATGTGGGCCAAGGCCAGGACCAGGGCAAAGGAAGATGGAGATTTGGACAGTGAAATAAGATTCCCTTGATGAATGGAATCAGTTATATATTTGCTGGGTGAAAGTAACAGAATAAATAGCAAAAGCAAGCAAAAGTGATACCCACTCAACTCATTCCATTTCTCAATACTTCTGTGGAGGAATTTGAGAAGATAGACTGGGGATGAGCTGCCTGAACTCTTCTCTCCCTATCGAATATTTTACCCTCCAGGATAGGGTGGCCAGAAGAAGCCAGAAAACCAGCTACTTGTTTTGTAAATAAAGTTTTGTTGGAACAAAGCCATGTCTACTGGTTTCCACATTGTCTGTGGCTGCTTTCACTATAAGGATAGAGTAAAGTTGTGGTGACGTAGATAGTAAGTTTGCTGATCCTTGCTCATTCCACTCCATTAATAGTACTGAACATTGGGCATGGTTGCTATGCCTTGGTTGCTATGCCTGACATGGAATCTATCAGTTTCAATCCTCACAACTCAACAAGGACATTATGTGGTTTCAGTGGAAACAGGTGGGTCAATGACTTGCCCATGGGAATGCAAGCAGTGAGTTGATTCTACAAACTTCATAATTCAGTGACCTTCCTATGGCTCACATGGCACCATGGTTGGCAAAGTGAGAAGAGGGAAAAACCTTCCAATTTCAGTGGTGTAGAAGCTTCCGCTCTCAATTCTCATGGCTGGGTTGTCACCGAAAGGCCCCTGCTGAGTGGGCTTGGCCTCCCCTAGTGGGGCTGCTTGCCTTCCCTATTAGCAGGCTTCATTGAAGTAAACAATTATCTTATCTAGAGTGAGGTTTCAAACTGAGTCCAGACAGGAATCCAGAATTCATGTGTAAAGAATTTGATTATAAATGTTTCCTGAATGGCTTAAGTACTTAAGCACTTTGTGTTGGTTTTAGAAAGTTTATATTTTGCAAAAAGTAAGAGTAGATTGTTTCTTTTGTAAGCCTGGGATCCACCATAGTCCCTAAGCCAGAAACAACACTAAACAGGACAACCAAAATGGAAAGTCATCCTGAGTGGCTTGAGAGGCCCTTGAGGGCTTCTTCCAGAGAGGAGGTGATGGAAATCCTGAGAGGCCTTCAGCTTCACTACTTAAGAATCCCATCATCCAGGCCGCCATGCTTCCCTTCCTTCCTCCTCCTCCAACCTTCCATGGCCAATGTAGAGACCCAGGGCAACCTCTACAACAGCACTGCCTCCAATTTCCCCCAAACCATCTCTAACTTGGGGTAGGCTCAAGTAGCACAGCCAGAGGCCTTCTGTGGGACCTGGGAGATGTGGGGTGGTTATATTTTGTTTTTGTTGTTGAAAGGATATTTCGGGCACCACAGAACAAGTGAATAAATCAGCTGATAACAGACAGATCCTAAATCCCCTTGGTAAAAATGAATCCCTCTAGCTGAGCGCCGATGGCTCATTCCTGTAATGCTAGCTACTCAGGAGGCTGAGATCTGAGGATTGTAGTTCAAAGCCATCCCTGGCAGGAAGGTCCATAAGACTCTTATCTCCAATTAACCACCAGAAAACTGGAAGTGGTGCTATGGCTCAAGTGGTAAAGTGCTCACCTTGAGCTGAAGAGCTCAGAGACAGCGCTCAGGCCCAGACTTCAAGTTCCATGACTGACCAAAAAAAAGTAATTAACCTCTCTGATATGTCAGTGTTGCATTATTTCAGACATGAAACCTTTGCAGTTTTGCATTGGTTTAATTTTCTTATGCTGTATAACAAGATAGAAGGAGAAGAAGTCATTGAGAAAGACAGCATCCAGAAGTACCTTATATATAAGGATATTCCTGAAAAAAGCTTATAGGGGTAACTGGGGTTTGCTGTTGTCTTTCTTTTAAGCTTTAAGTTGTTGTACAAAGGGGTTTCCATTTAACATGTGAGTCTGAAAGCGTAACTCATCTGGATCAATGTCACCCCTTCTATCATTCTCCCTTGATTTTCCCACCTGTCCCCTCAATTTACCTAATTCCATTGTCACATGTGTACATTGTATAGTATGATGGCCTTTGCCCCCCTTTACCCCTCCCCCAGTGTCTAAAAATGTCTTGCTGAGATTCAAAAGCTGATAGAAAATTCATTTCTGAAATTTCAGAAACCTGGGGCTGAAGGGAGCTCCATTTTACACTGCTGTTTGGGATGGGGGTTTTACATAGTGAGCCTTCCTACCAATGTGGCTGGCTTTCCTACTGTAATTTCTGGCCCACATCTTGTTTTATGATGCCATCTTCCCTCCTACTCCCTCTCTACTCTTGGCCTCTCTGGCTCTTTATCACTATTAGTTCATAAAATGACACCTGAGGGAATAAAAGAGCAGCCCTGAAGCCTTCCTTCTGGACAGACCGCTGAAGTGTGAAGGTCTCTGTATGGGTGTCAGAAACTTGAATTCTCAACCCTGGAACCTGGAATTCAATTTCCTTGTGATAAGAAAGGAGTAGATTACCTTCAAATTTCCTTACATTCCTCCAACTATATGATCCTAAGTGGGAGAATACAAAACGCAATAACAATACAATATAATAAAGATAGTAAAATGGGAAAATCTATTTATGTGAAAGCCTCCAATGAACCATTTGGATGGCCAGGATCAAAAAAGGAGAAAGTATTTGCCCTCAGATCTTCATGAATGGTA
Organism: Dipodomys merriami; assembly: GCF_024711535.1. NCBI lineage: Eukaryota > Metazoa > Chordata > Mammalia > Rodentia > Heteromyidae > Dipodomys > Dipodomys merriami. The sequence goes on along the minus strand of NW_027205048.1, from coordinate 11,328,826 downwards.
TAAATTATATGTGGAAAGGTCTTTAAGGGCAAGTTTACACTATTTGCCACCAGAATAAAGTTGAATAAAGTTAGAAGTATACAAAGGTAAGCTCAGTTTTGCTAGAGAACAAGAAGTTAGGTACTTCATGTCCTCTACCCTGAAGAAAGAAAGAACCCCTGAACAAGAAGGCACCCATGACTGAGGGTAGGATAAAGATTCTGCTCCTAGATGCTGCAGCATTGCCTCTTTTCCTGGTGTAGGTATGCAGGGAAAGTTTGTCTTTAGTTCAGACCCATTTCTCCAGATGATCAAGCCTGGCTTCTCTTTGCTTCCATTGCTTCTTTACTGCATTGAGATGAAGCTGTTATATCTAGAGGTTTATAGAGAAGACTGTCACTAAGCCGACTGCCCCTAGACAACAGTAAGGCACTGGCTGTTTTCCTGGACAAATGTTGGACTGAAGAAATTTAAGTCAAGCTGATCCACTGATTGAGATTTAGATTTGAAAAAGCAAAGGTCACAAGACATCAAATATTGAGATGTGACCTAGACATGCTCATCACTATTGGAGGACATCCAGATAAAATCTTTCCTTTTATAAAGGAAGAAAGTGAAGCCCACAGCATGGGGCTGGGCGGGAGTGGGGGTGAGGCCATGTACCTGAGGTCACCAGGGGAAGCCATGCTTGGAAGCTGGGCCCAGAGAGTGGCTGGACCCCAGAGCAAGGTCTTCCCATGTGTGAACTGCATGAAAACGAGCGGGTGGGGGGCACTTTATCTTTTCAGTAACTTAAAACATTTTCATGGAGAAGAGTCTTAAGATGACATTTGGTGACCCTGAGTGTATTTTGGAATCTATAAGGAAACTAGGAATTCAAACAAAGTACAAAAGTAGACCGATGATGATAATGATGATGACAAAGAAGATGAAGGAGAAGGGGAAGGTGAAATGAAGATGTGCATGTAAGAGAGGACCTGTGTAGGAGGAGCTCAGCAGGAGGGGAGGAGAAAGAAGGAGAAGAAGGATATATTGCAGGGTGAAAAGAATTGAAGGATGCTACATACACAGAAATGCAAACTTATGCATGGATACCACATACTAAAACTCAGGATATATGGTTTGAAAAGGGAGGAATAGAAAGAATGGGAATATGGTGGTGCAGAAGAGGGTAAGTTTGTTCAAAGTACACTGTGCATGTATGGAAATACCATAAGGGAACCCCCTTATATTACAAACATGTTAACTCAAAAATGAAAAAGTTAAAAAAAATGAAGCTCTCATTGGCAGAAATCATATACACATTTGTTCTAAATAAAGTCCAAGGTGATTTTCATCTTATGATGAACTCTACCATTTGTAAGTACCTCTTTCATACCAGAAACGATTAAAAAGACATCTTTTTTGCCAGTCCTGGGCTTGAACTCACAGCCTGGGCACTCAAGGCTGACACTCTACCACTTGAGCCACAGCACCACTTCTGATTTTTTCTGTTTATGTGGTACTGAGGAATTGAACCCAGGACTTCGTGCATGCTAGGCAAGCGCTCTACCTCTAAGCTACATTCCCAACAACAACAACAACAAAAAAGACATTTTTATAAACCATTTGACGTACTCCTCACAGAAACCCTCTGGGCAGCTAGCTAGCATTCCCATCTTACATGTAGACAAAGCTGTGCATCTGTGGCCACCCTGAGATCAGCAAAGATCCGGGTTCCATATACAAGTTTCCAGGCCCATGGCATCCTCCCCACTCCACTCATTCTTCTGATCTCCATTAAGAGGACAGCTTCTGATGGGACTCAGGGACACTGCCAGCTTCAGTGGCTCAACAGGAGACATCTGATCTGAGCTAAGTCATCAGCTCTCTCCATCTCGGCTCTAGAGAAAATCTCACAAGAAGGCAGCCCACCGAATCTATGTCATTCTGAAAGCAGGATTCCCCTAAGCTCCTATTCCCAGACCCAGGAGCTGTGCTATGAACTCCATTCTTGCTCCATTGTCCTTCAATGCAGTCCTTCCAAAGAACCAGCTCCTACTCTGTTGTCCTCTTGTGTTACTTCATAGCTCCCTTTCTGATCAAGGTTGACCTCATGGCCTGACTCAGTTCCATGCCCTCAGATCCAACTGTTTCCTTATTTGTCCCCTGGTTTCCTAACCCAGAGAACTCTCTTCCTCCACATTAGCATGCTCAAGATTCTATGTTCATCTGGCACTTCTCAGACCCAATCAAAAACATCGCCCATTTCCTCCTGCCCACTGCTTTGCCCCCAGGTATCCGGCCTTTTCCATGATGTGATTGCACCCTAAACATCCCATCCCACCTCACTCACTGTGATCTCCAGGTAAAGACCTCCGTCACTGACTACTGAATGGGTCTCACATCTTCCCCTGCCTGGACTCATTTCCTACCCCCAGTCACAGCAGTCTTTCTCCTTAGCTCTGTCCAATGAAATCCTTCCCAGCCTCTGAGGCCAGGCCAGATCACACCTCCTCCAGAAAGCCTTCCTTGGTCAGCCTAGTACACAGCTTGTTCCTTTCACCTGAATTACTACAGTTATGTTGTCTATAATACGTTCTTGATCTCGGCACACCCTGTCTCAGATCATTAGTAGCCTTTCATGCATTTCAGTCTAAACTCTCCAGCCAGCTTCTGAGGGGGTCCTGGTTTGTAGCAGATCAATTCTCTTCTTCTCAAATCCAGGCCTCACCCAGAGAAGGAACTAAGCATATAGATGCTGGTCAATTGTGAGGTCAATACAACTGAAATAAATAAACATGAGCACAGGAACAAACAATACATATTGTAGGAACTGCATTGTCTCAAGGTATTGTTCCCTCAATAAAACTGGGTATTTTACGAGGAAGCAACAATGCTTGATAAGAAATGTACTCGTTCTCTTGCCCATGTAATTGTAACTCCTCTGTACGGTATTCTCACAATAAAAAATTAAAAAAAAACTGGGTATTTGAATAGCACCAACATTCATATATTAGGTATGAAATAAATCAGCTCACCTTAGGACTCATTTCACTGTTACTAATATACAGAAGAAAGAAAGTTAGAGAACCTGTTAAATCCCAGTAGTGAAAGTAGGAAATTGATCTGAACATTCCATATTTAGATCACCTCGTTTCAGCGGTAACGGCGCCAAATTTAATCATAATGAAAGTCACACAAAACTCTTTCGTAGTGTTGGTGTTTGAAATCAACGCAAAGACAGTATTCATGTTTTGATTCACACAGGTAGGAACACATCAACTTTGGATTTTAGGAGAGCCCAGATTTGGTCCTCCCTATACCTACAGGCCATCCCTCTCCCAAGCCTGGCCCATCCCCTCATACCAGGCGATTCTGATGAGCTTTGGGAACCCCTGATCATCAAGTCAAGTGGCTTCTAAAAGCCAGGAAGGGGTCAAAGAGGATCATCTGTCCTTAGCTCACTGGGATAGCTGTTTTGTGTACACACACACACACACACACACACACACACACACACACACACACACACACACACACACACACACACACACACACACACACACACACACACACACACACACACACACACACACACACACACACACACAGTGGCTCCTCCATTCATAGAGTTCCCACCTCACCGGCTCACCCTACCCGGATTCTCCTTAAGCATCACTTCCCCTGCAGGCCCCTCCCCCAGGCTGCTCTCAGGAAGCAGCAGCAGGCCTTCCTCCCCTGCCTTGACACTACTCTGCGGATGGACTTTCTCCTTTCCTTCATAAGCTCAATAAGCACCCGCAGAACCCCATGCAAAGCCAAATCAGGGATGGGCAGGAGCTGTACACAGGGCTGGATTAGCACCATTGCTGGATCATGGAGGATCAAGGAGCTTGGAGTCAGCTGGGTGCAGCGTGATCCTGGCTACTCCAGAGGCTGAGATCAGGAGGATTACAGTTTGACTCCAGCTAGGGTAAAAAGTCAGGGAGATTGCATATCAACCAATTAAAAAAACAAAACAAAAGAAAACCAAAACCCCGATGGTGGTGTTGCATAATCCCAGCTAGGGGAGAAGCATAATTAGGAAAACTGCATTTTAGAGAGGCCAAGGCAAAAAGTGAGACCATACTTGTAACCCCTCTGTACAGTATGTTCTCAAATAAAATAAAATAAAATTTTTTTAAAAAAAAGAAAAAGAAAGCAAAAAAGGCTGGGGGATGCTTCAAGTGGTAGAGCACCTGCCTAGTGAGCATATGTCTGTGTTCAAACCCCAGTACACAAAGGGGAAAAAAGGAATAAAGTTAAAAATCAGGTAAGAGTCTACCTAGGGACACCTCATCATGGCACAATAGCATGGAAACAGCTTTTGAGGCTTTCTCAAAGCTGGCCTTGTCCCTGAATTGTATATTGTAGGGCTTGTTTGTTTGCTCTCACAGAAGCAAACACAACAGTGCAGAGTGAACTGTTTGTAAGATTTGCTACAGGAAGCATTTGGTCCTTTCTCCCTTTCTCGACCATTTCTGGATCATCTGAAGACAGCCACCTTCAACCGCTTTGGTTGAGTGTTCTCCTTTACATCTGGAAATATTATGCACAATTTCTATGGCTCCATTTTTAGTTCTAGGCACTTTTTATTGACTTTATACTACAAAAAAATAAACAGGCTTCAGCTACAGCTAAGAGTACCCTTCTATCTCTCCTGCCCAATAGCATTTACATCAACACTCATTATGATTTCATGATTTTATAATATAACAAAGTTGGTTTTCCCCGGAGTTGACATCTTTTCTTCCTCTTTCAATTGTACATAGTATGCCAGGGTTTTTTTCATCAACTTAAAAATCAAAGGCATAAACAACTGTCTGACCTAAGAGGGCCAGAGGCATTCAGTACTTTCAAGTTTATAGTCCCAGGGAAGTTCTTCCCAGAGCCTTCAGCCAGGCTCCAGGCTGGACCAGTGGTCCTAGGCACCTGGAACCCAGCTAGGATCCTGAAATGTCACTTTTCTCCTGCACTGGATGCTGCTTCCCAAATCCATGTCTCTCTCTTGCTTGGTTTATGGTCCCATCTTCATAGAAGGACACTTTCTCCAGTAGCTTCGTGACTTTACCTATCTGGAAGTGTCTTTGTTCTCTGTCTCAGCACTTGATAGTTTAGCAGTTGTTTTCATCTGGATTTCCTCAAAATTAGGTTCTTTTTTGTGTGTATGCTGGTACTGGGGCTTGAACTCAGGGCCTGAGAATTGTCCCTTCATTCAAAGTTGGCACTCTACTACATGAGCTACATCTTCACGTATGGCTTTTTGTTGGTTAATTATATCTGAGTCTCATTGTTCTGTCTGAGCTGGCTTTCAATTATGGTCCTCAGATCTCAGCCTCCTGGGTAACTAGGATTACAGGCATGTGTACCTAGCATAGATTCTAAGGCAGAGAAGTAAGCACAGATAAGCACAAGACATCAACAGGGGTAGAGGGACTTAGGACAGCCCGGGTCAGAGGCTTTCAGCCTGAAGTTAATGAACAGGTTGCCACTGTGGGCCTCAGCCCTGCTGGGGCTCCTTAGAGGCTGCATGAAGGTCACATGAATGACCCCCTGAAAAGCAAGGAAGTGAAGGCTGATCCTGGGGCTGTGACTTCCCTCCAGTGTGTCACCAGCGTCTTCAGCAGAGTCACAGATGCCAGCAGGCCACTATGCGCAGATCCAAGCCCTGAGATAGCAGGAAGGGTTGGGGACATGTGCTGAGAGACCATTTCCAACTGGAATGGATGCAGCTTTCCATTACTTCCTAAGAGCCAAAGATGCTCTAGAGAGAATGGGGTCTAAGGGCCAGAGCTAGTGAAGGCCTCCTTGCTGGTGAGTTTCTTTCTTGAGTTCCCAAGACAGAGCAAGCTTGCCAACTCCATTCTCTCCTCCTGCTTTAAAGCCACTAATACAATCATGGAGACCACATTCTCATGACCTCATCTAACCTACCTACTTCCCTAAGTTTCCAGCTCTAAGTACCTTTAACATGTGGCCCCAGCATTAAGCTTCAACAGGATCTTAAGAGGAACAAACAGTGACCTTGGTAAAAGTCCTCAATTGAAAACAAAGGGGAAAGGAGGAAAGGCATGGAAAACACGTGGGCCTAATGCTTCGCAGATGCTCGCTGGGTTTTAGTTAGTATAAACATCACTCTGGTTATTTATGGCATCTTAGTGGGAGACAGGCCCAGGTGCTGCCTGTGCTACAGGTCCCTGGAGTTTCTTAGAGGTCTCTCCACCAGGTGCAGAGTGCTCTGGGGAGAGGGGACTGTTTTGTTGTTGTTGTTTGTGTGTGTGTGGTTTTTCTCAGTGTTACCTCCTGTTTCCTCAGGTTTGTAGAATTCTAAAAATCAGTTAAGTAAACATGAGCACCTTTCACCTTGGCATTTTGTCATTATTTAACAAGTGATCTATCAACTGGCTGAACTGTTTCTGAAACATTCCCTTACAAAGGAAAAGCGATTGTTTCATAGCATGAGGAGAACAAGTATCTCTCTTTTTTTTTTTTTTTTTTTGGTCAGTCGTGGGGCTTGAACTCTGGGCCTGGGCACTCTCCCTCAATTCTTCAGCTCAAGGCTAGCACTCTACCACTTGAGCCACTGCACAACTTCTGGTTTTCTTGTGGTTTTTTGGAAATAAGATTCTCATGGACATTCTTGTCTGGGTTGGCTTTGCATCATGATCCTCAGATCTCAGCCTTCTGAGTAGCTAGGAGTACAGGCGTGAGCCACCGGTGCCTGGCGAGAACGAGTATCTTTTGGTGTGAACAAGTACCTTTGGGTGTGAACATTCATCTCTTTACCTGGGGAAAGTCCCGGGTAAGTGCTCAAGGCAATGAGTGGCTGTCATAGATCCTGAAGTAGGTGTCTACTCCTAGGTCCCTCTCCCTTGGCTGTGACAGCAGAAGGCCCCTGTGGTCAGTGGGAGTCGTCAGTAGACTAACCTGCTAAGAAACTGCCCTCCACCCACATGGCAACACAACCACTGCTGCAACAATGACCTCCCTGCCTGTGGACACACACAGACGAAAGCAAGCGCTCACGAGTGCTCTCAGTCAGCAGCAGCAGCAGCAGCACCTGGGGACTTGTTAGGAATGCAGATGGTGATTTTATATCCATTGAGTGAAACTCTGGAGGCAAGTCCAGCAGTCTGTTCTAATCACCTCTGCAGGGGTCACCCACATCGACGTGAGAAGCATTGAGTCCAAGTATGAGCCCCTGCAAGGTGCCATCTTTTTTGTGTTTCTGTTTTTCTGTGTCCTTCAACATGCCTATCACTAAATAGATATGTGATACACACACACATAACTAGATTGTATGAATAAGTTCAATACATGAATCAAATTGAACCTTGAGTGTCCATCACGAAACCCATACAACTGTGACATCAGCAAGCCAGGGCTAAGCAAACTGGGGAGCCATCTGTGAGGAAGAGAACAGAGAAGCCTGTGAGGGGTGTGGCGGCCATCAGGGAGAAGAAGGAGAAGAGAACCGAATTGCCAAGAACAAACTTTAACCTGGTCATTTCACCTAAGCTGTTCCAGAACACCGCTACGGTTTGAGTTTAACCTTGTAAATAAAAATAGGAAACAGATGGAGAGGAGAAAACAAAAATTATTCAGCACACTTCCCCTCTTTTCTCTCTGCTCTTTCAGGAGGAAATGGACTCCTGTGTGTTGTAACTTAGTTCATAATGAACGAGGCAGACATGGGCACTCACTCACCTGCTCTCTCCAGCAACTGCTCGTGGGTGGCGTGCACCTCATTTCTTGCCAGGATGCCGATGGATAATGGTGGCCTCTTGGACCCAACTTTTTATAGTCGACAGCCTGACGCCGGTGAGCACTCCAATCCATCAGCTGCCTTTAACGACCTTCAGCTGTCTTCAGGGACGCTTGTTATTGATGGCCCTGGACAAGCAGCAGATTGAACCAGAGAGGGACCGGGGAACACAAAATCCCTAAAAAGGGAAGCAGGCCTGCAGAAGTTCAGCATCATAATTGACGCTCCTCACCTACTGTACTCATCAGAAAAGAACTTCTGACCCGGCTCCTTCATGGTCTGTTTCTATTCCCACTTAGCAGATCTGCCTCTGAAAGCCAGAAACTCGTAGCCCATTGTTCCTTCACTGTCCACAGAGGAAATCTACCTCAAACATGGAGCAGGCTGGAATGAACATAGCGATGCTTATACTAAAGCCAAGTGAGCATCTGCTAAGCATTAGGCTCACGTGTCTTCCATGCCCTTCCTCCTTTCCTCTTTGTTTTCAGCTGAGGACTTTTACCAAGGTAACTGTGTAGTAAGTGGCACCAAATCCACTGGATTCGATGATAAGATCACAGCCATCATTTCATGAGCAGAAGCTAGTAGGAGGAATGTAGCGTTCACCCTGTGAAACTTGGTTCAAACTGTGTCTCTGACTCTCAGCCTTTCCACACCTTGGTTTTCTTACAGCTCCCAGCATCAGATGGAAATGGTAATGATGGTGAATTACAAGACTCCTTCTAGGTACACTGAGATCTTGCATTCACTGTCTTTTTAATCTTGACAGTAACTCTATTGAAGTGGATAGATTACTCTGTCCATTTTTTTCAGATAAATAAAGGGTATGAGGAAGTAAAGGTACCTATCGAATGATGTTTAACAGGGCGGCGTGGTAAAAATGCTAGCCTCTGACCCCCAAGCTGAAGTTCCTCAGTGAAGCTCCCTCTCCTACCTCATTAACCCCAACTAAAGAACGTAATGCACCCTCAAGTGCAAGCAAAAGTGCCGTCAGGAAGTTCAGTGTTACAGCTATTCGTGTCCACTGGGAGACAAGACACCAAGATAGGGTTAGATGTGTGAGACTTGGTGAGGAATTGGACAAGGGGAACCAGTGGGCTCTGGGAGAGGCTGCCCATGCTGGGGTAGGCCTGGCTCTTATGGAGGAGACAGAGAAGGATGGAGCAGGGTGGAAGTTTGAGACATTGCAAAGCCAGGGGACTCCTTGAGCAAGGTCTCCTGTTAGGTCCCATGCTTCCTAGGAATGGGCTTCCAGAGAATTCCTACCAAGCTCTGATCCGTGGAGAGAGAAATGATACAAATGGGGACAGACCTTCAGCTGGGACCAGTCCCAGTGCTGCTCCCTGCAGCTAGAGATCAGAGAACATTTTCCTGGCTGTCCGATTTATCGATGGCAGATGGGAATGCCTTCCTTATAAAAGACTTTGTAATAAGGCACTGTGCTCTGTGGAGCAGCGTTCTGGTGCCATACATCATAAATTAAGAAGTCTGTTCCTTCGCCAAAGGACAACTCTATATAGACTGTCTTGCCAAGAAACACAGGCTAAGGAAGAGGCCTTTCCTCCCAGCCCAGGCTGTTACTGGCTCTATCCTGCAGGCAATCCTGTCTGGGTTAACCTCATCTTCTCTGACTTTGGTACCTCCTGTGCTCTTCCCTTTTCTGAACCTCCAGCTTTAGCTTTGAAGCAAACTGTCTAAGTCTTGAGATAGCTGAAGAGCTGCAGGAGCTTGCTGGAGTCCTTGTGACAGTTCAATGGTGAGCTTAACTATTGGGCATTTTGTGAAGTTCTGAGTATTTTTATTTTCAAGTGTGTGAGCAATGCTAGTTCTAAATCTATTCTTTTCCTCTATTTCCCTGGCCACCTCCTCCTGCCCCTCTCTTCATCCTCAGGCAGTGCATCCAGGGAGGGAGAGTGGAAGTTGACGGAGATCTCTGAGTGGGAAATCCATCCTATTTGCTCAGCCCTATGTTGATTAGAGGAAGACATAAAATAGAAGCATGAATTGCATTAAGGTGACACAATCTCTAATCTGACCCATTTATCCCTTTGATATTTTTTTTTTTACTTAGAATTGGTTATTTCAACCCTTCATCAGGATCATGGGCACAAAAATAATGTGAATTATTCTATTATTATTATAATTTGTTATTTATGCCATTAAACTTTTTGATGCAGTTCTTTGAATCCCTATAATACAGTTTTCTTGAAACTTCAGAGAGCGGCTCTCCTAGGGGGTGAGGGAAAGCTGGATATGATGCCCTTGTGGACTTCCATTGCACACAGCAGCAGAGGCCACGACTCCTTTTCAGGGAGAGCCTCGCCACCATACAGCCCGGCCATCGACCTTTCTGCTACGGCGCTCAGACGCTCAGCACTGCAGACATTTCTGGGGATGTGATCCTATAGCCAACTGCAGGGCGCTGGCTCCAGCCATAGTCACACCATGAGAATCAATTCTGCAGCAGCACACCATAGTGAGGTATTTATGTCCTACAGCTCTCCAGTGGGCCCTAACCCTCTGGCTGCCATGAATGGGGCAGTGGCATTCCATCCAGAATGGGCACCTGGTGTCTACCTCCAGCCATGACTCCCTCTGCGGGGATTTGCAGTTCATCACTGGAGCTACCAAGACCATGGCATGGGAAAAGAGTCGCAAGGTTAAGAGTTGTTACAAGGAAGGCTTCCAGGCTGGATCTCAGCAAGTTCTGTGAGGAAGGGTCAGAGTTAGTGGTTAGAAAAAAGGGAATCAAGCAGATTTGGGTGTGGCATTGGTCATAAAAGACAGGAGATCTGGAGCTAGAGGGTAGGGGGAGAAGAGTCCAAGCCAAAGGGAAGGTTGAACTTCCCACACTTGGTCCTACTCACTGGCGCCCATCAGGACTGAGCCTGGGCCTGCAGTGTGGTTTGTGAGAGCAGAGAGGGCAGAGCCTGTCCAGAAGGAAAGAGCAGCTCAGCAAAGGTGGTGGATGGAAGAGGGGGCAGGAGGAAGAAGAGGGTGCAGGCCCATTGTATACATGACATGCCAAGAATCACAAATTATAGAGGGAAAATGGATCCAGTTTCACTTTATCAAAGTTAAAAACATACTTTGTGAAAAACCTTCTCAACAGAATGAAAAAGTCAAATGACAGACTGAAAGCATTTGCAGAAACTGAAAGAAGCCATGTAACCAATGTATAAAGAACTCGGAGAAACAGCCTAGTTTAGGATGGACAAATGTTACACACACACACACACACACACGCACACACACACACACACACACACACACACACACACACACGAGAACAGCCAACATACGCATGAGAAGATGCCAAGTATCTTTAGTCATCAGGGAAAATTAATTACCACAACTATGAGGTCCTGAAAGCCACCCCCTTAGAAGAGCTAAAAAATCTAAGCTAATCAACACTGATGCTGCCAACATATGAAGCAACTAAAATTTTCGTACGCTGAGAAATAAATTGGAATATAACATGGTACCAATAATTTGCATAATTTTCAGAAGTGTTTTACAGAGTCAAACTTATAGTTACCTTGTGATCTAAAAACTACACTCTACCCAAGAAAAATGAAGACATGTATCAGCACAAATTTTTTTCTTATTTTTTGTCAGTTTTGGGGCTTGAACTCTGGTACTGGGCGCTGTCCCTCAGCTCTTCAGCTCAAGGCTAGCACTCTACCTCTTGAACCACAGTGCCACTTCAGGTTTTATGAGTGGTTTATTGGAGATAAGAGTCTCATGGAATTTCCTGCCCAGGCTGGTTTTGAACAGTGATCCTCAGATCTCAGCCTCCTGAGTAGCTAGGATTTACAGGTGTGAGCCACTGGCACCGGCTCAACACAAATTTTAAAAACAAATGTTTGTAGAAGATTTTTTTAAAAAATAGAACCTGAAAACGTGAAAGTTCTGAACACCTACCCAAAGATGATTGAAAAAAAATTGTGATATATTCACCCAAGAGCACCCACACACATAAGAAATAAGCAATAGAAGTCTGGTACTGAATCAGTTACTTATAACCATATTGATTTCTTTCACAGACTTACAAGTAAAAGAACTTTAATATAAAAAGCATATGCCATTAATTGCATTTCTATGAAATTTTGGAAGCAGCCAAACTCATTGTTGGCAATGGAAATTGCATCTGTGGTTGCCTGAGGGTTAGGAAGTATAAATGACTTTCTGGGGAGATTAAAATATTTTTGATCAGGGTGGCAGTTAGACAGATGTACCCATTTGTCAAAACTCATCAAACTGTGCGCTTAAAAATCTGCACGCTTTATTGGTGTAAATTATACTTCAATAAAGTTGATTTAATAAATTCTTCTCCCACTGGAAGGGCTTACAGCAAGATTCTAACTGCCAAAGAAAAGACAGATGTAAATAGACCATTCTGCAAAGGCAATAATAGCAGCTTCTGCCGCCAGCCCCGTCCTGTGAGCAAAGGGGGTCCTGCAGGGCCTGTGGAATGGGAAAAAACATCTCCAAAGAACCCAAGTGGCTGATGAATGCACACTGTTAAAGACAGACTCAAGCGATCGAGTGACTGCACTGGGAACAGTCCATCCAAAAGCCCAAGACATAGACATTCCTACAGACTATGAAGAATCACGGTCTGGGAGCTTTCCACTGTTCTGGGGAAAAGGAAAGTTCAACCAGACCCAAGTTTCTCATCTACAAATGTTAAGAATTTGTTGCTGCTTGTTGTTGTTGTTGTTACTCTGTGTGTGTGTGTGTGTGTGTGTGTGTGTGTGTGTGGTGTGTATCAGGGAAGAAAGGATTGAAGCTACCATAGCTTCATAACCAGTTAACTTGAATCTATTTCTCAGGTGCAGACATAACAGCTGCTTCATGACATCTTCAGTGAGCATCCACATACATACACACAGCCCTTGAGGGTCACCTGTAAAGCTAATTAAACCAAGATTCTTTCTGGAAGTCAGAGTTGCTGAAATCAAATTAATTGCTGCACAATCCATCTTAAATTCTTCTTTCTGGATGGAATTCAAAATATAAAGCCAATGTTTTTTAGATCTTTTCTGTTTCCTCTATAGGTTCAAACTCAGGGCAGAAAACCCAGAGACCTTACGAAGTAGGACTCAAAGCTGCTGTCCGGACCCAGGGACAGAAGGGAAATCTTTAGCAAGATGCTACAACACTCTTCAAGCCAGCCTTGAATGCCACAAATGCAGCCCAAAGGTTGGGTTGGACATTTACTTGTTTTAAGGAGAGCAAGCATTTGTAGGTGAAACTACAAACAATTCCTCTCCACCAAAAATTCAACTTAACTATCATGAGCATTTATTATGCCCTCCACTTTGTGGTACTTCCTCAGGCTTGCACCCATCCTTTGAACACACTTTTCTTCATCCATTTCAAGTTCCTGCCCCAGGGACAGACAGTGACTCTCAGGTACCATTTGCTTAACTTCCTGGATAGCTCCAGGGACAGATGTTGTCCAGAAGTCACACACCTAACCAGGAATCCTGACACTCACGATAGGACAAGCCGACAGAAGGCAGATCTAGAGCTGGGCTGGAAGGCTACTTTAAGTGCTAGGGTTATTCTGATATGGCCAATAAAAGCTAGAAAGCTATGGCCAATAAAAGCATTGGAACTGGGGGGTAAGCTCCATTGGCCAAAGACAATTAACCCCTTGCACTATTGGAAAAGCCCTCTTCAATTCCAATTGTTCTATTGTCCTTTCTGGCTGCTCAAAGATACCATTTTCTATGTATTTAGCCTAAAGACCCAAGACTCTGGGGAAGATACATATTCCAATCAGGTCAATGTCCAACACACAATTAAAAATTATTATACTGTCAAAATATAAGAATAGGGCTGGGAATGTGGCTAAATGGTAGAGTGTTTGCCTAGCATGCATGAAGCCCTGGGTTCGATTCCTCAGTACCACATACACAGAAAAAGCCAGAAGTGGTGCTGTGGCTCAAGCGGTAGAGTGCTAGCCTTGAGCAAAAGAAGCTCAGGGACAGTGCCCAGGCCCTGAATTCAAGCCCCAAGAACTGGCAAAAAAAAGAAAGAAAAAAGAAAAATAAGAATACTAACCTATAACCAGGGGAGAATTTAAGCCATAGAAACAGACTAAGAACTTAAATCTCTAGGTATATTTTTGTCTCTTACCCAAATTCCTCTTTTCATAATTAGAAGCCCCATATGAAGTTACTTGTGTTTATTTCCACCTGATGTTCTTGACAACTAATTAACTAAACATTTACAAAAACTCCTTGGATGACAGATGACAGCCTTGAAAAGCCAACAGCTTTGTCTTGTTTTGATGAGAGGAAAAAAACAACAAACCTCTCACCATGGCAGAGAGCATAACAAATACAAGATGACTTCCTTCCAGGGAGCTGATGAGCCTGTTTCTTTTTTAGTTCCTCTAGACTTTTCAAAAGTGTCCCTAGCTATATTTTACCACCATATACTTATATAGTTATAGTGATTTCAAATCAAAAGAAGGAGAAAACTACATAGCAAATATTGACAAGCTCCCGGGAGATGCATGTAGGGAATCCTATTCGGACAGTACTTCGGTTTTTAACAATTATCAGTGGGGAATGATTTCCTTTAGTATTTCCATTCATTTCATAACTATGAGTTTACAAACAGCTGCCTAGCACAGCCTGTAGAAAGTAGTGGTCACTAAAGCCATAGAAGAGAGTATGCCAAGAATAGGAAGCAGGTGGAAAGATTATTATTTTTTAATGTCATTTCTAAGTGCTGTTTTTGGAACATTTATTTTACTTTGCTCCATTAAAAAGTCAGCATCGTTGTCTCTATTTTAAATGTTAAAGTTCCCACATCCAACACACACACCCAAGCACGAACACACACACTGACCTTTATGTGCAAAGTCAGGTGACAAAGCCAGTCTCTTAACTGCAAGGATTCTTGTTTACTCTGAGACTGTGCTGAATCCCTCTATGCACTATGAAAAACCCCAAATGTTCTTATGCTGCCTGCTCTGTCTTCTCCCATTCCCTCTCTCATGCCAGTGTTCTGGTCAATGATGGCCAAACACAGTTTGGGACAGGGAAACTTTTCTGTTCCTCTCACTGGGTTGAGAGTTATCTGTGGCAAACAGCACAGAGCTGCAGGCATGTGCTAATTAGAAGAGCAGCTCAAGTTAGTTTCTAGACCAGGAGGGGAAGTGCCCATGATTTAGCTTCTGCTGCTATTGTTCCCTGTGGGGCTCGGGGAGGAAAAGCAATGGCCTCCTCATTACTGCAAGGCATCGTCATGGGGTGCGTTTCGGTGTTACTGTCACAGTTCCTCCCTCCTGTGAACTTCTGAACGTTGACCAGTGATTTGTTCCCAAACAGCTTGAGCTTCTTGGGGATATTCTATTAATATCACTGCTCTGTGTCTAAGAGTCGGTGTGAAACACAGGATCTCAGGAGTTAGCCACTCCAACATGTTCCTTAGTGTTTGACTTCTTTTGTGAACTGCCCTGTGTGTGTTTGGTCTCAGCTAGCATCTCTCCAGAAGAAAACTCCCTACCAATCTGGAAAGCCCATTTCCCTCTTAGGAAAGCTTGAGAGTAACAGATCTCTCTCTCTCCCTCTCCCTTCCCCCCTCTCTTCCTCTCTCTTTCTCTCCCCCTCTCCTTCTCCTTTCTCTCCCCCCCTCTTTCTCTCCCTCCCCCCTCTTATTTATTGACTCTAATTCTCTGTCTTGTAAGAAACAAGTTTGTTCAGGTGGCTACCATTCTCCAGCCCTGCAACCATGCCCACTCTGCCATCCCAAGACATCTCTTCCTTGGGCCAATAATGAGGCCATAGAATTCCAACTCCAACTAGTTTCCTTTTTTGTCCCTTCTTCCATTCCTTCCATCCTCCCTCCCTCCCTCTCTCCCTTTTTCCTCCCTCCCACCCTCCCTTCTTTCCCCTTCCTTTCCTCCCCTACTATTTCCTCTGCTCCTTTTCTTCCCTCCTTCCCTTCTCATATATACTCAAAGTATACATGACTTGGAAACATTTTTGAACAACCAACACAATTCCCTATGGTTTCTTTGGAAATTCTTATTCTCAAATCGTCAAGGGTTGATTATTGCCCCACAAAGACAAGACTCTTCTGTCTGGTTCACTTCAGGAATCATGACAAACAGTGTACACAGAGGTCTTATTTTTCCCCCAGAAGTAAGTATCCACTAGAACCAGGCCTCAAATTTCCCATTTCTGGACACGTTTGCTTTCTTATGAGCTTAAAAATGGAGCTAATGGGCTGGGTAATAGCTAGGTGGCAAAGCGCTTGGCTAGCAAGTACAACATCCTGGGTTCAATCCCAGGATGAAAAGACCCCCCCCAAAAAAACCCCAAACAAACAATAGAGCTAATACTTAAGACTACATCCTGGTTCAATTCAGATGGCAAACTTGGTGGTCTAACATAGCAGCTTGTAGCAGAAAAGCACTTCATTCTGATGAATGAACCTGGCAGGTGTCTCAGGCCTCTGTCTCACTGTACACTGTGCAGGTGTGGCCAAGAGTGTATATAACGGTGAGTGACCTCGGCCCCTGAGCTACGATGCTGCTCTTTTATCAACATGAATGATTCTGGGAACCTTACAATTTCCTTGTCTACGGGTGGGTATGTCAGTCGAGAGGAGGCAACCACCATGACTCCTCATAAAAAACCAACACCATCATAGTAAAAACAATGTAAAAATCAAAAGTATCAAAAGTATTTCACCCACTGCTCGTAAGACTGAGGGTATATTAACCTACTTTCTTCTTGCACATCTCAGATCACATCTGTGCGTGGAGTTGAGTGCACACTTATTTATTTCTATCACAGACATGTAGAGAAATTGGACTGCTATATCCCTACATTTTCCAAAATGACATAATGGGCATCAATGACAGGGTACAACCGTGGCTCTGAGCCATCAGACCCAAATTGCAGTCACAGCCTACTTGAGTGCACACAGACATGTGGGCGGATGGGCACAAGCCATGGAATGCAAACCAGAAGACTGCATTGCTTAGCATTCAGCCTGCATCACCCAGACAGAAAAACTATGTGCTAATGAGGGAGAAAGCTGACTGCTATAAAGTTCCACTTTATTGGATCCCAACATGAGTTGGATAAATGGAGTGCCATGGCTGCTTGAGTATGGAAGGGGAGAAAGGGAGAAGACCAGGAGCCAAGGGTGAAAGGCTGTGTGAAAGGCAGGGCAGGCTTGGATAGAATCCCCTCCGAGGGAAGAGGGTGGTGAGCAGGGAGGAAGTGGTCCTGACCCCTGCATCGGGACTGGGATTAACTGTTGCTGGCCCTTGTCAAGCTCAGTGTATGCGATAGTCAATCACGTAGGATGCAAAATCTAACCAAATTCAGCTGAGGATAGGGGAATGCATTGGCTCAAGTGGCTGAAAAGTTGAGGTTAGGCCTGGTTTCTCATACAGCTAGGTCCAAGACTCCAGTGAGATCATCAGTTCACTCCCTATATATTTTGGCTCTGACTTCCTCCGACTTGGGGGTCGCCCACCAGCGGATGCACTTGTACAGCTAGTAAGAGGGCTGCAGCTTCCTCAGGCTCCCATTCCACCCCCACAGCAACCCCAGCCACTAAAAAGAGCTTCTTTTACTTGAGTTCCAGCCACTCTTGATAGGTTAGCTGTAGGTCTAGTGGTCCTCTCTTAACCAATCACTGATTGGCTAGGCTAGGTCACATGCTCATTCCTGAAGCTGAAGTAGGGGTCAGTTCTACACTTACTAGTCAGAGAGAGAGATAAGGAATGGCTCCTCAGAGTAGTTGAATTCTACCAAGGTGAAAAGAGTGCTAAGAGAAAATAAAAGCAGTAGCCACGTCAGTGTAATTGATTGCAGAAAGGGACTAGTTAGGGATGTCAAGAGACTGTTAAATATGGGGCTACATGGTGGCTTCATTTTTCACCATCTCAAATCCACACAGCCTGAGGATTCCATGACAGAATAGGGCTCTGCTCTTTTCAGCCATCATGTTGACCATGACCATTGACAGAGGAGGCATAAAATTATCAAGGACTATTGGAAATGAGTGTGTCCCTCTCAAAAGTCAGTGGTTTTCAAGAATGATAGTGCTTAAGCCATTTCAATTGCTTAAGCTATTTCAATTGCTTAAGCTATATCAATCGCTTTTGATTATTTTTGGCAGTTTATACATTTGCATTTTCTTTACTGACTCTTAAGAAGTAAAGCCACTGCTGTGACTATTTAGAAAGTAAGTTTCCAATGTGAAATTATAGACCTTTCTGCTAGTTTTGTTTAAGTATCAGGGCCATCAGTTCCAATTTTCCAATTATGTAGATGCTTCTCCCAAGTGTTATATTCCTCTTACTGTTAGACAATTAGAAGAGACTGTTCTGAAAGGCACAGAATGTAGACAAGAGCCTTTTAGCTGGTGAATTCATTGAAGAGATGGTGTCTTCTCTTAAGTAAGTCTCTCCATCAGAGGGACTGACTCAACAATTCCCTGTCTGGGCGGAAGTCCCTGTTAAGTCAATCGCTTCACTTGACCATTTCAACTGATAGAAGCATCTGGAATGATGCTTACAAAACAAAGAGGTCTTGTGATTCCTATCAGCAGTGTCAAGTAGAAGAGACCAGGCCTGGTTGGCCATTCCGCTGGCTGCCATTACCAAACTATTTTAACTTCCTCTCCTAACCCTGCCATTCACTCCACAAATGTCTGGATACTGACATAAGGCTAGACATGAGAAGACATGGAGTCTTTTTTTCTATCAGCCCCTCATATCTGATCTGATTTACAAGCTTTCACACTTACTGTCACCCATGCACCTGTAGGTTGGCCATTTTACAGATGGTGAGACTTCTTTAGGTTCAACATAGCCATCTTGGGCCCCCATTGCTACTGAAGACTTGGTCTGTCAGCAGGCTGCTACTGCAGAATCCATCTCAAAGGGAATGAGAGAACAAAGAAGACAGCATCCATTCCTGTTCCCCATGGCTGCACACACCGCAGTCTTCCTGTAAACCTTTTGAAACCATCGCCCGTCATCTCTCCTAAGGAGTCAAAGGGTAAAGCAGCTAACACCCAACAGGGACCCAGAGTTTTTGCAACCAAAAAGCTCTGTTAAGACACTAGTCATTCTCTAGAATTTGTGCCCCTGCCCCACCATGTATCAGATAAGCCAATGTTTTTATTTTAAAATCTTTCCCATTCTTCTTTTATCTACCAAATTAGTCAGTAGCTCTTTGGTGAACTGCATTCCCTATGTTCCAAAACAAGAAGATATGCTTTTGAGCTCTCACAAGCACATTGTCCTATGCCAAAACTGCCCTGTCTTCTCCCTGACATAGGAGTTGGGTTGTAGTTTGGTCTTCTGTGAACCTCACATCTTTCTCTTCTAAGTATTAAACGACTGTACTCTCAGTCCGACTTCTAACTGGCTAGAAGTGGGCTTTTGCCCACTAGTGATCAAAAGAAGAGAATGAAGAGACTAAAGCCACAAGAGATACATGCCATGGGAGTTCGAGGAGGAAAGAACTTCAGAAGCCATCTGGTTCAAAGATTCCTTGGTGGATATTGTGGTTTGAGTGTGGGCTGAGTGTCCCACATTGGTACTGAAGGCTCGATCTGTTTGCAGGCTGCTGCTCTGGGAAGATGGAACCTAGCTGAAGTCCTCAGGCCTCAAGGATGTGACCTCAGAAGGTATTTTGTTCTTGTTGTTGGTCGTGGAACTTGAATTAAGGGCCTGGACACTATCCCGGAGCTTTTCTGTTTAAGGCTAGTGCTATTCCACCTTGAACCACAGCTCCATGCCCAGTTTTCTCATGGCTCATTGGAGATAAAAGTCTTATGAAGTTTCCTGTCTAGGCTGGCTTTGAATCACAATCCTCAGATCTCAGCCTCTTAAATAGGATTATAAACGTGAGCTACCAGCACCCAGCAGAAGGTAGTTATTGTAACACTCGATAGTTCTCACAAAAGGATAACAAGTAAGAGTGTGAGTTTGGTCACACACATTTCTCTGTCCTCCTGTTTTAGATGTGACTTTGCACTCTCACTTTGACCTTTACGAAGAGAGACCCCACCAGAACCAAGCTGACACAGACATCTTGTCCTTTGAACCTCTAGGACAGTGAGCTAAATAAATCTTTGTATGTGAGCTGCCTCAGACAACTGCTTGTAATGCAAAGCTGCCTAACACAGTGGGTGATGATTCATAGTTCCTTTCTCCCAGGTTAGTTAGAAACAGCAAATGCGAGAGCATTTCTCAGGTGCCTGTCAGGTGCCACTCATTGTTTTCTAGGTGTTTTACATGCATTGGTTCAGTTCATGTTCATAGTTGCCCTGTGGAGTAACATCATTACTGCCATTAACAAACTGAAGAAGCTCGCCCAAGGCCCATGGTGCAGCTGAGGTGTAAATCTGTGAGCATCGGTATGTGTCTTTGCTAAAGATCAGAGAAATTCTGAGGCAATTGCTCTTGCCCATTCAGTCTACTTTTCACTACAACTTGGGACTGATTCCATCACACACACACACACACACACACACACACACACACACACACACACACACACACACACACACACACACACACACACACACACACACACACACACACACACACAGAGGTATGGAGTAAGAGGCAGTATTCTAAAGAGCATAAGAAAGGCACCTGTGTAATTCCATCCAATCTTATCCCAACCATCTCAGTCCTGGTGAGGTGGGCAAAACATGTCCAGTTGTTGTTGTTTTTAAATCAAATTAACCTTGACTCTTAGTCCTCAGTCTAACTTCACTGGCCTGGTGAAGAATTCAGACTCCTTGAGGTGAATCTGTATTCAACAAATGGGATAGAAGGGCTCTGGGGTCCCATAGGAGAGGAATACTTGGTGAACCCCATAATTTTTGTTTCTGAATATGTTATTCACTTCCTGAACCCATGGGGAGCTCTAAAGGCAAAGATCTTGCTAAAGGGAGCTCTAAAGGGAAAGATTTCTGTCCTCCCTGTTCCCATCTTTGCAGAAGCTGCAACTCCTCCATCCCTCTCTTCTCTGGACAGATCACAGACAAACCTCTTCCCCTGCAGAAACGGTGGAAGTTTCCTCTCCAGTTCCCACCATGCCCAGAGTATAGCCACCTGCTTCTTTGATCAACCTCTCCTTGGTGCCTAAACATCTGCCCCCCCCCGCCACCCCCCCCAGGCCAGGGCTCAGAAGCACAGGCCCTGAAGTTGGGGAGACCAAAGAACAGCCCAGCCAAGCTAACCAAGCTTTTGGATCCTCCCTCAGCAACAAGGTCAGAACCCAACTAATATTTCAATAACTTACCTCGCCCTCCCCCATCAGCTAACGAGTGCTCAACACGATTTCCTCATCTTTTAGGAAATGAAGACCCCAGTGGGAAGGTAATTATACAACTTTCAAAGGCTTTTCTTACTGAAACGACAGCGTGAGAGATTCCTCCTTCCACTTTCATGATAATGAGATGACATAGCATGCTCCAAGAGACGTTTCTCCCTCCCAGGAGTTCCTTGTTCCACAGAAGAGCTCAGCGTTCGGTGTGCTGGTGGCTGATGAAGTCCTAGGGCAGCTCACTCAACTCGCATTCCTTCATACCACCCACACCCTCACAGCTGACAGACCCATGACACGCAGGCTAACAGCGAGAACGGAGCAGAGGAGACAGACACACAACACACACAGCAATTGAACTTCCTGAAGCGTTCTCAGGAGAACACGCCTTCCAGATCCTTCAACAAGGACAGGACAGTCTATTTTGTTTTCAGATTCTATTTTACACAAGAAGGCCCACCGGAAACACTGCCAGGATACCTGGAATCGAGAGTTCTATTGCTTTTAAATGTCGCCTTGCCTCAACTTGATGAGCCCACCTTTTAGAACAGCAGGTACCGAAGGAGGTGCCCATTCATAATGGCAGCCATACGCTGCTGCGCGTCTGGCCACTGCGCTATGATGACACAGAGGGGGACTCCTGTTCTCCAGAGGTTGGTTCTCTAGAGAAGGGAGAGAGGGTGTAAGGGGAGGGAAAAAATTCAGAATTTTCCCTTATTGTCATGGTGGTCAAGGTGCCCATAGGGCTGGATCTTCCTGGGTCTGTTTCCTCAGCATGCCCTTTTCCTTCTGAGTATAACTGTGTCCAAATCTCTTCTGACAGTGCAGGGACTCCTGCACTTGGGAGGACAGTCCAACCTCATGACCCCATATGACCTTCGTTAAGACCATCTCCTACTTGCATCACATTGTACTGGAGATGAGGATCTCAAGACATGAGGCAGGAAGAGGAGGGACTCAATTTAACCCACGCAAATTACATAAGGTCCTGCCATGCAAGTTAATCAGGAAATCCAGGTGACAATCAGGGTGGCAGGGGAGGGTGTTTGTGGGGAGGGGAGGGTGGCATCTGCATGGCAAGGCAGCTCTGCAGCTCCCCCTCCCTTGTCCCCTGGCACTGAGCTCTACGGTTCCTCTGGGCATGAGGACTATCCTCCACAGTGAGGCTTTTCAAGTGCCTCACGTTCACTTTTAAAGCTGCTTGCTGCTAGGGCAGCTGTTGTAACTTTCAGAAACCAATGGCTTGGTTGCAAGCTTTGGGCTTCACTGAAGCGTGGCCATCAAAAGTATCTGATGGAGCTGGGTGCTGGTAGTTCATGCCTGTCATCCTAGCTACTCAGGAGGCTGAGATCTGAGGGTGGCAGTTCAAACCCAGCCTGGGCAGAGAGGTCCCTGTGAAACTCTTATCTCCAATAAACTCAAAAAAGCCAGAAGTGGCGCTGTGGCTCAAGTGGTAGAGAGCTACCTTTGAGTACAAAGAGACTCAAGGACAGCATCCAGGCCCTGAGTTCAAGCCCCAGGACCACCCCTCCTTCCCCCCCCCCAAAAAATCTCATGGATGCTGGATGTTAATGGCTCATGCCTATAATCCTCACTACTTAGGAGGGTGAGATCCTGAGAATCGCAACTTGAAGCCAGCCCAGATAGACAAGTCCATAAGGCTTTTAGCTCCAATTAACCAGCAAAGAGCCAGAAGTGAAGGTGTGGCTTAAGTGGTAGAGTATCAGCCTTGAGTGAAAAAGGCAGGCAAAAGCTTGAGGCCCTGCGTTCAAGCCTTTGTACCAGCGATCACACACAGACCTGATGGTGTCACCTGGCAGGTGGTTCTACTAGGTGCTCAGTTGACAATTTACACAAATGCCTGTATCTTTCAAAATGTAGTCTGCTGGGCTGGCTGTGAGAAAGTGATGCTCTCTGGACATCAAAGATGCATCCTCTGGCAGCCTGAGCCAGGCCCAGGAGTTTGGAGAGCCGCTTGGCACATCTGATCAGAACTGAGTGAAGGGAATAGCGTCATCTTTGGGAGAACAAGCTGCCAAGGAGCTCTGTACTGAGACAGAAAAAGATTGACTCTGACTGGTCACACTTGACCAGGCAAAGACCTGAGCCCCACCCACCACTGTTCTTTCTGCTCACATCCCTTTTCCCCAGGCTCTACCACGGAGGGTGTTTGCCTGCAGTGGGATTCTGCTCCTACCAAGACGTCTTCGAGCAGAGTTCTGCAAGGCTCAGATCCCAAAGGGGGAAAACTCTTACCTCTACCTCTTACCTAGTGGTCAGCCAGCAACTCCCTTTCAGTAGGCCCATGGCACCCATTTCCTGGCCCATAGAATTACTCACCCCACTCCTAAGAGCTATAGAATTCTCAGTAAAGGACTGGGCTACATACAGAATTTGCCCCCCAAATCTAGACCAGAAGAATGTAAGGATTCTGCACCCAAGAGTCAAGAGACAACTGTGGAAGATCCACATCCCCACCCCCACCTGCCCAACACTGTGTGTCTTTAATTCATTAAGGTCTGTGCTCAAATCCTTAGAAGTCAGTGAACCACAGAGCCCGGACTCACAAGCTGCAGTTCTGTGCATGAAAGCCCTCAGAGAGACGCACTAGGTAAAGGCAACAGCTTACACGGGAGCCCTGGCTTCCAAGCGGCTCAGGCCTGATACCCTAGGACAGAGCTGGCGGAGAAACAACCCCAGTGTCCAGGTGGAAGGTTTTATTATGTTTCACAACCATGAAAAGAGAGGGAGGCGGTGGCTACAGCAGATATTTCAGATGGAGGAATTGGCCCAGCTCTGCCCACCCCACCCCGACAGCCTCCTTCCCCGTATCTATCTCTCAAGAGATCCATCCTGGTGTCCTAACCCTGCAAATTCAAAAATGCTGAAAGGAGATAGGAAGCGTGGGAGGAACACCATTGGCACAATGGAAGCAGAAGATGGGAGGAGGGGGCTTTGAGGAACGGATGAGAAACGCGTTACAGAAAACCTTTTCCACTGAGGATGGCGTTGGGTGGAACAGGGTCCAGCCTCCTTAGACACACATCATACGGGGCCCTCTGTGACCCCCTCGAGAGGTACGCTGGGCACACTGTCAGCCGTGGGCCTCTCCTCCTTCTTCAGCGAGGTGGGGACTCGGAGACTAACGTAGGACTTATGACATGCCATGTTGGCCAGAGGAGGGTAGTGCTGTCGGTAGCAAATGTAGGCAAAAATGAGGCCAATCACTCCACCGACGAAAGAATCTAGGCAGGAGAGACAGAGAGGAAACAGGAAATGCATTACTTTTGCTTTGGGTACAGCCAGTGCCAGTCCCTAGAATGCACTCCCCTACCTGCTCCAGCAACCAATTTGTCTTTGAGCCCCCGGAAGACCAAAAGAAAGAAGGACTGCTCAAGCTGCAAATAAATACCCGTGGCCTCTGCTGGCATCATTTCTACACTTCTTACCTGCCTTCGCATTACTTCTTTAACTCACACAAGCAGTGCCTGAGCTCATGCTTATATTCCTGGTTTCTGGAAGATTCCCAACCACCTCTGTGAGTTATAGAGCTAAAATTGTTTTTGCAGAGAGACAAGTCTCACCGGAGACCCACAATCCCGTTGGTGTGGCATAAAAACCCGGCGGGGGCACTGGCCTCTGCCTGGAGGAAAATGGTTTCCCAGAGATGAAATGAACTCGAGTCACAAAGTGAATAAAACATTTCACCATACGCCAGGTTGGCAAACTCAGCCGGCCTCTGCTGGAAGGGCCTCAGTCCCATGGATGTGCCGCAGATCTCACCACATCAAGGAGAAGATGGGGAAGATGAGGCGGGAAGGCCTGCCTGCACATAAGGTAAGACCCTCCACCGAGGGCGACCCCAAGCCAGTGTCCAGTCAGAGAACCTCCATGGAAATGGTCCATGCCAAGGGACCCCACTCAGCGTGTGCATGCACAATCTAACCCCCTCGATGTTCTTGTCAAAACACTCTAGCACCATGGAGCGCTTCTCCTAACCAAAAGAAATTCGGACTGCTTAAGTTGGCTGCCATGCTGTCATTCTCTATTTTCACTTACATGTTTCATTGAATAATGAAAACTTCCTATGCACAGGTAGCATCAGCCCCATTTTTCCCTGAAAAACTGAGCTTGACCCCTGGTGTGTTGAGTCTGCAGCTCATGCCAGTCCAAGGTACTAGGCTAGGCCCCAAATGGGTCCATTCCAGGCTTGATACCCGCAGGATTCGCGGTGGCCCAGCCTTCAGAACACAGGGGGCCCAGGGCTGAGGGAATGTCTACCTGGGCTCAGGTGAGAGGCCACAGGGTTCCCCAAGGATCAGGGTTCAGGGAGGTAAGTTCCCAACCCTTCCCTGGAAGCCATACACTGCAGAGAGACCTCAGTTAAAGGCTCTCGGTTTAATTCTCTGTCTCCTGCAGAAGGAATTTTGAGTAACTGTCAAACTGATGTATCTTTCCAGAAAAAAAATTGCTCAGCATATAGATATTTGTATCAAACTTACAAGTCTTCTTTTGACCTTAAAGGTATCTAGACTCTAGCACTATCAAAATAATTTTTGAGGATTGGAGAAGATATTATGTGTCATTATCTTTCATAGGAATGTTTCTACTTCTGGCATTTCCAGGAAGCTAACAGAAAAACAAAGCATGCCAGAATGCATAGCTTTAAGGTCTTTTAAATAAATGCAGCGCTTTAGTTCACATAATTTTCTTGATCTACAACAGTAAAATAGATAAAAAGTAAAACAATAATAATAATAATAATAGGTACTAGGATTTAAGCCCAGGGCTTGGGCTTGCTGGGCAGACTCTAGCAATAGAGCCACACTCCCACCCCTTTTTGCTTTCACTATGCTTTGAATAAGGTCTGTCATTTATACTTGGGCTGACCTGGACTGTGATCCTCCTACTTATGTTTCCCGTGTACACAGATGACAGACATGCACCACTTCACCCATCTTTTCATTAGCTGAGATGAGGTTTTATAAACTTTTTGCCTTGGCTGGCCTCAAAGTGTGATCTTCCCTATCTCTGCCTTTCAATTAGGAAGAATTTCAGGCGTGAGCCACCATGCCTAGCTAGTATTATTTTACTTCTAAAGCTCATGCTCTACAGCATGCCCAAATAAGTCTCTAAACTGTTATTCTAACCTGTCCCTCTTCCATCCCACTCCAGCATTGTGTGGGGGGAGATACTGGATCCTTCCCTATCCTCAGCCCTATATAGAACTCAGCTATCGTGAGTTCCAACCTCTTCAGCATGGCCATAATTTCACAGTACTTTAAATAAGCTTCTAATGAACTTAAGGGGAAAAAACCCACATTTTATTGCCCAAGAACTTCACTACAAATTCTTGAGCTGGGCCATAAGGCACAGACAACATGATTAAAGGAAGCAGCTGTTCCCACAAAGAATCTCTTCACGTAATCTATAGTCACCAGCCCGTAAAATGTGCCAGAGATTGTTCTAGTTCCAGGTCATCAATTTATCCTATGATATTGCTCTATTATTTTGTCTAGCTTCAGGAAAATAGCCCATGGGTGGGGGAGGGCTGTATTCTTATTAGCATCTAAAATGACCCACATCATTTGCGTTTGAGCCAATGACGATCAAACGGACCAAAGAACGGAACCTGAAAGGAGCACCACTGTGCGTTTCTGTGGCTCAGCATTTCATGAGGTGGCTCATTGACCAAAGACATCAAACCATTCCTGGCATCTGTTTCTCGGGTTTACTCATGCAGCAGCGTGTCAGGAAGTATCAATTCCTGCCAATGATGTTTTCCTACTCTATGGAAGGGAGGAAGAGTGGCACCTGGGAGCATGGGAGGTATGGGAAGCACCCAGGGCAGTGCAGGGCCTTATCTAGGTCACCTGCCAGCAAAACCAATCAGGATGGTTACTATAAAGGTGGCAGATAACATCCACAAATGGGAGTCCATCAAGAGCCTCAAGCAGACTACAGGTTTTTCAATGAGCTCACCTTCCCACCCTGAGGACAGAAAGGTAGGCAGGGGACAAGCAACGCCTTTATAGGAGAAAAAGCCACGTGGGATTAACTTCACCCCAAAATTGGTGGCAAGTGACAGAAAGGCACAGAAAAGAAATCAACAGATCTCACTGTCTCTGGAATAGAAAATGCTGCCTTACTGAGCACTATGTCATTCTTCCATTCTGCACCTGTGTCCAGTGTCAGGCTTGAGGGCCTGTCCCAGGGCATGCAGCTCAACCAACAACACAGAGTTTATAATCCAAAGGGGCAAACCAGACACTAAGTAACAAGAGCTCGGCTTTGAGTTGCAGCGGTGACGCATATATGAAACTTGCTGTCTTTGGTGGGCTGGCCCGCACAGTGGCCAGGGCTGGACTGCATTATGGGTTCTGTTGACAACCTGGCCTGTGGGCTAAGACCTGAGTAATGAGCAAGCAGTTCCCAGGGCATGTAGTGGCAAGAAAGCACCTGTTGTTTCCCAGGCAGAGAGGGAAGAGTATGCATGAGGCTACCAAGAAAGGAAGGAAAAAGAGTCAGCAAATAGGAAAAACTGAAGGTTGCCCTATCTTTTAACATGGGGGCTGTGGGACTGTGGGACACATGGTGACCCCATGTGCTGTATGAGATGGAGAAGAACACAGCCCATGAATCTACCAACCTGATGTATCCCAAACCTGATGCTCTGTGCCACACCCCAATTCCTTCCTTTCCTTCCTTCCTTCCTTGCTTCCTTCCTTGCTTCCTTTCTTCCTTCCTTCCTTCCTTCCTTCCTTCTTTCCTTCCTTCCTTCCTTTTTTCCTTTCTTCTTTCTTTCTTTTGTGCTGGTCCTGGGGCTTGACCCCAGGGCCTGGGTGCTGTCCCTAAGCTTCTTGTTCAAGGCAAGTGCTCTACTTGAGCTACAGCTCCACTTCTGGCTTTTCATTTTTTGGTAGTTAATTGGGGATAAGAGTCTCATGGGTTTCCTGCCTGGGCTGGCTTCAAATTGTGAACCTTGGATCTCAGCCTCCTGAGTCACTAGAATTACAGGCATGAGCCACCAGTGCTGAGCCTCATCCTATCTATCCTAATCTGTCTCCCAGCTAAGTGTACTGTTAGGGCCCTTTACAGCCTCGTTCATGCTCATTTTCCCAGAGCTTAGCAGTGATTTGGTAAATGGTAGTAAACTGAGATGCTGAGATGAATGAACAACATCTGCAAGATGCACTATGGAATTACCACCAGCAGCCACAAAAGACCACATATTGCATGGTTCACAATACATGCAATGTGCTGAGAGGCAAACCTACAGAGACAGAAAGTAGGCTAGTGGCTGTCAGCAGCTGGGGTGGGAGGGGCAGTGAGGAAGGACAGCTATTGTACTTGGAATACATTAGGGGTATAAACATGCTGTGGAATCAGATGGTGGAGATGGATTCAAAACAACCATGAATATGTTCTTAAAAATCCATTGAAGGACTTTTAAACGCCCATTTCCTGCATGGAGAGTAGGAAATGTTTCTCTTTTTCTATTTGTCCTTACTTTAACTGTTTTACACAAATAAATCCTTGCTAAAACTTAAAAAAAAAATCAAACTCCGTGTGTGTGTGTGTGTGTGTGTGTGTGTGTGTGTGTGTGTGTGTGTGTGTGTGTGTGTGTGTGTGTGTGCGCGTGCCTGTACTGGGGCTTGAACTCAGGACCTGGTCACTGTCCCTTAGCCTCTTCACTCAATCCTGGCACTCTACTACTTGAGCCACAGCTCCACTTTCTGGCTTCTTACTGGTTAAGTGGAGATGAGAGTTTCATTGACTTCCTTGTCTGGATAGGCTTCAAACTTTGATCCTTAGATCTCAGCCTCCTGAGTAGCTAGGATTATAGGATTGGGCCGGAACTGTAAATTTTAAAAGGGAGACATTTATGGTGTTAAAATATATTTCAATAAAACTGTCCTACTGTCCTTCCTTCCTTCCTTTCTTTCCTTCCTTCCTTCCCTATTTTTCATTTCTTTCTTTCTTTGTGACCCATACCACATGGATTCCACTGGTACCGGAAACAATGACTCTAACCTAGGTACCTATAATCGCTAATTACACAACAGGCCCAAGCTCACCCCTTCTGTTTAGTTAAAGGACCTTGCAGGTTTGGCATAGGAGGCTAGCTCACCTGCTCTGGCAGCTACAAGCACAAGGGCCTCTGAAGCGGTGTTGTCAAATCTCTGGCAGAAGCACATAACCTGGCGGTCACCATGGCAACATCCAGCATCACTCCGCTGGCTTAGCTTGGAACCTTGCATGCCTTGGGCTTCACGAACCAAGATACCACAGCAAAATTCAGCTCGGGCTAACACAACCACTCCTTGTAATTTTTTTTGTTCTTTTAATTTTTTTATACTACTAGTGAAGCTTCCAGCTTGTGTCACTAAGGAACTCACATGGCACAGAAGATGCACAGAATCTACTTAGCACCACACGGGCTGGTGGGTAGCAGTCCGTGGCTGTCTTTTTTCATAAGACAGCCAGGCACACAGGCACAAGGAGGAGGAAATGAATGTTCAAAGTATAATTTTTAAGAAATTTATTTTTAACAAGATAATCTGCAGGGAATGTGTCTTATAACATTAAACCAGCTAGCTTTATGTTCCTGGAAGACGCGAAGGCACGGGGATTGACTGCCATTTCCCCGAGGTATCTTTCCTTTCCAAGACTCTAGTCAAAACAAGGGAGCAATGGAAGTGGGTCAGGTGGAACAACATGGTATGCTCAGATGAGGTCACAAGGTCACCAGGCGCTAGACAGTCTGCCCAGGGCACCTGTAAGGATGCTAAGCCCCGCCATTCTTGGGGTTTTGACCATAGAAGACGAATCAAGCCAGCAAGCTAAAGATGCAGCTGCATCTGTGGTCTGATTCATAGAAAGCTCTCCTGAGAAGTGTGTGGTGCAACGGGAAGAATGTGGCAGGTGAGGTCAGGTGCTACTGACCCAGCCTGCGGCCAGTGGATCCAACAGAAAGATTCCTATCCAGCATGTGCCACTGGAGTCTTCAATCTGTCTGTCTGTCTGCCTGTCTGTCTGTCTCTCTTTCTCTTTCTCCCTCTTCCTCCTCTCTTCCTCTTCCTCCTCCTCCATTCTCTCTTCCTTTTCCAGTCTCTCAATAACCTATTATCACTGCCCTACCACAGCTAGACAATGGACAGTACATCAGTATTAAGAAAAAATGATGCCTGGTAAGAAAGGAGTATGATTAATGGCTTAAGCCAGATGTGGTGGTATATGCCTGTAGTAGCATGATGGAGGAGGACGGATCACAAATTCAAAATCAGCCTGGCTACAGAGTAAGACCCAATATCCGCAACAAAAACAGATGAAAGGCTGGGTACTGGTGGCTCATGCTTGTAGTCTCAGGAGGCTGAGATCTAAGAATCACAGTTCAAAGCCAGCTTAGGCAGTAAAGTCCTTGAGACTCTTATCTCCAATTAACCACCAGAAAAATGGAAGTGGCACTGTGGCTCAAAGTGGTAGAACACCAGCCTTGAGCAAAAGAGCTCAGGGACAACAAAGCTCCATGACCACCACCACCAACAACAAAACAGACAAAAGGAAGGTGACTAAGTCAAAATCACTCAGATTCGGCATACCTTTATTGAGCAGTGTTAGAGCGGGAACATGTCTTTTGAAAAGGTATGTTAAGTTCTAATCTCCTGTCACTCAGAATGTGTCCTAGGAAAATGGGGTCTAGGAAATGGAGCCTTTATAGATGTACTATGTCAGAAGGAGGCTGTGGGGCTGGACGCTGGCAAATAATCTTTAAAGAAGGGGCGAAATGTGGAGACAGGGCAGACACATGGCCAGAACATGGCACAAAGGGGTGGGTAGGGAGACAGCCTTGTGCAGGACAGAGGGAAGTTGGGAACTATACTTCCAGGAGCCAAGAAACATCTGGGGTGCCAGGACAGGCAAAGAAAGGCCTTCCCTGACAGGCTTCACAGTGAGGGCAGCCCGGCTGACGCCTTGAGTTTACACTTCCAGCCTCTGGAGCTGTCAGACAATGCATTTCTCTCATTTGTAGCCATCTAGTTATTTTGTTTGTTTTGTTTTGTTTTGCCAGTTGTGGGGCTTGAACTCAGGGCCTGGCCACTTCTTTTGCTCAAGGCTATTACTCTACCTTGAGCCACAGTGCCACTTCCAGCTTTTTCTGTTTATGTGATACTAAGAATCAAACCCAGGACTTCATGCATGCTAGTCCAACACTCTACAACTAAGCACCTTTCCAGCCATCAGCCACCTAGTTTTAAGTACTACCTTATGGTAGTCATAGGAAACTAGGAGCGGTCCTGACCATGGGCCCTGCCAACAATGAGACCTGAACATATCTGTGACAATATTCCAGGACAGAGGCCCAGCGTGAATGTGCATACTGTCTGTAGCCACTTTCATGTACTACAGTCACCACTGAGATCCTAGGGCCAAAGAGAACCTAAGACACTTACAAAGTCTGCTAGTGGATGGGGCAGGCCCTCGGCAATGAAGTTAGAAGGTAGACAATGAGCAACAGGAGGGAGAGAAGGTATGAGGGACGGGTGGCAATTTCAGTGAAGTGGTAGTCACAGATGGAGATGACTCACAAACCAAGATTAGGGAAGGAAAGGGAATAAGCCATGCCCACATGGGAGAGAAGAGCATTCTGGGTACCAGGAGGATCAGGTGCAAAGACCCCAGGGTGGGATGGGCTTGGCCTGTTCAAGGAACATGCCTACATATGCAGGCATCCGTGCAAGGGACAGGACCTCGCAGGCCACTGCAGGTCAGTTCTAAAGGCTTCTTCTGGCTGCACGGAGGAGGGCAATGAGGAAGGAGAAGACAGACTGGCAGGCGTCTGCAGTACTCCAGGCAAGGCGCGAGGCTCACAGGACCAGGGTAGAGAGAGGAGGGTGAATTACGGAAGTGTGTTGTACACGAAAAACCACAAGATGCTGAGAAGAGAATGCCCTCCTCTATGTGGAACCAAGCGATCCGCTACCCAAAGTCCAGGTTGGGCAAGATTCTCTTGTGTTCCATGTGTGTGCAAAAGATGACAGAGAGACAGAGAGCTGAGACAGAGGGGAAGGGAGAGGAAAACTGAGACACACCAAATGCCATCACATGCTGATGAAAGAGCCTTCCCAGAGGACCCAGTCTCTGCTGGGTATTATGAAGCTCACAATCTTTTCTTTTTGAGGATGGGGGAAGGAGTATGGTCTTGAATTCAAGGTCTCATACCTGCTAAGCAAGGAATCTACCACCGAAGCCACACATCCCCATTCTCTTGCATTTATTTTTATTTTAAAGCTAGGATCTCTTCCTTTTGCCCAGGCCAGCCTTATACTGGGAGCCTCCAACCGTTGCCTCCTGACTGGCTGGAACCACATGTGTGCACCACCATGCCAGCCATGAAAACCTTCTGGGGCACACACTTCAGTGCAAGACATTGTCCAGCCTCCCCAAACACCCACACTTCCAAGACTAATGCTCTCCTAAAGTCTGTGATTGATATTTGCATTTCTTCCTGTTCAGTCCTCAATGCCCAGTCAGGGAAGCGAGCAGAAGACAATGACAGCCATCCTGAAAGCCCTCAGGTGCGACAGCTATGTCTGTGAGGGACACAGATGCTTTCTGGCCTTTGCCTTGGTGGGAATGAATACTTTCTTCCCTGAGACCCATTTTCCTGTGCTGCATCTAGAGATAGATGTTCTTCCTGATCAGTCAACTCCAGGTGTCCCAAGCTGCCTGAGCTGACCAGTGATTCCAGATTGAAAGATTACTACCAAGCTTCACAATCCATGAGAGAGGCCTGGATCTGGATGTGGGGGACCCACCCTGGGAGGGGGGGCTCACTATGCCCTGTGGTGGGCATTCCCAGCTGGGACTCCCCCCTTTGGCTGAAAACCGTAACCACGCCAGAGTGCCAGGAGAGGTAGACACTGGTTTCTGGAGGTGCTCTATTCTTTTTTGCATTTACATTCTCTAGCATGCTTGCACTGTAGCTAAAAACAAACAAACAAACCTAGAGTTAATCACAAAGGCAAACTGTGCAGCGAGGCTCAGGGCTTTGCGTGAGGATCATGGATGAAATTCTCCAGCTTCCTGGTGAACCGAAAGCCAGCATGGCACAATGACACAGGAGTATCAGCTGCAGGGGAACTGATCTAGATTGGCTTTATTTGGGGCTTTTGTTTGGGGGGGGGCGGAGCTTCACAAAATATCTCATATGCCCCTCTCTACTATAGTTACCTGCATAAAACAACACACTGGTGTACCTGGAGTGGACTGGGAAGGCAGAAATAACAGAAAACATGACCATCAGGGCCGGCCTTCTGAGAATGTGGGCTATTTGCTGAGTGTGACTATGTAGTCGAATGACTATTTTCATGTTTGGCACTGTGGCTTAAATCCAAATTGAAATGCAGTCACAAAATCACATAATATTAATGTCATTCACTGAGGTTGATAATGAGCACAGCGTGGGTTTTGCTGATGTCTTCGGGGCTACACACAGATCTCCCTCAGGATGGATGCCCCGCCCGCAGTCTCTGGGCAGCTGCATCCACCAAAGGAAAACAGGCCATTTGTCTCAATCAGGAGCCCTGCCTCACATAGCACCTACGCAGCAGTTGGGAGGCCCTGCTGTCCATCCCTTTGCCAGGCAGGAAACCTTGATGGCTTCCTCCGTGCCTCCCTTAGTTACTGCGCATTGAATGAGTGAAGTTCCCCATTCCAGAACACTGCTGTGCCTTAACACAGAACCAGGGAAAGAGCAATGGAGCTGAGGCGCGTTGTAGACGTCAGCCTCTCAACTTTGGCAGTGTTCACGTGGCGGGGGGACGGAGCCGGGTTGTGCTTTGTAGGATATTTAACATTCCCAAAGCTGAGACAAGCAGAAAGCCGTCTACAGATGCTGATAATCATCCTAGAGATCGAGCCACCCCATCGACCCGAGAGAAAAGCAACAGTGGAATGGAAGATAGTGTAGGTAAAATGAGTCTCCCTGTGTCTGTCGGAGGACCCAGGGGAAGGCAAACTCTTCTCCCACTGTCAGGGGTACAAACTAAGCAGCTAGTACTTGGACCATGCAATGCCCTACACAAATGGGTACATGTTCAGGTTGGCTATAGAAGTCTACCATTACACAGTGTTTTGGGTTATCTCCCTCCCCTAAACTGTGGCCCTGAATATCACTGACCATCCATTCTCTTGCTTGGCATTTCCCATGGTATATTCCAAGTCTCCTCTCTACTGCTCCAATTTCTCTTGCGTAGCTTTTTGACAGAAAGGTTTGAGAACCCCAGGTGCTGTCAGTAGGGCTTGGTTGCTCTCATTCATAATGACTCCAGCCGTCGCTAAAGCCAAGAGCTGGATGCCAATTCTTCCAGGACAGCCACATCGGGCAGTGGTGGTACTGTACACATGAAAACCCAGCATTCCTACCCAACAGGACAGCACCTGCCACCAAGTCATTTGTTTAGAAAACACAAGACGTCCTTCCTTACAAATGATGCATTAGATGTGTTATGCAATGGTGATTCCAATTTGCACTTCTGAATTGCATTCTCATTTATACACTACATTATGGCATTCAATCTATGAAATCTATGAAATAGTCAGAGATTTTCATTCCTGTGCTCATTCCTGCAGTTGGCAGGAATACAGGATACTCAACGCACGCAAGACCATTGGTCCATGCTACTTTTCCTGGGGAAACTCCTTCCACTCCCCTAGGTTACCATAAGGACCCTATGGGACAGTAGTCCTGGCTCCATGCTACTGTGGAAAAATGTCCTCATTACTGTTGACTCAGTGCCTCCCTCCTTTCTTCCTCTGAGGAGCCTTCATCCAAGAACTTTATCCAAATCACTGATAAAACTAAAGAGCAAAGTGGGGGGCGGGGGAGCTATGACCACAGCCCTGCAGGTCTAGCCTAACCCACCTTCCCTGGGGAACCTCACACACTGGTCAGCACTTGGTGCTTGGGTACCCAGATACCAAACCATGTGGCGGCATCTCTCCACACCCTGCTAGAGGCATGGGACTTCCAAGAGGGTGAGCTCTAGGAGGGAGGAGGGTGGACCTGAGGCTGGGACCTGGACAGTGTGAAACCCCTCAGAGAAGATGGGGAGAAAAGATCTCCGTGAGGAACTCCCCTCCCCTCTGGCCTCTGCTGTTTCTCTACCATTTGAATGAACTTGGGGGAGTGGGGGCGGGGAGGAGGCATGGGAAGTGAGGAAAGCAGCCAGCTAGCTGCAGAACTAGAATGAGGAGGAGAGGGACACGGGGAAGGAAGGGGGGGGGCGCTGAGTCCCAGGCTGGTTGTGGAAGTGCATGCTTCCTGACAAGCTAGAGTAGAAAAACTTAATTGGCTTTGTTTAAAGTCAGCCCTCACAAGGCAGCTCGTGACCCGATCCAGCTCCTAGATCAGGGCGGCCCAATCATGATCTGTAAACCGTCCTCTGGGAAACACTGCCCTAGCACCTGCTGCCCCAGAGGCCAGACTTCCCGTGGCCGTCACTTCTGTCTGTGTGTTGGGCAGAGATGTTTGTTTTCCAGGCGGACTGTGAGCTGCAGTTGTGGCAGGACCAAGCTCTTCACTTGTTTCTGTGATTTAAATTTTAACAAATACATCCTTTGAAACAGCAGCCATAGTGAGAAATACACCCTTTGGGCTGGTTTTGCCATAGGAGATGGGCCAGATCTGAAGCTAGAGGCAAGTGATCCAGCCGGGAAATCACCTGTGGGTGGGTCTGAGGCCCAGGCTGACTCCACACTGAAGGCCTGACATTCTGATAGATATCAAGCACAAAAGAAGACAAGGAAGAGCTCTATTTTTTTTCCAATATGGGCAGCTTGAAGGCCAGAACTCACACAAACAGGCATGTCTGCTCCAAACTACATCCACTCTGTCATCTCAGCCCACTCTGGATTCTGGTAGTGGGAGCTCAGTTCTCCCCAGTCCCACCCATCTCTACACGCATCCCTGGAGAAGGAGACTGGACCTCTCCCAGCACTGGGCAGGTTCTGGGGAGGGACTCACCTTGCCAGTGGTGTTTGTAGTCACACATGCGGGACAAAGCGATCATCATGGCACAGTACAAGGGCAAGATGGCGGCACAGAGCCTCCAACTCTTCCCCCGTCCACTCTCAGTGAAGCAGTGGAGCTTGCCCGCCAAGTAGAACGTCGTGAAACCAAGGCCTGAAAAGGCAACTGCCAAAGAGAAACAGCAGGTGTTAGTCTAGCAGGTGCTGAGTGGAAGGGCCTCAGGGTGTCCTGAACATCTTGTCTGCCATCTTTATTTGCCAAAGCCATGATGGTACCAGGAACTATTGAAATAGTCTACGCTCCTTTTAGAACCACACTGGAGTATCTTTCATCTGTGGGAATAACCTTTCAGGCTTGCACACAATCAAAGCCTATTCTAGTTCATTCATTCATTCACTCAACAAGTTTGATGGGTATCAACTAAGTAAACAGGCAGGCACGATGCCAAGTGCGTCAGACCTGTCTCTTTTCTCAAAGGACTCCAGGTCTGAAGGGCATGGTCATGCCATTAGAGAATTCTAAACTAAAGAATTCTATACTAGCACTAAAGGCGGAGCTACTAAGATCTCAAGGGAAAGAATAAGGCAGGGGACTGGAACACATCCCAGATTTTTGGTACATAGTGGTGGCCTTCATCAACCATGATTGTATTGGCAAATGCCTTGGAGGAGTTGGCTTCATGGAAAAGCCAATCATGACAAACATATGTTCTCTCCTAGGAGAGATTCTTTTTTAGAATCACAACCACCCATGGTGGTGCCAAATCCATAGCTAAAAGTGTAGCAGAGGTAATCCCTGAGCTTCTCAGTCACATCAACATGGATGGGATGGAAGGACACCTGTTCAGTGAAATAAGCCAGGCCCAGAAAGGCAAATACGACATGTTCTCACTCGTGCATGTATGTATAAGCTCACAATCTGATCTCATAGAAGAGAGATGAGTAGTGATCACCAGAGGCTAGGAAGAACAGCATGGAGGAGGAAAAACACAGAACTTGGTTAACATGTACCAAAATACAGTGATATAGAAGGAATTTGTTCTAATGTTCTATGACACAGTAGGATAATTGGAGTCTAAAGCAAGTCATTATATATTTCAAAACAAGCAGAAGAGTCCATGAGATTCTTATCTCCAATTAACCATCTAAAAACCAGATGTGGAGCTGTGGACAGCAGAAGTAGCCAAAGGATCCTCACACAGAGATGATATGTGAGAAAATGGAAAGACTAATTATCCCCACTTGATCCTAATGATGTATGCAAGTGTCAGTGATCACACTACCCCATAAATAGGTGCAAATATTGTATCCATTAAAGAAAAGGAACTAATTCTGATAAAAGGATAAGTTGGGAGTTGAATAAGGGTTAAGATCGGTCTCTGAAGGCAATGAACAATAGCACTCGGTCCTGGCTACACAGGAAGTTATTTTTAATACCTGGAAAACTTAAAAAAAAACTACTAGCAGCTAGCTTCCATTGCCAGACATATGTCTATCATATTCTGGTGTGGTCCCTGGATTAGTGTGGCTCCCACATGGTATGTCTGCACATGTGCATGAATTTGTGGGCGTGTCCATACACGCGTGAGGATCTGAGCTGGCCAGGGGGTTATAATGGCAGCCTTGACTGGTCTTGGAGGCTTTGTGTGGAAGCAGGTGTCACAGCTCCTCATCTTCTCTGGATGCCAGCGATACCAACAACTTTAAGAGACGGCCTGGAGCTGGAGCATCAGCCTGGATGCCAGCTACACCAACAACTTTAAGAGACGGCCTGGAGCTGGAGCGTCAGCCTGGATGCCAGCGACACCAACAACTTTAAGAGACGGCCTGGAGCTGGAGCGTCAGCCTGGATGCCAGCGACACCAACAACTTTAAGAGACGGCCTGGAGCTGGAGCATCAGCCTGGATGCCAGCTACACCAACAACTTTAAGAGACAGCCTGGAGCTGGAGCGTCAGCTTGAGTACCGTGCAGGACGTTGTCGCTAATGGAGATTGTCAGTCCTACCCCAGATCTAGCTACTGAGTCAGAATCTCCATGTCACAATGGAGTGAAGCCCTGCGCTGAAGCACATTCATCCTCTCTATAAGCAATCACCCAAAAACCAGAAATGACTCGAAGTGGTAGAGTGCTAGCCTTGAGCACAAAAGCTCAGGGACAGTGCCCAGGCCCTGTATTCAAGAACCATGACCAACAAAAAGACAGACAGAAAGACAGAAAGAGAGAAAGAGAGAAAGAGAGAGAAAGAAAGAAAGATAGAAAGATAGAAAGAAAGAAAGATAGAAAGATAGAAAGAAAGAAAGAAAGAAAGAAAGAAAGAAAGAAAGAAAGAAAGAAAGAAAAGAAGAAAGGAAGGAAGGAAGGAAGGAAGGAAGGAAGGAAGAAAGTAAGAAAGAAAGAAAGAAAGAAAGAAAGAAAGAAAGAAAGAAAGAAAGAAAGAAAGAAAGAAAAGAAAGAGAAAGAGAGAAAGAGAGAGGGATGGAGGGAAGGAGAGAGAAGAAGGAAGGAAGGAAGGAAGGAAGGAAGGAGCCTAAGGAAACACACGGGCATAGGAACAATGGATACACTGAAACTTTTCTGAACACTGATCAGCACTCAAACAGCAAAGCAATGCCAGCATCCATTGGACATGGTGCTAAGACTATGTTACACACTGCACTGCCCAGGCCCGTTCTGGATGGTTTGCCAGAATGGATGGGGATTAAGTGTTCTGAAGGAGCTCCATTTGGCCACCATCCTAGGAAGTGCAAGCGCTTCTTCATTCCCATCCAAATGCACTCTGCTCTGTGCCGTCTCTTCATTTACATTCTCCCATGGGGTACCTCCCATGGGGAGGAAGGGTGTGTGGCTGGCACCCATGGCTCCTGGTCCCATTCTGAGCTCTTCCAGGAGGAATAAGGGACTTTATTCAAATCGAACGGCTTCACAAGTCTATCCACCTAATTATCCTGAGTATGGCTTTTTTGGGTTATGGAGAAAAGTCTTCACGACTGGACTCCGAGGAGAGGCCAAATTGGCACCTCAGGAAAACAAACAAGAGTTTTAAAAAGTCAACCAAGTCAAAAGTGCTGGCGGTTTGTGCCTGTGCCTGTAATCCTAGCTACTCAAGAGGCTGGGATCTGAGAATCCTGGCAGGAAGCCAGGACAGGCAGACAAACCAGAGACTCTTATCTCCAGTTAAGCCCCAGAGAACAGGCCAAAATGGAGGTGCGGCTCAAGTGGTAGAGTGCCAACCTTACACAAAAGAGGTCTAGCAAGAGCAAAAGCCCCTGAATCTAAGCTCCAGTACACACACACACACACACACACACACACACACACACACACACACACACACACACACACACACACACACACACACACACATCAAGTGGTAGAGTGCCAACCTTACACAAAAGAGGTCTAGCAAGAGCAAAAGCCCCTGAATCTAAGCTCCAGTACACACACACACACACACACACACACACACACACACACACACACACACACACACACACACACACACACACACACACACACACACACACACACACACACACACACACAATGAAAACTCAGTGAACACAGAATGGATGGTGAGCAGAAATCTGTATGTATCCCCATAAAAATGACTTGGAGACTTTAAGACAGTTGAGTCATCTACTGGAGAAAGTAGTTACACCTGCACCCTGGGCGCCGTCAGAAGATGAAGGAGCCAAGGGGCTAACAGCCTACACCTGACCCCACCTGACCCCGTTGCCCTAGGAGTTCTCATGTGACTCCCTCTGACACCATGCCTCCCTCTTGGAAGTGCGGGTAAAATATGTTCTCCTCCTCACGACAGAAGGCAGTGCCCACCACAGCTTCTCCACACTATGTAGACTCTGTTCTCTGCAAACTGGAGGGAAAGGGGAGTCATAGGCTCTTGTTGTTGCTGTTTAAGTGCTGGTACTGGGGTTTGTATTCACAGCTCTTCATTTTTGCTTGGCTTTTTTTGTTATTGTTGTTCAAGGCTGGCACTCTACTATTTAAGCCACACCTCCACTTCTAGCTTTTTGCTGGTTAACTAGAGCCTCACAGACCTTTTGTTTTTCCCCCAGGCTGGGACCACAATCCTCACATTGCAATTTCCTGAGTAGCTAGGATTACAGTCATGTGCCACCAGGGCCTGACAGCCTACAGCTTGCGGGCATCCAACATCCCCAGCTTTCTTCAACATGTGCCAGCAGACCACTGCACAGTTAAATCCCTGCTGTGTACCTGACTTCCCTCGGTGACAGGATGAAGCTCCAATTTCATGCTAAACCTTACGCTTGCCACTTTCTCCCCAATACTTATACAGTTGTTGAACTGACATAATGTTCTTTGACAAAGGGCTTCTGAAGCAATTCCTTTTGGCCTGAGAGGCATGTTTGAGCAATGGGGAGTTCTGGTCCTTTGCGCTTCTGCTTTTGCAATGACCACTCTACCGAGCCATACTAACTGAACAGGATTCCTTCTGTGAGGCAGCAGGACACCCATGCCTATGAACCACCCTGCCTCGAGATTCTGGAACCCCAGACACCAAGACTCAGATCCAAATTCATCTGAGAGCACCAGACAGGAAGGTCAATGATGTTTTCAACTCACCACAGCACTGTATTCTCTTCTTGAAGAACACACACAGTTGAGTTCTGTGGCGATTGTGAAGCCTTTTATTCTAGCCTGGATCAAGTTAGATGATGTTTACTTCAAGTGAGAATCCATCTTCCCTTTTTTTAGTATATTAAAAAAATCTGGGAATGTGGCTTATTGGTAGAGTGCTTGCCTAGCATGCATGAAGTCTTGGGTTCGATTCCTCAGTACCACATAAACAGAAAAAGATGGAAGTGGCACAGCGGCTCAAGTGGTAGAGTGCTAGTTTTGAGCTAAAGAAGCTCAGGGACAGTGCCCAGGCCCTGAGTTCAAGCCCAAGGACTGGCAAAAAAAATAAATCTTTATTAAACAGAAGGGCTATAGTTACATAAATCAGGCAAAAGAATTTTCAATAATGTTACCACTTCCCTGATTCTCTCCCAGTTTTCCCCTCGCATACCACCCGCAAGTTGCATAGTTCATGTTCTTCCCTTTAAATGCAAGCCTAACTTCCAGCTCAATTAAGAACCAAATCGAGCCAGACATGGGTGATTCAAGCCTGCAATCCTAGCTACTCAGGAGGCTGAGAGATGAGGATCATGGCTCAAAGTCAGCCCAGATAGAGAAGTTCATGAGGCTCTTATCCCCATATTAATCAACAAAAAATCAGAAATAGAGGTATGGCAGAAGTGGTAGAATGCCAGCCTTGAGTGAAAAAGCTAAGCAAGAGTGTGAGGTCCTGAGTTCAATCCAATACCAGCACCCAAAAAGAATCAAAAGCAAGACAGCCCTTTGCCCATTTGGGAAGATGGAGATTATAACACATGGGATAAACGTATC
Source organism: Dipodomys merriami (assembly GCF_024711535.1). Taxonomy (NCBI): domain Eukaryota; kingdom Metazoa; phylum Chordata; class Mammalia; order Rodentia; family Heteromyidae; genus Dipodomys; species Dipodomys merriami. The sequence goes on along the minus strand of NW_027205048.1, from coordinate 11,287,265 downwards.
CATATTTTTTTTAACATTGCTAATAACTGAAGAGGAGCAGAAAACTTTTAAGAATCTGCCTCTACTTGGTAGTGAACTTGTTCATGGATGTTCCAGTGTCGTGTGAATGTACACACATCCCTTCAGCATGCGTGGAAAGGAAGCACACACAGGGACAGGCAGAAGAATCGCATGCCCCTCACTTTCAGAGCCGTCAGCTTGAAGTAGCTGGCGGGAAATAGATATGGATCTGTGTGTGAATAGCAAATGTGCTCTTAGCTACGAAGAAGACGTAAAGTGATGGCTTCCCTCTGTTTCTGGAAGTCCAGATGCTCGCTTGCTCTTATGGAAGACAGGAGATGAGCAGAGCATCAGAATCAATGGAACTGGTCCAGGAGGTGATGCAGGGTGTCTTCCTGATGACAACACACACCACCACTGGATCTTCCCCCTGAACACTCAGATGAATGAGCAGGATGATTCTCCCTTGCAAAGAAAGATCTGCTTACTTCTAGGTGCGATGACTTTTAAACCAAGTAGCAAATCTTGACTTTTTTCTTTCTGTATGTGCATGTATTATCCTGTGAGAGAGAGAGAGAGAGAGAGAGAGAGAGAGAGAGAGAGTGTGTGTGTGTGTGTGTGTGTGTGTGTGTGTGTGTGTGTGTGTGTGTGTGTGTGTGTGTGTGTGTGTGTGTGTGTGTGTGTGTTTGCTGGAGCTCTACCACTTAAGCACTTCTGGCTTTTTGGTAGTTAACTGGATATAAGAGTCTTTTCTACCTGAGTTGGTTTTGAATCATGATCCTATCAAATCTCAGCCTCCTGAGTAGCCAGGATTGCAGGTATGAACACCCAGTAATCTTTGACTTTGATTATTACAAAATATGAGAAATTTGGCAAGAAATATCTTTTTAAAAAAAAAAAAAGGAGTTAACAGGAACTGGTGGCTCACATCGATAATCCCAGCTACTCAGGAGGTGAGATCTGAGCATTGCAGTTTGAAGCTAGCCCAGGGCAGATTAGCCCTGATTATTATCTCCAATTAACCACTGAAAAAAACAGAAATGGAACTGTGGCTTAAAGTGGTAGAGAACTAGCCTTGAGCAGAAGAGCTCAGGAACAGTGCCCAGGCCTTGAGTTCAAGCCCCACACCCACCAGAAAAAAAAAGAGAGTTAATAATCAGGAAGACAGACCCTGCTTTTCCTGTTGTATTTTTTACTTCTGCCAATTATAGTAAATTTTCTAGACAAAGATGACTATTCTTTAGACAGAATTGTGCTTTGTTGAGCCAATATATGTATGTATGTATGATACTAGCTCAGTGAGCTAGTATCTCTTCTCCAAGAGGGAGAAGGACTGCAGAAAATAGGTGAACAACTCACTGGTGAAGAGCATTTCACAGTGGATGCAAATACAGCTCCACAAGACCTCCAAGGCCATGGGCGTGGGAAGCAAGCCTGCTGGAAAATGAGGACCGGGTTCTCAACCTGGCTCTGTCACTGACAGCATAAAGCAAGCTGCTTCTGCCCAGTAGGATTTAGTTTCCACTCTAAAAATGAGAGGCTGAGGCAGATGGAGGTACCACGGCGTGTCCACGGAGGGTAGGTGGACAGTGAACACAAGTACACTGTGGATATGAGAGTTAATGCTCCTACTACAGAACAACCATTTGGTCTTTCTACTACTAAGCCAGGCTTACTGATCAAGAAATACATCACTTCTGGAAAGAACTCAATGGTTCATTTGTGAGGAATTATCCCTCATGATTGAGGGATAATTGGGAGTGGTACTCTGCGGACAATGCACTTACCTAAAGACATTGTTCTGCCTCTCCTCCAGCTAGGACCACCATGTGAACATGCAGGCCCTGTATTCCTGCCAGTGAGGGTATCTGTCTCAGGGCACTTGCCAAGATGATGGCAAGTCTCAGAGGACAGGGCCAGGCAGCCAGGAGGCCGTGTCTGTGCCAGGTGATCCATGGCTGAGGGTGTCTCCTGGAGTCTCAGAAGCAATGTAATGATCAACTTGAATGTGCCAGTGCTCCCAAACCCTTTAATGCATCTGGTTCCTCAATTTGTGGTTTCTGTCCCTAGTGCCTCCACTCATGGTGTCAGCCTAACATCCTCGTTCTCTTCTTTTTCAGGAAAAACCATATTCATTAATATCCTAAATTACTGCCTTATGTTTTCATTTTTTAAAAGCAGAACAAAAGATGGTCCTAACTCCTACATGAAAGTGGTCTTTAGTTTAACTATCCTTTAGGCCACCAAACACAGTGTAAGGAGAGACTGTTATGAAGGCTTCATGAAATTAGCAACAGAAGGCCGGTAGCATGTGATAAAGCTGCCCAACCAGTGTTAAGTTTCAAGGGGAAACTTTTGCTGTAAATTGCAAAATAGATTCAACAGTGATTAATTCTTTAAATCTCACTTTCACTCTGTTAGTGAAGGTTAGGGTCTGATAGAGAAGATAAAAATTCTGCCTTTTCTGGAATAAAGGGAATTCTCAAAATCCTTGACATTTTGTGAATTTCACAGCAATTAATTCCTTTAATATTTCTTCTAAGGACCAGAGTTGAGTGGAGAGTTGAATACGAGTTGGGTGAGAGAAGGGCTGGGCCATGGCGATTCATAACCATCTGTTCCTCCATTCATCTCTCAACACCTATTTATTAAAGGGCATCTCTAAGCCAGGCACTTGGCTGGACTTGAGTAAAAGGAAGATGCATAGAGTTCAGTTCCTTCCCTGTTTTATCAAAGGAAAGTAACCTGGAATAACATAAGACACTTCCTGGAAGCAGCAGGATTGGAGTTTGGACAACAGAAGTGGGCTCATGGTAACCTCAACTCCTGGAACCCAGCAGTAAAATTCAGCCTGGTATAGAGCTGCCTGGGACTGCAGGCACAGTCAGCTGCCAACAGTCTCTTGCAGAATTTACTTACTCTGCCCCCATAGACTAGATTTGCTAAGAGCTGATGTGGTGTTGAGATGGGAAAGCCATTGGCTAGGACAGAGGAGATGAGGTGGGCCCATAATACCCTGGGGAAAGCAGGCTGAGTCTAGGGCTTTTGCCACTTGACTGTCCCATCCAAAGGGATGGAGAGAGCATCCTGGCCCATAGGCCAGGCAGCCAGGCAGACCTGGAGGATCCAACTAAGGAGATGTAAAATGAACGAGGACCCCCTCTACCCTCCACCCACCTACAAGTGGGAAATGCCCCATAACATGGAGGGGCAGTGGGGAGTGGGGGGATGTGAGGATACATCTTGGTGCCAGAGCTTCTTCCCTGTGTGGACTTGGACAACGAGTATAGTTTCTGAAACTAAACCCAAATCTCATTGTTCATCTAAAGCCAATGTCAGATGTGAGAAGAGCAGATTGAACTTCTTTGTAGAGTCTCAGTTTATGTCTCCAAAGAAGACTTTGCTCTGGAAACTTATCAGCTCAGAGACAACGCACCAAGAATGCAACGGAAGACCAAGTTGTGGGAAGAAACTCGACTTTGGAAGGAGGAGGCCATATAACAAGAAGTCTCAGCAGAAGACATTTTTTTTTCCGGTACCTGGATTTGAATTCAAGTTCTCACAATACCTTAGCTTGCTTGTTCATTGATGGCGATCTACCACCTGAGCCACATCTCCAGCCCAGTTTTTTGCCAGTTAAGTGGAAATGGAGTCTTATAGACGTTTATGCCTTGGATAGCTTTGAATTGGCCTCAGATCTCAGCCTCCTGAGTAGCTAGGATTATAGGTTTGAACCACTGGCACCCAGTTAAGAAGAATGAAAGATTTTTAAATGGAGCCATGTTGTTTCCTTCCCTCTATAACATGCTTGTGGAAATATGCTTATCGGGAATTGCAAATACTCTTTCTGCCCTGGAAAGAACTGTTTACAGCAAGCAGTCACAAACACAGGAAGCAGGCTGAACCCCGAGCAAAGCACCCTGATCCACAGAGGGTCTCAGTCCTCAAACCAGCCCCTCTGGTGGTCAGCTTTAATACCCCCCCATGTTCTGAAATATAAATGTAAGAATACAAACACAAAAAACCCTTCAAACGGAAGAAATTACTTTCTCCATAATGCTTTGAGGGCAGCTGATAAGCACCTGGGCAGGATTCCAATGCAGATAATATTTTAATGAAAAAGAAAAGAAGATTTTATTTTTCCTCCATAGACCTCTGCATAGCATAAATCTGGTGATAAGACCTGGAAGAGTAACATGAACATTTGAGGAACATCCAAAAAGGCAGTGGCCATTGACCTGCCAAGATGTTCACCTCATTTCCTCTACTCGGGGTGGCTGGGCTGCAGGGGAAGGTCTTGGGGTCTTGCTTGCTCTCTTCTAAAGAACCCCCATTCCTCCTGTCTGTTATGAGATCAAGTAGCATCAGCCATATGATTTATCAGGGGGAAAACAACCCTTCAAAATCCCACCACTCACAGCCTTGGTCAGAGCTCAGAAAGTGGATTGGAAGGCGCTTTGTATGCGAACTATCTGCCCCCACTGGGGTGTCTGACCCACAGCGAATGTCTATACTGGGTGCTGGTCATGCCACCAGGCCCCATCAAATCCTCTGAAGTATTACACAGTGCAAAGGGGAAGAAAGGAAGCCTGATATTATCGTCCTGAGTCAGGCTACGTGATTGTTTCAGTTACTGAAGAAACTACAGCACATGTTCATACCAGGGCTGTGGATTTCTTGGTCTAGAGGCCCATTGTAAATTGGGTTGGGGGAAGCAAATATGTCTCATTTTCATCTCTGTGACCTTCAGATACCACTAATTGATCAAAGGACTTTATCCAGAAAGCCAGTTTGGGGCTTAGTGTCTAAGCAGTTGCTCTGCCCCAGGCAGCAAATTAAAAGCTACTCGCTGGCTTTTCTTAAGTCATTTAATCCAAGTTAAGGTTGTCACAAAAACAGACCTCTTGAGGAGTTGAAGGACTTGGTTCTAAATCAGTGGGGTGTCTCCCACAATGGTTTCTGTTCACCAAGTAGGAAATGGACATTGGACCCACCAACTCTCAGGAGACTTACAATTGCAAAAGCACTTTGTAAGCAGACAAGCAACATACAGAGGCAAGGTGTTATTAGTAAAGCTGAGGAAATGGATCTCTAGAAACAGTGAATGTAGCATCAAAGCTGGGCTTGTCTACTTCTAAGCTACTTCAGTCCCTCCTTCCCAACACAGTAACACTGCACAGCTCCCAGACCTGTGCTTCTGTTTACAAGAGCGTAGAAGACTTAACTCCTGTTTACAACCATTAAATGTTGGCTAAAATAGGAAAGCAAACAAAAGCACGGAAACATAGATCATATTTTAGGCAGAAAGGAGAAAGGCTGAGATAGGCGAAGGGATGGGAAGCAAAAATGCTGGTGTGTATTTATATGGTAAGTTAATACAAACATTACATTATTCCAAAATTCTAAGCTACGCATAGGTTGGTGACTTTGTCGAGGAAGAAAAATCGGGCCAGAATTAAAACATCAGACAACACTAAGTATAAGATAAAATGCAATGAGCAAAGAGGAAGAGAGAATTCATGAAAGCAGGATTCCCCCGAACAAAAAGAGACAAAGATCTTCAGATATAAAGAGAAGCAGTAAGCATGGCTGAGCAGAGCCAGCTGGTGGACACCTACAGACCTGGAGCTCCCGCTCTGGTGTCTCACAGGGCACAGGAGGGAAGAGAGTCTCAGCCCCGTCCAAGATGGAAAACATAGCCAAGCCCACACAGCCTGCTGAAGAAGTATGAACAGAGGCCTGCCCTGCGGAGGCACACAGCACAGACACTGGCTGCCTCCATCTCCACCCTGTGTAGAAAGGTCTCATAATTATGAGCCAATTGTCACAGCTCTGCTGTCTGATGTGGGCTTCTCATGTGGTCTCCAGATACCTCTAAGTAGAAAATTAATTTGAGTGGCCCCGAGGCTGATCACTATCTAGCAACTAGAAAAATCTTGTCTAAAGAAAGCTGGGCATCAAAGACTCATGCCCGTAACCCTAGATACTCAAGAGGCTAAGATCTGAGGATCGTGGTTCAAAGCCCATCCAGGCAGAAAAGCATATGAGACTCTTATTAAATAACCACCAGAAAACTGGAGGTGGCACTATGGCTCAAAGTGGTAGAGTGCTAGCCTTGAGTGAAAAACCTCAGGGATAGCATCCAGGCCCTGAGTTCAAGCCCTACAATCAACAAAAGGGAGGGAGGGAGGGAGGGAGGGAGAGAGAGAGGGTGGGGGGAGAGAGAGAGAGAGAGAGAGAGAGAGAGAGAGAGAGAGAGAGAGAGAGAGAGAGAGAGAGAGAGGGAGAGGAAAAGGGAGAGGAAAAGGGAGAGGAAAAGGGAGAGGAAAAGGGAGAGGAAAAGGGAGAGGAAAAGGGAGAGGGAGAGGGAGAGAGAGAGTGCAAGAGAAAGAAATTCAACTTTAATCCAGTCATCAAAATACTCCTCAAGGAGAAAATTCTAGGGAAAGTTGAAAACTCAGAAGAAGAAACCCTAAACACAACAATTTCAGAGCAACATGACTGACAAATCGACTCATGACCACTTCAGGTAGGGTAACTAACAGACACAGAATAGAAAATAACTTCAAAAAACTAAAGAGAAGTTTGAAGATGAGGATAGGGAAAGCAGGATAAAGGAACAATGAGGAAGATATTTTCAAAACCAAATAGAGTTTCTGTAATTGGAAAATGAAATCGATTAAATAGCATAGGAAGGAAAGCTGAGTAGAAAAAAATGTATGTTGGAAAATAGCCTTATTTGCTCTGGTTATTTTTGAGATCATTTCTTACTTCATGCTGGGACCAGCCAGGATCATGATCCTCCTATTTATACTTGCTGTTGTGGCTGGGATGATAGATGCATGCCTCTAAGAAGCTTGGATTACAGGTGTAAGCCATTGTGTCTAACTTTCCTACTTAGAATTTCCTGTTAGCTAATCACCTCTTTTAAACGAGACAGGAAGCCAAGATAATCATTACAGTTCAGGAAACAAATGCAGAATTAGGTAGTAATCAAACTGTTTAATGACAGGGAATACTCAGGCACACATTTTGTCATCAGGAAAGTCAGACCCCTTTAAGAAGGAATCATGAGTTCAAGGCTTCCCAGCTCACACCTACTTTCCTTGTAAAGGCTTCCGCGTAAAAGCTCCATTATGTCAGGGTAGAAATACCCAGGGCTTCGCATGCCCACATAAAGTGCTGGTTTGGGTTTTCAGAGACCAATAAGACTTGTAGTTATGGAGACTTTAAGCTGAATTTTTATGACAACAGTGATTTGGTTAACCAGAAAACAGAAGCAGTGTTCCCCAAGAAAAACAACAACAAAAGAAGCCTGCTGAAACATCTCTTCATTATTCAGGTGCAATGAACCCCAACTAAGGCTTAATTACAAGAGGCGTTTGGGGGTTCAGAGAGAATGAGCCCTGGCACTTTCCCGAGGCACTCGATTGATTTCTCAGATAGAAAATTCAAGCCACTGGGAATTCTGAAAACATTGATTTAGCAAGCGAGTGCCCAGGGAACATTCAAGGCGTATAATGGGGAAAGTGAAGAAGAAATGAAAATGGCCAGGTTGCCTTTTCCAAATCTTTCCCCAGAACAGATTTCAGGCTTCGCTGCTATTTTATTTTTGTTAAGTAGTCACTGAAGAAAGCTCCACTTGATGATGCATGTTGGTGTTTTCTTCAAGAAAAACTTAATAATAATCTGAGTGCTAGTGGCTCATCCCTATAATTCTCGCTTCTTAGGAGGCTGAGATTTAGAAGCTTGATGTTTGAGGCCATTTTAGACAGAGAATGTCTGCAAGACTTCCTCTCCAGTTACCCAGAAAAATGTAGAACTGGAGATGTGGCTCAAGTGGTAGAGTACCAGCCATAACCAAACCAAGTAAGAGCACAAGGCCTATCACAGTATTGAGATCATCACCATATATTACATCATTATAACAAAAGTATTTTATTTTTATTTTCAAGTCTGTATAAGTCATGGTTAATCATTGTCAAGAAATAAATAATCCAAGTTCTGATTTTCATATTTCTCTGAACCTTTGCAAAATATGCACAACCTCTGTGTATCTACAGCTGTGATATGAGGCCCGAGGGTGGTGGTTGGCCTGTGTTCTGCAATGCCAGATAGGCCATCAATTCAGCAAATTTGGTTGTCTTTAAAACAAGTCGTTTAAGGATTCAGGTGGACCTGTTGCAACAATGAGAAGTACAAAATGTCATGTCAAAACCAGCTTTACAATGTCGGTGTGGGGGGAGGAGGGGGGTATGATTGGGTGGGGGGAGGGGGGAGGCTGGGAAGGGAGGTGAAGGGTAAACAAAGGAGGAGGCTGCAATGCTTGGTAAGAAATGTATGCATTATCCTGCCCATGTAATTTTAACCCCTCTGTACAGTATGTTCTCAAATAAAATAAAATTAAATTAAAAAAAAAAAAAAAAAAAAAAGACCACAGCCAGGCACCAATGGCTCATGCCTGTAATCCCAGCTACTCAGGAGGCTAAGAACTAAGAATTGAGGTTTGCAGTCAGCCTGAAAAGCAAGTCCAAAAGATTCTTATCACCAATTAATCAGCAAAAAGCTGGAAGTAGAAGTGTGGCTCAAGTGGTAGAGTGCCAGCTTTGAGGAAATGAAACAAGTAAGTGTGTCCAGGCCCTGAGTTCAAGCTCTAGTACAGATGTGCACACATGCATGCACATGCGCGCGCGCACACACACACACACACACACACACACACACACACACACACACACACACACACACACACACACACACACACTCAATGCAATCACTGCCTAGGGCTATAGAGCTGAGAGCTTTAAGAAGATATTAATTGAACACATATTTAACTCAGCTACATTACCTGGCCAGGTATTATGCTCAGTTCTTTTGAGATAAACATCAAACTGGGTATGAGGTCTTAGGAAATTTAGAGATAGAACCCACAACAAACTATAAAAAAGTCTTAGGAAAGGAACAAATAGGTTCTGAGAGGAGAGAATGATCAGACATGCACAAAGAGACCTCACTTGATGTGTGTCTGAAACGTGAGGATCAGGGTCTGCAAAGATCCTCAGACACAGTGGCTAGGGCAGGTGCCTGCGGCGGTAGTGAGGAGGCCCTCACTAGAGAGGCCAGTGCAGGGTGACCTTCAGTGTAGAGCTTAGTCAGTGGATGGGGGGAGGGTGGGGGAGGGAGAAGAGGAGGGGGAGAAGGGAGGGGAGGGGAGGGGAAGGGGAAGGAGGAATGAGGTGAAGGAGGAGGAGGAAGAGGAGGAGGAGGAGATGGAGATCAGATAGCATCTCACATTTTCCCCTGGGGTTAGCCTGGAACCACCATGCTAAATCCACCTCCCAAGTGTCTGGGATTACAGGTATGTACAGGTATCGGGGTTGTTTCATTTTTCCTGGCCTGGAACCATGTTCTTCCCATCTGTGCCTCCTGTGTAACTCGGATTACAGTCATGTGTGACCAAGCCAAAATTGGAACATGGTTACAAATACCACTGGATGGACTCACAGCTGGCTTCCTTTTCAAATGAAAGCAAGGAAGGGACTGCTCTTCTATGCCCATGAGATTCCTGAAGTGTGTGTGTGTGTGTGTGTGTGTGTGTGTGTGTGTGTGTGTGTGTTATTGAACACCTGAGCGCTGTCCTTAAGCCCTTCTGGAGTGACCTCTCAGGCACTGGGCTTCCCTATCTGTGGACTTCACATGAACTCAATGCTACAACACAGACTCTCTTCTGTCTGGCTTTTCTCCAGATAATAGCCTTGCACTCATCCCTGTGGCCATACGTATCCATATGGAGTTCTCATGTTTTGTTTTTGGGTGTTGATAAACATTAGTACTGTTTGGACTAATTAGGAATAAAGATGCTATTCAATATTTTGCACAAATAAAGAATTTTTCTTTCTCTGGCCCTGCTGGGTAGTAGGATAAGTACATGATTCATCTGTATAGAAAAGTAAAAATCAAATTACAAAATGGTTTTACCAAAATTATTTAGCCACCCTCAATATATGAGACTCTCAATATAAGAGAGTCCCACTTGAATTCATAGCCATCAGCACTTGGTCTTGTTTTAATTTAGTTCTCTAGTTGTGAAGTAGTATCATATTCATTTTCATCTGTATTTTCCTAATACATAATAGGGAATCTTTTTCTGTGCTTACTGATCATACACATATCTTCCATTTTATAGTCTCCATTTAAGTCTTTCACTTTAATTTTATTGGGTATCATTTTTGTTGGTCTATAGGAACTCTTTGTATATTATGGGTGAAATCTTTACTTAAACTGAAGAGCCTTAAAATTCCAACTTTCACTTCCAAACCATGATTGAGGATGAAAACTGCCACTTGCAAGTTTACGCTATGATGTCTGATCAAAATCACATGTTTCTGTTCTCTGATAAGAGCTGCTCACCAGCCGATGCAGTGCCCTCTAATATCTAGACACTTCTATGGGAGACACTTAGTTCTTCCGGGTCAAGAAATATCAAGCTTTTGCTAAACATTTATTTCAGGACCTGTTCTCACTGAGTGCCTTCTTTTAGAAAATGAAGAAAAATAACTTTCCATTATCTGTGCACACCATTTTTAGAGATTAATAAAGGGCAACTATTTCAGGGACAGCTATTTTAGTTTAAAAGGATGTGACATTGGTTGTCCCTGAATTCTAGCAAAATACTGGGCCTGGTGTCCGATCTACCCCTTGTGAATGAACATGATTTGTTTCATCTGCTATGCAAGCCATGCAATAAATGATTCAGTGCTAAAAATCCATCATAGGACTGTGCTTTTAATTCTTCATTACTTTCAAATCGACGGTGGCTGACAATTCCTGTGTTCTCTAGCCTAATCCTTACCATTCTCCACAGGGAAGCAAGGCAGATGACAGGGAAAAGCTAAAGGTTTCACAGGAATCACAGGAGGATTCCAGGAAGACTCTGGAACATGAGCCTGTCCCTGACAAATAGGTAGATGGCATGTGGATTTATTCTCTCAATGTGTTCTGTGCTAGGCAGAGTAGACTATAGAGAAAGGCCAAGAGAATGCTGCTGGGGGAGGGGGGTCCGCAGGGCCAGAGGAGTAGATGAGCCTGAGCCAAAGACTAGGGCAGAACTGTGAGGACTGGAGGCTGGAAACAAACGGGGTGCCAGGCCCTCCTCCCAGGAGACAGGAGAGAAAACTCCCTTTAGTTTAAGCCTGGTTTGGGAAAACCCCCAGGTTAGAATTCCTGAATGAATGATTAAGGAAACTGGTGAGTCATGGTGAGACCCACACTCTAGGTGTTCCTGAGGGGGAGGTCACAGAGGGGAGCTCTGGGGTCCTGCTGTCCCTGAGAGTCAGGGCTGAGGAGGACGATGGCAGTCACAGGCAGGGGCTGGGGAGAAGCAGGGCAGGTGTGATCTGGAAAGATGTAAATGAAAAACTGGAGGAGAGCCAAGCCTCCCTCCAGCCCTCCCTCCAGCCCCCCCTCCAGTCCTCCCTCCAGCCCTCCCTCTAGCTCTGCTATCACTCCTAAGGGACAGTGAGGGGCATGAGCCCAATTCTGCTCAGTCCAGCCTGCAAGGCTGTGGGAGGTCTGCCACCCTCCTTCCACAACAGAAGCACTATCCCAGGTGCTAGAGGAAATACACAAGGAAAGAGAAGAAGAGAGACTGCTGCTGGGGCTGAACTGGGTTATAAATCACAGCAGAGGCCAAAAGCATGTGGGACAAATGGGACAAAGCAAGAGACTAAGTCCAGGAGAAAAGGCAGAGGATCTCCTTCCTTCCAAGATACTGTACTTGCGGGGCAGGGCTGATCCTCAGGTATGCAGACAGAGAGAGAGCAGCAGCGGGAAGATGAAAACAGGTCATGAACAGACATCGTGCTCATTGGATGGCGAGATGTGTCTAATGAAGAGGAAGCTTAGAGCTATCGTTCAGAAATGATAAGAGCAAATGAATTTGGGGCTGGACACCTGGCAGGTCCTGAAGCCTGCCGCTGGGTGTGCGCCACGGCACATGAAGGCAGGCTGGCGGCCTTCAAGAACACGCCATGGTGTGCTTGCCTGCAGGAAGCTGTGATGACCCACAGAAATGTGACGCATAAGCCACCCAGAAACTGTCACTTCTCCAAAGCTCAGGGGAATCCCCCTCTGGGAAGGCTCCCTTCCCTCCTTCTCCAGAAGCTCCTGAACAGAGGCAACCTTGGTAGCAGTCTAGGACTTGCCAACACAATGATCTTGATTCTCCTTGGCTGGAATACACCGTGTCTCAACAGATGGGCTTTCTGACAGTCGGCATGGCTGCGTCCTCAGTTTGGCTGGGTGTCATCTTTGTGGGAATTCAATAATTCAGACTATCTACTGTTCATGAGACCCTACACAGGCAAAAGGTTGGGCTAGGTTCTTCAAGCTTGGAGTCCCAAAGGGAATGCAAGGACATATCCCAGCCTCTCATATGGTGGGTGTAGAGGGCAGTGAGGGGGAGGGGGAGGGGTCCTGCCGGGGCGTGGAAGGGCTTCCTAGAAGGAGAAGTGTAAGCGAGTCACACACACACAAATTCTGTCATAATCAATATATAGCAATCTACTTAAACATATATATATATATATATATATATTATGTTGAGAGCAACCCAATGCTTAAACATGATAATCATTCTATCATTACCATTCTCTCATAATACAATGATTAGAAAAGCAAATAGACATCTTTGGTCCTGGGGAAGGTCTTAAAAAGGCATGTTTTGTTTTGTTTTTGTAATCAGTCACATGTGGTTCTCAACCAACTGAGAAAGAAGGAAAAAACAAGCGTGCTCACAGTTTAGAGGCAGATACTAAAGTCACAGAAGGAGCTGCGTGCACTGCACCCTTTCCCCATCACAGCTGCTGTAGCCTCTCCCCCCACCCCCCAGCACAGGGAACACGGCTCTTCCACTCTGCATCTCGCCTCCTCTTGACCTGAACTCACCTCACTCTCTTCAGAAGTAATTGTCCCAGATTCCTCTGATTACATCAGAGACACAGTCTAATAATGTATGCATTACGTATTCTTCCTACAAGTACATCAGGACTCTAATTAAATGGCTATGTGTAATTATTTGTTTAATGTCCATCGCTATCCATCTTGTTCAGGATGTCTACTGCCCAGGGGCGCCCAGTGAAGGAGGGAGGCCTGCTTCCGCTCGCTTGGCCCTGCGCCTCAGGTTGCCTCTGATGGGAGGAACGAGTGCCTTGGCCTCACTGGTGTACGGCACCCTGTGGTTTCTGGGGGTCCAGTGTGAACCCTGTGAGGACAGGGATTCTTGTCTGCGTTATTCCCACTGTCTAACAGAGGCCCGGCACAGAGTAGCTACCCTGTAGGTGTGCATGGGATATGTGAGTGGATGGATACTTTTAGACAGTTTACACACTGGAATTTTACCAAAGGCAGATGTGGTCTCGCTTGCTTCAGGAGCGGAAGCCTGCAGGCGGGAAGGAAGCAAGCCCTGGGCTCACAGATGGGCCGGGGGCACAAGGCGGGGTGGGGGTGGGGGTGGGGAAATGGACTATGCATCAAGTGGGCCTCTTGCTCTAACCACAGTCAGCAAACACCAGCATGTCTCCTTCTCTTTTAAAAAGGAATAATTCTGGAGAAAATGTTTGCTTCATTTGTGAAGCGTGGTGAATAAGGTCAGGCCCAAATGCATGGAAATATGAGCAATAGGCTGAATATGCACCTTAAGTTTTCACAGTCAGTGATTGTGTGGGAACAGTCCACTGGTGCACTCATGGTCACCTGGTATCCAGGTAAATAAAAGTAGGAGGGCCAGATCGGACATGCCTTCCTTCCTGTCTTCCTGTCTCATAACCCAGAAGGCTGAGGGAGACAATATGAGGAAAGAGAACTGACTTCGTGCCTGAGGTTGGATCCATTCAGGGGTGATAATAGCAGAGTCCCTGGAGAACATCTGCGCATGTCAGGAAGACCTGACACAAGGTTGTGGGCTGAAGAGGCTGGCAGGTCTCTGCTCTCCCAGCCCAGAGCTTCAGAGTAGAATGGCCCCTCACTCCTGGGTGCCTTGAGCTATGGTCACGCTCTTGCTCTTTAGAGTCAGGAACAGAGTGACAACACTGCTGGAGGAGACGGAGGGCTCTGTCATGCACAAGGCACCTCGCACATCCACGGGGCCTGGTCCTCGCGGTCTTCCTCCAGTCAAGACTCACCACATCCACAGTCGGCATCTTGGACCCCCTTATGAAGCTGGTGCCACGATGCTGAAGAGGATCATGGGTGGTTACACAGCACAAAGGCAAAAGGACTAGTGGCCAAGCTCCAGCCCTTTGTCTCCTGAGAGAAGAGGAAAATCCTGACAATGAGAGGCTTGTGTTCCCCTCCACAGCCAAGGGGCTGGACAGCTGACCATGTTCACCTACAGTTTGGGTTTTTTACTAGAAGCAAAAGAATGCATGAAGTGTTCTAAGAACGTGTCACCAATGGTGAATCTGGGGTCCCTAAGCCACATTGATAGCGTAAATCCAGCTTTAATAAGGCTTTACTCAATCAAGCGAGCAAACCAATCTATCCAGTGAATATCTGATAGACCCATCATGGACCATTGTTGTGCCAGAAACCAGCATTGCTTCCAGGCCCAGGGCAGTCATGGTCCTGTCTATCACAGAGTTCAGGGCTAACAGTGGGAGCAGACAAAATGTAATGTGAAGCAAAGGGAAGCAAGCCCGGAGGGAAATGTTTGCTGTGAAGGACCCCAGGGGAATAACTTATATATGCTAATGCATTCTGCCAAGAAGGGAAAATAAAATGTACTTCTCCAAGGAAATGTGTACTAGAGATGAATGCGTGAACACACACACATACACAGAGAGAGCGAGAAAGAGACAGAGACAGAGAGGCAGAGAGAAAGATTGGTGGTTCTGAGCCTAAAAGACAATGTTTGTATGGCAAGGTCATAGATAAGGATGCTTACTCATCTCAGAATTGGAATAGTTCCACAGAAGGGAATTACAGAACAGGGTTGTCTCATGAGATCCACCTGTTGTTTTTCCATCTTCATTAAGGTATAATGGACAAATAAAACTTGTACACATTCAAGGCGTGTGTTACAGTTTTTGTCATAAGTAATAGGGAAGAGGAAATCACCCCACAATTCAGTTCCTTTACAACTTTAGTCCATTCCATCACCAGGGGCTCCTCACAGCACACAAAGTATATCATGAATAGGAATAAGATGATCAAAAGAAGATATTTAATATTGATTAAGTAAAGAGTCAGAACATCAAGGAGACAAAATAATCTCAAATCGGGATCCATCAATAAACAGAGGTCTAAAATATCCAAAGAAAAAGCTGACAAAATAAAAAGGGAATCAGCTAAATATAAAATCAAAGTCCAAGATGTTCATTCATCAAATCCTATTGTCAGTAATTGACAGAGAAATAAACAAAATATAAACAGAGAGATAAAGTCTGGGACGCCCCACCTTAACCAAATTGACACACACAAATGGCAAAAAAAGAAGAAAACAAACCTGACATCAAAATTTAAAGCTGTTTCTGTGAATAATGTCAAGAAGGTGAAAGTGCAACCCACAGAATAGAAGACGTTCGCTAATCTTACGTCTCTGTTTAGAAAATGTAAACAGAACTCATGGAGAAAAAGACAGTTTCATTTAAAAGCATACAAAGGATTTACAATAGAAACTTCTCCAAGACAAAGCTAAAAATGACCAAGAAGCACCTGCAAAGATTTTCAACAGTAAAGAAATGTAAATTAAAAGCCTAGTCAGAAACCAGTGTATCTCCAGCAGTACTGCCATGCTAGTGGGCTGAGAAAATGGATGCAACAAGAGGTGTCTGATTGCATGCGGCAGCACCAGAGCCCTCAACCACAGCAGTGGGAAGGTAGAATGGGGTGATTCCTACAGAACATGAGAGTATGGCTCGTCGAGGCTAAGCACTCAGCTCACAGCTGACTTCACCCCACTCCATTCCATTCCAGAAGTGCCCCGAGAAAAACCAAAACCTCCTCACTACACAAAAACTTTTACATAGACATTTACACTAGCATTATTCATTACAATCAACCCACATGTCCACCAATTAGTTCACCAACCAAACAGCATCTATAAAGCAGCATATTACTAAGCAATAAAAATAAATGGATTACTGATACATGCTAAAGCATGAGGAACCTTGAGAACTTTCTGCTAAATGAAATAAACCAGCTACCAAGAACCACACATCCTCTAACTCTATTTTTGTGACATGTCCAGTAGAAGCAAATCCATAAAACCGAAACTAGAGAGCAGTTGCTCGTCTGTGGGTGAGGAGGAATGGGGAGGGAGATATAGATTCAGGTTTTCCTTTATAGGAGACAAAAATATTCTAGAATTGGATTCTCACAAAAATACTTTACATGGGTGAATTGTGCAGTATGGGGATTTTATTTCACTAATTTAAAAAAAGTGGTTTTGTAAATGTGCAAGTTCTTTATACTGAAAGTTATCTCTTAAAAAATATAGCTGAGAAAAATTAAAGCACTTTATAAACAGAGGAATGAGCTATGTTGGTGGAGCAGAACTCTGAACACCAATATCAATTCTTCCTCAGAGCAATCTATTGATAATCCCAAACCTAGCAGGATTTCTTATAGAAACAGGGAAACTGACTCCAAAATATATGTGTGAAAATAAAGGACCAACAGCTACTAAGCACAGTCTTGAGAAAAAAATGAACAGAGATGAAGGAACTGAACCACCTGAGTTCAACATAAGCTACAGAGCTGCCTAGGGATGGATACACAGATTAATGGACAGTTATATAGTTTGCAGAAATAGACCCACACTTTTACAGTCTATTAATTTTCTCAAAGGCGATAAAGTAATCCTATGGTGAAATGAAAGTCTTGCCAACAAATGGCGCTGAAAAACTGCATATTAATATGAAATGTAAGACACTATATTTCGCATTATGTACAAAAATTAGAGAAAAGCCTAAATGCAAAACCCAAAAGTGATCAAGTTTCTTTAATTTTTTTTTGTGTTTTGGTTGTTTGCTTTAGTTTTTGTTTCTATGAGAATTGTTCTTTTTTCATATTTTTTATTATCTTTAAGTAGTTGTACAAAGGAGATGCCACTCAACAAAGCAGTTTATGAAAGCAGTACATCAATGTCCCCCTGTCAATATTCTCAGCCACCCCTCCCCACCCACCCCTTCCCTCTTCTTCATTTTTTAGGATATGTATTCATTTTTTGCCATTGAACAAAGTAGTTTGTGTATCCAATGCGTCTTGATCTGTCATTCTTTTAACGTTTTCACCCCCTTTCAATGCACCCCTTCCCTCATTTGTCTTAATTTTGTAGTACATACAAAGAATTATTGAGTTCATTCTTCCTCTTTGTTGATTTACCCCTCTCCCCTTGCAACTACCCAATTCCTGGTACTAATTCTATTAAATGAAGTAAGTCAGACCCTCATTTGTGGTAAGTAGAATATACCTACGGATCTATTTAGTAAATACATCGGGTGGTATGCAAGTGGTTACAGTAGACTCTACAGAGAGCTCAAATAGTACAAGTCTTTAGAAAACTTAAGTCAAAGCCCAACTATAAAGTTTTTAAAGAAAATATGTCCAAATGACTTTGGAATTTAAGAGTAAAAAAGTGTTTCTTAACCAGGACATGGAAAGTAATAACCATAAAAGTAAAAAATAGCCAATTAGATTTAATCAAAATTTAAAATGACTTCTCATAAAAAGGCACCATTAAGAAAACAAATAAGCAAATCTCTTCATCATGCTGGGAGAAAACATTCACAAAACATTTATATGACAAAAAGCTTATTAACAGAATATAGAGAAACTCCACCATGTAACTATACACACAGTAAGTGCACAAACGACTTAGATAAAATGCAAATTGGAAGATACCTGAGCAGTCAGTATGCAAAAGGCAGATAGTTATAGAACTTCAATAGTAACTAGGGAAATACAAATTACAACCACAATGAGATCTCACTAGATGCCTACCAAGATGACTAAAATGAAAAAGATTAATAACCCCAATGTTAGTAAAGATATAGAGAACCCCCTGAAACATTCATCCATTGCCAAGCACTTTGAAGCAAGGTTTGGTATTCTTCTAAGGTTTAAATGTAGTGATATCTTTTTTTTTCTGAGACAGGATCTCACTCTATAGCCTTGCCTATTTTAGAATTTACTGTGGAGCTCAGGCTAGCTTTGAACTCACAATCCTTCTGCCTCAACCTCAAAACTACTGGGCTTACAGGCATGTACTAACATTCCTAGCTGCTTGATAACTTTTAATCCAACAATGCCACTCATAAGATATTTAGCCAACATAACATAGCAACACACACCAACTAACCAAAAGAATTACACAGAAATGTTTATAGTGGCTTTATTCACAACTCAACAACAACAACAACAACAAAACAATTTAGGACAGAATGGCAAAACTGTGTGGAAGTCATTCATTATAATGACTTATGTTCACTAATAAAAGGAATAAATTATTGATAACTTGCAACAACACGGATAAATCTGAAGACACTCCTAAATGAAGATGAGCAAACCCTGCAGGATTCCATGTATATATAAAATTCTAAATAAACAGAAATGATATGAAATCTTTTTAGAGATTTTTTTTTTTTGCCAAGGGGAAGGAAAGTAACATTAGTGGTGTGGCCACCTCCTGCATATAGACGAAGACTGACAGGATGGACAGAGGCTGGACTGGACATATGGTGGGGGAGGGGCCATGATGTGCTTCAGTAACATTTTACTTTAACATGCTAAACTTCTCTAAAAAGAAATCACTGTCTTCCTCAATGAGGGTGGTGGGAAATGCATTAGAAAAAGGCGAACAGGAAACAAGAAGAGGATTATGTTCACCATTTTGTGGCAAATAACCGTGAGTAACAACTCAAAAGGAGAAAAGGTTCCAGAATCACCATTTCAGAGATTTCAGTCCATAGCTCCATCATTTCTGGGTCATGGAGAGGGAGAGCTACTCACCTCATGGTGGCCAGGAAACAGACCAGGGGTGGGGGAGGAGACAGACAAAGAGAGCCCGTGAGGGATAGCAAGAGAGAAAAAGAGAGAAGGCCTGTGCTAGCTGGTTTCCTCCATCTTCCCTGTGTCCCCTCCAGGATCCCAGTCAGTGGGATGTGATTGCCCACATTCATTCAGGACTGGTCCTGAAAACTCCTTGATAGACATCCCAGAGGCCTGCTTTACTAAACTGCTGGATGTTTCTCCATCCAAGGAAGTTGACCACCAAGATTCACCATCCTCAGCAGAATGGCGTATTGATAGGCAAAGATTCATTAGCTAATCTGCTTTCTTTTATGTGTTTGAAATTCCTATAGCAAAAAGTTGAAAAGAAAGAAGAAAGGAAGAGAGGGAGGGAGACAGGAAGAAAAGAGGCAGGCAGGCACTGACTGGACTTCAAGGATAGTTTGACCATAATGATTTTTTGTTGTTTGTTTAGTAAGTATGCAAAGTGGGAGAAGTATTTTGAATTAAATAATATCCATTTCTAAAACACCTATATGGAAGTTTGGATGAACTTACACATGAAGATCAATGTCTGCCCTGCACTGTCCAGTTCCCCTAGAACACAATTTCTCAGCTTGGTCTCTACTGGTAATTCTTCATCATGAAGCTGTCCTATGCATTGTAAGACAAGCCACAGCCTCACACATTTGTGACACCTGAACTGCCTCCAGACACTACTGAATATCTCTCTGGGGGTTGAGGAGCTATTTGTCCAGTTAAGACTGACTACCCTAACACATGCATTCTCAACCCGCTGATAGAATTCTCCTGGGGAGGGGAAGAATGAAAAATGGTTCTTGTAGAGTTAAAAAATAAATCTTATGAGCTGGGAAGGTGGCTCAGTGATACAGTGCTTGCCTTGGAGGTATGAGGCCCTGGGTTCGATTCCTCAGCACCACATAAGCAGAAAAAGCCAGAAGTGGCACTGTGGCTCAAGTGGTAGAGTGCTAGCCTTGAGCTGAAGAGCTGAGGGACAATGCCCAGGCCCAGAGTTCAAGCCCCACAACCAGCAAAAAAGAAAGAAAGAAAGAAAGAAAGAAAGAAAGAAAGAAAGAAAGAAAGAAAGAAAGAAAGAAAGAAAGAAAGAAAGAAAGAAAGAAAGAAAGAAAGAAAGAAAGAAAGAAAGGAAGGAAGGAAGAAAGAAAGGAAGGAAGGAAGGAAGAAAGAAAGAGAAAGAAAGAAAGGAAGGAAGAAAGAAAGGAAGGAAGGAAGAAAGGAAAGGAAGGAAGGAAGGAAGGAAGGAAGGAAGGAAGGAAGGAAGGAAGGAAGGAAGGAAGAAATCTTAGTATAAACATTGATTCAAAAACCATTGTCATTAGGAAAAAAACTGAGGAGGCCCTACCAAGTTTGCTGATATTTCTTGACATTGACACAATCATGGATGTGGGAGTTTTCATTTGAAGGACACTGGCAGGTCTACGATACACCTGAGGCATTCAAATCTCAGGGCGGGAATCAGAGGAAGAAAGTCTAAGAGGCTCCATGAGGAGGAGGTGGTGATAATAAAACCCAGCCTGAGAAACTCGGCAGCAGAGAGATGCCTGGTCCTGCTGCTAGACTTCATTCCCTCCAGGGCCAGGCCTGCCAAGAGCAAGGCCTGTTATATGCATAGGGGTCTTCACATGGGTAGAAAGTTATGGCCAATGAGTGCAGCTAATGGTCAGAGCCTCTGCAATGAGCATGCCAGCTAGACATAGGGAATAAAGGGAAGCTGGGGAAAATAAAGCCAGGAAAGCCTCTTGCCAAGTCTGTGGATTATGGATGTCTCTTGGTGTGACAGCCAACCCAGAATCATCCTCCAGTTACGAGAGAAATTCCATAAGCTGGACTGACGAGTTTTCCCAAAAAAATCCAAGGACCTAATCAAAGAAAGGTTGGACAAATGGGATGGCATTAAACTATAGAGCTTCTGCATGGCAAAGGACATAGCTAGTAAGATCAATAGAAAGCCCACAGATTGGGAGAAGATCTTCACTAGCCACACAACAGACAAGGGTTTCATATCTAAACTATACTTAGAACTCAAAATCCTCCAAAAACAAATCCTCAAAGAAACAACTGTCCCATTAATAAGTGGGCTAAATACTTAGAGGCTTCTCTGATGAAGAAATAAGAATGGCCAATAGATACATGAAGAAATGCAAATCAAAACAACATTGAGATTCTACCTCACCCCAGTTAAAATGGCTATAATCAGGAATTCTAATAACAAAAGATATTGGAGGGGTTGTGGACAAAAGAGAACCCTACTGCATTGCTGGTGGGAGTGTAAATTTGTTCAACCACTCTAGAAAGAAGTATGGAGGTTCCTCAAAAGATTATACATAGAGCTCCCCGATGACCTAGTAATCCCACTTCTGGGCATTTACCCAAATGACCACAAACAAAGCCATACTAAAGCTACCAGCACAACTATGTTTATCGTAGCATTATTCACCATAGCTAAGATATGGAACCAACCCAGATGCCCTTCCATAGATGAATGGATCAAGAAAATGTGTTATATATACACAATGGAATTCTATGCCTCCATCAGAAAGAATGACATTGCCCCATTTGTTAGGAAATGGAAAGGCTTGAAAAAAATCATATTAAGTGAAGTAAGCCAGATCCAAAGAAATATAGGTCCCATGGTTTCCTTCATTTACAATAATTAGTATTCATCTAGGACAATTTTATCAGATGAGCAGAAAAGATTAAAAAAACTATGTACATATGACCATATAAAATGATGTTAATGAACCCCAAGATATGGACACAATAGGCCTTTTGTTGTTGTTGTTGTTTTTAATGTACTATGAGGGTTTGTTTCCTTTGCATGTTCTTCCCCACGTTGTCACTGTATTTGATTTTGGTACCTTGCATCTTGTATATACACTTGTCTAATTTGGAGAGGGGAAAGGAAATAACAAAACACCGAAACAAAGACACAGGATGACTCACTGCAACAATGATACCACAGACAATACTTTGGAAATGAACTATACAACTTCAGGGGAGAGAAGTAGGGAGGGGGACAAGGGAAGGGATAGTGGAGAACAACAAAGAAGGTGATAACAATGCTCGACAAGAAATACACCCATCACCTGACTCATGTGACTAACCCCGCTGTACAGCGTCTTCACAATAAAACAAAATTAAAACAAAGAAACAATAGCAAGAAAGAAAAAAGATATTTGTGTCCCTATCTTGGGGTTCATTTCGCTTAATGTCATCTTATCTGGTCATATGTACATAGCTTTCAGTCTTTCTGCTTGTCTCACACATGTACTAGTTATTGCAAATAAGAGAACCCATGGGACCTATGTCTTTTTGCTATTGTTTCTAACATATTTATAATGTACCATGTGGGGTTTTTTGGGTTTTTTTTGGGGGGGGGGTCTGGTCGTAGGGCCTGAACTCTGGGCCTGGGCACTGTCCCTCAGCTCTTCAGCTCAAGGCTAGCGCTCTACCACTTGAGCCACAGCGCCACTTCAGGCTTTTTTCTTTTTTGCTTATGTGGTGCTGAGGAATCGAACCCAGGGCCTCATGCATGCAAGGCAAGTGCTCTACCACTGAGCCACCTTCCCAGCCCGACCATGTAGTATTTTTTTGTTTCATTGTATGTTCCTCCCCCACAGTATAACCCCTGTTTTCACCGTATTTGATGTTGGTGCCCTGCATCCTGTATATACAGTTCTCTAATTCGGGGAGGGAAAGGGAAAAAACAAAATGCTTACATAAGTATACAGGTTGACCCATTGTAACAATGAGATGTATAAAACACTATGTTGAAAACAAACCTTACAACTTTGGCTGGGGGGGGGTAGTTGTGGAGGTGGGAGGGAAGGGGTGGTAGGAGGAAATCAAAAGAGGAAGCAACAATGCTCAATAGGAAATGTACTCAGTACCTTGCTCATGTAACTGTAACCCCTCTGTACCACATTTATACAATAAAAAATGTAAAAAAAACAACAAAAAAAGAAATCATAGAAAGGGGTAACAAGTTTGACAAGAAATGTACTTGTTACCTTACTTATGCAACTGTAACCCCTTTTAGAGCACCTTGGTAATAAAAATTTTTTTAAAAAATCCAAGGACCTTCACAGCCCATATCCTTTGCACACAGTACCTCAAAGGAGAATCAGAGACAACCAGTTTCCAGGTCCTCTGCTCATTCTTCTGAGAAGCATGTATTTTCTCTCTTTGCTAGATAAACTACAGGTTACCTTTTTTAAAAGGAAGAAGAATGGAAGAAGTTTTCAAGCATCCATTCCACCAGGAAAAGCCCTTGGTGGCAATGTGACTTCATAAGATGATTCGGAAACAAAATGAATTTTGCACATTCCCCTGCTCTCTTGTTTTCTTCTTTCTTTATGCCAACCGTCTCAGCAGCAGCTGGCTTCTAATTCTGAATATTCATGCTTGATGCAGTTAAACCTGGCATCAATGAGATCTTGAGATACCATTTCCCACTTCATAAAGCCTATTTGGATTCCTTCAGTAAGAGTAAACATCCAGACGCTCAACCTGCAACAACCCGTTAGCATGCATGCACACTCCACTCTCGAGGACGCTGCTGTCAAAAGCAACAGAGGATCCTGGGCAACAAAGGCATCAGAGCATCCTGACTTTCAAATGAGAGAAAGGGAGGACCATCAAGGCGGTGACTAACTTCATGCGTCAGCTTGGCTCAGCTGCGGTTGTTGGTTGTTGGCAAATCCCAGTCTAGCTGTTGCCCTGAATATTTTTGGAAGTGATAAACCTTTACAATCAGTTGGCTGGAAGGAAACAGGGGAGTGAGCCAGCCCATTCTCCCTCACCCTCAGTGAGGCCCAATTAAGAAGCACAGTCCAATTAGCTGTGGCCATTCAACCTTGAGTAAGAACACACAGCTACGGATGGCAGATAATCAAGGACAGAGAGGTATAAAATACATGGAGAAGGCATGGAGCAGGTGAAACCTGCAGGCAAGGAAAAGATTTCCATGGAAAGAAGAAAAACATGGTAAATCTTTTAAAACCAGGCCTCAAGAAAGAGTTCTAGATGACAATCAAAGTTCCAGAGAAGGATTAGCAGACCCATTTTTTAATCTCCAAGAAGATAATAGGCAAGAAAATACATTGAATACATCAGCCTGGGAAACTCCACATCTGTCAAAAAAATGGTTCTAGAGAAGAAATAGAATACAAAGCAGGAATCCAGGAAGTTCCAGATGAAAAGGACCAATAGAGAAATCACAACAGCCATGCGGAGGAATGAGAACTGCAGTAAAACACATCAAAATTAAACTTCAGGGGACCACAGAGTCCTGAGCTGAGCTGGAAACGGCCTGGCAGTCACAGTACCTGGGAAATCCTGAGCCGCAGCCTAGCCTGGGCTCCATAGCAGGAGACAGAGAAGCAAAGCAACACTGCAGTCATCTCCCGGGAATACAGTTAACCAGAGAGCCCTGCTGGAAATGGATTTTCTGTCTAGACTTCTACCCAAAGCCAAAGAAGAGAAGTAACATACTTCCAACCTAAATATCCCCAAACATGGAACTTGTATGTAATGTTTGGTAGAAAACTACAGGAGAAAATGCTCTTCTTTCCTGGAGGACACTGACATCCAGTTCGAGTTCTCAACCCCTCAATCCCTGAGCGGGGGCTCCAGGCTGCTCAGTCTTTGAGCTGGGTGTTTCAGGATGGGTTATTCACCTTGCCCTTGAGGAGAAACATAGCCATGACCATCATTGGCTTCTCCCTAAGTGCTTAACCAAGTACCTATGCAGAGTAATGGCTCAAGAAGAAATCTGCTGACTGTCTTCCAGATATACCTTTTAGACTTTTTCTTCCATTTAAGAATAGACAATAGCCTTGAAATACCACCCTGGTAAGAATCCAAATGAAGGAGAAAAGTTATAAACAGATTTCTCCAGCTTATGAGGTTGTCTCTGATGCCAAGAAAAGAGAATTATAAGACAAAGGAGGAGAACAGGCAATTAAGGAGGGTGGAGCAGGTGGTGGTTTTGGATCCCCCATGGACATCTTTGCTATGTTTTTTGGAGAAGGAGGAAGGACACAGAGAGAAAGGCGAGGTAAAAATGTTGTGCATCAACTCTCAGTTACCATAGAAGATTTATATAACAGTGCAACAAGAAAACTGGATCTGCAGAAGAATGTGATTTGTGACAAATGTGAAGGCCGTGGTGGTTAAAAAAAAAAAAGGGGGGGGGGAGGTGCAGTGGAGTGCTGTCCCAACTGCTGAGGTACTGGGATGCAAATACAAATTCATCAGATAGGACCTGGAATGGTTCAGCAAGTTCAGTCTGTGTGCATGGAGTGCCAGGGCCATGGAGAAAGGATCAGTCCTAAAGATAGATGTAAAAGCTGCAATGGAAGGAAGATAGGTCAAGAGAAGAAGATTCTGGAAGTTCATATTGACAAAGGCATGAAAGGTGGCCAGAAGATAACATTCCATGGTGAAGGAGACCAAGAACCAGGATTGGAGCCTGGAGACATCATCATTGTATTAGATCAGAAGGACCATGCTGTTTTTACAAGATGAAGAGAAGACCTTTGCATGTGTATGGATATACAACTAGTTGAAGCATTGTGTGGCTTCCCAAAGCCCATCTCCACTCTTGATAACCAAAGCATAGTCATCACTTCTCATCCAGGTCAGATTGTTAAGCCTGGAGATATCACGTGTGTGCTAAGTGAAGGCATGCCAACTTATCGACGACCATATGAAAAAGGGTGCCTGATCATTGAGTTTAAGGTAAACTTTCCTGAAAACGGCTTCCTCTCTTCTGACAAACTCTCTTTGCTGGAAAAACTCCTTCCTGAGAGGAAGGAAGTAGAAGAGACTGATGAAATGGATCAGGTAGAACTGGTAGACTTTGATCCAAATCAGGAAAGACGGTGCCATTATAATGGAGAAGCTTACAAGGATGATGAACATCACTGTAGAGGTGGTGTTCAGTGTCAAATCTTGTAATGGGACCAGTGAATAGCACCCACTACTGGCATTTTAAATGCAGTAGTGAATGAGTGAAGGACTAATCATAATAAGCTCACTACTTGCTATTGTTTTTTGTTGTACTACTACAGTGTTTTAAAAGTTAAATGAAGAATAAACAAATATAAAGGCTCTGAAAAAAAGAATAGACAACAACTGCCAAGTTTTATACTAGAAAAGTATTGTTTAAAAATGAGACATCGCTATATATCCATATTCATTGCTGCACTATTCACAACTGCCAAATTATGGAAACAGCCCAGATGTCCTAGAGTAGATGAGTGGATCCAAAACCTGTGGTACCTATACACAATGGAATTTTACTCATCCATTAGAAAGGATAAGATTAGGTCATTTGCAGGGAAATAGATGGACCTAGAACAAATCATATTAAGCGAGGTAAGCCATTCTCCCAGAGACAAATGGCATGTTTGCTCTCATATGTGAAAGCAGGTTTAAACTATAACTGGATATGAGAACCTATACACAGTTACAGGCATTTACACACAGTCAAACCAAAGTAGGATACCAGTAGGTGGGGAGCCCCAAGGCTTAACTTTCCTGAACACATGAAATACTATTTATCAAAATGCAGGAAATGGAAACATGGGTTACTTATGTTGGTGGTGGTAGTGGTGGTCATGGTATGTGTGTTTCCTTTTTCTTCTTCTGTTTCTTAGGGGAGCAAAAGGGGTATACAGACAAGGAGAGAGGAAGTGCGAACAATGCAATTGTATTCAGTATACACTACATGGACAATTAACTATGCAACCTGTGTCAGGCATGGGAGGGGAAACTGCAGGGTGACATCCTCCAAAACAGAAATGAACCCGTTGCCTGAATGGTGTAATGGTAACCTTTCTGTACAACATCTTGTTAAAATTATATATTTAAAAAAATGAGACATCAGAGCTGGGGATATGGCTCAAATAGTAGAGCTGCAGCTGTGAATAAAAAAAACCAAGCAAGTGCACCAAGCCCTGGAACTGGCATGTACACACACACACACACACACACACACACACACACACACACACACACACGCACACACACACGCACACACACACCAAGCCATCCATGTCACAATCTGAATGTGTCATTCTGCATTTATATATTCCTTATGTTTTGTTATATCTTAAGATGGGGCTTCGTTATGTAGCCCAAGTTGGCCTGCATGATCATCCTGTTTTTACCTCCTGAGTGCTAGTATTACAAGCTGCATCGCTGTGCCTGGCTTAGTAATGTTTTGTAACTCCACTGATTTGCAGCATAGGGACCTGCCAAGTTTTGTGAACTTTCTCTGCAAAGGGCCAGATAATAAAGTTTTAGTTCTGTGGATCCCAAGTCTCTTTTGCAACACCTCTGTGCCATTTTAAAGTGACAAACAGCCATCTCTGTGCTCCAATAAAATTTCATTTACAAAATGAGCAGCTTCTGCATGTGGTCCACGTGCTGTCACGTGCTGCCACCTGCACACTATTGCTTTGATCAAAGTTTCAGACCTCCCCTCCCACCCCCCCCTCAACTTTACACACTCTGCACTTTTTCTCTTTTATTTTCCAGTCCTGGTCTGAATTTAGAGCTCACACTTGCTCAATTTTGCTAGCTCCACTGATCCTCTACCACTTGAGCCATACCTCAAGCCTAGCTTTTTGCTAGTTATTTTGGAGATGGAATATTGTAGACTTTTCTGCCCAACCTAGCATGGAATAATGATCCACAGGACCTCACCCTGTTGAATAGCTAGAATTACCAGTGTGAGCTTCCACAGTGTCTCCCTCCCCTAAACATTTCTTAGTAGCTTGACTTGGCATTATCTGCTTGCCTCTGCTTTTCTCTCTTAACATCTATCCTCTTCTGGGAAGATGAGTCAATACCTAATCAGAAGATGAGATTTTTCTATGAGACACACTTCCCCATTGGGAATACCTTTGTGCTCCTATGCCCAGTCCCTGGGGAAGGCACAGTGCACTGCCCTCTAGAGTCCAACCTTCTCATAGGCCTGATCCCAGGTGAATGTCACTCCAGGAGCCTAACAACAAGGCTGCAATTTGTCCATCTAGAGGGAACCCCGTGGCCTATGTCTACAACCCCTCCCAAACGGTGACATCACCTTGAAAACCAAGTCAGGTGGATGTGCTGGTTCACGTGGCAGGTATGACCTCTGAGCCCTGCGTTACACCTTTACACATCATTGTGCCCCTTTGGGGGGAGCAGGGAGGGTGGTCACAGGGACCTCAGAAAGCAGCATACACATAGTGACAGGTTTTTCCCAAATCCCTTCATGATGCTAAAGCCAAATCCTTCACACTAATTTTTTAAGTACTAGATCCAGATCTCCATCTATTTCCTAGGGCTGCTACAATAAAGCATGGCACACTCAGAGACTTGACACAGCAGGCCTTCCTTCTCTCATAGTTCTGAGGCCAGGAGTCCAAACAACGTGTAGAGTGTTGGGCAAACTCCACAGCAGGCTTACTCCCTCCTGTGGAACATCTCATCTCTAAGCCAACCACCTTCCAGTGAGGAAGAAAAATGAGCGGCACTTTACATTCACACACCAAGGAAGCGATCGGTAGATGCACGCAGCAGGCCGCAGAGGACCCCACGCTGGGAACTTACAGGAGGAGTGGATGCTGGGGAAGCTTTTGCGGCCCTCTGACACCAGGTCTGGGTCACCTGTGCAGTGCATTTCCGAGTTCATCACTCCATCTGGAAAGCAGCGGTAAAAGAAATCGGGGCGAGGTCTACAAAAGACACCATGGACATTTTCAATATAAAATGCTGCCATCACACAGGAGCCCCACGCTGACCCGCCCGGCCCCTTCCTCCTGCCCCCATGCGCCATCCTCACTGGGCCTCTCCACACAGCCCTCCCAGACACGGTGGTTGGGGTCAGAAAGCTACGCATTGGGAGCCTTGCTTGCCACTTGCTAGTGTTGTGGCCTTAGGGAGGTCACAACCTCTTTCAGACTCAGTGTGAACACCTGTAAAAGGGAGAAATAAATATCTACCCAAGGGGAAGTCCTGAGCGTTATTAACCTGTCTTACAGGAGGTGCCTGAAGACAGCGCTCACAGAATAAAAGATACTTCTTGCCTCCATCTACTCCTCTGTCACTCCAGACACTGCTCCCGGAATCTAGCCGTGCGTGTCCCTGTATCCTGAATTTCAGTGGCCAACAGCCCTTCCTCCAACAATAGGGCTCACTCCGCCTTACTGTGAGGCTGACGGCTCTGCTGTAGGATATGCTCAGCACAGGGGCCCAGGCTGGCAGCCCTGGCACAGGACAGGGCTCAGAGGCCTCTAGAGAGAAGAGAAGCCGGGGTCCTGAAGCTGAGCTTCCTGCAGCAACCACAGCTAAGGTTTATTACATACTTACAGGATGTAGACACGCCTGTCACATCATGTGACTTCTAGGAGACCCCCCCCCCACATACCATATCATGACTTCTAGAAGCCTCCCACCACATCACATGGCTTCCAGGAGGATCCCCACCATACTACACAACTTATAGAAGAATCCCCAAAGCCAAGCCAGGGGCTTAGGAAGAGGGCACCCCTATCCCAGGTCACACAAACCAGCAAGTAGCAACAACAAGGTCTGAACCCCAATATTAGATCCTATGCCTTCACATGTCACCCCAAGCTCAACTGCCCCACTCAAGCAAGGATTTGTACATGCATATGCACCAAGTTGTTACATGCACATTCGCTGCTTCATGGTAATTCAACCCATGCTTGAACCCAGAGCACAGAGGAGGCTTTGCTGATGCTGCAAGCACAGCACATGGCTCTGTATAGACTGGACCAGTGGACACACGCAGACTCACTGGGATCTAGGCAGCCTCAGCAAACTGTCAGCGCTGCTGGCACATTGCCTTTCCCCAACTCAGCCAGTGCTTCTCTAGTGTGAGTCTGCCTGCTCAAACAAACCTCAGAGAGGGCTGGCCTGAGAATCCGCATTTTATCTGAGTTGCCAGGACAATGCTGAGTGCACAGAGCAGGAACTCTGCAGCTCTTATGTGTGTATGCATTGATGGATTTTTATCCACTATTTGCCCTTCAGGGCCTGGTCAGCACCCAGCATCAGGCCGACATTCAATAAATGTTGAGGTTTTGAAAAAAGACTTAATTTAACCAATGCTAAGAGGTAGTCAGGGTCCAAGCTAGGCATCGAATTGAGGCCTCTACAGAGATGTGTTCTCTACTCAGCAGTCAGAGGAAAAGGAAAGACAGATAGAGAACAGAAATCATTTCTCAGTGGTAGTAAGACAAATATGCCATAACCCAAATCTCAAAGGCTAATATGTAGACCTCATCCCAAAGAAAAGAATAAGTAAGGAAACTCATTTATTTATTAAAGGTCCAAACTGACAAGTGGCTGTGGTAAAACCCAGAGGTAGCAGTGGCTGGAGCGCATTACCAATCTTTATCTCTCAGACATCCATGAGCCAGGGGCAGGCCTGGGATCATAGGAAGATGCACTCAGGATACTTCCTCACTACCAATCTCCTACTCTCTAAAGTATAGCTTTATAATTCAAAGGAGAAGAAAGATCTGTGCTGAAGGCAGAAAGCTCGATTTAAGGGAAAAGCAGAAGAGCTCAAATCTTCCCATCCCGTGTCCTCTGGCCAGGTCCTTCATACTCTAAGTCATCATTCGTTTCTTTTTGGAACTTACCTTCCCACTATTAATTTAATAGTGTTTGTGCAGACTCCATTCAAAGCAAGAGCCAAGGACACCGCTACAAAACAAAACCAACAGATATAAAAATAACCAGCTGGATCTCAAGTCAAAAACCATCCCTGTCACCACCATCATCCTCCCAGAATCTTTCTCATCATCATCACCAACATGATTATCACCATCTTCGCACATCACCACCAATACCACCACCGCCATTATCATTGCACCATATTTATCATCATCATTATCATCACCACTATTATCATCACACATCACCTCAATCACCACCACCATCACATCAACACCGTCACCACTATCTTTATCATTGTCATCATCATCATCACCATCATTACCATTACCATCATCATCGCCATCATAATCACTACCACCACCACCACCACCAACGCCATCATCACAGTTACCTTTTGCTGCTTAATTTATGACAATGGATAGATGAAACAATTCTTTAAAAGGGGGGGCATTTAGTTGTTAAGAGTAAAATATACTTGGACCAGGAATATGGAGAATAAAATGTAACATTCCAAGACCATATGACATGAAATGTATCTCTGCTCCCTGACTGAAATTTTCAACATCACAGAAGATGCTGTCTATCTTTTTCTGCCCTGACACAAACAGATTTAATAGTATATCATGCAGAATTTCTTTTACTGGTAGCAAGAAACCTAACATTTTTATTTCCTCCTGGCAACCTTCTTCGACATAATTCTAATGAGAGCAGCTGCTGGACTCCCACTGAAGAACTGTCACCCCCAGCCACCTGGCCACCGGCTCACTAATAACCATCACCTGGCAATGGCTGCCCATTTGTTATCAAACAAATCACTGTTTCCCAGAAGGTGAAGAGTCCAGGTGGTGCTTTTTGACATCTAAAATGGCAGGGACTTCTGGAATAGATTATTCTAAAGTATGCAGTCCAGGGACCTTCTCGAAACCACTTAGAAAGTCTCTGCTGGATAAAGTACAGACCTTCTAGAGAGTGCCAGTAACAGGAATCCGCAGGCTTTCCCTGCAAGCCTCTCCCTCTCCCCTGCGGCTTATCAGAAGTGCACAAAAGGTACAGTCATCACCATCAAGGCGACAGCAGCTCAAAATGCCTTGCCTAAGCAGTAAAAAACTATTGAAAGCCCATTCCATTGCTGTGTTGAATACTAAAGCGTGGGAGCTACCATTTCCCTTTGGCAAATATTAAACTGTTCAATACTAGCCGAGATTTATGTAAGAACGGAGCCGTGGAAGAGCCGTTCTCAGGAAGGAATTGCCTCCAGCAATTTATGGCTATCAAAGGAGACAGATGTGTTGTTCTACAAGCAGAAAGTACCAGGGAAATGACCAATGCAATCACCCTGTGCATAGACCACAGACAACAGGCAAAAACTCCCGCTCGCTTTCAACAAGTTGTAGGAAGCAGAGCAGGGGAGGGACACACGGAAGGGAACACCTTTGTGGAAGGAAAAACTAATCCGGCCCCAAGTAGAGAGCAGAGCATGAGCCAGAAACATAGCAGCACCATCAAAACACCAAGCATGCGTAAATTAGAATTGAGTGTAGAGGACTCAGAAAGATCCGCTAATAGCATTCTGTACACACCAACCTTTCCTTCCTAAAAGGCCAGATCTTCTTTTTTTCTCCCCTCCTCTCACCCAGAACACTAGTGTTCTCTTTTCCAGAGACAACTCCTAAGGTTATAATGGTTGTATTCTGTCCTGGAGCCAAAACAATGAACAGCCTGTGAAATGGGAAGGGAACAACTGGGGTCTTTCCCTGTTGGTGTTGGCCCACGGCAGCAGGATCCCTGCTGGCTGGCTGTCCCAGTGTGGCCAAACTCAGTCTTGCCCCGTTTGGAGCACAGATGAGCTCTCCACCACACACCATCACTGGCATGTCCCAGGGCCCCACAATAAATCTTCCTACCCAGCTACACTGATCCACAACCCCATTTACTCCCCCACACGCTGCGCCTGATCAGCCTCACAGCACAGAGCAGTTACTCAAAAAGCCTGATGTAGCTGAACTAGAGAACATGCGGGCTGTGACACCACCAACAGCTCCTCTAAACAGCTGGAGGTGACAGAGAAGGAAGGGACTTGGGATCGGTGGCAATTTGTGGCAGGGTTGGTTCAGCATGCTGAAAGTACAGAGCTGATTCATATTTTCATCGCAACAGCCCAATCCACAGGAACCAACTCAGGAACCTCTCGCAATACCATTCACAGACAGCTGGGCTTAGAGCAGTTGCCTGACAGGCTGGACAAGCAGAACAATGCATGGTACTGATACTGTTAATGTTGACCGACTCTTAACATTGTGAGTTTGACAGAACCATCTGAGAGCCAGAGCAGGCTATCAAATTCAAAGCAATGCATCCTGTGGATTGGTTGGTGAAGAGCTCTCATACTGAGAGCACCACTGGATAGAAAGAAGCATTGCAGGTGATTGGGTGATCCTGCTGCAGAGATAGCAGGATCATGACGAAGTTCTGGCTGTGCTTCAGCCTAAACAGCTACCAGCCCGATGCCACACGGCAAAGGCTGCCATCTCCCCCAGCACCAGATGGCCAGATGGGTCCACTGCGTGTATGCAGTGAAGGGGAGTCCTTGGGGCTCATGTTGAAGAGCTTGGGTTGAAGTATACTGAAGACACCTGAGTAAGGCAGGATCCCACAGAAGAAGCCCCTCTCTCAGACAACCCCAATGTTTCTGTCTTTGGTTTTAAAGGTCATTCTTACTTCCACCTCTTACTTCCAAGACTTCCGAAAAGGAATGATTGTTGTAAAACTCATGCGCAATGAGGGCCCTCCGTCATTTTTACAGGACAAGTGCTCATTTATTTCAGCCAGCAAACATCCAATAATTCTGCCTTCTCAGTGAGCATACAGGAGGCAGAAGACGCTGAACAATTTTGAGACGTCACCTTAAGGGAGATTTAGCTGAGAATGAAAACATCTGCAGAAGGTAACTGGGAGCTACTTATGGCCACTGCAACCACCCAGCTCTGAAAGCCAGCAGGAAATTATTGCCACCGCTACGAGAGACAGCTCTTCCCCACTACCATTTATCTCAGGACTGTGCCGAGAGAGCAACTGGGAGAAAGAGGGAAGCCCAGTGACTTCCAAGCTAAATAAGAGGCTGTCTAACTGGACATTTGGGGGGACCATTGTGACCCCTGTCCACACACTGCCTGACCCCTGGAGCCCAGAGTTAGAAGGTATCAGTACTCTTCATAGAGACACTGGTCTTTCTCCCATTCAGGTGAAGAGACCAAGGCCACATGACCAAACTCTAAGACATTGGGGAGGGGGGGTGCGGTATACACCAACTTGAAGGAGGGCCACCCCAGGCTGTTCTCAGACTGACGATTTTGTAATCAATCTGGAGAAATGAGTTGAATCAGAATCTCTCTCCAGAAAGCCTGAGCCAAGAAACAAGGTAAAACCAGTGGTTGGCTGTGGTTCACCACGTGAACCCAAGACTCACACTCACCACAGGGCTGGGGGAGCAGCGATGTAACCCAGGTATGGCTGTGAGCAGGGAGTGGGAAAGGAAATAAAGGAATCTTTCAGGCAGAGCTGGTCATGAGAGGAAGGGCTGTCCTTTCCCCTCCTGTCCCAGCTTCCCACCGCATTCCCCCAATCCCCCCTCCCCCGCAAGCACCTCGGTTGTGTTCTCTTCCCCTCCTCTTCTTGGAGTCTGTGAGATTTCTTATTTTAGCCCCGTAATGAAGCCACTAATTTATTTGAGCTAATTTGAGAAGGACACTGTCTTGCTGTTCTTTTCAAGTAGACAGGGCCTAACTAAAGCCTGGTTATATAAAACCAGCCCTCAACTCTTCTACTTCTCCTTGATTGAAAGTCACACTTGTTCCTTCACCAAGAAAAGAAATGACTGTATTTGGCTCTGTTTGCATTTCTCTCAAGCTCCATAATTAACAAACATATCCTTTGGTAAGAAATCTTTTTTTTTTTTTTTTTTACAAATTTATTATCACACTAGAAGGCAAAATCCATACTACATACCAAACACAAATTTAAAGGCAAAGATTGGGATAACTTTAATATGCAGTGTCAACAAAACCATCAACTTAATTCAATTTTCCTCAGGACCAAAGAACTAAAAATTGAGCTACAGGTTAGTGTATGCCAAACAAGTCAAATATTATTAGCTATATCTCATACCTGTCACTTAAAGTAGCATTTGATTACTATTCAGACCAGAGAAACATTCAATTCCCAAATGTCACACTTGTGTCACATGCCAACCTGGCTGGGCACAGGGATAATTTATAAACATAGTGTTACAATCAATGACAAAGACGGAAGCATTCTTCACCTAACAGCAGTTGCTTAACTGCCGAAGCATTCTCCAAGGTGAAGGTTGAGTTACAGGCCTTGCTTTCCATATCTGTTTTAGTTAATACTTGTTTTTACTTCCTTCCTGAATAGGCCTAGAGTATGGGGCCTATTATACATAAATACATAAGACTGGGCAGAATTTCAACTTGGCTTTGTCTGAGCCAAGAGGCGCCCTGCCTGTGTGGCTAAGCAACCCAGATTTCTGATGCCGTGCCATTTCAGCAGTCAGCACCAAGGACAGCAACCATGAGGCCCCTCTGAACTATCCCTACTTACAAACTAATTGCCTAACTGGCTCTTTGGCTTTAAAGTTCATTGTATATACCATAGAATTGAGAAATACAAGGGGAGGGGAGAGTCGAAGGGGAGTGAAGATGTTGAAGTGATAACACAAATCAAGATTCATTGTACACATACTGCTTTGTTAAAAGGCAAAAAATTCAATAGATAACCCAAAATTAAGTAAGAGAAGGGGTGGATTGGGAGGGATGGGTGAGAACGTTGAAGAGGGTGATACTGATCAAGAGGTACTATATTCATAAATTGTTTTGGTGAGTGGCAACTGCTTTGTACATCTACTTAAAGATAATACAAACATCCAAAAATAAGAATAAAGCATATCCTGTCTTATTTCTCCTGAGCTGAATCTGATTGCATGAAGACTCAGTTGGGTAGGTTGCAACTTTAACTTTTAAAATGTGATGATCTCATCAAATTCATCCCCTTCCCTTAAAACAAGAACTGAATACTCTACCTAAGAAGGCTTCCTTAATTTCAGTCTTGTCTGTTCGTCGGATGATTTTCACCACACAAATAACAGCCAAGGGTGTGAGGAAAGAAATTGCCTAGAAGAAATAACAAACAATCCTTTATGAGGATGTCGGTTTGCATTCAGAAGGGCTGATTGATAATTAGTTGGAGTTAGCTTCATTTCCACTCACTCACAGGACGCTCACACTAAACTCCTGACCTCAAACAAAGGCGCATGATTTGTCTATATTTAGAGAATACACAGTAAACCAAAGGTCTGATTATAGGCTAGAATGGATTTCTAATTGCTGGGAGCCACACTTAAAGTGGTGGCTTTTTAAACAGAAAAGAGTAGTCTGTGATGGGTGATCAGTGCCAGGAACACCCCTCTTTTTCTCCATAGTGGAAGGTTGGGGAGCTGTGGGCTTCTCCTTCCCATCTCTCTGGCAACATGGTGGTGTGGGGCCTGCTCAGAGGCAGTCAATTCATTCCCTTTTGGTATTCTTCTGTAGAATATCCATTTTCCCTGCACACTTAAAGCTTAGCCCTTTTGCATAGTACCCTTCCTCTCCCTTTTCCAAGTCCCTTCCTCCACACCTATATTCAACACATGCGTCATCAACCTAGAGGGCCCCAGAGGCAACCAAGACTCAACGCACTGCAAGACCTACCATGAGGCAGGGTCTGTGCGCAGTCCCATGATTCCAGGACCCTCTTAAGTGCTAGTGATGGCCCCGTGACCAACGTTTCTGGGCTCAAGGATTAAATGCTGTGTATGAGGGCACACAGCTGGTGAGCAGCAAGGGCAGGCTTCAAAGGCCAGGGTTTCTACCTCCCCTATGGAGTCTCTTGAATCCAGTTTCCCATACTTAGTAGATTGCTTTGGAACATTCCAGAATACTCGCACAAAAATCATTTACATTACTTCCCTATGAGGAACTTTTCGGGATCACAGTATCACAGTATCATATCCAACACGTCCATGAATAAACCAGGGGTGTGAGGAGGACAACTGGGGACCAATACGATTTGGAAATCTGTATCTATGTTCAAGGGAGATGTCGTGTGTTGTCGGGGTGAGGGGCTTCCTAGTGGGACAGTCATGACCAGAAGATGCTCTTTTATAAAAAGAAAAAGAAAAACTCATGCCGAGCACTGGTAGCTCCTGCCTAGAATCCTAGTTACTCAGATCTGAGAATCAGTTTGAAGCCAGCCCAGGCAGAAAGGTCCATGAGACTCTTATCTCCAATAAACTACTCAGAAACAAAAACAGAAGTGGTGCTGCGACTGAAGTGGTAGAGCACTGGAATTGAGCAAAAGAAGCTCAGCGAGCTAAGTTTAAGCCCCAGGACTGGAAGAGAGAGAGAGAGAGAGAGAGAGAGAGAGAGAGAGAGAGAGAGAGAGAGAGAGAGAGAGAGAGAGAGAGAGAGAGAGAGAGAGAGAGACAGAGAGAGACAGAGACAGAGACAGAGACAGAGACAGAGACAGAGACAGAGACAGAGACAGAGACAGAGACAGAGACAGAGACAGAGACAGAGAGAGAGAGAATTCATCCAAAAGACCACAATCTCTCAAAATACTTTGAGAGTGCTCTACACACTACCTCCAGACTAACTAAGCTCAAGCACTTTGGGAGATTCCTGCTTGATGCCTGTCTTCTGGGGTCACTTATCCTTCACTTGTTACTGCCCTGGGATGGCGAGTGGCATAACTAGCTACAGGATCCCTGCAATGAGCTCGGACTATGAATGACAGAGGTTGTTTGAAAGTCAAAGAAACCTTGTCACCACAAAGGTCATGCAGATGCCTGTGACACCGGTGTAGAGCAGGTGTGTAAAGGAGACTTGGAGCTGACACCGACAAGGCCTGGAAGCTTCCCAGGGCTGCTGCCAAAGCAGTATTCATCCAAGGAGCAGTTCCAGCAAGTGAGTGATCTTGGATGAGTCTCACACCTGCCTAACTGCAAGGCTGGTTAATATATGTATGTGGCTAGTCCACGTTTTTAACAAGCATCTTCTAAGACAGCTTTGTTAGTGAGTGACTTGGTAATATCCTCGCCAAGTCAAACCTTACACAGGAGACTAAGAGAATAGGAGAAAACGTCACAAGACAATGCCAGCCGGGAGACTCCAATTTGCTTCTGGACAGAATTAAAACCCCACACAAATTATGAGTGGGGAAGAGTTTCCCACAATGTCCCCAAAGATTGTCAAAGACTAGAATGGCACAGTCTACGTGGGAGATGAGGCACCAGGTTGGAGATCTGTGGACAAACAGACCCGGGGAGGGGGGGGGCTGAGAAGTCATCTAGCCACCAAGAGATGGCCAGCTGGGGGCTCCATAGCCATGGACATTCAACGCAACTCTGAGCCTCAGTTTATCTGTTGCTAAGTGAACACACACACACAATTGGACTTACTATAACCCACTTCACAACTTTCCTAGGTAAATGCCTTTCAGTATCTTTTCTGCACCCAACTGCTTCCCGAGCCAGAACTAAGCACCCGGAATGGCAGAAGCTCCCTGCTGCAAGAGCTCCGCAGGCAAAGGAGTCGCAGCCTTCAGAGGGAGTGTGCAGCTCCACGCTAGGCCCTGCAAGAGAAGCATCTGTGCAGCACTGTGGGACACACTGTCTCCTCCTCACAACAGCCAGGCCCCACGGCTTCTTCAAAGCACACATCTCCTATATCCTCAGGATAGCTCAGAGCACAGTGAGAATGAAGAGAGGCATACTTACATTTAGCATCTATCCATGTGACTAATTCCTTCAACTAGCAGTTGGAATTGAGAAATGAGCAAAGAAGCCAATATGTTATGGGTACAGCTTGTTACTGAGGCACACGCAGCTCTGATCTGGGTAAACGTGGAAGAACCAGCACGTCTTCACCTGCACCAAGCCACGGAGAATCGCACCTGTGCACCTACCTGCTTCAGCAAGCCAGGGGAGAACACACCTGTGCTCACCTTCCCCACACTCAGCAAACCAGCCACACCTGTGCACACTTCCCCTGACTCAGCAAACCAGAGTCACATGTGTGCACACCTTCCCTGACTCAGCAAACCAGTCACACCTGTGCACACCTTCCCCACACTCAGCAAACCAGCCACACCTGTGCACACACCTCCCCTGACTCAGCAAACCAGAGTCACAAGTGTGCACACCTCCCCTGACTCAGCAAACCAGAGTCACACCTGTGCACACCTTCCCTGACTCAGCAAACCAGTCACACCTGTGCACACCTTCCCTGACTCAGCAAACCTGTGTACACCTTCCCTGACTCAGCAAACCTGTGCATACCTCCCCTGACTCAGCAAACCAGAGTCACACCTGTGCACACCTTCCCTGACTCAACAAACCAGCCACACCTGTGCACACCTTCCCTGACTCAACAAACCAGTCACACCTGTGCACACCTTCCCTGACTTAACAAACCAGCCACACCTGTGCACACCTTCCCTGACTCAACAAACCAGCCACACCTGTGCACACCTTCCCTGATTCAGCAAACCTGTGCACACCTCCCCTGACTCAGCAAACCAGAGTCACACCTGTGCACACCTTCCCTGACTCAACAAACCAGCCACACCTGTGCACACCTTCCCTGACTCAGCAAACCAGGGTCACACCTGTGCGCACCTTCCCTGACTCAACAAACCAGCCATACCTGCGCATACCTTTCCTGACTCAGCAAACCAGCCACACCAGTGCACACCTCCCCTGACTCAGCAAACCAGTCACACCTGTACACACCTTCCCTGACTCAGCAAACCAGAGTCAGACCTGTGCACACCTTCCCTGACTCAGCAAACCAGTCACACCTGTGCACACCTCCCCTGACTCAGCAAACCAGGGTCACACCTGTGCGCACCTTCCCTGACTCAACAAACCAGCCATACCTGCGCATACCTTTCCTGACTCAGCAAACCAGTCACACCTGTGCACACCTCCCGACTCAGCAAACCAGTCACACCTGTGCATACCTTCCCTGACTCAGCAAACCAATCACACTTGTGCACACCTTCCTTGACTCAACAAACCAGAGAAATACACACCTGTGCACACCTTCCAGATGTAGCAAGCCAGGGAGTCACACTGTGCACACCTTCACAGACTCAGCAAGCCAGGGAGAGTCACACTGTGCACACCTTCGCAGACTCAGCAAGCCAGGGAGAGTCACACTGTGCACAACTTCGCAGACTCAGCAAGCCAGGGAGAGTCACACTGTGCACACCTTCGCAGACTCAGCAAGCCAGGGAGAGTCACACTGTGCACACCCTCTGGCTTCCTCCTCAGGCCTGAAGCTGCTGCGGTTCTGTCCCCAGTGCCCGCCTGGCAGAGGAAGGCAGACCTGGGCAAGTGCAGGGGGCTTTGCTCCTCCTTTCCCTGAGATTGTTTCTGCTCCTAATGTTTCTATAAATACAAAACAGTGCACAATTCCTGGGATGAAAGCCAGGGTAGGAAGAGGATGGGGGGTGCTTGTAAAGTGGGACTGAGAGAACCACAACTCTCCCAAACTCTGGGGTGCCAGGCAGCAGCACCTGTGAGTTGGCTTCTGCTCACGTGTCACAGGCAGGGCTGCTGACCAGACAGACATTCCTAGATTAGGATGACGAAAGCTAGCAGGGACTGAGGCCTTAAGAAGGCCATGGTATGTGTATTCCAGGCACTTTGCATAAATTAATTCCATTAACCTCACCAGCATGGTCCTATTTAATAGATAGAAGGCAAAGACACAGAGAAGTTAAGCAACATACTGAAAGACACACAATGAATAAGTACTAAGACAAGGTTTTGCTACTTGGCTCTTAAAGTCATTTCCACTCCTGTAACCACAATTATAGCAGTTTCCACCCTAGAAAGTTAAGACTTAACCATAATAAATGTTTCTCCAGACTTGGATAAGCACTCAGATGTAGTTACTGAAGTGATCACCACTGGGTACTGGGAGGAACTGGTCTGAATCCAGCACCTACAGTGTGTCAGGGGTTTCCTCCCACATGTTAAATCTTCTAAGTACTCTGCGGGAAACAGTACCCATGGTACAGATCACAGATCTAAAGTCCAGAGAGAAAAGCGAACTGGTCCCACGGCTATTGGGACCAGGAACCCTGTATTAGGCTGCCGTAATCCTGGGCTGTCATCATGAATCTCAGGATCACTTTTGGCCAACAGCTTCATTATACAGATGGGGGAAGAGGCTGGGAAAGAGCGTTCTGCAAAAGACTGAGTGCACACATAATGAGACAATAATCTTGATCATGAAGGACCACTCAATTCCTGGCTGGTTTACTGGGTGTCCATTCCACTGGCTGCAGAGCTGAACTCTTAGAAGAAAAGATGCGGGAGACCCTGAAGAAGAAATGGGCTAAAGCTCCAGCTTTGCCACTTACCACCTCAGTGAGCATCTCACTGAATCTCTGATTCCCAGTTTCAACATCTACAAAATGGGTACAGTCACAGCCACAGTGAATTCACTGCTGTCACTAGGATCTGACACATTGTTACTGAATGCACTTAAGTGCCACACCCTGAGGAAAGTGTTACATGTGTATCATCTTGCAGGATGCTGTCCACACCCAGAGAGGGGTGTGATATGGATATGGAAGCCCACACGTACAGAGAAGGAAAGTGAGGCAGTCTCCAAGAGGACGGAGGATTTTCCCAACCGGCCATATTGGGAGTTGCTCTTTGGTAGCCACTCTGGAACTCCCAGCACTGACAACCATCAGAGCCAAACAGAGAGCTGGCACATTGGGTAAACGCCAGCTGATGTTTATTATTTCATCGTATCCCAGAAAAGAATGTTAACCAATACTCAAAATATCTCAACACAGGGAATGAGGATCCTGACTTGAGACACGTGGCAGTAAAGCACCTTTGATCCTGTGTCCTTCCATCTGATCTTAGATCTTAGATCTTTAAGATGCTGTGCCTCTTCCCTAAGTGATCAGAAACATCTCCAAGTAGATCCACCAGTGAAATCCACACAGGGTGTTCCCACAACCCCCGAGCCCTGCTCCATCTACAAAATGCGCATGTGGGGACACACTGTCTGGATGCTTCTGGAACATGATGAGACTCTGAGCACCATGTTTGGGAGAGATGATGTGAGGGGTGAAGGGACTCCAACCACCAGAAAGGATCAGG
Source organism: Dipodomys merriami (assembly GCF_024711535.1). NCBI lineage: Eukaryota > Metazoa > Chordata > Mammalia > Rodentia > Heteromyidae > Dipodomys > Dipodomys merriami. The sequence goes on along the minus strand of NW_027205048.1, from coordinate 11,245,276 downwards.
TCAAAATCAGGGCAGCCCCCATGTCAGGATGTTCCCTGGACAAGAGCTTGTCACCGAGACACACCCCCATCAGACAACGCATAGGGCCAACATCACTATATTTCTGGTAACCTGACAGGAAAGTGTCCTACAAAGGGATCATAAAGACAACTTCAGGCTGAAACAAGGACACAGGTTGACCCAGTGTAAACAATGAGATGTACAAGACACTATGTTGAAAATGAACTTTACAACTTCGAGGTGGGGAGAAGAGGGAGGAGTTGGGGAGGGAAAGGATGGTAGGGGACAAACAAAGGAGGGGGTAACAATGCTTGATAGGCAATGGACTCATTACCTTACTCATGTCACTGTAACCCCTCTGTACAGTAACTTTACAATAAAACAAAGACAACTTCAGGACAGATATGCCTGGAGAAGGTCTTCTGTGAGTAAGCAATCACATCCCTCACGCACACACAAAAAGAACTGTCAGAGACTTCAAAAGACCCATCCCATTAAATTGTCTCGCACAAGCTAGTTTTGTCTCTCTTCCTTCCAACCTTCCCAAGGAACTATTTCTGTCTTCTTTGGATGCATTCCATCCCTGAAGTTAAAAAATAAATAAATAAAACCTGCTAGCAAATCAATACAGTGTCAGAAAGATTCTGAGAGATGAAATCTGGCATAATTTTGGCCAGAGTCTAAAGAGACAAAGGCAAAGGGCAGGTCTCCAGTGGACGTTTTCTTTAAATAAAATGAAGAAAATCTGTGACTACCCCTTCATGCTTCAAGCCCCCACTCATCTGTTCTTCAAAGGTTTCCCCGCGGTACTGAGCTGTATGCCTTGCACTTGTATCCGTGTGCTCACTATAACTGTCCCCGGACCTGCACAGTGATTAACCCGAAGCTTCCCACAGCCTGGTTTGAGCTCCACTTCCTCTGCCTCTTTACCCCACAGATAATTACAAAGACTCCTATTTACCAAGTCCAAAGTGCTCCTGTTCACCCACGCCTATCCTTTGCACAGCTGCTCTCCTGTGTGTGACAGGCTACCACCTCTACCAGTCCCCAGGGAGACAACACGGCATCTGGGCTCCAGGCGAAGGGCCTGCGTTCTGGAAGCCCCTTGGGTCTGGTCCAGCCATTGCAGCTGAGGACAAGACCTGCCTTGGACAAGTCATTTTCATCCCGAAATGATGGAGTCATGCAAAGTGCTGACTTCCCTGAATGCTGAGGACCATGAGCTGAGATGCTGCTTGTCACAGGATGAGCGTAGTCCTGTCCTCGGGAAGTGTTGGCTGCTTCAGTCGTTCATGCTGGCGACAGTGATAAAAATGAAAGTGACGGTGAAGATGAGGATGAAGCTGGTGATGGTGCTGATGGTGATGGTGGTGATTGTTATGGGGATAATGACACCTCTGGAAGTTTTCCCATGCCACCGCATCCGCTTGTTTTAATTTGTATTAGGCCATCTTTCCCCCAGGCCTGTACTGTCCCCGAGGGTGTACTTCATGCCTGATTCAACTTCCCACAACCTCCAGCTCCTTTGGCTTTTCTCACCCAAAATAATCTCCCTGGAGCACTTCTGAATGTACAAAGAGAAAACTACTATAGATGCTAACAAAGAATATAGTAAAACAACAACAGCCAATACCAACTAAGTTGTCCTAACCCAACAAGTAGGCATTCCAGACATGCTCTGATAAAGACCACACACTCACAAGGAACCACGACCCCTTCTGAATGAGAACCTTCTGTAAGGATAGCTGAGTGAAGATTGCCAGGAAATGTTAAGACTCAAGTACCTCTGACAAGAACTCTCTGCCAGCCTCTCTGGTGAGGGAACACTGAAACATCAGGAGGGAAACAAACTCTGGAAATCACACAGTCCCCCCATGCCTAGCTTTCATGTTGAGAGGGGGTCACAGACAGAGAGACCTGCTGGTGATATCATTAACATCCACTCTTTATGTAACCACACATAACTCAATCGCTTGGCCATTATTCTGTTAGTTTTCTTATTACATGTGACCAACTGACTCCTCTAACACACACACACACACACACACACACACACACACACACAGAGCCATAACCCCAGAAGTACTAATTACCTAATAAAGAAACATCTGGGCCAATACTGGTTTCCTTTAAAAAAAAAATCTTAAGAGTTAGGAAATTTACCTTTAGATGAAAGCATTCCAACCCAAAGTAAAAGAGACCCAGGATTTTGCATATGTATTAAATAATGAAACTTGAGCTTTCAAAAGAAATCAAATGAAGTAAGCCAGACCCAGAGTAACACAGGGTGCCTGATTTCCCTCATTTGTGTCAGCCGGAATGTGCCTATAAATCTACAAGTAAACACACTGGGTGGTACAAGGGGTTCCAAATGAATTAACTGAAGGGTAATAGATTCTATGGAGAGAGCACAAATAGAACGATTCTTTTAAAAGATCAAAGCCCAATAAAAATAAGTAGTAGGAAATGGGTACTTGCCAAGAGGGAAGGTGGGGCCAAGAGGAGAGGGGTAAAAGATTGAAGGAGGGGAGTGAGGGACAGCAGGCAATAACTCATTGTTTATACCATGGAATTGAGAAATGTAAGGGAAGTGATGGGTCGAATTGGGGTGAAGATGTGGAAGCGAGGACACAGATCAAGATGCATTGTGCACATAAACTGCTTTGTTCAATGGCAAAAAAATTCAATACATAACCTAAAATTAAGATAAGGGAAGGGATGGGTTGGGAAGGGTGGGTGAGAATGGTCAAGATGCACTGTAGTCAAAACCTGCTCTGGTGAGTGGCAACTCCTTTATACAACTACTTAAAGATAATAAAAAGTATTATCAAGTTATTTTAAATATCAGTCAAACATATCTTCTCCACTTAACACTCTTCTACAAATACTGGAAGGAATTAGATGTTCAAACGGTGACAAACACTACCTTATATTAAATCCTTAATAAAATCCAGGAAAACAAATGGAATTCATGGCATGACAAAATATTTTTCATCTTGGGGTTGCAGATATTGTAAAGTGTAGCCATGGGGTTTCCTGGTTTTATGATGCAGCCTCACAAAATCTCCAGACCAAACTACTACTAACAAAGTATAAGACTGAACTTATGTCACTGGGAAATGAGCGGTCACAAATCAGTGTGTATGACGGAGTGCCCCTCTCCTCTTTGAGCATGACCCCCACTGAACAGCTTTCTTGGCTGCCTCTTTCCTGCTTCTGCCAATATGCAAAATGGTCCATCCTATTTGTGTCTGTAGCCAGGATATTTGTGGCACTTGTCTCTAGTCTTCAAAACAACCCATTGTTCATAAATCTAGGGCACAGTCACAAATTTTCTCACCCTATCCTGTATAAACACTCATCTCCAAATTGTATTATACAACATACAAGATGTAAATTCTTATGAAGAATGAGAGTAAGGGACAAATAGATGCCTCTTCCTGTTACAGCCATAAAATCATTAGACACACACTGATTCATTCCTTCATCTCCAGGAGTTATAGGACATTTGAATTTGTCCAGAAGTGAAAATGTTTTATTGCAATACTCCAGTATCTGATATGGTAAATATTTCAGTTTCCCTGAGACTGACAGAAACCTAGTTTCTGTAGTTATTAAAAGCAAGTGTAAGACTATTTCGGTGTTCCTGCGATGTTCCAGGCATCCTGGAGTTTGCAGATACAGAAATCTTTTCAATCATCATTAGCTAATAAGATTTCCCACCTAAAAACTAGAGGAATTTCATTCAAAATGCAAAATTTACCTGCGTGTGTTCTATGAAAGTTCTCGAAATTTCATCTCAGTTCCCAGAGGCCCAGACACAATGACAGGTCAGGAGGAATGACCTTCAAGCCTGGCCATCCAAATGATACATTATGGCTCCACAGCACTGGGAGCTTAAATATTTCCTGTGCTATGGAAGGGGTTGACGGCAATTCTCCTGGGGTTAATTCACATCTGGAAGTGGCTGTGGACACTCTGCTTCTTGCCTACAGGGACAGTTCATAGAGAAGACTAGATAGTGACAGCACTCCACGCTGGTGGCCTGGGTACAGTACTGCTCCTCACTAGATGTCATATCTCGTGGGAAGTTCCCTCATCCTTGGGTTGAAGATCTATACCTGCAATGTATGGACAATCATGACACCTTCCTTGGGTTGAAGATCTATACCTGCAATGTATGGACAATCATGACACCTTCTTTACCGAGATGGAGTGGAACCAAGTGAGACTGTCCTTGCTCCTGCTCTTAGCACACTGAGGAAGTGAAGGGTAAAATGTTTCCAGTGTCAGCCAGGACGGGCAGGTAGAAATATAATCCTGCTATCCCCACCAGCTTGTTTGTTTGTTCATTTCTTGAAGAGAGACACAAGACACCATTCAAGGGCTAATCTTATTGGTAGTCAACAACTGACCAGCTAGAACCAGAAAAGTAGTTAACAGAACTACCTATGGTACCTAAGTTTGGCAAAATCAAGACTTATTCTCAGGAACAAGGGGCATAAAATTCTTATCATTTTTTTTAGTGTTTCTGTGTCTGTGTGCCTTGGTGTGTGTGTGTGTGTATGTGCATGCGCGCATGCACGCACACGCATATGCGTTTGCTAGTTCTGGGGCTTGAACTCAGGGCCTGGGCACTGTCCCTGGCCTTTTTTGCTCAAGGTTAGCACTCTACCATTTGAGCCCCAGCTCTACTTCCCAGCTCTACTTTATTGGTAGTTAATTGGAGTTACATGTCTCACAGACTTTCCTGCCCAGATTGGCTAGAAACTGCAATCCTTAGACCTCAGCCTGAGTAGTTAGTGTTACAGGTGTGAGGCACAAGCACCCAGCTTTCTATTCTTTCTTTTACTGTAAATATTCAGAAGCAGTTTGGCATAGCCCAGGTACATGAGTCCCTTCTCTTTCCAAAGTTTTGGGGAATTATGTTTTCTCACATGACTAAACAGCAGCCATCATAATTCAGAATTGAATTTGAATGTGACGGGCCACCCACCTTCTCTTTATTCCAAGCAGATTGCCATCTTAGCAGGGGTTTTAGAAAAGCAAAGATGAAAGCCCACTGGGTTTATACCTGGGAGAAGGGTCAAATCAGCCATGAAATTATGGTACTTACAAACATGAGGCGAGTTGGTATGTTGTCTGATTGCACCAAAGGATTTTTATAGAGCCAGATCTCTTCCGGCTGGATAACTCGCTGGAATGGATCCAAAAACTCTGTAAAACTGAAACAAAGCAAAGATCATGAGAGCTGAGCATTGTGCTAGGGGTGGCGGTGGGCTGACCCAAGGAGACCCCTCCACAGGGAACACATCTGCCCTCCAGGGTGGGCGCCCTGCTGCTGCTTCTGGGCCCATTCCATCTACAGAATGACAAGGACTCAGAACAAAGATCAGTTCTCTGAGTCAGGAAATGGCTTTGAGGGAGACTCTTAAGAACCTGGAACTGAAAATTAATGCAAAAGCTAATGTGTAATATGGCATGTCTGAGACAGCAAGGCCAGGCCAGACTCTGGGAAGAAAATGGGCTTAAGTTGGAACAAGCATGAGAAAGCAAATGGCTCTGTTGAGAGAGCAACTGTCCACATTCCTCTCCTCACATTACCCAGAGGCACCATGCTGTGCCCACCACCTCCTCTAGGGGGCAGAGTGAGGGTGAAAAGATTCCAAGAAAAGTTGGACGCTTGGGGGCTGGAGAGGAATGTCAAAAAAAAAAAAAAAAAACATATGTTTTGGGTCTGCTGACTTAACAGCATTAAGCCTCCTTCCTCTTCATTCTTCAAGACATCCCACTCATGTCCTGAGATCCTTGGTTGGGCAATGAAAAGCCATCACCCGCTAAGGGGGAAACTAGGGAAGGGATGGTGGAAAATGCATGCGCTTGCTTTGTTGGTTCTCAGCTACCAGCATCCCCCCAGCTCTCCTGTTCAATCTCTACTTGGTGGCAAGGCTTCGGATACGACCAGATGAAGCCACAGGACCAGGAGAGGCAGGGTTCAAGTGCCAGGCCAAGGAACTTCCAATCTGGCAAGTCAATGACAGACTCAGCAAAGGGGATGGGAAATCCCAGTCAAAGCAGTTACTCTAAGAGTGGAGAGGATGGGACTTGGAGCAGAGCAGAGGAGGAGACACAGAGCTGGTCCCCCCTCTGGAAGATGGACACACCTTACAGAGCTGTAGTGAAAACCAAAGGAAAGAGTCTGCACGCGGATGCCTAACGGAACGTCAACAGAAGCTGGCGTTTTATCACCACTGTGGTTCCGCTGTAGCCTACAGCTGAATGTTTGCACCAGGCAATTTTCATGATTCTGTTTGCTTGATATTTGTGGCAGCCTATTCCCTGCTCCCAAGTGTTTTTAAAACATTTTTAAAGGACATGAAATTCAACAAATTCTGTTTGAGAAATGTCTTCAAGAGTGCATAACCTACTTAGAGTAACTCCAGCTTCAACAATACTCTGCTGCCTGTATAATGATCCCCCCCCCTTACAATGTTTTGTTGGTTCATGCATTTGTGGATCAGAAAGGCAAGAGAGGTTTAGCTTTCGTGTGGCTTCTGTGTGTGACACTGAAGCTTCTCAGCACGCTGGCTGCCACAGGCCAGCCACTGATGCCAGTTGATATCCGGGAGTCCTGCTAACGCTTCCCTGAGCCCTTCCACATGCCTTGCCAGCACTGTGGTCCAGGAGGGAGTCAGCATCCTTCACCACCATTGGCCTCCCCCAGAATAAGCCCTGAAAGAATCAGGCAGAAAACAGAGTCGCTTCTCTTGGCCCTGCCCGGGAGCCACACAGAGCAGCCTGCACCACCTCTGTCTGTGAGGCATAAGTCAGCCAGATCGGAGGGAGGGAAGGTAACACAATCTGTTGGCCAAGGTGTAGGCAGGGAACGTCTCATGACTGAAAAGCAGGTAGATGCAAGCTACAGCTAAAACACCATCTGCCACCCACAGCGCATTATTAACTACAATGGTCCCCACTCTCCCAGGACTGTCATTCCCATTTGTTGCCCCCTATTCCTCAGGAGCCACAGGGCTGAAGAACTCGATACCTCCCATCTTCTCTGTCTTCCAGGTTCTACTTTCTGCATGCAATGTTTTCTAAAGTCCCGTGCACTCTGCCTTTTTTTTGCACAAATCTCTCACCCTACCCAGAGTAGCTGCAGCCAGAACACATTTATCAAGCAAATTACACCCTGTGGGAGCAACAGTACCAAGAAAGATAGATGTCCCTTCTTCCGCCCAGCTCCAGCCACTGGTGTCTGCCTCAGAAACCCAGACAGTAAGGCAGCTGCTCAGAGGACCGAGGGCTCATGGATGCTCACGGGGGCAGAGGAGGGCAAGCCACGGATGAGTCCTGGAGACATCCCAAAATGTTCCAAGACAGGGCAGGCCCAGACCTGAAGTGTCCTCTACATGCGCTTTGTCATGTGCCAGGTCAGAGGACCCCCAAACTTTAATATAACCAGGAAACACTGTGGGGGGTGGGGAACATTGGTGACACTGCAGATCCAGATACAAGGAAGACCGCATCAACTACGAGTCCCTGGTCTCACCCCAGGCCTACTGAATCTGAATCCACAGGTAACAAAACAGGGGATTCTTGTGAATGGGACTGTCTGAGACCGAGTGTCCTCAGGGACAAGCCAGGGTGTGTCAACTTGGGTCGAGTATGGGCTGGGTTCATTGGTCTTGCCTTGTCCTGCTTCTGCTACTCCTGTGACTGTTCCCTTGGGAAACTACATTAGTTGACTGGTGAAGAAATTTCGTGTCAACACCTCCCTAGACAAGGGGGTAAGCACCAAAATCAGGCAATGGAATGGAAGCCTGCAACCCTAGCCTGTAACACTGCCTTATGAGCAGAGGCCTGACCTCAGAGGCTTGATCTCCCTCTGCGAGGGAAAAGAGGGCAGTGAGCTCACCAAGACCTTGCTGTGCTGGAGAGCTGGGGGGGGGGGGGTAGGGGAAGGAGGAGCACCAACCTCCTCTCTGCCTGCAATGTTACCTTGGTCTCAACCGCATCCGATCTAACCCACCTCACAAAGCCCCTAAGATCATCCCAGGTCCCATATAAGTTATGGGAGAAGAAAAAAGCAAAAGATTCAAATCTGAAAAAAAAAATTCAAAGGTACAGTAATCTGGGACCCTTCCAGGCAGTGGAAAATAGCCTCACCGGCATTAGTAATTCTTGCAAGGATATCTACATATGCCCGGCCAGTATAGCGACCAGTACGCTAGACTCTCATAAACAGCTGAAGAAAATGTAGCAACACTTTGACCACTGGAAGATGTGTGAAGCTACATATGTTTACTTTTATTCCCAATAACCATAATGCAGGAAGAAATGTCTAATGTCCAAAATTCTTGGACAGGTCTATTGGCAGATCAATTTTTACACTAATTTAGTGTACAAAGGAATTGTGTCTAGAGATCTATCCTGCTCTCCTCCAGGTCTGAGGGCTGGACCTGCTGTCTTCACAGTGAACGATGTTTGTCCAGCTCCACTGAGCTCTGGTTATGAGGAGTGTCGGGGTGACTGTGTGCAGAATGCAGGAGGCTCTACGCTCCACTTGTGTGGATTACTGCCTCCTCCTCAAGAGAGGAGATGCTTAGCAGTAGGCTATGATTTCTAAACTGTCATCAGATTGGATGACCAAAAAGAAATGGAAAAGAAGCATGCTGTATAGAAAGGCGTGGGAATTCAGCAGATGCAGAGCATAGATTCTATTGATTGCTAAGGGGAAAAAAAATGCTATCGCACAGGATTGCACAGGTGGGAATTTCATGTTTTCCTCACTGTCATAAATTAACCAGCCGCCAGTGCCAGTCTCATTTCCAAATGATGACTTCTTCCCACGTTCTAAGAATTCACAAAATGTTAACTACTGTCAACACCATTTTACATGAAAATAAGCTATCTCTACTTTGTAGGTCAAATATCTCTATGTGAAAATCATGGAGTTCCGACAGAAGTAAACAGACCATTTGCTTCCGTGGAAACTATCACTGTCTAAGGTCAAGTAACTTGTTGGGTTTTAAGACAATTTCTGCTTCTGTTCCTGTGCTGGCTGAGTTGAGGGATTTTTCTACCTCAATGTATATCTTAATTTCTTCTTGGCGAAATGTGAATAGTATTACTTGTTTTCTCATTAATTTTTTATGATAGAAGTTTGAATGAGAAGCTTGTAAAATATACGTAATGAAAATTCAAAGACACAATCCTAATTATGCCTGGCAACTCGCTCTTTATCGTGCATAGTTCATGCATCATGTAAATCCTCCTGAACTACATACCACACACACATGACATGTGCAAATATACACACATACAATATCTGCAAGTATGCATACATAAAACAAGTATAAATATGCACACAATTATGTGCAAACACACATACATCGAACACGTAAAACTTACTCCCCTGTACACACATCAAACCTGAATTTAAATGAGTTGAAGGCAAGAAAAAAACATGCCTTTTGTTTGTTTTGTTCTCATCTTGGGGCTTGAACTCAAGGCCTGGATGCTGTCCCTGGGCTTTTTTAAAATTTGTCTCAAGGTTAATGCGCTATCACTTCAACCACATCTCTACTTCTGGATTTGGGTGGTTAGTTGGAGATAAGAATTTCACAGACTTTCCTGCCTGGGCTGGCTTCAAACCACGATCCTTAGACCTCAATCCTGAGTAGCTAGGATTACAGATATAAGCCACCCGCACTGGGCCAGCATGCTTTTTTCTTTTTTGAAGACACAGGGAAGTGGAAAAGAGGAAAAGGAAATGTAGATGCTGCCAACAAATGAGAGACAAGCAGAACACAGCACTAACACAGGAAAGGAGACAAAGCAAACAGCAGAAAACCAAACACTTTCCCCTCTGGGTATGCTTGGGCTCCCGGGAACTCTTCCATGGCAAATTATCAATCACCTCCCACCTTGCTTCCTTGGGCCACCTGAGTCTTCACTTCCAAGTAGCAGGTGACACAGAGTCACCACTGGGACCCCTCCATCGCTTTTCTATCCTGGCATCAAATAAAATCATGACCTCACCACTGGAAGGTCTCCAGACTGCATCTAGACTCAGGCCAAATTAGCACCAGGCTCACACCCCCACCCCAACCCCACCCATGTGCTTGCTGACACTTGCTTCCTCCCACCCTCCCTGAGGCCAGCCCTGTTCCCATAGCACACCCCCAACTCAGCAATCTAGGGTATGTATGCGTCATATGGGAAGGGCACAGAAGGGGACAGACCACAGACTCCCATCTTATCTAATACACATTCAAGGATAAATTCTGGGATACACGCAGTACCCTCCTGTGAACGAACCGGGGTCCCCAATGTAGAGACGACAGTCAAGGAATGCTGACTCACAACCGATTGTGACAGGAGACATGAGAATCTTCGGTAACAGGCTTTAGAACGCTGCCTGAGCACAGCCTGGAGACACATCCTCACGCTGCTTCGAGACGTCCAGGTTGGGTCCCTCTCCCATCTAGAGCCACTGATGACAAGCCGGTCCTTAGCTGTGGCAAGGCACAAATCTACCACAGTCCACATGCTGAACACACCCACAGATTCAGTTCAAAGCTGGGAAACTAGAAGAATGGCTGAGCTTAACTCCAGAGCGAAAACAAGATTGTCAAGGGCAATGACTTCATTATCACCAGGGCTTCCCCTAATTCCAAGGCAAGTTCATAAGCCCAAGTCTCCCCATCATTCTCTAAACAATTCTATGCATTTGCCGATAATCCCTTGATATCTGGCCCCTTCTGAGAGGCTTCAAGGTCATGGTGTATGTTTAGTGTCAGCTCTCTCCTTCCTTTTCCACCACCAGAAACCATTAGGTATTGTAGAAATAGGAACCTAAGCAGACCATTGGACTTGGTTTAACTCCTTTGGTTTAACTCCTTGGTTTAACTGCCTTTGGCATTTGCAGCTGGTTGGAGTGTGAAAAGTCACTCAACCTCTCAGAGACATCATATCCCTCCACCCCCCACAACTGCCACGCCCACTAGAGTCCCTCTGAATAGTATATTCTTAAATTCACAGTACTAAGTGTCAGATCTGTCTAACCCAGGTCATTAAAACCTCAATAAACGTAGCTGCTTTTCCCAGAAATGCAAATATGTGTTACTTTACTTTTTTGGTATTTTGCAGGGGGTAAAGCTGTGGGGAGTAGGGGGAGGATGGGACAGTACTGAGATTCAACTTAGGGCTTTGAACTCTATGTATCACTTGAGTCAAGTCCTTTTGCTTTTTAGTTGTCTTTCAGATAGGGCGTCTCACTCTTTTCCAGGCTGGCTTCAAGCCAGTATTCAGGACACCTCCATCTCTAGGTATGCACCAAGCACATCTGGCTCCCCTCCCCCCTTCTCTAGGCCTTCTTAAGCTGGGAAGGGCATTGGGGAAGGGATTCAGAGAGGAGAGTGAGGAGAATATTTAATATGATCTCTTGCCTTTGGGCAGAGCCAGCTGCCCCAACTTGGAGGAAGATCCTTCCAGAAGCAGGTTGCCGGTTCCATAGCTCACAGAGCTAGCCTGTCATGACAGCCACTCAATCAATGAATGCATCCATCCCCTGTTCTCAGGACTGATACATCCCATGTACCTCCTCCCTGCCAGGCAGTGTGGCTGGGTTCTGCTGAGCACATGCAGTGCCCATGTGTAAGTGCTTTGCCTCCCACCCAGGACAGGCTGGATCAGGAGCATCTATTGGGCAATTAGGAAACATGCTTTATGCTTTTCTCTTTTAGATATCAAGTCAAAAAAAAATCACTCTTTGGGCCTTTGTTTGCTCATAGAATGCCTTCCCGTGCAGGCAAACAGAAGACCGGGAAGGCGTTTATGGCCTGAACTCAAACAAAGCTCCCATCTGCATGAGCTCAGGGGGCTCAGGGCCTGTGTCTCGGTAACTTTGCCTGGGTTAGCTAAGAACTTTTGATTTTCCTGCCTTTGCCTCCCAAGTGGCTGGGATGACAGGATGCACCACCATGCTCCACTGGGTTTTTACCTGCTTTGGATCCAACTGTACCATTAGCACTTAGCACGGTGCCTGGCACGTAGTCGGTGCTCGGTTGAATCACAAATCCATGGCAGCTGCCTCCATAAAGACCCAGTCCTCTGCTACATGGAATCTTTAGTTGGAGGCTGGTAGCTGGCAGCTGGCAGCCCTTGGCCTGAACCCGGCCTGCTGCTGTGTTTGGTGTGGGCTCCTTGCTGTTATAAAACAATGCAAGTCATGGCCAACACTTACACACCAAGAACGTTTGCATCAAACTCTGAATTTTGAGCTTCTGTGGAAGAATTTGGTTTGCTCACCTTGGCTCTGCCTTCTACGGTCAGTCCAAGGGGCCAAGCAGCAGCTGCCTACGGTGGATGAGGGAGACGAGGAAGGCGTCAGCCCACCGTCTTCCCCACCCACTCGCATGTGTTTGTGAGCTGCTACCATCTTGACGGTGCCTGTGGCGTGCACCATCCTTCTCATGGCTGCTCCGACTGCTTGCTCCTCATCCATCTGGGAGGGGAGCCTTTAACAGTTCCCATGACCTCATGGGTCCTGCCCCAGAAGCCAGCTCACTGTGCACAAGGCCTATCCCCAGAGAGCGTAGCCATTGCTGCATGCCTGTTGGATGAATGACTTAAGACAAATGCACCCACAGTAGAATGCGTTCTAACTTTCCATGCTCTGCTCCCTCCGCCCCCCCCCCCAATCATCAAATTCCTAGTGAGAGATCAGCATTCAGACCTGGCCACTCTTCCTCAAGCCCACATTGGGGGGCAGGGGGGAGGAGCATGGGCTGTGATGCTCACCCAGAAATGGCCTGACACATTCCAGGCACTTATTGCTTAGAGTATGGCTCAAGTGGTAGAGCACCTGCCCAGCAAGCATGAAGCCCTGAGTTCAAATCTCAAGACTACCAAAAAATTAAACAATATATATATATACATGTATATATATGTATATGTTGTGCTATATATACATATGTATATGTATATTCATATATATGTATATATGTGTGTGTGTGTGTGTGTATTACATATATATAGCACAACTTCTCATCTCTTGGGAATATAAAAACCAAGGAAGAATGCTTATTCTTGCCATTTTCAACCTGTTGCCATATCTGTGAGACTTAGGAGGGATTTCCCTGGAACCTGTGGTCCTTATGGTAAGGTTTGAATTACATTTCGAGATTTCACACAGCACTGCAAGTTTTGGGTAATCAAGTTTGGGAAAGCATGTAATCAAGCTGATTTATCCACAATTACCTCCCCTATCCTCCTTCCTCATCACCCCCATTCTGCAATTACTTGCATGGAGAATTTTTACGGAAAGGAAACAATGGAAGAGAAGGCAGACGATCTCTTCTAAATTCCACAGCCAACCACAGCTCAGCTCTGTGATAAGCCTTGACCCCTTGCAGGAGACAGCATTTCCCAGGCAGGGGAAATGGTGCACAAATGTCTGAATGGGGAGGGAGGAAGTGGTGGAAAAACCCTCCAGGTTGATAGGGTGAGTGGTGGCCAAACCTCTGGGTGGATAGGGGAAGTTCAGAGAGGGCGGGTGCACTGAGCCTCTGATCAGAATCTAACAATCTCCCTGTCCATGTGCCATGGCCTGTCCCTAAGTTCAGGCTCACTCCTGGCCTAGTCCAGCAGTGGACACCATGACTGTCATCAAGTGATTATAAAGGAAGTGGAAGACCCACTGCCCAAACCATGGCCCACCCTATTTGTTACTGGCTCTGCCCTGGAACACTCCATTCCCCTCCTTATGCCAATAGCACTTTAAAACACAGTACTATTTATAATATTGTGACACCCACGGTCCTGGACACATTAAATGCAGATGTCTTTTGGCCCTCACAACTATTATGGACTATGTCCTCGTAAAATGTCCCATCTACAGATGGCCAAAGCAAAGCTCCTGAAGGCCATGCAGGGTTTATGCAGCCGGATCCCAGCACCACCTCTGACCCAGAGTCCATGTTTGCATGGCAACCTGGCACTGCTGCTTCAAGAGATGATAAAGGCTGACCTAGAGGCACAGTGGATCCAGGCTGTACGTCAAAACCTGATCTTTTACCAGGGTGCTAGCTACTCAGGAGGCTGAGATCTGAGGATCACAGTTCAAAGACAGCCCAGGCAGGAAACTCCTTGAGACTCTTATCTCCAATAAACCACCAGAAAACCGGAAGTGGCGCTGTGGCTCAAGTGGTAGAGCATTCGCCTTGAGCTGAAGAGCACAAGGACAACACCTAAGCCCAGAGTTCAAGCCCCATGACTGACCAAAAAAAAAAAAAAAAAAAAGCTGATCTTTTACCGGGGTGCCAGTGGCTCACACCTGTAATCCTTGCTACTCAGGATGCTGGGATCTGAGAATCACGGTTTAAAGCCAGCCCAGGCAAGAAAGCCCTTGAGACTCTTATTTCCAATTAAATACCAAAAAGCCAGAAGTAGAGCTGTGGCTCAAGTGGTTGAGTGTCAGTCTTAAGCCAAAAAGCTTAAGTGCTCAGGCCCTAAGTTCAAGCCCCAGAACTGGCTTAAAAAATATATTTTAAAGAAAATGCAGAGGACATAAAGAAAGGCACTTCCTGAGAGAAGCTGGTAGGTCTGTCTGGATCCAAAGCAGGGTCTCAACCCAGCCAGGGCATGGATGACCTTGGGGAAGGCATCTGATTCCCCAGTTGTGAGATAAGAGGGCTTCTTGGGTGGCCTTTAATGGATCACAGGACCTGGTAGTGTCTAACTACAGCAAAAACCCCTGGAGCAGTGGTTCTCCATCTTTAAAATATCACTGCCAAGGCCTCAACCCAAGCCAATTAAGTCAGGGTTGCTGGGCAGCCATGAGAGAGCACCCTGATCAGAGCCGCCTTGCGGATCACAACCTAGGCCCCAGGGACACACCTCTTTATTCTATTCACTGTTCTTGCTCGCTTTTATTGGAATATTCTCTTTGATTTTGTCTGTGCCTTATTTTCCTGCTGAATGAATCGAGAACAGTCTCTAAAAAAATTTTTATATGAAATTCATATTATCTAGACTCAGATACCATACATATGTAGTGAGTATCATGTATGAATCCTACTTAATGGAGATTCCCTTCTGAAGGCAGCCTGAGAGAGTTCTCTCTCTCTTTCTCCCTCTCTCTCCCCCCCTCTCGCTCTGTCTCTCTTTCTCTCTCTCCTTCCTATCAGTATCTCTTGGTACCTTTGTCCTCCCTGTAAACCATCCTGGGCTAGAAGGAATGCCTTGTCCCTTAGAAGCCACTCTTGGTGGACCACATCCAGACAGGCAGGTAGAATGAGTTTGGCAACGGTCTGTTGAGCTTGGGAGGCCATTCTAGGCCTTAGGCCTCTGAATAAGATACAGCCCCAGATTAGGAAGAAGATACAGGTTTCAAAGCTGGCAGTCTCAGTTTGTGCCCGCTGCTATAGCAAATCACCACAAACGTAATAGCATTAGGCATGAGCTCTGGAAGACAGAAGTCTGATGCAGGTTTCACCTATGTAAAATCAAAGGGCTAGCAGGGCTGCATTCTGGAAGCACTCAAGGTGACTTCATTTCCTGGACCTTTCCAACCTCTAGAGGCTTCCTTCAGTCTTTGGTGTGCAGCCCCTTCCTTATCAAAGCTATCAGGGGTGAATTCTGAGACCCATCAAAATGCATCTTTCCAATCCTCTTCTGCCCATCCACTTTTAACTGGTGGTTTAATTAGTTGATTGATTAGTCAGAACCCACAGGTACTGCAGGACAATCTCCCCACAGGAAGGATAAAACCATAATTCTACTGCTGCATCAGGCAGCCCAGGCTCAGGATGAGGGCACCGGCAGCTCAAGAGGAGCATGAGTCTGCCACATGCTGTTTAGAACAATCCATTGCTAGCAATGCTCCAGGTAAAGGGGGGGGGGAGGCATAGCAGATCCTTTCCATTTTCCTGTTACTTAAATAACATGCAGACGTGCATAGGGAATAGGGAATGTCAGCAATGGTAACAGCTTCTCAGCCAGCATTGCATCCCACTGAGATCTCCTGGGCCAAGCAACTTGCAAATTAAATACTCTGTTCCACACAGACGTTACCTGATGCTACTTGGCCCCATGAACTCAGGACTACAGACAGTGCACCTGTCTCTCCCAAGCCATCCCAAGGCCCTGCCCCTGGAGGGTCTCAGACCCCGTTTGTCAAGCACTAAGTTCACAGCATTCACAGCAACTTCTAAGTGCTTTATAACAATTCACTTAGTCCTCAAAAGACCTTTGCCAGGGTAGATGATTGAGCTGCATGGTCCAGCAAACTACACCAGCTCCCCTCTTTCTCAAAGCCACCTTCCTTCACTGCTACCAACCCCCATGCTCGGTCCCCAATCTCTAGCTCATTCTTCTAACTTCAATCTTCCACCAGATGAGGCTGAAACCTGAAGAAACTCACCCCCTGCTTTCGAACCACATGGGAGCGCTCTGTTCCTGACCTGTCCATTGGTCCCCAGGCCTGGGCGGGTGTAGGGACCCAGGGGAACAACTGGGAGGAGAGAAGGAGAAGGTGGAAGGACTCTAGAGGCTTGCCAACCTGTGAATGCCACAGGCCCACTCCAGATCTAAATTGGTACGTCTCTACCGCCAAGGCCTGGAAAGTAAAGGTTAGAGGAGAGGAATGAGCCAGCCAAGCCAAGAACCTATGAACTCCTGCGCAGTTCCTGAGGGCTGCTATGGCTCTGACTCTCTCACTCCACTTCACCCACAGTCTGAGGGCCTGGAAACTTGGCAACTAGACAAGTTCCTCCTTCCCAGAATGCTCTTCCCCACACACTGCCCTGGATCACTTTTCGCTTCCTCCCACCCTGTGATCACACAGTCATGCCTGCCATGACATCTCCTCTGCAAACCAGCCTTCCCTCCATGCCTCACCTGGAATGTTCCTGTGTTGTCCATCGCCATCAAACACACCATTCATGTTTGTGTGCTAGTGGAGCCATGCCTCTTACCAGATAGAATAGAAGCTCTGTGAGGACCATGGCTTCATCTGTTTTGTTCACTGTTGGACACAAAGGTCTAGATTCCTGTCTAACAGGCAGCCAAAAGAATTCACTGAATGAATGTATGATCCTACTCTGTCATTTCACACACACACACACACACACACACACACACACACACACACACACACACACACACACATTCACTTACTGAGATCCATGCCAGTCACTGGTCCATCACCATGTTCAGTACAGAAGAGAACTATAGGAGAGAACTAAAGGCCCTTGAGGGGCCTTTCCCTCCTACACTCACACACACACACACACACACACACACACTCACATGCACAGCCTCCATGACAACTGGAAAAGATGACAAAGACTTTACGATCCCTTCTGAGACAGCACAAGGCCAAGAGAGTTTGAAGGTCTGTTTCCCTCCCTTCTTTCTGCGTTGGCATCTTACCACCAGGCAGAAAAAGCTGGGGGGACTACATACACAATGCAGAGATGGCAGAGATGGCAGAGATGGAGATGCTCAGCTTCTCTGGACAACATTTCTAACAACCTTGATCAACAGCAACCAATCTGGGACCCTACACGTGGATGGGAATAGGAGATATAGTTTATCAAGCAGTACTGTGCCAAGTGCTCTATTAAACAGGAGTCAAACTACATTTTACTACCAAGGTCAGAGAGGTTTAGTGACTGACTGGAGCATGGCTACACAGCCAGCAAATGGTAGTGGGCACTAAAACTCAAGGTTGTCACTTCTGGTCATGAGGTCCTTCCCTCCCCAGAGAAGATGAATGACTGTGTTGACAATGCAGACTGGTTGGGCTCCCTGCTGGACCTGGCTGTGGGATTTATTGCACCTGGGCAGTGAAGAGTCAGCTGCCAGCCCCAAAATATGGACAGAGAGGGCAGACGAGGCCTCTGCTAGCAGACACAAAGTCTGTGGCCACAAGCAAAAAGGTTCTTCCACTCAAGATTAGTGGAGGAAGTGCTGTTAGTCCACAGGCAGCAGAATTACAGCCACTGATGGCTCCTTACTAGACCTGCGGTTACAGAGATGGTAAGCGCACCCAGCCCCATGGGAGGTTGTGAGGGATTCCCTATATCATGTGTCTAGAGCCAGGAACACGGTGGCTCTTACTCTCCCCTTACTCTTCCAGCCCTTCCACTTCCAAAGTCAATGGCTTCTCCACACACTGGGCACGCGCAGTTCACAGGGCCGCAATGTCTATCATCTTTCCACACACTGGGCATGTGCAGTTCACAGGGGATGCAGTGTCAGTCCTTTCCACACACTGGGCATGCACAGTTCACAAGGGACACAATGTCTATCATCTTTCCACACACTGGGCATGTGCAGTTCACAGGGGATGCAGTGTCAGTCCTTTCCACACACTGGGCATGCGCAGTTCACAGTGGACTTGGTGTCAGTCTTCTCTCCACATATTGGACATGCATAGCTCACAAGTAACTCACTGTCAGTCTTCTCCACACACTGAGCATGCTCAGCTCCCAGGAGATTCAGTGTCAGTCCTCTCTACACACTGGGCATGCGCAGCTCACAGGTGACTCTTACCAAGTATGAAATACACATGGCTGGGCTGGGAAGGTGGCTCAGTGGTAGAGCACTTGCTTTGCGTGCATGAGGCCCTGGGTTCGATTCCTTAGCACCACATAAGCAGAAAAAAAAAAACCCGGAAGTGGCGCTGTGGCTCAAGTAGTAGAGCGCTAGCCTTGAGCTGAGGAGCTGAGGGACAGCGCCCAGGCCCAGAGTTCAGGCCCCACAACAGGACCCCCAAAACAAAAAAGAAAAACACATGGCTGGAATTCCAACTGTTTGGAAAGATCTGCCATTCAAGGAACGGGTCTTCCCTTCTCCCTCCTGCCGTGTTCTATGCTCCAGGAAACAGTTCCACAAAGCCCGCACCACCTTCCCACCTTCCTCCCTCACCTAGGCCTCTGCCACTCTCGGGCCAAGCAGCCACAATCCACTGCCTTCCACAAGGCAAGGCCTACGAGGCTGTCACTTCTGATGGCCTACCAAGGCCCAGAATCTGCTCCATATTCCAAAAAACGGTCACCAGCCAGGTGACATGGCTGTTCTGTCATAGTCTCAGGGTCATGCTCAGAGTGGAGCATCTAACAGGAGCCCCTGCCTGTGAGGCTTCTGGGGTCCAAGGGGAAGGCAGATCATCAGACCCTGGCCACCGAGGTTGAGGTGGATGAGTACTACAGTGTGGGGTGAGGGTTGAGGAAACTTCTAGAACATCTGGAAGACAGCAGAACTCAGCCTGCTTTGAAATCAGGAAATGCTCCCAGAGAAAGCAAAAGCTCCACTGAGGCCTACAACCATGAGGAATGAGAGAGTGGAAGAAAGGGAAGGTAGGAAGGGGCTTGTCCCTAGTAGGGCCAGGGGCAGTGCTGGTCCACTTTAATTGCCTTTATACCCAATGTCCCACTGCAGTGATGGCAGAAAAGACAAAATTAACTTAAAAATTAGCATCTAGGAAACCCACAGACTTTCCTAGGTTCCCAACGGCTTCAAGCTAGGCCTCTCCTGTGGCATGCGGACCAAGCGGCTCCACGTGTAATCCTGTTAGGGTGCTGGCCCATCACTCCCATCCGGATTCTTACGACTCTTCATTCTATTACCTGACGTATGAGCCTTCCATCCTGCTTTGTGTCATTCAAAATCTAATAAGCCTGGTCCTGATGTCTTTATCTAAGTTGCTGACAAAACCCTCGGACAGAAGAGGTCAAATTCAGAGTCCCAGAGCATGTCCCTGAACAGTGTCCCCAGCTGTGTGCCAGCTGTGCTGCCACAGCTGGGGGTCCTGCCACACTTCTAACTACTGGGTTAGACACAAGGCCTTGGCCATTGTGCTCCAGGGGCAACACCTAGGAAGGAGAATGGTGAAACCCAGCCACCTCAAAACACCGCTGCCTGCCCCGCCCTCCCTGCCCAGCCAGCGGCCATCTGACAAGCACCCCATCACACAGACATCTCAGGCAGATTCACAGCCCAGACCTGCGGCCTCTCACCCTGTTCACAGGGGTGACACAGCCTCCTCTCAAGGCAGATTGGCAGCTGCCAATCACAAGGAGATATCTAACCTGCTTTAGGCAGTACACCGCAATAAAGAACATGTTTTAAACTATGAGAAAGAATCCACAATAATTACCAGTCCAGGCCGTGCATGGGAAAGAAGGCTCCCACCTCAGGACATCTGAGAAATAACGCAACTCCCTGCCCGTCACTGTCACCGCATTGCGGCCAATCATAGTTTATCCTTAGCATCTATGTGTATATATATGCACACAGGCACATGCATACACATGTGCTATGCACACACACAAGCGTGTGTGTGTGTGTGTGTGTGTGTGTGTGTGTTGGTCCCGGGGCTTGAATCAGGGCCTGAGGACTACACCTTAGACTTTTTGCTCAAGGATAGTACTCTACTACCTGAGCCAAACTTCTAATTTCTGGCTTTTTGGTGGTTAATTGGAGATAAGAGTTGTCATGGACTTTCCTGCCTGGGCTGGGCTTCAAATCACAATCCCCACCTCCTGAGTAGCAAGGATTATAGATATGAGCCACTGGCATCTTTTTGTTATATACAGTAGAGACAATGGCCTGTTTTGTTTTAGTTTTGTTTTTCATTTGTCTGCTTGTTCTTATAGGTCATGGGGCTTGAACTCAGGGCCTGGGTGTTGTCCCTGAGCTTTTTCACTCAAACCTAGCACTTTACCGCTTTGAGCCACAACACTGCTTCTAGTTTTCTGGTATTCAAGATAAGACTCTCATGGACTTTTCTGCTCAGGCTGGCTTCAAACCTCAATCTGATCTCAGCCTCCCAAGTAGCTAGGATTACAGGTGTGAACCACCAGAGCCTGGCTTCAGTTTATGTTTTTGTCTTTTGTTTTATTTTTCATTTATGTGCTGGAATTCAGTATCCTCACTCTTGCTTGCTTTCTGCTCATTGCAATGTAGACAGTGCACTGACTTAACAAACGTTAACTCACATCGTCAGCGACACTCAATATCATGCATGAAAAGCCATTGTCTTGCAGGACTCCAGAGGCTCACGCCTGTAATCCTAGCTACTCAGGAGGCTCAGATCTGTGGATGAAGGTTCAAAAGCAGCCCAGGCAGAAAGTCCATAAGACTCTTATCTCTGATTAATCAGAAAAAAAGCCAGAAGTAGAGGCATGGCTCATGTGGTAGAACAGAAGCCTTGAGGGAAAAAAGTCAAGTGAGATTGTAAGGCCCAGTACCAACACACACACACACACACACACACACACACACACACACACACACACACACACACACACACACACACACACACACACACACACACACACACACACACACACACACACACACACACACACACACACGCTGAGGAAGGATGTCCTTGTTGAAAAAAGGTGTGTAGTGCATGACAGTAAACAAAAGGCTGACTGCTGGATTGGATTTCTGATGAGAAGTGTCTGCTGTGTCCCACTGAAGGGGAGGAAGAATTAAACACAAACCAAAATGTTACCTGGCCTTCTCTAGGTAGTAGGGCATACATTATTTCATTCTCTTTCTGTTTTTCTCACTGCATGATATGTTTCCTCCATTGAGCCTACATTCGTTTTGCAGGGAATCTCTTCTTTAAATAAAAGTGAAGAGTTCTTGTTTCAAGCTATGGCTGGGAAGAGGACGCTCGATCTGTGAGGGCAAAGGCAGGGCAGGGCAGCCACACGGGGAAGGAAGGGGCGCCCGGTGCCTGGGCCTCTGTCACCAGAGACAGGACAGCCAGCTGTGGCGTGGGTCTGATGGGGATGGGGACCTGGCTAGCTGGTATGAGTCTGCACATTTAACACACACACACACATACACACACACACACACACACACACACACACACACACACACACACACACACACAAACACACACACAATTAAGTTTACCACATCCCTGCTTCATCCTCCCTGAGCAGCTTCCAAAAGGCCCAGTGCAGAAGAAAGGAGCCAGGCACCACCCACCAAGAAAGCTGACAGAGTAGCAAACCCACGGGGGATCTGGTCTCTTCCTCAGCGTGCTTTGCCATGGAAAAGAAGGCAATCCTCCCTTCCCTGTCCTCAGAGATGAGACGGTGTCTCCCTTGCCCAGTGTCTACCTCACTGCTATCAATGTGTACTCAGTTACCCTGGGCATCAATGACGGCCGCACCACCCAGCAGGCCCCATCCCCCAAGGGTTCACAGTGCACCAGGGCAATGCTGTCCAACCCCACGGCCATAGACTTGTGGCATGTGACCTGGCTTCCTCTAGGGTCAGAACTAAGCAGCAAGGCCCATGCACCTGCTCAGAGCATGAATGCTGAACACAGGAAGGGCTCTTCTGCCTTGTGCCACAACCCTGACTGAGCTCTCTTTCTTACATTTAAATGTGAAATTATGGAATTTAATTTGAAGCCTAGGTGGCATACCTTCAGAGTTGCTGAGGTAAAGAGAAGGAGCCCTCGGGCAGTGACCCTAACTGCTGACACAGCGGCAGAGAGATTGGTTCGGAATAAGTTGTTCTCCTGGACTCATTCAAAGCAGGCGGCTCACATTCCTGGCGCTAAAATGAAACTCACGATTCACTCTGGAGGCAAAAAGGACGCAGGTAATTCATCAAGGCTCATGATGAAGTTTACGTGGGCTACTATTTCCCAACAATGTCTTTAACATTTGGGGAGAGTGGCCATTCATTAAAAAATAAATCAGGATTGGTATGGTAACTTATAGGTGTTGTAGTTCACAGCCGTAATCTTAGCTTGTCATAAGGCTGAGAGCTGGAGGATCACAGTTCAAGGCCAATCTCAGTGTGAAAAACAACCACCACCACCAAAACTTCATTGGACTCCCTTTCCAAAAATTTAACCAGCAAAAACCAGGACTGAAGACTTGCCATAAGTGACAGAGACCAGGAAGAAGAGCGACGCAGCCTGAGATAGCTCTCTTATCCCTCTCCACGTTCTCTGTGCCGGTGACACGTCTCTAGTGTGTCCCACACAAGTGTGATGGAACACGTTGAAGGGAACTGTCCAGCCTTCCTGTAGGCAAGAGTTGGCTTTAACAGAAAGCAGGTGTCTGAACTAGCTGCCCCACCAGGCTGTCAAGAAACACAGCTGTGGGGAGTAGGGAGCTGGCCTGGAATGCCAACATGGTACGCATGCGTGGAAAGTCACCGTGAAATCCCCCCTTGTGCAGCTAATATGCTAATTTAAAAAAGAAACACAGCTGTATTCAAATGATCCGAAAAGTGTGAGGAAAAGACGAGCTCAAATGTGCAGAACCTGGCATTTCCAGAGCGGAGAAAGCCATATGCCATGATTTTTATGGAGATGGAGGCACAAGGCTCGGCAATGCCAGGGGGAAAAATGTCTAAAAAACCAGAAAAGATCTGGGGTACAAAAAGAAAGAATGTAAAGGAGGAAGATGCAAGAGACCATCCCAAAGGATGCCCCCACATTAGGCACTGGGCATGGTGTCATCCACTCTCTGGTGCCATCTGGGAAGTGGCAGAGCTCTGTTTGCTCAGTGTGTGGAGTCCTTACATCTCTTCAGTGTCCCCTGAGGTCTTCAGAGCCATTTAATTATCTGCAAGCCTCCTAGCCAGTCCTTTCTCCACCCCTCCCCACCCAAACCTGCTATAAATGGTCTTGACCCGTTAAACACCCAACTTGAAATGTTCCCACAAAGCCCTGCCCTCTCATTCATTAACAGTGTGACACCTCATGCATTCTTAACCCCTCTGAGCCTTGGATTTCTCAAGAAAAAAAAAGAGAGAGAAAGAACTATATAGCTATCTTAGAGCTGTATGGAGATCTAAGATGTGTCTCACAGTACTGCCTAGCACATGGTAAGTACTCAATAAATATGAGTGACTGCTGCCATTTCCCCCTCTTCCTCCTCCTCTCCCTCTTCTAAAATCCTCACCATCATCTCCAAAGCCAAAACCAACCCAGGTGGCTATTTTTAACAAATAGTGAAGAGATGTTTTATGAAAAATCAAATTTTCATTTCCATATGGGTTTTCCTAAATATGATGTTGATGTGAGAAAGTCTAATTTAATATGCAATTTGGGGTACCAGGATGGAGCTTGAACTCAGAGCCTTGCACTCTGGCTTGGCTTTGTTGTTCAAAGCCAGCACTCTACAATTTGAGTCACAGCTCTACTTCCAGCTTTTTTCTAGTAATTGGAGCTAAGAGTCTTGTGGACTACTCTGCCCAGACCTGGCTTCAAACTGTGATCCTCAGATCTCAGTCTCCTGAGTGCCTAGGATTACAGGTGTGAGCCACCAGTGCTGAGCTTAACATGCTCTTACTATATGACTCAAGATCTTCACACTTGTCCACAAGACTTGATTAAAATGCAATACATTTGGGAACTAAGAACTCCTATAATTAAAACAAAAAGATAAATGTGAGACTTGCGTCTAACACTGCTATCAGTAATATTGGTTAATTCGGGGCTAATATGGTCAGACAAGGCCTCACAGGAAAACCAAGTATGGGATGAATTTGGTAAACTAAGACTTTAGACATGGGGTCACTTACATAATAACCCAGAAAGTAAGAACTGATGGGTTTATAAGAAGTACACTTTTGTGTATGAAAACCATCAACCCTGTATCAAATAAAAATGCAAGCGTTACTTTGAAGGTGGAGAGGATTGGGACTGACTAGGTCCATGCAAATGTTAAGAAAGCATTCTACCACTGAGCTACATCCCCATCCCTTGAGAATCTTTATAAAGAGCAATCCAGTTCAAGATGGCTAAGACTATATGCCCTCATTTCTCTTTTCCTTTTCAAAACACCACGGACAAGAATGAAAACATAACTGAATCTATATAGAGACTGAAGAGCCTCAAAGCACACCAATCAGTGAGACAGACAGGGGAAAGGGTTATGAAAAAGACAAGGCAGAAAGGAATAAAATAATAGCTAATACAACAGAAAAACTTCTCTGTAAAGGAGATTAGACACAAAGATTACCCAGAATTCTGTGTAAAGATATCTTCTGAATCACTGGCTAACCCAGAAATTGCACTGTGCAGAGCAAGACTCCAAGGACCCCAAAGAAGAGGAACAGCTACAACCTAAGGAGTCCAACAGAGATGTCAGCAGGTACCCAGTGCTGAGAGAAACAGTTTGAAGCCAAAATGTCTCCAAGTTAAACTTTCTATTGCAATCTCAGAAGGACTAAATCAGAGGTAGAAATCCCATCTTAGGATTATGGGATTCAACATAGAATCAAAGGCAAAAAATAGACTTGCCCAAGCCTAGGCCAGAATCGAGGTCTCAAGGCTGAACACAATCCAGCAATTAATTACATGCAAGAATCAAACTCAACACTTAAGGGGAAATTTTTTTCCAGTCTCTACAGTGTATGGGTCACAATGTCCCTGCAATAAAAAAAAAAGTGCTATATACACAATTCTATGAGAGAAATGTAACCCATAATTACACTGGAGAGGATGTGGCCAAAAGGGAAACATAATATACTATGGTGGTTCCTCCAAAAAAAAAAAAAAAACTAAGCCCCATGATCCAGTAATTCTAGTCCTGGGCATTTATCCAAAAGATGACAAACCAAGATACAGTAAAGCCACCAGCACAACCAGTTCATTGCAGCACTATTTACCATAGTGAAGGTATGGAATCAGCCCAGATACCCCACAATGGATGAATGAATCAAGAAAATGTGGGGTGTGTGTGTGTTTATGTGTGTGTATGTATATGTGTGTGTGTGTGTGTATGCAATGGAATTTTACTCATCCATTAGAAAGAATGGTACATCATTTGTAAAGAAAGGGCAATGCCTGGAAGAATTATGTTAAGTGAAGGAAATCAGGCCCAGAGAGACAAAGGTGATATGTTTTCCATCACAGGTGGAAGCTAGAATTAGCTTATAAACATAGAAGTTAATCCCCTGGGGTGACAGGCAAACATATATAAATGTATTAACTGAAATATGGTGGAATCAAGGGAGAACTCAAATAGCATAATTCCTTAGAAAGCCAAAATAAAAATTGAACAAAAGAAACACCAGGAAGCAGGTACTTGAAAGGGGGTGGGGCCAAGGGGAGAGGGGTAGATGAATGAAAGGAGCTGGGGGGGGGAATGTGGTCAAGAATTCAATGCATATCCTACAAAAATTAACAGAAGAGGGGGGGAGGGGGGTTGGGAGGGAGAGTTGAGAAGGTTGTAAGGGGTGATACTTATCAAGATGCAACATATTCATAAGCCACTTTGTTAAATGGCAACTCCTTTGTATGACTAAAGATAATAAAACTAGAAAATAAAAGTAAGTATCTTTTAAGAAAAAAAATTCAGAACTCAATCCTCTTGAGGTGGAATCAGCAGAAAGGGCCCCCTATTCTCAATGTGCTAAAAGAATAAGAATAAAGACAAAGATGAGCACAATGGGTGAATGGATGGAAAATATCAAATTAAAACTCCAAGAAAACAACCAGATAGAAATTCTAGAACTGAGAAAACATGAACTCTGAAAGAAAGCTTTTATTACATGAACTTACCAGCAGAATAGACATAGTAGAATAAAGACTTTGAAGATAACTCACCAGCAGAATAGACATTGCAGAATAAAGAATTTGAAGATAACTCAATAGAAAGTATCTCAAACTTAGCCACAGGAAGAAAAGTTTCAAAAACAAATAAAATAGAGCAGACCAACCAAGACCTATGAACTAATATCAAACTTTCCAGTGATCAAAGAAACAGAAGGAGAAAAGCACAAGAATGAGGCAAAAGGAATAGGGGCAAATGTGATATCTTAAGAATGTTCAACTGATGAGACACCAAACCATACTTCTTCTGAGAACTCAATGAACCCAAGAAGGAAAAACACAAATGAGACCAACATATACATCACACTTAAAACTACTGAAAACAAAACAGTCAAGAGAAAATCTTAAAAACTACCAAGTGAAATAATACTTTGTACTCAGATAAACAATGGTACTGGCATACCATCAGAAATGATGGGATCCAAGACAATGTAAAGGCATCTTTAAAGCACTAGCCAGCCATAAAGAACAATGAAATTATGTCCTTTGAAGGCAAATGGGTGAAACTGGAAATCAGCATGCTAAATGAAACAAGCCAGACTGACAAATTCTGTCTCAAATGTGGACTCCAACCCCCTCCCCAAAAAGAATAAAATGAACACAAAACAAAGGGATGCCGGGACTGGGAAGGTGGCTCAGTGGTAGAGCGCTTGCCTTGCATGCATGAGGCCCTGGGTTCGATTCCTCCGCACCACATAAGCAAAAAGAATAAAAGCCGGAAGTGGTGCTGTGGCTCAAGTGGTAGAGCGCTATCCTTGAGCTGAAGAGCTGAGGGACAGCGCCCAGGCCCAGAGTTCAGGCCCCATGACCGGACCACCCCCCCCAAAAAAAAAACATTTCAAAAAACAAAAACAAAAACAAAAAAACAAAGGAATGCCAGGAATGGGAACCACTGGGAAGAGGGGCGAAAGGAAAGTAAGAGGGGGAGCTAAGTCAGGACAAAGTAGTTTATGTGTATTATATGAAAATAAAATAATAAAACCCATTATTTTTAAAGGGGGGGATAAGGGAGTCATAGAAAGGATAAATTTCATCAAAGTACATTAAATTCATGTATGGAAACAACCCAATGAAATCCCTTTGTGTAATTAATATATGTTAATAAAAAAAAGTGATGAAAGAAATGGAAAAGGACCAGAATGCTGAATCTAAGAAAATAAAGGGAAAATGATGACAGAAATATTTTGAAGAACTTTAATGATTCTCTATGTCCATTATTTGACAAATCATTTCAGATCACAGTATTTGAGTTTGAATTCATTTTTATTTGACTAGTGCATTAGCTTTGCTTTGTAGGAATACAGAGTGAATGAGTGTGGATTTCTGTATCTCATGCATTAGTGCTTCAATATAGGTTTTTCCTCAGAGTTCTAAGTGGAAAGGCACTTTCAGGAGTGGAGCTGTGGCTCAAGTGGTAGAATGTTAACCTTGAGCAAAAATGCTTAGGGATAGCACTTAGACTCTGAGTTCAAGCCCCACTACACACACACACACACACACACACACACACACACACACATACACACACATACACACACACACACACACACACACACACACACACTCACTCACTCATAAAGAATACCTGCCCCCAAACTTTCCAAATGCCAGCATAAGGATGCCCTGTGGTCCTAAGAACCATCCTCTGTTACTATCACAATGGGCTGTTAGGAATCTTTGGTCTATACCCCCACCTTCCTAGATGGTTGGGAGGGGATGAAAAGAATGTTTGAACACTCCTAAGGCCATCTGTGTCCTGGGCTCCCAGCATGCATTGCACCACCCATCCCTACAACCCCGAGAAGGGGAGATGGTATCCTCAGATCACAGGTGAGGAAGCAAGGGTGACCATGTCAGGAATGAATGCTGTGGCCCAGACACCATGCCATCTCCCCCCTTGTACAGGTGAAGCCAGGCCTGAGGCTCCTTTGTGTCACCCACCAGCAGTCTCTCAGCACATGGAGATCAGTGCAGGTGCAGCCTGGACACAACTTTAAGATGGATAGCTGGGCAAAGGAGAGACGAAGATTTCTTTTTGAAACTTCGGGTAAGCCGGGCATCAGTGGCTCACACCTGTAATCCTAGCTACCATAGGAGGCTGGATCTGAGAATGTGAGGTTCAAAGTCTACCAGTCTGCAAAGCATGTGAGACTCTTATCTCCAATTAACCACTCAAAAGCTGGAAGTGGAGCTATGGCTCAAGTAGTAGAACACTAGCCTTGAGCAAAAAAAAAAAAATCTGGACAAAGCCCAGGCCATGAGTACACGTACACACACACACACACACACACACACACACACACACACACACACACACACACACACACACACACACACACAAAGTGGCAATAACCATTCCAAGATGGACATACCTCCAAGTTGCAAACACATTCACCAAAAAACATAGCAGTCTTACACTTAAAAGAGACCAAGATAAGAAAGAACCCAGGCATTACAGACAGCAAAGGTAGTTAAGAGGGTTCAGTCCCCTCAAACAGAGGGTGAGAACACCACACCAATGAGAACAAACTGGCATCGACTCCTCGCCTCCAATCTCCCAAGCCCTGAGCCATGAACTCTGCACAGAAGCCCAAGTGTGATTCCATTTGCACAGAGTGCAGATCACTGTTAGAAGCTTGGGGCGGGGACGGGGGTGGGAGGCTTGGCAGGTGGGGGCTGTTCTGGGCAGCTGTACAATTATGAATAGGGCCTTTTTTTCGCTGTGTATGTTATTTTTAGGCAGAACTAAATGAAATTTCCGGTTTTATAGGTCAAAACAGTCAAACCTCAACAATTTCATATGGCTCAAACCAATACTTCAATAAAAACATGTGTTTAAATCCCTCTGGAAAACAGAAAGAAACATCCAGCACTGACTGGCAGACTGAGCTTTCTGGAAACTGACCTAAATGCCTCTGCAGAGATAGATCCTGTCATCTGGGCTTCTGTCCTTAGCGAAAACATGACAACAAGCCCCTGGATCTTTCGGAAGAACTTGCAAATAAGCCCTGCCTGGGCTTCCTGGGCCCAAGCCAGCTCCCTTGGGCTTGCTTTCCCTTGGGCCTGAGCATCTCATCTGCCCCTAAAGCCTATAATCAGCTCTTGCTGGGCCCTGAAGACCAGTCAACAGGGAACTGGTCTTGTCTGAATTAGCTTCCATGGTATAAAGCTGTCTCAAATTCATCCATACAGAACTCCAAGATGATACTTTTTAACAAAGCAATATGACTGACATAACTATTATATTTACAAACACGATCCCAGAAGAAGTAAAAAGTTCCACACTTTTGGGGGGTGGGGCAAAAAAAAAAAGTTCCACACTTTTACAAGCCTACGTGACCCATAAAAGGCATAGTCTTTATAACTAATTGAGAAAACTATATCCACCAGTTCTGGAACTAATGATCTCCTTTTGTCATGTGATAAGCATATATCTCCCGGTGGGGAAATACCATCAATTCTGAGAGGTCTGGATGGAGCCAACTCATTTTACAGGGGCAAATAATATTTCAAGCAGAAGAAATGCTCCATCTATCAGACAACCAGGCAGATGCCCTCCCTCCCAGGGAGAAGAGACGTGCTCATAGAAGCCTGCTTCTACGTGAATGGAAGGAAATCTGATAAGAGAGCTCTCCAGACGTCCTTCTAACTGAGTGGAGAAAACAGACTGAAGCCAGCAAGAGGAACCAAGCATTTTCCTTCTACGTTGCCTCATGCAGCTTTGCTCATGACACTTTTGATGGATGGTTCCTGAATCACTGTTGTAAAAAGCCAGCAATTTAAGTCACCATTAAGAAACCACCAGGCTGAGACCCGCCCCTACCCCCACTGGCTGCCCCATTGGATCTGCCTCATTGGATGATCTCATGGCAAGTTATCATTTGTGGAGGCTGAAAGAAAAAAAAATCACTTGAAATATACTTCTTCTTAGAAAGCCCATACTAATTTGTAATAAGAATATCATTAGCAATCTATGGCATTTCTCTTTTGCATGCATTATGGATTCATTTTAGTAAAAGGATGACAGTAATGACATCAGCATGTTGTCTCAGTTAATACTCAAAAGTCTAATGCTCATTAATACTGTGAACATCCCCATGGACCAATGGGAAGCAGAGCTCTCGGCTGGATTCACACTTTGACCACAAGCTCACTCTTCTTGCAAGGGAGCAAAAAAACAGGATCAGTATTGGCACCCCAAGGTCAAAGATCACAATCATACCACTACACCAGACTGCCATTCACAGACCAACATCAATATAATCAGAACTGGAGAGAAGACACTTAATGTACAGACCAACAGTACCTTACCTAATCAAACCCAATGAAGTATTATTTCCCCTTCCCCACATGAAGACAGTAAAGCATAGAGATTTTAAGCAATGTGCTAATTAGTAGCACAACCGAAATTCCAACAAAGATACGTCACGCTCCAAAGCCCATGGTCTTTCACTCTAGTACTGGGCTCCAAACAACTCATTACTACATTGAACTTGTCATTCGATAGCCAGCAAAATGATGACAAGTGTATCTACCCAACCCTCACACCCCAGTTAGCACAGTGACCTCCTGTCCTTGAGGTCACCTCCAGCAACATGGCCCTGCAGGACAGCTGTCCGGCATCCTCTGTCGGGTCAGCTTCCTGCCTCTCAGCTCTGCTGTGACACCAACCCCGTTCCATGGACATCTAACCCCAGGGCAGAGGCGGAGGCAGGAAGCTCTCCTGTGTGGCCAAGAAGGAGAGGAGAAGCAGAGACCTTCATATAAGCTAGACCAGCCATCAGTAGCACCTAAACCGGACAGGTAAAAGAATCATCTGCTCCAAACACAGACTGGGGGCTTCCTTCCTGTCCATGGGGCAAGGCTAAGCCAGTCCCCAGGTAATCCTCCTGCAGGCATTCTGCAACACGTAAGGAAGTTTGTTATAAACTGTCGTGGAATAGCGAGTCTATGAAGATGCTCTGTAGAAGTGAGGTGAGGAGGCGGCAGGTCAGGCAGGAGCGAGGGGGAGGAAGATGAAGGCTCATCCTCGTTCCCAGAGTGCTGCAGCGGACAGCTGAGAGCCAGGCTTGAAGATGACTAACTGCAGCACAGATGGGAGAAGACTCATTCCCAAAGCACACCAAGGCAGAGCCACGAAAGTGACGGCATGTCACTCGCAGAAGGGACCTGAGCCCCATGTGCCCAACCAGGACAACCCCATCCCACCCCTGGGCAAATACAGAGCTGGGGGTCCTCTGTTCTCTGTCTCTGGGGATTCTGGTGATTGCCTTCCTAGAAGGGCACTGAAGCCTTCCACATCTTCAATCTATGCTCATTTCCCATTATTCCCAAGCCCAACCTGCTCCAACCTGCAACCACCACGGTGAGCTGGCCCTGCTCCCTCCCCCCCCCAGCCTTTTCTCCCTAGGGACCCTTCCAGGGCTCACTATTTATCCTTCTCAGTAATGCCAAGCACTGTTTCACCTACCATGACCCACTCAGCCTAGAGTCACAGCCTAGACCCTACGGGCAGTAATGACACATCTGCTAGTTACCAGCAGTACTTCACACATCTGCCAACCTCCAGCGCCCGCAAGCAAACCACCTGGACCAATAAAGCCAAACTTCCCCGTGTCTTGCTGGAATTACCACAGTAGTTTGTTAGTGAAGGGGACAGAGAACAACTACAGGTGTAAGTAAGCACCTCCAAGCTAGAAATAAAGATCTGCCAACTGGATGGATGCTAAGAGAAGCATTAGAAGGTAAACATTTCAAAACGGTGATTACCAAAGGGGAAAACAGCCGGCGGTGGCCCATC
Source organism: Dipodomys merriami (assembly GCF_024711535.1). NCBI lineage: Eukaryota > Metazoa > Chordata > Mammalia > Rodentia > Heteromyidae > Dipodomys > Dipodomys merriami. Next base: position 11,212,856 of record NW_027205048.1, on the reverse strand, counting down.
GCGTGCCTGCTCTGAAGCAGGCACTGTCTAAGGGCCACAGGCCTCCCTTCTCCGCCCTGCCCCAGCACCAACACAGGCCTCCTGCACACTATCCGTCTCTCTAGAGACACTGCAGACAGGGAGCTATCAGGAGCCATTATAAGGAGAGAGGGACTCTAGGGACAGGGGAGCCCAGGGAACTCAGACTGAAGAGTGGAACAGGTAGGCACCTTTGCCCCAAACCAGCATTTCAGAGCCTCTTCCTCCTCTGCAGAGCTGGGAACATAAGGCTTTCTAAGAAAACTGATGAGCACAGGGTAAGGAATACGGCAGTGGGAGAAAGCACCCACCACTACTTCTTCACAACTGAGCTTTCTTTCTTACATTGGCAGTACTGTGGCTGGAAATCAGAGCCTCGTGCTTTCTAGGCAGGCACTCTACCATCTGAACCTCCCTGCCAGCCCCCCTGTTTGCACTGCTTTGTTTTAGCAATAAGTGTCCTATTTTATAGCCTGGAGGCAGTCTGGACCCTCGGACTTGTGTTTCCCTGTGTCACTGAGCTGTCAGGTGCATGGCACTGTGACCATCCACTGGCTGAGATGGAGTCTCACAACTCCTCCCCTCACATCCCAGACTGGCCTCAAATGGTAATCCTCCAATCTCTGCCTCCTAAGCAGTTAGGGTTACAGGCCTGCGCCACAGCACCCAGCTGCAATCTTTATTCCAAGCAGCAATTTCCTCACCAAGGCCTGCCTTCAAATTCTGTGTCAAACCCAAATCCCATCTCCTAGGAAGTCTAAACCACCACCACCATCTCTCCACCTAAGACCCAGAGTGATGCCTGTCCCCATGGCCTCCTCCAGGCCTCGTGTACTTCCTTCTGTGGAGCTAACAGTCACCAATGGCCATGGCTACAGGATGTGGTCACTTTCACACCAGGCTAGAAGCCTGGTGTGGAACCCCTTGTTCATGGGCAATGGCTTTGGGACACAAGATGGAATGACTGTTGGCTAGCTGAGCAAGCACCTTCAATCCTGCTACCTTCCAGAACCTTCTACACTTGTAAAGTGGGGTAGCAAAAGGGATCAACCTCCAGAGAGATGAAGCTCCTAAGAAAATGCTCACGGGATGCCCTGGGCACACAGAAAGCTCTTAGCTGCCCAATGCCCACCATGGTTCCTCCAGAGAGGAGAGTTAAGGACCCAGACTTCGCGGCTTCATCATCGGGATCTAGATCTCAGAGATGTCCTCATTAGCTCAGCAACCTGGGTGGCTCCTTACTGCCATTGTGCTCCTGTTTTTCTTCGACATATCAACACACTCTCTTCACCAGGTTAGAAGGCACCAATAAGCCCTCCATAATGCCACTTGTACTGGCGATGGCAGTGATGGTAACTGGCATGCTGGTTCCAGTACAACACAGGGCACCGGGGCTGGGGAACAGCAGCTCAGCACTGCTGAGCAAGGTCCAGCTCTAGCCCAGTCCAGCTCTTGAGTCTGTCCTGCAGCCAGTAAGGACAGCAGGATGGAGGAGGTTGCAGATACTGGTCCCTACCCCGCCTTAGCCCCAGGTCCTGAATAACAGCCATAGGGCCTCTAGACCAACAGCTTTTAGACCTACACAAGCTCAAACCCACACACTGTGCTTTGACCTAACCTTACACCTAACCAATTTACCTTTTGTTAAGCTAATAAACTTGATGAGGTAGCTCACACTTGCATTGCTGTTTGCTGTTTTTCCTCTCAGCTATTTGAGGTTTGCAGACAGTTGCCCAAGGACACCGAACATGTTCTGGGGTCAGGAGAGCTTCCTCTGAATCCTGAATGCACAGGACCTCCATGATCTTAGCACGATCTGCTAAGAGAAGACTCTTCCTGAAGAGTAAGCAAGGAGGAGCTCACATCCCAGCTGCCTACGGGTCCAAAATGCATGTCAGATCGCATGGAGCGTTCTAACTTGAAGTCTATGGGGAGCATGTGAGCCAGGGAAAGTAGAATCCTTACTCGTGGTCCAAGAATGGGCACATGTCCAGGTGGGAGAAAAGCTTGCAAAGAGGTGATATGTACTCCCTCTCAAAACCTAGCTTCAGTGGACCAGGCACAGGTGGTTCAAGCCTAATCTCTGGATCTCAGGAGGCTGAGATCTGAGGATTGTGATTCATTCCAAGCCAGCCCAAGCAGGAAAGTCCATGAGACTCATCTCCAATAAACCACCAAAACTCCAGAAGTAGAGCTGTGGCTCAAGTGGTAGAGCACCAGCCTTGAGCCAAGCAGGAGTATGAGGCCCTGAGTTCAAGCATCAATACTGGCACATGCGTTATGCATACACACACACACACACACACACACACAGAGGAAGTCTATCTTCCTGGGAAGTAGGGTAGACATGTCAAGCTAAAATAGGTGATGAATTGCTTGGACTCCATTGGACAATGGTTCTGCTCATCTGGATAAACTGGTCCCAGACGTCTGCGGGCTACAGAGACCAGTCTTTATGAATGGTGGGGAGAACCCACTGGATCCTGCCATTGCTTCTGGGCTAGAAAAAAAAAGGAAAGATGAAACTTTCCCCGCAGGCCAGCTTCTGTTGAGGAGCCAGAAGCTTATCTGAGAAAACAAGGGGTTATCTGTGCCTGTGTCACCATTGATCTAGCAGTCTCTATCTGCCTGTTGATAATGAGCATCTGAGCACTAAGATGCATAGCCAAATACACACACACACACACACACACACACACACACACACACACACACACACAATCTCCATCTATGCCAAAGCTGTTCTTTGCAGGTAAGAGAGCCACAAGTTGGACATGCTTTGGACATTTCCAGTTTGATATAAAACCCAGGACTCACCCATCTGCCCTTCTGGGAGAGATGACATGAAGTAATGCAAAGAGAAACTTTGGAGAAAAGAACGTAAGCTGATTTTTTTTTTTTTTTACATAATACCCTTACCAGAAGCCAGAAGCGCATAAACAATAATTATCAAGTTTTCAAATTCACAACACAGCCCATTGTATATTTACAAACATCTCACAAACGTCTGGGGAAATATCTGAAGGGAAAGGTGGGAACAATATAAATATTTTGCATACTGTCAGACCATATTAAAACGGGAATTTTCAGTAGCAACCGAAGCAGGTAAGTAAGAGCCTATCCCATTTTATTTCTGCATTTTTCATGAAACATCCACCCACCAGATGTTGGATTCGACCGTCCACTATGCTATCATTTCTATCACATCATAATTGGACGGAATTTAAGTTGTTTGCCAAGTAGACACTGTCCTCGCCTGAGCAGATAGTCATCACCAGATCTAATGTTGGTTCCAAAAGGTAGAAAGACCGAGTCTGAGAAGGGAGAAGTGCCTTTGTTTCTCCAAATTCACCAAGACCCGTTTAAGTTCTCCGTCCTGCTGCCCAGTGAATGGCACTAGTGTTTAGTCTGTCAGCAGGAGGGGCTTGCCTGCTTCTTGGGGGGTGGGAGGGCCCGCCGCCTTTTCTGAGGGTGGGAATAAGCGCTCTGGATGGCTTAGGAAAGAGACACTTGCAGAAAGGACTCTCCTGATGCGTTGGCTGCGGGAACTGAAGTCATCTCTGACAAGGTACACCTGCCACAGACGAATGAGGTTAGGGCACAAATGCCGAGCGTGTGGCTGCCTGTTTATCTCCGTGTGGGTATTTTCCAGAAACCTCGGCAAATCCTGAAAGTTCACGTAACTTTAAATGTTGAAAATGTGTCCAACCACAGCCAAAGGTAGAAGTGGGGGAGAGGAGAGCAGAATGTGGGGCCGGGTCGATGGGGAAAATCCCCAGGGGTCTCCCTAAGAACTCCGTGATCAGCAGGGTGCCCGGGCGCTAAGAAGGCGCTGGGAAGGAGCTGGGTCCTCTCCGCCGCCCCCCCCCCAACTGTCCCCAGATGCCAGCTGCTCGGAGCCCCCTGGGCACTTCGCCCCTGCCCACCAAGGGCCTCTGCCGGCACCATCCACCAGAAACTCCAACCCCAGTGCTCCCAGCCCACACCCCCAGCGCCGGGGCCCCGAACCCCAGAGCAAACACCCCCGGGGAGACCCCGGAGCCCGGGGCCCTGTGCGGAGACTAGATCGATCCGCCCCGGGCAGGGGACGCGGGGCCAGGGGAGCGGAGCCAGCTGGCGTCAACCGGAAAGATCACGCCACCGAGAGGGAGAAACTTCCGAGGGTGTGCGTCTCGGTCCCGGGGAGCGGCGGGACCCCGGGACAGGTGGTTGGGGGCTGGCGAGGGGCTCCGGCCAGGGGACCCGGCGGAGCCGGAGCCGCCCCGGGGCGCGGTGGGGACAGACAGGCCGGTGCCGGCGCCCCAGGGTCCCGGGAAGGGAACACGGGGGTCTTTTGCATCCCGGAAGCCACATTCGGGGGCCCCGGGCTGGAAGGGGCTCTCCACACAGGCCCCAGGCATTCGCGTCCGCCCAAACAAAGTTGGGGCGCGGAGAGGGCAGGCGGGTCCCCGCGTCGGCGCGCCCCGCTCGCAGCGCCCGCTACTTACACGAAGACCCCGAAGAGCAGGGCTCGCACCCCGATCTCGATGGCCAGCTCGCGCATGGTGCAGCCCGGGCAGCTCCCGCCGCCGCAGCCGGTGCTGTCCGCGGCTCCGGCAGCTCAGCCCGCGAGGCGCGCCAGACCCTGGGCGGCGGGGGCGGCGCGCTCCGGGCCGCGGGCGCGGGCGCGGGCGGGCGGGCGGCGCGGAGGGGGGGGGGAGCCGGGCGGGCGGCGGGGGGCTCAGCCCGAACCTCCCGCCACGGGCGCGGGGGTTCCCGGACGCCGCACCCGCGGCTCCCGGCGCTTGGAGCTCCGCGTGCGCGCGCGGAGCACCGGTCGCCGCGGGGACTCCCGGCTTCCTCGCGCCGGGCGCCGCCTCCCTCCGCGCCCCGAGCCCGCGCCGGGCGGGCGGGGCGGGGTGGGGGGGGGAGCGGGAAGCCCGGGGAAGCCCCGCCGCGGCCGCCCGCCCTCCCGCCCCGCCCCCTGCACGCTCCGCCCCCCGCGGCCTGAGCGCCCCCGCCACGCGCCGGCCCGGGCTCTGCCAGCCTCCGCCCTGGATCCCGATCCTGCCTTGACGCTCCATCTCCGATCTCCAGTCCCTGGCGCGCGCGCGCACACACACACTCACACTTCACACACACACACGTGGGCGCGGGTGTGAGAGCGCCCGGCACGCCCCTGCCAGGGAGGGAGGGCCCCTTCCTTCCAGCTTTCTGTCCCCGGGTCCCACTCTCCCCGGCCCCCATGCTCCCACGAGGTCACCTGAGGCGCCCCCTCCCCCCAGTGCCTCCAGCGCCAGAGGGCCCTTGGGCCCCCAGTCCCCCTTCGTCTCCCCCCTGGCCGGGCATCTGGGTCCTGGTCCCCAACAGAGCGCCCTGGCGGCAGGTAGAGGACCGCCCGCTGGTCTGGAGGCCGCCACCTGCGCCCAGCCCAGCCGGGTCTTGGCTCTCGCTTTCCCACTAAGGAAGGTCGGGTGTTGTTCATCCTCCTCTTAGCATTTGAGCCAGGCTTTACTACTTTAAACCAAATGGGTGTTTGACGTGTGAAACAATATCCCTAGCCATTCCCTTGTGAACAGGAAGCCCCTGATTCTCCTGGACTTCAGAAGAGACCTGGCCAGGACTTGGTAGGCAGGGGACCTGTCCTAACTGGGTGCTAGGACTGAGGAGCTGAATCCTGCCTGGGACAAAGGAGGACCAAGGTGACCTTGAGGCGGCTCTGGCATCAGCTGGGGGCCTCGGCCCAGTTTCTAGCTACCAAGGCAAGACACCTCAGGAGAGTATGGCGGAGGAAAATAACCCAGGCCGTGTGTGGAAGGGCCTAGGGGCAGGAAAACTGTCTGTTCTGCCCATCTCTGTGTGCCTGGTGCCTGGCCTGCTTTGGGTGGCTGTTGAATACTACAGTCAACACATAATCCAGTGGCTACACCGTTCATCAGGTACAGGATGTCAGGTGCAGGTGGATAGGAAAGACTCAAAGGGAGAAGGCAGGGAGAAGGCAGGGAGAAGGCAGGGTTCTGCCTATTCCTGAAGTTGCCAGGGAGCCAAGTTTCAGGAGGAGAATAAGAGCCAACAAGAGCCCCTGATCCGAGACATCATCACCTACCTGTATGTGCCAGCTGAGCGTGGTCTATGCAAGGCTGCATGCTGGATGGTAGAGTTTGGAAGTCATCTCTTCCCTGAAGAAGATGGAAGTCAGTGAATAAATCATACAGAAAGGTAGGCCAGGGTCTGGGTGGTTGTGGGGCCCTAAGGATCATTATCAGGATCATCAAATCAGAATCATTGTGCCACATCGTGTTTGCCACTCCACATTTGTGTTAAAGATGCTTGGAAGGAGACTTTGAAAAGCCCCTACCTTCACTGATATAGCCAGTAAGAGGAGAGTTTGAGTTGAATGGAGTAGCATGAGCTACTTGGGAGGCTGAGATCTGGAGGATCATGGTTCACAGCCACTATGGGCAAAAAAAAAAAAAAAAAAAAAAAAACCATAAGACTCTTGAATTAACCACTGGGGGGGGGGGGGAGAGACAGAGCTTCCAGGCACAGCTCAAGTGCTGGAGAGCCAGCTAAGTGAGCAAGCCATTCTGTCACGGGGTCCTGAGTTCAAACCTCAGCAGTGACCAAGAAGAAAGAAAAAGGTAACTTTGATACACATACATTTAAAGAGCTGCCCAATCCACATCCCTCCCATTTGACATGAGAATGTATTTATACGATCCTTGAGGTAGCTTGAGTCTTCCTCAGACAACTCTCTGAACTCAGAAGCGTTCAAAACTCTTCTGTGTAGAAAACTGCTACACACAGTCACTTCATCCTCACCTGCTTTAGGAAACAGATGCGGAGTTTCTTGGTGGCGAGCAACAGATGCTTCAACCTAACCATAGAGCGCGGGGGGGGGGGGGGGAGGGGGGGGAATGAAAAGTCATGGGGAAGGCCAGGCTCCGGGCCCTTGCACACTCAGAGTGAAGACAGTGCCATCAGCACTGGGTTCTTTCCAGCCCTCTCTGCTCTGTCTTGCCTTGTATCGACTTGCCTCAGGCTCCCGTGAGTTTGAAGGTGGCTGCACAGCATTCCAGTTTTCTGTCCTCTCAGGTTCACATCTGGAAAGACAGCCTGGTGTCTTGATCCCAACCCTACCAGCAAAAGTGTCTCCTGAACATCACTGTTCAACACTTCCAACACTGAGCCCATCACTACGGTCAGAAAATTGGAAGGGATGGATGGCCTGAGCTACACCCATCAACGCCCAGAGCGCTGACTGAGAATGGGAGAAGAATAAACCCATGGAGGGCTGATTCTTCAGAGGAGGGAAACTATTTGAAGGGGAGGTGACAACTTTCTTTGCCCCAAGCATGCAGACTGAAGACAAGTAGATGCCCCCATACACACACTTTCTTGTCCAAATCCGGGGACTTTTAATAAGTAAGGGAGAATTATTCTGCGAGTTCCATAGTAAGACTGCCTGATTTCCCGATTTCTCCCTAGGTCAATAAGAACTTTCAGGACTGACTTGATGTTATCTCCTGTGCTCATCTTCAACTGCCATGTCTCTTCCCTGGTCCCCTTTGTGCCCTGTCATTTGCCCTAATGATCTTTTTCCACTTACGCAAGTTCTGCAGTGGAGGGCTCAAGTCTCACTCGTTATATAAACTTGGTGTGTTGTACTAGTGCATGCTCACTCTCTGTCTCTCTCCCTCTCCACTCTCTCTCCTTTTTCCTACTTTCCATCATCTCTCTTGATGATGCCAGGTCTCTCTTGAAGGGCAGTCTTATCTCTGTCCCCCAGAGAAAGGACTGCAGATGGCATCTTCCCTGCTCAAATCACACAAAGCAATCAGCCACCCCCCAAGTGTCTAGACACAGCTGGCTCCAGCAGCTGTCCAGCTGTGAACACACACGGTGCAGGTAAGGCTCTGTGGCTACACCAGCAGATAAATGAGTCCACACGGGAGTGGAGAAGCAAAGGCAGGGTAGATAAATTCTCCTAGCAAACTCGTAGGCCCAGTGAGCATAAAACTCTGAAGAAATGCAGGTTCCCAGGAGAAGAAGGCTGGATCAGAGTTTCCAGGAGCCTTAGAAATGCTATATCATAAGAAATAAAATGAAAACTCTCATTCTAGATGTAGGCACAGGGCTGCCAAAGTGTGAGAATGATCTTTGAAAAATCACTCCTGAAATAGGCAGCCCTTGAGCTCAGTTTCCCCCAATGCTTTTGTGGCTCCATACATTTTTCAAAGTGTTCATATTTCATACTGAGCAAGAGGCATGCCAAGAAAATCAACTTTTTTTTTCTCTGTAGTCATACCTCTGTTACATTTAATTTGTGTGTGTTTGTGTGTGTATGCCTGCTAGCACTCATGTGCATGTGTTTTGTTCTTAGGGCTTGAACAAACTCAGGGTTTGGGCACTGTCCCTGTGCGTTTGTGCGCCAGGCTAGTGCTCTACCACTGATGTCACCGCTTCTGGATTTTTGGTAGTCAGTTGGAGATGAGTCTTACAGACTTTCTTGCCCTAGCTGGCTTTGAACCTCAGTCCTCAGATCAGAGCCTCCTAAGTAGCTAGGATTACAGGAGTGAGCCAGGAGTGCCCAGCTGCATTTAATTATTTTTCTTTTATCTTTTTTCCTTTTTTTTCTTTTTTTTTTTAAACTCTAGGCCTGGACGCTGTCCCTCAGCTCTTCAAGGCTAGCACTCTACCACTTGAGCCACAGCACTACTTCCAGCTTTTTCTGCTTATATGGTGCTGGGGAATCAAAGGCAGGGCCTCATGCATGCAAGGCAAGCACTCTACCACTGAGCCACCTTCCCAGCCCCTACATTTAATTTTTAAAGCCCCTGCCAGATTGTCCAGCCTGATGATCCCAGATGGACACTCAGGCTGTTCCCCTAAGCCACATGACCTTCAGAGAATGCAAATGTAGAACATCTCATTTACAAAACCACAGTTTGTATCTGAGTGATACCTACCTTGCTGCTCTAAAAGAATGTTCTGTCAACGAGCAGCCAACACAGTGGATCTTTTGTATGGGGACCCACATCTCCCACCTTTCTATTAGGGTTACCAGAGATCTTGAGCTACCAAGGATCCAAGAGGAATTTCAGGTTCATCCTGGTCTATAAATCCCTTCTACACTGATCTTAACAAAAATCTGTCCACTTGAAAGCTCCAAGGATTAGGAATTTATTCCATGTTCATCACATTTCTAGAAAGATCTACTGATGGAGTAGAAGCAGGCTTGCCTGTGGCCTGCTCCAGGGGTCAGAATTGAGCTTTGGGAATAGACTGAATGTTGTGTAGAAATTCTTCTACATGGCAACCTCGTAATAGATCAAAATTACAAGTAGATCACAATAAGTACAATAAATACACAGAGAGAGAGAGACAGGGGCAGAAGCACAAAGAGACTCTTCTCTTTCCCAACTTGAGTATTCTGTTCTTTCACGTACATCCCTTGAGTGATCTTTAGCCAACCCTCAAGAACAGAGCTATAACCTTGACAATGAAGTTCATAAGACCAAATTCCACATGATACAAAGTAATTTTACTACTTCCAAGAAAGAGGTGAAATAGATGTCATGTCATCAAAGAGGAAAATTATAAATTAATAAATTCCTCAAGAAAAATGTCATTTCCTGGGAAAGTTTAAGCTAGGAACTCTTTCATGGCAGATTGTGTCTACTGTTTTCAGATCCATCATGTGGATAGTTAGAGTACTTGTCTTCCCTGACTAAATCTACAGAGACATCTGGGTGAGAGCCACAGAAGGTATGGCACAACTTTGATAAAGAAAATAATCAACCAAGAAAAAAAAAACAATGAAGTCTTTCTAAGGAATTACATTATTTGAGCTCTCCTTTAAATCTAATAAATATCAGGGCTGGGGTAGGGTCCAGGTGAGCGGGTATAAGAATGAAGAGGAAAAAAAGGGGTGAGGGGAGAATGCAGTCAAGAATTCAATGTATAATCTATAAAATTAAGAAAAGTAGCCGGGTGCTGGTGGCTCACACCTGTAATCCTAGCTACTCAGGAGGCTGAGATCTGAGGATCTCGATTCAAAGCCAGCCCAGGCAGAAAGTCCATGAGAATCTTATCTCCAATTAACCACCAGAAAACTGGAAGTGGTGCTGTGGCTCAAGTGGTAGAGCACTTGCCTTAAGCTGAAGAGCTCAAGGACAGCACCCAGGTGCAGAGTTCAAGCCTCATGACCAACACAAAAACAAAAAGCAAGTGAAGTGAAGGAAGGGGTGGAGTGATGGGTGAGAATATTGAAAGGGGTGACATTGATCAAGATGCATTGTGTTCATAAACTGCTTTGTTAAATGGCAGCTCCTTTGTACAACTACTTAAAGATCATTTAAAAATGTTAAAGTTTTGAAAAGGCTTCATACTTAGTGCAGGATCAGAACCAGGCTCTCTCATCCTCAGTTCTCCCTTCTTTTATGGCAGCAGCTGCATTTTAGATATATCTTACTGTGATTTTTTTTACATTTACATTTCCCTGGTGACTAATGAGGTTGGCTGTCATTTCACTCTTTTTTCTTTTCATCTTTGTGTGTGTGTGTGTGTGTGTGTGTGTGTGTGTGTATGTGTGTGTGTGTGTGTGAGAGAGAGAGAGAGAGAGTGTGTGTGCACATGTGAAGGACCTCGTCTTGTCTCACATCTATTTTTAAAGTTGGTTGTTGCTTTTTCTTATTGACTTGAAGGGATTTACATACAATATATTCTGAATAGTAACCCTTTGGCAGTCATTCAAATTACATACATTTTCTCTCCTCTATTCCTCCACATTCTGAGCAGTGCTGTTCAATGAGCACTTGTTTATTCTGATGAATAAATTCATCGATTTCCTCTCTGATGATGGGTTTGAGTCCTTAAGAAGTCCTTGTGTATTTATAAAGAATTTATAAAGAATTTTTCTCCCCTATTTTCTTCTAGAAGATAGCTCTTCTGTTTAAGTTGATGCTGTATCTCAATTGATTTTAATGAAGTAGTGATTGAAGTTTTATTTTTCTAAGAATATCCATTTATTCCAGTGTTATTGTTAAAAAGACTTTCTAGCCAGATGCCAGTTGCTCATGTTTGTAATCTTACTCGGGAGGCTGTGATCTCAGGATCACAGTTCAAATCCAGACCAGGCTAGAAAGTCTGTGAGATTTCCTATCTCCAATTAACAACCAAGAAAATCAGGAGTGGAGTTTTGGCTTAAGTAGTAGAGTACTATCCTTGAGCAAAAAAGCTCAGGGACCATGCCCAGGCCTGGCCAAAAAAAAAAAAGAAAAAGAAAAAAAGACTTTTTACATTGAATTAACTTGACATCTTGGAGCGAAGATTGACAATTCATCTGGATTCACTCGATTCCTTTTAGTTTTTCTTCTCATCTCTCTTGTCTGTGATAGTCAACACTAAGGGACTTGTCAAAATGTTTGTGGTATCTTTATTCACAAGAACCAATATAGGAAATAAGTCAAATACCTATTAAAGAAAAAATGGATGAAGAGATATACTCAGAATGAGAAAAATGAAGGACTTGGTGACACATGAAAACACACAGACTTACATAATTAAGTCTTGGAAGCCTCATTTTGAACAAAAGAATCACCCATGAAAGAAAACATAGTGCATTTCCATTTACAGATAAACTTGAACGATGGTGCTAGAACCATTGTAGCAGCTATTGCTGGGTATGCACAAGAAAAGGAAATAAGGAGAACTTTCTGAGTGCTAGAAATAACATTCTATAGAACCTAAGATGGTGGTTCCAGGGGTGCAAATATATGCCTATATTTGCCCATTCACCCAACTCTGCGCTTAATATATGTGATTTTATTATGGGCACATTATATTTCAATTTTTTTATTGTGAAAATACTGTACAGAAGGGTTACAATTACATGGGCAAGATGAGTACATTTCTTATCAAGCATTGTAGCCTCCTCCTTTGTTTCCCCTTCCCATCCCTTCCCATCCTCCCCGCTCCCCCCCCCACCAAAGTTGTAAAGTTCGTTTTCGACATAAGGACTTGTACATCTCATTGTTGCAATGGGTCCACCTGTATCCCTATTTAAACGATTTGTTTTTCCCCTTCCCCTCCACAAATTATACCGACATCAACTACAGTGAAAGCAGGGGTTATACTGTGGGTGAGGGACATACAAAGCAACAAAGAAATAATCTCATAAATGTGTTAGAAACAATCGCATGAAAGAAAAAAAACATTTGAATACATATCTTAGGGTTCATTTCCCTAACATCACCTTATCTGACCTTTTCTGCTTGACTCAGACATATACTAGATATTGCAAATAAGGGAAACTATGTGACCTAAGTTTCTTTGGGCTTGGCTTACTTCACTTAATATAATTTTTTCCAAGCCTTTCCATTTCCTAACAAATGGGGCAATGTCATTCTTTCTGATGGAGGCATAGAATTCCATTGTGTATATATACCACATTTTCTTGATCCATTCATCTACTGAGGGGCATCTGGGTTGGTTCCATATCTTAGCTATAGTAAATAATGCTGCAATAAACATAGTCGTGCTGGTAGCTTTAGTGTGTTCTTGTTTGTAAACATTTGGGTAAATGCCCAAAAGTGGGATTGCTGGGTCATAGGGGAGCTCTATATGGAGTCTTTTGAGAAACCTCCATACTACTTTCCAAAGTGGTTGAACAAGTTTATACTCCCACCAACAATGCAGTAAGGTTCCTTTCTGTCCACATCCCCTGGGGGATTTAATTTTTTGAGTTCCAAGTATATTTTAGATATGAGACCCTTGTCCGTTGTATGGCTAGTGAAGATCTTCCTCTGCACCACTTCTTGCCTTATGAGAGCTTCAGAAAGAACAATCCAGCAATGAAATGTGTCCTGTATGACCCAGGGATTTCCAGGTCCTAATAATGATGCTGGAAGCACAGTCACTGCACAGACAGAAGAGGAATAACCACAAAAGAGCTAGAGAAATGGAAGGAGTTCTTAGCCTTGACAGATCAGCCCTTAGCCAAGGCTGACATGTCACCGTTACAGCTTCATTCCTATAAGGAATGAAAGGCTTTCCTGCTTCAAAGACCTCTTTTTAAAGTCTCAACTTCAGCTATCTATCAACAGCACTTCCTAGTGGGCATATGTCAACGTGCTACTCACAGCATACCCCCATAAGCATTACTTCCCTTGATCCTCACCTGGAGCTCATGCAGTAGAACTACTCGGGAGGCTGAGAACTGAGGATCACGGTTCAAAGGCAGCCCAGGCAGGAAAGTCTGTGAGACTCTTATCTCCAATGAACCACCAGAAAACTGGAAGTGGTGCTGTGGTTCAAAGTGGTAGAGTGCTAGCCTTGAGCAAAAAAGCTTAGAACAGCACCCAGGCCCTGAGTTCAAGCCCACCCACTACCACCACCACCAACAACAACAAAAAGCTGAACATAAGCAGTCCTGAACCACTCACTCCACTGACATGGGAAGCTTACAGAGCTGCAAGCACAGGACAGAACTTCCTCTCATAGCAGGTCTGATGACTGATGGATTGACTCCTAGGAGGTCAGATTGGAAGGATGCATGAGAAAAGGGGTTTTTGTTTTTTGTGTGGGGCCTGAACTCTAGGCCTGGGCACTGTCCCTTAGCTCTTTAGCTTAAGGCTATCACTCTACTACTTGAGCCACAGCACCACTTCCAGTTTTTTCTGCTTATGTGGTGCTGAGGAATCGAACCTAGAGCCTCATGCATGCGAGGCAAGCACTCTACCACTGAGCCACCTTCCCAGCCTGAGAAAAGGTTTTGAGATAAAGTGCAAGGGCTGAAGGTAAGAAGGAAAGGGTAGCTCAACTGCCATTACTTGCTCCCCTCTTTGGCCAGACATACCTGTTCTCATTTAGAACATGCCGTGGCTTTAACAACTTCACCAAGTCTTCAGGCTGGCAAGTGAATCGATCGACCATCATTCCTCTAGTAGCGACTGTTAATAAAGCCAATTCAAGTTGGTCCTGATCAATACTATCCAGAGTGGCAGTCTGCTCATGCTCAGCCTGACCCAGCGCTCCTGCAATACCATGAAACCTCTAAGTCATTGCAAATGTCATCACACTCAAGTTGATCGTCTCCTTTGGGCCAGGTGGATGCTGGTAACCCAAAGTGTTAAGTTCAGCACAAAAGAAAAGAGAAAGTACGTGTGTGTGTGTGTGCGTGCGTGTGTGTGTGTGTGTGTGTGTGTGTGTGTGTGTGTGTGTGTGTGGGCACATGTATGCATTGTGTCTATGGGTGAGTGTTCTCTTGTTTTTCCCCAGTAGTTTCTGCAAAAAAAAAAAAATCTTGAGTTTTTTCTCTAATGAAACCATCTTGGGTTGTTTGGTCATCATGCTTAAGGATATCTTGTGTAATTATACTGACTCACTAACACTGGGTTAGAGGCCAATCTCCCAAACCAAGAGAATCCAGAGCACTGGAGGGCTCTATCCTGAAGCTAAACACAGGTGCTATTACCAAAAAGATGAAGGGAGATTGGGAACGTGAATTTTTAATCAGTCCACACAGACCCCACTAGAAGGCAGCAGCAGCAGAACAGGCATTGTACTCACAGCTCCCTCCCCTAGAAAAACATAGGACAGGCCCAGAGTTCAAGTCCCATGACTGACAAAAAAAATAAAAAAACGAAAAACAATAGGACACAGAGTACAAGTCAGGAAATACTTGTATTTGTTGCATAAGCACAAATGAATGAACCCCAAACATCAGGATAATCTGCTAAATACGATGCTACATGGCTCTGTATTGCTTCTCTCTTCGTTCCAATTGCAGAATTAGGTCCACAGGTTTATAGAGTAGCTACACCGGTCATATTAAATGATCTGTCTTATAGTGCTTTTATACTTGAGCTTAAAGCAGAAAGCACCTGTTCTTTTCCATTGAAGAATTTCATAAGTCAACACATACATTAAGACTTCATCATGGAGCTTAGCTTTTTCATTTTTTCCCTTGGTGCCCATCCTGGGGCTTGAACTTAGGGCCTAGATGCTAGCCTTAAGCTTTCATGCTCAAGGCTAGCACTCTACCATTTGAGCCACAGCTCCACACTTCTAGATTTGGGGTGGTTAATTGGAGATCACAGTTTGATGGACTTTCCTACCTGGACTGGCTTAGAATTGAGATCCTCAGATTGTAGCTTCCTACATAGCTAGGAATACAAGTGTGAGCAATCAGCACCTGGCAAGATCAATGGATGAATAGATGAACACATTGACCTAGCAGCCCCAAACAGCACTGGTCAGCCCTCCTGGATTTCTGCAGATACTGCATTGTAGATACTTGGAGATTTGGTGTACAAAATTACCACCTTCCTGGGGATAAAGATTGTCTTCTCTCACTTGCTACTGAACGATTTCTCCAACTATGATTCCCAAGGCTAGCCATATCTAACCACATCTAACTATGATGTATATTTTAGTGCTGTGTATAATCCCCAGAAATGGTCTGTAGGTTGTCTATAAAATTGCCTGAGTATGTGTTTACTTTAATGCTAAGTCCATAGCTTTCCATGTGATTCCTGGAGAGCATCATAGAAAGAAAGTCAAGAATCTCTACTTTAGGAATTATCGGATCACATTACCTGTGACCCAATAAGCCTTGACCCAGCTGTAATACAACATGTGCCCCAGATGCTTGACATTTTTTTAAATGAGTCCCATTGCTGTATGCAAGGTTTTTCAATTAGACCTATTAAAAGAAGTGCCATGCGGTGCATTCTCCCGCTGTCAAAACTGGAATCAGGCCCAGAATGACCCCACCCACCAAAAAACTCAACCTGGGGGGGGGGGCCCTGCATATGAGAAAGGGGGAATGAGCGGCCTGGAGCAGGGCAGTGGTCTAACCAAGGTGTCCTCCAGGCTGACACTGTAACTAGGATTCTGTTCCCCAAAGAAGGGGTTCCCTCCCCAAGACGAGCATCCACAAGACTTCATTCATTCAATCCAGTTTCCAGCCTCATCACCTCCACTGTGAGATTCACAGGCATAGGTCAGTAGAAACAAGTCCAATCCAGGGGAACGGAAGAAGTGGCATTTCATAACCAACTTCCAGTGACTACTTCCATGAAGTCTTTTGAGTCAAGGACAATGGACATAGGTTGCTTTTTCTTTTTTTGGTCAGTCCTGGGGCTTGAACTCAGGGCCTGGGCACTGTCCCTGAGTCGCTTTTGCTCAAGGCTAGCACTCTACCACTTGAGCCACAGCACCACTTCTGGCTTTTTTAGTGTATGTGGTACTGAGGAATCAAACCCAGGGCTTCATGCATGCTAGGCAAGCACTCTACCACTAAGCCACCTTCCCAGTCCCATAAGTTGCTTTTCGAACCCAGCATCGACTTGCTTTGCTTATGCTAATAGTTCTTAATTTTCATTTAGAACCTCGCTGGTGTAAGGCGTACAGTTTAAACCCATGAACGGATTCTGCCTCAACATTAGGTGAAACTAGGAGGACCTCAATTGGCCTCACTGCCAGCTCAAGAAAGTATATTCAACTCAGGCGTGGCCAATTGGAGTCCATAGTCTTCCAACATAGTGATTGGTCCAGAATGGACCAATCAAATGGGGGACAATGAAATGCAATGCAACTTCTGCCTCTGAGAAAGGTTCTCTCTTCTCATTTGGACTTCCATTTAGAGGGTACAGGAACAAAGCAGGCATAGGTCCTGAGAATCCATTGAGGAGAGCAGAGATAAAATTTGGAGAAAGCTAAACCAGCAGACAACTAAGGCAAGCTATGCTTAATGCTTATTCTTGGACTAACT
This sequence comes from Dipodomys merriami, assembly GCF_024711535.1. Lineage (NCBI taxonomy): Eukaryota > Metazoa > Chordata > Mammalia > Rodentia > Heteromyidae > Dipodomys > Dipodomys merriami. Next base: position 11,196,082 of record NW_027205048.1, on the reverse strand, counting down.
AGTTGCATAGGAAACTGTGGTCCTAATTTTATTTTAAACCACTTTATTTGGATTTTTTCTGTTACCAAAACTTGCCTAGATCATTAAAATCAATCTGCTGTCCAATACATACCATGTGCCAAATATGATGCTGTACTGCAGAAGCCATAGAAAATACAAAATCCATCGCAGCTATGGAAAAGAAAGATCAACAACCACAGCGCAAAGAGCACATGACCAAGAGCCCCATCAGATGGCCTGCACACTGAAGAAGACAATGTCTTTGCTGTCATCAGTCTTCTTCCATGACTTCTCCCTTCCTGTGCTTTACTGATTCGACAGTGATGTCATGGCAACAAAGCCCACCCCTTCCCATCTTACCTGAGGCTCATCTCCTTCTCCAATTCACAGATCTGTTTTATAACTTTCCAGGCCACATGATGTTCTGACACTTGAGTAATAAGTGATATTCACAAGACGTTTTCCTCCTCTCCATGCAAAGGGTGCTAATGAGAATGGATGCTGTATCTCCCCTCTTCCCAAGGAAACAGACGTCCCCCTTCCAAATCACCATCAGGCCTAAGTATCAACCATACTTGTCATCTATGCAGGGGAAAAGCAAAATGTCCATGGGTTGAACCCAGTCCATGCCACCAACCAACATGATTTTCCTTGGTTGTGTCCTGCTGAGTTAAAGCAGAGGGCCCATTAATAAACAGGTCAGGATCCCATTTGGCACACAAGAGTAGAGAAGCCAGATACTCATTCATTCACTATCTCTGAAACAAGACAAACACAGGTGGGGAGTGGCCCATGGGGGAATGTGTCTGCACTAACATCCTTGTGAGTGCAAAGCATCTCTATATAGTTTCCTTTCTGCGTTGGCATATTTTAAGAATAGTAGAGAAAAGGACAATCAACATGACTGACCCTCACTTAGATACAACAGGTAATAAGATCTGCCACATTTATTTGATTGTCCCTTTTTCTAGATAGCTAAGTGGATGGGGAGGTGGAGAGGTGTCTTATTTGAAAATATATTAAAAGCATTATAATATGTTATCCCTAAAAACTCCAATATGGGTCTCCTAAGAATATTTTTATATAACTACAATATCATTATCTATCTATGAATAATTTCCTAGCATTATCTAATATCTGGTCCATATTCAAACATAGCCAGGTGTCTTTTATAACTTTTATGGGTTTTTGCTGCTGTCTCCTCAGACCCTCTCTACCTCCCTCCCTTTTCCCCTAACGATGAACTCTTGAAGAATCCAGTTCACTGCTTTTGAAGTATGCCAAGGCTGTAAAACCAACATTCAGATTGGTCTGATTGTTTCTTCATCATGCATTTGAACTTGTTTTTCTACTCGCGCCCCCTAAATGATTGCTATCAGCCAAGAGTCACTTTTTTAGACTTGATTTGATAGGGTAAGCATTTTGGACAATAATAAATCACAGGGGTGTATGAGCACCTCATTACTTTGGCTTAGAACACCAAGCTGCCTCTTTATTGATAATAGTAAATTTGATTTGATTTGTTGTGTAATCATTCTTACTTTCTTTAAATCGTTGTACAATCAGGTTTCAGTTTTACATGTCAGTCCATGTGTGCAGTGCATTATGATCTATGCCTTCCTTCATTCTCCCCCATCTACCCCAATCCCACCCTCCCCTCAAGCTTCCTAGTTCCATTTTCACATATGTACATTGGGTGTGATGATTCTATTCACCCACCATTCCTCTCTCCACCCCTCTCCCGATAACACTCATCCTTCCTCAGGCAAGACATGTTTCTGCTTCCAGGTATTCATTTTGTTAAACTGGGTTTGAATTGTTCAAAGGGATTCTAGCATGGAAATCTACCCCTGCATGTGTCATACTTTGGTCAGCTTGGTTGTGTATATATGCCTGTGTCTATATGCCGATGGCCCCTGAGTGACACTGGATTTGTTTGCATGATAAAGTGATTCTTTGTGATTAATAAATACACCCTGTCGCTTTGACTGTCACCCTGATATGAGGTCCTACCAGTCTCTGGTGCCACCTTGTAAGCTTCACCTTGTAAACTCAGCCTTAGTCACTAACCAATATTACTCAAGCCAGGCAGCCACACAGAAGCCGTGATGAAAAAGGGAAGTTGAGATGGGGAGGAATTAATTTCACTGACCTAAGAAGGATGGACTGCAAGCTAGTGTGGACTCCAGACCGCCAGGGAAGACCCCCTACTGGTGCCCAACTTTCACCTTGTGTGCTCTCAGTTCACCATCTCAACTCCAGGACCACACCTCAGCCTCCCTGCTATGACCACAGGCCCTCCTTTTGACCCCATCCTTTGCAGCAGTGCGTGGAATCTCACTGACTGCCAGCTACCTTCCTGGCAGTGAGGGTGGAAGGAAGAAATAGTAGCCAGCACACGCAGAGAGGGCGTGCAGAGGCAGCAGAGCAGGGAGGGATCAGGGAGAGAATGGCAGCAGGGTGACACGAAGGCTCATTGTACTTGCATGCTGACATGTTGAGATTTAACCTCTTTGTACAACTACCTAAAGAGAACAAAACTATCTAAGGAAAAGCAAAGGCAATAGAGCAGACTGCTGCACATGCCTGTTGGTGGAATCCAGGTGGGTTCCCGGGCGAGGACTCATTTGTCTACACTCCCCCATCTAACACTTGAGGACACAGGTAAACCCTAAAACCAAATTTCTGCAGCTCACGAGCTGGTCAGGATTGATCTTCCCCAGATCCCTGCTTCCCAACGCCCCCCCCAGTACCCCAGACTTAACCCCCCTCTCCATGATATCCGTATGAAACACCCAGGGGGGCTTGGAACCCAGAACTCAGCCAACCTGAGTTCAAACCCCCACTCTGCCATCTGGCATCTCGGATGCAGGACTCCGCCCCTCCAGGTCTCACAGTATGCCCTTAGCCTCTCGTAGTCAGTCCTGTTCTTTAGGTCTTGGTTTCAGATCCAGAAACTTCTGAAGGATTGTCTTTGTTCCAGGGAACTCTCTAGAACCATCAGAGAGAAATCCATCTGTTGACCATACCACATGAGTGAGTAAAGAAGAAAGGAATCACTCAGCTACATTTTAGGCCTCAGAAAAGGCCTGCTGCTCCCCACCAGCTTATTTTTTGCTGTTGATACTGAAAGTCGAGTTTCAAAGAATTATTGGCATCAGAGAAAATCTGGGCGCACAATTGGACCTCTCTAAGAGCAACGCACTGATTATTCAGTGTATTGCCTTGCATAGAGTATTGTGGCAGCAATAAAAGAGTATGTTGTATACAATGCTCCACCATGTCCATTGATGTCTATGGGCACCATGTAAGAAAAAAAATACTCTCCCCACACAGACAAAGCCCTCATCTTCAGCCTTTCTTCGTCTGTGCCATCAGGAATAGTAGATGAATTTGTGGAGTGAAAAAGGAAGAGCAGCTCATGCTCTGCACATGAGTGAGGCCCATCTGGAACACAGTCTTCACGTGTCCTTTGGTGTGGACACCCCTGGATCACATTCACCTCCCACCCCAGCCATCCCTCTCTACTGTGTGACCCTGGGCAAGTGATCTAACCTCTCTGTGCCTCACAGTAGTATTTGGAGAACCCAGAGACATGATGTCAGTGCCAAGCAGTGTGGCGCCAGGCCAGAGCTCCGCAAACACAGCAGCAGGTATGATTCAGGCCATGTTTTTGTTGCCAGAAGCAGAATATGTAGGTTAAAAGGTTCTTTCCGCAAAGCAGACTTGGTCATTGTCTTCCCCAGTTCGGTCATGCCTCTGTGCCCTCTCTCCCAGCCTCTTTCTCCCCCCTTCCCTCCCCCCACTATCCCCGGGCAGGTGGGCTGTGGGAAGAAGGAGCTGGCCTGTCTGCAGGCTGCAATGTGACCGTCCCAAACTTGCTTCTAGAAGTTCAAGTCAAGCAAGTGTTGTGAAATACATTTCAACCCCTTTAAGAACTCTATTGGAAAAGGGCACCACCTACTCACGTGTGGCCCAGCCCCGCCACCGTGCAGGGACTGGGCAGCCACAGCAGCTCATTTGGGTGCAAACATTCCGAGTCAAAACCATCTTCTTTTGGCTTATGGATCTGACCTTTGAATAAAGGTGACAGGAACTAGGAGCATCGCCCTCTGTGCTGGACTTTTTTCTTAAAACTCCAGTCTCTGAACATGTCCTTGCATCAGACACACACACAGGGACAGCTCTGTGGGCCTGGTGCATGCCCTTGTCACTCAAAGCCAGCTGTCCAGTGACAGGCGAATACGTGGACATGTGTCCCAGGCAAAGTATACAGTGGTGCCATCAGAAAAATACCTTGCCCGGAGGCAAGCGGGCGTCACACTTCTCAGATGGTCCGGCTGCTTCCTGCTCAGAAAGCCCCTGTACTTCTTGCTTCCCTGGGATTTGTGGAATGCACGTGGCTGTTAGCTTTATGGATGACTCAGTTCTGAAAGCAATGATCTCTCTCATGGTGGTGTAGCGGCTTAATTGATAAATATTGCAAAGCAAGATCTTAAATATCCATCGTTAGCGTGTGTGTCTGCAGGCCTGCGTGAACTTCTCTGCCATACTGTATTAATCAGCTTCACACAACTACAACAAAATATCTGAGGTAAATGATTTTATAAGGAGATAAGGCTGATGGGGATTGCAGTTTTGGAGATTTAAAATCCAGTGCCAGTGGCTCACACCTAGAATCTGAACTACTACATAAGCTTCTGAGATTGGGAGGAATCCTGACTCAAGGCCAGCCTAGGCGGAAAAGTTTACGAGACTCCCTCTCACCTGGTAATGGTGCAGTGGTATACATCTGTCAATCTAACTGTGGAAGGCTGACATCACAATGAAATGGTTTCAGGTCAGCCCAGTCAGAAGAGCCTACAAAATTCCATCTCAACAGAAGCAGCAGGTGAGCAGTGTGTGCCTGCCATCCGAGCTAGTAAGGGAGCCAAAACATAGGAGGATCATAGTTCAGGTGCATGAAACAAGACCTTGTCGGTTTGGGGGAAGCGGTGAGGTCCCAGCGGCATGGCTCAGCAGTCGAACATCTGCCTACCAAGTGTGTGGTCCTGAGGTCAAACCCTAGCACTGACCCCACAATAAAGGTTCATGATTAGACGGACTCACTGATTTAGCCTCTGATGAAGGTGGTTCGTGTCAGTACAGCAATGTGGAACCACTTGTCAGGAGCAGGCATACTTTGAACCAGAGGTAAAGAAGGAAGGGGAGGGAGGGAAGGAGGAAGGGAGGGAGGGAGGGAAGACAGAGCCCACGGCCTATGCTGATCTCCAGAGGCACGCCCTCCCATAACCTAAGCACAACCCGCTAAGTCCCAGCTCCCAAAGTTTCTACCACTTTCCACCAATATCACCCTGGGGACCAAGACTACAATCCCAATGGACTCTTGGGACCTTCAGTGAACCCCCAAGCCCTAGCACCCCCTGATCCACACAGAACATTGAAGCAAAGGAGATGCCGAGAGGACACTAGGTCAGTGTTTATCCATCATCACGAGGTCTTAATTTGGGTTTCTGCACAGGCCAGTCCCAAGATGAGGACACAAGTTCTTAGGGCCCATTTAGGAAGTGACCCCAGACAGCCTGCTGGAGAAGGAGGAAACAAGACAGGGAAGGGAGAAATGTCCACACAGGGGACATCGCCGAGGGGACGTCGCCGAGCAGGTGGCATCTGTGTGGGTGAGAGCCAGTGCCCCTGGGACACTGCAGCCGACAGTGTCTGACTCTCCCCTTCCCCACTGCCAGCTACAGCCAGCGCGGAGATGGTCCAGGGAAGCCAAGGAAACCATTTCAGGGCTTATCTGGCTCTGCCCAGGTTCCTGCCTGGCTTCCTGGCAAGGCCAGAGAAAGCCCTCCGCAGACAGTAGCAGGTCTCAGAGCTGGCCGCCGAGAGGGACGGTGGGCACTGTGGAAGGGTATGGATTGGCCCCGGGGGAAACGGGCAGGGCATGAATAGGTCTGCCACTTGTTCCTCTCCGTCACTGACACCCTCCTATGTTCCTTAGTGGGATACTAGACCAATCTATGAAGAAATCACTTTCTATCCCCATTTTACACAAGAGGAAACTGAGCCTGGAAGACATTGAACGCCCCACTCATTCCCAACTCTTGGCTCACCACTGCAATCCGGAATGATCTGAGGTCAGTCATAGCCCTCTGTCACTTCACCAAAGTCTTGCCGGGTGCCAGGGGCAATCCCAGCTACTCAGGAGGCTGAGATCTGAGAATCCTGGTTTGAAGCCAACCTGGGCAGGAAAGTCCATGAGCCTCTTATCTCCAATAAACTACTCAAAAAAGGCTGGAAGTGGTGCTGTGGCTCAACGCCCCAGGAGACACACACACACACACACACACACACACACACGCACACACACACACACACACACACACACACACACACACACACACAGTGTAGTCTCTGTAGTTGTCTTATGTAATACTGACTACTCTATTTCAATTACTCCTCAACATGCGTGAGAGCATCTCACCAGGACCCTACACAGCCTGCCTGTGGACCCCACACCAGGGCCTGGCAGAGGTCTGCCTCGGCTAGCTCCTTCGCTTTACAAAGGAACATAAGGTACAAGGAACTTTCTGAAAAGACTTTGGGCTGGGTGTGGGGGGGGTGCGGGGGGGGGGCCTGCGGGCGGGAGCCAGAGGTATTCAGGTTTTTGCTTCAGAAGGGAAAATGTCAGCAATCTGGGTTCTCAGCGGCAGAGCTGAGCAAATGAGGCGTTGTGTCACCTAGTACCAAAGCTCCCAGCCTGCACAGTTGGTTTCAGAACCAGGGAAGAGAAAGGGCTGAGAGGCCAGGAGGATTATGGGGAAGGAAGGAGGTGAAGACTCCTGGTACACCAGCAAAACCCCATCTCGGAGGAGTCAGGCCAGGGGAGAAGGGGGTACCCTCCCCACTGACATCTCAGTCCTACACCCACCGCAGCCTAGCCCTGTCAAGGGAAGGCTGGTGCAGGGATAGGATGTGGGAGGAAATTAAACTCAAGAGGGAGATCAGCATGAGGACACCTCCTCTTATCTTCACAGTCCTTTTCAAAGCCTGAATCTGAAGACAGCCCGACCTCCTGGGGAGCACTGTCCTGGAGAGCCTCAGCTGGCGACATTTACAAATGGGGTGCGGGGCGGGCTGGGAGGGGGTGCTGAGGCACTTGTAGGACCAGAACCAGAAAGAGAACATCTCTAAAGCTCTGGTCAGACCCCGCTCCCCCTCCCCCCACCACTCTTCCAGAGCGTTCTACAAGTTAAAAAACCCATCCTTCTAAACAGGTTGACAGTGATTTCCTTCCTCAATAGTCTTGAAAAATAAGAGAAATAGAGTCAGTACTGCCGGTAAGGGAAGTGTGGAAGGTAAAGCAGACCATTAGTCAAGATAGAAGCCATACCCTTGACAGGCGGCTTTTATTAACGTAAACCTGACAGGGTCTCTCAGCATCCTGGCTGGCCATAGTCCACAGAGGGTGGGAGCAGGGGGGATGTTCGGGGATGGACAGAGGGGAGGGGCAAGACTGCTGGAGAAAGCTGGGGCTGTTGCTGATTGGTTCTTCTGGGAGTCAGTTACAGAAGATTGAAACTTAGTTGGTCCTGTGAGGACAAAAGTCCCCATCCAGCCTGGTCACTCGTTAGTCATTTCCTCCTTCCTATCACTATCATTCCCATCTGGTTTCTTGTTCTACAGATTAATTGGCATGGGGAGGGACAATTCCTATTTGTACAGAACAAAGTCTACCTATATGGTGTAGATCAGAACTACAAAATTACAATATTATTATTCTGTCAATCAGCCAGTACCATATGACTCTGTGTGTCTCTGTTTCTCTGTCTGTCTGTCTCTGCCTCTCTCTTGTCTCTTCGTCTCTGTCTCTCTGTCTCCCTGTCTCTCTGTCTCTCTGTCTCTCTCTCTCTGTGCCAGAACTAGGACTTAAACTCAGGGCCTGGGAGCTGTCCCTTAGCTTTTTCACTCAAGGCTAGAGCTCTACCACTTGCACTACAGCTACACTGTGGCTTTTTGGTGTTTAATTGAGGAAAAGAGTATCATGGACTTCCCTTCCCTAGGCTGGCTTTGAACCTCAGACTTCTGAGTAGCTAAGATTATTAAAGATGTGAGCCACCGGTTCCCAATCCATATGCCCCTCTTGAATATCAAACACAATTTACCAATCACACACTGCAATCAAAGCAAATACAGCTCACAGGGAGCATCATTCATAACAAAATCTGATTCTGACAAAAATAGTCTCCCCGTTCCTGCCGTTGGCACCAACATTCTTTTCTGGGATTTCAAATTATCCAGTTGAATTTCTTGGTCTTCCTCAATTAAAAACAATATCTCTAAAAAGTGTCATACTGGGGCGGGAGGCGTGGAGATGGGAGGGCAGGAATGGTAAGGGAGGAGGCAACAATGCTTGATAAGAAATGTACTCATTACCTTGCTCATGTAATTGTAACCCCTCTGTACAGTATTTTCACAATAAAAAAAAGGAAGTGTCATACTGGGGGTGGAGGTATCTGAGGATTTCCAAAGTGATGAGCTCCACGAGATGTAGCAGTCTCAAGAGAGACTAAGAAGAGCTTGGCCAGTGGTTCTGGGGGGGAGCCACCTACTCAGCACAGTTCCTGCTGAGTGCCACTCAACCAACACAACAGCCACCTGGCAGCTCTAGAATATCAGACCCGACTTGACAGGGGATGGTGGAAAAGGGTCACTGCTTTGTATTACTGAAATCCCCGTCTGAGGATACAGACACTCAGAGTGATATTATCCCCCAACAGCCAAAAGACAGGAGTAACCTCAGCGGGTGGCCATCATCTTAAGAATGAATGAACAAAATTTATATGGATGTGGTATATTTAACTATATATGACATACATGTGTGTCATAGATAGAAGGAAAAATCTAATATGCCACAACCTGGGTGAACTTTGAGGACATTATGCTAACTGGAATTAGACACAAAGGACAAATACTTTTGATTTCATTTAGATAGAATGCCTAGAACAGTCAAATTTCCCAACTGAGGGTAGGACAGTGGTTCCAGGGCTTGGAGAATTGACCATGGAAAGTAGACACTGAACAGGTGCAGAGATTCCATTTCAGAAGATGAAAAATATCCTGGAGACATTCAGGAACATGGCACTGAATGTGAGTACAGCTATAGAACTGTCCACCTACAGCTAACCTGCAGGGCTTAGGCCTGTAATCCTAGCTTCTCAGGAGGCTCAGATCTGAGGAAAGCAGTTCCAACCCAGCCTGGCTAGACAAAGAGACTCTTATCAACAATTAACCAGCAAAAAGCATGATAGAGATATGACTCAGGTGGTAGAGTGCCAGCATCGAGAGAAAAAGGTAAGCAAGCACACAAGGCCTTGAATTCAATCACCAGCACTGGTCAGAAACACACAAACACCACATAACATGGTTTTATGTTTTTATATAACTATATGTAATATTCTATTTTATACAACTATATCTAACTTATATAGTTAGATATATATAGTTAGATATATATATATAGTTAGATAGATATATATGTTTTATATAACACATATATAGTTATATACATAATTTATAACTATAGGTATAACTATATATGGTTATATATAGTTATATAGTTAGATGTAACTATATATGTTATATGGTTATATATTATATAGCTATATATGTGTTATATATACTTAAGTGTTTTATATATATACATATATATATGTAAAACTACAATAAGAAACATCTGCTAGGTAGGAGAATTTCCATCTGGCTTTCTCTACATTTGCGAAAGAACCAAGCACACCTGAAATTTGCAGTTTCCCTCAAACCTTATGTTATTGTCTCTAACACTATCCAGCATCCTGGCTGGCTTTCCCTGCTTGGCTTCAGTGCCTGACAAGGTGTTATTCATTGTGAACTTACTTGTCTATGCTGTAAGACTTCCCACTGGATTTAAGAAGTTGGCGGAGAAAATCAAGCCTGCAGCTCGGGGATAATCACAGAACACCTCGGGCTTCCTATTCCAAAACCCTGGCAGAGACTCACAGTAGGTTGAACTTTTTAATGCAAAAACATAAAAGGCTTTTCTTTGAGCTAAAGATTTTAGGCACAAGTAACTTTATGCTAAGAGCAATTTATATAAGTTTTCGGGATATGCAAAAGAATGAAAGGTCAAATGGGGAGAGCGACCTAATGTTCCTGAACCGCTCTGCATATAAATTCCTTCTTGGCTGGGAGGTCTCTGTCACATCTCTCCAGCAGTGTTTTTTCCCTCTCTTCTTTTCAGAAGGGACTTTTGCGGCAGCCAAGAGCTACCCCTGATTCTAAAACAGTGAGGGAAAAAGCACATTCCCTTTCTACAAAGAGACGAAAGCGGGATTTCCGAAAGTGTGTTCCATTAACTCACCTCGGGATCACTAATGTGCTTATTAAAAATACAGATGTCCTACTGACTCAGAGTCTCTGGGAAGCAGGCCCTGAATCAGCTTTAGATTAAATAAGCTTCCCAGTAAGTAAAGGAAGGCCCATCGGGATAAGATGGTAGATGAGCTGAAGTTCTTTTCAGGTCAGTAGGGTAGCTTGTTGTCAAAGGGCTGACTTCATAGCGGCATGGGTGCCAGTGGGTATCCACAAACCCATCCCACCTGCCGCTTGACCCTAACATCCTTCTCATGTCCTAGGGTACCATCTCCCATTGGCTGGCCTTCAGTCTGCTCAGTGATGAGGATGCATGGTGGCGGTCCATCTGCCCCAGAGTTTCGCCTGCCCTGCTTCAGTTTCCTTGCCTGGCTCTCCACTACAGGTACCCTGCCCAGAGCTGCTGCCAAGCCCGCCTCCATCAGCCAGCGCTTCTGCCTCTGCCCCACAAGGGAAGCCAGACCCATCCAGGCAAATAAATGATGATCTTGAGTGCTAGGTGTCAACCACCACTGATAGCTCTATTGGAGGGTAGGCAGGGGCAAGTCTAGTCAGGGCCACACGCCTTCGTGGATTGCAATGTGGGACACAGGCTGCAAGGGCAAGAAGCGTCTCAGGTCCCAGGACTCCTTCTCTGCCCTTTTGTTGCTTCAAGATAATGGCTTTCATATGTTTGTGAAATGTACTCACCCCCACTTCACAAATCTGAGAGCTGAAATGAAAGCGGACACTGTGGGTTGTGGGCCCAGAAAAAGAAAATCATCCCTGTGAATATGAACCCAACAGCGAAGAGAGGATGGTGACTAAGGGAAACACTTCAGTGGGGAAATTTAATTTTCAAGGCAAAAACCTCCAGAAATTTGTGATCTGGATCATGCAGGTTCATCATCTGCATTTGAATAGCTCTGCACAAGCAACACCCTGAAAACGTTGATCACAATGAAGATACAAAATTAAATATTAGTTGCTGTGGAAGTGCTTACAATTGTCCACTGATGGTGCATAATTATTCGACTCCATGCATTGTGGGACGGGGTCCCCTTCAACACCGCTGTCTCCAGTGCCAACACGGAAGAATTTTGGGGGCACCAAGTCTGTGAGCTGTGAGCCCCCTTGTGGCTGCAGCATGCAGTGCAGCCAAAGCCTCACCTCTACCCCTGCTTCCTGTAGAATCAAGGGGATAGATAGATCAAGGCCTGGGTGAGGCCTGCCTCCTCCTCCTCCAGGCAGGACCCTGAACTCTTAAGAGAACGGCTGGTCTCTTCTGAGGGCCACAGCGACACCAGGGCAGATCACCCTGAAGAAACGACACCACCATCACCTGCTACCCAGGCTGGGCAGAAGACTCCTAGCTCCTTTCTCCTAGCCGTGTGTCAGTTTCACATCCCCCCACCCCATAGTTGGAAATGCTAGCAGGTCCAAATCTGTCCATTCTCCTTGTGCCTCTGGACTCAGGTGCCCAGCTGGTATCCACGAAGCCACAAATGATGAGAGGAGCGAGGCCTGCTACCTCCAGGGATTGGAGTTGCAGGCAATGTGCTGGGGGCGTGGCCGGATGGAGTTTCTACACATTCGCTTGGGATAGCAGCCCCAGACTCCTCATGCCCTGTGTCCAAAGCTCAGCTCTGTGTCTCACCCCATGAAATCCTTCCTCTTCCTGGTATTCAGCTCCTTGAACCGGAGGAGGTGTCCTTCTCCAGCCAGCTTCATGAAGCACACATCAGGGTATCTCTGGACTCTTCTCATTCCAGTCTCCAGTCCGCATCCCCTGTCTCCCAGCCATGGCTAATGAGCACTGAGCCTGCGAGCCCCATTCGCAGGAGTACCTGGGTGAGCCAGCTGCTTTCCTTCCCAGACACCGGTTCCTCCAGCAGTCTCGGTCAAGACTGGCCTGCCAATTCTGCTGGCCGTGCTGCTCAGCTCCAGGCTGCAGCCAGGGCATGCTTCCTTAAAGCCACAGCCCAGACTGTCTCTCTGTCACATAGGCCCTTGCTCTCAGTGCTTTTAAGGCCAATTCAAAGTAGACACACATTCCCACACCTGGAAGACTGACCCAGCCCTGGCTCCACCCATCTCTACCCATCAGCCACCAGTCTTCAGACTTCCATTCAGGAAGTCCTTCACAGCAGCCAGGCCCTCATTAAAACCCACAAGACCTCTGCAAGGGACATGACCCCACCGTTCTGCTGATCCCAACACCAGTTTCCCTCTATAGAATGAGGGCTATCGCAGGTCCTCAGTTTATTTCCAAGTAGAGAGGAGTGATGCGACTACTCTCTAGGAAGATGTCAGGGCAAATTTCTTAAACTGCAACTCAGAGTTTGCCACTTCCTGGCCTGAAACCCTGCGCTGGCACCTCCCATCACATCTTAAGTAAAATTCAAAGGCTTTACTAATGGCTCATAGCTCCCATGAGCCTTCTGCCTCCTGCCGCCATCTGTGTCTCTTGATGGAGGCTAGGATTTGCCAGTTCCAGAAGATGCCATTTTTTTTGGCACATGGCTATTCTGAGCCAATAACACTCACAAATCAACAGCTCAGCCAGAGTTCTCTCTCTCTTTTTTTTCCTGCCTAAAAGCAGGGCATCCATTTCTTCTTGGAAAAATGACACACTCTCTCACCTACAGTAGAACACAGGTGCAACTTATCAGATGGAGAATCGGAACCAAGATGAGCCAAAATAAACCATATTAAAATAACTCTTCTCTTCCGCTACTTTCTCCCAAGTATTTTCTAGATGATGTCCCACAACGTATCTAGCATGCCTTGAAACCTGAACTCCCTTTCCTTTGTGAAAATGGTACATGAATTCCCAAGTCAGCTTCTTTGAGTTTCATTTCTTTTCTATAAACCCCCATCCACACGAAACCTTAATCAAGCACATATTCCTTTGCTCGCGTTCACCTGTCTTTTTCCCACTAAGTTTCCAGTCCCTAGCCACTGTCCCTAAGAGGGTAGAGGGAAAGGTTTTCCTCCCTGACACTCTCCCCTCCTTCCTGCTGACGCAGCCACACCAGCTCCCTTTCCCTGTACCTGGACTTCACAGAGCTCTTCCTGGATTTGGATGTGCCCCCTCCTTCTACTGGAAAGCCTCCTCCCTATGTCATTCATTGGTATCTCCAGATTTAGCTTAACCATAGGAAGGTGCCTCGGATGAGCTGTGTGACAGCCTGGCTTGTTTTCCCTGGCACTTGTCAGCACACACTGCACTCCACTATTGTCCCTTGGGTGTGACGTCCTCCAGAGACACGGGGTAGAGCTGCCATACTGACTGCTAAATCTCCCGGTGCCCAGCCTGATGCCAGGCGCACAGTAGGTACTCAGAAACACCTGTTGATCAACGACTCTAACCCAATGATTGAAGTTCAGTCCCAGAAACCCAGGTCCTCCCCTCCCCAGGATCCTTTTGCAAACTCCTCCCATTACCCTTATGGAAGGTCCCAGCCTTCCAGGCCCAAGGTTATAGTTGGACGGACTCAAAGCCTCTCTACCAGTCTATTTCTCCCATGTGCAGAGGGCAGGCCTGTCATCTCCCTCTTCTTCAGCCCAGCCAGGCCCTGTGGCCACACATTGTGTACTCAGTTCATCAGATACCTTCATTTCTGAATGATGGATTATATGTGTAATGGAATCTGAGCATTTCCACCTAATCACTCTTTTCTGTGTCACTTTCCTGAGAAGCTCACGAACAATTGTTTTCACCATTTTAAAGAGACTTGGCATGCACTGTCACATGAGGATACATTAAAGTGAATTAATTATTTACCTATTTTCTGTAAAGCTGCTCAGAAATACCTCGAAGGCGTCTGGTGGTTAATTCTGCTAAAGGATTGGTAGTCGGCCTAATTTCTCTTTTTCATATTTTACTAGCTTTCACCTCCTATGTTTACCCCATTAAAGTCTACAGCAGCATAAAGGATGAAAGAATACATTAAATTGTTTTTAAATGCTAATTTTCGTCAAGCCTGTGGTGGCTGTTCCAGGCAATTTCTCCTTCACTGAGGAAATGACTTGGGAAATTTCTGACTCCCAAGTTAAGCGTTCAATGCATAGCTTTGATAATGTATGTGTTAATTTCATCAAGCATGGTTCACACGCAAACCTACAAAACCCTCACTTCCTTCATCGTAGGCAACCCAGCCCTTACACAGTGTCTACTCCGCTCTCACGGGCAGGGAGTGGTGATTCTGGTCACGGAAACCATGAAATGGTACCAATTCCATGTGCCTGGCAGCACTGGGGAAGGAAAGATGGTTAGCCGGAGAGAAATTTATATTAGTAGCCAAAACAGAACCATTTTTTCCCTTTGTTGATGAAGGGCAGATGGCCTCAAGTATAGCATTGGAGCGCAAATGGGATCTCAGTCTCCCCGTCTGAGCCCTAATGGCCTCTGTCTTCCTAATTTGGGGAAGTCCTCATTTCTCAAGAGTGATCTGAATAGGTTCTGGTAGGCCAAAGGCCCAAGCCTTTTGGTCCAATGACATTAGTGCCATTGGCCCAATGAGGAAACAAGGCAGTGGGTGTAGCCAGCTCAGGGCCATTACACCAATGCCAGGGGATGTTTCAAACAAAGGCACAGCCGGAGAGCATCTGAATGTGTCTCTGTAAGCCAAGGACGACATATGGGTGAGTCTGAATATTCTTCCTTCCTTCCTCCCTTCCTCCCTTCTTCTGTTCCTCCTTTCCTCTTTTTCTTTTTCTTTGAGGGAATGGTACTGAGGTTTGAACTCACAGCCCTGTGCTTGCTAGACAGTTGCTCTACCACATGGGCCAGACACTCAGTCCTTTTATGCTTTCATTATTTTTTCAGAGAGAGTCTCACGGTTTTGCCCCAAATTGGCCCTAGACCTTCATCCACTTATCATTACCTCCTGAGTTGTCAGAATCGCAGAAATATGCCATTTCTCCCAGATTTTTTTAGTTGAGATGAAGGTCTTACTAATGTCTTGCCCCGACTGGCCTGACACTGGTTATCCTAATAGCCATCTCCAGAGAAGCCAGGATTACAGGCATTCAACACCAGACCTGTCCCAAACAAAGCCAGTAGAGTAACACTCTATTATCTTTTAGCACTCTATTATCTTTTCTCACTTTTAGCGTCTCACCTAACCTTGTATACAGACCTTTGCGATTGCCTTAGATGAACCAAATAATTCAGCGCAATCTCATTGTCTCAAGATCCTTAATCAGCAGTGGCCCCATAATTGAACCATACCAGATCCCTTTCAGCCATATTAGGACAAAAGGTGTGCAGCTTCTGCAGACCAATATCCATTCTATCAGAGGTTAGGGAGGGTTACAGGAAGACCTGTAAGCACAGAGTCTGAGGGCTAGAGCTTGGCCAATTCAAGAGCAATGATGCAGGCGAATTGGGCTTGGCTGAGGGAGAGAGCACAAGAGATGTAGTGAGAGAGGTGGACAGGCTGGGGTAAATTGTTAGCGTTGAACACTACACTTGAGAGGAATTTACTCAGGGATTTGAAGCAGAAGAGTCACAAGATTTGACTTTTGCATTTCAAAGGTGAAGAACTCTCTGAATGCTCTGGGTAAATTGGATTCCCCAAAGGGCTGATACATTTCAACATTTTGCAAACATCAGTGCTAACTTATGTTGGCAGATGTAACCTGACTAACGATTGTTTGGTACCTTTCAATAAAATGATTGAAACGGGGCTGGAAGCATGGCTCAAGTGGTAGAATACCAGCCTAGCAAGTGCAGGCACTGAGTTCAAACCCCACTCGCATCTTACGTAGACAGCTCTGAAAAACTTCCACGGACTTGGTTCTGGAGCCATTAAAAGCTGGTTTCTGCGGCAGAATCCTGTTCTGTAAACGTACTCCTGTTACATTGTGACTGCTGGCCCAGGCCCTCACATCCTCACAACAGGTGAGTCTGCACCGTAGGCAGAAGGAGAGCTCTGGAAGCCATTTCTACACAGATGTTGTCTCACTAACCCCAAACAAGATAAATCCCCAACTCAAGGTACCCTTACCTGTGTCTCAAAGCTCTCTATGGTTTGTTCACCTGGAAGCTTGCACTGCTGGTGGTGACTAAGATTAGGTGGGGCACAATGCATGATGGGATAAGTACAATGGCCTTGGGGAAAGCTGGAACCGAGTGGTATCATGGCCTCTTCTTCAGATCATGTGGATAGCTTATGGGGGTAGGTTGGATAGTTTAAGTGAAACAGGACTAAATAGGATATACTGAGAGATATAAGGACATTTTCTTATACGAATTGTCTTGTGCAGTTTTGGGATGTCCCTTGTTTGGTATATGTAAACTAGAGATCCAAGAAAGCCAGACCAAAGCCTTGAACACCAAGGAGCCAGTGCTGTAAGCCCCAAAGGCCTAAGAACCAGAACCAGATTGAACATGAGAGGGTAGGAAAACACAAATGCTACCGTTCAAAATGCTGCATTCAAAGAAGCACTTGTGCTGATTCTCATCTGCAATCCCAGCACTTGAGAGTCTCAGGCAAGGGGATCATGAGTTCCAGGCCAACCTCAGCTACAGAGTAAGACCAAAATAGATGATGGGAGGATGGATGGATGGATGGATGGATGGATGGGTGGGTGGATGGATGGGTGGATGGGTGGGAGGATGGATGGGTGGATGGATGGGTGGATGGGTGGGTGGATGGGTGGATGGGTGGATGGATGGATGACAGATGAGATGAGATAGATGGTCCTTCCTCCAGCTTTTTGCTTTATTTGAACCATCTAAGGATGGGAAGATGCCTACCTACACTGGTGAGACTGATTTTCTTTGCTTTCTTTCAGTCAAATCATTGAAATACTAATCTTTTCCTTAAATGCATCCACAGACAAACCCACAGTGCCAGCTGCCTGGGCACCCCTTAGCCCAATCAAGTTGACCCATAAAATTAACCATCCCAAACAGTTACACATATGAGGAGCAGAGTAGCGGGTGATTTAGAATTTTAAAAAATCAGGTGACCTTTTTTGTTTTAATACATCTGTCCACTTACATCCCTCCATTGATCCATCCCTACCCATCTGTCTATCCATCAGTGTGCTTGCACACAAATCCATCTACCCACCCAGGCATCCACCTGTCCACCCTTCCACCTGTTAGCTCATCTATCCATCCACCTATCAGCACCCATCTACTCATCTACGTTCATTCTTATTATACACCTGGTAAGTATAGGCCTCATGTTTAACGTTCCATTCAGGCAACTAAAACCCTTCTAACCCTATTCATTTCCAATGAATTCCCTCCATTTCCCTTTATAAGGATGAATTTTATACACGTTAATCCCTTGTTCCATTTGTAATGTCATCTTCCAGACTGCAGTTCCAGCCTTGTTTCTCCATTAGAGGCCCTTTCTCCAAGCAGTCATGCACTGATTGTGCATGACTAATTAACTTCTCTAATTATAATAAGCCTTCTTTCCTAAGCGTTGTGTGTGTCATTTCCTAAAACACAATAAAGAAACAATAGCTGGGGCTTCATCATTTCACCAGCAGTCCAGACATTTGCCCAGGAACAGACAGATACATAAAATCCTGTTCAGTAATTAGTAGGAAAAGAAAAGCAATACAAATGCATCATTAGAAGAAAGGACAGTTGAAGCTGACGACATGTGCTGGGTGCGTGGGTACCCGCTGACCACAGAGGGGAGTTTTGAGGATGGGTAGTCATAATGGCTCACATTTCAGAAGGTCTTACTAAGTGCTAGGTTCTTTGCCTGAATTATTTAACTACCTCTGCACTAAAAGAGCAATGTTGCCATGATTCCATTTGGTGGTTAGGGAAACTGAGGCATGATGCAATGCTGCAGCTGAGTGAAGGAGGTACAGGTAGGGTCTGCAGGTAGGCAGCCTGATCCCAGCACCCAGGCTCTGCCCATGGCTCTCCTCTCCTATGCAGGGGAGACAACGAGAGTTGAAGCTTTATGGGGAGATGCAGCTACAAAATGGAAATGCCAAGTGCTGGGAGCCTCCAAGCCCACGTGCTAGTCTTCGTGCTGCTGGTACCTAATAATGCGACCTTGGTTGAGTCACTTTACCCCTGTGACCCGGAGAAGCCCAGGCTGGATGCCATCCCATTTCTGTCTGGCGGCAAATCTGGAATCACCACATGACTCCATTGCCATCTCTGGAATTCATTTAAGGCATGAAGCCAGAGTGGCTGTAAGGCATCCAAGAAATCAGAATGAACCAGAACGAAGGTGACAGGTGGAAATATCCAGACTCCAGGCAATTCTGTGCCAGAGTATGTCAAAGAAGAGTCCATCCATCAGAGATCATTGCGCCACAGCCCCTGATGTCATGACCTGGAAGACCCCACTGCATCATGGGAAGCCAGAACAAGGGTCCAGGACAAACAAGAGGACTGAGTCATTGGCTTCCCCATTCAGAGGAAGGAGCCAAGAGCTGGAGCTGCCAAGGGATTAGAACAGAGGGACAGCAACCTGAACCCCTAACCTTGGGAACAAAGGCATTCCCTGTATTAGAATACACTGGACATTTGAGGATACAGACCAGGAGCCCTTGATCTACATCCTCTCTATCTCCCTCACATCCACTGAGCCCCTCTTGTCTGTATTTCCAGGGTCTGAAGGCCCCCACCCTGGCCCTAGGGATGGGTGGCTTTTTCTTATGCTCAAGGGTCTTTTCCCAGGACTGCCGCTGAGTTGCTTTGTCATTACCCATCACAGATATGGAAAACTCCCTCTACTCTCCTTATATCATGACCCCTGTCTTCAATCACTCGTGTCTGCTTATTTACTTTTCATTTCACATCTTTCACAACGTCTAAGTTCCAGGAGGGCACAGGGTCAGCTGTGTCCACCGAGCATCCTCTTCACCCTAGAGAGTGTTATGTAATTTCAAACAGGAAGAGGAGGGCCCCATATGTGCCTGGTGAAGGCAGTGCTGTTTAGATCCACGTGTCCAAAGGCCCTGGGCTGGGTAATCCCAGGAAGTAGCCCTGATGGGGACTGAGAGTCTTGCTCCCCTGTCAGGGCCTAATCCTTTTCCATCTTTCTTCACCGGAGCAAACAAAACTGTTCCTTTTAAAATTAAACAGCACTCACAAACACAAGAAAATGGTGCAAAGAATGGCTTCTCGGATGCATAAGGGGGAAACAAGCTTATTGTTGATGAGATGGCACCCCAGACTGAATCACGATGTGTTTCCAGACTGTCCTACTAAGAAGCATACGCTCTGTCTTGGTAAACCCACAAGGACTGGCATGGTGTTGCCGTCACACTGGTTTAGTTTACACTTGCTAACCTCCCATTGGATCCTCCTCACCTCCCAGGAGAACCACAGCAATCACACAGCTCTGGCAAGAAAAGTCCAGCGAGGCTGCTTAGCAGCCGCTCCTGCCTGGCTGCTCCTGGGCCTTCTTCTTTCTCCTCCTGTCTTCTTTGAATGGAAGCTGCAGCTCTGGACTGACAGCGGATCTCCTGAACCCCACAGCATCACAGAGCTTTGGTTTATCGCATTTTCCAGCACCTATTCGGATACAGATGGTAGCCTCATTCCTCCATCGCGTATGAGTAGACAACACACACTCGGGGAAGCTTCAAGAGGAAATCAAGCAGTGTTACAATGCCAAGGATGAGCCCTGAACATGCTGGGCACAGGGCTGGAGCCATGGTGCAGACACTGAGGGGACTGGCATGGATTGCACACCTCCCATGTCTAGTGGGATTGGAACAGGGCCAAGGACTCAGAGTCCATGCCTCCATACAGAACACAAGTGAGCATGACTTTCCTGATAGAAAGAGCCCCACATCTAAGCCTGGGCTTTCCATGGAGGACAGACAGGGCCTATGTAAAGGAAGCGTCTCATGGTACCAAGGCTGGAAACTACAATGGGATCTTGTAGGATGGGAGAATGTGGAGAGCTTCCACATCATAGGTCATAGATCTGCTACAGCGTAACAAAACAGAGGCACCGCAGGCACTGGTGGCTCACATCTGTAGTCCTAGCTACTCAGGAGGGTGAGATCTGCCAGTCAGACAAATTTCCACATGGTGAGAGAGGGAGGGAGGCTTAACACCACAAGCAGCACTCCCAGTTCCGGACTGGACACAGATCAAGGTGGCAGACAGTCAGTATCTGCTGGGGGTCCCCTGTGGCTTGCAGGACCAGGAGATGGCCACGCAGGGACTGGGAAAGGGAAGCCCTCTGGTCTCTCTGTCTCTTACAATGGCTGCAATTCCAAGATAGAGGCCTTCCCTCAGTGCTTCCTCTAAAGCTAATCACCTCCCCACAAGCTCTCCTCCCAGTACCTCCACACTGGAGAGCGGGCCGTCTCCCACGTGTGAGCCCGAAGGAGACCACAGTTCACAGCAACAAGCAGCAAAACATTTGTGCTTATGAAGGCTAGCTTTGAAATCTACTGGAAAAGCTTGGTTGCCCCCAACACACCTAAGAATAATACTTAAAAAATTATCATTATGGGCTGGGAGGGTGGCTCAGCGGTAGAGTGCTTGCCTTGCATGCATGAGGCCCTGGGTTCAATTCCTCAGCACCACAGAAGCAGAAAAAGCCGGAAGTGGCGCTGTGGCTCAAGTGGTAAAGTGCTAACTTTGAGCTGAAGAGCTGAGGGACAGCGCCCAGGCCCAGAGTTCAGGCCCCAGGACCAACAAATAAAAGAAAAGAAAAATTATCATTGTATCCTCAAAGGGAAGTTAAAGTTTTGAGTCAACTAGAAACTTCTTAGCAATCAGATACTTAAACAATGCCTAGTCCTGTGATAGCTTCCATTTTTATTTATCTATTTTTGGCAGTATAACACATAGAACTCAGGACCTCACACACGGCTTGCTTGGGTAGGCTGGTGCTGTACTACCTGAGTAACATGTCCTCACCAGCCCTGATTTTTGCTAGTTATTGTGGAGATGAAGTATAGCAAACTGAGCTGGCCTGTACCTGGGATCCTCCAGATCTCAGCCTCCTCAGTAGCTAGGATTTCAGCCATGAGTCATCAGTATTCAGGAATCCTATGGCTTTGAACTGGTGTCTGTCCCATGTGTATCAGGCACAGGACAATGGGAACTGTTTTCGAAGCTCTCAGGGAAGCCGCTCCATAGCTCCTGTATGTACGTGACAGCCAAGTGCCTTGCATTTCCAGGAAAATGTGGGAATTTTTTTCCCTTTTGTGCTGGGATATAATTTAACTGTTCCCTGAACCAAGTCACTGAGATGCGGGATTTCTTTTCTACCAAGAAAGCAGATAGGGGGCACCCCAGTCGCACACGGAATGACAGCAGCACCTCACAACAATGCCACTGCAGACAGCTCCATGCAGTCTGTCCAAAGCCACACCCTGGGAGCCACACTGCTTCAGCAGTGATTTGCGGCCATGAAGTCGACAACAGACCATTGTGCAAAGGCCTAACTGGTCTCTCTGAGACCTCCCTCCCTCCATCTCTGGAAAATGGCTCCATGAATGAATGGTGCCCCTTTGTCTATGACTAAATGACCATGCCAAACGAAGCTGAAGAGTTAGGTCTCTCCAGACAGGAGCCCCAGGCCACCTTGATGGTCACAATTCAAAATGGCGGCAGTCATGTCAGACTGGATCCATGCAAGCATCTATCAGAATTTTATTCCTTTTTAAGACTGCGTGATATTTCATTGTATAAACATGAACTTTTTTATTCATGTGTCTGATGGTGGACCCTTGGTCTGCTTTCCTTTTTGTTTTCTCTTGTGGATAATACTGTCAGTATACAAGTATCTGTTCAGTCTCCGCTTTTAGATTGTATGTAGAGCAAAGGGTAGAGTTGTTGGGTCACAGGGTTATTCAGTATTTAACATTTTACATTCCCACCAGCAATGCACAGCGTTCTAATTCTTCCACATTGTCACCCAGCCCTGACTACTGTCTCTCTGATCTAGTCGTTCCTATTATGCTATGTTTGTAGAATTCATCTATATTTTGGCATGAAGTGGCATTGTGTTTATTTTCATTGGTGTAATATTCCAATAGTATATCTTTTCTACAACTTATTGAGCCAATATGATTTTTTTTGTATATTTGAGTTGTTTCTAGCTCAGTCTAAGAAACATAGAGCAGTGGGAGGCATCCTTACAATGTCTTTTAGTACTTGTATGTGCATCTTGGTGGCTTGAACCTACGTGAGTTATATGGGGTGCATTTGTTTAGCCTTGGCTGATGCCAGTAATCTTCCACATAACAACAATAATAATCTTCACTAATTTATACTCCAACCAGTAATCTGATTATTCCCAGGTAAATATCAACATCATTTCCGTAATTTATTATATCGATATACACAATTAAACTCTGAGCTCTCTCACTGGAGAGCACTTAGGTGGGTTACAGTTGATCATTTTTTGTGTTTTGCTGTTTTTAAACATGCCACACTCTGCATTCTTACCCATTATTTGCAAAGGTTAGTTTGGGGATTACACATGATTAGCAAATTACCTGATTGAAATGTTTTAATTAAATTGAAATCCTTCAATTAGAACTATTATGCATTACTAGCCAAGTCTAGGAAGGATAACCATAAAGTTCATAGCAAAGCAACTCCTTCATCCACATGCATGAGCTTCAAATACTTTGCTAGGCATTCCCAAATTATCCTCCTCGGCAATTGCAAACATTTCCACTCCCACCATGGCCTTCCTCCTCTGTTCCCAACAACACCAAATTTCATGTTCTTTCCCACTTGACAGATGAGGAATAGCATGTCTTTGTCACCCTGAGGTTCTCATTTTCATTTTTATCTTGTCACTGCAGTCAGAGACAGAGGAAGCAGCAGCTTAGCCCAAAGGTAGAGGAGAAGTGTCCTTCTCACTCAGCCAGCAACCCCTCGGTGCACACGGGAAGTTGAGCATCTCATGGCTACCTTCTCCATTATACTCCACCCCCTCCCCATCATATGATGGGTGCAAGGTAGGGTTTCAGTGAGCAGCATGGACATGGCTGATGCTGGTGTCTCAGTCACTCTCCTAAGAGCAGCTCTCTCACATCTGTTGAGAGATCAGGTGATCATGGGTCCAGCACTGGACACTGGACACAGCCTGGCTCTTGGAGGTCCTCACAGCTTCCCCTGATCAAGTTAGCTGGAGCTCTGACATCACCCTGGGGTTGATTATTACGTTTCCGTGGAGATTCTACATGTGAATTTCCAGGTTTCCAGGAAATAGCAAAAGCTAGTATGTAACTGTCCCAAACTGCCACATACCTGGTGGCTTCAGAAACCAAAAATATATTCCCTCATAGGTTTAGGGGCTAAGTCCAAAGTTTTTCTCAAAGGCATTAGGAGAGGCCTTGTTCCAGCTTTCTCTCTTGAAGAGTAAAACTCTCCTTCGCCATGTGTCTATGGTGTCCATGGTGTTTTTATATTGCATTATCATTGTGTGTATCTCTATCCAAATTTCCTGATCTTACAAGTGCACCAGCCATATTGGATCAGGGCTCACTCTAATGAGCTCTTCTCCACTATATCACATCTATAAAGATTTTATAACCACAAAGTAACTCATTGGATAATGAATGGCTGTCCAGAGTTTGTCAGGGAACGGGGGTAAGAAAGGGGGGGGAGATATAAGTCAACCAAAAGCAGAGTAGAAGATAACATGTTGTAGTACACTTGTAAAAGAAAAGTTACTAATCATCTGAGTTGTCATAAAATACTCTCAGTAGGACACCTGCTGTAGCAAGGATGACAAGACTCACGCTGGCCTACTACCAAGTTGGCACTAATTAAAATGCTCCCCGTGGGGGAGGGGATATACATGAGTAAAGAGAGAAAGGGAACAGAGGGAATCCAGTCATAATAGTCAATGCATAGCCTATGAAACTAGAAAACTTGAGGAGAGGGGTGGAGTTGGGATCGATGGAGAATGACAGGAGTGGCATGGATCACGATGCGCTGTACTCATCACTGACATGCTGAGTGGTACCCTTTACATGACTACTTAAAGCTATTAAAAATGTAACTTAAAAAATAAAATTTAAAAACTATCTTAATACTTACAAGTAAATAATCAAAAATTTCTCAAGTGACTTACATGAGACTGTCTAATGGGGTTGCCTGCGTTGGTTTGCCCTGGAATGTTGAAGGCTATTTGCCAAGGACAATGATTTCTATTTGAACACAGGTAGAGGCTCTTCTGAGAAAAGCACTCAGCTGGATTTGATGCCCCTAAAGGAACCTGTTTGAAGATAGAGAAGTAATGCCCACCTATAGAAAAGGATGCCTTGCTTGTGATGCAGACACTCAACTAAAACCGGGCACAGAATTCAGATGGGAGTAGAAAGAAGAGCATATAGCCGCAACGATGATAAGAATGAGGCTGAGGGTGATGGCTTCCATTTATCAGACTCACACTACATGCCAGACATGGGGCTAAACACCATCTGTGCATCCTCTCAGGTAATTCTCCAAAAACCCTTCAAACAATACCATTACTGTCTCCCTCAAACAGACTGAATAATGAATGGCTCAAAGAGAATATATGGCCCAGCCCATGTCCACACAGGGAATTCCACAGCTCACAGAGCCTCAACCTGAAGCTGGATGTCTCCTGTGGCATGTATGATTATAGGTGCAAGATGGGTAAATCACCTCACTTTCCAACTTCCCTATCACCTGCCACATGTGTCTATGGAGCAGGTGAATCGCCTACCTGCTGGCCACTGTTGAGGCCCATCAGTTCTGCCACAGCTAAACATAAGAACCCCACCCATATCTGAGTGCCAACAGTGACCAGGAAGTCGAGAAATCCTTACAGCAGCTTTATGGGGTAGAGAATTGTTAACAATCAACTCTCTGGAGTCTTTTTATTTTACCCAAATAGAAGTCATGAGCAGGGAAGGAGAAGCTTTTCCAATGCCCAAATTCTAGGAGTCTCCCCCCCCCACTCTCTCTTCTTTGTTCTCTCTCTTTCTCTCTCTCTCTCTCCCTCCCTCTTTCTCTATCTAATCTATCTATCTATCTATCTATCTATCTATCTATCTATCTATCTATCTATCTATCTATCTATCTATCTGTCTATCTATCTGTCTATCTATCTATATAATTGGATCCATTGTCTGTGTTCTCATCAGAAAAGATACATGCTAACTCACGTTTTACTTAGCCTTGCTATTGCTTAATTCATTCAGCCATTCTTTATGGGTTAACATTTGGGTTGTCTCCACTTTGGTTGTTAGACAATTTAATAAATATTTCTTCAGCACTTACTAAGTCCCAGGCTCTGTTCTGGCAATAGACACAGCTGCTACCCATTCCTGACCACCTGTTTGAGTGTTTGGGCAGGGGGGTAGAGTGCTCAGAGATATGCAAAGATTTTACAAGTCCATGGTTCCTATCCATGTCCCACACACTGAACTAGACAACGTGTGTTTAAATTCTGAGATTTCAATTTTGCTGTGGAGAGTGTTTCTTTTCCCCTGTCCAGAATCCTGTCTCCTGTAAATCAATGTGAAAGTGACTGTATTTTCATTAGAGGTGCTAGAGGAAAGGAACAATTGAAGATATAAAGTTATTGATCTGTTGTCAGGGAACACTGATGGAATATCTTACTTGTGTCTTGGCGACTTTCTGGATGTAAATTAGACCATCAGAAGAACCCTCACTGCACACTTGCTTAGAATCTCAGCATCCAGGAACTAACAGAGATTTCCACAAAGCTTGACAGCACGCTAGCATTTCTGAGGGACCCCGGGGTGTTTTAGAGATGAGGGGTGGTTTTCGGCCTTTCTGCAGGTTTAGTGGGCTCTCCCCAGCTGCGTTGGCTCTGTGAAATGGGCAAGGCAGATCTGACTGACGAATCCCCTTAGGATTTGTGATCGCCCCAAATTAGACTTAGAATATTAGCTTACATCAGACCTTAGATTTCAATGGTGTGACTTTATGTTGCTAAGAGATCTGTGATTTCATGTTTCATGTTTCCAGCATCTCTGCAAAAGGAGTGGAGTAATCTGTTGCTCATGCCACGCAGACAAAGAAGCCAGACCCGCTTCACAGCATGGAGATGCCAATTCTCCAGCAACCCAGGTCTCAGCTGCCCCATCTCCCAGTCTGCCTGTACTTCTGGTCACCTGACTACAAAGTGGTAGCCTATGACTAACACAGGTTCAATAGTCTACCAATATAACTCACAGAACTTTAGAAAGTGCTCATATTTCACCGCTGAAGTTTTCTTACAGAGGATACAAAGCCAGAGATTTATAGGGCTATTCATGGGAGAGTCTCAAATGTGGAGCTTCTGTATCCTGCTCCCCACAGAAAATCCTGGCCCCTCATCCTCCAAGCTCATTGGTGTGCTAGAAAGGCTATCTGAGCCTCGGTGTGGTGTCTAGAGATTTTATTGGGGTCTCATTTTGGAGGTAGGATGATTGAATCATTGTCCACATGACAGGCTAATATCACCTGGCTCAAAGCCCCAGATGAACCCAGCTAGCCTTCCTGTAATCACCTGGCTGTCTTGCTGGCAGGACAAGCCCCTGCTCTGAATCATCTTAATAGACTCAGAGGTGCTCAAGGGCCGGCCATGAATAACGAAGACTTTCCTATCACTGGAGATAGTCCAAGAATGTAGAAACTCCATTCCAGGGCTTTGGGACAAAGGCCAGACAAATTCTCCCCATGCTTGCTTTTGAGTCTCCATTTGTTTTCTCAGGAGACAAATCTGATTGCCCTGGCATGGACCAGGAATCCACTTCTTGGTTTGGTAAGCCATAGATGTAAGGGGCAGAAACAGAGCTCCTGAGAAATACCCTTAAGGGACATCTGGGAAAGGGTAGTGAGGAAGAACCCCTCTAACCCTACAGGTCCTAATCAGCATCACCAAATCAATAGGCCACTGGTCAGAATCCAGCAGATCTGGGTTCTTGTCCCCAATTATTCCCTCAAGAAAAAGCAATTTATAGATTGCTAATGGAAGAATTAAACATATCCGTGGAACACTGTCAAGAGTTAAAAAATATTATTTCTGTCAGAAATATGATAGAGAAGCATACAGAAGGTGGAACTTTAATGAAACAATGCCTTGAAATGATATCATCTTCAAGTAAGTGAACCCTCTTCAATCTTCCCTTGGCAATGGCAAGAATATATTCACAAACTTCATGAAATGATTTAGGAAAATACACACTAAGAAAACACCCATCATTCCAAAGACTCTAGCTGAAGATGCAAGGGTAAGTTTGAAATGTTGAAATAAATTGCGTATAGTTTCATTAATACAAGAAGTCAGCCAGGCGCTGTTGGCTCATACCCCAAATCCTAGCTACTGAGGAAGCTGAGATCTGAGGATCCCAGCTCAAGCAGGAAAGTCCATGAGACTCTTATCTCCCTAACTACCAGAAGGAAAAAAACTGAAAGTGGAGCTGTTGCTCAAGTGGTAGAGCACTAGCCTTGAGCAAAATAGCTCAGGAACAGGACTTGAATTCAAACCCCAGGATTCACACACACACACACACACACACACACACACACACACACACACACACACACACACACACACACACACACACACACACACACACACACACACACACACACACACACACACACACACACACACACACACACACACACACACACTGAAAAAATAAAAGGATAGCTGAAACTATGAGCTGGTGTTATCCAGCCTAAAGAGAGGCAAATGAACCCCATACAAACATGGAGAAATCCCACTGACATGCCAATACTGAAAACAGAAACTTCTTTATGGTGCAACTCAGGTTAATCAATTATTCTACAAATACCACAAGGCATGATCCGTTCATAAATTGAGCTGATATAAAATCTTTTAGAAACCACATCAATATATGAAATCTAGTCATGTTTATTTCACAACTTCCCTCTTTCAACTTGTCAAGTCCAAGAGAAAAGAAAAGACTAATGCCCGCAAGCATTAGTCCTCAGCCTTCACTCTGGCTTGGTCCTACTTTGATTTACACAGCCCTTTTAGCCGAGTAAACAAGGGGGCTCTGGGAACCTTCTTTTTCTATATATATTTCCATAAGAACATATGCATTTTCCCCTTGTCTTCATTTTCTCTGCTTCTAACTCCAATGGCTTGTTAGTTGGTGAAGAGTCTGGACAGATGGGAAAGGTAAGGAAGGAGGTCCATAGCACAGCAAAGGGATTCTCAGTTATGATGTGGGGCGCAAGGCCTTGTTTTGAGTCTGGCTCTCAGCGGTCTTACATAAGAGGTGAGATTTATTGTCTTCAGACAATATAGACTCCATTTCTTCTCTTTGTAGGACACATAAACACACAGGAGATAAAACATAAGAAAGGAATAAAGCATCCAGGAGGCTGATGGGCTGTGCTCTTGTTCAGATCCTTGCGTGCTGCCCTTTGTGCCCTTTAATTAAATGGGTAGGTTAGCCCAGTAACTAGGGCCATGGACTTGACAGGACAAAGGAGCAGAGTCCGGTATATCCATGAACACATGTGACAATAAGCCCCCATTTTGATCATCACTTTAGTTTCCCATAAAAGTTTAAATGACACAGGATTTATGCCTGTAGGTGCTGTTGAGATGAACTGGAAATGCTGTTTCAAAAACTATTCATCAAATTATTCATTATTCATAGCATTTTTCATTATATCTGTTCTCAATTAACAGACACTAAAACTACAATTACCATAAAGTGAAGATCATTTGACTTTTTTTGTCATTAAAGGCAGAGTGTTTCTCAATCTTCTCCAAGTTGGGAATTGTTGTCTAGTTCACGTATTAGGAAAGCTAGTGAGAAAGATTTACTCAACATCCTAAGTACTCACTTAAGTCAATCACCAAGCTGAGAGCTGCACACATACTGCGCAGCATTGGAAAGGGCCCGGAGGGTCAAGATCTATGTTTACTGGGTCAATGAAATAATAAGTATACTCAGAAAAGACCCCTGCAGACTCTCAAACCAAATAGTTCTAAACAGGAATGGTTCTAAAAAGCAGTCATAAGAATTTCTTTGGAAGCTCTTTTTTTTCTGAACAAAATCTTCAACTGTTCACTAGGAAGTTCATTTGTTCAGGAAATGTATGTGGTCCCTTCCCTGAGAGCATCAGGCTATAGAAATAAGATTGCAAAGAACTGGGCTTTGCCCTTCATGTTTTCCATCCAATAGGGACGTGGAAGAACACAAATGATGAACATTTAGTGCATGCCTCACCTGCATATATAATTAGCACTTACATATGTGAGGAACTGGCAAAAACCAAGAGAAAGAAATACAGATGATGTGTCCTGGCTATAAGATGCAGAGAGGTTGTAGCTGTTAGAACAGGCTAGAGGAAGCAACATTTAGACTGGCCATTAAAGATCATTTTGAGCCAGATGAGGTTGTGCATGTTTGTAATCCTAGTGCCTCAAAGGTAGAGGCAGAAAAAAATAACAAGTTTGGAGGCAGCCTAGGCAAAGTTAGTGAGACCTTAACTCAAAAACAACATAAAAACCAAGAGGCTGAGGCATGCCTCAAGGGATCTAATAAGTATGAATCCCTGTGTTCAATCTATAATACCACAAAAAGAAAGAGGAAGGAAGGAAAAGAAGAAAGAAGAGATGGAGAGAGAGAGAGAGAGAGAGAGAGAGAGAGAGAGAGAGAGAGAGAAATCCCTCTGAATGTGGGCAGGAAGAGAGAAGGAAAATCTGGAAGACAGGAAATAAAAGAAAAGATAGGAGGGAAAGAAGGAACAGGGGAAAGGAGGGAAAGAAGGAAGGAGAAAGAATGAAAAGGAGCTAAGAGCCAGTGGCTCATGCCTGTAATCCTAGCTACTCAGGAGGCTGAGATCTGAGGATCGTGGTTCAAAGCCAGTGTGGGCAGGAAAAACCGTGAGACTCCTATCTCCAATAAACCACCAGAAAACCGAAAGTGGCACTGTGGCTCAAGTGGTAGAGCACTCGCCTTGAGCTGAAGAGCTGAGGGACAGCACCCAGGCCCAGAGTTCAAGCCCCACAACCGACCAAAAAAAAAAAAAGAATGAAAAGGAGAGAGCAGATGAGAGTTGTGCTCCCAGGCTCTCTTCTTTTTTTCCCTTTTATCCCATCCATTAGTAAAACACAACTCTGGGTGTGTCTAGGTGGGGAGATACAGAAAATTAACCAGAGAGAACTGACTCAGGAGATTCTTCCTGAAGATAGTGAAACCATTCAACACGCTGGGGGCCTAGATGAAATAAAATAGAGGTAGGTAGACAAATGAAGAAAAGAAGGGAGGAGTGGAGAATGCAGTGAGAAATTCAATATATATCCTACAAAAATTAAGAAAAGTGAGGGAAGTGGTGTGGGAGGAATGAATGAGAATATCAAAAGGGGTGACAAGGATCAAGACGGATTGTGGTCATAAACTGCTTGATTGAATAGCAACTCCTTTGCACAACTACTTAAAGATAATACAAGGATTAAGAAAAAATAAATTCAAAAGAACAGAAGGAGAGAACCTGCCAGCACAGGCCTTAGCCCTCTGCACTTCCTGGCCGCCATGATGCTGGGCAGATCCATGGGAAGGAAGCATAGACCCCAGGCTGAGACGTCTGAAATCGCGAACCAGAATAAACTCTTCCTTCCTTACGTGAGGTACACAGCACAGGGATGAAAAAGCTCATGAACTCCCTGTGTCCTCGCTCACCTGTAAAGGCATGCATTTCCACACACATGTGCACAGCCGCACGCATGCACACACCTGCTTTCAAGAGTCACTAGGGACTCCTCGTACTGGTTCTTCATCCTCTCTTCAGCCCTTTGACTGCAGGCCAGTGTCCTTACTGCTGAGACCAACATGCAATCAGACTGCAACCCTCCCATTTCCCAATGGCAGGCTGGGCTGCCAGCTATGTCTTGGTGAGCGCACAGGTATGAGTCTGTCCTCTCTTCCTATGTGCTGTCTTAGTTCCTTCCCCGGCCAGGCCAGGCATGCTATCTCACTGTTTTCTTTGTTCCCCATAGCTTCTTCTTCCACATCAAGATCCTACACACACACAAACTCAAACCCCTCTGATCTTGTTTTCTCCATACAAAACATAGCTCAAGATGTTCAGGCAAATGGCTTCTTGGGAGGAGGATGTTAGAGGGGAAATTACTGAGACACAAATCGAGGAGGCTGTAGACTTGATAGTGAAGTAGGAAGAACCTCTCTTTTCCTTCTCAGTCCAGGTCAATATGATGTGATCCTTAGTGTTTCTCATTCAACAGGTTTGGGCTGTGGATGGTATCAATCTTGTGTGTGTGGCCGGGGGGGGGGGGGGCGGTGAATATGACACAAATACTGAGACATAGAACAAAAGTAGCCACACAGTCACTATGCTAAACTCTTTTTTTTTTTAATTTTTTTATTGTAAAGATTCTATACAGAGGGTTACAGTTACATGAGTGGGGTAATGAGTACACTTCCTCTTGAACATTGTTACCCCCTCCATTGTTTTCTCCCTACCATCCCCTCCCTCCCTCCCTTCCCCAAGGTTCTTTTTTTTTTTTTTTTTTTTTTGATTGTGATTAAGTGATTACTTAATTTCCGGAAATTCACAGTATTGTGGAATAATGATGCTCATTTAAAGTCACACGTTCATTCTAACTTTCCTGGAGCAAATTGTCTATCACAGTCTGTAATATATAACGGTGATCATATGTTATATACCAATACACGTGATCAGCAGCATGGGGATATTTAGTAGTGGTTCAACCAGATGAGTGGGAGTTCTTTGTTTCTTAAGTCCTGTTAGTTTTGTCATATCACCTAACATTTTGGATTTATCATCCGCTTATCAGGGAGACCATGTACTGTTTGTCTCTTCGTCTTGGCTTACCTCGCTCAACATGATTCCTTCTAGCTCCATCCATTTCCCTACAAATGCCATTATTTTGTCATTTCTAATGGCTGCATAATATTCCATTGTGTATAGATACCACAATTTTTGGATCCATTCATCTGTGGTGGGGCATCTAGGTTGTTTCCATATCCTAGCTATTGTGAACAGTGCTGCAATAAACATGGAGGTGCACGTGTCCTTGTATGTTGGTTCCTGTTGTTCAGGGTAGATGCCTAGAAGTGGTATGACTGGGTCGTAAGGGAGGTCAATCTTTAGCTTTCTAAGGACCCTCCAGACTGCTTTCCAAAGTGGTTGTATGAGTGTACATTCCCACCAGCAGTGTAATAGCGTTCCTCGTTCTCCACATCCCCTCCAGCATTTGTCGTTGGCTGATTTGTGGATGTGGGACATTCTGACTGGGGTAAGGTGGTATCTCAGGGTTGTCTTTATTTGCATTTCCTTCACCACCAGGGATGATGAACATTTCCTCATGTGTTTCTTTGCCATTTTTATTTCTTCATTTGAGAAGTCCCTCTTTAGTTCCCTTGCCCATTTAGTAATTGGTTTGTTAGGTTTGGGAGGGATTAGTTTCTTGAGTTCCCTGTATATACAGGATGTTAACCCCTTGTCTGATATATTGCTGGTAAATATTTTTTCCCAATTAGTTGGTTGTCTTTCTAGCTTGGTTGCGATAGCTTTATCTGTGCAGAAGCTTTTTATTTTAAGGTAGTCCCATTTGTCGAGTCTCTCTCCAATTTGTTGTGACCCTGGGACTCTGTTCAGGAAGTTCCTTCCTGTGCCTATTAGTTCAAGTGTCTCTCCTACTCTGTCCTGCAGTAGTTTCAGAGATTCAGGTTTAATGTTAAGGTCTTTAATCCATTTTGAGTTGATGTTGGTGCATGGTGATAGGCTGGGGTCCACTTTTAGTTTTCTGCATGTGGCTGCCCAGTTTTCCCAGCACCAGCGGTTGAAGAGGCTGTGTTTCTTCCATTGTATGTCTTTGGCTCCTTTGTCGAATATCAGCTGGCTGTAGGCCTGTGGATTTATTTCTGGATCTTCTATTCTGTTCCATTGGTCTTCGGGTCTGTTTTTGTGCCAGTACCATGCTGTCTTTGTTATTATAGCTCTGTAGTAGAGTTTGAAGTTCGGCATGGATAGCCCTCCCATATTGTCTTTATCCCCTAGAATATGCTAAACTCTTAAACTTGAGTTCAAGACTTGATAGAGTTTGAGTCTCAATTATTTCAACCTTTTAACCAAGCAGAGGAAGTGAGAATTCACAATTATCTCTAGGCACTGGTCTCTGTGTCTGTACTGCTTCAGCCACATTACATTCATGAGGAAGAACTCAGAAATGCAGATTCATCTCTGCAGAGCTCATCTGGGGCACTGACATGCCTGGCATGTTGAACTAAACTGGGAAGCAGCAGCCGATGAAGGCTTCAGTGCACCCTCAGAGCCAAATACTCTCTGCACCGAGAGCAACCCGACCGTTTCCACAGGCTGTTCACACTGCTGCTCCACAGACTCTGAGGAGGTGGCTGCCCATTTCCATATCCATCTCAAGACAGGCAGAAGACAACAGAGCTGCTCCTCGTTCTGTTGGGGCCCCGAACACAAGTTCTCTGATACATTTTACAGACTCCTACCTAAATTCAGAATGGAAAGGCAAAAAAACAGCTGCAGCTGGCTAACTTTAATACTTAGATTTTGAAATAATACGTTACGGGATATGGAATTTTAAATTACCATTCAGAAACAAAGTTTCACTATTCACATCTTTTAAAAAAAATATGTCCACAAAACATTACCCTGTTCCAAGTGACTTAAAGAGCCATTAGAAGCAAATCTTGTTCTTTTAACCTTCCTGTAAGTATAATCATATTACTGCTCAGATCTTTGTTAATATCATAATGGATCTAAGCTGCCAGTAAAGTCATATATTATGAACTTGAAGAACTGAGTAATTTTCAGATTATAGGACTCAAATCTATTTTTAATGGGCACCGAAACTTATATTTATATAATATTACCTTGCAATAAATCATGGAAATGACCCAGAAGTTTTAAAGTACATATTTGGAAATTCCTAATAGTTCCAGAAACCCCAATAAAGCAGACTGTACAAATTAATACATAATGATTCATCTGGCTTACCCAAGAAAAACTTACTTTAATCTCCTTTGAATAAAAAATACATATGTATATGCCCCCTCTGAATTCATCTGCCAAAAGGAGAAAAGGAAAAACTAATATGCCCATTCACAAAAAATGTGTTTTTGCCACTTTTCAAAAGTAAGATATTTCAGTCGGGTGCTAGTGGCTCACGCCTGTAATGCCAGCTACTCAGCTGTGATCTGGAGATCGGAGTTCAAAGTCAGCTCAGGCAGGAAAGGCTATGAGATGCTAATCTCCAATAAACCACCAGAAAACCAGAAGTGTCACTGTGACTCAAGGGGTAGAGCACTCACCTTGAACTAAAGAGCTGAGCGACAATGCTCAGACCCAGAGTTCAAGCTCCATGACCAACAACAACAACAAAAGTAAGATATTTCATACAAACAAAAGAGCAGTGTTCTGAGGAGAAAAGTATCCAGCTGATTTAAGCCCATATGAACTTGAAGCACTGAGAGGATTCGATGGAATTGGGGTAGGATGATGTGGATGGTTTGAGAACAGGGCTACACCAGTTGTCCCTTGAGTGTCTTTGTCAGACTGTGTGAGGATGGATAACTCTTAGCAGGACCAACTGTGACTATACATTTTGGAAAGATCCAGGTTGCTTCCCTATACATACTTGAGCCATACCTCCAGCCCTGCTTTTTGCTGATTATGTTGGAGATGGAGCTTCACAGACATTTCTGCCAGTGCTGGCCTGTAACTATGATCCTCTGGGATCTCCACCTTCTGAGTAGCTGTGTCTACAAGTGTGAACCACTAGCACCCAATTCTTCCTTCATTCTTCAAAAACAAATTTGCTTTAGACTGGGGTTTTAGCCCAGTAAGCCAGTGTTTGCCTGCCTAGTGGTGAGGCCCTGGCTTCAACCATCAGCACCACAAACAAACAAACAAATCACATGAAACCAATTCTTCTCCCGGTAGGAAACTAGAAATTACTACTTTGCAAAGTGCCCTGTAATGAACTGCAATTCATTCACTGCAAGTGGGACTTTTCCATGGCTTGGATTCAACTGCCCACTCTCCTGGGTGGCCCAGGGACGTCTGCCAAGGATGCTGGCAGGGCCGGCCTCACGCCGTGCGCACAGCATCAGGACCTCGGCCCCCAGCCCGGCTCGTTTTCTGATGTGCCCTTTACCCTCCTCCGCTCTGGGCATCGCGGGAGGCTCCATGAGCCACCTCCGCTGGATGGCTGCCTGGCTTCGCTGGGGAAACACCCACCGCCAGGAAAGGGAGGGAGGGGAAGGGGGACAGAGGAGGGGGACCCAGGACCCTTAGCTCAGTCTTGATCGCTCCCCCAACCCAAGGGCCACATCTCCTTTAGCTTCACTTCCCCACTTGGGGCTCCAGAAAGTTGTCCCGTCCTTGGTTCTCCTCCAGCCGAGGGGTAGTGAGTGACCTAGGAGGAGGATCTGGAATGCCCCAGAACTTCAGCACTCCATTGCCTCCCAGCATCGCCGCCCCGTTCCAGATGCCCCCCCCCCCCCGCTGTCCCCAAGGAGCCCCCTGTCCCCGCCAGGCCCAGGCCAGAGGGGCAGACGGGCGATGAGCCGTAGCACTAAAGGCGGCTGGCAGCGGTGGCTGGTGACCCCAAGGATGGCTAGCAGGCAGGCAAGCCAAAGAACAGGGGAGGTGGTGGAGGGGCGCAGGGGGTGGCCAGCCCCCCGTGCCCCCAAGGATGGGAGCCAAGCCATGGTAGTGCCCCTAGCAGCTGGGAGCCATGGGTGTCTGAAGCCCAGGCCTGCTAACGCTGAGAGAGCTGCGCTTTGCCTATTTTGTAATTTCTGTCCAAAAGAACCTTCAGCTAATTGGCACCAGTCACGCAGTCCTGGGGCTTCGCTCCCTTCCTTGGTATTCTCCTCACTCAGCCTCCATCTTCACACCGCTACGTTATTACACGCACCTCAATCACTCTGTTGAAGCCAGCCTTCCTAGCTTCTGCTGGAGCCCGGCCAGTTCACTGTTTCCTTTGCAAACATCTGTATGTGATCTGGTGTGGCTCCCAGCAAACCTTCCCCGGGCCGTTCCCAAAGGCGCGGGGAAGTGAGAACGCAGATGCCTCGCGCACCTGCCCCTGGCCGGAGTCTGCAGGAATTCGTCCATGGTCCGATCCTACACGGACTTTTCTGAAGATTAAATTATCTTTTACCATAAAAAAACAATTTAAAGGTAAGGAGACTGATCATACAAAATAATATTTACCGAAATGAGCTCCAGGAAATGGAAACAGGTTTTTGTGTGTGCTGATTTTGTTTTCCTTTTTTTCCATGTTCATTTATATGTCTTTGGGAGGGTTAGGGGAGGCACAGAAATGGAGGGACAAAGGGTAAAAAAATGCAGCAGTGGTACTCACTAAACATTGTGTTAAAAATGAACTATACAGCCTGTGGTTGCATATGGAGGGAGGCTGGGTGAGAGGGAGGGAAGGGGTAACACGGTCACTAAGGAAATGTACTCATTACCTAACATGTAACTGTAACCCTTCTATTATAATAAGAATCTTTTTTTAAAAAAAATTAAAAGATGAGAGTGTTTTATTATTAATTTACTTTATTGTCACTATAGAGGTGATATACAGAGGGATTACAATTGCATGAGTTAGCTAATGAGTACATTTCCTTTCATACAGTGTCATCTGTTCCTTCCTTCTCTCACAGTCCCTCTCTCCCTCTACACTCATGAGTTGTAGCATCCACTTTTCATCAGTGCCCAGTGAGCACTGCTGCTGCACTTTGTCATCCTTCATCCCTCAAGTTCTGTACCCTCTGCCTCAACACTTCCGAAGCCATACACTTGAATACACCATACATACGGTAAAAATGACAGACTCATCGAAAACTAAAAAAATAATTTTTACAACAAGGTCTCTTGTTTCCTTATCTTAGAATTTGTTTAGGTACATCTATTATTTTATATAAATATAAAGAGGCACTTAGAGTATCCTCATTGGGTCGCATTATGTGTAAATAGAATCCCATATAATTTAGCTGTAGCAGATAGAAATAGAGATAGGGACAAATGGTGACAAACAGGGACCAGCAGAGGTGTGTGTGTGTGTGTGTGTGTGTGTGTGTGTGTGTGTGTGTGTGTGTGTGTGTGTGTGTGTGTGTGTGTTGCTAAAGAGCAAACTCAGGGGCTGGTACATGGTGGGAAAATCCTCTACCACTGAGCTACATCCCAGCCCCTAAGAGCTTAACTTTGACCAATAACCTACGTTCTCTTGAAACACTTGATCCTTTGATATTGTGGCCATCTTCTAGAGGTAATAAATATATCAGCTTGGGGTGGGAAATAACAGTAAAAGATGCCATGTTTGAAATTACCTGTGTGAGAAATCTTGGCTATCAACAAATGTTCTCAGCCTTCTCTTCCCCAATCACTTCCTGACTATAAACAATGGTACCGAAAGTTCTGCATTATCTAATGAGCAGAGCTGTGCAAATTCTCATAAATACCCAATGCATATAAAAAGAACTTCCATAGCCAGACACCAACATTTGCATTGTTTTGTTCTTCAGAGTGGTAAAATACAGCTTCCAGTATATCTTGGGGGGAATGCTACTTACTTGTAACTCATAGCAATTTAATGATTGTTATAAATTGCTATACAACTATTTTTTTGCCAAAATGACAATATTGCTGGAATTATGCAGACAAATATAAAACTGCGCTCAGAATAATGTTCTTCCGGAAAGCCAGGTTGATATGTGTCCCCTGCCCCTCCTACTTATGAACTGATCGGCATTCCATTGAACCCCCTGCAAGGCACCATTGTCAGACTTTTTCATCTAAGATTCACAATAGGTTTTCCAGTGGCCGAAGAAAGAGACTTTTTGCAGGGGAAGCCTGAAGCCCTGAAGAGCAGAGCCATAAATTATTAATTGCTGGCATTAATTTATACCAAAAGAGTATATATTTGGACATGACCCTTATTACTTCTCAAGCATTTTTCCACTTGATTTATTATTCTCCTTTACATGAATGCATGTTCATAATCTGCATTACCAGTTCTCTAATGGTGCTGTGTCAGATCCAAATGTCACCTCATTATTTCTGACACTCACAGAACCCACAACAGTAAAAGCCAATTATAGACTAGAGAAATCCCAGGAGACCTTGCCTGCTACAACAGTTAATGAGCTTCGGCATCATTATGCGCAGAGACGTTAGCGCTGCACAATAGAGGCCTGTGCATATCTGCGGAGCACTGAGCCCCTCTGTTCACAGGAGTAAAGACAGACACGTAGCTTGGTAGAACTGGCCGTGGAAATCCATTCTGAGTGTCCTGGCACAAAGCCACAGGATTCATTAGCAGCTCCATGAATGCACTGCCCTCCTATTTTTATTTAAACACCCACAAGGAATGGGCTTCCGACAGTGGCTCACTGACAGAGTCAGCTTGGCTGAGGTAGGTCATCTCCTACAATGCCTTCTCTATAGATGCATGCATCCAATGTAGAGCTGCTCAGAGGAGAAATGTACTGCCACCTGGAAGGTAGAGTGAGGCAGCAGCCATCAGATCATCATGGTCAGGTGCCAGGTAAAGACCGATGCTCCCATGTTGGCAGATTCCATTATGTCTCAGCCTCCCCTGGCATACATCCTCCCAAATGTCAGCCTGCTGGCAAGACAGTATGTGCAACAGTCCTGGGGCAGTGAGGAGCAGCTTTCCACACACTTCGCTGTCCTTGGGGTGTCCCCTCCATCTGTGCGAGCTGGTGGTAGCTTCATGGCCTCGATGTGTAAACTCTGCCTGTCTACCTCGGGTGGAACCTCAGGAGGCTGGCAAATGACTTTTCTCTGACCCTTCCATTTCTCTTTCCAGATTCTCCTTCCAGTTTTAAGCACTGGTATGGTTTTGACGGATTCCTGATCAGTGAGGTTGACGTGGACGACTGGCAAGAATCCTGCCTCTTCACTAAATATTTACTGAGACTCCTCAGTGAGCCAAGTTCCAACTCTGGGATAGACTACGGCCAGTGTTGTATCCTGTCGCTGGCTGCCAGTTACTAGGAGCCTCTCCTGTAAAACAGGCTGCCAGGCTAAGGGCTTTAATGTGAAGAAATTTTTTTTAATCCTCTCAAGAACAACTTCATGATGTAGATTCTGTTGTTAGCTCCATTTGCAGATATCAATTTGATACATTTGGCCTAAATTTGTTCCCCTACTTAGATGATATAAATGTGGCCGAAGTTACCAACTTATATGATATAAAATCTGGCCAGGTTATACATACCACATTGCAGCTTACCTTATGTAAACAAACTGCCATCTAATTACACCTCAGTTCTTGTAACAGATAGCTGAGACTCAATCATTCACCACAGTGGAGCTCCAGCTGATCATGGCTGTGAACTAACCACACCATGCCTGTGTAAGGCAAATACTCATTGCAGCTAATCAGGTTGTTTCTGTATGTCCTTTCTTTTCTCTATCTGTAAATGTAACCTGTTCCCATGATAGGAAAGGGCATTCTGGGCCATGCTTGAATGTGACCCAGTTCTGGAACCTTTTCTTTTTTTTGAGGGGGGGGGTCCAGTCATGCAGCTTGAACTCTGGGCCTGGGCGCTGTCCCTCAGCTCTTCAGCTCAAGGCTAGCACTCTACCACTTGAGCCACAGCACCACTTCTGGCTTTTTTCTTTTTGTTTATGTGGTACTGAGGAATCGAACCCAGAGCCTAATGCATGCAAGGCAAGCGCTCTACCACTGAGCTACCTTCCCAGCCTCTGGAACCTTTTCTTACTCAAGAAAACTGTGCTAAATTTAACTCATGTCAGATTTTTCTTTTATATAGACAAACAGAAACAAGAAAACAAAGACAAAAACAGGCTTAAAGAACATTGGACGTCATCAACTCTGCCGTGTAAGTTTGAATCTTTTCCACTCCTAGGGTTCTCTGAGTGCCAAGACAAAAGTCCAGGATCTCAGGCACACAACAAAAACAAGCTGGCTCTCGGGTAAGCTTCTTATTGGATGCCCACAACATTAAATGACCATTGGTTGAGAAACATGGTTAATCCTGGAACAATGGTCTTGTACTACCTTGATCCTCCTGTCTCTGCTTCTTGTATAGCTGGGGTTATAGACATTTATTGCTGTAATAATACTTGGCTATGAATGGTGGTAAGATGGGATAGAGGAGTAGCAAATCTAAATACTTCTCACTTTCCAAATCAGATATTACACAGAATAGGAAATGTTAACCGTATGGATATGTAATTTTGTAAACAGAAAAATAAATAAGGCTTCCAATAAGACCAGAAGCTTATGTTGTAATATTGACTCGATGAGAAAACATGGTCACAGTAATCACATCTTATGCACAGGTAGCTGAGTGGTCCAGACCCTTCCTTCCTCACACCCTGTCTTCTCTATGCCTCCATATTCCTTCAGAGAGCAGCACCATGGTTACTGATTGCTCCACAGTAATGAAGTCCAAGTTCACCCATAATTGATCTTGCCTTGTACTTCTTTCCCAATTCAAATCAAGGGCAAAACATTAATCATTCCAGCAGAGCCTGGGTGTGAGGTGGCGGGGGTTGGGGGTGTGTGGAGCAGGGCAAGGTATGCATATGCCAATCTTTTGAATGTTATCACCTGCTTCTCAGGAAATATTGAACCAAACAACTTGACAGTGATTTTATTATTATTTCAAAATATCATTTACAATGGGTTTTGTGGTCCTGCCATGAAACAATTCACAAAGATGGATTCTTCATGCTGCACCACTAATAAGAAAAAGACAAATCTCCATTTGGATTGATTTTTACCTTCTTTTGTCAAAGAAAATAATGCAAAACTAAACTGGAACTTTACAGAGACAAGTTTTCCTCACTGACAGAGTCAATAAGAGCCAGGAATACAACCATACACCTTAGTCATTGCAAGAGTAGTCATGGAAATTAAAGGGATTCCAGTTCTTGGTGATTTCCAGTTCTGTTATACAGTTTGTGGTGGCAACAAATAAAAATGGATTTCAAACATTATTTCATCTTTTGGAGGAGGCAAGTATCCAAAAGGTACACAACTTGTGGATTAAGAGCCCCATTGAGAATGTAAGTTAGTATAGCCATTATGGAAAACAGTACAGAAAATCCTCACAAAATTAAAAACAGAACTACTGTATGATTCTTCAAGGAAATAGAAGAGGCAATCCAAAAATTCATATGGAACAATAAAAGACCCCAAAAAGCAAAACGATCCTTAACAGAAAGAACAGTGCTGGAGGAATATCAATACCAAATTTCAAACTCTACTACAAAGCCATAGTAATCAAAACAGCTTGGTACTGGCACAAGAACAGACCTCAGGACCAATGGAATAGAATTGAAAACCCAGAAATGAACCTTCAGTCCTATAGCCATCTAATCTTCGATAAGGGAGCTAAAAAAATAGAATGGAAGAAAGTAAATGGTGCTGGCAAAATTGGTTAACTACTTGTAGAAAACTAAAGCTAGATCCTTATATATCACCCTGCACCAGAATCAACTCCAAATGGATCAAAGACCTCGGAGTCAAAGCAGACACTCTGAAAACATTACAGGATGGAATAGGAGAAACCCTAGGTTTCCTTGGCACAAAATTTTCTTAATAGAGACCCAGAAACACAACAAACCAAAGAAAGGTTGGACAAATGGAATTGCATGAAATTGCAGAGCTTCTGCATGGCAAAGGACATAGTTAGCAAGATCAATAGAAAGCCTACAGATTGGGAGAAGATCTTCACTAGCCATACAACGGACAAGGGTCTCATATCTAAAATATACCTGGAACTCAAAAAATTAAATCCCCCAACAACAAATCTTCAAAGAAACAACTGCCCAATAAATAAGTGGGCTAAAGACTTAAAGAGAAACTTCTCTGAAGAGGAAAGAAGGATGGCCAATAGACACATGAAGAAATGCTCAACCTCTCTAGCCATAAAAGAAATGCAAATCAAAACAACATTGAGATACCACCTCACCCCAGTTAGAATGGCAAAAATCAAGAACTCTAATAACAACAGATGCTGGAGGGGATGTGGACAGAAAGGAACCTTACTGCATTGTTGGTGGAAGTGTAAACTTGTTCAACCACTTTCGAAAGCAGTATGGAGGTTCCTCAAAAGACTCCACATAGAGCTCCCCTATGACCCAGCAATCCCACTTTTGGGCATTTACCCAAATGTTCACAAACAAGACCACACTAAAGCTACCAGCACGACTACGTTTACTGCAGCATTATTTACCATAGCTAAGATGTGGGACCAACCCAGATGCCCCTCTATAGATGAATGGATCAAGAAAATGTGGTATATATACACAATGGAATTCTCTGCCTCCACCTCCATCAGAAAGAATGACATTGCCCCATTTGTTAGGAAATGGAAAGGCTGGGAAAAAATTATATTAAGTGAAGTAAGGCAGGCCCAAAGAAACATAGGTCCTATGGTTTCCCTTATTTGCAATATCTAGTATATGTCTGAGTCAAGCAGAAAAGGTCAGATCAGGTGATGTTAGGGAAATGAA
Organism: Dipodomys merriami; assembly: GCF_024711535.1. Classification (NCBI taxonomy): domain Eukaryota; kingdom Metazoa; phylum Chordata; class Mammalia; order Rodentia; family Heteromyidae; genus Dipodomys; species Dipodomys merriami. The sequence goes on along the minus strand of NW_027205048.1, from coordinate 11,153,199 downwards.
CCCTATAATATGTATTCAAATGTTTTTTTTCTTTCATGTGACTGTTTCAAACATATTTATAAGGTTATTTCTTTGTTGCTTTGTATGTCCCTCCCCCACGGTATAACCCCTGCTTTCACTGTATTTGATGTTGGTATAATTTATGGAGAGGAAGGGAAAAACAAATCATTTAAATAGGGATACAGGTGGACCCACTGCAACAATGAGATGTACAAGTTGTTATGTCGAAAACAAACTTTACAACTTTGGTGGGGAGGGAGAGGAGGTTTGGGTGAGGGGGCAGGGAGAGGATGGGAAGGGGAAACAAAGGAGGAGGCTACAATGCTTGATAAGAAATGTACTCATTATCTTGCCCATGTAATTGTAACCCCTCTGTACAGTATTTTCACAATAAAAAAGAACTACTGTATGATCAAACAACCCTACACTAGATACAGAGCCAAAGGGAAGGAAACAGTATATCAAAGCAACACCTGCACCTATATTTAGTGAAATGTTATCCACAATATCCAAGAAATGAAAATAACCTAAGTGTCCAGCAACTGATGAAGGGATAAAGAAAATGCCTTCATATTAGAATACTATTCAGCCATTTAAAAAAGTCATTAAATCTGGTCATTTACAGCAACATAGATAGAACGAGAGATGATTATGTCAAGTAAGCCAAGTACAGAAAGACAAGAACCACATCTCCAATTCTAAATCTCCAGTTCTCTAATTCCCACTGTGTTAACAGTCATCAATACCCAACTCTGGGGAACATTGTCTCTGAGGAGTCATGTAGACATTTTGCATCCCAATCCTACGGTCTCATGTAGTCTACATACTCTAAACTTCCCCTATTATTGAGAGTAGTCTGGAGCAGCTTCTATTGCCTTTGCCTCCAGGCTCCCAGTCCAGAGCAAGTACAATACTTATTACTAACAGACCAATGAGGTAATGACCTGAATTCCACATCCAGCCTTTGCCACTATGAGCTGGTGCATTAGCATGTCCCAACTACTGTCTCCTCGTCTGTAACAGAAAAAACCAATTGGTGTACTGGACAACTCAAAATTGAGGAAAGAGACAAAGCTGTAAGGAGCAGAAAACCAAATTCAAAAGCATAAACGAATGCATCTTCTATGGGCTCAATTCAGAGAAAGTCCAAATTCAATCTAAAAGGTTTCTCCATCTTTAATTCTAAGTTCTTTCCAATTCAATCCAAAATAAAGAATCCAGTTTTATTTGTATATACATCTCTCCTCTAAACTTAATATCTGTAGGTTCTCCTGTAAGATTTTGCCTGTCTTTTCATGCAAATTTTTCCCAGTTGTTCTCTCAATGTGCATATATAAAATAATATTTATAAATACAAATATAATGTGGTAGTTACATCATAGCATTACATAAAGAATTGTATTGAAAAAATAAGAGTCAATGAAAAAAGTGAGAAATTTTACGTTGTTTTTCACACAAAATTTTTTTTCTGTTGATTTTATTCAGAAGGTGCCCTTGAAAACAGAACCTTACTATCCCTCCAGAATTTCAAAGATCTAGTTTGAGTTAATTTTCTAGCACATTTCCACCCTACTTTCCAAGTCCCCCCCCCTCACTTCTTACTGTTTGTCAACTAAAAAGCAATAAACATTTTATAGACCTAATTATCCCTGGAGTTAAAATTAATCCAAACACTTTTTCCAAAACAAAGGCTAAAATTCCAAAGGCAAACGATGAGTAAGCAACTGGGCTGCATCTGGATAAACACAGAGGAAAATTACGCAGCTTTCTTTTATATACCTTCTCTGGGCAAAATACCTTCAGGTTCTTTTTACTACATTATTAAAGTTATAAACTAATCCAGCTTGAGGGGTTGGCAGAGAATAACATCTGCAGAGAGAGAAGGAGAAATAGGGGAAGCGATTAAATAAGAATGAAGAATGGAGCTTTGGAAGAAAATATCAGGCAGTGGGCCAGGTCTCAACCCGCAACTTCCTGCCTCCTTCAGTAGATAAACTCCACAGCATTCCTCCACAATCTTCCTCCTGGTGTTGAGCAACGATCAGACAGAGTAACAGAGTAGACTGAGTAGCATTTGGTGCGACAACTAGAAGCCTGCAGGACCACAGTAGCAATGACAAGTTCCTCTACAGGACTCTGATTCCTTTGGGGAACTTCGCCATCATGCCATTATGGAAGCAGTATGACATCTCTTTTGTTTAATGCTGACAAATACAACTCCCAGGATCAATACTGACGACTGAATAGGAATAGTATCAAGGGTATTCATCAGAGCCTGTTAGGATGTCAAAACACTGTAGGAGATGCTGTTGAACAGAGTGACACATTCTCTATTTTTTTGTTTGTGTGTGAATGCCAGATACTTGAGTATGTGTAAATTATGCTGTCTTGTTCTCTCCTCTCACCACTTCTTCTTCTAGTCGAATAAGTGAACCAGTACTTACAACCCTAAATAGTGCAGTATCCAGTAATCTGTTAATTATGCCCCCAAATTAACAGGTCGTCAGTTTCTAGACATTCAGTTTAGTCCCTTTTTCTCAAAAATCCCTGAGCCTAGGTACTTCATAGGGAAAATGGATTTATTTGCTTATGATTTGGGAGACTGCGGGTGTAAGACTGAAAGGATTCATTAGTTCAGCCTGTGGTAAGGGCTATGCCACAGAATCTCTCATCTTGGTGGGAGAGACAGGAGAGGACTCGGTCACATTATAAGATAAAAAATAAAGAAAAATGGAGGGACTGGCCTTGCTCCTTTACAGCAAGGAGTTCTTATGAGGACAGGAATATACTCTGAGATACAGTGTCCATCTCCTCCCTTCTGAGGACAGTGTCTCAGTAATCTAATAACTCTCCATGACCTTGGCCCCTAAAGGCCCCATGACCTCTCAACACCACACCGAGAAACATGAAGCCTTAAAGGACACACTCAGCCATTTCCAAACCATAACAATGGCCAATACACACTCAGTTCTTTATGATTTCTATAACACTTAAGAAATTTTCAGTCATATAGGAAAATAAAAAGATTATGTATGTTTCATAAAATTTCTATTTTCACTGTGAAAATTTATGATTTAATCCCAAGTTTTGCAGATAATATTTTTTAAACACGGATCATTTACTAGGGTAAGAAAAAGACTGGAGGCTTAGAGGCTCATTTCCAGACCTAGCTCTTTGCCTTGAGCGAAATCTCTCTGCTCCATAAACAGCCTTATTTTCCTAGGTGAAATCTGGCTTATCAGGTATAGTGTGTAGAGTCTTTACTCATAATAAACTAAAACTCAACTGCTTTGATATTTATTGAAAAGGATTATGAGGCTGCACCCAAGCTTAGTAGAAAAACAATTCAGAGATCAGTTAGTAACATCTTTGTTTGCTTTGAGGCAGAAAGTCTTGTGTAGTAGATTGTGAAGGAACTCATGATCTCCCTACCTCAGCTTCCTGAGTGCTGAGATTATAGGTGTGCATTACCATACCCAGTTAGTGATGTCTTAAATTTACACATCAGCACAAAATGTGCGGGAACACTTCCCTGAAAGCAGTGCCAAGATGTCTTCAAGGTCCATGTAGAATATCAACTTTACTGCGTCTGCTCCAAAAACCCCACCTAGGCACAAGATACGGAGCAAGATAGGAGTGATATGTTCATCTTATAACATGCCGGGTGCCAGTGGTTCACGCCTATAATCCTAGCTACTCAGGAGGCTGAGATCTGAGAATTACAGTTCAAAGCCAGCCTAGGCAGGAAAGTCCATGAGACTCTTATTTCCAATAAAACACCAGAAAACCGGAAATGGCACTGTGGCTCAAGTGGTAGAGCGCTCCCCTTAAGCTAAAGAGCTCAGGGACTGTGCCCAGTCCCAAGTTCAAGCCCCACAACCGACCAAAAAAGAAAAAAAAAGAGAAATAACATTGGGCCATTAGTTACAGGTAGTTCTGGGACTGAAAATCTAGAGATTGGGTCCAGGGAGAAAGAAGACTTATAAGGAAGAAGAATCCTGTTAGAATAACCACCTACAAATACATCACACACACACACACACACACACACACACACACACACACACACACACACACACACACACACACACACACACACACACACACACACACACACACACACACACCAAAAATCACTTTGTCAAAAGGGCTATTTTGAGCTGATCAAGAAAAGTAGAACTATAAAAACTGTCTGCCTTCCTTCACATTTGCTTAAAAGCTTCTTAGTCACCAGTGATGACTCTAGACTTACCCACCCAGCAATGGCACCAGGAACAACCTATGTAACAACCTTATTCAATTAGACTCCTCTTCTGATAGTCAACTCCACGTGCTTACCTTAGCATATATGGCCACCAGTGGAGCCTAGATCTTCTGTGTGTCTACTTTGCTATACACTTATTATTCATTATTAGATGCCACCCGAGGCCTACGTTCTAAGCACCCCTGGGCATCATTCATCCTTGAGTTACAATACACATGTTAATAAGCTATGCTGTTTTCCTCTTGTTAGTCTGACTTCTGTCAATTTGATTACCAGGGTCCCACCCAGAGAACCTAAGAGGGTCGAGGAAAAATTTTCCCCTCCTCTAAACATTCGCAAAAAAAAAAAAAGAATTACAGTCCGAGATCAAGAGCTCTGTCCTCTTCCTCAAAGGTTACAGGCCCAGCCCACAACTGCTTATGGTTGCTGAGCTCAGGAACTAAAACTGTGTCCAAATTCAGACAATGCAGGTATAACAAATAAAAAGCAATGCTTAGTGACAAGAAGTGATAAACACAAAGTAAAAATGCATAGGGTGTGTCCCTCTGCTCACCCCAACAGAACTCCAGGAGGATGTGGAAACACACACTACCTAGTGTGATGCAGAAAGATGCTTGGTCTTCCCTGCTTCATACGATAAAGGTGACTTATAGAAGGTAGCCTGTGCCACTTAGGAGTGCTTAAGAAGTAGCAAACTTTAACACTCTCTAGACTTGGTGAATCAGGATCTTTAGGAGTGGGGCCTACTCTGCATGTGCATGTGCACGTGTGTATTGCCGCTTATACTCAGGGCCTCCTGGATTTTTTGCTCCAGGCTAGTCCTCTACCATTGGAGTCACAGGTTCACTTCTGGCTCTTTGCTGGTTAATTGGAAATAAGACTCTCACAGACTTCTTTATTTTAAAAAATTATTTTCTTTAAGTTGTTGTAGGAAGGAGTTACTATTCAACCAATCAGTTTGTAAGTACCATGCATCTTGATCAATGTTACCCCTTTGATCATTTCCGCCCTTCCCCCAACTCCTCTCAATTCTCTTAGTTTTACAGGACACACATTGGATATTATGACTATATTCACCACCCCCTTCTCTTCATTCCTCTTCCCGTTCCTCTTGGCTTTTCCCCCTACACCTTTCATGAGCCATGTTTCTGAAATTCATTTTGTTAGTCTGTGGTTTGGGTTTTTTCTAAGCAATAACAGTTTGAATTTTCCCCCTGTAAAAATGTTGGTTAAGACCTTGCATACAAGCCTGTCTATGTTCACTTGTACATTTATAAATTAGTTCTAGCTGCCACGTATGAGAGACAACATGCATCCTTTGTATCTCAGGCCTGACTTACTTCACTCAATATAATTTTTCCAGGTTCATCCATTTCATTACAAATGATGTGATATCATTTTCCTAGTGGATGAGTAAAATTCCATTGTGTACATAAATCACCTTTTTCTTGAGAAGAACATTGCCAGCTGTGTGTCAGACAATAGCCTGATATCCAGAATATTCTTTGAGGGCTCATGAAACTAAATTCTCAAAGAATCAATAACCCAATTAATAAATGAGCTAACAAGCTAGAGACTTCTCAGAAGAAGTAAAAAAAAAAAAAAAAAAAAAAAAAAGGCCAATGGACACATGAAGAAATGCTCAACATCTCTACCTGTTAAGGAAATGTGAGTCAAAACAACACTGAGATTTCATCTCAGCCTGGTTAAAATGGCCATCATCAAGGGAATACAAACAGTAACAGATATTGGCATGGATATGAGTGAAAAGGGACCCTAGTACATTCAAGTTGACATTCCCTGGTGGGAATATAAACTTGTTCAACCACTCTGGATAATAATTTGGAGATTTCACACACATACACACACACACACACACACACACACACACACACACACACACAAGGAGGGGGGACCAAGATGGCGACGGGCAGTAGGGAAATGCCACAGCTCTCCCCAACCAAAAAGAGAGTTCGAGTTCCAACGTTTAATCTCCACAAGAGACCAACAACAAAAAGACGAACACTCAGAGAAAAACAGGAGGTGGAAAATAACAAAAAAGAAAGAGAGGAAAAGAAGAATTTCAGAACAGAGAAGAGCGAAGACCCCTCCCCCAACCTTTACTGGCCCCGCGGCCAACCGGCCCGGCGGGGGCTGCGGAAGCCCCAGAGACACAGGGGGCCCCCTGCAGATCACTCGCACAGAAGCCGCCTGAGGTACCGGTTTGCAGACCTGCTGATCACCACAAACAGAGAAACCTATCAGCCTGGAGTCTCCACGAAGATCCCACCCCCACCCCTCACTCTCCACCCGAGCAGAGAGGCTCCATCCTGCCAAAGCCGCCTGGCACCAGCAGCGCGACAAAGGGACCTGTCTGCAGACAACCCACGCAGAAGCCGCCTGAGGTACCGGGTCAGACCCACCAATTGGGAGGACCTGGCAGGGGGCCGCCTGGGTCCCAGAGACACAGGGGACTGCCTGCAGATCACCCCCGCAGAAGCCGCCTGAGCGTGGACACTGTGGACCCGACAGCTTCGATAGAGGCAGAGACAGAAAAGAATCACACAGAGCCACCACCACCCAGCCCAGCCCGCAACCACCCCAACTGAACTTGGATTGCAACAGCAACTGACAACCTACACCAAACAGAAACAACTAGCTCCAGGGTGAGTACCCCACAGGGGACAGTGTATCCCTCAATGGAGACCAGAGCTGGAGGGAATCCCCAGACCCTGACCCAGACTGCCTACCCCAACACCCGGACCACAGGACCCACTAAAACTGGGAACTGTTCTAGAGCTCCACCAGCCCGTGGAGCACACACTGCCGGCCAGGCTAGAGCAAGAGTACCCATGGAAGGGTGCTTAAATACCCAAGCCAGGAACAGCGCCCCTCGGTCAAGACAACCAAAAGTAGAAGAAATTTGAACTGTGTACCCCAGGCTGCATAACCTAGGTGGTATACACAGTAGCACAGGCCCAACGAGCACACTCCAGGCGGGGGCCGGAACCAGGCCTGGGGATCCGGCGCCTAAACAACACAACCAACTCCTCCCAACTGAAGTCAAAAGCTGAGCATATGCCTCAGCAGAGGGGAGAAAAACAGGAAACTGCACCCCCTGGGAAGCACGCCTGTGACAACAAAAGACCTGGAGGCTCAGGACAAGAGAAGCCCAAACCCCACCAAAACCCCACCCATATACTCTAGGCTGGGAATTGGGCAAAACAGGCTGCCAGCACCTGATAGTAAGCAGGAGCTCAGGCTGATAAGGCGGCTCAGCAGTAGAGTGATAGTCTTGGATGCATGAGGCCCTGGATCTGATTCCTCAGCATCAAAAAAGCAAAAAGGGTCAGAAGTGGTGCTGTGGCTTAAATGGTAGGGTGCCAGCCTTGAGCTGAAGAGCTGAGGGGACAGCACCCAAACCTAGAGTTCAAGCCCACAACCAGCCCAAAACAAACAAACAAAAACACATCAGGAGCCTATAGCAGACTCCAGCATCTGGGAGAGTGCATCCAGAGCATCTGATCTTGCCAAGAGCACCCGTAGGAGCAAACACAAGCAGTCTAGGCTGCTCAACCCTTCCAAAGGCGGGAATTGCCAGCGATCTACAGCAGAGAGCCGAGAATCCTAAGTAGGTCAGACCAGCAGCTGGAAGTAGGCTCCCAACAGAACACAGATCAGGCACAGACTCTCTCTACCATACAGAATCAGCAACCAAGCAAAGACAGACACACCAAAACAAAATTGCAGATTAGTCTCCTGAACCCCCATGTGAAAATCACAGAGAAAAATTACAAGGTTTACCACCACCCAGGACAGGAAGCTATCCTCAATAGCCAGCAGCCACGCAGGGGAGAGCCCCAGTGGGAGCAAAGCAGGAATGGAAAACAAAAGCTACATCCAAGGGTTGCTGGAGGCAATGACTCAAGAAATAAAGCAAGAAATTGATCAGAAATTGAAAGAGCACAAGGATGAACTATCAAAAGAGATACAGGATATCAAACAAGAGATGCATGCAAAAATAGAAGCCGCACAAACCTCAGTAAGAAGTGAGATAAATGCCAAGTTAGAGGTAATGCATACTCTTAAGGAGGTGAGATCAGTACTTTGAGAACCAATATCGAATCCATAAAGGGATCCATTTCCTCCATGCAAACCACAATAGAAGCCACGGTCAACAGAGTGAATGAAATGGAAGGTAGAGTGTCAGATACAGAAGACAGAATACACCAACTGGACCAAAAAGTGACAGATATGGAAAAATCACTCAAGTTAAACCAAAGGGAAATTCAAGAGCAAGCAGATAATGCCAAGAAATTTAACCTTCATATAATTGGAGTGGACGAAGGTGAGGAATTTCAGAGCAAGGGAATGCAACACCTATTCAACAAGATAATCGGCGAAAATTTTCCCCACCTCATAAAAGAACATCTTACCTACATAACAGAAGCATATAGAACACCCAACAAGCAAGATCCCAGGAGAAACACTTCTAGACACATTATTGTAAAAATGATAGATCTGAATAATAAGGAAACAATCTTGCATGCAGCAAAAATGAAGAAGGAGCTATACTACAATGGGAAAAAAATTAGAATCACTGCAGATCTCTCCACACAAACAATGAACACAAGAAAGGCCTGGGAAAGCACCATACGAGTCCTGAGAGCCAATAACTGCCAACCCAGACTGATATACCCAGCAAAGCTAGCATTCACATTCGACGGAGAGCTGAACATTTTTAATAGCAAAGAAAAACTAAATGAATACATAAACATTAAGCCAGCATTAAAAGAATTCTAAGAGGGGGGGACACAACCTGAAGAAAGCAACCAGGAACTGGGACCTGCCCCAGACAGGCATTACTCAAAGTCTAACTGAGCAAGCACAGGAGGAAAGGAAAAAAGAAAAACTTAGGAAAACAGAATGACGGACAACAATGTATCTCTCTATACTTTCTCTTAATATTAATGGGCTTAATTTGCCAATTAAAAGAAAATGAACTGCAGACTGGATCAGAAAACAAGACCATCCATCTGTTGCCTTCAGGAGACCCATCTCTCAGCCAAACAGACAAACAAACTCAGAGTGAAGGGTTGGAAAAGGATCTACCAATCAAATGCCCCCAGTAAGAAAACAGGTGTAGCTATCCTGATATCTGACAAAATAAACTTTTCATTAAAATCAGTACAGAAAGACAAGAATGGACACTACATATTAATACAGGGAACAATCCAAGAGGAGCATATTACCATCATCAACTTATATGCCCCAAATATTGGTGCACCCAGATATGTTAAACAAACGCTCTCAAACTTACAGAATAAAATAGATGCCAATACGATAATACTAGGAGACTTTAACACACCACTCTCACCAAAGGACAGGTCTACCAACCAGAGGATTGGCAAAGAAGCTACCGAAATAAGTGAGGCCATACTTCAAGCAGAATTAACTGACATCTACCGAGTATTTCACCCTAAAACAACACAGTACACATTCTTCTCAGCAGCTCATGGAACTTTCTCCAAAATAGACCATATCATAGTTCATGCAAGGAACTTGAGCAAATACAAAAGGATCGACATAATCCCCTGTATCCTATCTGACCACAGTGGAATCAAGCTAGTTCTCAATAACAAAGCATACCGCAGAAATTTCTCTAATACATGGAAATTGAACAGCACACTCTTTAACAATGCCTGGGTAACGGAAGAGATCAGAGAAGAAATAAAACATTTCCTACAACTCAATGAAAATGAAAACACCTCACAAAGAAACTGTGGGACACAGCAAAAGCAGTCCTGAGGGGCAAATTTATTGCCCTCAGTGCCTACATCAAAAGAATGGAGACAGACCAAGTAAATAATCTCATGTTGCAATTAAAACAGCTAGAAAAACAAGAAAAAATGGAACCTAAAGTTACTAGACGAAGCCAGATAACCAAATTAAGAGCAGAGATTAACCAATTAGAAAATCAGAAAATTATAGCCAAAATAAACCAAACAAAAAGCTGGTTCTTTGAAAAATAAACAAAATTGATGGCCCGTTGGCAAGATTAATTAAAAAAAGAAGAGAGAGGGGAGAGGGAAGATGGCAGAGGAGAAGCTGGAATCTGAACAAGCTCTCGCATAGAAAGCAGTTTTAGAGTTCCAGTGAACAGTCCTAAGCCAGAGAAGCACACCAAGTGTGCCATCACAGGACAGAGAGTTAGACAAGAGAGGGGAAGCCAAGGCAAAAAGACACATCTGAGCGCCTGCCAGCAGTCGCCGTGGCGACGGCAGCAGGGTCACGGCGGAGAACGCAGCCGGGGCCATAACTGAGCGCTCATACAGAGAGTCCAGGACGAAGGAGCCAGATGCAGCGGGCGAGCGGATTCTACTCAACACCAGCAAGAACCGACAAGGAGCGGACATCTTCATCCTGCAGTTCGCAGACCAGAGACGACCCAGGATCCAAGACTCGGCGTGAGTACAAGCCCGCCGTCCTCACTCCTTCTCAGGGAGCAGAGGAGGGAAGGCCACCCCTCCCCCCCCAGCACCAGTGATCTCCATCTTGGATACCGACAAAGCTTGGAGGAGCTGCCAGCTCCAACCCAGGCCTTGGAATAAAACGAGTCATTTAGCAGGTCACAAGAACTTAATGGCGGCGAAGTGACCTGCCAGACTCGGCTCCATCCAGGGAAAAGTCACCCAGCTCAGGCACCAGCCATTGGAGTGGCTTTCCTCACTGGGTAACCAAAGCCAGAGGCTGCCGCTCCCTCTAGCAGCCTCAACAATCAATTGAAAAACAGAAACCCTGAGAATGGCTCCAGGCTGGGCTCTGTGAGTTTTTTTTTTTCACAAAATAGCCCCAGGAAAAAGCTACTGATTGTTGAAAGGCCTCAACTCTACCCAGAACCTAGCCTCACCACTGCATCCCCCTCTTTTGTGATTCTCAAAGCAGATCACCCTCCCAGTAAACTAATCGGGGAGGGGGATCTCAAAATCTTGGGTAAAGCAGAGCATTTCTCTGCCTGTTGAACAAACTGACTTAAGAAACCAATCAAGCCACAGGATCTCAAGCTGACCAGAGACTCCAACAAGAGGCTGTTTACAGACAAAAGGGAGATACAGGATTCTTCCCACCCCTCCCAAAAAAATCAAAGAACTTTTTTTTTCTTCTCTTCCTCTTCTTTTCTTTTTTTTTCTTTTTTTCTTTTTTTTTTTTTTTGGTACCTTATATATATATAATTTTTTTTCCTTTTCTAAAAATTTTATTAATCTTTAATTTTTGCCTTTTTTGAAAATATAATTGTTTTCCAGTAACTTTTTTTTCCTCTTATAATTTTTATATTAGGAATACATGAATGTGCGTTTTCCTTTCTTTTCTTGTCTTCTTTCTCTTTTTCTTTCTTTCTTAACTATCTTTTTGTTTTTTTGTCTAGCTCTACTGAACTTCTGATCTTTTTCTCTCCCTTTCTAATCCTTTTCACCTTTTCCTCTCTTTTGATCTTCTGTATGTGACTTAACTCTTGTCCTGCACATCCTCAGATAAACCCGTAGTTAACTAGTAGACCCTATCCCCCATTGTGTACACACTTAATCCACAAATTTATTACTCAATTCAAAACCTCTGAGACTTAAATTCCTTAATAGCAGTACTACCTCTTTATACCTATATAATATTTTAAGCATTTTCTTAAGTTTTTCACTTCTCCTCTATGTCCCTACCCTTCTATTAATATACTCACATTCCTCTCTAAATAGATGGTCTTTTAATCTCCATAATAATATTAATTTTTATGTTTCTATTTTTTTCTGGTCTCTTTTCAATTCCCTTTCCCTTTCTTCTTTTTCTCTCTCTCTCTACTTGCATCCTACCCAACCTATTTCCTGCATTGAGATTAGGACATAGTTAACTCTCCCTGTGCCTCCCCACACCAATCTATTCCTATTTTTTACCCACATCTCTCCCTAACCCTAAAAATTTCTGGTTTTCCAAATTCTTCTCTGCGGTTCGAAGCCCATTAACATATAGTTGTTTGATGTTGAATAGATGTATCTGTTGAACTAGATTGTATCTGTAGACTATTGACTATATAAATGCAAACGTTGGTTGATGGTTGCCTTAAGATAGTGTTCTAGCACAAAACTGGTGCTATTTTCATCTCAAATGGGCAGAGTAAGCCGGAAAAACACAAGAAAAATGGCAAATCCGGGTATCTCAATTCCCAATCTTGATAATCAGGGGTCAGAACACATAATGAACAACCCAGAGGAGAGTTCCCAAATAGCTCTACAAACAGTGGTGGCAAACATGATAAATGAGAAGTTTGACAACTTACAAAGGACTCTGTATGAGCGTGATAGGGAGAGAGAGGAGGCATCCCAAAAGTTTATACAGGAATATCATAAGCATGAGGAAGCTATTCAAAAACTGATACAGGATTTGTGTGAACAACTTGAGAATACTCAAAGAGAAAGAGAGGAATGGTGTGAGCAGGCTGAGAACACTCAAAGAGAACTGCAGGAATCCCACGAACGGGAAGAAAGAGAACTGCAGGAATCCCACAGATGGGAGGAAGCTAATCAAAGAGTAATTCAGGAATTGAGAGACCAGGTAGAGAATACACAAAGATCACTAAAGGCATTCATGGAATCCATTAACAAAGAGCTGAAGGAAGTCAGGGAGACCACAAAGGGAATGCTGAATGGAACCCAACAGAAGGAATGGGAGTCCAAAGAAACCATAACCAATCAACTAAGTGATTTGAGAACAAACACTGAACACCAAATTAAGGAAGTAAAGAAATTCATACAAGACCTAAAACAGAGCTTCAACAAAGAACTTGAAGCCATCAAAGCTGACCAATTAGAAGGATTCGAGATAAAAAACAAAGTAGAGAGTCTTGACAGCAGGTTAGACCATGCAGAAGATCGAATCTCAGGGATTGAAGACAGCCTAGATATTATAGAGAAAGAAAATACAACCATCCAAGACAAGTCCAAGAAATATGATAGATCTATCCAACACCTGGAAGACACCATCAGAAGGCCTAATCTAAGGATAATGGGTGTAGAGGAGCACCTAGAAACAGAAGTTAATGGTCTAGGAAATTTGTTTAACAGGATCCTAGCAGAGAACTTCCCAAACATACAAAAAGATAGGCCTATTCAGATACAAGAAGCTTTTAGAACCCCAAATAGACCAGACCAGAATAGGACATCCCACCATCACATTATAATCCAGACAGGATCAACTCAGACCAAGGAAAAGATCCTTAAAGCTGTCAAGGAGAAAAGGTTAATCACCTGTAAAGGGAAACCAATTAGAATCACCTCAGATTTCTCAGCAGAGACAATCAAAGCAAGAAGAGCCTGGAATGACGTATGCCATGCCCTAAAAACAAACAACTATCAACCAAGAATACTGTACCCAGCTAAACTCTCCTTCATAACTGAAGGTCAAATAAAAACCTTCCATAGCAAAGAAAAATTGAAACAATACATCTCCACCAAACCAGCCCTACAAAAGATTCTTAAAGATGTCCTACACATAGAAAACCAACAAGACCTCAACAAAGGCCAAGAAACTGCACCCAAACTGAGAATCCAAGAACCTTAGGAAGAACCCAGTTTTCGCAGCCCCCAAGAAGGTGGATAACATGGCAGGAACTCCCAAATACCTCTCAGTCCTATCTCTTAACGTTAATGGACTGAACTCTCCAATTAAGCGACATAGACTATCTAGTTGGATTAAAAAACAAGACCCTTCTATCTGCTGCCTGCAGGAGTCACATCTTGCCCGTAAAAACAAACACATTTTCAATGTTAAAGGCTGGAACAAAATCTACCAAGCAAACGGCCCTCATAAACAGGCGGGAGTTGCAATCCTAATATCAGATAAAATAGACTTCAAATTAAAATTCGTGAGAAGAGATAAAGAAGGTCGCTACATACTAATTAAAGGATCTCTCCTTCAGGAGGATATTACAATTCTAAATATCTATTCGCCAAACAATGGAGCACCCAAATTTATCAAAAAAACACTACTTTCCCTCAAATCCCATATAGATCCAAAGACATTAATTGTTGGGGATTTTAACACACCACTCTCCCCACTAGATAGATCAACTCGGCAAAAACTCAACAGAGAAACCGCAGATCTAAACAGCTGCATAGATCAACTAGACTTAACAGACATTTACCGAACATTCCACCCAGCAGCATCAGAATACACGTTCTTCTCAGCAGCACATGGAACGTTTTCTAAAATAGACCACATTTTAGGCCACAAAGCAAACTTGTCTAAATTCAGAAACATTGAAGTTATACCTTGCACTCTCTCTGACCACAAGGGAATAAAATTAGAACTCAACACCAAAAGCCACCAAAGAAAGTCCGGTATCACATGGAGGCTGAACAACACACTGCTGAATCCTGAGTGGGTCATGGAAGAGATTAGAAAGGAAATTCAAATGTTCATGCTATTCAACAAAAATGAATACACAAATTACCAGCTCCTCTGGGACACAGCAAAGGCAGTACTCAGAGGCAAGTTTATAGCTCTGAGCTCCTACATCAACAAATTGGAGAGATCGGAAACTAACAATTTAATTACACATCTAAACCTCCTTGAAAAAGAGCAGCAAGATAAACCCCAATCCAGTAGATGGAAAGAAATAATCAAAATTAAATCAGAATTAAATGAATTAGAATCCAAAAAAACTATAGAAAGAATCAACAAAACAAAGAGTTGGTTCTTCGAAAAACTTAACAAAATTGACAGACCCTTAGCAAATCTTATCAGAAAAAGGAGAGAACACACCCAAATTAATAAACTCAGAGATGAGAATGGAAACATCACCACGGAAACAACCAAGATTCAGAACATTATAAGGGAATACTTCTCAAAACTTTATGCTAATAAGTTTGAGAACTTGACAGAAATGGACCTTTTCCTAGCAAATATTGACATGCCAAAACTAAACCAAGATGAGTTAAACCAGCTCAACAGGCCCATATCAAGCATTGAAATAGAAACAGCAATAAGAGACCTCCCAGCTAAGAAAAGTCCAGGACCAGATGGTTTTACAGCGGAATTTTACAAGGCCTTCAAAGCAGAGCTCACACCAATACTCCTCCAACTCTTCAATGAAATTGAAAGAGAAAGCTCATTACCGAACACATTCTATGAAGCCATCATAACCCTCATCCCAAAACCAGGCAGGGACTCATCAAAGAAAGAGAACTATAGACCCATTTCTTTGATGAACATTGATGCAAAACTTCTCAACAAAATTTTGGCCAATCGACTTCAACAATTCATCCAAAAAATCATACACCATGATCAAACAGGATTCATTTCAGGGATGCAAAGCTGGTTCAATATACGCAAATCAATTAATATTATTCATCACATCAACAGGAACAAGAATAAGAACCACATGGTTATCTCAATAGATGCAGAAAAAGCATTCGACAAGATCCAACACCCCTTTATGATGAAGGTTTTAGAAAAATTAGGAATCCATGGAACATTCCTCAATACAATAAAGGCTGTATATGACAAACCTACAGCCAGCATTATACTCAATGGTGAAAAACTAAAGCCATTTCCTCTTAACTCAGGAACAAGACAAGGATGCCCACTCTCTCCACTTCTCTTCAATCTAGTATTGGAATGCCTAGCTACAGCAATAAGACAAGATGCAGACATAAAGGGGATCCAAATAGGGAAAGAAGAAATAAAACTCTCCCTCTTTGCAGATGACATGATCTTGTACTTAAAGAATCCCATAGACTCCACTCCCAAATTACTCAAGCTGATTCAAAACTTTGGCAAAGTAGCAGGTTATAAAATTAACCCCCAAAAATCAATGGCTTTTCTGTATGCCAACAATGAGAAAAGTGTGGCTGAAATTAGGAAAGCAACTCCATTTGTAATAGCCCCACAAAAAATAAAATACCTAGGAATTAACTTAACTAAAGAAGTGAAGGACCTCTATGATGAAAACTTTAAAATCTTAAAAAAGGAAATCAACACAGAACTTAAAAAATGGCAAAACCTCCCATGCTCCTGGATTGGAAAGACTAACATTTTGAAAATGGCAATTCTTCCCAAGGCTATCTCCAAATTCAACGCAATACCTATCAAAATTCCAACCTCATTCTTCAAGGAAATAGAAGAGGCAATCCAAAAATTCATATGGAAAAATAAAAGACCCCGAATAGCAAAAACGCTCCTCAATGGAAAGAACACTGCTGGAGGAATATCAATACCAAACTTCAAACTCTACTATAAAGCCATAGTAATCAAAACAGCTTGGTATTGGCATAAGAACAGACCTCAGGACCAATGGAATAGAATTGAAAACCCAGAAATGAACCTACAGACCTATAGCCATCTAATCTTCAATAAGGGAGCTAAAACAATAGAATGGAAGAAAGACAACCTCTTCAGTAAATGGTGCTGGCAAAATTGGTTAACTACATGTAGAAAACTTAAGCTAGATCCTTATATATCACCCTGCACCAGAATCAACTCCAAATGGATCAAAGACCTTGAACTCAAAGCAGACACTCTGAAAACATTACAGGATGGAATAGGAGAAACCCTAGGTCTCCTTGGCTCAGGCCGAAATTTTCTGAATAGAGACCTGGAAACACAACAAATCAAAGAAAGGTTGGACAAATGGGATTGCATAAAGTTGCAGAGCTTCTGCAGGGCAAATGACATAGCTAGCAAGATCAATAGAAAACCCACGGATTGGGAGAAGATCTTTACTAGCCATACAATGGACAAGGGTCTCATATCTAAAATATACTTGGAACTCAAAAAATTAAACCACCCAACAACAAATCCTCAAAGAAACAACTGCCCAATAAATAAGTGGGCAAAAGACTTAAAGAGAAACTTCTCTGAAGAAGAAAGAAGGATGGCCAATAGACACATGAAGAAATGTTCAACATCCCTAGCCATAAAAGAAATGCAAATCAAAACAACATTGAGATATCACCTCACTCCAGTTAGAACGGCAAAAATCAAGAACTCTAACAACAACAGATGCTGGAGGGGATGTGGACAGAAAGGAACCTTACTGCATTGTTGGTGGGAATGTAAACTTGTTCAACCACTTTCGAAAGCAGTATGGAGGCTCCTCAAAAGACTTCACATAGAACTCCCCTATGACCCAGCAATCCCACTTTTGGGCATTTACCCAAATGTTTACAAACAAGACCACACTAAAGCTACCAGCACAACTATGTTTGTTGCAGCATTATTTACCATAGCTAAGATATGGAACCAACCCAGATGCCCCTCAGTAGATGAATGGATCAAGAAAATGTGGTATATATACACAATGGAATTTTATGCCTCCATCAGAAAGAATGACATTGCCCCATTTGTTAGGAAATGGAAAAACTTGGAAAAAATTATATTAAGTGAAGTAAGCCAGGCCCAAAGAAACATAGGTCCCATGGTTTCCCTTATTTGCAATATCTAGTATATGTATGAGTCAAGCGGAAAAGGTCAGATAATGTGATGTCAGGAAAATGAACCCTTAGATATGTATTTTAATGTTTTTTCTTTCATGCATGTGTTTCTAATGCATCTATAAGATTATCTCTTTGTTGCTTTGTATGTCCCTCCCCCACAGTATAACCCCTGCTTTCACTATATTTGGTGTCAGTATAACTTGTGGAGGAGATGGGGAAAAACCAGTTGTTTAAGGATACAGGTGGACCTGTTGCAACAATGAGAAGTACAAGTTGTCATGTCCAAAACGAGCTTTACAACGTAGGTGCGGGGGGGGGGGGGGGGGGGAGGGGAGAGGCTGGGAAGGGATGTGAAGGGTAAACAAAGGAGGAGGCTGCAATGCTTGGTAAGAAATGTATGCATTATCCTGTCCATGTAATTGTAACTCCTCTGTACAGTATGTTCACAAATAAAATAAAATTAAATTTAAAATAAAAAATAAAATAAAATAAAATAAAAGAGAGAGGAAACCCATATTAACAGGATTAGAGATGCCACCGGAAACATCACAACACGTACCCAAGATATCCAAACAATTCTAACGGACTACTTTCAAAAGTTATACTCTCTAAAGGAAGAAAATCTGGCAGAAATGGATGCATTTTTAGAGAAATACAAGTTGCCCAAACTGAGCAAAGAAGAAGTAAACCAATTAAATAAGTCAATATCCTACAACGAGATGCAAGAAGCTATCAAAAGTCTTCCAACAAAAAAAAAGCCCAGGACCAGATGGATTCACAGCAGAATTCTATAAGACCCACCTTTAAAGAAGAACTAATACCCATACTCCTCAAGCTCTTCAGAGAAACAGAGAAGGAGGGAGCTATCCCAAACTCATTCTACGAAGCCAATATCACACTCATCCCCAAACCAGGCAAAGACCCAACCAAAAAGGAGAATTACAGGCCAATTTCCTTGATGAACACAGATGCAAAGATCCTTAACAAGATTCTAGCTAACAGAATCCAGAAACACATAAAAAAAACTCATACACTATGACCAGGTAGGCTTCATCCCAGAGACGCAGGGTTGGTTTAACATACGTAAGTCAATAAATGTAATCCAACACATCAACAGAGCCAAGGTCAAGAATCACATGATTGTCGCCACAGATGCAGAAAAGGCCTTTGATAAAATTCAACATTCATTCATGCTAAAAGCTCTGGAGAAAATAGGAATCGAAGGAACATTTCTTAAAACAATAAAAGCCATTTATTACAGACCAATAGCCAATATTATACTTAATGGGGAAAAGCTACAACCAATTCTCCTAAAATCAGGAACAAGGCAAGGATGCCCACTGTCTCCACTCCTCTTCAATATAGTCCTGGAACCCTTAGCCAGGGCAATAAGGCAAGAAAAAGACATTAAAGGGATCTGAATAGGGAAAGAAGTTAAACTATCCCTTTTTGCAGATGACATGATACTATACCTTCATGATCCCAAAAACTCCATCCCCAAACTCTTAGAAATCATAAATCACTTCGGCAAAATAGCAGGATACAAAATAAACCCACAAAAATCAGTTGCCTTCCTATACACTGATAATGTACAGGAAGAGAGGGAAATAAAGGGAGCAACCCCATTCACAATAACCTCCCCCAAAATAAAATATTTAGGAATTAACCTAACCAAAGATGTAAAAGAACTATTTAATGAAAACTATAAAAAGTTAAGGAAAGAAATTGCAGAAGACACTAGGAAATGGAAAGACCTCCCATGCTCTTGGATAGGCCGACTTAATATAGTAAAGATGGTAATACTTCCAAAACTAATATACAAATTCAATGCAATTCCTATTAAAATCCCAATGACGTACATCACTGAAATACAGAAAACAGTCCAAAAATTCATATGGAACAACAAAAGACCTAGAATAGCCAAAACAATTCTAGGGGATAAAGACAATATGGGAGGGCTATCCATGCTGAACTTCAAACTCTACTACAGAGCTATAATAACAAAGACAGCATGGTACTGGCACAAAAACAGACTCGAAGACCAATGGAACAGAATAGAAGATCCAGAAATAAATCCACAGGCCTACAGCCAGCTGATATTTGACAAAGGAGCCAAAGACATACAATGGAAGAAACACAGCCTCTTCAACCACTGGTGCTGGGAAAACTGGATGGCCACATGCAGAAAACTAAAAGTGGACCCCAGCCTATCACCATGCACCAACATCAACTCAAAATGGATTAAAGACCTTAACCTGAATCTCTGAAACTACTGCAGGACAGAGTAGGAGAGACACTTGAACTAATAGGCACAGGAAGGAACTTCCTGAACAGAGTCCCAGGGTCACAACAAATTGGAGAGAGACTCGACAAATGGGACTACCTTAAAATAAAAAGCTTCTGCACAGCTAAATCTATCGCAACCAAGCAAGAAAGACAACCAACTAATTGGGAAAAAAATATTTACCAGCAATTTATCAGACAAGGGGTTAACATCCTGTATATACAGGGAACTCAAGAAACTAATCCCTCCCAAACCTAACAAACCCATTACTAAATGGGCAAGGGAACTAAAGAGGGACTTCTCAAATGAAGAAATAAAAATGGCAAAGAAACACATGAGGAAATGTTCATCATTCCTGGTGGTGAAGGAAATGCAAATAAAGACAACCCTGAGATACCACCTTACCCCAGTCAGAAAGTCCCACATCCACAAATCAGCCAACAACAAATGCTGGAGGGGATGTGGAGAAAGAGGAACGCTATTACACTGCTGGTGGGAATGTACACTTATACAACCACTTTGGAAAGCAGTCTGGAGGATCCTTAGAAAGCTAAAGATTGACCTCCCTTACGACCCAGTCATACTACTTCTAGGCATCTACCCTGAACAACAGGTACCAATATACAAGGACACGTGCACCTCCTTGTTTATTGCAGCACTGGAAACAACCCAGATGCCCCACCACAGATGAATGGATCCAAAAATTGTGGTATCTATACACAATGGAATATTATGCAGCCATTAGAAATGACAAAATAATGGCATTTGCAGGGAAATGGATGGAGCTAGAAGGAATCATGTTGAGTGAGGTAAGCCAAGAGCAAAGAGACAAATGGTACATGGTCTCCCCGATAAGTGGATGCTAAATCCAAAATGTTAGGTGATACAACAAAACTAACAGGACTTAAGAAACAAAGAACTTCCACTCATCTGGTCGAACCACTACTAAATATCCCCATCCTGATGATCACATGTATGGTGTATAACATGTGTACACCATTATATGTTATAGACTGTGATAGACAATTTGCTCCAGGAAAGTTAGAATGAACGTGTGACTTTAAATGAGCATCAATATTCCACAATACTGTGAAATTCAGGAAATTATGTAATCACTTAATCACAATCAAAAAAAAAAAAAGAACTTCAGGGACGGTAGGGAGGGAAGGGATGGTAGGGGAAAACAATGGAGGAGGTAACAATGCTCAATAGGAAGTGTACTCATTACCTTACTCATGTAACTGTAACCCTCTGTATAGTATCTTTACAATAAAAAAGAAAGAAAGAAAAAAAGAAAGAAAAAAAACTAAACATAGAACTATACTATGATAAAGCAATTCTACTCTTGGAAATTTATTCAAAAGATTACTAATCATAGTTTTCTACTCAGGCTTCCTTTGAACTTCTTAGCTTCCTAAGTAGCTAGGGTTATAGGTGTGAGCCACCAATACCCAGTCACTATCTGTGATTTAAAATGCCCTCCAGAGGATTCTGATCCAGATGCTAGCCTGAAGAGCGCTGCAATTAATACTAGGCTTTTTTGTTTCTCTTCTTTGATCGGATTAAAAGATCCTGCAAAGTTCAGCAAAATAAAACACCAGGAAGCTGATATTAGAAAAGGGTGGTGTGGAGTCAAGGAGAAAGTGTAGAGGAATGAAGAGGGGGAAATGCAGACAAGAATTCAATGTATGTCCTACAAAATTAAGAAGAGTGAGGGAAGGGGTGGGTAGGGGAGGGACAGGGAGAAGGTTGAAAGGGGTGATATTGATCAAGATGGATTATATTCATACAGTGCTGTTTTCAATGGCAACTTCCTTGTACGCTACCTAAAGATATTTTTAAAAGAAAGATCCTGCAATATACCAAAGTCCAAACTCTTGGTCGCCCATCTGCTATAAGATCAATCCTGAGTAGTTTGTCTGTTCCCAGTGTGTTTTATAGTCACCTGACTATGCACCCAGCAGAATAATTTCTTGGGGAGTCACATATCTCTTGACAAACTGAAAGTCTCCTCTCCATTTTTTTGCCCTCACTGTTGAATAGCCACAGAGCAGATTATGGAAAACGAAGGGCAAATTTCAAGGGACATAAGGAAATGCTTGGGGGTCTGATCTAAAATGCAGAGAGTTTTCTTCAGGGTGTCTGGGGAAGCTCAAGAATCTGTGTCTCCCTCAAGTGCCCAGGGAGCAGATGGTACCCACTGGTACCATTCGAGAAGCCCAGTCCAAGCAATGCTATGAGTGGCATAGCCCCATCTCCCCTGAAAGGAGCCAAGAGCTCCTTCTGATTTGTGCTTGATGACATCCATCAGACAAGTTGATGCCAACTAGGAATGAATGACTTTTAAGCCATTTGTAGAGGTGGCTGTCCATGGAATCAATCTTAATTCACAAACACTGCTGAATGCCCACTCAAGGGTAATAATGGGCCCCAGCTCACACATAAATCTCTCAAATGGAAATTAAGCAGGTAGATGGAACACTCTGGTGAGCATTACTCAATGTCCCCAGGGGTAGTGTTAGGTTAACAGCCTCAAAACTGAAAAATCAATTGGACAACTACGAGAGAGCCTGACCATCCTGCTCTGCTCAGAGCCACAGCTGATTTCGAAGTCAGCACTGGGACCAGAGTAGAAGACTTCTGTGTGAGGCCAGTGTGCTGGGGACCTGGCTGTGAAGCCACATGTCACTTTGAAAGGGCGAGTAACAGAACCAGAGGAAGGCCTGTCCCCATAGATATCTGCAAAGTGCTTGCATCCTGCTTCAGCTATTGGAGGAATTTGCTTTCAGAAGATAGAACTTGATGGTACAGGGCTCTTCCTACTGACCTTTCTAGTGAGGGAATGTGCATGGCTATGATGCCCCCCCTGCTCCTTGGTGGCAGAGGACTCTGATTCACATCTGCAGTGATAGATCACAGGCTGGTCATATGGCCCAGGCAGAGCCAGTTAGAATTGTGGGAATGAAGTGAGCTCAGAGCTATCATTGGCTAGTTTTGCTGCCACTTGGAAACAGCCCACCCAAGAGCCAAACAACACTGAAAAAGTAGACCTAAGAGCCCAGATCAATCCTGGTTACATGAACCAATGCATTATTTTTTGTTATTGTTCTGGTACTATGGCTTGAACTCAGTAGCTGGGCACTGTCTCTTACCTAATGCTCTACCACTTAAGCCACAGCTCAACTTCCAGAGTTTTAGTAGTTAATTGAAGATAAGAGTCTCACAGGATTTCCTGTCCAAGCCAGCTTTAAACGTCGATTCTCAGATCTCAGGCTCCTGAGTAGCTAGGATTGCAGGGGGCAGCCACCGACACAGAGTTGAATTCATTTTTAACTCATGCCAACTTTTGGTTGGGTCCCTATTCCTTGCAACCCCCAGATTCCTAACAGAAACAGGCACATCAAAGTCATATTTGATCATACTTTGTTGTGGCGAAGACAAACGCTTGGTGAGTGCATCTGGGTGCTTGTTCAGGTTGCAAAAATGGATTTCCATGACTGCATATCAGTGCACCTTGAACCTTCAAAGGAGGCAGAACCTTAACCAGTGACCATGACTACAAAAGACTGAGCACACGGATCCCAGGAAAACAGAGAGATTGCCCAAGGGAGCATCCTACTTAGTCACTGAAGGATGTGTATGGTATGCATTTGGGGCTCTCTCCATGTCTCTAGCTCTGCAGGACTTACTGACATGGCTCCCGCAGCTCTGGAGGGTCCCTTGTCCTGCTAGTGCTAGCCAGTCTCACAGAGTATTTGAGGGTCTGTGAGTGCTGGATGACTATGCTGGGTGGTGGCAATCAAGAGAGTAATGCTAGAGTGTGATTAGACTAGGTTTGGCAGGACCACTTTGCTTGTCTCAGAGGAGCTGGTGGGTATTTACTGGGCTGTTTCTGATTGTCAGAGAGAAGGAGAGAGCACCTGGCCCAGAGATTGGGGGAGCACAGCTGTCTGCACCTTGCACAATGTTCTTTAAGACCCTGGGGTTCCAGGTCCCAAGAAGAAACCTCCAGTGTCTTCAGACATAGAAGTTAAAATCTGGGACGGAAAATACAGACCCGCGCCTTTCATGCACTCATGTATATATGGACACACACAGATCCTCCCTCCTGTTCCCCCTCTTGTGTGACTCTGTGAGATTTCTGGACAATGAGTTCTCTCTCCATCCTTCACCGGTGTCTCCGCCTCCACACAGCCTCCCTTGTCCTCTGTGAAGGGACCACCCTGAACCATAATCAGCTGTTTGATGACATCTCCCCTGTGGTTGTTGCCTTGCATTCGGTCATCACTGTGTGTCTGTGAACTGAATGTGATATGGGGTGGGGTGGAGGGAGAGTTGGGATGCGGGCCCAGTCTCCTTTTAAGGGATCCAAAGACAAGTCTAGGATAGAAACATTCCCAGAAAGGCCCAGGACCATTTAGTCTAACGTCTAACCTTAATGTCGTTAGCAGTTTCCTTGCTTTTAGTTGATAGGCTTTGTTCTGTCCTGGGATTGCAGGTGCAAGTGGACTGAGTCATTTTTTTCTCAAAGGCTGGTGCCTGGCTCTTGGGCCCATTAAGGCTACTTCTGCTCACTGTCTGGCAGGCTCTGTCTTCGCCTTATCACTCCTCTGACATCTGAAGATGAAGCACAGGGCTCTGTGGCCTCTCCTGTGGGCTCTGGGGTCAGTGTATTTATAGAGGTACCTCAGGCCTTTCTGAGAGCATTAGTATCCCTGACCTGTGTTTAGATCCCAAAAAAGAGGGCATCCTTTCTGCCTACACCTCCTGCATTACATTCAAGTCAAAACACACAGTGATGGCCAAATGCGAGGCAAAAATCACAGGGGAGAAAAGAGTAGAATGGATTTTTTAAAATTAATACTATTTTATACTTGGAGAATTAATCAAAGTCTACCTGTTGCTATCTTGTACGTTTTCAGTCATGCTCCAAGGAGCCCAGAGCTGTGGGATGATCAGATATGCAACAAAACCGCAATCGAAGCTAAGGAGGCAGTGGCTCAGGGCTGTGATTATTAGACCTTCTGGAGTGAAGGTAATTAGACATTGATTTATAATCTCTAATCGCCCCTCACTGCATTGACTGTCAGCCCTCGGAGTCGGCTGGGCACTGAAGAGAAGGTTTTCAGTGCAGAAGAGAGAATACTTTGAACTTCCACAGGAACATATATGTATCCTTGGGTTGAAGTTAAGAGGCTTATATATATATATATATATATATATATATATATATATATATATATATATATATATATATATATATATATATATATATAAACATCTAGCAAGTAAATGCTGTGACCATGGTGAAAATAAGTGAGAAAGTTGGAAAGCCTTTAGGAATTCAGTGGCTTTGGTTTGATATTTGTTTGCTGAATCACAGAAACCAGGAAAGCCTTAATCATATAATGCCAGGACTATGTCCCCCAGATCTACATATTAAAGCCCTTCAACTCCAATGTAACTTTTGCATTTGGAGGTTGCATCTTGATGAAGGTAATAGAGGTTAAATGAAACCAGGAGGGTGGAGCCCTTACCTGATGGGGTAAGTGTCCTTATGGGAAGAGGCCAGAGAGAGGGAGCATATTCTCTCTCTGCCCCAGAGATTCAAGGCAGGAGGTGAAGAACCTGGCCAGATCCAAACCACTGGGGCCTGGATCTCAAACTTGCAGCCTCCAGAGTAGTGAGAATGATAGGCATGAGCCACCGGCACCCAGCTCAAATGCTACGCTCTTGCTGCCACAGTCTTGAAGGCAATAAATGGTAACTGAAGCTCAACCATGTTGACATCCCAGCCTGCTCTCGTCCTGGAAATGAGGGAAGAGGGAGCAGGGAATGCAGAAGCACAGAGTTCTTTTAGCCTGTGTGCTGGGCCACAGTGCCTTGCACCAGGCTGGGACTACAGGTTGCCAGGAATTGGCCTGACCAGAGTGTGGACTCCTCCCTTCCCATTGTGGACTCCTCCCTTCCCATTGGGCTTTCTGACCTCCTTCCCACCAATTCCTCCTTCACTAGAGCTCAGCTTCTCTTTTGTTCCACGGAGCATCCTCTGGGAGAGGGGCTTTCCATAGGAGTGGGGAGGGAAAGAGGAGAGGGAGCCGGATACAGAAGATAAAGGTGTGTTACACATAAATGTGTGGAGATCCCATAAAGGAAATAACCTAATATTGTTTTGTAAAGGAAAGGCAGAAGAAAGAGGGTGAAGCAGCCACAACAGAGGAGGAGAACCTGTCTACTATATACATCTGTGGGATTTCCACGTGAACTTCCCCTCCTCCACTGTACTATGAGTGAATCTGGTACAGAACTCAAGACCTGTTGGACTAACACTGGTGGAATGACAGAGAGCTACGTGACATCAATTTTCTTCCTCATCATTGAACTAATCAGGAACTAATTGTGACATAAGTTCCAGGCCCCTTAATAGAGATCAAAGTGTCAGCTCTGTTCCACTTTCTTACTGTAAATACTAGACCCTAGGACACAGCTTGCATGTGTAGCCACCAAGGCTTCTTGATGCATCAGAAGCAAACATGGCCACCTAGGCTCGGGCGCCTCCAGATGTGCATATTAGGAGCTTCTTGGTCCTCTGAGGAGAGGAGAATGGCCCTCCAGGGTGGTTCCAAGAAAAGCCTGGCTATCCTTCCACTCAGAGCCCCTTTCCTTCCCCGGGGAAGCTGTTGGCATTTCTCACATGGAAACCTGTAGTCAGATAAATGCTGAACCTCACTAACCTCCACAGCACACTTACTTAAAAATCCCATTTGGTTTCAGACAGATTGTGGGTTGTTTTATTCGTTTAGAGTCTTCCTGCTAAAAGCAGTGACAAGTTTAAAACCATGACCCCCTAGGAGAGAATTGAAAACTCCTGGCAGAATTTTACTCATCCATCAGGAAGAATAATATTATGTCATTTTTTCAGGGAAATGGATCGACCTAGAAAATAAAATATGTTAAGTGAATTAAGTCAGGCTCAGGAAGACAAAGGACATGTGTTTTCTCTCACATGAGGATGTTAGGTTTAAATTATAAACACATATGAAAACACAAGTATCATATGCATATACACACAATGACAAAAGTATGGTATATACAGGGAACGATTGCACTGGTGTGTAGAAATAATAGTCCTGTGGCCCGGTCAATTTGCCATAGAAAAGTAATCTTTACAGAGATTGCAGGACCCACAGTACATTCTTCACTCCCCCACCCCACCCACCGCCCCTCCCCAGGCAAGACAAGCATATGGTGAGCTTCATGGATCATAAGGCAGTCTGATGAGCCTCATCCATTGCTTCATTTATTTTGTAGAGGTGCTTATAGCTTGACCTGTATGTGTATGTCCACATACATGTATAATAGACATATATATACCTATACAACACAGGCACCTAGTCACATACACACCCGGTCTGGTAACATGTCACTTTCAAATGCTTTTCCAGTGTCCAAATATATATTCCAAAATCTTGTTCCCATTCATTCCCCACCCCACCCCAAGCTGGCTCTACTTGAAGTGAATATTTTAAATTATTTTTTTTTCTGTAAATGAAATTGTAGGTTCATTGGCTCTTTTTTCCTGTCACAATGATGATATTTACCCTGTATTTCCACTTACGTCACAATGTGCTTAGTGTTTAGAATCTGAAAACTAATCTGCTCTCTCTCCCTCCACCTCAGATATCAATGGATTTGCCATATCCCAATGAAAAAGAGAAAAGATATGCTATTTCATATCCAGTTGTGATTATAATGCAACATTAACTTCTTGTTTAATTATTTGGACAAATGTGATTTTTAAACAACAACAAAATACAGGCAAGAAAATCAGTTCCTGCTTCTTTGCAATGTCCTGGGATCAAACTGCGTTGAAGCAGCAGGAACAGGGGATAAGCAGCTGGATGGGGGAACCACTAGTATTTTCAAAGGGTTTGTTTTAAAAATGAAAAACAAATTCAGTGGAATTCCTTGCTCAACCAATTATTATATTTACTTTTTTCTTTTTATGATAATAATTCTGTTAGATAATGGTTTGTACAAACTCGAGTTCAATGATTTAATTACCTTTAATAACAGCACTTACTCTTGCTTAGTCCCTTTGAAGATTCATTGCAACATGAAGATAAATTGGCCAATGCCTAGACTCTCCTAAAATGAGAAGCAGTCCCAGGCTCTTCTGTCTTCATTTTCCAATGGATTATTCCCTCAATGCTCCCCCCCACCTTGTAAATGATGATTGATAGTTGAATCCAGTTAATAATTAACTTCCTGACATTAGCTCAAACTCACTTCCCTGGTTTTTTACAAATGCATTTCTCTCCTTTGAATTAGTATTTACATAAATTCTTTTTTAACCAAATACTGAAAAGTTCTAAATTATGGTAACCTGTGATTTGAAACTGATTTGCTTACCTTAAGTTGAAATGCTTGATTAGGGACGTGTGTGTGTGTGTGTGTGTGTGTGTGTGTGTGTGTGTGTGTGTGTGTGTGTGTGTGTGTGTGTGTACATACATGTGTGTGCTGGTCTCAGGACTTGAACTCTCAGGACTTGAACTCAGGACCTGGGTGCTGTCCTTGAGCTTTTTTTGCTCCAGGCAAGTGCTCTACCACTTGAGCCACAGCTCCACTTCTAGGGGTTTTTTTGTGTGGTGGTTAATTGGAGATAAGAGTTTCACTGACTTTGCTTCCCAGGCTGGCTTCCAACCACAAACCTTAGATCTAAGCCTCCTGAGAAGCTAGGATTATTGGTATGAGCCACCAACGCCTGACAAGGGACTTTTTTTGATAACTGAAGTTGGGTATTTTGTTTTTGTTGTTTTAAACAATGTACAGTTCTTTTCTTTAAGGAATTCCCTTTAACTCAGAAAAAAACAAGGATAGCTTTTATAACAGGGCAATATTTAAATGGTTTATCAATTTATATAACGTTTGTCTCCAGTTTTAAGAAATTAAATGATTGGAAGAAACAGAATTATGCCAGAGATGTTTGTAAGACATTATACCATCCTGATGAGAACAAACCACTTTCTTCCTTTTAAATAAATTGCTACATATATATCTATTTAGTGCATCCATCCTAAAGAGATCTATACCAATAATACAAACAAAATGTCCAGTAACTAGGCTTCATGGGAGACTCAAAAGTTAACGTGATTTCTACATAATTTACAAATGTATATCACTTCTTTAGGCTGGTCAGAACTTGCATTTGAAATCTACTTTTTATTTTACTTTAGTGGCTAATGAGCTGCCCATATTTGAATAGCA
This sequence comes from Dipodomys merriami, assembly GCF_024711535.1. NCBI lineage: Eukaryota > Metazoa > Chordata > Mammalia > Rodentia > Heteromyidae > Dipodomys > Dipodomys merriami. The sequence goes on along the minus strand of NW_027205048.1, from coordinate 11,123,903 downwards.
GCACAGCGAGTTCTTCATTTGTAGCCATTACTACTTAAGACTATAAATCCCATGTGATGTCAGGAAAATGAACCCTTAGATGTGTATTTTAATGTTTTTTTCTTTCATGCATGTGTTTCTAACGCATTTATAAGATTATCTCTTTGTTGCTTTGTATATCCTTTCCCCACAGTATAACCCCTGCTTTCACTATATTTGATGTCAGTATAACTTATGCAGGAGATGGGGAAAAACCAGTTGTTTAAGGATACAGGTGGACCTGTTGCAACAATGAGAAGTACAAGTTGTCATGTCCAAAACTAGCTTTACAACGTAGGTGCGGGGGGGGGGGGAAGGGGGGGGGAAGGAAAAGGATTGGGATTGGGGGGGAGGGGGGCGGCTGGGAAGGGATGTGAAGGGCAAACAAAGGAGGAGGCTGCAATGCTTGGTAAGAAATGTATGCATTATCCTGCCCACGTAATTGTAACTCCTCTGTACAGTATGTTCACAAATAAAATTAAATTAAATTAAAAAAAAAAAGAGAAAAAAAAAGACTATAAATCCCCTGAACCATGGGCTACCTCTTCTAGAATCATATTCCTTTTACTATTTAGAGACAAGACACAATAAATCAAGTTTTAAACACTATAAATAATAAGCTGCTAGTTTTAGACTGTTGAATTAATAGGGATGACTACACACTACCCAAATATTTTCCTTACAAGACCTTTGCCAAAAGAGAAAAATAACCCATCATGACTAGAAAGAGCTCATACAATCGGAGGGTCTGGAACTGACCTGCCTTTTAAAGGTACACAGAGAGTTGCTTAGAATGACTTCACTTCTACTGCAGATAAAAAAGAAAGATCAAAAGAAAAGCAGGCCAGGAGCTGGTGGTTCAAGCCCATAATCCTAGCTACTTAGGAGGCTGAGATCTGAGGATCACAGTTCAAAGCTAGCTAGGGCAGGAAAGTCTGTGAGCCTCTTATCTCCAATAAACTACTCAGAAAAAAAAAAAAAGCTGGAAATGGTGCTGTGGCTTAAGTGGTAAAGCTCTAACCTTGAGCACAAAGAGGCTTAGGGACAAAGCCTAGGCCCTGAGTTTAAGCCCCAGGACCAGCAAAAAAGAAAAAGAAAAAGGAAAGAAAACAGAAGGTATGATTGAGAAGTGGAAAGAGTTTGGGAAGAAGGAAAGAACAGGAAAGGGAGACACTATAAATTCTTTCTTGGAAATGCTGGGGATTGAACTTGAGGCTTCATGGTTGGTAGGCAGGCACTCTACCACTTGAACCACACTTTCACATCCTTTTTGCATTGATTATTTTAGAAGTTGGGTCTCACTTTGTGTTCATTCTGGCCTGGGCTACAGTTCTCCTGCTTCTGCTTCCCCAGGTACCTGGGAATGACAAGCAGGCACCAACTGTGCCCAGCCACTGTGCTTCCCCTGTAGATAGGATAGCAGGAACATGCTACCACTCCCAGCCTACTAGTTCAGATGGAGTCTGGTGAACTGGCCTCAAACCATCATCTCTCAATCTCTACCTCCCAAGTAGCTAGGGTTACAGACTCGAACCACCAGGCCTAGCAAAAAGAACCTTGTTTTGTACACTCTCTGGGGCAAATGCATGGCATTTTTATGGGGTTTGAAATCTTGGGGGAAAAAGTCAAGGATAACATTAAGAAAGAGAAAACACTTTTTCAATGAAAGGAAACAAAGAAGGAAGCTCCTTTGCTATCCTCAGGACACTCAGCCACTTCTCCCAGTCTCAGGCTCAAGCCGGAGTCCAGGAGGCTTCAGAAGTTAGAGCAAGGGAAGAGGAAACACCGTGATTTAAAAGAGCCCAGCAAGCCAAGTGCCGGTGGCTCACACCTGTCATCCTAGCTACTCAGGACGCTGAGGACTGAGGATCATGGTTCAAAGCCAGCCTGGGCAAGAAAGTCCATTAGACTCTTATTTCCAATAAACCACTCAAAACCAGAAGTGGTGCTGTGGCTCAAGTGGTAGAGTGCTTGCCTTGAGCTGAAGAGCTGAGGGACAGTGCCCAGGCCTAGTTCAAGCCCCACAACCGACATAAATAAATAAATAGATAGATAGATAGATAAAAATAAATAAATAAAAAGAGCCAAGCAAACATCAGGGTTTCCCACCTGGGCCACATCAAACAAAAGAAAATCTGAAAGTCTCAACGTGCCATCCCAAAGTTCCCTTTTCAAATAAACCAAGATTAGGACAAATCCTGGAAGCCCTAGAAGAATCAGAACTGAGATGATAATGATCAACCGAGTCTTAGTTACCGAGTGTTTACTTCCGCACACCTCTTTCCCTCTACCTGTATTCTCTGTCTACTTAAACTTAAAGCTTCTGCCTACACCCCAAAGATGGGCTGAGGTGCTTACCTGACCCCTTCTCCCAACATGGCCCTGCCACCTAATCTCCTTTCCCAGCCTTTCATCATCACTCAACTCTTTGATTGGCAAAGCGACAGTTCTCATTGGTCATTCTTCCTAGTTTCTTGTTCTTTGTAACCAATCAAGTGAAGCCACGCAATCCCATTTCCCACTTCCCATCCCTCCCCTTCAGAGCAACCTAGTGCCTGCACTGGGGACCTTCTGTTTCCAGTAACCCACGTGCCCAGCCTCCTGCCTCCTGTCTCAGTGCCTTCTGGTTGTTCTCTCACACCAACCAGTCTTTCATTCATTGCCCACAGGTTTTTATTTACACTAAGCCTCTACTGGTTCACTTTCCCTGTTGAGTTGTATTAAGGGTTACTGGAGGCTGCAGAAGAAATGTAATATGTCACCCTGAAGAAACTCCAACTTCTCCTTTCTTCTTCTTTCTCCTCCTCTTCCTCCTTCTCCTCCTCCTCCTTCTTCTTTTTTGTTGGTCATGGAGCCTAAACTCAGCCTGGGCACTGTCCCTGAGCTTTCTTTGTTGCTGTTCTAGGCTAATTGTGCCCCCAAATGGGTTTTCATTACACTATAATCAATATGGGATGGGCAATGCCTAAGAGAGGCTGAGTGAGCCTTCATTCCCAAGGAGTTCTGAGAACTGAGTCTGTGGCAGGCAGAATGTGTGTGTGTGTATGTGAGAGAGTGTGTGTGAGTGTGAGTGTGTGTATGTGTGAGTGTATGTGTATGCAAGACAGAGGAGGGAGGAAGGAAGGAAGGAGGGAAGGAGAGAGATTAATAAAGAAAACACAGGAACACAAGAAATCCATTCATGTGGCTTATTCCACCGAATAGGTTAAAAATACTGCATTTCTTAGACCATTTTATATTCACCAAGCTGCCCCCAACTGTAAATATAAATGGAAAAACAACAAACAGAAACCAGAACATGAGCAGATTGTCAGCGAGCATCCTGAGGATTCTTAGCTTTAGGAAACTAATAGAAACCACCCCAACATCTAGAATCTGACCCACTGTCATCAAAAATACTATTTCTAAGTTTCTATCACTCCTATACACGATGTTGAAGGTAAAGGTGGACACAAAGCACCTGCTACAAGTAACCTCATCCAACCCTGCATCTGGCCCTTAGCATCTGCTGGCTTCCTTCTCCTTTCAGCATGAATTTTTAACATACACTAAGCTATGACAGCACAGAGAGAAAGGGAAGCCATTTAGCAGAGTTCTCAGGCCTCCACCCCCAAATAACTTCTACCATGCACAACAATGTCTCCAGTCTTACATTGGAATCAACAGCTGAACCACATGACTTCAGTTCCAGCTAAGCAAGCAAAGCAACGAGTAGTGATTTTCATGGAGGCCTTTCCCTTCTAGCCTGGCCCTGTGGACCATACTTCATCTGCTGTAAGAAGAATGGATTTTAAAATACCTTCAGTCTGTCTTGTAATCCTAGAAATGCAAATGTATACCAAAAGATGTTTTAAACCTGTCAAACGAGTCGAGTTTTAAAATGCTATTTCTAGGCCTTGACAAGGGTTTCGGGAAGCAAGCAATCCGTACTCGGCTGTAAATTGGTGCATCTCTTTGGAAACAGTCTGTCAATCTTCATTATACACCTTAAAATTTTGTATACAAATGAGCTAGTCTTTTTATTTTCCAATTCAGAAAACAGAAAACCTAATTCTAATGACTTGATCAACAAGAAAATGTGTTATCTCACGTACAGGGTAAGGCTGTAAAAAGTTTCAGCACTGGTCAATTCAGAAACGTGACAACATTATACAAGGCCTCTGCCAACGTCCACTTGTTAGCTCCCTCCCCTCCTGAAATAAATATCTAAAAGCAAACAAGCCAATCAAGTTCTGCCTGGTTTTGGGTCTTGGTAACTCCTAGAAAGTCTTTTTCATAGTCCTCACTACTATGTCAGTGGCCTATACCAGTAGTTCTCAGAATGGATCCTAGTACTGGAAGCTTCAGCATTTCAGTTCCTTAGAAATGCATGTTCTTGGCCTGCCCTGGATCTGCTGAGTTAGAAATACTGAAGTGCAGTGATCTGACGGTCAGATCAAGGAGCACTGATCCTAGCCAACTCACAGACAAGGGGGCTGGATTTAGAATGATCACTGTCTGCCTCCTTCGGCTGGGATCACCTTCTCTTGAGCACAAGGCAATGTAGCTTCTGATTTCTATCCTATCTTCCAATTTGTAAGATGATCCCAACATATTACATTCTCACCTATGGGAACAGAAACTTAACTCAAAATGTTTTAATAATAAGGAAAGTTACTGACATACAATTACCATGAAGATAAAAATGCCCAAGAGTTAACTCAGATATTCTCCTCTTACATTGTAGGTAATTTTCTTCTCTCTCTCTTTCTCTCTCCTCTCTCCTCTCTCTCTCTCTCTCTCTCTCTCTCTCTCTCTCTCTCTCTCTCTCTCTCTATATATATATATATATATATATATATATATATATATATATATATATATATATATATATATATGGCAAAAAAAGGTGTGAAACACTGGTCTGGTTTTATATGTTATATGGGAATTCAATCGTGAGATACAGAGAAGCCACATTTTGAGAGGTCAAATGAGGAGTCTCTATTAGAAAGCCAGTGACTGCAAGCCAGGCACCAGTGGCTCACGCCTGGTATCCTAGCTACTCAGGAGGCTGAGATCTGTGGATCGAGGTTCAAAGCCAGCCCAGGCAGGAAAGGCAGTGAGACTCGTATCTCCAATGAACCACCAGAAAACCAGAAGTGGTGCTATGGCTGAAGCTCTCTCCTTGAGCTGAAGAACTGTGGGACAGCACCGAGGCCCAGAGTTCAAGCCCCACGACCAACAGAAAGAAACAAAGAAAGAGAGAGAGAGAGAGAGAGAGAGAGAGAGAGAGAGAGAGAGAGAGAGAGAGAGAGAGAGAAAGAAAGAGAGAGAGAGAGAGAAAGAAAGAAAGAAAGAAAGAAAGAAAGAAAGAAAGAAAGAAAGAAAGAAAGAAAGAAAGAAAGAAAGAAAGAAAGAAAAGAAAGAAAGAAAGAAAGAAAGGAGGGAAGGAAGCAAGCAAGCAAGCAAGCAAGCAAGCAAGCCAGTGACTGCAAGCAGACATATGTCCCCAGAAAATTTGCAGCCACGAATACACTTAACACTATTAGAAAACTGAGCCATGAGGGTAGTAAAGCAAAGAAAGAGCAGAGAAACAATCTCAACAAACCTGATCAACTCTAATGGAGAGTTGAAGAGGGTTGCCATGGTGACTTGAGGCAAGTCAGGAACATGAGGCATGGCACAAAATGGAGGCTGAGCTAGTTGGGGCCTAAATAGGGTCATGGTCAGGGGCAGGGTAACTGGGAGTTCGAGATTTCACATAGTCTCACAAGTTCCTGATACAGGTCTGGAAGGTCCAGTAACCTATTGTCCAAGTCCCTGCCTTTGCCTCTAGAAATGCCCATCACCTGGGAGGGGGACTTTACCTTCATCCACCAAGAAGCCAAGATGGCGCCAAAGAGACCCAGTACCCCTATTTCAATATATCCCCATGGTCTTGGATCCTCCTCTCCTCACAGTGCAGCCTGATTCCCAATTCCTTGAGTGTGGCCCATACTTAGTGATTTACTTCTAAAATATCCAATGTGGCCAAAAGGATGGAGTCTATCTTTTAGGACATATCAGTAAAGCCATTGTGGCTTCCTCGGGGCTGAGCTCTCTGTCTTGGATCCCTTGTTGTGAGGGTCTATGTCAGCTGGCGTCCTGTCAGCACTGAAGCGCCCACAAGGCAATTCCACTGGGTGAGGTGCTGAGGCCTCCTACCACAGAAACATGAGGACGCTATCTTTGAAGCAGATCCTGCAGCCCCAGCTTGACTTCCACTTCATGAAGCATGAGAAACCCAGAACCAGAATCACCCAGCTAAGCTGCTTAAGGATTCCTGACCCAGAGAGACTAGAATCATATTTGTTAAATTTTTAAGGTAAGAAGTTTTGGGGTGATTTTTTTATAAGACAACAGTTAACTAACAGAGATCCACAGAAGAATTGTGTGGCTCTCAGACACATGTAGATTTCAATTTGACTTCACAATCTTTATTCTCCTTCCTGAGAAGGCTATGATTCCCCAGTAAGGGTATGGTGAAGGGAATGGAAATCCCATTTTCTTCCTAGACTCAGGCCCTATTTCTGATTCTGGGCCACTGTGCAGCAAAATATTTTTTTTCCTCTTACACTGATTATTTTTTGTGTATAGACACCCTAATGCCTCTTCTGATTTCTGTGACGATTGTTCTTTGATACTTTGCTCTTCTTTCACAGGGACTACTGGAAAGAAACTCCAGCTCATCCCACAATACTGACTCTGGTACTGGAAATTTCTGCCAGCCATCAGAGGTAGAGGAACAGGTAAACAGCCTTGTGATTCTAGCGTGGGCTTATACGCACACTTCAAGTTCCACCGCAGAAGAATGATAGGATACCTGCTGAGACATATGTGTTTTTCTTCTGGAAAACTTAAAGCAAATGACCACCCTTCCTGCTAGTAATCCATTTCTCTGATTTAGCTAATGCCATACTGCCATGTTCTGCCTGGAGGAGAGACACATGACCAGTTATGCTACACCTATGTGTAGAAAAGTGCAGGTGGTTGGGTAGGTCAGGGGCAGAGTGGGAAAATGAAAGTAGCCCAACTCCAAGGCTCACAAACTGTGCTAGATCCAGGGAACCCCAAGAGCCATGTCTAGGGTTCCCAGGCTGAAGCTTAGCACCCAAATCAACATTTCCCATAAGATGATGACAAAAACCCACCACCCCAGAAGTACTTGGTATTAATACCAAGAAGCTGGAATATGTTTTGTTGGAGGGGAGGGGAAAGAGAGGGTACAGACAAATGGATAGAGGAAAAGTGGTCCAATATAGTCATTTTATTCAATGTCCATATGTGAAAATGGAACCCTATCACTGAGTGTATGAATGGGATTGGGAAAGATGACGAAGATGAATTGTATTCGAAATCTCACTTGGTGAATCGAACCCCTTTTGTACAACAACTTAAAATAAAAATTTCTTCAAGAAAAAACACAAAACATATTTTAGTAGTGAATACTTGGTTTTAACTCTCTCAATTTGCAAATCAATCTGCCTTTCCTTTGGGGATCTCAGCTTTTGAGTGATAAGAGTGATTCAAACACCTGAGGCCAGTCCACAGCATACCAGGCTCTAAGCAGACTCCATGTTTTTCTTTAGCATTTCAAAGTATCAGTGACCATTGTCCCCATCACCCAATCTTAAAATCCCATCTCCAGTCTCTCCATACGCCACTGTATTTAACACAGAGCTGTCCTATGTGACTTTATTTACATATTTTGGGGGGCATCCTTAACAAACTGCTGTTAGTGTGGAGAATTGTGTTGGGTTTTCTCCTCTTCTTGCTTTCTTTCATTTAACTATGTTTATTATGTGTAAGCCCCCATTTTCACTTCTTCATTTATGTATTCCTTGACTTTATATATCACTCACTCAAAACGATGCATCATTTAATCTCCATCCTGCTAAACTTTACACAAATGGAATTACATTCTTCGGCAACATGTGAAAATTCTGTACCATATCTGCTGTTCCAGTAGATCTCAGAGCTGCATTCATTTCTGTAATTATGCATCATTGTGATTCATTCCTTGTCCTCAGACTTTTGAATTGTTTCCCGTGTTTGTTTTGCTTTTGTTTTGTTTTCCTTGCCATAGACAAAAATTGGTGGGAATGTTCAGAAGCATCAGAGCAAAGTATTGAGTGTCTCTGTCACAAATGGGACTTGCTAGATTTGAAGTATGTACATCCCCAACTTCACTAAATGTTACCAAATGGTTTTCCAAACAGCTTTAGTAATTTCTCTTCCTTCCTAGAGGAAGAGAAATTGTCCTCAGGAGAGGACAAGTGGTCCACCTTTTAAAGGCTTTTTATATCAGATTTAAACTTGTGTCCTGTAGCTCTCAGGGCCTGGGCACTATCTCTGAAATGTTGTGCTCAAGACTAGGCTCTACCATGTGAGCCACAGCTCCACTTCGAGTTTTTTGTGGTTAACTGGAGGTAAGAGTCTCATGGAGCTTCTTGCCATAGCTAGCTTCAAATCACGATCCTCAGATCTTAGCCTCCTGTGTAGCTAGGATTACAGGTGTGAGCCAACAGCTAACCATTTTTGTATGTTAATTGATCATTTGAAATCCTCTGTTCTTATTTTCTGTGGGACTTTTTTATTCTTTACTTGATGAGTAGACAGATGGGTATGTTTACCTGCTGTATGACACTCCATTATAGGTATATGTGTCCATATATATAGGTATGGGCATGTATGTGAACATGTATGAATGTACATTTGTACATGTTTGTGTATGTATAGATACCATATTTGCCTATTCCTCTTATCACTCTAGACATTTAGTTTATTTCTAGTCCTTTGTTATTACAAACAATACTGCAATAAATATTCTTGCATGGCCCTTTTGATTACCTACTAATTTCCTTTGAAATGGAATTGCTGATTCTCAGAGTATGAGCATATTCAGTTTCCCTGAAGGCAGACAAATTACTCTCCAAACTAGCACCAATTTACAAGCCTCCTAGATATTGACTGAGCATTCCGTGTTCTCACACATCGGCTACCCCCTGAAGTCATCTACAAAACAATTTTAGATGTACAGTGTACTGTATCGCTGGCCTGTACATAATCCCGGAAGGCAGAAAAATATTAAAAGAACCAACATTTTTTCTAGTGCTTTTCATTTTGCAAAGCACTTTGATTTGCATTTTCTACCTCATCTTCTGCTCAAATTCTATCACTCAATCCCTTGCCAGTCACACTCAATCAAAACCCAATAGGCTTTGTTTTCTGAATCCAATGTTCTGTTTCATACTTCTCTATAAATAACAAGTATCATCTCTAACCTTCAGTACCCAGAAATGTAATTGCCAGTTCCTGTTAACCCATGAGCTGTTCTTTGTCCCATAGCTCTGATGACTCCCAGAGATTATTTTTTGGAATAGGGTTCTTTAGAGGGAAAGCCTGGCTCTATCATCTGCACCTTATAGACTCTACCACCTCTCAATTAGAAAGCAACAGATTTCTCAAACACGAGGAGTTTGCGTGCTGTTTGACCAAAAATACTGAGCACAAGGTTATAGACAACAAGCCAGTTCAGGATTCAGTGCTTCTGCCTTTTCCTCTAAACATAACCTTTACCCTTCTTATTTTCTCCAACCAATGTCTGTTGACAGCTTGGAGATAAAGAATGAGCCACAATATTGTAATTACTCAACCATTCCTACCAGTGGAGGTTTGCTTGTTGTGAACTGTCGGATTTTCTAGAGCTTTGTGACTGTGTTCCTTATGTTGGCAATCTGTCATCGTAATGATCTCATTTTAATGGCAATGAATTATGACTCCATTCTGCAGGAAAGCATATGGCACCCTGTTCCATCCCAAATGAATCTGTGTTGTTTTAATGATTCCCAGCTTCATCAATAACATTGGACAATGTAAAGAAGAATTCCTTGGAGCCAGCATCACTTTCTCTAATCTTCATGCTCTCTCATTTTAACTAATATTCTCAACAGTGAGTTTTTTTGTTTGTGCATGTATTGTAATTTCCAGATTTCTACATCATTAACAATTTTTCTGTCTCTCTGTTGGGCTTTAATCAAACAAGAAGCCTTCTGTTGTAATGATGCCAGCCTGGGCTCAGAGACATGGTCATTTGGTCAAGATCAGAGATGGAGCCTAGATTCAAGCCTGGCTTAGAACTCAAAATCTAGTGCTTTTTTTTTGTCATGGGGCTTGAATTCTGGGCTTGGGTGCTGTTCCTGAGCTCTTCAGCTCAAGGTTAAGTGCTCTCCCACTTGAGCTACAGAGCCACTTCCAGTTTTCTGAGTGGTTTATTAGAGATAAGAGTCACAGACTTTCCTGCCCAGGCTGGCTTTGAACCACAATCCTCAGATCTCAGCCTCCTTAGACATAAACTTCTTGACTATTTAATCATTTTTATACCTCTTAGATATTTGGATGATATTATCCTTGCATCTACAATATTTGGGTGGCCAGACAGTGGAAGATCAAACTGATATTTCATGGAGAATCCAGTGACGTGACTCTGAGATGCAGAACAGAATCACCAAACTCAGGCAGCTTCCATCCTTTAGGAGAGGATGGAGTTGATGTGGAGAAATCTCCACCAACCATCAGCCTTCCTCAACAGTCTTATCTCCTCTCTCTGTGAGATAGAATCAATATCAATAAATCTGAATCTCTAGATTTTTAGCTTCGCAGCTGCAGATTTATATATATTTTGTTTTTGAATATCTTAGGAATGTGTCTAGAATGGGTGAGAATTTTCAAGTTTCTAATTTCAAACTTCTGATGGGAATCTGGTTGTCAGAGCAAAGTAATTTTTGACCCAGATTTCACAATGCCTATGAGACATCAGCCTTTATGAGAATAAGGAGTCTGAGAACAGACATATTAAATGTCATAAAATTACCATTGTAATAAGCGTGCTCTCTTAAATTCACTCTTGCAGGATTCTGTCACCATTATCTGGAAAGCATCCTAATTCCCCTTTCCCCGCACCCTGCATTTGATTGGAAGACTTACCTAAAAGTTGAATCTTGGTGACTGAAACTTTCTAGATGCCTACGCCAGCCCCTTGGGAACGTTCTGTGTACATGCATTCTTTCATACTTTATGCATGCATTCATCTATCAAATATCCACTGAGGGCACTCCACCCGTCAGGGACCATACTCAGCCCTAGGATACATCCATGAACCAACAAACAAAAAACCTTCCAACACAGAGGTTACTTCAACCAAGGACCATGGCCATCAAAAACATATAAATGGAATATTATCTGCTAGACAGAGAATAATGCCATGGGAGGAAATCACATAGGGAAAGATGGACATGGAGCTTGGAGGTGAGGTGAAGACTTGCCACTTAAAGCCCAGGTAGACCACAGTGAGCAGCTGTCATTTAAACACAATGCTGCAAGAGGAGAAAGAGCAATCCATGTGGTAACTCATATGGAGCAATCCTGGCTGGTGAACAGATGAGACAGGATGTGACCTGGCTGAAGCAGGACATGCATTCAGGACTGTGGGCCCCTCTATGAATGGTCATGTTTTGCAATGAGCAAATTAAGAAAAGAACCAAGGGTCTGAGCACAGAATGATAGATTCAGAATCTTTTAGGAGGCATTTGGGATAGTTTGATGGCTCACACCTGTAATCCTAGCTACTTAGGAGGCTGAGATCTGAGGGTCACGGTTCAAACCCAGCCTGGGCAGGAAAGTCCATGAGACTCTTATCTCCAATAAACCACTCAAAAACCAGAAGTGGTGTTATGGCTCAAGTGTTAAAGCACTAGCCTTGAGCTGCAGAGCTGAGGGGCAGCGCCCAGGCCCAGAGTTCAAGCCCCATGATGGACCAAAAAATAAAGAAGGAAAGGAAGAAAGAAAGAAGGAAAGAAGGAAAAAAAGAAAGAAAGAAGAAAGGATGGCTCCAGGTTATGGAGACAGTGCTTCTCTATATTTTTATATTAAAATTCCAATAACAGGTAATTTTCATTTCAGAGCATATGTATGTTTTGTGGTGTGTGTGTGTGTGTGTGTGTGTGTGTGTGTGTGTGTGTGTGTGTGTGTGTGTGTGTGTGTGTTGCTAAGCATCAAACCCACGGCATTTTGAACACTGGGAAAGGACTTTACAATTGAGTTATACCCTCCCCTGAATGGCTTTGAACTTCTCATCATCTTGCTGAGTGTTATACCACCAGGCACAGCAGTTCTGTGATTTGACAAACAAATTATTGTATAATTTAATGTTGGTCTTCTATGCCAGGTGGTATGGCAAGTTTGCGAGTGTGAAAAAATCTTGAATCCAGCCCCATTCACAGACCCAGAGGTAAAATATGTCCGTTCCAAAACAGCTCTGTGCCCCTGAGGAGTAACTCTGCAGACAAGCCAGCATCCTGCGGGCCATGCTGGGCAGGAATTCGTCCTCCTGGTGTCCACACCCTGGTGTCCAAGGTGCACACCAAGTCTGTTCCTCATGGACCAGCCCCACAGGTGTGGAGGGAATTGTACGCCTGCCCTCGTGTGAGTAACCACCTAGTCTTTGCATCTTTCCTGTGCTCCTTGACATTTGCTCTAATGCATTACACTTGTATATACTCTTTCTCAGGGATGGAAAATACATCACACTCTACCACCATCCTCTCCAAGTTGCCTATAATATTTTTCAGGGGTTTTTCTTCTGATCCCAAACAAAGTCTCCACATTTTCTCCACATTGCTCCTCAGCCAGCCACAACCAACCAGCCCATCAAATAGCAGAGGCACGTGACACGTGACATAAACCTGCTTCTCATCCGTTCCCTTGTGCGTCATCTTGTAGAACAGCGGGGGCCACATCCTGTGCGTCAAATGTAGTAGCCCACCCCCTCCCCAGACACAGAAGGCAATCTGGACTCATTCTCCATTCCAGAACTGGGATATAAAACTAAATGAGAAGTAGTCTACAATCTCCAGAAGCTTTGCTTTGAGTCACTCAGTACACGTGTATGAAGCCAGTTCTGATTCGTGCATTCACCACAGCATCCATCTCAAAGAAATTACCTGTGGATCACTCTAAATAGCCAAAAACATGACTCTAGGAATTAGGTTAGTTAAGTTCAAGTTGCTGTTTTAAACAAATAGCAATTAAAATGTCACCAGCTACTTGAAGAATTGCCTTCTAGAAGCAATACTGCCAGGCTCTCGGACATGCAGGCCCGCTGTGATTAAATGTCTGTGAGATGATGCACATCATACTGAAGTATGCCTTTCACATCTATTTTCCTTATTACCATTGGTAAGAAACCAGGGCAGTGCGGTGGGCTTTTGCAACTGAGATAATGTCCTTTGTCTCCTCTGCACCACTTGTAAGGGACGATCTGAACTGACAGCTCGATTTGTTCTCATTTCTCCCTTAACCAACCCCAAGAAGAGCTAAGGAATAATTTTAGAAAGTGCCTTAAAACTTTGGTGGCTCTCATTAGTAACCGTGATGAACAGCACCTGTTGTTCTCAGGGGACAGAAGCTGTGGCTCTCATAACACCAATTATGCTGGCTAATGAGGTCCATTAGTCAGCCTCGTTCCTTTGGAGAACCCCGGGGTAGGGGCAGGGAGGTCTGTTGACCTTTGCAGCAAGCATCCGGACATTGTTGTGTTCATGTGCTATGAGTCAAATTTCTGCAAAGTTGGGTGTGGTGAGGGTCTTAACTCGTCTTTCTAATGGTACATGCTTTTGGTTATGGCTCTCCTCCATCTTTGAGTAGAACAATCGCCAATTGGAGAGAAAGAGCCTGCAATTGTACTCTGGATCTTTCTGGGTAAGCTCAGCTATCCATATTTCTTTAGCCATGAAGCCAAGATCATACAAATTCATGTATGGTTTTGTATGGAGAATGCACAGAAGAAATAGTGGCCAGTAAATAGTGGTCCCTCACCCTGGAAGATTCTTCACCCAACACACCTTGGTGTTTGAATCCATATCTGATCAGATTCTAGGTCCCCAGGCTCTTTCCTTGTCTGAAAGAGACATTCTAGGATTCTTATCCATCGAGCTCTGGAAAGTCTGTCTATGGGCTGGAAAGAATAAGGAAATACATTTCAGGATTAAATGCCTGTATTTCTGTGACCTTGGTCTCCAAATGTTGACATTTTGGGTTTTTTTTTAAAGTAAAGACAATTCAATACCAGATTCACAGGGCTGGAAGGAGGGGGTTCACGGAAGGAACATGAATAGAACCAGATCTCAGTAAATCACAGCCTTATCATTATATTTTTCTCCATCCACAGGGCCTTTTGAAAGACAAATGAATTCCACTTAGCCCATTCAAAATCAAAGCGTTTTTGTCACCTTGGGATAGATAAAGTAGCCCTTTTTCTTGAGTGATTGAAACTGAGTAGATAACAGATTGGGACAGAACAATCCCCAAGCTTCTATCTTTCGGCAGGGAGGGCAGTGGCTGAGACCAGAGAGCAGCAACCCCTGCACAGTGTCCTCTGAGGCTTCCACCCATTGTTTTTGTAAAATATTCTCTCCAGAACATCTTTTTGGATACTCATGCTGACCCTACAGACGGGATAGAAGAGACGTTCATAGTTTTTAAGCACAGAATCAGATAGCTACTTTTGCCAAAGTTAACAAACGGGACTAGATTTCCTGACTCCTTGTCCCGTACCCTCTTCTCTACCACATATACTCCTTGCTGCAGAAGGAACCCACCAGCACCGGCACTTCATACAGCTGGCCTCCCAGACAGAAAGAACACATTTCTCCTATTTCTAGTTATCCAGTTTGTGACATTAATTATAGAAGCTACTAGAAACTAGTATACTGATACATAAAGAAAAATCTTTCAGTAAGCTCAGTATCCATTCATAGAAAAGAACTTTTAATAAAAACTAGGGTTAGGAGATGGGGAAAATATATTTGTAGCACATGGATCCAAAATAAAAGGGCTTTCATACTCAACATGTGGAAAGGTTTGCAAACCAATAAGACAAAAATTCTGATGGAAAAAAATGCACAGCAAATATGAACAGAAGAGGAAGCACACTTAACCTGGCTTGTAATCAAGAAAATGCAAATCAGACAATGAATGAGATTGCACCTTACTCTCAGCAACTTATCTACAAGTTTGAGATGCAAATATCAAGTCGGAGAGTACACAGACAACTGAACTTAGCGGGCCTGGGCTGCACCAGTGAATTAAGCTATTGGTCTTATCTCTGTGCTACTAACTCTTTAGGCCATTTTATACACGTGGAGCTTCTGACTCTAGTGTAACAGTTGGTCTAGATAAATTGTGCAAAATGGAGGTCTGTGATAAACATCTTTTTCTTCTGTGGGCCTGAGGGTGTAGTGACTTCAGCCAGGCCAGAGGAAACAGATAAGCAAATGACTTCAGCAGAGGAAACAGAAAAGCAAATGACCAGCTTCCATTAAAACAAACAAACAACAACATAAAAAACACAAACCTACAAATCCTTAGCCTCAACAAGCCTCTCTTGCACAGAAAATTTCACAGGGATTGCTGTGGTGGATTGCTGGAATAATAATTATGCTCTACACAACTTTACTAAGAGAAGATTCTAGAAGCTGGTCTCCTCAGACATGGCCTAATGTGCCTTCATCCCTGTGTTGAATCCTTTTGTGGCAATGAAACACAGCCACAAACCACCACTGCTTCCTCATGCTGTGAATCAGAAATGCCTAGGTTGAGACTGAGTTTGGGGATGTAGAAAATCCGGTCTTTCATATGCCAGAGAGCAATTGGGATTTTAAAAGAAGCAGGAGCATTCAAGACTCATGCACACTAAATCTCAGCTATTCTTCATCTGTTTGTAAACCAGAAACAACCTGCCCCCACCAACACCGTGCACAAAAAATGCTCAATACACCATTGTTTCATACTGGACACAATTTTAAGATCTATTGCTAGAAAAATGGAAAAATAACTGCCATCCATATGTATTACAGGAAATGGCAAAACATTTTGAATAAATGGAAGCTATTACATGGATATAGAAATGTGCAAAAGTATGTGCACAATGGAATTACCGCTCCTGCAAATTTAAAAACATGTCCAATTAATTATTTATAGTATAGGAATGACACCACCAACTTTACACCTGAAGTTACTCTAGAAAGGAAAGAGTAGAATGGGGAGGGGAGGAAGAGGGATGGAAACAAAGACAGAGTTACATCTGCAGTGTTTTGCTTCTTACCAAAAAAAAAAAAAAAAATCCATAGCCAATATAGCAACACACTAAGGTTTTCTAGGACTAGATGGTGAGTTTGTCACATTGTTCTGTGTATTTGAAACATTCCACAATCTTTTCAAAAAGACATCTTGTCTTCATGGTAGAGGAAGTCCCAGGTGATACCCCTAGAGGCAGAGGCAGTGACTTGGACAATAAGTTACTGGACTCCTCAGTCCTGTGCCTTAAACTCAGGACACTCTCCTGAGTTCCCCGAGACCCTGCCCCTCACCCCTGATCCTATTTAGGCCCAGCCCAGCTCAGATGCCATTGTGTCTGCCAGATCTCCTCCGGTCACCACAGCGTCCACTTCAGTTCTCCATTGAAGTTGATCTGGTTTGTTGGTATTGTTTTTCTGCTCTTTCTTTCCTCTCCTGCTCTCATGGCTCAGTTTTCGGACAGTGTTAAGCATATTCTAGGCAGCTGCAAGTCTTTGAGACTGGAGACCACCTGCAGTCACCAGCTCTCCAATAAAAACTCCCAATTTGACTCTCAAGATGTGGCTTCTCTGTATCTTGCAGATGGAGTTCCCGTGCTACACAAATTAACCTAATCTCACTTAAAGCAGGCTCATACGGCCCTCCAAAATGATTTAAGCAAAATTCTCTTTTATAATAAAAACTTTCGTGGCTGTTTACCACATTTAATTACATTTAAGAATCTTCACAAGTTCTTAACATGACAGGTCCCAGATTAATTACAAAGGTCTTATAGATAAACATCAGGAGCCAAATACACCTCTAAAGAAGGAATATCTATTAAATCTGGAGTGATGGGCCATCTTGTTCATTTAAAATATTGAAGAAAATGAAATTAAAATCAATATGAAGGCATTAAGATGCACGGCTTGATCCACTGAACGTAAATTGGGAGCAGCTCTTAATTAAACAATTTGTGTATGTTGACAGTTTTCAATATGCATGGAAATGTGACTGAAAGCAATGTCTTTCATATTGAAGGATATAAACCAAACAAGTTCTCAAAAGAAATAGGTGGAAGATGGAAGAATACATGTTGATACTCTTAAAATTTTAACTAAAAAAAGAGTTTGAGTAGTCTTGATATTTTATAGCTTTTCTTAATGAAAAGTGATCAGAAAATTCAAGGAACTGTTTTCATGGTTTTTGTCAATATTTTTCAACTCAACATCACAATTATTTCGTAAGAAACTCCTCGTAAGAGAAACATTGTTTCAGATTCTCTACAGGTTTAAACATGCCTTTGGTGTGACAACGATCAAACCCACTACATCAACACTCTATCGGGGTGCCTTTCAGGAGCCAGCCAAGCTGCTAGAAGATTTGCATAATTAGGAGGAGAGGAAATGTGTGTTTGTGGAGGCGAGGACTGAAGAACATAAGGAATACTTAAGCGCTTATTAAGACCAAAGAGCAGAAATGGAAAAACACGTTTGGAGAAGTCAATTTTGAAGTGTGAGATACAGAATGCAGGGATGGCCCTCGTGCTTGTAACACGGCTAGCGTGTATGAATTTTCTGTTCCTGCTTCAATGAACTTTAACTACTTAAAGAATACTACTTAGCCATGATGGGTAACTCTGCTATGAACTGTTATACTTTCATAGTTCTTAGGGGCCAAGAATGAGGATATCTTGAGTGGTGGTATTTTCTGCCAACCTTAGAGAGGTTATAAGAAAATCCCAACTCAATGTAGCTTAAACAAATGGAATCTTTATTGGAAAGGTGCCATATTCTCTAGGCAAGCCCAGACTTAGGACCAGAGCCAATACAGAAGTGCCTTTTCTCAGTCCCTCCTGTCTGTCTTGTATAGATCAGCAGGTCCTGTCTTCCATGGAAGACTGGCTTCCTTTATTCTCTGTCCACATATCAGAACACAGCTGCTAGCTGTTCTTAGAATCTTACATCTTACATTCCAGGCAACAAGAAAGAAAGCTCGCTTTCCCTTTGATCTCTCTCACTTCTGAGTGCTAAAGGAAGACATGCTTGGGCCATCTTGATCCAAGGTCCTATATCCAAAAAGCCTGTTACATGTAACTATAGAAACAAGAAAGTATCGAGATAAGCTGCCCCCAAAGATGAGGGAATGATGAATAAGCAAACTGATGGATCCCTACAACAGTGACTAACCTGAATAAGGAAACATCTCCCTGGTGATCAAGGGACCATAGAGACCAGGGGAAGATGGAGGAATATGCGGATTTCAATACATTGCATGTGTGTGAAGTTCCTAGGTTTTACAAAGCATTGCTCAGCGTGATCCCTTGCAGAGCTGGGAAGACAGAAACGTAAAGTGGGTTATGGACCCAGAGAAGAAGCTGGAGAAAGCGGGAAACTGATTCTGACTAGCAAATAGATCCAGCATATGTGTTAGAATGCTCACCCCTGAGTTTAAAGCAGGGAGGTAAGAGTTGCGAGGCAAGGAAAGACTTAGTCCAATGGCATGCATTAGGAAGCTGCTCTCACCATCCAAAGGAAATCTGGGTGGGGCCCAAGCCCCAGGATGGGGATAGGACAGGACTGAGGAGCCTTCAGAGCAGAGGCTCAGAAGGCAAAACAGACCTGAGCTAGTACAAAGAAGCAAATTCTCCTAAGTAGTGCCTGGTGGTAACTGTGCTTGGATCTGACTGTATCACTAGAGCAGGGAAGATATCATGACTGGGAAGGAATTATATCAAAGTGATTTTTCCTGACTTGTATTCTTTCCTAGGTTGTGCTAATAACTATTTAACTACTATCTAGAGAGTGGGAGCTCTGACTGGTAGAGTTTACCATTTTGTGTGGTATAGACACGGCTACTGCAGATGATTACAAACAACCCCATGAAGTCACAAAAGGTAAGGCTGGAGAAGCAGCTAGCAGAAGCCAGTTCTGGCACTACCCTGGATTTTCGTCTTTCACAGTGATGCTTCTTTAACACTGCTGTGTTGCGGTCAGTAGAGAATGGCCAGCCGTCCAGATCAAGACTTCTGTAGAGGAATTTGAAGGGACCTGATGCTACAGACCAACCTCACCCGTCTAATCTCCTCCTGTGTCCTCAGCAACTGAACATCTGACCGGAACACACAGAAGCGAAGGGAACACAGTAGTATTTGTAAATGCTTGGCTGGAACCCGACGAAAGCATGTACTCAATGGGTACATAGTGAGTATGGCAGAAAAAGGGGGAGATGGTATACTACAGTGGAAAAAACAAGGATCCAGAAGCCAGAACACCCGAGCCTTGACTCATTTCCTTCACTCCCTAGTGCTACGACTTAACCACTTCCTGCCTCCAACAATGATCTGAAGAACAGGAATCGCTGAAGATGTTAATGACATTTGTGTCTGCCATAGAATAGGAGTTTCCTAAAAATTAGCAATGAGGCAATTCAAATGTTTTCCTCCAAAAGAGAGGGGGAAAATCAAATTTTTCCCCAAAAGCTTAAATGGCAGCTAATGTGTTTTCTCTGCTTTCATAAAACATAATCAAATGTCAGCCTTGTAAATATTTATGATTCTAAGCAGACGGGGCATATTTGAACATCCATTGTTAAAAGACGATTGGAGTGCTTTATGACAGAAATCTTATATCCTCCACATCTGTGGGCACAATACTTGGGAAATATGCCTTTATAATATTTTCCAGGAAAAGGTCAGAAAGGTCTGGTGTCTCAAGTCACCAAATGCGATTGTACAAGCCCATCCAGAGCTACATTCATTCTCGTCGGGACATTTGTAAAGGTTAGAAGCAAAGAAGTTTCATTAGGAGGAGGCCACTGTGACTCTTCTCAATAATGAAATTAAATATTATTGGTCTCATAATGTTTCTACTTCCCAGAAGAATTTCTTGGAAGAACACAACAGGGAAATGAAAGAAAGGGCAACATAGTTATTTCAACTGTAATATTTATTATGGCTCTTATAGCAAGGAAACATGGAGAGACATGAGGACATGTTTCAGGTTCATTGCCATCTGGTAGAAACTATTTGTGACTTTAAAAGTCATTCAGGCCTTAGTATCCTCTACAACAACAAAAACATGTCAAAAAACTGAATCCGTACAGAGCATTGCTGATGTGCTATTAGTTACTCATATAAATAAATGAAACTATCAATTCCTGATAATGACCCAGCACTGAAATGCAGTGGTCCTATGAACTTGACAATGGGGAGAGGGTGTCTAAGATTCCTAGGAAAATGGACATATTTTACTCACATTTAAGACCAATTTTCTTTTTCTGAAACTATTAGTTTCAAGTTCCTCATCTCATTAATACTCTACTCAGAGAGGGAAAAAATGCCTGGGCAATATTTTAATTTCAGTCCTTGTTCTCTTTTTTTTCCTACACTACTAGAAAAAGCAAGAGAAAAGGAAAAACATAAAAAAGTCTTAGAAATAATCCATTAAGTTTGTTTGAGAATTGGCTAGACAGTGAAAACTAGCCAGAGATCAAAGATCGGCAAACACCTACCAATATTACTTTGGGTAGAATGGGCCAATTGGAAGAGAAAGCTATTTGCCTTCAAGAATTGGTATATAAGCCAGGCACTGGTGGCTCACACCTGTAATCCTCACTACTCAGGAGGCTGAGACCTGAGGAACATGGTTCAAAGCCAGCCTGGGCAGGAAAGTCCATGAGATTCTTATCTCCTATTAACCACCAGAAAACTGGAAGTGATGCTGTGGCTCAAGTGGTAGAGCGCTAGCTTTGAGTGAAAGAGCTCAAAGATAGCAACCAGGCCCCGAGTTTAAGCCTCATGAAAAAGGAGGAGGAAGAAGAAGAAGGGGCATATATTTTCATGATGGAATGAGTTGCCCATGTAGGAGGCCATAGATAACATGCACATCTGCAGATCTCATATGAGAAATTCACCTCCCAAGATACATTGGGAAGGCCTGGGTCTCAAAGTCCATTCCAACTTGAGGCTATGCCATGCTACTGATGGAGGAAGAACGGACAGGTAAGTCACTCAAGTAGACAGATCTCAGAGACAGACTTGGGTTTGGAACAGCTCAGAGTCCAGACAGCTATGTCTGGTGATCCCTTACTATTCTTCAGCGAGTCTGGGACTCTTCCTCCCCGGCAGTTAGCACACATGAGAAGCACAGATTCATCTGGATGTCCATTCAGTACTTGTGTATTCTGCTCAAGTAGAAGCTCTACAACACACAAGTCTTTGCTTACTGCAGCACTTTTTCAAGAACAGGTGATACACATTTGTGGAATGAATGAGCAGATAAGTTATTTTGTTTAAGCCACTTAATCTCCTTAAGCCTCAGTTTCCCCATGAGTACATCAGGATTTCTCGTTGTATTTATTTTCTAGGGCTGATACAATGAGCAAATGATTTCAAAGGTTTTACTCAGAAAAGCTGTGAGCAGATGATGGCACCAAGTTATAATTAATACCATCACTGACGTTCTTATGAACATAGAAACATGACATTTTACCTCAGTCAGGAGAGCAAAATAAAAGCTGGAGAAGAGTTTTAAAGGCAAATTGTAGACTAGAGGTGCTTGAGTGGGAAATGGGTTAATAAGATGCGATATAGGTGTGCAGTGGAAAGGAATAAAACGAAAGCCCACAGGAGCTCAGTTATACTTCTGCACTGAATCTGTCCCAGCAAACCTTGTCTTAAAGTAATGATACAGAAGTCAGCTGCCCAGCAAAGACCAGCACGATGGGGACTGTCCCAACTCCAGAGCTGAGCCGCAGGCCTCACTTGTATCTCATTATAGTTACGCTTCTCTGCACATACCACCCCTTAAATCGCCAGCCTGGCTCTGGGAACATCTTGATTGGTAAGACACTCATAAATTCCCTATTCCCCAGTTCTTGGAAACGCCCTCTTTTCTTGAAAGCATTTCATGAGTATGTGCATATCCTTGACATCACCATTGAACCCAATCCATGAAGAGCTCTGAGGACAGTTTGCTTATTTCCTTTATGGGACATAATAACACACAATCATTTCTGCTTCGACAGAATTTAGCTTTTGCTTAAATAAATCTGTTAAAAAAAATCTCCTGGGTGCTCACCCCTGCAAGACCAAGGCCCTGACATCCATCTCCCTTGATACATGGGAGGCCTTTACAATTAAAACAAAAAGCTGAGAGACAGAAACTGAATAAAGGGTCTTCCTTCTCAGGAGAAAGACAAGACTGGGGAGTAAGCCGTTCAGAGAAAAGACAGCATGGCCGCACTAAATCATGGGAACCTAGCCAGCCTCTCCCTCCTAGCTCAAAGGGGGAGGGGAGTTTCTTAAAATCTTTTCTTGCGCCACACAGATGGCCACCTGAACTTCACATCCTCGCTATTTGTCATGCACCTATTTGACTTCTATTCAGATTTTAACTTAGAACCAGCCAATCATTCTAGTGAGGCTTAAGAGGAAATGGTTCAACCCATAGTTTATGATGTCGAAACAGCCAACACCCAGACCCTGGTCATAATTCACACTCTTCAGTAGCTTTATGTATGTCTTGTCAAACTAGTTGGACTGCAGGTCTGAACTGAGATCATTTCATCTACCAAACTGTCTGGATGCACCCCTGGTCTGCTGTTTCCCTGTGAGCTGAGTTCACAGGAAGCAGTTACGTTAGGGCTCTGAACAGCTCCACCTTTTGTCTATGCCTCTTCCAGGAAAGATACCACGGTGGGGTTTTTTTTTGAGGTAAAAACTGTTCTTGTCTTTTCTCTTTAACAAAGGGGTCAGCAAACGCTCTATAAAGAGTCAGATCATTAATATTTTAGGCTTTATGGGCCATATGGTCTTTGCTTACAATTACCCCATCTGGCTGATTGTCATAGATGAAAAACACCTAGCCATGGTTAATATGTAAATGAGTGAGCATGGCTGTGTTCCAGTAAAACTTTATGGACAAATAAGCAGCTACTGGATTTGGCTCCAGGACCATAGTTTGCAATCCCTATTTCAGTGTTCTGTTTGAGCCAGGAAAATAATGGATTTGTTTGTCCTGAGAACTCAAAGAAAGCCTATTCTGCAAGTAAACCCAATTAGCTCACTTGCTACAAAATTAAGTGTGATTATCCGAAATATTGCCTCAACGTACAGTTCTTTTGTTTTGCTATTTGTTTTGCTGGTGTCCGCTCGATGTTAATTACATGGGAACACAAAGCAGAATGCGGAACCACGCTTTCAAATGTCTCACAGGGTTCTCCCACAGAACCCGCCACAGAGAAGGCATGAGGAGGTTCTATGGGGATGGGCTGTTTACATCTTCATTGGTCTTGGATACATTCTTGGGCATTTTGTGGCACTCCTCCAAGATTTCACAGGCACCATCTAACTACCACTAGTCAGAGCAGTTGGCTCAGGGTTGGAGGTCTGAGCTTGAGGCCAGGCTATGTCCAGTTTCTTTGAAACCTACACAGATGGAGGCAGACAAGAGGCCGAGCCTCAGAAAGAGGCACAAGACAATATGGCTCAACACGCTGGCTCCTGATTTGGGTCCCTACAGATATCCAGCTGGCTTTGTGCATTCTGTGTTCAGTTTTCCTCCATGTCTCATTTTGTGTTCTGCTGTGAGTCTGGCTATGTTCCTGTTGTTTTTTTGATCAAGAATCCCTAAACATATCCCTAGTATATGCTGAAAGAGACATCACAAGAACCAAATGAATCCTGGGCTATAATTTTTATCTTCAACTGGTCAAGTTAATAAAATAGGTTAAATCTCTCATAAAACAAAACTCTTATATGTGGAAGGAAATGAGTTTTAGCTTTCATAAACAGGCATTTCCTGCAGCTATTTACAGCTTACATTCTATCCCTGAATAAAGGTGAACTAGAGGGTATTCAGTACAAGGTTAAACCAGTGGTTCAAAGTCAAAAGAGTTCAATCCCTGAAATGAGATTAAAATAATTAATGCCACAGCCAAGCGAAATAAACATTAAAGGCAAATGAGGTAAAGATAAATGAGTCTGACTATCTACAAAGCATCCACAACTGAACGAGGCGGCTTTGGTGCTGATGGTGAGGTACTGGAGATAAGAAGAGGGCAACAAGGCTCAGAAAATGTAATTCTGCTAGCAGAACTCTTCCCTGCCCCCCTCGGAATTTCCCACTTTCTTTTTGGAATTCACTGTGTAGTTTCTGAGACTGACCCAGATGGGCAGGTAGAAGATGGCCACGGAGCTCTGGTCCTCTGGCCCTGGGAAAGGTGGTATGGCAGCGGGCTTCATGGGCTGGGTGCTCCCTGGAGGCCTGGGCTGTGACCTGGCACATGTCCAACCTGCGGCACCCATGGGAACATACCTCACACACCCAGACAGCCCTGCTGAATGGAAACTGAAAAGCCCTGTTTTCAGAGTGGTGGTGATGCTAATTCCCCTGAAAAATAAAACACAGCAGAGTTAGAGAAAGTATAAAAAAGAATGATTAGAACTCAAGGTCTGAGACCCAGACTCAGCTCTGCCAGTTACAAGCTTTGTGAGCACAGAGTTCCTTTGGAAGTTCAGCTTCTTCACTGAAGGTTAGGACTCCACCAGAGCACAGAAAACCAGAGCCCACAGACTGAGTCCAGCTGCCAGCTGCTTTTTATAAATAAAGTTGTATTCAAACACAGCCATGCCTAGTTATTGACATATTTTCTAAAGCCCCTTTTGTACTATGATGGCAAAGTTGAATAGTTTCAACAGTAGTCCATATGTCCTGCAAACCCTAAAATAATCACTACTGGCTCTTTAAAGCAAAAGTTGGCCGACTATTATATTAAATACTTTTTATGGCATCATCCTGAGTCTCTTGTTCCCATGTTGCTATACATTTAAAATATTCTTCCAGCTGGGCGCTGGTGGCATAGCTATAATCCTAGCTACTCAGTAGGCTGAGATCTGAGGATCACAGTTCAAAGCCAAGCCAGGCAGAAAAGTCCACAGACTCTTCTCTCCAATTAACCACCAGAAAACCGGAAGTGGTGCTGTGGCTCAAGTGGTAGAATGCTAGCTTTAAGCTAAACAGTTGAGGGACAGCACCCAGGCCCAGAGGTCAAGCCCCACAACTGACAAAATAAAATAAAATAAAATATTCTTCTAATTCACATACATGTGTTTGAGGACTCATGTGTCCATGGGAGGAAAAGACCTGCCTTTGTCATTTGTAGTAATTATTTCTATATACTGGGCTTGCAGTGAACTTCAGGGAGTTTTTCTTTCTTTTCTGTCTTTCTTTCTTTCTTTCTTTGGTCCGGTTGTGGGGCCTGAACTCTGGGTCTGGGCACTGTCCCTCAGCTCTTCAGCTCAAGGGTAGCACTCAACCACTTGAGCCACAGTGACACTTCCATCTTTTTCTGCATATGTGCTGCTGAGGAATTGAACCCAGGGCCTCATGCATGCCAGGTAAGCACTCTACCACTGAGCCACCTTCCCAGCCCTTCAGGGAGTTTCTACAGGAGACTAAGCCAGCAAATTTCCTGGCAAACAAAGTCAATCGTGGTCTCCAACAAACCCAAGGAGAGAATGAACCTCTGTCTTTCATCACACACATCCTTTCTGCTGAAACCTATCAAAGTTCACATTTCTGGAAGCATTTCCCTACTGTGGGGACAGTAGGGAAAAGCTGGGAATTGAGGGAGGGAAGGTGTAAACTTGTTTAAAAAGAAATGTACTCTTTATCTGGCTTATATAACTGTAACCCTTCTGTTCATCACCTTTACAATAACAGAAAAAAAGTATCTTAAAAAGCCACAATGGCTATTTTACTGAATACATCTTTTCGCTCATTATTTGGAAAATGAGTGAAAGCTGGAAAAATTTTAATGACCTTTGAATTCATCTTTGAAGAAAACTGTAATCATGATTAGTTCTTGGGCATCATAATGAGTTCCTTGAAGCAATACCCCTTGGCCCAAATAAACAATCGGAAAGGAAAGGAAAGAAAAGGAAAGGGAAGGAGAAGGGGAAGGGGAAGGGAAAAGGGAAGGGGAAGGGAAGGGGGAGGGGAAAGAAAAGGAAAGGGAAGGGGAAGGGGAAAGAGAAAGGAATGCAAGGGAAAGGAAAGGAAAGGGAATGGGAGAGGGAAGGGAAAGGAAGGGAAAACCCTCAGTGCATGGTTGAATCCTACAGTCCCTCAAAACTGAAACAAAACTGTCAACTAGCTCCACTTTGTGCAGCAATAGATTCAGCTAATCCTGCACTTCCAAGGTGACTTCCATCCTCATTATTCAAAATGTGCCCATTTCTACTTTCTTACAAGTAAACTCAATTTCTAAAGAACAGCCAATCGCAAGAAGGACAAGCGATCTCCTTTGCTTCTTGTTAGAACCCTCCTTGTCTGCTGGACACCAAGCACGCTTCACCCCACGAAGCGGCTCCTAAGCAGAGGAAGAAGCAGCCTCCACCATTCCCACCACTCTTCTACTGGGGGTCACATTGTGGGCTGACAGACGCTGCCAGCCTAGCTACTGTTCTGCTGTGGGTCACTTGTCATTTTGACAGGAGGAACGGAAAAGAATTGAGTGATGTCTTCAATACATGGGACAGGAAATAAGTCAAAAATAAGTCTCTGCAATTAGGAAGCTGTTAAAGAAAATATTGTAGTCCCTAGAATCCTCCATCCGTCATGATGAAGGCCTCGCTGGGGATTTATTAAAATCATAGGTGTGCTCTGGAGGCCCTGCTCACTTCTCCTTGATGGCCTGACCTTTGCACTCACCCATGTCCAGTCACAACATGTTCTTAGAGTGGACACCAGTGGACAGCAGGATCCTCTCTCTCCCCAGAGAAGCCTCTGAAGGTCCTGTTGAGTATCACACCCATTTTTACCCCACTCTTGGCCGGAGAAAATGATTGCAAATTGGCCAGCCTGGGTCACAGACCCTCCCTATGACAAGTGTGTGCGTGGCGGGGGGGGGGGGGGGGGTTAACAGGATTCTAACTGGTGCTCTGCTAAGAATATAAGAAGTGAGATATTGTCCCCAAGGAACAGAAAGGCCCTTGAAGCAGCCAAAATCGCCCTTCCATGCCCCCCGTTCAATCGCAGAACTTCCACGGGCATGGGCAGGTATGGGAAGGGCAGTCAGTATTGTATCAGTAAAGTGGAGGAACCCTCTGCCATACTGACATCAAAATGATGCCTTGCAGCGTCTAGCAGTGCTCGTAACCAGCCAGTTCCCAGTGTGGCCCGCAGTCACGCTGCCCTAGGAAACGGAGACTCAGGCTTTTGTTTGTTACTGGGTTTGCTGGCTGGTCTGGGTTCTTGGTGCTTCTCCTTTCCCCTTCCACCTTCCTCACCAGCCTCTCTCCTCATCAAGCAAGTAGCTATCCAGTAGCTGCACTGTATTCAAAGGCTAAAGAGCAGCAGGTGATTGTTCCTAAACTTAAGCTTGAAAAGGTAACTCTCTTTGTTGTCAGGCAACATTCATTGTGGAAAGGACTTAGTTAAGTTTTAAAATAACAGGGCTTTTATGCTCCCCTGGAGGTCTCATTACCGGTTATCAGATAGAAATTTGTAGGATGGTCTTCCATGAACTGCGATAGCTAGAGAAATTCAAAGTAAAGGCATGATTGGCCACGGCATCCTCTTGGGTGAGGAAGCCGGCCCATAACCACAGGTAGCTACCTTCCAGGATGTCCCACAGCCTGCATTCCTCATCACACAAAGCATTTTTAGGACCAGACCTGCTCCCCCAGGGCTGTGAGTGCTCAGATCTTCCTAATAACCTTTCCCCAATACAAACTGGCTCCTATTCTCTGATCTTTGTTCCTCGCAGGCATTCCCTCCACACACGAAGTTTTGCAGAGATTCTGTTGAAGTTCAAATCCTTCAAAGTGGGAATGGTACACTTTCTGAACAGTGGCTTTATTAGACGAGGCTTTGTGCTTTTTTTGATTCCCTACTCTACTTTGTTATCCTAAATCTATTATTTTAGCACTAAGCACACCAGCAACTGGGGAAAACGTCATGTTCAAATGTAAAGATCCCAGCTGGACTGGAACTTGGTGTTTGGAAGAAAAATAGTCTCATTCCAAAGGGACTTGAAAACTCAATGGCTTTGTGATAAGCACATGTGGAAATTTGTTTTTTTTTAACCCAAAAATATTCTCTGCTGTTCACAAAGTTTCTCAAATGCACATGAATAAAACATTGTGATTTCTCCGGGGAACGATGCTTGAATGTTGACCAGACAAATACAGCCATTTGGACATCTCTGGGGTTAGGCAAGTCCACACACTCCTTGGCCAGCAAGCTCTGCGGGGCTTTTTGTATGACCTCAGTGGGTCCCACAAAACCCTCAATTCCGAGGGTGTTTGGCATTTAGTATTTGGGAAGGACATCCACAATCTCTGACTTTTTTCTGGGCTTCAATTTGTGCTGTCAGGGGCACACCAAGGACTTGAAATCCCTAACATTGCTTTGCATGTGTTTTCTGTGGTGCATTTTAGTTTAGAGTATTTCCCAGGCTCAGATTTTAGAGTTTCTCAAACATGCTTTCTCCAGGTCCTCTCTTGCCTGGGAGGCTTTGTAAGTACCCATTTAGCTCTGTCTTCATGTCAGTACGGGACATTCCAAGAGTTACCTTCTTGACAGCATTAGGGATCACTTCTCTGCTTTGGTGCTTCTGTATCACCAAAGACTGAGACACAAACTTTACAGGCTGAAAGCTACACTTCTTGCCATTGACAGAGTATAGGCAGCACAGAATATAGCCCTACCTTGCCTCCAGTTTACTGCTTTGATAGGGTCTCCAGCATATTGCAGGTACATAAGACAGAGCCAAAGACACGCCCCCCTCTCCAACTTGAGAAAACAGAGCTCAGTGTTCACAGCGACCCAGGCAACTGAAGTTCACAGGACAGAGCACGAGAGATGAAAGAGCTTCACACACACAGAATTCTGGAGACTTTCTGGTATCAAACAGCACATGCATACGCATAGATTTCTTGAGGCTGGAGAAGGAGGCAGACTGAAAAGGTTTCTTTCCCTTCTGCCTACAAGACCCTAAGACAGGTGGCAGATTGGATACAGTGCACTGGAGGGCTTATCTTAGTAATGAGAAATCATGAAACAAAGTAAGCATGGCTCTGGTATCACCTAAGAGTACCTCAAAAGAAAGATCGAAAAGGATGAAATTATTGCCAAGTAATATCACTTTGTCACAGAAGTTCAAGAACAGCTATAGAAATTCAAATATGCATACACACACACCACACCATGACATTTTACTGTGTCTTGTATAAAACTAAAAGCATGCATGCAAATAAGCAGAAAAATATAAGCCATGAAGAAGAGAAGAATTAAAAAAAAAAAAAGAAGAGAAGAATTCATCAGGACTGACCTACAATTCAAACACGTTAGAATTAACCAAGACATTAAAAGAGTCCCTTTTCTTTTGTACCTAATATGTAGTAATAAAACACCTTTAAAACAAAAATAGTTGCTTCAATAATTCACCCATTCAAATGTTACACAGAAATATGGAAGCTCTTTAAAAATACTAAAATTGAATTTCCAGAGGTAAAAATAACAATATCCAAACTGAAAATCCACTAGATGGTATAAATAGCAAACTACTTACTGCAGGTGGAAATAATATCTAAGACATGCAAAACCTGAACACATGTACAACTAGAAAAGCTGCACTACATGAAATATGGTAGGAAGTTCTTCAGGAAAAATGGGAAAGTATACCAGCTGGAATTATGGATCTACAGAAAAGAATAAGGAGCACAAGAAATGAAAACTTCCCAGTTCTACATAGATTTGTTCATATTCTTTACATTTAAAGAGTCACTGGTGACTTAAATAAAAATCATAATATAGTGGAGTTTATAACAAATACATATAAAACTAATATATATATATATATATATATATATATATATATATATATAAGCAGGATACCACCAAGATCAGGAAGGGAAAAATGGAAATAAACTATCATCACGTTCTTATGCTGTATGTAAAGTGATATAATATCATTTAGACATGAACTATGATAAGTTAAATTATTCCATTAATGAAAATAACTGCTAAGAGAATATAGCAAAACATTAAAGCCACTAAGCAAGCAGAAAGGAGAAAATATTCTACTAAGAATGCCAGGAAAAAAAGAAAACAGGGAACCAAAAGCAATTGAAACAAGAACACATGACAGCAAACTGACAAACATGAACTATAAATAGCCTAAAAACGGCAATCAAATGTACTAGCAACCACAGTAGATTTTCAAAGGCAAAACAAACTACATACAATGTAGTTTTTTGTACATACATATGTACAAAAAAGTTTTAAACATTGAAACACCAAAGGTTTAAAATAAAAGGACAGAAAAAGACATACCATGCTAACACTAATCAAAACAATGCTGGAGTAGCATTGACCTCAAAGTAGGCTTTAGAACAAAGAATACCACCAAGTATAAGGGAAGTCATTTCACCATTACAAAGGGATCAGCCCATCGACAGGATATAAGCATCTTAATATATTTGCCCCTAATCATAAAAACCAAAGGAAGGAAGCAAAACCTGATAGAATTTCAAGGAGAATTACATGTCCAGAATTGTGATAAGGATTTTAATACTGCTCTCTAAACATTAGTTACATGAATCAATAAACGTATGGAAGATGTGAAAAATTTATTAGTAACCCGTTTAGCCTGATTGACTTTATATAGCACTCTACTTAGTGAAGTAATGCACAGTCCCCCCTCCCCTCCCTTCTCTCTCTGTCTCTCTCTGTCCCTGTCTCTCTGTCTCTGTCTCTCTCTGTCTCTCCCTATCTTTCTGTCTCTCTCTCTGTCTCTCTCTCTCCCCCCTTTCTTTTTTTTCCAGTCTCATTAAGTAGCTCAGGTTGAACTAGAACTCACAAACCTTACGCCTCAGTCTCTCCCGTGTTGGGATTACACGCATGTACCACCCTATTTGGCCCTACACATTTTTTAAAGGCATATAGAACATTTTCTAATATTCTCAGACATAAAAGAATCCCATAAATTAAAAAGATTCAAGTCACTCAATTAAATTCTCTAAGCAGATGGGAATGACATTAGAAATTGAAGACAGAATGAGATCTGGGACAGCCCTAGTAATTGCTACCTCTACATTCCTGATTTTATACTTTGATGACACAGCCTCACCTTGTATTTATAACATGAACTCCTATTGCTACAAAAACAGCAAAAACTTACAGGGTGGTTGTATGTGTGCTCAAGTTAATGCCCATGATGGCCCAAATATGAAGGTGATCTAATTCCTATTTTACAAGTAAGGAGATTTGGCTGTGTTCTCAAGACAGGGATTTGTAGCATTGAGATTTTCACTGGCGCAGTATGGGCCCATGATCAGAGCTTTAGCTATTCCCCTACTGCCTCTCAATCGCTGTCTGCCTCTGGCAGCCTCGAAGACAATGCATGTCCCTCTCCCTCTGTGTCTGCCCAACAATGCATGTCCCTCTCCCTCTGATCTGCCCGGCTACTCCTCTTCCAGGAAGGCCTCTTGCTTCTCCTACTTGTTCTACAGGCTCTTCTCATCTCCTCCATTTGAGCACAGCTAAACATTCAGCTCCACAGCTACCTTGATTTCCATCTCTAAGAGTTTTCCACTCCCCCACAGGAACAAGAACTTCCTTTTATGACCTCCTGAGACACTCTGTAACAAAGCCAGCATCATCCGGCATTTTCTATGGGGACACAAGGGCATCAGGCCCACAATGAGGAATAGTAAGAAAAGCAGAGGAGAATCCAGCATTGGATTTTGTCCAAGACAAAAAGGGAAATGGAGATCGACCCCAGTGCCCCTTTCCTTTCTGTAATTCTGTCTTGCTTCACTTTCAACTGACACATAATAATAGCTCATAGTTAGAGGGCAGTATTCCCAGGTAGACATACATACCAAAGATAAATATCAAATCAGAGCAATTAGCATGCTTATAACCTCAAACATGTATCACTTTTTGTGGTAAGAACATTCAAAATCCTCTACTCTAGTGTTCATTAGAACATCAGACTTTACTCCTTCCAACTAAGTAATCTAGTAGCCATTGACCAATCTCTCCTCATCCCTCTCTCCTTATCTTGGTTGTGATGAATTGGGCAGTGTCTCTTCAATGCATCGATTTTATTTCCTTGGTATAAACGCCTAGTATTGAAATTGCTGCTATAGATTTGATGCAATTGCTATCAAAATACCAGTGATGTTCTTTGCAGAAATAAAAAACGTCCTAAAATCCACATGAACCTTCAAAAGGCTCCCAAATAGCCAAAGTAATCTTGAGCAAAAAGAACAAGACCAGAGGCATACTTACTTAAAAATACACTGCAAAGCTACAGTAACCAGAACAGCATGGTATTAGCATAAAAATAGATGCATGGGTCACTGGAATAGAACAAATAAATAAATTCACATTCGGCCAACTGTCAACAGAGGTGCCCAGAGCACATTAAAGAAAGGACAGTCTTCTTAAAAAAAAAATGGTAGCTGGGTGCCTGTGCCTCGTGACCGTATTCCAATCTACTCAGAAGGCTGAGCTCTGTGGATCCCAGGTTGAAGCCAGCCCAGGCAGAAAAGTTCCTGTGAGATTCTTACCTCCAATTTACCACTCAAAATCTGGAAGTGGTATGGTGGCTCAATGTGGTAGAGCAGAGCAGAGCACAAGCCTTGAGCTACAGAGCTCAGGGACAACACCCAGGCCCTGAGTTCAAGCCCAACCACTGGCCCAAAAGCAGTAATGGTGTTGGGAAACATGATATCCATATGCAGAAGAAAGCAAGTAGACTCTTTTCACCTGCGCAGTACACCTTCTTTAGACTTCTTTCCCACCAGCTAAAGCTGCTTCCCTATCTCACCGGGGGCTACGATCTGGGCAGGTGAAAGTACCTGACCGTCGGTGGGTGGGTCACCTCTGTTTCATTGCTTGCCTGGCTCTCCAGGGTTTCACCAGCCAGTGCAGGCTGGGGCTGCCTGGCTGGGTTCTGGATTCTGCTATAGGCCTAGAGTCCTGATGACTGTAACAGAGTCCACGGTGCCACCTCCCATGTGACCTCTCCAAAATGAAAATCACCCTGTGATTGCACTTCTCCAAACCCCTGTGGTAAGATTAAGACAGGAACCCCCACCCCCACCCGCAGGGGGCTGGCAGGGAACCTCACAGCCTGACCCTGTCCACCTCCTGGCCTCAAGACACAGCCCACTGGCTGCCCCCCCCCATGGACCTCTCCCCACCCCACCTTCAAATCCTTTCCCTCATTCATTCCTCGTTCCCTGTGGATTCCTGCCAATCCTCCCTTCCTCGGGGAAGCCGCCGCTCCTGGTACACCACCAGGCCCTGTTACAACCTCCAAGAGCCTGATGCATGTCTTCTCATGGCCACAGAGGGGTAGATCTGCCCCCCAGGGGGCCCTAAACCCCTTGCACCCCTTGACCCTCATGCACGGTTGGTTGTCCACAGGCATCTATGCATTGGGTGGCCGTATGAGCTTGCTGAGCCTGGTGTCCAGTCAATGCTACACATGAGGAAATAAACAGCATCCCGTCCTCCTCTCTGCCAAGAAGCCTCCTTCATGAGTCGGAGACACCTCAGTTCCCGCAGGGGCCCAGCGCCCCACATCTTCAGAGCATGATGTCTTTCAACGATTGTTCTTTCCCTCGGCGATAAATGCATCCCTTTGCGGGGCCTGGATGCACTTTTCCGGCAGTGGTCTCGTCTCCTTCTGCAGCTAACAGGGTTTGCGGGCGCGGCATCCCCAGAGCTGGAGATTTATGTATATGAAATTGGACTGATGGAATCACTGATGAGTGACAGAGCACAATTGAATCAAAGTGGTCATTGCAAACAAATGGAAATGTATTTGGAGGGGTGGAAAAAAGCTGAGGCTAGCTTGATTTATGCCTTTCCTACTTTAGAGACAGCCACCGGGATTTCGCTTATTTAATTGTATCCTTGTCAAGAAATGAGAGCTCCAGGACCCACTGGTTCTCAGGTAAACATTCTCTGCACGACGCCAGCATCGGGCCATGTGGACCTGCTGTCTGCTTCTTGCCAGCTCACCTCCTTTCAGCAGCTTTCGGGGTTTGAGGTCAGGTTTAAATTTACTTCCTCTAATGGGCTTCCCCCGCCTCCTGCCCCTCCCCCTGCCATTTTCCTCTTTTTATCCCAATAGCTTAGAAGATGAGTTTCTCCAGACTCTCTCCTATTTCTGTACAACCATTTGTCTATTTCCTTCTTAGGAGGGAAGGAAGCAAAAGAAGGTAGACTGGGTGGGTTTCCCAGCCAAAGAGGCACATGAATTGCTTTGCATGCTCAGACCTCTCCTGAGCCCAGTTCTAGAGTCTGAGGTTGAAGGAGAAGATGAATATGCAAACTCCTCCCAAATGCAAACTCCTCCCACTCCCTACTGTTCCTGGAGATGCTCCCCTTCCCCCCTCCTCCAAGAGCCCAAGTCCCTTAACACTCTGGATGAAACCAACCACTGGATAGGAAAACTCTTAGCTAGTTCCAAAATCTTGCCTTAACATTGTCTGGCAGTGCCTTTTTTAATCACAAGTTCCTGAACACATTTCTGACATTTCAAGGCTCCCTTTTGGCATTTCGTATTTTCATATTGGACTCATTTGATCCTCAAGAAAGCTGAAGTAAGCAAGGCAGTTATAGTATCCCCAATAGATAGGCACAGAAACCAAGCCCCGCAGGATTCAGCTGTCTTCCTGCTTCCCTGGCCTCCCTTCCCTCCTCTCCTTAAGGAAATGACTCCTCCCACCTCCACTTGGTTTTGATGAGGCTGATAATCATAGGCCCTGCCCCTCCTACCACAAGACTGGGTCATGATAAGGAATCAACCTCTCTGGGTCCCAGATACTTGGATAAGTGGAGAAGCCCAAATAGAAACCACAATATCTGTTTCTGTGAGTGCTGGAATGGCCACCAGATGTCCAGATTCCTCTTTCTTCTAGAACACTCCTGGTCTACTAACAAATCCTTGGGTTTAAAAAAATTATTTTAGGGTAATCAAAATTTGTTTCTGTTGCTTACAACCAAAGAATCCGGCACGAGGTTTGTGACCATCCCAAGCTTCCAGTCTTGAACACAAGTCTCTTGACTTGATCTGGTGGTTGTGCCGTGTTACAGAGTACAAGCTACATGATATTAATATCTTACCCAGCAAAGAGAGAGCAATAGCAGTCACACAATGGATGCAAAGCTCATTCAGAAACTAGGAAGGTTTTTGCCTCTTAGCGACACTTGTCGATTTGCCAAGCATCCTACAAGAAACAGAACAAACTCAAATCCAACAAAGAATGATTTATCCCAAAAGGTCAATGGTACCAAGGTTTTGAAGCTTAGAACAGGGCATCTATTATGTTATTCAGGATTACACCAGGCAGTGGTCCAAAAATAATAATAATGTCTCAATGATTTGACACTTAAAACTGGAAGGTTTGCAGCAGAATGAGTTCCCAAGGGTTCTTTGGACTGTGATCCTCCTATCTGCAGTGACTCAGAATCTATCAGGCCACACTCCCCCTCTCAGTTCACATTTTCCAGGTGGCAGGATAGTGGAGAGCGGGAAGACTGGAGGCAGGGAGTGGGAGCAGTGGTATAATGGATATGAGTGAGCAAATGGCTCTGCCACATCACCCATCAAGTCCAGTGCATTAGGCATAGAACCCTCCCTGCACAGTGCCCTGCAAAGCTCCACATCTCACGGGACTCTAGGCAGCGCATTACAGAAATCCCTCACCTATTGTGGGAGTTACATTCCACAGACCCCCTGCCAGAGGCGATAACCTGTGAGTAGCAGCATTCATTTCATTATTTATATATACTAAGGCTTTATAAAACCCTTCCACTCTCCTATAAACCTTTCCACTCTCCTATAAACCTTTCCCACTGTCTTGTAAACCTTAATGAACATTTTTTAATATTTTTATATTGTTTTAAATTTTTAGGCAAAAATAATTAAAATCGTAAATAGTATATAAATACCCATGTACTACAAAGTCCCACAATATAGTGAAAAGTCTGTGATACAGAATTAGATATATATTTTTTTAACCTGTGATACAGTGAAGCCACAATACGTGCACTGCAGATAGTGAGGGATGACTATACTAGGTTGCTTTTACTTTACTTAAATGTTTTAACCTCAGCCAACTTGCTCTGTCATTCCCTACTATAGCCAATAACTCTGCACTGTAAATGAGTTTCTCTTAGGCTTGTTTTGTCTTACAGTGAATGGAATATGAACTCCAGTGGTCAGGCCAACCCAGGCTAACCTCTGTTATTCTAAAGGGCATTTCCAAGAAAGACCGAGTCAAGTAAATGAAATTATTTCTTTACTTGATGTAGCAAGACCCATCTATTTGCATCATAAATAAGTAACTGGACTCAATATGTGCAGAAATCTTATACTTTGGTTAGGAATCTTTTAAAAATCACATGCAGCATGAACGAGGTGGAGTTTCTCTAACATTCTGGGCAGTGTTACCTAGTCACAGCAAATGGTTACTCCACAGCCTCTTCCAAGTGTAATTTCTGAATTTCTAACTCAACAAGGGTCGGCTTCTTAAGATCACTGTGGTTGCAGATAAAGAATATGCGTCTGGCTGACTTGCGAAGCAAAGGGATGTGACTCCTAGAGAAGAATGGGAGGCACAGATGGTGGGGAGAGAGTGGGAAAGCAGAGCCAGGCACTTCAGTGAACACACCAGCTGGGGGTCAAGGACCATCTCCCAGGGTCCTTCTTAGATCTCAAGGGTGGCTCACCTGCATAAGGTCAACCTGCCCAGAGTTACTGGCTTGGGCAGGCAGAGAAAGGCCTCTTTGCCCTTGCATGGATCAGAGTCTTTCACTAAGCTGTCCCTTGCCTCAGTTTCCTTACCTGTAAAATGGAGACAGTCATAGGTATCTTCCCTAAGAAGAATTGTGGAGAATGGGCCTTTAGCTTCCAGTTGGTATCTAACTTTTGGATCTCAAATATTGACAATTTGGAGACTGTTTCCAGGTTCTTCTCACCAGTGGATTTACTGAACATTATCCCATCCCATATATTCCTCAAAAAAAGACCTAAAAGGCCTGTAACTAACAATATAGTGCTGGTACTTGACTGCTGGAACTACATGGTACCTGATAAATGTTAGATGGATGGGTAGATGGATGGATGGATGGATGGATGGATGGATGGATGGATGGATGGGCTACTGCCAACCACATCATCCAGGATTGTGGATATGATCTACATAGGTGGTGGCCTATGCCAGTCCATTCCTGGAACCAGTGCTGTATTGGAGACCTCAGCACCAGCTGGTCAAAGGAGTAGAACTTGCTCCAATCATGGGGCCACCATTTTTCCTGTAACATGGGTCTGATTTTCCAAGAATGTGTTATGGATGAGAATGCAGTTTTTCTTTTATTATTTACAGAATTTCTGTGAGTGACATAGATTCCCCCAGACAAACTATTCTGAGTCCAGTTATTCTTGATCAAGTTATTATGGGTCTTTCATTCTTATATTCTCTATGACTTCTGGCAAGTTCTCATATTTCTTTGAGGTGTAATCTAACATCTGTAAAAGTGATATAAAGAGGGCAAGTAATTCGGCAGTTCCAAGGCAGTTATATGCAAGGTTTACTCTGTCTTGTTTGTAAGCTCACTATGTGATCATTTTGCATAGTTGGGTTCCATAATAATGGTAGACCTGTAATACACTCATCATCATCATCATATGCAAATGTATAATAAACAGCACAATTCGTAACACACAGAAGAAATGCAACTAATGCTGGCTACAACATAACAGCAAGTAGTAAATAAAAGGTTAATAATCATTACTATTGATGATATTACAAATGCTAAAGGAGGATGGAATGAACCAATACCAAAGCAGCAGTTGATTTTTAAGAGCACATCCCTGTTTCTTTCCTTGATATGCTTTTCCTTACTACTTGTCTTCTCCTTTTTTTTGTTTTTGGTCATGGGGCCTGAACTCTGGGCCTGCGCTGTCCCTCAGCAATTCAGCTCAAGGCTAGCACTCTACCACTTGAGCCACAGCGCCACTTCCAGCTTTTTCTGCTTATGTGGTGCTGAAGAATCAAACTCAGGGCCTCATACAGGCGAGGCAAGCACTCTACCATTGAGCCGCCTTCCCAGCCCTTGTTTTCTTTTATCCCTAGAACACAGATTGCAGAGCCCTTTAACCTGGGCTATTCTGTAAACAGATTCATCACCACTAAATAGATATATGACCTTGGGCAAATTTCTTAACCTCTCTGACCTTCAGTTTCCTCCTTTGTAAAAGAAATTCAATAATATTTGTTCTTTTTTTTTGGGGGGGGGGTCCAGTCGTGGGGCCTGAACTCTGGGCCTGGGTGCTTTCCCTCAGCTCTTCAGCTCAACGCTAGTGCTCTACCACTTGAGCCACAGCGCCACTTCCGGCTTTTTTTCCTGCTTATGTGGTGCTGAGAATCGAACTCAGGGCCTCAAGCATGCAAGGCAAGCACTCTACCACTGAGCCACCTTCCCAGCCCCCAATCATATTAGTTCTTAACTCAGAGGGCTGTCATAAATACTAAATGAACTAAATTTTTAAAACAGAATGCTGCACTATTAAGTTTGTTAAATAAATGAAAATGAATACAGAGAGACTTTTGGTCAGTCACTGTAACAGGTCAGTTGACTTCCAGATGTTGTGCTTTCATGGTGCTGTCAGTTTGGACAAGGTTTACTGTGTCTTATTTGTAAGCTCACTATGTGATCATTTTGCATAGTTGGGTTCCATAATACTGGTAGACCTGTAATATACTCGTCATCTGGATCTACTCAACTGCATGGCAAGTGACTCATAGGATCTTGAATGAGTGAAAAGATTGTGAAATGCTTTGATCACTGGGAACTACTGGAGGCCAGCTGTGCCCTGCCCTTGACACAAAGAAGTGACCCACCTACTTCCAGTAAGTGTTGAGACTGTGAAAGTCTCAGAGTGCAGGTTTGCAAGAGCCTTGGGAGCCAGCAGATGGTACCAGGTAAAGCAGCTGTTCAAGAGCAACAGCTGGAGGAGGGAAGGTATATGCCGTGAGCGAGATGTGTTGCCTGGGAATTGTTGCCTTTATGATCAAGTTTCCTTAAGGCTTCCCAGAAGAAAAATGCAGCTTTCTACAGAAGATTCTGCAGTGAAGATAAATGTCTAGTTCCTCCTTCCAGAAGGGAATCAGGAGAGCTGGAGAGCTCTCCTTCTGGCTGGAGAAGGCCAAGCAGCTAGGGATGGGAGGAGCTGACTTCACAGCTCTCACACTGAGCCTGTATTGCTCCAGTATTGCTAGGTATGCGTTTATCCCCCACCCAGACTTGCCTTCTGATCTCTCACTGTTCACAGTACAGCCTTCTGACCAGAAATAATCAAAACTGTGTTTGCTTTCCAAGATTTCTGAGGAAAAATCCTACATGTTCTCCACAACCCAGTAAAGCCAGTTTCCATTGCCAAAACTAACCAAGTTTCATTTGTCTTCTGGGTGTTCATTAATCAAAATTAAGATTTTTCCTTTTACATGAAAGATTCCAGTAAAAACATTTTGATGTGATGGTCTGTTCAAAGTTTTACTTTATTTTTTTTAAATTCTGTCTCCTTGCATAAAGTATTGCGGCAGCTTAAAGTCTAATCATTTCATCTTAGTTTTTGAAATAGTTTGAATAGTTTTAGCTTAGATAAGCTGGCAGAGTTGAAAGCTACTACAGTCTACCCTTTGACAACTTGTCATTTATAGATATATAGGTGCATATAGATATATGTGTATAAACACATATATATGTTTATATATACATGTGTATGATTGTATCGGTATATATCTGTGTATATACATCTTTCTATACAAATATATGCATATATACATATACAAATACATGCTTATATCTATTTACATATATGACCACATGGAAGCTTCCAAATAAAGATTGTGCTCAGCTTCACACATACACTGAAAGCAACCCCCGCCCTCAAAACATACAGTGTTCATCTTTAGATTGCACAATCATTCTTCTTCTAAGGAAGACACACTTCTCTTTTGAATATCTATAGCTTAAATGGTGAGTGTAAAGTTAAGTACTGTTAACACATCATGGGTAATGTGGGAGATGAGTAGAAAATGGTGAATGCATGCAAAAAGATGGGCCCATCACAACAAAGAAGAAAGGCTCTGCACTATGACAGTTCCTGCAACTACATGCATAATCTGGCAGAATCCTTACTACCCATTCCACATGCCTATGCCTTCAATGAGCACAGCAGCTAGTCATTATTTCTTCCCTCATGAGATGACCCAAAGCTTCAGATCTGGAAGGTCTGGTCTACTGGAAATTTTATGGCTGTGGTTTTCCATTGGCTTTTGTCACTAGACAAGGAAGTTCTAAGAACACTCTTTCTCAGGATTGGAGAGCTGTAGATAGGGTCAGTCAGCTATTATTGAAACTCATCTTCACTGGCCTGAGGAGCTCATAGTGAAGAACCAAAAGCTTCAACTTCCAGGGTAATGGTGTCATCACTTGTTTCCTGGTAGAAGTAGTTATTCCCTGAATCCAAGACCTCTTGACCAGCTCACATATGGAAAGACTCAGAAATGAAAAGCAAAATTTACCACAGGGTCCCTAAACTTAATAGTGAAAAGAGCTATTCCCATTTTATTCCTCAGTTCTAAGACTTATAATAAATAATTCTGTTTACCTAGATCCAGATCATATGTCAAGAAATTTTTACCCTACTGTAACTATTACTAGATCTTCAAAAAGACAATTCAACATCCAACATCTATCAACTAACTGCCTCCTAGTGATAGGAGATGGTCAAACAATGAATTTCATGAGCATAAGTCTACACTTTATAGAAGCCTAAAATTATACATAGTACTTCTACTTAATGATGGAATTCTGCCATGCACATCCCACCCTGGGCTTTAGTAGATTAGAGAATATGAAGTACATAATAGATGGCTCAGGTCACATGGTCCCTTACTGTCCTGTTGTCACACATTTGATGTCAGTCAGTAGCACTTATAGACACCTGTAATAATGAACCACTTCTACTAAGTTCTCTTAGAAGCTCCCAGACAAAACACTGTATTCCTTATTGTCACCAAATATTCTGACAGTTGCTATGTGGTCACCCACAAAACTATGGAAGCAGATTAAGATGTCTACAGAAAGCTGTTGACTTCACAAGCTGGGATGGTTAGAAACTCACTGAAGGTGGGGCAGACAGCCAAGAAGGAAAACCATATATAAAGTAGGAGAGATCATGGGCAAGACATAATCTGCAACAAAACCCCTAAAACTCACAAGACCAAACTGGAACCATGACACAACTGCCACACACATCTCTCTCACCATAGT
Organism: Dipodomys merriami; assembly: GCF_024711535.1. Classification (NCBI taxonomy): domain Eukaryota; kingdom Metazoa; phylum Chordata; class Mammalia; order Rodentia; family Heteromyidae; genus Dipodomys; species Dipodomys merriami. The sequence goes on along the minus strand of NW_027205048.1, from coordinate 11,082,381 downwards.
AAGTAGATTATGCACTCACTGGCAGAAGAAGCTGGTATCATGTGGTACTGAATTGCACAGGTACCTGTCCAGGACCTTGGAAAAGCTGGTGAAAAGAGGTCTCATGACAGCTGGGAATGGGGCGGTGAAGATTGGGGGCCCTTCTGCTGCTACCTCCACCAATAAAGGGATCCAGCAACCTGTGGGAGCAGCAGCACACTCTGCCCTAGCAGTCAGAGATCAATGGCAGCTGCCCTACTTCTTTCTTTTAATATGGTAGGAACTCTTTCCTAACACTAACTCATAATCAAAATTGCGAGGAAATCTGGGAAGCATTGCTCCACCTGAGTTGGCATGATACACAGTCAACACAGAGACAACAGTCATTTCTTGGCTCACTGGAAAATTCTACCTGATCAGAGCCACTGCACACACACTCATAAATACTCAGGATCAAACTTTTCATCCAGGTATGTTGGCATTCTGTAGGCACAATCAACTCACTTGAAGTCAAATCTTGCCTTTTCCTTCACCCTATATCTTCTATAGTGCTGATATGGTGGAGATAAATTTTAGTTTTGATCATAGAATGTTTTTATTTGTCCCTCAGTTATGAATGAAAGTTTGGGTGGATACAGTCTTCTTGGTTGGTAGTTGTTTGCATTCCAATGCTTGGTATACAATCATACCAAACCTGCCTTGCTTTTATGGTGACAGCTGAGATTTCTGCAGTTATTCTGACCGGTTTTCCTTTATAGGTAACCAATCTTTCTAACAGTTTTGAGTATCCTTATCTTGTTCTCTACTGAACCAGTTTGGATCACAATGTTGTGGTGGGAGATTCTTTTCTGGTCTGGTTCATTGAGTGTTTGAAAGGACTCCTGTAACTCAATGAGCTTTTCTTGTTGAATGTTTGGAAAGTTTTCTACTACAAGTAGTCATGTATTTCCTGTACCCTTGTTGTTTGTTCTTCTCCTTCCTCAATGCCTATCAGCCACAAATTAAGTCTTCTGATTGAGTACTGGTTCTTTTCTTAAAAAAATTTATTTTATTGTAAAGATGCTATAAAGAGGGGTTACAGTTACATGAGTAAGGCAATGAGTACATTTCTTGTTGAACACTGTTACCCCTTTCCCTTGTTTTCCTACTATCCTTTCCCTCCCTCACTTCCTTCACTCCTCCCCCTCCATGCCAAAGTTGTAAAATAATTTCCAATATACTGTCTTGTGGTTATCATTGTTGCAATGGGTCATCCTGTGTCCTTGTTTCAGAGTTTTGTTATTCCCCTTCCCCTCCCCAAATTAGACAAATGTATATACAAGATTCAGGGTACCAAAATCAAGTACAATGACAACAGGGGATATGCCATAGGGGGAAAAACATACAAAGGAAACAAAAAAATCACATAAACCATATAAGATGATGCTAAGTGAAATGAACCCCAAGATATGGACAAAAGAGGTCTTTCTTTGTTGATGTTTTTAATGAATCCTGGCTATTGCTAATCTCTTTCCTTTCCTATTGCTTTTATTTGGATTTTTTTTGTATATTCTCTCTCCCCTCTCTCCTCCCCCCCCCATCTATCTTCAAGCACCAAGACTCTGTCTTCCATGTCATCTATTCTGTTGGAAAGGTTTTCTACTTTATTTTTTATTTCTCTGCCTTCTGTTGGGTCACTTTTCAGGATTTCTATCTCTTTATTAAAGTCCTTAAGATCATGTATTGACTTCACTGATTTTTTTAATCTGGGCCTTCTTTTGTCTCTTTTAATTGAGTGGCTTTTTCTCCATTGGACTCCTTTGCCATCTTTTAGAATTCATTTAGCTTTTTATTTGTGTTCTTCATAAATTCTTCCATTATTCTTTGCTTAGTCCCATCACATCCACAAAATGTCTTGTAGAGGTTTTTCTATCTTTTCATCCATCATGGACATGCTGAATCAACTGAAACCTAGTCCCTAGGATGAGTAGGCCCAAAGGTCTCCAGAAGTTAGAGGTAAGAAAATCTGATCAACTCTGTTTACCCTTCACAAGCTCTCTAGGTGGCCTCTATACACACTGAAGTTCAAGAACTACTAACATTAGAGAAGCAAACAGAGAAGATTGCTACAGTAAAACAAGATTACAAGGTAGTCCGTGACTCCTCACCACAAAGAGATCCTAATCCCAAGTATTTCCACCCACTAACTGCAAGCCAGTTACTGAAGTATACCATGCAAAATGGCCAAAGGTCTTATCGAATAATTTCTCTAAATTGTGCACATGAGGAACTAGAATCAATGTCTGAAGGCTTTTAGAAATGAACACTCTATCTCACTTAATTCTCTGGGTCTCCAGAGAGTCTAATTAGGGATCATAAATTTGAAGAAATTATTTAATGAGTTGATTAATGTTCTGAGAAAGAGGAACTCTAAATGGATGTATTCTGCTGATTTCTAAAAAGAAGATTTAGTTGAAATCAATTGCTTACTCTTTACTGTAAACAAACTGGATCAATCCTTCTTTTAGGCAATCACATCAACGGGCATAAACAAGAAAATTATACCTGGGTCAGCAGGATTTCAGAAGAGACTTCTGGTTTTGTCAAGACTATTTGTTACCTTCAGGACTATAAGCACATTGGAGGAAAAATCAAACACCAAAGTCAGCCAAGGTTAGACTTTTTTGCATGCTCAGAAGAGAATGCCCAGAGCCCTGGTCAAGCAAATATAAGCAAATTAGTCTCCTGTCTGAAGCTGCTGTCTACTTGCACTTCAGAACATAGACGGATGAATGAATATATGCCTTTCCACCATTTGTATAAGCAGCAATATGGTCTCATGAACAGATGGTTGGGCTGGTGCTGTGGATAGGGGGCTGGCACTGCGGTGCAGAGCTGGTACCAGACAGCCTCATTACTCAGCAGTGTGCTCTTGGCATCACAGATTACTCAGAAGAGTTGCTCAGGTCCAGGTATATGCCTCACACTCCCACTAGCTTAACTAACACTCAGGCAGGAAAGAAAAGGGCGCACCTTCATCAGACATCCCATGAGAGAAGCCACATCTGAAGCTGTTCTTCCCCTCTGTGCAGCCCTGCCTCACCCCTCCAAACCCAGGGCTCTCTTCCAGTGAGACATTCTTCCCTACACTTTAGCTACTTTGTCCAGAATTATCCTGTGAGGTCAAGTAGCTGACTTACACCTGAGAATGAAAGAACCCAGGAGCCCAGGATTCTTCTGGAAAGCATGAAGACTGGGCAGTGAAAGGAGTCAGGGACTTGGTAGCAAGGCAGGTGATACTGATTCACTGTGGATGGCAAGTAAGGGCCTCCAAAGGGCTAGGTCCTCGTCTCAGAACAAGTAAATATATTACTTCACCTAGAAAAAAAGGAATTACAATTGTCCTTCAATGAAAGTTTCTGTTCAGATGACTTGGGGGAGGGGGAAGTGGCCTGAATTATCCAGGTGGGCTTAATCTAATCACATGAAGGAGAAAATGGAAGAGACAAAGGCAAAAGTCAGAAAGATGAAAGAGGAAAACACTCAACCTGCTCTTTTTAGCTTTAAAGATACAGTAAGGAGACCACAAGAGGTATAGACAGTCATTAGAAATGAGAAGAAGGAGAAACAGAATGTTCTCTAGACGCTCCAGAAGTATACCAGCTCCACCAATAAATGCTTTGTATCACAGTATGTGTGATACAAAAAGTCCCACCTGGGACTTAAAATCCTTCAGAATTGGTACAGAATACTACATATTTTAAGCCTATGTATGCTATTTGTCATAGCAGCAATAAAAATCTCATACTATGTTAAGGGCTAGGGTTCAGGGTTCTACTCAAGAGCCTCAGGTGGCCTTACCCTGGACACTGCCTTCATTGAGGCAGGCATAGTCGGTGCCCAGTTGGATAGAAAAAAAAATGGACAGAAAATAGTGAGGAAAAAAGACACCCTGTTTCTCACCACTAATTCATCTCTGAAATTTTACAACTGCTTAAATAAATGGTAGAATTCAAAGAAATGAGGTCATCATCCTTTTCATTAATTTATAAAGCAAATTCAATTTGCACCATTTAGAAAATAAAGCTACATACTTTTGACTATTTAAAGCAATCTTGACAAAACAATTTTAGGCAATGCCTTGAAAACTCATCACAGAGCTAATGAAACTGTTTTTCCTGCACCTAACGTAGGAAGCAATAGAACATAGCTTTAATATTTTACAAACTCCTTCTTTGTTAGAAACATGTTTACTTCAATAGATAATTAAGTGTCATAACTGTGTCCGAAAGACAGTGTACCACAACTACTCAGGAGGCTGTGATCTGAGGACTGTGTTTCAAAACCAGCCAGGGCAGTAAAGTCCATGAATCTGTTGTCTTTTCCAAAAAAGCTGGAAGTGGCTTAAGTAGTAGAGCACTAGCCTTGAGCAGAAATAAGCTCAGGGACAGTGCCTAGGCCCTGAATCCAAAATTAAAAACAGGAAGGAAGGAAGGAAGGAAGGAAGGAAGGAAGGAAGGAAAGGAAGACAGTGTATCAAATGGTATGTTTGATAATGGCATTATGGTTTGGTCATGTATTACTTCTTGTTTTGTTTTAGATTTCCAAGTTCACATTTAGGTACCTTCCCACATGGCAGAAGTAATAAAGATTCTCAGGAAGGGGAAGATGCAGATGCTGAAAGACATAGACAGCCTATATGGATGATCACACCACTGGAAGAACGTAAGAATTGTTCATCATATTCTGACACTCTCTGCTTCTTAGTGGAGTGGAGACCCTGCAGGGTCACCATGCTGCAGGATGCATATGGGTCTCCTCGCTCACCTACCCTGGCCATGGAGAGAGGAGGCCCTGAGGCTCAGTGAATTTCCGGACCACAACCAACTTCTGAAAGCCATCTAACCCAGCCTTCAGAAGTTAACAGTTGAAAAATAGAGAAGCAAGAGAAAGTGTGGAAATAGAAAGGGGAAGGGGGGATGGAGGGAGACAGAAAAAGAAAGAGAGAAGAAAAAACCGTGGTATCATTTTTGATCAGGGTTCATCCATCTTCAGAACTATCAGGAGGTCCCACTTTGTACCACTCCCCCCAATCAGAGCTCAGAGTGTGTACATGAGAATATGCATTGAACCTTTAGAACTAAGTAATGAATCCCATTCCATTGGGTCATCTGTGTAGGGTCCACCATGGCAGGAGGAGTGTCTCAGAGAACCTGTGTGTTATCTCTCATCTCTAAACCACACTAGGGGTTGTAGCCGAAATGAAGTCAGAGGCCATCATTCCGGCCTGTGATTTTGAACGTGAACCTGTTGGAAAACCTTTAAACTGGAAAGCTCATTGAATTAGGTCATAGTATGTCAGCTAAAACATTTTACGGTTGTATAATATAATTCAGAGATGCAGCGTATCTATTAGATGATGTATGTTAAAACCAAGTTTATTTTTCAAAGCTTTCAAAAGGAATAGCTTAGAATAGTACAGCCATCAGATGTAGTGTGTGTGCACGCATGCATGTGTATAGCATTGATCCTCTCCATGTCTAAAATCTTTACCCCTGGCTAGAGACTTTACCTAAATGTTTAATGACAATTTTTCCAAATGTGAAGGTTTTTGCCCCAGAGACAATATCACCAAGGTAATTTAATCAGCAGAACAAAAATGATCTATGGTCTTACCAAGCCTGTGGCCGACTTCTGATGAATTTTAACAGATACAGGCATTTATTATCATTGATTATTTGTCTTTTAATTTGACAATGAATTACGCTCCTTGTCTGGGAAACCCTCAAGTTGTGCACTTGTTTCCTTTTTGCATGAAGTTAACATTATGCTTGTCTTCTGAGATGATCCTTCACCTCTCTTAAACACTTTGTCAAAGCCAACAGCCATATTTAGCCTTCTTGCCTGAAGTCTACCTCTGATAACAATCCCACATTACAATACATTTGAACTTCAATATCACCGACACTCAGCTGTGAGGTTTGCTCTCCTCGGGGCCAGAAATCTCATTTTATGTTCAACAAGAAATGTGCTCATTCCCTTATTTATATAATGGTAACCCCCTCTGTGCATCACCTTTACAATAAAATAAGTTAAAAAAAAAAAAAAGAAACCTCATCTTGTCTATACATTCTACAATTCATCCTGTGAACTTGCAGACTTTAATAAATGACTTGCAGCAGTGGAGGTGATCACTCTCCATTCCTACCCATGGGACTGTGGCCGTCTATATTTTATGGAGTCTCTGTTAACTAAGTCCATTAATTCTGCAGTAAGCTAAGTGCAGCTCAGCTCCTGTATCACATGACTTGCCAACTCGCCTTTTGTTCACCAAAGGAGCTTAATTTATAACATCTCTAAGGAAGCTCTGTGTGTTCTTTTCCCAAAAAGCACTTGGTGGATCACCCTTTATGCATGTGTAACTGTGTTATGGCTGTGCCAAGCTTGGGGGCGGGGGGGGGGGGCGGTCTCACAGCTCTGACTTTAGGAGACAGAGCTCACCTGGATGACTTTGTTGGGTTCCAAGACAACCAACTTCCCACACCACCTTCCAGTGAGCAGCATGCACTGAGATCCATGTGAACACCTTCATTTCCACCAGAGTTTTGCCCGGGAAGACCACCATGCGGTTGGTTAGAGGGAGAGACTAAAAGGGGAGGGGCTAGCAGAAGGCTTTGGGCCTCACAAGCAGATGAGCTGTCCCCAGGTTCAGAGCCAGAGCCCAACTACTACCAATTCAGTTTTCCAGGTCCCGGGTACAGAGATCTACACACCTAAGCTAAGATTTGTTGGGGGCTCCAAGTGGCTAGGCTCCCACATACTGTCTCTTGTGCAGAGATAACCACACTCATCTCACAAGATAGCTACGAAGATTCGATGATAATAATGAACAGTATGCAGCAGAGGAAACACTCCAGGCATGTAAGTTCTTGGTATTTTTTCATAACTTTCATTGCTTCTAGGTCAGACTGTGTCTTTCTGCTGCAAGTATTCACCAGCTCTTTCTAATCTACCCAGCCCTCAATCATGACAGCTGTCCTTGGAGGATGTAAACTAGACCTGTTACCAGCATTTAAGAAGGACAAATAGACTCCGATACAGGGAGGGAGATCAGATATCAGAGTCCATGGAGGAGGATCCCGTGGACTCCTTTTCCCTTAGCCACAAGATAGCAGTCAGGTTGTTGAGGTTTATGAGTAAACCTCATGTGGTGGTGTTGAGTCTTGAAAAATATCAAGAATTGGTTTTTTATTGGTTTCTGAGAGAGAAGGACAGGCAAAGGGGACGGATGATTATTACTACCCAACTCTAGTCCCAGGAGCCTGGAGAGTTTGTGTTTGGAGTGAAGCACTACTACCACCACCAATTCCCATTGGTTCAGAAGTTTCAGTCCACCATGATGGTGGAGTAGAGCAGCTCACCTCATGGTGAACAGGAAGTAGGGAAAAGGGAATACAGGATGGGGCCAGGGGGCGATATAGCACCCAAGGTCAAGGCCCCAGTGAGCTCCTTCCTCCAGCAATACTTTCCACAGTCTCTCAAAACAGCACCACCAGCTGGGGAGCAAGATTTCAACACAGGAGCCTGTAAGGAATGTTCCTATTCAAACCATAACACCCATGCAGTGGTCAAATCATCAGACCGCAAAGACACAAAACTTGTGCCAGCATTAGAGAGGAAGGGGAGTCACCTGGCTCCCAGCCAGTTGAATCAAAATTCACTGCGACCCTTTGGAAAGGGCATTTGGTAGCAAAACAATGCCACCCACCATCACCTCCAAAGAGTTCTACATTCTACTTCTTGTACCCTATGCTGTCACCATACATGGAGAAAGGGATTTTGTAAATATTATTAAATTGGAAATCTCAAAGTGGGGAGACAATCCTTACTATCATGATAGACTCAGTGTAATCATAATCACAAAGGTCTTTTATAAGGCACCTAGGGTATAGAAGGGTCAGAGAGGCCTACGTAACATGTAAGCCGTATCCAGAGAGTCAGAAACACATGAAGATGCAGAATTACTGGCTTTGAAGAAAGGGTACCTGCCCTGGTGGTAGCTGGGAAAGGCAAGGAAACTGAGTCTCTCTTAGAACCCTGGAAGGGAGCAGAGCCCTGCCAACATCTCAACCTTAGCCCAGCGAGACCCATGAAACAGACTTCAGAACCAGAGAACAACGTTATACTGTTTTGACCCCAAAAGATTATGGCCATCTGTTATAGCGTAACAGGCATATAAAACCAACGTGGCATATGCTCATTGTCCACAAGTGTCCCCACCTTCCAAAACAGACTGCTTCCATGGCTCACATCTAATAAGTGCTGGCAGGGCCCTTCACCATGCAACAATCACAAACACCTCTACTTCCAAATGCACTCTGGGAAAGGGGGCATCCAGCCCATCCAAGCACGGCTGTGCCAAGCATGGCACAGACCTCCCTCTCCTGCTCCCAACTCCCCGAGAGCTTCTTACACCCTGATTCCTGCTTAGTGCCAAATCCATCATCCTCAAGGTTCCTAAACACTCTGGAAAGGAGAGAATGGGGACTTGCTAGCAAAAGTGGAGACAGTGGGCATTTGGAAAGACACTGTTCCATTCAATTCACTAATCTACATTCTGCATATAGATCTGTGAGTTCCTAAGTATGTGTTCAATGTGTGTGGGGGGTGGGGTAGATTTCCTCCATCTAGGGGAGGGACAACTAAAGTGAGAGCAGCTTTTTGCCCCCTAATTAATTAATGGAGAAGGCAGCGAGTCTTTTGGTTGATGATATACAATTCCCTGTCTGCCAGAAAAGCATGATCTCAGAATCCAGAAGGCAGAGTTTTTTCATGCAGGGCATGGAGAGAGGGAAACGCAGGCAAGCCAGGACTGGCCCCGGCATGGTCTGCTGGAGGAGATGATGCCTCCTCTGCTTTCAGCTCTCGGATGCTCCCACATCCGCAAGCATTGCTGCAGGTGCCTTTCCGTTGCATGGTGCCCTTAGATGGTGCTATTCCAGATACCAACTCAGGAAAGCATAGATGCAGAAGATGGCAGGGGGGCGGTGTGGTGAGTCCTATCTTGGGCTTTTAAGAATAAGACTTCACTGATGGTGCCATTATTTCCCATTAGCCTAAGAACAGACACATTTTCCCCTTCTCTCTGTTCATAGGTGGCTGTTTCCAATGGCCTATAAAAGGAACAGGAACTCAAAGATACTTTTATTCTGTCTTCAGCTACCACTCACTCTGCCTACTCTTTTGAATTATTCATTATTGAAATTACATTGTCGCCAAAACCAAACCATCTCTGCTAAGGAAAAGTTCTGCACAAAAAAAAAAATTCAGAAAGGGATACAGATGAAGGCCATCATCTCTTCTTCCCTAATTTGTTGTTCCTCAAGATGCAAACATCACCACTGTTCATGCTGCAGAAAAGCCAAATTGGGCCGGATATGTATAGTCACTGATAGGCGCTTTAATGCTTGAGGGTCAAAATTTTGTTATTAAATGTTAAATACTTCATTCTCGGCTTCAAGAGAACTTTCAGTTCTGTTACATTTTTTATCTTCTTCAAGGAAATGTTATTTCCTAATACATAGGAATAGAATTTTTTAATGTCAGAAAAGTCTTACTCTGATGTTTCCAGAGTCATTGCAAGTTCCCACTGGGGTTTTGAGCTTGCTCTTACTGATCTGTTTTTTTCCCCCTTCTGCCCAAAGAATCACACACATACTGTTGGGTTGGTGCATGTGTGCATATATGCCCACACATATGCACACATGCTCATATGTTTCTGTCCCCTTGGACCATAACCCATCTTCATCTTGGGTTAGATCCATGAGGTTGAGAAAAGTATATAAAAGAGAACATCTATTCTACGCCGATTCTTTCAGAGACCTGAACTTAAAGAATAGATTGAGCTAATGAATTGGTACGTAGTTTTTTAAGTAGTTGAGAGAGTAATGTTTTTCAGAGATCAATCAGCCCCATGATGGATAGTAAATAAGAATCTTCAGCCTCTGGACTTATTTCTCTTAGAGCTATGGGAGTGATGCCAAGACTAAGGAGTTACAAAACTAGCTTGTGCTAACTGCTGGCACTAGGTGCTAGTAAGAGTCAAGAATTACACTAGTTGCCAAGTGCCAGGATATTGGCAATCAAAGTCCAAAGCAGTAAGTCTCCAACCAGAGCACCTAGAGTCTGAATTCTCTGGGTTTCACAGCCTGGAACCATAGCCTCAGAATTATTAGCTACTTGAGTCAGCCCAGCCAATAAGTCTTTGGCATCAAAGGCCCTGGTCTGCCCACACTAGGGAAGCTACTGCTCTCTCCCTCTCTTTCTCTTTCTCTCTCTGTCTTTATCTTTGTCTCTGTCTCTCTGTCTCTGTCTCCCTCTCTTGCATTTTCTGAGTAGGGAAAGAGGATCCCCTCCCAGCTGACTGGAAACAGCTAACTGCCCTAGTCTCCTGCCATGTGCATAGCTGAACCTCAGAAGAGCTCATCACATTATACATTTGGTTCTGCTCAAATTTTCCTGGTCCATGGGGTCAATCTAGGAAGCAGAAGTGGTACAGATCCTTCTTCTTTTCTATAAACTGTCAACATTCTCAAGCCTCTGAGTCAGGACCTTCAACCTTAGTGTTACAGCTCTTAGGCCTTGGGTATTAAAACCTAAGCTCTTAGGGTTTGGCAGCTCCCTGGAACTCCTCTAGGGACCAGGGCCTACAGTCCCTCCTTCTCAGCTCAGCACAACCTTCTCTACACTTCCATCATCCTTTATCACCTCTGTCTCCTACCATCTCTGCCCCTGGCCACTCAACAAAACTCTTCAGCTACCCTCTTGCTGCTAGTGCTCCTCCAAAAAAAAAACTGGTGAGATAACAAATATAGAATGAGAGAGAAAGAACCTTCTAAAATTCTGTTCCCATTAGAGATATCAATGCATATTCATGGGCTAACTTGTACATTTCTTCCTAGCTCTGTCCATTGGGAGGGCCTACGTTCAGAGATACTAGTTACAATTAATGTATCTAATATTCTAGTGTCCAGACCTAGTCTTCCAACAAAGGAACTGGTTCCTAGGCTGGGGAAGAATTAGTATAAGATGACCCTGGACCATTGGTTGGGCCAAATTCCCATGAAGTGCTTAAAGAACAAAGGGAACATATCAGAAAAACACAGAGACCAGTTTCAAGAGGCTCCACTGTCAAAATTAACTTGATGCACATGTACATAAAAAATGAAACTAGCCAGACACTTCTGTAATCCTACTATTCAGGAGGCTGAGATCTGGAGGTTTGTAGTTTGAAGGCAGCCTAGACCAGCTCTCTCCAAAATAACCAGCACAAAGCCAAGCTGGAGACATGGCTCAAGTGGTATAGTGCCAGCTGAGTAAGTAAGGTAAGCAGGCAGAGTTCAAACTCAGATATTGACCCAAAAAAACCCCTAAATTTTAAAACAATCCATTGTATTGCTTTAAATAACTAAATAATTGAGCCATCTTTATTTAAAAAGTCAACTAATAAATATAGAGAGGATAAAATTAGAAAGACCATCTGCCATCATTGCAATAATTGATTAGGAAAGGATCTTCTATAGATACTAAAATCATTAACACTGTGGTACTTTTATAATAGAGTCATCTGGCAAGCCATATAGTAGAAAGTGACTAAAGTTTATTGTTACCAATAATGGTACAAATGGGGGTGTGCATCTTGACATGATGAACAGCACACTTCATCACCTGCTTTGTACTCTTTTTTGGGGGGGGAGGGGAGTCCGGTCGTGGGGCCTGAACTCTGGGCCTGGGCGCTGTCCCTCAGCTCTTCAGCTCAAGGCTAGTGCTCTACCACTTGAGCCACAGCACCACTTCTGGCTTTTTTCTTTTTGCTTATGTGGTGCTGAGGAATAGAACCCAGGGCCTCATGCATGCAAGGCAAGCGCTCTACCACTGAGCCACCTTCCCAGTCCTGCTTTGTACTCTTGAAGAAACAGTTTAACCTCATCTGATCACAAATAAACCAGATCGATGAACATTGTACAAGAGAGTCAGTCACAACTCTCTAAGTATCAGTGTCACAAATGATAAGAACATTGTTTTAAATAACTAGAGACATGATATATAAATGCAATACCTGAGAAAACTGGGAAAATGAAAATGGGTTGTGTATCAGATATTGTTTATCCATTTTACATGTCTTGGATATAATATGTATGGGGGCACATACAAAAAAGTATTGTAGGTTCTTGGTAGATATTAAAATATTTTTCAACATGTGGATGAAGGAAAGATAATACTACTTGTTGTCTCTGTTAAATTCCAAAAGAAGATGTTTGCCCTGAAATACTACCCAACACTGCTGTCAGCTTCTATCCCTATTTAAGCCTTCTTGCAATAGTTCTAATCAGTAGCACATCTTAGTATAGTATTCTAGCTACTCTAGCTATTTGTTTTCTGCCTTATCTCCCACATTCCTGTGGGACAGGGAACATACCTACCGTTTTCTTCTTTTCCAACACCATGCCTAACTAGCTCAAACCTTTCAAATTCCTACCACATGAAGAGGTGAAGAATAACATTTACGTATATTTTCCTGACTATTTGTTAGTACTAAGTACATCACCTAACATGGTGTTATTAGACAAAGGTCAATACCTAGCTCTTGTTCATGAGGACCCAATAGCAAGACCGAATCAATCCACTGAAAAATTCATAAAGTACCAAGGATGGACAAAGTGCATTGCTAAAGTCCTGTGAATATGAAGGCAAATAAGGTGAGGCCTAATTTTCAAGAGCTCAATATAGTCAGAAATATGTCATTACAATATAAAATTATGTATGCCACAAAAAAATAAATAGAAATGCAAAGAGTTACAAGGAAGGAGGCTGATTCAATTTCTGAGGGAATTTTACTCACAATGATCTGTGTGTGTGTGTGTGTGTGTATGTGTGTGTGTGTGTGTGTGTGTGTGTGTGTGTGTGTGTGTGTGTGTGTGTGTGTGTGTGTGTGTGCTAATGCTAGGGTTTGAACTCAGGGTCTCAGGCTGTCTCTTGGCTTTTTTGCTCAAGATGAGCACTCTACCATATAAACCACAGTTCCCCTTCCAGACTTTTTGCTGATTAATTGGAGCTAAGAGTCTCACGGAGTTTTCTGCCTGGGCTGGCTTGGTACCATGATCCTCAGATCTCAGCCTCTTGAATAGCTAGGATTACACGTGTGAGGCACCAGCACCTAACACAATGGTCATCTTCTGTCAAGTCCTATGAAGACCGTAAGACAGACCCTGTCTAACCAAGACTATTGAGACATTTAACAGTATGCTTGTATGTGCTTCGTGCATCTCATCTATAGCTGACTGAAGCTAAGCTTTCAAATTTAAAAAGAAAGTGGCCTGAAGCTTGGTTACCTCAATACCCAGTTCCTTCTCCTTTTCCCCCAAATCCCCATGCAGAGCAGCGGTAATGAAAGGGTTCTCTGGGCAGAGTGAGTACCATTTATCATCTTTTCTTGACTATCAAATTAATTGCACAGTACACAGGCTTGTTATTAAAAGCTGGGCACCATCGGAGAACACATGTTGCTGGAAAACACCTGCATTGGCACAGCAAAGATGAGCTGACCCAGTTATTTCCTCTGTCTCTAATTTGGGATAGAATATTAAGAGAAATTGCAAAGAACACATTGGCAAAAAGAAATGGAGATTATTCTGTGACAGGGTAAAAATCTGCCTGCAGAGCTCAATGGAGTCAAAGTCTAAAGTATCATCTAATTATACTTTTACATACCGCTTTCCTTTCCTCTGCAAAAAGCTGAGGGTGAAAACATGTCATCCGGAGCCTCTCACCCACCCATATTTCCCTCTCCCATCAATCTGAAATTTTTAAACTTCCAGTCTGGTACTCCATGAGGGATAATGATGGAAATGAGCCCCTGCCAGGCACACAGGATGGAATGTGGTGCCCTACAACTGCATGGCTGGCACAGATGGCTCAGCAGAAGCCACCAATTCTGCATGGCAGCTCGGGATGACACTGCCACCTTGTAGCTCAAGCCTTACGGGCTTCTCCAGAAACACGAAGCGGTGTGGTTCTACTTCAGCTTTATCAAAGTGCTTTTCAAATGATGGATGAACCTGAATGAAATTCAGACATCAAGGGACCACAGGGCCATCGACTCTACTCATCCTAGCCCTCGCAATTCAAAAGAATCACTGCAGAGCTTTGAAACATGACTCTGAAATGTAATACATTAAAACATCTAAGTGCTCAGTACAGATCATTCATGAATTTTATCATGTTCCATCTTTTCTCTAGATTTTTATATGAAAACTAGTACAAATTTAAGAATGTTGCTGTCTCGTGCCTGTAATCCTAGCTACTCAGGAGGCTGAGATCTGGGAGCTGTGGTTCAAAGTCAGCCCAGACAGGAAAGTGCACGAGACTCTTACTTCCAAAAAGCCAGAAGTGGAGCTGTGGCTCAAGTGGTAGGGCACTAGACTTGATTGAAATAGCTCAGAAACACTACCTAAGCTTTGAGTTTAAGCCCTAGGACAAGCAGCAGCAGCAGGAGGAGGAGGAGGAGGAGGAAGAGGAGGAGGTGATTGAGGAGGAGGAGGACGAGGAGGGGGAGGAGGAATGCTTTCCCCCTTCAGCCTTATTCCATCTGTTTTTCCTCAAGGATAGACCCAAGCATCCTGCCCACAAGTATTTAGAGTTCAATAAACATCTACCCCAAAAAGCCTACAGACAAAGAAGTAGGATGTACAACACAGGAATTTAGTTTCTTCTAGAACATTCTAGAGATGACATTTAGAGCTGAAAGTAGAGTTGAGACAAATTAAACAAGAGCATAAAGAAGAGAGTTCACTGGAAGGAATAACCAACTCAAGTTCTCAAGACAGGAAGAACACAGGTCAGTGTTACAGTCTCAGAGCTAAAAGGAGAGCCTCCCAAAAGAATAAAAAGAAGGAATAACAGGAGGTTTCAGGCTTAAGCTAAGTCCCAGGAGAGAAGAGATGACATGTTGACATGAGTACTAGCCCCAGCATGAAAAATTATGTCTCAATAAATGTTTCCAAAAGCATTAATAATCCACAAACAAATATAAAATCGACCTTGAGTTCAAGACCGTGCAAGACTGAAATGTAATCACAGTTTGAGAAAAATCAATTCTCAAAAATAAATACAGAAATATATTCATATAGTCATTCAACAAATTCGTACTTTATACAAGACACAGCAAGGCATCACAGATAGTTTTGAGTCCAGTTAATAACAGAAACATTTGCCTGAAATCAG
Organism: Dipodomys merriami; assembly: GCF_024711535.1. Lineage (NCBI taxonomy): Eukaryota > Metazoa > Chordata > Mammalia > Rodentia > Heteromyidae > Dipodomys > Dipodomys merriami. The sequence goes on along the minus strand of NW_027205048.1, from coordinate 11,067,141 downwards.
ATCATTTTACCTCATTTTTTCAGGTAGATTTAAGCAAGTAAAATTTAGTAATCATCTTAATAAAAAGCAGACATACTGGAATCCCATTTTAATCATGTTTTTCCCAAACCATTTTTATTTAACTTTTTTTTCTACTTACATGTAAGGAGAGATCTGGAATGAGGTCAATCAATTCTTACCAAAGCTTATTTCTGGGAGGAAGGATATTTTAAAGTAATTTTTACCTTATTTCCTTGTATTTTCTTTATTGTCTGATTTTTCTGTATATCATGAATTCAAATAATTTTTAGAAAACAATAAGGCTACAAGATTATTTTAAACTATGAAAGACAAAGGAGTTCATTTTGTTCATATCTTGTAGCCATATAAATATATGTCTTTCACTAGACTTGAGGGGGAAAAAAATTCAGTCCACAGAGTCTAGGTGATCAAATCAATGCACTAAACAGAGCAGCTAAGACCTTGCAGGGAATTCTGCAATTGCTGCTGTTGAAAGGCAGGACTTGCTTTCTCCCTGTGATTCCCACAAAGTCTCCATTACAGAAGCAAGCACTTCACACAGCAGCCAGCACTCACGTGGCAACCACCAGGTCCCTGGGCTCTTCCTGTTCAGGGAAGGTGATTTGACACATGCCAGATCTAAAAGAACGACAATTATCCACACCCTGGCATTGCACAGGAATGCTATTATTACCCAGGTATGGAGATGGGTACTAACCTAAACTCTGACTCACTTTCCACTACAGTTCCCTTCTTCCCCAAAGAAATTAAAAGATGAATCTTTGAGGAAAGGTGGATGAAGGACCAAGAACTTCATACAATGTGCCTCACATCTTTTCCAAAAGCAAAACAGTCAGGTGCCAGGTATTCTGGACAAATTCATAAAAATGCATTAGTGTAACGTTGATTAAAGGTTAGAAACTTTTAGAAGGAAATTCTAGACATTATGGGAAGCATCATTTTAAAGGTAATTTACATGGAAAACAAGACTGAGAGAAGTTTAGTCTTTAACAAAAAAAAAAAAGACAAAAAGAAGAGGAAGGGAAAAAAGGGAAGGGAAGGAAGAGAAGGGGGTGAGGGGAAGCTAGGGTTGATAAGGGAAGAAGAGAGGAGATGTGAAGAAAGAAAAAGAAAAAAGCCTAGTATGAGTTAGTTAGTTAAAAGAGTTAATTAAAAGTTAGTTAAAAGAACAGCATGAATTTAGGACAGATGGACATCTAGGAGACTCGTTTGAAGGCTGCCTTCCCAGCAAACACATGAGTCAAGAGTGGACTGAAATCTACTCTCTGGCTCACTGGGCGTTCTTCCTGGAGTCTCTATGTTTTCTGGAAAATTAAGGAACCAATCTTCCTTAGCCATAAAATTTACCGCCCCCCCCCCCCGCTTCTGTTGGTGGAAAGACATACAACCACTGTTTGCAGTTACAGATGCCTACCTAAGAACACACCAATCACATCTCTAGAAAGATAAAAAGAAGATTCAACACATGGTAGGTCATGGACAACCCTTAGACCAAATGGTCCACATAGGCCTAAGTTACTAAACTGGAAACAGGTCCATGGAAAGTTCAGAAATGGTAAAGCACCCCAAATCCGGCCTTTTCTACACCTGTAGAGGTTGTTAAGGACTCCTTTAGAGACTCAAAGGTATCAGTCCTGTGCCCCGCTGCCCTACCAACTTCTTCATCTGCCTTGTGAGGTCAGATGAATCGTGCAGAAAAAGAAATTGTCACAGGGCTGGAGAGCTGAACCAGGCTTCTGAAATTTTAACTCCACAAAATTATTCTTTAAAATCGTCACAGACAGCCTGGTGCCAATGACTCATGCCTGTAATCCTAGCTACTCAGGGGGCTGAATCTGTGGATCACAGTTCAAAGCCAAAGAGACAAATCCATAAGACTCATATTGCCAATAAATCAGCAAAAAGCTGGAAATGAAGGTATGGTTCAGGTGGTACAATGCCAGCCTAGAATGAAAAAGCCAAATGAAAGTAGAGGCCCAGAGTTCAAGCCCTGGTACCCACACACACACAGAATACAGATTCGTTTATTTAAAACTATCTCAAGAATTAGAACTTATTAAGGCTGTTAGAATAATTGACTTTCTACAAAGGACACCCTGAGGATTCGAGGGGATAATCACTCTAACTTCTCTGTTCATGTTTATTCATAGCTTATGGTAATTTTGTAAAGTGAATATTCAACACTGTAAGAAAATAATTCTTTACCATGTCAAAACCACCATCCCTAACGGTTTCACACACAAAGAGAGAATCAACATCTCTTATGAAAAATTAAACACAAGATAATTTCCCTTTCAGATATAGTAAATAATATACATTTCTCCATGCCCCTGTTTCAACCACTGCTTTAAAGAAAACAATGGATTCATAATCATACATCTTGCAGTTCAAATAGAACTGTTTTACTGATGTGGGGATTTGACTATGGAACATCCTCATGAGGGTTTCAAAGCAAGAGCTCTCCTTGACCAGAAGTCAGCCCTTCTGCAGGGTTCAAAATTCCAAGACACTCCTCAGTCTCCTGGGAAAGTCCACAACCCCGAAAGCAATTGCTAAAGTGCCTTGGTTCTCACGGCAATGTCTTTCCTCCTCCCACAGCACTGTGCTTCTTCATGGGCTCAATTGTCCTTCCCAGTGCTCTGGAATTCTGGGGACAGAAGACATTTTCCCAAATGACATAAGAAACTGTATCTACAAAGACTCCAGGACGATGTGAAACTTCGGACTCCTAAAAGTACATTTAAGGAGTTCAATTTGAACATACTCAGGTGGAGAGAAATGCATCTGAGGTTATCCAAAACAGGCTTTTAGAATTCCTCTGCCCATTGCTCCAACAGGAAAGTAGGGATTAACCAGCAAAATGAAAAAAGTAGACTCTGATCAGGCCTCTACCTCCTCCATGGAAGGACCCAGACTTAGCTCATGTGCAGTCCTTCCCGTGTCCCTCACTTAACGCTTCCTGACATCTCCTCTCTGTCAGCTAGTATGCTAGGCCCCCAAGGCATCATTTTAAATAGAGCCCACACCCTTCCTAGAACTCACAGTGTGGGCCAGACAGGCAATCACAGAACAGGGAAGATCAGAATGAGGCAACTCATGAACTGAGATTGAAATGGGTTTCCCTGGGAGTGTATGGACATGTCCCCACAGACATCAAATCAACCAAACTCATTGGTCCTCCACCCTAGCTTCACCATAGTAGCATCCCAAGAGATTCAATCATGCAAACCCAAACAATACATCAGAATTTCTGATGGACTGAGGTGCAGGCATCACTATTTTTTAGAGCATGCTGAGAAGCTCCGTATGGACAAGCCCCCCAGAGCTCCCTGTGGAAGGGGTTAATAAAAGAATCCATCTCCAAGGGCTGACGTGAGGATGGCGTGAAGTAGAGAGCTGCAAGAGTGTTAAAGATGATGATGGAATGAATGGGAGGGACAAAGAATAGAAATGAGATTGGAAGACAGCCCAGAAGCAGATAATCATCCCAGCTGCATCTTTCTGTGGCTTCCCTGCATGGCAGCTGCTGTTCTGAGCTCTCCCCTTCCCCCCCCCCCCCCGCCCCTGGATTTATTCAGGCAGGCTGGCTCCAGGCTCTTCTACCATAGCACTAAGCCAGGAGATGAGATTCCTTGATTCAGACATTAAGGCTCCAGGGCCTGGTCCCTGATGAGCCGAATGATCAGGGAGAGATGTGATCCTAATTGCGCTATAGAAAGTCATCCTGACGTGAGTGTGGATGATAGGTTGGAAAGAGAAGAGACGGAGTAGGGGAATTATTCTGCTTTCCAGCCACAAGCCAGAAACGTAATGGGTCTACAGAAAGAGAAAATCAGCTCTTGAAAGCCCAGAGCCCGGGGAGGGCAGAAAGGGCACAATAGGGTGGGAGTTTTTTTCATCCTGACTGCAAGATTTCATTATAACATAAATGTGCTCTGATAGGTTACCCTTTCTAATCTCTTGTGCAACTTTGGGCCTTAACATTAATATCATTTAAAAATCTTTTAGATCATATTCTGAGAAAACTTCATGAATAATATACTTCCTTGCATGCTTCCATTATCTTTCAGGAATCTGATGTATTCGAAGGGTTCTTCTAAAAATGCTTTTTATGACCATCGTCTGTTAAGGGAGTTTGAGTTAAATTATCTCTTTAATTGACAGTTCAGATTTAATCTGTATTTTTTTCCATCAGTAACAGGGCAATGGCACTGCCAGATGGAGAACATGGTAAGCCTCCAAGTTCAAGGGAAAAAATTAACTTCTCCTTGGTTTCTAGAGGTGGGAAAGGGCAGGGTGGATTGTCTGGGAAGTTTGTCTGTCCCACATGCTTTGCTTCTGCTGCTTTCGTCTTTGTCATTTACTCACAATGACCCTGAGATGAAGGCAGGGCTGTTTCCTGTCCAAAACAAACATCTGGAAACACCTGGTAGCCCCAGAGCCTCTGTACTCACAGAACTGGGAGGTAGAACAAACTGGATCTTGATCAAGGGGTAAGGTTGGGGGGTACAGCTGCATAGTAAAACATAAGAAGAGTCAGCCTCAGTATACCCAGTTTGGCCTTTGGGCCAATTATATATCTTATGGACATTAATTGAACAAAAGGGTTTCATCATGATCATTCATAGAAGTATATGTTGTACACTGATCAGATTATCCCTCTCTAGTTCTTTCTTCTTCCCTATTTTCTGAATTTTATATCTTTCAGTGGGTTCCATATTATTCACCACCTCATACAGGGCAATCAAATTTTACCTATACATATGTAGATATGTTCTTATATGTATGTATAAGCACGTATTGTAAAACCCCACGTGTTGCCTTCCTTAACTCTTGCTAAACCCAGGCAGTACATCTTTCTGACAGGAGCATTCCCATCACAAAACTAGCAATAACACTAGAGTCAATAAATGTTTAAAACTACATGAGAACAATAATAATTCTGAAGTTACTCCACCACCAAACCTACTTTACAAGTAGCATAAACTGGGTGACAGTAGCTCATACCTGTAATCCTTGTTACTCAGGAGGCTGAAATCTGAAGATCAAGGTTCAAAGCCAGCCCAGGCAGGAAAAGACTGTGAGATACTTATCTCCAACTAACCATCAAAAATCTGGAAGTGGAACTATGGTTCATATGGTGGAGTGATAGCTTTGAGCACAAAAGCTAAGGGTTAGCGATCAGGCCCTGAGTTCAAGCCAAGACTGGCACCAAAAAAAAGTTATAAAAACACTTAGAAAGAAATCAACTAGGAGCCGGGCGCTGGTGGCTCACGCCTGTAATCCTAGCTACTCAGGAGGCTGAGATCTGAGGATCGCAGTTCAAAGCCAGCCCGGGCAGGAGAGACCGTGAGACTCCTATCTCCAATAAACCACCAGAAAACCGGAAGTGGCGCTGTAGCTCAAGTGGTAGAGCGCTCGCCTTGAGCTGAAGAGCTGAGGGACAGCGCCCAGGCCCAGAGTTCAAGCCCCACGACCGACAAAAAAAAAAAAAAAGAAATCAACTAGGGCTGGGAAGGTGGCTCGGTGGTAGAGTGCTTGCCTTACATGCATGAGGCCCTGGGTTCAATTCCTCAGCACCACATAAGCAGAAAAAGCCAGAAGTGGCACTGTGGCTCAAGTGGTAGAGAGTTAGCCTTGAGCTGAGGGACAGCGCCCAGGCCCAGCGTTCAGGCCCCACAACCAACCAAAAAAGAAGAAAGAAAGAAAGGAAAGAAAGAAAGAAAGAAAGAAAGAAAGAAAGAAAGAAAGAAAGAAAGAAAGAAAGAAAGAAAGAAAGAAAGAAAGAAAGAAAGAAAGAAAGAAAGAAAGAAAGAAAGAAAGAAAGAAAGAAAGAGAAAGAAAGAAAGAAAGAAAGAGAAAGAAAGAAAGAAAGAAAGAAAGAAAGAAAGAAAAGAAAGAAAGAGATGGAAGAGATGGAAGGGAGAGATTGGGAGAGAGTAAGGGAACAGAAAACTCCATATGAAAAGAAATGTTCTCATTACCTGACTCAAGTAATTACAATCCCTCTTACATCACCTTTATCATACCAATAAATTAACATTAAAAAATTAATCAAGCAAAAAAAGAAATCAAGCACTGCACAATGCTAGTGATCACTTCTATAGTGTCCTTCACAACAGGGTAGAATGATTTCAAATCTTGATTTATAAACTATGTTCCACAGCCATGATCAGGAGAAAAGAATTCTAATAGTGTGATTTGCAACAAACTATTGAAACTTGATTAGCTTCAGCCTACTTTTTCTGCTCTGCTCCACCCCCTCACAGGACTCCTGAGACCACCAGCTAAAAATAGAATCAAAATTTGCTTCAGTGTGACCCACACTGGAAGAGAAATACATCTTATAGAATTAGCTGATAGTTACTAGAATTATTAAATGGTTCCATGTGCACAAAACATAAAACGATCACACACATGTAAAATATCTGTACAATAGTACATTGTATAGGGACATTTTGGTCACTGATGAGCCTCATATACAATGGTGCTTCCATACAATTATTTTACCTAATGGCATTGTAGACATCTCAGTTTAAGTACATCTATTATGCCCACAGACAAACATCACATAACATTCACCATCATTCAGTGACACAAGACTTCATTTTATGTGTTTCCCTAAGCCATAAGAGGGTCTTACATGCTAAACAACAAACGCTTGAAAACATTTCCCTACCATATGGAAATTATGAGGGAGAAAGGAAAAAAGGGGGAAGGAGAAAATGATGAATCAATGACTATGGACATATCAGCTTATTGTACTATATGGACCTTATTTCACCCTGTTTTAAGCAGAGGTTTTGGAAAGATTGTAATGACAGTGAAAGCCCACATTGAATTTGCTGATAAGGACTCACTGGTAATTTGCTGATGATGGCGACAGGGCTATAGGCTTAAGAGTTTTTAGGTGGCATTGAAATAGCTACAGATGAAATTTCATCTACATATGAAATGGCATTTGCTTCCAAACCAAGGCAGTGGCTGGTACAGATGAAACAAGGTAAAGTAGTAATCCTTAAAGCTGTTCATTGTGTTTCTTTATGCTATTTTCTCTCTTTCTGCATATGCTTCAAACCTTCTATAATATAACATTACTAAAAGATTTTTTTAAATACCTGCGTTTGACCACCTTCTAATTGTATGATTTGCAACAAGCTTTTGAAACTCAATAAGCTTCCACCTTCTTTTCTGACAAATAGAGATAATGTGGTTTGGCCCAAAGTAGACACTCGGGAAGCTTTGTCTGCCCTTCCCACGCTGCTCCACTAGGCAGGCCTATAGAAAAGGTAGCAGCTATTTTAGAGCTACTGGTCATCTTTCTTTGGAACTTACAAAAGGATCTCAAACCCGATGTGCTTGAAGCTGATGAATGAATGGATGAACACGGAGGCATAGCTGGGCTTTGCATAGCTGGGCTTTCCCTCACAGCTGTCAGGAACGCCTCAGCCCTGTGATCACAATCCCTCAGAGTTTAGACCTCCAGTGCAAGCTCACCATGGACTGAGTTTTCTCTAGTTCTGTCACCCCCATTTTCATCAGCTCTACAACCACTGGGACTGCTCAAGGGAGCGTTACAAATACATGCCGCTCATCATAAGCAGCTTCTCTCTGAGAAGAGTTCTGCTTTCTAAAGCCTTGCCCACTGGCAAGAAATGAGCTTCTAAATAACCTCAATGACAATGAATTCATGGACTTCCAAATACCTTTAGTGTTACTTGGTCAGTCAGACTCACAACTTAGGCTTTTATCTTTTTCTTCTAGCCATCTGCACAAGGTGCAAATGTGATGTGTGGTGACCATACAGGTGGGACTTCTCCTCAGGTCAGGAAAAGAAGAGCTACATGATAACCAAATATCAGGGAGGAGACCACAGCTCCACAGACTGCTTACAGATACAGCACCTAAAATCTGAATAATTAAGCAAGAACCTTGGGGGCTGGGAAGGTGGCTCAGTGGTAGAGTGCCTGCCTTGCATGCATGAGGCCCTGGGTTCGATTCCTTAGCACCACATAAGCAGAAAAAGCAAGAAGTGGCACTGTGGCTCAAGTGATAGAATGCTAGCCTTGAGCTGAAGAGCTGAGGGACAGCACCCAGGCAAAAAAGAAAGAACAAACCTTGGAAGCATACTGAAACTGTGACCGTCTAATGGATTCCAAAATAGTGATAATTCCTCTATCAACACTCCATAATGGGAACCTTTCCTACCCTCCCAAATAAAGTGCCGCTCGTGTGCACAATTTTGAAAATTTGCTTCAAATCCATTAACTCCTTCGCCAGGGAATATATTTATTTCAAGACAGATAGATACAGACATGGTAATTTTGCCGCACCATTAACTCACCAAGGAACATATGGGCCATTTCTTTCCATATTGCCCTTTCGTTCTCTTTCTGTGAAATGTGTATAAAACAGCCTTTACTCAGCATCCAGCTTCCCCTGGGTGAGGTTTTCTGGGTAAGTAAAGCACTAAACTTACAAAAATGATCATACCTGAGAGCTAGGAAGCACTCTAGAAATCTAGATCATTGCTTATGTTTACTTATGAGAAAAACTGGGCGGGGGCGGGGGTACGGTACAGAGAGCTTGTCTTGCCCAAACCAAGAAAGTTGGTCAGTGAGAAAACCATGGGGAAAATCAAGACTTTCAGCTTCCTAGTTCAAGGACATTGGCCTTACACAGTATGAGTTCCATGCCTGTGCTCTTTCCCAGAACTGCTCGACAGAACGGAGCCTGACGTGCCTACGGCATCAGCCTAGAACTGTGCGCTCTACTGACCACTCCCTGTGCTCTGCTCCCAAGGCTGAGGAGTGGACTCCTGAGACCACCCACTAAAATAAACAAACCAGCTGCACGTGCCGACACGTCACAAGATCTGCTCCCAGGAAGCCCTGACAGCTGCAGAGAGCATCTTCTCTGATAGGGGTAACCAAGGGCCAGAGATCAACATAGTGACACCACGATTTCTGACTTCAGATCATCTTTATTTGCTGGCACATCTGGCCAAAAAAATTCAGAATTACCAACATAAGGTCTGGCATGCAGTAGGTCCTCAGTCCTGTTTTTGGACCAGGAATTGGACTAAATCTATAAGACATCTCTCAAAGATGCTCCCAGAACTACAGCCAGCCATACTCGGACTGACCCTTAGCTTGGCCACACTATCCTAAGACTCTCCAGTGATTCCGTAACCTTCTGAAAATCCCTGCTTACCAAGACAATATTGTCCAATAAGAAACACTGCAGAATATTACTCCCTGCTGTCTTACTAATTTTTAATAGGAAATAATCTTTAAATGTACAGTTGTACCTCAGCTGCCTCGAGTAAAATGTGGCCTTTCTCTCACTTTCAGAATGTTCTCAGTGGCCCAATTATTAAACAGGTAGCACAGAAATAATTCCACTCCTCATAAACTCCATTAGATAGGTCATTATCTCAGTAGGGTGGAGAATACAGTCATCATATTCAATGCATATCAATGAAACTAGGAAAACTGAGAGGAGGAATTGGGTTGAAAGGGTAAGAGAGAATGATGAAAGGGTTGATATCAATCAAGATGCATTGTACTTATAAACTGGTTTGTTGAATGGTAGCTTCTTTTTTAAGGGAATTAACCCCTACTTAAAGATAATAAAATATTTTTTTAAAAATAGATCATTATCTCTTCACTTTCTAACTTACTATGCTATAAAGCAAATTTTCCAAGAGATTTGGAGTTTGGTTGAAGGTGTCCTCTTATCAGTGTGCTGTTAAGCAATGAAACTGGCATGATGATTAAATACTCATTCTCAAGTATATGTGCAACCAATATGAATATGGTGGTAAAGGAAAATAAACTAATATGGAAAAAAGTCAAGATGGATTAGTCTCTCCCATTTAATTCTTTTTTTTTTTAGTTTGGTCTTTTTTTAATTTTTAAAATTTTATTGCAAAGGTGATGTACAGAGGGGTTACAATAACATGAGTCAAGTAATGAATATATTTCTTTTTGAACAGTGTCATTTCTTCCCCCATTCTCTCCCAGTTTTTCTTCTCCCACCTTCTCTCCCCTACAAGTTTTTTTTTTTTCAGGTAAGGGGTAGGTTTATTCATCATTCTGGCTGGCACGCCATCTTGGTCCTCCATGTGGTGGGGAAGGCCTGGGAAAGAGAGAGCTGGGAAAGAGATAGAAAGAGAGAGAGCTGGGGAAAAGAGCTAAGAGAGAGCTAGAAAAGAAAGAAAATAGCTAGAAAAGAGAAGAGCTACAGAAGAGCTACAAAAGAGCAGAGAGAGAGCAGAGAGAAAAGGGAGCTGGGAAAGAAAAGGAAAGAGCTGAGAAAGAGCTAGAAAAGCAGAGAGTCCCCTACAAGTTTTATAGCTCATTTCCAACATAGTATCTAGTGACTATCACTGCTGAATTGGTTCACCCTCTGTCCCACCATTTCAGGGCTTCCTCTTCCCTTCCCCAAATCAGACAAACTTATATACAAGACAAAGAGTACAGAAATCAAACACAGCAACAAAAGGTAATAAACAAGGAAGGAAGGAAGGAGGGAGGGGGAGGGAAAGAAAGAAGGAAGAAAGGCAGGAAGGAAGGAAAGAAAGAAAGAAAGAAAGAAAGAAAGAAAGAAAGAAAGAAAGAAAGAAAGAAAGAAAGAACCACAAACAATACAGTAAAAAAAAAGCCTCTTGTTTCCATTTCCTGGAGTTCATTTGATAAGCATCATTTTATATGATCATAACACAACACTATTGAGCCCTTGTGATCCTCTCCTTAAAATATCCTCCTGTATTTTCACTGGGTGAATGTTTATAGTGCTTTTTAAGTAATCATGTCCAAGTGTAATTATTTGTCTTTTACTGTCCATTGGGTTTACTTGTAGATTTACAGGCACATTCTGGTTTAATTCTTGATTTTTAAGAAACTGACATACCAGAGTAATTATGAAATTACAATAAACCTACCCAAGTCCTATTCCATCTTCATCTAGACACATTTTATTTTTTTGTGCTGGTACTGGGGCTTGAACTCAGAGCTTCGGCACTGTTCTAAGCTTTTTCACTCTACCACTTGAGCCACAGCTCTAATTCCAGCTTTTTTCTCACTAATTGGAGATAAAGAGACTCTTGGACTTATGATCCCAGGCTGGTTTCAAACTGTGATCCTCAGATCTCAGCCTACTGAGTAGCTAGGATTACGGGTATGAGCCACCACTGCCCCACCTCACTTGGACATATCTGAGGACATTAAGAGTGTAGTATAAAGAAGGAAACCCATTGGTAGAGCTATGTCTGGCCATTTTAGGAATGGATTAATGGATTCTGGTGAGTATTTTGGAGGGGGGGAGAGCTATGAGAAAAATACAACTTTTTATTCAAATGGTGAAGTCAGATCTGAGGGAAATCTACCAAAACCAATTGCATTTTTCTCTGTCAGCAATAATCAACCAGAAATAAAAGAAAGTTATAGAAGGAGCCATGCAGTTTCTAGTATTTATTTAAACAAGAATGAGTGGAACCCCTTGAGAGATCCAAATAAGTAGAAAGACATTCTGTATTCTTGCACAAGATCAAGTATTATAAAAATGATCATTTTCCTTCTAAATTCCTTCTAATTCCTTCCTGAATGCATGCTTTTAAAAATATTGATAACAAATCACCCCAAACTTAATATCCCCACGAACTTTAGGTCCAAACATCTACCAAGTTAGTCATTGTAATATGCTATGAGAGCCAAGTTCATTTCTAGGTTATATACACAAGAAATATGTACTCATCTGCACAAAAAGAAATATTACAGAATCTTCATAGTAGCACTTTTTTTTGCTGGTCATGGGGCTTGAACTCTGGGCCTGGGCATTGTGCCTTAGCTCTTCTGCTCAAGGCTAGAGCTCTACCAACTGCGTCACAGTGCCACTTCTGGTTTTCTGAGTCGTTTATTGGAGATAAGAGTCTCACCGACTTTCCTGCCTGGGATGACTTTGAACCATGATCCTCAGATCTCAGCCTCCTGAGTAGCTAGGATTGCAGGCGTGAGCCACAGGTGCCTGTTTTAACACTTTTTTAATAGACCCAAATTGGAAAATACCCAATGTGTAGAATGGACCACACCTAGCCATTAATACCAAATACAGACCTGGACATTGATGACTCATGCCTATAATTCTAGTTACTCAATGATATGATATCTGGAGGATTATAGTTTGAAGCCAGCATAGGTAGAAAAATTTACAATTTTCCAACATCAAAATAATTAGCAAAAAAGCCAGGCTGGAGGTATGTCTCAAGTGGTAGAGCACCAGCCAAACAAGGAAGCCCAGTGAGCACCAGGATATGAGTTCCAACTCTGATACCAGCAATAATAATAATACAATAACATATATGGAATATGATTGATAATAATACAATAACATACATGGAGTATGACTCCCATGTCTCTCTATTAATAGAGAGCTCATCCCAGTAGATTTCTACACAGCAATGAGAATTAACAAACCACATCCATGAAAACATGGATGAATCTCACCAACACAACATTAACAAGGGAAGTTAAACAAGGAATGTACAGGGCATGGTTTCATTAGTATAAAGAACCATCACAGGTGCTCTATTCTATACTGCTGAAAGTCAAGAGAAAATTACTCTGTAGATATTGTAACTAGGGGGAACCAAAAGGGTCTCTTGTACTGCATGCTCAGGGAGGAAAACATATACTGAGGGAAAGTTGCGATTATACACTTGTAACTTATACACTTTCCCACAGTTAATTTTTCTGGTTTATTTTTAAGCCATAGCTATAGGTCTATAGGTCTAGGCTATAGGTCTAGAGTAGTCATGGATATTTTCTATTCTTAGGCCTCTGGTTCACTATACTTGTACAGATACAGTCTTGTTTATGGATGACATGGTACCAGAGACCTGGGTCAAGCGTAGACCATCTGCTAACTACTGACCGCTGATGGTGCTCACTGATCACCTCTCCACGACCAAAATCATGCAAAAGCACAAATATGCAGTCAACTGTGGCTAGCACATTAGCCTCTAGTCCAAGTCTGGGGTACTTTGAAACTCGTTCAACCGTCTAAAACTTCTCACCTCTCTGTTATTGCCCCCAAATGTTTAGTCAGACACATACTCTAGACACTGTTCTAAATCCTTGCATCAAGGGAACACAGGGGCATATGAAAGGTGTGTTGTTCTATTCAAAGAGGAAAGACAGATGCACAGAAAGAATCAGCAGTGATGGGCTGGGAAGATGGCTCAGTGGTAGAGCGCTTGCCTTGCATGCCTGAGGCCCTGGGTTCGATTCCTCAGCACCACATAAAGCAAAATGAAAAAAGCCGGAAGTGGCGCTGTGGCTCAAGTGGTAGAGCGCTAGCCTTGAGCTGAAGAGCTGATTGACAGCGCCAGGCCCAGAGTTCAGGCCCCACAACCGGACCCAAAAAAAAAAAAAAAAAAAAAGAATCAGCAGTGAGGCTTTAGGGACTGAAGACCTAAATTATGCATCTTTTAGAATAGCAACAAATATGTATAAACACATATACAAATATCCTTATACATCGTTTTCATATATATGTTTTACTATACAGTTACCCTCAGCGTCTGAGGGTGATTGATTCCAGAAGCCCCATAGATATAAAAGCCTTCAGATGCTTAAGCCCCTCATGTACAATGGCATAGTACTTGCATATAAACTACACGTATCCTCACACACGTTTTAAGCCCCATGTAAATACTATGGAAATAGTGATTGGGCTGGACTGTTTAGGGAATCATGACAAGGAAAATGTTCGTGTTCAGTACAGATGCAATTTTTTTCTGAATCTCCTCTCCAAATGGTTGATTGAACTCAGAGATAGGGAAGCCATTAATTCAGGGAGCTGACTAAACTGTGAGTCTGTCATTTTTAAATAAGTCTTTTTCTACATATGGTCTTTACATGAAATTGTTTGTGGTGCCAAAAAGCTGGTGTTTGCCAAGCCCTTCAGTGATGCTAGAAAACGCTTCTTTGGCAATAGGCAATTTTTAGTACTTTCTAATATACGTAGCCCTTTTATATTTATTTAAATAGGGTCACACGGCATTTTGTGGAAACATGTTGAATCCTACGGCTTTTCTCCTCCATAGTGTGATGGCTCCGTCATTTTCCTGAGAACAGCATGAATTCCGTGATACCCCAAAGTGTCAAGTGTTTGGTGTCCACCCCTTGCATGAAGGTGAGCAGCTCAGCTTCTCGGTGGATAAAAATTCATTTACATTTCAATAACTAATATCTGGAAGGACAGCAGAGTCTACCTCATGAAGTCACTATGATGATCGCAGAAAGGCCAGAGTCGAGCCATGGCCACTTTTAGCTGTAGTCCATCATCCTGCATCATTTCCAGCCCGCTGCCTCCAGCACAGGATAGATCCTCTCCACACTCAAAGTCCATTTCTACTGCTCTTTCCTCAAACTACTCTTCACCATCATAAGTTCTTCCCTCCCCTCTGAGGATATAAGACACAAGAAATGGACACAGAATTCCAGTTCAATAGAACAGAACAATCACCTCTTTTGTTAGACTATTTTCAATTTACACAGTTTACAGGCCAATAATAATAGATCCCAAATTATGTCCAAATGCTATTCTCTAGAATCTGAGCGTGTCAACTTTATTGGGAAGAGAACCAGAGAAGATGTGATTAAATTTTAAAAATTAAGGACACCAAGATGAAGACAGTATCTTGCATATTGCAGTAGGACCTGAAGGCCACTACAAAGTGTTTTTATAAATGAGAAACATTCGACTGAAAAGAAATGAAAGCCTTCCATGATAAACAAAAACTAAGGGAGCAGTAATAACCACTAAAATCAGCACTGTCAAAGACACTCAAAAGAATCATATATACAGTCAAGGAAGCTAAACATAACCATAAAAATGGGAGAGAAAATAAGCATATAAGCAGATATGAATTAAGACATGACTAAACATTACAAAAGCAATAAAATGGTAAGAATTACTACATACATCTCAATAATAACACTAAATGTTAATTGTCTCAATTCTTCAAATAAAAAGGAAAGTTGGATTAAACACACTGGGAACCATTTGGGAATGTGGCTTAGTAGCAGAGTACTTGTCTAGCATGCATGAAGCCCTGGGTTCAATTTCTCAGTTCCACAAACAAAAATAATAATGATAAAATTTATTTAAAAAAAAGAACCACCAGGCACTGGTGGCTCACACTTGTAATCCTAGCTACTAAGGAGGCTGATATCTGAGGATCCAGGTTCAAACTAGCCCAGGCAGAAAAGTCCCAGAGACACTTACCTCCAATCAATCAGTAAAAAGAAAAAAAATCCAGAAGTGGAGCTGTGACTCAAGTGGTAGAGCACTAGCATGGAGCAAAAAAAATCTCAGAGACAGCACCCAGGCTCTGAGTTCAAGCCCAAGGACTGACACACACATGTACACACACACACACACACACACACACACACACAAAGCCCAGCCATTTCTTGACTACAAGAAATACATGTTACTAACCAAAACAAAGGTGTATAATTAAAATCTACCAACAAATTAATACCCAAAGCAGGCAAATGATGTATAATCATATAAATCATATAAGTCACAAAATAAACTTCAAACCAAAATGAGCTAGAAGAGACAAAGAAGGGTACTTCAACTTAACAAAGAGAACAATCCATCAAGATAACAATTGCTAGCATCTATGCACCAAAAATCAGTGCACACAATTTCATTAAACAAACACTATCGGACTTTAAAGCACAGATTGGGCCCAACATAATGATAGTGAAATTTCAATACCCCAATACTTCTTCAATACCTTTCACCAATAGATAGGTAATTCAAACCAAGAGGGGAAAAAAACCCTCAGAATTAAAGAGAATTATAGATTAATATCTCTGATGAACATAGACACAAAACTTCTTCAGCAAATATTTGCAAATCAAACCAAATCAAAAAGTTATCTTTAAGTATGCAATGAAATAGTAATTCAGTAAACATAATACAACACATAAGCATACTCAAAGACAAGAATCATGATTATTTTAATAGATGCAGGAAAAGCCTAGCAAAATTCAACATCATTTTGTAAAGAAACTAGAGACCATAGGAATCTATTCAATATGATAAAGGCCATATATGGCAAACATCATACTAGACAAAGGGAAACTAAAATCATTTCCCCTAAAGTCAGAAATGAGACAAGGTTATTCACTCTATCCAGTCTTATTCAATACCATACTAGAATTCCTCATCTGAGCAATTAGGCAAGAGAATGAAATAAAGGAGATACAAATATGGAAAGATATATGGAGCTATGGTTCTACACCTAAAAGATCCTAAAGAGTACTCCTACATCTAATAAATACCTCCAGAAATCTATCAGGATATGGGCTGGGAAGGTGGCTCAGTGGTAGAGCACTTGCCTTGCATGCATGAGGCTCTGGGTTCAATTCCTTAGCATCACATAAGCAAAAAAGAAAAAAGCCGGAAGTAGCGCTGTGGCTCAAGTGGTAGAGCACTAGCCTTGAGCTGAAGAGCTTAGGGACAGCGCCCAGGCCCAGAGTTCAGGCCCCACAACCGGACCCCCCCCCAAAAAAAAAAAAAGAAAAGAAAAAGAAATCTATCAGGATATAAAATCAACATATAAAATATCACTATGTTGAGAAAGAAATAAAGAGAACAAACCATTCACAATAGCTCCATAAAATAAAATACATAAGCATAAACCTAACCAAGAAGATAAAAAATGGAAACTACAAAATTTTGAAGATGAAAATTGAAGAAGACAACCAAAAGATAGAAAGATCTCCTGTGCCCAATTAGTATCATGTAAATAGCTATATTATTGAAAGAGTTAATGCAATCCTAATCAAAATCTCCATAAGATTCTTCACAAAAAATTAAAAATCAATCCTTAATTTTATATGAAAGCACAAAAGACTTCCAAGAGCCAAAGCAATCTTGAGCAAAAAAAGCAATGCTGCAGGTATCACAATACCATATTTCAAATTATAGTATAGATCCTTAGTACCAAAAATAGCATGGTATTAGTACCAAAGCAGACAAAAAGGCCAATAGAATACAATAGGAAGAAAAACAGAAATTTATCCACCCAGGTCTAGCCATGTGATTTTTTACAAAGGAGCCAAAATGCATGCCGAAGATAAGACAGCCCCTTTAACAGATGGTGCTAGGAAAACCAGATATCCACATCCAAAAGACTGAAAACAGAACTCTAGAGATATTATTTCAAAGTGGATCAAGGATTTTAATGCAAGGCCTGAAACTTAGGAAGTATAGGAAAAGCAGTAGAATATATTGGAATGGGAAGTAACTTGCTGAATAGAATTCTAAAAGCTCAGTAAATAGCGTGGACAGATAAATGGGATTGCATCGGGGTAAAAAGCTTTAGCACAGCAAAGGAAATAGTCAGTAGACTGAAGAAACTGCCTACACAATGAGACGAGATCTTTGGCAGTTACACATCTGACAAGGGATTAATAACCAGGACATTCAGGAAGCTTAAAAGGCTAGACTCCTAAACAATTAACCCAACTGATGAATGGAGAAATGAACTGAACAGACATGTCACAAAAGATGAAGGACAAGCAGTCAATAAACACATAAAGAAATACTTGACATCCCTAGCCATAAAGGAAAATGCAAATTAAAACAACATTGAGATATCACCTCACTCCTGTCAGAATGGCTATTATCAAGAACACAAGCAATAAGAAATGATCTGGAAGGGCCTTGAAGGTTATGTTGTCATCGTTTTTAAAATGGGAGAATTGACTAAGGAAGATTTTAGTCCACATCATACAGTTAGTCTCAAAATTCTCTAAAGATACCTAGTTTCTCAAACAACTGTCAACTCATTTCACAGAGTCCGCCAGCAAGCACTGACTTAGTGTCACATCTACTTGACCAGCACTCCAGTGGCTAATTCTAATCCATGTCTCCATTCCAACATTGCTGCACTGTGCTCAGTGACTAGTTTCCATACACATTTCCCAACAGACAGGAATCCCTAGAAAACAAGAGCTTCCTATTATACATCAATCTCTCCCTCCAGTGCTCAGCAACAAATGAAAAAGACAAATAATGAGTTAATGTGCAGTGAAAACTTTCTTATCCTCACAACTGAGGACCAGCTATGTCCCAGGACAGGGTTGAAACATAGAGTCCTATCACCCAAATGTATATGGGAGCCATTCATCAAATAGTCCTGGCATCCAAAGTTCATTTTATGAAGGATTTATGTTTTTTTTAACAAAGTAAGTTTGATTTTCTTTATCTGCTTAATACGCTGACACCATAATTCAAATCCTACTTAGGCTACTCATAATCTTCAATTTTTATCATCATGATTAACACATTCATAGGTGAAAAATCTCACATCCCTGCTAGGAATGGCTTCTTCCCTTTGGTCATCAAAGTCTATAAGGACTTTCCCCAAAAGCTTATGATCTGTGTTTATAATCCAAGCCCCATGGGCAGAAACTCCAACGGTGATACCACATTCTGTACTTTGGGAGCCAGGTTCAAACTTTTGTTATGTCAAGAAAAAAGCAATCCCTTACCTTATTTAGGCCTCTACTTCTTAAGTCTCTGGGGCCAAATGCAATTTCTAACCCATAAAGCACATAACTAACTACCTAGGCTAAGATATGTCAAGCAAAATTCATCAAAGGAAAAAAATAAAAAGAAATTGATGGATCAACCATCAGTAACACATCTGTCTGTAAAATCAACTCATCTTAAACATTACAATTAAAAAGGCAGATTATCAGACTGGATTAAAAAGAAAAAGAAAAACAAGCAAAGACCTGGGTGAGTGTGGTGGCAAACACTATAATGCTAGTACTTAGAATGTAGACAACAAAGGACCTGGAGTTCGGATCTAGCCTGTTATATAATGAGATCTTGCCTAAGAAAGCAAAACTAAACAAGATCCAACTCCACACTGCTTGAATTGAAATCTAAATCTGCAAACCTCGACAGGTAGAAAATGAAATGGAAAAATACATGAGAATCAGCCACAGTAGAGACTGGTTATTGCAGAGAAATGAGAAGCATCTATAATAATGTAGTTCACTCAACAGGACAATTCTAAGTATGACACAACTAATAATAGAGCTTCAAAACAGGTGAGCAAAACTGACAGAACTAAAGGGATATATACACAAGCCCACCATCAAGATCCAGGATTGCTCCATTCCTTTCTCAGTAATTGACAGGGAGAATGGATAGAAAAAAATCAGTGGGAATAGAGAAGACTTGAATAGCTATAGCTCAAAGCTCAGCATCACTGACATTTGTAGATGGCCCAGGCAACATCTGCGGCATGCCTTCATATCAAATGCACAGAAACAGTCATCAACATAGATTTTTATCCTTGTCTAAAATCAACCCAGGAAGCAAGCAGAATAAGAGATGATTTCTGAGGACATCACACCATCGACAACTTAGAATGGACTGATTTCCATGGGATGCATCCTAACAAACAGGAATGAAAGATTCTTTTCAAGCCAAGTGAACAAGCACAATTAACCATGTATCTTCCTACAACAGACAGCCTCTAAAAGGGTCCCCAGTGACCCCACCTCCTGAAACCATACTCTAGTCTAGTGCCTTCCCATTGGCTGTGGCATTTAGGGATTCGTTTCTAATAAATAGAATAAGTGTAATGTGTGTGACCAGGTCACAAAACGCTGTGTGAAGCTGGGTGCTGTAATCCTAGCTACTCAGGAGGCTGATGTGAGGATCAAGGTGTAAAGCTGGCCCAGGCAAGAAAAGTCCACGAAACTTTTGCATCTAATTGTGCACCAAAAATGTTGCAAGTGAAGCTGTGGCTCAAGTGGTAAAGCACTAGCCTTCAGCAAAAGAGCGGAGGGAGGAAGAGAGAGAGGGAGGAAGGGAAGGAGGAAAGGAAAGAAGGAAGAAAGAGAAAATCTACAACTCAGGTTAAGTTAATTTTTTTGAATTACTAAGAATTGAACCCCAGGGCAGGCAAGTATACTACTACTGAGCTATACCACCAGGCTAAATAATTCAGATTGAGACTAGATTTGCCTACCCTTCCTCTTGACCCCACTCCGACCCCTGACAGCTTCCCGGTATTCAGTAGGTTAAGCTGTAAGTTTGTTGTTTAAAGGAGTTACTACACTGAAATCCGTCCCTGCCTATACCAACTTCAGTGAATATGTTTGTGTTTATCAAGCGTGGAATTTTAAAACTTCTTGTTAACCTCTCAAAAAATATTTGTAATGTATGGCCCTGAGGCAGACAGTACAGATGCAAGGGAATTCTTGGCCCGTGGTTGGTTCTGAGACAGAAAGGAGAGGACAGGAAGCAGGCTTGCCAGCTGCCCTCCCAACCCTGGTCATTGCTGAGACAGGCAGTCTAGACGGCAAACAGATCAATCAGGTCTGACAGTTCACCTCAGGCAAAGGTAATCTGATTTCCCTATGAGCATGATACGTTTGATCATTTAGAACTCTCCAAGAACTCCCGTGGAATAATTAAAGAATAGGAGAATACAAACAGGAAATTCTGTGCTGGATGGCAGGGGACCAACCCCATTAAATTGAGCACTAGGAAAGGTATTAAGGTATTTAATGCACACTTTAGAACGTTTCCTGCATCACGGGTCAAAGGCCAACACTATCTTTGGAGTAGGGAGGTGGAGGCAAGACAAAGCCAATAGCAGAGTTTTATTAAAGTGCTATAGTTCCTACTGATTTATAACTTGGTGATTTGAGATTATCATGTCTGAGGCATCCCAGACAGTCCGCCGTAGGTACTGATCTGGGAGATGAACAGTCGAAGGACACCGGGCTTATTAACTGCAGCTACAAAGCAGCTTTCATTGAAAAGTAAAAATGGCACTTGACATGAAAGCCCAAGATGCCCTCACAGGAGCATTAATGAGGCCGGTGGAAGGATGGCATGAATGGTGATGAGCAGAGCCTCTGGTCCCAGAGTTGAGGTTTTACTGCCAGTCTGGGGAACCCAGGAAGGACCCACACTCTCTCATACCTGCACAGGGAACACTGGCTCAGCACCCAATGCAACTTTTATCCTCTAATCCTGCTGCCACATGTTGTGATGCTGAACCAGCGGAGAACTGGGGACGCAGGATGAACAGGCAGTTGGGGTTCCAATCTTATGGGGAAATTGCAGTCTACACCAAACTGCTACAATAGAAGACCAGAGGATTTTTTTTTAAGTGAGGTTTTGTAGGCCTTGTGGTCAAAACTACTTGAGTGCCAAGGGAGTCCAGACATGCCTTGGATAATTGTGAATGAAAGTATGTTCCAAGGCAACTTCATTTACAAAAACATGTGGTGGCTAGGTTTGGCCCAATGGTGGCAGTTTGCTGAGCTCAGATCTAAAAAGTTATTAAATTCATACACAGTTGATAACTGCAATTATTGCCTAGGCGCTCTGCGTCAAATATTTTTCTACACTCTTTATACAAGTTGCTCATTTGACTCCCTTTCATTAAGCCCATTGTGCCTATTTTACAGATAGGGAAAGTAAGGCATAGGAAGGTAAATAATTTAGCCAAAGCCATCCAAGTGGCAAATAGGATGAGCTGAACTGAGTTTTGAACTCTACAGTTCTGGAGTGTGCATGTGTGAGTCCTATATGCTACTACTTCAAAAAGCCTAAAAGACCAAGGAGCGGTGATTGCTGGGAAGAAAAGGAAGGAGATAGCTTGAGAATGCATGTCAGGGCGGGGGGGCCTACCTCACCTCAGGTTGGACAACAGGGGATGGCTGAGCCTGACAGGACAAACAGCCACCCAGGAAAACAGGACAGAAGTGGAATTCCAGGCTCCTTTAGTACTCCAGGCTGCAGCCCAGCAACCACAACAAGACATTCAACACCAACATGTTCTGTGTTCCCTTAGGATGAGTGCTGAAGGACAGAACTCAACCTCCTCTCACAAGGTCATAGTCATAGTAAGAGGCTGACCAGCCTCTGGAAGAATCAGTCTCCAGGCTCAAACTTACTTCTTTGTGACTATAGGACTAAGTTCCCCATTTTCTCAATGGCTGTCACTGGAGAACCTCTTTAGGACTCTGAATCAGCATACGTTCTTTGTCATAGTCTCCCCCTACTAAAACAAGTGACATCATCTGAGTCCTGCTCTCGCTTCAAATCTCTGATACCGTGACAAGGGATGAAGGATTGTCCATGCAATGATACTGCACGTCCCAGGCTCTGGGGCTTTTGTTCTAAGTCTGGTAATGGGAGTTCAGGGTGGCAATATGAGTCCTGCAATAAAACAAGAACAAGAGGTGAAAAATGTTTAAAACAAACAACTATCAGCAGCCTCTGCACAGCACCCAGAAAATGAAAATACATTCATCCAAGAAGATCTAATGGGGGAGAATGATGAAAAGGGTGACACGGGCCACGAAGTGCTATGTTCATAAACAGATTTGTTGACTGGTAACTCCTTTGTACATTACTGAAAGACAATAAAAATATATGTTTAGAAAAATAATAATCTAAAGCCAGGAGTGGGTGACTCAGACCTGTAATCCTAGCTACTCAGAAGGCTGAGATCTGAGAGTTCAATGTTAACCCACGCAGGAAAAAACTAGAAGTGGAGCTGTGGCTCAAAGTGGTAGAGCACTGGCCTTAAGTACTAAGGAACAGCACTCAGACCCTGAGTTCAAATCCCAGTACTGGCACAGATGAAAGGAAGGAAGGAAGGAAGGAAGGAAGGAAGGAAGGAAGGAAGGATGGGAGGGAGGGGGAAGAAAGGAAAGGAAAGGAAGGGAAGGGAAGGGAAGAGAAGGGAACGGAAGGGAAGGGAAGGGAAGGAAAAAATCTAAAACTTAGGTTTACCTAATTTTTTTAATGCTAGGGATTGAATCCCAGGGTAGACAAGCATACTACTACTGAATTACATCACCAAGCTAAATAATGCAGATTAAGATGATAGACTAAGAAACAGAAGGCTAGCAGCTCTGGGTAAATGACCTAGAACAGTGATACTCCAGCCTCTCTTTCAGTGGCTGAAGGCAGGGAATTACTGAGGATTAAGGGAATGACCAGTCTTTAAGGGAGGCAGTGAACTCTTGTCCTGCGCTGGCAAAGAGCCAGCACCAAAGGCTGAGTGGATCACGAGCACTTGCAGAGAGTAGAGGTTGAGGGAACTAAAGACAAGATAAAACACATATGCAGAGTATTCTCAGTCATGAGCAGAATCTTAATGATACCACAGAATGTAGGGGTAGAGAAAAAAAGAGCTCAGGCATGACTAGGAGCAGGACAGAAGGAATGTGCATCAACATAATAAAGGCTAATGTGACAAACCAATAGTGACACTGTACTGCAAAGGAGAAGAAATGGTTCTTACTTAAAAGACCCTAAGGACTCCACCAAAAAAAAAAAACCCTCAGAGCTAATAAACAATTAAAAGAAGAATAGAAAATCAATGTATAAATATCAGTTGCTTTTCTATCTACCACCAGTGATAAGCTGAGAAAGAAATCAAGAAAACAATCCTCTTGATAATAGCCTCAAAAAATACCTAGAAATGAAACTAAGACGATGATGGAAAACATCTACAATGAACATTATACAACAAAGAAGCTGAAGTAGATACTAGAAGATGAAAAGAATTCCATGTTCATTGGCCAAACTTCAAAGATCCATCTCCAAAAAAAGTCTCCAGTTAACTCCAGAGTCCCAGGGCAGCACTGAAAACAATGAGACCTAATAGAAGGAAGTGGTGCCACTGAGGCAGACAGCTTTCAGACCTATCTGGAGGCAACAGAGGTACAGAGAGTCCTGATAAACACCATTATCTCCTCACAGGAGTGAATGTACATTTGCCCAGTGTTCTGGAACTCACTCTCCCTGGAGATAAAGGAGGTCAGCCACTAAAGGGCCAATCTAAATCTCTAGATACATTCATATACTCATCTGATGCATGACACTGCCCTTTGCAAACTCTTAAAGTGCCTCTTGTTTGTTGGACATCATTAGTACTTTACAGATTAACCAATATAAAGTCACAATAAGGAAAATAAATTTGGGATTAGGCATGTGATTGGAAGCTCAAAACAGCTACTTCCTGACTTTGGGGATTCCCCAACTTTTCTGAGAATCAGTCACCACATCTGTGAAAGAGCATGTGTTTTCCAGAGCAGATATTTGCAATATTCTGGCATAATTCCTGGTCCTTAGCCAGTCACAATTGTTAGCAGAGCATAAAGTCATGGTAATGTCCAACTAAGTCACTGCAGGATTTGTTGAGATCCTGAAACCAAATCTGAACACAGAACGCTGATGTTAATTCGTTAACTTGTCAGAAGCAAGTACGACCTAAGGAAAGATGCACTTGTCACTTTTTAAACATTCACTCATTGATCTGGTAGATGTTGCTGGTATATTTCCCAATTCCCAAGTAGGTTTTCCTGTGTACGGCTGGTTCTCAGGCACATGCAAAGGTGATTTGGGAAGGTGTTGTGATGAGCATTCTAGTGCTCTTGATTGGCATTAGAAAGACTGTCCATAGTTTCTCAGAGGCGCTAGTGGATTATTCTTTTGTCCTGCAGCTTCACTTTGGTGGAGATCATGCAAACATTGTTTAATCAGAACTGTGTTGCTTCTGGCAGAAATACCAGGTACCCTTTTGGGGTATATGCCTTAGGTCCCTCTCTGGCTGCTTTGTTCTCTAGATGAAAAGGTGACTCCATTTCCATAAAGGAAATGGTTGAATGGCTTGCGCCAATTCAAGAGGCAAACAACACAGCTTTGTTACATGAATATGCTTTTTTAAGAAGCTGCCCTGAGAGTTTTCTTTGATTGTATTCTGAAGAATACATTGTATGTCTGTGTTGACCTTTCCTGGGTATCTTGCAGATAATAAATCATCTCCAGATATCCATGTTTACCACTGCACTTTATGTCTGCCTAATTCTTTAAGCCATTACTCTCTTTGGTACCTCTTAAAAATAGCCCCAGCAAAATTGTGCCTTATTCTTTATTCATTTTCCAAGTCAATACCTAAGGTACAAATGAATTTTTATGATGTTTAATGGTGGAAGGGGGGTGAATCTGACTCTGAGATAGATATTTTTGGTGTTTGGGTTTTTTTGGGGGGGAGGGATTATTGTTAAGAAGCCTTTGCCAAGAAAGTGTTGGACTATTGAATATATGTATTCCATTGTGGTTAGTATTTTGAAGTATGCAGATCCCAGCCCTGTGTTCTTCTAGCTAAGATTAGACCCTTGGGTCATCGTTCCACCTCATGCCGGCCACTGGACATCTCTCGGTACCCTCTTACCAAGCTCAAGCCCGGGACTCCATCATGTCTCACCTGGAACCCCACATGTAGCAGCCACCTGGCTGCTCCCTGCCTCCAGCCTCAGCCTTCTCCAAGGTGAAACACACTTCAGAGTGGGATCAAAGCTGGCAACCGAGTACTGTGCCTTCCTCAAACAAGCAAGAGCGTGCAAAGCACGCAGAGGGCTGGGAGCCCACGTTCCACACTCCCAGAGGCATGTGCGATTTTCCTAAGTGAAAACGTCCACCAACAGGCAGCTTTGCATTTTTTATGCAGGGGACACAAACAGGAGGTTTGGTTCCTCTCCGGGCAAACTTTATAAATTATATTTAAGCAAAGTCATGCTGTCTTCCTGTACTGAGAAAGAAAGTCAAACTGAAATGCACCTTTAAGTTCAAAGACCTGTAAGGCTCTATTCCCACATTGTCATGCTCTACGTGTTGGGATTCTTCCACCTCAGGTCCTCAGCCAATCCACAGCCCCCAGATCCACCCAGACCTGAGCTCTTCCCTGTCCTACAGTTCCCACCGGGGTAGCTGGCCACTCCCATTCTCTGCCCACACCTACCTGTGCACATAGAGTGCCTGATCCACTAACCCTAGAACAACCACCTGGATAGGGGCAGACACCATATTGCTCCCTCTCCTGGGGAACATAAGGCCCCTCTAATAAACCTTATAATAATCTTTGTCCTGTGTCTGCCTGCCTCTACGTGGTCCCCTGGGATGGCTGGGATGGACATTAACACTGTGTGACAATGAATTTGTTCACAGCCAAGGGCTGCAGGCCAGATGTTTATAAGGACTTAGTGCTGACCCTTAGTACTTGCTGACCTTGATGAGCCATGTGAAGTAGTACTCAGGTGTGAACACGGCAGTGCTCTTACCAGGAGTTGGAAAGGACCTTTGGGTTCCAATTGGTTGTGGGCTAAAGCTAGCTTGCACCATTTGGGAAAGAGCACTGTTCAGTTTTCCAGGAATGTGAAGAACCAGTTGGTAAACACAGCCATCATTAAAAACTATGCTCATCAGGCATAGGCTGATTATAGGCTCACACCTATAATCCTAGCTACTCAAGAGGCTGAGGCATAAGGATTGCAGTTCAAAGCCACTGTGGACAGGCAAATCCCAGAGGCTTATATCTCCAACTAACCAATAAAAAGCTATCAGCAGAGGTATGGCTCAAATGGTAGAATGCTAGCTTTGAGAAAAAAAGGTAAGCAAGAATGGGAGGCCCTGAGTTCAAGCTTCAGTATCAGCATACACACACACACACACACACACACACACACACACACACACACACACACACAAAGATGTTACACAAATTATAGAAAAGTAAAGGCCATCATTCCTCAAAACCCATTGTTCTGATTATTTTACTCTCTTTACAGTAACGTATACACTTGAGGTTAGTTTTCATCTACAATGCTATGTCTTTATAGAGAAAACACTAGGTAAGATGCTATATTGCTCTCAGGAGTCCATTTTCAAACAATATCACTTTGGTAGCTGGAAATCAGCCACACTGAGAGAAGCTACAAAAACCCATCTGCGGCACTAGTCAGGCCTTCCATCCCCTTCACCAGAGTGGGTAGTTCAATATTTTCAGCCCACCTCTGATTCTAACCCACTCCTAATGGGCACAACTCTAGAACTGTCTAGCAGGAAGCCCTGCTCCTCCATCAAAGGGGCTGGAGCTACCAGAATGATGGTCAGCTCAAGAAAGATCATGCAATGCAAACAGGGCCAAGAAGAGATTTTCAGAAGAGAGAGGAAGATGCCGGCTGACAGAGAAAAATCAATCTCGCTTTGAGTTATAAAATGGAAGATACATGATAGCCTAGTTCGAAAGATCTTCATGTTGAAAGGACCTTATCCAAAACTGCCAAAAAAAACCAGAGAAGAGAGAGAGGGAAAGAAAAAGGTTGTAACATCAGCTGTGTATCTTGATCCAACTAGACCTGAATGTAGAACTCCTTCTTGGAATCTTCAGATACATAAGTAAAATCATGCATGGAAACTTGGGAATATTGACACCAAAGGAAAGTTTTGTTACTTAGCAAGTTCTTACCTACATATATTTCTTAGTAGGACTTAAGTAGATTCATAGTCTCTGATGTAGGTTTTTAATGACTAGCTACTTCTAGGAAGAAGTGGGAAGAAACACAGCAGAGAACAGAGATATTTTCTTTCCAACCAAGTAAGCACATTCTAACAGCACATTTAGTGATGAAGGGAACTTTCATGAAAAGAACTCTGGGAGTTCCTTGAAGGAGCCTCTATTTTCATATCCTGGCACATAAAACACAGGAAGTCTGACACACTAAGCACTAAGACCTCTGCATCCTAACAAGGGTCCAGAGGAGGTGGATCTGAGGTGGGGCAGGAAAATAAACTCATGTTTCCCAGGCTAGCTTGTACAGCCTGGGCACACATTTCAGGAGCCATTATTTGGACTTTAGGAAGGTAAATAGAAGTAGAAGGCTAAGTCATGGGGTGGGTGGATACCCTTCCAACATTCTATTCCCTCTGCTCAGGGTGGGCTCCAGGAGCAAGGGCACACATGACTCTGCCCATGCCACAGAACTGATCAAAGTTGGGTTGATTGGATGGTTTTTCCTTAAGAACTTGACCCTTACAAGGGAGAGACAGACTGGACACCTGTCCAGAACCCACACTGCCAGGGCACCCAGGCGTGTGGAGAGCAGAAGTCCAGAGTCAGCACGCTGTGCTCTCATCGGGTAATAATTATAGAGTCACTGCAAAAATCACGTCAGACAACACTTTGGGTCCAAGACTTAGCACATAGAAAATGTCCGGTAAGTGCTTCTATTTGTCATTTTTCTGTCATTTTTTGGTCCTGGATCTGACCTGGCTTCTGATGCTTCCTCAGCTCTGGACAGTTCTACAGCCTTCCAGAGGAATCCCTTCTCTTCAGTCATCCAGAATGGGGATCCTGTGGTTTGCAATGATAAAATACATGTAGAAGAGATGCCCACGCGGCCCGCACCTGAGCCAGCCAGCCGATCACTGCCTCCCAGATAACACAGCTGCTCCTCACCCCACGCCCCTGATGAAGCAGCTCAGAGGCGACAGGCACAGTTCAGTGCAAGAACCCTGCCTCACAAGTGTGACATTCTGAGTTCAAATTCCAGTATGGGGGCAGGGGGGGAAGAAAACCAAAAACAGTCAGGCAACCTGTCCGTCTGGGATAGGAAAAAAAAAAACAAACACAGGTACAAACCAAGGCCATTTGAGTAAATGCTAAGCTGTGTTACTAACAAACAGCCAGCATCAATCATTCTTTGTGAAGATGCACCATGTGATATCAGAAACTGACTCTGGAATATTCAGGGCCCCTCTTGGATCTCTGCAATTGTTTCTCCACACACCTGAAAGTCCTCTTAAATTATAAGTTTGTTTAAAAAATGGAGCCACCCGCATCCACCTCAGAGCTCTTAGAGGGCTTGGTATGAAACTTAATGCATGCAGAAGACACGAGCACATACAAAAGAAACAAAAAAATCACTTAGTACATTATAAGTACACTAAAAACAACAGCAACAAAGATAAAACCTCTTGTGTCCCTATCCTTCCTCTTGTATATACATTTTTCGAATTTGGGGAGGGGAAGGGAAATAACAAAATGCTGAAACAAGGATACAGGCTGACCCATTGTAACAACGTGATGTACAAGACACTATGTTAAAAACGAACTTGGGAGGAGTGGAGGGAGGAGTTGGGGAGGTGGGAAGGGAAGGGATAGTAAGGAAAAAAACAAAGGAGCGGGTAGCAATGCTGGATAGGAAATGTACTCATGACCTTACTCATGTCACTGTAACCCCTCTGTACAGTACCTTCACAATAAATATATATATATTAAAAAAGAAGACGCAAGCATACAGAAGATTCTTGATAAACAGTAGCTGATGTTTTTTAATCTTAAAAAAAAAACAAATCAAATTACCACGTGTCACTGAGTGGCTCACCCCAAACCCTAGCACCCTACCAGCCAATATCGCTAGTCAGGCAGGAAAGCTGCCTAGGACTCAAGGCTGGAAGACAGCAGCCCACAGCCACACAGCATTCACCAGGAAAATGAGCTTTCCCTTTTGAAGTGTATTAGGGAGCTTGGCCAGAAGCAGGGGAGCACCCCAGAAGGACTCTAGCTGTGACCCCTCCACCCTGGGTGGAGCCTGGTAGGACAAAGCTGCTGACTGGAAATGACATGTTTGTCTTCCTGTGGAGCCAGGCACCAGCCACTGCACAGGGAGGAAGCAGAGAGAAGCCCCCACCCTGGCTGCCACCTCTCAATGTCAAGGCTAAGCAAGTGCATGGGAAGAGCAGGAAGAGCGCCAGGGCCCCTGGCACAAAGCACTGATTAGAAGCCATGGGATTCTCTATTGAGATTTTCAGCCTGACTCAAGCCTTGAGCCACTTAGGGGAAAGGGAGACATCACCCGCTGATTACATTGGGTTGAGTTGGAAATTCATATTGCCGTATAGATTCTTTGTTGCTATGATAGAAAGGTTTTTTTTTTCTCCCTCCCACCCTCATTCCCCGAGGTTTTCTGGATTCTTCCTTATTGCTTTCCAAAAATGAAGTGGGGGGGGGGGTGCTGTGGGGGAGGGAAGTGGGAGAAAAGTGAGGGAGGGCGTAATAAGTTCAACAGGAAATGTGCTTACTGCCTTACTTATGTAACTGTAAACCCTATGTGCATCACCTTGACAATAAAATTTAAACTTAAATTTTAAAAAAATAAAAATAATTTAAAAAATGAAGCCAGCCTTTCCCTTTACTGGGTGAAAACAACAGGAGCCCTATGCTGAGCCCCCCAGGACTCCACTGCAGGCCAACCAGTTGTGGGTCTGAATTCCAGCTCTGCAGGCGCCATGCCTGTGCTGCTGAGGGCTGGAAGAGTGACAGAAGTGGATGAAGAGAGGAGCTGGACAAAGTGCAGAGCGCCACCGGAAGGCAGGCCCTGAGCTGCAGGGCTCTGCTCTGTGGTAGGAGGGCTGAGACTGTGACATCTCTCGGGGTCCAGACTCCACAGCCAAAGAGTGGCCAAGCCATGCAGGAATAACACTCCTCCATTTACTTCTCTTCGAGATTTCTTTTTTGAGTATTTCTTTTTGAGATCCGGGAAATCGAACTCAGGGCCTCACACTTGGGAGGCAAGCACCCGACCATGGAGCCATGTCCCCCAGGCCTCTGAACTTGATCCTCCAGTCTCCATATTCTGAGTAGCTGGAATTATAGGTATGGTGCCAGCCTGTGGACTGAGACTGTGTTTCCTTGAAAAGAAGAAATCTGAAGCAAGAGGGATACAAGATGGATTTGCACAAGTTGTATAGTGGGCACGTGAATGCTGTTGCTGATGTTTTCTGAATGCTTCAGAGTCTTTATGAAGTGAATAATGATGACAATGAATGAAGCTGTGACATGCAAAACAAGGACAGCCAAAACAGGACTCCAAGATGCTAAAGCGATTCCTTCAAGCACGGACTTCAGTAGGAGGAGGGCTGGTCTCCCGCCCCCACCACCGCCATACACCTTGGTTCATTCCAGGGATTGCTAGTGACCTTGTAAGGAAACCTTTTATCCTAGACTGTCTGATGCGGGTTCCTCCCCCACATTCTAACCACTATACTGACTTTGACAATAATCCACAAAGACCACTTTCGGTAGTAAGAAAGGGTATCATTGATATTAGTAAGAATATTCAGGCCAGGTGCTGGTGGTTCATGCCTGTAATCCTAGCTACTCAGGAGACTGAGATCTGAGGATCCTGGTTCAAAGCCAGTCCATGCATCTCCAATAAACCACCAGAACACAAGAAGTGGCACTGTGGCTCAAGTGGTAGAGCACTTGCCTTGAGCCGAAGAACTGAGGGACAGCACCCAGGCCCAGAGTTCAAGCCCCACAACTGACAAAAAATAAAGAATATTCAGGCTGAGTCTGGTTGGTCATGCCTGTAAACTCAGCACTCAGGAGACTGAGGCAATGTATAAAAAGCTTAAATCTGGTCTGGGCTACAGAGCAAACCCCTGTTGAGGGAGAGGGAGAGACAGAGAGAGAGAGAGAGAGAGAGAGAGAGAGAGAGAGAGAGAGAGAGAGAGAGAGAGAGAGAGAGAGAGAGAGAGAAATGAGAAATAGGGAGGGAGAGAAAAAGGGAGGGAGGGAGGGAGGGAAGGAGGGAAGGAGGAAGGAAGGAAATGAAAGGAGGGTGAGCAGACAAAGAGACAAAGGGAAAGAGAAAGAGAGAAAAGTAGATAGAAAAGGAGAAGGGATGGAAGGAGAAAGGAGAGGAAAGGAGAGAGGGGCAGGAAGGGCATGGGAGGGGAGGGGATTCATTATCCATGAGAAGGATATAGCAGACACTGAATTAAGTCCTTGTCACCCTGTTACAGAATACTTACATTTAAATTTCTTTTGGGTTTGGCTTTGTTTTCAGTTCTGATTTTTTTCTTAACTCACTATGAAAGAGAATCAGTGCAGGTCGCAGCAAAGAAAATCACATCACTTACCAAATGTCAAGGATTAGTGCTTTTGTACTTCATGAGCTATCTGATCCCAGCAACTTGTGCTGCGTACTGATGGCAATTAAGTTAAAGTTCCAAGAACCTATAATTCAGGCTTGAAGCTAAATCAAATGGGTGAAAAATATTTATTTTTCCTTTGCGCTTTCCATGGACTCCTATAATGAATTAAATGCAAGGTTCTCTTTCTTGATTATTGCTTTAGAAAGAAATTGCCATGCCTCATTACTCGTTTTCAAGAAGAGATAATAGCATACTTTACTAGAGGATTTTTATGTGTTGCTAATGTCTAGAAAATTCAGCAGATTAATTTTCTCTACACAAGGTGAAATTGATTGAGTGAATGGGTCATCAATAACAGTCCATCAATTGTGACCTGAAAATTTTCTAAGAGAACCACACAGTAACAAAAGAAGAAAGAAAAGAAGGAAGGAAAGGAAAGGAAAGGAAAGGAAGGAAAGAAAGAAAGAAAGAAAGAAAGAAAGAAAGAAAGAAAGAAAGAAAGAAAGAAAGAAAGAAAGAAAGAAAGAAAGAAAGAAAGAAAGGAAGGAAGGAAGGAAGGAAGGAAGGAAGGAAGGAAGGAAGGAAGGAAGGAAGGAAGGAAATCCCCATACCATTCACACCTGAGAAAACACTGAAAATTACCAGTCAGGCACATTTCTTTTCCTTTTGCTTATCCTTTTTTTTCATGTTTTTTTTTGGTTGTTGTTGTTTCTTGTGCTGGTACTGGAGTCAAGGCTCTGTCCCTTAGCATTTTTGCTCAAAGCTGATGTTCTTCCATTAAAACTACAGCTCCACTTCTGGCTTTGGGGGGATAAATTGGAGAAAAGAATCTCTCCAGTGTTCCTGACCTGGCTTGCTTAGAACTTCAGTCCACAGATCTCAGCGTCCTGAGTAGCTAGGATT
The DNA here is from genome assembly GCF_024711535.1 of Dipodomys merriami. Classification (NCBI taxonomy): domain Eukaryota; kingdom Metazoa; phylum Chordata; class Mammalia; order Rodentia; family Heteromyidae; genus Dipodomys; species Dipodomys merriami. The sequence continues at coordinate 11,034,363 of NW_027205048.1, read as the reverse complement.
TCAGACATGAGCTACTAGCACCCAGTTTGTCAGGCTCATGTCTACCATTAACATAGCATCAAGCCAAGATGTGATTCATGCCATTCCAGAAACATTATCACACATGTCTCAACAGAGGGTTCTCAGCCTAAAGCCCCAGCACTGTCTGGTGAGAAGTGAACGTATCCTTTATTGTATGCAGAAATGCTCGCAGCAGCTGAGAGCCCTGAGGTTCAGTCAGGTCTTAGCACTCAGCATTCAGCCAGTACTTTGTTATCATTGGTTATGACTGAACTGAAACCCCCTTCTTAATGAGGTGTATGGAGTGCTCCCTTCATCATCTGTACTTGCTGTCAAGCCACACAGCTCAGCACACTCAGGTTTGGGAAGCCATGATGCTGAGGTTAATCAGAGCAGCCAATTCGGCACCAGCTGCCCATCAGACAGGCAGGCGCTCAGAGTTCCATCTGACTCACTGCGCTCTCTGAAACCTCTCACTTTGTTCAGAGTCTTACTTCATTCAGATGTGCCATGGATGAATGAAGACTAAGTCATGGGTTAGAGAAGGAAAAAGAACCAATGGGGGAGGGGGACGATGTCTGATATTTGCCTTACAGATAGCACAAGCACTTTGAAAGGATGCCAGCACATGAGAAACGCCAGAACTTCACACAAAGCCTGGCCATTTCCACCGTCTATTCATAAAAGACACAAAAAATGGGAAACCAGGAATGATGAAAGATGCAGTATTTGTGCTAAGCTGACAGGTCAGAAATAGAGCAATGGGGTACTAAACGGGCAAGGTGGGGTCAAGAGGAATGGATTCTCCACATCCTTAGAAATGGACAGACAAAAGAAGAGGAGAAGAGAGGAGGAAACAGTCAAGAATCCAATATACACCCCACAAAATTAAGTCTGAGGAAAGGGGTGGATAGGGGAGGGATCGCAAGAAGGTTGAAAGTGGTAACATTGGTCAAGATGCATTATATTCATAACCTGCTTTGTTAAATAAATAAGTTGCTGTTACAGATACAGCAATGATCAAGAAAGAAAGAAAGAAAGAAAGAAAGAAAGAAAGAAAGAAAGAAAGAAAGGAAGAAAGAAAGAGAAAGAAAGAAAGAAAGAAAGAAAGAAAGAAAGAAAGAAAGAAAACAGTGCAATGATCAATGTTCCTAACACACAAGTCAACACGTGGTCATCAAAGATACCCTGTAGGAGTTAATCAGAATTCAAGTGGGCACCTGAGGTTGGGCCTGCCCAGGGTGGCACATCAGAAACAGCAAAGGCCAATGAGATCAGAAATGGTGAGAGAGGATGCTTGGCGTTCCCCACAGGTTGCAGGACAAGCCAAGGTGTGTAGTTGTCAGCACCAAGGATGCTCAGAATCCATCCCTCTTTTAACTTCTCGCTGGGGTTGGCTTAGTTCTGCATGCAGACAAGTAACCCTTCCAGAATGAGGTACACGGGAGACTCAGCACACGGCAACTTTGCAACCACTGTCTCTGTGGTCCCAGGGATGCTTAGATTTCTCCTCTCGCCCTCAGCTCCATATGAAATTGTCTATACCAGCCATCCCCAATGACCTAATGACCTGCTTAACTGTTCAGTGCTTTGCTTCCTCTGGGTACCAGTTGCACATGGCCAAGAACTCACTTTTAACCTGAAATGAGGAAAATGTTCAGTGTGATCCACTTGAAATAACAGGAAGTTTTTCAATTGCTATGTCATGGGAATTGAACAGACAAATTGTGGGTTATCAAAGAAAAGATAAAACCTCCTGTTCAGAAAAAAAGAATCAAATGTGGGCAGATATTGGTGATTCACACCTGTACCCTAGCAATTCAGGAGGCTGAGATCTGGTTACCGTGGCTTAAAGCCAGCCTAACAGGAAAGTCTTTGAGACTCTTATTTTCAATTAACCACCAAAAAAGTTGGAAGTGAAGTTGTAGCTTAAGTGGGAGAGTGGCTAGCCTTGAGCAAAAAAGCTCAGGGACTGTGCCCAGGTCCTGAGTTCAAGGCCCAAGACAAGCACAAAAAAATAATCAATAAATGCAACCTAAACACACCTTTGGACTATCAAAAAGAAGTCAAATTTTACATCTTCCAGTTAACTTATTGCCAAAACTATGTCTTTGTTTTAGGAAATTTTTGTAAGAACAGCTACATTTTTAGGATAATTACAGTCAGTGAATTCCAAATGTCAACCCCAAACCAGGCCCAACACCTATGAGCAATATATACAGAGAGGTTTACCAACAACCAGGTAAACTGAAAACATGATTAAAGTTACTGATTTTATAGATATATACATGGGGAATCTTTTAAAAATATATTTTATACCTCATAGAGGAAATTTTTAACTAACAATTGCATTTAGCTTTATTATAGAAAGTAAGAAAAATATGACCAGTGTATAGTAAAATCAATAGATAATTCCAATACACACTAAGCTCAAGATTACAATGAGACTATTTTTCAAATAAGATTTCCATTGTTAAAGGACCTGCTAAAAGATGCATTCAGGGAAGCTATTAAAAAATATTCAATTGCAAGATGACAATAATTGTCAAAGCCACAGACATCATTCCAAGCTCCATATAATAATGAAAGCTTAACCACCATGAAATAAAATGACTGCTTATATAATGTGCACTTTTCAGTACATCTCTGTCTCCAACTCTGCTTTGAGCCCTAGCATCTGACTCCTTGGCAATCTGTCCACAGCTTCCATGATAACCACCAGAAAAACCATAGGCCAGAAGCCAGGTGCCCGTGGCTCACGCCTGTAATCCTAGCTACTCAGGAGGTGGAGATCTGAGGATGATGGTTCAAAGTCAGCCCAGGCAGGAAAGTCTGTGAGACTCTTCTCTCCAATTAACCACCAGAAAACAAGAAGTAGCACTGTGGTTCAAGTGGTAGTGCTCTCTCCTTGAGCTGAAGAGCTGAGGGACAGTGCCCAGGCCCAGAGTTCAAGCCCCACACTGACAAAAAAAAAAAAAATCCTAAGATCAGAGCCAGCAAAACTCATAACCCTCATCCATTTGTGCTCAGCACATACAGACTCCCAAGGGTCCTTCCTGTGGAAAGCGGAAATAAAGATGACATGGTCCCTTTCTGAAATTCAGCTTCAACATCCAAGACTTAAAGCCACTCCAGACTTAGTGACAAATCTCTTTTCCTGGCATTATGGGAAACGGTACTATCTTAAAGCATCTCAGGGACCTTGAGACCTTATAAAATGAGATCTTTTCAGAGGTCAAGTTCAGTATAAAGCTCCTTAAGCTTGCATCACTCACTCCAAAATTTAAGTTATTAAAAATAATCCTTGGATGACCTGCCCTGCGTACTCAAGTGACATTCGTCCATGACTTGATTATCTCTGTCATTATAATTCAAGGAGGTGCTCAGTGCAGTTGTACAAAACGTACACCTCAGGAATGTCAGCAGTTCCGGAAGTCTAGAAGAAAGCAACTGAGCACACAAAGGAGGGAAGGCCGCTCAACATGTGTCCATGGTGAGCACAGGTACCAGGTTCCAGAGCCTTGCAGGAAGTAGCTATTGAAAGGGCCTCAACAACTCAGCCACACCTCAAGAAAGCACTCCTGGCCCTCTTAATACATCCAACAGCTGCTTTTCTTCAACATTTGCCTGAATGAGCATCCAAAATTCTGCTTCTCCTCTTTCCATATTGCAACTTAGGCTCTAATCACAGGTGACAAAATTCTACATTCCTATACTATTTTTCAAAGAGTAGCAAGATGGGTTCTGGGGGCTCATGCCTATAATCCTAGCTATTGAAGAGACTGAGATCTGAGGGTCCTGGTTCAAAGCCAGCCTGGGTAGTAAAGTCCATGACTCTAATCTGCAATTAACCACCACAAAGCCCCAAGTAGAAGTGTGACTCAAGTGTACTAGCCTTGAGCAAAAAAAGCTAAGGAACAGAGCTCTGGCCTAGAGTTCAAGTCCTAGTCACAGCGTGCACATATGCACATGCATGCACGCACACGCACGCGCGCGCACACACACACACACACACACAAATATAGACTCAGTAGCTGTCTCACAAGGAGATCCTGTAGAATCTGTTGTCTATGCTGAAAGATTACATGTTCAGATGATTCTGGAGTGATAATGCTATTTTGAATCTATTTGGCATAAATATAAAGACTGTTTTTGACTCATGTGGCTCTAAGTTCCAAGTGGTGACTTGCTTCACCTGACACTCAAACTGTCAGCTCTTCCAAAAGCAACTGATCAACACGCTCACTTCAGGCTTCGGAAACTGGCCAGGAACTAACTCAGCAATCTTAAATGCTTACCTTATCTCCTAGGGTAGAAAACCCCGTGAACAGCTCAAATGCTCTAAAGCACCGCTGTGTTCCTGCTCTGCCTACTTCATTGTGAGGATAAACAGCCTCGCTCTGCTCTGCTTCACGCAAATCACTGGTATTTCTCAAAGTTTCCACTCCGGGAACTCCTTACTAACCTCTTCATGTGCATGGCCCGTGTAATGGCAAGCCAAGCTATCCATGAAAGGCTTTAAGTGACTTATTTACTTTCACCCTTTTAGAGAAAAGATTAGGTATTTTGCTTAGGAACCAATTGTGTCCCAAGAAACTAATGTGTTTTCTTCCCTTTGAATGTGCTATAAAAGTCTCCCTTGGGTTCCAACTGGATTCATACAATTATCAGTGGGATACTAAGAAAGTTTGGGGGCAGAGCGTGGAAAAGCCATATGGGCTGCATCTGGAAGAAAGTAATGAAAATAAATAAAAAGATGCCAAAACAAGGCTTATGGAAGGATAAATGAACTGAGACAAAAAGCCTGGGAAGGGAGTCCCCTATGCTACCTGTCTCACCAATGCACAAATACCAAGGGCTCAGAGCATTCATTTACATAGCCATTTAATGCCTATCCAGGAAGACCTACAGCATTGCTGTTGATCTCATAGATGCAGTAAAGTCCCCTAGGTGTATACAAGTCTGCCAATTGTGTCAGAGGTCTTAGGAAAATGTAGCTACTACCTTGAGGAAATCCAAAATTTAGAGTTCTCTCATATATAGGCAAGGAAAAACAAAGTCTTAGCAACGGATGGCAAACAGTGAGTAAGCTCAGGAAGCTGAGATCCGAGGATCATGATTTAAAACCAGCCCAGGCAGAAAAGTCCATGAGACTCTTATCTCCAATTAAATGGCAGAAAGCTGGAAGTAGAGGTGTGGCTTGTTGTCAACTTTGAGTGAAAAAGCCAAGCAAGAGCATGTACACACACACACACACACACACACACACACACACACACACACACACACACACACACACACACACACACACACACACACACACACACACACACACACACACACACACACACACACACACACACACACACACACAGAGTAAAATCCCAAGACCAACTAAGGAAAGATGCCATCATCCATGTTCCAAAATCATTTGTTAAAATATGCACCTCATCCGTCAATGTACCCAAGTTCAGCTCAGTATAAAGGCAACACGAGCTGGGCACCAGTCGCTCACGCCTATAATCCTAGCTACTCAGGAGGCTGAGATCTGAGGACTTCAATTCAAAGCTAGCCTCAGCAGGAAAGTCCATGAGACTCTCATCTCCAATTAAGCACCAAAAAGGTAGACGTGGAACTGTGAGTCAAGTGATAAAGAGCACAAAGGTTCAAGGACAGTACCCAGGCTCTGAATTCAAGCCCCAGGACTGGCGCGCACGCGCGCACACACACACACACACACAGAGGCAACACAAATAGTGACTTTGTGATGTTAATTTCATGTATGAAGCTTATCTAAATGTTCCACATACTGATGTAGACCTTTCAAAGCAATAACAAGCCTCCAGTCACTTCAACAACTATCTTTTGAATACATACATAAGATGGCACATGAGTGGCACACATTGTCTTGGTAACTGATTGATGGAATTTTCACAATTCAAATTTTAGAGTAAGAAACCAATCATTCTGACCAAATAACAGTTACATACATTGTTCAGGAGTCTCTATAGCATTTGGTCTTTTCCCTTCAGAGATATCTTCAGAAACTAAAAGTAGACCAGCTCCAGCTGAAACCTAATAGACTCCTATTAGATATGACAAAGAAAATTACTTTTGTACATTTTGTACTTTTCTCTTTACCTTGGAACCTACTGGAAAAAAATACTCTTTAAAAAAGAACAGGAAAAGTTGGGTGCCAGTGGCTACTCAGGAGGCTGAGATCTGAGGATCGAGGTTCAAAGCTAGCCCAGGTAGGAAAGTCCATGAGACACATCTTCAATTAACCACCAGAAAACCAGAAGTAGTGCTGTGGCTCAAATGGTGGAGTGCTTGCCTTGAATTGAAGAGCTCAGGTACAGCACCCAGGCCCAGAGTTCAAGCTCCACAACCAAAAAGATAAAAAAATAAAAAATAAAAAAAAAAAACAGGAAAAAAAATTGGAAACCAGATGCTGATGGCTCACACTTATAATTCTAGCTACCAGGGACACTGAGATCTGAGGATCTCAGTTCAAAGGCAGCCCAGGAAGGAAAGTCCATGAGCCTCTTATCTTCAATTAAGTGGAAGTGCAGTCCAAGTGGGAGAGCACTAATCCTGAGCACAAAAGCTCTGGGACAGCACAAAGGCCCTGATTTAAAGCCCCAGAACCAGCACACAAACAAGAAGGACAAGGCCAGACATGGTGGTGTATGCCTAGAATCAAAACTGAATGAGAACTAGAGGCAGGAGGATCATAGTTCAAGGATGAACCCCTGTCTACAAAATAAAGGAGAAAAAATGATGGGGGAGTGTGGCTCAAGTTAGTAGAGTACATACCTGGTAAGTACAAGATCCTGAGTTTAAGTCCCAGTACAAAGAAGAAGGAGGAGGAGGAGGAGGAGGAGAAAGAGGAGGGAAAAGAAGGAAAGAAGAGGAAGGAGGAGGGGGGAGGAGGAGGAAAAGATTTTTTCTCCTCCCTCATTGTCAATGAAATGATAACCTAAAAGCAGAATCAGTGGAATAGCTACCAAATGCCATAAAATACGGTTATAGGCCCAGTTGAATTAGGTTTCTGAACTTCTGATCCAGAGCAGGGCACAGTATTCATGGAAAGCGGATCTGCTGAACACCAGGTGGGAGGGGCCCCCCAAGCCTGGGACCAGAGACAACATCTTCCCAGCTTCTCAGTCACTGCAGAGCAGTAAGAGAGAGAGAGAGGGCGCTGGTGAAGGCGCCCCGTGAACCATGCCTCAGCTTTCCAGCCAAGGGTCCCCCCCAGATGACTGGAGAGGAGCCCAGGAAACCACAAGAACCTCTGTCCATGTCATGACTCAGTTGGCCTGCAACCCATGGCACTCCACCCTGAGCTGAGCTCTGCTCTCACTCAGTGCCAAAGACTGAGAAGAGCACATCCCCAGCCCAGAATAGCTAGCAGACCTTACAGTCCATGTAAGAAGAGGTTTAACGTAAGGTATGACGAGCCCGAGCTCACCGCCCTATCCTTTTCTCCTATGCCCTATTATTAATCAGCAGAGGAATGAGTATGAAATAGATGCTCTCATTTAAAGAGGAGTTGTAACAAGGAGTTGAGGTAAGGAGGAGGAAGATTTGCAGGATGGAAGAAGGCAACAAAAGCAAGTAGAGAAGTCCCTGGGAACGGAAGAGTTGAGTTCTACATACAGTCAGAGCTCTGACAGACAGCCTCATTTCTCCTCCAAGAGCTCAGACACACAAAAGAACAAAGAACAGGAGAACATTAAAAGCCAGCTTGAGGCAGAGCTCAGAAATGAGAATGGTTTCTTCACAGAGCTCTTTTCGAGAGAACTATATTAGAAGTCACAACAGAAAATAGTTGTGAGTGAGAGCAGAGACACATAGAAGACACTGGGAAATCCATTTTCTCAAAAGGAACAAAGTTACCAATGTCACCATGGAGAAGAAAAATGAGAGAGGACAGAGATTTCAACTGCGCACCACCCAGAGTCCAATCCAACTAGCTCTTTACAGAGAGCAAAAAGATTTGAAGAGAAAAGCATCCCAAATCACTAGTGATTACTAATGATATTGATATTTTTAAATCCTGAAATTAAAAAGACTTTAAATTTAGAAGTTAATGTGTCTGTGGATGTTCTTCAGAAGGAAGGGAAATAGATGCTGATGTGTTTATCAGCAAAGCAAACGTGCAAAAAAATATAAAACTGTATTTCCATTTTTCATTTTTGTTCAAAGTGCTTAAAAAAGATGGCCTAAGAAAAAAAATAACATTGAAAATTGTGGCTTTTTAATCATGAAGTGAAGCATATGACAGCAATAGTCCAAAGAGAAGGTTGCAGGTAAATGGGATTAAACTGTCTTATTAAAGTAATTAGGTGGGCTGGGAAGGTGGCTCAGTGTTAGAGTGCTTGCCTTGCATGCATGAGGCCCTGGGTTCGATTCCTCAGCACCACATAAGCAAAAAAGAAACAAGCTGGAAGTGGCGCCATGGCTCAAGTAATAGAGTGCTAGCCTTGAGCTGAAGAGCTGAGGGACATCGCCCAGGCCCAGAGTTCAGGCCCCACGACTGGACTCAAAAATAAATAAATAAATAAAATAAAGTAATTAGGCAGAGAGGATGAAGTAACATGTGGAAAGTGTCAGGTATAAAATGGGAAAACTGAAGTATGAGGTCGTATATTAGCCTAAGGTGTTGGTAAGAGTTGAGAATTATTGATGGCCAGGCGCTGGTGCAATCCTAGCTATTCAGGAGGCTGAGATCTGAGGATCGCGGTTCAAAGCCAGCCCAGGCAGGAAAGTCCATGAGACTCTTATCTCCAATTAACCACCAGAAAACCGGAAGTAGCGCAGTGGTTCAAGTGGTAGAGCGATCATCTTGAGCTGAAGGGCTCAGGGACAGTGCCCAGGCCCAGAGTTCAAGCCCCGTAACCAAACAAACAAACAAACAAAAAAGAATTATTGGTGGGCAAGGTAAGGTGCACACCTGTAATCCTAATACTCAGGAAGCTAAGGCAGGAAGATCCCAATTTGAAGGCTAGCATGGACTACACGGCATAACTATGTCTTAAAAAAACGATATTCTTAGAAAAAATTTAGTCAAAACTAAACACTGAAACTTTAAAAACATTGCTGAGAAAATTTACACAAGGCATGAACAAATGGAGACATACACCATTGGAGGACTTATACCCTATGACCCCAAAACTTACTATAGAGCTCCAGGAGTTCAGATGTTGCAGTGCTGGGATAAGATGTCCAGACAGACAACAGAGCAGCATGCAGAGCCCCATACCTGATCTGCACACGTGCAACTCACTGCTGACTGAAACACTGAAAGAGTCCAATGAGAAAACAATGTTTTCAACAAATGATATTTGAAAAACACAATATCCATAGGGAAGAAGATGAACCTTAATCCATGCCTTCCATTATGAACATATAACAAGAAATGGAGGGTTGAATTAAAGGTAAAAACTAAACCTTAAAGCTTTTAGAACAAGCACTAAGGAAAATTATAATCTTGGTGTAGCAAACTAATTCTTAGAACACAGAAAGTACTAACTACAAAGAAAAAATAATAAAAAATCTATGCATACTGTTCAGAAACCACTGTTTAAACTGGATGCTAGTGGCTTACTCCTGTAATCCTAGCTACTTAGAAAGCTGAGATCTAAGACTCTTACCGCCAATTAATCACAGAAAAACCTGGAAGTGGCACTGTGGCTCAAATGGTAGAGTGCTAGCCTTGAGCAAAAGGAACTCAGGGACAGCACCTAGGCCCAGAGTTCAAGCTTCAGGACCAGGAACAAAAAAAAAAAGATGACACTATTTGGAAAATGAAAAGCTTTGGTAAAATAGGCTCGAATGGCTAATGTTATACTACTTTCAAGAACCTGAAAAACTATGTAACACATACAGTAAATCTATATAGGTCAATGCCTTGATATCATATAATGACAACTAAACCCAGTTAAAAGAAATGTAATAAAAAATTATATATTTAAAAAGGAAGTCACACCAGAAAATATTTGTAGAAGTGACCATACATCATCTGTTAACTCTAAGATGGAAATGCATTGGACTCTAGACTAATATGTTAAATTGAAACCACTTTGTACAACTACTTAAAGATAATAAACAGCCGGGCGCTGGTGGCTCACGCCTGTCATCCTAGCTACTCAGGAGGCTGAGATCTGAGGATCATGGTTCAAAGCCAGCCCAGGCAGGAGAGACCGTGAGACTCCTATCTCCAATAAACCACCAGAAAACCGGAAGTGGCGCTGTAGCTCAAGTGGTAGAACGCTAGCCTTGAGCTGAAGAGCTGAGGGACAGCGCCCAGGCCCAGAGTTCAAGCCCCATGACCGACAAAAAAACAAAACAGAACAAAGATAATAAACAATTTAAATTTAAAATACAAATAAAATAATGTCTATAATTTATACCACATGCTTGATATATATTTATAGTTTATTTATTCTAAATTATCTAACATGTAGCATTTCTTATTTTACTTTACATTGTTTATTGTATGTTATTTTTTATAATTAAGATAACATACATTTATTTATGGGATTTCTTTTTACCCCCCTGTTTTTTGCAGAGCTGAAGACTGAACTCAGGGCCTTGCACTTACCAGGCAAGTGCTTTTCCACTGAGTTAAATCCCCAGCCCCTATTTGTGGGATTTCTTTCCTTTTTGCTTTTTTTGCTTTTGTGGGATAATATATATGTGCTATTTCAAATATAAAATGTCACTTATTATTTATTCTTATAAAGCCTCAAATTATTTTGCCAGGTTTATGCTCCAAATAAACTGTGTCCAATTAATATGAATAAATGTAAAAACACAAGTTACTAGGCTGTCTGCACCCACAGAAGCTGCTAAAAATACACAACTGTTTTACAGTACTTCAGTGCTGTAAATGTATCACCTTGTCAGTGATTCAGACCACTGAAAAATCTGAATTCTTAACATCATTTAAATTACATTCAAAAAACCGTTCACATTCAGCGCACAATATGAAAAAGGCATTTTCTTAAAAATACGGCAATTCAGAAATGCTACGAAGTACAAAGTACAATTACGATACAAAATAGAGTTTCTTAAGACCTTATTACCTGAAATGCTAGGCAACAACTCAATGGAGCAAATTGTGTTTGAACATCAAATAATAATGCTTACCATCCTAGAAGTGCCAAGCAGTATGACTCTAAATGTTTTTATACATCTTAAATAATCATCATTTTCCACAAATCAACTTTCATTCCATGTTAAGGGCACAAAATTGTGCTCTCTGCTTCTGACCCTGCAGGCTGTGGCCACTTCAAGACTCAGAAAAATAGGTTTTGAGGGACTGCAGCTCATCTTAAGATAGAGAGGGAAGCTATAAACATGGCTTTGCCTCCTCCACCAAAATATGACTTAAAAAAAAAAAAACCTCACTCCAAAATGTCACCTACTGATGGTTGCAGAAGGCCTGCCATTGGCATCATTCATGCTGCTGGCCACATGCTAAGAAGGACATTTCCTTGGCATAAGAGCACAGTTGGGGAACTCGAGGGGATGGGCAGGGTTTGGACAGAGAGGGAAAAAAATGTAAGGAGTGGCATTGATCACGGTGCATTATACTCCCAAACTGACATGTTGAATTGAAACCCTTTGGTACAACCACTTCACACACACACACACACACACACACACACACACACACACACACTGCACACACACACTCAGAGGCTGGGACTCAGGACACAGTGTAATGGCATTAAAAAAGCAGGGGTTTGGGAGCCTTAAATCTGCACTTACCACGTAGCCCTGGACCTATTCTTGCCTCTTGATGCCTCTGTCACTCCTGTACAAACCAGGTGTAATTGTTTTTCAGTCCTGGGGCTGAATTCAGAATTTCATTCTACCATGGAGCCATGCCCCTTAGTCCCTTTGTTTTTAATTTCGTTCTCAGATAGCACTTTGAGCATTTGCCTGCGCTGTCCTCAGACTTCAATCCTCTTACTTAGGCCTTCCACAAAACTGAGACCACAGGCTTATGCCATCGTGTATACTCTGTTTTTTGTTTGAAGGTTTTGCTAACTTTTTCTCCACCTGGCCTTAAACCAGGATCCTCTTATCTCTTCCACCTCCTGGGCAGCTGATATTACAGACATGTACTATCATACTGGGCCAAACTGGGGAGCCTTTCAGGGAAAGACTGGGAGGGTAAATGCCGTATATGCATGGCAAGCATCGCATGTCTGAAATAGTCCCCCATAAAATGTAGTCCTCTCTCACCAGCTCATCTCCAAAGGTCTTAAGCCAGGAGAAAGGAGGGATTGTGGTAGTGACTGTCAAATTATTTGGGATTTTAAAATTCACATTAAATCCCTATCTTTCCCCAAAACATATTCATAAAAATTAATAACGAGGTTTTTAACTGAAACCATTAAAAGTAATTTTTTAAAAAGTTTTATCACACTAGAATGAGAAAGCCTTTTTTTTCATCAGAACAAGAAAGAGAAAACTAAATAAAATATAAATACCCTTGGCCCTCTAACAGCTAAGTCTTTCTATATGCAAAAATAAAAATCCTCAGAGTTAAAACATAAAAAGCAAACGGGGAAGAAACTTGAATTCTGTATGACAAAGAGCTAAAATCTTTAGTATATAAACAAAACCAATAATGAAAAGGCAAGAGTCATGGGGGGGGGGGGGCGGGAATAACAGAGAACAGGAAAAATAATTCAATGTTCAACAAATATTTGAAATTCTTTTGTGTGCCAACATTTCTCTTTTTCTTGAAACAGAAAAAGGAGAAAGAAAAAAAAAAAACAGATGAAACAGAGGAAAATCTCAAAGTGATTGTTGGCCATCCATTAAACAAAGAATAAATGTGACAGACAAAACTTTAACCTAGGAAATACAAATTAAAAAGGACAAAGTGTTTGCACGTCCTTTGGTATACGTTTAGAAGAGTTGGTGCTCAAGAAGTGTACAAGGATGTGCTCACAAAGAATATGGAGTCTTGTTTTCAAGAATAAAAAACTGGAAATAAATATCTGATAATAAGATAATGATTCTGTTAGGAATTCAAGTCAAGTATTCTCCAAACAAGGAAAATACAACACAGTCACGAGTAAACTATAACCTTAACATAATACATTCATCAGACAGAAGTATGGACCTTCTTTTTTTTTTGTTTTGGTTTTGGGGGGCCCCCCATTTGGTCCAGTCATGGGGCCTGAACTCTGGGCCTGGGCACTGTCCCTCAGCTCTTCAGCTCAAGGCTAGCGCTCTACCACTTGAGCCACAGCGCCACTTCCGGCTTTTTTCTTTTTTGCTTATGTGGTGCTGAGGAATCGAACCCAGGGCCTCATGCATGCAAGGCAAGCGCTCTACCACTGAGCCACCTTCCCAGCCCCACCATGGATCTTCTTGTTCCCAGAGATCCTTGGTCCCTGCTGGAATGTGTGTTCTACCCATAATGCCTTGAGTGCTCAACCAATGGCAGGGCAGAGCCCACACAAGCAAAGCCCAGAGGAGAAGATGGTGGAGGAGTCTTGTACTATAATGGCTGCCCTCCAAAAGGGCTCTACTGGACTCCTCTTTTTGGACTCTTTCCAAATGGGAACTCTGGCTGTCTTCTTATCATGATTTACCTTTCACTTTCAAATAAATTTACTCTGCTTACTTGAAACAAAATAAACAAAAAAATGTTTACAGGTTCCTGAACTGCATGTGTTATATACACAAAACACTCTCTCCGATGCCTGTAATTCAAAATGTTCTAATAGCAGGAGATATTTCTGGGAGGGGGTGATTTTTCTATATTCACAGGAGGTATCTGTGGCTATCTCTGAGTGTGGTGGTATTGCTATTGTTATTCTGAACCCAGGGGCTCCTATATGCTAAGCAGTCCCTCTAGCTCTGAACTACACCTCCAGCTTTGCTTTTGAAATATGCACTTTTATAGGTTCTTCATCATTTACAATAAACATTTTTTATTTTGGTTTTTTTAAAAAGTTGCAAAACTATGCTCACAGCAACTTTAAAAAAAAAAAATCCACAGGAAAATAGGAGCATCCTGGAAAAACTGGGCTCAGACAAATAAACACTCTCCTATTTCATTCCAAACACCAATACCCAGCAGGACCACATCTCTTCTCAGGCAGCAGGGGACATCTTCACCTTAACCAATTCGCAGGAAATGCCCGGCTCAGTGGCCAAGGAAACCAGACTTGGAGGGCACCAGGGGATTCTGTGTTCTAAACAAGATTTCCAACTGGAGGAAAAAAGGCGCCTAAGGGACAGAGACAGCCCAGCAAGTGAAGTGAATATATGATACCTGTAAAAACAGCCACTAAAATATTCACCCCCCTGGACCATAAAGGCCAAGGTAATTGAAATTAGAACTATGTTTTATCCAGGGCCTTTAAATTTTAATATATGCAATCCAATTTTTTAAATTCCATTTCTAGAAATCTGTTACAATAAAATCACAGATCTCACAGTATTCTACTGAGCTTCTCGGTCTTTCCTATGTTCCAACAAGAAGCAATAAAATTAATTATTTTTATTTCAAACTCATGTGACATTTTGTTACCAGCGGGTAACATTTATACCATACCAGGGGTCTTTGGGTTATCTGTTGTGGCTTCTTCCTCTCTTCACATTTTAATGTTTCATCAAAATTGAGCCTTTTATCTCAAAAAAATATTCATAACTAATGCCTTTTTAAATACCCTTTTAACACACCTCACTATGTAAACTCCATTCCTTAAATATACATATGACATATATTGTTTATATATACATATATATCATTAGCTTATGAACTCCATCCTTTTTGAAAAGTATATATACTCCTAGAGTCTCGCCCCAAAGTGATCATTTTTAGGGTTTTTTTGAGGTGCTCATTCACTTGGTGGCATGCCTCATACATGGGCTGCTAGAAGGGAGAACCATCAGAGAGCAGCAACATCAATTCTAAACCAGGGCAACTGTCAAAGGGAGCACTTCCATCTACCTTGGGCAGTGGGGTCTTTTCCCTGCATCCCACAGTGTGCTTGGCTCCTGAGAGTATAGAAGCTCTGGCTGCAAGAGCTCCTACAAGTGAAAGGAATTCACTTTCCTCTTTTCCCATGTACAAGCTGGAGAGAAAATTCCATCTGTTGGACCAGAACAAAGCACGCTGAGTCTGGAATGGGGCATGGTGTGCTGCTCAGGAGCTCTCACTTCTAGCTTCATGAATGATGAGACACTTGGAGGAGGCAGATTGGAGCTGGAAAATGTGGCTTCTGGCCCAAGCTGTGCTCAGAAGTGTGGTCTTGTTCTTTGGGCTTCCATTTCCCCAAATGGAACCCTTCAAGTCTACCCTCAAGATGGTGGGCAGTCCAGTGCTACACTTAAGCCTTCCACTATGCTGGAAATTGCCCCCAATTCTCCAGATCCTTGGGTCACCTCTTTCTCTGAGCTTCTGCACCAGACACTTCCACATGAGGATTCCTGAAAACATGCAATGTTTCTGGAACCTGCTAGTTCTAAGAAGCTCTGATAGCCTCGTGTCCCTGGAACAAAGATCATGATGAGATCTTTGCAGGGTGTGGTTGAATTTGGTTTGCAAATCGTTTACTGAGAATGTTGCATCTATGTTTACTACAGAGATTGGCATATAAATTTTTTGTCTTGTCCTTGATAAGCTTTAAAATTAGGTAACAGTAGATTCGTATAATGAGTTTTGTAGCATTCCTTCCCTTTCTATTTCATGGAAAAGTTTGAGGAGTACTGGTGTTAGGTTTTTGGTTGTTTTTTTTTTTAATATCTAGTAGAATTCAGCAGTGAAGGGATCCAGAAAATAATGGAGGATGAATAATATCAAAATACATAGTATCTATTATGAAAATAGCATAATAAAACTCACAGAATGATATTGAACAACTACTCCCTCTTTTCCTAAATAGAACAGTAGATGGAATTAATCTGACTAAAATATAATATGTCCATGTGAAATAGTACCGTGAAACCCTTTGTATCATTAATATACACTAGATTTTTTTTAAGTGAATGACTTTGTTGGGGGAGCAAGTATTAGAAGGAGGGGGAAAGGCCAAGGAAGAGGGTAAATAAAGACGAATATGAATGAAGGACTTTATACATATGCATGAAAATAGAAAAATAAAACCTGTTGAAGTTGAGCACTGGTGGCTCATGCTTGTTATCCTAGTCAGTCAGGAGGCTGAAATCTGAGAATCACTGTTCAAAGCTAGCCCCAGCAAAAAAAGCCCATGGGACTCTTATCTCCAATTAAATACCAGAAAACCAGAAGTAATGCTATGGCTCGGTGGTAGAGTGCTAGCCTTAAGCAGAAAAGCACTCAGGGGCAGTGCCCAGGCCCAGAGTTTGAGCCCCACAACTGGCAAAAAGAAAAAGAAAGAAAGAAAGAAAGAAAGAAAGAAAGAAAGAAAGAAAGAAAGAAAGAAAGAAAGAAAGAAAGAAAGAAAGAAAGAAAGAAAGAAAGAAAGAAAGAAAGAAAGAAATCCTGTTGAAATTGTTGTAAGGAGGTGGAAGGTAGATGAGGGAGGTGAGTTTGACCAGGATACACTGTGTGTATATATGGAAATATCACAATGAAATCCCCCATACAACTAATACTAATTAAAATGTTTTTCAAGGGGCTGGGAAGGTGGCTCAGTGGTAGAGCGCTTGCCTTGCATGCATGAGGCCCTGGGTTCGATTCCTCAGTACCACATAAGCAGAAAGAATAAAAAAGCCAGAAGTGGCGCTGTGGCTCAAGTGGTAGAGCACTAGCCTTGAGCTGAAGAGCTGAGGGACAGCGCCCAGGCCCAGAGTTCAGGCCCCATGACCGGACCCAAAAAAAAAAATGTTTTTCAAAAGAGAAAAGCAAGTCAGAAATTGTCTAGGAGAGTCCAAATATATAAGAACAATACAATGAACTATGACTTTCATTTAGTAATATTTAAAAGACAAAGAAATTAGCCTGGTAGGGTATATATTTTTGTTGGTTTTTATTGAGAAAGGAGCATCTATGTAGGACAGAATTTCATGAATTAAAACAAAAAATGAAAACAGATGGCAAGTGTACTTAGTAATAATTTAGTCCATCTGAAAAAAAATCAGTGAATTTGACTGGGAGAGAACAAAGGAAGGGTGACACTGCTCAAAAAGAAAAATACTCTGGAGCTGGGAAGATGGCTCAGTGGTAAAGCGCTTGCTTTCCATGCATGAGGCCCTGGGTTCGATTCCCCAGCACCACATAAGAAAAAAAGCCAGAAGTGGCGCTATAGCTCAAGTGGTAGAGCGCTAGTCTTGAGCTGAAGAGCTGAGGGACAGTGCCCAGGCCCAGAGTTCAGGCCCCACGACTGGACCCCCCCCCAAAAAAAGAAAGAAAAATACTCATTTATCTGATTTATGTAACTGCAGCCCCTCTGTATATCATCTCTGCAATAAAAAAATTATAATAGTAAATTTTTTAAAGAAATGTACTCATGACCATACTAAAGCTACCAGCACAACTATGTTTATTGCAGCATTATTTACCATAGCTAAGATATAGAACCAACCCAGATGCCTCTCAGTAGATGAATGGATCAAAAAAATGTGGTATATATACACAATGGAATGCTATGCCTCCATCAGAAAGAATGACATTGACCCATTTGTTAGGAAATGGAAAGACTTGGAAAAAATTATATGAAGTGAAATAAGCCAGGCCCAAAGAAACATAGGTCCCATGGTTTCCCTTATTTGCAATAACTAGTATATGTCTGAGACAAGCAGAAACAGTCAGATAAGTTGAAGTTAAGGCAAAATGAACCCCAAGACAAGGACTCAAATTTTTTTCTTTCTTGTGATTGTTTCTAACACATTTATAAGATGATTTCTTTGTTGCTTTGTATGTCCCTCCCCCATGGTATAACCCCTGTTTTCACTGTATTTGATGTTGGTATAATTTGTGGAGGGGAAGGGAAAAATCAAATTGTTTAAGTAGGGATACAAGTGGACCCATTGCAATAATGAGATGTATAAGACATTAGGTCGAAAAACGAAGTTTACAACTTTGGCCGAGGGGGGTCAATGGGGGGGAAGATAGGAAGGGATGGGAAGGGGAAACAGAGGAGGAGGCAACAATGCTTGATAAGAAATGTACTCATTACCTTGCCCATGTAATTGTAACCCTTCTGTATGGTATTTTCACAATTTAAAAAAATGTACTCACTATCTGACTTGTGAAATGGTAACCCCTCTGTACATCACCTTTATAATAAGTTTTTAAAATTTTTAAATCAATTAATTTGGCCAGGCATCAGTGGCTCACACCTGTAATTCTAGCTACACAGGAGGCTGAGATTTGAGAATCATGGTTCAAAGCCAGCCCAGGCAGGAAAGTCTGTGAGACTCTTATCTCCAATTAACCACCAGAAAACCGGAAGTGGTGCTGTGGCTCAAGTGGTAGAGTGCTCACCTTGAGCTGAAGAGCTCATGGACAGCGCCCAGGCCCAGAGTTCAAACTCTATGACCAACCTCCCCACCACCACCAAAAAAATAATGAATTTGTACAGGGCATAAAGTATATAAACTAAATACAGGGAAGAGATACTAAGGAAGACCCGTAGCCCCATTACAACAAATGAAAGCCTTTTATTCTTCATCATGTTTCTGTTTTCTGGTGTACATAGCCTTCTTCTTATTATTTCCAACAGGATTCTTCATCTTCTGTGAGCCCAGGAAGGAGCAGCATATCAGCTATGAGTCTGTGTCCAGTAACTTCCACTTCCTGCCTGTGTGGGATGTACCTAACCACCTCATCCTTGAATGGAATAAACCGTGACGCCTCCTTCAGGAGAGTTGTCATGATGCCCAGAGTGAGCCTAGCCCAGCAACAGCTTGGAAGCAATAGCGTAATAAATGGTAGCTATTATATTTATTATTCCAAGGCCTATACTTATTCTACAATGTCACAAGACCTCTCTTGCAGCTGACAGATGGCAATGAATAATGCTGGAAAACAATCAAAGATAATATGTCCTTGGAGGCTGTCACTCCTGTCCTATAGGGAATGAGTGATGTACTGTGTGAACTCTTCAGCTTGACCACTTCCAAGGGTCTGAAAACTGTACTTCTAAATTGCTCAAACTTCCACCCAAGTCTTCTTTCTACAGACCCTGGCCATAGCCAACACAATCCAATGGAATACAATCCGCACATCCATATAATATGCTCAGTGCCTCAACACACATAACATGAAGGGACACCATTTAGTGTGGAGAAGGGATTTTCTTGGGCAGAAGTTTGATTTCAAACACAAACACACAATCAAGGTCTCAGTAGAGTACTGTGCACAGGAGATCCCAAGGCAAGGTGCCTGGAGATATCTGCTCATAAACAGGACTGACTCTGTCTCTGTCTCTCTGTCTCTCTGTCTCTGTCTCTCTGTCTCTCTCTGTGTCTCTATGTCTCTCTCTGTCTCTCTGTCTATCTCTCTCTCTATATGTGTGTGTATATATATATACAGGGCCTGGGTACTGCCCCTAAACTTTTGTGCTCAAAGCCAGTACTCTACCATGTTGAGCTACAGCTCCACTTCTGATTTTCTAGTGGTTAATTGGAGATAAGAGTCTCTCGAACTTTCCTGCCTGGGCTGGTTTTGAACCGCAATCCTCAGGTATCAGGCCCCTGAATAGCTAGGATTGCAGGCGTGAGCCACCAGCACCCAGTTGCACCCTTGCATTTAAAGAAAGGAACATAGAGCTGAGAAGGTGGCTCAGTGGTAGAGCGCTTGCCTTGCATGCATGAGGCCCTGGGTTCGATTCTTCAGCACCACATAAGCAAAAAGAAAAAAGCCGGAAGTGGCGCTGTGGCTCAAGTGGTAGAGCGCTAGCCTTGAGCTGAAGAGCTGAGGGACAGCGCCCAGGCCCAGAGTTCAGGCCCCATGACTGCCCAAAAAAAGAAAGATGAAGGGGAATGATGGAAGGGTGACATTGGCTAAGATGCATTCTGCTTACAAACTGACTTCTGGAACCGTAATTGCTTTGTTCAGCTACTTAATAAAAATATTTTTTAAAAAAATAAATAAAAATAAAGAAAGGAATATAGACCTCAAGCTATTGCCTAGGAGAAATCCAGGACAGCAAAACTCTGGTGATATTCATTACATCTCGTCAACGTGACAGGTTGTCTAAGTTCAACCTGTAAAAATCTCACCCAAATGCCTTAAAAGCTGGGCCAATGTGATTACATTCACTGAAACTTCATCCTAAAATCAGAACACTGAAAATCATCCCAAGCTGTCATCTAATTTGTTCTCGGGCTTTGCTCAAGATTTCTCCTAAACTCTCTGACTATATGGCTTCTGGAATCTTCCAGAAGATCTGTAAGTAGTTAATCAAGCCTATTGGGTGTTTCAGATGTATCTGATGACAAGAGTAATTACAGTAGTAGAGATAGTATGCTGAACTTCATTATCATAGGCGCTCAATCCAAAAGAGTGTCACCATACAAAATACTAGAGAGAAGCACACCCAGACTGGGAAAATGCAAACGATGTCTTAGCTGCTGTTTTGTTCCGTTTTGTCAACAACAAATCTGAATACACTGACATCTTTCTCCTCCACTTTTAAGTAATTCATTTTTCCAGAATAACCAACTGAAACTTAGGTCCATGTTGATTTGTCTCGTGCTTATCTATTCATAGTAACGGGATGACAATAATTCAAAATAATTACTGAAGTGAAAGGTAGTAATTAGCAGTACAAATTAGCTATTAAATGATTCAGAAATTTCAAAGTGAGAGGATGACCTTTTTACTCCTTACCTGACAGTGACAAATTGGGTTCTTTTTTTGAGGAAAATAAAAGCACTCTAACACATTATGGATTTTCTTCCCCACGCCAGTGGGAACTGGGCCAAGTTAATTAGAAATCTGGTGGAAAGTGTAAATCTCAGATGTTTGGTGGGTGGCTCTTACCTGCCTACCTAGAAAGGTTATCTTCTCTCTATCCATCCTTGATGCCTTCTCTAATAGTGAGGGGAAGGAAAAATGGAGAAATCTGACTGCATACCATTTTATTAATTAGTTGGTGTCAATCTAACAAGTTCACTCTCACTCTAATTAAAAATTACTGGCTAAATATATCCACATACTGGGTGTTTCCTAATTCCTCTGGCAAATAATCTTACTTCACAATAAATGTGGCACTGCAGTTCTACTCTTGGGTATTTCCCTTCTGAAAACTTTGTTCTGTTCTTGGCTTTTCACCTTGCATACAGATCCTGCTTGCCTCCAGTGATATGTTAGCCTGGGGTTACGCTAAAAACTCTAGCTCTAACAGCATGTTCTTTCTATAAAATTCCGTTACCTGAGTCTTTACGCAATTGCAATCCTGGGCAATTCTTTGCTAAGACAACATATAAAACAAGCATTGTTTGTCATGATATTCTAAGGCTCACAATTTTCAATGGTAACACACAGAGGTGGGGGGTTGACACAGAGAGGAATGTGATCATCTCTTCAACACAGAACCCCAAGCAAACTCCTCGCTGATTTGTATGTTGCCCGTTTGGTTCCTAGAACTCAGAATTATTGAACTTATTAAGCAAGAGCGGTGATGTACACCTGTACTCAAGAGGTAAAGGCGGAAGGATCAGAAGTTCAGGACCAGCGTGGACGAAATTAGAAGCCTTGTCTGTAAACCAAATGACAAACAAAAGGTCAAAGGTTATAAGGCAAGTAGCATGGCTCTTGCCAAATGTACTCTAGGTCTTAGGTTCCATCCCCAGTACAAAAATCAATCCATCAATCACCAAAGTCTTAGCTGTAACTCAAATCAAGTCCCCTTGTGTAAAGTGAAGAGAAAGGGCCCAGAGTAGATATGGGTTTTGCCCATCATCTCAGGTGCCAGACACACCTCTGCTCCCAGGTCAGCATCTCGCTCCATGTTCAGGAGTCTCTACGCCTCACTTGTCACTTTCTCAGGGATCCTGGGGTCATTGCATTCCTTGTCCCCATTCTCAAGCCAGAATAACACATCAACTGTGTGCTTTACATATTTCATATCAGCAAATTACTTTCTTGTGAAAATGTATTTGTAACCCCAAATTCAGTCCTCAAGGTGCTTTCAGAATCAATCACTGCCTAGTGCAGAGGAGCAAACACAGTTGGGTGACTCCATTTTATATCCCAAGGCCACGCTCAGCTTCCCTACTGTCTATTTAGTGCCATGTTTTCACCTTGCAGAGCCCACTGTCTCAGGCTCCGAGGGACTTGTGAAGAAAATCCATGTGTCAGACAAGCTTCATACCGGCACAGATTGATGGCACTACTGGCCCAAAGTTCAATGCTAATGAGTCAACAATAGGTATTAACTAAGAAGTCTTTAAATGGAAACCTACATTTTTAATGTATTAATTGGCCAATGAGAGCTTCTGATCAAAGGCTGTCAGGAACCTAACCCTGTGTTTCCCCCAGAAGCGATGCTTCAGAATTTGCTCATCTGCTGTTCGAAATGACTTCAGAGGATATAACTGTCATGGATAGTGATAAACGTCTGCCTATTAATACAGACACAGAACAAATGCACAGGAATCATGCAAGGAAGGTAGGCGATGACCTTCAGATCACAGATAGATGCATCTGAGGTTGAGGCAAGGGGACATGGCCCACAGATGCTAACAGCCCTTCGTCTGTGTTTCTAAGCCGGGTCCCTCAATGAGGCATTCTGTAAGCCCAGCAGATCTCTCCTCCTGAGCCCATGACAGGCCAGCATCAGAAAATGTATCATTAGATCCATGGTGATTTACAAAAGCAAATGAGCAGAAATTTCATAAAAGCAAATTTACAAGCAACATGTAATAAGCTGCTGTCTGAGCTCAAGCTGTGGCGTCTTAGGACTTCTCCGGGGGAAATGTCCTGATTCCTGACAGGCATACAGATTATCCAGGCGTGTTTACTTTGTAACTATTTCCCAAGCTGCAAACTTGGGGAAATGTGTGCATAGAACATTTCAATTAAAAACTCCCAGGGTGAATGCCAAGCTTTCAAACCACAGCCATGATGAACCAACTCACCAGAATCCTCAAAGGGCTAAGAGACAAAGCTCTGTCCCTGTGTTTCTTTGCGTCAGCCTAGCGCTCTACCACTTGAGCCACAGCTCCACTTCTGACTTTTTCCTGGTGAATTGGAGACAAGAATCTCACAGACTTTCCTAGGAGCTCAAGCTGGCTTCAAACCACAGTGCTCAGATCTCAGCTTCCTGAGTAGCTATGCTTACAGGCATGAGCCCTGGCACCTGACAAGTTGCACATTCTTAATAAGTGTTGATGTTTCAGAGCTGAGAAATGACCCAGCATGCTCTTCCAGATGTTAAGTTCTGCAAACATTTGAATCCACTGAGCTTCCCAAACCCTGGTACCTGAAGCATCCTGGTATCATTCTTGGGATTTCCAGATGCTTCCTGAGTGTCCTCAGCATCCAAAGCTGAGACCCACAGCTCTAGGAATCAGGCTAAGTACTTTCCTCCTTGTCTGTAGTCTCTGAGACCACACAGCTAGCTGCACAGAGGCCAGCATGCATCAGAAGCAGCTCTGCTTAGCCCCCAAAGACTGCTACACACACAGTCACACTCCAGCTGTGCAACGGTGGCTTTTTCTTAAAATTAACACATGGTTTCACCTAGCTCCCTGCTCTCTCGCAGACATGGGGGCTGTGGCTCAAGTTGTAGAGGATCCGTCTCCTTCAGGTTAAATGCTGGCTCCCTCCCTAACATCCCTCCCACTCACCCGTTCTCAGATCCATCACCGCTGGGAGTGCTCATCACCTGCTTCCTTCCTTGTTTCCTTGTGCTTTTGCTTTTGTGCCTGGTTTCTCTGTTCAGCAGAAACTTCCAGAAGCACCAAAGATGTGTCTGTCCTACTCCCTAATGAATTCCAAACACAGTATAATGCCTGATTTTTTTAAAGGATTCAGTTATTGACTCTTGAATAATAAATAAATGAGCCACTCCATTAATACAAAAAGATGCCACTGGAACTGTGCTCGCTTCTGGCAGTGGATTAAAGCTGTAGAACAGGGCAACCTACTTGAGGAGGCAGCGGCCTGCCCACCACCCCTGAAGCTTTGTCATCTACACCTGAGGGGCTGGAATCTCTGATGCTGGTCCAAAAACAACTGTCAGTGTGAACTCCTGCATCCAGAGGTTCACTGTGTTCCCCAGGCAAAGTCCTGGGATGACTCCCCAGCCTGGGACACAGAAATGGCTGCTCTGTGCAGCTGGCCTTGGCAGTCCATCACGCATCATCTAAAGCCTGTTGTTATTAAGTCAGGAAATTCCACCTCACACCCATCATTTCAGCCACTTGAAAAGCAGAGGTTGGGAGGATTTTGGTTCAGTGCTAGCTCAGGCAAAAGTCTGCAAGATCCCCACCTCGGTCAACAAAAATCTGAGTGTGGTAGGTGGTGGTCTTCACCTATCATCCTAGATATGTGGGGAGAATAAATAGGAGGATGGCAGTCCAGCCAACCCAGGCATAAACATGAGACCTTATTCGAGAAAAAAAAAAAAACTAAAGCAAAAAGAGAAAGGGGTGTGGCTCAAGTTGTAGAGCGCTTGCCTAGCAATCACAGGGACCTGAGTTTACTTCCCAGTATAGTCCAAAGAAAGGAGGGAAGGGAGAGATGGGAGAGAAAGAAGGGGGAAAAGAGGGAGGAGGGAAAATAAGAGAGGGGGGAAAGGAGGAGTAGAGGAGGGAGAGAGGGAGGGAGGGAGGGAGGGAGGGGAATTTCTACCAGCAAGACCTAAAGCACATGTATTTCACAGGAAAGTAGCCCAAACACCCTCTAGAAGTTTTATCATTTCTGCCTAAACTACTTTAGTATTTTAATTCTTTCATTTTTGGCCCCTGCAGAGGAGCATCTGCACAAAGCTCCATGAAAAAGGTTCACATCCACTCTGAGTAAAGAGGCTTCCACCAGAGCCTTCCATTTCCAAGTAACACACTAATGTTCTTTCTGTTTCAGAGCTTAGAGAAGCACGTTGAATAGAAACTCAGGTTTTTAATGTTTTTCAAAATTGCAAGGTAATAATAGTCTGGCTTCAAATTATACATTTGGAGACTCTGGAAACTTTTACAAGAAGTTTTGGACTTCTTGTAAAAAAAAAAAAACTCACACTTGTAAATTATAATGCCCACTGCTCAGAGCTCCATGACCACAGAGCCTAAATTTGGGGAGACATGGGAAGTCACATTACTGTCGCTGCTCACATGCCCAACAGGACCACACTGCAGAAAAGTGACCACATGTGGAAGCCCATGTGCCTGGCTGGCAGCTGTGGTAGGCATCTCCTCTTCACTCAGGGGCCAGATGTGGGCTCACACACAGATCTTCTTACATGGGGATTCTATGATCTCCTGAGCACATGCCAGTTAGCTGGGTGCAAACCCTGTGCTCAGTGTCTTGAAAGATTCTAGTTGAAAGGAAACTTTCATTCTCCAGACAAGGGTACAAAGTAACACCCCTGTGCTGTACCTGTTACATGAATGTATTAGGTTTGTTTCTTTATGGTCTAGAAGAGGTTGCCTATAAAAACAGGAAAGACAGAAAGATTTGCCCATCCTGGAACTTAACCCCCACTTTGCTAAGCATTAGCCACAATGAACAGTGGCTGCCTTCTCCAAATAGCTATGTGCCCTCTGTCCCCCTTAAACCCACACAACAATCATTTCTCTCATGGTGCCCGCCCATCTTCCCCTCTTCTGTGGAAATACCAGTGTGACACTGTATCTCAGTTTTTGATATGCATCCCATCTACATACAATTTCACTCGCATCGTTTAGAAATAGACCCTTTCAGGATGACATTCCCATCAAACATGTATTGAATCTTGTTAACTCTGAAAGATCCCCAGCCCATATGACTATCTCTAAGTCCTTTTTAGTTCCATGATTCTACAAATCTAAGACATGGCCTGCACTACAGGCTGTTGCTGTTTGTCTCTCTTGAACTTCTCTGCCATTCTGGGTTTCTCTTTAAATCAAAAACACAGTCTGTCTTATCCTGGATTACAGAACAAAAGGACATAAAACTCTGCAGTCTATTACTTAGGGAGATGGACAAGGAAAATAGATCAAACCAATAGTTTTGCTGTGCTACAGAAACAACAAATTAGCTGCGCATTCGGCACCAGTATAGATTGGGGGGGAAAGCTAACAGCATTGAACAAAAAAAGACAACAAGAGTTATAGTTCCATACACTTAGGCAAATCCAAATACATAGAAAACGATCGGAAATATTTCTGTGGATGCATGTAAATTTAAGGATAGAGAAATCCCAGAGAGCCAGTGCCTCCTGGTGAGAGGAAGGAGAAGAGCAGGAAGAAGGGGAAAAGTAAAACAAAGCCTTCCTGTCCTGAAAAGACTGACAATGACATCTCACAACAGTGGCACTTCAGAAAATAACTCCAAGGTGCCCCCAAGGTCCAAAAAGGGAAGAAAAGAAAAGCAAAAAAATCACGCCAGCAACTCAGGGTGGTCCTCTTCTACAAAACACTTAAGAAGAGAAAGGAATGGATGGGCTCCTTTCACACATGTGTGTGTATGCGCACGCGCGTGCGTGTATGGATGCGTGCGCGTGCGTGCACGCACTGGTTCTGAGGCTTGACTTGAACTAAAGTCCTGGGCATTGTCTTTCAGCTTGTTTGCTCAAGGCTAGTGTTGTACCACAGCTCCCCTTCCAGCTTTTCTTGAGTAGTTAATTGGAGATAAGAGTCTCACAGACTTTCCTGCCCAGGATGGCTTTGAACCCTCAATTCTCAGATCTCAGCCTCCTGAGGTGCTAGGATTGTACCAGCACCCAGCTTCATGTTTTTCCCCCTCCAATCAATACTTTTTTTCTGCTAACCTAGTTATAACTACAACCTTTAAAGAAAAGACATGGAATAAGAAGTAAGTACTTCAGTGGTTTCCTCACTCGTTTTCTTTATTATCTTTAAGTACTTGTACAGAGGCGTTGCCATTGAACAAAGCAGTTTCTGAACATAATTTACCTTGATCAATGTCTCCCCATTCAGCATTCTCACCTGTCCCTCCCCCACCCACTGCTTCCCTCACTCTTCTTAATTTTGTAGGGCATATATTGAGTTCTTGACTGCATTCTTCCCTCTTCTCCTGTTCATTCATGGATCCCTCTCCCCTTGTTCCCACCCCCTTTCAGGTACTGATTTACTGATGTTTACTTTGTTAAACTATACTTTGCCTTTCTAAGGAATTATACTATTTGAGTTCTCCCTTGAATCCATCATATTTCAGTTAATACATTTGTATACACTTGCATAGTACCCAACATATTTACTTTCAAGTTTATAAGATAAATCTAGCTTCTACATATAAGGAAACACATGTATCCTTTGTCTCTCTGGGTCTAACTTACTTCGCATAATTTTTTTCCAGATATTTCTATCTGTTTACAAATGGGAAAATAGCGTTCTTTGTAATGAATCAGTAAAATTCCACTGTGTATATATACCATATTTTCTTGTCCATTCATCCATTAAGGGACATCTGGGCTGATTCTATACCTATGCTATGGTGGATAGTGCTACAATGAACATGGTTGTGCTGGCACCATCACTATATCCTGGTTTGGAATCTTTTAGATAAATGTACAAGAGTGTAATTTCTGGTCATAGGGTAGTTCTATGTTTAATTTTCTGAGGAACCTCCACACTGCTTTCCAAAGTGGTTGAACAAAAGTTTATATTCCCACCAACAGTGTATTAGGATTCCCCTTGGGCTGCATTCTCACCAGTATCTGATATTGTTTGTTTTCTGGACAATGGCCATTCTAACGGGGGTGAGGTAGAATCTCAATGTTGTTTAGATTCGCATTTCCTTTATGGCCAGAGATGTTGAATATTTCTTCATATATCTATTCATTATCTTCTTTGGAGAAGACTCTCTTTAGCTCATCAGAGAAACTGGATTTTTTTTTCTTTATAAAGAGTTTTATCGAAAAGATCAGGGCACAAAAACTGGAGGCTTGAGGGCTTAGCAATCTCCTTGTGAGTCAGCTGGGTGAATGGGACACGAATAAACCTTCACCGAAGCTGGGGCTGGAGCCGAGAGGCCGAGGGAGGGTGGAAAGGGATCTTCAGCCTTGTTGCCACCTTCCACAGCCGGTGAGAAACTGGATTTTTTAAGGGTTTATTTTATTAAATTCTCTGTATATTTTGGATATTAGGCCCTTGTCTGATATGTAGGTGAAAAAAACCTTCTCCCATTCCACAGGTTGTCTTTTTAGCTTATTGGCTATGTCCTTTGCCATGTAGGAACTTTTTAGTTTGATGCAGTCCCATTTATCAAGTCTTTCTTTGATTTACTGTGGTTCTGAATCTTTACTCAGAAAATGTCTACCTGTGCCCAGGAGCCCTAATGTTTCCCCTACTCTTTCCTGTAATTGTTTCATGGTTTCACATTGAGGTCTTTGATCCATTTTGAACTGATGATGGTGCAAGGTTTCAGTTTTCTGCATGTGGATATCCAGTTTGCTCAGCACGAAGTTGAAGAGGCTCTTTCTTCCAGGCTGTTTTTGGTTACCTTATTGAATATTAATGGCTACAGGTCTGTGGGTTTATTTCTGGGTTTTCTATTGTATTCAATTGGTCCTCAGGCCTATTTCTGTGCCAGCACCAAGCTGTTTTCATTTCTATAGCTCTGTAGTAGAGTTTAAAGTTTGATATTGTAATACCTCTAGCACTATTTTTTCTGCCAAGGACCACATTCATGAATCAGGGCTTTTTATGGTTCCATACACACTTTGGGATTGTTTTCTCTATCTCATTGAAAAATTATAGGATTTTAATGGGTATGACATTGAATTTGTAGATTGTTGGGTAGTATTGCCATTTTCACAGTATTATTTGTTCAAATCCAAGAGCATGGAAGACCTTTCTACTTCCTTATATCTTCTTTGATTTCCTTCAAGTTTTTATAGTTTTTCACTGTAGATGTCTCTCACATTAAATTAATTCCCATGTGAAAATTGCAAATGGAGATGCTTTCTTGATTTCAGTCTTGCTTTTTTCATTGTTGGCAATAGTACAAAAGTGTTTCTTTTTACTTCAATGAAAGTCATTGCAGAGTATTGAAATTTCAAGATCTGAGAAGGACCTGAGCCCCCAAAAGTGCCCAGCTGCATTAATGATGTCACAGTGCTGAAGTGTATATCTAGAATGAATTCCCCAAATCTCATGAGCAGGCATTTGCAGTGTACCTCTCTTATGTCCTGTGCATATGGCATACCCCCACCCATCATGTCCTGCACGACCACCATTATTTGCCCAGCCATCTTTGGTCCCATGCAACACTAGTGGTAATACTATTTATTTTCCTTTTCTCCCAAGAGATTGCTTTCTGAATTTAAACACCCACTTAGCCATGTCCTAACTGATAAAATGAATGAAAGCATAGTTTTGATGCACTTCTTTTAGTTTCTTAAAGTAAATGTAAAACTACTAAAATTATACAATTCCACTTACACCTACCTCAAATTGTCTGATATATTCGTTATGGTAATACCAGCTGTTGAATGAACATATGAAAAACATAGTCACAAACAGTCAGCATTTACTTCTTGTTCACAAGGAATCCACTGGCTCAGTGTAGCACACCAATCTCATAATTCTAGCTCACATGACAGTCTGGGGCTCATGAATAGCCAAGCAAACCACCCAGCCTGGCCAGCCATCTTTAGTATACATTCCCCTACATGGCCTGGAGACAAGGAGGGGTTATCACACCCTGGCCTGATGGGGGCCCCCAATCAGGCCTACTCAAATTCCTGAATATAGTTCAGCCATAGTCAGCCTTGACTTGAAGGGAGGCTGGGGAAAGTGATTTAGTGGAGAGAGGAGAAATCCTAGGCCATGTCTCAGTTCATTAGGTATAAACCTATTGCACACTAGTGCCTGGGCATTTTGAAGGCAGAGAGAGTAGCTTTGTGTTTGTAAGGCCACCCAGGGCCCATCAATGTGCTAAATAAACATTCATTGAATGGCAGTAGAAAACTCTGGGCAGGTAGCTTTTCATATCTAGACCAGCAAAAAGCAGAGCAAACACTCCCTCTGTATTCTGCAGCTGTAAGAGCCAATTTCATAGAACAGGAAGAACCATCCACATTCAGAGAACTCTAAAGAAGACCAGCCTGTCTCCTGGGGAACACATGTCTCTCTTAAGCCAAAGAAAATTACGAAACATTGTCACAGCTACACTCTACAAACACACAGGGGAGAATAGCAGTGATTTGCTGCTGGGCAAGAAAAGAGGTTAGAAAGATTTCCAGAAGGGTAGATAAATGCTCCCATTTGGCCACAGTGAAGAGCAAAGACAAATGGATTTAGAATATCAAAGACAAGTTGGAAGTCCAATAAACTATTCTGTTACAATTAAAACACAAAGTGGGAATGGGGAGGAAAAGGAAAGGCCATTTTCTTGGGAGTTACTAAGTCTAAGAGGAAATAAAGTATCCTACAATAACGTTTCAAACAGTGTCCTAGGGAGAGGCAAGTACAAATAATTTCTGAAATGGAAATTGAGGAGAGAGAAAAAGGAGACTGGATATCCAAGAGCAGACATGGTGTCCACAGAGCTGCCTGGAGGCGCTGAGTTGATAGTTATTTGCAAGGCGGCGATCTGAGATGATAAATAGCTGGTGGTAGATGATCCCAAAGTACACATGAGTTTATGGTAGGAACATATGTTTTCAGGTAATCTCCAACACAGAGGTAGGATGGGAACAATGTCCCATCCACATGAGAGCATGCCTCTTGCACTAAGGCCCCTGTGAGCTTCTATTCACATTTATTCCTGCTCTAACAAATGGCCAGCAACTTAATAGCTTGAAATAACTTCACTTATTACCTAATTAGAACAGCATTTCTGTCCTGAGGATGTAAGGGGATCCACTCATTTGTCTTTTCCAGTTTGTAGAGGCAGCTTATATTCCTAGGTTCATAACCAACTAAGAGTAACATCTCATCTTATTAGCATCTCAGGCAGCACTTTGTGCTGTTATCTCCCTGAGGGTAGGTTCTGTTTTCCTCTTCCACATTTAAAGACCTTGTGACTATATTGAGCCCACCTGTGTCCTTTGGATAACTTCTCTATTTCAAATCAGCTGATTTAGCATCCTGAATTCCATCCTCCACCTTCATTCCCCTTGCTAGCAAAACCTAACCTGGAGATGTCACAGGTTCCTAGAATTAGGACATGGGAGATGGAGGCAACGATGTTATTCTGCCATGCTCAGATCTGATCACTACTCTATGGAGGATTACAGCCATTATTTAGTTACTAACAATGGGTTCTACATGTTTGACATTAATATGCTTTTAAATATGTCATCTCAGTCTGTGCTCATGAGACCCAGGTAATGTAAGGATAATCATCATTACAGGTTCACAAATGATTGTCCTAGTGGCTCCACTGTCACCTGCTGTTCTGTGCCTTCCCCATGGCCATTTCCACTCTGTTCCTAAGAGTCAGATAGGGACAATACGGGCACGAGTCCTGGAGGAATAACGAGGTTTCTGTGGTGATTGCTAGACCAAGCACAGATCTTCCAATAAAGATACTTTTTAAAGAACAAGACTGAAGTTCTAAAGGGAAGATACCAGTCAGGCATTGATCGACTCATAAACGATTCTATGTAGCCTTGACTTTAACATGAGCTGAAAGTTTTATCCCTAATGCAAGATTTTGAATTTGTATTCCCTTGGTTGCTTTTAGAAGATGTCCTTCATTTACATGAGTAATAAGAACATATGTTCTAAATAATTCTCATGTAGACTACTGATCAGAAACAGTAAACCAACATATTCCCCTGATAGCGCCTTCGAAACATATTAACAAGAAAAAACTTCAAGGGAAAAATAGAAGTTTCAAAGGAAGTTCTTTTATATTCAAGCAAGAGGGAAGATTAGTGAACTGAACAGACTTGTACTCCTTTAAAGCAAACCAGCTTGGTTTTACATCATTTCGCAAACTTAGCAGGAAGTCGTCTGTTAACCAAAATCTGAGAAAAAAAAGGAATTTCCCTATTCACTAGGGGCCCCGCAAAACTAGGGGGCCTAGCAAATAATCTGCTAATAAGCTGATCAGGTGGAAACAAATGGGTGGGAGTCAAAGATCAGCTATCTAACACTGTGATGGTTAATTCCACAGATCAACTGGACTGATTTGAACATGCCCAGAGGAAACACAATTTCTGGGTGTCAGGTAGGATAGTCCCAGATGAGTACTGAATCAATGAGTAATTGAATCAATAGACTCAGTAAAAAAAAAAACCCTGGACTCCATGTGCTTGGGTATCCTCTACTTCATTGAGCCTAAGTAGAAGAAAAGGGAGAAGGGCGGATTCCCCCTTTTACTTCAGCCTACCTGCTTGAGCTGGGATTGTCGTCTTTTTGTTCTTGGTCTAGGGATGTCATCCACTCTCTGGTTCTCAGGTCTTGGGACTTACACTTGGAATTATACCATTAGTTATCCTGGTCTCCTGTTTGCAGATGATTGTGGGACTTCCCAACTTCTATAACTACATGAGCCAATTCCTATAATTATTTTTCCCTTTCTTATAATAATAAATACAGTTTGTTCTCTGTCTCTGAGGAATCTGGATTTGACCAAAAATGAAGGGGGCTTCCCAGAAGCTGGGGAATTACCACTCAGCCCACATGTCTAGACTCAAAAACAACCTCAAAATTTACAGAAAAAGTAGACAAGGTGGCTTTAGAGACTTCTTTCATGGATTTTTCTGATCCTACCTAAAGAGAAAGATACCTTAAATGGGTAGCTTTCCAAATTATCAAAATTATCTTGACTTCCTTGGTTAGGAAATCCATGACCCTCCAGAAATCCAGGGCTATCATAGAATGGAGTACGGCCATCCATCCATCCACATCAGTGGAAAACCTACTGTCCTCCATTCAACAAATGCTCACTGGGGCTTACTATGCACCAGGCATTGTGCCTGGCCAAGAAACACAGCGGTGCTGCAGGGGAATGAGGCAAATACAGGGGCAGGATAAATTTATATTCATAAGTCTTACAAATAATGAAGAGTGTTGGGATGTTGGGACAGTTCATGACCAAGGGGCCCCTTTGGATTAAGAGTGCATCTCCCTGAGATGGCATTCTTGAGCTGTGAGGTGAAAAATAAAGAGGTGACAAAAAGTGAGCCTCCCAAGGATAGAAGCCAGGAAAGAATGAGCAAGTTCAAAGTGAGGACACAAGGGGAGCATATAGGAGGAAGACTGCCAGAGTACAGGAAGAATAAGATGAGGTCTCAGAGGGACAGGAACCAGATCTCCAGGCACCTGCAGACGAAGGTAAGGAGTTAAATTTTTATTCTAAGACAGTTGGGCAGTGAGGAGAGGATTCTAAGCACTTGACTCCACCAACTTCTTTACTTGGCATTTCATGAAGGACTAGGGAAAGATGCCCTGAAGTTGAAAACAGGGAAGAGACTATGTTGAAGTGGAGTAGGAAGGTGAGGTCCTCTCACCTGCATGCAAAGGAGAAATGTAAAAGAGGTCATGGGAAGAGCTGGGAGAAAGCAGGAGAGCAAGGGCCTGTGTAGGAATGAAAAGTAAGTCTACAGATCCAAGTTCAATCAGTCATCAGGAGACCATTTCATCGCTGACAGAGATGAAAATATGGGGCAAGAAGAGTGGGAGATGCAGCTGAAAGATGAAGTGCATGCTTGGAATGTTCAAGGCTCTGAGTTCACGCTCAATGGGGTGCAGCCACAGACGCTGGCTGAGCCAGCTGTGCAGAGAAGCCCTGGCGCAGAGATGCAGGAGGCTACACTTACATGCCACGTTCCCAACTTCTTGGAAACCTCACTTCTTGGACCCCTACAATCAGGGCTGCTAAGAAAGTAAGGGCATCAGAGGACACAGAAAGAAGCCACTGAGACTTTTTCCTATCACAAAACCTCCAGATATGTTTGTTTGGTTCTTTTATCAGGATCAAGCAGCCACCTGCTAACCTATATTAGCATCAGACAGAAAACTTACCTACTCCTTTTTTAATACTAAACAATGGTGGTAATGACTCTAGAGAAAAGTCTGTGTGCTCCTGCATTCTTCACCAGGTAGGAGCTATCAGGTTCTTGCTGTAACCTGTAGTCTTCTTTGTCAGAGTTGAATTAGATTGTGGAGAGCACCTCCTCTAAATAGCAGCATCAAGTTAATTACAAACAATGGGGGAAGAAATTGCTTGCAGAGATTGCAATTCCAAACCATGCTCCTGCGTCACTACAAAATACATGTTAGAAAGCATACAGATTTTAAAATCCAACTGAATCTAGTGTCTTGCACAACAAAACACAAAGGAATTCCTCACAAATGGAGCAAGTAAATGACAGGATCTTCTTTCTTGTGAAATAAGGAAAGTGGCCATGTTAGGCCATTCAGGTCACTTCTTTAAACTATGCATTTACTTCATATCATATGAAGTCATTATACAATAGATTCTGTCATAAGCTCAGGATATATAAAGCTACAAGTAGAACCAGGACTCATTGCTAGGATTGTATTTGCATCTCCTGGGGAAATCTGAAGTACCTCTGGCTATTTCTGGACCAAGTTTACATGTGTCTCTAAAACATATCCACCACAGGGGAGTAACAGAGAAGAATGGATGAACTCTTAGCTGGGGCTTTCACTGAGTGTCCCAGAAATCTGATTTTTATAATGGCTCTCCCTCCCAGCAGTTCTTGGGTCTCTTATAGGTTGTAAGAATTCCCCAGAGGATGCAGGGGGCAGACCTCCACTTCTTTTGTCCCTCTGGCACCACTGCCTCCTTCTGTCTAAAATCTCTGCTACCTTTGAGGTTCCACTCTGATACAGCTCCTCAACCTGCCCAGGGAGGATAGACATAGACCCTGGTCAGGAAAACCAGTCTCCCTGGAACATTGCTGGTTGTGTCTTCAGGGGAATCATTAAGCTAATATAGTAGTCTAGAGCCATAGTGGTCATCTTCCCCATCATGGAGAGAAACCAATCTAAACAGTAGGAAAATGAACCTGGTGGCATTATTTAAGCCAGACCTAAGAAAGGCAGTTGCATTCCAAATCTGGCAAGTTATAAGAGACAATAAGCCAATCTGAGGTCTCCTTTTCCAAAAATATGAACTTGATGTTATAGTACAAACTAGAACCTGAAGGGCTCTTTTAGAGAAGAGGCACTGAGTGCTGGGTCTGGGTGCAATTCAAGAGGCCCTTGAAGATCTATCCTTTGCCAGGCTATGTTCAACACTAAGCTGATGCTGAGTGGCTTCAGTAGTGGGAGACAGCTTGGAGCTGTCCCTTGGTCCTGGTGCTGAAGAGGAAACCATTGTGCAGACTGCAGTAGAGTTCTAAAATAAGGGAAGAATAGCCCTATTGGAGCAGAGACTAGTATTCCCCAACTGCTACAATAAGTCCAGTGATTCTCTCTCTGTAATCCTAGGGGAATAAAAGTCATGCCAGTGCATTAAACCGTGTGTCAGTAGTCAGGTAGAGCCTAGTGACAAAAGACCCTGTTAGGAAGGCAAAATCTCACTCTCTCTCTCTCCTCTCTCTCTCTCTCTCTCTCTCTCACACACACACACACACACACACACACACACACACACACACAAGCCAGAAGTGGAGTTGTGGCTCAAATGGTAGAGTATCATTCTTGAGCAAAAAATGCTAAGGGGTAGTGTGTAGGCCCTGAGTTCAAGTCCTAGGACTGGTGCAAAAATAAAATTAATTTCCTCTAATACCTGGTGTTATGTCATTTTCCATCTTGGTTTCAAAAATTAACTGTAATAAAATTACACCTACCCAAAGTATTGTATTTATTAAATGTTTTAATATCTTAAATTATTTTCTCTAAATAGGTCTGTAGTTTTCATTGTAGGATTATATTGAATTCTTCAAACGGTATCCAATCACAGAAAATATGGCTGCCTTTGGTATTTTTAATTTTCTGTTTATATAATGTAATATTAATAAAGTCCATGTAGAGATAGAAGCTATGCAAAGAACAGGTTTCAGATAAAAGTTGGCTGATACGTCTAACAAAAGAGAGCCTTTAATATAATTATACCATCCTAAACTCATTTTATTGAAGAGAAGGTAATTTCCTACAACCCAAAGGAATAGTTTTAGTAGTATAAATTCTAGTTTTTGTGGCACCCAAATCATGGCCTAAAACATCTGCTGCTGATATTTAATTTTCCTCACTTTAGCCTGAGGGCAAGTTGTATACATTGCCATTTTTTAATGGAAAGTCAATTTTCTCCCTTTACTAATTAGACCTTCTGGAAAAGGACTGACCAAGTGGTGCTTTCCATTGTAACATGTGATGTCCATAGGATCTAAGTAAAATTATAAATGAAGATGGGCCGGACCAGATGTAGTCATTTTATGGAGCATCCCTCCTAAGAGATGGCAGTCCACTGGTTTGCTATGGTCTCTTTTCTTATTTTATCAGTAGCTGGAAGATCAGAGCTACTTGGTTCATTGCACAGGTGGATTCAGGGAGGGGATGGGTGAGGGGGAGGAGGTCCTCATTCTAATCATCTATTCCATGAAACATATAAAGAATGTTAACATATAAAGAATGAAAAGTGATGTCTTAGTTGGCCACTAGAAGCCAGCAGCCAGTATGAACTTTAAAGGAGGAATTAGGCACTTACAAATAAAGTGAACTGGGAACCTGGTTGTATGTTACTGTTAAGATGGTTGTCTACAGGAAAACATATTTTCTAGGTCTTATGAAGGAACATGTGTTGTTTACTTGCCTGTGCAGGAGGGATGGGCGAGAGAATCATAAACTGATACTTTGGGGCCATATGTACATACTCTACATAGTTTCCATAATACGCTAAAAACTATATATCAAAAAATGGCTCTTCTCAGGGACGGGAAGGGGAAACAAAGGAGGAGGCAACAATGCTTGATAAGAAATGTACTCATTACCTTGCTCATGTAATTGTAACCCCTCTGTACAGTATTTTCACAATAAAAATACTTATTAATTAAAATATGGCTCTTCTTTTTTATAGACTTGGTTCACTTTCTAAAGAATATCCTGAGATTATACTCAACTGACTCTGAAATTTTAGTAATTAGTGGCATTGCCGCTCACATAAAAATGCTGCTGCTTTTAACCAAAGGCAATGGCAAGAGTTATAGTGTAAAGCAAATAAGCAAAATCCATAAAATTAGAAATATAAAAATAAGACAATATTGAGTTTTGGTATGTAAAATGAGGCTATTTTCCAAAGTTAATTGCAAGAAATATCTGTGTAAGCAAGAGAAGATAAAAGATGTATAAGGGAGAAAAAGATAACAGAAAAAAGAAATTCAAGGGCAAAAATAGAATGAACCAGAATTTACTAAGAGCAAGAGATTCTTGTAATACTCAAGAAAACACAATCTGTCAGTTTTGATTTTTATGAAAAAAAAAAGTCAGAGAGCTGCTGACTCCTGCCTGTAATCATAGCTACTTAAGAGGCTGAGACCAAGAGGGCATCAAGACATAAAAAGTCCACAAGACTCTTTCTCCAAAACCAGCAAAATGCTAGACTGGAAGCATGTCGTAAGTAGTACAGTACCAGCCATGATCAAGAAACTGAGTGAAGATGCAAGGTCCTGAAGCCAAGCCCAGAATTGGCATGTGTGTGAGCACACATGCATTGCACACACACACAGAGACAGACAGACAGACAGACACACACACACACACACACACACACACACACACACACACACACACACACACATACAATAAGTGTGGTCTTTTTCCTGCCTTCTCAAGGCCACAAACACAATAAATTGATCTAAGCTGGGATGGTGGCACATGGCTATAATTCCAACACTTGAGAGTCTGAGGCAGGCATGAGGATTGTGGGTCTGAGGAAAGCCTGGGTTACATAATAATACCATATATACAAAACAAAAGAAAGTTGACCTACCTACTACAAATGCCATGAGACTTCTTATAGTTATTTTGTTACATTTCCATTTTTCTTTTCTTGTCTATGGAGGGGGAGATCAATCTCCTCTTTTGAAAGACTCACGAAAAAATTATACAATTCAGATCCTAGTGGTAATATACTAGTTGGAAACTTCAATATGAATTCTCTTTTATCTTATTATAGTACATAGTTATGTGTATCAATATTTAAATACATAAGTTAGCATATACAAACAATCTCCTTGTTCTGTCAACTGGGAAAGCCTGGAACCAGACAATCTCGTAGCTGTGACAATACTGGGCCCTTAAATCTTTGTTTTAATACTTTTCTCCAATACAAGGAGCCAGGAACTCCTTGAATAAATGGCTGATCTCAGCATGGGGACAGAAAATATACAAGGTAGACCTAGTACATCTTGTAATGTCGGGAAATTAAGGAAGTGCATACAGCCTTTTTCAAATCACAATGTCATTGCCGTATCACAGAGACACTACACCAACCAAAAGAATTCTCAATTGGAAAGGAGGAATTTTACAAGGAGATCCCAACAGTGCCTTGGGTCATGTGTTCAAAAGGATGTCCACAGCCACCTCAAGCTCAAGTCTACACCCTGCACATGGCATATGGGAACAGCATCTTATCTCTGCAGTTCCCACCACCAGAAAGATACAAAAGAAAACGCACAACCTCAGTATACTCATGAGAGAGACAGCCGATAAATCCCAATGGAGCAACATGGTACAAAATGGAACCAAATGGTTCCAAACTGGAATTCTTCACTACTGTCAAAGCCATCAAAAACAAGGTGAACCAGAGAAGTCACCCACAGCTGAGGAGAACGTGTGGACACATCTGGCATCCTGGATGGGACCTTGGGTTAGAAAAAAGAGTAAGGAAAACTTAGAAAAACTAAGAAAAGGGCTGGGAAGGTGGCTCAGTGGTAGAGCGCTTGCCTTGCATGCATGAGGCCCTGGGTTTGATTCCTCAGCACCACGTAAGCAAAAAAGAAAAAAAGCCAGAAGTGGCGCTGTGGCTCAAGTGGTAGAGCGCTAGCCTTGAGCTGAAGAGCTGAGGGACAGCGCCCAGGCCCAGAGTTCAGGCCCCACGACCGGACCAAAAAAAAAGAAAAACTAAGAAAAATTATTTTTAAAAATCTAAGACTAAGGAAATCTAAATAAACTATGGGCTTCAGTTCATAATATCAATATCGGATCCTTGCTTGTAAAGAGTATCCCCTCAAACATGAGACGCTAATAATAAGGGAAGGAGTGTGGAAGATAGAGGAGCTCTCTGCCCTGTCTTCACATTCTTTCTAGAACTCTTGATATTTCTAAAATAAAAGAAATGCCTTTTCTGATTAAATCCTCAATTTGAGGTCTAAAAGAGATGCTATGGCTCCCTTGGTTAGGTTGCTAGATCTTACCTAAATATTGCCTGAAATCTACTCATTTATTCATTTTAATTCTTAGTGATACAATATTTACACACACGTGTAGGGTACAGTGTGACGTCTTGATTCAGCTGTATATTGAGCTATGGTCAAAGCAAGGAAGTTATCAGAGCCACTATCTTTAACTTTTGTCATTTTCTTACAGTGAATACATTCAAAATCCTCTCTCTTACTTTATGATATATAATGTGCTATATTGTTGGCTACCCTTGGAATAATCTATGTTCCAGAGCTTCCTATTGATTCATCTTTATTTTGCTTGTAATTTTGGCTCATTATTCAACCTTCCCTAAGGAAATGGTATCTACTGGGCCTCCAATAATTCACTGCTTATTTTTCCTGTCTTCTCAAGGCTATTATTAAATTATGTAGAGCTGAGTTATTTAAATTCTCTTTGTCACTCCCACTTGGTGCTGTTTAAACTATTTTTCCCAACAATTGAATGAAATAATTGGTACTGAGATGATAGTCCTAAACAGTAAATATCTAATAAAATGTCAAATCCTAATGATTTCTGTCTGTCTTGATGAGGCTTAAAAAAAAATCTTTAATTATAGACTCTTTACTTGGCTTGAGGCTTTGATTTAAATTCAGTTTTTGTATGCATCAGTCTTTTGGTCTGGTAATTTCATAATGTGAGTGTTCTTTTCTTGAGGAAACTGAAGAAAGGATGACTTATTTAGGGGATCAGAGGAAGAAACAGGAAGCAGCACTTTGGATGATGAAGTAACAAAGAAGAGAACAGATAAGAAGGAGGGGTTCAGATGGCGTAAAACAGGAATGAACCAAAGCTTTTTTTTTTTTAGAAAGAATAGTTGTGGGGTTCAACCTTTCTTTCTTGCAGTTTTCAGTGTTATTTTCCCTCATATTCCTAGAGTCTTTTATTTTCCCTTATATTCCTAGAGTCCTCAAAAGAACTGATTATGACATGTGAAAAGTTGATCAAAGTGAGTATTGCTTTTTCTGTGGCAAAAAATAGGTTTACCACCAGTGAACCAGTGGCTCACACCTGTAATCCTAGATACTCAGGAAGCTGAGATCTGAGATTGTGGTTCAAAGTCAGCCCAAGCAGAAAAGTCCCCATAAGACTCTTATCTCCAATTAACCACTCAAAAACAGGACGTGGAGCTGTGGCTCAAAGTAGGAGATTACTAGCCTTGAGCAAAAGAACTCAGTGCCCAGATCCTGAGTTCAAGCCTCATGACTGACAAAAGATAGATAGATAGATAGATAGATAGATAGATAGATAGATAGATAGATAGATAGATAGAGATATATTTACCACTTACTGAGGAAGATTTTTTTAAAGATTATAGGTCATCTTAATATAGAAAATAGTTCATGAGAAAAGAAGAAAAATTCACATAAGAAATAGGCCTAGGGGCTGGGAAGGTGGCTCAGTGGTAGAGCATTAGCCTTGAGCTGAAGAGCTGAGGGACAGTCCCAGAGTTCAGGCCCCACGACCGGACCCCCCCAAAAAAAAAAAGAAAAGAAAGAAATAGGCCTGGGGGGTGGGCGGAAGGAGAATGGGAAGGGGAAACAAAGGAGGAGGCTACAATGCTTGATAAGAAATGTACTCATTGTCTTGTCCATGTAATTGTAACCCCTCTGTACAGTATTTTCACAATAAAAAAATAAATAAAAATAAAACAAAAACAAAAAAAAAGAAATAGGCCTAAGAAGAGCTCATGCTACCAGCTATCAGATAATTAACTCTAAAATATGCATGATACTGTTTGCATATCAAATACCTAGAGGCCTAGGTATTACTAGGTAATTTTAATACCTAGGGGCCTGGTATAAAAGCGTGGCCTCCCGGGTGCTGCTATCTGCAAGTAGTAAGACCTGTGAGCGATGGGCCTGCTGGGAGGTCTTTAGGTTATTGGGGCAAGCCCTTGAAGGGACGGTGGGACTCAGCGTCTTCCTCTTCCTCTCACTTCCTGGCCATGAGGAGAGCAGTTTTCCTCCGTCACATACTCCCTTCATGATGTGCTGGCTCCAACACACCTGAGGCCTAAAAGCAGCAAGCCTACCTGATCACAAGCGCCCTGTGAGTCAAAGCTACTTACCTCAAGTGTTTGTTATGGTGACATAAAGTTGACTAACATAATCCACTAAACCAAATCTCCAACTGACTTACAAAGTGCCTCTCTGAAGACTTTGAAGGAGACTCAATGCAAAGGTGGTTCGCCCATCTCCTTATCACCCGCTGACCAGCAGCAAAACAGTCCTCGATTAGTCTCAGGTTAGTCCCAGTTAGAAGGAAGGTGTTTTTGGCCTGAAGCTACACCATTCTCTATGGAGCATTTTCTCATACATCCAACAAACACAAAACAATGCAGGAAATTAGAAAAACACATTAGACATCGTACAAATGCTCAATCACAAAAGTGAAGTAGCTAGCAGAATAGTAAGCATGTTAATGACAACAATACTTACTAAAAGTTCAATTAGAAATCCAAGCTTCCAATGAGTTTATACACACACCTAAGTCAAACTTTTTAAGACAAATTTTTGGGGGGGGTCCAGTTGTGGGGCCTGAACTCGGCCTGGGCACTGTCCCTCAGCTCTTCAGCTCAAGGCTAGCACTCTACCACTTGAGCCACAGCACCACTCCCGGCTTTTTTCTTTTATGTGGTGCTAAGGAATCAAACTCAGGGCCTCATGCATGCAAGGCAAGCGCTCTACCACTGACCCACCTTCCCAGCCCCTTTTAAGACAAATTTTGTGCCTACAAACTAAAAGATCTAATTACTTTATATGACAGACTTTGTTAGGCCTATAAATAAATTGTAAGACATAAATTATAGACTATCAAAATAAAAGCAGTAACCAAAGTGTTCAGTGAAATAATTTATAGATTGATGGATGACAAAACATTCAGCAACAAGAACTCATTGAGACATTAGAGCTCAAATCATCAATCAGAGAGCTTTACATGGCAGCAAATAGAATGGATCAATAAAATTTAGACTTAAGTGACCCAATTAAAACACCAATTAGCCTAAAGTACACATAGGATGTTTTCATGTGAGAGTCTTCAAAGTGATTTGAGTAGGTATCTATTGAAGGATGTCAAAGAATAAGGCATTTGAAATTTGACATCAAAATGCTGAGATTCTTGCCT
Organism: Dipodomys merriami; assembly: GCF_024711535.1. Classification (NCBI taxonomy): domain Eukaryota; kingdom Metazoa; phylum Chordata; class Mammalia; order Rodentia; family Heteromyidae; genus Dipodomys; species Dipodomys merriami. Next base: position 10,991,802 of record NW_027205048.1, on the reverse strand, counting down.
ACTCAAGTTAGAAAGAACTGTGCTGGTCACAGGAGATTTCATTGAGCAAAGAGACCAATAAAATTCCATGGAGAAGTTGTAAGTACTGGACTATTTTTCTGCAGACCTGGGGTAAGGGATGAGAGCAGAAAGAATATCAGTCTCTGAAATGTGTTTTGAGCTGGTTCCAGGAGCCAGAGTAGATTGACAAGGGCTTAGAAACATGCTCACTGGAGTGAGTCCACTGTTAATTGACCGGCTCTCAAAGCATATGACTGTCACTGATTGGTTGCTTCCTGAAGCAGGTTATTGCTGATTGATTTAAAGCCAGTTCCAGTGATACTGGTTATGATGGCAATGAAACTGTCAATCTCTTCTTGAGGAAGTAGGGACTTCTCATTTTGACCACTTGATTCAGAATGAAGAATGAAAGGGGAAATAATACCTCCAAATAGATTGCACCCAATTTTGTCCCCCATCTCTGTGACTAGCTGCTGTTTTCTAATGGAAATGGAATAGACCTTGCTGGAATTGCTGGCTTTGTTGCCTCCTGTGATTCCCCAAGTGATTTCAGATTAATTGATCATTTCATTCTACCTTTTGTTACCATCCCAGAGTACAACAAACTGGTAACATTGGCAGGTTTTGTCTTCCAGAGTCATTCTTTTGTTTATCTTTTCCAAATGAGGAGTTTTTAACTTTTCCAGTCCTCTTGGATTTCTGCTGCCCTTTTTGGCAGTACTATTTACTACTATCTCTGCATTTTGGGGTCGAGTCAGGGTACCTGTGTGGTAACATATGCCGCTCCCGTGGATTTACCCAACTTTCCAAAACCAGGAATTCTGAGATGGGAGACAGAGCAGTCCCAGGCAAAATAAGTTGTGTGTGTGTGTGTGTGTGTGTGTGTGTGTGTGTGTGTGTGTGTGTGTGTGTGTGTGTGTGTGTGTGTGTGTGTGTGTGTGTGTGTGTGTGTGTGTGTGTGTGTGTGTGGACACACACACATTTTCAATGCTAAGGGAGTATAGAGCACTAAACACTAGAAGAATTCCCAGGTGACAGCAGCCCCTGGGTGATGGGGAAGCATCATGATGGGGATGGGACACTCTAAAACCCCACTAGTATCTCAATAGGCAGAGAGGAGAAAGCATTAAAAGTGAACAACAGAACATTCTACCAAGTCAAGGTTGGAATTTGGTATATTTAAATATAATGAGCAATTCTGCTCTTAGTTACTGAAGGCAAAGTTGAAAACAATATACCTTGTCCAATAACCAAAAATATTGAATAGACTCAACATGTGTATGAACTGGACCTTGTCTCCAAAAATAGCCATCCTTCTGGGCAAAAGACACACAGCTGATCTCCTCTCTGGCTGAGCAATAAGAAGAGAACTCCTCCAAGGAGGGCAGTGAAGAGGAAGCAGGTAACACTGTGAGTTCACACACGTGAGCTGGAATGACAGGCTAGCATTCCAGGACCCTGACCCCAGGGCAGGTGATCCTGTCTTTCACACAGCCTTTGTTACTAAGTGCTCAGATTGGAACAGTCTTCTATATCCGCCATTGCATATGTGCACATTCAACCAGACACGATCAACAAATATTCTGGGGGGGAAATGTATCTATATTGAACATATACACATTTTTCTATTATCAGCATCCCTTAAACAATACATCACAACTACTATTTGTATAGCATTGCATTCAGTATCAGAAGTAATCTGGAGGTGATTTAAAGTATGCAGGAGATGTGTGTCAGTGATAGTCAGAAACTACACCATTTAACATAAAGTATGTGAGTATCCACAGGTTCGGAGATCATTGTGGGGTTTAGAAACCAATCCCCTTAGAATACAAATGGATATTCTTATACTAAAAGCTGGAGATGGAGCAGAACTGAAATCCTCCCCCGCCCCCCATGCCAACTCCCCACCTCCATGAGCACAGGTCCTTCTCCAAATGCTATGTAACTAATTGAGGGGGGGGGAGATAGGAAGCATAGGGTGATGGGTAAAAAGCAATCCAAGGCACCAGGGCTTCAGCTTTGAAGAGCTTTGGGGAAGAAATTCTCCCTACAAATTTCTAGAAAGCCGAAAGAAATGTTTCTGAGTATGCTTCATGTAGGACTAAGAAGAAAGCAAAACTATCCATAATCCCAAAGAGCTGGAAATGGACCGTGAACAGAGGGTCTCCTGCTCTGAGAAGGCTAACAGTTGGATCATAATAGAAAGGTAGTCATGGATTTCAACTGTGGTCAGAGTCTAGGCACCTCAGAAGAGAATATCTTGTTTCTGCTCTCAAAAGATCTGAAGCAGGGATGCCATTGACCAATAATGCATTGTACTCATAATTGATATGTTTAGTTAAAACCTCTTTGTACACAAGCTACTCAAAGATGATTTTTTAAAATTCAAGATCTGAAGCAAGTGAATTGAAGCTACACTAAGGTCCCATCCTAGGTCAACCACGGGAGGCCTTGAACCAGCCATTCCCTACTAGCCTCTCCAAAGGAGAAAGGACATGCTCATCTCCACACTTTAGCATCTATTGTTTCTTTATACAAAATATCCAGCATACAGCAAAAATGATACGGTCATAAAAAACAAAAGAATGTCATCCATGGACAAGAAAGAGAACAGTCGATAGAAGCAGCACAAAGATCCCCCAGCATTCAGAATTATCAGACATGGCCTCTAAAATGACTATGATAAACCCGGTGATGGTGGCTCCTGCCTGTAATCCTCGCTAATCAGGATACAGAGCTGGGGATTATGGTATGAAACCATCCTGAGCAGGAAAGTCCATGAGACTCTTATTTTCAATAAACCACCATAAAACCAGAAGTGGTAGTGTGGCTCAAAGCAAACAAGCTCAGAGATAGTTTCCAAGTCCTGAGTGCAAGCCCCATGACAAAAAAAAAAAAAATGACTATGATACAAATGCTAAAGAATCTAATGGAAAGGCAGACTATCTATTGAAGAGATAAGGAATGTCAGCAGATTCATGGAAAGTATGCAAACCTCACAGAGAGCAGTCAGTTAAGATACAGAATATACATTCTTGAGGTTGTCAAGAATGTCTTTAGCTAGCAGTATTTCCACACTGAAACTTAAGTCAGCTTTACTTTTTAGATTTGAAGAACAGTTTCCAAAAGCAAGTGTTTTCAGTAAGCCAAAAACAATGATGTAGGTTGGATCTCAATTATCTTGGAATATGAAACACTACATGATCTCACTCATTTGCTGAATCTTTAAAAAAAGCGAATCTTAAAACATTAATAATATAATAGTTGTTATCAGAGGGTGGGGAAAGAAATGGGGAGTGAAGGGAAGGAAGAGGTTGGTCATTTGGTACTAAGCTACAGTTCAGTAGGAATAAACTAGGGTGTTATAACAAAACAATACTGGAATATATATTTCAAAAACCGGGAAGGGCTGAGCACCAGTGGCTCATGCCTGTAATCCTAGCTACTCAGGAGGCTGAGATCTGAGGAACAAAAGTCCGTGAGACTCTTATCTTTAATAAACCACTAGAAAACCAGAAGTGGCACCTGGCTCAAGTGGTAGAGTGCTCGCGTTGAGCTGAAGAGCGCAGGGACAGCGCCCAAGCCCAGAGTTCAAGCCCCATGACCAACCAAAAAAAAAAAAAAAAAGGGAAGGATTGTGAATGTTCTCATTACAAAGAAATGATAAATGTTTAATGTGGATATGCCAATTACGATGATCATCACACAATGTACAAGTACACTGAAATGTACTATCTCCCATTATTAGGTGCTAACAATATAAAACTTTAGGGGAAAATGTCCATAGTAAATTTTATAGATTTCAAACTGAAATCTATTGTTTTTACATATTAAAATCTATTAAATCTCTTTGGTTTTATCCATCTCTGAGCTACTACCACAACACAAACATATTCCAACACAATCTCTGTTGGACTTTCTCACTTCTTATAACATCCTCATTAATAAGGAATTAGTAACACATCTCTTATTAAATTAAGTTTATCATAAGCTTATTAATTCTTTAAATAATACATCGGAGGTCACATGGTATCAGCCTAGTTTATCAACCAACCCTTATGCAGTTATATTTGCTGTACATAAATGCATACTCTGCTTCATTAGTGATTACTATGTAATAGATGCTTTCTGCTTTATGTTAGATAAACTAGGAGGCAAGGTGATCAACCTTTATTTGGGTTTTTACAGAGGACAATCATGACTTTGTAATAGTCAAATTCATTGAACATACCCAAGGTTAATTAATTAGCATCATCAAGTGAATGCGATGTTTTCCTTCATTAAATTTCCAATTTACTAATGGTAATTCTTATGATGTCCTTGACTAAAGGCCTGGGAAGGTTTACAATGTACCAACCGCAGACAGATTAGATTCTCCTCTTAGAATGTACAAAGTTGGAGTATACTTTACTGTGCACGTTGTCTTTGTTTGTACCATCCCTAAAAGAAATTGATTATTATTTTAAAAAGCAAACCTGATTTTTTAAGTATAAAATAAATACACATCAAAAAATGCAAAAAGGAGTTCCGGGAAGATGGCGGAGGAGAAGCTGGAATCTGAACAAGCTCTCGCATAGAAAGTAGTTTTAGAATTCCAGTGAACAGTCCTAAGCCAGAGAATCACACCAAGTGTGCCATCACAGGACAGAGAGTTAGACAAGAGAGGGGAAGCCAAGGAAACGCTTCAGCTGCCGCTCCAGCGGAGAGGGTCGCGGCGGCGACCACCGCCGCGGAGTCATACCTGAGACACAGAGAGTCGGGGACGAAGGAGCCAGACGCAGCAGACGAGCGGATTCTACTCAACACCAACAAGAACCGACAAGGAGCGAACATCTTCATCCTGCTGTTTGCAGACCAGAGACGACCCAGGATCCAAGACTCGGCGTGAGTACAAGCCCGACATCCTCACTCCTCCGGGAGCAGAGGAGGGAAGGCCACCCCTCCCCCCCCAGCACCGGTGATCTCCATCTTGGATACCGACAAAGCTCGGAGGAGCTGCTAGCTCCAGCTCAGGCCTTGGAATAAAATGAGTCATTTAGCAGGTCACAAGAACTTAACGGCGAAGTGACCTGCCAGACTCAGCTCCATCCAGGGAAAAGTCACCCAGCTCAGGCGCCAGCCATCGGAGTGCCTTGCCTCACTGGGTAACCAGAGCCAGAGGCTGCCCCTCCCTCTAGCAGCCACCACAATCAATTGAAAAACAGAAAACCTGAGAATGGCTCCAGGCTGGGCGCTGTGAGCTTTATCACAAAAAAGCCCCAGGGAAAAGCTACTGTTTATTGAAAGGCCTCAACGCTACCCAGAACCTAGCCTCATCACCACATCCCTCTCTTTTGTGACTCTCAAAGCAGACCACCCTCCCAGAAAACTAACCTGGGAGGGGGATCTCAAAATTTTGGGTAAAGCAGAGCATTTTTCTGCCTCTTCCAACCAATCGACTTAAGAAACCAATCAAGCCACAGGACCTCAAGCTGACCAGAGACTCCAAGAGACTGGTTGCAGATAAAAGGGAGATACAGGATTCTTCCCACTCCTCCCCCCCCCCAAAAAAAAAAATCAAAAGACTTTTTTTTTCTTTTTTTCTTTTTTTTTTCCTCTTCTTCTTTTCTTTTTTTTTGCTTGTTTTTTGTTTTTTGTTACCTTATATATATATATATACGTATATAAATTTTTTCCCTTCTAAAACTTTTATTAATCTTTAATTTTTGCCTCTTCTGAAAAAATAATTGTTTTCCAGTAACTTTTTTTTTCTCATCTTATAATTTTTATTTCAGAATTACGTGAATGAGAGTTTTCCTTTCTTTTCTTGTCTTCTTTCTCTTTTTCTTTCTTTCTTAATTATCTTTTTGTTTTTTATCTAGCTCTACTGAACTTCTGATCTTTTCTTCTCCCTTAAAGCTTTTCACATCTCCTCAATGTCCCTCCCCTTCTCTGAACATATTCACATTCCTCTCTAAATAGATGGTCTTTTAACCTCTATAATAGCATTAATTTTTACGTTTCTATTCTTTTTCTGGTCTCTCTTTATTCCCCTTTCCGTCTCTTCTTTTTCTCTCTCTCTCTACTTGCATCCTACCCAACCCATTTCCTGCACTGTGATTAGGACATAGTTAACTCTCCTTGTGCCTCCCAACACCAATCTATTCCGATTTTTTACCCACATCTCTCACTAATCCTAATAATTTCTGGTTTTCCAAATTCTTTTCTGCGGTTCGAAGTCCTTTAACATATAGTCGGTTGATGTTGAATAGATGTATCTGTTGAACTAGATTGTATCTGTAGACTATTGACTGTACAAATGCAAACTTTGGTTGATGGTTGCCTTAAGATAGTGTTCTAGCACAAAACAGGTGCAATCTTTATCTCAAATGGGCCGAGTAAGCTGGAAAAACACAAGAAAAATGGCAAATTCGGGTATCTCAACTCCCAACCTTGATAATCAGGGATTAGAACAGATAAAGAATAATCCAGAGGAGAGTTCCCAAATAGCTCTACAAACACTAATAGCAAACATGATAAATGAGAAGTTTGACAATGTACAAAGGACTCTGTATGAGCGTGATAGGGAGAGAGAGGAGGCATCCCAGAAGTTTATACAGGAATATCATAAGCGTGAGGAAGCTTCTCAAAAACAGATACAGGATTTGCGTGAACAACTTGAGAATACTCAAAGAGAAAGGGAGGAATGGCGTGAGCAGGCAGAGAACACTCAAAGAGAACTGCAGGAATCCCACAGAAGGGAGGAAACTAATCAAAGAGTAATTCACGAATTAAGAGACCAGGTAGAGAATACACAAAGATCACTAAAGACATTCATGGAATCCATTAACAAAGAGCTGAAGGAAGTCAGGGAGACCACAAAGGGAATGCTGAATGGAACCCAACAGAAGGAATGGGAGTCCAAAGAAACCATAACCAATCAACTAAGTGATTTGAGAACAAACACTGAACACCAAATTAAGGAAGTAAAGAAATTCATACAAGACCTAAAACAGAGCTTCAACAAAGAACTTGAAGCCATCAAAGCTGACCAATTAGAAGGAAAAGAGATAAAAAACAAAGTAGAGAGTCTTGACAGCAGGTTAGACCATGCAGAAGATCGAATCTCAGGGATTGAAGACAGCCTAGATATTATAGAGAAAGAACATACAACCATCCAAGACAAGTCCAAGAAATATGATAGGTCTATCCAACACCTGGAGGACACCATCAGAAGGCCCAATTTAAGGATAATGGGTGTAGAGGAGCACCTAGAAACAGAAGTTAATGGTCTAGGAAATTTGTTTAACAGGATCCTAGCAGAGAACTTCCCAAACATACAAAAAGATAGGCCTATTCAGATACAAGAAGCTTTTAGAACCCCAAATAGACCAGACCAGAATAGGACATCTCACCGTCACATTATAATCCACACAGGATCAACCCAGACCAAGGAAAAGATCCTTAAAGCTGTCAAGGAGAAAAGGTTAATCACCTATAAAGGGAAACCAATTAGAATTACCTCAGATTTCTCAGCAGAGACAATCAAAGCAAGAAGAGCCTGGAATGACGTATGCCATGCCCTAAAAACAAACAACTATCAACCAAGAATACTGTACCCAGCTAAACTCTCCTTCATAACTGAAGGCCAAATAAAAACCTTCCATAGCAAAGAAAAATTGAAACAATACATCTCCACCAAACCAGCCCTGCAAAAGATTCTTAAAGATGTCCTACACATAGAAAACCAACAAGAACGCAACAAAGGCCAAGAAATTGCACACAAACTGAGAATCCAAGAACCTTAGGAAGAACCCAGTTTTCACAGCCCCCAAGAAGGTGGATAACATGGCAGGAACTCCCAAATACCTCTCAGTCCTATCTCTTAACGTTAACGGACTGAACTCTCCAATTAAGCGACATAGACTGTCTAGTTGGATTAAAAAACAAGACCCTTCTATCTGCTGCCTCCAGGAGTCACATCTTGCCCGTAAAAACAAACATATTTTCAGGGTTAAAGGCTGGAACAAAATCTACCAAGCAAACGGCCCTCATAAACAGGCGGGAGTTGCAATCCTAATATCAGATAAAATAGACTTCAAATTAAAATTCGTGAGAAGAGATAAAGAAGGTCGCTACATACTAATTAAAGGATCTCTCCTTCAGGAGGATATTACAATTCTAAATATCTATTCTCCAAACAATGGAGCACCCAAATTTATCAAAGAAACACTACTTTCCCTCAAATCCCAGATAGATCCAAAGACATTAATCGTTGGGGATTTTAACACACCACTCTCCCCACTAGATAGATCAACTCGGCAAAAACTCAACAGAGAAACCGCAGATCTAAACAGCTGCATAGATCAACTAGACTTAACAGACATTTACCGAACATTTCACCCAGCAGCATCAGAATACACGTTCTTCTCAGCAGCACATGGAACGTTTTCTAAAATAGATCACATTTTAGGCCACAAAGCAAACTTGTCTAAATTCAGAAACATTGAAGTTATACCTTGCATTCTCTCTGACCACAAGGGAATAAAATTAGAACTCAACACCAAAAGCCACCAAAGAAAGTCCGGTATCACATGGAGGCTGAACAACACACTGCTGAATCATGAGTGGGTCATGGAAGAGATTAGAAAGGAAATTCAAATGTTCATGCTATTCAACAAAAATGAATACACAAATTACCAGCTCCTCTGGGACACAGCAAAGGCAGTACTCAGAGGCAAGTTTATAGCTCTGAGCTCCTACATCAACAAATTGGAGAGATCGGAAACTAGCAATTTAATGACACATCTAAACCTCCTTGAAAAAGAGCAGCAAGATAAACCCCAATCCAGTAGACGGAAAGAAATAATCAAAATTAAATCAGAATTAAATGAATTAGAATCCAAAAAAACTATAGAAAGAATCAACAAAACAAAGAGTTGGTTCTTCGAAAAACTTAACAAAATTGACAGACCCTTAGCAAACCTTATCAGAAAAAGGAGAGAACACACCCAAATTAATAAACTCAGAGATGAGAATGGAAACATCACCACGGAAACAACCAAGATTCAGAACATTATAAGGGAATACTTCTCAAAACTTTATGCTAATAAGTTTGAGAACTTGACAGAAAGGGACCTTTTCCTAGCAAATATTGACATGCCAAAACTAAACCAAGATGAGTTAAACCAGCTTAACAGGCCCATATCAAGCATTGAAATAGAAACAGCAATAAGAGACCTCCCAGCTAAGAAAAGTCCAGGACCAGATGGTTTTACAGCGGAATTTTACAAGGCCTTCAAAGCAGAGCTCACACCAATACTCCTCCAACTCTTCAATGAAATTGAAAGAGAAAGCTCACTACCGAACACATTCTATGAAGCCATCATAACCCTCATCCCAAAACCAGGCAGGGACTCATCAAAGAAAGAGAACTATAGACCCATTTCTTTGATGAACATTGATGCAAAACTTCTCAACAAAATTTTGGCCAATCGACTTCAACAATTCATCCAAAAAATCATACACCATGATCAAACAGGATTCATTTCAGGGATGCAAAGCTGGTTCAATATACGCAAATCAATTAATATTATTCATCACATCAACAGGAGCAAGAATAAGAACCACATGGTTATCTCAATAGATGCAGAAAAAGCATTTGACAAGATCCAACACCCCTTTATGATGAAGGTTCTGGAAAAATTAGGAATCCATGGAACATTCCTCAATACAATAAAGGCTGTATATGACAAACCTACAGCCAGCATTATACTCAATGGTGAAAAACTAAAGCCATTTCCTCTTAACTCAGGAACAAGACAAGGATGCCCACTCTCTCCACTTCTCTTCAATCTAGTATTAGAATGCCTAGCTACAGCAATAAGACAAGATGCAGACATAAAGGGGATCCAAATAGGGAAAGAAGAAATAAAACTCTCCCTCTTTGCAGATGACATGATCTTGTATTTAAAGAATCCCATAGTCTCCACTCCCAAATTACTCAAGCTGATTCAAAACTTTGGCAAAGTAGCAGGTTATAAAATTAACCCCCAAAAATCAATGGCTTTTCTATATGCCAACAATGAGAAAAGTGTGGCTGAAATTAGGAAAGCAACTCCATTTGTAATAGCCCCACAAAAAATAAAATACCTAGGAATTAACTTAACCAAAGAAGTGAAGGACCTCTATGATGAAAACTTTAAAATCTTGAAAAAGAAAATCAACACAGAACTTAAAAAATGGCAAAACCTCCCATGCTCCTGGATTGGCAAGATTAACATCGTGAAAATGGCAATACTTCCCAAGGCTATCTACAAATTCAACGCGATACCTATCAAAATTCCACCCTCATTCTTCAAGGAAATAGAAGAGGCAATCCAAAAATTCATATGGAACAATAAAAGACCCCGAATAGCAAAAACGTGCCTCAACGGAAAGAACACTGCTGGAGGAATATCAATACCAAATTTCAAACTCTACTATAAAGCCATAGTAATCAAAACAGCTTGGTATTGGCATAAGAACAGACCTCAGGACCAATGGAATAGAATTGAAAACCCAGAAATGAACCTACAGACCTATAGCCATCTAATCTTCGATAAGGAAGCTAAAACAATAGAATGGAAGAAAGACAGCCTCTTCAGTAAATGGTGCTGGCAAAATTGGTTAACTACATGTAGAAAACTAAAGCTAGATCCTTATATATCACCCTGCACCAGAATCAACTCCAAATGGATCAAAGACCTTGAACTCAAAGCAGACACTCTGAAAACATTACAGGATGGAATAGGAGAAACCCTAGGTCTCCTTGGCTCAGGTCGAAATTTTCTGAATAGAGACCCGGAAGCACAACAAATCAAAGAAAGGTTGGACAAATGGGATTGCATAAGATTGCAGAGCTTCTGCAGGGCAAATGACATAGCTGGCAAGATCAATAGAAAGCCCAAGGATTGGGAGAAGATCTTTACTAGCCATACAACGGACAAGGGTCTCATATCTAAAATATACTTGGAACTCAAAAAATTAAACCACCCAACAACAAATCCTCAAAGAAACAACTGCCCAATAAATAAGTGGGCGAAAGACTTAAAGAGAAGCTTCTCTGAAGAAGAAAGAAGGATGGCCAATAGACACATGAAGAAATGTTCAACATCCCTAGCCATAAAAGAAATGCAAATCAAAACAACATTGAGATATCACCTCACTCCAGTTAGAACAGCAAAAATCAAGAACTCTAACAACAACAGATGCTGGAGGGGATGTGGACAGAAAGGAACCTTACTTCATTGTTGGTGGGAATGTAAACTTGTTCAACCACTTTGGAAAGCAGTATGGAGGTTCCTCAAAAGACTTCACATAGATCTCCCCTATGATCCAGCAATACCACTTTTGGGCATTTACCCAAATGTTTACAAACAAGACCACACTAAAGCTACCAGCACAACTATGTTTATTGCAGCATTATTTACCATAGCTAAGACATGGAACCAACCCAGATGCCCCTCAGTAGATGAATGGATCAAGAAAATGTGGTATATATACACAATGGAATTCTATGCCTCCATCAGAAAGAATGACATTTCCCCATTTGTTAGGAAATGGAAAGGTTTGGAAAAAATTATATTAAGTGAAGTAAGCCAGGCCCAAAGAAGCATAGGTCCCATGGTTTCCCTTATTTGCAATATCTAGTATAGGTATGAGTCAAGCGGAAAAGGTCAGATAATGTGATGTTAGGAAAATGAACCCTTAAATATGTATTTTAATGTTTTCGTTTCTTTCATGCATGTGTTTCTAACGCATTTATAAGATTATTTCTTTGTTGCTTTGTATGTCCCTCCCCCACAGTGTAACCCCCGCTTTCACTATATTTGATGTCAGTATAACATGTGGAGGAGATGGGGACAAACAAGTCGTTTAAGGATTCAGGTGGACCTGTTGCAACAATGAGAAGTACAAAATGTCATGTCAAAACCAGCTTTACAATGTCGGTGTGGGGGGGGGAGGGGGGTATAATTGGGTGGGGGGAGGGGGGTAAAATTGGGTGGGGGGAGGGGGGAGGCGGGGAAGGGAAGTGAAGGGTAAACAAAGGAGGAGGCTGCAATGCTTGGTAAGAAATGTATGCATTATCCTGCCCATGTAATTGTAGCCCCTCTGTACAGTATGTTCTCAAATAAAATAAAATACAATTAAAAAAATGCAAAAAAAAAAAAAAAAAACAAGTTTGTGTGTGCCACAGCTGGGCCTGAGCTCAGGGCCTTGCACTCACTTTTCACTCAAGGCTGACACTCTACCACGTTGAGCCACAGCTCCCCTTTTGGCTTTTTCCTGCTTAATTAAAGATAAAAGGAGTCTCTCCAGCTTTTCTGACCACACTGGTGTTGAACCACCATCCTCACAGCTGAGCTTCCTGAGTAGCTAGGATTTCAGGTATGTATGAGCCACTGGTATCCGGCTAGAAAACCTTTTTTTTGTTGTTGGTGGTGGTCATGGGGCTTGAACTCTGGGCCTGGGCGCTGTCCCTCAGCTCTTCAGCTTAAGACTAGAGCTCTACCACTTGTGCCACTTCCAGTTTTCTGAGTGGTTTATTGGAGATAAGAGTCTTATGGACCTTCCTGCCCTAGCTGGCTGAACTGATTCTCAGATCTCAGCCTCCTGAGTAGCTAGGATTACAGGCATGAGTCACCAGTGCCCAGCTTTATAAAAGCTTTTTAAGAGATCAACTGCAGGGTACCAGTGGCTCATGCTTGTAATCCTAGCTATTCAGGAGGCTGAAATCTGAGGATGGCAGTTCAGAAGCCAGCCCAGGCAGGAAAGTCCACGAGACTCTTATTTCTCATTAACCACCAGAAAACTGGAAATGGAGCTGTGGCTTGAGTGCTAGCCTTGAGCAGAAAAGTTTAGGGAAAGAACCTAGGCCCTGAGTATAAGCCCCATAATTGACACACACAAAAAAAAGATCAAGCTAACCTTAGTATTTTATTCACTACTATGCAGACACAATCCCCACCCCCCATAAGTTGACAATTATACTTGAAGTTATTAGGGGAAAAAATAAAAGCAAAATATCTCAGAAACTAAGTAAATTCTCAAAAGAATGTTTTCTCCCAGGGAAGATATGTTCTAAGACCACAAATGATTGTCTAAAGCCACAGACAGTAACAGACTTTATATGCATTATTTTTCCTATACATGCCTATTTACAGAGATTAATAACTGCTAATAGAGTAGAGCAACTACAGCAATATACCATAATGTTATATGATATGATCTCTCTCAAAATACTTATTCTATACCCACATTTCTTGTTAATAACTAATAATAGAGTAGAACCATTATAGCAGTATAATAAGATGCCATAATAAAAGTTATGTGATATGGAATCCCTCCCAAAATACTTATTACTCCCTGCCCACGCCTCCTGTTGAGATGACATAGTATCAACGCGGGAGGCGAATGACATCGTGATGGAGGATTAGGTCTCCCACTTACTCCGCAAGGGTTACTTGAACACAAGCACTGGGAGAACACACAGTGGCAGGCTATCTGATAACCACCCGGAAGATAGCAGATAACAGTGTGGATACGCTTTCCAAGGGGACGATTCATGTTTAGACAGCACAAAGTGGAATGGCATTATTCATGCTACTCCGAATGACACACAACTTAAAACTTGTGCATCCTTTGCCGGCAGATTTTTTCCATTTGACATTTTTGGACTGTAGAAAGTGATTTACAGGTAAGACAGACTGCTTTCCAAAACAAAGTCATCGTGCCTACCATTCCCCAAACCATAACTGTCATAAAATATCCTTTCTTATTCCTTCCTATTTCATATCCAAGATCAGACCTCTTCTGCCATTGCATGTCATCAAGGTCACCCTCTGGGGAAGCTGTCTCCTAGAAAGACTCCGCCTCCGGCTGTAGTTACACCCATCTAACAGCTCTATTGGGTGACATTTCATTGGCATCCTCCAGGGATGAGAAGAAGGGGTGCAGTTGTCTGCCACCCCTTTCTTCCTACTTCCTGCCTCCCGGGCTGCCGCTTCCTAAGAGTATCATATAATCCACGCAATGAGAGGCATTTCTCCCAGGATTTATAGAATGGGAGCTAATGGGAATCTCAGAGCCAAGGGGAGACCGGCTCTGGGTGGACCATGGGAGAGGGGAGAAGGCATGTGAAGAGAAAGGAAACCCGACCATGAATGAAAGAGAATGGTCTGTGCAGTAAAACAAACCAGAAACATTTTTTAATCTGCATTGTAGAGTAGCATTTCCTAGAAAGCAAGGGAGAGGGAGAACGTTTGCATTTTTCCACTGAAATGTGTTTACTTACATCCCGTTAGTCATGAAAACTAATCACAACATGTTTTTCAGAGAAGGCTAAAGCAGGGCACTGGTGTCGCACATCTATAATCCTAGCTATTCAGGAGGCTGAGATCTGAGGATCATGGTTTGAAGCCAGCCCAGGCAGGAAAAGTCTGAGAGATTCTTATCTCCAATTAGCCACAAAATGCTGAAAGTGTTGTGGCTCAAGTGGTAGAGCACTAGCTTTGAGCACAAAAGCTCAAGGACAGTGCCCAGGCTCTGAGATTGAGCCCTGGGACCCACACAACAAATAAGGGGGAGGAAGGGGGGCTGAATTGAGTTCTCCATGGTTTTCCTTCCTCTCAGCCAGCATGAGCTCTGACATCTCACCATTTGCTTTTCCTGGGAAAGAAACGGTCTAAGGACATGACATGGCCACATTCAAAATGTAGGGCTGCCAGGCTTAGCAAACAAAAGTGACAAATGTTCACCTCCATTAGGCTCACATATAACCAGAATAATGTGTTACTGTAAGTCTATCGTCTGCAATATTTGGAAATATTTATGTCACTCTGCCCGCTACATCCAGGATTCTGCATCCAAGGATTTTGGCCAATGGTGGATGGGGAGGACCAGAAAGTTACAAAAAAAAAAAAAACTCTTGAGTTTGCCACATACCCTGAGCACTGAAGCAAATCCACAGAGTGAAGTGACATACAGTCACCCCCACAGCTCCCTGCCCCCCTTTCACAGACCCCTTTGTCTCTGATGACCTCTACTCACCTTGTATGGACATGGACAGGCCTATGCTGGCTGCCTCTATATGAAAAGTGTACATCCTCTTTTCCTTTGTGTCATTCCCCCAACAAGCCAGGACTTATGTAGCATTTAGATTGTATTAGGCATCATAAGTAATCTGGAAGTGATTGAAAAGATACATATAGGTTATGTACAAATGCCACAAATGCCATCATTGTAGATACAGGTCTTGAGCACATATGTTGTCATATCAATAATTGATTTGAATCCTGAAACCAGTCTACTATGGGTATCAAGGGAGACTGCTAAAAACTATTTGTTGTTTATCTAAAAATTTAACTGACTGTCCTACATTCTATGTGGCAACCCTATTTACTAGGTTTTAAATAGAAATAATAATTGTTAATATAACCAGCATGTACTGTGATCAGGCTCTGGGATTTATATGAATCCTTTTGTTTAGAGCCAACATCCCTAAGAAGGAAGAAATGACAGAAGCTTCTAGGTGTACATGCTAAGAACAAATCTTGGCTCAGCTGGCTGCCTGGTCATTTCAGGTGATCACTGAGAGATTGTTGCAATATTGGAAAATGCTTGCATCAAATGGCTTTGGAACGAAACACACGGCTGCCTTCCGAGAAGAGAAAAGGGAATGAGAGCAAGAGGGGGAAATATATTTCACCCATCATCTTTCATCTGCCTTGATTGGATTTCTAAGGCAATGTACATGCACCAACAATGCAGCATTTTAATTGAAATAACAAAGACCCGAATACAGATGATTGCAATATGCAAATTTAGTAAATAGATTTTCATCTATTTGTATCCTTCTATATTGATCTGTGTTGGAAGTATATCCCCTCATTCTGAGCAAGTCCCCAGTTACTCACAGAACTGTTCATGAACAGTCTAAGTCTAACTCTAACCAGTTAATTAAGGAGAAAAGCCCCCAGCGCCTTCGAGCTCCAGCTCCCGTGTTTCTCCTCAGGTAGTGAAGAAGTTGGATGAATAACTTGGCCCAGGTCCCTGACTGTATCTACAAGGCAAACACAAGGTGGACTCAAACACCTGAGCAGAGCCTTTGATTCCACCCCACAGGATCCTGGGGTCCTCATTAGTGGCACCGAGTGTCAGCTGTCCCCTTCTCCAGTCCTCCAGGCTGTGATGCAAGACTAAGACCCAGAAGATTCAGCTTCACCTTTGAGAGGGCAAACCTTTTCATGAAAATATCATGCTCTGGTGACAGCTACTTTCTCCCAAGTGGACTTCCAGCCCCGCTCCCCCTCCTCCATTTCTAATAATCTCAGACACTCAATTTTGCATGTAGAATAGAAAACCTTGTTCGGGGTTTGTTTGTTTTTTAACTCTACTGCATAGAACTCATTCTTCACAATTGCTGCAAATTTCTACTTGGATTCTAAAAAGCACATGGGCAGTATTGCCAGGGATTGGCAGACCAAGGGACTCAAACCTTCTCTGGGGCATTGAGGTATACATGCACAGAAACACAGGAACATGCATGGGGGCGGGGGGAGGGGGAGGTGAATGCACAGCAGAGCCTCCTCCCACACCAGGAAGCCTCTTGGATGTGTACAAACATCCACCTAAGATGCAAACCACTGGCAAGCTTCCTCCTCAGCTGATGGCTACAAAAGCACCAAGGAGCAAAATGACAGTGAGCTTCTCACGCATGGCATTTATGCCGAGGAATGTCTAAGCAGTACCAAATGTAGAGTTTAAGAAAGAGGTAGAAGGGAGGCAGCCCCTTCTCTGGGGACAATCGCAATTGTGGGAAGATTTATGGATCTCATTGCTATACATTAGCATACAGGCCAATCTCCCTGTGTCTGGCTGAACCATTACGAAAAGGAACCCTGGGTTCTTTTTCCTGATCTGCCACCCTATGTCTGGGAAGTACCAGAATCCAAGATGGTGGAGGAGAAAGGAATCTACATTCATAAATACAATTCTGAGCCTCCCAAGTTCTCTCTCCTCCCACCCTTCATAGTTTTTATATCTTCTACTGTTACTGAAACAACCCAAAGTGATCTGTCTCCTGGCCTGTCTCTCTTACTATGGTATGGCACAATCTCCAGAAGAACGGAAGCGGAGTTGTCCTCACTACAAAAAATAAAATAAAATCCCCAGCCGGGCACTGGTGGCTCATGCCTGTAATCCTAGCTAATCAGGAGGCTGAGATCTGAGGGTTGCAGTTCAAAGCAGCCCTGGCAGGAAAAGTCCATGAGACTCTTATCTCCAATAAACCACCAGAAAACCGGAAGTGGCGCTGTGGCTCAAGTGGTAGAGAGCTCACCTTGAGCTGAGGAGCTGAGGGACAGCGCCCAGGCCCAGAGTTCAAGCCCCACAACCGGCCAAACAAAAACAAAAACTCCCCAATCTGTGTCTGGTGCACAGTAGTAGGCCATCAAGTAATCACCTGCTGAGCGGATGGATGCATCCATTCATGCCCTGAGCACTCAGCTGGCCCATGAACATACTCTTCTGTGACCTGTGTTCAGTTGCCACCAGTGAGACTGTGGGCCCTCAGCACAAAGGAATTCTCTGGGCCTTACAAGGGAACAAAAGGCATGCCTCACATGCCTCCTGCCACAATATGGTTGAATCTTCACACAAGACTAAGCTGAAGAAGACCATCACAGAAAGCTACATGCTGTATGATTCCATGTACACAGATTGTTGGGGCTAAGCAAATCCATGAAGGCAGAACTCAGACTACTGATTGCCAGGATGTTGGAGGTTGAGGGTAGGAACAGAGGCAGGCCTAGCTACGGAGCCTGGGTTTTCTTCTAGTGGCTGATGAAATATTCTATAGCTAGTTGTAATGGTTCCAACCCTCAACACCATCAATGGTACAGACTAAAGACAGTATTCAATTGTACATTTCAAATCATGTGAGTTCCTCTCAATAAAGCTCAACATCATGATAAATCCAACCTCATTGTCCCAATAAAGTCCACACTCACTCCCCGCGTCTTTGCAAGTTCCCTTTTCCGGGAAAATCTCTGGGAAGTGGGAATTATAACAGATTTCTGCAGCTACTCTCTCTTTTCCTGAAGCAATTTGTGAACCAAGACCGTCCCCCACAGAGCCCAAGCCCCCAGGTGAGTCATAGTACTAAGCTCGTCTCTCTAACACCATCTGTAGGATGAGGACTAAGTTCCCTAACACCATCTGTAAGATGAGGACAAAGCTCACAAACATAGGATGACGTACTGGCTCCTGACTGTCTCAGAAGGAAATGTGCAACACAAATACAAGATGTAATATGCTTAGAAACCCAGAACTCTCTGGCCAGGAGAAAGTTATTTTAGCAGCAGAAAGTTTAATTTGATTGCTATCTCAATCAGAGACTAAGTGATAAGAATACCTTCAACTGTCACTTGCCAGCTAAGTTTTCAAAAGCAATAAAATGAAACCACCACATTCCAGGAAATCTTTTTTTTTTTTTGCATCTCACAGTTCTGCTTCATTTTTTTATCTATTTTTGTTTTAAAGGTGATGTGCAGAGGGGTTACAGTTATATGTCAGATAGTGAGTGCATTTCTCTTTGAATAGTGTCATCCCTTCCCTCATCTTCTCCCAGATTTTTCCTTCCCAACCTCCTTCCCCCTAAGTTGTATAATTCATTTCCAACATAGTGTCTAGTGAGTATCAGTGCTGAATTGATTCACCCTTTGCCCTACCATTTCTGTGCTTCCCTTTCCCCTCTCCAAATCAGATAAACTTATACATAAGACAAAGGGCAAAGAAATCAAAAACAGTGACAAAGGGGGAAAAAAAGAACCACAAACAGTACAATAAGAAAAAAAAAGTCTTGTTTCCATTTCTTGGAGTTCATTCTGATAAGCATCATCTTATATGATCATATGCACATAGCTATTGAGACTTTGTGATCCTCTCCTAAGAATATCCTCCTTAGTTCTCACTGTGTGAATGTTTAGAGTCCTGTTTGCAGGAAATCTCAGAGCCTTGTCCTCTACACTGTTTCTCATATAACATGTTTAAATATCCCACCGGATATTTAAAAAAATCATCCTTTTTTTTCCCTTATACACCTATTCCTGATCTCAACTCCCCCCCACACACAAAAAGGGAGACCCTTTCTGAACCCTGAGCACTCTGCCATCTCAGAGAGAAGCTCTGAGTCAAAAAGCTCTAAGTCTCTTATTTATAGCCTCTGGCAGTCTTCTTGGAACTGCAAGAAAAGAAAGCAGTGGTACAATGGAGACAGATTTCTGCAATGAGATTGTTTGGCTTCATTTACCTGCAGAGTCATCCTCTTTAGTACTAAGGGGAAAAAATCTTTTGTCTTCTCTCTTAGAAGGAAAAAAAAAGATAGCTTTACTCAATAAGGAAAAATTGGGGGCACCCATCCACTCCAAAAGCCCTCCCTGCTCAGTGGGAAGACCCAACAAGGCAGCTTGTGCTCACGCGCAGCTGTGGGTCACGGGCACAGCACACAGGTGGGGAGGAACCCTGAGAGGTGGCTGTGGGCTCAGTTCTATGCTGGGCACTGCCCACACCAGCTTGGGATGTCATGAGCTCCATTATCTGGGCGACAATGCCATGATGTGGCTTGGGATCCATTTGTGACAGAGCAGGACAGCCAGGTTGCTGACACTCTGGACTCTGGGCTGGAGAATTCTTTGTGGTATCCAGCACTCAAAGATGCTGAGCCATCCCTGCCCCCACCCCCTAGACACCTCCACTCCCCAGTTGTGTCAACAAATGTGTCTCAGTCCCCGGGGGTGGATGGGAGACAAAACCACACTGCAGTAGACCTTGCTCAGAAGATCCCAGAGGACACAGAATGGGGCTTAGTGAAAAGTCACCACTGACTGATTAGCAGAGAAAAGACAAGGATTATATCAAAAAGCTAAAGGATCATAAAGCAATTTTCCTTCGCTACTCAGGGGCACTAGGGCAGGACAGGTCAGATCATGGAGAGCATATTAAGTGGTACAAATCTGTGGATTGTTCCGTGGGTTTAGCTACCAGCTCTTGAGAGTCAGGAGCTAGGGATGCGGGGTCACTACCCCCAAGGTGGAGGATGGCATAGAAATCTGTTCAGCTTTCTTTTCCCCCAAGTTCTGAAATAATATTTTCCACCCCTCCTAACCAAGGGCCATGCTACTTCCAGCAGGGCCAGCCTGGCTGCCGGTACAGTAGCATCTCAATCTGTGTGGGATGAGGTGTCCACACAGTAAGGGCAGTGTGGGTGATGGAAAACCTTGCAGAGGGCCTGATCCTCCTACACCCAGCCCATCACTCAAGACCAGTTGAATTTATCCAAAAGAGTACAAGTCAGGATTCAGAAAAGACACTGGCATGCCCACGTTTGTTGCTACACTGTTCACCAGAGCCAAGTTTGGGAAACAGCTCATGTGCCCTACAATGATGTGAGTGATCAAGAAAATATGATCTAGGTAATAGAATTTTACTCATCTATGATGAAGAATAATATTATGCAATTTACATAGTAATGAAAAAATATGTTCCATGATGTAAATTAGGCTCAGAGAGACAAAGGGCACATGCTTGCTCGCTCTCATATGTGGAAGTTATATATAAGCTATAAATATATAAGAAAATATATACAGGATTTATGCAGATATACACAAATTGAGTGAAGCATGATATATTTATGTATTACATATAATGGAAATACATGCATATATATATATATATATATATATATATATATATATATATATATATATATATGGGATGTCTTTGCATATACAAGGGAGGAATCCAATGGTGTAACTCCTATGAACAAGGAGCCTAGAGTTTAACCAGGCTGGACCATGTGTTGTTGGCAGGGCGAGGTCAAGGGGAGGAGAGGTGAAGGGATGGAGAGAGGCTGAGGCAGAGACATGAATATCATGACTGTTGTCATGTATGAAAATGGAACTGGGCAACCTGGGTCCCAGGTGGGGTTGAGAGAATGATAGCCGTGGTGACATTGATCAAAGTGCACGGTCCTCATATACTGACGTGCAGAACAGAACCGAAACCCCCTTGTACAACCACTTAATTAAAAAAAGAAATCTCAATTCACCTCAATGGGAAAAAAATGTAAAAAGACCAGCCAAGCTGTCAAAAGAAGGAACCTGGAAACCACACAGCTCCATCCAGCTACATTTAGTCAGCTCCACTTCACATTCCGTGCCTTTAATCTTCTTCAAGACACGGGAATGAAGTGAAAGAGTCCACGAATTGATATTCAGCCCACAGAGGAAATGCACGCTGGGTCCCCTCCCCTCCCAGAACAGCTCCTGGGGTCAGGGGAGAGAGGCTGAACAGACGCTCGCTCGGGGCCTGAAGCCTTGCGCCAGATGAGGAGGGCGGTTTCATCCACTGTTAAGAACACGCCGGAGGTCTCCACCTCTGATCTCCAGGGTGGCGAAATGATGTGGTGAATGATGAGAGCATCATTTAGCCTGCTCAGTGAATGAATAATCACTGCAAATGAAGCAGTAGCGCCAAGTAATGGATTTAATTTGTCTCACATACATGACTCACCAACCCTGCACCGACAAGGCTGCCTTCCTACCTCGCACTGTCTCTCTTGGATCTTCCTCTCTGGAGGCTGAAATTCCTTCTTGGCTTCCTCTTCTCAGAGGATGAGGTTACATAGGGCCTGAATGAGACCCTCCTTCCCCCTACCAGCCCCTGGCCTGCCAACACCCTACTAAGGGGGCACACAGAGACCATTGCTTTGCCCTTTCCTGTAGGCTGTTTTCTCCACTGCATTTCTCAACTACAACTGTAACTGGTTTGAAGTGGAGGAGGAAGATGAAGAAGGGCTAGAAATGAGGACTACTATCCTGCACCAGTGGCTCATGCCTATAATCCTAACTACCCTGGAGGCTAAGATATGAGGATCAGCCCAGGAGAAAAGTCCAAGAGATCCTTTTTTTTTTTGGGGGGGGGTCCAGTCGTGGGACCTGAACTCTGGGCCTGGGCACTGTCCCTCAGCTCTTCAGCTCAAGGCTAGCGCTCTACCACTCTACCACTTGAGCCACAGCGCCACTTCCGGCTTTTTTCTTTTTGCTTATGTGGTGCTGAGGAATCGAACCCAGGGCCTTGAGCATGCAAGGCAAGCGCTCTACCACTGAGCCACCTTCCCAGCCCTCCAAGAGATTCTTATCTTCTATTAACCACCAAAATCCTGAAGTAGTGCTACGGCTCACCTGGTAGCGTATAAGCCTTCAGCAAAACAAAAGCTAAGGGACAGTGTCCAGGCCCTAAGTTCAAGCTTGCACATTCGCACCAAAAACAAAAAAGAAGAAGAAGAAGAAAAGAAAAAGAGATGGAGCTGAAGAGCTGAGGGACAGCACCCAGGCAAAGAGTTCAGGCTCCACGACCAACAAAAAAAAATAAATAAAAGAGAGAGATTAGTCTTATAACTTAAACTTTAAGCATTTTCAATATGCATAGCATATCCATAAGAAAGACCTGATAGACCTATCATGTGCAAGTTAGGGCAAAACCTAGGTAGGGAAAATTCTCTTTTAGTATTTTTTTCCTTAAAACCTGAGTGAGGCTCAAGATCATAATTAGTTTTTTTTCCCATGGCCTGAGAAGAAAGGTACACATTCAACTATCCACAAAGGCCAGGCATCAGTGGCTCACACCTGTGATCCTAGCTACTCAGAAGGCTAAGATTTGAAGATCACAGTTCAAAGTCAGCGCAGGCAGAAAAGGCCTTGTGAGACTCTTATCTCCAATTAACCACAAAAAAAAATCTGGAAGTGGTGCTGTGGTTTAAGTGGTAGAGCACTAGCCTTAAGCATAAAGAGGCTCAAGGATAATACCCAGACCCTGAGTTCAAGCCCCACAACCAACAACAAAAACAAAACAAATCAATTATCCACAAAGCCTCTGCAGCTGACGGACAGAGCAGCCATCACAAGACACAAAGGCCTCTTGTGTATGATCCCACGCACACCTGAGTGTGCCGCCCAAGTGTGCTCTTCTATTGAAGACCACCTTCTTACAATTAGGCACTCGGCATTTTTGATCAAATTAATGCTCACTTAAAAAAGCTCCGGCATGTTTTTTGTAGCAATTTGGCCTGAAAATTCAGGCTTACAAATTGCTGATGCAACACACAGACATTATGCACACTCTCAGTGACCACAGCCTAAGGTTTCCAGAGCAGTTGGTCTGACCTTACTATGTGACCAAGAATAACTGGTCCAGGGGGACATTAGCTCAATTTGGACATCATAGAAGGCCTGAACACTGATTCTCCAGCACATTCAACCGCCTCCCAGACCTACTAAAATGACCTTCTTCACAGTTAGCATGCTACACTGCCTATTTTCATCATTGCAATATGCCAGCCAGGATTTTTGTGGCTTTTTTTTCCCCCTGACATTGCGAAAATGGAAAGCATACAAAAAGGGAAAGGATTTTTAAAAAATAAAAAAACAAAACCTTCCCAAAGGTTCTTTCAGTGTGCCTTCTACCACACACTCTCTGAGCCAGGGGCCAGCACTCCCTGCCCACCCCCAGCCCCTGCCCCCCCGCCCCCCCCCAACACGAGGGAAGCCCCCAGCTTGTTTGGGAATTTTCTGCCCTCTTTATCTTTGACAGTATTGGGTTCCTACTGGCTGGCTTTCATCTCTGTACTCCTTTCCTCTTTCTTGTTATTAATTCATCTTCCCAGCTCTGCCATCCTTCATTCATTTTCTACTGCTATACAGACTAGAGATAACATTATAACAGAAAGTGTATGGGGTGATAAATTTCCTGCTGGTGGACCCCCGGGCTGGCAGGGGGCATCACAAAGCCCATGTGACCCTGCTTCTCATTGCGGACCCTCGCCCAGCTCCCCTTCTATAGCTGCTCCTGCCTGGCTTTCCGCACTAATCTGCCACTGTGTGGGTTTCCGGGTTCCTCACCTCCCACTTCTTCTTCCCTACCCTCCCATCCTGGCCACCTGTTGTTGCAGGACTGCATGCTAAACATCCTATGCCCCGCATGAACGTCCCTGCCTATTGAGTTCCCTCCCTCCCCTTTCTCCCAGGATCCA
Source organism: Dipodomys merriami (assembly GCF_024711535.1). NCBI lineage: Eukaryota > Metazoa > Chordata > Mammalia > Rodentia > Heteromyidae > Dipodomys > Dipodomys merriami. The sequence continues at coordinate 10,967,690 of NW_027205048.1, read as the reverse complement.
ACAACCTCTAAAACAAAGAGTTCGGCTCCCTCCCTATCTTATCCCACACTCTTCACCACTTTGGCAATGTCCAGCTTGAGGTCCTTTTCCGTGTCTTTGAGCAGGCCAGGCTGGTGCTCTGCCACCTCACCCCACTGCCATCTTGAACTCGCGCAGACTCAGGCTCCACTGTGAGGCCTTCCCTGGTCCTCCGTTGTGACACAAAGGTTGCTTTCCTTGGACACCACAGGCCATGGTTCTCTGAAGACTAAGGGGCTGGGTTACTTCTCTTTCCACCCCTACAAGGCAATGCTATCTGGAGGAGAGGAAGCTGCTTGGAGGCCCCTTTGTCACCTGCATGCTTGCCATGAGTCCATGAAGTTGGACTCATTCCTAGGGACTCTCCAGAGTCAGTTCACACCTGTTTATTCTTGGACAAAAGCTTTGTGCAGAAGAGACCATCATGGGGAAACCCTTTTGCACTGTTGGGGTTGGGATGTAAACTAGTACGACCATCCCAGAGGCAGTTTGTGGTTTCCTCAAAATATTAAGATATGGAAGTTCCCTAAGACCCAACCAGACCACTCTTAGACTCTATCTGTCCAGATCATTACAGGTCAGGATATGGTAAAGACACTGCACACCCATGTTCATTGCTGCACTGTTCACAATAGCCAAGTTCTGGAAATAGTCCAGATGCCCTACAGCAGATGAGTGAATCAATAGAACATGGTACCTATGCACAATGGAGTTTTACCCATTCATTACCAAGAATAAGATTGCGTTATTTGTAGGGAAATGGATAGACCTGGAACAAATCATGCTAAGTGAGATAAGCCAAGCTCAGAGAGATAAACGGCACGTGGCTTCTCTCATATGTGGAAGCTAGAGCTAAACTATAGCTGGACATGATGAATTATATGGGACTGCAGGCATTCACACACAGTCAGACTAATGGAGGGTGCCCTTAGGGGAGGAACCCAAAGGTGTAACTTCTCTGAACATTTAAAATACTATTTGTATTTTAATGGAAACATGGGGTTGATTTGTTATTATTATTGGTAGTGGTGGTGGTGGTGGTGTTTGTCTTTGCTTTGGGGGATTTGGGAGGGGAGTAAAGCAGAGCATAGAAAGGTCAGGAGGACTAAGTATCACTATTCCACAACACTGTGAAATATGTGAAATTTATGTAATCACCTAATCTCAATTAAAGAAAAAAAGTGAGAGAAGGGATGGGTTAAGAGAGATGGGTGACAACGTTGTCAGTCACTTTGTATTTATATACTGTTTTGTAGAATGGGAACCTTTTTGTACAACTACTTAAAGATAATAAAGATAAATAAATAAAAGGCCAGAAGGCTGAACAAATGCAATCAGGCTATGCAGTATACACTATGTGGAAAATGAACTATGTAATTTGTAGGCAGGGATGGGGGAGGGAAACTGGAGAAAAGCAAAGGAAGGGTAGCATTGCCCCAAAAGAAATGTACTCATTACCCAGCTTATGAAACGATAACTGCTCTGTACCACACCTTAATAATAACAGTAAAATTATTTTTTAAAACATGCCCATCATAGACACCAGCCTGTTGAAATCTAGATACGTCCTGGCTCAACAAAGCATCAAAGTAGCATCTGATGTGCACCTTTGTCTGACCCACCCCCAGGAAGGACAGACGCCACACACCACCCTGCATCCATGCGGAGCTCTGTGTCCACCCCTGGATTCTGGATGCTGGGATTGCCTTTTCTTAATTTTCTAACATCTGTGCTATTTCACCACTTTCATCAGACATCTATTCGCCTGTACTGGATAGGATACATTATTTTTGGGCATCTTCCCTTTTTGCCTATTTTTGTGGGTGGATTTCAGAAATTGATGAACACTTAGGGTATGAATGCCAAAGAAAGAAAACTGTGAAAGAAAAGAAAGCACAGAAACTCTCCCAAAAGTCACCAATCCAGAAACGGTGATACACATTTCCTTCTCAAAAACTCCTAAATTGCTTAAAAGAAGTGAAAGAGGAAATACAAGCCTTAACAAAGAACCCTGTTCATGAGCAAAAAGAGTAACAGATATGTATCTAAATCTCCATTTTAGTCATGTCATGCTTACAACTATTTATTCATATCTCCTATTCATGTCCCCATGGTTAAAAGAACAGCTAAATGCAGAAATACTTGAACTTGATTCCCAGGGTTAGAGCCCTTTCCACCCTCTAGGGCTCATAAAGGACAAAGAGCAGAACAGTGGAGATGGGGGTATTTCCCACCTCCTCCAGACCTGTCCCAGGTCTGATAGGCTTGGCTTGACCTTCTGGTACACTGCTTAGTGTACTGCTTCTAGGATCTAAGAGTCCAGCCAACAACACACACAGAGACTGTGATAAATAAACATAGAGACACATATATACAGAGAGACAGACATAGGCATACATGTTCTCCTACTACTACTCCCCCAGGTCTTCCCAGAGCTCAGAATTACTTCCCCTTAGCTCGTCCCAGAATTATGGTACAGAGAAAGAAGTGAGTCAAGACAGTAGTACAAGCACATGCTTGTAATCTCAGTACAAAGGTGGGTATGACAGGAAGATCTCAAGTTCTAAGCCAGAGCAGTCAACTTAATAAGACCCTGTCAGAGAGAGAGAGAGAGAGAGAGAGAGAGAGAGAGAGAGAGAGAGAGAGAGAGAGAGAGAGAGAGAGAGAGAGAGAGAGAGAGAGAGAGAGAGAGAGAGAGAGAGAGCGTGCACCAAACAAGGTTAAGATGAGGATTTTAGAATTACTGCCTACTTTGGGTGGAACTAGAATACAGAACAGAAAATGCAAATAGTGGGGTTAGACCCATACACATCACCAGCATTCTCCCATTCTAGGGCAAAGGCAATATTCTTTTGAAAGCCCGTGGTAGGCTGTACTGACCTGGAGCAGGTGAGTTCCAGGAAGAGCTACCTCAGTTGTTTCTGGGAGGCAGAAAGCTGGAGCTGAGAGAAGACAGAGGGTTGGAAGACAGCCTAGTTGTCCCCAGCAGAGCAACAACATCTGGGGAGGATCCGAGGGGAGGTGTTAACCCAGCCCTGGGACTGGTTCACAGTTCCTGCCTTGGGAAGACAGCAGACCCCCTAGTTGTCTCAACAAGAGACACACCCAGCAGGGAGCAGTGTAAAGGAACGAATGTTCTCTGGGTAAGGCAGTTTCTCATGGGACTCTCTTGGCAGTTACACAGCCCCCATCTCCAGATTCCTGAGTATAGGTGGAATGAAACACACCTGCAGTACCGGCGCCTCTACTCGACCACAACAACCTGCATTAGGACACAGTCTAACACCTGAAATTGCCTTCTTCCAAAAAGTGCTTCCTGAAGTCCCTGCGACTCTCAGTGTCAAAATCATGGCCCTCATCCTCACTGCTTGGCATCCCTAGCCTCTGGCCTCCCCAACAGTCCTGCTCTGGGACCATCTTGTCCCAGGTGATACCTCAAAGCCACTTCAAGATTTAACAACCTGTGATCCCAAACGCTATCCTAAAAATCATCATCATCCTCCTCCTCATCATCATCAAGAAAAAGGGAGGGCAGTGGGTTGAAACTTGGTGTGATTTCAGTTCTATAAGGAAGGTTGGAACCCCAGGAGCATCACCCTAATCAAACCACACAGGTAAACACCATGAACCCCCTGAACTGCATTGAGTGCTACAGGGCATGCATTACAAATATTCCCCATACCACAGCCTGTAATCTAAGTTGCATAATGAATTAAAGGCACCATCTCTGACTTCAAAAAGACTGAAGCTTAATGTGGGTAGAATGATGAAATACTATAGCAATACTCAAATTTTGCTTTAAAAATGTGTCAAAGGAAAATAAGCTTAAAAGGGAAATTTTTTAATGAAAAAGGACATTTGGGGGAGAAAACCCTCAAATTATCACAAGGACAAATAAATTAAATTCCCCTCTGCAATTCAGTGCTCCTATTCCTCAGCTTGTGAATCTCTAGCACACTTTAAATCATATCCATGGGTATCATAAAGTGGCAACACAAAACAGATCTCCAATTAATTTGGAGCTCTCAAATGAGATTCCCTAAGGAACATTTTTGGGGTAAGATCAGGAGACAGCAAAAGAAAATGCAGCCAGAAAAATTAATGGTTTTAGCTCCTTAAAATAAATCTACTCTCCTTTGAAGAGGAGGCCCTGTGCATGAGACCTGGCTGGCGATCAGCTTTGCTAAGCTGTCTGACAAAAGCCACCCACTTGGGAAAGAAAACCTTGGCCATTTTTGGTTGGTTATGGAATCACAAAAGGAACTTTGCCATGGCCTCTGCAGGAGGAGCTGAGCACTAATTATAGACAGATTGAAGTGTTTATTGTTTGGGAAAGCAATCCTTTACACTCTGTCACTTCTTGCACAATATTCAGAAATCCAAGTATCTCTGCACATTCCCTGTTTTAATCACCGCCTTTAAATGGATATTCATAATTCCACAAGGTATGCTGTGGTTTTTACCCAAAAGCTGCCTCTGGCCCCCAGGGTGACAGGATCACGGGGAAGCCAGTCCCGAGCCAGTATGGTAAGGGTAACTAATGGCTTCCCAGCCCCATGAGTGAGGCCTGACTGCCATTCTGCGTGTGAAGTGCAGCCTGGGCCTCAAGGCTACTCAAAATACAAGCCCCGTCCCCTCCCCATAGGATCCCATTCCAATGCCGAAATTTAGATGTTTTGGCTTTTCCTACTGTGCATCCATTTCCATTTGGCGCTATGGCTCAAGTGGTATAGTGGTAGCCTTGAGCAAAAGAAGCTCAGTGACAGTGCCCAGGCCCTGAGTTCAAGCCCCAGGACTGGCAAAAACAAAAACAAAAATAAAAACCACACACACTTGAATGACAACCATGTTCATTTCTACACATACACACTTCCACCAAATTTCAAGGGACAAGAACTCAGCCAACTCTTTCAGACTTTTTATCTTGGGATTTATAGGAAATTTATTTACATTAATTAGGCTTCACAACAATGCTAACATCTCCTGAATTTTCTGAGGCCACATGAAAGTTTTACTGTCGGATCATTCTCAAGGTGCCCTAAGCAAACGGATTTCATTTTCAACTACCTTATGAGGGAAAAAATGCTTCAAAAATATTTCAGTCCCCCAAACAACTGGAAAGGTATACAAAGAAGGAGAACCACCATAAAAGGACAAAAATAAAAGTTGCCCTTCGAAGTCACAGCTCCAAACAGAAGCCATTTTTGTTTGATGGCACGGTTTATGTTTTTGAAATCTACTTTACAATGACCTGAATTCCTGCATGATAACAAGTTCTTTTGAGGCTGACAGTAAAGGTTGTGTTGATGAACCCAATACACAACCTGCCTTTCTATTCAAAGCATGAAAGTATTTTAATATCCACTCTGAATGCACTCTCAGCTTGGTGAGGGAGAAGTATCTTCTCAGATCCAAAGCTTCTAAAGCAAATGCGACCCCATCAAATCAGAGTCTTCCTGGGGCTGGGAAGGTGGCTCAGTGGTAGAGCACTTGCCTTGCAATGCATGAGGCCCTGGGTTTGATTCCTCAGCACCACATAAGCAAAAAAAAAAAAAAAAAAAAAAAAAGATACTCAAATCAGAGTCTTCCTTCCATCATTTTAGTTCTTTTCATTTTATACCCTGACTGTCCAGCAGGGAGTAATGTCCATAGCAAGAATAAATGCTTGAGAAATTAATTCAGAGAGTACCTTTCTTGTTTGGGAAAATTGTTTTTCTTTCTGATGGCATCACATACCAACTCTTTGCTGTCAGCGTATTTAATTTGCAATATCCTTAATAGTATGTGCCTTCGCGCCCCAAAATGTAATTGTGAATCTATAAGGGGGTCCCCAGATGTCTACTGGGAGCCACCAAGAATTTCTTTGGAGCCTTCAATGGGGTTTCTTCCTCTGCCTTCCTGATAGTAGATTTCACTGGGTTCATCTAGCAGCTTTCCCCAAGACTCGAGCCTGGGAAACTGTTATCTCCCAAGCAGCACTTGTCATGGTAAGACGAGGGAGAAAACCTTCCTATACTCATCCTCCATTCCTGGAACTTGGCCCACTGAAATATTGCTTTCTGAGCCTCCCAATAAGCTAAAAAAAAAAAAAACCACCCAGAGGCACTTAACAATTAAAAGAAGGGACCAGAGGCACTCAGCTAGAATGTGTACATCATCTATAAAACCTAATTGTTCTTCTCACTGTCTCCATATTGCTTTGCACTGCCCGAGTACAAGTGGTAATTGCCACATCATTTAATCTGTGCAAGATTCTTACCTTAGAATAAATTAAGAAGGTTTTATTCTTCTCCTCCTGCCTGCACATTAGAAGAAGGAAAAACTTTAAGGTCACTAAGAGATTTCAAGCACATGGAAGTCCTCTGGGACAGGAGATTTAGGAGATCATGAATAAGCACGCACATGTCCATTACAGAGCAATGGAGGCAGAATCAAATTCGGTTGTCTGGTTTTCATAGGCCCCACAGGGCATGCTTCTGATTAGTACCATCAGGCCAGGCACTTATTATGAGTTGGCAAGTTCAGTCTATTTCCAGGTGATTATACTCCTGGGGTATATAATGACCAAGCACAGGTTAACCATCCACCCCACTGCTGACCCGGCGTATTCCTCTTAAGAAACATTAGCTGTGCGTGCTGGGTGGCTATGGACCAGCAGCTGCCTGCCCCCTGACTTGGCATGCAGCACATTCCCTCCATTTATACATGCCCCTCAAGAATAAAGTAAGGAGGGCACCCAGTAATTTTCATGACAGTCTCAGATTTTAGCTTTACAACAACCCCACTAGACTGATACTATGATTAGGCCCTACTTATCCAGAGAGGTTAAATAAGTCATCCTCTGTCATACAACAAAAAAAGTAAGAGCAGAATCGGGATTGGAACTCAGGCCTCTTCAACCCGAAGGCTCTGCACTTGTCTCTACTCTCCCTCCTGTGTTTCCTGATGTCTCCCTAGCCTCCACGTCTCCTGACTCTTCTTTCTGCCCTTACCTAGTTGCTTACCTTCACAGCCTTTCAGGGTCACTGTGGACTGTAATTCAGCTAGGCTACTGTGCACCCAGACGGCTGAGGCCCCAAAGATTAAAACACCACTATACAGATAAGCATGATGGTATCTTAACATCTACCCTGCATGCATTTCTCAATAGCAATGGAGAGAGATTCTCCTAGATTCCCAGGAGTCCCTGCCTGGGACTTTGGATGTCCTGTCAAATAACTACCATGTTGAGTCCCTTACAACTTCCAGAAAGGAAATAGGTCTATGTATGCCTCAGATCACATGATGAATTGACTTCCACAGGTCATGTAGCTTGTTTTGTGGTAGTTGTTGGCTTTGACCTCAGAAGCTGGCATTGTAAAGATCTATGTTCCCCATTATTTCTTGATGTACAGAAAGCATCCATAAATCACTCTTCTTCTCTACATCACAACTTTGCCCACTTGTAGTCATTCCTACAAAATCTCTCAAAAAAATGCTATTTGCCCAGTGGTGGTAACAAGCTTCCTTCACATTCTAGCAGCTTAACAGAGTGAAAGCTTAATTCTCACTCTCCTGGGTCTGTCCAGATGACACTCTAAGGGAACAGATGCCCACATGTGCACTGCTTTACAGCCCACACTAAACAAGTCTGTGCAGATGCCACCTTGGGGGAGGAAGAGTTACATGTAGAGTCAGCATTAGTAACTAGACACTCATACCCAGAAATGACACCTGTGACTTTTGTCCACCACCTGTCACAATGGCAAATCACAAAGCATGTCTATCAAAAGAGAGACCGAGAAATTGAATCTTCTCTTTCATCAGAGGAGAGGGAAGCTGGATGTAAGGAAAGAGGTACTTACTGTCCGCAACAAGCAGGGAGACTTGAAAGGGAACTAGGTCATGCAGCTTTAAAAAGAAAAAAATGGCATAGTCAGAGCCAGCTGCAGTGGTTCCAGCCTGCAGATGCTTGGGAGGCAGAGCTCGGAGGATGTCAGTTGGAGCCGGCCTAGGCCAGCTCCATCTTACAAGCAGAGACCTGCATCCCAGCTATGGGGAAGTCACAATGGCTGTGCACAGTGACCCACTGACACAGCAAAGCACAGGCTGGAGGGCTGCAGCTTAGACTGACCTGGGAATAAAGCCAGGCCCCACCTTGAAAGTAATCAAGACAAAAACAGGTTAGTGGCAGAGCTCAAGTGGAATATCTGCTTAGCAAGTACCAGGGAGCACTGGGCCGTCACGCCCAGTACTGCCAAAAGTGACACACTCAGGTCCCAAACCCGGGTTATCTATCTCTAAAACCTACCATTTCCTGCTTGGAGGTCCTTCATTACCACGTATTTCTCAAGACGGTTGTGACCACCGTAGTTCTACCTAAGAACAGGCACTAGTTGCCCACAGTCTGGGGTCATAGCTGGTCTTGACTGACCTCACTCCCTTGCCTGAAGGCTGGCTGCTGACGGGGGCTCTAGGCTGGCCTCGGATGGGGTAACTCCAGTTAGCTTTGTTCTGCTCCACACACCTCTCATTCTCCAACATGGCAGCCTGGAGACACAAAAGCAAGCAGGCCCAAGGCAAGACACGTGGCTGAGCCCAGAGTCAGAGGAGGGGTGGAAAGGGACGGCAATCTTGCATTGTTACTTTGCAAAGGGAGTGAGGCTCAGCCAGCTTGTTCTGTAAGCAGCTATAGAGAAAACAGTGTTTGCTCCATGAACCATACTGTTTCTGCCACAAGCAGTGACTTCTGCATTCGTAACACAAAACCAGCCATAGGTAATAAGTATGTGCATGGCTGTGTTCCAATAAAACTTTATTTAGAAAAAAGGCAGATGGGCAGATTTTCACTGGTGGGAACATAGCTTATCAAACCTGGATTAGGACCCCATTGTAACCTTCCACAAAAGCCTCCGATCTTATTTGTGGAACTATCTGATTATGTGTTCTTGGCAACATCACTTTTTCCTCTCCTGACCTTAATTTTTATTTTCATTACAAAATGAAAAGGTTGGGGTCATTTTTTAAAACCATAAAATCCTTCTCTATTTTGAGCTGCTCAGCAATCCTCACCTTTATTCTTGTTAATTAAATGAAAAATCATTTTAGCCATCACAAAATAAAGGGGAAGAATGAAGAGTGAAAAGAGAAATAAAACCATTTGTCAGTTCTGAAATGAGCGACATTAAACTTAAGAGAGCCTGAATTTTAGTTACATTCCTCATATTTGATCAATACAGCATATTCAGTATGAATACCTTATCTGGGCAAGCATTACAAATGTGTCACATTGGATTTACATTTGACAGATCACTTCATCTTCTAACACCATAAAATTCTTACATTCACAATCCAAATTTTATCATCCTCTAACCCAAATGGTATGTTCTGCCCAGGATCTAGCTTAAGCAATTATTCTCGGCCTGTTAATAGTGTTTGCCCTTGATATTATTATTCACCTGCACAGGCTGAAATTCTATTATTTTATTTCAACAAGATTTGCCATGCAAAAAGACACTGATCAATAACAATGTAATTTTAGCACCGCCAAAGTCAAATAGATTTCTCCATCCATCCAAGCAGGAAGTCAGCCATTTACACTGAATGGAAAACAATCTGACACTTTCAATGATGAATGACTAGCAAAGCTTTATGGATTAACAAGAATTTTTTAAAGGATACTAGGTAATAAGCAGTGGGTGATATCAGTGGGTTAAAAGTAACCTACAATTAACTGATTCAGAAAGACAGGCTGTAGTTGAAGGACCAGACATCAGGTGTACTCAGGGAACACAGCAGAGAATTGAAGATTATTTCATGTTTTGCCTCCTTTATCAGCACTGCAGGAGCATGTAATTCAGTACACTGCGGTATCACAAGAGGATATTTTTGCTTTTTCTCCCCCTCCATTCGTCTTCCCTGCCAGGCCACTGCCAAAATTACAACTAAGAATACTTACGTTAACAGGTGTTACAAAGAGAGAGTTCATGTAAAACCCACCACCGCCCAGAGGCTGGCAGGCACCGCCTTCTGAAGCTTTCAATCAGCCATCTGCCCAAGGGAACAATGCGTGTCCCCACTCCACATTGGACAACGTGGGAAGAGATTTTGGATTGTCGCCACTAGGCAGCGTGAGTGTCCTCTAGAAGTCAAAGCCCCCAGGAGTAATGTTAAACTTCACAATGCACAAGATAGATGCAGGAGACAACTGACAATCTAGTCTACCGCGTCACTACTGAGGATATTGAGAAACTTGCTTTTCATACATGAAAATAAAATCTGCTATCATTAAAAGTGACTTTTCACTGGAAATTCCAAATCATGTTTCTACTTTGCACAAAAAGGGTTTGCATTTCAGACCACTCTACAGAGACTATCTGGAAGCCCAGCAAGGCTCACGGGCATGTCACATCTCAGGTTCTACAGGGTAAGTGCTGGGAAAAGCGACATTCTGAAGAGCTAGGTGCAGACTCCAAAACCTGTGCCAAAAATATAACTGGCTTAATGATAACCCAATTTCTTCAAATACTTAATGTTAAATTTATTAAATAGCAAAATATCTAGGACTCCTCTTGGGGCCTGTCTCCAAAGGAAGATTTTCATTATTTTTCTTTCATAATTTTCCTTCCACTTTCAAATAAACTTATTCCTCTTTACTTTTACAAAATAAATGAGGGCTGGGAATATGTCTTAGTGGTAGAGTGCTTACCTAGCATATATGAAGCCCTGGGTTCAATTCCTCAGTACCATATAAACAGAAAAGGCTGGAAATGGCACTGTGAGTGCTAGCCTTGAGTAAAAGCAGCTCAGGGATAATGCTCAGGCCCTGAGTTCAAGCCCAGAACTTGAGAGGAAAAAACTGATTATTTTTAAACCTATATTGTGGATAATTCCTAAATTAAAGAACAGCATAAGTGACTAGACCTCATCTCATTTGAATAGCATCTTCACAATCATTTGCAACACTCACTTTTACTGTAACTAACTTGTCATAATGTATCTCCAACAGGATGTAATTTATCAGCAGGTCAAGGAGCTGGAAAATATTGGTTTAGCTAAATAGATCGCATCTGTTAACAAACTTGTCCAAATCATTTGCATCCTTGCTTACAATGTATGCACACAGAGGCCATTTATCATTCAGATTATTTCTCGAACCCACAGGCTTGTTTTCTATGCACTGCACAGAAATGTATGCACGTGCATACGCTGTGAGATGCTTCAACATGATGCGTTCAGAAAATAAGTGACGGGAACAGAAAATCACTTCTGCAACTTTCTCTGAGTTCTCTGTCTTTATTGCATTGTCCTTTCATCTAGGCAGCCATTGGTATCAATTCCAGATCATTCCTTACCTGCCGCATGTAATAGGTTTTCAGTAAATGCTAAGGATAGTATTTAGGATTATGTTCTGGGACCTGACACTAAATCTCACAAATAAACCTAAGGCTTCCATCAACTTCAAGAGTTCTCCATTTATCTTCTGGGGGTCTCACCGAGCAAAAGTGTGCCTTCTACTATTGGTGGATGTAAACTAGTACAACACTCTGGATGGAGATATAAAGGTTCCAAAAAAAAAAAAACCAAAAACCTAAGCATAGAATTCCCCTATGCCAAGCCGGGCGCTGGTGGCTCACGCCTGTAATCCTAGCTACTCAGGAGGCTGAGATCTGAGGATCGCGGTTCAAAGCCAGCCCGGGCAGGAGAGACCGTGAGACTCCTATCTCCAATAAACCACCAGAAAACCGGAAGTGGCGCTGTAGCTCAAGTGGTAGAGCGCTCGCCTTGAGCTGAAGAGCTGAGGGACAGCGCCCAGGCCCAGAGTTCAAGTCCCACGACCGACACAAAAAAAAAAAAAAAAAGAATTCCCCTATGCCCACTCTTTGGCATCTACCCAGATCATCATATGTCAGGATATGGTAAGGACACTGCACATCCATGTTCATTGCTGCACTATTCACAATAGCCAAGTTATGGAAACAGCCCAGATGCCCTACAACAGATGAGTGGATCAATTAAATGTGGTACCTATACACAATGGAATTTTACTCATTCATTGGAAAGACTGTCATTTACAGAGAAATGGATGGACCTAGAACAAACCATGTTAAGTGAGGTAAACCAAGCTCAGAGAGACAAACAGCACATGTTTTCTCTTATACGTGGATGCTAAATCTAAAATCTAAGTGGATATGAGAATCTCTACAGGACTCCAGGCATTCACACATGTACAGTCAGATTAAAGGAGGATACTCAGGGGAGAAACAGAAAGGTGTAATTTCTCTGCGCATTTAAAATACTATCAAAACAAACTTCAGGAAATTGAAGCACGGTTTGTTTTGTTGTTAGTGGTGGTGGTGTTTGCTTTTGCCCTTGGGGTTTTGGGGGGTGGAGATGATGAAGCAGAATGTAGGAAGGGAGGGAGGAAGGGGCACAAATGTAATCATGCTATTCAGTTTACACTATGTGGGAAATAAGCTATGTAACTTGTGGGCAGGGATGGAAGGAGGAAACTGAGGAAACGCAAAGGAAGGGGTGACATTGTCCAAAAAGAGAAATGTGCTCGCTACCTGACTTATGAAAAGGTAACCCCTCTGTACACCTTAATAATAATGAAGTATTATTTTTTGAGTGTGCCTCCTAGTGGCAACAAACATAAATTACACACATGGGAAGACCCAGGTTCAAAATTCACCTACCTTGACTACTTTCTGGTTGTGATTTTATGTGACTTTAGGCAAGTAGCACACCTCACTGACCCTCAGCACCTACATGAAAAATAGCATTATTCACAAAATTCAAGGACTGGGTGTGTGGAAAGTGGTAGAGCACCTTCAGAGCAAGGCAAAGAGGGAAAAAACAAAACCCTAATGTTCACCAAGAGATGGACAAATAAAATGTGGTATGCATATTTGGGGGGATAATAGTAGTAGTAGTAGTCGTCGTCGTCGTCATCGTCGTCGTCGTGGAGCTTGAACTCAGGGCCTGGGCTCTGTCCCTGAACTCTTCTTGCTCAAAGATAGCTCTCTATCATTTTGAGCCACAGCACCATTTCCAGTTTTCTGGTGGTTAATTGGAAATGAGTCTCATGAAGGGGCTGGGAAGGTGGCTCAGTGGTAGAGCGCTTACCTTGCATGCATGAGGCCCTGGGTTCGATTCCTCAGCACCACACAAGCAGAAAAAGTCAGAAGTGGCACTGTGGCTCAAGTGGTAGAGCACTAACCTTAAGCTGAAGAGCTGAGGGACAGCGCCCAGGCCCAGAGTTCAGGCCCCACAACTGACCCCCCCCCCAAAAAAAGTCTCATGGACTTTCCTGCTCAGGCCAACTTTGAACCACAATCCTCAGATCTCAGCTTCCTGAGTAGCATGAGCCACCGGCACCCAGCATAGCGTGCACATTTAATGGAATGTTGTCTACCCTTAAAAAGAAAGGACCTTGTGGCATTCGATAATGTGGTTGAAGCTTGAGAACCTTGTACTAAAATCACAAAGTACAAATACTGTATGAGTTTGCTTATACCAGATAGTGAAAATAGGCAAATCCACAGGAAAATATAAGAAAATGTATATACAGGAAAATGTTGTTCAAGGAATACAATATTTCAAATTTGCAAGATGAAAAGGCTTGGGAGATATATTCTACAACAATGTGAATATGGTTAACACAACTAAACACTTGTGCACCAAAAACTAATTAAGACAATACATTTTATGTTTTCTGGAGTTGCTGCAACTTTTATGAAATGACATTACACTTCTAAAAGAACTGGGTACAGGTGACTCACACCTGAAATCCTAGCTACTCAGGAGGCCTGGAGATCCTGGTTCAAGGTCAGCCCAGTCAGAAAAGTTTGCTAGATTCCAAAATAAGAACCCAGCAAGGAGTAAGGCTAGAGGCATGGCTCAAGTGGTAGAGCACCAGCTGAACAAGCAAGTATGTATGAAACCCTGAGTTCAAACCCTGGTATCAGAGGAAAAAAATTACCAAGTACAGAGTCTAGCACAAAGCTCTCTATAAACTTCAGGTGTCATTACCTGATCACCAGAGCCTGCTAACTCCCTGGAATCCATTTTAGGCCTCACCTGTAGTGAGGACCAAGGACTGGAGATCTGAGGAAGACACCCTGTCCACTCCAGTGGCTGCCACACCATCAAGGAAATGATGCTAGCATGGGAAAGAAGACAGGCAATTGAGGCAAGGCCCTGACCAGAGATTCTGGAGCTAGAGACAAAGGAGGTCAAGCCAAAACACCAAGGAAGTTGAACCTCTTGGCCCAGTGTTTGGCCCAGATTGAGTGCCCAGGAGTGCTGACAGAGATCTTGCAGCAGGAGCCCCTCCCCACCCACTAGGAAGGGGGGGTTGGGTCAGCTTCTGTCACTGGAGTTAACTGCTGCCTCCACCCAGCCCCACTTTCTTGGTCTTGGGACTGCAAGCTACTGAGACACCAAGGAAGCTCCTCTCAAAACAAGAGGACCTGTCCGGCCATGGTGGAGTCCTGGACTTTTGAGGCAGGAAAGAATTTCAGGCTGCATCACAAAGCAACAGACTTGCAGTTTTATCCAGCAACCAAAGCAACATACAAAGACCAAACTTCAAAGACCAAGTGTGGACACTGAGCTGAACACAGCAGCTTGTGCTAACTAACATCAGAGGTTGATACATACACCTAAGCTAAGTAGGTTAAGGCTTACCCTCTCCTTTAGATGAGCCCTCTCTTCCTCTGAGTGCCTGTTAAACTTGAGCATTCTTGTTACAAGGCTTGATCGGCTCAATCTGACCCAGAAGCATCAGATCCAGTCAGTTTCCTGAAATGTCTGTGACACAGCCATCTCCTTATCTGCTTTCCTTGAGCATATTTTTCATCAAAGGATGGCTTTCTCCAGTTCTTTATCCTTAAGCTATTTGTCCGGCATGTGCTGTACAGATCGTAGGGCAAATTGTTTGGACAAGATTAAAGGTGCTGCTTTACTCTGTGGCAGCCTGTTGAAGGAGTGGGTGTTTGAACCCCTGGCTAACTCGTATTTGGTCTCAGTTTTTGGTGCCCATGATTCACGGTAACTAATCTCCCGCCTCCATTGCTTTCCTTGTTTTCCTCTCTCACTCCTCATGTTCTCCCATGATTGCTCTTGCTCTACCATGCTTGGGAGTCCCTCCCCAGCAACCTCTGGACACAAGTACCATCTATAATTCTAGCTACTCTGGAGGTGAAGGACAAAGATCATAGTCTCAAGGCTGACTCGGGCAAAGTACGAGATTCTACCCAAAGAAAATAACCTAAGAAAAGGAATGGGGGTAAGGTTCTGAGTTCAAAAATCTCAGTACTGGGGCTGGGAAGATGGCTCAGTGGTAGAGTGCTTGCCTTGCAATGCATGAGGCCCTGGGTTCGATTCCCCAGCACCCCATAAGCAAAAAGAAAAAAGCCGGAAGTGGCGCTGTGGCTCAAGTGGTAGAGCGCTAGCCTTGAGCTGAAGAGCTGAGGGACAGCGCCCAGGCCCAGAGTTCAGGCACCACAACTGGACAAGAAAAAAAAAAAAATCTCAGTACTGCCTCCCTTACCCCCCCCCCCACACACACACAAAAACAAAGACGGCAAAGCAAATAATCTATATATGAACAATAACATAGTTATATCCAACCAACTGTTTAAATGTCATTTTGAATAGCTATACAAATAACGTAGGGGGGACTATAATGCCAGTATCGTTATAACAAGGAATGAGATGGTGTAAAATTGTATGTATATACTGTCTGGAACCAAATTTGTTTTTAATCTTGTGCAGGGAGACCAGACCAAAAACAAATGCCTCAAATGATGGAAATAACTGTGCTGGGATAAACTGATACAAATTTTCCCTATTTTATATAAATTTGATAAAGAAAAATGGAGGTTGAAAAAGGATCCCTGCCAAGCCGGGCGCTGGTGGCTCAAGCCTGGAATACTAGCTACTCAGGAGGCTGAGATCTGAGGATCGCAGTTCAAAGCCAGCCCGGGCAGGAAAGTCCGCGAGACTCTTATCTCCAATAAAGCACCAGAAAACCGGAAGTGGCGCTGTGGCTCAAGCTGTAGAGCACTCGCCTTGAGTTGAAGAGCTGAGGGACAGCGCCCAGGCCAAGAGTTCAAGACCCACGACTGACAAAAAAAAAAGGGTCCCTGCCTGTCCCGGGCCTTGGCCCACAGAGAGGCTTCGTGTGGCGCGGAGAGGTAAACCACCATTGTGGACGTTCTTACGGCACCCACACTGCGCTGCTGGGGGAGGGGGTCAGTCCAGTTTGATTGCGTCGTTCGTCGAGTCTGCCTGTGTGCACCTGCGTCAGGAGCCTCGCTTGCTGGCTCCTGAGCGTGTTCGCAAGCCAGCCCTTTTCTTCCTCCTGCAGCGATTCGCACAGCCAGGCCGGGCCGGCAGGTCGGCCCGAGAGCCCCGCAGCGCGGCCAGGGGGAGTGGAATAACCGTGCGAGCAGGCGGGCAGCTGCACCCTGGTTGGGACGGAGCCGCTGCTGGCCAAGGGCTGTGGGTCTGCGTGAAAGCAGAGGATGAAGTGCGCTCCTGGCCGGCGCAGGCCGCGCAGGCCGCGCGTCCCCCAGCCCGGCGGAAGGCCCGGTCCCCAGGCGTGGCAGCTGCGCGGGGTGGGGCACAGCCTAGGAGGTGGAGCCTAGGGAGGGGGGAGGTGCTTGAGTCAGAGGTGGACCTTCAGAGGTGACCTTGAGGCCCTGGACCCTTCTTCTGTCTCTGTTGCCTCCTGGCCTTGAGGATCACAGTTTTGTTCCCGGGTTAACAAGACGCCCAACCACCGGCCCAAAGCCACGAGGCCCACGGACCAGGGCGCAGGGCTTCGGAACGCTGTGCGCCTGCGTCGACCTTTCCAAAGTCTGTTGACCCTCTCCTATATGGTGCAGGAGTCCTGGCAGGCGGATCCGGATACAGTGCCGCAGTCACAGCAGGTGGGATCGGGATCGGATACTGAGCCGCAGTCACGGCAGGCGGGCTCTGGATACTGAGCCGCAGTCACGCAGGCGGGATCGGGATCGGATTCTGAGCCGCAGTCACGCAGACGGGATCGGGATACAGTGCCGCAGTCACGCGGGTGGCTCCGGATGTTTTCTTGCAGTCACGCAGGCGGCTCTGCAGCACGTTTCGTTGCAATCACAGCAGGCTGAATGCACTTACCGTGTGCGGTCACCGCGAGCGACGCCACGTCCCCCTGTCAGGGGCAGGATGTCATGCCAGTCCCCGAATTCCTTTTTCTAGATCTTTTTAATGTGGGGGGGGGGAACCCCACGGCGGTGCCGCTGGGGCCTCGCGGGGGCGAGGCCGTTATGGACCGCGCGGTACCCGTGCCCCGTGCCCGGCGCGCCCCGGCCCAGCTCGCCCTCCCCCGACCCCCTTGTCCTCCCCCACCCCCTCTCGCTGTCCTCCCCCACTCCCCCGTCCTCCCCGCTCCCTCCTTCCCCCCCTCCTTCCCCCATCCTCTCCCCCTCCTCCCCTCCACCGCCCCCCTCCCCCCTCCCCCCGCCCCTCGCAGCATGGACGCCCCTGTGCTGACCGAGACACAGATGGCCCAGCTCAAGAAAGCCTTCTCCCTGTTCGATAAAGATGGCGCCGGCGTCATCAAGACCCGGGACGTGGGCACCTTGCTGCGGTCGCTGGGCCAGAACCCCACGGAGGCGGAAGTGCAGGACCTGCTGGGCCAGGTGGACCCCGACGGGCTGGGCACGGTGGCGCTCCCCGCGCTGGCGGCCGTGATGGCCAGCCGGGGCTCGGTGTCGGTGGAGAGCGAGGAGGAGATCCGCGAGGCCTTCCGCGTCTTCGACAAAGACCGCAGCGGCTTCATCAGCGCGGCCGAGCTGCGCCAAGTCCTGACCACGCTGGGGGAGAAGCTCACCGACCTGGAGGTGGACGAGATGATCCGCGAGGCCGACATCGACGGCAACGGCCTGCTCAACTACGAGGAGTTCGTGCAGATGATGATGGCCAAGTGAAGGCCCGGCCCCACCCCGGGCCTGCCCTGGCCCCGCCCCGGCCCCGCCCAGGCCCCGCCCCGGGCCTGCCACGCCCCGGGCCTGCCACACTCAGGCCACGCCCTGGCCACGCCCCGACCCCGCCCCGTCCGGAACTGCCACGCCCTGGCCACGCCCTGATACCCCCAGCCTGCCCCGCCCAAGCCCCACCCCAGCCCCGCCCAGAAGAGGCGAGCTCCACCCTTTACTTACCAAAAAAGAAAAGAAAGAAAGGAAGGGTTCCTGTATTCATTCCATTTCTCTATAGCAAAACCGAAGGTGCGAAAGTACCCGCTGTCCACACCAAGTCTGCACGCGTGGGCCGGGGGTCTGCCCCTCCAAGGAAGCTCCGCCTGAGGACTGAGCACCTCAGCACTGAGCGCGGTACTTGATAAAGAAGGAAGTGGCAGGCGGCAGGGCTCCTTTGCCGACTTTCCGTGCGCTGTCTGGGCCGGCCAGGGCTTCATGCCTGCCGCGGGCATTCGGATTAAAGTCGCAGATGGGAGTCGGGGTAAATGGGTTCTAGCGGGTTTGCTGAAAGCGAGCGCGTTTGTAATGGGTTGACCTTCAGGAGGGGGAGCAGGGAAAAAAGCAAAACTGGGTGAAGGGTGAGCCAGAGACGCGGCCCCCGGGCCCGCTGGGCTTCCTGCGCCTCCGCGAGCCCCGCCGCGGTGACAGGGACGCCCGGTGCAGGCCCCTGGGGTCTGCTGGTTTTAGCATCCTCTAGCATTAGCATTAGAGCGAAGTGAGTGTCTGGGGTCACTCACCAAGAACACACACACTTTTCTGATAAGGAATCTGCACCAGGAGCATCTTTGGACTCTGTTTTTAAAGCTCTCAGAACCACCACCTGGAACCCCCAGGGGACACTGTGGTTGTGGATGTCAGCACAACCATAGACATTGCCGTTCAAGAAACTTACAATTTACCTCCGTTCCAAGTTGTAAATGCTAGTCTTTCTATTTCAATAAAAAGACCATTAACTTTTTAGAAAATCCCTTTTATTCATGTTTAAAATTCCTGTGTGTGTGTGTGTGTCTGTGTGTGTGTGTCTGTGTGTCTGTGTGTCTGTGCCTATCCTAGGGCTTGAACTTAGAGCCTGGGTGCCGTCCCTCAGGTTTTTAGCTCAAGGCTAGCTTTCTATTACTTGATTCACAGCTCTATTTCTTTCTCTTCAGTAGTTAATTGGAGTCTCAAGGACTTTTCTCCTGGGCTGACTTCAAGCCTTGATGCTCAGATCTCAGCCTCCTAAGTAGCTAAGATTACAGGTGTGAGCCAGCAGCACCCAGCTTCATTTTGTTCTGTAAATTGTTCATTTTCTCAAAAAAACGTATACATATATATTGTCAGTTGTGGGGCTTGAACTTGGGGCCTAGGTGCTGTCTCTGAGCTTCTTTGTGCTCAAGGCTAGCACTCTGCCACTAAAACCATAGTATCACTTTCAGTTTTTTAGTTTTGGTTATATGGAGATCAGCCTCACAGAAAGTTTTCTGCCTAGGCTAGCTTTGAATCATAATGCTCAGGTCTTAGCCTCCTGAGTAGCTAGGATTACAGGCATGAGCCACAGGTGCCTGGCTCTCTATATAAAGACCTGTGCATCTGTCTTCAAAAGCAACCTCTGTCATGGAAACCACACTCAGCCATGGGCAAACACAATAAAAAGCCTGACAGACACAACCAGGGCCTGAAGAACAATTCCAGAGATTCCACAAAGACTCGTTACTTTCGTTGATTTGTTTCTAAAGCCCAAGACAATCTCTCCAATCTCACATATTAGTGTCCCCCTGCCAACAATATTGTATACTGACACAAAGGCATCTTGTAGGACATTTCTGATTGCATAATACTTGGCACTCATAGCTGAAGAAAGCTCCTTACATGGAGCTGCTGCACAGATCCAGACTACATAAAACCACACAAGATGGGGTTCACCACTAAGGCCAATTCTGTGGTCCTAAAAGTCAAAGTGGACAGCTGAGGAAGGCAGAGTCTCGTTAGAGATAAAGAAGGCGGGCTGCCGAGGGGCACAGAACCATGAGGGATTCAACGCCCCCGTTTCCAGCCTCAGAACCTCCAGCTTCTGGGCAGGGGCCCTACCCGTCCTGCTGAGCCTCAAAGACACAGGTAGTCCCAGAGCAGGAGGGAGCAAGTCAGACTGCAGCTCCTGTCCCCCGAGCAACTGGCATCTCCATGAAGTGACCAGTCAAGACTCCACCTTTCTCCTACTTTAAAAAGAAAACACTTGCTGGGCGCCAGTGGCTCACGCCTGTCATCCTAGCTAGGCAGACTGAGATTTGAGGATCACGGTTCAAAACCAGCCCAGGCAGGAAAGTCCATGAGACTTTTGTGTGTGTGTGTGTGTGTGTGTGGTCATAGGGCCTGAACTCTAGGCCTGGGCACTGTCCCTCAGCCCTTCAGCACCACTTGAGCCACAGCACCACTTCCAGCTTTTTCTGCTTATGAGGTGCTGAGGAATAGAACCTAGGGCCTCATGCATGCAAAACAAGCACTCTACCACTGAGCCACCTTCCCGGTCCCCTATGAGACTTGTAACTCCAATAAACCACTCACAAAACTGCAAATGGCGCTGTGGTTCAAGTGGTAGAATGCTAGCCTTGAGCTGAAGGGCTCAAGGACGTTGCCCAGGCCCAGAGTTCAAGCCCCAAACCAACCAGAGAGAGAGAAAGAACACAGCATTTGTTCTTGTAAGAGGAAGATATTTCCATACACACATATAATCTACTTTCATCACATTCACACCCTTCCATCTTCTCCTTTGCCCCTCTCCTCTCCCAGAGATCCTCTCCCAAACCATCCCCCTGTAATTTACTAGACCTCTCCTTTTAAGAGCAAAAAAGTAACACCCACTGGATTTTGTCAGCTATATGAGAATTGATGGTATCAGAGGCTGATAGAGGGTCTCATGGTAAGTGGGCCTGAAGAAAGGTTTAGAAGGATGAACGGAGCAGCACTGATCAAAATGCCTTGGACTCATAAACTGACATGTTGAATTGAAAATCCCCTTTCTATAACTACTTAATGCTCATTTTAAAAAATGCAATCTCAGGGCACCAGTGGCTCACGTCTGACATCCTAGCTACTCAGGAAGCTGAAATCTGAAGATCATGGTTCCAAAAGCCTGAGCAGGAATGTCTGTGAGATTCTTATCTCCAATACAACACCAGAAAGCCAGAAGTGGCCCTGTGGCTCAAGTGGGAGAGCACTAGCCTTGAGCTGAAGAGCTCAGACCCAGAGTTCAAGTCCCACGACTTTCAAAACAAATCAATAAAAATAAATAGAAGGAGCTATTCTGGGGCTGGAGCAGCCACGGGTGGGAGAGAGAGGTCCAGCAGAGGAGGGAGCAAGAGGAGGAGACAGAACTTTGTGAACAGGAGCACAAGAAACAAGCTGGCTGATGCCCTTCTTTGACCATTGACCCTTCATCCGGTAGGAAACCTAGCCATCATGTCATGCAGTGGCCTTCGATGTGTAATCCGTGCACCTGGAGTTCTAGACCCCAGACCCAACTCCAGGCATTCCATATGTCCAACCACTCACCCCAGTGTACCAAGTAAAGAGGCCCACAGTGGTGAAGGGCAGAGAATAGAGGTTCACCGTGTGGCCCAGATACACTACAGGAAGAGGCAAAGCGAGCATTTCCACCCATCTGCAGGACACAGTCATGAGCTTCCGGCATCCGTGGAGGCAGAATGGGGCCGAGGGTGAGAGGGCTGCCTAATTATTAAATAGTCTCAGTTACTTCCCAGCTGTGGCCTGGACGAGGCCTCAGGATGGAGAGGGTGGGGCAGGCGTGGACGGCTCCCGCGGGCGCAGTGACAGCAAGGCTGGAGAGCGCAGGATCCAGGCCCGAAGGGTGCAGAAGCCATGCTGAAGAGCCGGGGCTCAGTCTTTGAGATTTTCCTCCTGAGGCACAGGGATTTCTGGGGAGCCCCGGGCTGGAGATGGATGGACACCCCTGATGCTGGGCCCAGCGTGGCCATCATCCACTTCTCCTGTGTTCAACCTCAGTTTCCACATCTTGAGAACAAAGAGGACTCGTGACGAAGAGCACAGTGGCCCGTTTGGAACAGAGAGTCCAAGTTCAAATCCTGCCCCCAGCACTTATTTACTGTTGTTTATCCTGTGCGCCTCTTCATGGGGAAATTGGGGTGGGGGTGGGGGGAGATGGGCAGGAAGAACAAGTCAACCTCTGAGGATTGGATGAGAGAATCCCTGGAAAGGGTTTACTTACCACAGCGCTGGGATTTAATTGAGTAGGGCTGCTCATTGTGCCGAGTGTTCCTATGATCCTGAGTGGCATATTAACTGTGGCATTGTTCACTGACCCATGGTTGGCTGCCACAGCGGTGTGTGGTTTGGGGGATCTGGCCTGGGAAGTGGGCAGGAGAGTAGGCTGTGAGCAAACTACTAGAGCCACGCCTACAACGGCCTGAGACTTCAGTGGCCTGGAATTAGCTCCGTGAAAATCCAATTGCCAGCAGACGGTGCTTGCGCTGAAAAGCAGGGACTCCTGGCTGGGGCCTGCAAATGCCCAAAGAGCAACTAACAGCGCCAGGAAAGTTTGGCATTCATCCCTCCCTCTGACTTCGCTCCAAGCCATCCTCCCTGAAGCCACCTTGGAGATCTAGGAGGAGGGGCAAGAACCTACAGCGCCCATTGGCAAGGACTTTCCTATCGTGACCTGGAATCACCATACACCATGGTCCCCTCCCTCCCCAAAAGGGATGCCCTCCGCTGCCCCGATGAACTGCCAGGCAGCCTTCAGCAGCACATCACCCCTAGGAGCCCTCTATGCCTTCCTGACACCCCAACGTACCCCACCCTCATTCCCACACATGCTGCTCTTCCTCCCCTCCCCCCTCTTGCCCAGTGCAGGCTTCACACCTGGATCCTCTTCTCTATGTCTCCTGAGTAGCTGGGACCACAGATGTAAAACACCATGCCCGGCTTATTGGTTGCGCTGGGGAAGAGGGTCTCACCAAGTTAACCCAGGCTGGTCTTGCATTGCCACCTGTAGGAGTCTCTTTTGCACTCTTCACTCCACCTTGATCAAGGGGCCCCAAAATCCCTCCTCTGCCTATCAGAGAAAAGGAAGTCCATGTGCTTTCTGGGATATTCCATTCTGTCATGACACAGACAGGACTACAGAAACAAATCACTGCAAACAACAGGAGACAGCCTCCATGCAACCATAATCTGCCTCTCTAATTCCCCCCCCTCCCCCAGATCATTCAGATCCAGTGTGAGCCCCTTTCCAGCCTCCTCTCAAATTCCACCTGAGTCTAAATGCTCTCAATTCTGCCGGCCTTTCTCCCAGCAGGTGACTTTGAGCTGCTCTGCTCAGCACCTGAGAGAGTCCAGGAACTCCTCCAGCACCTGACGCTGCTACTGCTGCTGCAGCCATCCGGGACTCTGAGCCTCTTCTGGCTTCTGCAGCCCTGTGCTTCCTTGCTGAAATAAGGTTTCCAGCTCCTCTGCTGCTTGTGATGTCTCTCCTGTTCTCAATGGGGTTGCTGGTTCTCTGGACCTTCGCAATAGCACAGGGAAATCTCCGTGTTGGTGTAGGTACAGATGGGCTGCTTTCCTCTCTCTTCTGGGCACACAGCTGGTGTCTACTTCCCAGCCTCCCCTGCAGGTGGAGCTGGCCCCAGGATGCAATCTGATGACCCTGTGAGTAGAGCTTGAGATGTGAAAGAAGCAAATATGAACTCAGAGTAGCCCATCAAGTCATGAGATTTGTTTCTCTCTATAGGAGACTCTGGCTAATAAATGAGATACGTGAAATATCACTCCTTCACAACCCCTCAGTGAACTAGGATTTCACATCATGATCATCAGTGGTGAAAACACGCACAGCCTGAATCTGGACAAGACCCTACATATAATCGTCAGGTCACAGAAAATGCAAAGGAATCCATTTGACTCTAGAGTGGGAATGTAACCAGTAAATCCAGAACAAATCACCTGATAGCAAATTAGTTACAAAGGGCAACCATGTAGGAGATCTACATATATGTGTAGATACATATACATATACATATTATATATGTATACACATACACATATTATACACACATACCAGCACTACTGTGTATATATCAGCCAACTGCAATGTGGATATTCTTGTTGGATCATAATTCAAACAAACTATAGAGCTGGAATATGAATCCGGCAAATGTTAACATGGCTAAGACATTGGATGATGTTAAGAAACTGCAGTCAGTATGTTAGGAGTGATATTGATACTGTAATTATCTCTTCTTTTGTAAGTCCTGGGGCTTGAACTGAGGGTCTGGGCACTGTCCCTGAGCTTCTTTGTGTTCAAGGCTAGTGCCATAGCACCACTTCCAGCTTTTTTCTGAATACTTTATTGGAGATAAGAGTCTCACACACTTTCTACCGGGCTGGTTTCGAACACTGATCCTCAGACCTTAACCTCCTAAATAGCTAACCACCCGGACCCGGCTTGTCATTTTAAATCATAGAGTCATTTATGGAAATCCACACTTATGTATAGAATGATATACGGGGTAGACTTGGCTTCAAAATCATCTAATGAGGGACTGGGAAGGTGGCTCAGTGGTATAGCGCTTGCCTTGCATGCCTGAGGCCCTGGGTTCGATTCCTCAGCACCACATAAGCAAAAAGAAAAAAGCCGGAAGTGGCGCTGTGGCTCAAGCAGTAGAGCGCTATCCTTGAGCTGAAGAGCTGAGGGACAGCGCCCAGGCCCAGAGTTCAGGCCCCACGACCGGACCCAAAAAAACAAAAAACAAAATCATCTAATGAGGGAGGGGAAGAGGAAGCAAAACAGGAAACAGAAATGAAACGAAGGCATCAGCTGATCACCACAGAGCTGACGAGGGGGATGGGGGATGAGTCCAAAAGTTCTCTCATTGAAATAATCAGTAGTAAAAGATAAGTTTAAGAGGAAAAACATCAAATGCTCTCTCGCATGCTCTCTCGCTGTCTGGTTTTCACATCTGGAGGTCGATGCAGAGCCACAGCCTAGAAGGAGGCCACAGCCAGCCATGAGCATCCACCTTCACCATTGTGTGAACAATAAACACATTCGTTTGTAATACCAGGGTTTTGAACTCAGCTCTAACACCTGAACCATAGCTCTGGCCTTTTTTCTTCTCATTGTTTTTCAGACCGGGTCTCCTGTTATTGTCAGGGCTGCTCTCTGATCCCATTACCCATGCGTCCCAGCGTGCGTACCACTATACACAGCTTATTTGTTGAGATAGAGTCTCAGGAAATTTTCCCTCCTGCTGGACTCAAACCACAAATCCTCATTCATCTCTGCCTCTTGAGTAGCTGGGATTGTAGATGTGTGCTACCACACTGGGTCCATTTCCTATGATATATGAGTTGTATATGAGATATATAACATTTGAGGGCTATTTCCACTGCCTAGTGTAAATATGCATTAATAAAATATTCAGTCGACCCATAACTTAATCTATGGGATCTTCCTGAATATTTTGTCCAAATATTTTCTTCCCTTTGCCACTGGACCAGTCTTGTACATGAACATGTTCAGATGAAAGTAGCAAGACAGCCTTTCTAAATTTTGCATAGTGTCCTGTTACTCCCCTCTCCACGGGGAGAACAAGTCAACGAATCAATAACACTACTTTGTGTAGTGTTATAAATCCATCCTGCTAACAATACTCTGTCCTCTTCAGAGATTATTACGTACCTGTCAGGTGCCTTGTTAAACTCTGACTAGGTAATTGACAGTTGGGTTTGAATAACTGTTAGAGAAAATGAAGTAAGATGAAATGTGTCTTATTCCTAGTAAGCCCACACTAAGTCTATTGATCACTTTTGTTTCTAAGTGGTCACATATAATTCCTTTAGTAATGTATTCTATGCTCTTAGCTAGCTTCATTTGTCAAGCTTATCATGCTATAATCTTGGAGGGAGAAAAAATCCATATTTCCCTTTTAAGAATCAAAACAATTTTCATAGTTGACTAAACTTCCAACAAACCTCTCTTCCACAATTCTATAAACCCATTGGCAGTAGTTGAGTGACCCCCACTTGGAGATTTCCTTGAGAACTATTTCCTTCACTTCAGGATAGTTGAAATCTTCTAGAACCACACAGGCCAGCAACTTCAATTCCCTTCTTACAGGTGTGTGTTCTATCACCCCTCATGCAAACCTCAGCCTTGAGGGCAAAGTAAGGAATCACCATCCTGCATCTCCTGCCAATTATGTTCATCATGTATATCACAGGACAATTAGTTGTTCTCTTTGGAAATAGATGGTAAGGTCCTGATTTGCTTTCCTGAGTCTTTCCAACCTCTAACTCTGCCTTGCTCACCTGCAACCATGCAAGAGACACTCAAATTACACACTTTTTATCCCTAACTAGGACAACAGTCTCCTGTTCCCATCCATCCTCCCTTCCCATCTGGGTGAACAATGCACCAACTTCAGAACAATACACTAATTTTCAGCCCTCAGGGTTGGGCTAAAGCTAGCAAGTAGGCTTCCTCTGGCTTTCTCTCGATTCCAAGGCCCTACAAACTCAGCAGTATTGGGATAAAGCCCTCAGAGGAATGGTGAACAAAGATTCTAACTCACAAAGGAGAAAAGTGATTTGCCAAACCTATTTTACCTGGAATTCCTTTACTCCTCACGTCTAAGTTGCTTTCTTCTGTCCTTCCTATGGATTTATTCCCTACGAGTTCCCATCACACCAGGCTATCCATATTGGAGCTCATCCCCAAGCACCCCCTAGGGAGCAAGGTATGACTAACAGTGCACCTGCCTTGCTCTTCAGTATCACTGTGGCTGGGCCTGGAACTGAAATGGAAATAAAGAAGATTAATGCCTGGGGAGCAGGAGAATCATATTTTCCTTCCTATTTTTGCATAAATTTGAGAACCTTCACAGAAAAAAAAAATGAAGGCTATAAGAAGCATTAGGGCTGGGTGCCAGTGGCTCACACCTGTAATCCTCGCTACTCAGGAGACTGAGATCTGAAGATCATAGTTCAAAGCCAGCCTGGGCAGGAAAGTCCATGAGACTCTTACCTCCAATTAACCACCAGAAAACTGGAAGTTGCGCTGTGGCTCAAGTGGTTTGAGTACTCGCCTTGAGCTGAAGAGCTCAAGGACAGTGCCCAGCCCAGAGTTCAAGCCCCACAACTGACAAAAAGAAAGAAAGAAAGAAAGAAAGAAAGAAAGAAAGAAAGAAAGAAAGAAAGAAAGAAAGAAAGAAAGAAAGAGAGGAGGGGGGGGACCAAGATGGCGACGGGGCAGTAGGGAAACGCCACAGCTCTCTCCAACCAAAAAGAGAGTTCGAGTTCCTACGCTTAATCTCCCCAAGAGACCTACAACAACAAAAGACGAACACTCAGAGAAAAACCAGAGGCGGAGAATAACAAAAAAAGAAAGAGAGAAAAAGAAGAATTTCAAAACAGAAAAGCGAAGACCCCTCCCCCAACCTTTACTGGCCGCGCGGCAGTGCGCCAAGCCGCCGGCCAGCCGGCCCCGGCGGGGGCTGGGGGAGCCCCAGAGACACAGCAGAGACACAGGGGGCCGCTTTCAGAACATCAGGTACTGGTTTGCAGAACAGCAGATCGCCAGGAACAGAGAAACCTACCAGCCGGGAGTCTCCACGAGGATCCCACCCCCACCCCTCACTCTCCACCCGAGCAGAGAGGCTCCATCCCGCCAAAGCCGCTCGGCATCAGCAGAGTGACAAAAGGACCTGCCAGCAGACCACCCTGCCCGCCTGATCGCGATCACAACGATCCAGCACTCTCCACCCGAGCAGAGAGGTTCCATCCTGCCAAAGCCGCGCGCCAGCAGTGCGACAAAGGGTCCTGTCTGCAAACCACCCGCCCGCCCGATCACGATCGCAACGACCCGGCGGGGTCACTCGGGCCCCAGAGGTACCGAGAAGAAGCTGCCTGAGCGTGGACACTCTTGACCCGACAGCTTCGACAGAGGCAGAGACAGAAAAGAATCACACAGAGCCACCACCGCCCAACCCAGCCCGGATTGCAACAACAACTGACGACCTACACCACACAGAAACAACCAGCTCCAGGGTGAGTACCCCACAGGGGAAGTGTATCCCTCAAGGGAGACCAGAGCTGGAGGGAATCCCCAGACCCTGACCTAGACTCCCTACCCCAGCACCCGGACCACAGGACCCACTAAAACTGGGAACTGTTTGAGAGCTCCACCAGCCCGTGGAGCACACTCAGCTGGCCAGGCTAGAGCAAGAGCACCCCTGGAAGGGAGCTTAAATGCCCAAGCCAGGAACAGCGCCCCTGGGTCAAGACTACCAACAGTAGAAGAAATTCGAACTGTGTCCCCCAGGCTGTATAACCTAGGTGGTATACACATCAGCACAGGCCTAACGAGTGCGCTCCAGGCTGCATAACCTAGGTGGTATACACATCAGCACAGGCCTAACAAGCGCGCTCCAGGCTGGGGCCGGAACCAGGCCCGGGGATCCGGCGCCTGAACAACACAACCAACTCCTCCCAATTGAAGTAAAAAGCTGAGCATACGCCTCAACAGAGGGGAGAAAACCAGGAAACAACACTCCCCCGGGAAGCACGCCTGTGACAACAAAAGACCTGGAGGCCCAGGACAAGAGAAGCCCAAACCCCACCAAAACTCCACCCATATACCCTAGACTGAGAATTGGGCAACACAGGCTGCCAGCACCTGATAGTAAGCAGGAGCTCAGACTGTTAAGGCGGCTCAGCAATAGAGTGATAGTCTTGGATGTATGAGGCCCTGGATCTGATTCCTCAGCATCACAAAAGCAAAAAGGGTCAGAAGTGGCGCTGTGGCTCAAACAGTAGGGTGCCAGCCTTGAGCTGAAAAGCTGAGGGACAGCACCCAAACCTAGAGTTCAAGCCCACAACCAGCCCAAAACAAATAAACAAAAACACATCAGGAGCTCATAGCAGACTCCAGCATTTGGGAGAGTGCATCCAGAGCATCTGTTCTTCACAAGAGCACCCGTAGGAGCAAACACAAGCAGTCTAGGCTGCTCAACCCTTCCAAAGGCGGGAACTGCCAGCAATCTACAGCAGAGAGCTGAGAATCCTAAGTCAGAATAGCAGCTGGAAATAGGCTCCCAACAGAACCCAGATCAGGCACAGACTCTCTCTACCAATACAGAATCAGCAACCAAGCAAAGACAGACACACCAAAACAAAATTGAAGAGCAGTCTCCTGAACCTCCATGCGAAAATCACAGAGAAAAATCACAAGGTTTACTACCACCCAGGACAGCAAGCCCACCTCAAAAGCCAGCAGCCACACAGGGGAGAGCCCCAGTGGGAGCAAAGCAGGAATGGAAGACAAAGGCTACTTCCAAGGGTTGCTGGAGGCAATGACTCAAGAAATAAAGCGAGAAATTGATCAGAAATTGAAAGAGCACAAGGATGAACTATCCAAAGAGATACAGGGTATCAAACAAGAGATGCATGCAAAAATAGAAGCTGCACAAACCTCAGTAAGAAGTGAGATAAATGCCAAATTAGAGGTAATGCATACCTCATTGAGAGGTGAGATCAGTACTCTGAGAACCAACATTGAATCCATAAAGGGATCCATTTCCTCCATGCAAACCACAATAGAAGCCACTGTCAACAGAGTGAATGAAATGGAAGGTAGGGTGTCAGATACAGAAGACAGAATACACCAACTGGACCAAAAAGTGACAGATATGGAAAAAACACTCAAATTAAACCAAAGGGATATTCAAGAGCAAGCAGATAATGCTAAAAAATTTAACCTTCGCATAATTGGAGTGGACGAAGGTGAGGAATTCCAGAGCAAGGGAATGCAACACCTATTTAACAAGATAATCAATGAAAATTTTCCCCACCTCAAAAACGACCATCTTAACTACATCACAAAAGCTTATCGAACACCCAACAAGCAAGACCCCAGGAGAAACACTTCTAGACACATTATAGTAAAAATGATAGATCTGAATAATAAGGAAACAATCCTGCATGCAGCAAAAATGAAGAAGGAGCTATACTACAATGGGAAAAAAATAAGAATTACTGCAGATCTCTCCACACAAACAATGAATGCAAGAAAAGCCTGGGAAAGCACCATACGAGCCCTGAGAGCCAATAACTGCCAACCCAGACTGATCTACCCGGCAAAGCTAGCATTCACATTTGATGGAGAACTGAAAACTTTTAATAGCAAAGAAAAACTAAATGAATACATAAACATTAAGCCAGCATTACAAAGAATTCTAAGAGGGGGGACACAACCTGAAGAAAGCAGCCAGGAACTGGGGCCTGCCCCAAACAGGCGTTACTCAAAGTCTAACTGAGCAAGCACAGGAGGAAAGGAAAAAAGAAAAACTTAGGAAAACAGAATGGCAGGGACAACAATGCATCTCTCTATACTTTCTCTTAATATAAATGGGCTGAATTCGCCAATTAAAAGAAAACGAACTGAGGACTGGATAAGAAAACAAGACCCATCCATCTGTTGCCTTCAGGAGACCCACCTCTCAGCCAAACATACAAACAAACTCAGAGTGAAGGGGTGGAAAAGGATCTACCAATCAAACGCCCCCAGTAAGAAAGCAGGTGTAGCTATCCTGATATCTGACAAAATAAACTTTTCATTAAAATCAGTACAGAAAGACAAGGACGGACACTACATATTAATAAAGGGAACAATCCAAGAGGAGGATATAACCATCATCAACTTATATGCCCCAAATATTGGTGCACCCAGATATGTCAAACAAATGCTCTCAAACTTACAGAATAAAATAGATCCCAATACGATAATACTAGGAGACTTTAACACACCACTCTCACCAAAGGACAGGTCTACCAACCAGAGGATTGGCAAAGAAGCTACCGAATTAAGAGAGGCCATACTTCAAGCGGAATTAACTGACATCTACCGAGTATTTCACCCTAAAACAACACAGTACACATTCTTCTCAGCAGCTCACGGAACTTTCTCCAAAATAGACCATATCATAGTTCATGCAAGGAACTTAAGCAAATACAAAGGGATCGACATAATCCCCTGTATCCTATCTGACCACAGTGGAATCAAGCTAGCTCTCAATAACAAAGCATACCGCAGAAATTTCTCCAATACATGGAAATTGAACAGCACACTCCTTAACAATGCCTGGATAACAGAAGAGATCAGAGAAGAAATAAAGCATTTCCTACAATTCAATGAAAATGAAAACACCTCACAAAGAAACTTGTGGGACACAGCAAAAGCAGTCCTGAGGGGCAAATTTATTGCCCTCAGTGCCCACATCAAGAGAATGGAGACAGACCAAGTAAATAATCTCATGTTGCAATTAAAACAGCTAGAAAAACAGGAAAAAATGGGACCTAAAGCTACTAGAAGAAGCCAGATAACCAAATTAAAAGCAGAGATTAACCAATTAGAAAATCAGAAAACCATAACCAAAATAAACCAAACAAAAAGCTGGTTCTTTGAAAAAATAAACAAAATTGATGGCCCATTGGCTAGATTAATTAAAAAAAGAAGAGAGGAAACCCATATTAATAGGATTAGGGATGCCACGGGAAACATCACCACACGTACCCAAGATATCCAAACAATTCTAACAGACTACTTTCAAAAGCTATACTCTCTAAAGGAAGAAAATCGGGCAGAAATGGATGCATTTTTAGAGAAATACAAGTTGCCCAAACTGAGCAAAGAAGAAGTTAACCAATTAAATAAGCCAATATCCTATAATGAGATACAGGAAGCTATCAAAAGTCTTCCAACAAAAAAAAGCCCAGGACCAGATGGATTCACAGCAGAATTCTATAAGACCTTTAAACAAGAACTAATACCCATACTCCTCAAGCTCTTCAGAGAAACAGAGAAGGAAGGAGCTATCCCAAACTCATTCTACGAAGCCAATATCACACTCATCCCCAAACCAGGCAAAGACCCAACCAAAAAGGAGAATTACAGGCAATCTCCTTGATGAACACAGATGCAAAGATCCTTAACAAGATTCTAGCTAACAGAATCCAGAAACACATAAAAAAAATAATTCATTATGACCAGGTAGGCTTCATCCCAGAGACACAGGGATGGTTTAACATACGTAAGTCAATAAATGTAATCCAACATATCAACAGAGCCAAGGTCAAGAATCACATGATTATTGCTACAGATGCAGAAAAGGCCTTTGACAAAATTCAACATTCATTCATGCTAAAAGCTCTGGAGAAAATAGGAATAGAAGGAACATTTCTAAAAACAATAAAAGCCATTTATGACAGACCAATAGCCAATATTATACTTAATGGGGAAAAGCTGCAACCAATTCTCCTAAAATCAGGAACAAGGCAAGGATGCCCACTGTCTCCACTCCTCTTCAATATAGTCCTAGAACCCTTAGCCAGGGCAATAAGGCAAGAAAAAGACATTAAAGGGATCCGCATAGGGAAAGAAGAAGTTAAACTATCCCTTTTTGCAGATGACATGATACTATACCTCCACGATCCCAAAAACTCCATCCCCAAACTCTTAGAAATCATAAATCACTTCGGCAAAATAGCAGGATACAAAATAAACCCACAAAAATCAGTTGCCTTCCTATACACTGATAATGTACAGGAAGAGAGGGAAATAAAGGGAGCAACCCCATTCACAATAACCTCCCGAAAAATAAAATATTTAGGAATTAACCTAACCAAAGATGTAAAAGAACTATTTAATGAGAACTATAAAAAGTTAAAGAAAGAAATTGCAGAAGACACTAGGAAATGGAAAGACCTCCCATGCTCTTGGATAGGCCGACTTAATATAGTAAAGATGGTAATACTTCCAAAACTAATATACAAATTCAATGCAATTCCTATTAAAATCCCAATGACGTACATCACTGAAATACAGAAAACAGTCCAAAAATTCATATGGAACAACAAAAGACCTAGAATAGCCAAAACAATTCTAGGGGATAAAGACAATATGGGAGGGCTATCCATGCCGAACTTCAAACTCTACTACAGAGCTATAATAACAAAGACAGCATGGTACTGGCACAAAAACAGACCCGAAGACCAATGGAACAGAATAGAAGATCCAGAAATAAACCCACAGGCCTACAGTCAGCTGATATTCGACAAAGGAGCCAAAGACATACAATGGAAGAAACACAGCCTCTTCAACCACTGGTGCTGGGAAAACTGGGCAGCCACATGCAGAAAACTAAAAGTGGACCCCAGCCTATCACCATGCACCAACATCAACTCAAAATGGATTAAAGACCTTAACATTAAACCTGAATCTCTGAAACTACTGCAGGACAGAGTAGGAGAGACACTTGAACTAATAGGCACAGGAAGGAACTTCCTGAACAGAGTCCCAGGGTCACAACAAATTGGAGAGAGACTCGACAAATGGGACTACCTTAAAATAAAAAGCTTCTGCACAGATAAAGCTATCGCAACCAAGCTAGAAAGACAACCAACTAATTGGGAAAAAATATTTACCAGCAATATATCAGACAAGGGGTTAACATCCTGTATATACAGGGAACTCAAGAAACTAATCCCTCCCAAACCCAACAAACCAATTACTAAATGGGCAAGGGAACTAAAGAGGGACTTCTCAAATGAAGAAATAAAAATGGCAAAGAAACACATGAGGAAATGTTCATCATCCCTGGTGGTGAAGGAAATGCAAATAAAGACAACCCTGAGATACCACCTTACCCCAGTCAGAATGTCCCACATCCACAAATCAGCCAACGACAAATGCTGGAGGGGATGTGGAGAACGAGGAACGCTATTACACTGCTGGTGGGAATGTACACTCATACAACCACTCTGGAAAGCAGTCTGGAGGGTCCTTAGAAAGCTAAAGATTGACCTCCCTTACGACCCAGTCATACCACTTCTAGGCATCTACCCTGAACAACAGGAACCAATATACAAGGACACGTGCACCTCCATGTTTATTGCAGCACTGTTCGCAATAGCTAGGATATGGAAACAACCTAGATGCCCCACCACAGATGAATGGATCCAAAAATTGTGGTATCTATACACAATGGAATATTATGCAGCCATTAGAAATGACAAAATAATGGCATTTGCAGGGAAATGGATGGAGCTAGAAGGAATCATGTTGAGCGAGGTAAGCCAAGAACGAAGAGACAAACAGTACATGGTCTCCCTGATAAGTGGATGATGAATCCAAAATGTTAGGTGATATGACAAAACTAACAGGACTTAAGAAACAAAGAACTCCCACTCATCTGGTTGAACCACTACTAAATATCCCCATGCTGCTGATCACATATATGGTATATAACATATGAGCACCGTTATATATTACAGACTGTGATAGACAATTTGCTCCAGGAAAGTTAGAATGAACTTGTGACTTTAAATGAGCATCATTATTCTACAATACTGTGAATTTCCGGAAATTAAGTAATCACTTAATCACAATCAAAAAAAAAAAAAAAAAAAAAAAAAAAAGAACCTTGGGGAAGGGAGGGAGGGAGGGGATGGTAGGGGGAAAACAATGGAGGGGGTAACAATGTTCAAGAGGAAGTGGAAGTGTACTCATTACCTCACTCATGTAACTGTAACCCTCTGTATAGTATCTTTACAATAAAAAAAATACTTTAAAAAAAAAAAAAAGAAAGAAAGAGAGAAAGAAAGAGAGAGAGAAAGAAAGAGAGAAAGAAAGAGAGAGAGAGAGAGAAAGAGAGAGAGAGAAAGAAAGAGAGAAAGAGAGAAAGAAAGAGAGAAAGAGAGAAAGAAAGAAAGAGAGAAAGAGAGAGAAAGAAAGAGAGAAAGAGAGAGAAAGAAAGAAAGAGAGAGAGAGAAAGAGAGAGAGAGAAAGAAAGAAAGAGAGAAAGAGAGAAAGAAAGAAAGAGAGAAAGAGAGAGAAAGAAAGAAAGAAAGAGAGAAAGAGAGAGAAAGAAAGAAAGAGAGAAAGAGAGAGAAAGAAAGAAAGAAAGAAAGAAAGAAAGAAAGAAAGAAAGAAAGAAAGAAAGAAAGAAAGAAAGAAAGAAGGAAGGAAGGAAGGAAGGAAGAAGAAGCATTAGGGGCAAAGAGTTTATAACCTTTTTAACAAAAGATCTCCTAGCCTTATTTGACACCAGCTCTTTTGGGACATCCCTATCATTTAAAAATAAAGTTAATTTTTTTAACAGAAATACTAGAATGTGAGTTCCCTCTCTGTAAGAGTTTGTAAATTTCAGATAATTCTTTCTTTCTTCCCAGTGTCAGGAGGAGCCATGCCTTGTTCCTACAACAAACCACAATCTGTCCTGACTGCCTCATAAAGATTTCATTCCACACAAACTCCAGGCTTACCCAAAATTTTAAAGTTTCTTCTTTACCCCCCCCCCAAAAAAACAAGCATCCTCTCCAAACATGCCTTGGGATAAAATGGAAAGCCTTCACAAATATCCTAAAAGGCTTAAATACCCAAATCCCACATATCTGTGGATGCTTAAACAATTCCACTGCCTCAGGAAAGTCTGATATGTCAAAAGCCCAAGGGTATAAATGTCTTTCTGTCTGCCTTCTTAAATAATGTGGTTTGACTTTCTGATACAGAGAAAATCCACAGCAAACAGAAGAAGTTAAATTCAACCATGCAAGGTGCATGGTTGAGGAGCAGTGAATAAAGGCAGTGGATGGGAAGGTTTTCCTGGGAATTCACAGTTGAACAAGGCGATCACTATCTGAGGGAGGGGAGTGACATTGCAGTATTAACTGAGAGACTGTCTTCCAGGGCTGGGAGAGGGACAGGCAGGTGAAACCTGGGGTTCACTTATCTGCCTTGGAGTAAATGGGTTTAACACTGTAATGTTAGAAGAGATTAGATTAGCAAAGGACGTTTACTAACTTACTGAATACCCACTGTGACCTGTGACCCTCACCAGAGTGGACCAGCTGTCTCTCCCACAAGATGGTAAATAAGGAGACATTCCTTGGCTCTGTGGTGTTTATACTGTACTGTCAGTCCACCAAAAACCCAACCTCCCAGCCCCTACATGAGGAGCAGACAGGAGGAGAGCACAATGCTCATCCGGGCACTCTCCGTGAACACAGAGCATATGGAGCACGATGAGCCACATGTGTGTGTCCTCAGGTGCTAGGGTTGGTAGCGGCCTGCTCTCAGTGGATGCTGGATGCCAGCAGCATCCCGTTCTCACCCTCTTCAGTGTTTAGTGCACTGCACAGCATCCTCATGTTATGAGTGGCTTCTCCCCACCTTCCTAATGCTTGAAACTTTGTGTCTCTGCCTTTAGATTCTATCACTGAGGCCTGCAAATTAAGCCAGTAAGATACATTTGAGAGAAATGAGTGTTTATTAGTATCTGTGTAACTGAGAGTCCTTAGAAAAGAAATCAAACTCCAAGAAGCAGTGAGACTAGCTCATACATGGCATTCAGTACATGCTAGGGGTTGGGTTTTTAAGGGTTGATCAATTGTAAAGGAGAGACCAGGAAACATTCAGGGGATCAAGGGAATATGAGGTCATTTTAACAAAGTCTGCTTATGCAAACGTCTTAGTGTTAACTCTCAGTCTCCAGGGAACAGAATTGTTCTTCTCTTGCTGGTTCACAGGGGGCCTTCTCAGGGAAACAGGTCCTGCCATTAGACAGACAGAGGAGGGCAGAGAAGGTCCCCTACTTCTTTTGATTTCTCCATTGGTTTTAGCATCCATGATGGCGTATTTTGGCAGGGCATATCCTGACCTCCTTCATTATGGAACGTCCAGCTGGACATATGACTGTCTAAAACAAATACCATGCTCACAAGGTGATCTTGCAGTCATGCTTACCCACGTAACTTACCCACGTGACTTAGTGCTGACCAATCAGATGTGAGAAGTAGGATGTGTGCCTCTGGCTGGAGTTCCCAGAAGAAATACAGCTGCCATCTCCTCCCTTCCCATTGGCTGGAGAGAAACACAGCTCAGGGGCATTCACAGACCACATGGACAAGGCCCCACCATAGACAAGATGAAAATATAAGTGGAAAGAAACTGGGTGTGTAAGGTCTATTCTGGGCTTGGGTTTTTATATGGAAGAATCTAGATATCTATTGCATTTGGGCTGTGATATTTGGATTTTGTCCCATTCCGTGGAGCCCATATCCTGACTAATACACAGTGTAAACTGTCCCTTACTGGGCCCACAGGCTGAAGACTTTGAGTTCATCCCTAGTCATAGTCTATTTCATAGGACAAATTTAATACACTATCAGTTAGCCAAAAGGCAGTAGCTACCTAGTCTGACAGCCAGGGCCTCCAGCAGCTCCCCTAGAGTCCAGCCCCCTGGGAGGGCACCGTGGGGTCAGCCTCTGCCCGCCTGGCCTATAGGATAGAAACACACACAACTGTAAGGCAGCCAAGACTCCCTCCTCCATCCTCCCTCCCTCCCAGGTCTGAATAATCCCAGGCGACTCTCATTATGACAGAAGGTCACATTGAGTGGTCACCTGCTTGCTTTTGCTTTTTTCCTTTCTAGAAACTTGCTTGCCCAGAACCCTCACCAAAAGACTAATGTTCTTACAAATCCATGGTTAAAAGGAAAACTTTAGACACAATCAATAACGCAGATTACATGGCAGGGTTGGTTACTCGGACAGTGTTTTCAGAACCAGGGGTGGTGAAGAGAGCTTCAGCTGGCCGAGAGCCACAAGCTGCAAGCTTTTCCAAGCTGAACGCGGAAGAGAAGCCACACACTTTCTCAACCGGCTTTCCCAGGCCATGCACTTTACTTGGATATGATCTTGTAGCTGGGCCCTAAGAAGAGGTTACTTAGGGATTAAGCTCAAATTTCATTTTACTGTGGGATGCCAGCAGTACTGGTACAGGCTCACATCTGTAATCCTAGCTACTCAGGAGGCAGAGATCTGAGGATTCTGGTTCAAAGCCAACCCCGGCAGGAAAGTCTGTGAGACTCTTATCTCCACTTAACCACCTGAAAACTGAAAGTGGCGCTGTGATTCAAAGTGGTAGGGTGCTAGCCTTGAGCAAAAGTGCTCAGGGACAGCACCCAGGCCCTGAGTTCAAACCCCACAACTGACAATTTTTTTTTAAATTCATTTTACTCTGTTACATTGAGCTGAGGTTTTGGTTTGCTTACACAGGAGCCTTGGTTAGACAAGTAGCCTCCAGTTCACTACCTCCTTCTAATTTGTCTTAACAGCATGATGCTGGAATGATGGATTTATCCCAGTTTGCTGGAACTTTCCTGTTAACACTAAACACTAAACAGTCCCATGAAAATAGGGACAGTTGGAAACAGGGACAGTAGCTAAGGATATTGTGAACTGGGTTCCTGTGTCATTTTATTTATACTCAAACTATTGAGAAAGTATCATCACTGGTGAAAGAGAAAACTAACGTTACAAGGTAGGGAGGGAAAAGACTGACATATTTAATGCAACGCATCTGCAAGTTGGGAAATAATTAGCAGTACATCTCAAATGGAAATGAGAAATTCAGACAGTGGAGTTCCAAGCTCCAGCACGTTGCAATGACTGAAGGGTTGTGGTGATTTGGGACAGGTCCAGATGTGAAGCTCAGGAGCAAAACCACAAGGCAAATGAGGACGGGGCCAGCTTCAGAACTGAGAGATGCAGCGCTTAAACGTAAGACCATTGCTGGTTAAGCCTGGCTCTGGGCTCCCTCCCATAGTTGCCATATCAAGGGATAACTGTTGCCCCCACGCTTAGGCTTACAAGGCTGAAGAGAACTGGGATTATCCATCTGCCTCCCTTTCCTGTTGAGACCAGGAAGGCCTGGAAGGCAGGGAAGGCTGGCTCTGTGCTGAGCACCTAGCTGCTATTCAGTGATGGGTGACAGTGAAGTTTTCCCAACCCCCAGAAAATCATTTTCTGGGCAGGCAATGTAATTTGGAAAAATAGCTGTGATGGTACATGCCTGTAATCCCAGCTGCTGGAAAAGTAGAACCAGGAGAGTCTTGAGTTTGAAGCCTGATCATGGAAAAATCATGAGACTGTGTTTCAAAAACAACATTTTAAAAAGGAATTGAGAGCATAACTCAAGTGGTAACTACTTCCCTGGCAGAGGTAAGACCTGGGTCCAATCCTTTGTGCCATAAAAAATAAATAAATAAACACAAGCACCAGTGGCGCATACCTGTCATCTAGCTATTCAGGTGGCTAAGAGCTGAGGCTCATAGTTCAAAGCCCCCCTACACAGAAAAGATTCCATCTCCAACAAACCAGCAACATGCTGAATTGAAGGCATGTCGTAAGTAGTAGAGCATCAGCCATGGATAAAACAGGGAGGTGAAACTGGGCACTAGTGGCCCACACCTGTAATCCTAACTACTCAGGAGGCTCCTGAGATCTGAGAATAGCAGTTCAAAGCAGGAAAGTGCCTGAGACTCTTATCTCCAATTAACCACCAGAAAACCAGAAGTGGCTCTGTGGCTCAATTCAGTAAAGCACTAGCTTTGAGCAAAGAGCTCGGGGGCAGCAACCAGGCCCTGAGTTCAAGCCCATGACAGAGAAAAAAAATACAGGGGAATGAAAACATGAAGCCCTGAATTCAAACCCTGATATTATGCAATAATAATAATAATAGGGGGTTGTGTGGCTTGAACTCAGGGCCTGGGCTCTGTCCCTGAGCTCTTTGCTCAAGTCTAAGGATCTACCACTTTGAGCCACAGCACCACTTCTGATTTTCTGGTGGCTAATTGGAGATAAGAGTCTCACAGACTTCCTTGCCCAAGCTGGCTTTGAACTACAATACTCAGATCTCAGCCTTCTGAATAGCTAGGATTACAGGTGTGAGCCACCAGTATCCAACTAATATTTTTTTTAAGATAATGCAGGATTAAAAACATAGCCAACCAGACTGCCTATGTGCCTTAGTTTCCTGATGCCTCATGCATGGATGTGAGGACTGAATGAATCCCAGCTAAGTCTCTGGAATCCTGCCTTGTTAGAAGTCCCTAGACAGTAGCTGCTTCTGAGCCTTTGACAATAAGACTGTCTACCCGCAGTAAGACTTCTCAAAGGTAAGTGGAAATGGCCAGTTGCAGCCGAGTGTGTGAGGAACGATCCAATTTATGTCAGAAAAAAAAGGTGAGTGGGCACTGGAGACATGGATAGGTAGCATCACCTCCAGAAAGGAGAGGAGTGTGCGGATGAGAAGGACAAGAAAAGCCAGAGAGGACTCCAGGACGCCAGCAGGGCGGTCTAGCCTTGTTCTCTTCATTCTTGTGTTGCTTGAATCATCTGCAGTAATAATAGTATCATGTCTCATTTGTGGATTTTTTAATGCAAAAACAATTATAATTAATTTACCTAACTCATGCTGACCAGGTTTGCCCTTCTCAGAGCTCTGTGATATCAGCCTCCAGCCATCAATCAGCATCCTCAAAGCACCTGTCACGATGCGTCGCTGTGGCCAGGGCTGCCCATCTTCATCCCAGCTAGATATCCACTGCTGGGGGGTTATCCCAGACATCATAAGAGGCTCCGCAGCACATCCCATGTCTCCTGCCTTTACCACTGCATGCCAATAGCACCCTCTCCAGTTATAACAACCAAAAAAACGTCCCCTGGTGTTGCCAATGTACCCTGTGGCAGGAGGAGGAGGGAGAAACGTCACCTGATTGAGAATCAGTGTTCTGCCCACGTTGTACAAGCAAACCTGTGAGTGCCGCCTTTTATAGGACTGCCACCTTTACACCCATGCTCCTTTGCAAAGCCCAGCTTCAGCCTGGGCAAAAGGAAGGGCATGGACCCAGCTCAGCAAGCCCACAGGCTGCACCTGATTATTATTCTCTGTGACAGAAAAGGATGGCCCAGACATCATCATCTGCTCCTGCTCCTTTTTGGTAAATACTTTGTCCCTCAGAAGACAATAGAAAACATCCATAACATTTGGACTACAAAACAGTCTTTCCCCGTGCCTGCCTCTGCTTGCCTTCATTCTCACAAGAAAATGTCATCTCCCTCCTGTGGGCCCAAAGCAAAGAAGACACGAGTGTACATTTATATCGTCTGTGCCAGCATGAGAGGCTGTGAAGCTGAGCCACACAGGAGACTCTCAGAGCCTGGGAAAGACAATTCTCCGGGACAGTTTAGCAAGCAAAAGGAAACAGATGACAAGTTTCTCCAATGGAAGAAGCTAAACGTACATCCTCTGCTGGGCACCCATGGTTCACACCTGTAATCTTAGCTACTCAGGAAGCAGAGATCTGAGGGCCAAGATTCAAAGCCAGTTAAGGGCAGGAAAATCCATATGACTCTTATCTACAGTTAACCAGCCAAATCCAGAAGTGGAGGTGTGGTTCAACTAGTAGAGGGCCAGCCTTGAACATAAAGAAAAGGAAGAGTATGAGGCCCCGAATTCAGGGCAGATATTCCTAGATAGATAGATAGATAGATAGATAGATAGATAGATAGATAGATAGATAGACAGATATATTCTCAAATATACATATACATATATATACTGTCATCTTTCCTTACTCTCTCTCCCTCCCCTGCTCCCTCGCTGAAGGAAACTGAACTAGGATGGGAACTCTGGACAGAAAGTACTGGAAAACTTCCCTGTGCAGGATCTCCAGCCTCGTTTTTGGTCCCTGAGGACAGGCCACTCCCGTGGAAGCAGCCCGAGATGTAGAGATCGTGGTCTGCTTCAGTTCTGCTGGGCGTGAGCTCACGCAAGATTGTTGGCCTTCCCCAGCCTCTCAGGCTCTTCATTTATGGAATGGAAATAACCCTCTAGCTGTGCTAATAATAATCATCATAATAATAATAATCCTCTACCTAGGCCTTTATAAATTACAACTTTTACAGTAGCCAGGGGCTACTAATCCTGAGGATTCTCTCCCCAAGGAAAATCTTGGGGAGAAAAACTGAAGAGACTCCCTCGACCACGTGGCCATCCCATGGAACTGAAGTTTAAGACTTGACCACTGTTTGTAAACTCCAGCATTAGACCAAGACCTCTCACAGCGTCTCCCGGGGGTCAGCACAGTCACCACGCCTACCAGAACAAGAGCGGGAAAGCTTTTGGGAGACAGAACTCGGCTGCCACTTCCATCCAAAGGCAACCATGAGCCATGGCCTCCTCTGACATCCTGAAGAGAACTGCTGTGCCAAACCTCCAAACACAGCCATTTAGAGCCCAGTGGAGGAAACACACACACACCGTCAGTCACTTTCCTCAAAGGGCCTTCTAATCCAGGGGCCACTGTTGAATTCCAGCTGCAGAAGGGAGATTATCTCAACAGGGGCCGTCTAACAGCCGGGAAGGTGCAGAGGGCCTGGCTGGCTACCCCAGCTGCCCAACTGTGACAGGTCTGAAGAAAGCATGTCTACATCTGAACTGCTTCGAAAGGATAGATCCTTTTGTGGGTGAGACGTTGGCCTTTATGACACGCCTAGAAGTTAGACGGCTAACGACCGCCACTATGACAGACACTTCCCAAGGCT
Organism: Dipodomys merriami; assembly: GCF_024711535.1. Lineage (NCBI taxonomy): Eukaryota > Metazoa > Chordata > Mammalia > Rodentia > Heteromyidae > Dipodomys > Dipodomys merriami. The sequence continues at coordinate 10,925,211 of NW_027205048.1, read as the reverse complement.
AGCCAGGTACCAGGCACCTGGCTGAATGCTTTCCCTGTCTTTTTCACTTAACCCAGCGCTTCCCACCTGTCAGACAAATATCCTTCTGGCGAGCTAGACTCCTAGCCCTAATGCTATGCCAACTTACAAATCACGAACTGCTCAAACAAATGCTTTAGAATTTGAGTAGGCAATGAGTTTTCTCCTCAAGCACAGACTCCATGGAGTTCATGGCTCCAAAAGACCTTAGAAATGATCTAGCCCAATTCCTGGTCAAAGAAACTTACTCCAAATGTTTGAAGAAAAAATACTTGACTGTACTCGCAAGGCCTAAAAGGAGCTAAATAAAGCACGGAATGCAAACCTGGCCCAATCCCTTCCCACCCGAGTTTCCTAGTTCCATCAGAGAACTTTAACTGCCAAAAGATGTATTTAAAATGCCCTTGGATTGAGAGAAATGATTTACAAATGCCACTGAACAATATGGGATTGTTTTCTTACGTACCTTAAATTATCTTTGTGAAATAATGCCTACAGTGCAGAACAAATGTAATATGTTCATCTGTCATAACCAATGGACAGTAATTAGTGCCTCTCAGTTATCATCACACCTTTTCTGAAACATTAAAACCCAGTGGCCATGATGCCAAGCCTCTTACCTGTGAACTCCCCAAAGCATCTGTTGAAATCCATTGCATGCTATGGCAATTATCATGAAGAATGTTTTGCATTTCAAACTAGCTACCTTCAACCATGTGGAAATACTTCTGTATTAGATGTGTTGCTGATATTAGTAAATCTCAAGATAACTCTTTTCTGAGAGCAAAGAAATTCATCCCTGGTTCATAAACCTATTTGAATGACCTTTCAGTCTCACCTTTAATAATAACCTGAAAAACGAACAAAAGCTTCTGGCCTCGGCCATTCCAAGATGGAGAATGGAGAGAAGAAAATTACTCAGGATCTCAGGTGAAATAGATAAAAGCAATTTCCAGATCCCCATTATCAAGAATGACAAATCAAGGAAGCAATGAACAGTTCTGCAATCATGAGATTACTATCAAGCTCTAGCAATCTCAACAAAACCCAACCTGTTTCTCATCATTACCGTTAAGAGAGGAAAGAAGGATGCTATAAGCACAAAGGAAAAAACCACCACCAGCAAAGCCCAAATCCTAAACCTTTTCTCACTATACTTTTTTCAAAAAGAATAAAATATGGCTGGGCACTTGTGGCTTGCACACATAATCCCAGCTACTCAGGAGGCTGAGTAGAATCAAAGTTCAAAGGCAGCCAGGGCAGCAAAGTGCATGAGACTCTTATCTCCAATAAACTACTCAGAAAAAGCTAGAGTTATGGCTCAAGTAGTAGGGCACTAGCCTTGAGCAAAAGGAAGCTCAGAAATGGTGCCCAGGCCCTGAGTTCAAGTCCCAGGACCGGCGCGCACACACACACACACACACACACACACAGAGCGAAAATAATATATTGTAAGGGCAGGCATATACTTCCCTAGAAAGACCCTACATCAAATTATGCCTTGCTCTCCAGATGGAACCTTGCCAGCATAGAGGGCAGAGGCAAGATTCCTTTGCTTGCTTTGTTCTCAAGCAGTTTTCTGGCTTCTGTTGTCTCCCTTTCTGCTCCCAATTCTGGAAGAACTATGTTTGAGGAGAGGAGAGAAATATACTCCAAAAACAAATTAAGCCTGCCCCCTTGGTCCCTGAAGTCAGAGGCTACAGAGAAGGAAGTTTCAATCAACTAGCAGGATGAGACTTCCACCCAACGCAGCACTAAGTGGAAAATAAGAAAAAGTTTAAAAGTTTGCCCAAGATTTTATTAAAGGACAAGGAAGAAGAAATTGACAAAGGAATGTCTTGAGGCCATGGCTGAAAGAAATAAAAACGATTTCTTGCTAAGGTCCCCACTGAGTTGATGGGTCATGTGTCTTTTTTTTTTTTCCAACAAAACCATGATAGCACAGAAAAACAAGAAAGGCCACGAAAGGCTGTAAATATTTTCTTTTAACTCTCAGGAAGACAGCACATGGAATTAGATTACTACACAAATCAGAACCAGGAGTATGTTACCAAAAGACCTGAGACAAATGACACTGATCTCCAGAGCTCCATAGAATTCCAAAATGGCAGAAGAGAAAAGCCAAGTGCAGGCAGGGGCTAGCTTAGAGTACATTGGCAGATTATCAAAGCTGTTGAGGGAGACTGAAGTGGATGTCAAAGACACACAAGGGAATTTCACTATTCTCCATCTGTGATGAGAATGGTAATGGCATGACCTAAGATGGGTGTATTTATCACATGTAAGTTAGGCCTTTGTTGGTGTTTTAAAAGAGATTTAAAGCCAGATTTAAAACCTGTGGCTCACCCCTGTAATCCTAGCTGTTCAGGGGGCTGAGATCTGAGGATCATGGCTCAAAGCCAGCCCAAGCAGGAAGACTCTAATCTCCATTAAACTACCAAAATAAGCCAGAAGTGAAGCTGTGATTCAAGTGGTCCAGTGCTAGCCTTCAGCAAAATGAAGTTCAGGATAGCACCCAGGCTCGAATCCTAGCTGTTCAAGGAGGTGGAGACCTGAGAATCAAAGTTAGAAGCTAGCCCAGGCAGAAAAGGCTGTGAGACTCTTTATCTCCAATTAACCACTAAAATGCTGGAAATGAATCTGTGGCTCAAGTGATAGGGCCTTGTCCTTGAGTGAAAAATCTTAGGGACATGGCCCACGCCCTGAGTTCAAGCCCGAATACTGGCATAAATAAATAAATAAATAAATAAATAAATAAATAAAAAATAAACAAATGAGAGGGGTGGATCTTGCTAGGATCCTAATTCAAACAGTTTTTTTGTTTTTGTTTGTTTGTTGTTATTGTTATTCTGATCCTGGGGCTCGGATTCAGGGTCAGGGTGCTATCTCTGAGTTTTTCTGCTCAGTGTTAATTTTCTATTATTTGAGCCACAGCCCCACTTCTGGCTTTTTGGTTGGTTACTTGGAGAGAAGAATTTTCCTGCCTAGGCTGGCTTCAAATCACAACCCTCAGATCTCAGCCTCCTAAGATTACAGACACCAGTCAACAGCAGCCAGCCAATTTTGGGCGGGGGGGGGGGGGGGGGGGCGCGGCCGTTGTTTTTGTTTTTCTTTTGTTGTTTTGTTGGGGTTTTGTTGTTGTTGTTTTGTGGGTCATGGGGCTCGAACTCTGGGTCTGGACGCTGTCTCCCAGCTCTTCAGCTCAAGGTGAGCGCTCTACCACTCACGCCACAGCGCCACTTCCAGTTTCTGTTTTTTAAAAGGGAATTTCTAAAAAATGTCAACATTATCTAGGTATTTTATAGCTTTAAGGTCTTATTATAGGGTTGGGGTTAGGGTGATGATGCAGTTACACATTTAGAAGTTAATTCTCATCTTTTAGAGATTCATCTAAAATGTTCTCAATGTCTGGGGTTTCATTCAGGAAATATATGCAATAAAAGGAAGCATTAAAGGAATTAAGACGTTAATATTTGGTTGATAGACTCATGGAGCTCCCTTTATCCTTTCATAGGTTTGGTATTTTCCAGGGTAAATTACATGCACATATAAATACCAAAAGATGACTCAATAATATCTTCAATTGGGGGTGTACTTTAGAATGAGAGTTAACTTCCATTTTTCTCTATAATTTTCTGTATTATGAAAACCTTTTTTCCAAGGAAATCCACTCTCCTAGATTTTTATTATTTTAATCTCACCATCCTTCAAGGATTAGCTCAAGTCCTCCCCCTTCTCTGAGCTCCTTCCCTCCTTCCCGCCCTGCCAACCAAGGTGAATTCACTACCCACTGTACTCTGTGTGTGTTGACTTTGGTAATTTATCACACTCACTGCTGCCAGTCAGGAAGACCACTCTTGGGGTTAATTTTTTGCTAGGACTCAGCACTCAGAAAAATCATTATATTTTCGTTTCTAGCCACTGAACTAAAAGGATTCAGGTTAACAGCAACAGAAGAAAGAGACTCCAAGGGAGAATACAGGAGAGAACCGCAGGCACGCCCAGCCGTCCTCTCCACGGAGGCCATGTAGACAGAGCTGGTATCTGTTTGTCCCAACAATACAGGATTGGGAGCCAGGGAAGGTCAATCAAGTCTCAGGGTCCAGGGTTTTCACGGGAGTTCAGTCACATAGACACCTTTGTGTCTGACCTCCAGCCTCAGACCTGAGAAAGCCAGCTGAAATGGGGCAGCTCAAGGCACACATCATAAATCACACTGTGCTGTGGTCTTAATGCTTGTCTCGCTTAAGACCCAATGTGACAGTATAAGAAGTATGGTCTTAAAAAAAAAGCAATGTCTTTAGGATAAGTGCTCTTGGAATGGAGGATTGAGGTGTCTTTTGACCACTTCTTGTGTGTGTAAGTCAAGTTCTTCACCAGGAACAGTGAACTAATGCCGGGTGCTAGTGGCTCACACCTGTAATCCTAGCTACTCAGGAGGCTGAGATCTAAGGATCATGATTTAAGGCTGACCCGGACAGAAAAGTCCCCATGAGACTTTTATCTCCAATTAACCACTCAAAAACCAAAAGTGGTGCTGTGGCTCAAGTGGTAGAACAGTAGCCTTGAGCACAACAAGGTTCAGGGACAGTGCCCAGGCCCTGAGTTCAAGCCCCACAACTGACCAAAAAAAAAAAAAAAAAAGAATATAATACTTGTTCTAGATCAGGATCTAGAGACTTCTTAACAAGAACAGTGGCAACTGTGTCAACATCTTCTAGCTCCCAGAACTAACCCCAAGGAGCCATCTGCTGTCCCTCATAAGAATCAAGCTGTGTTCTACCCAAAACTCACATCTCTCAATCCAGCACCAAAACAAGGATAAATCAATTTGGCAATATTTATGAAAAATGAAGCCGAAATGTTTTATTAATGGTAAATCACTACTTGGCCTGAATTTATGGCTTGCTTTAACAGTACCCTTTTCTCTCTCCTTGGCTTCTCATTTGCACCCAGTTTATGCAGAAAAATAGATAGGAGCAGAGTAATTTCCAGAACAATGATCTTCTCTCATGCTGAAGACACTCTTAATCAATGAGCCGACAACATAAGGTACTGCTCATTAGGTTCTTCAAGAATAATAACCCAGCCCGGTGAAGGACTCTGCTAGAGTCTGCAATCAGGAAGACAACAGCAGAAGACAGGAGGAAAATCCCAGAGGTTATGGCCGATTCTCTAACAGAACTGCCCACGTGATGTCCTTGGTGCTTTGTAGATTATCACCAACACTGCAAGCCTAACAGACTTCATTTAAGATTTCTCATACAAAGAAAAGGGAATCATGAATTTGGTATTTTGATTAGGCAACTTAACATGCTTACATACATAAATCACTAAATACGTCTTAAGAGATGAGACATCAGCAAATTATTGCCAAGTTAACAAGCCATCCCAAAATTCAGTGGCTTAAAATTAACAATTAATTTTTGATTTGTAGCTCCATGTTCACCAAAATGGATTTTTCCCACTTTATTTTTATTAGCATAAATTACTTCTACAAAGGGATTTCCCTGTTACATTTACATACACACTTGCATATAATGCATTTGGTCAAATACAGGCTCATACCTGTAATGGGACTAAGATCAAAGGCCAGCCCAGGTAGGAAAGTCCCCAAGACCTCATCTCCAATTAACAAGAAAAAAACAGGAGTGGAAGCATTGTTCAAATGGTAGAGCATCAGCCATGAGCAAATAAGCTGAGTGAGATATAAAAGCCCTGAGTTCAAGCCACAGTACCCACACCAAAAAAAATTGTAAATACCAACCTCTGTATTAGTCTTTCTTGCTGCTCCCCCTATTTTTGAGTGTTTTTAGTGTTACAGACACGCATATGATATATTTTGATCACATTCAGCCCCTCTGCATTAAGCAATCAGTTATTTCTCATGAACATGAGACTGAGTAGATGACTGTTCCCATCTTGCTCCTCTGGATGGCACTGTTCCATTGTCCTCGCGTTGTCCTTGGACCAATGCACCAGTCCAGGCAGAGTCTCCTAATAGTGATGCCTGAAGCCAAAGAGAGAGTAGAAACCCACCAGGTCACACAGCCGAGTCTTAGACGACGCTATCACTTCTGCCTCTTTCTTTTTTTGCCAAATAAAACCATAGAGATGAACTCCAAGTAAAGGAGGAGAGAAATACGTCCCACCTTTAGACAAAAGGTCAAATGATTGGGTGTGTGCATATAGGAAGGAGACTGTCATACAATCTACAACCAAGAGAAAGGCCTTTTTCCCATGTAGATTAATTGAAATTTCCTACCAGGTATGATAGCTCATGCCTACAATCTCAACTACACCAGAGATAAAGATCAGGAGGATAATGGCTTGAGGCCAGCTTAGACAAAAATATCATAAGCCTCTATTGAAGGAATAATTGGGAATAATGGTACTCACGTGTCAGACCGGCTACACTGAAAGCATAAATTGGAAGATCATGGTTACAGACCAGCTATCCCAAACACCTATCCCCAAATTAACTAAAGCGAAGAGGACTGGTGGTATGACTGAAATGGTAGAGCATTTGCTTAGCAAGCACAAAGCCCCTAAATTATTAAAATATTTTTAAAAATTAAGTGACTAAAAAGAATTTTAATAGTTTTTTTAAAAAAATTGGTTTTAAATCTTTAAAAAATACCTTAATGTTATTTTTTTGCCATAATACAACTATAGGGCTTGGAGTAGTAGACCCCTCCCCTAGCACACACAACGTCCTGGGATTGATCCTTCATTACAAATAACAAACACCGTAGTAATGAAATTCTTTCCTGAATGATGACAGGAATGTATTTGCTCTCAACTACTTTCTAGCCTTTTCCATGCCTTCCCTGGCTTACATAATCCTTCCCTGGGCACCATCTGGCCAAATTACCAGTTTCCAAGTAAACCCTATAATTCCAGACCTTGCCTTTGCTGAGTAGCGGTTCTCAAAATGTGACACGCAAAGTAGCATCAGCACCTGGAAAGTTAGAAATGCAAATTCAAAGTTCTTACCCAGGATTCACAGGGACAGACGCTCTGGAGTGGGCCCACTCGTGTGTGTTGAGATCAGACCTTCTGGTTATTTCTCAAATATTCAAACATGGAAACCACTGATTATAGAGTATTCCTCTCTACCCCTGTCTTTGAAGAGGGCATTTGGCCTTGTTCCTATAGCAAATCTAGCACAGAAATCCCTGCAGAATATTCCATTTCACCATGTGCCCGAGACACAACCATTCTCAACCTATGAAGTCATATAGCATTTCTGTACTAGTCAGCTGGTTAGCTACCTTTTCATATCACTACACCTTAACCCCCTGTCAACCATGGATACAATAGCTCATTTCCCATGGACTTCAGAGTCAGCGAGATCTAAGCTCCAGCTCAACCAAGCCTCTCGCGAAGGGCATAGCCTTGGGTCAGCCTTGGCTGATCTTCTCTAAACCTCAGTTTCCCCATATAGAGATGAAATTGATAACATCCACTTGCTTCATGGCATTGATGCAAAAATGGAGATGCACCCGATGTTGGTTGCTCACACCTATAATCCTAACCACTCAGGAGGCTGAGATCTGAGGATCACAATTCATGGACTCTTATTTCCAATTAACCACAAAAAGCTGAAAGTGGAGCCATGACTCAAGTGGAGTGCTAGCCTTAAGCCTAAAAGCTCAGGCCTTGAGTTTAAGCCCCATGTGTATGTGTGCACGCGCGCGTGCGCACACACACACACACACACACACACACACACACACACACTGGAAATGAGTTTATAACATATGGGACATCATGCCTGGCCTATCAATGTTAGCATGCCATCAAAAGAAGACCAGCAATATAAGAGACCACAAGACCTGCCACTTGGGCAGAGGATTATTTTGAGAGGAAAACACTTGAGAAGATACACATACGAAAGCCTTCTGCCCTCCCCTCATTTGCAAGATAGAAATTTAGAAAGTTGTCCTGCTTTTCCTTTACCAGGAAAGACAGCAGTGGATCACCTAACACAGCTTTCAAACTTTATCAGCTCTGAGATGATGTCAGAATCAGTGTCATGCGCTTGACTACCCTTGTCTATTGATTGGTAGTCTCACAATTTGTTGCCCCTAGAGAACGAAGGGCCCTTTCTATGGTCTTGTTACCTCTCCAAATACTTGCTGCTCTTCGCTGCAGAAATCAGAGTGCTAGGGCCAAAACTTGGACTTTTTCCTGAGGACCTGAACAGGCTAAGCAAACTCTTACTACTTAAGACCCCAACACCTTTGGTATGTATTTGTTTTTGTTTTTGTTTTCTTTATCGTTGGTCACAGTCTTGAACTCAGGGCCTGGGCAGTGTCCCTGAGTTTTCTTTGCTTTACCAGTTTGAGCCATCACACCACTTCCAGGTTTCTGGTGGTTCATTGGAGATAAGAGTCTCTCAGAACTTACCCAAAGATTGCTTTGAACTGCGATCCTTAGATCTCAGCCTCCAGAGTAGCTATGATTAGAGGTGCGATCCACCAGCACCCGGCTTCGTGTTTGGCTTTTGAGATAGCATCTCACTACCTTGCCCAGGCTATCTTGGAACTTGAGATTCTTCTGTCTCCACTTCCTGAGAAGCTGGTGTTACAGGCCTGTGCCACCAAATCAGGCAGGACTTGAGGTTCTTTATCAGTCTCGGTTGCAGTGTGTGCCCCAAAGCAGCAGCACACACTATACCACTCATTAAACATTTGCTCTGCTTTATAAATGGAATTCCACACTGTAGATCCCTTCCCTTCCCAGAGAAGCAGAAGGTGGTCTGATGCAGTGCACGATTCATAGTCACTACTTCTTTGGTAGCAAGAGTGTACCTGGAATTATATAACTAAAATCCTTCTGCCTGCCATTCAAAGTGCCACGAGGGGGTGAGAAGGAATCAGTGTTGTTCAAGGGCTAGAAATCTTGAGAAGATAGAACTCCTCCAAGTGCTGTCTAAGGAGGCCCCAGAGAGCAAAGCGATTAGGAGATGCGAGGCCGGCAGCGCGTGCTGGGTGAGGTCTTCGTCATCCCCGCCTGGGTCCTTTGCTGTGGCTTTTCCACAGGCTGCAGTGGAGCTCTACCTCCAGGAGCGATTCCCACAGTGGTTTGTGGGTTTTTGGGGGACTTGTATGTCTTGTGTTCTTTGATACATAGAACAAAGGCTAAGGATGGATATTACAAGGATCCTCAGATGTTCTAGATTCTGTAACCTAAAGGGTTAGCAGTTAACATTTTAGCCATCTACGTGGAGTTTCTTCAACAAAATGATTGGGCCGGGGAGGGGAAACAAAGGGGAAAAGGAAGGAGGGAGTGAGGGACAATTACTTCCCTAGAACAAGGATAGAAGCCCTGACCCAGGTGTAGAAGGCTGGACAGTTGCTACCACCCTCATGGGTCAGTCTGAGAAATATGGAGCAGAGACACTTGGGAGATCCAAAAACTGTTGGTGTTCTTTTGAGGCAGGATAAATTAGGGAAAAGGAGGCAGAATAAACGGCAGTCAGAAATTCAAAACCTCAGCTTAAAGCAAATACAAAAGGCTGATCTTCACCCACCAACTTCCCTTAAGATTAAGAGACCAAAGTTGTTTTTGGGGAAATGAGGCAGGATGGAATAGGGGCAGTAAGGCCTGGTGCATGGCCGCCAGGAACTTAGAAACAGGGTATTTAGAGAGACAGAAACACTGTCTTCTTTGTTAAAACCCCTGCACTCCTTCATAAGCTGCAGTATTAGCACAAGGGAAAAAAAGAAAGAGCAAGAGCAGCTTTTTCTATCTGATCTTGCCCGTGGCCCCAAACAATTAGTGTATTCTAAAAACTCAGAAAGGATGTCATAAAAGTAAAAAGTAAGCCAGGCGCCAGTGGCTCACACCTGTAATCCTACCTACTCAGGAGGCTGAGATCGGAGGATCCCGGTTCAAAACCAGATTCTGATCTCCAATTAAACACTCAAAAACCAGAAGTGGTGCTGTGGCTCAAGTGGAACAGCACCTGCCTTGAACACAACGCCCCACAACCAACAAAATTAATTAATAATTAATTAATTAAAGCCAGGCACAGTGGCTCATACCTGTAATCCTAGCTACTCAGGAGGCTGAGACCTGAGGACTATGGTTCAAAGCCAGCCAGGGCAGGAAAGTACATGAGACTCTTATCTCTCTCCAATAAACCACTCAGAAAACCAGAAGTGACACTGTGGCTCAAGTGGTAGAGCGCTTGCCTTGAGCTGAAGAGCTGAAGGACAGCGCCCAAGCCCAGAGTTCAAGCCCCACAAGTAACAAAAATAGTATTAATTAATTAATTAACTAAAACAAAAATTTTAAAAGGGATGTCTCCTGAAGAAGCAAATGCTTGGGAAAATGGCTCCTTCTGGCCCAAAGTACTCATCTCAAAGGATAAACATTCCTGGAAGGATGCATGGATGCATTCTTTATCTTGAGGATAAACACAAGTTTTAAAATATATGGCAGAATGCATTCTTTCCTAAAATGAATGCCCAAACATAATGGTCAAATATTAAAAATATAGGTCAGTCTTAGAGACCCTGAACCCAAGTAATAAAAGTGTAACACCAAGAGTGATTAAGTGCAAAGGTAAGCATCTATCTTTGCATAACCTTAAGTTAGACTCTGCCTTTATTATAGAAATAGCCCTGAAGCCAGGTGCCCGTGGCTCACGCCTATAATCCTAGCTACTCAGGAGGCTGAGATCTGAGGAGCACGGTTCAAAGCCAGCCTGGGCAGGAAAGTCCGTGAGACTCTTATCTCCAATAAACCACTAGAAAACCTGAAGTGGCTGTGGCTCAAGTGGTAGAGCACTTGCCTTGAGCTGAAGAATGCAGGGACAGTGCCCAAGCCCAGAGTTCAAGCCCGACGACAGACAAAAAAAAAGAAATAGCCCTGATGTTAAAGAGCTCAGTGTCCCTCCCATTAAGAGAACCCATACTGTTCAAGTACACCTCCTTTCTTCCAGTCTACCTGTCCCTTTGCCTGCTTCTCTGTTTTTCTGTTTATTTGCTTACTCCATAAAGCTCTTCCAAGTTTTCTTACCATTATGACTTGTCCAGGAATTCTTCTGTGATTGAAGTCAAGGATCTTAAGTGGAGAGTCCCTACTTCTATTGGAAAACTTCACAAACCTTCCCTGTACCTGGTGACACTTTGTCTCCTGTTCTTGTATCTTCTTTCAATGGCTTAAGAAGAAGCAATAAACTAGTTCATCCATGCTTGAAGAAGGGTGGGGCTGTGGACATTTGGTGGTCTTACCAACATCAAATGAGAATACATTAATTGCCAGCATGGGCACACATCTGAGTTAATCCTCACAAAGCAGAGATAATGAACTAAAGCTTACTGAGTTGGCCTAGAGGCTCAAGTTGAAGAGATAATAATTTGTTGCATAAATAAAAATAAAACCTCTTTAGTTACAGAGGAATTTAACTTTGTTATACCTATGAATTTGTAGATGCAAACTCTGGTGAAAACCATTACATGGAAAAGGGTTGTGAAATTAACCATAATGACTTTTAGTTCATGCTAACAAAATGTTTATTATGAAGGCAGTTTTGTAAATAAGTCATTATATATTGAGGGGGAAAAAATTTAATCACATCACATTTGGAGACAAAAGATTCATTTGATACAGATAATGCTGGTGCCGGAACTCAGTTTCTGGGTTCTATTCATCTATATAATCACCATGTAGAAATATTGAGGGAAGAAAAGGAGAATTTTATGAAGTGCAGGATGCAGTGGCTCATACCTGTAATCCTAGCTACTCAGAAGACTGAGATCCAAGTATCATGGTTTGAAGCCAACCCCCTCAGGAAAGACCATGAGACTCTGATCTCCAAGTAACCACCAAGAAAGTCAGTGGAGCTGTGGCTGAAGTGATAGAGTGCTAGCCTTGAGCAAACAGAAGCTCAAGGACAGCACCCAAGCCCTGAGTTTGAGCCCAAATGTTTTAAGGCCCCCAAATTCTGAATGCTCTACTTCATCATTTGCATCCTGAGCTCCAATAAACTCCTTAGCTTTCCAAGAAGTTGAGGGTGGCGGGGTGGGGGTGGGGGGACTCGGGGTTCAGTTCTGTGGCTGTGGACAGCACGAGGGGGAAGGTCAGCCCTAGATGCTGGGATGCGCACAGGAGCTACTACTGACAAAAGCTGTATATTGATCTCGCTGGGATGTCTGTCCTTGTGGTAATGAGTAGAGCAGTCTGAATCTGGGAGCCTTTAACTGTTTTAAGGAAAAAGAAAATTAATGTGTCAGATTACCCATCATGGTACTTCTTGTTCCCATAATGCCTTGTGTTCCTGGCCAAATTATCTTCCCATCTCCAGTTCCTGAGTAGCTGGACTTTCAGGTGTGAACAACCAGACCACACAGACCATTTTAGTCGTCAGCATCCAACTGTCTAATTGAACATGTGGAAGGACAAAAGAAAGGAAACCCAATGAATCAAGGTCAATTTCTAAAACTAAAACAAAAAGTGACCAGTGCTCCAAATCCTGAATACACAGTTCCGCTGGGGGGGAAAAAAGCCTTTCTGTGACTTTCTGTCGCCTACAGATAAAGTCCAAGTCCTGCAAGCGCTGCCATGCCCACTTCCATTCCACTTCTAATTCTCCTCTCTGCCCAGCAGCAATGCCAGACCCACCTATAATCCGGTCGCCACCGTGGTTCTCATTGGATCCCTAGGCCACTGTCAGCCTATCATCTTCATTGTTGACATGGATTTTATCTCCTTTTTATCACTTCATTCATTGTTGTTTTAATACATTCTAATAATCTTTCTTCCTTATCAAATGTTTTTTCTAATTAATCCTCTTGGGCTTCAGGTAATAGAAATATTTACAGTTCACAGTAACAAATGTACTCGTGGGAAGGTTACTGCCCACACCTGCCGCCTGTCTCTTTCACCTCTTTAATTCCTGGTTCTTTCTTTAGCCCTTAGTTCACAGCTCCAGCCCACACCCCTCCAAGACCTCTGGGTCACAAAGCTCAAGATACCACCTCTGTACTACCACAGCACTCTGTATAGCAATCCTGCCATCTTCCTTCCCAATTAGACAGACTTGAGGTCTTTGGGGACAGGGATTCTATTCCCCAGTGTCAAGACTTTGCATAGCTGGTTAAGAGTATTCTGTAAGTGTTAGCTGAGCACCTATGCAAAGATGGTAATTTTTGCTGATGACCAATATAACAGATAGTTACGACTGTCCGCCATAGTTATGGTCTTCAAACTCCTCATCGGTTGCTCTTGCCCACAGAATGCTATTTCTCAGCAGTCAGTTTCAGTCTGTTTCAAACTGAATCTTCATCCTCAGAGTCTCTTCTACGCAGTGTGGATATTCCACCTGAACCTGAGCTTGCTATGTGTGCCCCCATAATGTTGCTTGTTAGATAAGGCCACGTGCACATTGTGGTCTCCATGTTATCTGATGTCGTGAGACCATTAGGAGTCATCATGTGGGTTTTAGATCTCAAGATTTATTATTAGGAATACGTTATTGAACTGGGGCTGCGCCTGGCATTTTGCATGTATGCTCTCAGTCCCCACAATAACCAGGGATCATCATTGCCATTTTATAGATGAGAAAATTGGCATTTAGAGAAGTCAAATAACTTTCTCGATATTATGTGAGGATCAATGGGAGATTCTAGAAGCAAGCCCGGATATGAGGTTCTAGATCATCCCTTGACTTTTCTCAATCAGTGCGTAATGCAGCCAGACACACACTAAAGAAAGAAAAGGAGGGACAGGGAATGAGCAGGACTGAACCCAAAGGGATGGAAGAAGACAGACCAAAATCTAAGGACTCCATTTCATTATGTCCCTGGGAAATGTTTTTCTTGCTCTAAGAATATCTGTGCTTTTGTTATTCTCTTGTTATTACTACTCACTTCTTGGCTGGGAGTTTGACACAAAACAATAAATCTAAGACCACATTAGGATCAATAAATTTGGGGTCTACACCACCTCCTTCAATGAAGCCTCCTAACCAAGGTTCACTTCTTCTCTGGCAAGGCAAATACACATCTACAAGGGTTGTGACACTAAGGAAGAGTCTTTGAGAGTGCCCTCTAGAGGCAGTAGACAGCCACTGTTCTATCTGATGTTCTACCTGATTTGCAATGGTGCTCAAAAAATGCCCAGTGAAGTTTTCATTTGGATCATAGCTGGGTCAAAAATAAATTCACATGTGAAGCTGAACATACCTCTGCTTGGCTGGTGCTCACCAGGATACATTTCTCCACTGGACCAGAAAAAGAAAAATCCCCAAAGTGCAGTATCCAGCTATTTTAAATTAATGAAAAGAACATATCAAAATTTAATGGGGGAAAACAGGTCAGCTCCTATTTTTCATCAAGACAAAAGGTCTCCGAGGTACAGCCTGGGAATGTACCATAGCTAAAAACATATTGTTGTTAAAGGAATTGGAACTGAAGCCTAAGGGTGTGCCTTTGACTTTCTGTCTCCCTAAGTGACAGGAAATGTGGTTTACTTGTAGAATTTCATTGTGAATTGCTTGAGGAAAGTTGACTTGAAAAAGAATCCCTTGAGTGTTTTGTGGAAGGTAAGTGCACAAATGAAAGGAAATGTTTAAGTTCTACTCAGCTACAGAGGATGGATAAAAAATGGCATTTGGGAAGGAAGGGATGGATGAATATGCTGCTAATTAGCATGGTTAAACCGTGTCTAATTAATCTTGGGAATCAAAGGAAGTGAGGGAGCAATAACACAAAGCCATTCTAGGGACTTGCCAATTAACAAGGACTTTCTTCTCTTCCTCCTTCCTGCAGATAACATGAAATCAGCGTGGCTTCCTTGCTGTGTACTATGCTGCTACCATCCCAGGAGTCAGCACAGGATCCTCTTGTCTCCAATTTTAAACAAAACATTTGGTAGCCAAGAGGCCAAAACAGCCAAATGTCTATCAGTAGATGAGTGGACAGATAAAATACTGCATGTATATGCCCACAATGGATATTTTCAGCCATAAAAAGGAATGATGTGCTGAGATACCTCACAGTATAGGTAGGCCCGACACTGGAGAACTTTATTTTTTATTCTTTTTGTTTGTGCAACATATCAGAAATGTCTAGAAATTATAGAAAAGAATCCAACTTTTCACTGTTTACAGGAAAGCACTCATGAGTGTTGTAAAAAAAAAAAAAAAAACTGCCCTTCCAAAGGACCCAATTCTGCAGGTGCAGGTGCAGAATTCATAGTGATACTTGGACCCGAAACTATCCAAGATTCCACCTGCACCTCCTAGTACTGGCAAAGAAATGAACAAGGAAATAAACACGGCTACATCAAACAGAGCATTCACAAACCAGGAAGCATACCCCTCAGGATGGTTGTCATGTCTGTCTTCCTCTCCTCACTCTAGAATTTTCTGCACCTCTTCGGATGTGAGGGAAACTCACCAACATGATAAGATCCTGAGAGCTTATTCACCTCTCCTTGCCCAGGGTACACACAGCATTCCCCTCCTTCAGCATCTCCATTCATACCTTGGAATGTAAGAATGTCAAAGGATTATATGATGAAATGTGTTAACTAGAGAAGGGCCACTTAAGTTTGGGAAACTTTCAGAAATTTTCCCCAAAATATTGTGTTTGTAGGTATCATATGGAAAAGGGAAAGTATATTCATCAAGCTCTCAGTTGGATATCTGATGAAAAAAAAATCTCTAGACTTTCTTTGGTGGTACTAGAGTTTGAACTCAGGGCCCAGGCTTTTCAGGCTAGTGTTCTACCACTTGAGCCACACTTCTACTTCCTGCTTGTGGGGGGAGATTATAAAGTCTCATTATTTGAGGCTCCCACAAGAGATCAGAAGAACAGGCAGACTCTAGTCTTTACCAGTTGCTACGGACCTGGTCCTGAGGCTGCCGCCATCTTCTCTGAATTCTGAATCAGGTCTCAGACCGGTCTGCTCAACCAGTTTTGGGTGTTTCTACTATGTTTCAGAATAGTAGTATGGCTGAGAATTTTTGTAAAAATATGTTTGGTGTGCTAGTCCTGGGGCTTGAACTCAGGGTCTGGATACTGTCCCTGAGCTTCTGTGCTCAAGGCTGACATTTTACCACTTGAGCCACTTCTTGCTATTTTGATGGTTTATTCTTTCCTGCCTGGGCTGGCTTTTAACTGCAATCCTCAGATATCAGCCTTCTGAGTAGCTAAGATTACAGGAGTAAACTACTTTGTTTTTATGCCAGTACTGGGGCTTGAGCTCAGGGCCTTGGTATTGTCTCTAGGCTTTTCACTCAAGGCTGGCATTCTACCACTTGAGCCACAACTCCAGTTCCTGCTTTTTGGTGATTTATTGAAGATCAGAGTCTCATAGATTTTCATGCCTGGTCTGGCTTTGAACCATAATCCTCAGATCTCAGCCCTTGGAGTAGCTAGGATTACAGGTATGAGCCAGTGCCAGCTCTTCATGAAATTTTAAAGTAGGTCACAGCAGACCAGGGGAATTCACAGCAGGAAGTCAGACCAGGTATGTTTTATACATACTGTGCTTGCTCCAACTCAGCCATGACCTTAAGTGACCTGGCCTACTAAAGATTTAGGTTCAGACTGATTTTAGTTGGACTAAGTCTCCACCTCCCTTCTACCTCCCTGGCGTCATGGGTACAGCATTAAGACAAGGCTGCAATTTAAATTCACATCGCATATCTGCAGACAGCTTCCACCCTGAATTAAGTCATTAACACACTGTGCTTTCCCTAGACTCTGGCCCAGATAAAAATTTTTTCACCAGCTGCTACTGAATTATCTGACATGATTCCCCAGGTGAGATCAGCTCTCTTCTCTAGAATCTTCTGTGGAGTATTATAGAGTTTGTGTCGCATCCACACAAACTCAGAAATTCATATGGACTCCAAGTTTTAAGACCTCTTGTTTTCGGCATGGGCAATGTAAGTCCCTTTAAGGGTAAGTCCCTAATCTAATCTGACTACTGTCCATTAAAATCGGGGCGGGGAGGGAGGGAGCCAGGAACTGGTGGTTCACACCTGTAATCCTAAGTACTCAGGAAGTTGAGATTTGAAGATTGCAGTTCAAAGCCAGCCCCAGGCAGAAAAGTCTCTGTGAGACTCTTATCTCCAATTACCCACTCAAAACCCAGAAGTGGAGCTGTGGCTCAACTGGTAGAACACTCTAGCCTTGAGCACAAAGAAGCTCAGGGAGAGCACCCAGGCCCTGAGTTCAAGCCCCTGACCAACAAATAAAAGGGGGGGGGTAGATACAGACTTGGGGAGACTATCATGAGAATATAAAGGCAGAGATGTGGGTAATACATCTACAGGCCAGGGAACCTTCCCCCAAAGACTGTCTGCCTCCCTCTAGAACCTAGGAGAGACGCCTCCCTCACAGCTCTCAAAACCAGCCCTGCCAACCCCCAACCCCTTCTCTCACTTCCAGAGCCATGGAAGGATGCATTTCCGTTCTTTAATATAGCCAGGCTGCACTGCCTTGTTACAGTAGCCTTGCCACACAGAATACCCTTCCACAGCAAGGAAGAACAGAAAACCTACATAGAATATATGACACTCAGAGATCCACAGATGTTTTGAGATTTATTCTACAAGATTTGAGGACTCACCCTGGGTAGGTAACATCCTTGATTCTAGGCTGACCTTTCAGGGTAAATCATGGTCCAGCTTCAGTCACTTGATCTTCAACATTGAATTCCCTGGTATTTGGGAACCTCCAGGGGGAGTAGCAAAGGACTTAGATGTGGCCCCACAGAAATCTGCATATAATCTGCAGCATCTGTACATGACTGAGGTAACCAGCAATATCATCAGGAGTCAGACAGGGAGGAGAGAGGCGCCACCAGACTCCAGAACCCACCAAAAAGCTGCTTTATCAAATACAAAAACAAGTAGCTTTTTTTGTTCATCAATAGTGAACTGGCTGAGAAAAAAAAAATCAGAACAATTCCATTTACAGTAGCCTCAAAATAAATAAATTGAATAAGTAGGAATAACCAAAGAAGTAAAAGACCTCTACAATGAAAACTATAAAATATCAAAGAAAGAAATTAAAGACGACATCGGCAGATGAAAGACCTCCCATGCTCATGGACTGGCAGAAGCAATATTACGAAAATGGCTATATTACCAAAAGCAACTTACAGGTTCAACACAAGACTCTATCAAAATCCCAATGCCATTTTCACATTAATAATAAATCAACCCTAAAATTCATATGGAAACACAAAAGACCCTAAATAGCTGTGTGCCAATGGCTCACACCTGTAATACTGTTTCAAAGCTGAGATCTTAGACTCACAGTTCAAAGTCAGTCCAGTCAGGAAAGTCCACAACTCTTATCTCCAATTAACCTGGAAAAAAAAAAGCCAAGTGGTAGAAGGCCAGCCTTAAGTGGGAAAGTTCAGAAACAGTGCTCAGTCCCTGAGTTCAAACCCTCTAGGACTAGCACCAAAAAAAAAAAAAAAAAAAGAACGCAAATAGCAAAAGCAATCTTCATGGGGCTGGGAAGGTGGCTCAGTGGTAGAGTGCTTGCATTGCATGCATGAGGCCCTGAATTCTATTCCTCAGCACCACATAAGCAGAAAAAGCCAGAAGTAATGCTGTGGCTCAAGTGGTAGAGTGCTAGCCTTGAGCTGGGACAGCACCCAGGCCCAGAGTTCAAGCCCCACAACCAACAACAACAAAGCAATCTTCAGAAAAAAAGCATTGCTGGAGGTATTAGAGTATCAGACTTTAAATTATACAACAGAACCATAGTAACAAAAACAGCATGGTATTGTCACAAAAATACACAAAGACCAAATGGACTCAAAAGTAAATCCATGGAGCTTCAGATATCTGATTTTTGAGAAAGGTACCTATGTTGTGAGGGAGAGAGGAAGCATCTTTAACATATAATGCTGGAAAACTGGATATCTACATACAGAAGACAGAAACTAGATTTCTGTCTCCTCTTGACATTCACTAAATTCAAAGTGGTTCAGGGATCTTAGTATAAAACCTGAAACTTTGGGGCTGGGAAGGTGGCTCAGTGGTAGAGAGCTTGCCTTGCATGCCTGAGGCCCTGGGTTTGATTCCTCAGCACCACATAAGCAAAAAGAAAAAAGCCAGAAGTGGTGTTGCGGCTCAAGTGGTAGAGCGCTAGCCTTGAGCTGAAGAGCTGAGGGACAGCGCTCAGGCCGAGTTCAGGCCCCACGACCGGACCAAAAAAAACCTGAAACTTTGCAATTACTACAGAAAATGGAAAATATTAGCCAATTTCTGATAGCTATAGATGTGAGCATGAAGGGAAATAGGATCTTCACAGAGCAGTCAGCCAAGATGAGGTCATACTGGTAAGGATGGGCCTTTGTCCAATGACAGGTATCCTCATAAGAACAGAGAAGAGCAAGGAAGATAAGAACAGGGAAGTTTGGACAGAGATGCGCAAACACTGGGAGAACTCAGTGAAGAAAGAAGTGAGGAGTCCACAAGCCAAGATTGTCAGCCACTTTCTACCAGCAGCATCGAGTACTCTTTGAGGCCTCCAGAAGGTACAACTCCTTCCCAAATCTCGATGTCTGCCTCCTAGCCTAAAACCTCTGAGAGAACACCTATGTCAGGTGGTAAGTCACCCAGTGTGTGGTGTTCTGGCAGAGGATACCAGGCTGGTCAAATTCCCACTGTTTACCATGATTGTTTACCATGAATGTCAGAGGATAATAGCTATACCTCGAAGAATATAGAGGGGCACGTGACTAGAGAGTGGCAAAGAAGGATCGTCCTACACACGTGGGAGCCACTGTATTTACATATGGCTATTGTCTTTGGCGAGGTTTCTTTTTTTTCTCTTTAAGTAGTTGTAAAAAGGAGTTGCCATTCAACAAAGCAGTTTTTGAATGCAGTGTGTCTTGATCATCCTTTTCAACTTTCCCTCCCATCCCTCCCAACCTGCCCCTTCCCTCATTTTTCTCAACTTTGCAGGCTACACATTGAATTATTGACTATATTCTCTCCCCCTCCTCCTTCTCTTCACTTGTCTACTCCTCTCCCCTTGATCCCACCCCATTCTTTTCAAGTACCTATTTCCTGGTATTTATTTTGGTTTTTGCCTTTCGAAGGAATCACACTATTTTGGTGAATACATTTGTAGACATTTGCACATCATGCAACATATTTATTTATATGTTTGTAAATGAATTCTGGCTTCTACATACACGAGAAAGCATGCAACTTGTCTTCACTTCATGTCATTTTTTTTTTTTTTTTTTTTTTTTTTTACAAATGGTGCTCGGAGCAGTGGATATCCACATGCAAAAACCTGAACTCGATCCTGTCTATCACTTTGCACCAGTATCAATTCAAAATGGATCTGAGACCACAATGGAAGACCTAAAACCATGAAACGATTGCAGGAAGGAATAGGAGAAACATCAATCAGGAACTTTCTGAGTAATGATCCAAAAACGCAGCAAGCAAATCCAAGAAAGACTTGATAGATGTGATTGCATCAACTAAAAGGTTTTTGCATGGCTAGATTTTGTCTTTGTAGAGAGAAAGTAATGTGGCATTACCTTGCAGGGAATGTTTATTCCCTCTTCCTGAGATACTACAGATTCCCTCATCCAAGGTTAGGAATGTACAAGCCTTTACAGTTTTCTCCTTTAAATAAAGTTCGAAAGGGCAGGGGGGACTGGGGGGGGAGGACTGGAAGGGATGGGAAGGGGAAACAAAGGAGGAGGCTACAATGCTTGATATGTACTCATTATCTTGCCCATGTAATTGTAACCCCTCTGTACAGTATTTTCACAATAAAAAATAAATAAAAATTTTAAAAAAAGTTCGAAGTCACTTGATTTTGCTTTGACACTCAGTAAGCTCATGGGATCTATTCAGTGGCACAATTCTGCTGGAAGAAATGGTTTATTAATTTCACTAAGATATTTTTAAAAATTCAAAGGAAAATTCCTGTAAAGCACAGATTCCATGTCAGTTACCTATCTGTTTTAACCTTTTATCTCAGCAATAAAATTCAAACTATGCATCAAGTATAATAAAGACCTATTCTGATCAATCGAGATTAGTTGTCATCTTAATGTGCTTTTAAGCTATTTTTAATTGCTAACATGCTCATATCCAATGGCTAGTGCAAAGCTGAAAAAGTGTTACTTATGAAGAGTAATAGTCCAGTAGACACCATCAGAAGGTCTTGTGCTTAAAGATTCTATTTCAAGACCAGCCCCGCTGCCCTTAGAATTCTAATGAACCACAAACAGAATCCCTGAGCAGCTGGAACAGAGAGGAATCCCCAACCATACTCACTTTCAAAATGCAGACTTTGCCACTGAAAGGTAAAGGTAATGGAATTAGCTTCATGAATATGCATTTGGGGCAGAGAGCCAGCAAAGCACATGCTAGACTTACCCAGAGCAGCCAAAAGGCTGCTTTATGCAGTCCATGTATATCAACTAAGTTAATTTGCAAAATACCTCTAAGCGCTATGGAGTATTATCACCCTCATTTTACAGACACCAAGGGAGAAACAGAAGTGATGACTGTGGTCCAGGTTCCCTGCTAATCGGTAACAGAGCCTCAGGGTTTTAACCCTTGACCATCCAACCCAGAGCCCATGACCTTAACCTGCCTGGACACAGAAACTTAATGACAGTTTATGGTAGACTCTGTCTAGTGGGTTGGTTATTAAAGCAATGTAGTAGAAAACAAAGCAAGCCAACAAAAATTTATTGTGCACTTAGGGCACAGGGAGCTGTGGCCCTGCAACTCTGAACTGAGACATAATAGTTGTAAAGTCTCCATGCTGACTGTGGGGAGGGGCCGGCCTGGGCTCAGATCATTTGCCAAATAATACATCGCATGACCTGCCCGCCTTTCCCCTATGGCCTGCTATGACTAGCCCGGCTAGCCCGTGGTTCTGTGACTCCAAAGGAACACCCTGACTTTGTTTACTAAAATAGACTATGTGCTCTAGGAAGAGATTGAAACTATGGGCAT
Source organism: Dipodomys merriami (assembly GCF_024711535.1). Lineage (NCBI taxonomy): Eukaryota > Metazoa > Chordata > Mammalia > Rodentia > Heteromyidae > Dipodomys > Dipodomys merriami. The sequence goes on along the minus strand of NW_027205048.1, from coordinate 10,903,214 downwards.
CGTGCCCTCTGCCCCAACTCAGCTTCGTCTTGGGCTCCTGGTTTAAAACTACATCTATGAAAGGCAGGTGACAAATAAAATCTCTGTCCACTGAGACAGCGTGTGCCCCAGGTATATAGGGGTCACACTGTCAATCAAAGAAAAATTGGCTCCTAGCCTCTGGTAAGCAGTGCAATAAATATTTTTACTTTCCATATTGGCAGGAAGGTGCCTTATCCCTCTTCACTTGATAAGATGGCTTTCTGCAGAGAGATCGCAATTTAACTTCTAAAATGCCATCCTCGAATAGCAAAAGTACTAACTTCCTGCCATTTTATCTCTCCACATTCAATGTCAATGTCCGAGGTTTGATTGATTTGAGGTAGCCCTAACTACAGAGGTATTCCTGAGTTTGGGTGTCACAGAGCATTCTCAAAGCCACATAATTTAAAACACTTCATTAAGTTAGGCACCTATGTTGAAATTCTAGCTACAAGATCTGAGGTACAAAGCCAGCCCAAGCAGGAAGGTCTGTGAGATTATCTTCAATTAACAACAACAATCACAAAAACAGAAGAGGAGGAGCTGTGGCTCAAGTCATAGGGTGGAAAAAAACTAAGGGGTAGTGTCTAGGCTCTGAGTTCAAGCTCTAGTAACAGCACATTTTTTTTTAAGGAAAAAAAAAGGAGATTAAAAGTTTAATCCCAGACTGGAAATTCTCTGCAGTGTAAGTGGACTTGTCAGTGGGATATGGGATGTTCCAATATACACTCGCTTCTGGGCCTGAGTCTAAGTAGAGGACTAAGTTTGAAAGCTGTAAGTCAAGTAATCAGACTGCTCACTGAAGCAAATTTCACCCTCCTACCTTGACAAGGATAGTGTCATAAGACAATATTTAACATATATACAGAGTGAGGTTTGGATGTAAATGAAAGTTGGCACACAACGAAACACATTGGACTTGATTGTGCATCTCTGGCCGCTCTTTTAACAAGCAGGTGGTATTGGATAAGTAATGGAAGCACATTCACCAGGTCCCAGAGGCTCAGTAATGATTTTGGTGACTCAGGAGGCTGATATCCAGAGGACTAGGGCTCAAAAGACAGCCTGGGAAGAAGAGTTCACTAGACTCCATCTCTAAAACAACCAGCAAAAAAACAATGCCAGGCAAGAGGTATGGCTCAAAGGGAGAGTGCCAGCCTGGTAGCAAGAAAGCTGAGCAAGTGTAAAACCTTTAGTTCAAACTCCAGTACCAGCAAATAGAAGTACATCATTTATGAATTACATTTATTTCATAAATTTCAGTAAAAATCATATTTTACAGTGAAGATTTTCTTTTTTTTTTTTTTGTCTTTTCTTTTTTGGTACTGGGGATCAAACCCAGGACGTTGCACTTGCCAGGCAAGTGCTTTGCCACTGAGCTACATCTCAGCCCTACAGTGAAGATTTTCTTATAATATGCATTATATTGCAAACAGTAGCATGAATTATTTAATAATAAAAACATAATATTGAAAATTTATAAAACCAGTTGGGGGTGTGGTCAAGCTATAGAGCAACTGCCTAATAATCAAAAGCCCTGAGTTCAAATTCCATTACCAGGAAAAAATTACAAAACTAGAATAAACTTTCATCAAAAATGTAAATTAACTCAGACACCAGTGGCTCATGCCTATAATCCCAGCTATTTGGGAGGCTGAGATTGTTGTGATAAGAGTTCAAGGCCAGTGTTATAAAGATGAATCACATCAAGGCACACACGTGGGCAAAAAGTGACCCTATCTCAAAAAAAAATATTTTTTACCACAGATAAAATGGCTCAGTGGTTAAAACCCACCCAGAAAACCTGAGGAGCAGAGTTCAAACCTCTATACCACCAGAAAAACACAATGACTTATACCTGCAATCCTAAGCATTTTAGAGGCAGAGAACAAGGGATTCGTGTCCATTCAACCAATAGTTGAGTATGGCGGCACATGCTTGTCACCTCAGAAACAAAGAGAAGCACAAATAAGAGGATCACAGCTCAGGCCAGCCTGATCATAAAGCAAGATGCTATCTCAAAAGTAACTAACAGAGCTGGGTACTGGTGGCTCATGCCTGTAATCCTAGCTACTCAGGAGGCTGAGATCTGAGGGTCACAGTTCAAAGCTAGCCCAAATAGGAAAGTACCCATGAGACTCTTATCTCCAATTAACCACCAGAAAAGCAGAAGTGGTGCTGTGGCTCAAGCGGTAGAGCATTTGCCTTGAGCTGACAAGCGCAGGGACAGCGCCCAGGCCCAGGGTTCAAGCCCTATGACCAACAAAAAAAAAAAAAAAAAAAAAAAGTAACTAACATAAAAATGGGCTGGTAGAATGGTAGAGTTTCTGCTTATTAAGTCTGAGTCCATGAGTTCAAATCCCAGCAATACCAAAAGAAAAAAAGTAAATGAAAATAAAATATTATTTTGAACACTAAACTTTATGCTTTCAAAAGAGATTTTTCCTACTAAAATATTCAAAAGTATGGCATACAAAATATAAATTTTAAATAATAACTATGAAAATGTTATATCTTGGCAAGCAGCTGCTTGGACTTGCTCTGTTCTGAGTAAGGCTAGGGGAGAAGACAACATAGAGCTGAACACACAGCATGGGAGCCTGGTGGACCTGGCCTGAAAACTTCGATGCTCCATTGGTTTTTTACCTGACAGAAGAACAGGAGAAAGACATATTCGGCCAAGGGGACACATTTCTCCGCTGCATTGAGAAACAGAGCCACACCCTCATTCAGCTGGAGCCCTGGTTCACAGCCACAGGCCACACTCAAGTCACTGTGGTGGGTCCACCAAAGGCCAGGCAGTGCCTCATGATCATGGCTCAGTATTTGGAGCACCAGGATGCTCGTTGTCAAGCCCAAGGTTTGGAAATGCTGCAGCATGTCCGGAGCCAGCCCTGAGGGGCTTGGCCTTTTCTTTCATTGCTTCCCTGACAGCATGCTCCTGTCTTGGCAACCATGATGAGTGATCCCTTCTCTCCTGATGGTGCTCAGGCTTCCTCAAGATAAGTGCTTGATGCTCTTGGGGTTCCCTGGAGTTAATTTTGTCATGAAGACCGACTTCCCTGGGAAGCTGAGAAAGTCATGAAATATATGGTTGGAATTTGTGGCCATCATGTCTTCCCACAAGCCTTATAGGCATATGTCTGAGGGGATTATTGAGAAGTGTTCTACTGCTAAACCAAATCCAGTATCCTAAATTTAGTAATCCTCAATGCTTCCAAGTAGTTCTCTGATGCATTGACAAGCTGATATACCCCATTCAGTCTTCCTATAACACAGTACCATCTAACTTCCAGGCATAGCACCTCAACACATCTCATATTTTCACTTTAACATTTAAATTAAGGCTCTTTGCCTTTATGATTACATAGACTACCATAACTTTTACCTTGGGCAATTTGGGGGCAACCATTTGTTTTTTGAGATGCAAGTTTCCATAAAATGAAGGGCACAAAAACACAATAAACAATAATTTAAAGGACAAAAAAAGAAAATGTTATATCTTTCTCAAGTTTTTAAAGCTGGAAATTTATTTTTGTAAGTATAATCAAAGCTTATTTATTTTATGAAAGTAAAACTATGCTTAATTCTAGCACTCCAATTGTTCTTTATGGTTTGTCTATTTAATTTCTGTGGTTTTGTTTTTTTTTTTAAGTTTTAGCAAGATGTGTGTATGTGTGTGTGTGTGTGTGTGAGAGAGAGAGAGACAGAGATAGAGACAGAGACAGAGAGCGAGAGAAAGAGAGAGTGTACTGGAGCTTGAACTCTGGGTCTAGGCGCTATCCCTTAGCTTTATCACTGAAGGCTAGTGCTCTGCTACTTGAACCACAGCTCCACTTCCAGCTTTTTGGTGGTTAGTTGGACTTTTCTGTCCAAGCTGGCTTCAAACAGTAATCTTCAGCTCTCAACTTCCTGAGTAGCGAGGATTTACAGGGGTAAGCCACCAGTGCCCAGCAAGAATTTATTTTAGAACAAAGTAAAGTAGGAAAAGAGAAAAACATTCCATGCTTCCCTTGAAGGGAATGGGAGTTAAAGATACAGTCTCACTACATGGCCCAGACTAGACGGGAATTTCTGTTCTCCTGCCCCCATCTTCCAAGTGCTGGGACTACAAGCAAACACCACCATACTTGGTCTTTTAACATTCCATTACTCTCTAGTTGCTGATATAAAGAATACATATCATACTTCAGGCATATTATTCCTAGACTTACATAATTACAAATTTAAAAATAATATGCACTTACAATATTGCAAATTATTGCTCAGCTGCCATCGTAACTCCTGCAAACACTGTTCTAATTTATAGGAATCTCTGGAGCCAAGAATTGGAACATCAAGAAAAGCAAGAAAATGAATCCTTGGCACTGCTGAGAAACAATAACTCTTTATCCAGAAATCTACTGCAAGTTAATTAAAGACAAATTAATGAAACTGTCTTTTCTGTACCTAAGTGCTCTGCTGTGTAAATCACCCTGCATCCCTGAGCACAGCCAACTCAGTAGCAGCTGGAGCCTTAAGTTCATGGTCCTCAGGCACAACTATCTCTGTGCAGAGGGCACCAGACAGGAGCTGAGGAGTATTGCCCTGGAGCCTGGATGAGTCCCCCAAAGCAGGTATTTGGGACTGTGAATTATTTTGCTCCCACATTGAACACCTGTTCCTCTGTGACAGAATGGCCTATTTATCCTGATATTTGTATGTATCTGTGTGTGTGTGTGTGTGTGTGTGTGTGTGTGTGTATGATACACAAACTCTCCACATTCTGAGCTCAGGACACCTTCTTGGTCAGTGCCAATCTTGTACCATCTTTTTTAAACATTTTGTCTGAGCTAGTCCCCAATGGCTTATTCCTGTAATCCTCCCTACTCAAGGAGGCTGATATCTGAGGACTGCAGTTCAAAGCCAGCCCCCGCAGGAAAGCCCATGAAGCTCTTATCTCCAATTAGCCAGAAAAAAGAGCCAGAAATGACAGTGTGCTCAAGTGGTAGAGCACTAGCCTTGAACAAAAAGCTCAGGTACTCAAAAGAAGAAGTAAGAATCGCAAATAGGCACATGAAGAAATGTTCAACATCTCTGGCCATAAAAGAAATGCAAATCAAAACAATATTGAGACTCCACCTCACCTTAGTTAGAATGGCCATTATCAAGAAAACTAACAATAACAGATGCTGGTGGGGATGTAGCCAAAAGGAAACACTACTACACTCTTCATGGAAATGTAAACTTGTTCAACCACTCTGGAAAGCAGTATGGAGGTGCCTATAAAAAAACAAACAAACATAGAGCTCTCCTCTGACCCGGCAATTGGATAAATGCCACTCCTGGGCATTTATCCAATTGACCACAAACAAGGTCACACTAAAGCCACCAGCACAACCATGTTCATTGTAATATTGTTTCCAATAGCCGAGATATACAGTCAATTCAGGTGCCCTTCAGTGGATGAATGGATCAAGAAAATGTGGTATATTTACACAATGGAATTCTATGCTTCCATCAGAAAGAATGGCATTGTCCCATTCTTAAGGAAACGAAAAGACTTGGAAAAATTATATTAAACAAAGTAAGCCAGACTCAAAGAAACATAGGTTGCATGGTTTCCCTCATTTGTAATAATTAGTATGTACTACAAGTAAATCCAATGGATACTAAAAAAAAAAAATTACACTTAGACATGATAAATTAAACAGGACTCAAAACATTCATACAGTGAGACCACAGGAGGATATTCTTAGAAGAGGATCACAAGGGCTCAGTAGCTATATGCATATGATCATATAAAATGATGCTTACCAAAATGAACTCCATAAAATGGAAACCAGGTTTTCATTTTACACTTTGTGGGGTTCTTATTTCTGTTTTTGTCTTTTGTCACTTTTTTATTTCTGTGTCTTTTGTTTTGTAAGTTTATCTGATTTGGGGAGGGCAAGGGGAAAGCACAAAAAGTGGGACAAAGGACAAACTAATTTAGCAGTGATACTCACTAGACACTGTTGAAAATGACCTATACAACTTGTGGGGGAGGGGTTGTGAGGGAAAAAATGAGAGAAAATGAGGGAAGAGGTGACACTGCTCAAAAAGAAATATACTCATTACCTGACTTATGCAACTATAAACCCCTCTGTACCACTTTACAGGGACACTGCCCAGATCCTGAGTTCAAGTCCCAGGACCAAAAAAGAAATGAAAAAGATGCATTGTACTCATAAATTGATAGGTTGAACTGAAACCCTTTTATATAACTACTTACTATTTAAGGATAATAAGAAAAGTAAGTAAAAATCAAGTTTAATAAATATAAATAAAGAGGTCTTAGATGGATACAAATTTTGCTTTGGAAAGAAAAACAAGTTTGTCAAAGACCTGAGACTTCTAATTTGGAAGGGGGAAGAGATGCTGTCCCTGTGTTCTTTTTGCTCAAGGCTAGTACTCTATCACTTTGGGCACAGCACCACTTCCAGTTTTTGAGTGGTAACTTGGAGATAAGAGTCTCATGAAGACTTTTCTTCCCTGGCTGGCTTCCAAACCCGATCCTCAGACCTCAGCCTCCTGAGTAGCTAGGATTACAGGCATGAGCCTTTGGCACCTGGATAGATTTCTAATTTCTTGGTTGCTAATTACTTTCAACTTCTGACCCCACACGAAGCCACCAGGTTAGCTGCACAGCTGGCCAGAGAAGAGCCTTCCCAGGCAAAAACTCCAATTTACTGTGCAATGTTTTTCTCCAACTAGAAACATGTCAGTTTTCCAAGTAAGATGAAGACTCAAGCCTGCCAGGTCACTTCCAAGTGATTCTCTAAAGATATACATGAAGCAGAAATTGCAGTATTTATTCAATATTTATTCTGTAAGTGGAAAAGCTCTGAATTCTCTGGACTAAACAACCATGGGCCAATGTTCCTCCCAGGCCTCTCTCACCTCTGGTACCTAAACTGGTCAGCTATGGTGATGGTGACAAATGTTTCCCCATGTTCAACTGCTCATTCTTCCTTCCCACTCCCGCTGGGCTTCTCCACCCCAGAAATAGTTCTTTGGGGGGAGATGCTGGGGCTTGAACTCTGAGCCTTGCATTTCCACTCAGCTTCTTCATTCACACCTGGAGCTCTACATTCGAATCACACCTTCAGTTCGGCATTGTTATGGATTCATTGGACAATCTCACTGACTTTTCTGCCTGGGCTGGCTTTGAACCGTGACCCTCAGATCTCAACCTCTTACATAGTTAGGATTGAAGCATGAGCCATTTAGGGCTTGGCTAAATAGATCTCTTCCTAAATGTGGCTTTCACCTTGGTACTAGAAGAAAATCCATCTATGATATAAGAATTGTCTACTTAAATCTAAACAGCTTCCTATTTAGTAACTGAAGCGAGGCTTCTTCTGGAGGCCACCCAAACTCTTTCTTCCAGTCAGTAGGAAAGACAAACTGGCTCATTACTAGTTACGATGCATCAAACCACAAGAACGTGATGCACAGTAGAATGGAACATAAAGTGATCATCGGGCGATAACCAAAGTGGCTGCGGCCAGGAACCTGGCAAAAGCAGAAACGATTCGCAACACGAGGAGCTCTGATGAAAACGGTTGTGTGTATATATATATATCCTCCCCTTCCCTTCAGCAGCAACGCAGATTCAACTCCTTTGTAAGTCAGAGGTTTCCATTCCCTCAAGAGAAGAAGTCTCTGAACGCTTGCTGAACCTCCACTCGCCGCAGATTCTCACTGGAGGCACTTCCCGCCATCCCAGCATCCGCTGAAATCCTGGAAAGCTCACTGTTGGTCTCCAGAGACCGCTCCCTGGTTTTAAACTCTCCTTCCGTATATGATGAGACTTTCACCCCAGCAGCTCGAAAATACACATCCACGCCCTCAGCTCTAAAACGCACAGCCACCCACTTCCACAGCAGAGTCAGACTGCCAGACCAGGCTGCTCAGAATCCCAGCCCAGCCAGGGCTCTGAGGCCCCGCCCTCCCCTGTGCCCCACCCAGGGCTCTGAGGCCCCACCCTCCCCCGTGCCACACCCACAGCCTCTGAGGCCCCGCCCTCCCCTGTGCCCCACCCAGGCCTCTGAGGCCCCGCCCTCCCCCCATCCCCATACCCCACCCAGGGCTCTGAGGCCCCGCCCTCCCCGTGCCACACCCACAGCCTCTGAGGCCCCGCCCTCCCCCATCCCCATGCCCCACCCACGGCCTCTGAGGCCCCGCCCCCCGTCCCCATGCCCCACCCAGGGCTCTGAGGCCCCGCCCTCCCCGTGCCACACCCACAGCCTCTGAGGCCCCGCCCTCCCCACCCCATGCCCCACCCCAGTCTCCGAGGCCCCGCCCTCTCCATCCCCATGCCCCACCCACAGCCTCCGAGGCCCCGCCTTACCAGAGTTCAATCTGGAGACTCAGTTTCCCTCAGTTGGATGCAGGCTCTGGCTTCCGTCCCGCACATCCCGGGAAGGACGTGGTCCGTGCGGCAGCTCACTAACTCCAGGAGAGGCACTGGAGCAGCACCTATTGCACCTGAAGACTGGTCTTCCCGAAGGATCTATTTCTTTCCTTTCTCCCCCCTCTCTCCTCTCTCCCTCTGCTCCGAGCTGCCGTGCTGACTCTGGCACCCGCTCCTGCGCTGCAGGCCCAGCGAAGGCCTCATCGGGACGGGGACGGGGACCGGCTGCTTCACCGCAGAGCCCGCGGATGGGGTCCCGCCTCCGCGCTCCGCGCTCCTCCGCGCTGGGAGCCACCCCGCTTTCCAGCCCGACTAGAGTAGCGCGGGGAGGCCCCGGCCTGTCGGCCACCAGCCAGAGCGCGCTTCCGGGGGTCAGGCAGGTGCCTCTTCGCAGCCCTGGCTCGGCCCCGCGCCCGCCGAAGGCCCGGATCCCCCGAGGCCGGCCATCCGCTGCGAGGATCAGCTGAACCAACACCAGAGAAACCGTGCGCCCGGGTAACTGCCCGCTGCTGTCAGTCATCCCCAGTGGAGGCACGGACAACTGACAGAAGATCAGAACACGTGCTCAGGAGACCCTGCACGCCAGGAAACCGAGGCCACGGCTCGGGACTGGGCTGCAGATAGCAAGTTCAGGAAGGTTATGCTGTGGTGTTGTAGACGCCAAGGCCGAGGGAGTTCAACCTTTGAGAAGGGTCAGGACACAGTCCTTGCAGGAGGGGCTGGATTGCGGAAATAAAGCCCTTGTAAAGACGGGGGTTCCTCGGGTCCCAAGGGTCTGTCTTCCAAGCCTGGCTGCTGGCAGCTCAGTTGAGAACAGTTTCTGCCTAGAACATGGAAATGGATCCATCCCGCTCCACTCCCACAGGAGACGAGTCTGACCGTTTATAGTTTAAATATTGAAGACCTGCCACAGTCTGAATGTTTGGATATGTCTTCCCTACCAAAAAACAAAAACAAAACAAAAGACAACCCAAACAATCAAAACACTGATGTGTTGAAATCCTGCCCTCAAGGTAAGAGTCTTAGGAGACAAAACCTTTGGGAGATGAGATGGCCAGGGCTCTGTCCCTATAGATAGTATTAATGGGCCTATAAAAGAGGCCCAAGAGAGCTTGTTTGTCCTTTCCACCAAGTCAAGGACAGAGAAAAGATGTCATCCCTGAAATGGCCTCTCACCAGTCACTGCATCTGCCAGCACTTTCATATTGGATTCCCCAAATCCCAGGACTATGAGCAGTGAATTCCTCATTTATAAATTACTTCATCTAAGGTGTTGTTTTGTAGCAGTCTAATAAGACTGAGACAGAATTCTTCCTAACATGATGCTATTAAGATACTGTTTAAGCCAGGTGCTAGTCGCTCATACCTATCATCCTAGCTACTCAGGAAGTTGAGATCTGAGGATCTTGGTTCAAAGCCAGCCCAGGCACGAAAGGCTGTTATAATACTGTTATCTCTAATTAACCATCTAAAAACTGGAAGTGGAGCTGTGACTCAAAAGCTCAGGAATAGCTCCCAGGGACAGCTTGAACTCTGTCAAAAAAGAAAAAGAAAACCTTTAACTATCACTATGGGCTAGAAGTGGAGTGGGGCTCAGTAATAGAACACTTACTTAGGATTCACAAGGCCTTGGGTTTAATCCCAAAAATGGAAAGAGAGAAAGAGGGAAAGAGAGAGACAGAGATAGCAAGAAGGAAGGAAGGAAGGAAGGAAATCACTAGTACAGTGGTCCTTAAGCCTTTGTAGGCACTGATAGTAACCAAAGAGATTTAAAATGCCAGTCATGAGACACAGCCAATATTCTTTGGTTGGAAAAAGAAAAGTATACCTGACTTATGTAACTGTAACCCCTCTGTACAACACCTTTATAATAACTATAAAAAAATTTAAAAGATTCCTTGGTTGGAACTACATTTTATTTACTTATTTATTTTGTTGGTCCTGGGCTTGAACTCAGGGCTTGGGCACTGTCCCTGAGCTTTTTTGCTCAAGGCTAGTGTTCTACCACTTTGAGCCACAGCTCCACTTCCTGTTTTCTGGGGGTTAATTAGAGACAAAAGTCTCATGGACTTTGCTGCCTGGGCTGGCTTTGAACCCTGATCCTTGGATCTCAGCCTCCTGAGTAGTTAGGATTACAGGCCACTGGCACCTGGCTTACATCTACATTTTTAACAAAGACTAAAAGATCTGATGTAAGTTGCCCATAGATTATAATTTTTTAAAAAAATTTTGTGTGTTGGCTGTGGGGCCTGAACTCTGGGCCTGGGCACTGTCCCTCAGCTCTTCAGCTCAAGGCTAGTCCTCTACCACTTGAACCACAGTGCCACTTCTGGCTTTTTCTGCTTATGTGGTACTGAGGAATCGAACCCAGGGCTTCATGCATGCAAGGCAAGCACTCTACCACTGAGCCACCTTCCCAGTCCCTAGATTATAATTTTAAAAAAAACATTAAAACAATTTTCAGGGGGGGGGGACGGGTGGAGAGAAAACATGACTCACAGGGGCCTGGGCCTCACCTGCAAGAGTTCCTTCACCTGCTCCACAGCTCATATCACTGCTCTTGTCCTGTAGGTCTTTGAATTTGCTATAGATCTAGGATTAAGAAACAGAGACAGAGTCAGAGAATGCAAGCCCGCTGGAAATGAAAAGCAGCCCTGAAACGTCCAGTTCTCCCGTTAATGGCAGAGCCACCGTACTCCTAGGAGACAGGTAACAATTGTAAACAATGTGACAATTACACTATCTGGCTCTCCCATGCTTTCAGACAGAACGAAAATTTTCTAACAAATTAGAAGCCAACATGGAAGCTACCTTCCCAGATTTTTGGGGGGCGGAGGGGGAGCGGCTATTTAGGTGTGAGCTCAGCATACACAAATATGCAATTCCAAATGTTGACGTATTTGGATTTCTCTTAGTCAACTGCCAGTAGCACCTGCTGTGCAAGCCAGGGCCATCACCCGTGGGGTCACTGATGGGGAGGGAATTACTGCACATGATGACAGCACTCAGGGAGAAGACAACGTCCAGGGTTGTCTGAGATATCATCATAGGACAAGGAGTGGACTTTGGTGCTCCCCTGACTTCCTGAAACCATCAGGAAAAGGCATTGCCTGGGGCTCAGCCAGTGGCTCTGCTCTGCGTGGCACTGTGCTCTCATTAATTGAGCCCACGAGCACAGGGGAGGGGAAAGGATAAATAGAAAGAACCAATGAACAAGGCAATTTGCAGACATTCCATGTGTGAAAGAAGTATCTAGAAGAATGCACGCCAAATGCCTACACTCTGGGAGTGAGACAGGGAATCCAGAGGATGAAAGCCAGGTTGCGTATGATCTGTTCTTTTGAATTTTCTACAGGAAGCAGAGATTGCTTTTACAATTATAAACTCTCAAAATAGAATATTTATAAAGTATTCTATGTAAAGCATTCTTATAAAACACATGTCATGCACGGAAATATATTTTTGTATATAAATAGTGTATCTCTTGGTGGTAGAATTATGAGCAATTATTTTGTTTTTTATAAATGCACCCTCTAAATTTTCTACTTCTATGACAATAAATATTAACAAGATAAAGATGTTACATATACATACTTATATATATATATATACATATATATATAAAGATAGCATAATAAAACCCACAAAATACTCTTTAAAAAGGGGGGTTACGTGAGTATAATGGAGGGAGGTGAATGTGTTCAAAGTACTCTGTGGGCTTCAATAGTTATCATAATGAAACCTCCTGTGCTATTAATGTATACTCATAAAATGTACTTTGTTTTAAAGAAATTAAAAGAAAATTTTAAATTGCATCTTTTGATATCTTGAATATTCTTTCAACTCCTCCTTTGTATGTGCGTGTGTGTGTGTGTGTGTGTGTGTGTCATTATCGGGACTTAGATTCAGACCTAGTACTCTCTCTCAGCCCACCTTGGCCCTCTACCACTTGAGCCTTGCCTCTAGTCCAGCTTTTTGCCAGTTATTTCATAGATGTCATCTCATAGACTTTACTGCTCAGGGCTGGCTTCAAATCTTGATCCTCCAGGGCTTAGCCTCCTGAGTAACTATAGTTACAGGTATGAACCACCACCACACCCAACTTCCTCCACTCCTTAAAAAATTTAAACAGAAAGCTCCTGTTTGCCTCCTGCTCTCTGATTTCCCATCTACTTCCATCTCTACAACATTTTATCATTCGCAGCTACCTGTCTTGTGACATCTGTTAATTAAGTCAATAAGTGAGAACCTGCCAGACAGAAACCCAGTGCTAATGAGAGCTCAATAGTAAAGCTTCAGAGGCAGCTGGTTCCTGGGTATAATGTTCATGGAGCTCCAGTGGTGTCCACAGACCTGAAACTCATAGCAAATGCTGTACTGAACATCACTACAGACTATTCAAACCAAGTGCTATCTATAAAGTTCAGTCTGTGCTGTTGGAACACTTCAGCTGTATTTATCTAGGGTATAGTCTGGGTAAAAAGCACCTAACAGCTAGAGACATAGATCAGGGGTAGAACACTTGCATTGAGGCCCTGAGTTCCAGACCAAACACTGCAAGGAAAACCAAAAGAGCATATAACAAATCTGCTGAGCTCTAAGTAATGTAGCTGAACTGTGTGTCCTCTTCTTTCAGGAGAGCTAGTACTGAAGTGTAACAATTAACTTTATTTGTCAACTGGAATGGGCTACTGTATACCCAGACATTTAATTAAATACTACTTTGGCTGGGGAGGGTTAGCAGGGTTTGAATTCAGGGCTTCATTCTTGCGAGGCTGTTATTCTACCATATAAGCCAGAACTCCAGGCCTTTTTGCTCTGTTATTTTTTAGGTAAGTTTTGACTTTTTGCCTGGGCCAGCTTTGAAGTATGATTTGCCCACTTATGTTTCCCACCATAGCTGGAATGACTGTTTTTTGTTTTGTTTTGTTTTGTTTTAAGATGGAGCCTCATAAACTCTCTGCCCAGGCCAACCTCAAACCATGATCCACCCAATCTCAACCTCTCAGTTAGCTAATATTACAGGCACGAGCCACAATTCTCAGGAGTTGAATGTTACTCTGTGTGTGTCTAGAAGAGATCAGTATTTGAATATGTAGACTGAGTGAAGCAGATGGCCCTCCCCAGCACTGACGGGCACTATCCAATCCCCAGAGGCCCTCAACAGGACAAAAGGAGAGGAAGGAAGACTTCCCTTGCCCGAAGAGATAAGCTGAGACTCAGATCTTCTCCAGACTGGCTCATAGTCCCACAAAGACCAGCAAAGAAAAAGGCATAGGAGGGACAGTTGTTTGAAACTAGCAGGGCTCATATTTTTCACAGCCTTCGCTCCCCAAAACCGAAAGGTGCAAGTGAAAAAGAACCAAAGGTGCCCCTCACCCAGTACCAGGGGAGGGAGAGTGCAGAACCGAGGGCAGGAGCTTGGCATGCAGGAACCCGGGGAGATCAGGGACAGTGTGGATGGTGACAGTGGGAACAGGCCCACAGGCAGCAGGCCCAGGGCCATGGGAATGAGAGCCACTGGAAATGGAGGCCAAGACCAGTGGCCAACCAAGAGGAAGCCTTCAGGGCATTGGTGAAAGTCTCCAGTCAAGTGGTGCAGTGGCCCCAAAATGGAGGAGGACAGCAAGCTACAGCCCCAGGAGAGCCTGCCTTCCAGCCATCTGACGGACAAGCACCTGGTTTTGACTTAATGTAGCTGGAAGTGATCAGATTTTTTTTTTTTTTTGCATCAGGCAAATGGATGAAATCAGAACCGAAATGGACACCAGAGCCACCCTTGATCGCATCCGTTGTGAGAAATTGTCTTCTCGTTGTGATTGGAAATATTCAGAGTGCGACTGTGAGCCGAGGGCTCCACCCACTGAGAAGTCGCTGGAAGCCCCTGGCCCAGCTTGCTGCTGCAACCTCAGGGTCCACTGGCCCGGGGACCTGTCCTGCTGGGCCTCAGCAATGCCGTGGTGTCCTCCATTGCCCTCGCGGGTCTCCTGGCTCTCCTGGTGCTGGATGATTCGTTGACTCTGCCTCCCACGGGCAGAGCACACGTGGCAGCTCCATCTGTCCCTGATTTAGACCATGGCAAGGTGACCGCCATGGGGGCGTGTTAGCGCCTGCAGTGGCCACTGTCTGGCCAAGAGAAGGAATGACCAGACCGAAGCCATTGCCTCCTGTCCAGGCTGAGCAGGGGCTGGTATCAGTCCTCAGGTCACCCCTTTAGCACGGCACACGTGTGTGTGTGTGTGTGTGTGTGTGTGTGTGTGTGTCTGTGTGTGTGTCTGTCTGTCTGTCTGTCTGTCCATCCTGGAGCTTGAACTTGGGGCCTGAGTGCTGTTCTTGAACTTTTTGCTCAAGACTAGAGCTCTACCATTTAAGCCACAGCACTACTTCCAGTTTTCTGGTGGTTAATTGGAGATTAGAGTCTCACAGACTTTCCTGCCCAGGTTGGCTTTGAACCGAGATTCTCAGATCTCAGGCTCCTGAATAGCTAGGCACGCAGGCGTGAGCCACCAGTGCCCAGCTCCCTTGGCCCTTTTTAAACAAAATTGGAACATGCTAAAGCCGCCTCATGCCAGCTTACTCTTGTCCCTGCTCTGTCATAGCCTAGGCTAGGAAGCCCATGTTTCTTGCTGTTTCTTCTTTAACCTCTTACCTTCCAGGGCAGTCTGAATAACTGGTACTGACCAGCTGAGAAGCAGCCTGCTCTTCCAGAAAGCTCTTGAAGTGCAGGGTTTGACTCAGGCCTTTTCATCTGTGTCAGCACTCCTGATGACAGGGCAGGACAGGGTACCCCAGACAGCCTCTGAAGAAGTCCCAACTCCAGCTGAGAAAGCCAAAAGAAGTTTGCTCCCTAAAGGATCAAGAAATGAAGAAGGGGAAGGAGGATCCCCTGAGAGACCCCAACAAGGTCAAGGGCCCTTTTGGAGGGTGCCATCTCAGACAGCTGGAGTCAGAACAGGAGTCTCTCTGACATCACTGGGACTACAGCACTATAGGACTACAGGAAAGACATCCGGAGCTCTGCCAACCTGCCTGCTCTACTTCTGACCCCGCAACTGGCAGGAGTCCCTGGGCGAGTGTCAGATGGTTCCCCATCTGCCAGGGCAGCCCGAGGACCACGGACCACGGGCCAGACAGTTCATCTTCTCCAAATCTCATTTTCCTTGACTGTCACAAAGGACACAGGCTCCTTCCAGGGTTTGGGAACACCTCAGAAAAGGCCTCAATCGATGGCTGCAGCTCCCTTGAACTCCACGTTCTCTCCAACACCAACTGGTATCCTCCACCTCCCCTGCCAAGGCACAGAACGAGCCAGAGTGAGGCTGAATACCTGTTGTTAAGGCAGATGTTGCGGGCACACATGCACGCGCACACACGCACGCACACACACACACACACACATGCACACCTGCACCCGCGTGCGTGCACACACACACACGCACAACACCTGCACCGCGCACGCGCGCGCACACACACGCACACACACACACGGACACTGTCCATACAACATTTAACAAAATTTCACATAGCCCTGTCTTTCCCTTAAAAGAAGTAGAAAACATGGAGACCTTTTCTAGAGCCCTGCTTCAAAAGTTGTATACTAATTTTTTGAGCTTGCTATGCATGCAGCATTGTGCAAATGATTTACAACCCCAATACTGTGACTAAGAGGTAGACATTGTTTTGCACATAAGGATACGAAAGCAAATATTGCTAACTCTGTTTTATCCATGAGTAAAATGGTGAACCAGGAAGGTTGGTCATAAATAAAAACTATAATAATAGCATGTTTGTATGTCTTAAATAAAAAGATAAATGTGTCAGGAAGGGGAGACTAGGAGGGTGGCGGTTCAAGGCTAGCCCGGACTGGTGTGGTAGAACATGAATACAATCCCACTCGTTTCAGAGGTACAGGGAAGAGGACTGAGTACATGTTCCTTCATTTAATGAATAGGCATAAATGCCATCAAATGCCAGACACAACTAACTCAATCATCAGGAATCCAGACAAGACTTCATATAAATCATAGATGAATAAGTGAATAAACCTCTTGTATGACTAATCTGCAGGTAAGACATGAAGAAAGTTTCAGGAAAGCAAATAATTTAAATTACAGACACAAGTAATTTCTTCCCACAGAGGGTTGTAGATAAAAACAGACATATTTAAAGCTGAATTTTCTGTGGCTTGCTTTAAAAAAAATATATGGAAAATCAATTACAAAGCAAACAAATAGCCCTGATTTATCAAGTTGTCCTGCCACTAGGAAAATGTATTTCAGAGTCTTGGTCCTAGAATATTACTACTATTACTTTTTTTTGTATTTTACTCTGAGACAGACGAATTTTTTTCTCCCTACACAAAACAAAAGAAACATAGTGTCAGTTGCAGCATTTAGATAAATGTATGGGTCTGAAATTGAATTCTTTTTTGTGTCTTCCATAAGATAAATATTCAAAGGATTTAATCTGGGAGAGGAGCCAAAAGTCCAACTTCAATTTATTATTATATCTAAATTATATAGAAAGCACCACATACATGGAGCCTTTCATAATGTTTTCAGTCGAGCTGAGCCTGAAATGCCGCACTGTTTCCAGCCAGTAGCTCCTCTCATATCCCAAATTCCACTAAGATGTATTTCTACTCTTCCCCCCTAACACTTCATCCCACCATTAAAAAGGAAAAAAAAGGCAAACAGATGATTTGCACTTAAGCATTTTAACTAAAATGCTTTACCAGTCAGAATATGGAGAGTAATATTAAAGATGGACAATTAAACTCAAATGCAAATAAATGATGACTTTTTTACACTGAGTTAAAATGAAGATACATTGCATTCAAATGAAGCTTTCAGAATCTGGGCTTCAGGCTGAAGAAGGGCAGAGATGAATCTGGAATCTATATTTTTCTCAACTCCTCATACTGTTACATTGTGTTGATTTTGCCTGAATATGTTAATCCTAAGAAACCTAACTTAATTTCTCTCTGTCTATGGCACACAGAACACTGGTCTACCTCGTGCTGTTTCTACAGCAGCTTCTACATCCATGCTGGGGGCTTTCTTCCCACCAAACGCACTGACCTTAGTTAAATGCAAGCATCAGTCCCAGGAAGCAAATGAGACTTCCTCATCTAAGAGAGACATAATCCCTTGCAAAGAATTTCACAACTCAAGGCCGGAACAGTTGCTCATGCCTATAATCCTAGTAACTGGACAGGTAGAGATGGAGAGGATCAAGATTTAAGACCTCCTTTCAACTAATAACAAACAAAAGGCTGGGCAGGGTGGTGCACACCTGTTACACCAAAAACTCAGAAAGTATAAATAAAAATGGATCATGATCTAAAAAATAACTAAAGCAAAAGGAACTGGGGCATGGCTCAAGTGTAGAGCACCTGCCTGGTAAGCACAAGGCCCTAAGTTTAAACACTAGTTCTGCCACAAAAAAAAAAAAAAGCAGAAAAAAGGAAAGGAGGGAAGGAAGCAAGCAAGCAAGCATGGGAGGAAGGAAAGGAGAGAAACAATTTCACAACTCTTAAACTCTTATGTAATTAAACTGAATAGACATTTAGGTACTATAGCTACCTAGCACATAGCAAATAGTTACTATTTGTTTAGAAATTATTGTACTGAAGGCACCAATTCTAAGTCCTCTTCCTCTTGTAACTCACTAGTTCATTAAAAATGCTGATGACTGTTCATTCTGCATATATTAATGGAACAACTGCTATATACCAGACACCATGTAAACTCTGCAGAAGCAAACATGCTGCCTACCTTCAGAAATCTGCAGGCTACTGGAGAAGACAGACAACCAAATACTTACACAAATGAATAAAACTAACTACCAAGTGGGAAAAGCTCACTTGGTGATTCATAATCAAAATAGCCACAATCCAACCAACAAAATTTATTTTTTCTTTTGTGTGTGGTGCGAGGGGGGTGGGGGAGAGAGTAGTGGTGAGGGGCGTGCCAGTACCGGGGCCTGAACTCAGGGCCTGGACACTGTCCCTTAGCTCTTTCGCTCAAGGCCGATGCTGTACCACTGGAGCCACAGTTCTATTTCAGCTTTTTGCTAGTTAATTGGTGATAGGAGTCTTATGGGCTTTCCTGCCTGGGCTGGCTTTGGATTAGGATCCTCAGATCTCAGCCTCCTCAGTAGCTAGAAGTACAGGTATGAGCCACAGTGCCTGACTCTACTTTACTTTTATTAAATAATGACTCAATTTTTACAAGCTTATTTACCAAACAGTCCACCCTTTCCTATCTCCATAAAATAGCAAGCTCCCATAGAGACAGAGTCCATATACTCTGCTGTACACAGGGCAGAGTGCTTCACCTCTATGGGGCCTGTTTTTACACTGAGTTTATAATGTACGTCAACATCTAATAGGTCTCCTTTTTTGCTCACCTTACTCCCAAAATGTCTAGTTATTCATGGAGCTTTATCTAAAAATACTCTTGAAATTTTAATTAGAGGTGCATCATTTATTAACATATGATTTTATCCTTGTTAGTATAGAGTTACACATTTTTTCCTTCATAAGCATCTTGATACTTGTTATTGTTCATTCCTAGAAAATTTTGCTCCTTACTATTTAATCAGTACCTTCCTTTCATTTTGCATTTTTCAACGAGGTCTTTCTAGTTCCTTTTTATCCAAAACCTTGATGAACTTTTAATTCTCTCATTGGTTCTAATACTGTTTTGTTTTTTTTTTAATCATTCACTTCCTTTCTTTTTTTGGGGGGGGGGTCCAGTCGAGGGGCCTGTACTCTGGGCCTGGGCACTGTCCCTCAGCTCTTCAGCTCAAGGCTAGCGCTTGAGCCACAGTGCCACTTCCGGCTTTTTTCTTTTTGCTTATGTGGTGCTGAGGAATCGAACCCAGGGCCTCAGGCATGCAAGGCAAGCGCTCTACCACTGAGCCACCTTCCCAGCCCTAATGCTCTGTTTATTCCCTTCAGTTTGCTATGTAAATTCTTATAACATTGAAAAATAATGACAACTTTGTCTCTTCAGTTCTATTTTAGTTATGATGTAAGTTCAGTTACTTATATCAGAAACCCAGACTAACTATGGCTTAAAGAAAAGAGACAACTGGGTGCTGGTGGCTCATACCTGTCATCCTAGCTACGCAGGAGGCTGAGATCTGAGGATCTTGGTTCAAAGCCAGCCCAGGCAGGAACATCCTTGAGACTTGTATTTCCAATTAACCACCAGAAAACTGGAAGTGGCACTATGGCTTAAAGTGGTAGAACATTATACTTGAGCAAGAAAACAGAGACTCACCCAGGCTGTAAGTTCAAGCCCCACAACCAACAAAACAACAACAACAAAAAACCCAACAATCAGCCAAGTGTTGTGGTATATGTCTGTAATTCCAGCACTCAGGAGGCTAAAGCAGGAGGCTAACAAATTCAAAGCCATTCTGGGCTACACAGCAAGACCCTTTGTCTTTGCTTTGGTTGTTATAAATATTAATGTATTTTATCTGGTACTAAGCTATGGAGCTGTTTTAGGCTCAGATTTTCTGGGTCTAATTCTGTTTACCTTTTCACCTTTGATCTGCCTATCTCCCGTTTTTTATGACTTAACAGACAGATTCGCTGGTGAGCCATCACAGCATCTCTGACATTTGACTGGCAGCTTATTTTCACAAAGGACCTGCTCCTCAGATAACTTCCTGAGTCACCACTATTCCCTTAAGAGGAACTGCTCCTTGTCTGGTGATGGTTATCTGGTAGAAAGGAAAGCTAGGCCCTACCTTGTGCTTCCCCAGGTGAGTTCCAGATGGAAAGACACACTCTTCTCAGACCTGAGCTCTGAATGGAGTGACATACTCTCTTCCTAGACCTGAACTCCGGGTGGAAAGACATATTCTCTTCCTAGACCTGAGCTCAAGATCTTCCTGCCTGAGGAGTCTTGGGAGTGAGAGCAGCGAAGGTCCCAGCCTCAAGGAGATGGGCACTTAATCAATGCGTGTTCTTTTGCTTCCCTGTTTACCTGCTAGTTGACATGGGATGGTAAGGCAAATCCAGGGCTGAGCCCAGCTAAGAAGCCAGGGTTGAGTATGCATGGGTGTGTGTGTGTATGGGGGGTGGAGGGGTGGGACAGCACCTCCCACCTCTGCCCCAAAACAACATGCAGGAGAGACCGAGCCCCAGTGAACCAATTCAAGTCATCCAAGCTTTGGTTTCCTCCTCTGCCCAACTCGAAAACCCCTACCCTAGACCCATTCCCCTTCTCAATGCTGTAGATGCCTGAAGACAGGAAGAGAGATGGTACTCAAAGGCTCACTCTGTCACTTTGGCCCTGAACTCCTTGGGATTTTGTTAACCTCAGTGGACTCTGGTTTCTCCAAAGAGTTGAGGACCATTTTGTCCAGCAAGATTGAGCATCATCTTCCTCCTTGCTTCTGCCCAGGAATCTATAGTGTCGGGACCAGAAGTTGTTGGCTTCCTCCATCAAAAGGTAAATTCCAAAGAGTCTGAAAAAGAGATTTGTTTCTCGAAATTGTGTAACTGTCTAGTTGCCTATAAATCAACTTAATTTAGATTTTGAGCATTACCTGAAATCAGGCTGGCTGACAAATAGAAACCCTTTCTAGTTTTATTTTCAATAAGTGATATACTTACATGGTCCCAAAATAAAAACTATATAGGTGTTACTATGAAATCTCCCTCCCACCTCCATATATAAGCATTGCTATCAGTCTCTTCTTGACCTTTCCAGAGTTTCACTAGATATAAATAAGCAAGCTTGAGAATGTGTTAGAGAGCTAGGCACCAGTGGCTCATGCCTGCAAACCTAGCTACTGGGGAAACTGAGATCTGAGGATCAAGATTCAAAACCAGTCCCAGCAGGAAAGTCTATGAGACTCTTATATCCAATTAACCACGAAAAAGCCAGAAGTGGAACAATAGGTCAAGTGGTAGAGTGCTAGCCTAGAGCAAAAAATGTTCAGGGTGCCGTGCACCAGTGGCTCATACTTGTAATCCTAGCTACTCAGCTTCCTGAGGATTGTGGTTCAAAGCCAGCCCGGGCAGGAAAGCCTAGGAGACTTTTATCTCCAATTAACCACTAGAAAACCAGAAGTGGTGCTGTGGCTCAAATGGTAGAGAGCTTGCCTTGAGCTCAGGGACAGTGCCCAGGTCCAGAGTTCAAGACCCATGACCAACAACAAAAAAGTGTTCAGGGATAGCACCCAGGCTGAGTTCAAACCTAGAGTCTGATTAAAAAAGAGCACCGTGCACACACACACACACACACACACACACACACACACACACACACAATTCATTTTTTCTACAAACTACAGCTTAGTGTACAACAGAATTTGCTTGGTTACTTCATTTTAAATGTCTGGTAGATCTTCTCTAACTTTGATCTATATAGGACCCTATAGCATGGAGAACTGTCATTTGTCTAATCATCTCCCTTAGCTAGAGGTTGAGGCTCTTGGCCATCTTCTGCCATCACGAGCAATGGTGCGCTGAAGCATAGTTTTAAAATGGAGGAGGGGATCCAGTCCAGGCATTTATTTATGGTTGTTTCCTACTCAATTCTTCCTCTTGCCGCTCTTTCTTCCTGCTACCTACATTTTTATCTTCCTGAAAGTCAGATGTATATGCTTTATTGCAGTTTGTACATTGTTCAGGGTCATTTTAGTGGTTAGAACTACACAATAAAATAGAAAAATGTACATTTGTAGAAGTCCTGAAAGTTAACAATAATAAAAACAAATCTCCCGTTCGTTCCGCAGCTTCTGCACAGTGCTGAGACAGCAGCTTGGCGGAGCTTCTGTGAGCTCACCACACTGGAAGGCCTGAGACGCAGACCCTGCCTTACTGTCACAGCAACCAAGGCCCACAGGGGGCTTCCAGCAGCTCACTCTTCCCAGAGATGCTGACAGCGCAAAAAGACATGGGAACTTTTGCCTCCATATTCTAGAACTTTCAAAAACCCATTGACAATCCAAGTTTAGTTGTGTAGGCCTCTAATGCCAGCATTCACAAGATAAGAGGATAACAAATTCGAGACCAAATTGGGCTACACAACAAGATCCTGCCTTTAAAAAAAATGAGCTGGCGCCAGGGGCTCACACCTGTAATCCCAGCTACGCATGAGGCTGAGATCTGAGGATCAGGGTTCAAAGCCAGCCTGGGCAGGAAAGTCCATGAGACTTTTTTTTTTTTTTTACATTTTTTTTAATTGTAAAAATGCTGTACAGAGGAGTTACTATTACCCATGAGACTCTTATCTCCAACAAGCCACCAGAAAACCAGAAGTGGCGCTGTGGCTCAGGTAGTACAGTGCTTGCCTTGAGCTGAAGAGCTGAAAACAGCTCCCAGGCCCTGAGTTCAAGCCCCACAACGGACCAAAAAAAAAAAAAGAACAGGCAAAAGTGGCTCACATCTGTAATCCTAGCCACTTGGGAGACTGAGATCTGAAGATTGCAATTTGAAGCCAGCCTGGATAGGAAAGCCCATGAGACTCTGACCTCAAATTAACTACCAGAAAAAGCACTGAAAAAGCTCAGGGGCAGTGCCCAGGCCCTGAGTTCAAGTCCTATGACTGACCAACAAAAAGAAAAAGTGTAACACCATTTCTTAATTTGAAAAATTGAGCACAGGGAGCTGTATGCCAGTGGCACAACCCTGTAATCTTAGCTCCTCAAAAGACTGAGATCTGAGGACTGTGGTTCAAAGGCAACCAAGCAGTAAAGTTCATGAGACTGAAATCTCCAGTTAAGCACCAAAAATCCAGAAGTAAAGCTATGGCTCAAGTGGTAGAATGCTAGCCTTGAGCAAGCAGTGTCCAGGCCCTGAGTTCAAGCCCCATACTGGCACCAAAACAGAAAAAGAAAAAAACTATTTGGAAAAGTAAGAGTGAATTCAAGAGCCATTTGCTTCGACCTGTGCTCCTCATGAAACAGGGTGTCTGTATCCATGGTTCCTACCGTGCGTGAGGCAGCTGCTTCATGTGTGACTAGACCTACTTTGGTCTCAGCACATTTCATCTCATACTGATCTCAGTAAGAAGGCTATGCTCCCGGAGCCAGTGGTCTTTGTGTATCCTTGTCCACAATCCTAGAGAAGCACCCAGGGCCTTGTGCCATGTCCCTGAAGGCTTCGATGGGGTCTGGGGTAGTGGCCCAGTGCCTATGCCTGACACTTACTGGCCGTTTATCCAAGTCCTGATCCACCCACATCCTCCTGACCAGCTCCTTCACCTCTTTCAGTTTGAATGCCCTAAACAGCACAATAAGGATTAAAACCATTATTGCTTCAATAGGGTTGTTAAGAGATTTAAATAAGCACACTGAAATAAAGTGTTTGCCATTCAGAGCCCATTAATGGTGGGTTTGTTTTTTTAAAATCTCCTTGACCTAGTTCTTTAGGGTGATCAGTGGGCCACACATTGCTTCTTTAATAACAGCTGAGTTTTCTGCCAACTTCTTGTGCCTGGCTTGCTCCAGTGGGAACTGAACATGAAAGGAAAAGATGGTATGTGTTTTAAATCAGAGGAGAAAGCTTAAAAAATTAATCTCCTTAGGTGTGTGCAAAAGCTGGCAAACTTCACCCTTCAAAGGAAGAAGTTTCTAAGGAGCTAGAGAAACAGGATGAAATGAACTACCTGCATCCATATTGGATCGGTGAAAAGATTCCTTCACCAGGAAGTACTAACTGGCTAGCAGGCAATAGAGTCAGGACTGTAAGATTCAATTAGTGGAAATTTTGATGAAGGAATTTTCTAACAGTGAAAATAGTACACTTTCTGCATTACTTTTTTTTTTTTTTTTTTTTTTTTTGCCAGTCCTGGGGCTTGAGTGCACTGTCTATGAGCTTCTTTTGCTCAAGGCTAACACTCTACCACTTGAGCCACAGTACTACTTCTGGCTTTTTCTGTGGAACTGAGGAATCAAACCCAAGGCTTCATGCATGCTAGGCAAGCACTCTACCACTAAGCCATGTTCCTAGCCTTCTGCATTATTATTTTTTTTTTGGGGGGGGGTCCGGTTGTCAGGCCTGAACTCGGCCTGGGCGCTGTCCCTCAGCTCTCTAGCTCAAGGCTAGCGCTCTACCACTTGAGCCACAGCACCACTTCTGGCTTTTTTTTTTCTGCTTATGTGGTGCTGAGGAATCAAACCCAGGGCCTCATGCATGCAAGTCAAGCGCTCTACCACTGAGCCACTTTCCCAGCCCTCTACATTACTTTTTAAAGGCAGAAGTAGGAATCAAACAAACTTGGCTTGGTTTATATACAGGGAGTGTAAGACAGGCTGAGAGAGACTGGAGAGGAAGACAGGAGACAGGACCAAGGACCTAATATCTTCCTTCCTGTGGTACAGGGCAGGGGGAAAGGCCTTTAAGGAAAAGCAAGGAGGGCAGAATTTCAAGATGGAAGCAGTTAGGGCTGCATCATGGCTATTGGGCTTGAGGAAAGCAGTGAACTCCTGACAATGACCACACACACACAAAAAACTTGGGCGGGGGTCATGGGCTAGGGACACTTCCTACACTTTTGTTTCTTTTTTTCTGGTACCAGGGTTTGAACTTAGGGCTTCATACTTTGCTTGGCTAGCATTCTACCATTTGAGACATGCCTCCAGCCCTATTTTGTGCTGGTTATTTTGGAAATAAGTCTAGCAAACTTATGAGCTAGCTTTGAACCTCAACCCTCCAGATTCCAGCCCCTTGAATAGCTAGGATAATGGCATGAGCATGTTGCACAATGGGCAGTTATAGACAAAAACCTGCTCATTAACCTTTAAAAAAGACACATATGGAAAAAACAAATTATAATTCCTATCTCAGTTTTCTTTCAAAGTTAAAGAAAAGAGCAAAGAGGTGAGCTTTGACTGCTCAGGTGTTTCCAAGTGTTGGAAATGCCCACTCTACAGCAGAGGCTTCCTCCCTTGATTCAGCCATGTAAGATATGAGCACACTCTCTCCTGCCTGTAGTCACAGGAGTGACTGAGCAGCACAGCTAGGTGCTCTGGCCTCTGTTCTCTTCTCTGTAAAACATCAAGGGAGGAGCTTGAGCTGGCAGTGCCTGAAACACAGGGTGCAGAGAAAACACAAGATGTCCCCCAACTTGCTTCAAACTAGGAAGCCACATTTGGCTCACCTAAACACTGCTCCAGGCATCAGAAGTGCTCTTCAAAACAGTTTGCAACTTCTCACTAATCAGTCCACAATGGAAAGAAAAGCAGAGGTCAGAGAGAAATGGCTGGGGTGCAGGTTTGCAGAAGTGATCCATCTGACGGGCAGCTACCTTCCAGAATTACAAACTGCTCTTTCAACAAGACTTTATGTGGCATCAAAAGAAAAGGCACTACTACAGATGTTTTCTTTAATTATTCAAGGAAGCCCGGCAACAGTGGCTCGTGCCTGCAATCCTAGCTCCTCAGGAGACTGAGACCTGAAGGATCATGGTTCAAAGCCAGCAGAGACAGAAAAATCTGACTCTGTCTCCCATTAATCAGCAAAATGCTGGACTGGAGACATGGCTGCAGTAGTAGAGCACCAGCCATGAGCAAGACTTAAGCTGAGAACACAATGCCCTGAGTTCAAGCCCTGGAATGGAGGGAAAAAATTCTCAATGAAAGCATACTCATCATAGAGCTCTTTTTGTATATCATACCCAACTTCTTCAGTTGCCCATGGGCATGATGCTCTCTCCCACCACACATCTTTCCATAGGTCTTACATGTATTTTCCTTCCCTCCTTTCCACCTGGCACCTTCTATATCCCAGTACCACTAGTGAAGCTTGAAGAAGGACACGCAGTGATTCATTATAACTATCCTCCATGCTTCTGAATATGTGTATAAATCCCGTAATTTCAATAGACTCTCAACACGAGAAAGAAGGGGATATATGGTATATCCGTTCCTATAGACTAATTCCACCTATCCAACCATGAGCTTGAACTGCAACTCCCACTAATCAACATCAAGCATCTGCCCACCATCTCTCTAACATCTCCTAAAGAGGCCCAGGTCTGAGGAGTCTGTCATCCATATTGAGGATATGTGGTCTTAGTAATGTCTACTGTAATATAGAACTGCCCAAACTCATTTCACTTGATCTAAAACATGAAGAAGGGAAGTCTTGCAGGAAGAGTTGGGTTATCCCACTAGCTCCCACCTAGGCCTAACAGCATAGTTATTCTCCAATTTTTCTGTGGGATCCATATGTTTGGGAAAATCTACAATGGAGTTGAGTTTTAAAAGCAAAGAAATATTAGGGAGTGAAGTGGACATAATTTAGGAATTTCATACTTCAAGATGAGCCTAGCAAATCGGCTCACACTGACATTGCCCAAAGGTGCTTTGTAAGAACCAGTGACCTGGGTGAAGGCAAGGCTAATAAGCCCTCAACATCATCTCCCTCCAGACCCCAGCCAGTCCCACAGCCTTCGCCCCCGCCTCCCAAGGCCTGAACCTACCTACCACACAGGCCCATCACTCCCCAGTCTCAAGGTGCAGAGTAAGCTGCTCTCTCTAGCAGTGTTCAAGTACCAGAAACCTGACCAAAGCACTACACAGGATGGCTTTGCCCTCTTTCCAGGTGGTAAAATTGATAATGGCAACCAAATGGGTGCTTGGTAACATCAAGGGACTCAGGTAGTTGGTGCTTCAAGGCAGATGCCCCAAACAGTGCAGTATGAATGCAAAAGCCAATCATCCTAGCTGGCCCTAGTGGCTCACGCCTGTAATCCTAGCTACACAGCAGGCTGAGATCAGAGGATCACAGTTCAAAGCCAGCCCGGGCAGAGAAGTTCCTTGTAAGACTCATCTCCAACTAACTAAAAAACCGAAGTAGAACTGTGGCTAGCATTGAGCAAAAGAGCTCAGGGACAGCATCCCAGGCCATGAGTTCAAGTCCCATGACCAACAACAAAAATAAGCCAATCATCCTAGTCTCTCTGGAGGCAATCCTGATTTTAAGCCTCACACTAGATAACAATTTCAAATACCTGTTCATCCGTGCCAGACAGTGCAGCTCTTCCCAGTATTCTCTTCTGCAAGGATGTCTGCAGACCACATCTCAGGTAACATTATTACCTTGAAAATTAATACCATCTGCATCCATTTGTTTTAATTATAGCCTGCCTGGTTTTAAGAAAACAGTGCCTAGCTACTCAGGAGGCTAAGATCTGAGGACTGCAGTTCAAAGCCAGCCTGGGCAGCAAAGTCCCTAAGACTCGTTATCTCCAATAAGCCACCAGAAAATCAGAAGTAGTGCTGTGGGTCAAGGCTAGTGCTCTACCATTGAGCTGAAGAGCTGAGGGACAGCACCCAGGCCCAGAGTTCAAGCCCCATAACTGCCAAAAAAAGAAAAAAGAAAACACATATGTGGTTGGATTTAAAGAAGTACATTTGCCGGGCACCGGTGGCTCACGGATTGCCTGTAATCCTAGCTACTCAGGAGGCTGAGATCTGAGGATCACGGTTCAAAGCCAGCCCGGGCAAGGAAAGTCCACGAGACTCTTATCTCCAATAAACTACTAGAAAACCAGAAGTGGCGCTGTGGCTCAAGCGGTAGAGCGTTTGCCTTGAGCTGAAGAGCGCAGGGACAGCGCCTAAGCCCAGAGTTCAAGCCCCATGCCAAAAAAAAAAAAAAAAAAGAAGCACATTTGCCTATCCGATTCAGAAAGCTCATTGCAATCTACTACAATATACACTAACTGGACCTGGGTTTTCCCCATCAGTTTTATGATGTCTCTTTTACCTTCAAGTTCTGATGCTGACTTTGTAAAAAAATTTTGTCCCCAACTCTACACATGAAACAATCTGGAAGTAGCAGAGTTGACTGTCTTACCTGGGAGTTGAGTAGGAGGGGCTGAGCCACTCACTCGTGAGGAAAAGGGGATCAAGACACACACAGGAGACACTGTCTCACCTCACTTACCAGCTCAAATCTGAAAGTGTTTTCACTTGAAAGAAGCTTCTGCTGTTTTTGAAAACTGGGAAATCCTGAACCTAAGTTAGATGACCCTTCAGGGTTCCTTCCAAGTTGTAAATTATGTGGTTGTTTTTTATGTATTTAATATTCGTGAAGTGGCTTACTGTGTCAAGCAGGGTAGTGACAACACTGAGTAAGACTGACACAGGGGATCTGCTGCTGTTTTGTGTGTGTGTGTGTACCCACTAATTCTGGGGCTTGAACTCAGGGCCTGGGTGCTGTCCCTGAGCTTCTTTTGCTCAAGGATAGTGCTCTACCACTTGAGTCACAGATCCACTTCCAGCCTTTTTGGTAGTTTATTGGAAATAACAGTTTCCTAGACTTTCCTGCCTTGGCTAGCTTCTAACCACAATCGTCAAATCTCACCTTCCTAAGTAGTTAGGATTACAGGTGTGAGTCACTGGTGCCAAGCTGGTTTCTGTTTTTCTAAGAGACTGAATAATAATGGAAAAAATGTCTATAAGCAGTGTGACCAAAAACTCTACTTCATGTTTCCTCAAGTATTAAAAAGAAATGGCAATCTGGCCACTGCTGGCACATGCTTTTCCACGGGCACTGGTCCAATGCCCTTCTCCTCTGCCCATGGTTTTCTATAGAAGACACAGGCAGAATGACACAGACAAAACTGATTGCACATTGGAAAGATCAAACTGGGTTTTATTAAAATATACATAAATAACCCTCATGTACTTTTACTTCATCAGTATTAGGAAATAAAAGTGAAAAGTGATTATCCTGGTATAAAGAAATGAAGGCCAAAAGGGAGTCAAGAAAACTATGCTTCAGCCCAGATCTGCCACCTCCCAGTCTAGGAAAGGCATTTAGTGTCGTGTCAACAGCTAGAGAATGAGGTGGTTGGAATCTATGTTGTCTGGGGTCAACTAAAGCTCTAAACTCTTCCTGTTCTAACGAGCAGCAATGCTGAAGTTCTGGGTCAGCACAACACAGTAGCTACTAACAATGAAAACAGAATGAACACTAAACACACAAATACTTTCAAGGAAGACATGAGAAATACAGAAGGTTGCTGCCTAAAAAAATGTATCAACGTTACTGTTTTATTCACACTAATTAGGATATATACACAAAAAAATGTGTATCATGTCACTTTCAAAAAATTTCATGTTCCATGAGAACTATGTAAACAGCATCAAGTTTTCTATTACCTAATAAAAGAAGAAAATCACTATTCCTATATATTAGGAAAATATTTAGATCATTTGAATTTATAGTAAAACAAAGTGAAATATTATAGAGCAGTCTTTTCATGAAGTAATTTTACAGCCTAAAAGCAGTACATTTCATCCTTTCAAATACTTTGGTATAAGAGAAATTAATATGAATCAAAAAACACAAACTTCTACTTTGGTTCTCACATTAAGTGGAACGTCAGCAATGATGTGTAGCTCTGCTACTTCAGGTGACAAAATGAGAACTTGTCACTTGCCGCCTCATCCCCTGGAGCCAGGAGAGCCATTACCTCCTCCTTAGCCAGACTCTCACTGGGCATGAAGCGTTATAGACCACAGATCCAGCTTGGAATATGAGACCTCAGACCTTCCTCATCACAAACAGAAGGACCCTGCATCAAAGCAGCTCATAACTACAATTCACATTTAGAGCACTACATACAATTTCTAAAAATCATGTTTGTATAGTTTCTCAACAAGTCCATACTGCACTAATAAAAGAAAAAGGTAAGCCCACTGACAATAGTTTTGTAAAAATAGAAACAACCATTTGCATGCTACAAGTATTTCTTCATTGATATCACATGTAACTAAACAGATCTGAGGAAGTTTTCATTGCATCATTTTTATAGTTGTATTTTCTCATCTATATTATCCAAATGTGGTACTGATTCTTTTCACTAGATTTTCGTTCTGTGCATTTTCTTTTAAATGAATCTCTACATCTGAGAATTGCATCTGAGCAACTGCTGTCACCCATCACAGGAACAGGAGCCAACAGAACAGCCTCTGAAGATCCTCTTAGCGACATAATTTAAACTGGAACTTCCTGTTAAGATAAGAAAAAAAGTCCTTCAGTAAACTTTCCAGACTCAAATTATTAGCACTTCAGTGCTATTCCTTCTTAACGACACACACAGTGAGGGCTAAGCTGCCCTGAGGAACACAGCCAGGGAGCACGAGCCCTTCCCCCAAGGGATGCAGGTACACAGTTCACTGGTAGAAAGATCTAGAACAATAATCCTCCTAACCAAGAAACTACCAGAAGCCAAGAACAAACTTAAACTAATCTGTCAGATTAATCTGAGGCTTTTTAAAGACTAATTCTAAAAAGCACTGAAGGGGCATAGCATACAAGTATTATTCAGGTAAACAAATATTTGCTTGAATGATCCAGGTATAATGTTTCAAATTAATTACTTTGTAGTATTCTATAGTACTAAGAATTTAAACTCTAAATTTAAAGCCTGTATTTTATAAGCAAGTATAAGAAGCAGTAACACTATTACAGTGAACAATCCTGCCAAGAAGTCCTGACTAAAATGTCCATATTAGGTGATGTTGAAATGCTAGGATTACAGTCAGGCACCAGAGGCTCACACCTGTAATCCTATCCACTCAAGAGGCTGAGATCTGAGGATTGCAGTTCAAGGCCAGCCCAGGCAGGAAAATTTTTGTGAAACTCTTATCTCCAATTAACTACTAGAAAACTGAAAGTGGTGCTATGGTTCAAAATGGTAGAGTACTAGCCTTGAGTGAAAAAGCTCAGAAGTCGTGCTCAGGCCCTGAGTTCAAGCCCCATGACCACTACCACAAACAACAACAAAAAATATCCTAAAATTACTAGTTCTTGGATTTTGTTGGTTTTGTGGGAAAAGGAAATAAGGGGAACTTAACTCATTTCAACATTAATTTGAGATAATGACCGAGACTGGGGTATACGGTGAACTTACATTGCCAGATATTAAAAAGTTTCAAAACAGGTACCAGTGGCTCACATCTGTAGTCTAACTACTTCAGAGGCTGAGATAGGGAGGATCATAGTTTATGTTCAGCTTGGGCAGAAAAGTTCTCAAAACAGTGGCAGGACCCTGTCATCCTCACTACGTGGAAGACTGGTATTGGGAAGATGTCGGTTCCAGACAAGTCCAGGCAGATAAATCCATGAGGCTCCATTTAAATTAGAAGCAGCTTGGTGTGGTAGCATACCTGTCATCCCAGGAAGTAAAAAGTAGAAGGATCATAGGCCAGGGACATACCGGAAAGCAAGACCCTATCTCAAAAATAACTAGTGTTAAAAAGTGCTGGAGGTGTTGCTCAGTGGTAGAGCACCTCATAAACAAACACGAGGTGAATTCAAAGTCCAGTAATACCCCCCCCAAAGCATAAAACTACAATTAAGTCACCATAGGATGTTATCACTGCTTCTGTTCCATGAAAAGAAAGATGCCCAGAGAAGGGTGTCTCTGCTGAGACAGGAAGTGGGGACTCTGACAGCTACAGCCTAGAGGAAGATTAAAAGGAAAAATGCTCCATGCAGAAGTGAGAGTGAAGCCAGCACACCGCTTCCTCCTTAAAGGGGGGAGGGGAAATACCCTGATGCCAAATGTCAACCTACAAATTCTTTGGTCTGAATTCACACCACTACTAGTAGAGTCCAAAACATCTCAAGCAGAGAAACTAGGTTAAGCAGACCCAGACAGGTAATGCCCCCCCAGTAGCTGGCAGGAGACAATGCATGCCCTCTCAGAATTCAACGTCCAGCCAACAGCTGAGGACAAAAGCACCTGAGACTTAAAGAGGCTAAACCGTGGAAACTAGGTGACTCAAAATCATTGAAATAGGATAGAAAGATAAATAATAAATCAGGTAGCCCAGAAAACAAAGTATTAGGCATATGATAAAAACATCAATAGGGCTGGGAAGGTGGCTCAGTGGTAGAGCTCTTGCCTTGCATGCATGAGGTCCTGGGTTCGATTCCCCAGCACCACATAAGCAAAACGAAAAAAAGCCAAAAGTGGCGCTGTGGCTCAAGTGGTAGAGCACTAGCCTTGAGCTGAAGAGCTGAGGGACAGCACCCAGGCCCAGAGTTCAAGCCCCACAACGGGACCCAAAAACAACAACAAAAACAAAAAAAAAAACATCAATAATAAAACAGTACTATTCATATATGTGTGGCACAGGCAAAAATGATGAACTAATTTTTAGTAAAAAAGTTAACACCCTTAAGATGGTATACTTCTCAAGCTCAAATGAAACAACCACGTAAGGCTTAAGATAAACAATAAACATCCAAACAATAATTAATGAAAAGACTGGCTTTTTCTTTTGCCAGTCTTGGGGCTTGAACTCAGAGCCTGAGTGCTGTTCCTGAGCTTTGGTGCTCAAGGCTAGCGCTCTACCACTTGAACCACAGTGTCACTTCTGGCTTTTTCTGAGTAGTTTATTGAAGAGTCTCATTGACTTTCCTGCCCAGGTGGGCTTCGAACCACGAACCATGATCCCCAGATCTCAGCCTCCTGAGTAGCTAGGATTACAGGTGTGAGTCTTTTTAAAAAAAAAAAAAACAACAAAAAAACAAAAAACATGCTCTCTTACTCACTTGCCCTGGCCAAAAGCTAAAATATAAGCAAAAATAAAAGGCATATCTCAAACTGGGAAAATATTTGCAATGTAAAAAGGTTAATATCCTTTAAAACAAAAGTACCCAACCAACCCCTCACACCTCTAGATAAATGCACAAAGGTAAAAAACGAGCAACTGATTTAAAAAAAAGACATATAAGCAGGCAATTAAATACACCAAAAAGCTCAACTGTACTAGTGCTGAAAATGTAAGAAAAATGATGTAACAACTGCTACCTATACAACTGGAAAAATGTTTAAAATCAGTACTACCTACTTTTTCTGCAAGTGTGTACTTACATACTGACAGGAGATAGGGAGACTGAGCAACTCGCCCACAATGCAATTTAGCAGTAGTACAGATCAGAACTCCCTTTCAAAATATGTGATGTTTTTAGATCTGGAATTTATCTCAAGCCCTTAGAGATATGTAAAAGGTATTTAAAACTGCATGTCAGAACTATATAGAACAGTAAAAATTGGAAAAATCACCTGACATCCAACTATGGGGCTGAGATTCAGTAATTTAGTACAGAGTAGAACTATAAAATAGAACACAATGTAACTATTAAAATATAGCCTATTTGGACGGGTACAATGGCTCTGAAGATTATGGTTCAAAGCCAGCTTGGGCAGGAAAGTCTGTGAGACTCTTATCACCAAGTAAGAACCAAAGGAGTTGGAGGAGAGCTGTGGCTCAAGTGGTAAAGCACCAGCCTTGGGGAAAAAGGCTCAAGGGACTGATATCATGTTGGACACTACATATAAAATAAAAATACATATCATATAATGAAAATTTGCAAACACACAATATATATCACATATATTAGTCTATCATGAAAGCACTGAAGATTAACCTAAATGTTTACCAGTACAGCATTATTGTAAAAACTCTAATGGGACACATTAAAATGAGGTACCTCTCATGTTTTGACATATACTCTTTTCTCTGCATGGAAGATGTCCCCCCGACGCCTTCCTGCTCACGTGAGTATTCAAATGGCCGTTTACCAGAGAGGATGCCCCTGCCCTCTCCAACACAGCAGTAATGCGCTCCCACCCCAGATGTGCTCCTACCCTACTCACTCTGGTGACCATGTGGCACGCTCCAGACCTTTGACAAAGGCAGAGACTTTGGTCCACTGATATTACCCCGGTGTCTACAGTAGTACCAGGTACTTAGTAAGGTACTCAAGCAGTACTGGATGGATGGATGCAGATGAAGCAATCTCAAGACACAAAGGTAAGAACAGGGCAATAATTTTGCTGACATTTGTCTTTTAAAAATAGAGAAATTAAGCCGCGCACCAGTAGTTAAGGCCTGTAATCCTAACTACTCAGGAGGCTGAGACCTGAGGATCCAGGTTTGAAGCCAGCCTGGGCAGCAAAGTCTGTGAGACTTTTTGTTTGCCAGTCCTGGGGCTTGAACTCTGGGCCTGGGCGCTGTCCCTGAGCTCTTCAGCTCAAGGTGAACACTCTACCACTTGGGCCACAGTACCATTTCCAGTTTCCTGGTGGTTTATTGGAATAAGAGTCTCACAGCGATCTCCTGAGTAGCTAGGATTACAGGTGTGAGCCACCGGTGCCCAGCTTCCCTGAGCTTCTTTTGTTCAAGGCTAGCACTCTACCACTTGTGCCACAGCACCACTTCTGGCTTTTTTCTGTTTACCTGATACTAAGGAATCGAACCCAGGGCTTCATGCATGCTAGTCAAGTACTCTACCACTAAGTCACATTCCCAGCCACCTATGAGACTCTTATCTCCAATAAACTACCAGAAAACCAGAAGTGGCACTGTAGCTCAAGTAGCAGAGCACTTGCCTTGAGCTGACTAGCTCAGGGACATCACCCAGACCCAGAGTTCAAGCCCCATGACCAACAAAAAAATAAATAAATAATAAAGTAAAGATAAAAAAAAATTACAGGTGTGTGCAGGCACACAGATGTCTGGAAAGATACATAAAAATTGGAACTGATTATCTTTGGTCAGGGGAGCTGAGGAAGAAATACAGGAGAGTGATCCTTTACTTGCCCCTTTAAAAAAACAGACTTAGGCCAGGTGCTGGTAGTTTAGGCTTGTAATCCTGGCTATATAGGAAACAGCCAGGGTTAAGCATGTGCCCCCTCCTCCCCTCCCCCCCACACCCCCAGCAATCTTCCCTAGCTGAGAACTCAAGTCCTCAATTTTCTTTCACCTCGCTGGCTCTGCCTACACACTCCTTCTAGATGATTTCACCTATTTGTGACTTGAAATGATGAGCACATTCTGATGACTCTAAAGTTATCTTTAGCTCCAAGGTTTCTTCTGAGCTTCAAAGCATAATCATCAACTACTGACCAGACAAGCCAAAACTCATAGTCCATCCTTCCCACCCTCTAAACACCTGCTCCCTCCAAAGCTTAACAAGGAAAAGGTACCACCATCCACCTAGTTGCTCACAAAATTCCGTAGGAGTCATCCTTAACCTTTTATTCCCTCATACACCACGGTGAATTCACCGGTTAGGAACAGCTCTTCTTTCTTCTCTCACCCTATCACTTCACCACCCTGGTCTAAGTCACTTGTGTACTGCCTTCCCCGCCCCACTCCTGTCTACTCCTTACCCAGCAACCAAGCAAGCTTGCGAAAGCACAGAACCAAAGCATGTCACTCCACGCCTCTTGCTTTGACACGAGACCCACATTCCTCATAATCAGATCTCCGTCACCTATCTGAACTTCTTTTACTTTCTCCACAGAATCTGTTAATATCTGAAATTCAGTTGTGCCCTAAAATACAACTTATCCTGCCAATCTCCTAGTACAAGGTAAATTTCTTTCTTTTTGCTGGTCCTGAAGCTTCAACTCAGGCCCTCGGTGCTATCCCTGAGCTTCTTTTGCTCAAGGCTAGTTGCTCTACCAGTTGAACCACAGCGCTACTTCAGCTTTTTCTGTGGCTAACTGGAGATAAAGAGTCTCATGGACTTTCCTCCCAGGCTGATTTCAAACAATGATTCTCAGATCTCAGCCTCCTGAGTAGCTAGAATTACAGGTATGAGCCCTAGCACCCAGCAAAAGGCAAATTTCTTAAAGGTAAAGATACCATCTGGTTTGTTACTCATCTTTAGCAAGAAAACTGGTGCTTGTCACACAGCAAGTACTCAATGAATATTTGTCAAACAACTAAATAGCTATTTTATAACTGAAAATCTGGACTGTAATGGGTTTTGAAATTACATTCAATTTATTTTAATATTATGATACTAGAAATTGCAAGAACAATAAAATGGTACAGTTTATGAAGTGTTTTTTGAAACCAAGCTATCCTGTTAGCTAAAATTTCCTAATAGTCAGCATTAAAAACACTGAAAATTATCTAAATTTTCATTAACTGATTCAATAGAGGGGAATGTAGGCATACAATGGGTTATAGTCATTGAATACAATGACAAAAACCCAGACATGCTAATTAATGTACAATATCATGCAAGCTGTCTAGATGACTGAAAATATCCAAATGGTAAAACAGTATATTGAATGAGATCCTTTTGTTTTAAAGTGCATGAATAGGTGTTTGAATATGCACAAAATTTTTCTCTGAGGTAATCAGACTGAAAGTAGTAGTTATCTTTCTAAAATGACAAGGCAGGAGATGTCGGGAATCTTCCTATTTATCAAAACCAAAATATTGGCAGGGTACCAGAGGTTTGTGCCTATAATCCTAGCAAGAGGTTGAGATCTGAGATCTGAAAACAAAGATTCAAAGTCAGCCCTGGCAGACAAATCTATGAGACTCTTATCTCCAAATAACCAGCAAAAAGGCAAAAGTAAAGTTATGGCTCAAGTGGCAGAATGCTAGCCTTGAGTGCAAAAGCCAATTGAGAGCCAGAGGCGCAGAGTCAAAGCCCTCATACAGCAAGAGAAATGCGATACTCTGCATTTCATTCTTTCACAGGCTTTAAGACTGCTTATCAGTTAGAAACATGTTGCCTATTTTTCAAGTAATACATCATCTAGTGAGGAAGAATGGGCATCTAGTGTCTCAGGAGGCCAGATAGGAGTAAGACTTCAGCTGCCTTGTAGGTTGGATCAGTCATCACAGACTCAGCCCCCATCTCTATTCTTTCCCTCTAGAAAAATTACACTTAAAAAATTTACAATCTTTACAATTGTCACACACAATGGGGTAGGCACCTATTGAAAACAGAGTCAGTAAGTATGATCAAAGTGAGACAAGGTTCCACTATGTGGCCTAGACTAGTCTTCATCTCCTAGCTCTACCTCCCAAGTACTGGGACTATAGGTGTGCACTATCACACCCAGCATGCTTCTGCTTTTCTAATTAAAGGGGAAAGGTATGATGGACACTGACCTTCCCCACTAATCATGCCATGAATACAGATGAGATATCTGGAACCATGGGACATCTTGTAACCATGAGGCAGCAAAAGCCAACATTTTGGCAGAAAGATGCTGGTGGTGTCATTCAACAGAGGAACCCTTCCTGTTACAGGAGGAAAATAAATCAGTATTTGTTTAAGGTATTGTGAAGAAGGTTCTGAGACCTACCAAGAAATTCTTAACTATATTCCTGGGAATCTACTTAAAAAAAAAAAAGAACAAATAAAAGGACTCAAATTCTATGTAGTTGAAAGATTGGAGGAGGGGGAGGATTGTTTATCTGAGATAAGATATTACTATTTAGCCCAAGCTGGCCTCAAACTCATGATCCTCCTGTTTCAGCCTCTCAGGTTGTGGGAAAACAGGCATGTAACAGCATACTTGGCTCTGAAAAGATTATAACAAGTCAGGAATATACATTGCTTTTGTATATTGCCTTCCTTAAGTGTCTCTATTCTGAATTCCAACAAAAATAAAAAATACTTCAGAGAAAAAAAAGAATAAAAAGAAAATCTTAGTCAATATCAACTCCACACACACACACACACACAAACACACAAAAACTTCAGAATACAAACATTGAGAACTTATAATCAAGGATAAACTCACACCAAAAATAGAAGTCTGATCAATGCTGAGGCTGCTCCGGACTAATGTTCATTGTCCTATAAATTTCTTTAAGTAACAAAAGGGCAGTATCTTCAGATTCCCTAGAAAAAAGAAAAATGTATTTACTTAAGAGCTCTTTAGATGAAATTAACTTCTATGCATAAAGGTGGTAAGTGCAGTTTTTGTCGTTCTATTCAACTCTATGAGAAAGCAAATGATGACAGAGCAGTATGCTCTCAGAGCGGTCCTTTCACTGTATGGATACTAATCTGCTCCAAAGATGTCATGTCTCCTTTGTAATGGGACATACGGAAGAATAGCCTTTCAAAATCCCTACCACTCCAACCATGAAAGACACCCCTACAAAAACAATATACAGGGGGCTGGGAATGTGGCTTAGTAGTAGAGTGCTTGCCTAGCATTCATGAAGCCCTAGGTTCGATTCCTCAGAACTACATAAACAGAAAAAGCCAGAAGTGGCACTGTGGCTCAAGTGGTAGAGTGCTGGCCTTGAGTAAAAGAAGCTCAGGGACAGAGCCCAGGCCCTGAGTTCAAGCCCCAGGAATGGCCAAAAAAAAAAAAAAAAAAAAAAGCAAAAACTGTACAATACCAATGGTCTCAGGTCAGAGGCACAGTACATACTGCCACCTTGTGGTTAATACAAGTTCAATGCAAATTTGAAAGGAGAAAAATCACTGGATTCTATCACACACAGTTCAGATTAAATAGTCCATGACAAATGATGAGTCAGTATAAGAATCTCACGAAGCAAACTGCTGTATGTGCTGGCACCTACAGTCCATTAATAGTCATCAAAGTGAAGAATACTTACCAATAGCATAAATGACTCTGAAGAGCGAAAAGATATTCATTAAAACTCTCTATTGGCTTTTCTTGAAGAACATAATCAATTCGGCGGCCTCCGTTTAACATTCCAACCTTTCCTAAGTAGTCTTCATCCTTGGAAAAATCTGGACTTTCAACAATCTTTTCTGCTAGAATTTAAACCATTTCAATATAAAAGTCAATCACTTAATCATTTTCCTGTGATTTTAGCTGAGTTTCTGGGCTCAATGAGAATATTGCTTGACAGGTGTAGTAACTGGGGAGCTACCAGGCTTACTCCCCATTCTTCTAAAGAACAGGGGAGGCAGGGCTGGTTCTCCGAAGGAGAAGAGAGAAAGTCAACAGCTGACACAAGTTGTGAAGATAAGGGGGAAACAGCATTGCAGAAAAAAAGGAAATAGAATGAGAATCTGAACATCAAAAACATGGCAGAATGACCTCGTACTGCATATGAAATTTGGAAGAAGACAGTTAAACAAGAGTATCAGGATAACTTATAGGTGTGAGTCTTTAAAATACCCAAACTTCTCTCCATTCCAATCTTCTATCCTGGCTTTAAAAATCAGTAAAAAATTTTAAATTGCAGAGTGAAAATTCCATAACTATCAGGTAAAACCTTAATTAACAAACAGTGACAGAGATTTTTGAGGAAAATGCATTTGACAGGAGAGTTGATCAGAAAAGATTTTCCTTTATAAGAACTTACATGATTTCACCAAATTAAAAAAAAGAAAAAGTATCATTAATCTAAGTAGTATGTTCATAAAGAATATTTATACTAAAAAATGCCTTGGAAGTAAAAAGAAAGCTGGATGCCAGTGGCTCACACCTATAGTCCTAGCTGCTTGGGAGGCTGAGATATAAGGTTAGGGTTCTAAGCCAGCCCAGGCAGACAATTCAAGAGATGCTTATCTCCAATAAACTAGCAAAAAGCCAGAACTATAGGTGTGGTTCAAGTATTAGAGAGCCAGCCTTGAGAAAAAAGTCAATAGAGGGCAAAAGTCCTTGAGTTCAATACTCAGTACCAACATTTACACACATAAAAGTCAAAAGATGAATTTACCTTCAACTACTTGCTTTTCTTCTTCCTCTTTGATTTGATTGGCGACTTTCTCCAATTCTTCTTGCAACTGAGCTGAAGAAGTATGTGCGCGGGCAAACTCATTTAGCGTTTGCCAAGCACTTTTCAGAGAACTAATAAAACCCTGCTTCAAATCAGATCCCATACGAGAGAGACTTTCTTTCAACTCTAGAGAGATTAAAATGTAATATCAAGCTAATTAGTCATTGGGTACAATTCTTCATCACAGACATTAAAAGTTAAAACTTGCCAGGTGCTGGTGAGTCAAGCTTATAATCCTAACTATTCAGGAGGCTGATATCTGAGGATTGTGGTTCAAAACCAATCTCAGGCAGGAAAGTCCATGAGATTCTTACCTCCAATTAACTACCAGAAAACCAGAAGTGGAGTTGTGGCTCAAAAAGGTAGAGCACTAGCCTTGAGCAAAAGAGTTCAGGGACAGCACCCAGCCTGAGCTCAAGCCCCATATCAAACAAACAAACAAAAAAAGCTAAAACTCTTCTCATGCAGGTGAGAATTGCTTCTTCCTTCCTTAAATGTCAAATATATGTAGTTACCTTAGAGCCCTAAACCCTCAACATGGGAAAATGTCATGAGATATTTTTTGTCTTTTTTTTTTTTTTTAAAGAACTAAACTTCATTCAGCCCCTCTCTCTCAAAAAAAAAGTTCAAGCCACGCCAAGCACTGGTGGCTCATGCTTTATCATCCTACCTACTCAGGATCTGAGTTCAAAGCCAGCTTGGGGAGGAAAGTCCATGAGAGACTCTTATTATCTCCAATAAAACACTCAGAAAAAAGTGGAAGAAGTGGCATTGTGGCTCAAGTGGTAGAAAGTTAACCTTGAGCAAAAAAAGAAGTTCAAGTAAAACACCCAGGCCCTGAGATCAAACCCCAAGCCCAAGGAAAGAAATAGTTCAAGCCAGGTGCCAGAGGCTACTTAGGAGGTTGAGATCTGAGGAGCAAGGTTCAAAGCCGGCCAGGACAGACAAAATCAAGAAATCCTAGTTTCCAATTAATTATCAAAAGGCCAGAAACAGACAAGTAGAGGTGTGGTTCAAATGGTAAAGCTGTGAGCAAAAAAACTAAGTAAGACTCCAAGCCCTATTATTGGTACAAAAAAAGTTCATATACCATAAAAAAGCCTATTTGTATGGCTTTTTGTTGTGGGGTTTTTTGGGGGGGGCTAGTCCTGGGGCTTAACTCAGGGCCTAGCCACTGTCCCTAAGCTGCTTTTGCTCATAACTAGCACTCTACCACTTGAGCAACAGCACCATTTCTGGCTTTTTCTGTTTATGTGGTATTGAGGAATCAAACCCAAGGCATCATGCATGCTAGGCAAGCACTCTATCACTAAGCCACATTCCTAGCCCAATGGCTTTTTTTTTTAATCCAAATTTAAAAAAATAGGTCTATGCGAGTGAAAAAAAAAATCACCACTTTTCTAATCAACAATATTGTGACAGTTAAATAAAATTAATTTTTTTCTGTAACTACAACTTTTAAATTAAAAATACCACAGTGCCTTCACTATTTTCTGTAATTTTCTAATAATCATATTTTAGTTGAAAGACCATAAGTAACAAATTT
The DNA here is from genome assembly GCF_024711535.1 of Dipodomys merriami. Classification (NCBI taxonomy): domain Eukaryota; kingdom Metazoa; phylum Chordata; class Mammalia; order Rodentia; family Heteromyidae; genus Dipodomys; species Dipodomys merriami. The sequence goes on along the minus strand of NW_027205048.1, from coordinate 10,861,686 downwards.
CTCATTTTAACTTTCCAAAAGCTAAATATGCTACTAGCAAGCAAACAAAAATATACTTTCTCAGAGCACAGAATCAGTGGAAAGTAGGTGAAAACATACAGCAGAGGGCTGGATGCTGGTGGCTCACGTCTGTAATCCTAGCTACTAAGGAGGCTGAGAGCTGAGGATCATGGTTCAAAGCCAGCCTGGGCAGGAAAGTCTATGAGCCTCTTACCTCCAATAAACCACCAGAATATTGGAAGTGGTGCTGTGGCTCAAATGGTAGAGCACTCGCCTTGAGCTGAAGAGCTCAGGGACAGTGTCCCACAACTGACCAAAAAAAAAAAAAAATCCAGCAGAGGGCCCATCAGCTGTACTGGACACTGATGAAAGTGAACTAAGCAACTCAAGGGTAGTGATGGGAAGGAGGGAGTAAGAGGGAACAGCTAGCAAATGTACATATCACCCAATTTGTAAGAATAGTTTTACAGTTAAAGGTCATACCATTCATAAGCTATGTAGATTAAGATACTGATAACTATCATTGTAAAGATTAAAAGGTGTTTGTGACTTTAGTTAAGTATGCCATTATGACATGTATATAGTCGCCTAATCCCAATAAATAAATACTTGAAAAAAATATATATACTTTTTTGGTGTCCTGGTCCCGGAACTTGGACTCAGCGCCTAGGCACTGTCATTAAGCCACTTGAACCACAGCATTACTTCTAGCTTTTTTGGTAATTTAGTGGAAATAAAGAGTCTCACAGACTTTCCTTTCTGGGTTGGCTTCAAGCTGCAATCCTCAGATCTCAGCCTCCTGAGTAGCCATGGGTGCCAGGCCAAAAACATATTTAAACAGAGAACCTAGTGATTTCCCCCTCTTTTCTCCTTACTCCTGCTCCTTCCACTCAACTTTTTAAGTTTAGGCCTAATTACATCCCAGCCTCACTTAATGAATTATTTAATCAGAAAAGTTTGTCTAGTTAGCAAGAAAACAACAACTCACTTGACTTAGGCAGTATTAATTATTTCTTGATGGATTGGTCATTAATTTAAATGTACTCTTCTTCCCTAATCCCAAAAATTCCAACTGAACTATCAAAATCTAATTACAAATCTTATCATCTTATTATCAACTCCACCCCCCCATTCCTTATCTCAACAATGACAGTGCCATCAAAGAGCAGGCATTCATTCAGAATTCTTCACAGCTCCTCCACTTTCTCAGTTGAGAAGTTCTCACTACTACTGAAGCAGGGTCTTCACTATTACTGTCAGAATTTAGTGTTAAATGTGTGTGTGTGCGTGCGTATGCATGCGCACACATGCTGGTCTGAGGGCTTGAACTCAAGCCTGAGCCTTTTCTGTTTTTTGTTTTGCAGAAGACTAGTGCTCTATCACTTGAGCCACCATCACCATTCAGTGGTTAACTGAAGATAATAAACTTTCCTGTCTGAAAGGTTTTGAACCACAATCCTTCCTTAGATTTCAGCCTCCTGAAAAGCTAGGATTATAGGTATGAGCCACCAGAACCCAGCTAGTGTTAAACTTTCAAATTCACTACAATTACAATGTGAAGGGAAGAAAGGAAGTTTTTACAATATTTGTCTCTTACCTAAATGAAGTCTTTTTCTGCCTTTGTGATGTGGAATGAGAACTGCTTTTGTGTCTAAATCTGGAACAATCATAGGCTCTAATCTATATGCCACTGGATCAAGCTGTAAAGAGGAAAATTGGAAATGTGTGAAAATTTTTCTTTTGAGCTGTATGCCTTAGCTAGGTAGGAAAACGGCCAGCAGCCAAACAGAGACTCCATTTTTATACTTTGTTCAAATACTGCAACTGTAAGATTTTCAAGTTTGTAGGTAAAATTACCTTGCAAATGAGATAATATTACTTCTATTTATTTATTTTTTTATTTTTGTGGGTTGTGGGGCTGGAACTCAGGGCCTGGGCAATGACCTTGAACTTTTTTTGCTCAAGGCTAGTGCTCTACCACTTTGAGCCACAGCTCAAAACCACCAGTTTTCTGGTGGTTAATTGGAGATGAGTCTCACAGACTTTTCTGTCCAGGACTGGTTTCGAATCATGATCCTCAGATCTCAGCCGCCTAGTAGCTAGGATGATAAATGTGAGCCACTAGCACCCGGCCCAATATTACTTTTCTTTGAATAGACTTTCTGGCAAAAAAAAATTTACTGAAAAGTATCAGACTAACTCTTCCAGGATAGAGAGCTGAAACTTGCAAAGTAAACATTAACAATGGTTTCCAAGAAATAAAAATCTGAGAATCTGTTAAGATGAAGAGGACAGGCTCTTCACATTCTTCAAAATAGAAAGCAAATTGAAGTTACTCACTGGATGATAAATATTGAAGAATCCTTTACAAGTTGGAAGCCTGTAGTTCTCAGCTATCCTGTCCACTCCTCGGATAGTGAGAAACATAGCAATCGGAGATCCCAAGGCAAAGAAAATTTCTGGTTCAAAGTCTAGTGAATTGTAAGAAACAGAAACCTAGGAAGAATCAAACAGCAATAAAAGATAATCATTCCACTGTAACATATACAAAATGGAACTATATTTACTTAAAAGAAACAATACAGATGTCTTAAAGGATAACTTTTGCTAGCTTACAATAATTTCACTTTTAAATCTTTTTTTTTTGGTCGGTCGTGGGGCTTGAACTCTGGGCTTGGATGCTGTCCCTATGCTCTTCAGCTCAAGGTGAGTGCTCTACCACTTGAGCCACAGCGCCACTTCTGGTTTTCTAATGGTTTATTGGAGATAAGAGTCTCACGGACTTTTCTGCCTGGGCTGGCTTTCAACCAGGATCCTTAGATCTCAGCCTCCTGAGCAGCTAGGATTACAGGCGTGAGCCACCAGTGTACACCGCTTCACTTTTAAATTTTATTGGCTATTACATCCTCTGGCTATATCTTTTTATTTACTCTCTAGGATAATAAATGTATATTATTCCTATTGCAGAAATCTGCAGAATCTGCAGTCATCCTGCCTGTGTTTGAATCTACTGCTCACTCACGTGTGACCTTGGACAAATTTCTTAACCTCTCTTACCTCTGTTTCAGTTTCTACATCTATAAAACATGGTCAAGTAAGAACACAAAGCCCCGAGTTCAAGCCCCAATACCAGCATAATAAAAACAGCATGGTTATAATATCAAAGTCAGTATAAGGGAAAGGTCACTAACTGAGGCCACATATAATTTGATGGCTGACCCTAAACATTCCATGGCATTATTTCCAACTGAATCTCTAGTTAAGACAAATTTCCTTCTGTGAGAAAAATGATTTGTCCCAAAAGAGCCCATTTTAGATATTTGCATTTAATTACTGAACAAAAGGGATCAACACCTACATAACAGCACTCATAGTTTCTAAGTCTCTTTCAGGGTTCTCACAGCAACACAGGAAAGCATGTATCATTTTAGTGTCTAAGAAAGAAAACCAATAAATGGTATAATCTAAGGGCATTACAAAGGTCCACTGAGAGAGGAAGGTAAAGCAAAACTCACCAACCCTACTTCGGAGATAAAAGACAGTAAAGACGATGACACAGTCAAGTCAGTGGCAGAATGAGGACTCTGACCTACAACATCCACTTCTAAACCCAGTGCTCCTAACTTACCCCATCAGGCTGCCTTCCTAACAGGCTGTTCTTCACACTGCTAGGCCTGACTTATCTTTGCAAAATAAAAAATGGGTATTTTCAGATCATGGTTCAAGTGACAGAGTACCAGACATGAGCAAATGAGCCAAATGGGACCTTGAGGACCTGAGTCTTAGCCCTGGAACCAGCAGAGAGAGAGGAGAGACAGAGAGACAGAGAAGGGGGAAGGGAAGAGAGAGATTTAAATACAATCTTTAAAAGCACAAGCAATTTGTCTGGATCGGATGTCAAGTTTCACGTTGTGCTTTCCAAACTGCCTCATGATATGTCAGATGTTCTATTACTGTCTTAATTTTTTCCTACCAGTCATAATTTAATATCATTAGTCTTATAATCAGTAACAAAAGGGGCCATAGTTAAGACAATTATGTTCAGAATATACATGTCTCTTATTTTGAACATTATAAAAGCAGCACAGAGAAAAACCAACTTTCTCCATATAACCCAATACACATTATATAAGAATACAAAACCACCATGTACTAAATGCTTCTGACATCAAATATGTAGCCCTATTGATGCATAAACTTACCTGTCCTGTGCCAACTTCAAAAGACTCATAATCAACACGCACAGAAGACACATAAGCACCGACTGGAAGTTTCTTCTTTGACTCGTTCGACTCTGAAGGCAGAGAAGCCAGTTCTTTGGCTTTCTGAGCACTCTCATCTTGTCCTTTTGTCAAAGTGGCCATCACTGCCTTCTTCTCTAATGCTGCTTTTTTCTGTTCCTAAGAAACACCAAAATCTCCTAAGATTATCTTTAGGAAAGTTCAGTTCTTGGTGATCACTAAAACACATACTTCCTCGCTATTAAGGAACAACTAATGGTGTAGAAATAACGACAACACTGGATTATTTGGAAAATGTCCTTTTCAGAGATTCACAGTGAGTATTTAAGAAGAAATGTCATGTTATGTCATGTTATCCATTATTTACTTAAACTTAAGGTAAAAAAGACTATTAAAAGAAAAAATATAGCAAAATATAAGTATTGGCTATCTTAGGTGAATCTCAAAAGTATTTTAAGAAAGCAGATACAAAACAGTACATACTGTTGAGTCTACTTCTATGAATTTCTAGGACAGGCAAACCATTCCATAATGATAGAAATCAGAACAGGATTCATAGAGAGGGAGGAAATAGCTGGTAAGAAGCATGAGGAGCTACCTGTGGGACAAAAACGTTGTTTCTTGATTTAGATGGTTACATACAACTGTCAAAACTTATTGCCCAGAACACTTAAGATCTCTGCATTTCCATAAACAAATAAGAGCTATGGGCAAACACATAAGAGGAGTCATGGATAATAAGCCAAAGCCATTGCTGGTGGTTTACGGTTACACCCTGAACTCCACAGTGTCAGAGGAATGAGAACACTTGCCATAGCTGACTTGTCTTCTCTGCAGGTCTCAGGAACCTTTGTTTCCTAAGCTGTAAAGGGGGTATGTGCTCATTTTCATTTCAATAGCTATAAACAACAGCTAAATAAAACAGTTTTGGCTAACTCTGGCCCCATTTTTCAGCAACAGTAAATCAGCAGGACACACCATCTAGCAGCACCATGTTATCTATGGACCACACAGGGCAATGGATGTGATTTGGCTAAGGTTTCATGGTCTTCCAAAGCCAAATACTTTTGGATTAAAAATATATATGATCATGCCAAAAATTTAATCATCAAAACATTTTTTAAAAATCAAAATATTCTCATAATGCAATCATTTATATATCCAAGCAATTACAGTCTATAAAATAAGCTCCTTCTATAAATTTTTCAAGAACTACAGAATCCTTTTCTACTTTCTACCTCTGTTACAGAATAAGGCTCAGTGCCAGTGGCTCATGCCTATAATCCTAGCTACTCAAGAGGCTGAGATCTGAGGATTGAGGGTCAAAGCTAGCCTGAACAGGAAAGTCCTTGAGACTCTTATCTCTAAGTAACTACCAAGAAGTTGAAAGTGAAGCTGTGGCTCAAGTAGTAAACCACTAGCTTTGAGTAAAAATAGCTCAGGGACGGTGCCCAGGCCCTGAATTCAAGCCCCAGGATTGGCACCAAAAAAAAAAAAAAAAAAAGATTAAGGACATGATTCAGGGCCTAAAGACACAGCTGCTTGCTCCTTATTTCTGTCTTGCTTTACAAGCCTGTACCTTCCTAGTGTGTGTGTGGAACACCACACTTGCCTATGGGAACACCACCAGTACTCATAACCCAGTTATCACCATGCTCATCAGAGGGCTGGAGAACTTGAGTGTGATGATGAACTGTTTGTGAATTGCCAATGAACAATGATTCAATTTTAAACAGGAAAAATTAGATGAAAAACACCTGTAACCTGCCATGCTAATAACCTTTCTCTACATTTAATCAAATATAGTTGGCTCTACAATGTCTTGTACTTGCTCTTTTCCTTTCCATCTTTGAGTGTACAACCTGTCATCTCACTTCGTCTTGGTATAATACCACGGGGCTGGCATGAGCTGCTAGCTCCGTCCTCTTCCAGCTCCACCACACACTGCCACTGTGTGAACTCTGAGTGAACTCTGTGAACACAGGCTTTCCAGCAGCTCCTGACAGACACTGATGAGAGAGGGACAGGGGCCTCACGGCTGCTAAAGTGAAAATATGCCTCAAGTCACAGAAAAAAAGGCCCAGCTGATTAAATGTATTTTGTCTCAATTTTTAAATCTACAAAGCCATTTTTTTTTGTTTTGGCCAATGTACTCTGAATCAGCTAGGAGGTTCTAGCCAACAGAATAAGACAGCAAATAATTTTTTTAAAGTAGAAAAGAATTAATATATTCAAAAGTTCATGCATTATGGATGTGTGTGTGTGCACACATACATGGCATGCATATGGGTGAAATTTCAGAATGTGATTTGACATATATTTTAAATTTTAGATTCCTAAACAAATTAGAACTAAAATTTAGACTAAACAGAAAATTTCCTGCCACACAACCATGTTGACAGAATAAGCAGGTTAGCATTTTATGATATTTGCTAAAAAACACAACTTTCACAGCTATAAGAATACACCTGGAAACTATTCCTGTAAAAGGGGCAATCAAACCTGCCTTCAGAATCCTCATCCCTTCCCCATTACCAGTGCACCTGATGCTCCAAGTACAGGAAACACATGCCTGCTCCTAGCCAGCCACTGCCCTTGATAAAGCTACAAGCTCAAGTGTAACACTTTGGGAAGTGTTCTCTCACCAACCTCAGTCCCCTATCAACAAGCCAGAACACCCCATTCCCTCATCTGGCTCTGACAGCACTAAATGCCTCCTGTTGTAGGTCTTGTGCCTGTCATGTGGGATCAACGCACTCTCCTGAAGTGGGCTGCATACTCACGGTCTTTCTCTAAATCCCAAGAACTAAGCCTAAGACCTGACCTAGAAAGAGATGTTCCATTAAATGCTGACTGACTCAATTCCTTAGGCCAATCATGAAAAATCAGGTGACAGTCGCATCCATATTAAAAAGTGGCATGTTGATGTCCAAAAACAAATAGAACAAATAAGAGAACCAAAGAAGTTCAAAAGACAAAAAGATCAGAATTAGATACATAGCCTAGTGGAGAAGCATTTGCCCAGTATGCACAAGACTGAGTTACAGGTGGGAGGGAAGGGATGGTAGGGGAAAAACAAAGGAGGAGGCAACAATGCTGGATAAGAAATGTACTCATTACCTTGCTCATGTAAATGTAACCCCTCTGTACAGTATTTTCACAATAAAATTTTAAAACAAATACACTGGACTTTGGTAGTATGCTCCTGTAATCTCAGTTATTCAAAAGACATACATAAGAGGATGATCTTAGCCAAGATCCTATCTGAAAAATACTCTAAAGCAAAAAGGGCTGGGGACATAGTCTTCAATGGCAAATTTCATGCCTACAGTACCAGATCCTGAGTTCAAACATAGTACCACAAAAAAACAAATACATAAAAATTTAAAGAAGTTGATAACAGTAAAAATAAGATGCCTTCAGTATCAAAAAATAAGACGTCTTTGTTTTTTAACTTTTTTAATTTATCAGAAAATCTCTATAGAGTCTGATATTAAATTCAAATTAAATGAAGTAAGTTTTTCCCAGATTATTTTTGTAGCTTGTCACTACTGCTTTGTTCTGCTATTTTGCTATCAGTTAAGAAGCGTGCAGGGCACAATTCCTTATCTCTATATGGCGAGGAGTGCTGCGTACGAGGTTTCACCAGCTATCTCCTGCTCATGCCACCTATGAGGAAGAAACTGTCGTTCACATTTTAGAAATGAAGGAAACCAAGCATCACAGAAATTAAGCCAATTATGCATGAATGTGTACTTGTGCCAAGAGTGAGGACACTGGACTCATCTATCTGCCTATAACCACAAACAACCATTTTAAAAAGTTGAAAACCCTAAGCTGGGCATGATGGCTCATGCCTGTAATCCTAGCTACTCCGGAGGCTGAGATCTGAGCCAGTCTGGGCAGAAAAGGCCGTGAGACTCTTATCTCCAATAAACCACTCAGAAAACATAAGTGGCACTGTGGCTCAAGTGGTGGAGTACTTGCCTTGAGCTGAAGAGCTGAGGGACAGCGCCCAGGCCCAGAGTTCAAGCCCCACAACCAACAAAAAAATAAAAAATTAAATTAAAAAAAAAAAGTTGAAAGCCCTTTGTTCTGGAAACTCCCTCTACTTTGGGAGTTATTTAGCTCAACATGGATTTAAACCCAGTTCTGTGAATTCTATTAGCTCTGTTACTGTGTACTAGCTTATCCAACCATAGGAAACTAGAAATTTCTAAAATAAAAACCAACAGGTCAAAAGATGAGTATTATCTTGAGGGCAGAGAGAGACTTTACCAGTTTGGCTGCTTTACGTTTTACAAAGTTAGCTATCTTCTTCCTGGGTCCAAGAGGTATCCCCATTTCCTTCAGGTCATCAACTGTACACATGAGCTTTAAAAAGAAACACACCCATGAATCAATCTGGAAATCAATAAAATTGCAATACAATACAAAATTATTTTTAAAAAAAAGAGTTCAGTAGGGGAGAGACTGATCAAGATACCTCGTATATGCATAAAATGACACGTTGAACTGAAAAAAATAATAGCGATAAGAATCAGTCACTTCTTTAAAGTTAGGTTTGAGGTTTGTTTTTAACAATAAATTTAAGCCTTAAAATACAAGGCCTCTCCAACCTAAACATTCTATTATTTTTTTAATTAAAAAAATGTAACTCCATGGGGCTGGGAAGGTGGCTCAGGGGTAGAGCGCTTGCCTTGCATGCCAGAGGCCCTGAATTCTATTCCTTAGCACCACATAAGCAGAAAAAGCCAGAAGTGGCGCTGTGGCTCAAGTGGTAGAGTGCTAGCCTTGAGCTGAAGAGCTGAGGGACAGCGCCCAGGCCCAGAGTTCAGGCCCCACGACCGGACCCAAAAAAAAACAAAAAAAGATAGGTCAAAAACAAAAACCTCACTGCACTTTCAATTTGCATTTCTCTTATGACTTTATGTATGGTAAATGCCACTTAACCTTCCTCTCTATAAATAATCTTTTTTTTTTTGGTCGGTCGTGGGGCTTGAACTCTGGGCCTGGGTGCTGTCCCTCAGCTCTTCAGCTCAAGGCGAGCGCTCTACCACTTGAGCTACAGCGCCACTTCCGGTTTTCTGGTGGTTTATTGGAGATAGGAGTCTCGCGGTCTTTCCTGCCCGGGTTGGCTTTGAACCGCGATCCTCAGATCTCAGCCTCCTGAGTAGCTAGGATTACAGGCGTGAGCCACCAGCGCCCGGCTTCTATAAATAATCTTTATATGTTATTTGCCTGTTTGCCTAGTAGTGCTTTTCCACCAGCTTCCTAGACATTCTGAGTATTAAGGAAATCAGCCTTCCTTGTGAAATGTGGTATACATGTCTTCCTAATCTATCAATGGTCTGTAGGTGTTGCTGATAATGTTTACTGCTAAGCAATTCTATTTCTTTCATGGCTTCTGGGTTTATATCATACTTGAAAAAGCCTTTACACATTGTTTTGAACTGAGGGCTTTAAGCTTCTGGGCATTATTCTACCACTTACGTCATGATCCTAGTGCTTTACACTTTAGTTATTTTTCAGACAGGGTCCTCCAGTTTTGTCCATGACCAGCTTCAGACCCCAGTCCTTCTATCTGTCTCAAGTAGCTGATGTTACAGGTGGGAACCACCACATTCAGTTTGTTGAGATGAGGGTTTCACTAAATTTTTAGCCAGATTTAGCATCACACCATCATTCCCTTATCTCTACCTTCCAAGCAGATGGGATTTCAGACAAGATAAACTGAACAACCCTGGCTTTGTTTTTTTTTCTTCAATTCTATTTGCTTGGTTTTTTTGTTTGTTTTTTTAAGCATTTAAGTGTTTGCCTTATAGGGAATAAATTTTGACATAAGAATGTTTAAGTCTTTTTTTGTTTTGGAGGGGAGGGTAGGTGGCTAAGGGGCTATACCAATCCTGGGACTTGAATTTAAGAGACTGGGCACTGTCCCTGAGCTTTTTTGCTCAAGGTTAGTATTCTACCACATGAGCCACAGCTCCCCTTCCCCTTTAGTGGTTAACTGGAGATAAGCTTTGCAAACTTTTCTGCCTAGGCTAGCTTTGAGCCACAATCCTCAGATCTTAGCTTCCTGAGTTGCTAGAATTACAGGTATGAGCCAATCATGCCAGCTTTTAAATTACTTGAATTTTTTAAAATCTTATACACAGGATAATTTTAAACAAAAATGAAATCAAGTTATCATCAGTACCAGAGATTCCATATCAATCTTTTCTTTTTCAAAAGTGCTAACATATTCAAAGAGGCTAAGTGCTTCTAGAGTTTCTTGCAAAGTTAGAACTTTTTCATTTTCAACATCAAGGTCACACGATTCATCCAAAGGCAGCTTTGACTCTTCAGGCATCTTAACAAAACAAAAAAATAAGGGAGAAAGATCATTACAAAGCCAAGAAAAAAAAATCCACAAAGTTTCTCTGATCTACAGAAAAAACTTAAATAATTTGTCCTGAAGACAAATCATAATTGACATCCAACATGTGAATATTTTGAAAGATATAAATCTAGTAAGTCACATGCTCCAATTTCCAACAATAACTTACATTTTAAGAATCATAACTTTCACATTTACATGTATAAAGGAGAAGAAAAATATATATAATTATATACATATATATTTATTTCCATTAAACTTCTTTTTTGTTTTGCTTTCTCTTGGAGATGGTATCTCCTTATGCTGCCCAGGCTGATCCTTGAACTTGCAATCCTCCCACTTTAGTCTTCCAAATAGCAGGGATTACAGATGTGTACCACCAAACCCATCTCTTCAATGTACTAAGTCTCCACATATAATGATATATAAAAACAGAATTCAGAAACTAAGACAGATTTTGGAAAATGGTTTGGCTCTATCTCTAACACTGACAGGGTCATGTGCAGACACACCTGCTTTTCTTGAAAATTCAGCTGCTTCACAACTCCATTAGCAATAGCTGCAGGTCCCGGAGATTTTGAGATATTCAAATCTTTTTGATTAGACAGGATATCAAACAATATTAAAGAACCTAAGAAAAAGAAGTATTTCGTTTTATAATGTAAGTAATAGGTGTTTTTTATAATATTAATAAGTTTTCCTACTATTTTTTCAAAGTCCCTAGGCAGAAACCATAAAAAAATTAAGGACTGATGCTCAATATTATTTTATCAAACAAGAAATTAAAATATCCAATAGAAGAGAACCCATGCAATTGTAGGTATGAAGGCAGAATCTAAACTCAAAGCATTCATTTCTACCCTCTATAAAAACTTCAGATGTATAATTCTAAGTTTCATACTAACAATGTCAGGCACACTAAAAACAGTGATAATTTAACAGGTTGACAATGCACAGAAGTAAGTTTTACCTAAACTGTGACCTGCAACAGAGACCTTTCCTTTGAAGTCTGGGTTCCGACTCATGAAGAGGGCATGGAGACGATTTATCTCCATTCCCACTTTTTCCACAATTGTCTGGCAGTAGGTGGGGCTGTTATAAAATAAAATATCTAGCAAGGTTTCATTGGTAAAGTGACGAAACCGACCAATACTTGGCAAAGTAATTTTCTTAATATTCCTGTTTAAAAAGAAAAAAATGTTATTAGTATCTACCTTTAACCTATGGCTATTTAAAGTTTAAATTTTTGTTTCTGAAAACAGTAAAATGTATAGGATAATCAGTCTAGATTTTTTTCATTTTTATAAAACAGTTTTAGGGTTTGAACTCAGAGCCCCCTGCTTGCTAGGCAAGTCTCTACTACTGAGACATAGCCTTCAGCCCTAGATTAAGCACTCTAAATTAATCAATTCTGAGAAGCTGGCTTTCAACTATGATCCTCCAGGTCTCACCCTATCTCGTAGTTAAGATTACAGTTGTAAGCTACTAACACCCAGCTTTATTTCATTTTTAAAAAAGAAAAACTATACTTCCATTTTTCTTCCAATTGGAAATCTAAATACCTGACAAAAATTATGGTCAAAAGGAACAAAAGAGATGGTCACATGGAATAAGAAACAATTTAATGGATTGAAATCCCTTACTGATTTGAGAATGACCTGAGTGCAGTTTGTAAACACTCATTGAGAAAGGAAATGCTTTTAAAACAGGGGTATACTTTAGAGAGAATGCTGTTTGTAGGATTAGCTATATTAAGCCTAAGACAGTATGATGCTACTAAAATTGACATAAATATTAGTCTTGTGTGCAGCATAAATATTTTCTATATTTTTGGATCTGAAATGTGATTATTCAAAATTGAGTGGGGTATTATTGATTACAGTTCCTGATGAACACTGAAAGCACTGAGAAAAAAAGTTTTAAATGGCCTGCAATGCCCCTGAGTTTCATGTAACAAAGAATTGTACTTCAAAGAGCATTCTCTAGTCAAAACAATAAATCTAAATCAGCAGATCTCAACTAGGAGTGGTGCTAACTCCCAGAGGACATCTGGCAATTTCTGAGACATTTTTAGTTGTCTCATGGTGAAGGAGGAGCATGCTACTGCTACTCAGGCAGGAATGCTACTAAGCAACCTAAATGTCGTAATCACAAAAGATCAGAATAATATTTTAGAACCAGGTTAAAGGTTTAGTTCAGTGATAGTATATGCACTTGGTACATGTGAAGACCTGGGGTTAATTCCTAGCACACACAAGAAAGTAAAGCACACCAGTTAAAATTTTTTAAAGATTTTCTTAAACTTTTTATTTTACAGTATTGGAATTTTGAACCCAGGACCTCATGTATACTAGCTAAAAGGAGCTCTACACGTGAGCTCTCTGGCAGCCTCTCTTGATTTATGCCTTGGCTGGACTATGAAATTATTAGTGCTCCCCTTTGTCACCTGGATGAAAGGCATGTGCCACAGCACCCAGCCACTGGGCTTCCTTGTAGCTTGGGAAGACAGGCACATGCCATCACATCTGGCCATTGACTGAGATAGGGTCTGGTGAGCTTTCATACCCAGGCTGACCTTGAACTATGATCTCCTTATCTCCGCCTCCCAAAAAGCTATGATAATGACTTGAGCCACTAGCCTGGTTTAAACATTTCAAATAAGGGAAAAATGGATACACAATGTAAGAGAAAAGTAGCACATAAATCATACAGCTACTATTTAATCATATATCAGAGCCAGTATATAATTAAAACAAAACTTTCACAATTCTACAAACCTGTCAACGCCTGTGGCATCCCCACCCAAGGCGCCGTGCCAGGGAACTGGAAGGAACTCCACTCTGCTGATCTTCCCATCATCTAAAGATCTCTTGAAATGGGTCTGCAGCAATTTCAGAGAAACTACCCTAAAATCATCCACTTAAAAAAAAATATCAAGGAAGATAAATTATTAAAGTGTCCTAGCTTGAGAACCAATTCGAGATCATCTCAAATATGCCAGCATTTTTGTTATAAAATAAAGATACGTTTTTAAATGACAGACTTTGTAAAAACATAAATTATGACTTTTAGAAAACTCTTTTTAACTTTTCATCATTGTAGAAGAATAAATGCCTAGGAAAAAAAATTAGTTTTGCCAGTCACCAATAGCTCCTACCTATAACCCTAACTACTCAGGAGATCTGAGGATTGCAGTTCAAAGTCAGCCATGTGCCCTAAAGTCTGTGAGACTCATCTCCAGCTAAATACTAAAAAGTCAGAAGCAGAGCTATGGCTCAAATGGCAGAGTACCAGCCTTGAGCAAAAAAGCTTAGAGATAGCACTGAGGCCCTGAGTTTCAAGCCCCAGCACTGGCACACATATACCAAAAAAAAAAAAAAAATGTTTACCATTACTGGAAGGCACCGTGACAGAGAACTATAGGACAACAATCAAGCTTCCTACTGGAGGATTCCAGTTCCAGTACTGACTATGATACCAGTCTCAGATCGTCTCTGGCAGTGGGGTAACAGTGATAATACCTGTTCCCCAAAGGTGTGTTTGTGAGGGTAAATGATATAATCACAAAGTACTTAGCAAGTACCATGTATTCAGTAAATATGAACTATAATTATAGAGGCATAAAAATAAAACTGCAAAGATTTAAATCAACTAGGCATCTTTTATGGGTCCCCCTATAAATGTACTCATCCATAGTTCTTTCCATGTTGCTGGAAGTGTCAGGCAGAGGCTATCAGCAAGGCCAACTTTTTTCCAACCTCCTTCTAATTCTTCAGATATAACAGTGTAAGAGCAAATCAAAAACAAATTAATATTTCCCACTCATCAGAAGAAATAATATAAAACTGGGAACTATCCTAAAACTGAATACTTAAAAGTTCTTCTAGAGCTGGGAGCTCACACCTGTAATCCTAGCTATTCAGGAGAATGAGATCTGAAGGTTTGTTTCAAAGCCAGCCCAGGCAGCAAAATCTAGAGACTCTTATCTCCAATTAACCGCCAGAAAACCAGAAGTGGAGCTGTGGCTAGCCTTGAGCAAAAAAGCTCAGGAACAGCACCTAGGCCCTGAGTTCAACCTCACTACCTTAAAAAAAAAGAAGAAGAAAAGAAAAGAAACAAAGTTCTTCTATTAGTTCTTAAATCATTCTAGGAGTGAAAACATGACAAAATACTTACCACATTCAATAATGCTTCTAAAGCGCAAATCACACACAGGTCCAATGCCATGCACCATAAACACCAAATGGTCAACCTGAGGCATTTCTCCTATTTGAAAAATTTGAAAAACTGAGAATTTGTTTAATTAAATAGCAAAATCTATCAAATATCCCTTTATTATTACAAACTGACCAAAGAAATGGATGACCCTTCCAAGCAAGTAAGCCTCTTTATCTTCTGCCAAATTATTTCGTCCACCTTGGCACATGACAGGCAGATGAGATGGGTGGAGAAGCAAGCTCTCTGCACACAAAACCTATCAGCATGTGGTTTGTACTTCTGTGCCTACAGATCTCTATCCCCTTGAGATCTTTTCAGAACTCCTTAGCACAGTGATTGGGGGCTTAGCATGGACAAGGGCCTTGGGTTCAATACTCAACACCAAACACCCAAGAGTAGAAAAGGGGTGACACCGTCCAAAAAGGAATGTACTCTTCATCTGTCTTATGTAATTGTAATCCCTTTGAACATCACCTTTATAATAAAAAAAATTAAATTTTAAAGAGGAAAAAACAAAACCTAAGCTCCACATGGAAAAAGCAATCTTTCAACATAAAACTTTACAAATATTTTCCCAAAACCCTTCCTCTTGATTCACAAATATTGTTAAGAACATCTCCAAGTTAAATCTATTATTTCTCAGGTTTAATAATATCTACTTACTTTGTAAGGTTTTTCATTCTTAAATTATCTTTAGCAATCCAAAAGAATTGATATTTAACAAAGCAGTTTATGAATATAATGCATCTTGATCAATGTCACCCCTTTTAACACTCTCACTCATCCTTCTCCTATTCCTTACTTCATCATTTTTAGCAGATAATGAAACAAACATGTACCTATAAACTGCAAAATAGAGCCCATCCTTATATGGTATAACAGGGGAAAACAAAGTACATGCACTAGAGCACAGTTTGGTTACATCCTGCCTGCTGCCTGTTTTTAGAAATGAAAGTTTCCCTAGAAGATGGCTATGCACATTTGTCTCCATATAGTCTATAACTACTTTCACACTACAGTGGCAAAACTAGTAGTATCAGCAGAGTCCGCGTGGCCTACAAAGCCTTAAACACTCACTGTCTGGCTCTTTTATAGTAAGTTTGCCACCCCACTCAATAAGTAAAGCACAAAAACACAACCCCAAAAGCTTAGTACCACCCCATGATGTACTTCATCATAATAATACATAGTTGGCTATCTACATTATGTGGTTTGCGTACCTTAATCAGAATTCCAAATAAAAAAATAGAAGAACATAAGGAGGGGGCAAAGAAACTGAAGGACAAAAAATGAACAGACACAGCAGTGGTACTCACTAGACACTAAGTTGAAAAGGAACTAAAGGAACTATATAACTTGTGGGTAGTTATATAACTATATAACTTGTGAAAAGACAGAGAGAACAAGGGAAGGGGTGACACTGGCTAAAAGGAAATGTACTCATTACCTGACTTACATAGTATAATCACCTTTATAACAATAATAAACGATAATAGTAACAGGATGCTGGGCACTAGTAGCTCACACCTATAATCCCAACTACTCAGGAGGCTGAGATCTGTAGATCATGGTTCAAAGCCAGCCTGGGCAGAAAAAAAATCCATGAGACTATTATCTCCTATTACCAGCAAAATGCCAGAATGGTAAAGCTTCTGTGGTAAAGTGCTAAGAAAAAAAGACAAGTGAGAGCACGAGATCTTGAATTCAAGCCCCAGTACCAACACACACACAGACACACAGACACATGCACACACGAAGTTATATATACACATATACGTATTATTGAGAAGAAGAAAGTAATAAAAATCAAAAGAACAAATATGCCCAAACACTGAAGGAAAATAAGATACAGTTGTGCCAAAATGGCTGACTTCCAAGTGTTATAGTAGGATGTCCTAAAAACGTTTCTTTTTTCATCATTCTAAAGAATAATGCTAAAATAAAGAAGACTTTGAAAAAGACTTGACACCTAAACAAACTATGCATACCATCAGGAATCTCATCCAGACTGTCATCAATCCCTCGCTTTACAACCCTGGGCCTGGTCTGTCCATCCTGGGTAGTTCCCCACTCATCAGGCACTGAGGAAGGCTGGAACTGCACAATAACCTTTGGGACATAAAAGAATTATTACAGAGCTTATTTCCAAACTCTTTCCCATGATAGGTAAGTAAGGTATTTTTAACAGAGTAAACTATGATTAAATATGAAAAGCTGATAAATCAAGTAGCAGTACTATGCTCCCAAACAAATTTTGTTAAGACTCCTGCTAATGTTAACCACCAAAATCAAATAAATCCAATGCTCATGACAGAAAATTATACAACTAAATAAAAAACCCTGGCTTCTATTATCAGCACTACACATATATAAAATAACAAAAGTACACCTTGAAGATTTTTTTGTCAGTTGTGGGGCTTGAACTCAGGGCCTAGGCACTGTCACTGAGCATTTTACTCAAAGCTAGTGCTCTATCACTTTGTACCACAGCCCCACTCCTCATTTTCTTTCTTTCTTTTTTTTTTTTTTTTGGTGGGTTGTGGGACTTGAACTCTGGGCTTGGGCACTGTCCCTCAGCTCTTCTAAGTTGAGCGCTCTACCACTGGAGCCACAGCACCACTTCTGGTTTTCTGGTGGTTTTGAACCTTGATCCTCAGATCTCAGCCTCCTGAATAGATAGGATTAAAGACAGGAGCTACTGGTGCCCAATTTACCTTGAAAATGTTTTAATTCTAATGGCCAACTTATCTGTAGTTAAGAAATCTATCTTATAAAAACACATTAGGCAAAATTCTTTAAATGGCAAAGCTCCAAGTAACTGACAAATTTAACTGCAGTGACAAAAACTGAATGACAAAAAAAAAAGCTCCAAGAAGAAATCTATTCATTAAATCAACTTAATTAAATTCAGCTCTGTGCCATACAGATTTTTTTTTTTTCTCCAAAAACAAAACAAACCAATGTGGTAGGGCATGGTGGTACATGCCTGTGATCCCAGCTACTGAGGAGGTTGATCATATTCCTGAGGCCAGCCCAGGTAACCTTAGCACAAGATCTTGTCTAAAAAACACCCTAAGAGTAAAAGGACTGGAGTAAAGATGAAGTTGTACTTGCCTAGCAAGTACAAAAACTTGCCTAGCAAGTACAAGTGCACCAGCTTTGAGTGAAAAAGCTAAAGGACAGCTCCTAGGTCCTGAATTCAAGTCTCAGTTCTCTTTCTCCCCCTCCCTCAGCTCCCAGGTCCTGAATTCAAGTCCAAGTTCTCTCTCTTTCTCCACCCCCCAACCCCTACCACATACATACACGCACATATATAGGCAGGACCTAAACCCAAGAGAAATTAAGTATAGCAAATCAAAGAATGGAGAGAGAGAGAGAGAGAGAGAGAGAGAGAGAGTGTGTGTCTCAGGGCAATCAAAGAATGAAGTGTGTGTGTGTGTGTGTGTCTCTCTCTCTCTCTCTCTCTCTCTTTCTCTCTCTCTCTCAGGGCCTGGGCAGTGTATCCACACATATACAGGCAGGACCTAAACCCAAGAGAAATTAAGTATAGCAAATCAAAGAATGAAGTGTCTCTCTCTCTCTCTCTCTCTCTCTCTCTCTCTCTCTCTCTCTCTCTCTCTCTCTCTCCTCTCTCTCTCTCTCGGCCTGGGCAGTGTATTGGGCATTTTTATTCAAGGCTAGTGTTTTACCACTTGAGCCACAGATTTATTTCCAACTTTTTGCTAGTTTCCTGGATGGAAGTGGCTTTGTGGCTCAAAATGGTAGAGTACTAGCATTGAGCAAAAAAGCTCAGGGACAGCACCCAGGCCTTGAGTTCAAGTCCTATGACCAACAACCAAAGTGGCATAAGCCACTAGGATCAGCTAAAGAATGAACTTACTTAAAAAATGTTTTAAAGCCAAGCATGGTGGCTCACACCTGTAACCCTAGCTACTCAAGAGGGTTGAGATCTGAGGATCAAGATTCAAAGCCAGCCCAGGCAGGAAAGTCCATGAAACTCTTACTCCAATTAATGACCAAAACTGGAAACGGCACTGTAGTTCAAGTGGTAGAATGCTAGCCTTGAGCTAAAGAGCTCAGGGACATTACCTAGGCCCAGAATTCAAACCCCACAACCAACAACAACAACCAAAAAAAAAAGTTTGTGGAGACAATATAGAAGGAAAGAGAAAAAATACATTTTTATTGAAAGGTTAAAACAAACTATCATCAAAGACAGGTAAGAAATTATAGCCTACAGGAAAAATCTGCCCTACCACCTGTTATTCTAAATAAAGATTTATTTAAAACTCCACACCAAAGGTTCACTTAATGATTGCTTCTTCTGGCTGCTTCCAAAACAATGGCACAGTTGGTAAGGGCAAAGACCAGACGGCTTACAAAGTCTTATTCTCTGGACCTTTACAGAAAAAGTTGGCACATCTCTAATCAAGTGAAAAAAATTATCAAGCTACTCCTGTGGTGCATACTAAGCTTCTGTTAAAATGTCGCCAAAACCAAAATATGTGAAAAATTTAAATTGTATTTTTGCTTTCATAATCAATAAAATGCTGTAAATTATTATTTCTTAGTGCCCTTAATACATACTCTCAACACAGAAGTTACTAAAAATGAGCATTACCATCCACATACAGCACAGTATTTATTCAAATGATCCTAACATTTTAGTATCTTCAAAAAAGCACCACACAGCTACCCAGGAGGCTGACATCTGAAGATGGCAGTTCAAGCCAGCTTGGGTAGGAAAGTCCATGAGAGTTTTATCTCCAATTAACTACCAGAAAACTAGAAGCGGCACTGTGGCGTAAAGTGGTAGTTCTAGACTCCAGCGCAAAAGCTCAGAGACAGTGCCCAGCAAGCCCCAAGACTGAAAATAAAAAGCACCATTACCTTTGGATTGTGCATTACAATGGTCTCTCCACTTGGAAACTCTAATCTTCGGTGCCACTGATTTGTGGTAACAGCTTTTTTGTACTCAGCCTACAATAACAGAAACATAATCCCATATAAGAAATCTGTATCACATCAGGATAAAGTGTGGAAGAAAAACAAAAGCTATGATGCTAATAAGAATCATAGTAATAGCAGCTCTGACTTACTTTTGCTCAAGAATTTGCTTATAAAATAGCACTTCAAGTCATTAATATTCTACTAGAGTCCAATGTCCCTAGAACAGGCATAACTGATAATGCCTAAGAACTGCAATTATAAAATTAAACAAGAAAAGAAAGAAAGCAAGATAACAGATACACACACAAAAGTATGTGAATGTGTATGGGGAAAAAATCTGTAACAACGGGGCTGGGAGGGTAGCTCAGTGGTAGAGCGCTTGCCTTGCATGCTTGAGGCCCTGGGTTCGATTCCTCAGCACCACATAAACAAAAAGAAAAAAGCCGGAAGTGGCGCTGTGGCTCAAGTGGTAGAGCGCTAGCCTTGAGCTGAAGAGCTGAGGGACAGCGTCCAGGCCCAGAGTTCAGGCCCCACGACCGGACCCAAAAAATCTAACTACTAAAAAAAATTGTATACCGATGAAAAGCAGCCTAGAAAATGTTTTTTAATATAATTTCATTGTTATTATTAAGGTGTTGTAAAGAAGGGTTACCATTTCATAAGTCAGGTAATGAATACAACTCTTTTTGGACAATGTCACCCTTCCTCTGCCATCCCTCTGTTCACTCCTCCTATCCAGGTCCACAAATTGCATAGTTCATTTTCCACATAATGCTTACTAAGTACCATGACTACACATTTGTTCATTCTTCCTCCCTCCCTTTCTTTCTTTTTTTTTTTGGTCAGTCGTGGGGCTTGAACTCTGGGCTTGGGTGCTGTCCCTGCGCTCTTCAGCTAAAGACGAGTGCTCTACTGCTTGAGCCACACTGCCACTTCCGGTTTTCTAGTGGTATTAGAGATAAGAGTCTCATTGACTTTCCTGCCCAGGCTGGCTTTGAACTGTGAGCCTCAGATCTCAGCCTCCAGATAGCTCGGATTACAGGTGAGCACGGGTGGCTGGCTCCTCCCTCCCTTTCTATGGCGCCCTGCCCCCCACCCCCCAAAACACACACACACACACACACACTCAAAAGACAGAAAAAAGGGACAAACAAAACAAAAACACAGCACCAACAACAACAAAAAGAAAAACCTGTGTTTCAATTTCCTGGAACTTGTTTCCATACTATTCAGAGGCATGAAGAGTATCCTCCTGCAGCTGGGAATGTGGCTTAGTGGTAGAGTGCTTGCCTAGCATGCATGAAGCCCTGGGTTCCATTTCTCAGTACCATATAAACAGAAAAAGCCAGAAGTGGCACTGTGGCTCAAGTGGTAGAGTGCTAGCCTTGAGCAAAAGCAGCTCAGGGACAGTGCCCAATCCTGAGTTCAAGCCCCAGGACTGCCCCCCCCCCCCAAAAAAAAAGAGTGTCCTCCTTTCTTACTCTGTATGAACGCCTACAGTCCTGTATAATTTATGATGTCTTGGTGTATTTTAGATCTTGCTTCTGCATATGAAAGAAAACACATCCATTCGTCTCTCTGAGCTTGGCTTATTTAACTTAACAAGATTTGTTCTAGGTCCATCATTTCCCTGCAAATGACAGTCTTATTCTTTCCAATGGATGAATAAAACTCCACTGTGTATAAGTACCACATTTTTTTTGATCCACTCATCTACTGTAGGGCATCTGGTCTGTTTCCATAATTGGCTATTGTGTAGCAATGAACATGGATATGAAAGTATCTTTATGTATCCTGACTTGCAATATTCTGGGTAGATGCCCAAATGGTATGGTTGGGTTGTAGGGAAAATCTATGTTTACTTTTTTCAGGAGTCTCCACACCTCCATTTAGAGTGGTTGTACTCTGCAGTACGATAGGGTTCCTTATCCCCCACGTCCCCTCCAGCAGTTGTTGTCTGATTTTGCAATATTGGCCAATCTAACTGGGGTGAGATGGAATCTGAGTTGTTTTGATTTGCATTTCCCTTATAGTCAGGGATGTTGAACATTAGGAAATATTTTTAGCCAGATGCCAGTGGCTCACACCTGTAATCCTAGCTACTCAGGAGGCTAAGATCTGAGGAATGAGGTTCGAAGCCAGCCCAAGCAGAAAAAGGCCTTGTGAGAATCTTATCTCCAATTAACTCCTCAAAAATGGAAGTGGCACTGTGGCTCAAAGGAGAGTGCTAGCTTTGAGCAAAAAGAGCTCAGAGACAATGCAATGCCCAGGCCCTGAGTTCAAGCGCCATGAATTACAAAAAAGATACTATTTTTTAAAAGGTAGATTTGGAAAAGGCAGTAAGATTGCGGTCAAATTTTTCCTTGTTCTTTTTTTAATTTTTGTGAACAGCATCAAGAAAAGTTGTCTTATAAATCAAGTCAGTGACTATGGCAGTGTCACCTAAGGCTCCACTGCATGTCCTGTAAAGAAACGCAAAGGGAGTAAGGTACACACACCTCTAGTTTTTCACTGAACTCCTCTGTGTAGGGAATAAATCTGCTGTCGGTGTCCCCCTTGTAAAACCAAGTACAGCGCCTCACTTCGGTTGGTTCCTCATCCCAATACACGGCTTTCCTCACCCGGTCATAGAGGTAAACGTCATAGCGCCCTCCATCTGTGCCTAGAACCACACTCTCTGGGTCTGGCTGGACTGAAAAACAAAAGGCACAGGTCCCCCAAACATTATAGTGAATATTTGAAAATGGCAAAGAAGAATGTGACTATCATTCAAAATTTAAAGATTATTAACTAAGCAGTGATTATGTTGCTCAAAATTACGACTCTTCTCAATTGGTAAAAAGGTGATTAGAAAATAACTAAAATGGTCAGACACGGGTGGCTCACGCCTGTAATCCTAGCTACTCAGGAGGCTGAGATCTAAGGATCATGGTTCAAAGAAGCCTGGGCAGGAAAGTCTATGAGACTCTTATCTCCAATAAACCACCAGAAAACTAGAAGTGGTGCTATGACTCAAAGTGGTCGAGCACTAGCCTTGAACAAAAGAGCCCAGAGACAGTGTGCAGGCCCCAACTTCAAGCCTCACAACTGACAATAAAAAAAAAAAATTGAAATAACTAACATTTGCAATTTTTCAAAGCAGTAATACTTCATGAAGCATGTTGCTAGAGAATACTGGGTAGTTTTTAAGTCCTGTGATCAAATAATATGAGGACAAATAACAAAAGGTCACATTGTACACCACAAGACTTCCTAGAGCCCAAGTGTACTCCTGTGTAGGATCTGTATCAAGAAATACATAATGAGTGACATCTCCAAACTGTTATCTGACACAGAACACATTTCAGCATCTATACAAACTGGAATCTCACAGAAAATGTTTACTAAGACTGAATTACAAATGAGTAAAAGAACTAAGAAAAATGAACTCTGATCATATAAATGACTACTCTGAGTTAAAGCTCCTTTTAAACAAGGAACATTAATAAGCCATTTCTTCCAATACTTTGTTCAGATAATTCAGGATGTATATTAGTATCATCGTTTTAAAGGACTGAGTCTGGAGGGTCTACAGATTAAGGAATCTGGTAGTCACAAAAGCAGGCCAAGGATAAATGTTCTTCACTCCGTCTCTTCCAAAAACCAAATATCAAGAGGTACTTACCTGAATTGTAGATTTCTTCAAGATTCAAAGAGTCAAACACACTGAAAGGCATCCATAGTTGCTTGTATTCCACTTCCTTACAGTAAAACCAGTGGGGCTGAACTGGTTCATACTGGTTCTGAAGTACAAAAGGAGGTGGTCCCTGCATAGAGGGGCCTGCAGGTCTAGCAAGCACCTGCTGCTGTGCTGGTGACTGTACTGAAGGAGGAACCTGAGGGGACAACAACATGTCATAACATGTCCAAAAGGTACAGTTCGGTATGTGCCTCAGACTCAAACTGTAATCAGTAATAATAATCCTACATCTATTTCTAGACAACTATTTAGTAATAATAACTAAACCCCAAAGCAAAGCAAGTAATTAAATAAAATGTAGTACCCTATAGCAGGTAAAATGAACTATAGTCTTTTCCACACAGGTGGCAAAGTAAATGGACAACGTTACAGATATGAATAGCCCTTCTAAATGTATTTTATATTTACAATACATATATTCTTTAATTCAGTTCTTCCTCCTGTCTCCTTCCCTCCCTCCTTCTCTTCCTTCCTTCCTTTCTTCTGGTCCTGGGGCTTGAACTCAGGACCTGGGTGCTGTCTCAAAGCTTGTGTTCTATCACTTCAGCCATAGCTACACTTATGGCTATTTGTTGGTTAAATGGAAATAAGATTGTTGTACTTTTATGTCTGGGCTGGCAATTTTATAAGTCCCTGTCTCAAAATTTAAAACACTGAATGGAGGGTTAAGGCTATAACTGGGTGGTAGAATACACCTAGTATGCAGGACCCTCAGACTTACCCTCAGCACCATGTAAAAATTTAGAAAGTGGGCTGGGACGGTGGCTCAGTGGTAGAGCGCTTGCCTTGCATGCTTGAGGCCCTGAGTTTGATTCCTCAGCACCACATAAGCAAAAAGAAAAAAGCCGGAAGTGGTGCTGTGGCTCAAGTGGTAGAGTGCTAGCCTTGAGCTGAAGAGCTGAGGGACAGTGCCCAGGCCCAGAGTTCAGGCCCCACGACCGGACCCAAAAAAAAAAAAAAAAAAAAAAAAAATTTAGAAAGTTAGGGAAGGTGGCTCAGTGGTAGAGCGCTTGCCTTGCATGCCTGAGGCCCTGGGTTCAATTCCTCAGCACCACAAAAGCAAAAAGAAAAAAGCCGGAAGGGTCACTGTGACTCAAGTGGCAGGGCGCTAGCCTTGAGCTGAAGAGCTGAGGGACAGTGCCCAGGCCCCAGAGTTCAGGCCCCACAACTGGACCCAAAAACAAAACAAAACAAAAAATTTAGAAAGTAAGTAAAATTCCAACTATAACTTCTAAAACTAATTAAAGGGGAGGGGAGGTAACTCAGTAGTAGAGTTCTTGCCTAGCATGCCTTAGGGCATGGGTTCCATGCTTAGTACCACAAAAAAAAAAAAAAAAAACCCTAAATAATTAAAGAAGCTAGAAGAATATTTTGTCCTTGTATATATTATAAAATACATAGCTTTCTATAACATCAGCTAAATGAGAAAGGAAAAATTAGAGTGTCTTTGTAGAACAGAAAGCCTGTCCACATACCGGTGGCAAAGGCCCTGGCGGCATCTGGTAGGTCTGCACAGGAGGTCCGGAGGGTGGAGGATGGAAGGGATGGCCTGGCGTTTGGCTCTGCTGCAGCTGTGGGGGCGTGATATAGGGATTCGCTCTGCTGCTAACAGGGGTATGGCGATAGGGGTTGTATCCGTGTTGGGGTTTTCCTTGAGGCGGGATCCCAAAACTTGAAGGAGGGAGACTGCTGGGCTGAGAAGGCAAGTAAGTATTGGTTTCCATCTGCGAGGAAGGTGGAGCACCATATGGAGCCTTTGAAACAGATGGTGGAAACGCATTCACCCCGTCTTGGGACCCCGTTGTAAAAGGCAGAGCAGGCGGGGGTCTAGAGAATGTGGACTGTCCAAGCGATGTTGCTGTCATTGTTAAGGGTGACTGTCCAATGTTCCCAAAAGGATCACTGCTGCTTGATACCTGAGGGAAGTAACTAAATGTCTGTGGGGTGGACGTGTGCATCGACGTCTGACCAAGGAAGCTGTCCTCCTCACCAACATCTGTGGCATCCTCTGAAACAAAATAGGAGAGCCATGGCTGAAAGGGTCAGCAGTCCTTATGCTCTTCTTCTATAAAAGCCAACAACCAGAGCTCTTCTTATTCTAATGTCTATTTCTGTACTACAGAGGGGGAAAAAAAGCACGAAGTGGAGCTTTGGCTCAAGTGGTAGAGTGCTAGCTAACCTTGAGCCAAAAAGCTCAGGGATAGCTCCCAGGCTCTGACTTAAAACCCCAGGACCAGCACCCAAAAAAAAAACCCAAAAATAAACAAACAAACAAAAAAACCCAACCACTTTCCTCTTTGAAATATAAATCAGAAAAAATCAAAAGCAGAGAAAAAAAAATCCTAATTTACAAACCTGCCTTCCAGAGACAATCACTGTTAACACATGGGGTACATACCCCTCCATACTTTTCAAGTAAATAAAAAGTCTTATTACCCAAATAATTTTATCATATAATTTTATTTCTCAGCCATGAGGAGAAACTGTTGACAAGAAAGGGTGTCAGGCTCTTCCTTATAAACAGGGATAAAAGAAGTGAACACGTGGTACTTGTATTCCCAAGGCAAAGTAGGGCATCAATTATCTGTCACCCTAAATCACGCAGTGTCCCAACCAGATAATTAATTTTTTATAGAACACCAAATAACCAGAAAAGTCACTTCTCTAAGTATGGGATGTTCTCGCTTCCTTTTGATCTTCATTGTGGGTACTATGAACACACTTTCTCTTTATTTTCCTTCTCTATGACCTCAAAAGTCCACTCTAGTACATTTTTATGAGCCCTTAGCTTGCAGCTTTCTGCTAATCTTCCCTACTCCTGCCTCAATCCCTCTTTATCTACTGCTAGGGCATGGAGTCCATCAGTCCAGAGGACCCATTCCTAGAAACACCAGGGCCTCTGCCCTTAGAGCCTGCCAAAGCCCTGGGTTGCTCCTTGACCTCTGCTGAAAAAGGCCACTGGGCTCAGACAGCTTCTCCCTTGAGCTTCTAATCTGTCCCACTTTATTTCACATACACCAACTTAATGAAATACTCGCCATTTGGCCATGAGTCCAAGAGACACAATTCAATGCCATAACCGGGATTACAGCATTCGGGTTATCCTTTGGGATTATTCAACATCACACTATTCAAAAGATGTGTCTGTAGTCCCAGTTATTTGGGAGAATGAAGGAGGCAGAAAACTTAAGCTGACAAGTTTGAGACCAGCCCGGGCTATTCTCAAGAGAAAAAAAAGAAAGAAAGAAAAGAAAAAGAAGGAAAAAGACAATGAATAAAAAAAAAAATTAAACAAAAAAACCCTCAAATTTGTTTCTTTCTTTTTTTTTTTTCAGTCGTGGGGCTGAAGTCAGAACCTGATGCTGTTCCTGAGCCCTTTTTATTCAAGGATAGCACTCTTCTATTTTAAATCATAGCACCACTTCCAGTTTTCTGGTGGTTAATTGGAGATAAGAGTCTCACAGACTTTCCTGAGCTGGCTTCAATTGAACCATGATCCTTAGATCTCAGTCTTCTGAATAGCTAGAATAACAGGCATAAGCCACTGGTAACTGGCTTTGAGAGTTTTAAAACTAAAAATATCACTTTCAAATACAAGGCCCTGCAGCTGGGAAGGTAGCTCAGTGATAGAGTGCTTGCCTTGCATGCATGAGGCCCTGGGTTCAATTCCTCAGCACCACATAAGCAGAAAAAGCCGGAAGTGGTGCTGTGGCTCAAGTGGTAGAGTGCTAGCCTTGAGCTGAAGAGCTGAGGGACAGCGCCCAGGCCCAGAGTTCAGGCTCCATGACCAGCAAAAAACACACAAAACAAAAAACACAAGGCCCTGTGTCTGCTAGCATTTTTCTACTTTTCAGATATATTTCCTTTGTGCATATGTGATACTGGGATTTGAACTCAGGGCCTCATGCTTGCCCAGCAGGCTCTCTACCACTTGAGCCACTCCACTAGTCTTGTGGATTTCCAGTTCCCATTCTTCTCTGTGAACTTCACTTGCACTCCTCTATATTACTCAGTTCATTTTCCAACAAGGAAAAGCATTGGGAAAACCTGTTGGTATCCTTCACCAGTTAAGATTAGTTGAGATCTACTCAGTCCAAGAAATAGACTTCTCATTAGCATCAAGTATACATGAAATAATGACCTCAAAACCCTGCTAGTAGTGGAAACAAAGGAGGAAGCAACAATGCTTGATAAGCAATGTGCTCATTACCTTGCTCATGTAATTGTAACCCCTTTGTATGGTATTTTCACAAAAAAAAAAACAATTCTAAAAAAACAAACAAACAAACCTGCTAGACTCACTTCAGAGGCACTTTCTGAGGGAACTAATATACCTGCAACACTCACAACTGTTTCAAACTCACACTGCCCTCATGTATTCCAACTACTTCCCCAACATTCCTAGCAGATTCACATATACTTCAAACTTAGTAAGCCTTAAGTGGATGGATTACTTTTACCCCCATGTATCCTTTTACCAGACCTCACTATCCCAACAGGTCACCAGTGTCCACCTACATTGCAACAAGAATCTTCAAGGCTCTCAACCACTTCCTCTCTCTCAGACCTTTCATTCAGCCATCCAGGAAATACTTAAATAGTACCCACTACATGCCAGGTTCAGAGCCCAGTCTTGAGCTAACACTGAACAAGAATGGACCTCTGTGCTAACAGACAGCTTTCTCTTCGGAGCCCTTCATATCAATGTGGCTCCCCCATAGGAACTATTAACTCCCTAGTATATGAAGTCATGACCTCCTAGAGCCACACCCCTGCAATACTCTAGTCAGTGACCCATTTGAAGAAGACAGAGGGCACTGGGAAGGACAGAAGAAAGGACAAAAGGAGAGGTCCACCCTGTTCCATGTCACCCATCAATATTCTGCCAGATCTTCTTCAGGTTTCCTCACACCTCCATACTCCTTCATTTCTATGTATCCTTTAGGCTCAACTCAGATACCATGTCCTATGAGGACCTATGGCCTAAGGGACCTATCTTGCCTATTCCATCAGTTGAGACCCACAGCATTTGCAGCAGCCTATCCAACCTTCTTTCTGGCTATTGTGAAGTGCATCATACATGCTTACCAGGGGAGTATCTGTGTAGATATACATACTGTGCAGCCATTACGGACAGAACTGTCTGCTATCTGTGATTCCTGACACCTGGAACAGGGTCTGACAAACAGATGATCCTCAGTTCCTGTCTGTACAATCTATGAAATTGCTTCCTAGTTATCTATTTTGCCCCCAGGGATAGTTTCTTCTTTGTCTCTGGATATGATCTAAAGGGGTCTCTAACTATGAAACCCTTTTTTAGAGGGGAAAAAATATTTGTACATAAAGTCCTAAAAATGGTTAATGGTCCTACAAAAATATGTAAGTTCTGGCCAGGTACCAGTGGCTCATGCCTGTAAATCCTATCTAATAGAAGGCTAAGATCTAGATGACCACAGTTTGGAAGGGTGGGGCAGAAAAGTCCTCAAGATTCTATCTCCAATTATTCAGTGAAAAGCTGGGCTTGGAGGTATAGCTCAAGGGGTACACACAGCCAAGCAATCAAGCTGAATGAGCTTGTGTACTATGGGCTGAACTCAAAGCCACCAAGAAACAAGAGTTTAAAGACAGGAGTAAGCTGGACACCGGTGGCTCAGTCCTATAATCCTAGCTACTCAGGAGACTGAGATCTGAGGATTGTGGTTCAAAGCCAGCAGGAAGTCTGTGGGACTCTTTTTTTTTTTTTCCTGTGGGACTCTTATCTCCAGTTAACCACCAAAAAAACTGGAAGTGGAGCTGTAGCTCAAAGTGGTAGAGCACTAGCCTTGAGCAAAAGAGCTCAGAGACAGCACCCAAGCCCTCCGTTCACACCTCAAAACCAACAGAGAGAGAGAGAGAGAGAGAGAGAGAGAGAGAGAGATGGAGACAGAGACAGAGACAGAGACAGAGACAGGGAGGGAGGAGGGAGGGAGAGAGGAAAGAAAACGTAAGTGTGGTTAAAACAGGTGTGCTCAAAAATTGAAAATGTCTAGTTTTTATACACACTGGCCAAATACAATATAGTGAGGAGATGAACAAGAGCTAAACAATACTTTTGAGGCAGATGACCTAAAACCCTTCAGCAAATCCTGATCTACTCCTCAGCCCTCTCACAGCACTTCTGCCAGCCATACCAATTCTTCACCAAAGACAACACCATCTAACATTCCAATCACAGCCTAAATGACACATGTGAAATCCGATGCCTTGCCTCCCACTCACTTAGCAAATATCTACCCAATATGGCTTTTCCAGGCACAGGACATACACCTTGCTTGCATACAGAGCTTACATTCTAGGGGGGGGGGGGGTAGGATAAACAAGCATGGGTACATGTCAGGTAGATAGTAACAAGCACCAGGAAATACAAACAAAGGACAGTTCTCCATAAAGCTGTTTCCTGCATGTCTTTCTCCACTTCTCCGGGAAACTTTCCTTGGTCTCACAAGCAGAAACAAATCATTCACTGAGGGGAAGGGGAGGAAACCTCAGCATGTAATAAGGACATAGGTGCTAAACACTGGACACGATCCTGGAAATAAAAGGGCCCAAGGAGGGAGGCAGACATGCTCCATTGACAAACATTTACCTAGCACTACCTGCCAAGCATTATTTACTTGGTGTTTTACCAACATCAACTCACTTCTCACAACAACCCTATGAATCTGAACACTCATTGAAACTGCAGCACAAACGGAGACTGTAACATGCCTGAGGTCATGCAGCAAGGTTCTGGGCTCCCAAGACACTACGGTCTGCGTTGTGCCGCCCCAGCATCACACAGCAAGGGCCCTGGACAATACGAACAGCTGGCGGGGCGCACAGGAGTGCGGCCTGGGAGAACAAAACGCTTCGTGGACGTCTTGGAAAATGAGGACGGCTTTCTGTACCGACACTCCGCAACCTCTCACACCCACATTCTTCCAGGAGTTAGTCTGCGGTGTCCGAAAAAGCGGGACGCTGTCCATCCTGGAAGAGGCCTGCTGCCGCCTCCCAGGAGATAGCCTGGCTCACGTTCCAGGGCGATGCTGTCTGGCCCGCACACTTCCGGTCCGCACCCGGCAGGGTCCCAGGGCCCGTGCTCGAGCACTCGGGAAAACTTGGAACGGGAGGGGGGGTGCAGGGGTCCCCACGCGGAGCACAAGCTCCATCACCGGCCCCGCCTCCGAGATCTCAGACCCCGGCCCCCCCAAACCACCGCCGGCCCCGACCCGCGGCCCCGCGCGCCCCAACGCCGCCCCCCAGACCGCCTCCCCCTCACTACCTCCGGGCAGGAGCAGGGAGGCCGAGGCGGCCGCCGCCTGCGTGACGGGGATGAAGGGCACGTGGAAACTGAACTCCGTGGCCGAGGAGGAGAAGAGTAAGTTAGTGCCCGCCGAGGAGGTGGAGGCGCCGCCGCCGTTACTCTTCCTCTCGGCCATGGCCGCGGCCCCCCGTCCGTTACACGTCTCCGGGAAGCCGGTGCTGCACCACGGGCCGGAAACCAGTCACCTCTGGCCAGCGCACTTCCGCATTTGCGCATAGGGACCGGAAGGCAAGGCAGCTCCAGTTCGGAAATACTCCCGAAGTAGCCTGTAGCTTGGGGCTGCCAGAAGCCAAGATGGCGGCACTGGCTTCGCCTCGAAGCCTAGCACGTGAAGCCCTCAGCGGCTGCGCAGGTGCGGCTTGAAACCGTGGAGCGAAGGTGGGGCCCGAAACTGGGAGGGAGAGAGGTTCGATCCTCCAATCTGCTCCGGGTCGGCTCCGCATCCGAGCACAACTGACCTTGGACGTCTTCGATTGCGGGGTCGCTTCATGAAAGCAACGAGGGGACAGCTGTCTTTGTGGTTTGGTGTGGAAGGGGGGGCGGTTATTTTTTGAGACAGTCTCACCATATTGCCCGGGAATAATTAGCCTGGCTGGCCTCCTCCGACCGGTGCTTCCAGGTGTACCCCACCATGCGGCACTTGATGGGCGACTTTAACTGGCAAATATATGTGTATATATATATATATGTGTGTGTGCACACACACACATATATATATATATCCTATCTACCTCTTTTATATTGAAGTACACTGAATATCGTCCCTCAAATCAGCCACTTTAGTATTGGGATTTTCTTGGGCTGAAAGCAAAAACGAACGAAGGAATGAAAGAAAAAGGAGGAAGAGAAGGAAGGAATAGAAGTGGAGGGGTGGCTCAAGGGTAAGCCTCTAGAGCTCAGTCGTGCTGAGTTCAAAGCCCCAGAGCGGCCCCCCCGCGTCCCCGTGCGGCGTACACGCACCAAATGCACACCCCGACACAATCCACACACACTAACTACACACACACACACCCAAACCCCACAAATACAGACCAAGCGCCAAGCACACACCCGAACGGGCGCGTGCGCACACACAGAAAAACGAGGTGGAGGGGCAGACGCAAAATGCCGCTTCACCCACCACCCGCGGCCGCCAGGCGCTGCACTTCCCGGCCCTGTGCAGGGCTCCGCAAGTGAGCTAACGAAGGCCAGTGTCCCCGCCAGGCCAGCACGAGGGGACCGACAGCCGGCCCGCGCCGCCCTCAGCCCGCTAGGCCCGGCTCAGCTCGCGCCGCCTCCTGGTTTGCCCTTCCCCAGCCCGTCTCCAAGATGGCGAGCGCCCCGTCGAGGCCCCGCCCACCTCCCCGCCGGGGCCGCGCCTCTCCTCCCGCCTCCCCGCCGGGACCGCGCCCCTCCGCCTCCCTCCCCGCCGGGGCCGCGCCCCTCCAGCCAGGGCCGCGCCGCGCGCTCCCGCCGTCCTCGGCCCGCGAGGCCGGGCCCTGCGTCTGCCGCTTGTCTTTCCTGCCACTGCCGGTCTC
Source organism: Dipodomys merriami (assembly GCF_024711535.1). Taxonomy (NCBI): domain Eukaryota; kingdom Metazoa; phylum Chordata; class Mammalia; order Rodentia; family Heteromyidae; genus Dipodomys; species Dipodomys merriami. The sequence continues at coordinate 10,829,300 of NW_027205048.1, read as the reverse complement.
CAAGAGGGCGGGCGTCTCGTCGCCACCCCGCCCCGCCCCACCCCGCCCCTCCCCCGGAGAACCGGCCCGCGCCCTGCTCCGCCGGGGCCGCGCCGCGCGCTCCCCCTCCCCGCCGGGGCCGCGCCGTGCGCTCCCGCCGCCCCTCCCGCTCCAGCTCCACCCAGGTCGCCGGCAGCGCGGTCGGCGGCGGCTGTTTCCCGCCATTGTGCGAAGTGGAGGCTGCGGCCCGAGCGCCGCGCCCACGGTGGTCAGCACTTCCTCGGCGTCCGCCGCCGCCGCGCCCGGAGGCCCCAGCAGGCCGCGGCCCTCGGCCCGCCGTGCGCGGGAGGGCGCGGACCAGGAGCGGCCGAGCCTGTGCGGAGGCCCGCGGGTCGGGTCGGCCCGGCCCTCGGCGACATGCCCTGCGGAGAGGACTGGCTCAGCCACCCGCTCGGGATCGTGCAGGGCTTCTTCGGTGAGTGGCGCGCCCGGGGCGGCTGGCCGAGCCGACGGGCGCCGCGGTGCCGCCCCACGCGGGACCACCTGCGGGCTGCCGCGGGCCCGCGCGGCCTGGCGGCCCGGGCTCCGACCGCCTCCACCGGGCTGCAGGTGCCGCCGCCGCGCCCGGGGCCGCCTCGCCGTCGGCGGGGGCGCCGCGGCGCGCGCTCGCGGGGAGACGGACGGCCCGGCTCCCCCGCCGGCCACCCAGCCCCGGAGCCGCGGACTCGGACGGGATCCGGGAGCCCGGGCGGAGGGAAGCCGCTCAGGGTTATTGCCAAACTTCCGGCGTGCGGGGGGCGTGCTCGCCCCTCCGCCCCGAAGTTGACTTCACCGCGGCCTGGCGGACAGCTCGGGGAGCTCGGGGTGAAGGCGGGGGCCGAGTTCCGCCCGGTGGAACGCGCGGCTCTGGTGCCAAAGCCCGGGGGGGGGGGGTGGCAGGTGAGCCGCTTCCCGGGATCGCCCGGTGGAGCGAACCGGGCCGGCTGGGGCTCAGTGACCGCGGCGGCTGCGCCGGACGGACGCACGCTCGTCCGTCCCTCGTCCCCTGGGCCTGCGATCCCCACCCCATTCCCCAGTCTCCGCGCTTGAGGCGTGGCGGTGGAGTCAGACTCTGGCCTGGCGTTCCGGTGAGGTCGCCGCACCTGACTTGCCTGGAGTTAGAGTTGCTAGCTGCCCTTAGCTCGTCCTGAGCGGCCGGGGGTGTCGATCCGAGGTGGAGCGTGTGTTTAATCCCTCGGAATCCCCCCTACCCCCCAAAAAAGACACCCCATCCTATCCTACGGGATATCGGGGAGAGGACGAGGAAGTAAGAAGCTAGACTCCTCTGCAGCCAAAACCAAAGTCCGGAAATGTGTTTCTTACAGTTCCCGCCGCGATTTGTCGGGTTTTGCCTCTAATTCTAACTAGTTAATTTGGTTTCCCAGGCTGAAACGAAAGGCAGCCTTAAAAGATAATAGCCGATGAACGCTAACGACCTCGTGAATTAAAAAGAAACTCTGTAATGAACTATGTCATTTGTGGTCAGGGACGAGGTGGGGGGAAACTGGGGTGGGGGGAAACTGGGGGAAAACGAAGGGGTGACATTGTTCCAAAAAGAAGTTTGCTCATGACCTAACTTACGAAACGGTAACCCCTCCGTACAACACCTAATAATAACAAAATATTTTTAAAAAAAAAATCCCTCTGAGCCAGGCTCCGGAAGCGCAAGCCTGTAATCTTAGCTACTTAGGAGGCTGAGATCTCAGGATCTCAATTCAAAGACGTGGGGAACTGGAACTTGTGGGAGACTCCTATCTCCCAAGTAACTACTAAAAATAGCCGGAAGTGGAGGTGTGGTTCTAGTGGGAGTGTGCTAGCCTTGAGCACCAGAGCACAGGGCTAGCGCTGAGCCCAAGCTCTGGGCAGACAGACACCCACCGATTCTGGTGGGGTGCCCGTGGTGAGTGCATATAACCAACCCTACCTACTGAGGGGCCTGAGTCAGTTCTGAGGATTGCAGTTCCAGGCCAGCCCAAGCAGGAAAGTCTGTGAGATTCATCTCCAATAAACCATTAAAAAGCCAGAGTTGGGGGGTGTGTGAGGGAGGGGGGTGGGAAGGTGGCTCAGCCTCGCATGCATGAGGCCCTGGGTTCGATTCCTCAGCACCACATAAACAGAAAAAGCCGGAAGTGGCGCTGTGGCTCAAGTGGTAGAGCGCTCACCTTGAGCTGAAGAGCACCAGGACAGCGCCTAGGCCCAAAGTTCAGGCCCCACAACCAACCAAAAAAAAAAAAAGCCAGAGTTTGGGGCTATGGCTCAAATTGTAGAACACCAGCCTTGAGTAAAAGAAGATCAGGGACAGCACCCAGGCCCTGAGTTCAGACTGGCACTTTAAAAAAAAAAGCCTCTGTACATACTAGGAAAGGGAGTATGGGTTGTGGCAACGCTCAGTGGTAGAGTGAAGGCATGCCTGACATGCTGGAGGCCCTGGACTCAGTCGGGGAGAAAAGGACTACATTGGGAACTGTATTCCATGACTACATTGTAATAATTGATCATCATAATGAGTACTTGGACCAAGAGCTGGTGTTCAAAATAATAGACCTAAAATACCAGGCAAAGGTGAAATTGCAGTATCAGTTTAAGAGAGTGCAGGGCTTTGCAGAGGGGAGGGAACGTGTTGTTTTTGTTTTCTGCCAGTACTGTGGCTTGAACTCAGGGTCCAGGTGCTGTTCATTAGCTTTTTTGCTCAAGCTGATGTTCTACCACTTGAGCCACAGCTCCACTTTCTGCTTTTTAGTGGTTAAATGGAGACCTATACACTAATATAGTCACCACTTGTAGCTATTTAACTTTGTCACAATTTAATGTTTGGTGCCACCACATTTCCAGTGTCTCAGTAGCTAGAGGACAGTAGAGACTACTGGATTCAGTAGCATACGTGTAGAATATTGATGTCACCTGCACATTCTGGTGTACAGTGTAGTTCTAGAGTACTTTGAGTATGTGGTAGGTACTAGTTTTTTGATAATTGCCTACTTAGTATTGTCTTTCAGAATCTGATTTCTGACATATCTTGGCAGCACTGGTTCTTGAAATTCCTGAATCCATCCGTGATTTTCATCTCCAAAGCTAGAGTCACACATCAGGTTTTGTTAGTCCCTCTCTGGGTAACTGGGATAGTCTCCTAACTCGTTCATGTTCCTCTCTCCACACTGGGACCAAGTCCCCCAAGGAAACTTCCTATTAGTATCTCATTAGCTCCAGACCTTTTTAAAGGGGCATGTGAGGCCCTTGTTGGTTTCACCTCCGCTTGGTTCTCAGACTTTTCTTATATTCTCCTTCAGTCTATGATTTCGAGCCACACCTGTAGGTCTTCTGCATCTGCTGTTTACCTTGTCTGTTCCTCCTCCAGTGTCAAGTTCACTTTCCTGGTTAAATCTTTTCCTTGGGAGCTAAGTTAGGTTAGGTAGAGCCTGCTTCATGTTACTTGTTTGCTGTATATCCCTGAAAATTAGCATGTGAAACACATCGTTGAAATGGCCTGTTTCTTGGGTTCTTTTGCTAGATTTTGACTGCAAACTCAGGGACTGTGTCTGCATTGTTCACTACTGTATACTCATTGTCCAAAGTACTCCTGGCACATTGAAAAATGCTCAGTAGACATTTATTGAACAGCAACAGTGGAAAGACTGATGAGTGGTGTAAATTGGGTGTCTGGCCACAAACCTCAGTTTAGAGCAGAGCAGTTGTGATGGGCCTGTGCTGGTCCAGAGAATATGAGATATGAGTTACTTTCACATGTAAAGCCGAATTCTTGCTCAGATCTAAGAAAGTTTGAAATTGTGTAGGTGGCCAGTCAACTATATGAATCATATTTCATCTTTATAAGCAGCTTGTTTTGAGTTTATATCTGCCATATTATAGTTGCTAATACATAAATTGTTCCCTGTGAGCTTTTATTACATGTTTTTAATTGTTTATTTCTAATTCCTAACTCATTTTATATACAGAATATTAGGCCCTACGGTTTAAGGATTTAGGAATATAATTCAGATCGTTATGGGGTTCATTATATGTGATATGGATGGCTTAATCTCTACTGTGATTATTCATTACTAATCCAGGTTCAATTGCTTCCCTTAAACTAAGGCAGAGACCTAAAATTTAAAAAAAGATTTTTTGGATGAGGGGGGTACGGTCCTGGAGCTTGAACTCTGGGCCTGGGCATTGTCCCTGAGCTCTCCAGCTCAAGGTGAGTGTTCTACCACTTGAGCCACAGTGCCACTTCCTGTTTTCTGTTGGTTAATTGGAGATAAGAGTCTCATGGACTGCCTGAGCTGACTTTGAACTGTGATCCTCAGATCTCAGCCTCCTGAGTAACTAGGATTGCAGGCGTGAGCCACCAGTACCCAGCTAAATAGTTGTTCTTTGACTATAATTTGAATTAGTAATTAATTCTGTGTGGGGCTTGAACTCAAGGCCTGGGTGCTGTCCCTGAGGTTTTGTGCGCAAGGCCAGTACTATACCACTTTAGCCCCAGCTCGACTTCCACCTTTTAATGGTTAGTTAGAGATGAGAGTTTCACAGATGTTCCTGCTCAGGCTGACTTCTAACCGTAATCCTCAGATCTCAGCCTCCTGGTAGCTAATATCACCAACATGAGCCACTGGCACCTCGGTGCTTTTTTTTTTTCTTTTCTTTTTGTTCAAATTAGAATTTCACTGTTTTATCCCAATCTGGCCTCTAACTTTCAGGTTCAAATCATCCTCTTGCCTCAACCTCTGAGTAGCTAGCACTACAGGCTTGTACCACCATGCCCAGTCATAACTACTTTTAATTTCACAGTTAGGAATGCACTTGGGCACAGGTGCCTCTCTCCTGTATGTAATCGAGCTATTAAGGGGGCTGAGATCTGAGGATCACTACTCAAAGCCAGTCTGGGCAGGAAAAGTCCATGAGATTCATATCTCCAATTAAACAGCAAAATTCTAGGAGTAGGAATAGTAGAATGCCAGCCTTGAGCAAAGAAGCCAAGAGAGAGCACAAGGCCCTGAGTTTAAGCCCCAGTACAGGCATGGACTGGAAAAGGAAAAAGAAGAAAGAGGAATACTTTATCAACTCAAAAGTATTAGCTGGGCCAGATCATTAAAGTTCTTTAGTTATATCTAACCAGACTACCTCACATTAAAAAAAAAAAATCACAATATTATGGTAGAAGCAGGAAGGATTGGACATTTCAGTACTAGCATTTTAGAGGATTTAAAGTAATAGGAAGAGCCACCAGAAGTTGTTATGCTTTTTATTACCACTGTGAGTCTTTATGCCCTTATTCCTTATCATCTGTCCTTTGATCTCTTCTACCAACTTTCCTTTGGCTGATCTGATAAAAGTAATTTGTTGTGGACTACCTTAAACCCCAAAGACAGGGATTCCAGAGGACTGAATAGACTCAGGAACTAGGTTAGCAGAAGTCCAAGCAACTTTTCTTGATTTTTCTCTCTTTTAGGCTCTGTTCATCTCTGCATGCTGACTTTCTGTTTCACTTCAGATTCATTTCTTAGTTTCAATCCACACTGGCTTAATCCCAAACTCTAGGAATAGAAAACCTGGTTGACCCTGTGGAGTTGGGCTATGGCCATGGCAGATTCATCACTATTGAGGCCCACGTTTCAATAGTGGGCACGTTCTCAGAGGAAGTGGATTGGGCAGCTAGGAAAATGTGCTTGGAGTGTTTTGACTTTGTTTGTATGTGCAATGCTTGGGATCAAATCTAGGGACTTGCACATGCTGACCCCTCTACTACTGGCCTATATCCTAGCCCAAGTTATTACAAAATTAGAAAAAGTAATTTGGTCACGGTTTAAAAATATCCAGCGCTGGAGGCAAGGCTCAGCAGTAGAGGGCCTGCCAAGTGAATGATATCCTGAGTTCAAAACCCAGTACTACCAAAAAGTAGAAATAAAAGAAATTATAAGAACCAACATGATGATACTGAATTTGTAAAAGTGTGTTATTACCCATTGAGATAAGTGCCCTTAACTGTGTGCCATCAGCTCTTTTTTACTTCTTCATGAACATTTTTTCATTGTCTTCTTCACAAAGCCCCCCATTTTAAAACGCACATTTTAGTGGTGTTTAGTGTCTTTATAGTGTTCCACCATCAACCACTATCATGTCCTGATAAGACTACTTTGTTGTTGAAGGGGTAGTACTACTTGGTCCTTTTTTTTTTTTTTTTTTCATTTTAGTGTCTTGCTTTGTAGCACAGGCTGGCCTCAAACTTGGAATCCTCCTGCCTGAGTCTCCCTCCCAGTGCTGAGAGCCATGATTTTTTTTATACCATATTACTCAGTTAACTCTTTAAACTTTATTTATTTTGCTTGCTGTGTTGCCCATGCTGGCTGGCCCCATTACTGGGCTCAAGTGATTCTAAAGTAGCTTGGACTGGTAAGCGTACATTATGACACCTAGTTTAACTGATAGTTCATAGAGATTTTTTTGTTGTTGTTGGTCATAGGGCTTGAACTCTGGGCCTGGGTGCTGCCCCTCAGCTCTTTAGCTCAAAGCGAGATCTCTACCACTTGAGATACAGCCCCACTTCAGTTTTCTGGTGGTTAATTATAAATAAGAGTCTCGTGGACTTTCTTGCTTGGGCTGGCTTTGAACCACAGTCCTCAGATCTCAGCCACCTTAGTAGCTAGGATTACAGGTCTGAGCCGCCGGTACCCAGCTGTATAGATTTTTCATGTTTATCTTTTGTGAAATTGGCCTGCAACTTTGTAAATTCTTGTGAGGAGAGTAGGAGGAATGATTAGCTACTGTTTCTTTTTTGTTCTATTGCTATTAGAAACATTGTTCTTTGACAGAAATGTGAGGAAAATGAGAATGCAGTCTTCCAGTCTTCTGTGAGTTTTGACAATATATATTCTTTCAGAAATTTGTATACTTAATCCAAACACACATTCTGCTCAGCAAGTGCTTGTGCAGTGTTGGCCAAGAGAAAGCATAGCCTGGGATATAGACAAATAGCAGCAACTCCAGAGGTAGAATTACCCAAGTATACTCACTTACCAAGATGAAAGTAGATTGGGACCCAGAAGCCGAAAGAAACAGGAAAATCCAAACTTGAGAGAAGGACACTCACAAACACTGGGAAAGATGCCCAAGGGAAATCCTTAAGAATTCTGAACTAAACCAATGGCAAACACAAATCAGCCAAATGTGCTTAGAGGCACTATGTGTATTAATGGAAGAGAGGAAAGATCTCAAGTCCATAATTTAAACTTCCATGTATGAAGTGAGAAATGAAGACTACAACCGAATAGTAAAGATAGCAGAAATTAAGAAATAAGGTTGAAAACAAGTCAATTAAAGTTCTTTTCTTTTTCCTTCCCCTCTTCCCTCCCTCCCTTTCACTCCTCCCTCCTTCTTCCCCCCTCCCTGTTTTGGTGTTACTAGGGACTTAACTCAGGGGCTTATGCATATAAGACATGCTTTTTTTTAATATACCATTGTTACATCCCTCATCCTTCCTTTTCAATATCAATAAAATTGATATAAGTCTAGTCAAACTGACAAAGGGACAAAAGATAAAAGGAAGAAAAATTGTCATTATCAGGAAGGACAGCAGTGAGGTAATTCCAGGGTATATGGCACGAAAAGACGAATGCACACAAGTCACTGCTATCCACAGCAATTTCAGCAAAGTGGCTTGTTCTCCAAGCGTCACTGTGTTACTGTAACCTTCCTGTTTCTGCTATAACTGATTACAGTACATTAAGACAGTGAATTTATTATTTTATAGTTCTGGAAACCAAAAATTTCACTGGGATAAAACCAGCTGGCAGCAGGACTTGAATTCCTGTCTGCAGGCTTTAGGAGAGAGACTGTCTTTTTCTAGGGTTTGGACCCACCTCCATGTCATTACTTGTGGCCCCTTTTCATCTTTAAGGCCAGCACATTGAGTTCCTTCATCTTGCTGTTCTTTTTTTCTTTCACCTTCCACATATAAGAACCTTGTAGTGCCTGTGGCTCACGCCTGTAATCCTAGCTACTCAGGAGACTGAGATCTGAGGATCAGGGTTCAAAGCCAGCCCAGGCAGGAAAGGCCATGAAACTCTTATCTCCAATAAACCACCAGAAAACCAGAAGTGGCTCTGTAGAGCACTATCCTTGAGCTGAAGAGCTCGAGGGACCGTGCTTAGGCCCAGAATTCAAGCCCCATGACTGACAAAAAAAAAAAAAAAAGAACCCTGTTATTACATTGAATTTCCCTGTTTTAGGTAGCTGCTAGTGAACCTTAATTTGGTCTACCATATTAATTCCCCTGTGCCATGTAAGCTGTAGTCAGGTTCTGGGTTTGCAGGCTGACTTCGAGAGCTCCTTGTGATGTGTGTGGCCTCACTGCCTTGCTCTTCCAGGCACTTTGTCCTCCAAGTACTTGACCTTGTTGTGCCCCTCCTTGTTTTTGCGGTACCCTTAGTGTTTGTACCCTCAGAGTCCTCTGCATCTGTATAACCTTAACATGCTTTGGTTCTTCACCTCTTCCAGAAGCGCACTCCAAAGTGCTTTTAGTCATTCATTTTTCTTTTTTGCTTTTAGCTGTTCTGTCCATGGTTCCTTCTGCTCTAGATGCCTTTGTGGCACCTGGCTTTAGGTTATTTCAAGCTACTATTGTATAAGGATTAAGGCAACTTCTTTGACAGACCAATCAAACTAGTCGTTTGGGAAGTTTGGTATTGTCTCATTACTCTGGTTTCTTGGAAGGCTGAATAAACAGCTTAGTTTTTTTTGGGTTAGGAGGAACTTCAGCATGGATAGCTCCATAAAGACTAGTCCCAGATTCAATATCCTCCTGCTTCAGCCCCCTGAGTCCTGGGATTTAGAGGTGTGTGCTTTCATACCTGGCCTTGTTTTTTATTTAAAGGGTTTGTATTGTGAAATATCAATGCCATATCTCCAGAACTGCAAAAGAGGAAAACTAAATCACTTAAAGGTATAAAGAGTTTGAGGAGCCTCTCAGATTAAAAAGACTTGATAACTAGATGCAATAAATGATCCTAAACTGGACCTGAACTGTCTATGGCTCATGCCTATAAATCCTGGTAACTCAAGAGATTGAGATCTTAGAATGGAGGTTCAAAGCCAGCCCAGCAGAAATGCTAGGCTGGGGATGTGGTTCAAGTGGCAGAGTGCCAGATGGGAGCAAAAAAGGTGAAAAGATAGAGCATGAAGGTAAGGCCCTGAGTTTAAGCCCCAGAACAGCAAAAGAAAAAGGGGGGGCGGTTTAAGTCTAATGACCAATTGGAATACGAATAGTAGATGGAAATACTGTAAGTATTACATCCGTTTTGAATTTCCTGAGCTTGATAATAATTTTGTGGCTATAGAAGATAGTCTTAAGAGACACACAGTGAATAATGTAGAGGTAAAAATACGTGATACATTTAACTTAGATAAATACAAGAGAGAACAAATGATAGCAAACAGAGCAAGGACACGTGTGCTCTGAGCTATTTATGTTTAAAAGGCTGCTCTTCATTTCAAGGCTGCTGTTGGTTTGTTTTTGATCAACATAGGTAGTTAATGAAGGGAGGGCTCTTGTAAGCCCTTGCTGACCCAGGAGGCCAGCCTCATCCTCTGCAGCTGTTGGCAGCTGAGTCTGCAGTGCCCAGCGCTCGGTGGGGCAGCATCTCGGGTGTTTGATGAGGGCCGCAGACACTGAAATGAATGTCTTTACCTCAGTAGCAAATTCCAGTTCTGCTTTAACTGAGTAAGCTAATGAGTGACTTACCAGGACCTAGTCTGTTATTATACATTGTACCTTTACCTTTGAAAACTATATTTCTCTTTCAGCCCAAAATGGAGTTAATCCTGACTGGGAAAAGAAAGTTATTGAATACTTTAAGGAAAAGCTGAAGGAAAATAATGCTCCTAAATGGGTATGTGTTTAGCTATTTTAAGGAAGAGGGTTGGGCTGGCTACAGTTTTTCACAATAGAGCAGTATTCCACATGCAATTTTAAAGTATAGTTGAATGCATACTTCTGCCCTAAGTACATGTTTTAAAATGTTTTGATCTCACAAGTTGACAAAATTAAATGCTTCCATCTTTTTGCCTCTAGGTGGCAGTAACTGACTGTTACTTGCTAGGAAACTGGCTGTCAGAGCATCCATTGCCTTTGTTTCATTACCTTCATTTTAAAAGAACTATGATGAATGAGTTTTAAGAGGGACTCATCAAAGTAAATGCATTTCTGCTCATTGAAAAGGATTCAAAGCAGAGCATCCTTTTACATTATGGTCATGTGTTCTCTATCACACAGACCTATTCAGAGGGAACTTCTTTTGTCCAGCAGTTATGTTATATTGGCCTCTAAGAGCATTTGACTTTGTAATAGACCTAGATTTTGAGTGTGTATGGTGACAGTTTGTGTCTTGAGAGTGGGAGGAGTTGTTTGCATGGATGAACAAGTGCTTGAGATCTTATAGACAGGATATTTTATTATCTGTTTTCTTTAAAGGTACCATCATTGAATGAAGTTCCCCTTCATTATTTGAAACCTAATAGTTTTGTAAAATTTCGCTGCATGATCCAGGATATGTTTGACCCTGAATTTTACATGGGAGTTTATGAAACGGTTAACCAGAACACAAAAGCACGCGTATGTATTGATTTTTCTGTGGTACTTTCTCTTTATTAGTACGGTATTGATTATACTGATGTAATGATGTTATTTTTTGTTTTGGATCAAAGGTTCTTCATTTTGGAAAATACAGAGATGTAGCAGAGTGTGGGGTATGTATCTTTAAGATATAAAAGTTTTTAAGAGTATTTCTGTTGTGGTTTTCGTATTGTCTTTTAAAGATCTATTATACCCTGGCTACCAGTGGCTCTTGCCTGTAAATTCTAGCTACTCTGGAGGCTGAGATCTGAGGACTTTGGTTCTAAGCCAGCCCAGGTAGACAAATCCAAGAGACTCTTATTCTCCCATTAACCAGCAAAAAGTCAAAAGTGGAAATATGGCTCAAGTGGAAGAGTGCCAGCCTTGAACAAAAAAGCTAGGCAAGAGTGTTCAAACCTCAGTAACTAGCACCAATGAAAAAAGGATAAAAAAATGTATTAGAACAGGGATAAGGTATGTCTAGGCCTCAGGCTGCATGAAGTCCTTAAAATCATTTGATATACGAAGGGACAGACATGCAACACTTCTTGTCAGCTTCCTAAGATTATCTGTCCGTATTCATAATTTTGTAAGGGCCATAATGATGTTATAAATATCTAAATGGCCCTTGCACAAAAAAGGTTTCCCACCTCTGTTAGAGGTAATTATTATAAATAACAAAATTCTTTTCTCGTACCTATTTTGTTAAAAAAATAATATAAATTATATATTATATAACTATAATATATAAATATATTACATATATAATTATAATTTATCAATTGTTTTAAGTGAAAGTAATAACTTAGGCCTAGCAGACGCTCAGAAATTAAATAAACTTGCCTTGTGCCAGTGGCTCACGCCACTGGAGGCTGAGATCTGAAGATCTAAAGATCATGGTTCAAGCCAATCCAGGCAGGAAAGTTCACAAGACTCAGTGGAACTGTGGGTTAAGTGTAGAGCACTAGCCTTGAGTACCAAAGCTCAGAGACAGCACCCAAGCCTGAGTTCAAGTCCCAAGGCTTGGTACCAAAAAGAAAATAATAATAATTAAATCCTGCTTTTTCTATTTCTTTTGAGGGTATGGGTGATTGAATCCATGTGCTCACACATGCTAAGCATATGTTCTACCATTAAGCCAAACTTTTACTTTAAAATACACACAATTTCTGACCACCTTTTTTGGTGGTGAAAAGAAATAATAGAAGAAACTCTTACAAAAGCAGTGGGAGAAAAAAGCGGAGTGGGCATATAAAGGTATCCATGAGAATAGTCCCAAGCTAGGAACTTACTAGACAAACAGGTATCGAGGAACTACAGGAATCTGTGTCTTTGATTTTCTGATAGCAGAACAGGCAACACAGTTAAGTTGAATTTCAGTCTTATACCTGCTCAGTGTGTCTGATGCTGTAGTTGGGTATGCTTCCAAGTTACTTCAAGTTTAATAGAATGATTACCATGTCAAAATAAATTGATTAACCAAAATTCTCCCCATTACTTGCCCCTTATGTTTTTCATGTGTTTTCTGTGGAAACACAGACCCTAACTGTCGACTGTTGAATGAAAGCAAGGATCTCTGTCAGGGCTGACTAGGCAGGGGTTCAGGTAAAACCTCAGTAGAAGGGAGATCTCCATGGAATGACCTATGTTCTAACTCTAATTCTCTATATAGAATCAGGGGTTTGGGGTGCGAATGTGTGCATGCATTACGTGTGCATGCTAGGGGTCAAGCATAGGGCTTTAATGCATGCTAGGCAAGTGCTCTGTCACTGACGTACATCCCAACATCCGATTGAGTTTTATAACCTAGAACCCACTGTATTAAGGATTTGAGAGAGGTAGTATTTTGATTATTGCATTTGAAATAATTAAGTCAATTTTCCTTTCAAAAACAACATGTTGAGAAGCCAGGCCTGGTGTACACACCGTTACCACACTGATTACTCTGAAGAGTGACACAGGGCATCATGAGTTTCAGGCTAGCCTGGACTACATAGTAAGACCCTGTCCCAAAACAAAATCACGCACGCACATGCACGCATGATAGTGCTGGAACTTGAATTCATGGCCTTGTGCTCCTAACTTTTCCACTTGAGGTACTCTACCACTTCTAATTCCAAGTTTTTGCTGATTGTTTGGAGAATAAGTGTCTCAGATTTCTCTGCCTGAGCTAATTTTGAACCACAATCCTCAGGAATGAGGTACTGGCTCCCAGTTTAAATTAACTTTACAATTTATGTATTTACTATGGTTTACAATTTATATATTTATATGGTTTTATAAGTAACAAAATTTAGTTGATCTTTTTAAACTTGTTTTTCTCAAGAATTTAAAAATACTTCTGTGTATGTCATAGCCTCAACAAGAACTTGATTTAAACTCTCCAAGATCTACCACATTGGAAAGACAGACTTTCTACTGTGTTCCAGTGCCTGGGGAGTCTACGTGGGTAAAAGAAATATCCTTTATCTGAACCTTACTATGTGTTGAATGGCTCCTAATTTTTTTTAGTTAAAAAGACTGTGATTAAGTTTTCAAGGTTTTCATCTTTTTACCCTAGTAATATTAGCTGGGAAAGTTTTCCACTTTGTTTACAAAATGTGACTTTATTTTAATACAAATGCCAAATTTTATGGTATGTTCCTGTGATGAAATATTGTTTAAAAAAAATTGAGGTAGCTGGATACTGGGGCTCATGCCTGTAATCCTAGCTATTCGGGAGGCTAAGATATGATGGTCATGCTCCAAAGCAGCCCAGCTAGGACAGTCCATGAGACTCTTATCCAGTTAATTACCAGAAAACTGGAAATGGAGCTGTGGCTCAAAGTGGTAGAGTGCTAGGCTTGAGCAGAAAATCTCAGGGACAATGTCCAGGCCCTCAACTGACCAAAAAAAAAAAAAGAAAGAAAGAAAAGATTAGGTGTAAATAAATAGGGAAGGTTGGGAAGGTGGCTCCATGGTAGAGTGCTTGCTTGCCTTGCATGCCTAAGGCCCTGGGTTCAATTGTCAGCACCACATAAGCAGAAAAAGCGGAAGTGGCACTGTGGCTCAAGTGGTAGAGCGCTAAACTTGAGCTGAAGAGCTGAGGGACAGGACAGTGCCCAGGCCCAGAGTTCAAGCCCCATGACTGATAAAAATAAATGAATAAGGGCTGAAGGATTATTATGATGAGGTAAAAAAAATTTTCACATTAAAAATTTTTGCAATGTTAGAGATGAACCCAAGACCTTTTACATGCCCGGCAAGCATTCTACCATTGAACTAATAATTGCAGCCTTTCTAATTGTTCTTCTGGTGTTACTGGGCTTTGAACTCATGATTGCTAGGCAGGCATTATGCCAGACCCACACTTCTCACCATGTTTTTTGCTGGGTGTTTTTAAGATAGGGTGTCTCTTCCTGCCTGGGCTCCCCTAGACCCAGTCTACCTATTTTCAGCTTCCTGACGTTGACCGGGTGACAGTTGCACCCCTGTGATATTAAAGGAAAACAGCATATTGGTTTGTTACAAAGGAGCCTGGTTTTGTCGTTTGTTGTGTTTTTGCAGCTAAAGAGCTGTTTAGTAACAAAGCAGGAGCCCACTGGAGGGGTGAGGTGGTGGTCGGGGTAAGGACTGACTGTCATAGTCTCCTTTTCATTTACTTATTAACATTTTTGGTTAGTATCTCTTTCATGTACACTGGTCCTTCAGTGACTAGGATGAAGGCATGGATACCTGCATAGCCAGTATCCCAGTCCGGGCAAAGAGCCTGTGGCCAGAAATTCCCTTGTGCCTCTAATTATCATATACTTCTCTTCCTTGCAGCTATGTTCTGACATCCATGCCTTCCCTTGCCTTAAATATTTTCTTTTTTTCTTATTTTTGGGGGTCTCTAGTTCTCTGTCTGGTTATTTTTTAACATATACTCAAGAATCATCCATGCTGTGTGTGTGTATCGGTAGTTCATTCCTTTTAATACTTAGCCTACAGTCTCCAGTTGAGTGTTCATAGATTATTTTTATTTTGAGCCTGTCAATTTTCTTTGTGAGATTTTTAACTACTAACTCGGAAATGTTTTGTTTTTTTAAACTGTTCCAGGGACTTGATCACAGGGGCTGGGCCTGTCCCTGAGGTTTTGTTGTTTTTATTTTCACTCCAGGCTAGTGCTCTACCATTTTGAGCCATAGCTCCACTTCTGGCTTTTTTTGGTAGTTAGTGAGGGATCAGAGTTACACAGACTTTCCTTCCCTGCTTTGAGTGTGGATTCCAGATCTCCGCCTCCTGAGTAGTTAGGATTATAGGTATGAGCCACCAGTGCCAAGCTCAGAGGCACAATTTTCTGTTTCTTCAACTTGAACTAGTTGGTTAGACCAGCCACTTACAATTCTGTGCTGTTGTAGTACCTCACTGAAACCATCACAGAGCTTAAGATCATGTTGTTCTGAGCACCCTCCAGAAACTCCTTTATATCACAAAAGCAAGGGCCATCGAGCTACTGCAGCAGCAGCTAGTCTTCCTTGGGGCTCCAGTAAGCTCAGCTTTACCTGCAGTGAGGTACACCGAGTAGCGCCTGCAGTGGATGCATCAGCCCAGGTTGCCAGGGCACAGCCACAGGGGAGCTAACTGCAGGTTCAGAGGCTGTTGCTGACACTGAGCCTTGGGCACAGCTCTTTATGCAAGGGGCCCAGTCGGCTGGCAGGGCCATGCGGGAAGTTTGGCTACAGATCCCACACAGCGTCCCAAGCAGGAGGTGCCTACACATTTTTTTTTCTTGAAAATACAGTGAACTGAGGTCTTCAACTTTGTTAGGCAAGGGTTCGACCACTTGTGTCATGCCCTCAGTCCTTGTCGCTTTTGTTACTTTTAAAATAAGAGTCATGTGTTTTTGCCAGGGTTCCCTCCATGTAGCTGGAATGACAAGCATGTGCCACCACACCCAGTCAGAACCAGTACAAGTGCTGCATGTATTCCTCACAGAAGGTACTCGATGACTTTGATCCTGACAAGACGTGTTTGGGGGATTTGTGAAAGTGGGTATAGAGTAGCCCTTGATCTACAAAACACAGTCCCTGCTCATGAGATAATGCTATTTCTAGGTCCTACCTAAATGCCTGGGATATTTAGCAAGATCCATTTCTAGCCCTTGTCTCCATTTAACTCTGCCAACAGCTGCTGTTCTCTGCCAGGCCTTGGAGAATCTTGTCTTGAGTATTTGGCCAAAGACACAAATGCAACCTACACAGATTTCTGGGTCTTATACTTACAACCGATCTTCTCCAGTATTTTCCTGCAAAATCCAGATGCTTCTACAGCCCTGAACTGTGTGCTGTGTTTGCTTAACTTGATGCGTCCGTGTCTGTGAAGACAGCTGCTTTGCTTACTTTTGGTTGTACTCAACCTGGTCAGAGGGCATACTCACATCCAAAACTGCAAGTTAACTTCCATTTAAGTATACTTGAGCTGAATTGCCAAACTAGTAATTTTCTTATTGCTATATGATTAGCATAATTTAGGGTACTCCTCAGTTCATGATAGTATTTTCTTAACTGTCTAACGCCTACGTCAATGCAAACCAAGCTCGGGTCAGTCCATCAACCTCCTACACTCCGAGTCGTCACAAGAGGAGTTATGAAGATGATGAAGACATGGACCTCCAGCCCAATAAGCAAAAAGAGCAGCACGCAGGTGCCAGGCAAGCAGGTAGTATGCTCCAGAGGGCTTCCTGTAGCCTTCTCACGAGACATTTGTTTTCACTCTCGACTGTGGAACAGTGCAGTCCTAGATTTAAGAGCTGGTAACGATGTGATGACCTTTCCTCAAGTTTATGAGACTTAGAAACAGTTTGGATTGGGGCTAGGGGTGTAGCTCACTGGAAAAGGGCTTGCCTACTAGGCGCAAGGCCCTGGGTTCAAGCCCCAGAACCACAAAAACATGCAAAGAATGTAGAATCTCAAGTGGCTAGCTACAAAGTATTATCTGTTCATATTTTTTATCCTATCTCTTTAAATAATATAGAAGCATAGCACTTTACACTGAAGTGACTATATCTGAAAACGTCCTTTACATATTTAAGTCAAAATATCAAGGAAAAACTCAGAATGGTAGTACACTAGATGGATTTTCAAAGATTTATTTATTAAAAAAAATTGATTCTGATTAAAGCAAAAAGAAAAGTTGAAATATTTTAAGACCCTAACAGAATTTCAGAATTGCCACATCATTGATTTCAATCAATTGTTTTTTTTGTTTGGTTTGGTTTTGTAGTACGACAGGTGCTCTACCACTTGAATCATGCCTCTGGCTCTTGTTTTGAGATAGGATCACACTTGTTGCCATGGCCTATGCCTGGACTTTGATCCTGCTTTCACACTTCTTCCTGCAGCTGTGGTGACCAGCGCTCACCACCATGCCCCGCTTCTTCCATTGAAGTATGTTTATGAGTTTGGTTTGTTTTTTGCCTGGACTAGTCTGGAACCTTCACCTCCTGATCTCAGCCTCCCATGTAGCCTCCCATGACGGCTCATGCCTGTAATTACAGCTTTGTGTGTGTGTATGAGAGAGAGAGAGACAGACAGACAGACAGTCCTGAGGCTTGAACTCAGCGTGGGAGCTGTCCCTAGGGTTTTATGCTCAAGCCCTAGTGCACTACCACTTGAGCCACAGTTCCTTTTCCCACTTTCTGGTGGTTCGTTGGAGATAAAAGTCTCACAGACTTTCCTGCCTGGGCTGGCTCTGAAACACAATCCAGATTTTGGCCTTCTGAGTAGCAAGAACTATAGGGGTAAGCCACTCAACACCTGGCACAATCACAGCTTTTATGAAAGGTGAATTTCCTCATGTTAGTAGGTGGATAAATTTGTCTTTCTCTTCATGTGCTGCTTACATCCCCCCCCTTTTCAGCGGCGGGAGTGGGGGGGAAACGGACAGTGGTCAGTCATGGGGCTTGAACTCAGGGTCTGGATGCTGTCCCTGAGCTCTTCTGGTTTTTGAATGGTTTATTGGAAATAAGAGTCATGGATTTTCCTGCCTGGCCTAGCTTTGAACCACTATCGGATTACAGGCATGAGCACCAGCACCCAGCTGGTCATATCCCTTCATACTTCTTGTTCAGCATGATTCCCTTGACATCCATTCATCCACCCACAGTGCCACATGGTGTTAGTAATTTTCTTATTATTGCTGAGTAGGACTCAATGATAAGGCAGGCTGCATTTTGATCCTAATTAGTTATTAGTTTAGAATTGTAACTACTTCAGGATAGACACTTATCTTCCCAGTACTTAGTATGATTCCACACCATGGATTTTAATGAACATTTGGTAAATGAAGTTACTGCTATGTGGCTTCATCATTCTTTAAAGTGCACAAAAAATACAATCTGCCCAAGGTGTTCTGTCAGTAGAGCACAGATATGTTAGGTCAAAGATGTCAGAGTAAGCATGTTTAATATTAACTTTTAATAGTACCTGCATAAGATTTGATGGCTGTAATTTGTTGCTGTTTTATAGTAGAAAATGAATGCAAAATTTCAGGTCTGCATTTATCTTTGTTGTGAAATAGATCCAACGAAGGTAGTAGTGTGTTATTAAAACCATAACAAACGGAACTTTCAGAGCTCAAAACATCATTTGTACCAAACTTTGGGATATACATTTCTTCTAGGAGGCATTAGAAATGGCTAAGTGTAGAGCTGGAGACATGGCTCAAGTGGTAGAGCCCCTGCCTTGCAAGTCCTGCAGGACTTCAAACCCCACTATTACCCCCACCCCCCAAAAAAAGAAAAGGAAATTACTAAGTGTGATGCTGTCCTTTGAATTTAGGGAGTGTTGGTGGCCTTCAGTGGTGTGGAGAGCCAAAACGTTTAGAAACCGAAGCATCTGCTGGCCAACAACTGAACTCTTTAAACCTCTCTTCTCCTTTTGATCTGAATTTTCCACTGCCAGGAGAGAAGGGTCCCGCTTGCCTGGTGAAGGTAATAAATCCTTTCATTGTCCTCACATTGAAAGATGCATTATTGGCTTCAAAACTTAAATGGGAAACAGTATTTGTATGCGTTCTCCTTTGCTATTATAACAAATCACTACAAATTTAGAGGCCTGTGTCAATAAGGCTTTGGGTCAGAAGTCTGGTGTGGGTGTCACTGAGGTAAAATCAGTGGGAAGACGGCTGTACTCTCTTTGTGGTGGCCCCAAAGGCGGATTGGGAAAGTATTGTTTCACCTTGTCCAGCCGACTACGTCCTACTTGCAGATGAATAGAAAGAGTTTAAGTATTAAAGTCTTTCCACTAATTAAACTAATTATTACCTCTCTTGGTCTCAGTCTATGAAATGTAGTTACTTACTTTGCTGTTCATTTCTTGATCTAAAGTTCTAAGATACTATTACTGTAACTTTAAGACTTAATTTCTTGTTTGGATTTTTTTTCATGTCAGTACTAATGTGATTTTGTGTCTATGCTTGTTAGGTCTATGAAGATTGGGATTGTTTCAAAGTAAATGATGTTCTTGAATTATATGGCATATTGTCCGTGGATCCAGTGCTAAGTATACTGAACAATGATGAAAGGTGAGTTCATTCGGTCTCTTCCCCCTCAGTAGTGCGGTTTGAACTTAGTGCCTTGAATTTGCTTGTCTGGTACTCTACAATTTGAGCCATACCTCTAGCCCAGATATTTGCTTGTTATTTTGGAAATGGAGTCCTGAAGAATCTTCTGCCCATGCTGGCTTTGAACCTTGATCTTCTGGATCTCAACCTCCTGGGAAGCTAGTATTACAAGTATGAACTCCTGGTACCTGGCTTTGGTCACTTTTTATTTAATTTTACATTTTCAGAAAAGTGTCAGGATAGTTATAAAGAACTCCTTTCCCTTTCATCAGATTTTTCAATTGTTACTACTCTTGCTAGTGTGCTTTGTCATTCACTTACCCTGTTTATGTACACCCAAAATCTATCCCTGGTGCTTACTCTCTCCTTTAGACTTGTCTTACTATGTAGCTGAGGCTGGCCTCAACCCTGTGATCTGCTGCTTCAACCTCCTGAGTGCTGGAATTACAGGGAGCACCACTATATTCAGCTCTTACACACACTTCTCCAAAACACTTGACAGTTACTGAAATACCAAACCCTTTTATTCCTCAGTACTTGAACTAATGTTTCCTGAGAACAGAGATTCTCATATGTAATCAGAACACAAGTATCTAAGTTAGGATATTTCCCATACGTACGTGGTACACTAATCGTACACCGTTCTTGAGTTCACTAATTGTCTCACTCGTGTTCTTTGCTGTACTTACTATCTTGATCCAGGATCCGTGTGGCTCGTTGCACTGAAGTGAAGCTGACCTCAGCCTTTCTTTGGCCTTCATGGTTTTGATATTATTGCTATTATTTCTTTTTTTCCTCTTCCCTTCATCTTTCTCCTGCTCCTTCCTTCTTCCTCTTTCCTCCTTTTTTCTTTCCTCTTTCTCTTTCTCTTGTTATTTTCCTTTTTCCTTCATTAATTTCAGACTTAAATTTTCCCAGATTGAGCAAGTAAAAGACACTTTTTTTTTTTGGTCAGTCATGGGGCTTGAACTCTGGGCTTGGGCGCTGTCCCTCAGCTCTTCAATTCCAGGCAAGCGCTCTACCACTTGAGCCACAGCACCACTTCCGGTTTTCGAGTGGTTTATTGGAGATAAGAGTCTCATGGACTTTCCCTGCCCGGGCTGTCTTCATTTGAACCTCAGATCCTCAGATCTCAGCCTCCTGAGTAGCTAGGATTACAGGCGTGAGCCATCGGCGCCCGGTGTAAAAGATACTTTATAGACAGGTTTTATGTCCTGAGAAAAATGACCATGTCTTTTGTTTTGTTTTTTTTTTTTTGGTCATTGGAACTCTGGGCCTGGCGCTGTCCCTCAGCTCTTCAGCTCAAGGCGAGCGCTCTACCACTTGGGCCACAGCACCATTTCCAGCTTTTTTTTCTGCTTATGTGGTGCTGAGGAATCAAACCCAGGGCCTCGTGCATGTAAGGCAAGCACTCTTACCACCGAGCCACCTTCCAGCCCTGACCATGTCATTTTATCATTTATGTTCTGGCACATTAAGCTATTTACACATTCCAGACTCCAATCACAATGGCAGCTTCCCCTCCCTCCCCCCAAGGAGGAGGAATTCCATTCAGAAATCAAGACCCATAGACACACGTTGTATATATAAGAAATAACTGAGACAGTAAGCTTATAAATAAAACAATTTGTAGACTCGCAAGTTAGAGATTCTTTTCGATATCCATTGGTGCTTTTCTGTGGGCAGTGGAGAGGCAGTGCATCGCGTTGGGGGATGCCTGGCCGTGGAGCATGCTGCCACATGGCCCAGGCGTGAGCGAAAGGGCAAGGAAGAGCCGGCTCCCGGGAGCATCCGTGTGTGAGAATCTGCGAGCACAGATAGCTCCTCGCTTGACTTCTTCTAAGTTTGCTTTCAGCGCCGCATATTATTTCATATCCTTGCTGTGCATCTCCCCACAGGGACGCCTCTGCACTGCCGGACCCCATGGAGTGCACGGACACAGCGCAGGAGCAGAGGGTCCACAGTCCTCCCGCTTCCTTGGTGCCAAGAATTCATGTAATTTTAGCCCAGAAACTGCAACACATCAATCCATTGTTACCCACTTGCCTTAACAAAGAGGAGAGCAGAACCTGTAAGTGTAAGTGTTAACGTCTGCTGAGCCACAGACGAACCTCGTGTCTGGATCTGCCTGTGGCTGGCGCCCGTAGTGGCACCGAGGCAGCTCCTCATTTGTCAGAATTCACTTGTTTAGTCTTTCTGTAGCTTTGCTTCATTTTCCTCTTCTCTTAATTCTCTTCATAGAAATAGCCTCACCCCCACCCCCCACCCCCGTAAGAACCGACCTACGGGCTACCTTGGTTTTGCTTATGTGTCTCTTCTAAGTTCTTACTAGTCGCACAGTTGTTTTCGCACCAGGGTGCTGGCACATGCATTCAGAGTTGGTTCTCCCTTCCTCCTGCAGTCGTGTCAAGTTTCATGTCCGAGTTGTCCCCAGTCAGAGCAGAGCTGCTTGGGTTCCTCACACACGCGCTTTTGGGAGACAGTTTGGCTGCCGAGTACCTTATCCTACATCTCATCTCCACAGTGTAAGTGTTGGATTGCTTGTGGGAAATAAGGGAGTTTGCTGTGGTATAGAAAGTGGGAAGGAAAAGGAAGATCGCTGGTGTCATATTTGTGTTCTAGTTTATCAGGATTCATCAAGTGGGTTTGTTGTTCACTGTAACAAGTATTAAACCAAATCACAAATATCCCCTCTCCACCTGTTCTCGATCTCACATAGCATTTTGATAATGTACCTTCAGTAAATGTTTGAGCTAAACTAGGATAAACGACCTGACTGATGAAGAATGAGTTATTTTATCCTTTTTGCATTCTTCCCTCCCCCTACTTTTTGTGGAGCTGGGGATTGAACCAGGACCTTGCTCACTGCTCTGCAAATAGTGCTCAACCCCCTGAGCCACATCCCCAAATCAGTTTGCATTCTGATCTCTCTGTTTATGTATCCTATGGCTCTGCTTCTGAAAACACTCAATGAAGCGTGTCACATGCACATTTAATCTGTAGGTTGACATTAGCCCCTCACCCTGTGACTTCAGCATAGTTCTTTTGTTTTCTGACTTCAAAAGTAATGTGCTCTTTCCACAAGTCCCAAGAACACAGGAAGGAAACAGCAATTATCCTTGTAACCTCCTACAGAGAATCTTGGGTACCCTTGTACTTGTTCATGTTCTTTTATTTCCATGGCAACTCTCTGTATATTCATGTAGTATCAGCTATACTGTAAGCACAGAGCCATGTCTTTTAAGCATTTAATAGATACTAAACATTTGCCCATAATTCCTCATGAGCTTTTTGGTGGCAGCACAAGGTTTCATTATACAGTCGTACCATGTGTAGCCATTTCCATAAATACTAGTTCTTCCTAGTTCTTATATATAGTAAATACCATTGCAGCTATATTGGTTATTTTTCCTTGGATGACATCTGAGACAGTAGTATATCATAGTTAAAACAGCCTTGAATCCAAGCTCTATCATTTTCCAGCTTATTGGATGGTGACAGGTTCAGCACCTCTCATTGAAAACCTGAAATTCTCTTAAATCTAAAGATTTTTTGATTGCCAACACACTGCTCAGTTTCAGACTGGATCACTACAGATTTCGGGTTTCAGATTAGGGCTGCTTACCGAGTAGTCTGCACTTTCCAGACCTGAACTACTCATGGTCTCCAGCACTTTGGGTAGCTGTGACTCCAGTTATACTTAGCTCTTAGGCTCGGATTCCCAGCTGTGAAACAAAGTAATCAGCCCCCACCTCTGGATGTTTGGAGATTGACAAAGCACATGAATGTTCAGAAGAGTCCCTGGCATGGGATCAGTACTGAAGAGAGAAGGGTTGGCTGCTATTTTAACTGCTATTATTCTGATAGATAAAATGACTAGCCCCAGAGGATTCTGCTACATTTTTTAATGACAGTATTTTATTTGCCTTTTGGTGGAAACCAGGAAATCACTTTAGGTTCTTATTTTTTATTTCTTTTTTTTCCCCCCTAGATACACAAGAAGAGATGTTCTTCCACTAGGAAAATTTACAGTTAACTTGAGTGGTTGCCCACGGAATAGTACCTTCACAGAACACTTATATCGAATTATTCAACATCTTGTTCCAGCAGTAAGATGAATATAAATACATACTATAAACCTGAGTTTACAATGAATGCATCTAATTGTCTTCACCCAACCCAAATACTTTGAGATTTGAATAGATTTCATTTATTGGGAAACCAAGCCTGTTGACTTATATAATTAAAAACGTATTCTTAGTCAGGCACTGGTGGCTCACATCTGTCAGGAGGCTGAAATCTGAAGATTGTGGTTCAAAGCCAGCCAGAGCAGGAAAGTCTATGAGACTTTTATCTCCAATTATCCACCAGAAAACTGGAAGTGGAGCTGTGGCTCAAAGTGGTAGAGCGATAGCCTTAAGTACAAAAGCTCAGGGACAGCACCTAGACCTAACTTCAAGCCCCACAATTGACCAAAAAAAAAAAGTATTCTTTCCTAAACACATCCCATTTGTTGCCTTAGCACCAATTTGTTATGTCTAACAGTTCACACGGTTGCAGTAACTCCCTTAAAACTGTACTCTTGAGCCTGTTTGTTCAATTTGGTGTCCTGTGTAGGCACTAAAAATCTTAAACCCAAACAAGCTGTAAATTGCAGTAGCCTGATTCTCTTAGCTGAGGTGATGAGCATCTCTGTCTCTACTACCCCAGCTTTGATTCCTGTTGCAGAGTTGAGCCCAGCTCATTTACAAAGGGCACCTGGAATGTGGTATTATGAGCAGGGAATCTTGGGACTGGGAGAATTGTTTGATAAGTTGAGTGACTGCAAACACTGATTACTTCTTCCTTTGGGAACTACAGAGGTTGAGCCAATTATTGGAGGATCTCTGGGTGTCAGTCCCCCCCAGGCCACAGGAGGGTCCACACAGATAAGCCCTCTCAGGACTTACACCTGTTTTAATTCGTTAATCTCCCATACTAGAAGTTACCATGGAGATATGTTGAATAAAATAAATCAGTTGCTGTAAGCCTTAAGTATTTTTAATAATGATAACTTGCCCCCAATTAAAAAACAAATGTAATGGTAAAAGTGGCATGGTTTTACATTGTTGCAAATCTCTTTAAGGTCTAGATTAATAGGAGTCCCCTAGATTTTCATGTCTATTTCCAGATTTGGTCTTGTTGTAATGTGACATTTTGATCAAGAGTAGTGGAAGTGTGAATCTGAAGTGGAATCTGAAAGCTGTGGTTTTTTTTTTTTTTTTTAATTTCATGGACCCCATCAAAGGGTCTCAGCACTTCCTTGGGTCTGTACCGCATTTTGTGAATTACTGAAGTAGTCAGACCCTTTGCCCTCACAGAGATAAAGCGCCAGGGAAGGGGTGGAGTCCTGGCAGTGATGGGGCATGACCCGCAGGATGCCGTGGTATCCCAGAAGGCCCAGTTCATGTGACCAGAGCTTGGGCAGTGGAAGGTGGGGTCAGGCCATAGAAGCCTTAGCTGCAGGCTAAGTGCGCTACCCACAGGATAGGATCACATTTCCCCCGAGTAAGAGAGTTCTTTGAGGAAGGGATCTAAAAGTGACAGCCTGGATGGAGCACGGTGACTCTCCGTTACTTTCTGGGCTTTTTTATTTCCCACCTCCCTCCGTTCTTGCATGTCACTCTTGTGTTTAAGTCTAGCTAGCTCTGTGAGCCTTGCACACTTCTACTGGAATGTCTCGTTTTCATAAAAGACTCAGTGCAAGTGACCTCCCTGTGCGTCTGTGGCAGAGCTGACCCGAGTCCCTGCGCTTCCTTCAGGACTCAGATTTGTATCTGTAATGTCCCCTCCCCTGCATTATGAAAATCTTCTAAATTTTGGAGATATGTCTTACCCCTTTGTCAACGGCTTTCCCCCTGCTTCTTTCTGGGATGGAGCTCAGGGAGGAGAAGGATGAGAGCAGGGTGAAGGGCCCAGGAGGGAGCAGTGGCCGTGGCGTGGCAGGTTCCCTGCTCTGATGGACTGGCGGCTCTGGTGACTGATCTGCAGTGCTGAGCACGCACGGTGCTCCCTGACTGTTCTTTCAGTACTTCATGCAAAACCCTCTGCAGTGGCAGGGATGAATGAGGATGGTTTTGATTCAGAGACTGTAGTGAAACATGACACCGTTGAGCCTTTCCATCTCAATGAAGAAAATAAACATTTTATTTTCTGCTTTGCTGGCTTGTGTTAGGTTTAAAAAGTTAAACTTCTGGATACTTGCTATATATGTCAATTGGCTGCTGCTCATTTCATTGGCAAAATAAAAGTCATTCTCTAGGAGGACTGTGACACATTAGTGTTGGGACAGCTCATAGATGACTGAGGCTGTCATGTGAATATAGTACCTTGCTCCTAAGAGTAGCAGAGACTGTCTCATTAGAAACGTATAAAATCCTTTTTTTCCTATGTGAAACAAAGTGTTTGAACTCCAAATGTGTATTTTCTTAAAGCAGAAAACTTACATCCTTGCTTATTAAAAATCTTCTCCTTTAGTCTTTTCGTCTCCAGATGACTATAGAGAACATGAACCATTTGAAATTCATTCCCCACAAAGACTATACAGCCAATCGCCTGGTCAGTGGCCTGCTGCAGCTGCCCAACAACACGTCCTTGGTCATCGATGAAACACTTCTAGAACAGGGCCAGCTGGACACCCCAGGTGCGCATGTGGAGCCTGCCCCTGTCCTCAGGGCCCTCTGAAGCCAGATCTGCCACTCACTGGTTAGAAGGGTATCTGTGGACAAAGACCAGTTCAACTTAACAAATACGCAAAAGTTTGGCCTATGCATTTGGCTAAAGCAGATAATACAAGCTGGCTGGGTGCACACCTGTGAGCTACCATGGTTTTGTGAGCACATAGCACACGGAGCATTGCAGGCTGAAATGAGAGAAAGGTTTGCTTAGTTGCTTGTCACCTCAGAGCTTTCATCAAACACTTTGAGAATTCAGGGGGGGGAAACGATTTGATCGGTAAGGGGGGCTGAATGGCCTGGTGGAGCATGTTCCTAACGTTACAAGGAAGCGGAGTTCTATATCCATGTTGAGACACTGAAGTAGACAAAATGATACTGTGGACTGGGTACTTTGAAGGCAAATGTGAATAGAAAATCAGTAAAACCATCAACTTCCGTGTTTAGAAGGAACCCTCTTGCATTGTTGTAGCCCCTCACCACACTTTCTAGGTAGAAATTATAGACTTTTGGGGCCCCATTTTGCATCTAGCAGCATGTCAGACTCCAAGCACAGATTAGGGGAAGGTGTAGCTCTCCTCACACTGTATCAGTCAAGGCATAAGTGGCACCTTGTCATCGATGTCAGCAGAGCTGGTTGTTGGTGATGACTCAGTCAGTGAAATTGCATTCTTGCTTTCCCAGGTGTTCACAACGTGACTGCCCTGAGCAACCTGATCACGTGGCAGAAGGTGGATTATGACTTCAGTTACCACCAGATGGAGTTCCCCTGCAACATCAATGTTCTCATCACCTCCGAGGGGCGGTCCCTGCTCCCGGTACGCCGCCTGTGCAGGGGGGGGGGGGGGGGGGGCGTGTTTTTGTCAGTCGTGGGACCTGAACTGTAGGCCTGGGTGTTGCCCCCTCAGCTCTTCAGCTCAAGACATTCTATCACTTGAGCCACAGCACTACTTCCAGCTTTTTCTGCTTATGTGGTGCTGAGGAATCGAACCCAGGACCTCATGCATGCAAGGCAAGCGCTCTACCACTGAGCCACTTTCCCAGCCCCCGCTGTGTCAGTTTTAAGTGGAGGAGGTTGCATCTGGAAAGATGGCCACATTTTGTGCTTATTTTCCATAATTTGCCTGTAAGAAATTGTGGCTCAGCTGAGCCATAGCAGCACGTGCCTGCCATCCCAGCTGCTGCAGAGGCTGTGGGGAAAGGCTGTGACTTCCAGCCCAGTCTGGGCAATATAGAATATGTCCTTCTCACCAAGGAGAAAAACCAAACAACCACCTGAGAGCACAGGTAGCTTGTGAGAGAACACTTGCCTGCATGCTCAAGTCCCCAGGTTCAGTCCCCAGCACTGTAAAATTAAGGGTAGGGAGGCGAGGTAAGTAAATTGTGGCTGCTGATTACTAATAAGGGGAACAATTATCTCATTCCACCTTGAGCTGAAAACCTCTGTGAGGACCCAGGGCTGTTTGCAGCATTCCCCACCAAGGAGCGCAAACAGCTGAATGCCGGATGGACACCCGCTTGCTGTCCTTGCTGCGCTCCCTCTGAGCTGCCAGGCTTCGATCTCAGCCTCTTGAGTAACTACGATTACAGTGTGTGCTGCCCACTCTTGGGCCACCAGTGCCTGGTCTCTTTGCCAGTCTTAAGAGTTCCTTCAAAATAGTCCTTACTTTGTAATCAGCCTTATTGTTGTTAACATTATGAGAGAGAGAGAGAGAGAGAGAGAAATGCTCTGGTCTTCAGGGTGGCTGATTAAGAGCTGATAATTCAAGCCACCCATGATGCTACATGTCTGTAATCCCAGATCTCAAACAGAGCCATGAGGATCTTGTTTTGAGGCCAGCCCAAGCAAAAAATTAGACCTCATTTCAGCCAGTAAGCTAGCCAGAGCTGGCCTGTAGTCCAGCTACTCAAGGCAGGAGCATCACAGAGGCCCACAGACATAAACAAAACCTTATCTGAAAAATGAGAGCTGTTGATTCTGGGGAAGATAAACACTCCCAAGACTTGGAAAGTGTGCAGTTTCTTTGTAGCAATGCTTATGTACAGTGGATAAGAATCTTTGAGAATGAAATTGCTTGTTGTTAAGTTTTCTGGGAAAACAGGATATCCGGTTTCATGAACTGCCTTTTAGTGGTTGGCTACTTTTTTATGTTCGCTAAAACCATAGAGGAAACATTACAAATGACCAACAAAACGCTGATTTTTGTAACTGTTGCTGTGGTAGTTATAGTGTGCAAGTGAACATTAAAACTTGTTCCTGGCTAGCCAGAGAGGCTCACAACTGTAATCCTAGCTACTCAGGTAGGGAACTTTGGGAAGATTGGCATTTGAGACCAGTCTAGGCAGAGTTTGTGAGATCCTCATCTCAGTCGATTAAAAGCTGGTATGGCAGTACATCTCTGTATACCAGATAAATGGGAGGCATAAATAGAATTGTGGGCCTAAGCAAAAAGTGAGACCCTGTTTGAAAAATAACAAGTATAAAGGACTGAAGGCCTGACTCAAGGGGTGCATTGCCTGCCAAGCAAAGCCCTGAGTTCAAATCCCAGTACCAAAAAAATAACAACCAGCTCTCATTCCCACCCCCTCACATAAAATTTTTCATTGCCAGATTAACACAATCCGAGTGTATATAGTGTAGTTTACAAGGGGCGGGGGAGGAGCATGCAAGCATGTGAGCGTGGGAAGGAGTGTGCGCTGTTTCTCTTTCCAGGCAGACTGCCAGATGCACTTACAGCCTCAGCTGATGCCACCCAACATGGAGGAGTACATGAACAGCCTTCTCTCGGCGGTGCTGCCGTCTATGCTGAACAAGTTCCGCATCTACCTGACCCTGCTGAGGTTCCTGGACTACAGCATATCGGATGAAATCACCAAGGTACACTGAGCTGAGGGCATGCGCATGCTCCCTGTGCAGAGCGGCCGTGTCCAGCGTTTACTGCGCCTTGCTTTCCCTGTGCTTGCCTAGACCTTTGTTGTGTGCTGGAAATAGACATTGTCTGGCATCCTGTTTTCACTCCCTGAAAGTTTTGTTTTTGTTTTTGCTTTTTGTTTTTTTTTTGCTATGCTGGGGTCCAATCCCAGGCCCTGTGCAGCCAAGGGGAGGGTTCTAGTACTGAGCTGATTCCTGCCTCTCTTCTGGAAGTTTCTGTTCCAATACATTTTAGTTTGGGGTTTTTTTAGCCATTGGCTTGTGATTTAAAATGATACATCTTAACTATATAATAATCTAAGACTAGTCAGTATTCTCAGTTTTTCATTAGCCAAAGGATCGTGTTTCTTTTTGCTTAGAAAACCAAGGAACTGCCAGTGGCTCACACTTGTAATCCTAGCTACTCGGGAGGCTAAGATCTAAGGATTGTAGTTCAAAGCCAGCCCAGGCAAGGAAAGTCCGTGAGACTCTTCTCTCCAATTAACCACCAGAAAACCAGAAGTGGCGCTGTGGCTCAAGTGGTAGAACACTCGCCTTGAGCTGAAGAGCTCGGGGACAGTGTCCAGGCCCAGAGTTCAAGCCCCACAACCAAAAAGAAAAAGAAAACAAAAAGAAAATCAAGGAACTAATTTAAGAATATTTAAGGAAGGGTGGAAGGTAGTTGAGGTAGGAGGGAAGGGATGGTAGGGGAAAAACAAAGGAGGAAGCATCAATGCTTGATAAGAAATGTACTCATTACCTTGCTCATTTAACTGTAACCCCTCTGTACAGTATTTTCACAATAAAAAACTTAATTTAAATAAAAAAGAAGCCGGGCGCTGGTGGCTCACGCTGTAATCCTAGCTACTCAGGAGACTGAGATCTGAGGATCGCAGTTCAAAGCCAGCCCGGGCAGGAATGACCGTGAGATTCCTATCGCCAATAAACCACCAGAAAACTGGAAGTGGCGCTGTAGCTCAAGTGGTAGAGCGCTCGCCTTGAGCTGAAGAGCTGAGGGACAGCGCCCAGGCCAGAGTTCAAGCCCCACGACCGACAAAAAAAAAAAAAAGAATATTTCAGTTTTAAAGGAATCTTTCAAAGTGCATTTGTTCTTTTGATAAAGGCAGTGGAGGATGACTTCGTGGAAATGCGGAAGAACGACCCTCAGAGCATCACCGCGGACGACCTCCACCAGCTGCTCGTGGTAGCACGGTAAGTCCTGCGTGTTTGGAATGGCTGGTTTGACAACCTGTGCATCATATTTAATTTATTTATGTGTCAAACACTGAAGCAGACTTCTAAAAACCAAAAGGATTTTTCTTTAAAAAGCAGCTTCTGAAAGGGCGCATTGAGGAGGAGTTGAGTTCGGCTGATGCCCTTGTCAGCAGAACGGACATGCTGCCTGTCCCTGAGCCTCAGCGAGACGCTCTCCACTTGAAATTCGGAGGGACTCCTGAAGAAATCTTAACTTAGCTTTGAAATGTTGCAGCTACCAGATGTTCTTGTTTCCCAGTCTGACCTGTTTTCACAGTGTCCCTGGGTCTTCAGTGTTTGAAGGCACTAGCCTGGCTCTGCACTTAAATTTGTTTGTTTCAAACCAGGTTTCTGTCCCTCAGTGCTGGTCAGACAACACTGTCAAGAGAGCGGTGGCTCAGAGCAAAGCAGCTGGAGTCTTTAAGAAGAAACAGGCTGCAGCAGCAGAAGTGTGTGAATGGGAATGAACTGTGAAGTCCTGAGTGACGTCGTTTATACCACATTGTTTTATAGACAATTTGTATAAAAATAATGGACTTTTCCTGAAATCAAGCCTGGTAACACCTGATGTTTATATGATACTCAGTAAGGGCTTTTCCCTTATTGATTTTATGGAGCTTTTGAAGTTTGTTTTATAACTATACAAATTAGTAATGATGTACAAAATTGTATTTGATATTAAAGGTTTAATGTTGATTAAGGTTGCTGGCTATAGCATTTCCTTAACTGCAGCTAAGTCCCACAGGCCAGACTGTTGATATGCCAGTACAACTTCATTTAAACAGAACTGTTGCCATTTCAAAGTTGGAGAAATTGTGCACTTCATAATCCTAGTTCATATTTCTTTCCAGTAATTCTCAGTGGGCCTAAGCATGTGCAGTAGTCTTAAGTGTGGCAAGTGAAGTGCGCTTACCATTGATTCACCTGTGAATCCTTCAGTATTTCCTCAAATACTTGGCCACAGAAACTTTTTTCCACTTAAGAGCGGTTAACACGCCTGGAAAACTAGCCTTTTACACTTTGATTTTACAGGTAATACTTCCAGAAATTCTTAGGATTACCCATTAATTTTTTCCAGGTGATCTGAAAGATCTGAAAGAAATAACTGTTATTACTGTTTTTTTTTTCTTCATAAAAGGATAAGATTCCTTTATGTGGAATAAATGAAGCTATCATTTTTCTCATGCCTTCAGCACATTTGGGAACATCTGTTTATGAGACGGAAGGGAATGCTCGCTCATCTATGACAGTTTGCCCAAATACGAAAAGACCAAACAGTAAACTAAACACAAAGTTTCTTTTGGGGTTCCGGGGACTGAAGCCAGGTCTTCTTGAACATGCTAGGCAAGTGCTACATTCCCAGTCTAGGAAAAAAGATTTTTAATTATTTTCTTCACAAATGTTATTTACTTGGCTTTGATGATTATATTGGACTTAAAACTTTCTAGGAGTTTATCAGTTCCAAACGTGTTAAATCATTTAACATCTGCTACTCCAGTGAATTCTAAAACAAGTGCTTTTTTCCCCAGACAAATTTGTTTCAATACACAAATTTTTACGTGAATAAAAAGTACCATTACTTATAGGAAAGAAAGCAAACTAATACAGTAATATAATTGTGGCAACAGAATGTTCAGGAAGATGAGAACGTGACTTTTTAAAATTTCTTTTAGTAACTCTCACAGCTGGAAACATTAAATGATTCCTTATTGTGTTTTTCCTATAAGGAAGGCATTGACATTGTTAACACCAAGGAAACAGGGTCAGTCTTGAAAAATCAAGGAATCATGCTTAATGAAGGGAAGTAAAAATTACTAGTTCACCATTCTTTTCCTAAATTCAAAGCTATTTTTATAAACTAATGTAAATAATGTTTATATTAGGATTTAACTTTTTCATTTTTATTACTGGTAGACAACCCATCCTTACACTTTTAGAAATATAAAATGCTAAACTGGATTTGTGAGAATAAGATGTATTTCCTTTGTTCTAAAACAGGTAATTAGTTACCATGTGTCTAACTGTGCCAATGTAAATTGTAATGTACCAAAGAAATCATAATTTTGCTTGGTCTTTCTTACAGAAAAGTTCCGTTGAATCCTCTTTCCTGTAAATAAAACTTCCCAAGTTACCAGTACTGTGGGCTGTTTTTCCTGAATTACAAGGTGCAGCCTCCTATGTGATCCTCTATGTTGGAAAGCTCTGTCTGTATTCTGTTAGAAAACTGTTACCAGGCGTGGGCAGGGGCACAGGACAATGCTAAGATTGACGGCAAGATGTCAGTCCTGCTGAATAAACATTTGTAGATCCCTGCTTGGAAATAAGCATTGCCTTAAAACAACTTTAACTTTGAAAAACCTTTGTAACTCATGTCCATGGAACATAAACACGCATAGTTCTTGCTGACTTTGGCTTCTATTTTTGTGTGTGTTGTGGAACCCAGCCTATTTCCAACACCCAGATGAAAAGTTGATCAGAACAGAATAAAGCATTCAGTTTTTAATGTTTGGGATTCAGAATTTGGTTTGTGATTCATTTCATTAACACTTCAAAGGGTTAAGGTAACTGGAAAAGCTCAGAATAAGTGTTCTGTTATGACACGCTGACCATTTCTGAACTTTTACATAAAATCAAACCTTTATAAATGTTATACAAGGAAATTTGCATGCCCATTGTTGCTTTAATTACAATGGTCTTTATTTTAAGTCACAAGATTAGACACTTCAAAAAAAATGAAACCACAAATAAATAACAAAAGTGGAATGCTTATCAAAGTTACAACAGACATAATGTTCAGCTGAGAATCACCGCACAGAGTAAGGCTCTAAGACACCAGAGAAACCAATGCCTGCTGGAATGTGGCGTGCGACTCTTATTGTAGTTCTAGAGGAGGCGGCATTGGTGTGGTCAGAGTTAACGTCAGAAAAACCAGTTTTAGCAGTTGTGCTTTAGACTACATTTTCAATAATTGTGTTAGTCTGCACAAGATGTTGAAGAATACCCCCTGGGAAAAAAGTTGAAATTTGAAGACTTCCTTCTAGAACTCCCAGGAGCCAATATACATATATTCTTATGTTCCTGAAAGCAGAGCAAAAATGAAGATTAACAGCTGCTGCAGTTCACATATGATGTGCCTGTTTCGCTGTATGACTGGCAAGTCAGTGCTCCTGGATTTAGGGGTGGCAGAATATACTGTTCGAGTAGAGTATGAGGAAAATTAGGATCAAATGAGAATACATTTGACTGTAGTGTTAATCCTCAATAAACTTTCAGATGCTTCTACATTACCAGCAACAAACAATAAGTCACTAAAAACTAAATGTATCTCTAGGGAAATGGACACATAGAAAAATGCTAACCTCATGAGTGGGCTCAGACCCAGATGGTATCTATTTCTTTTACTAACCATCGACACCCTCCCAAATCCTCCCTCAGGTTCCGTCCAAGTGACCTGTACCTGAACTCCTTCAGCAGACCCAACTACTCCGCAGTGGATAAGCTAGTCAGGAGGATGGACTTACAGAGGAATCTGGAAGTCTGCTCAGATTCAGACTCCTCTTAAACACTAATAAGCATAATTAAAATTTGTGAATCCTAGATCCAGATAGTACAAGCTAAATTAGCTTAATACATGAAATGAAACACGTCCTAAATTCACAAATAAAAACCATGGGATTGTTTTTGGTAGCTAAAACCTAAATCTGAATTATTCGTGTCTGGCATTGTGTAAACATGTTTTTAAGTTCATTCTGCTGGATTTCATTAACCATCTCCGGTTCTGCAGGACTCTTCTGAACTTTTGCCACTGCCAAGTTGATCCCATGGGTTAGGCCAGCCTGAGTAATACTGGCAACCTGCACCATAGAGCTTCGAATTTTTGCAAAGGGAGAGACTGCTCTGCTGCTACTGCTCTCTGAAGGAGAAGGAGTTACATGAAGCCCTGCCTCGAGTTCCAGCATGCTGGAACTGGAGCTGGGTGTCTTTTGAGCTACAACTGCGTGCACTGGTTCAACTGACAAAAACTGTGTGCCTGTCCCAGAAAAAGACACATCTAATTGCGATGGTCGGGAAGGGGTCTGTTCCGTTGATTCTGGTTGGGATTCTTCTTTAGAAACTTGGTTGGTCATCTGGTTTCCTTCCTCTCTAGCTCGCTGAGACACAGAGCTGCTCTCTGACAGCTCCATCATTTTGTTTTGTGCGTCTTGCACAAATCTGTGGCAGTAAATATCCATAGGTTTCACAAAACCAGCCAATAGGCGTATGTTGTCAGCAGAGGGACTTTTCTTCAAAGGAGACTCCTGGCCTTTCCCAAGAGCGCCTTCATGATCACGAGGAATCTCTGTGGGAGCATGAATGCTCACATCAGTGCTGCCAATAGACTGGGATCGACCGCCCAATCGAGGTGCCGAAGCAATAATACCACAACTAGGAAGAACATAGTCTATCGGCCCTACACTCTCTAAAGAATTAGCGAGCTGCCTGTCTTCATCAGACTTGGAATTTGTAAGGAATTCATCAGAATGGTAGGAGTCATTATCTGAAGAAATATCCCCATCAGATTCTGCCTGGACCTTATTTTCCATCACCCCTGAGTTTTCCATAGTCTCAAGACTACTATCTGATTTCCAAAGATTGACTTTTAAGTTTGGTTTTAGAAAGTTCACTTTCATTTCAGGCTTAGTAAAGTTTCCTAACTTTCGTAGGTTGCCAATATTTACATTGGATTTGGTCTGCTTCACTTTTTGATTTAGAGATGAAAATTTGCTCAGTAAAAATTTTTTCCCCTGGGCCAGAGAGCCTTGGTTCTGAGATCTGATACCCATGATGTCTTCATGAGGTTTACTGCTCTTCCTATAAATCAGAAAGAGAAAAGGTTAATTTCCCAGAGAACCCAAAAGATCCATTCCAATTTCTAAGTAAAAATGCTTTGCTGATTTAAACTGGTCCCAGTTTCTTTGGAACACTGCATTGCTCACTGGATAAACTCCCATAGGATTGACACTGAAATACCACTGCCAGAAAGAAACACACAAGATACATCTTGTTACGTTAAAAAGAAAACTAGTTTTTAGTACCATTTTACTTAATCCAATATATATAAAACATTATCCCTCCAACATATAAACCAGCAGTAAACATTTTGTTATCTCTAAAATTTGTTAAATCTAAGATGGCTGACATGTGGTATGGCACACCATACTGAGACTGGTCGCGTTGTCATGGCTTCGGAGCCCCTGTGCTGAGTGGTTACCACGCTGGGTAGTGCAGGACTAACAGTCACGGAGTGGGGATGGAACTATGAGCAAATAACATTGTAGTGACATCCCCCATGACAGCAATAAAGGGTAAAATTCTACATGTTACTTGCCACGAATGTCTGTGTATCTCTGCCCAGTTACCTTGGTGATACAAGTCGTCTCTGGGCACTCTGAGCTTTTCCAAGTTTTGAGCCACAGCTCCACTTCCAGTTAATTGTAGATATGACTCTCACGGACTTTCCTACCTGTAATGGCACTGAACCACCATCCTCCGATCTGAGCCTTCTTAGTAGCTAGAATTACAGGTGTGAGCCACCAGTAGCCAGCAATTTGCAAGGACTTTTAAAGCATTAAAACTTTAAGGCTGGCCTGATGCTCAATGGCAGCACATTTACCTGTATGAGGCCTGAGTCTGATCATCAGCACCCAAAGGTAAACAGAACTAAGACCTTGGATATTAATGTCTCCATACGCAGAAGTGTTATCCTACCTCTCAAGTTTCTTCTCAGTTATCGGTACATCTAGTCCCATGGCTTGCTTGGTGATCTGTAGCATCTCTGCAATGCACTGAAGGGTATCTGAAATGCAAATATATAACTGCTTCCAAATTTCTTCATAAACATATTCAAAACAGCATTTTAATTTACATAAGAGAACTCTGTGGTCATTTAAATACAAGTTTTAATGTACAGAAAAGTACTACTTTGTCCACTACCAATTCTAAATGTTCTAAATCAAATTTTAACAGAAATGAATTAACTAGGATTAGGAGCTTATAGCTCATTGTTTGTCCCAGCATTGTGCTGGAGGGCAACAGCTGAGAATGTACCGGGCAAGGTCCTTGACTCCTGCTGCTAAGACAGCAAGCTGAGCAAAGCCCTGGAACCCAAATGACTTCATACAGAGCCAAACACGCTAAGAAGTACCCATGTCCTCGCCTCAAACTAAATAATCCATTTCAATAGGTTCTTTGGATTTCTGAAAACAGTGCTGTATCAATGTCTGAAATCACAACACCATTCCCCAGACCAATTCTCATTCTGCTGGCCGTTATACAGAACACTCCCATCCCATCAAGACTTCCAAGAGTAGATAGTAAGCTATCACAGAATTCTTTCTTTCACCTTTTCCATCTTCTTCTGGATTGCGCATCACTGCCCTCAGTGTGTGGAAATAACCACTTGCTCCTTTATATCTGTAGTGCAGTCGCATGCAGGAGAACTTCGGCTTACCAAAAAGAGTGGGTTCAGGACCTAAAACCCCAAATGAATATATGCGTAGTTATATCTTTCACATCCATT
The DNA here is from genome assembly GCF_024711535.1 of Dipodomys merriami. Classification (NCBI taxonomy): domain Eukaryota; kingdom Metazoa; phylum Chordata; class Mammalia; order Rodentia; family Heteromyidae; genus Dipodomys; species Dipodomys merriami. The sequence goes on along the minus strand of NW_027205048.1, from coordinate 10,792,656 downwards.
TCTTCTTTCACTTCAAAATGACTGACAAATACCCATCAATTAGCTTTGTGCCACATTATTCTTCATAATCTATAAACAGCCTGCAAAATACAAGCTTATAGTGACTATCAGATTGAATGCGGCTATCTTCTTTAGTCTTATTGAAACTTATTTGATCCCTCAGGTTATCTTCACAAAGCATGAAAATAAGATGAACACAGTTAGCGCTATGAGACTACATCCATCACTAACCTCTAAAGAATAGAAAAGAAGTCTAAAGACAGACTGCTTGGAATTTCATTTCTTTCTGGTTTCCAACAGATATTAGTTACCTACATGTTATCTACCTAATATGTCCTATAACTGGGAGCAAGAGCATTTGATTTGTGTAAAGCAGTCACTATGTTAAAACTTACCTATTTCTATTTTTTCCAGATCCTCTAGACTTAGTCGTTGATATTGATTTACTTTATCAACTTCATCATCATAACTTAAAGAAAGGGAGTAAAAAAAGAGGATTAAAATCAGAAACATATCTGGCTTCTCAGCTGAGGTATATATAATAGTAGCAAATGAACAGGTGTAGTTAAAATCATCCCCAGTGCAATATATTTAAGATAGTTAAAATTTCTATAAAATTAAAAACCGAAAACAAGCAAAACACGAACACATACACACACATCTTCTTATATGGGAGTACATGTCAGATAAGTCTGATGCTCAAAACTGGGAGTGACAATGACATGTGAGCTGTGCCAACAGGCATCTAGGGTGATAGCTAAAATATGATAAAGTCAGAAATAATATTTACTTGGAAAATATGAGTTAAAACTCAATCCTGATAAAGCAGGAGTATACAAGTGCTCATATTTTGGTAATGGCATTGTTAACTGGTCCTCCTTCTGGAGATGGAATTGACAAACCGAAGCCACGTTATTGATGATATCACTGTAAGCACAACAAGCTGCTTATATTTTTGCATACAGACATACATACACACAAGCTATGGTACACAGATCACAGAAACAGCAAAAAAAAAAAAAGGTGGAGAAGCACCAAGGAAACAAATATGCTGCAGTAATACAAAGTGATATGAACACTAATGATAAATATATATGTAATACAAAGCGGTAGTAATAATACAGATGGATACAGCCACTAATGATAAACATACATGTAACACCCCAAAGCTTGAAAGGTAACAATTTTTAGCTAAGAGAATCCAATGTTAAATAAACACAAACACAATGAATTATTATTCTAAAAACTACCAAGCTGATAAAAGAGTAATTATATAAGGTTCCATAAGCTTTCATAATATATTAACAGAGTCTTAATTTTTTAACTGCCATAAATTCTGAAAAGGAAATTTCCTTAAGTTTAAAAAACAGCTTTAAGTTAGTATGTAACTTACTAGGCCACGTAGTAGGCAGCGTTGGAAAGCAGTAAAAGCACATCCACGTCCCTGTGAGTGGCGTCAGTGAGGCTAAACAAACATGACACAGGGATTAAATACTTTGAATCTCATCCACACTTTTGGTCAAGCACAGTCCTGTATACAGTCCTACAGCAGAGCCGCTTACGATTTTTTAAAAAAATTGGCCAGGGGAACAAAAAAGAAAATTGAAGAATGAATACTAATTCTGAAGATAAATGCAATGCAATCTATCCACTTGGAAAAGAATTTAAGATAAAAAAAAAAAAAATCAACCAATGAAAGAACAACCATCACCAAAGAAAAACACATACCAGAGAAGGGCTTAGTGGTGAGAAGGGCTGGAGCTGAGAAGTAGCCAGAGGAGGGGGGTGGGGGGGGCCGTCTGGGAGGGGGCGTGGGAAGGAGAAGGGAAGAGGGAGGCGGGAAAGGAGGTATGAGGGAGGGGGAGGAGGAGGAGGAGGAGGGAAAAGAGGAGGGAAAGGAGGAGGCAGGCAGGAGGGAGGAGGAGGAGGAAGCAAAGGAGGAGGGGGCAGAGGGAAAGGAAGAAGGGGAGGAGGAGGGAGGAGAGGAAGAAAATTGGAGGGAGATGGACAATAGAAAGGCAATTATTTGGAAATATAAAATATATGAGCTTGAGAAGAAGAAATCAAGATTATTTTACATTAACCATCAAAATATCACAATGCACCTTTACCATTATTTTTACACTTGTGGGAAATGTATCATTAAAACATTTTATGCAAATATAATATCGATATGCAAAAAATGGAACAAGCCCAATTATATTCCATTTCTTTCGCTATAGATTAATTTACTTGGCTGTCAAGGTACACGTAAACATTTTTGGAAGGCTATTTTGTCACATACTGACTCCGAAATCAAATATTAAAATAGGAGTTCAAAAAACCCGATGGGATGAATCATTAAAACTGTCGTGAATTATACACCCTTGAGCATTTTCTAGTACGAAAAGAAAAGCATAAAATCTAGAAATAAGCAACAAATAGAATGCAAATTGAAATGAAACTTTAATAAGTCTACATGAATGGCCTTTCTGTCAAGGTAATTAATCTGCATTATCACTGGTCGCCAAATTCCACTGCAAGAAGGAACATTCTTGCCTTACGAATTTACAGTCATTCACTAGACCTTACCATCAAAATGTGAGTAAAAAAAATGAATAGAAACCAATAGGGGAGACAATTCTTTGTAGCTGGAACTTAAGCCCCTGCTTAATCTGAGTAGAATGAGGTCATTGTTTAGCGGGTGCTGCAGGAAGGAGGGGCGCTCCAAAACCCGCCACTGCAGTTCTCTCCATTAGGAGCACCTTGTCTTTATGTAAATTCACCTCAGTTTTCATCTCGTATACAGAAAAACACCATTCATGAAGTAAAATGCCAGAACCCAATAAAACTCAGATTAATTCTAAGAGCCAAAATTTAAGCACTGATCAATCAATCAGTGGGGAAAAGAAAACTATAAATCCGTCAATGCTGGCAGCTTCACTGAGAATAATACCGGATTACAGGGCAAAATAGCATCCAATTCTGTCCATTGATACTTACATGCATTCTGAAAAGTACTGCTTGAGCCAAGCCGTAAAAATTACGTCACGACACATTTGTAATACGAAATAAATTCTACTCCTACAGCACTACATTTACTCTAGCTTCCTATTTGGGCATTAATATTTACATCGGTCGCACAGGATCCTCAGTCAAACACATTATGTCCTTAACAAAAATCACTTGGCACGTTAACAGGCGGTCGGAAAATGTGAGCCCTCCCCCCACCCGCATTTGTACTGAGGTCTCGGCCGCAGCAAGACACTTAGTTCCCCTCCCTGCCCACCCTCCACCCGCCCCCAGAAAAGGAAAAGCGTGTTTAACACGAACAAGAAGGAAAACGCAAACCCCGAAGGCTGTCCCCGCCCGCGCTCGCGGCCGCGGCCGCTCTACTCCTTCTTGTTTTCCCGCCACTGAGGCAAGCCCTCCTTCCACACTATGAAAACAAAAATCGCCAGCACCACATGCAGCCCGACCACGGCGACGATAGTCGCGTAAAAGGCGCTGTCTTCGGGGGACATTAGCATCAGGCTCTGGAAAAGCAGCAGTTTGCAGGAGAAATACAGCCCCACGGGAACTTTGACCATCAGCCCCGCAAAAAGGAGGAAGATCTTGAAAGTCATGGCCAGAACCCCGTCGGTCTTGGGCTCTGCGGCATTAGCGGCAGCAGCCCGCTGCGCGGGTGGCGGAGGCCTGTGAGAGCGCGGCATTGCCTAGCTGTCCGTCCGTCCGTCCGTCCGTCCGTCGATGCCGCGAAGCCCAGCCGGAGCTGTCCAAGCCTGAGCTCGCGCCTGCAGCGAATGCGGCGAATGCGGCAATCGGGACGCGCTGCGGCGGCCGCCAAGCCCCGCCCAGGGGACGCGTCTAGCTTCCGGCCGCCCACTTCCCGATGCGGCTGGCAGCCAGGGCGCATGCGCGTCCTGTCCAGTGCAGCCCACGTCCCAAGGGGGCTCGGAGCTCCCTGCCCCAGGCGGAGGAGTGCGGGGGACGGAAGCCTGGGAAGGGGGGGGGGGGGAGAACCCGGGTCGGGGTCGGCTGCCGCGAGGGGTAGCTCGCGCCTCCGTGCACGCGGCCGGAGGGGCGCGCAGGCCACGGCCGCCCGCTGCTGCCGGCCGGCCCCCTGCCTCGGGGAGAAGGAGCTACCGCACCCCTGGCTGCTCGGTGAACGCAGGGCTAAAGGGTGACCGACCCCGCGGTGGACGCAGCGGCCCCTGCAACTCCCGGCTCCCCGCAGTCACTGGAGTCAATCACTCCAGTCCGCGACTGTCCTGCGGCCCGGGAGCGGGATGGCGGGAAAGGACACGCAAAGGTCAGGGAGGGCAGGCCAGGGCGCGGCGGGGCGGGCACAGGGTCCCTGCGGGGCGGGCCGCGCTGTGCCGCGCCCCCCGGCTGGACAGCTCCCGCCGGGCGCACAGCCAGCCTAGCGGAACAACCCCCCCGTCGGAACGGCCGGCTTTCTCCTCTTGCCGCACCTGCCTAACGCTGCCCGCTCCGCCCGTGCCGCAGTGCAGAGAGGGAGGCGCTGGGGCCGAAGTGAAGCAAGGTGCCAAGACAGTCCTTAGAGGACTTAGCACCGCAGGGTCCCCGATCAATGAGAATTACTACCAAAGTGCCATACACAGAACGTGAAACACAAAGAGAACCTGCTCCTGCACGTGCACAATTCCGCCTTCAGCTGCCTGACCCAATGGTTCTAGTCTTGGTAACACTTAACAAGTGAACAGCAAAAGAAAAAATGGTGGTAGGAGTGTGTAATCTCAACACTGGGGAAGCTTGGCGGATAATCTGACCTGTAAAACGGGCAAAGGTCCAGGCACCGATGTAAATCTACCAGTGTTGCACCTGTCAATCCTCGATACTCCGCTGGCTGAGACCTGAAGATTATGGTTTTAATCCAGTCTGGGCAAGAAAGTAAGGCTCTTAGCTCTGAAAAGCCAGAAATAGCTTCGCACTGGTGGCTCATGCCTCATGGTGGTTTGGAGATGCCTCAGGAAACTAAACACAGAACTTCCTTATGATCCAGCCATGCCACTCTTGGGTGTCTACCAGAACGTTTCAAGTCAGGACATGGTAAAGACACTTGCACGTCCATGTTCACTGCTGCACTATTCACAATGGCCACTTTATGGAAACAGCCCAGATGCTCTATAATAGATGAGTGGATCAAGAAAAAATATAGAGCTTATACACAATGGAGTTTTACTCATCAATCAGAAAGATTATGTCATTTGCAGGGAAATGGATGGACCTAGAACAAATCATGTTAAGAGGAGTAAACCAAGCTCAGAGAGACAAACAGCATGTTTTCTCTCATAAGTGGAGGCTAGGTCTAAAATTCAAGATGATAATTTATACAGGCCTTTATGTATTTACACAAAAATAAACTGAGGAAAGGAGGCTATATGAAGAGGAAGAATCTAAAGGCATAATTCCTCTGAACATCTAAAGAACAGTTTATCAAAATGAATTCCAAGAAATGGAAACAGAGTATTTTCTTGTTTTGGTTTGGGTTTTTTTTTTGGGGGGGGGAATGAGTGGAGGGGAGCACAGAAAAGGAGGAAAGAAGGTGAATAAATGCAGGCATTATATTCAATATATACTATGTTTAAAAATGAACTATGTGTCCAGCGGTGGTGGCTCACGCCTGTAATCTTAGCTACTCAGGAGGCTGAGATCTGAGGATTGCAGCTTAAAGCCAGCCCAGACAGGAAAGTCTGTGAGACCCCAGAAATGGCATTATGGCTCAAGTGGAAGAGCTCTAGCCTTGAGCTGAAGAGATCAGGGACAGCACCTAGGCCCAGAGTTCAAGCCCCATGACCAACAACAACAACAAAAAGAACTATGTGCCAGGGGCTCACACCTGTATTCCTAGCTACTCATGAGGCTGAGATGTTAGGATCACGGCTCAAAGCCAGTCTGGGCAGAAAAGTCCATGAGACTCTTATCTCCAACTAACCACCAGAAAACGGGAAGTGGTACTGTGGCTCAAGTGGTAGAATGCCTGCCTTGAGCTGAAGAGCTGAGGGACAGCACCCCGGCCTAGAGTTCAAGCCCCATGAGTGACCCCAAACAAAACAAAACAAAAAAATTATGTGACCAGCACAGTATATCACAAAAGTGGATCCTTGAGCACAAAAGCTCAAGGATAGTGTCCAGGCAGAGTTCAAGCCCCAGGACCAACACAATTAGAAAAGAAAAAAGAAACAAAGGAGGGGGAAAAAAAGCCAGGCACTGGTGGCTCACACCTGTAATTCTAGCTACTCAGAAGACTGAGATCTGAGGATCGATGTTCAAAGCTAGTCCAGGCAAGTAAGTCCCTGTGAGACTATTATCTCCAATTGACCACTCAAAAACCATAAATGATACTGTGACTCAAAGTGGTAGAGAGCTAGCCTTGAGCAAAACAGCTCAGAGATAGTGCCCAGGACCCGAGTTCAAGCCCCAAGACTAACAAAAAAACAAACAAACAAAGAGCTATGTTACTTGTGGGTAGGGATGCAAAGGTGAAAATGCAGAAAGGGTGAAGGAAGGTCTCAAAATGCCCAAGAAGCATTGTGCTCATAACCTGACATATGAAATTGTAATAATTTTGAACCACTCCTAAAAAATAACAATAAGCCAGGCACCAGTGACTCATGCCTGTAAACCTAGCTACTCAGGAATCTGAGATCTGAGGATAACCACTGAAAGCCAGCCCTGGCAGCAAAGTCTGTGAGACTCTCATCTCCAATTACTCATCAAAAAGCAAATAGTTGAGCTGTGGCTCAAGTGGCAGAGTGAGCCTTGAGCACAAAAGCTCAGGAGGGATACATACACATATACATATACATACACATATTCTCTCTCTCTCTCTCTCTCTCTCTCTCTCTCTCTCTCTCTCTCTCTCTCTCTCTCTCTCTCTCTCTCTCTCTCTCTCTCTCTCTCTCGGGGGTTTTGTTTTTTTGTTTTTGGTCCTCTTTAATTATACACCTAATGCAAGTGCCTTACAAACTTGCCTTAGCACAGCCCCATACTGAAACTACAGCATGCATTCATGCTCACAGCTCTACGGGCCACTGCTCAAACTGTGACAACTGAGAAACATGGGGAAGTTAAGTGGGTTAGTTGCCCAGACACCAACTCCAACTCACCTGGGGTCACAATCAATAAGAGCCCAGCCCCCATGGAACTTCTCATCATCAGGCAGTAGTAACTTCATATAACTTTGTAAGAGCTGACTAATTAGCTCCTGGTGGCTCCTCTGATTCTCCTTATCCAAAGCTTCATGCTCCTTCTCCTTAGTAAATATGGAATAAAGGTCTTCTGTCACTGGAATGCCTTGCATCAAATCTAGGGCAGAAGAGTTGATCATCTTAGTTTACTAAAGTATTTAAAAACAAAACAAAACAAAAGAGAATATAGGAACTACAAAACTCATAGAAGAAAATATTAACATGAACTTTGTGATCCTAGACATAATTTTTTAGAGATGGTACCAAAAGCATAAGCAACAAAATAAGGAATAGATGAACTGGACATTATCAAAATTAAAAACTTCAGGGCTGGGAAGGTGGCTCAGTGGTAGAGCGCATGCCTTGCATGCCAGAGGCCCTGGGTTCAATTCCTCAGCACCACATAAGCAAAAAGAAAAAAGCCGGAAGTGGCGCTGTGGCTCAAGTGGTAGAGCACTAGCCTTGAGCTGAAGAGCTGAGGGACAGCGCCCAGGCCCACAGTTCAGGCCCCATGACCGGACCCAAAAAAAAAAACTTCAATGCTCCAAAGTATAATGTCAGGAAAAGGATAACCCATAGTAGGTAAAAATATCAACAATTGAGTTATCTGGCTAGGAACATGAATAACCATAATAAAAATACAAGCCAATTTAAAAAGTAAAATATCTGAATAGATAAGCTGACCTCCTCCTGATGGACATGCAGCAATGGCTTTAATAAGTCATTGAATCTCATTCCCTGTGAAGGTACTAGAACGATGTAGCAGAAGCTACATTGGTAACATCTACCAACCCCTTCCCTGAAAAGGGAAGCAGTAGTTATTTCTCCTTCTCAGCCTTGAAAAGACCCAGTGTACAGACCTGAATGAAGCTGACAGGATAGACAGCAGAACTGTGACCTCCATCCTCAGGGACATAACTGAGTAGCTAGGCCAACTGGCGGAATCAAGTTATCTTATTTTTCCTTGAATAACCTGTTAAGATTCAACTCCCTAACCATACAGAACATGCAGTCTTCATATTTAACAATGACTTTTTAAAAATTGTACTAAAGACTGAACTCAGAGCCTCACACACACTAGTCAAGCACTCTACCACTGAGCTATGTCTTGCTATGTCTCCAGCCCTGAATCAAACTTCATTACATCAGATTCCTTCGATTCCTATCTGACCTTTGTGGAAGTCCTACTGTTTCATGCTAAATAATCAGGTGAAAGTTGAATTTAAACCAGGCACCAGTGGCTCACACCTGTAATCCTAGCTACTCAGGAAGCTGAGATCTGAGGCTCACAGTTCAAAGCCAGCCTGGGCAGAAGAGTCCCTGTAAGACTCTTATCTCCAATTAACCACCAGAAAACTGGAAGTGGTGCTGTGGTTCAGAGTGTTAGAGTGCTAGCCTCAAACGAAAAGACCTCAGGGACAGTGCCCATGCCCTGAATTCAAGGTCCACAACTGAAAAAAAAAAAAAGTTTTTAATTTAAAGAATATTCCCAGGACCACATGTCAGCTATGTTGCATTTTGGTCAAATCCAGAACTGTATTATTTACTCCTATACACATAACAATTTCATTAAATTTAAAATATTTCAATGTATGAATTCTATTGGTCCATCTATCTTGTCCTTCTAAAAAGTAATGGATTAATCACTAATATCCTGTTAAATCAAACTTATTAAAAAGGATGGTATATGTGTCCACAACAAGAACATATGATAAATAGTTTACAGAAAAAGAAAATCATCTGTTTATATGGTACAGCCTTAGTAATGAGAAAATCAACATAAGTTTGTATTTAGCTCTTAGGTACTTTGTTGGCCACTTCAGAAGCCTCAGCTTGAATAATAAACTGACAGATACTTGTGAAAATAAATGGTTTCTTTTACTGCACCAGTCAAAATTATTTGTCAAATTCTAATCTTGTCTAAATCTAAAACTGATTTACTGGGTAAGAAGCTCAATATAGAAACACAAGTACATTACAAAACATGAGTTATGTTAATGAAGCTTGTTTCTGTAAAATGTTAGTTATAGAAGGAATAAATTTTAAGGAAAGAAAGCATTTCTATTCCTTACCTATAACAGCTTGCCTATAAGCATCCTTAAACCGATTGAGGTAATACCTATTTGCTGAGTTAACTCCATCTTTCATAACTCCTGCTAACTTTCTTTCTCCTGTTCTTGTAAAGTCACCCTGTCAAAGAAAAAGCCATTTTGACAATTTATTCAAATATATGAACGTTCTCAAAATCAATTTGGGGATTTTAGTTCTAGAATTCTAGTTTCCCATGGTTCTATGATTTCCAGGATTCTATTATTTCCACATTATAACTTAAATATTTTCCAAATAGTATAACTAACTTAAAGTACCCACTAGTACTTGACTTTGACCCAAGTATGTCCAAAATTAAACATGCTATTTGTAGCATCAAGCTTTACAGTTAGATGGTGCTGTTCTTGTAGCAACTTTAGAATTTGTAGAATTTAAGGTAAAAACCAATTATATAACAAATACCAAAACAACAAAAAAACAACTTTCAGACCTAAAACTGTATGTATAGCATTCAAAAAACCAGATTTCCTAATGTGTATAGCTCTCTGTCATCTGTTAAGAAGGGATTCAATCTGTGTGTGGATGTGTAGGTATTAGTAGAAAGGAAGACCAGAGGTTTCCATGCCTTACTACACATTCTAATCACCGGTACAGCAATCCAATGAAGATTTAAATTGTTTTGTTTCTCCTGTGTTTCACCATACAGGTATCAGAGTAAGTCTATAGAAGGGACACTGAGCTGGGAAGGTGGCTCAGTGGTAGAGCGCTTGCCTTGCATGCCTGAGGCCCTGAGTTCAATTCCTCAGCACCACATAAGCAGGGGAAAAAAAAAAAAAAAAAAAGCTGGAAGTTGGGCTGGGATGTAGCTCAGTGCAACGTCCTGGGTTCGATCCCCAGTACCAAAAAAGAAAAGACAAAAAAAAAAAAAAAAAAGCTGGAAGTGGTGCTATGGCTCAAGTGGTAGAGCACTAGCCTTGAGCTGAAGAACTGACGGACAGCGCCCAGGCCCAGAGTTCAGGCCCCACGACCGGACCCAAAAAAAAAAAAAAAAAAAAAAAAAAAAAGAAGGGACACTGACTTAAAGTTAAGGCAAAGAAAGTCTGGACTCTTTCCTCCCCTACTCCAACCTCACTATTTCTATCCAGGCCAATCTCAGCAGGCTTTGATCAAAAACTGACAAGCTGGAAAGAACATGCTTCCATTAGGCCATTTGCAGGGAGTATTAGTGACAAAATGCTGTTGCAGAAGACACAAATATGAACACGGACCTCAAAGAAGTTTAAAATCAAAGAAGAAAGTAGGTCTCTCTAAACATCAGCTTGTACTAGACATCTAAACCTTGCTGTCCTTAATTATTAAAAAGCATTTTGTATATTTATTACTCATTTAAAATGATTGACTATCTGATACCTGATGAGCCCATGTGGTAAACTAAAATAAGCTACTACCAAGCCAGGTGCCAGTGGCTCACACCTGTAATCCTAGCTACTCAGAAGGCTAAGATCTGAGTAAGGATCATGGTTCAAAGCTAGTCCAGGCAGCAAAGTCCATAAGACTCTACTCTCCAATTAATAACCCAAAAGCTGGAAGTGGAACTGTGGAATTCAGCAGTATAGCACTAGCTTTGAGCTAAAAAAAAAAAAAAAAAAAAAGCTCAGGGATAGTATTCAGGCCTTGAGTTCAAGCCTCAAGACCAACACTAAATAAATTAAATACATAAATAAATAATATTACCTTGAAGGAAAATTAAAATAAACCCTCCTAATGTAAGCTAAATCATTCTTATTATCCACAGTGGTTACTGCTCACAAAGGAAGAATTTAGGTACCAGAAACTATCTTTCCATATTTATCTATACTTAAAATTCTATGAAGACTAGTTATATAGGATCTTCAAAAGACTTTTTTTTTTAAATTTTGGTGCTGGTCATGAAGCTTTAATTCAGGGCCCAGTTGCTGTGCCTGAGCTCTTTTGCTCAAGGCTAGTATGCTACCACTTGAGCCACAGCTCTACTTCTGGCTTTTTGGTTGTTGATTACAGATAAGAGTCTCACAGACTTTCCTGTCCAGACTGGATTTGAATCATGATTTATCCTCAGATCTCAGCTTCCTGAGTAGTTAGGATTAAAAGGCATAGGCAATTGGTGCCCAACAAAAGATTTTATTTTTAGGGCTGGGAAGGTGGCTCAGTGGTAGAGCGCTTGCCTTCCATGCATGAGGCCCTGGGTTCAATTCCCCAGTACCACATAAACAAAAAGGAAAAAAGCCAGAAGTGGAGCTGTGGCTCAAGTGGTAGAGCGTTAGCCTTGAGCTGAAGAGTTGAGGGACAGCGCCCAGGCCCAAAGTTCAGGCCCACGACCAGAACCAAAAAAAAAAGATTTTTTTTTTTTTTTTTTTTTTTTGTCGGTCGTGGGGCTTGAACTCTGGGCCTGGGCGTTGTCCCTCAGCTCTTCAGCTCAAGGCGAGCGCTCTACCACTTGAGCTACAGCGCCACTTCCAAGATTTTATTTTTAACAAAAAATAAACATTTTTTTTAGCATTTACTATGTACCAAGGAATGTTCTAAACCCTAAATTATAAATCCCATGACAATCTTTTGCAGCAGCCTGGACAAATGAGACGGAGGAATCAGTGACTTGTTCAAGGTCACAGAGCAAACTCGAGGGAAAAAAAATTTCAGATTTCCAGATACCTTTGAAAAACTGGAAGACATGGCAATATGGGACTGATCTCCTAGGAAGAAGTAAACTTGCCTCCAGAGACAATGCATGTTCATCCTTCAGGATAAACATGAATAGCCCACTTTTCCCTCTGATCTAACAGTCATAGAACCTGGCTCCTGTAGAAATTTGAATGGGTAAACACTGCCTTAGCCAGACATGCAGCAAGGAGTCAACCACACAGACCTGCTTTTCTCAAAAACAAGTCAGTTTGCAACCACAGTCTAACCTGTGTCACACAGAGCAACCCGTAATGCTTGTTACATATATTTACCTTCAGAGCAGCTGTCCCAGCATACTGTCTGCTTATGGAGTCACCATTGTTAGCCCACATTATCTGGTAGATCCGATTACATTTCACAGGTAATGGCTGTTCTGGGGGCATCACACCTAATTTTTTTAGCTAAAATAAACACATTGGTACATTACTACACATGAACCAGGAAACCATAGAGTAAAATGTATCTATAGAAAAATAAAGCACCCTGGCATACAATGTAGGATCTCTGCCAAAACAAATCATGTTTTCAGACTTTGGAGGGCAAAGGAGGCAAAGAGACAAGGTTTTGCTATATAGCCTAGGCTGGCTTCCAACTCAAAATTCTATTGCATAAGCCTCCTGAGTACTGGTATTACAAGTGTGCACCCCTGGCTCAGGCTTCATCTTCTTCTAAAGAAGCCACTGCTAAAAGTCAGCTTTATGAATCACCATATTTGAATAAATATAATGAAGTATTTACACTGTTTTGGTAGAATTTTTTTTTGGTGTACCAGTCCTGGCACTTGAATTCAAGTCCTGGGCACTCTCTCTGAACTTCTTTGCTCAAGGCTGGTGTTCTACCACTTGAGCCACAGCTCTGTGCCTGTTTTTTTCTGGTAGTTAACTGGAGACAAGAGTCTGACAGGCTTTCCCACCTGGGCTGGCTTTGAACCACAATTCCCAGATCTCAGCCCTCTGAGTAGCTATAATTACAGGTATAAACACCAAGGCCTGGCTGTTTGGGCAGAATTTTTTTTTGGGGGGGGGGGGGGGGGAGTCCAGTCATGGGGCCTGAACTCTGGGCCTGGGCGCTGTCCCTCAGCTCTTCAGCTCAAGCCTAGCGCTCTACCACTTGAGCCACAGCGCCATTTCCGGCTTTTTTTTTTCTGGTTATGTGGTGCTGAGGAATCGAACCCAGGGCCTCAGGCATGCAAGGCAAGCGCTCTACCACTGAGCCACCTTCCCAGCCCTGGGCAGAATTTTTAATGTACAGTTTCATATTATTATTTATGAAGTGAAAAAATAGTACTATTAATAGTATCAGAGTAGGAAATGCCAATTAAGTCTTAACTTGGTCTGGGTTAGCGTTTATTTTACGTGATTGATCTTATTAACTGTCACAACAACCCTGTACAATCAGTACTCATTACACTTAGGTATAGACTAAGACTCAGGGAGGTTAAACTCTATGATAGGGTCAACACCTAGCATGTAGATAACAAAGGCTTAACTTCAAAAGGCTGGATGCTTAAACACTACATTAAAGAAACAGACATATTCTCAAATAGTCCTCATATTTTTCTATTAAGAAAAAAAAACAAAACAAAACAAGCCAGGTGTGGTGGTGCATATCTGTAATTGTAGTTACTGAGGAGGCAGAGATAGGGGACTTTCAAGTTTGAAGCTAACCTGGGCAAAGTTAGCAAGACCCCCATCTCAAAAGTAAACTACAAAACAAAAGGGATAGGCACGTGGCTCAAGTGGTAGGTAGAGTACTTGCCCAGCATGCATGAGGCCTTAGATTCAACCCCCAATTCTGCCAAAAAACAAACCATAGAAACCAGGTGAAGTATGTACACTTCGGGAACATTGTTATTCAGGTAGCAGAGAAATGAAAGATCTAAAATGGGACACCAAAGTGATGGAAGACAATGCAGGAAGTAGCTACCATCTATAGGGCTGTGGCACATAGAAAGACTGGTTCTGTCTTGTCAAAGGAATCAACAGGCCCCAGAGAGCCACATGTTGATAGAACAGCACATTAAGGATTGTGTCCATTTTGCCATCTTCTGTTCATGGTCTTCTTTAGTTCCCATGACTTACCACTCCTCATCTCACTCCCAACTCATACTGGCAGAGCAAACTGGCAAAGCAGAAATCTGTTTGCAAATTCCTATGCAAAATATAGAAGGGTATTTGGGGAGCTGAGAGTAAAAGAGGTACAGGGTCCCACAATACTACCCAACGGATTTTAAAATGCTGGCCCTTACAATTTTTAAATGAGTGTTTATATAATGCCATTGTATTTAACATATCTAGAAAAGTTTGTATTTTAAAAGTTTTAATTCAATAAGGATATTTATACACTATAAATGTCCTATACAACCTTCAAGACTTGAAAAAAGACTTCTACTATTTCCACATGAAAAAACATACAAATACGAATATTTAGAATCAAATGGACTCCCAATTACCTGCTGTTCCATAACCACTCGAGCAATGGCAGCTTGAACTACATTGGTACGATCCAGGCAGTCCATGCAATTAATTCGAAAAATTCCTTCCTGTTTGCATATTACCCCAGCTTGATCAACCCTTTTCAAAAACAGTGAGATTACTCTTTGAAATACTTCAATCGAATTTTCAAAAAAAGCTTAATTCTTAAAGTAGTTATGACAATGGCAACAATAGTGTTGTCTAGAATAACATTATATATCCATCATTACTGACATTACATTCACATACAATAACTTGGTAGTGAAGACATCATTATCCCCATTTCAGGAAACAAAACAATTAAAAACTAAGGTACAGCTGGGTGCCAGTGGCTCACACATTATCATCCTAACTACTCAGAAGGCTGAGATCTGAGGATCATAGTTCAAAGCCAGCCTGGGCAAGAAAGTCTGTGAGACTCTCATTTCCAATTAACAACTAAAAAATCAGAGGTGGAACTGCTATGGTTCAAGTGGTAAGAGGGCTAGCTCTGAGCAAAATGAAGCTCAGGGACAGGCCCTGACTTCAAGCCGCAGGACTGGCACTAAAAACAAACAACCAAACAAGAAAACCCTAAGGAATAGAGTGATCCACCTCAAATCACAACTACACGGCAGGGCAGAGAGGACACAACCCCAGGCTGTTTCCCCATATTCTTATAAACAAGGAGGCAGCTTAAACACTACCTTGTCATCTTGTTCCTCCCTCTTTGACTCAAAGCAGAAATGCATCTAAGCTATCTAAGAAACAGGCTAATCAACTTTGCCATCCAGTGGGAAGTCATGCAGCATGTCTTGTCCCTCTAATTTCACTGGCCACCTGTTGTCATCTTAAAACCAAATGTTCCCTCCTGTTCTTTAAGTCGATTTTTCTTCCCACATCTACCTCCTGCAGCATGAGACTCATTCTCCTTCTCTTTTAATTTTGAAGGGCCTGAAAATGCTATACTTCTCAGCCCTTTTCCCCAAAATAGGGAGGATAAGAAGAGAAAATGTAGACCACAGAGCATGAAAAATAAGCTCAAGTTCTTAAAGAATAGTTACAGACCATTTTACTTAATTTTGCCCAATCATCTGATACCTGTTCCCTCTTCAAAGATAGCACTGACTAATGATCAACAGCACTCTCATGAAAATAACAGAAAATGGGAAGCAAAACAAAAAAGATATCCACAATGCATTCCCAGCATGTTGCTATTATGTTAATGCTTGTCTGTACTATACAAATTCATATGATTTCACAGACCAAGAATCTCTTTAAAAACTGGGAGAGAGGAGGGGAAGGAGTGATCTTGTCCAAAAAGAAATGTACTCTTTACCTGGCTTATATAACTGTAATCCCTCTGTATATCACCTTTATAATAACAATTAAATTTTTTTAAAAAGAATCTCTTAAAATAACTTATGAGATACCTACCAACACCACTTCATGTCAAGAATAATGTCATAAATGGCATCTGTTAGAGTTTGAACATTCTCAAACTTCATTCCTCGACTAAAATCCATTCCAGAAAAAAAGAGAGAAAGAAAACAACCTTTAATATTATAGTACACATTTTTTTAACTTAACATATTAAGAGGCTAGAGACATAGATCAATGGTAGAACATTTGTCTGGCATGAAATAAGACCCAGAGAACCAATCCTAGCATTCCAAAAAGACTTCAGCTAGCTTGCTTTGCTTGCTTGCTTGCTTACTTACTTACTTTATTTTCCTTTCTGTCTGTTTTTCTTGTCTGTTTCTCTTTTTTATTTTTTATTTTTTTTGACAGTCGTGGGGCTTGAACTGAGGTCCTAGATGCTATCTCATGCTCAAAATTAATGCTCTACCACTTTGAGCCACAGGGCCACTTCTGGTTTTTGAGTGGTCAATTGGAGATAAGAGTCTCACAGGGACTTTTCTGCCCTGGCTGGCTTCAAACCATGATCTTCAGATCTCAGCCTCCTGAGTAGCTAGGATTATAGGCATGAGCCATCAGCATCTGGCTGCCTTTCTTAAGATGGGATTATTTTGGAAAAGTTAAGAATTGTTACTGTTAAAAGCCGGGCGCTGGTGGCTCACACCTATAATCCTAGCTACTCAGGAGGCTGAGATCTGAGGATCGAGGTTCAAAGCCAGCCCGGGCAGGAGAGACCGTGAGACTCCTATCTCCAATAAACCACCAGAAAACCGGAAGTGGCGCTGTAGCTCAAGTGGTAGAGCGCTCGCCTTGAGCTGAAGAGCTGAGGGACAGCGCCCAGGCCCAGAGCTCAAGACCCACGACCGACAAAAAAAAAAAAAAAAACAAAAAACAAAGAATTGTTACTGTTAAGTATATGATGCAGGCAATTCTACAACTATCAATGATCTGCACTGAGACAGAAAGCATACTTAAGAAGACACTTAAGTTGGCATGGTGGCTCAAGTCTGTAATCCTAGTTGCTTGGGAGGTGGAGATCCAGGGATTATAGATTGAGGTCAGCAAGGGCAATAAAAGTTTACAAGACACAATTTCAGTCAATGATAGGACATAGTGACATGTGTCTGTTGTTCCCAGTGACACAGGGAAGCACAAGTAGGAGTATCCCATCCCAAGTGGGCCCAAGCACAAAGCAAGACTTCATTGCAAAATTAATGTACGCCTAGACACTGGAGCTCAAACTTTTTTTTTTCTTTTTACAGTCCTGGGGTTTGAACTCTGGGCCTGGGCACTGCTCCCTAGCTGTTTTGCTCAAAGCTAGCACTCTACTACTTGAGCCACAGTGCCTCTTCCAGTTTTTGCTGTGATTAATTGGAGATAAAGAGTCTCACAGGCTTTCCTGACCAGGATGGCTTTGAACCACAATCCTCAGACCTCAGCCTCCTGAGTAGCTAGAATTATAGGTGTGAGCCACTGATGCCTGACAGGTAGTTCATACTTATAATCAACTCAGGAGACTGAGATCTGAGAGTCAGGGTTTGAAACCAGCCTATGCAGACAAATCTTTGAGACTCATTTATTCCTTTTAATCAGCAAGAAACCAGAAATGGAGGCGTGTCTCAAGTGGTAGGATACCCAGCCATTAGCAATAAGGCAGAACAAAAGATCAAGGCCCAGAGTGCCAGTGAACACATACATACAAACACATACACACAAGCACACAAGCACACACACACACACACACACACACACACACACACACACACGTGCAAAATTGATACAAAAAGGGGCTGGAGGTGTGACTCAAGTGGTATAGCACCTGCCTACCAAACACAAGGCCGAGTTCAAACTCCAGTACTGAAAAAACACAAATACAAGGAACCACACTACATGTATCAGAAGTGCCTTTTTCCATCAAATCTCCGATATATAGGTAAGTTAACACAGATTAGAGCCAGGATTATGGCAAAAAGGACCTTCAAACTCCAGTACTGAAAAAACACAAATACAAGGAACCACACTATATGTATCAGAAGTGCCTTTTTCCATCAAATCTCCGATATATAGGTAAGTTAACACAGATTAGAGCCAGGATTATGGCAAAAAGGACCTTCTTTCAGAATACACCCAGTTTAAAGGGTACCATCAACATGATTCACCAAATGTTTTTCAAAAGTAAACTCATCTCCAAGGACAGAAGTATTATGAGATGAGTCAGAAGGATAATTTTTAGCAAGAAAGCTTCATTACTTCTGCTAGGCTGAGACCCAAGAAAAACAGAAACAATCCGTAAGTTCTTCAACCAGTGTGATCAAAGCAAAAAAAGAACTTACAGTCTCCAAGTCATTTTGCAACAGAAGGACTGTCAATATTTTGTTAACAATTTAATTCAAATTTTTAACTGAAATAAGGTCCATATAAAAACCAAAACTAGGTAAATAATTCCCTTCTTAAAAAGAGGAAAAGAAATTTTTCTTCCCAGCAAAAGCTGAGATGTGAAGACCCAATGGCAGCACCTAGAACAAACACTGCAAATGATCAAAATCTGTCTCAGGGGGCACCTCACCAGTGCTCATGGAAGTCGAAGGAAACGTAAGTGAGGTGGGAGTTGTTAAAGAGCAGCACTTGCTTCAGGTACGCATCACCAATAATTTTCTCTCTTCCTGCCTGGTCTACCAAGTTAATAATAACCTATGAGTCAAGAAAAAAGAAAAAATAATAAAATTGATTAGATGTTAGAATCATAATGTGATTTTTAATGATTTATCTAGAATTATATCTTCAAAACATTTTATGGGCATAATAAAAATTAATCTACTCAAGCATCAACTTTTTCCCATAAGAATAAATTTTTATTTACTATATAGTTTTTTTTTATGTTGTTTAGTTAATTGGAGATAAATGTATTACAAACTTTCCTTCCTGGCCTGGCTTTCAACTGTGATCCTTAGATCTCAGCTTCCTGAGTAGCTAGAATTACAGGTGTGAGCCACCAGCACCCAGCATACATTGGGTTTCTGAGCACTATTTACACCAGTGGTATAAAATACTTATCCATACATTTGCAACAACAAATTATAATACACAATGAAAATATAGTCCTTCATAATAGCAAATACTTGAAATACCTAGAATAATTTAAAAAGAAATGTGTAAAACCTACAAACAGAACATTATAGAACTACTGAAATAAAAGAAAACCTGAATAAATGGAAATACATACCATGTTGGTGAATGATAAGATTCAAGATGTCAAGTCTCCCCAAATTAATCTATACACTCAACAATCCCAATCAAAATTCGACCAGGATCTTTTTATGGACTTGACAAGTTAATTCTAAGGTTCATCTGGAAGAGTAAATATGTAGGAAAAATTTGGAAACTAATAATAAAGGGGGACTTGCCCCATTTGAAGAACAAAACATTCTATAGAGCAACTAAAATTGTGGAACTAACATAGAAACAGAAAGCTGATGCAACAAAACAGAGTAGCCCAGCAAAGACACCTACTGAGGAATCAAGGATACGCTTACCACCAGTGTGGACAATATGGATGATTTTATCATTACTGGTGGGTTAACTGGATACATAAAGGAGGGACTCATAATAACTCTTTGTGTCTCATTAATTATCCACTAAAAAATTCTTGATGCATTAATCATCTAAATATAAAAAAGCAGAAGAAAACTTCGAGTAATGTTTCCAAAATTGTAATTGGATGTGACTTTCTAAGCCTAACATACAAATGAGAAAGGATAAAAAGGAAAAGATGGACAGATGCTATGTCATTAAAATTTCAAATCTATGTATCAATGACAGTATAAGCAAAGGATTTTTAAAAAGGACTACTCAGCAGAATATATCTGAAGCACAAAATCAATAATATGTAAAGAATGCTACAAAATAAATTCACAAGAGAAAAAAATGTGTTGCTAATAAACATAGGGCTACAGCTTTAATAACAAAATGCAAATTTCAAAATAGAAAATTAGTCTTCACCATATAAAGGTAAATTTAAATACTAACACAAGCAGTACTGGGATCTGTAGGGAAATGACTGGCTTTCATTGTTTCTACAAGTGAGAACTAGTGGGCTTTTTGGGAATAATAAAGCAGTCGGCATCAACTTTAATTAGACATACAACCTTTTTATCCAGCACACTCACTTCAATTTTATTCTATAAAATACACAAGTATCCAAAACACACATAAAAGATTACAGCTTTTTCTTTGTTGTTGCTCTGAGACAGGGACTTGAACTATCTGATGCTTTTGCTCACTGGCTGTCACTCTACCACCTAAGCTGCACCTCAAACCCTACATAGCATTTTTTTCCTTTGGGTCAGTCCTGGGGCTCAAACTCAGGGCTTGGGCACTGTTCCTGAGCTTCTGGCTCAAGGTTAATACTCTACCACATGAGCCACAGTGCTACTTTGGCTTTTTCTAAGCAATCTGAGATTAAAAAAATAAAATAAATAAAATACAAAGTCTCATGGCTTGCTGCAAAACTATCCTCAACTCTCAGTCTCCTGAGTAGTTAGGATTACAGAGTGAGCTACCAGCTCCCAACCTTTTAAAGTAACAAAAATAAATGGTCCAAAGGTCCATCTGTGGAGAAATGGTTATAACAGCCATGAAATCTTCAATGGTATAGCTCTCTTTTGACTTAAGCTTCAATTATGAATATGCATTTAGCAAGATATTAGGGTTTGGTTTTTTTGTTGTTGTTACAAACAAGAAATGGCTGCTCAAGGCTCAGAGCAAATCTGGAAGTAGCACAAATCTGGAAGTAGTGTCAGAATGGCTGAACTGAGTGACTACAAACACCAT
Organism: Dipodomys merriami; assembly: GCF_024711535.1. Classification (NCBI taxonomy): domain Eukaryota; kingdom Metazoa; phylum Chordata; class Mammalia; order Rodentia; family Heteromyidae; genus Dipodomys; species Dipodomys merriami. The sequence continues at coordinate 10,771,991 of NW_027205048.1, read as the reverse complement.
TAAGGACATGAGCTCTTCCTACCTTTTTTACCCTACCAACAAGGTTGTTAAGCCCCCTGCTAGTTCATTCACAGTCTTGAAATAGCTGCAGCAGCTCCACATCAAATCCAGATACAACCACTACAGGAAGGCTGCCAGTTCTTGTGTCCTCTTTATTATAGCAGGAAACTCTCTTGCTGCAGCTTCCCAAGGGAATTTTCCACATTATAACTCATTGACCAAATAGCCAATGAGCACACACAGGCCTACACCTAAACCAATCACTGGCAAGAGCAATGGTGCCACCTTATTGAGTCAGAATGATGGTGGGCCCAGAAAGCAATTACCCAAGAGAAGGAGGTAGATAAATGAACACAGTTGGAGTACTGTTAGAAATTAGGAAGTGTCTGCTCAATACACACACCTACAAATTGATGTGAAAGTCAATAGGGAGCAAGGAGGAGTGTGGGATGAGGATATTTCTTCTGCTACAGATCTCCTATTGCTTCATTTTACAACTGTGTGTTATATTTGAATATGGTTTGTTCTTCATACTACTTATAATTACATATATTGTTAATTGTGGAATAACATGTGAATTGATATGTGAATTTAGATGTAGAATAATGCCAAATCATACTGACAAACAATTCTGTTCCACAAACCACCCTCGAGGTAACTTTGTTATCAGTGTCTTTTCTGCAGATAACTAAAATGCATTTCTATATGTGTGCCTACTATATATGTGTATGTGTGTGGAAACAATAAATAGATAAGAACTATATGTAATGTGAATGGCATGATTTTGTTTTGTAGGATTTTTTAAAATAGTAATATACTATATGCTGCTTCAGTTTTTCATTTTCTTTACTGTCTCAACAATGTGATTTTTATTGTGCTTTTATTACCTTTAAGTAGTTGTATGAAGACTATGTTACAATTCAATATTTCAGTTTGCTAAGTACATCTTGATTGATATCACCTCACAATGTGATTTTTAAGATCTTCTCATCTTAGTAAACATGAGTCTACCCAGTAAGTAGCTGTATTAAATATGATAGAAATGATGCACTTTATTTTGCCACTGCATTGACCCTCTGATGAGCAGGGATTTTTTTTTCTTTTTTTTTCTTCCATGAATGTTCTTATATATATATTTTCTTGATTGAACAGTTTTTCTCAAGTAGATTTAAAATTTTTCTAATCAAGGTTTAGTTGTTCCACATCCGTGCTAAAACTTAGTATTTTTTCTCTTTCTTAGTGTAGCTATTCTGGTGTATGAGTCATGGTTTTAATTTGCATTTCCCTGATGACTAACCAAGTGGAACACCTTTTCACAGGTCTTCTGGCTTTATGGAAACCATTTTACATGAAAAGTCTGCTAAGATATTTTATACAAGTTTATTTCAGCTTGTATCTATTTTTAATGAATTTATAAATGCCTTTAAGTATGTTGTAGACGTAAGACCTTTATCATATATGTACATTGAAAAAAACTAAATATTCTTTTCCTACGTTATGATTTTCCTTTCATTCTCTTACTTGTGATTTTTATTTTCCCTGCTACTGTGACTTGAATTCAAACTGCACTCTTTCTAGGCAGGGGCTCTGCTGCTTCAGCCATGCTCCCAGCACTTATGTATGTGTGTATGTGAGTGTGTGAGTATGTGTGTATATGTTTGTGTGTGTGTTGGTTGAACTCAGGAACTGGACATCTTCTGGATTTTTGGTGGTTAACTGGAGATAAGAATATCATGAACTTTCCTACCTAAGCTAGCTTTGAACCTCAATCCTCAGATCTAAGCCTCCTGAGGAGCAAGGATTACAGATATGAGCTACCAGTGCCTAGTTGCTCTCAGTACTCTTAATGATGTCTCTTAATAAACAGAAGTTCTTTAAGACTGTAAAGTCAAACTTGTCAGACTTTATCATTATATTAGTTTGGTAAGAACTCAAATCTATTCAATATCAAGTTTTCCCTTTCAGGAATACAGTCTTTCCTTAGTATCTTTTTCTGTGTTTATTATACCTTTCAGTTATTTCTTCCTATTTGTTGTATAAGAGAAATATAACCTACAGTATTACTGCTAATAGGTAAGAACATTACTGTCCCACATGAATCTTTTATGAAAGTCTAGAATTTTATATTTTACCCAACAGTTTTTAATTTATTTTGGTTTATCTGACTGCATTCCTACATGTGAGTGTATGAACCATGTGATCCATGAGTAGAGAAAAAAAGGGTACTGACAGATACATATAAAATTGTTGCCTCGGGGCTGGGAATGTGGCTTATGGTACAGTGTTTGCCTAGCATACATGAAGCCCTGGATTTAATTCCTCAGTACCACATAAACAGAAAAGGCCAGAAGTGGCTCTATAGCCCTTGAGCAAAAAAAAAATGAAGCTCAAGGACAGTGCCCAGGCCCTGAGTTCAAGCCCTAGGATTGGCCAAAAAAAAAAAAAAAACTTGTTACCTCCAAGAGGTAAATGGGACTGAAATGACTTCTTTCTCTTTTTTATTTTCTTTTTCTTTCTTTTCTTTTTTTCAGAGATAGTGCCCAGGCAAAAGGGTTTCAAGGTCACAAGGTTAGCACTTTACCACCTGAACACAGCTCCACTTCTGGCTTTTTGCTGGTTAATTAAAAATAAGAGTCTCATGGACTTCCTTGCCCAGGCTGGCTTCGAACCATGATCTTCAGATCTTAGCTTCCTGATTATCTGGAAGTACAGGTGCAAGCCATTGAGTGCCTGGCTGAGATTAATTATTTGTTAGTCTAGATGCTTCTTGGATTGCTCTAGAGTAGCTGAATCCATCATTATTAAGGAACATTAAGAATATTTATAGTTTAAATATGTTTTCTAACTTCATGACAAATTGAGCTGGCTGCTTAATTATGAATAGTATATGTTATTTTCATGAAATGTAAAGAAATAGATACATAGGCACATCTACATATGAAGGAACATATTACTACCACATATCAAAGCCCACCTGTTTTTTGTAAATTTTCAGTTGTTCTTCGAAATGGGCACAGAAATAGGCAACAGTTTCCTTTTCACCTACAAAGAAGTGATACAAAATCTATTTTTCCTTCCCATGTTTAAGACAGAAATTAGTGTCTATCCCATCTTTCTTACTTTTAAATAACTTAATGACAGCTTAAATGATCATCTAACCATCATTTTAAAAATAAAATGTTAAGCCAAAACTCTGATTTTTTTCCAGTTAGACTAACCTTCAACATATCTGAAAGTGTCACTTGTGAAATTATGACATTTAATATTGATATATACAACCTACTTCTCAGCAAGGGCTTATGTTACTTACAATAAAAGAATAAAGATCCCTCTTAAAAATGAAATAAAAAGAATGAAGTTTACTAAATTGTACAAAGAATGCAAGGTAACTTTGTAGATAAAAATCTTTTAACTCATCCTCATTTAGCAATTTCTATTTAAATGACTTAACTCATCCCAATACTAAGAATACTAGAAGAAATGAAATTCTCAATGTTTCAAAAAGGTTTTCACTGAGAAATTTAAGTAAAAGTATTTCATTCATTTTTGGACTTCATCTTGGTAAAGTACTTCCCGCTTCTACAAATATTGGCTATAATTACATTTTCCAAAGTCAAACATTCAATAAAGTGCTATTTAAAACAACAGCAGTCTAATATCTTTGCTCTCTTGTTAGAGAAACTTTTAATGTTAATGTTAAACAAATGATTTAGTCAACTCCTGTGATTATATTATCTTATACTACATTTCACAATAAGAGTCATTGTTTTGTTTTGTTTTTGCAGTTCAGGGCCTCATACAAACTAGTCAAGTACTTTATCTCTAGACCATATCCCCAGCCCTAAGAGTTATTGTTTTGAATAAAGTATCTAGCAAAGAAAAGTACATATTTGTCAAGTGTCTACTTTTTAAAAAATTCTCTTTGAAATCATCATTTGTAAATCAAATACTTATCATGCTTACTTTTGTCCAGCCGAGGTCTTGGATTGTATCGATACCCAACCTGGCTCCAAAAGACAGGCACAGAACCTCGTGTTTGAATAAATGACAAAGTATGATTATGAACATGAATTAATTGCTCAGTCTCTACATAATTGGCAACATTTCCATTTTTATCCACTCCTCTTCGTTTATAGCGCATTCCTGAAAAAAAATTGAAACAAATATTTGGAAAAATAATTGGTCTGGCCAGATGCCAGTGGCTCATACCTGTAATGCTAGCTAGTCAGGAAGCAGAGATCTGAGAATCAAGGTTCAAAGCAGAAAAGTCTCCATGAGACTCTTATCTCCAATTAACCACTCAAAAACCAAAAGTGGCACTATGGCTCAAGTGGTAGAGCACTAGCCTTAAGCACAAAGAGGCTCAGGGACAGCACCCAGGCCCTGAGTTCAAGCCCCACAACCAACCAAAAAAGAAATTTGTTCTGGCCAAGAACAGTGGCACAGGGGCTGGGAAGGTGGCTCAGTGGTACAGCGCTTGCCTTACGTGCATGAGGCCCTGGGTTCAATTCCTCAGCACCACATAAGCAAAAAGAAAAAAGCCGGAAGTGGCGCTGTGGCTCAAGTGGTAGAGTGCTAGCCTTGAGCTGAAGAGCTGAGGGACAGTGCCCAGGCCCAGAGTTCAGGCCCCACGACCGGACCCAAAAAAAAAAAAAAAAAAAGAACAGTGGCACACACTTGGAATTCTATCACTTGGAAGGCTGAGGCAGGAAGATCAAGAGTTTGAGAGTAATCTAGGCTACAAAATCATTTAGTCTGCCTAACTTATGCTTCTTAATCAAATACAAGTCCAAGAAGTCATGAAGGTTCCATGTGAATCTGGCAGACAGAACAAAATCACTGTACATATCAATGATTTTAAAAAGCTGACTCTCAACAGTTTTCCCAAAGATACTAGCTCTCTGTAAGGACCTGCCACTATGATAGAGGATGTCAGTTCAAATGCCAATATTCAGAAACAACTCTCAAATGACTTCCTTCTCTTCTCTATACATACATCTCCCTGTCTGTCTTTCTCATTTTGCTGTCTTCTTTTCATCCTTCCTTAGAAATTAGTCCCTAACTGTACCACTATACTTCATCATCAAGCACTTTGAAGTCAGCTGTGCTTCTAAATCCATGATTGTCAAAGCATTTCCATACATCTGCATCTTTCCCATCTCACTTGGGTTTGATCTGGTCTTTATTATTGGGCTGGACTTTATTATGATCCTCTACTCACCTGCTCTATGTCTACTCCGGCGTGAAATAAGAGCCACTAAAAATCGTGGGTGAATGTCATCAACACAGGTAGATTCTTGAGGGGGGGTCTCTGGGCTGCTTTTCTCATCATCAGATGATTCAGTATAATTAACCACAAGTTCTTCAATCTGCACAAAACCTTGGATAATGGGGATAATCCAAAAGTCCACATCTGGTGTCTGAAAACAGAATGAACATCATGTTGTTTATATTCACACAACACTTAAATCCAAACAACAGTCAGCACCTATGTCTATGTGTCTTCAACCATATTTTCTATTTAATGAATGGTAAGGGAAAAGAAAGGAAAAAGGGCTTTTCCTTTCTTCTACAATGATCAAAAAGTTGGGAAAAAAAAAACATAGCACAGGGGCTAAACATCTGTGTACAAATTGAAGTTATATTCCCAACTAGCTCACCTTAAAGAACTCACCCCTAATGTGTCCCAGTATTTCCTCCATGAATAAAGTTTTTTGTGAATTATAAACAATGCATGTGAAATGTTCACAGTGCCTGTCAAATGGTATTTAACACAAATAGCTGTTTCGTTTATTATTTAGTATAGTTGATTTTTAGCCCTCAAATGTATGCTAAATACAATCAACTCTGATCACATCATTGTGAAACACATAGATGTACTTTATGTCCTAGTTCGCCTAACAAAAATCTAAATAGTAAGCGAATAGCAACAAAAACCCTCTCCATAATTGTTGTACTTTTGAAATGTTATCCAATATAATTAGGAAGGTACTAATCAAAGTTAGTGACATCCTCTTCTGAGAATACTGTACTGAGGACTAAATTCAGGGTCTTGAATTGGTAAGCAGGCACTCTCCCATTAGCCCACACTTCCAGCCCTGTTTTTCGAGAACTTTTCTGCCCCAGACCTCAAATGGTGATTCTCCTGCTCTCAGCCTCTCAGGTACCAAGGATTACAAGTGTGAGCCACCAGAGCCAGGTTCTTATGCACTTTTAAAGGTAAGAACACTGAGATGTCTTTTTGCTTTGTTTGTTGATTGGTCTATTCCTTGATTTGTTTTTTTTTTTGTTTTTTTTTTGGTTTTTTTTTTGGGTCCGGTCGTGGGGCCTGAACTCTGGGCCTGGGCACTGTCCCTCAGCTCTTCAGCTCAAGGCTAGCGCTCTACCACTTGAGCCACAGAGCCACTTCCGGCTTTTTTCTTTTTGCTTATGTGGTGCTGAGGAATCGAACCCAGGGCCTCAGGTATGCAAGGCACACGCTCTACCACTGAGCCATCTTCCCAGCCCCCCTTGATTTGTTTTGAGACAAGGTATTGTTATATATCCTAGGCTGGCCTAGGACTTGAGAACTTCCTGCCTCATCACCCTGAGTGCTAGGATTACAGTGTGCACCACCACATCTGGTTTCAACACATTTCAAACCTACTTGTCTTCTATCATCATGCTCAAAATTCTATCTCAGTTTCTTTTGATTTATGGAGCCTGAAGAAAAGAATCTTAGGAAGGTTATTTAATAATGTAGTTGTACAGAGTCTACTTGCATCATTCTTTTTTTTTTTTGGTCAGTTATGGGACTTAAACTCTGGGCCTAGGCGCTGTCCCTGAGCTCTTCAGCTAAAGGCTAGCACTCTACCAATTGAGCCATAGTGCCACTTCTGGTTTTCTGGTGGTTAACTGGAGATGAGTCTCAGACTTTCCTGCCCGGGCTGACTTTGAACCGTGATCCTCAGATCTCAGCCTCCTGAATAGCTAAGATTACAGGCATGAGCCACCGCCGCCCAGCTTCTTTTTTTTTTTTTTTTTTTAAATTTTGGTAGTAGTGGGGCTTAAACTCAGGACTTCGCACTTGCTAGGCAGGAACTCTATCATTTCAACCATGTCCCCCAGCCTGCACTCATTATTTTTTATCACCATTCTTGTTATTTGTATTTTGTTCTTGACAGAAACAAAGAAACACATCTTAGCAAATGTCACTTTTATTCCAAGTTGTCTGTTTTAAATAGTAAGTTAAAAGTGCTCTGATAAAAACTACAAAACACACTGGAACTCCACAGAGCCACTATAAAGGACAAATATTCACCAGAGTCCTCTGTCACTGGGTTTTAAGGATCATAGTTTGAGTACCATCATAAATAGCAACGAGAATACTCTTATGCCTCATTTTCAATAGAGACATAATAGCTGGCTGGCTGAAGACAACACTAGAAAAAGTTGAGATCTGGGGATCACGGTTCAAAGCCAGCCAGTGCAAGAAAGTCAGTGATACTCTTATCTCCAATTAACCACCAGAAAACCAGAAGTGGTGCTGTGGCATAAAGTGGTAGAGCACTAACTAGCCTTGAGCTAAAGAGTTCAGGGATAGAGCCCAGGCTCAAACAACAACAAAAGAATTAAGTTAAAATCATTTACACAAGTTACCAATATGGGCAGATAGGAGAGTGAAAGGAGAAAATTTTGAAAGGTTAATTGAAAGGTTCTCTGTGAGCCTATTCATCCATTTGCCTGTTTTATTTAGTGTCTAAAACTAAGTGGTACATGGGGCTGGGAAGGTGGCTCAGTGGTAGTGCTTGCCTCGCATGCATGAGGCCCCGTGTTCAATTCCTCAGCATCACATAAACAGAAAAAGCCAGAAGTGGTGCTATGGCTCAAGTGGTAGTGTACTAGCTTTGAGCTGAAGGCTGAGGGACAAAGCCCAGGCCCGGAATTCAAGCCCCATGACCAACCATAAAAAAAAATAATAATAAATAAATAAATAATTTGTTGACTCAACAAGTAAATAGTCTTTGTACAGTTATAATTCTCCAATACATGTGACAGAGTAAAGAAACAGACTAGCGATCTCATCATATTCTATGTCTTCCCTAAGTTAACCACTGGCAGTGCTGAACTGGCCTTAAGAGATTTGCTTACCTCAAATCCCAGATGAGAAGCCAGAGTGGTTTCATTACAGGAAAACTGAGCTCCAACACTCACAATGGATACAAACAAAATACCTCTTTTCAGAAACTCTAAGGACCTGAGTTCCATAGCCTTATATTACTGCCCTCCTATGGGAACCAGCTAAACAGGCCAGTAGGGAAGCAGTGAAATTATGAACTGCCTTAAAATAGAGTAGTAGTTTTTCCTAGTTAAATGATTCCCTTCCACACAGGGGAAAACATTAAAGTAAGATTTCACAATTTATCTTAACACAATTAAAAAGCATTTGCCTAAAAGTTACTGCCAACAGGAAGGATATTTAAAAAAACAATTACTCACACCAATCTCTATAAGATCTTGTATCATATATTTATTCCAAAAAAATCGATCATCAACCTAGTAAAGGAAAGAAAAAAAAGTTTAGAAACACATTATTGTTCCAGACAGGACGCTGCTTGAGCTATGGGTGGTACCTTCTGCCACAGGGAACAGCTGTCCTTCTCCCCAGAGCTCTGCCTCTGTACCGAATTGGTCAAATCATAGGTCAAGCTGTAGTAAAAGGATTCTGAATCCATGAACATCTTCAGCAACTCTTCAAGTAATCTTCTCTCCAACTTCTCCTTCTCTTTACTTTCTTTAACCTATAGAAAATAAATTTCCTATTACTGCAGGAACAGAATGTAATATATTTGGATGATCCAAAACTTTCAAGTAAGAATAATCCCAAAGATCTGAGAAAAAAAGAGCTTCAATATAACAAATGGATTGAAAATAAATTTACTACCAACCAAAGTACCTTCTGACTTAAGACTAATCAAGAATGAATGCAAAACAGCTCTTACTTTCTTTTTATTAGGAGCAGACACATTGGATTTAATATTTGTAAAGGTCTTCAGTAGAAACTTTGAATCATCAGGAGATGGTATAATCTTCTCTGGTTTGTTAATTCCAAAATGATGCTTCTTACAGAGCTACATAATTCAGAGAGAAAAAGATAATACATTATTAAGTTCAGCTTGCTAAATGTTCAAGGCTAAGAGTACAAGTGAATGCATTACTCACATATTTGGATTAAAGTACTTCAAGAATTAGTGATAGTGGATAAAGAATACAGCTGTGCTTTCAATGATTAGAAGTCACATTAAACATGCAACACAGGGCCAGAGGTATGGCTCAAGTGGTAGAGTCTGCCTGGTAATTGCAAGACCCAGAAATCTAACCCTAGTACCACATTAAAAAAAGAAAAACAGGCTGGGCGCTGGTGGCTCACGCCTGTAATCCTAGCTACTCAGGAGGCTGAGATCTGAAGATCAAGGTTCAATACCAGCCCGGGCAGGAAACTGTGAGACTCTTATCTCCAATAAACCACTAGAAAACCAGAAGTGGCACTGTGGCTCAAGCGGTAGAGTACTCACCTTGTGCTGAAGAGCGAGGGGACAGTGCCCAAGCCCAGAGTTCAAGCACCACGACAGAAAGAAAGAAAGAAAGAAAGAAAGAAAGAAAGAAAGAAAGAAAGAAAGAAAGAAAGAAAGAAAGAAAGAAAGAAAGAAAGAAAGAAAGAAAGAAAGAAAGAAAGGCAGACAGACAGACAGACAGACAGACAGAAAGAAAGAAAGAAAGAAAGAAAGAAAGAAAGAAAGAAAGAAAGAAAGAAAGAAAGAAAGAAAGAAAGAAAGGCAGACAGACAGACAGACAGACAGACAGAAAGAAAGAAAGAAAGAAAGAAAGAAAGAAAGAAAGAAAGAAAGAAAGAAAGAAAGAAAGAAAGACCGAAAGGAAAGAAAGACCGAAAGAGAGAAAGAAAGAAAGAAAGAAAGAAAGAAAGAAAGAAAGAAAGAAAGAAAGAAAGAAAGAAAGAAAGAAAGAAAGAAAAGAAAGAGAGAGAAGGACAACAAAAAAATTTCAAGGAAGGATATACTTAGGATTTAAATGCAAAAAGTTCGAGTTAGAACTATGATTTTAAGTTACTATCTAAGTGAGGAATTAAATGTTCTAGTTAATATTATTTGTTTTGAAACTGGCATCTAAAAATAAATACATTGCAAAATAAACATTTTTGATGTCTCAGGACTGTTACTTTACATACATCTGTGCTAAATATTTATTCATTCTAAATAACTGGACATTCTGGTTGAGAGGATCTGCTGCATCTGTTCTACTAGGAACCTTAAAAGTGTGACACTTCCACTGATAACTTTCCTTCTATTCTTTTTTTTTTTTTTTTTTGCCAGTCCTGGGGCTTGAAATCAGAACCTAGGTACTGTCCCTGAGCTTCATTTGCTCAAGGCTAGCACTCTACCACTTGAGTCATAGCGCCACTTTCAAACTTTTTCTGTTTATGTGGTACTGAGGAATCGAACCCAGGGCTTCATGCATGCAAGGCAAGCATTCTACCACTAGACCATATTCCCATCCCCTTTCCTTCTATTCTTATATGCACTAATGAAATCAGAAGAATAATATACATTTGTGCCCAGAAATTAGTTAAATGAAAGCTGGGTCCCACTAATGAAGGTAATGAAGGAGAGAGGAATCATAGCTATGTAGAGAAGAGAAAATAAGAAAGTTCCAATCCAGTTAGAGACAGGGTTTTATATGCAATTTCAACATATGAAGCAAATGTTTTGAAAAGTGCCTAAGAATTCTATTAATAACATGCAACCTGATTCCACTTTTTCAACATAGTCATTTTATTTCTAGTACTAAGTGGGAACTCCCATTAAGAGATGCTTTACTGGTCTGAGCATGGTAGGATTACAGGCATGTAATCCTTTGAGAGGCTAAGGCAGGAGGACTGAGAGTTCAAAGACACAGCCCAAAAGCTGGCCTGAGCAAAAACTAAGACTCTAACTGGAAAATAACTAAAGCAAATAGGGCTAATAAGGGTGTAGCTCAAGTGATAAGTGATAAGGCATTTACCTAGAAAGCATGAAGGTCTGAGTTCAAACCCAATGTAGAAAAAAAAAAATGTTTTAAGGCAAAACTCATCTTTCTATCTTAACCAGAAACCTTTCTATCTCTTAAAACAGAAATGGAAAATTACTATCAATAGAAACCTTTTCAGTGAATTATTTTAATCTACTATATAGTTACTTTTTCTTTTTTTTTCTTTTTTTCAATCGTGGGGTCTAAACTCTGGGCCTGGGTGCTGTCCCTCAGCTCTTCAGCTCAAGACTAGCACTCTACCACTTAAGCCACAGCACCACTTGCAGGTTTTTCTACTTATGTGGTGCTGAGGAATCGAACCCAGGGCCTCATGCATGCAAGGCAAGCACTCTACCACTAAGCCACCTTTCCAGCCCTATATAATTACTTTTAAGGGAAAAAAGTATAGCCTAGTCTCTCAGTCCTGCTCTAAGGAAAAAAATATAAAAATCAGGGAATAGACAAAATTATTTCTTGGAATCCCTTGCAGTCCTAAGACTGGGTTTAGACATAGCATTGGGAATTTGGACCAACAGCACAGACAGCTTCCCTTCCCAAAGGCACAGGCAATTCTGCATATTACATGATTACCACACCTTGATGCACACATAGGCAGGTACTCCTACAGTTTTCTTATTGCTATCGCAAGTTACTCTTCACAACAGAGATTAAAGGTGGCTGCTTGTTGCTTAAGAAAAGGCAAATACAGGGCTGGGAAGGTGGCTCAGTGGTAGAGCACTTGCCTTGCATTCATGAGGCCCTGGGTTTGATTCCTCAGCACCACATAAGCAAAAAGAAAAAAGCCAGAAGTGGTGCTGTGGCTCAAGTGGTAGAGCGCTAGCCTTGAGCTGAAGAGCAGAGGGACAGTGCCCAGGCCGAGAGTTCAGGCCCCACGACCGGACCCCCCCCAAAAAAAGCCAGAAGTGACGCTGTGGCTCAAGTGGTAGAGTGCTAGCCTTGAGCTGAAGAGCTGAGGGACAGCGCCCAGGCCCAGCGTTCAGGCCCCATGACCGGACTAAAAAAAAAAAAGGCAAATACATTCTCTCACTTTCTAAGTTGTTATCTATACCCACCTAGAGATAAAACTTTAAACAGATATGTGGTGGGAAACTAATACGGAAAACTAATATGTAGCTATCTCTTAAGGCAATGAGATACAGCAAACAAGATATACAGAAAGAAGACAGAAGCCTATAAAACTTTAAAAAGTATTTTTTTAAGAAACATATATGCTTGCATTTATCTGAATCCTACAGACTGATACTCTTATATAGATGAATTTTTAATAAAAATAGTCCCAGCAGTTCCTCTAAAAGTTAAACCCAGAATTTCCAAATGTCCCAACAGTTCTATCCGAAGGTAAAGACTCAAGAGAAATAAATCTCCATCAAAAATGTGTATGCAAAATTTGGTACTATTCATAATAGCTAAAAAATGGAAAAAACTCAAATCTCCAACAAGTGATGATGAGTTTTAAAAATATGTGATGCAATCACATAAGGAAATTTTTTTTAGTAATAAAAAGGAATAAAGCACCAGTGTATGTTACAATAAGCATGAACCTTGCAACCACTATGCTAACTAAAAGAAGTCAATCACAAAAGCTACCTAAGGTCTAATTCCACTCATATGAGCTGTCCAGAGTAGATGACATACACAGAAATAGATCAAGATCTCCCACATTTTAGGGGAAATGAGTAATGATTGGCAATTACTTGGCAGGACTCTTTCTGGAAGTGAAAAATCACTGAATTGTATACTTCAAATGAGTGAGCTATATGAATTTTGGCATGTGAAGTATTTTTTGTTTGTTTTTTGGGGGGACTGGGGGTTTTTTGGTTTGTTTTTGTTGGTCATGGGCTTGAACTCTGCGCCTGGTCCCTGTCCCTGAGCTCTTCAGCTCAAGGCTAGGGCTCTACCACTTGAGCCACAGTTTCACTTCTAGTTTTTTTTGTAGTTTAACAGAGTTAAGAGCCTCATGGACTTTCCTGCCAGGTCTGGCTTTGATCTGTGATCCTCAGATCTCAGCCTCCTGAGTAGCTAGGATTACAGGCACGAGCTACCGGCACCCAACTTATTTTTTTAATGGCAAGCAAACAAGCCATATACCTCAGGCAAAATGTCAACTGAGGTAGAAAAATAAAAGCTAATACTATAAACTTGAAATAAAATTGCTTCTGCTCCAATTACAGAAGGCAAACCAGACATTAGCATAGTGTGACCTGAGGATACTTCAGAAAAGAATAAAGGCAGAAGACTAGGCATCCCAGTTAGAAAGACCCACCATACAATGAAGGCACAGAACTAACTTCAAGAAGTCTTTTGCTGTGCATAAGACATGTATGTTCAAAAATAATGTCAAGGAAATACATAAAACTACAAATCATTAATAATATTCTGAAACATTTGAAAATAACAATCCTTAAGAGCAAATGCTAACAACCCAATGGAGCACCTTGTCTGTGGTAGGCAAACCACTCAACCTACACCCTTGCCCATAGTAGGCAAATGCCCCACAACCAAGATACCTCCCCAGCTTTCCCTAGAGAAAGGAGTGTGTGTGTGTGTGTGTGTGTGTGTGCGCGCGTGCGTGCATGCATGCGCACATGCATGCATGTGTGCATGTTCACACACACCAGTCCTAAGGCTTGAACTTGGCACTTGGGCACTATCCCTGAGCTTTTTTGGCTCAAGGCTAGTGCTCGACCACTTGAGCCACAGGGCCACTTTTGGATTTTTGGTGCTTAATTGGAGAAAAGTTTCATGAATTTTCCTGCCTGGGCTGGCTTTGAACCACAATCCTCAGATCACAACCTCCTGAGTTCGTAGGAGTCACAGGCATCCAGCTCTCTCTAGAGTTTTAACCAGGATTATTTCTGAGTAGAACAGTTTTCTTCTCCTTTATATACAGGAAAACATAAATGATTAAGTTCGATTAAGTTCTAAAAGGTCTTTTAAATAGAGTAATATGAAAATTGAAATGAAGATACCAAAGATCTAAATTAACATGTCAGAAAATTAGCAAGAAGTCTATGAATTTCAACATTTTGCCCATTATGCTGTTCATTGTTGTAAAGCTCCTCAACATAAAACAGTATTAAAAGGAGAGAAGAAAAGGCACAAGCACAAATTTCTGAAACTACCTCTATAGAAGGTATATCCAACTAGTCCCTAAGACAGACAAAACACCTCTTGCATAGTTATTTTTACCTCTAGTTGGTAAGGGTCATATCATATATTCCACCATTATCCTTGGTGATCTGATGGGGCACCAGTGGCTCACGCTTGTAATCCTAATTACTCAGGAAGCTGAGATCTGAGGATCACAGGTCAAAGCCAGCCTGGGCAGGAAAGTCCATGAGACTCTTAGCTCTATTAAACTACAAAAAAAGCTAGAAGTGAAGCTGTGGCTCAAATGGTAGAGCCCTAGCCTTGAACAAAAAAGCTCAGGGGCAGTGCCCAAAGTTCAAGCCCTAGAACCAGCAAAATAAAGAAGGAAATAGAGGTTAAAAAAAAAAAAAAGAGGGGATGGGAAGGTGGCTCAGTGGTAGAGCGCTTGCCTTGCATGCCTGAGGCCCTGGGTTCAATTCCTCAGCACCACATAAGAAAAAAGAAAAAAGCCGGAAGTGGTGCTGTGGCTCAAGTAGTAGAGCGCTAGCCTTGAGCTGAAGAGCTGAGGGACAGTGCCCAGGCCCAGAGTTCAGGCCCCATGACCGGATTCCTTCCCCCCCCCCCCCAAAAAAAAAAAGATACAGTAAAAGTTAACTCTCCACTTCCTGATTCTGCTTCCCCTTCAGATTGGGAGTTTTCAAATTCTATATTGTTTCTATGTGTGTTTGATATGCTAGTTTATACAGGTTTTGAAACAAGGATTCTACAACTAAAATGAGGTTTCAAAACCCAGGACACATTACTTTAAAGATATTATCCAGGGGCTGGGAAGGTGCAGTGGTAGAGTGCTTGCCTTGCATGCATGAGGCCTTGGGTTCAATTCCTGAGCACCACATAAGCAGAAAAGCCGGAAGTGGCGCTGTGGCTCCAGTGGTAGGGCACTAGCCTTGAGCTGAAGAACAGCACCCAGGCCCCACAACTGACAAAAATAAAATAAAGTAAAATAAAGATATTATCCAAGCCTATAATCCTAGTTCCCCAGGGGGCTGAGATCTGAATCAATTCAAAGCCAGTCTGGGCAGGAAAGTCCATGAAACTCTTAACTCCAATTAACCACCAGAAAACTGGAAATGGCACTGTGGCTCAAAGTGGTAACATGCTATCCTTGAGCAAAAAAGCTCAGAGATAGCACCCAGGCCCTGAGTTCAAGGGCCTATGACAATATATATATATATTACCCAGCTCTGAAAAATGTGTGTTCCTAATCTATTAAGCTAAATCTTCTCATTTGCTATGACATTTTACCAAGGTTCCATAAAATTTCTCTTGATCTTGCCTTACCTCTAGTTCAAGATCCTGAGGTTCCATTTCAGAAAGCGACAGCACAGCAATTTTGGTAACTTTACAGACTTCATGGTCTCCTGGGAGTTTGCCCACCAGTGCTTTCTGCCGAATTAGAATAAGCCACCATGGAAGATCTGAAAGAGAAAAGAAATATTCACATCTGCTATTTATAGACTGCAATGGTTCTGGATGAATGAGGCAATAACCAACAAAACTAGAGTCTAAAATGTGACTTCTTAAAGTAAAATACACTAGCCTTGAGCTGAAGGGCTGAGGGACAGAGCCCAGGCCCAAAGTTCTAGGCCCCACGACCAGATCCAAAAAAAAAAAGAAAAAAGAAATGTACTCATTACCTTGCCCATGTAATTGTAACCCCTCTGTACGGTATTTTCACAATAAAAAAAAATTTTTTTTAATTTTTTAAAAAGAAACATGTTCTCTCATATAATAGTCCTGGTAAAAATACCAACACATACAACTCTTCTGGAAGAAAACTCAGCAGTACCTATAAATTCAACACATGCACTTACTTTTTAATCTAGCTGTTCTACTCTTGAGCATTTACCCTAAGCATAAGCCCAACAACCAAAGCTTACATACTGAAGCCTATTCTTTGCATTAGTTTGTATTGTTAAATATTGTATTGGAAACCACCTAAGTATGAACATAAGAAAGTGAAGAACATACCATGGCATATACATACAATGTATACTATGCAGCTTTACAAAAAGAATTAGAGGAATGAGACATTAGTGGTTCACACCTATAATCCTTGCTACTCAGAAGGCTGAGAGCTGAGGATCCCAGTTCTAAGTCAGCCCTGGCAAAAAAAATCCTAAGACTCTAACCTCTGACCACACAAAAAACAAAGCCGGAAGTGGGGGTGTGACTCAAGTGGTAAAGCCTTAAGCAAAAAAGCTCAGAGACAGTGCCCAGGCCCTGATTTCAAGCCCCAGAACCTGCGTGCACGCGCACACACACGCACACACACACACACACGCACGCATGCACACACACACACACACACACACACACACACAGAAAATTAGAAATTTTCTATGACCTAATAAAGAATGATTCCTAATGATTACTAAGTGAAAAACCTGGTGTCATATATATGCACATATATGTGTGTATGTATTTATATAATATATAATATTATATATATGAGTGATACAGCTGTGCAGTCATGTGACACATGTGTCAGGCAATGACAGTGGTCTCATAAGATTATAATGGAGCTGGAAAAAATCTAATTGCCTAGTGATGTTGTAATGTCATAGCTCAACATATTATTCCACTTGAAGTGATGAATGATGTTGGTGTAAACAAACCTATTGTGCTACTGATAGCATAGAGTATAATACATACAACCATATACTTTACCTAATAGTCTAATAATAATAAATAACTATGGTGCTGGTTTTATGTAGATGACATGTTATACTTATTATTTTACTGGATTTGGGGGTGGGGGTGGCAATACTCGAGATTAAACTCAGGACTCACACATGATAGGCAAGCATTCATCCTCGGCCCCATCATTGGTTTAGTGTAAAACATACTCCATGTTACTCTGTTACATCTCATCCTTACTGCTTCTCCTGACTGAATCAACAGGCTAGGCACCAGTATCATCTAGTATGTGTAACTACACACTATGATGTTTGCACACTGATTGTGCCACCTGGCAACATGGTTCTCAGAATGGTATCTTAGTTGAGCCCAGTGGTGTAATTCAAGCTGAGTACAGTGGTGTAACTAAAGCTGAGTGCAATAGTTTAACTCAAGCTGAGTCAGTAGTGAAATTCAAGCTAAATCCAGTGGTTTAACTAAGCTGAATCCAGTGTTGTAACTCAGCTGAGTCCAGGGGTATAACTCAGATGAGTCCAGTGATGTAACTCCAGCTAAATCCAGTGTTGAAACTCAGCTGAGCCCAGGGGTATAAATGCAAGCTCAGTCCAGGGAAGCTGATAGTGTAAGAAAATCTAAGAACCAGAAGGCTGGTGTTTTTAAGTCTAAAGGCCTGGGAACCAAGAGTTTCAATGTCCACAGACAGAAGGTAGACATCCAGACTCAGAGAAAATTGACCTTTCTTCTATGTTTTTCTCTATCCTAGCCCTCAATAGACTCAGTAATGACTACCTACATTAGTGAAGTTAGATCCTAGTGTAGTAGTTCAAATGCTCTCTCTCTGTTTCTCTGTTTTCTCTGTTCCTCTCTGTTTCTGTCTCTCTTTCCTCTCTCTCTCTCTCTCTCTCTCTCTCTCTCTCTCTCTCTCTCTCTCTCTCTCTCTCTCTCTCTCTCTCTCTCTCTCTCTCTCTCTCTCTCACACACACACACACACACACACACACACACAGAAATGTTGCATCTGCTATCTGGGCATCCCTTCTCAGGCAAGCTGACATGAAATTAACCATCACATCTCCCTATAAATGACCTCATCACTAGGTAGTATTACATCTACATATTTCTAGACATGCCTATCCATCCTATTGATATATAGAAGTTATATACATTTCCCAATAAAGCATGTTTAGCCATCATTTTATTAATGTTAATTCTATAAGGTATTTTTCAATTTTTTGAAGTTTAAACATTACAGATAACACTAAAATGCCCTTTGATCACTTTTAGTCTTACCTCATGGAAAATTTTTTCAATCTGCTCCACTAACCATTTTGTTAGTTCAAATAAGGAGAAAAGCAGAGATATAAAGTAAATGATTACATTACATTCTTGGCATTAATCCTTTCAATTTTACTTGATAGCTAAAAAATTACTTGTAACTGTAAATTATTTTACAGGCACTACTGCTTCAGCTCTTTCAGACCCTTTCCTAGTCTATAAATATAAACATTCACCTAATTACCAAAGGTAAAAATGAAAAGAGGTGTGTCTGCTAATGATTCTTACTTGTCTGAGTCCTTAGCATAGCCCAACATTACAGGCTATATTCCTGGAATCAGTTACATCTTCTACATCCACTACTCCTAAGTATAGAAACAGAAAGCACCCAGCTGCCTCATACTCACAGTTGTGTGATCAGGAACTAATAATATGACATGCCAATGAAGGCAGAGGTAGATATTAGCTACTCTTGAGTCTTTTTTTTTCCCTTTGGCCGGTTGTGGGGCTTGATCAGGGCCTAGAAGCTCACTGTTTCTCAGCTGTTTTTGCTCAAGCTAGAGCTAGCTCTACCACTTTGAGCCACAGCTCCACTTCTGGTTATTGAGTGGTTCATTGGAGATAAGAGTCTCATGGGCACTTTTCTGCCATGGCCAGCTTTGAACCATGATCCTTATAACTCAGCACTCTTGAGTAGCTCAAATTATAGGCATGAGCCACGGGCACCTGGCTTACTCTCAAGTAATGCTCAAATAGAGTTAAATTCCTGAAGTACTTCTGAAGTTTATGCTTCAAAGAACCATGGAAGAGTCTCAACTATATCTCAGAGGATGGTGATATACTGGAAGAGAAGAAAAGAAGAGATTATGTTCTGATATTACATTCTGCTCACCTTTCCTTTGTTCTGTCAAGCTGTGAATAAGAACACTTAACATGTTTCTCTGTCATTTCAAATTGACATTAAAAGTAAAAAACGTAAGCCAAATGATTCATTGTTCTTTATATATTCTGAGATGTGCTTAGGCGCGTATAATTTTTTTTTTCAGTGCTGGCAATCAAATTCAGTGCCTCGTGAATGCTAGGCAAGTGTTCTACACCTGGTTAGATTCCCAACCCAAAATTTTAATTGTTCTATCTTTCTGGTAACTTGAATATTCTGTTATTTTTGAAATGTTTCTCTATGCTTCTTGCCTTAAACTCTGCTTCGCTATTAGCATAGCTACATTAGTTTTTATAGGATGTTTAGTTTTTTTCTATTCTTTTACTTTCAGCCTTTTTGGCGACATTACACACACGTACACACACCATATACAGCATTTGTCTTGAAATGTACACAGATTTTGTTTTCCAGTATGCAAATCTTTGGTTTTTGTACATAGGTATCATTACTGATATATTTAGTAATCTACCATGTATCTATTTGTCTCACTCATTCCATGCATACTTTTTATTTTCTTAAATCCCTTTTGCATTTATGACCCCCAAAGGTAATTCAGAGATCATCAGAGATGGTGATCGGTTTTAAAAGGGGGGAGACTAGTGTCACCTTCAACAAGCCAGATGGCCTCTACCCAAAGCCATTAGGACAGGGCTACTCAGCAGAACCCTAAGGAGGCAGGCTTTCCTGGGTAGACTGTGAAGTGCAGTAGGAGCCCCTCTTCAGTAGATCTGACAGGTGGGATTTCTACCCTAGTAGCCAAGGGGTCTAGAACACTAACCTATAAAGGATTATCCTCAAGCCCTAAGGAGCTTGGGTAGTGGAACACAATGTCTTAGCTTATGGCTGTTCCATTACTGTATTCTGGGAGCACATATAACTTATTTGGCTTTACAGATTCACAGATGCAGAGTAATTTGCCTTAGCATGAATGGTACTTTGACTGCTACTCATATCTGAATTTATATGATGTTTAGACGAGTTTTATGTTTTAAACTTTAAAGTTGATGCTGATGTTTGAACAAGACTTTGGTAGCTTCTAGAATTAACGAATGTACTTTGCATGTGAGAAGAACATGAGTTTGAGGGGCCGAGGTGGAACACTATCAGCTGAATTGAGTGTCCCTACTCCTAAATTCATATGCTGAAAGGTCTTACTCCCAGTATGATAGTAATAGGAAGTAGGACCTTGGTAGGTGCTTAGGTTATCCATCCTCACAGGAAGGATTGGTAAGCTTATAAGAGAAGGAGGAGAGTTCCCTTACCTCTTCTACACGTGAGGTCTTAAGACGTGAGAAGAGGGCGCCGGTGGCTCACGCCTGTAATCCTAGCTACTCAGGAGGCTGAGATCTGAGGATCAAGGTTCAAAGCCAGCCCGGGCAGGAAAGTCCATGAGACTCCTATCTCCAATAAACCACTAGAAAACCGGAAGTGGTGCTGTAGCTCAAGTGGTAGAGCACTCACCTTGAGCTGAAGAGCTGAGGGACAGCACCCAAGCCCAGAATTCAAGCCCCACGATCGACCAAAAATAAAAAAAGTCAAGATGTGAGAAGAGGTCATCTCTGAAGCACAATAAGTCCCTTACTCTGGACTTCCTAATCTTCAAAATGTCAAGAAATAGCTGGGTGCCAGTGGCTCACACCTATAATCCTAAATTACTCAGGAGGCTGAGATTAAAGCCAGCCAAGACAGGAAAGTCTGTGAGACTCTTATCTCCAATTAACCACCAGAAAAACCAGGAGTGTCGCTGTGGCTCAAATGGTACAGCTCACCTTGAGCTGAAGAGCTGAGGGACAGCACCCAGGCCCAGAGTTCAAGCCCCACAACAGGAAAAAAAAAAAAAAAAAAAAAAAAAAAAACCAAGCTTCAAGAAATAATTTCTGAAAAAAAAAAAAAGAAAGAGAAATAATTTCTGATAATACACCTATTTCTTCCACATCGGGTGATATGTACATTTCTTTCCTTTTGCTTAGTGTAAGCTGTTCCCTCTTTCCCTCTCATTTCCTCCCTCCCATCGCTACCCTTGAGTTGTTTAGTTTGTTTTCATCAATGTCCAGTGCAGCTGATGGGTTGTACTGTCAAAGCCCATAGAATTCACAAACATTATATATAGACTATGATAATGACAATTTGCCTTGTGAAGGTTAAAATGTGTTTGTGATTTTACCTAATTATCACTATCCCACAATACTGTAAAATTTATGTAATTACTTAATCGCAATTAAAATTAGGTTGTATCAATTCCATATCTCAAGACAAAGTATGCTCCAATTTGGAGGATTCTACCATTTTTATAAGCCTTTGTTAGAACTCTAAATGCAGCCAAAAGAGTGAATTTCACTGATACCTTTTGCATAAGTTACTAATTGATCATTTTGTACATTTTTTTAACATTTAATTTTATTGTCAAGAGGGGTTACAGTTACATGGGTAAGGTAGTGAGCAAATTTCTTATTTAACTTGTTATTCTCTCCTTTGTTTTTCTCCCATTCCCCCCACCCCATTTGCTACTTTTAAATGAATGAGCAAGTCTACAAAGCAGACTTTTTTAGCCAGTCCTAGGACTTGAACTCAGGGCATGGACACTGTCCCTAAGCTTCTGTGCTCAAGGCTAGTGTTCTACTACTGATTTACTACTGATTTACAGGGTAGACTTGTATACTAAAATGAATAAATTTAATTTTCTATTAAAGACATGATTTTTTTTTTTGCCAGGCACTGGTGGCTCACATCTATGATCCTAGTTATTCAAGAGGCTGAGATCTGAGGATTATGGTTAGAAGCCAGGCCAGGCAAAAAGGTCCATGAGACTCTTTTGTCCAATAAAGTACTCATAAAAAGCCAGAAGTGGTGCTGTGGCTCAAGTGGTAGAGTACTAGCCTTAAGCCAAAGAAGCTCAGGAATTACCCACAGGACCAGAGTTCAAGCCCCAGGATGGGCGGAGCAGGGGAAGGGGGGGAGAAGAATGAGTTTTTGGTATATTTAACACAATTTTTTATTTTGTATTTAAAGCCATTGCTATTCTTTAACTACACTTAGGAAATGCTTTTTTTTCCACTCATGAAAATAAAGTACCATATGGCTCTGAACATCCATCAGGAAGCACCATACATCAGTGAAATGAAATGACAAACAAAAACACACCACAGCAGTGCTGATCTTCAAGGCTCAGGCACCTACTAGTTAAAAGTACATCACATGTTCTCAGTGACTAAAAAGCTAATTATTATAGATTGGTCCATCTTCCAAACACAGTAGCTACTAAATCTTTCTTATAATTGCTCTGTTGCTTACTAAAGCTTCCTAAGCTGGATTTATAGAAAATTGATAATGACTCATGGGGAGATCTAGGATGAGACATTTTTAATGGGCTCTATTTCACAAGTAACAAATGGCATGATTAGAAGGATATGCAGTCTAGGCTATGAAGCTTAGAATTGGAGCTAAATCCTTAACAAAAGCATCATAAAATTAAACAATATTATACTCTATAAAAATAAACTTTTGAATCTATTAAAAAACAAAAAAGTGGTTTTTTCTTCCTTTTTTGCTGTTTTTGTTTTCTTTTTGTTCTGTTTGTTCATTTACATGTCTTTGGAAGTAAAAGGGAAGGTACAAAAATGGAGGGACAAAGGGTGAACAAATGTAGCAGTGTACTCACTAGATACTATGTTGAAAATGAACTATATAACTTGTGGGTGGGGATGAGAGGGAAAAATTGGGGGAGAGCAAGGGAAGGGGAGAGATCCATCATCCAAAAAGAAATGTACTCTCGGCGACCTTGAAGTGCTTTCCTCTGAACAATAGGTGTTCATAGAAACTGCAGCTTCATTCTGAGATTGAATTGCAGGGTGGTGTGGTATGGTGTTGGCCTGTGGTCTTCAATGGGAGTGTCCTTGTCCAAAAAAATCCCAAATCCTGTTCAGACAATGTGTATGTAAGAGAGTGAGTGTGTATGTAAGAGAGTGAGCTGAGTCTAAGGACTTCAGAAAAAAAAAACACCATGGACAATTTCCAACCTGATACAGTAGTCCTTGATAAATTAACAAATTTGCAAAGAAATGTATTCGGGTTGGTGATTTAGCTCAGTGGAAGAGCACTTGCCTGGCAAGCATAAGGCCCTGAGTTTGGTCCTCAGTTCTGGGGGAAAAAAGGAGGGATGTACTCTTTACCTGCCTTATATAACTGCCACCCCTCTGTATATCACCTTCATAATAACAATTCTAATTTTTTTAATAAAAACAAGAAAACTAGGGGGAAAATAAGACAAAAGTATCATTGGGAAAATTTATTTTGTAGATAAAACTACATTTTCCAGATAACAAGCTTAGCCCTTAAAGTTCTAAGATATTTTCTCAAATGTTTATTTATTTATTTATTTATTTATTTTTGGGTGCAGTACTGAGGGCTGATCTCAGCTCACGGCCAATCTTGTGCTTGCACTTTACCACTTGAGCCACACTCTGGCTTTTGGTGGTGGTGGTGGTTCTGGGGCTTGAACTCAGGGCCTGGACACTGTCCCTGAGCCTTTTTGTGCTCAAGGCTAGAGCTCTACCACTTGAGCTACAGTGCCACTTCTAGTTTTGGGGTGGTGAATTGAAATAAGAGTCTCATGGGGACTTTTCTGCCCAGGCTGGCTTCAAACCATGATCCTCAGATCTCAACCTCTTGAGTAGCTAGGATTATAGGCATGAGCCACTGGCACCCAGTTCCTTTGCTTTAAAAATATATATATATGGTTTTCAGATAGAATATTATGGTAACTTCGCCCAAGCTGGCCTCCAAGATCCTCTAGTCTTTTGTTTCCCCAGTAGCTAAGACTACAGACATACAGCACCATATTAAATGTTTATTTAAAACACTATATTACATAGTTTCCTGTCTATTAAATCCCAGCATAGTAAGAGTAATTAAGATTTTTATTCATGATACATTTATCATCATAAAGATAAACTGTTGCTTTGACAAGTGGCATACAAATAAATGCTTCAGGCTGGGAAGTTGGCTCAGTGGTAGAGTGCATGCCTTGCAAGCATGAGGCCCTGGGTTCAATTCCTCAGCACCACATAAACAGAAAAGGCCGGAAGTGGCGCTGTGGCTCCAGTGGTAGAGCGCTAGCCTTGAGCTGAAGAGCTGAGGGGCAGCGCCCAGACCAGAGTTCAGGCCCCATGACCAGCAAAAAAAAAAAAAAACAAATAAATGCTTCGAGGTTGAAGGTGATTGACCCCTACACAAATAGGCCCAAGACCACAGCCCATAACAAACCTGATATCAGAATCAATTAAATAATCTTCATTTTCTAGCTGTGAATGGCTGTTACTAATCAAGATTAAGTAAGCAAGAATTTATTATTCTATATATTTTTTTTAATTAGTAATTTTTACTTCATTTGGAGGAGAGCAATGATGGGGTTTGAACTCAGGGTTTCACACTTGCTGGGCACTTTACCACTTGAACAACAGCTGCTTTTTGCTTTAAATGAGCCCTTATATCTTTGCCTGAGGCTATTCAGACTGGGATGTTCCTATATATGCCTCATGTACAGCTGGCATCATTAGCATGTGTCACCATATCAACCTGTTGTTGAGGTATCACTAATATTTTTCCCAAAAGTCTCAAAGCCAAGATCCTCCTGATCACATTTGGGATCTGCTGTACTCTACCTTCATCAAGATTAAGTGACACTAGAATACACGTTATATACTTATATATCCTACTAGTATATGTATGTATCATATCTTGCATGTATATTATATATACATATATATCAGATATATATGTATATATATACATACACCACTGGAAAAGCGGAAGAGGATGGGGAAAAGAGGTGATAACAAAATATTCATAAAGCTCATAAGTATATATAAAAATATCACAATGTGGGGCTGGGAAGGTGGCTCAGTGGTAGAGCGCTTGCCTTGCATGCATGAGGCCCTGGGTTCGATTCCTCAGCACCACATAAGCAAAAAGAAAAAAAGCTGGAAGTGGCGCTGTGGCTCAAGTGGTAGAGTGCTAGCCTTGAGCTGAAGAGCTGAGGGACAGCACTCAGGCCCAGAGTTCAGGCCCCACGACCGGACCCAAAAAAATATATATATATCACAATGTAACTTTATTTTTTGTGGGGGGGAGTTGTGGGGCTTGAACTCAAAGCCTGGGAGCTGTCCCTGAGCTCTTTTGCTGAAGGCTAGTACTCTACCACTTTGAGCCACAATGACACTTATGGTTTTTTGGTAATGAACTAGAAATAAAAGTCTCACAGACTTTTGTGACTGGGCTGGCTTTGAGCAGCAATTCTTAGATCTTAGCCTCCTGAGACCTATGATTACAGGCATGAGCCACCAGCAGTGTTTGTACCAGTACTGGGGCTTGAACTCAAGGCCTGTGCTTTCACTTGGCTTTTTCACTCCAGGATAGCATTCCACCACTTGAGTCACACCCCACTTCTGGCTAAGAGTATCACAGACTTTTCTGCCAGGACTGGCTTTGAACTAGAACCCTTAGATATCAACCTCCTGGATAGCTAGGTTTATAGGCATTAGCCACCAGTGCCTGTGTTTATCTATCTCTCTCCCTCCCTCCCTCCCTCCCTTCCTGTGTGATGATACTGGGGCTTGAACTCTGGGCCTCAAGTTCTCACTCACAGCTGGTGACTTATCATTTGAGCCATACCTCCACTTCTAGGTTTTTGCTAGTCAATTGGAGATAAAAGTCTATCTGATTTGTTTGCTCAGGCTGGCTTCAAACGTCCATCTTCAGATCTCAGCCTCCTCAAAAGTTAGGATTACAGTTGTGAGTCATCAGGGCCAAGTTCAAAATCCATTATTTTGTACAATTAATATAGGCCAATAAAAGTATGTATGAGAAAAAAGAAAGGAGAGTAAATGAAACATTTTAATATGTGGCCCTGGGAGCTGGGAAGGTGGCTCAGTGGTAGAGCACTTGCCTTGCATGCATGAGGCCCTGGGTTCGATTCCTCAGCACCACATAAGCAAAAAGAAAAAAGCCAGAAGTGGCACTGTGGCTCAAGTGGTAGAGAGCTAGCCTTGAGCTGAAGAGCTGAGGGACAGCTCTCAGGCCCAGAGTTCAGGCCCCACGACCAGACCCCCCCCCCCAAAAAAAAAATGTGGCCCTGACAGTCATTTTTATTACCTTACAAGGAGAATTTCATTGTGACATTTCTATAGATGCATACAATGTATCCTAATTGAATCACCTTCTCTACCCTCTGTTTTTTGTTGTTGTTGTTTTGTTTTGTTTTTTAGGGTCCAGCCGTGGGGCCTGAACTCTGGGCCTGGGCACTGTCCCTCAGCTCTTCAGCTCAAGGCTAGCGCTCTACCACTTGAGCCACAGCGCCACTTCCGGCTTTTTTCTTTTTGCTTATGTGGTGCTGAGGAATCGAACCCAGGGCCTCATGCATGCAAGGCAAGTGCTCTACCACTGAGCTACCTTCCCAGCCCTCTACACTCTGTTTTAACCCACTCCCCTTTCATAAAATAATTTCAACAGGTTTCATTCTTCTATTTTCTTTCATGCAAATAAATTACTTTGTTCACATTCATCTTCATTTACCCTCTTGGTTTGCCCTCCATCCTTCCTCCATCTATCCTCCAGTACCCATCCCCAACACAGTCAGTTTTACTTCCCTTTCATTCTTTTTCATTTCTATTTCTCTCTTTTTTTCTTTCTTTCTTTTCTTGGTGTGTCTTAATTGTACAAACAAGTTTTAACCATGGTATTTCAGTCATGCATAGATCATAGTTTGCTCAGAAAAACCCTCTGCACTGCTTACTCTTTCCCTGCCCACCAGTGCCCTAGTGATCAACATCTTTCAATGAGATTCTTTATGCTGTCCTCATAACTGGTTGCAATCTATAGTCATTTTATCATAATTCTCTTTCTGAGGCTAAAACAAAATTTACTATCAATGCCATAGTAATTACTGAGGAAACTGGAGTTCAAAGGTAATCAGACTCATGACTAGAAGAAAAAATGTAGAATTGCCTAAGGCAAGCTACTTGCCTCTGAAGTTATCTCTGCCTAAAAACCTAACAATCTGCCATGCCTGTTAGAGACAGGTATGCTGACTTAATGAACCTCTGGAAGAACTCAGACAATGGATCGCACTTATGCGACCACATGATATACTGTTTCTAGCTAAAAGCTGGAACACAAGCACCAAACAAACTACAATTCAGATTAGAGGCAGGAACACTCAGCACCAGGGCTAGGTACCTGGAGAGAGTAAAGGAAATCAGAAGGTGGGATGATGTACTCATCTCATACAATTTAGCTGTCTTCTTCCATGACTCAAAGCCTTCATGACTCAACTAGGACCAATCAGCCAAACTATAGTTATAAATTCTCCCTAAAGATAACCAGAAGCTTATATACCAACAAAATATAACTTTTTTGCTCTTTGGTTTTGTGCCAGTAATAGAGCTTGAACTGTGGGCCTGGGTGCTGTCCCTGAGCTTTTTGCTCAAAACTAGTGTTCTACCACTTGAGCCATAGCTCTACTTCTGGCTTTTTGGTGGTTAATTGGAGATAAAAGTCTCACAGACTTTTCCTGTTCGAGCTGGCTTCAAACCTCAATCCTCAGGTCTCCGCCCCCTGAGTAGCTAAGAATAAAGGCATGAGCCACCTGTACACAGCAATAAAAATGTAGCTTTTAAAAAATATTACTTCTAGGGGGGAGGCGGGGAAGGGAGGTGAAGGGTAAACAAAGGAGGAGGCTGCAATGCTTGGTAAGAAATGTATGCAATATCCTGCCCATGTAATTGTAGCCCCTCTGTACAGTATGTTCTCAAATAAAATTAAATTAAATTAAAAAAATAAATAAATAAATAAATAAATAATATTACTTCTAGCTGGGCTCCAGTGGCTCATGCCTGTAATCCTAGCTACTCAGAAGGCTGAGATCTGAGGATCACAATTCAAAGCCAGCTGGGCAGAAAAGACCATGAGACTTTTATCTCCAATAAACCACCAGAAAGCCAGAAGTGGTACTGTAGCTCAAGTGGTAGAGCACTAGCCTTGAGCTGAAGAGCTAAGGGACAGCACCCAGGCCCAGAGTTCAAGCCCCATGGCTGATATATATATATATACACACACATATGTGTATATATATATATATATATATACATACATATATATTTATAAAACTTCTAAAATAACTCTGAGATCCTCATAAATGAGCAAATAAATATAAAATAGCTATTTGAATAGCATTCTAGATCATTTTGGTAAAAATATCATGTTAAAAATAATCCTGAGTTCGGTGTCTCCTTCCCCTGTCCCAGGTCACTGTCTCGGCTGCTCCCCAGAGTTGGTTATTTTTTATTTGGGGCAGTGGGCACATATGGGGAGGGAAGGGTGTTCTTCCCAACCTAGGGTCTTTACATTGTTACTCCACATCCCTTTCTCCAATAAACAAGCCAGTCGGGCATGGTTATATGTGAAAAAAAATAATAATAATCCTGAGCCGGGCGGTGGCTCACACCTATAATCCTAGCTATTCAGGAGGCTGAGATCTGAGGATCACGGTTCAAAGCCAGCCTGGGCAGGAAAGTCCATAAGACTCTTATCTCCAATAAACCACTAGAAAACCAGAAGTGGCAGTGTGGCTCAAGCGGTAGAGCACTCGCCTTGAGCTGAAGAGCACAAGGACAGGGCCCAAGCCCAGAGTTCAAGCCCCACGACTGACAAAAAAAAATAGTAATAATAATAATCCTGGTCTGGGAAGGTGGCTCAGTGGTAGAGCGCTTGCCTTGCATGCTTGAGGCCCTGGGTTCAATTCCTCAGCACCACATAAGCAGAAAAAAAAAAAAGCCGGAAGTGGCGCTGTGGCTCAAGTGGTAGAGCGCTAGCCTTGAGCTGAAGGGCACTGGTGTCTCACACCTATAATCCTAGCTACTCAAGAGACTGAGATCTGAGGATCATAATTCAAATCCAGCCCAGGCAGAAAAGTTCCCATGAAACTCTCCAATTAACCACTCAAAAATCAGAAGTGGCTCTGTGGTTCAAGTGGTACAACATTCGCCTTAAGTACAAAAAGACTCACAGAGAGCGCCCAGATCCTGAGTTCAAGCCCCACAACTGAAAATAATAATACTAATAATGCTGCTACTACTAATAATCCTGTTGTTGGGCTGGGAAGGTGGCTCAGTGGTAGAGCGCTTGCCTTGCATGCATGAGGCCCTGGGTTCGATTCCTCAGTACCACATAAGCAGAAAAAAAGAAAAGCCAGAAGTGGCGCTGTGGCTCAAGTGGTAGAGTGCTAGCCTTGAGCTGAAGAGCTGAGGGACAGCACCCAGGCTCAGAGTTCAGGCCCACTACCGGACCCCCCCAAAAAAAATCCTGTTGTTATGATGTAAATATTCTAAACAAACCTCAGAACATGGAGGGGGGACAGGGAGAGTGGAGAATCACCTCAAGTATCAAAATATATTGTTACTTTGGTTGGTTTGGGTTTTTTAGGGTTTTTGTTTGGGTTTAGTTTTGTTTAAGTATTAGGAATCAAACCAAGGGTCTTCTGAGTGCTAGGCAAGAATTCTACCACTTGGAAGTGGAGCTGTGGCTCAAAGTGGTAAGAGTGCTAGACTTGAGCAAAAGAGCTCAAGGACAGTGCCCAGGCCCTAAGTTCAAGGCCAACAACCACCAAAAAAAAAAAAAAAAAAATTCCACCACTGAGCCAGACATAGTGGCTTACATGTGTAATCACAGCAACCTGGGAGATGGAATTCAAACTCAACCTGAACAAAAGACCCAATCTCAAAAATAAACCAGGGGTGGTGTAATCCCAGCTACTTGAGAGGCGGAAGTAGGAGGATCATAATCCAAGACTGGCTCAGCAAAAGCTTTAAGACCTTATCTGGAAAAGAAAATAAAACAAAAAGGCTGGGGACATGACTCTAATCATAAAACATTTTCCTAGCAAGTATGACCACTTTGTGATCAAAATCCAATACAGAAAATTTAAAAAGATCTACCACTGACCTACATCCTCAGCTTTCATTTTCTTAATTAAAATAATTACAAGAGGCTATTAAAAAAATCTTCTTAGTGAAATGTATGTGTACACACATACCAGTCGTAGGGCTTAAACTCAGAGCCTGGCATTGCCCCTAAGCATTTTTGCTCAAAGTTAGCACTCTACTACTTGGCCAAATAGTTGGCTTAAGTAAAATATTTGCAACTGGAGATAGGAGTCTCACAGACTTTTCTGCCTAGGCTGGCTTCAAAACACAATCCTTAGATCTCAGCCTCCTGAGTAGCTAGGATTATAGGAATAAGCCATCACAAACCAGCCTTAGTTACATTTAATGGTTGAGGTTTTGTGGGGATTGAAGGTGTTTTGTTGTGTTATGTTGTATTTTGTAGTCCAGGCTACCCTGGAATTCATTATGTAGCCCAGACTGGGCTCAAATCCATGATCCTCCTGTCTTTACCTCCCAAGTACTAGGATTAAAAGTATATGCTACCACATCCAACTTTAATGGTTTTATTGAGATATAATTTACATATAAAATTAATCTATTTGTAAATTTACAAGTTAATGATCTTAATAAATTTATAGTTATGAAACCATCATTAAAATACACATATACATATATACATACACCACACATTTTCTTTTTTTTGGGGGGGGGTGCCAGTCCTGGGGCTTGAACTCAGGGCCTAGGCACCATCTCTGAGCTTATTTTGCTCAAGGCTAGTCCCCTACCACTTAAGCCACTTCCAGCTTTTCCTGAGTAGTTTATTGGAGATAAGTGTCTCATGGAATTTCCTGCCCAGGCTGGTAGGATCCTCAGATCTCAGCCTCCGGAGTAGCTAGAATTACAAATGTGAGCACCAGCATCCAGCTACAATCACCATATATTTTTAATAAGGTAATTTGTTAAAAGACATTAAAACAATCTACTTCTGTACAATATAATGTACAACAAACAATAAAACTCTGATTCAAACAAAGGTGTATCTAAAAGATCTGTAATAGGAAAACTCTAGAGGCTGAAGCTAGCTCCAAATGGCCCACCTGGCTTCTCTAATATTCTTTTCTTTTATTATTATTGTGAAAATACCGTAAAGAGGGGTTACAATTACGTGGGAATCTAATATTCTTAAGGAATGGGGATTCCCAATGGCCTTATAGGTAGGTATTAAAACAATGGTAGTAACACTGAATTCTGTATACTCAGCACTGAAACACAAAGCATTTCTTGTCCTTAGCACCATAGCAAGAAGGTCTCCATAGACAGGACTACAATCAGTTTTAAATCATGCGCAATAATGCATTTTACCATCTTAATAACTAAGATTGCTTCACCACTTCAGAAGTGGAAGAAGAGCAAATGGTGAGCAAATTTTAATGAATGAGATCTACTTGAGTGAATTTTATCTGTGATTGTTCAGTATTATGAGGAATAATTCACTTAATTACTAAACAAAGAGTCTATTGCCAAATTAGTCAAGACTCCTGACAATTTTCTCTCCAGACTATTTTTCATATATCATGATACATATATATATATACATAATTGCTAACAAATCTTTGTGCTTTTTATTCAGATAGCTCTTATCCTAATTGAGCTAATCTTCTTCTCAATCTTCAGAATGCATTTGGACTTGAAGGGCTTTTATGATCCATTTAAAATCAATCTCCAGCCTAAAGCAATCTTTTTATAAATGTGTGTTTAAAGATATGGCTATATCCCGGACATTAAACAGAAAATAAATGATGAAAACACATCAATCATGTGTTCTTTTGCACAGCGGCTTACTCTGCCACTCCATTTCTTCTCAGTCTCTCATCCCTCACCCTTCCCACTGCCTCCACCCCTGTCCATTAGCCCACATTTCACATACTCATTTTTCAGTCTTCAAGTCATACATCACTTCCTCAGGGAAGCCTTCAGCCCCACCTACCTTGTTGGGTACACAGCTCCCTAATGCTTCTCTTCAAAACCTTAAGCTTGTAATGATAAAACTGTATGATTGGGTAATAACTCTAGGCCACAGACTTGAGTAAATGATTCTAGAACTCTGTCACACTGAAGTCACCAACACTAGGTACAGGCTTTGGCACAAAGAAGGCATACCATGAACATCTGTTAAATCAGAGTATTTCCAAACAATCCCTCCTGAGGTCAGTACACAGGGACCCACCCAAGAGGAAAACAGACACATTCCCAGCCCCAATTCTTTCAATCTTATCCTCCAGAGAGGAGATAGACAAAAAGAGAAACAAACAAAACATTCTATATGTACTTATAACTTTCACCATCACTCTTATTACAAATGAATAAAAAACGATTCTCACAAACCTTTGCTTTTCATCTACTTTTTCCTTCTACTTTCAATTCCTCGAATTAAGAAACCCCATTTGGTCAATCCAAATCTAGACATATTCCAGCTAGTGGAAATAAGACTGCATTAAACTGTGACTAAAAGTCCACCAGTCTGCAAATATCTAACAGAAAAGGCCTTCAACCCCAAAACAAGCCAACAGTTCTAAAGAGATATTTTTTGGAAGAGCTGGCTGGAAGGGTGAACAATTATTAGCAAAATATATCCCAACTGACTAGATAATGACAGTGACCAGAGTATAAAAGGGTGTCCGGGGTGATGTATTACATAGTTATGTGATGTAAAAAAAAATAAATAAAAAAAAATATATATATATATCCCAACTGAAAATAATTGTAAAATTCTTCTAACACATATATTTAAAAAGAGCACATGGATTATGAAATATAATTTGTCACTACGACTGCAAATACTTTACTACCAAAAACATTACTTCAGCTGGGCATTGGTGGCTCACACCTGTAATCCTAGCTACTCAGGAGGCTGAGACCTGAGGATCATGGTTCAAAGCCAGCCCTGGCAGTAAAGTCCAAAAAGTTTACCCTCCAGTAAACCACGCAGACAACCAGAAGTGGTGCTCAAGTGGTAGAGAACTCGCTTTGAGCTGAAGAGCTCAGGGATAGTACCCAAGCCCAGAGTTCAAGCCCCACAACCAACCAAAATAAAAAAAAAAATTGGGGCTGGGAAGGTAGCCCAGTGGTAGAGTGCTTGCCTTGCATGCATGAGGCCCTGGGTCCGATTCCAGAAAAAGCCAGAAGTAGAACTATGGCTTAAGTGGTAGAGTGCTAGCCTTGAGCTGAAGAGCTGAAGGACAGTGCCCAGGTCCAGAGTTCAGGCCCCACAACTAACAACAACAAAAAAACCCAGCAGTTTCACAGTATGATTTCTAATGGATTGTTTATATTACCATTTCAGCAAATACTGACAGCAGATACACAATCCAAGTTTTAAGAACTTTCAAAATTGTATATATATAGAACTTAGTTGGAGCTGGGTACCAATGGCTCATGCTATAATCCTAGCTATTCAGAAGGCCGAGGTCTGAGGATCTCAGTTAAGTAGCCTAGGCAGGAAAGTCAGTAAGACTCATCTCTAACCACCAGAGACAGGAAGCAGGCAGAAAAGTCCCTATGAGGCTCTTGTCGCCAATTAACCACTCAAAAATGGCAAGTGGGGCTGTGGCTCAAAGTGGTAGAGCACTAGCCTTCAGCGAAAAGGCTCAGGGACAGTGCCCAGGCCCTGAGTTCAAGTCCCACAACTGACAAGAAAAAAAAAACACAGAATTTATGGTAGAGTAGCTGATACTTCTTAGAACCCTTAAAGTAAAATATCTAGTATATACTGAATGCTTACTATGACCAAGAACTCGTTTAGCAAGTTTTGATTAAATCCTTACAATAACTGTCTAGGTAGATGTTCTCTTAAAGATGAGACTGAGGCTCAGATAAACTACCCTGGCCCAAGGCCATCACATGATCATTCAGGATTAGTCCACCAACCCCAAGAGTACATCTGGAGAATATATCATCATAAGCAGATATCCGGATGGCCACACTGCTCAAGTGGTAGCCCTGAGCCCATTTTCCAGTATTGCAGAGAAAAGGGAAAAGGAAAAAGAAAACAAAAAACAGGAATCAACAGTATTAGACTAGAAGAAATTGTCTCTGGAATACTTTGTAGTAAACCTTTCAATGGACACTAAGTTCCTGTTATAACATCAAAACTCATATATCCTGACCTCCAATGCCTCAGAATGTGACCAATGCAGACAGATTACCTTTTAAGAAGGTAATCATGTTAAAGTGAATTTATTAAGGTGTCCTCTAATCCAGTACACTGGTGCCATTGTAAGAAGGAAATCTAGACACACAGTTACAGAAGAGAGACTAAATGAAGATGAGAGAATATGGCCATCTACAAGCCAAGGAAAGAGATCTCAGACAAAGCAACCCTGCCAGCATCTTGTCCTCTAACTTGTGAGCTCCAGAGCTATGAAATAAAATTCTGTTGTGTAAGCCGCCCAGCCTGCAGCACTCTGACAACCCTATCAAACTCATGCAGTTTCTAAGTCATGAGAGCCTGATATATTTCTCAGGAGCGCAGAGTTCAGTGACAATCAAAAACAGCAGCATAGCTCACCCACGCTGATTTAAGACTGTCAGTGACATCTGTTCAAATAAATTTATGTTCCCATCTTACCGACAAGAACAAAAATTCATGCATTAATATGTAGAGTTTCAGTAGGAGGAAAACAGGAGTGAAAGAGAGTTTAAGTACAGACATTTTATTCCATTTATCTTCTACCCCCTAAGATATTCCCATGGGAAAATGCCCCCCAACTGTTTAGCTCAGTTCTGATGCTCACCAGCACAGCTGCTTTTGGCTAATCTGACCCCTAGTAGCAAGAGCTTTAGAGAGACATTGAGAGAGTAGGGACTAGGCAGCCTGGAAGACAGAAGGTGAAGGAGAAAAAAGGAATGCTCAAGGGTTAGTGTGGATGGACAGAGACAGGGCTGTGGTCAAGAAGGAAGAACATCATCTGAAAAGATCTTCCTTTCCTTCTTACTCACTTTTTTCAGACCAAGCCTGTTAAGTAGTATGACAAGAGAAGAAGAGCAGAGGGAGTGTCTCCAAGATACTGAAAAATTAAGGAATTTTACCTACTTTTCTTTTTTCTCTCTCCTATTTACTTTCTTTCATCTGTCTCTCTTCCAAAATATTCTATATTATAGGTACTTTTATTGGCTATCAGCCTCCTGTTTGGGGGCTAAAGAATGGCAGGTAAAGAGCCGGGCGCCAGTGGCTCACGCCTGTAATCCTAGCTACTCAGGAGGCTGAGATCTGAGGATCACAGTTCAAAGCCAGCCCAGACAGGAAAGTCTGTGAGACTCTTATCTCCAATAAACCACTAGAAAACCGGGAGTGGTGCTGTGGCTCAAGCGGTAGAGCTAGAGCGCTTGCCTTGAGCTGAGAGATAGCACTCAAGCCCGGAGTTCAAGCCCCACAACCAACCAAAAAAAAAAAAAAAAAAAAAAAAGAAAGAAAGAAAGGCAGAAAGAAAAGAAAAAAAAAAAAGAAAGGCAGGTGATGGGAGGGGGAGAACATAGAAATGAAGGCTGACTACAGATGACTACATGCTCTCTGTATCATGAATTCAGAAGCTATCAACTTAAATTTGTACACTGGTGACAGGACACAATTTGATACTGATTTTCTCTCCCACCTGGGAAAGTGGTCCTGTAGGGACACTTTGAACCAAATGACTTGAGAGGTGGCGAACGTGGGCCGATAAATGTTTTTAGTGTCTGAACCCGACTCCCTAATCAATTCTTTTTGATTGTTGATCAATCTCCACTAATTACATGGGACCTCAGATGGTAGTTTGAGAACTAAGGGTGCTATTTTAAGGGCAACATTTTTTTCCCCTACATATACACCAACAGAGATAGTCAAAAGGAAAAAAGAATGAAGGAGCTGTAAAGAGACAGTAGTCAGAGACCACCTGCCCCAAGGAAGTCATTGCAGACCTGTACAACATCCACTCCTGATTTTGGTCCCTTTGGTTCCCTATTTACATAATCTGTTAGTTTTATATTAAAAAAGGAATTTTGGTAGTGATTTGTAATTTAGTAAGAACCTTCAGGTATATTATCTCATTTGGGGCTCATAAAACCCTACAGAAATAATTAGGTCAGGGGCTGGAAAGGTGGCTCAGTGGTAGAGTGCTTGCCTTGCATGCATGAGGCCCTGGGTTGGATTCCTCAGTACCACCTACGCAGAAAAAGCCGAAAGTGGCGCTGTGGCTCAAGTGGTAGAGTGTTAGCCTTGAGCTGAAGATCTGAGAGACAGCACCCAGACCCAGATTTCAGGCCCCACAAAAAAAAGAAGGTGATCAGGCTGGGGGTGTAGAGCACTTGACTAACCTACCCAGCCACCACCCTGAAAAGTTGTCCAGGTTTTCTAGGAGGGAGAGAGAAAAGGATTTGAGGAGAGGTCTTGTAAGATGAGACCCAGGGAGAGAGACCACATGAAGTCAAACAGAGGTAAATCCAGGTAAATTCCAAGGGGAATGCTGCTTCATGAAGGACCACAGCCAACGGAAGAGAACTGAAGAGCCACTTGCTCATCCACAGAACCATGAAGAAGATCCACTGCTACTGTTTTAAGCCATTAACTTTTAGGATAGCATATTACACAATAGATAAAGGAAACAGATATTAGGTAACTTCTCTCCTTTGTCTCAAAGCTAATCATCAGAGCTCAAATCCTGTTCTCCTGACTGATTTCAGTGATTATTCACTTCACCAGGATGTGACTGAAATTAAAGAAAAATAATTCAGAACTTTCATACATGTCATTTAAATAATAGAAACGAATTTTAGCTCAGAAGAACTAGCTGTAAAATTATCCTGTCAGCATGTAAATGAATTGAAAATATATGTATGTAAATGTGGCCAGGTAAGAGAGTGTTATTAAAAAACTTAGCATGGTTATAAAATGATAAATGATTTTCTCTTCTGTGTTGAAAAAAAAAATCTACCAAAGGCATAATATACAATGAATCTCAGCAGTATTCTATGAGCAAAAAATATAACAAACTTACCCAGTGACAGGCAAAAGAACAAATCATTATTTATTCAACTAATAGTGAAATTAAGGGACTCCAGTTCCATGCATTAACATGGGTAAACTCAAAAAAATTAAAAATAAAAACAGAAAGAATATTTATCTATCAAATGTCCAAAATATAAACCTTAGCAACATCTTGTTTAGAAACATATATGTATTAAAAGCAATAATGAGCCAGGTGCCAATGGCTCACACCTGTAATTCTAGTTACTCAGGAGGCTGAGATCTGATCAATCCTAAGTCAGCCTGGGCAAGAAAGTCCTTGAGACTCTTATTTCCAATTAAACACCAAAAAAGCCAAAAATTGAGGTGGGGCTCAAATAGTAGAGTGCCAACCTTGAGCACAAAGCTCAGGGACAGCACCCAGACCCCGAGTTCATGTACCAAGCACCAAAAACAAACAAACACAAAAAGCAATAATGAAAATCAAGAGGGAAAGAAAAAAATCAAAATATTAAGTTTTCTTCAATGAAGGAAATATTCGGAGAAGGTAGAGAGGGCTCTGAAGTCATGTTTCCCTTCTTAATCTAAATGATAGCTTTACAACATATATGTTACACAGATATAACAATGTGTGCTTAATATCTGTGATGGTTTCTTAGCTTTACAAAATGCTTCATAAAACATCTTAAAAGACAACCAAAGAAAGCTGAGCCAATGACTCATGCCTATAATCCTAGTTACTCACAAAGCTGAAATCTGAGGACTGCAGTTCAAAAGCCAGCTCAGGACCAAAAGAGTGTGAGACTCTTATCTCCAATTAACCAACAGAAAGCCAGAAGTAGAGTTGAGGCCAGAAGTAGAGTTGAGGCTCAAATGGTAGAATGCTAGCCTTGAGCAAAAAAAGAAAAAAAGCGAAGAGACCCAGCCACACACACACACACACACACACACACACACACACACACACACACACACACACACACACACACACACACACACACACACACACACACACACACACACACACACACACACACACACACACACACACACACACACACACACACACACACACACACACACACACACACACACACACACTAAATTAAGAGCAAAGCAAAAAGGCCAGAGTGGCTTGATTGGTAGAGGGCCTATCTACCAAGTGCAGAGCCCTATCTTCAAATACACAGATACAGATACAGATACAGGTACAAACATACACACACACACAGATACACATATACACACATCAACATAGCTTCCAAACATTCAATTTTATTTTGAATAAAAAGGCACTTCAGAGACAGATATAGAGCAATTATATGTATCTGTTTAATTTGTAACAGAGACTTACAAGTACAAACAAATCCTCTTTTACAATCCAGAACTGATTGCTGAGTATAAATTTTGGTCTATGTAAGAAGGAATATGGGCTGAGATATAGCTCAATGGCAAAGTTCTTGCCTAGCAAGTACAATGTCTGGGGTTTGAACCCCAGTACCAAAAAAAAAAAAAATAGTTTGAAGTGATGGGGGTACTGATACTCATGCAGAGTATCAGTAAAGTATTCTTATTATATAGCAATAATAGCAAAGCCTCCTATAGTTCCAAGTTTGTATTAAAACTGACACTAAAGGAAAGCAGATACTTAAGTATAAAGCTTAAAAATAAATATCTAGCCCTTTACAGGTAGTTCAGTGACACACACCTATATTACACTTGTACTTTTTACCCACGAATTTCCTTTGAAACTAGGAAACAGTTTTCCGTCCAGATAAGGGCCTGGTGAATGACTAAATTTCTTCTTCTTCTTCTTCTTCTTCTTCTTCTTCTTCTTCTTCTTCTTCTTCTTCTTCTTCTTCTTTTTGCCAGTCCTGAGGCTTGAACTCTGGGTGGGACCTAGGCGCTGCCCCGGAGCCGTTTCACTCAAGGCTAGTGCTACCTCACTTTGAGCCACAGAGCCACTTCCTGTTTCCTGGTGGTTAATTGAAGATTGGAGATAAGAGTCTCAAGGACTTTTCTGACTGAGCTGGCTTTGAACTACAATCCTCAGATCTCAGCCTCCCAAGTAGCTAGGATTACAGGCATGAGCCACCAATGCCTGGCTTAAATTTCTATCAATCTGCCTGCTGTGGACAAAGGTCTCTAAAATAATAATACTACAGGAAGTGGCGCTGTGGCTCAAGTGGTAGAGCTCTCACCTTGAGCTGGGGACAGCGCCCAAGCCCCTATGACGGACAAAAAAAAAAAAATCATACTACATATAAATAAGCATACCCTTGTCTAATCAAAGCTGAATGGATTGTTAACAAAAGGTCATCACCTTCCAACTTTATCTCTCCCATTCTCTCCCATAAAGTATCAATTTTCAAATTATTATATATGTATTTCAATTAGTATGCATTTGTATCTGTATATTTTCTTAAATTGTAAGCTCTGAGGGTAGAAAAGGATTTGGCTCACATGTTACACCAACAAGCACAATTCTTGATACACAGCAGACATTCGATGAAGATTTTTAAGTAAAAGGACAAAATGATTTTAATACTATGTCCCCCCCCCCTCTCTCTTTTGGCCAGTCCTGGAGCTTGAACTCAGGACCTGGGCACCGTCCCTGAGCTTCTTTTGCTCAAGGCTACTACTCTACCACTTGGGCCACAACACCACTTCTGGCTTTATCTGTTTATGTAATACTGAGGAATTGAACTCAAGGCTTCATGCATACTAGGCAAGCATTCTATCACTAAACCACATTCCCAGCTCTCTCTCTTTCCTTTTGTTTCATTAAATTATTCAGAAATATACCAACTTTGAGCAGATCCAAAATTAAGACAAAGAAATCAAAACCGTAACAATTTCTATGTATCCTCAAACAAGAAAATGTCACAGAATGCTACATTAACTATCACAAGTTTAAAGAGTTTTTAGAAACATACCTGAATGAAGCTGAATTTTCCCAATAACACCTTCTACCAACCCCAAACAAATGGGATTCCAGGCAAGAAGTAGGTCAGTAGCTAGAATAAAATAAGAAGCAGTCATGAAAACATATTCACCAGAAGATATCTTTAACAGTATATTAAAAGAGGATGGACATCCCACAAAAGCAGTTATAAACACCCAACACAGAATATATTACCACAAAGCAATTTGAGACAAAGCATTGACTCCAAGGCCTGAACAAGGCTCCTGAAGCTAGGAGTTACACAGAGTGAGAACTAACTTCAGAAACTCCACCTGAGGTGAAGCAGTATGTTGGCGCCCTACAGTGGAGGAAAAAGGATGTTGCACTAGTAGGGCAAACATGAAGAAAATCTCCAACTCCTGAATTCAAGCACAGAGCCAGTCCCAGATGCAGACAAGACTCAAGAAATAGCCATGGAGCCGGGCGCTGGTGGCTCACGCCTGTAATCCTAGCTACTCAGGAGGCTGAGATCTGAGGATCACAGTTCAAAGCCAGCCCGGGCAGGAGAGACCGTGAGACTCCTATCTCCAATAAACCACCAGAAAACCAGAAGTGGCGCTGTAGCTCAAGTGGTAGAGTGCTTGCCTTGAGCTGAAGAGCTGAGGGACAGTGCCCAGGCCCAGAGTTCAGGCCCCACAGCCGACCAAAAAAAAAAAAAGAAAGAAAGAAATAGCCATGGAGTGATCCACTTACTGAATCATACTTGGAAAACCACCTTTTCCCAAAAATGTTTACATGAACCAAAGCCATCCAGGAAGTGACTGCTCTTTTACACACCTTCTAGGGCAAAACCAATAGGAACTGTTACTATTTACTGAGCACCCCTCTTTGCTGGACATCTCAATCAGGGCTCTTCATGTAAACCACAGAACAGATTACCCTAATTTGGGAGACTTCTCATTTTGTTCATATAAGAAATGAAAATGATACTAGACACTCAGAAAAGAAGCAAATTCACTGTATTTAATAGGTTGCAAAAGGTTGTTTGATATATATGGTTTAAAAAATGACTGCTCTGGAAATTCAGCAGCTGAAAACAATATTTCTCTTGCCAGAAAATTCAAATTGTATTTAACTACTGTAAGGTCAGCTCCTGGAGGGCAAGCAGACTCCTCCCTCCTGGAGGCCAAGTCTCCGCCCAGTACTTGTGTGACCCAGGCAACTAGCACACCTGTAGGTCACCTCCAAATCCGCTGAGGTCACATCCTGATCTGATGTGGCCACACCTCTCTCCCACCTGGTCCCACTCCCCTAACCTGGTCCCACCTCCCTGGATCAGATGTGGCCACACCTTCTCCTGCCCCTACTATATAAGGCAAGACATGGCCTGGGGCCAGATTGCCTCTTTCCCAGATGCTTGGAGTGTCAACCTGGCCTGGTGCTAGCCGGTATCCTGAATAAACCTATCCCTTACCTATCCCTGAATACCACGTGTGTGGTGTTGTTCTTACTCAGCAGCCTCTTTAAATACCTAACAATTATTACCATTTATGTTTGTAGTGAAACATATTCTACGGATAACTCAGAGTAATTATACTTAATAATATAGTCTCTTAATGTACTTGGGTTTTGATGTTTCCTACATGCATTCAGTGAAACACAAAGAGTTGACTTTGTTGCTTTTTGTTGTGGTTGAGGATGTTTAACAATGCTGTGGATGGAACCCATGGTTTTACATATGCTAAGTAGCACATGCTAGGCCAAATATTTCACCATTAAGCTACCTCTATGACCTGACTTCACTGGTTTTGTTGTTACTGTTGCAAGAATTAACATAAAATAGTAATTTTTAAGACTGTCATATATATTGTCATTTCTAATCTTGACAAGTATGTAGGGTAGACATTAGGAGTCTCATTTTACAGCTGAGGAAATAACGCTTGGAAAAAATGATCAAGTCAGGTCTGCCACCAGACCCAGTAGTGTATGCCTCAACACTCAGGAAGCTGAGGCAGGAGGATCAAATCTCCAGGACAACCTG
This sequence comes from Dipodomys merriami, assembly GCF_024711535.1. Taxonomy (NCBI): domain Eukaryota; kingdom Metazoa; phylum Chordata; class Mammalia; order Rodentia; family Heteromyidae; genus Dipodomys; species Dipodomys merriami. Next base: position 10,730,018 of record NW_027205048.1, on the reverse strand, counting down.
GGCTACATTGTAAATTTGAAGCCCAATCGGGGCTACATACACGAGACACTGCCTTTAAAAAAAAAATAAGTCCATAAGTAAATAAGCAGCAAATAAGTAAACAAGGCCTGCCTCACTGGGGGCTGGGTTCTAAACCATCCTGCTACAGTGCCTCCCTCTGAAATTATATACGTATTTATGTATTTATTATCAAAGTAGCAGCATAAATTTGGAGAAAAAAACTTAACATACCACTGCCAAAGGTAACAGAATTTTATTTCATTACATTTGCATACTGAATTATACTATAAACAGTATTACGTTAGTAATACCAGTTCATGAGAACAGTATTTTTTTCACTTCTTTAAATTATCCATCAAAAACATAATTTCATGATAGAATACGTTCCCAGTTAAGGAAGAATTTGCTACTGAGGAATGTAAGTGATTACAAGGTTTCCCTTCTTTAAAAACACTGTGATGAGAAATATTATGTAAATATTTTATTTGCTTCCTCACTAATAGCTTAGGACAGATCTTAGAAATGAAGGTAGTAGTCAAAACACTAAAAACGCCGGGCATCGGCTCACGCCTATAATCCTAGCTACTCAGGAGGCTGAGATCTGAGGATCACGGTTCAAAGCCAGCCTGGGCAAAGAAAAGTCCATGAGACTCTTATCGCCAATAAACCACTAGAAAACTAGAAGTGGTGCTGTGGCTCAAGCGGTAGAGCACTGGCCTTGAGTTGAAGAGCTAAGGGATAGCACCCAAGCCGAGTTCAAGCCCCACAACCGACCAAAAAAAAAAAACCCCTAAAAACTTTAAAGTTCTCTAGCTGTGTGCATTGGCTCAAACTTGTAACCCTAGCTACTTAGGAAACACAGTTCAAGGGATTATAGTTTGAGGCCAGCCTGGGGAGAAAAACAAAATATGCAAGACTCCATCTTGACCACTGGCTGGGGCCAGTGGTACACATTTGTTAGTCATCCCAGCTAAGAAGCAGCACAATGGCTGAGTATGGTGGTGCCTACCCATCATTCAGGGATGCAGGGAAATACAAATAGGAGACTCAAGTCCGGGCTGGCCCATGCACCAAACAAGATATTACCTCGAAAATAACCAATGCAAAAACAGGTTGTCAAAGTAGCTCAAATACAAAGATCTGAGTCCAAACCCCTGTACCACCAAAAATAAGTTAAATTAAAAAGTAACTTTCTTCCTTGCTTGCTTTCTACAAATATTACACTATATGTCTTCTACAAGAAACACATTAAAATGATTGTTTTAGACAGGTGCTGGTGGCTCACGCCTATAATCCCAGCTACTCAGGAGGCTGAGATCTGAGGATCGCAGTTCAAAGCTGGGCATGAAAGTCCATGAGAGGGATGGGAAGGTGGCTCAGTGGTAGAGCACTTGCCTTGCATGCATGAGGCCCTGGGTTCGATCCCTCAGCACCACATAAGCAAAAAGAAAAAAGCCGGAAGTGGCGCTGTGGCTCAAGTGGTAGAGCACTAGCCTTGGGCTGAAGAGCTGAGGGACAGCGCCCAGGCCCAGAGTTCAGGCCTCACGACCGGACCCCAAAAAAAAAAAAAAAAAAAAAAAAAAAAGTTCATGAGACTCTTCTCTCCAATTAATCACTAGAAAACCAGAAGTGGCTCTGTGGCTCAAGTGGTAAAGTGATATAGCCTTGAGCTGAAGAGCTGAGGGACAGTGTCCAGGCCCAGAGTTCAAGCACCACGACCAACCAAAAAAACAAAAAGTTTTAAAATTTTCTTGCCAGGGAAGGTGGCTCAGTGGTAGAGTGCTTGCCTTGCAAGCCTGAGGCCCTGGGTTCAATTCCTCAGCACCACATAAGCAAAAAGAAAAAAGCCAGAAGTGGTGCTGTGGCTCAAGTGGTAGAGCGCTAGCCTTGAGCTGAAGAGCTGAGGGACAGCACCCAGGCCCAGAGTTCAGGCTCCACGACCGGACCAAAAAAATAAAATAAAATAAAATTCTCTTGCCAGAGTTTTTTCATCCTGATGATCTGATAAGTTAATGCCTAAAATATGTATTATCTTTCCACTATTGATAAGACTGACCATTACAAAAATGGTTACTTAGGTTTCTTCTTCTTTGATTTTCTTGTCCATAATTTCTAGTAGTTTTTTATATTCTTCAATAAATTATGAGTTTTCTGTATTAAGGACTTTAAATCTGCATACATTTGTCAGTATTTTGCTTTTAGTTTTTATGCAAATATATCATGTTCATTACCTTTAAAGCTTCAAAAGGTGTTCCTAACCCAGCATCAATTATGTATCTACTTTTATCTCCATTAATTTTTCAATGTTTAACTATCTCCAGTAGTTAAATATTGAAAATGGGAACTCTGACAGTGTTCCTGTGTCAGGCAGGTCAAGTCTCAACACCAACACAGATGTTCCTGATATGGAAAGAGCTCTAGCTCCCCTAAATCCTGCCACTGAGTTCCTATAAAGGTCATAGTTTAAGGGCTGGGAAGGTGGCTCAGTGGTAGAGCACTTGCCTTGCATGCATGAGGCCCTGGGTTTGACTTCTCAGCACCACATAAGCAAAAAGAAAAAAGCCAGAAGTGGCGCTGTGGTTCAAGTGGTAGAGCGCTAGCCTTGAGCTGAAGAGCTGACAGTGCCCAGGCCCAGAGTTCAGGCCTCACGACCGGACCCAAAAAAAAAAAAAGGTCACAGTTTAAGACTATACCCAATCAATAATAAATGAGCTCTAGGAATCTGAAGAAAAACAAAAAAGACCTAAAGCTGTCAAGGAGAATTATTTACTAGAGAAACTTCAGGAAAGCAACAAGAAAAAAATAATCCAGAGTAAAGTACAAGACTTGTTCTGGAATTTGTCCCATTGTTTGGAAAATATTTGACAAGAACAAGGCACTGAGGCACCATGTCAAATTATGATATTTTTAAAAATAAAGGAACAGATAATCTGTGTTTAAAAAGACTAGGGGCTGGGGGGGGTGGGGGAGGGGGGGTGCAGTGGCTGGGAATGTGGCTTAGTGGTAGAGTGCTTGCATAGCACGCATGAAGGCCTGGGTTTGATTCCTTATTGCCACATAAACAGAAAAAGCTGGAAGTGGCACTGTGGCTCAATTATAGAGCGCTAGCCTAGAGTGAAAGAGCTCAGGGACAGTGCCCAGGCCCTGCATTCATGCCCCAGGACTGGCAAAAAAAAAAAAAGATTAGCAGGTACAGTAGAGATTGAATAAGAATGCAAGTAAACTGAGGCTAATTGTGCTGGGACTTGAATAAAGACAATGAGACTGCACTGAAGACTATGGCAGGGAGGTAAGGACATCAGTAAAACAGCTTTAGAGCTAGGGATTATATGTCAGTTGATAAGAGGAACCCTCAACTACAAGTTAAATGGTGTTTTCAATTGTTGGAGGTCCATCACCAAAAAATACTTCCTACACTATGTCCTAGTGAACACATATAAATATATATGTATCAGAAACAAAAGTTTCATGAACTGTACAGAGGAAGAAACTGGAGTAAGGAATGTACCTAATTACTAATTGTGGGTTGAAAGGACTTGAAAGGTCACAACAAACGAGCTTGGAAGATGTTTACTAATAGCTAAAGAATATACCTAAGATTAACATAAACCAGCTCAAAGGAAGCTAGCTGAAATGCAGGAAGAACAGAAATCAAAGATGATACTGAACATCTATTTTCTCTCCAGAGTAGGAAAGGTTGAAGATTTGGGCAAAAAGAATAAAGGGGGCTGGGAAGGTGGCTCAGTGGTAGAAGGCTTGCCTTGCATGCATGAGGCCCTGGGTTCGATTCCTCAGCACCACATAAGAAAAAAGAAAAAAGCCGGAAGTGGCACTGTGGCTCAAGTGGTAGAATGCTAGCCTTGAGCTGAAGAGCTGAGGGACAGCGCCCAGGCCCAGAGTTCAGGTCTCACGACCGGACCCAAAATAAAATAAAATAAAATAAAAGGGAGTGAGAGAAAAAGCCAAAGGTAGCCAGGCATGGGTAGCTCACGCCTATAATCCTAGCTACTCAGGAGGCTGAGATCTGAGGATCATGGTAAAAGCTAATCTAGGCAGGAAAGTCCACGAGGCTCTTATCTCCAATAAACCACTCAGAAAACAGGAAGTGGTACTGTGGCTCAAGTGGTAGAGGCTAGCCTTGAACTGAAGAGCTGAGGGGCAGCACCCAGGCCCAGAGTTCAAGCCCCATGACTGACAAAAAAAAAAAAAAGCCAAGGGTAAACAGCAATTTAAAAAAAGGCAAGCAAGAACCTCCTAAATCCACACTCTTTTGTACTGTGGGCATTGTGAATGATGTAAATAAACCACCCATTCAAGAAAATACAATTTTAATCTTAAAAAGTGAACAACTTCAAAAAAGCATAGACAATTTGTGTTTTAAAACTAATAGTCACTGATGTCAGAAGTTCAGAATAAAACCCAGTTAAACTCATAGAATTAAGTTCATGATGGAATGATTTAAACAAATGTCTAGGGTTAGGCATAAGGTGTAGTGCAGTGATAGACCACTTTGGCACTAGGTTCAATGTAAGCACAGTAAGGAATAAAGTGAAAAGGAATGACCAGGTATAGAATAAGAGGAAACACTAAAATACAAAAAGAAAGCTGAAAATGAAATCAAAGGTTGTAAAAGTTAACCTTGAAGAAATATGTCACTTTCTTCTAAGCCTGGAAGAAAAGATGAAAGGCTAAATATAGAAATGGAGAAGAAAAGCAGATGAGGGATCAGATGGCCTGAACTCCATAAAAATAGGACTCAAAGTCATCTTCCTTTTAGTACAGGGAAAGACAGAAGAGTAACAGGGCACAGGAAGATTATTTGGGAGTGGGATTTAGATATAAATGTTCTATGTGTGCTTATTTTTTTTTGGGGGGGGGGGTTTGGGGGGTCCAGTTGTGGGGCCTGAACTCTGGGCCTGGGTGCTGTCCCTCAGCTCTTCAGCTCAAGGCTAGCACTCTACCACTTGAGCCACAGCGCCACTTCGGCTTTTTTTTCTTTTTGCTTATGCGGTGCTGAGGAATCGAACCCAGGGCCTTATGAATGCAAGGCAAGCACTCTACCACTGAGCCACTTTCCCAGCCCTGCTTATATATTTTTAAACTCAGTGTTTTCAAGAAAGTGATGTCCATCTATATATGGGTCATGAAATCCATTTTGTGTAATGAGATAAGCACTAATATCAATGAAGCTGAGCAGTAAATAGAAAAATGTCTTAATGTAAGGAGGGGTATCATTAATTAACTTCTATTTCTGGTTCATATATCTATATGTTCACCAGATGATGATCTGCTTTAACATATTTAGGTGATGGTTCATTGTATTAATCTAGTAAAATACTTTTGTTTGACTCTTCCATGTATTTTATGTACTTGTTAATTTTTCTGAACGTTTCACCTATTAGTTTTCTTCTTTTTTCCCGGAAAGCAGCAATGTACTTCAAACCACAATCATCAGATTTCAGCTTCCTCAATAGCTAGGATTATAGATATAAACCATCAATGTCTGACTTTTATTAGCTTTTGGGAAGTCTTACTTTTCAAAATCTCGTATTTTGTATATATTTTTCTTTTCATCTTAATGTTTGCTTTACGTTTTTTGAGACTAGTTGGCTGATACAACAAGCTTCAGAGTTTTTATATCTTGCTGGTGAACTGCTTTGTTTGTAAGAACATAATAACTGCCTTTGTTTCAAATATTTTTTGTGCTAAAGTCTTATTTGTCTAAAATTATCATGGAAAAAGATGCATTAGGCATTAAAAAGGGATGAGCACTCTTATTCCAATCCTATTACCTTTCCCAACCATATCCTTAGGAATGAAGTACGGATTCCTTGGAAAGGCTTACAAGACCCTGCAGGGGCCAGTCCCATCTACCCTTCTCAGCCTCTCCACTGCCAGCATCGATTTCCAGTTACCCAGGGAACTTTGTGAAGGCTGGGAACATCGCTCCAGCCCTGTTTGGCTGCTGTTCATTCCAAGTTCAGAACAAGGGTCACTGGTCTTCCTGGACACATTCCCCACTCCACCCACCCCACCCCATAGGGCTGACTAGGCACTCTGGTATAGCTCCCCTGAACCCTGAATAAATTTCCACTGGGCACCTTAGTTTTTTACTGCACTTAATGATTGACTTGGCTGTCTCCTTGACTAACAGGGAATCATCAAGAACAGGAAACTCACTGAGACCATCTTCATGTTCAACTTTATGTTCCTAGTACATGGTACACCAGGCTCCAAAATTGTCAGGTAAACATACAACATGGAAAGAAAGGGGGAAGTCAGACAAACTTCCTATCACATCAGCAATGTTTACTATTTCTTTCTTCTTTTTTCTTTTGGCAGTCTGGCATTTGAACTTAGAATCTCCTGTGTTCTACCACTTGAGCCATGCTCCCACTTCAAGCATTTCACTGTTTAAAGTAATAAAAGTTAAAGTCATCTGTTTTATTTCAGCGAAATATATCATGGCTGGCAAAGTGGGTAGTGGGTAACGTGACTGCCCAACACCAACTAGCATATTAACTAACATCAGAACACTTTGCCACTCAGTCCAAGAGTGCTCTTCCTAACACACCCTAACATCCTAAGTATCCTTACCAAATAGTCACTGTGTAATGCTCTCATATTTGCATAGGGCTTTCCGCAGCCAAAATGCCTTTCTTTCTCACCAAGTCCACTGAATATTACACTTTTCTCCATGAACAAAGTCACTCACTGCCCTTGTCCAGAGCCAAGACCTTCACCCTGACAACCAGTAAAAAAGCTGTTGTCAGACTCTAAAAATCTGCTTAACACAGAACAGGCTTTCAAATATTTATTGAACCCAAAGGGGACTCTAAACACTTTAAGAATAAAGCTGAAGAACTAAATAGGGACCAACCCAGCAAGTCAACAGACAGTAAGCAAATTCAGTTCTTTTTCCAGGCAAAATAGATTGCCCTTGAAACAAAATGCAAGGACAAGCATTTAGGACAGACAGGAGCAAACAAGCTTAAATTCAAAGATCCAGATGTTAGGTAAGAATGTGACAGAGTAACCCAGGACTCACTGGAGAATTGGAAAACTGGACACAGTAAAGATAATCAGACATAATGTTGCCACAACCTGCATTTGGTGTCCCAGGGAATAGTCCTAGTATATATAACTAGGTTCTGAATCCATCGGCTTCTTTTGTAAATGAGGATTTCATCTAGGAGAGTTTTCATGAGGATTAAACGAATTATGTGAAAGTGTTTGGCATAACATCTGTCACATACTAAATGTTAATAACTTTCAACTAAACTTGAGAAATACATATCCAGGCTCCTACTGCACAACACTGTCCCCATAGATTTTTCATTTTAAGAGTCTACATATGGTTTAAAAGAGGAAGGAGAAGGATCATATGAAGGAAAAACCACTTTAATACTTTTTTCTTTAATTAAACCATAGGATAGAGCTACAATACCTGTAAACCTTCTCTGAGTGAAATACCTCCATGCCTAGATACACTCTAGAATTCTGTTCTCTCAGAATATGAAACTGAGCCACAACTCTGATGCAGCTTAAAACTAGGCACACAGTCTGTCTCAGCAACATAGTTCTATCCAAACAGCAAATCAAGTATGACTATCAGCTTCCTCCTTTTCGGTAAACCCTTGACATTGGAGGCAGCAGAATCTAGAAAAGACAAAATCTAGAAAAGGGAGGGAAATATACCTTTAAAAAACATGGACATGCCAGGCACCAGTGGCTCATGCCTGTAATCCTAGCTACTCAGGAGGCTGAGATCTGAGGATAGTAATTCAAAGCCAGCCCTGGCAAGAAAGTCCCTGAGACGCTTATCTCCAATTAACCACCAGAAAACAGGAAGTGGCACTGTGGCTCAAGTGGTAGAGCACTAGCCCTGAGCAGAAGTGCTGAGGGACAGCGCTCAAGCCCAGAGTTCAAGCCCCACAACTGACAAAAAAAAAAAAAAAGACATGGATGTTGGCTACTTCAATTACATGTGAAAATAAATGCTGAGTCTAAGTTTATATCCACAAAAGAATATAAATAATTGTGAAAAGTGAGCTATACAATTTGTGGGCAGGATGGCAGAGAAAAACTAGGAGAGAGGAAAGGAGTGACCTTGTCCAAAAAGAATGTACTTTGTACCTGACTTATGTAACTGCAATCCTTCTGTACATCACCTTTATCATAACAATAAAAAGTTTAGAAAAAGAATGCAAATATAAAAATTACAACAATGTTGACATGTACACACACATCACACTGTAACTTAATCAGACAACAAAAAGAAACGACGAAATTTGTCAAGCCAAGCACTGGTGGCTCATCCTGTAATCCATAGCTACTGAGAAGGCTGAGATTTGAGGATATCAGCCAGCCCAAATAGAAAAGTCCAGGGACACTTATCTGCAATTAATTAGAAAAAAAAAAAAAAAGCCAGAAGTAGAGATGTGGCTCAGTGGTAAACTCTAGAAGAACTTGCAAACCTGAACTCAAGTCCCAGTACCAGCACCCCCCAATGAAAGAAAAAGCAGGTAAGTGAAGGAAAAAGAAAAGATGTCAAATAGAAAAGATGAATAAAGGCAGAAATAGCTAATATATTAATTACAATAAATGTAAACAGTTTCAACTAACCAAGTAAAAAGTGCCAAGTTCTCTACCAGTTTAGTTAATTCTATAGCTCTTTTGTTTATCACTGAGCTTGATGCTAAGAGGCATTCATTATAGTTATTGAACTAAATAAACAAAAAAAAGAGTGATTTCTCCTACCAATTACTTATTTTCATCAGCTTGTAATAAGACTCACATCTTAAGTTTTGTTTTTGGGGGCTGGGAAGGTGGCTCAGTGGTAGAGTGCTTGCCTTGCATGCATGAAGCCCTGGGTTCAATTCCTCAGCACCACATAAGCAGAAAAAGCCGAAAGTGGTGCTGTAGCTCAAGTGGCCGAGCGCTAGCCTTGAGCTGAAGAGCTGAGGGACAGCGCCCAGGCCCAGAGTTCAGGCCCATGACTGACAAAACAAAAAAAAAATTTTTTGTTTTTGGCAGGCCTGGGAATTGAACTCAGGAACGTGAACAGCAGCAGAGCAACAGTCTACCAGTGAACTATATCTCCAGTCACACTTTATATTTATTTTTATTTTATTTTATTTTGCCGGTCCTTGGGCTTGAACTTAGCCTGGGCACTGTCCCTAAGCTTTTTTTTTGCTCAGGCAAGCACTCTATCACTTGAGCCACAGCACTACTTCCAGCTTTTTTGAGTAATTTATTGGAGAAAAGAGTCTCACAGACATTCCTGCCCAGGCTGTCTTTTTTTTTTTTTTGGGGGGGGTCCGGTTGTGAGGCCTGAACTCTGGGCTCTACCACTTGAGCCACAGTGCCACTTCTGGCTTTTTTCTTTTTGCTTATGTGGTGCTGAGGGATCGAACCCAGGGCCTCAGGCATGCAAGGCAAGCGCTTTACCACTGAGCCACCTTCCCAGCCCCAACCCAGGCTATCTTCAAACCACGATCCTCAGATCTCAGCCTCCTGAGCAGCTAGGATTACAGGCATGAGCCACTAGCACCTGGCACATTTTACCTTCTTTTTTTTTAATGTCCCAAAACACCCAACTTTGCTGCATGGAAGCTTTTTACTAATAAATGTATTTATCATTCAAAACTATAGTAAGTGATGAGCATGTAGTTTCTCACAATGAAATACTTAGCTAAAATTGTGGGCAACACTGAATTATCTTACACATTAAGATAACATAACTTGTAATACTAATGACACAAGAAATAGAGTAAGACCTGTATAAGCACTATAATTGACCCAAGAAGAAAAGGTCAGTTCATATTGCTGAACTGCTATCAATTTGCTGCCTGGTATAGAGAGATACTTCAAAATGTAGGTGTGTATCTGAGTGCATGTGTTTACAAATATATGTATGCACGCATGTGTATGGATTTTAAATAGATTTTAATGTATCATCACTAAGGAAATAAAAAAAACTTGGCATTAGCAGAATCTGGTGTAGATGGGTATTAGTCTAGGTATATTCAATGACTAAACTTAGCTTGGACACTCTGTCAACAATATCAGTGAATCATGGGAGAGAGAAGGCATTAGTTTATATGGTCCCTCCACAAAGAACACCATATAATTGAAATGTTCCAACAAGCATACAGTTTTCAAACCTTTCCTTCAACAGATATATGGTTTGGGGCGGGGGTTGGGGGGGGGATGGGGCTTAAACTCAGGACCCAGGCCCTATCCCTAAGCTTTTTCACTCAAGGCAAGCACTCTACCACAGTGCCATTTCTGGTTTTCTGGTGGTTAATTGGAGATAAGAATCTCACAGATTTTCCTGTCTAGATCTGCAAACCTCAGATCACAGCTTCTTGAGTAGCTAGGTGGCCTCAGCCACCAGCACCCAGCAAAAAAATTTTTTTGCCAGTCCTGGCACTTGAACTCTAGGCCTAGGTGCTGTCTCTGAGCTTCTTTAGCTCAAAGCAAGCACTCTACCACTTGAGCCACAATGCTACTTTTTTTGAGTAGTTTATTGAATATAAGAGTCTCACAGACTTTCCTGCCCAGGCTGGCTTTGAACCGAGATCCTCAGATCTTAGCCTCCAGAGTAGCTAGGATGACAGACATGAGCCACCTGTGCCCAGTGAGAAACTTCTCTGGGCCTGGGCGCTGTCCCTCAGCTCTTCAGCTCAAGGCGAGCGCTCTACCACTTGAGCTACAGCGCCACTTCTGGTTTTCTGGTGATTTATTGGAGATAGGAGTCTCATGGTCTCTCCTGCCCGGGCTGGCTTTGAACCGTGATCCTCAGATCTCAGCCTCCTGAGTAGCTAGGATTACAGGCGTGAGTGAGAAACATTTTAAGTTCACAAGTAAGTTTTAAAATTTAAGATGAGGGGCTGAGAAGGTGGCTCAGTGGTAGAGCGCTTGCCTTGCATGCTCGAGGCCCTGGGTTCCATTCCTCAGCACCACATAAGCAAAAAGAAAAAAGGCGGAAGTGGCACTGTGGCTCAAGTGGTAGAGCGCTAGCCTTGAGCTGAAGAGCTAAGGGACAGTGCCCAGGCCCAGAGTTCAGGCCCCACGACCAGACCCAAAAATAAATAAATAAATAAAATTTAAGATGACCAAAGTTATTTAGTAAAGAATAAAGTTGCTTACAAATTATAAAAGTATAACATTTTAGGAATATTGCCAAATTCCAATTACTGAAATAATAAAGTTACATTTACTTCAAGTCTAAGTACTCCATTGTCTGATCCACTGGGTTAATATTTCCACTCTTATTTCAGATCCATTTGGCAGTACACAGCTTCTATTTTCATATGCACTCCCCTTCCTGGTACACGAAAAACAAATGATTAAGTACTGTGTGCCTGCAGAGCTGGTGAGTCATTCATTCCACCATCCCAGAGCAAAGGCACTCCCTGGGTCTTCTCGGCTCAAGAAAGAGCCTAGTTTTGGGCACAGCTGCTGAACTCACGGCAGCTTCACTTGTGTTTAAAAAAAAAAAAGTGCTAGGATATGCATATATAACCAGAGCCCAGTTTCATTTCCTGCTTTAAAAAAAAAGGGATATATTTTTGCTCTGAAGAGATAATCACCAACACCAAAGTCAAACAAATGAGGAAAAGTTTTAGAATGAGGAACATAGTTGGCTCATCCTTGCTTAAATTCTAAGAATTTAATTAGGCAGGAAACCAGGTTAAGAATAATTACATCCAAGTGCCATCTTATAAATGCAAAGTTTGATATACATTTCCTTGAATTCTCTAATGGTAATTATTTCTCCAGCAAGCAGAAGCTACAGAACTAATCCAATTTAGAAGATCCAGCAGCTGGTGATTTCCCCATATAAACTCTAACTCAATGGCTGTCAACCAGCTGTTCATTATCATTATCTAAGAGCTTTATAAAATACTAATGCCAAAGTTTCACCTCTCATCAGAGATGGACCCAGCTGGCTAGGGTGGGCTCTGGCATCTGTATTAAAAAAAAAAAAATCCCGGGGATGGTAGGGGGAAAACAATGGAGGGGGTAACAATGTTCAAGAGGAAGTGTACTCATTACCTCACTCATGTAACTGTAACCCTCTGTATAGTATCTTTACAATAAAAAAAATTTTTAAAAAAAATCCCCTCCATGTAATTCTACTGTACAGCCAGGTTAAAAATGACTGATCTAAGTAAATACAGGATGGGAGAAGGAACCCGTATTAGTCCCTCATTTGTATCCTATCAGACTGATTCAGTGGCTGTGGGAAGGACTACATTTAAAAAAAAAAAAATGTTGCCAGGAGCTAATGGCCCCTAGCTACTCAGGAGACTGAAAGCTGAGGATCATAGTTCGAAGCCAGCTAAGGCAGAAAAAGTCCACGAGATTTTATCTCCAATTAATCACCCCAAAACCAAAAATAGAGCTGTGGCTCAAAGTGGTAGAGCATTAGCCTTGATCACAAAAGCTCAGGGACAGCTCCCAAGCCCTGAGTTCAAGACCCATGACTGACAAAAAGAAAAAAAAGTTGTAAGGTATCATAAACTGCATAATATGGTCGGCTGCCATCAAAGGTGACCTAAGCTACCAGAAGCAAATATAATTAAGGTTACCACTCAGAGGGCTGAGGCAAGATTATGATTTCAAGGACAGCCTGGATTACATAGTAAGACCCTGTATCAAAAATAAAATAGTTGGGTCTCCAATAAACTACTCAGAAAAAGCCGGAAGTGGCACTGTAGCTCAAGTGGGAGAACGCTAGACTTGAGCACAAAGAGGCTCATGGACAGCACCCAGGCCCTGAATTCAAGCCCCAGCACCAGCAAAAATAAAACAAAATATAAAGGCATATATGCAAATATGACAATGCACCCCTCCCTTATACAATTAGCTTATGCTAATAAAAATTTTTACCAAAAAAAAAAAAAAAAGTAAAAATAAGGATCTAATAGACAGTTGTTAGTGGCTCATGCCTGAAATCCTAGCTACTCAGAACTTTTTTTGGGGGGGGTCCGGTTGTGGGGCCTGAACTCTTGGCCTGGGTGCTGTCCCTCAGCTCTTCAGCTCAAGGCTAGCACTCTACCACTTCAGCCACAGCGCCACTTCCGACTTTTTTTTTTTCTGCTTATGTGGTGCTGAGGAATCGAACCTAGGGCCTTAAGCATGCAAGGCGAGCGCTCTACCATTGAGCCACCTTCCCAGCCCCTATCTTAGCTATTCAGAAGGCTAAGTTTTGAGAATATTGATAAGCCAACTCAAGGCAGAAAAATCCATGAGACTTCATCTCCAATTAACCAGTAAAAAGGTTGAAATAGAGGTTCGGTTCAAGCAGTAAAGTGCCAGCCTTAGGAGAGGGAAGTCAGGGAGGAACCCAAGCAATAGTAGGAGACCCCAGCACTGACACACATAAACAGAAATAATTATAATGTAGTAAATGGGGAAGTTGTGGCTCAAGTAATAGAGTGCTAGCCTTCAGCAAAAAGAAGCTCAGGGACAGCGCCCAGGCCCTGAGTTCAAGCCAAAGGACCGGAAAAAAAAAAAAAGTGGACCACAACTTTTTTTTAAAGTTTTATTATTATTATTATTATTATTGTGAAAATACCATACAGAGGGGTTACAATTACATGGGAAAGATAGTGAGTACATTTCTTATCAAGCATTGTTGCCTCCTCCTTTGTTTCCCCATATCATCCCTTCCCCTAGCCACAATGTTTTAATCATCATGAAGAAAATTAGAAATTGCTTTTTTTGTTGTTTTACAATGCCTCCTCAAACTATATCCAAATAAAAACTTAAATTCTCTTTATATATGAAAAATAAAGTCCTCTCACATCTCAAAGAAAGGCCCAAAAAGCAGAGGAGGACTAAGAAACTTTTATGAAAGGTCAGATAATATAAGTAGGACTTCATCCAAGGGAGAGGCTGAGGAAAATATATACTTTTCAACCTTAAGCACCTAAAGTATAACTATTTCAAGTAAGGATTAAACTCTTCAATAATGAATTCATAATGCATCACCAAGAAACACAGGAATGTGTTTGGAAATATCCCCTATCTTCTGTCTACCAAAAGCTAAACTTCGGTGTTACTTTCAGACATGAAATTCTGAGAGGTAAATCAAAACACAGATGAGCTAAGAATTAATATTTTCTTTTCCTCATTTTAGAGCTATTAACAGAAATTCATAAAATTAGCACTTCCATCATTAACTAGATGTAATCTTCTCCCAGCTGGTGTTTAAATAATTACTTAGTTCTTCCTGAAAACTTCATTCAAAACTAATTTACTCTCTTGCAGCTAATATTGCTTACACATTCTGCCACTACAGGCCCTCATTAGGTCAAGGATTTGCCATTTTCTTGGCTTCAAGTAAGAACTGTTTCCATGTGAAACAAGGACCACAGCTTGGGGTTCTGAGGCATGAGGGGAAGAGGAAAAGTTGTAATGTATCTTACAGCTTGACCAATTAGGTAAAACCTATTCTCATAAAATTTGTATTTTTGTGACCATCCAATTAGAATAAAGGTACTGTACAAAGTGTTGTTTTTAGCCGGGCACCTGTGGCTCAAACCTCTAATCCTAGCTAGTCAGCAGGATGAGATCTGAGGTTTGGGGTTCAAAGCCAGCCTGGGCAGGAAAAGTCCATGAGATCTTATATCTAATAAGCCAGCAGAAAACCGGAAGTGGCTGTGGCTCAAGTGGTAGGTACAGTGCTCGCCTTGAGCTAAAGAGCTGAGGGACAGGCTGGGAAGGGATGTGAAGGGTAAACAAACCAAAGGAGGAGGCTGCAATGCTTGGTAAGAAATGTACGCATTATCCTGCCCATGTAATTGTAACCCCTCTGTACAGTATGTTCACAAATAAAATTAAATTAAAAAAAAAAAAAAAAAAGAGCTGAGGGACAGCGCCCAGGCCCAGAGTTCAAGCCCTACTACTGGGGAAAAAAAAAGTGCTGTTTCTAGTAAGATCAAAGAAAGGTATACAAGAGATAGTGTTATACTGGTCAAGTGTTTTACAGGGATTTCCATGCTTATAAATGATATATATAATCACCAGGCCAGGTAGGAAAGTTTGTGAGACTCATCTCCAATTAACCACCAGAAAACCAGAGGTGGAGCTGTGGCTCAAAGTGCTAGAGTACTAGCCTTGAGCAAAAGAGCTCAAGGATAGCTCCCAGGCCATGAGTTCAAGCCTTACAACTAACAAAAAAAATTCTAGAGGCTGGAGGCATGGCTCAGTTCGTATAGGGTTAGTCAATGAGTGAAAGTTTCAGGTACAAAGTTCAAGTCTCTGACCAAAAAAAAAAAAAAAAAAAAAAAAAACCTCTAATGTTGCAACTAGATGTTATAACTGTCTCAAATCATATACACTGACATTGCAAAAAGTGGGAAATTTGAAATTCAGTGTAATTTAAAAGAAAGTGAAAACCTATTTCAAAGAATAAGATGTCTAAAGAAAATTAGTGTAATTTTAAATATCCCATTATCAAGTTAAAGAAATGCAAGAGTAAAATTGAAGAAGCTGAAATTAAAATAAAGTAACTTTAAATAAGAAGCAATGTCTTGGGTGTGGGGGTGATGGGAAGGAGAAACAAAGGAGGAGGCAACAATGCCTGATGAGAAATATACTCATTACCTTGCCCATGTAATTGTAACCCCTCCATACGGTATTTTCACAAAAGAAGAAGAAGAAGAGGAGGAGGAGGAGCTGGAGGAGGAGGAGGAGGAGGAGGAGAAGAAGAAGAAGTAGAAGAAGCAGCAGAAACAGCGATGTCTTAAAATCTATCTCTATGGGCTGGGAATGTGGCTTAGTAGTAGAGTGCTTGCCTAGCATGCATGAAGCCCTGGGTTCAATTCCTCAGTACCACATAAACAGAAAAAGGCGGAAGTGCCACTCAGGCTCAAGTGGCAGAGCGCTAGCCTTGAGCAAAGAGAGGCTGAGGACAGAGCCCAGGCCCTGAGTTCAGGTGCCAGTGGCTCCGCCTGTAATCCTAGCTACTTAGGAGACTGAGATCTGAAGATTGCAGTTCAAAGGCAGCCCAGGCAGGAAAGTCTGTGAGACTCTTATTTCCAATAAACCACTAGAAACCAGAAGTGGCGCTGTGGCTCAAGTGGTAGAGCACTTGCCTTGAGCTGAAGAGATGAGGGACAGCGCCCAAATCCAGAGTTTAAACCCCACGACCAACAAAAAAAGAAAAAAAGAAAAAAAAATCCATCTCTAGTTCATTTAATCAGCCTAACCAAAGCAAATATGATGAGAAACTTGTTTGTGAATGGAAGCAGCACCCTTCAGGGTGTCACAGCATCCACAAAATGAGTCATCCTAACAGAACGTGCCTTTTAATTAAGATACTACCAGAATGTGTTGTGAGTATCCTAAAGCTGAATGTTCAGTATTTATTCTCATTTTTAAAATACTAGCCATTCATTATTAACGCATTATCAGCAGCCACTGGTAATAAAAAAAAATTCCCTATTTTAATAAACCTACTCTGTTTCAAATGTTCTCTATTATGGCCAGTTGACACAATTGTGACTTAGATCAGCTAACTAGTAATTGTTTGCTATGGGGCCTGCAACGTTGCTCTCTTATTATATTTGCAAGGCAAGATTTTAAAAGGTTATGTTTTAAAACATTTGACTAGAAATAGAACAGTTTATAAAAAGACACACACACAGAGATAGAAACACAGCTTGTAAAGATTTAGCACATTTAAATCCCCATAAAACTTGGCCAAATCAAGGTTAGACTATGATTCTAAGAATGCACTCAACCAGCACTCAATCAGCCGGGCGCAGGTGGCTCATGCCTGTAATCCTAGCTACTCAGGAGGCTGAGATCTGAGGATTGAGGTTCAAAGCCAGCCCAGGCAAGAAAGTCTGTGAGACTCTTATTTCCAATAAACCACTAGAAAACCCAAAGTGGTGCTGTGGCTCAAGCAGTAGAGCGCTCGCCTTGAGCTGGAGAGTACAGGGACAGCGCCCAAGACCAGAGTTCAAGACCCATGACTGACCAAAAAAAAAAGGAATGCATTCATCAGTAGCACAGATGAACTGGTCCGATTTCCCAATAGTCTACTGTCTGTGTGCAAACACAACAGCTTAGTCCATCATAAACCATAAAGACAAAAATTAGCAACAGGCACCTTTCTATTAAAGGGTCAGCTGAGAGAAAATTAAGATGTGTATGAGCCTAATTTATTTTCATTCAGGAAGAAAATAGATTTCTTAAATTTCATAGACTTAAGAGCTAGATTCCCAACTAGACGCTAGCAGCTCAGGCAGCTCAGAAGAGCTCTGGGGATCAAGGGTCAAAGCCAGATCAAGCAGGAAAGTCCTTGAGAGTTTATCTCCAGTTAACTAGCAAAGAGCTAGAAGCGGCATTGTGGCTCAAGTGGTAGAGCACCAAACTTGACTGAAAAAGCTAAGGGACAGTGCCCAGGCCCTGAGTTCAAGCCCCAGTACCAGCACACATACACACCACACAACACACACACACACACACACACACACACACACACACACACACACACACACACACACACACACACACACACACACACACACACACACACACACACACACACACATATGCACATTAGATTTCCCTTAAAGGAATAAAATGAGAAATTAGCACAGCAATATTCTGTGTGTGAGAGGCAGTATTCTGGTCTTTTGTTCTTTGGTCTCACTCAATTCTCCCAACAAACCCCTTGTTTCTCAAACCATAAAGGATGAACCAGGGTCTAGAATTATTTTGGTTCATTTAATACAACACTGAAGACCAGGTACTAGGGGGTGGTGATGAGTGTCCTCCATGCTATGGCTGGGCTGGGGGCCCATGTTACTGGGCATCCTGGAGCAGCACCAAAGCAGCCAACTTCCCAAAAGGCCACACTGTTTTGGAACCTTGGTCTCTGGAACCTGCAGGTTCTAACCTAGAAGAGCTTGAAGGCACTCTCCTTTGAAGCCAGCTTCATTTGGCAGGCCAAAACACAAGTATCCAGGAACAAGGAATCTAAAAAAGTTGCTCATATCTCAGAAGATGACTGCCCTTAGTAAAGGCTTTGTCTCCTTCATGCCATCTCAGCTTTGTCTGCTCTAAAAGGTTGCTCTTGAAACTGGATCTAGGATTCTTGCAAAGCTACTGAGAAAGGCTTCAGGTTGCTCATCACTAAAGGAAACAATTCACGTCTAGCACATATCAATGTTTCTACTCAAAGATCTACCCTATATCTATTCCCTTCTTAAACTGCAGATGTTCTAAAAACCTAAGAGGAGAAACCTGATAAACTAACCTTAGCTGGAAAGACTACTAGTCAATCTATTACATAACAGCATTCCTTCTAACTACATTATTTTGCTTTTGCAAGAAAGGAAGCAGGGCAGACAGAGTCAAAGAACAAACCAGAAGCCCCATGAATAGCCTTCTCATTCTATACTTACCTTTCCTTAATGTTCTGGCTATGACATTCAGAAGGACTGTCTTATTCTCTACATAGGCTGCATTACAATGATATGACAGCTGCAGATACACTTCATCTATTACTCCCATTAGCTCTGTAGTCAAGAAGGTAGAAAGAGGGCTGGGAAGGTGGCTCAGTGGTAGAGTGCTTGCCTCCCATGCATGAGGCCCTGGGTTCGATTTCTCAGCACCACATAAGCAGAAAAAAAAAAAAGCCAGAAGTGGTGCTGTGGCTCAAAAGGTAGAGCACTAGCCTTGAGCTGAAGAACTGAGGGACAGTACCCAGGCCTACAGTTCAGGCCCCACAACCAACAAAAAAAAGAAGGTAGAAAGAAAGCAGAGCATAGTGGCACATAATTGTAATCCTAGCACTCAAGAAGCTGAGACAAGAGGATCTTGAGTTTGAGGTTTAGCCAGGGATACTCAACAAGACACTGCCTTAAAAAGAAAAACAAGACTGGGACACAATGGCTCATGCCCGTAATCTTGGCTACTCAAGAGGCTAAGATTGAGAAATGTCTTTCAAAGCCATCCCATGCAGGAAAGTCCTTGAAAGTCTTATTCTGCAATTTGTCACCAAAATGCCAGAAACAGCCTTGAGCAAAAAAACTCAGGGACAGTGCCCAAGCTGAATGTAATTCCCAGGGCCAATACAATAAATAAACAAACAAACAAACAAACAAATAAAGCAAGCTAGGAACCAGTGGCTTACTACTCAGGAAGTTAAGATCCAAGGATCACAATTCAAAGTACCAGAACACACACACACACACACACACACACACACACACACACACACACACACACACACACACACACACACACACACACACACACACACACACACACACACACACACACACACACACACACACACACACACACACACACACACACACACACACACACGAGAGGCTATGAGAGATAAGAGAAATGGAAGGGGTAACAGTGATCAAGATCACTGTACTCATAAATTGAAATATTGGATTGAAACCTCTTTGTACCACTATTTAAATTTTTTTTTAATTTAAAAGAAGTAGTTATAGGGTTGGGAATGTGGCTTAGTGGTAGATTGCATGCAGGAAACCCTGGGTTCAATTCCTCAGTGCCACATAAACAGAAAAAGCCAGAAGTAAAGCTGTGGCTCAAGTGATAGAGTGCTAGCCTACAGCAAAAGAAGCTCAAGGGACAGTGGCCGAGCCCTAAGTTCAAGCCCCAGGAATAGCCAAAAAAAAAAGTAGTTATAAAGATTTGTAAAACATTTTTGTCAATACTGTAGAAATTTTGGTTATGGAGCCATGTACTGGGTTAGAAGCTGGCTATCCCTCATACTGAACACTTAGACAAATTACTTCTCTGTGACTCATCTGAAAAATGAGGTTGATAATGTAACGTCCCTTGTAAGTTTTACTGTGGAGATGAAATAATACATGCAAAGAGCTTAGAACAATGAAACATCCCTTGTAAGTTTTACTGTAGGGATGAAATAATATATGCAAAGAACTTAGAACAATGTCACACTCAGAAAAATACTCAACAGGGCTGGGAATGTGGCTCAGTAGTAGAGTGCTTGCCTAGCAGGCATGAAGCCCTGGGCTCAATTCCTCAGTACCACATGCAAAGAGCTTAGAACAATGAAACATCCCTTGTAAGTTTTACTGTAGGGATGAAATAATATATGCAAAGAACTTAGAACAATGTCACACTCAGAAAAATACTCAACAGGGCTGGGAATGTGGCTCAGTAGTAGAGTGCTTGCCTAGCAGGCATGAAGCCCTGGGCTCAATTCCTCAGTACCACATACACAGAAAAAGCCAGAAGTGGCACTGTGGCTCAAGTGGTAGAGTGCTAGCCTTGAGCAAAGAAGCTCAGTGACAGTCCCCAGGCCCTGAGTTCAAGCCCCAGGACAAGAAGAAAGAAAGAAAGAAAGAAAGAAAGAAAGAAAGAAAGAAAGAAAGAAAGAAAGAAAGAAAGAAAGAAAGAAAGAAAGAAAGAAAGAAAGAAAGAAAGGAGGGAGGGAGGGAGGAAGGGAGGGAGGGAGAGAGATAGGAAGGAAGGAAGGAAGGAAGGAAAGAAGAAAGAAAGAAAGAAAGAAAGAAAGAAAGAAAGAAAGAAAGAAAGAAAGAAAGAAAGAAAGAAGGGAGGGAGGGAGGGAGGGAGGGAGGGAGGGAGGGAGGGAGGGAGGGAGGGAGGGAGGGAGGGAGGGAGATAGGAAGGAAGGAAGGAAGAAAAAAGAAAGAAAGAGGGAGGGAGGGAGGGAGGGAGGGAGGGAGGGAGGGAGGGAGGGAGAGAGGGAGAGAGGGAGGGAGGGAGGGAGGGAGGGAGGGAAAGAAACTCAACAAATAAAAGCCATTCATATTAATCTAGGCTGATGGCGTAGATAACAAAATATACACAAAAACACCCCTGAATCTGTGAAACATCATTCCAAAAGACCCTTTTGTTTTCAAACCAAAATTGTGAATGAGCAGGACTTTGCATGAATAAGTCTTTTCTATGTTAAAATAGCAAATAAGTGTACATTAAAAATGTATAAATCTACTTCACCTAATTATTATCCTGTTCATAATATGAAATATGAATTGAAAAGTAGCATAAAACATAAAACTGTTAAGTCTCTTCAAAGAAATTGAAGACTAACGATACTAGCTCTCTTACAAAATAATAAAAATGGTTAGCAAGATGGTCACAATATATTTAATAGTCTTTGCATTTTGTCATGAAAATTTGTGCAAATTTAGCAAATATGGATTTGGCAGGGGTTTTGTTGTTGTTTTGTTTTGCCATGTGGCAAAGGCTGGTTTCAAACTCATAGTGCTCTTGCCTCAGCCTCCTTGTTCCCTGCCCCACTACTGGAATTATACGTATATACCACTATTCCAGGCTACAAGCATGAAATCTAAAGGAGCTATGTCTTCAAAACCATTTTGTAAAAATAAAACTAAATGGCACAGAACTCTAAACTGTTTAAGCAAAACATTCCTCAGAAGAGATAAATATTCCATTTGGATTTCCCTTCCATAATATAATTTTTCCTTCAAAATCATTCACTTCAGGGGCTGGGAAGGTGGCTCAGTGGTAGAGTGCTTGCCTTGTATGCCTGAGGCCCTGGATTCGATTCCTCAGCACCACATAAGAAAAAAGAAAAAAACCGGAAGTGGCGCTGTGGCTCAAGTGGTAGAGTGTTAGCCTTGAGCTGAAGAGCTGAGGGACAGCACCCAGGCCCAGAGTTCAGGCCCCACAACCGGACCCAAAAAAAAAAAAAAAAATCATTCACTTCATATATGGTAAAAAGTAAAATTTCATGATCACAACATAACTCTCTAAAAACAGGAAAAGTTTCTGTTTCTGTGAATTCTGATAGCTAGTATCCGAGAGAGAGAGAGAGAGAGAGAGAGAGAGCGAGAGAGAGAGAGAGAGAGAGAGAGAGAGAGAGAGAGAGAGAGAGAGAGAGAGAGAGAGAGAAAGAGAGAGAGAAATGCCCACTGGTCTTCATCATTTAGATATTCATGAATGTTGTCTGTTGGCAGGTGTTTTGAGCTCCTTTCATGGTCACTCAGTCTCAGAACAGAATGAGGCAACACGGAGCAGTAAATTATATAACACCGCCATATCAGACAAAGCCACAGGACTGGTGGAAGCAATTTTAAGACCAAGGAGATAAGAGGATATCACCATTCCCCAAAAGCAGCTTGTATTATATTCCCTACTAAGTCTTTAAATTACAATTCTTATTCTCAGGCATTAAACTCTTCTCTCAGGAGATTATTGAATGCTTAAAACAACTAAATATTTTTCTGTGGTGGCCATTACGATCCAATACACTTAAGCATCTATCAAAAAGCAGTGATCCACGTAGATACTGACTACTTGCTACTCTTTAAGAAAAATAGCAATACTAAAAAAAATTAACAATAATCAGTTGTTTGGCTAGAAAAAAAAACTGAAAAAATAAACAACGATAAATAAAAACATAAAGACTGCCACAAAATTGTGTTTCAGAAAATGCTACATCAGACAAGACAAAAATTACAAGTGGTGCTTCTCCTTTTCCTTCTATCTCCTCACCCAACTAGACAGATACTTTCCAATCTGATTACCAGATATTTAAAACTCAGCCTAAAATGAGTAATAAGCATAACCTGCATCCTATTTTTTGTTATTATTAGGGAGTTCAACAGAGGGGTTACAATTACAAAAGTCAGGTAATGAGTATAATGCTTCTTGGTCACCCCTTTCTTCACTTTCCCCAATTTTTCCCCTCCCATGATTGCCCACAAGTTGCAGTTTATTTTTTACATAGTGTATACTGAATACAATGACTGCATTTGTTCACCCTTCCTGCCTCCATTACTGTGCCCTCCTGCATCCTATTTTTAAAGCAATGGTTTATCTGAGAGAACTTTTTCTTAAATTTAATTCACATCAATGAAACCAAATATGCCTTCTGTATTCTAAGCACTCTAAAGCCTAGAGACACTGAGATAAGTAAGGTAGAATCCTTGCCTTGGGGAATACACCGTCTACTCGAGCAGTAGATAAACTGTTATCATGGAAATGTGTGCTAAGTATAGAAAATACTGGGAAACATAATAAAAATCCTGTCCTAGAGATGAAGGGAAAGTTTTGTAGGGGTGGATCTTGAAGTTGGGTCTTATACAACAGGCAGGAAAGGGGGCTGATGTCTTTAGGAGAAAGAGAATACCTGTTTCAGGTTGTTCAATAACCACACTTAAAAATCACCAATGTAAGCCGGGCCCTGGTGGCTCACGCCTGTAATCCTAGCTACTCAGGAGGCTGAGATCTGAGGATCGCGGTTCAAAGCCAGCCCGGGCAGGAGAGACCGTGAGACTCCTATCTCCAATAAACCACCAGAAAACCGGAAGTGGCGCTGTAGCTCAAGTGGTAGAGCACTCGCCTTGAGCTGAAGAGCTGAGGGACAGCGCCCAGGCCCAGAGTTCAAGCCCCATGACCGACCAAAAAAAAACAAAACAAAACAAAAAAATCAACAATGTATGCCAGGCACCAGTAGCTCATGCCTATAATCCTAGCTACTCAGCAGGCTGAGATATGAATATTAGGGTTTGAAGCCAGCCCAGGCAGCAAAGTCACTGAGATTCATAACTCCAATTAATCCCAAAAAAGGAAAAAAGGCTGGAAGTGGAGCTGTGGCTCAAGTGGTAGAATGCTAACCTTAAGCAAAAACGCAGGAATAGTACCAGGCACTGAGTTCAAGCCCCAGGACCAGCATTAAAAAAAAAAAAATCACAATGCTTACAAAGCTTTTGTGGTCTTATAATACTACAATGCAGAAAAGAAAAGGACTTGTTCATTAATCTATTTATCCAGTAACCAATGGGAAACAATGAAAAGTTTTCAATGCTGTCACTACAAACAATAGCAAAACTGGCCCCCCAAGAAAGTGGTGAAGAGATAGTTCAGTGAAAATAAAGAAAACTTTAAATAATTTCATCTATAGAAAAACACTGTAGTTACCAAATGAAATAATCAGACTTAGGAAAGATACTGAGATCTAAACAGAATCAACTATTTGGTAAAGGGAAAGGATTCTTTATGTATCAACATCTAACCGCTGCTACTTCTGAAACACATTGGCCTCTTCCTTCCTCTAGACTTTTGGTCTACTTTAGTCCATGATCAGCTATATTCTAAGAAATGAAATAAACATAGTTGCAAAGCCTGATAATTATTTTATTCATGAAAAAAGGTTTAATTTGCCTTTTGATATTAACTTTGGACAAATAAACAGTAGTACAACACACATGGTTTAATACAAAAATCTAGGCTCAGGTTGAGGAAACTGAGGTATAGAAAAGTTTGTCCTGTCAGGGAAATTGTTGATGATCCCAACTTCCATCTAGTTCTCTTAGATCTTTTGACTGCCTGGGAATTTTGCAATCTACTTTACCTCAATCAGTCCTGAATCTCACCGGAAGTCCCAGTGGGGGTTGGGCAGAAACCAGGTCAATAAATGGTCCAATCAATTTTTTAAAAAAATACCAAAAGGCTTGTCAAAATGAGCCTATTTACAACATCTGTCCCAAGATAACCAAGAACCAACCTCATGTGGACCCAGTAGTTTCTCCTCCATTCTGAAAAAAAGGAAATAAAAAGTGATAGCAGCCAGGGGGCTGGTGGCTCACACGTGTAATCCTAGCTACTCAGGAGGCTGAGATCTGAGGATTGCAATACAAAGCCAGCCCAGGCAATAAAATCCGTGAGACTTTTATCTCCAATAAATCACGAGAAAACCGGAAGTGGCGCTGTGGCTCAAACGGTAGAGTGCTGGGACAGCGCCCAAGCCCAGAGTTCAAGCCCCATGACAGACCAAAAAAAAAAAAAAGTGATAGCAAGAAAACAGTCAGAGCCTAGAAAAAACTAAGTTCGCCTTTACTGCTCTAGCAAAGCAACTGGCAGGCCCTCATAAGAAAGCAGGGGGCCTGCTCTGAAGGCCACAGAGCTATTCTCTCCAGATCCCAACAGCAGTTGCTGGGACCCCTCACACCTTTCTCCACACCTGAAAAAGGAGGATGCTCCTATCTGCTCTGGAGGGTGATTGTGGGGACGGGGAGATGGAGGAGGAATAATATTAAAGGATCTGTACTTGGAAACAATCCTGTAAGTGATAACAAATTTCATTTGAACATGTCAGACTTTTCAGTTCCTACCCAGAAATATTTTTTTGAGTAGCACTACACACAAGAATTAAAAGTAACTTCAAATGCTGTGAGTATGTATTTAATTAGAATGCTGGCCCCTCTAGAGCCCACTGATGCTGCTGTTTTTGCATGGACGAACCTGTGCCATGAGTTGGCAGACCGTCTTGTCAAGCCAAATGTATCACACCACCTACTTTTTGTTAATAAAGTTTTATTAGAACACACAAAAAAAAGAGTTCTGTTCTCTTCCTTTTCCTAAAGTAAAAGGATCCTGACTAATGAAGAAAATAGACGGGCTAAAGCTGGGGTTAGGGGGACCTATCATCCTCACAGAGGACCCTGGCTTGTCAGCCCTGAGGGCAGGGCTGCATGATGGCTGTAGACTCTGGTCACTCTTACCCGCCTATGTGACACCCAGTCATGGACCTCGACACATCCTTGTTTCGCCCCGACACAAATATTTTGATATTTTAATTCACTTCAATACAGATCTAAAGCCAAGTGTTTTAGAGCGAGTGTCTAGGAGTTAACTAACCGAGGGTTACTTAACGAATAAGGACCAGACACGCAGGATGTCAACCGGGAGTGTCCCGCCGAAGAGTCCACTGAACTGGATGGAACTCGAACTCGGAACTTCGCGCCCAGGGCTCTGAGCAGCCGCTCCGGGTGGGCAGGCCTTCACCGCCCAGCTGCCTGCGGGGGCTTTACCTCCGGCCTCCCCCACCCCCGGCCCCCTGACCCCGGGAGGGTGGACGCGCTCAGGCCGAGGATCACTGGCCTGCTCCGCGGGGGGACGGCAGAGGCCGCGGCCGCTCCGGGTCAGGAAACCCTGACAGCTCGCGCGCCGCCCGCGGGCCGCGCCCGCCCGCGGTGGGTCCGCCGAGTGCGCCGCGGGGCCCGGCCGCGCCCCCTCCGCGCCCGCCCGACCCCGGCTTCCCCAGTCCGCGCCGCACCCCTCACCAGGTCGGAGCTGCAGGCTGCCGTCGCGGCGGCTGCACCACAGCGCGCGCTCGCCCTGCTGCAGGATGTAGTGGTCCTTGGCTTGGAAGAGCTCCATGCCGGCCCGGCGCGGCGCGGCGCGGCGCGCTGAGGGAGGCGGCGGCTCCTGGGCCCGGCGGCGGCCACCGAGGCCCGCAGGGGGAGCGTCCTGGGCGCTCTCGGCCGCCGCGGCCACCGGAGCCCGCGCCTCTGACTAGGACCGAAGACCTAACAGCGCCGGGGAGCAGAGCACAGGAGCGCCCCGGGGACGACCCGCCCGCGGAGAACGCGCCAGAGGCGGCCGTGGAGGCCTCACCCCCAGCGCCTCCCCTCGCCGAGCGCCAACCCCCCCCCCGACAGGCCCCGCCCCTTCCCGGGCTCCTCCCCTTCCCGGGCTGCTTCCCTGCCCTCGGACTCCACCCCCTCCGCCCGCTCGCTCCTCCCGGACCGCTCTAGGCTCCGCCCCCCGCCCTTGGCTCCACCCCTCCCCGGCTCCTCCCAGGCCGCGCTTCGCCTCTCTGCTCCCTTTCGCGCCACCTTCTCCTCCAGTTCTTCCCGCCCTCCTCCTCCTCTTCTTCTTCCTTCCTTCCTCCCACCCTCCTCCCTCGGCGCCTGCTCCTCCCTCCGCCCCCCCTTCTCCTGCTCCTCCCGGCGCGGTCCGCCTCCCTGCCGGGCCACCTCGGGCGGACCCCGAGCCTGGCTGGGTCCGCCTGGCCTAGCTGGCAGCCTCCTCCGCGCCGTCCTTGAGGGCAGAGGCCCACCCGTGGGCTCGCGTTAGTCGTTCCTCCCATTAGTCTCCAAGAAAGCAGATGGAGTCCTTGACTCCCGCCCCACCTGACCTCCTTCCCGGGGTTCGTTCCCCCCAGAGCCTGCGGCCAGCCCCGCGCCCCCGCAGACCCCGCAGACCCCGAGCCCAGCAGCCTGCCTGCGGGGATCCTTCTCCTGCCCGGGTCTGAGCACAGCACAGGTGGCTTCTGTGTGGGCATTTTCTTGTAGAATCGTGTGACGCTAGACAACAGCAAGCATTGAGCCAGACGGGTGTAACAAAAGGAAATACACAAGTGTGGGCAGCACAGGCCGAGAGGACAGGACAGAGCCAGTGGAGCAGGACCGGTCGGAGAAGATTTCATACTGGGATCAATTAATGAAGTGGAAGGGATGTAGTCACAAGGTCAGACGGCCAGATGGTATGTGAAGAATTGGGGGAATTGGGCTCCCTGTTCCAGAACCAACTCCAAGTCTGACGGGCCGTGTGATTTCGGGGACATTTTGGATCTTGGTATCTCAGGTGGTGGTTGGATTAGTGACCTTTTGTTTTGGTTTGGTGATCAGACCCATGACTGCATTTACTAGGCAAGTGATTCATCACCGACTGAGCCATAGCAGGGCTCACTGATGACCTTTCATTACATTCTTGGGTCTATTAATCAATCGGTGAGCCTTTACCTATCCTTTATCTTCTCAAATCAAATAAGCAGATACACACACAGACACACATGAGGTCAGAGATAAGAAGGGGGCAATAATACTTTAAATTTCCTACTCTAGTACAGACAGGAGGCGGACCCAAAAGCAGGAATGACTTCCACATTACTAATTATTCCAGCCCACGCTGGTTTCATTGTTGAGTTTTCATGGCACACAAAAAAAAAAATGTCCCATGGCAACAGAAGGTCCTGGCACCTTTTCCCATAAGCACTATGCTTCCTGAGCCATCCAAACACCTAACACCACAGGAGTTGTGATTACTGTACCAAATCTTTGTGATGTGATTTGGACAAAAATAATGACAGTGAAAGTTTCAGCCAAACCATCAGTTTCAGATTCATTGTTGATTTCAGCCACATGTTGACTTTCCTTGAAAAACAATGAATAATGAGAAAGTCCTATGAAGACAGTATGTCCTGCAAATTATTTTTTTAATGAAACACATTGCTAGGTGCAAAAAATAAATCTTATTTAATACAGTTGGTTAAAACTTTTCCTGATGGTTTTTTGTTTTTGTTTTTTTTTTTTTTGGGTCCGGTCATGGGGCCTGAACCCTGGGCCTGGGCACTGTCCCTCAGCTCTTCAGCTCAAGGCTAGCGCTCTACCACTTGAGCCACAGCACCATTTCCAGCTTTTTTCTTTTTTCTTATGTGGTGCTGAGGAATCAAACCCAGGGCCTCAGGCATGCAAGGCAAGTGCTCTACCACTGAGCCACCTTCCCAGCCCTTTCCTGGTGTTTTAAATCAGCGCTTCCAACTCAAGATACTCACTAGAATAACCTGAGGAATTTTCTTTTTAATTGTACTAATGCTTGTATCACAAACCAACTGAAGTTTTTGTTTTCTTGTTTTTTGGCAGTGCTAGGGGTTTGAATTCAGGACCTTGAGCTGCTAGGCAAGTGCTCTACCACTTTAGCCACACCTCCAATTCCATTTTTCAAAGAGGCTAGCTTTTTGCAGGGGTCACTTTGGACTGTTATGCTCCTATTTATGTTTCTTGCATAGCTGTGAGGACAGCCATGCACCTGCTTTTGACTGGTTGAGGAGGAATATGGGGAACTTTTTGCCCAATTGGCATCAAACCATGATCTCGATCTCAGCCTCCAAAATAGCAAAGGGTGTAAACATGAGACACCACATTCCATTTAATTGAGCTAGGGCCTTACTGACATCAATATTTTTTCTAAGTTGCTCAGATGATTCTAATGTACAGCCTGAGTTGGCCATTGTTTTGAAAGACATTAATTACAAAAATCTGTGGCAGCTAGGAAAAAAACAAACAGCAGTCAGTTATTAACTAGTACCATTGTGTAGAGCTGGTTACCTATAAATCCAGAGGCAACAATTTAGATTGTTAGGAAAGGAAAAACCTGGCAAAAGAATGCTCCAGTAATCTGACTTAAAAACCTACTGCTCTCTCTGCTTTCTCCCTGTCAGGGTCTGAAGGCATGCTTGACTTTAGGGTAGACTTTTGTTTTTGTTTTTGTTTTTTTTTTGGGGGGGGGGTTCTGGTCGTGGGGCCTGAACTCTGGGCCTGGGCACTGTCCCTCAGCTCTTCAGCTCAAGGCTAGCGCTCTACCACTTGAGGCACAGCGCCACTTCCAGCTTTTTTCTTTTTCTTATATGGTGCTGAGGAATCGAACCCAGGGCCTCAGGCATGCAAGGCAAGCACTCTACCACTGAGCTACCTTCCCTGCCCTAGGGTGGACTTTTGGGCGGGCAGACCCTAACCTAGCAAAAGAGAGAGAAAATGAGTTGTTCCTGGCCTAAGTCACATCCCCAGATTCCTGCTACAACTTCCTTCCCTCCATCCATCCAGCCTTGGACTTTTTGAAGATTAGGTCCTGAAGCTTCTCCAACTCCCAGCTGGCCTCTCCTGCCTTGGCCAACTTGCTAACTCAATTAGGTCCACCTGCCCCGCTGTTTCCAAGGTTATACTGCAAAGTTTCTGTGATGCTACTCTATTTTTTAAAATACTGACAGCTATTTTGCATATTATCTTCTTTTACATGTGTTTTTACAGTATATTTTTACTAGTGTTAGTATTTCACTAAGGAGCTAGGTTCTAGCCTGTTCTGTGTGACATTGGCCAAGTAACTTAAATCTGTTTTAGTATGTTTCCTTAAGAAAAGTTCACTGAGGAGTTCTCCCAGTGATGAAATCAGTGGAGGTGAGGAAATATGGCCCTATAGTTCATCCTACGCAAATAACGACAAATGACCAACTCTAATTAGCATTTTGGCTCTTGAATGTTAGTGTTTGTTTTGTTCAGTTTTAGATTTGTTTTTATAGTGCTAGCACTGAAACCCTGGGCCTCTACCACTGAGCTATATGACCAACCCCTCAATGTTAGATTTATTAAATAGTGAATCATTAATAATAATTAAATAATGTATCCAAGATTTCTGGGGTCCTGATTTGATTTTAGTGTACTCAACTGTCTACTAGTCCCCAGTCTTGTATGTTACATGTCTATGAGCAATTTCTTCAGTCTTGTCAATATATAAGAAATATTCCAAAGGCTATAGATACAGAGCTACAGTTAGAGCTAGATAGTAATGGAGAGGGAGATGTGTTGGTTTTTTTCTTGCCTGCCAAGAGGCCGCTAATTTCTTAGATCAGCCTTCAGGGTAACCTAACTTTAGAATTAAGAGTCTAAGACAAGGGCTGGGAAGGTGGCTCAGTGGTAAAGCACTTGCCTTGCATGCGTGAGGCCCTGGGTTCGATTCCTTAGCACCACATAAGCAAAAAGAAAAAAAAAGCCGGAAGTGGCGCTGTGGCTCAAGTGGTAGAGTGCTAGCCTTGAGCTGAAGAGCTGAGGGATAGTGCCCAGGCCCAGAGTTCAGGCCCCACGACCGGACCAAAAAAAAAAAGAGTCTAAAACACTCACAAGCTGTAATTTTTTTTTTTCTGTTCTTAAGATTCAACCCAGAACCTTACACATGTTAAGCAAATGTTCTGCCACCAAGCCCTAGCCTGTATGATGGTTTATTTTACATATCAACTTTTTTTGTTGTTGTTGTTGGTTGTGGGGCTTGAACTCTGGGCTTGGGCACTGTCCCTGTGCTCTCCAGCTCAAGGCTAGTGCTCTACCGCTTGAGCCACAGTGTCACTTCCGGTTTTCTAGTGGTTTATTGGAGGTAAGAGTCTCATGGAGGATCCTTTTCCGGTTCATAAGCGTGATGATTGGGTTCTCATGTGCTTGCGTGACATGTGCCTTCCTCTAAACCTGTAATCTTACCTACTTAGGTGGCTAAGATCTGAGGATCTCAGTTTGAAGCCAGCATGGTCAGGAAAGTCGGGCTCATATCTCCAATCAACAACCAAAAAGCCAGAAGTGGAAGTATGGTTCAAGTAGTAGGGTGCTATCCCCGAGCAAAAAAAAGCTCATGGATAGCAACCTGGCCCTAAGTTTAAGCCCCAGGATTGGACTGGCACTGGCACATACACACAGATGTTTCTGTTGTTTATAAGCTATCCAGCCTCAAGCCAATATTTTATTGTTACCTGCCACAGATTAAGATTTTATTTGGCCACTCAACATCCAAAATCTCATGGGGGGGTGGGGGCTGGGAAGGTGGCTCAGTGGTAGAGCGCTTGCCTTGCACGCATGAGGCCCTGGGTTCGATTCCTCAGCATCACATAAGAAAAAAGAAAAAAGCCGGAAGTGGCGCTATGGCTCAAGTGGTAGAGCACTAGCCTTGAGCTGAAGAGCTGAGGGACAGCGCCCAGGCCCAGAGTTCAGGCCCCACAACCAGACCCCAAAAAAAAAAAAAAAATCTCTCCAAAATCTCATGGTTTTTTTTTTCTGCCTCCTCTTATCACTTCATTAAAGACAATTGGAAGGACCATTTTAGAGCTCTTTGACATATAAAATTGTTCAGCCAACTAGTATGAGAGACCAAATCCCTCATGAGGAAAATGTTATGTTGGTCCAAAGGAGAACCATGACTTTGTTTGATGTAGAAGACAGTCTGTCCTTCCCTGTTACTTTCTAGAGGTTAGTAATACTGGCTTTCAAATTATTGGGCATGAAAGATTTATCAGTGTTATTGTTTAAACGAGCTTAATAATTTGTCCATGTGGGGCTGGGAAGGTGGCTCAGTGGTAGAGCGCTTGCCTTGCATGCCTGAGGCCCTGGGTTCGATTCCTCAGCACCACATAAGCAAAAAGAAAAAAGCCGGAAGTGGTGCTGTGGCTCAAGTGGTAGAGCACTAGCCTTGAGCTGAAGAGCTGAGGGACAGCGCCCAGGCCCAGAGTTCAGGCCCATGACCAGACCCAAAAAAAAAAAAAACAAAAAAAATAATAATTTGTCCATGCGATTGTATATATGTGTGAGATAGAGGAAACAATGTGTTTTCTGCCTCCAATATTTCTCTTCTCTCCTTGTAGAGGGAAATTAACTAGTCTTTTCTAGTAATTATTTCTTATTTGTCCAACAGCTATTTTTTTTCTTTTCTTTTCTTGTCAGTCATGGGTGTGAGCCACCAGCACCCGGCTTCCAACAGCTATTTCTCTCACACCCTTTCTGTTATGAATTTACTTTTCAATTTTAAAACCATTTGGGGGGGGTTATTTTATAATTAGGTATGTGGTTTTAAAAATGCATTATAAAGCCAAGCACCAGTGGCTTATGCCTGTAATCCTAGCTACTCAGGAGGCTGAGATGTAAGGATCACGGTTCAAAGCCAACCCTGGCAGGAAAGTCCATGAGACTTTTATCTGCAATAAGCCACCAGAAAACCAGAAGTGGTGCTGTGGCTCAAATGGTAGAACTCTATCCTTGAGCTGAAGAGCTGAGGGATAGTACCTAGGCCCAGAGTTCAAGCCCCACAACTAACACACACACACAAAAAAAAGTGCACTATAAGACACAGTGTTAAATAAGAGCAGTCCAAGTTGAAGGAAGACATTTATTGGTTTGTAGATATGTATGGATATATGTATGTATTATGTATTCTGCAGTGCTGAGGATTGAACCCAGAAACCTGCACATGCTAGGTAAGTATTGTATTACTGAGTTATATCCCAGTTAGTGTACTATGGGCATTTTTTACAG
Organism: Dipodomys merriami; assembly: GCF_024711535.1. NCBI lineage: Eukaryota > Metazoa > Chordata > Mammalia > Rodentia > Heteromyidae > Dipodomys > Dipodomys merriami. The sequence continues at coordinate 10,697,364 of NW_027205048.1, read as the reverse complement.
AGGAGAATGACAGAGACTCTCTCTCTCTCACTGTGTGTGTGTGTGTGTGTGTGTGTGTGTGTGTGTGTATTTTTGTTGGATGTGGGACTTGAACTCTGGGCCTGGGCACTGTCCCTCAGCTCTTCAGCTCAGGAATAGTGCTTTACCACTTGAGCCACAGCACCACTTCCAGTTTTCTGGTGGTTTATTAGAGAGAAAAGTCTCACAGACTCTCCCACCTGGACTGGCTTTGAACTGTGATCCTCAGATCTCAGCTTCTTTAGTAGCTAGGATTACAGGCATGAGCCACTGGCTCCCAGTGAAACTATATTTTTATAAGCCCAGAATATTTCTGAAACAAAAAACAATGCGATTACAGGGGATAGAAATGGATAGAAATGACAGAAAGTGAGACCAGGAATGTGGGAAGGATTGTAAAACTGTTCTTTTTTCCTGAAGTAGAAGGAACAGCAAGCAGAGTTTTTTCTTACCTTCTCTCAGTTACTGCAATAATGTGATTTGTTCTCTGCCTCTGCTGACTATAATTCTCAGGCTGGTGGCCTGTCAGGACATGCACCATCACAAGTGAATAACCATTGTCAAAAATGTCTTCTGCTAGATAATCATGTTAGAGATTTTTCGCATAGTGCTTTGCACTGTACCAGAAAATAACAGAGGAGAGATTATTTGTGTAGAAATTCATTAGATCCTTGGTAAATCTGCCCAGTGGATTCCGAACCTGTTGTTTGTTCTCTTGCTTGAAGAAAATAATAACATCTTTCAGTATCTCACCATTTTGTAAGAACAGCACTTAATGACAAGGAAATGAATGGTTTGGGTTTTGCTATCACTGCTCCATTCCTTCCCTGCAGTTTTACAGCAATCCTTCAATGAGCCTGAAGACGTACATAAAGGTGGACTGGGTAATGTGTGCTGGGATGGGAGCTGTGGGACAGCTCTTGTGTGGATGAACTGAGGCCCAAGGGGCTATGAGGACAGCAAGAGCTAAATGTGATTTGTCAAATTTCAAAGAGGGATAGCCAGGATCCAGCCATATGAATGTGCAAATACACGCTGGGAAGGTGGCTCAGTGGTAGAATGCCTTCCTTCCATGCATGAGGCCCTGGGTTTGATTCCTCAGCACCACATAAGCAAAAAAGCCAGAAGTGGTGCTGTGGCTCAAGTGGTAGAGCGCCAGCCTTGAGCTGAAGAGCTGAGGGACAGCGCCCAGGCCCAGAGTTCAGGCCCCACACCGACAAAAAAAAAAAAGTGCAAATACATTTTCCAAATGTAACCTTTTGATTTCAGGATTACAGCATTGTACTTCTCAAATGTGGCAAGATCCTAACATTTACATGTTCTGCAAGCTGGGCATTTCTCATGGCTTTCCTCGTTGCTATTCATCAATGAGGGATTCTAAACTGTAGGTATAAATGGATTTTGTTTGGTTAGTTGGTTGCTTTGTGTGTGTGTGTGTTTGTATGTATTTTTGTTTTTCTACTGAAAATGGGGCTTGAACTCAGGGTCTGGGTGCTCTCCCTTTGGTACTCTATCCCTTAGGTCCCAGCTCCTCTTCCAGGTTTTTGGAATTGGGAATAGGAGTCTCACAGGCTTTCCTGCCCAGGCTGGCCTGCAACTGAGATTCTCAGATATTAGCCTCCTTGGGATTACAGATATAAACCACCAGCTAATTGGTTGGTTTGGGTTATTATTTTATTTTGTTTTTGAGACAGTGTCTCATTTAGCTAGTCTAGGCTGGCAAGAATTTGTGGTTCTTCTGTATAAGCTTTCCAAGTGCTGGAATTATAAATATGCACTACCATGCCCAGCTTATATAGGATGTTCATAAAGCTACAATGCAAGGGTTCGGTCCAGACCACTATCGGAGAGAAAAAGGAATCTGCTATATATTATATAATTACGAACAATTTGAGAAAACTCAAAGGCTGTGTGTGTATTTCTCAGAATCCTACATAGTGCATTAAAAAAAAAATCTTTCTCTTCTCACCATTGTTGTCCAACAGTATAAGTAATCCCCAATCTCTCCTCTTAAAAGGCCACTTTCTCTTCCGGGCTTGCTTTATTTATGTTTTTATTTATTCAGTCTGTTATAGGGCTTGAACTCAGGACCCTGAGCTCTTTTGCTCAAGGCTAGCTCTCTACCAGTTTGAGCCACAGCGCCACTTCTGGTTTTTGAGTGGTTAATAAGAGTCTCACAGGGACTTGTCTGCCCTACGTGGCTTTGAACCGCAATCCTCCTGCGTAGCTAGGATTACAGGCATAAGTCCCTGGTTCCTGGCTTTTCTGGCTTATTTTTCAGTCTCTTTGTTGTAAATCTAATCAAACTCCCCTGGAGGGACCTGTTCCTCTTAAGAAGGTAGCAGAAATAAAGTGAGAGCAGGAAGCTAAGCCAGAGAACTCTGTGGCTGAGGGGACATGGGAGGGAAAAAGGCCTTAATAAAGTCCTTTCCCTGACTTCAGCAGGAGCAGGAATATGTCTCCTTGGGGATGTCAGGGAAAATAATTTGCATTTTAAGTGGAAACAAATATACCTCTTAAACCAATTTATTTGAGGGCCTTTACGTTCATACTATAAGTTGTAGCCTGTGGACTTGTCTTCCCCTGTGATTTCCTGTCTAGAACTGAGATACTCTTTCAGAGGAGGACAGTGAGGATGACCAGGGGCCAGAAGCAGATGATGGGCAAGCATTAGCTCTGAAGAGTTTTCCCAGAGCCTCACGCAGCCCTTGTTTACAGCTGACCTGATCTGTTTGGAGCAAATTGCTTTCTGTTCTGTCTGTAGAACTTGGAGCTGAGATCCAAGGGGGATGGAAACAGACAGGTAAGCATGATCAATGCAGAGGCGGGCAGCTGAGGTGAACCTGTCTTGTTCCCTTCATCACCTTGGTAAGCAGAAATGCTTGCTAATTATAGTCTCCCTCTGTCAAAGCTGGCAAGCACCACCTGGGTCCTAGCATACCTCTATATTAGCCAGACAAGTATGTTTAGGCAAATGTCCCATTTCTCCAAAGGCAGTTTCCTTGATGTAAATTGGGAATAAAACATAAGGGTTTTTTCCCTCTTAGTATTCTTGTCAGGAACCTTGAAACAAAAGTCTTTAAAAGTGTTCTGCACTATTAGATGTTATAAAAAATGTTATTTTTACTCTATGTATAAACATTTTCCCCTAGATTCAATTATTTGACAGATTGCTAGCATCTGAATATGATATGAACACAAAGGGAGTATGTGTGAGATGGATGTTGGGCTGTGATTGTCAAATAGACAGCAAGGATGTGTCCTGAAGCTAATGAAGCTTAAGCTTCAAGACTTCTCAGTTTCATCCAGCTCAGATTCTGTATTTATTGTTTTGCATTTTTCCTGAAGAAGATACCTCATTTCTGAAATATCTTCAGGCACCGCAGACTTTACCCCAACACTAGCATGTGAGAACTTTTTGTGCTTCTACCTCCCAGGAAGATTTTGAGGCCAGCTCATTGAGTCCTCTCCATTTGTCATCCCTTCTTTGATCATTCTCTTGGATCATTTTAGTCCCTCCTTTTCCAAGCCCAGACTTCCTTCTTTCTTTTTTCTTTCTTTTTTTTTTGGGGGGGGGAGGGGAGTCTAGTTGTGGGGCTTGAACTCTGGACCTGGGCGCTGTCCCTCAGCTCTTCAGCTCAAGGCTAGCACTCTACCACTTGAGCCACAGTGCCACTTCGGCTTTTTTTTTCTGCTTATGTGGTGCTGAGGAATCGAACCCAGGGCCTCATGCATGTAAGGCAAGCGCTCTAACACTGAGCCACCTTCCCAGCCCAACAGACTTCCTTTCTGTACCCCACTCCCTACCTATTCTCTAATGCACCAACAATCGTGTAGCTGGATGAACACACACACACACACACACACACACACACACACACACACACACACAGAGTTCTATTAGGAGATAAATTTAGAGATCAAAAACTCTGTATTCTGGGATGGCACCATTCATCCCAGTGACTCAGACAAAGCTATTCCTAGTTTGTGTAGAGCCCTGATAGTAGAAATAGAGCTGGAAGAGTCTTTGATTTAACGCCAAAGCTATAGATTTTCCAGGAGTGGTTTCAAAAGTACTATTAATAGGAGGAAAATATTTTCATGTGTGAGGTTACACTGGTTTAGTCTTAGAAGAAAAAAAGTCAGTGGCAAGATGTGCTTGTCCTTCGGTGATTTAGGAAGAACCTGGCCAGAGCCAATCCAGGTTAAGGACCGCCTGGAAGAAGCAAAGTCCCGCTGGGCACTGGTGGCTCACACCTGTAATCCTAGCTACTCAGGAGGCTGAGATCTGAGGATCACAGTTCAAAGCCAGCCTGGGCAGGAAAGTCTGTGAAACTCTTATCTCCAATAAACCACCAGAAAACCGGAAGTGGCACTGTAGCTCAAGTGGTAGAGTGCTGCCCTTGAGCTGAAGAGCTGAGGGACAGCGCCCAGGCCCAGAGTTCAAGCCCCACGACTCACCAAAAAAAAAAAAAAAAAAAAGAAGCAAAGTCTCACAGTTCTCCCCCTTCACCCCCCCCAGCTAGAAGAGCTCACAAGGTAGAGAAGAGAGGAAGTGTAGACATTCAGAGATTGCAGAACACTAGGGGAGGTAGAAGGCGAGTCCCTAGATATGAGAAGGATAAATTTTCAAAGGCAGAGGTTTGGACAAATCACACTCCAAAGCAGGAAATAGTAATTAGGAAACTGGTAGGGTCCATTCAGACTAATCTTACCTTGAGCCAGCTTGCTCCTCCACCACCCCCACTCAAAGGTAACAAAGGGCCAAGCCAAATCACTGTGTGGTTTTAGATTACTTATCTGGCATCTTGATAAAAGCACTGTCTAAATAACCACCCCAGGAGTCAAAGCTATTAGGAACCTAGCTGTAATCCCTGCAGGCAAGGCTCAAGTGATAGAGCATCAGCTGTGAGCTAGAAAACTGAGGGAGGGGCTGGGAAGGTGGCTCAGTGGTAGAGTGCTTGCCTTGCATGCCTGAGGCCCTGGGTTCAATTCCTCAGCACCACATAAGCAAAAAGAAAAAAGCCAGAAGTGGCGCTGTGGCTCAAGTGGTAGAGCACTAGCCTTGAGCTGAAGATCTGAGGGACAGCGCCCAGGCCCAGAGTTCAGGCCCCACAACCGGACCCAAAAAAAAAAGACTCTCATGGACGTTTCCTGCCTGGGCTGACTTTGGCCTGTGATCCTCACATCTCAGCCTCCTGAAGAGCTAGGATAACAGGTATGAGCCACCAGCACCTGGCCAGAGGATTGTTTTCATTTCCTCAGATTGCTATAAAAATGATCTTAGGGCTGGGAATGTGGCTTTAGTGGTAGAGTATTTGCCTAGTATGCATGAAGCCCTGGGTTTGATTCCTCAGTACTACATAAACAGAAAAAAGCCAGAAGTGGCACTGTGGCTCAAGTGGTAGCCTTGAGCAAAAAGAAGCTCAGGAACAGTGCTCAGGCCCTGAGTTCAAGCCCTAGGACTGGCAAAAAAAAAAAAAAAAAAAAAAAAAAGCTGGGCACCGGTGACTCACATTTAATCCTAGTGACTCAGGAGGCTGAGATCTGAGGATCTCCATTCAAAGCCAGCGCAGACTGGAAAGTGTAAAAGACTCTTATCTCCACTAAACTACCAAAAAAGCTGGAAATAGAGATATGGTTTCAGACTGCTATCCTCAGATCTCAGCCTCCTGAGTATGCATAAGCCACCAGTGGTAGGCACCTATACTATTCTTAATAAACTTCACTGTTCCTTTCACTGTGTTCAGCATCTTGCCTAAAATCTCTCCCCAAGAATAGCAGTGCTGATCCCCTAGTAGCAAGTTCATATTCAAGAGATTTAAGAAAACACTGTGGTTCTTGTGTTTTTCCTCCCGCACCTGTTGCTAAATGATACTTCTGCCTCATAAAGGGAAGGATTTTCAAAAGTGAGCTGATTTGCATTGCTAAGCAGCTGTTCTGATAGTTCAAATATTGTAAAGCTGATTATTCACAAGGAGGAAAAAGGATCACTTCTCAGTAAGGGATGAACCCTAATTCTAAGGCTCTTCCTGTGTGTTATCTTGTCTACGTTGTTGGACCAATGGAAGAGAATGGAAAAGGAATAAGCCAGGCGAGGACTATTTATTGAGGAACAGCGAGGGGCACAGACCATGGGATTTCCATTTCTGTGTCCATAGTGTGTTTGAGAAAGAAGGGGAAGCCAGGCACTGGTGGCTTGTGCCTGTAATCCTAGCTACTCAGGAGGCTGAGATCTGAGGATCACAATTCAAAGCCAGCCTAGGCAGGAAAGCCTATGAGATTCTTATCTCCAATTAACCACCAGAAAACCAGATGTGGAGCTGTGGCTTAAAGTGGTAGAATGCTAGACTTGAGAAGAAAAGCTCAGGACTGCACCAGGCCCAGGCCCTGAGTTCAAGCCCCATGATGGACAAAAAAGGAAAATGAGAGTGGGGAGGGGAGAGAGAGAAAGGGAAAGTATTTCTGAGCATCTGCACCCCTATTTGCATGTCTCAGCACAGGTGTAAAATCTCTCATTAGATCTGTAACTACTGTCCTGCCCTGAGAGCCAAAAAGCCCTTGTCAGTACCAAAGCTGAGGGTAATAGTTCAAGTACAAATAGTTGGCAGGACCATACTCTCTTTGGGGGAAAATACTTCCTTGCTCCCATCCAGGTTCCAGCGGCTCTTGGTAATCTCTTGAAAATCCTTGACTGGCAGTTACATAGCTCTAATCTGGGCCTCCATTGTCTCATGATCTCTCTTAGTCTGCATGTGTCTCTCTCGTTGTCCTCTTCCTATAAAGACAACAAACAGTCTTTAGGGTTTAGGGTTTACTCTAATCTAATAGACTTCATTTTAAACAACTAATTACATCTACAAAAGACTCAATTTCCAAATAAGGTCACATTCACAGATGGGGGAGGGGGGATGCAAGTGAGGAGGGTTATTATTAAACACTTCCCCAAGGGAGATTTGTAGGGGTTTTTTTTGAGGATGGCTTCATTGTCTTTGAATAAATCAAAGTGTCCTTATGTTACCCACCCAAAAAAGATATACCCAGAGTAATAGAAGCTTATAAAATTAATTGCATTTGTTTCCTTCTATTTTTAGAGACTACAGATCTATTTACTCCCAAGGAAAAGTAGAGCATCAGCCCTCAGGAAACACAGTATAACAAGAATCAAATTATTGAAGTGTGAGCATTTGCAGCTGTCTCCCTCCATTCTAGCCAACTTGATTATGTTCTATTGCTACCAAAATTTCACCCCTTCTCTACCCACAAGTAAGATTCCTGAGAGCCAGGCACTAGTGGCTCAAGCCTGAAATCCTAGCTGTTCAATAGGCTGAGATCTGAGGGTTGAGGTTTGAAGCCATCCTGGGCAGGAGTGACCATGAACATCATCTCCAATTTACCAGCAAAAAAATCAGGAAGTGGAGTTGTGACTCAAGTGGTAGAGTGCTAGCCTTATTGACAGCTAAAGGAAAGTGCCCAGGTACTGAGTTCAAGCCTCAGAACCAGCACACGTGCACACTCACACACACACACACACACACACACACACACACACACAAGGATTCCTTTTCTATTAGCCAATCTATATGTGATAACTTCTAGTGTTCAAAGTTGTACCAAGCAGATGTCCAAATTAATGGCTTTGTCATTTGTTCCCTACCCCACACCCTTCCTCTGCCCTTCAAGCCAAGCTAAGCTCTAGGACAGAAAAGAACAGGTAGATGGTCCTAGCTGTATTGGTCTGCTGGTACTGCTATAACAAAGTACTACTGTCTGGGATACTTAGGCAACAGAATTTATTTTCTCATAATTCTGGAGGCTGGGTGGCCAAGATCTAGGTGTTTATAGGTGGATTTCTACTGAGTACTCTCCTTGACTTATAGCTGCCCTTTCTCATTATGTCATCATGTGCCTTTCTCAGTCCATGTATTTTGTGTGTCCTAACTACCTCTTCTTGTAAGGACAGCAGTCATATTGAATTAGGATCCATCCTACTGGCCTCATTTTATCTTAATTAGGCCTTCAAAAATCCTATCTCCAAAGCCGGGCGCTGGTGGCTCACGCCTATAATCCTAGCTACTCAGGAGGCTGAGATCTGAGGATCAAGGTTCAAAGCCAGCCCGGGCAGGAAAGACTGTGAGATTCCTATCTCCAATAAATCACCAGAAAACCGGAAGTGGCGCTGTAGCTCAAGTGGTAGAGCGCTCGCCTTGAGCTGAAGAGCTGAGGGACAGCGCCCAGGCCCAGAGTTCAAGCCCCACGACCGACAAAAAAAAAAAAATCCTATCTCCAAATGCAGTTACAGTATGGGGTACAAGATTTTAATTCATTATACAAATTTTAGGGGAACATGATTTAGCCCACATTAACCAAAGAGTTCCTTGGCTAAACTACTCTCCTCCTTTTCCCATCATCCTCTACTCATTATTGAGGTTTATCCAGATTGCCCTACAAACTGTGAATTCTTTCTCTATGTATAACACAAAATAAATGAAATAGCGTAGACACATGTAAACCAGATATTGCAATCTACCAATGATTGACTTGCTTTTAAAGTTCTTGGATAGCCAGGCACTGATGGCTCTCACCTGTAATCCCAACAACTCAGGCAACTGAGATCTGAGGATCATGCTTCACAGTCTGGGAGGAAAATCTGTGAGACTCTTATCTCCACTTAACCAGCAAAAGTCTAGAAATGGAGCTGTGACTCAAGTGGTCGAACATTAGCCTGAGCACAAAAGCTCAGGGACAGTGCTCAGGCCCTAAGTTCTAGCACACACAAAACGAGTTATTAGATGAATAATAGTACATATAAAATGATTGTGATTACCAGAGGTATCTTGTAAATAATAAGTGGAGAAATAGAAAAAAAAACAGAATTGAGAAACTGAGTTACTTCTGTTATTACTACCATCTAAAGCAACAGACTTGCTAAATATAGCACTTAGAATTTCTGAGTGAGACTAACCACAAAGCTTTTGAAAGTCATAACCAACACCAACAGTGGGAAAGTTTTACTTTAAAAAAAAAAAAAAAGTGATTAAAAAAAAAACCAAAAAAGTGAGCAGTGGGCAACAACAACAAAAAAGTCTAAATATGAGAGACAAAATGAGAGTCAAAATCAAACTAAGGGGCTGGGAAGGTGGCTCAGTGGTAGAGCACTTGCCTTGCATGCCTGAGACCCTGGGTTCGATTCCTCAGCACCACATAAGCAAAAAGAAAAAAGGCAGAAGTGGCGCTGTGGCTCAAGTGGTAGAGCGCTAGCCTTGAGCTGAAGAGCTGAGGGACAGCGCCCAGGCCAGAGTTCAGGCCCACAACCGGACCCAAAAAAAAAAAAATCAAACTGAGTATTTGTATTCTTTAGGGCATGAAGAAAAAGAAGCATTTATAATGAATGCTCCAAAGGAATGAAACTAATAATAGAAAGTAAGTACAAAACATATCCCTAATACAGTGAGGAAAGATTTCCCCTTTCTCCCTCTGAAACAGAACATTTGTTTGAATAAGAAATGAGACCAGAAAGAGTGATAGCCTTGAGCAATAAAAAACAAAACAAAACAAAAAAAGCCCTAATGACAGAGCCTAAGCCTTGAGTTCAAGCCCCTGGGCCAGCACACACACAGACACACACACACACACACACACACACACACACACACACACACACACACACAAGATCAGCTATCTCTTCTATGTTCTAGTCTTAGAATATTGTCTTTTCTTAGCTAATTAAAGTGATGCAAATAGTTGCAATTTAATTAATAAATTGAATTAATTAATTAAACAATTAAATTAGTTGCGATTAAACGCATGCAACTTAAAAAAGAAAAGAGAGCTAGACCAGCAAAGTTCTTGATAATGATGGCACCATTTAGTATTGGGACCCTTTTCAGGTCACCAGCTTAATATCAGGTCCAGGCTCTCTGTGACTCATTACAATAATGCAAGATGTAAAACACATGTAGTCAACAGTTTACTTCAGTCTCAACAGTCATATACACACCCATACTCACAGTACTGAGGAAGCATTTTATTTACACTCATCATACCATCTAACAAGTCAACAAGTCAATCAGCTCAATGTCCCTTTCTCCTACAGGTAGGTGAATAGATAGAAATAGACACTGGTTCCCATGAGAATGGAAATAACACCTTTGCTCAAGTGTGGCATCACCAGTGAGTCAGAACAAGAGTTATTACCACATACTAAAGAGGAGGCGTCTTGAGAAAATGATGCAAATAAGTTCTGAAGAAAGGGAAGTCAGTGAGCTGGGAAGGTGGCTCAGTGGTAGAGCGCTGCCTTGCATGCATGAGGCCCTGGGTTTGGTTCCTCAGCACCACATAAGCAAAAAAGAAAAAAGCCGGAAGTGGCACTGTGGCTCAAGTGGTAGAGCTGAGGGACAGCACCCAGGCCCAGAGTTCAGGCCCCACGGCCGGACCCCCCCAAAAAATAAATAAAATAAAATATATATTTTAAAAAAATAGAAAGGGAAGTCAGCAAAAAAAAAAAAAAAAAATTTATTAAGCCGGGCGCTGGTGGCTCACGCCTGTAATCCTAGCTACTCAGGAGGCTGAGATCTGAGGATCGCGGTTCAAAGCCAGCCCGGGCAGGAGAGACCGTGAGACTCCTATCTCCAATAAACCACCAGAAAACCGGAAGTGGCGCTGTAGCTCAAGTGGTAGAATGCTCGCCTTGAGCTGAAGAGCTGAGGGACAGCGCTCAGGCCCAGAGTTCAAGCCCCATGACCGACAAAAAAAAAAAAAAAAATAGAAAGGGAAGTCAGTTAAAAAGAGAAAAAGGCAGGAGGCTAGGAAGGTGGCTCAGTAATAGAGTGCTTTCCTCCCATGCATGAGGCCCTGGGTTCGATTCCTCAGCACCACATAAACATAAAAAGCCAGAAGTGGTGCTGTGGCTCAAGTGGTAGAGCATTGGCCTTGTGCTGAAGAGCTGAGGGACAGCGCCCAGGCCCAGAGTTCAGGCCCCACGACTAACAAAACAAAACAAAAGAAAAAGGCAAAAGGTGGTATTGTTACTTCTAATTTTCCATGGCAGCCCTAGGGAGCTTAAAATACTGTGAAGACATTTTCATTCTGAGATAAGAGGAAGTAAATAGCACTTACAGAGGGTGAACCTACAGCTCCACACCCACAGGGAAGGTGTCAGCTGGCTTCACCCTGCACTGTCCTGAGGCTGCCCAACGGAGATCCTGTGGGATGCCCCACCCCTCTCTCTCTCCTCCTCCTCTGTCTTAGAACCTTGCAACTTCATCCTCAGAAGGCTTCCTCAATCCAAATACAGAGTAAGATAGAAATAATATACATTGAAATTTCCACCAGAAATCTCAGAGCTTTGAGAACATAGATTAGTTGCATTCTCTTTAACTAAATAAGAGAGGATAAAAGAGATGTGTCCATTTGGCCATATATTTGGGTTTGTTGTTATTGTTGTTGTTTTGTTGGTCATAGGGCTTGAACTCAGGGCCTCAGCGCTGTCCCTGAGCTCTTTTTCTCAAAGCTAGCAGTCTACTTTGAGCCACAGCACCACTTCTGTTTTTTGAGTGGTTAAATGGAGTCTCATAGGGACCAGGCTGGCTTAGAACCTCGATCCTCAGAGCAGAGCTCAGCCTCCTGAGTAGCTAGGATTACAGGCATGAGTCACCAGTTCCCAGCTAATGTATTTATTTCCTAGGATTGCTGTAACAAATGAGTATAAACAATACAATCAAGGGCCCTGCTCCCTCTGGAGACCCCAGGTAGTTACCTGAAATTTTGATGTTCCTTGGCTTATAGATAGTTGATTTCCATTTCTACCTCTATCATTACATGACCTTCTCCACATTTTTCATTTGTGTGTGTGTGTGTGTGTGTGTGTGTGTGTGTGTGTGTGTGTGTGTGTGTGTGTGTGTGTGTGTGTATGTGTATGCATGCATACGTGTATGCATCATTCCTGAGGCTTGAATCCAGGGCCTACGTACTGTCCCTGAATTGTTTTTTCCACATTGTAATTCTTTCTTTCTTTCTTTTTGCTAACTTATGTATACTGTATTGTTGTCTTAGAGGTGTTATACAGTGGGGCTACCTTTACATACATCAGGTAATAAGTACCTTTCCTTTTGCATAGTGTCATCTGTTCTCTCATTCTTTCCCATTCCCTTCCTCCCATCTCCACCTACTAGTTTCATAGTTGATTTCATCAGTTTCCAGTGTGTTCCACTGCTGCACTTTTTCACCCTCTTTCCTCTGATTTTGTGCCCTCTCCAAACCCTTCCACAGATGTGCATATGAGAACACTGCATAGAAGGTGTAATGCCCAGAGACTTGAAGCGCCTAAAAAGACCACCAGAGACCAAAGATCAATGCAAGCGGCAATGAGTCGTTTATTGACGAGCTCGAGCACGGACCCCTCTGTGCATTGATGTCCAAGTGCAGAGAGCGGCCCCCAGCACAGGGTTACAGCACCTTTTATATGTTCTTTGGTAGGGGTAAGGCCTCAGTATGTATTGGCAACGAATCAATACACCACGCGGGAAATTTAAATCATAATTCTAGCGGATGATTGGCACAGTACAAAGTGGGAAAAGGGCTGGGGCTAATAATTGGTCAGCCTTAGTGAGCTATTGTGCTCTAAACTAATTAGACAGTACTTCTAGGGTAATTTAGGAGAAGTGGTTGCCAGATGGCCACTATCTCTGACCCTGACCCAGGGGAAATGGTTGCCGGGCAGCAACTATCTCTGATCCTAGGCCCAGAGAAAGTGGTCTGGAATGTATCAGGTACTTTGTCAGGTACTCCCTGCCAGAGGGTCGTTAATTTCAGCTCCAGATCCAGGAGTGTCAGGGGCTCAAGGGCGGGTAGAATAGCAGCTGCACTCTTCAAGGTTTAGCAAGCATGTGTACAGAAGCAGAAAGGCAAGTTAAAGAAAGTACAAAATGGTAAATACCGGTCTAATACAAAATGGCAAATACAGGTCTATCTGGTTATATATATCTCACGCTTCTCAAAGGCACAGAATACAGAGTCATCAGAGAAAAAAATTAAGAAAAAAGCCTTTTGTTTCCATATCTTTGGAGTTGGTTTCAGAATGTATATTATTTTAAATGCATAGGAAGAGGTGCTTGGGTATTGCACCTTTGTGATTCTCCTAAGACTACCCTCTTTTGGTCTCATTGTATGTGACTATCTAAAATTCTGTATAATTTGTCTTATCCCAGTGTGTTTTAGATCTAACTTCCTCATATCAAAGAGAACATGCTCCGTTTGTCTCTCTGCTCTTGGTTAACCTCACTAGACATGATTTGTTCTAGTTTCACCCATTTCCCTGTAAATGACATTATTTTATTCTTTCTAATGGCTGTGTAAAATTCCGTTGTATATAAATAGGTACCATATTTTTTTGATCCAGTCATCTACTGTGGAGCATTTGGATTGTTTCCATATCTTGGCTACTGTGAATAGTGTGGCAATGATCCCTGAACTTTTTTGCTCAAGGCTTGTGCTTTACCACTTGAGCTACAGCTCCATTTCTAGATTTTTTTGATGGTTAATTGGAGATAAGAGTCTCATAGACTTTACTTCTCCGGCTGGCTTTGAACCGTGATCCTTAGATCTCAGCCTCCCAAAGAACTAGGATTACAAGTGTGAGCCATCAGTGTCCAGCACATTTTCCAGTTTTATAAAGACACCAGTCATTGGATTAGGACTCTATTATCACCTAACTTCTTGAGATCTATAAAAGACCTATTCCCAGATAAGATAACATGTACAAGTACCTAAGGTATGAGGTGAACATATCTCTTGTGAAGATTCAATTCAACTCATAGCTGTTCGTTTTGAAAACAGGATACTGCTACCTGGAAGTAAATGCATTTGAAACTACCAAAGGCCAAGACTAAAACAAAAAGGGATAAAAGCTTGTTGATGAAAACATCTAGATTCTCTTTCCAAATAAGCTCTCTCTTCCTGTTTCTAATACACATGATTCTATGATCTGAAAGCTTGGGGAATTGTGAAGGGTAAGGTTTTACTACATAGTCCAGACTGCCTTGAACTTGTAATGTTCCTACCTCAGCCTCCTCATTGCTGGAATGACAGGAGTCCTCCTGCCTGGCTAATTTTATATATTTTTTGGAGGGGGCGGTGGGGGGTTGGTTGTGGGGCCTGAACTCTGGGCCTAGGCACTGTCCCTCAGCTCTTCAGCTCAAGGCTAGTGTTCTACCACTTGAGCCATAGTGCCACTTCTGGCTTTTTCTGCTTATGTGGTGCTGAGGAATTGAACCCAGGGTCTCATGCATGCAAGGCAAGCACTCCACCACTGAACCACCTTCCCAGCCGCTAATAGCATTTTTGAGCCTCTTCCACTCTATATGAGGCTTTTCTGTAGGCCCTGTTAGCCTGTTTGTTAGAGTATTTTACACTCTGCCCGAAGACCAGACAGGTACAGAGAAGGAAGAAAGGTTTATTGCCTGAAAAGGGGCCAGCACCAACCCTTCTCACAAAGGAGAAGTGAGAAGTGCTGGCTATTGTCTGAGGTGACCTATATAACCTAGGAAGTTTAGGAGGGCTTAGGAGGGCCTAGGAGACGGAGACCCTGGTGTGGACGTGAGGGCCAGGGGCTTCATCATGGTGGACTAGGGTTTATGGCTTTTGTCCAAATAGTAGGTAAGGGGTTCTGCACCTGCCCAGACCTGAAGGTCACTCTAAGGGGCTCTTGTTGCCTTTTATGGCAGTAGTGCCCCTAGAGAAGTGCCATCCTAAGGTAGAGGAGGTTGGAGATTGATTATTTACTGCCTTTACTAAATGGGCCTAGTGTTGCCTAAGGGCCTGCCAAGCTGTAGAGCAGGAAGGAGCATGGGAAGGGAGCTCATTGGGCTAACACTGTTTAATATGATATACATGATAGGGAACTTTGAGAGCTCTGAGCCCTAAAAGAGTTAAGAGAAAGCTAAAAAGAAATGTGTCCTACTTAGAGCAAGACAATCAAGCCTAGTGAAAGTGGAGGTTGGGGAGGGAAAGGCTGAGAAGCTCCCTTCTCCCCTCTGTACCAAGCGGTGGTCTACTTGGGAACTCCTTTGCTGTGTATGTTCTGCTGCTTCTAGTATCTCAGCAAATTTCTGGCTGGTCAACAGAATCAGAACAAGCAACTTTTACCCTACAACAGGGATTCTTTGTCATAGAAGTCAGATGGCCAGCAGCTAAGCAACTTTCTGATTGTATCAGCCATTGTTTTAAGGTTGGATGAAGTCATGACATAGGAGTCCTTTCTGAATCTGGAAGAAAGGCCACAGAACAGAATGACTCATTCCTGAATGGCCCCAAACTTCCTTTACCCTACAGCATTATTCTCCAGCTTCTCCTCCAAAAGCATTTGTTCTCTCAATACTACCATGTACTGGCTTTAGCAAGATAATAATCCTAAGCACTAGTATATGTTAGCATGCTCTCTCTCTCTCTCTCTCTCTCTCTCTCTCTCTCTCTCTCTCTCTCTCTCTCTCTCTGTCTCTCCCTCTCCCCCACTCTGTCTCTCTCATTTAGAATTGCTCAATCCTAGCAAGGCAAGTAATAGCTCCTGATGATTTCATTGTAATATAAGAGAAATACAAAGAACCAGATTCATTCTCTTCAAGCTTAAAAATATAATTTCATGTGATTTCTTTTTGTAATTTTAAGAGAACATTTAATATTCTCTTTTACCTTCTTTTATTTTCCTCCCTCTTTGTTGCTGTTCAAGATTATTTATTGTTCATAGTGGTGGTGGTCATGGGGCTTGAACTCTGGGCCTGGGCACTGTCCCTGAGCTCTTCAGCTCAAGGTGAGTACTCTTCCACTTGAGCCACAGCGCCACTTCTGGTTTTCTGGTGGTTAATTGGAGATAAGAGTCTCCTGGACTTTCCTGCCATCCTCAGAACAGCTATCCTCAGATCTCAGCCTCTTGAGTAGCTAGGATTATAGGTATGAGCAAGTTGGCCAAAATTACTTTAATTGCCTCCTTTGTCACTAAAATTTTCTTTTTCTATCTTGTCTTTGTCCTTTCTCCAGTTTCATGATTTACATGATTTCTCCCAGATGTTCAATTCTACATGATTTTCTCTCTTATGATTCTTACTACAGTAATAAAAGTATAAAAATTTAATATGACAGGAGGCTTTTGGTTAGATTGACAACATCCTATAGCAAAAAGGGCTAAGTCAGGGAATTTTAGTTTGGCCAAAACTGGGAAGAACACAACACTGTAACTCAGGTGCTTATCTTGGAAAGAAGGTGGATGATGGGGAAGGAGGGAGGAAAGGAAGGAAGGAAGGAAAGAAAGAAAGAAAGAAAGAAAGAAAGAAAGAAAGAAAGAAAGAAAGAAAGAAAGAAAGAAAGAAAGGAAGGAAGGAAGGAAGGAAGGAAAGAAAGGAAGGAAGGAAAGAAAGGAAGGAAGGAAGGAAGGAATAAGGAAGGTAGGAAGGCAGAAAGGTTTTTTATATTCTGCTGTGCCTGCTGATCTCTTGTACTGAATAGTAATATTCAATCAAAGGCTATGAGTCAGGTATAGAGCTGAAACCTAGTGTTGAGACTCCATCCAAAGTCAGAAAAGCTACTCATCCCCCATATGCC
This sequence comes from Dipodomys merriami, assembly GCF_024711535.1. Lineage (NCBI taxonomy): Eukaryota > Metazoa > Chordata > Mammalia > Rodentia > Heteromyidae > Dipodomys > Dipodomys merriami. The sequence goes on along the minus strand of NW_027205048.1, from coordinate 10,680,753 downwards.
AAATAAAGAGACATGGTGAAGGACAGAGAAGGGAAACTTAGTACATAGTCTTTGGTATATCTTTATTAGAAGTACAGACATTGATCTCAGATTAAACAGAATTGGGGGGGAAGGGGGTGAGAAAGGCATGCACTGTTAAACAGCCCCAAATCACGAATGGCCTGGTTGACCATTAGCTCAGTGCTTACAGAAGTTCTGGAGTTGTTGTCTCTACCTGTGGACAAGTTGTCTGAGGTTCTGGCTGTTTCCTCTTAAGATGATAAGAAGGCATGGACTGTGTGAGGGGCAGTTTTTCCTCCACACAAGACACTAATCAATGCATCTTCTCTTTCCTGGAGCCCAAGGTGACCATAAAAAGTGACTGCAGCAGAGAATGGCCCAGATCAAAGGGCACATGTACAAAGCTGGGAGAGGTTTAGTTCATTCACAGGATCCAGCAAAAGCATCTTTGAAGTTGCTTCTTACAAAGTTAGTAAAGTTATTCTAGTGCTTAAAAATTTTGAAGAATAGTTCATCAAAATTTATGAAATATGCCATCTTTATTGCTTAACTACAAAAAAAGAGAAAAATAGCCAGGCGCTGGTGGCTCATGCCTGTCATCCTAGCTACTCAGGAGGCTGAGATCTGAGGATCGAGATTCAAAGCCAGCCTGGGCAGGAAAGCCTATGAGACTTTTTTTTGGGGGGGGGGGGTCCAGTTGTGGAGCCTGAACTCTGGGCCTGGGTGCTGTCCCTCAGCTCTTCAGCTCAAGGCTAGCACTCTACCACTTGAGCCACAGTGCCACTTCCGGCTTTTTTCTTATGTAGTGCTGAGGAATCGAACCCAGGGCCTCAAGCATGCAAGGCAAGTGCTCTACCACTGAGCCACCTTCCCAGCCCGAGACTCTTATTTCCAATAAACCACTAGAAAACTGAAAGTGACGCTGTGGATCAAGCCGTAGAATGCTTGTCTTGAACTGAAGAGTGCAGGGACAGCGCCCAAGCCCAGAGATCAAGCCCCACAACCAACAAAAAAAAGAAGGAGGAGGAGGAGGAGGAAGATGAGGAGGTGGAAGAGGAAGAGGAGCAGGTGGAGGAGGGGGAAGAGGAGAAGAAAAGAAGAAGAAGAAAGAAGAAGAAGAAGAAGAAGAAGAAGAAGAAGAAGAAGAAGAAGAAGAAGAAGAAGAAGAAGAAGAAGAAGAAGAAGAAGAAGAAGAAGAAGAAGAAGAAGAAGAAGAAGAAGAAGAAGAAGAAGAAGAAGAAGAAGAAGAAGAAGAAGAAGAAGAAGAAGAAGGAGAAGAGAAGAGAAGAGAAGAGACAAAGAAAGTGGGAATTTTTTTGTGTGTGTGTCCTTCATGGGGCTTGAACTCTGGGCCTGGGCGCTGTACCTCAGCTCATTTTTTTTTCATGGTATACTCCTGATTGCCCTCCGGAGCACAATCTAATAATAAAACATTTGGGGCATAAGTCAGAAAGTAATTATAATCAACAGAGAAGAGTGGTTGCTTCTGCAAAAGAGAACAAGGCCAGGCACCAGTGTTCACACCTGTCATCCTAGCTACTCAGGAGGCTGAGAGCTGAGGGTCATGGTTCAAAGCCAGCCCAAGCAGGAAAATCCATGAAACTTACCTCCAATGAACCACCAGAATACTGGAAGTGGCAGTGTGGCTCAAAGTGGTAGAGCACTAGCCTTGAGCAAAAAGAGCTTAGGGACAGCAGCTAAGCCCTGGGTTCAAGCCCCACAACTGACAAAAAAAAAAAAAAAAAATCCAGAAAAAGACGTGTGGCTGGAGCAGTAGAGCACTAACCTTGAGCAGAAAAAGGTAAGAATGGCACCCAGGCCCTGAATTCAAGCCCCACTACTAACAAAGAAAGAACAAATGAATGGATAAAAGAGAGGTAGGGAAAGAAAAGAAAAAATAAAGAGAAGGAAAAGAGAGGGAGGGAGGGAGGGAGGGAGGGAGGGAAGGAATGGAGAAAGGAAGGAAGGAAGGAAGGAAGGAAGGAAGGAAGGAAGGAAGGAAGGAAGGAAGGAAGGAAGGAAGGAGAAAGAAAGGCTGGTAGGCAGTCATAAGTTAGTTGCCAGGTGTGGGGACAAGAATGAGTAGCTAGAAACTAAGCTCCTGTTTGAGGAGATGGACAAGTCCTGAAGGTGTGCTGGTTATATGGTGTGAATGTACCTATTGCCTCTGAACTGTACACTTAAAACTGATTAACATGGTTGGGGGTGGGGAGGCATAGGGATCCAAATCTCAACCACTAGACCCCAGGAGTTGGAACCTCTGTATTCTAATCTCTTCAGATCTCCAACATCCAGATGTTGAGCGTAACATTCACATCCTTCTTGGAAAGGCAAGGGAACCTGGGTATCTTAATTGACAGAACTCACTCCCAAATCCCTCCTAATCCCTCTCCCCCCCCATACACCAATCATCCTCAGCTTCCTGAGCATGATCAAGGTGCTTACCATTATATTTTGCTACAATTTTGTAAATGAGCAAGATAGATAAAATGCCTAGTACTGGGAAAGGAGGGAGGGGAGGGGAATTTAGGCACAAAATTATGTACATTTTAAAGGGAAAATGCATTTTAAATAGTGAACTGTAGTGGGAAAGTGAATTGAAGAGACAGGGATATATGCCAGATTTATTTGAATTTATTGTGCTCGGTATTGAAATTATGTAGCTATTTTACACAATTAAAATAAATAAGCAATCAAAGGAGGAAGTGACAAAGGAGGAGGAGGAAAAGAGAAGCAAAAGAGAAGAGAAGGAGGAGGAAGAGCAAGAGGAGGGAAACTCTTATCTTCTTTCTCTCCTTTTTTCATGAGCCAGGAACACATGGGGCCACTAAAAGCTGGAAGACACAAGGCAGGTTCTTCTCTAGAGTCTTCAGAGAGAGCACAGCCCTGACAACACTTGGATTTCAAGTTTCTAGCCTCCAGAACTGTGAGAGAACACTTTTCTCTTGTTAGTTGTTCCATTTGCAGTAACTTGTTACAGTGATCCTAGGACATTAATACAGTGGGTCTCTGGGCATCTGGGACAAGTGGCTTCCAGCCTCTACCATCCCTGTGAAGTGACCCTTGCCCTACAGTCCAACATGGATCTCCAGTATTCGTTCATATTTGCCAAGTACTAATATGAGGAGAGATGGTGCTCACTCAGTGGCTGAAGGTGTGGCTCAGTGGTAGAGCACCTGCCAAGCAAGTGTGAGACCCTGAGCTCAAACTTCAGCGCTGCCAAAAAGAGAAAAAGAATATATCTCAGGGTTTCAGGATGCTGCTCAGAAGAGCACTTGCCTAGCATGCGTGAGGTCCCCCCAGCACCCCAATAAATAGAACCCACCATTTCCACTTATAGCGCATAGTCAAGCCTACTTGGCAGGAAGGCTGGGAAATAAGTATTTATTGTGAGTGCCAATTGTCCAGGTGAAATTCAGGTTTCTGTTATGGAAGAAGAAAAGAAAGGAAATGAAGGGATAACATAGTTTCTACCACACAATGAAACAATTTCTAAAGCTTTGTGTGTGTGTGTGTGTGTGTGTGTGTGTGTGTGTGTGTGTGTGTGTGGTGTGTGTGTGTGTGCGTGTGCACGCTACCATTTTCTTTTAACTTTAATGAAAGCTCAAAGACTTATGGAGATTCAGTAGATCCAAATATTGAATGATGGATGTGGGCCAGAAAATCAACAGGAAAAAAATCTCAGTTCAAGGAAGGCCCAAACCAGCAGAGAGAGATTGGAGCTTGAATTGATGGCTTCTTTAGGAAGGTCTTTCCTGGCTCCCCAAAGTAGGTTGCATCTGTCACGGCACTTGTTCAAGTCTGTTGACTGCCTGGCAGTCCACAGGCACGGCGTCTGTCTTGCCCACTTGCTGTAGCCACAGCACATAGTACATGCTTTTAAAAAGTTGTGGTTTAGCCAGGCTCCCTTGGTTTATGCCTGTAACCCTAGGTAACTTGGAAGCTGGGATCTGAGAATTGCAGTTTGATGCCAGCCTACTCATGAAAATTCAGGAGACTCTTACCTCCAGTTAACCAGCAAAAAAAAGCTGGAAGTGGAGCTATGGCTCAAGTGGAAGAGTTTTAGACTTGAGCAAAAAACGGTATAAGGTACATACCCAGGACCTGACTTCAACCCATAGTACTGGCATACAAAAAAAAAATTGTGGTTGAATGAATTGCAGGAATATCAGTTTTTAGTACATCAAGAATGTATTTCAGCAAGACTAGTAACACATGGCTGAGGCTCACTGTATTCACAGCACTTAAACTTAGGCCCAAGGAAAACATGGTCTTCTTTTTCTCTCCACTGATCTGAGTCGAGCAAGAGCCTTACAGCAAAGATTATCAAACCTACCCATCCTGTCACAGTGGAGAAACTGGAATAAAGAGAGTGATCGATCCACATTTCCCTCTTCCCCTGATAAGGTCTGCCTCACATGAGCATGGTCAGGAGTGGGTGGAGGGGCCATCCGGGACCTTCCCCATACCACCACCGATGGTGGTGGCACTCAGAACAGGCCATCCACCTTTTCCCTGGGAGAGAGCAGCTAACTCAAAGGAGCTGGATTCCATTCTTCCGAATGAAGAGAAAGGCAGGATCCTCTTTCCCTCTGTCCCTCCCACATGTGACAATGAACTAAATTTCATCTGGTTCTCTTTATGCTGCCAGATATGTGGAAGTTGGGGTGGGTGTCCCTTGGATAAAGCGAAAGATACAGAAAGACACGGAGCACAAAGGAACCTGGAGTTCCTTTTGTCTTCATCAGCCAGGGCGTGGGAGGGAAAACAGCAGATTGTCTAGACAGGTGGGCAGGTACAAGATGGTTTTTCAAGACTGATTAATTTGAAGAAAGCTGTCTCAGAATCCAGCAGTGAACATGATATTCATCCGTGAAATGTCAAAGGCATTTTCACTAGGTAAAGGAACAGGACAAGGAAGCCTATTATCTCTGATAGCACTCAGCATTTTTTTTTGCTAGACAATGTAATAACACAATAAAAAGAATAAGAGACATAACAATTAGGAAAGACAGGATGACATTATCTGATTGCCTATCTCTTGCTTTATTACAGCCAGGTTGGAGATTGTGCTTGTCTGCTAGTGCATCATGGCAAAGTACTAGTATTAGGGGATTGGGCATTGGGAAATGTGTCTCTCACATTTCTAGAGGCCGGAAGTCTAAGGTCAAGGTGCAGCAGGTTGAGGTCAGGCCCCACAACCAACAAAAAGAAAAATGGAAGTGTCTACTGCAGTGATACCACTAAAATAAACGGGAGAGGGGATAAAGATATTCTACCAACATATAGGAAATATAGAAGACTGAAGACCTCATTAAATGATATGACACCTTGGAGACACAATCAACCAAACTTAGAGATGGGAATCTCTGAAGGGCAGACAGCCAACATTTATTTTCTGGCTTTCTTATAGCAAATCAACTGCAAGGAACAAACAATAAAGGGGATAAAAAGATAGAAGGAGATCCCAAATTAGGTTCCAAACTGTTTTATTAAGTAAGGACCTTTGGGGGGCTGGGAAGGTGGCTCAGTGGTAGAGTGCTTACCTTGCATGCATGAGGCACTGGGTTTGATTCCTCAGCACCACATAAGAAAAAAGCCGAGGGGCTGGGAAGGTGGCTCAGTGGTAGAGTGCTTGCCTTGCATGCCTGAAGCCCTGGGTTCAATTCCCCAGCACCACATAAGCAAAAAGAAAAAAAGCCAGAAGTGGCACTGTGACTCAAGTGGTAGAGTGCTAGCCTTGAGCTGAAGAGCTGAGGGACAGTGCCCAGGCCCAGAGTTCAGGCCCACTACTGGACAAATAAGAAAAAAGCCGGAAGTAGCGCTGTGGCTCAAGTGGTAGAGAGCTAGCCTTGAGCTGAAGAGCTGAGGGACAGTGCCCAGGCCCAGAGTTCAGGCCCCACGACTGGACCAAAAAAAAAAAAAAAAAAAGTAAGGACATTTGGGGAAAAAATGGAAATCTGAACAGTGATTAATGATCTTAGAGAATTATTGTTCATCCTTTTGGGTATGATATTGTTGTATAATTATTGTTCATCCTTTTGGGTATGAGATATCTTTTTAAAACTCACACGGAGGGCAGAGAAGGTGTCTCCGTGGTAGCGTGCTTGCCTTGCATGCCTGAAGCTATGAGTTCGATTCCTCAGCACCACATAAGCAGAAAAAAAAGTTGGAAGTGAGACAGTGGCTCAAGTGGTAGAGTACTAGCCTTGAGTGACAGCTCTCAGGCCCAGAGTTTGGGCCCTATGACCAACAAGAAAAAGAAAAAGAAATTACTGGACTTACTTAGGTTATCTCTCAGGCATTGTCTGCTTTGGAGCTGGCCTCAGGTCCTGCATCTGGTGTGGTCATAATGAGATGATAGATAAGTAGAGGGGGGAGATAGTAGAGATGCTCAGAAGCCAGGAGGAAAAGGAAGGGAAGAGGAGACAGGAGGGGAGGGGAGAGGAGAGATAGCCTGAAGTCCCCCCTCTTAAGTCTCTGCAAGGCCAACCCTGCTTCTGCATCTGGTCTGAATATTTGCACGTGATCACAAGTCTGTTTCCAGAAAAAGCAGGTCCCTGGAGCCAGCCAGATGCATCACTACCCTGGAGGAACTTGAGTAGGATGGGGATTGAGGAAGTAGAAGTCGAGGATGTGGATGACTCCATGAAGAAGTTGGGTTTGCAGGGGAGGAGAGAGATGGGGCAACCGCACACAGTCATGAGAGCTACTTCCAGGAATAGTCTAAGAGAGAGGGAGGACATGAACACACAGGAGAGCTGGGACAGCTGATGAATCAAGGCCTCAGAAGAGGGGGGGGGGGAGTTATCCTCAATTAATGCCCATGAGCCCAGGGCCCTGCTGTTACAGGACAGAGCTGCTTCCCTGGCAGCATCTCTCCTATGCCTAGTACCTGGCAAGAAAGGAACTACAAAGACTCTAGCTTGGTCTTCTATAGCAGCTCTGTAGCAGCTTGGGCTCCCTCAGTCCTGCAGAGATCCTACCAAAGACCTCTCCGACTTGCCAAGTCACTTCTGGGAGGCATTTGACCACCACACAGGGTCGCTTCCTGCTTGTCTCCAGCAACAGCCAGAGCTGTTTATGTTCTGTTTATTTTTATTTGGATTAGTCAGTATGTACTCTATATCAGACAGCTCACTTCAACATCATCACCACTGGTTTTAACAAGGCATTTGAAAGGAAAATGGCAAGTTCTATCTGTGTACGAGACAGTCAATGAGGAATGAAAAATTGATATTGGAGAACATGCTGTGTATCTTTATTCAGATTACAAAGGAAACCTGGAGTTATTCTAAAATTTTCAAGATACAGAAATGTGGGAATTACAGCCCATGTAATTGTAACCCCTCTATACAGTATGTTCACCAAAAAAAATAATAAAATTAAAAAAAGAAAAAAGAAAAAGAAATGTGGGAATTACAAAGCTTTTTTGTGCTTCTCTTTTTATTTTTGTGGAACTGGGATTTGAACTCCAGGCTTCAATCTTGTTAGGCAAGTGCTCTATCACTTGAGCCACATCCACAGCTTTTATGCTTGTTATTTTTCAGATAGGGTTTTGAGCTTTTGCATTCTCTCTCTCTCTCTCTCTCTCTCTCTCTCTCTCTCTCTCTCTCTCTCTCCTTCCCCCCTTGGGCTTCTCTCAGCCTGGGATAATCTATCTCTGCTTCCTGTATAGCAAATTCTTCCTGTATTACAAATGAGGCATGTCATAGCTGACTTGTTGCTTGAGACAGTCTCACTAACCTATTGCCCAGACTGGTCTAAAATGAGATTTACCTTCCAGGTAGCTGGAATTACAGACATGAATACACCTCATTTCTTGGGAAAAATATTTATAATTTGACTCATTTCCCAGATCAGAGATTCAGATAGATAAAATGACAGACAGATATATAACAGCACTGCAAACCCCTTTTCTTTTCTTTTTTTTGTCGGTCATGGGGCTTGAACTCTGGGCCTGGGCTCTGTCCCTCAGCTCTTCAGCTCAAGGCGAGTGCTCTACCACTTGAGCTACCGCGCCACTTCCGGTTTTCTGGTGGTTTATTGGAGATAGGAGTCTCACAGTCTTTCCTGCCCGGGTTGGTTTTGAACCGCGATCCTCAGATCTCAGCCTCCTGAGTAGCTAGGATTACAGATGTGAGCCACCAGCGCCCAGCCAAACCCCTTCTCTTCTAAAGTTTGCTTTTTCATTTAACAGTTCTCAACTTTGAATGTACGTTAAATTTAATATTATGATGTATATATACATAGAAGGAGAAATAATAAATGAAACTATAATACTAATAATGATGACACATGGGCATTAATATTATGGAAATCTTTCTTTCTCTTTCTTTCTTTCTTTCTTTCTTTGCCAGTCCTAGGTTTGAACTCAGGGCCTGGGCACTGTCACTGAACTGCTTTTGCTTAAGACTAGCACTCTACCACTTGAGCCACAGCACCACTTCTGGCTTTTTCTGTGTATGTAGTGCTGAAGAATTGAACCCAGGCCTTCATACACTCGAGGCAAGCTCTCCACCACTGAGCCACATTCCCAGCCCAGTTTTTTCTTTCTCGATACATTTTCTTGACTTCTCAGTTTTCTGCAGTAGAAATACATTACTTTGCATGTGCATGTCCTGGGGCTTGAACTCAGGGTTTGAGCATTGTGTTTGAGCTTTTTTGCTCAAAGCTAGCACTCTACCATTTGAGCCACTCCACTTCTGGCTTTTTGGTGATTAATTAGAGATAAGAATTTCAAGAACTTAGCCGGGCGCCCGTGGCTCACGCCTGTAATCCTAGCTACTCAGGAGGCTGAGATCTGAGGATCGCGGTTCAAAGCCAACCCGGGCAGGAAAGACCGTGAGACTCCTATCTCCAATAAAACACCAGAAAACCGGAAGTGGCGCTGTAGCTTAAGTGGTAGAGCGCTCGCCTTGAGCTGAAGAGCTGAGGGACAGCGCCCAGGCCCAGAGTTCAGGCCCCACGACCGACAAAAAAAAAAAAAAAAAAAGAATTTCAAGAAATTTACTGCCTAGACTGGCCTTGAATCATGATCTTCAGATCTCAGCCTCCTTATAGGCATGAGTCAGCTAGCACCCAGCTAGTATGTTTCTTTTAAAATTCAGAATATAGAGGTTGGAAGTTTGGTTTAGTTGGTAGAACACTAACCAATGAGTGATAGCTCCAGGTACTGAGTCCAAGACCAGGTTTCTGACCAAAAAGAAAAGAAAGAAAAAAACTATGCATGTATGTAATTACATATTTATAATCTACAATCACATATACACATATGCATAATACATATATCCCATATATGTATACATGTGTATATATTTGAAAACAAGAGATCAAAATTGTGAGCTGTCTAGGTGAATTTCACATTTGCACACCTTGTTTCTGTTCTGACTGATGTCAATGGCTGTATAGAAACCAATGTGGTTGACAAGCACCAATGGCTCACACCTGTAATCCTAGCTACTTAGGAGGCTGAGATCTGAGGATTGAGGTTCAAAGCCAGCCCAGGCAAGAAAGTCTATGGCACTCTTATCTCCAGTTAACCACCAGAAAACCAGAAGTGGCACTGTGGCTCAAGTGGTAGAGCACTCACCTTGAGCTGAAGAGCTGAGGGACAGTGCCCAAACCCAGAGTTCAAGCCCCATGACCCACAAAAGAAGAAGAAGGAGGAGAAGAGAAGGAGGAGGAAGAGGAGGAGAAGGAGGAGGAGGAGGAGGAGGAGGAGGAGGAGGAGGAGGAAGAGGAGGAGGAGGAGGAGGAGGAGGAGAAGGAGGAGGAGAAAGAAAGAAAAGAAAGCAATGTGGTTTATGTAAAATTTGGCCCAAGTTCTTAGAAGCCACACGTCCTTTGTGTTGCTGAACCATGGCTGATGGCCTCACATTTTGTGCCCACAAACACTCTTTGTCCTTTGTCCTTCAAGAAGAATCCCCACAGCAGATGGCAATGACAAGAGGGGGAGGGGATTGTGTCACAGACTCAAATAACCTTGCTAAGTAAACCAAGGATTAACACTTGGGTCCAAAAGGGAAAGGAATGCCAGTCAGGAATCTGTTAGTCCAGATACATACATTGCAGCTGAAATGCAACCTAAAACAAATTTAAAAGTGTTTAGTACAACCACCTGGTACGTGACAAAGATGCTAAAAACATACATTAGAGAAAAGCAACCCTTTCAACAAAAGGTGCTGGGAAAACTCATTATCTACATGTAGAAGACTGAAACTACCTCTTAGTCTGTAAACAAATCGATTCAAAGAGGATCAAAGACCTTGATGTAAGTTCAAGATGTAAGCATAGGTAACAACTTTCTAAACAGGATTCCAGCAGCTTGGGAAATCAGCAAGAAGCGACAAGTGGCATTGCAATCAATTGAAAAACTGCAAGGCATCAAAAGTAATTAAGAGTGAAGAGGCAGCCTATAGAATGGGGGAAATCTTTTCTAGTTAGCTCTCTAACTGAATAGCTGGCCAATAAATACATGGAAAAAATGTTATAACAAGTTTAGCTGCTGGGGAAATAAATTAAAATGGCACTGAGAAATACTTACAGAACATCTCCAAATGTTAAGTGCTGGCTTAAGAAACTCCCTGACTCATAGAGGGATATAAGCAGTTGCAGTGTAGAAAATGCTAAGATAAATGTCTATATAGCAATGGTTAATCCTATGCTCTTCAGAACTGCTTGTCTGTAAGCTGTGCATAATTGGGCCATAAAGAGTGCATGTCTTGAGTTAAATGTTAAGAAACTATTACAGAATGGTGTATGTTTGTGGGATCAACTAATAATCTTAAAAAATAACTTGGGCCTAAAAAGAAATGGCATTGCGATTCCATTTCACCCCAGTCATAATGAGTATCACTGGGCCGTGGATGTGGAATAAAGGTTATCTGACATACCCCTCACGGGGCTGAAAGTTAATGCCGCCACCATGGAAATCACTGTGGAGATTTCTCAAAAAACAAAAACTAGAACTACCAGATGATCCTGCTGTATAACTCCTGGGTATACATCTCTAGGAAAATCAGCATAGAAATGTCTGTATATCTATGTAGATACCCATACTGTTCACAAGAGCCAAATTATGGAATCAGCCAAAATGCCTATCAACAGATGAATGGATTTTTTTTAAGTAATACAGAGGAAAGGGAGAGAGAGAGAAAGAGAATAGAGTATTATTTACCCACAAAAAAAGAACAAAATCATGTAGGTGGTTCAGTGGGTAGAACTGGAGATAATGTAAATTGAAATAAGTCAGACTCAGAAAGACAAATACCATATTTTAAATAGAATCTAGACTTTTTGTTTTTAGAAAAGATATGGAGTTGAAAGAGACTATTTAGGAAAAGGAAGGAATCACTGGGACAGAGGAGAGTATAATAGGGAACAGATATGACCAAAGTACTTTATATATGTATGAAAATCTTGTGAAACCCATTAAAAGATACAGAGTCAGGCGCTGGGAAGGTGGCTCAGTGGTAGAGCGCTTGCTTTGCATGCATGAGGCCCTGGGTTCGATTCCTCAGCACCACATAAGCAAAAAGAAAAAAGCCGGAAGTGGTGCTGTGGCTCAAGTGGTAGAGCGCTAGCCTTGAGCTGAAGAGCTGAGGGACAGCACCCAAGCCCAGAGTTCAGGCCCCACGACCGGACCAAAAAAAAAAAAAAAAAGATACAGAGTCAAAGACACTGATTTAAAATAACACAATGAACAAGAATATTGAGCATTAAGGTGTAATAATATTGAGCATTATGTCAATGTCAAAATTCATTTAAGTTTAAAAAAATAATGTATTGGCTCACATTCTGAAAAGTTCAAGGGTAGATTTTTTTTTTTTTTTTTTGTCAATTGTGGGACTTGAACTCTGGGCCTGAGCGCTGTCCCTCAGCTCTTCAGCTCAAGGCAAGCACACTACTACTTGAGCCATAGCGCCACTTCCAGTTTTCTAGTGGTTAATTGGAGCTAGAGTCTCATGGACTTTCCTGCCCGGGCTGGGTTTGAACTGTGATCCTCAGATCTTAGCCTCCTGAGTAGCTAGGATTACAGGTGTGAGCCACCGGCGGAGCCCGGCTAAGGGTAGATCTTTGTTATCATTTGGATGCAGTTTCTTTTCCAAATGTGGCCTGGAAGCTTGGTCCCAATGTGATGTTGTGATGGTGTGGACCTTTAAGAGGTAGGACCTAATACAAAGTCACATGTCAAGGGTCATGAGGTCATCACCCTCAGTCTCAGGAGAGACTAATACTGGTCTTGCAGCATATGTTAACTATTGTGAGTTGTTATAAGACCAGGCCACCCCGCACACTTGAACCTTTCTGCCTGTGGCCATTTCCTTTTCTTCTCCACCAGGTTCTGACATAGCTAAGGGTCCTTACCAGAAGCTGAACTGATGGGGCTGGCTGAACTGGAACGTAGACTTTCCAAAACTGTGGAGTCTCCACACTCTTACTCCTGTGTTTTGTTACACACATTACTCCTGTGTTTTGTTACAGCAACAGAAAACCAATGTATACACTGTTCTTCAGGCCTTGTTGGATTCAGGGATTCTAATCATGTCGAGCCTGTCTCTCTCCACCTGTGGCTAACCTTGTGTGGGGACAGCCTTTCTCCCTGTAGTGACCTTTAGAAACTCCATTAGTCGGGGGCTGGGAAAGTGGCTCAGTGGTAGAGCGCTTGCCTTGCATGCCTGAGACCCTGGGTTCGATTCCTCAGCACCATATAAGCAAAAAGAAAAAAGCCGGTAGTGGCGCTGTGGCTCAAGTGGTAGAGCGCTAGCCTTGAGCTGAAGAGCTGAGGGACAGCGCCCAGGCCCAGAGTTCAGGCCCCATAACCGGACCCCCCCAAAAAAAAAGAAACTCCATTAGTCCTTCGGGCTAACGGACTCCAGAAAAAGACAGCTGCTCATAGTTTCAGCAAAAGCCACAGAGCTGATGTCCACATCAGAAAAGGAAATAACTGAACCAAATAATAGTCCTTCCATCTGGAAGGAGCCAATATAGAAAAATGAAACAAAACAAAACAATGTGGAGTTGATTATGCTTTTACAAAACAAATTTGTGTTTTTTCAAAAAGACTAAGATTAGAGCCCTATGGACCAAGGGAGCAAAATTTGGAATAAATGCTCTGAAACATAACAGCTAAGAGATTGTCCGCCCGTGGTGATTACCAGCCACCAAGCCCGGCCATCTGTCAGGCCAGGTGTCCAATCTGCCCAGGCAGTGGGAAGGAGGGGGTCACAAAAAGACAGAGTTTAACAGGACACCTCCAAGCTTGAACTCAGGCCCCAGGACCCGTCCTCCTTACCACCCACATGCTACTGCCTCCTCCTCTTTGACCTCTGATTTGGCCCAGTAAAGACAGGAATCAAGGACAAGATGGGATCTCATCTAAGTATATGTGAACATAGATAGCACTTCCCTGATCAGATTTCAGAAGGACCTACCACCAATCAAGTTTGGCAAAGGCCTCTTTGGAATCCGCCTTCTGCTTTGCATAGGCTCTAAGCTGCTGAAGTGAGCTCCCAAGCCCTGGCCAGGGCTTTGGCCTTCCCTCTTCCCTGCCAGCCCGCTACTTGTGAGGACTGAGCCTTGCTCATGGGGACACCTCTAGGTTCCAATACAGTGATTAGAAAAGTAGGTGCTCCATAATTATTACCAAATAGCATTTTCTCTGGCACATTTCCTGCTTTCTACCTGTAGATGCTGTTCCTGTTTCCAAGTTTGAACTAGATTCCTTTAATATACCATATTACCATCTCTTGATCTTTCCTTGAGACACACCACTCCTGAAGTCCTGATTACATCTTTTTCCCCTCCTGGTATTGGAGTTTGAAGCTTAGGGCCTTACAAGCTTAGCTTGGCTCTCTTGGCTGGTGTTTCACCACTTACGCCATGTCTCCAGTCTAGCTTTTTGCTGCTTATTTTGCAGTCTCTTGGAGCTTTCTGTGCAGGCTGGATTCAAGCCTCTATCTTTCAGGTCTCAACTTCCAGAATAGCTAGGATTATAGGTGAGAGCTCCAGGCACTAGCTGCATGGATTTGATTATTTTTTTATATAAAATAACATCAATCAGTTGTACAAGGAGGTTTAATTTTAACATGCCCATTTATGCATGGGTTGGATCTTGATCCGATGAATCACTTTCCCAGATTCTGATTCTCATATCTCCTAGCTAGCTAATCATGTTCTATTGGCAGTGCCCCGCATGTTGCATTCAGACTATTGGTTTACAGGTGAGTCTTATCTTTCACCTGGTTTTTTTTTTTTAATTTAATTTTATTTTATTTGAGAACATACTGTACAGAGGGGCTACAATTACATGGGCAGGATAATGCATACATTTCTTACCAAGCATTGCAGCCTCCTCCTTTGTTTACCCTTCACCTCCCTTCCCAGCCACCCCCCTCCCCCCACCCAATTATACCCCCCTGCCCCCCCCACACCGACATTGTAAAGCTGGTTTTGACATGACATTTTGTACTTCTCATTGTTGCAACAGGTCCACCTGAATCCTTAAACGACTTGTTTCACCTGGTTTCTTAACTGCAGTTAGAATAAGATCTTCTTTAAGCTATCAACTCCTGTGTAATCCAGTTAGCATGGGCTCCTCTCCTAAGTCTTGGGCTACTGCTTGCTAGCTAAAATATTAGGTGGAGAGTAGGGACAGAAAGAGAGGCCCACAAACTCACTCCTTTTTTCTGTTTTTCCTCTTTTTTTTTTTTTTTTGTCAGTCATGGGGCTTGAACTCTGGGCCTGGGCACTGTCCCAGGCAAGCGCTCTACCGCTTGAGTTACAATGCCACTTCTGGTTTTCTAGTGGTTTATTGGAGATAAGAGTCTCACAGTCTTTCCTGCCTGGGCTGGCTTTGAACCTCGATCCTCAGATCTCAGCCTCCTGAGTAGCTAGGATTACAGGCGAGAGCCACTGGCGCCCAGCTTCTTTTCCCTCTTCTTGCCATCCCAGACTTGATGTCCCTCTCTTCCCTCCTGACCCTTTTCCTCTTTATGGCTCACCCTGCTACCTAAATCTTGTTGATTTTTTTTTTTGAGAAGTTTCCCACTGTAATGGATTTCTCATTCTCTTGTTATTTTTGTCAACACTGTCGTGTGTGTGTGTGTGTGTGTGTGTGTGTGTGTGTGTGTGCGTGTGTGTGTGTGTGTGTGTGTGTGTGTGTGTCCATCCTAGGGCTTGAACTCAGGGCCTGGGCACTGTCCCTGAGCTCTTCTGCTCAAGGCTAGCATTGTACCACTTTGAACCACAACTCTACTTCTCATTTTCTGGTGGTTAATTGGAGATCAGTGGCTCATGGCTTCTCCTGTCTAGGCTAGTTTCAAACTGTGTTTCTCAGATCTCAGTCTCCTGAGTAGCTAGGATTACAAGCGTGAGTCACCAATGCCCAACTTTTTTTTTTTTTGTAGTGTATTTTTTTGTTGTTTGTTTTATTGAGATAAGAGTCTTGTGGACTTCGATCCTCAGATCCCAGCCTCCTGAGTTGCTAGGATGACAAACATGAGTCACTGGTGCCTAGCAACGTTGTCATATATTTTTGAAGCTACACTATTCATTAGTTGCTAGACATCATGGATTGAAAAAAGTCTATAAGTCATTTGTGCATCCCAATGATGAGAAGGTTTAGTTTTGTTTCTGCCAGGTTGTGGAGGGCTGCCTGAGGCTCTCAGCCCAGTGATTTGGGGGCAGAGGTTGTTTTGCCTAGCAGGGGACATTTGGCAATGTCTGGAGACAGAGTTGGAAGGATTTGGCAAAGGAAAGCTCTGCTAGCCCTTCTGTCTTGGTCCTTAAATCCTCACCTTCTGTGCTCACTTCCAAACATCGTGTGTTTTGTGAGCGTTGCTGCCCACTTTGGATAGAAGGGCTAGTCTGCCACTCAGCCTCAGGTCTTGAGTCTTTCAAAGAAACATAGGCTCTTGGCCTTACTATGATATTGCTGGAGCTTCTGTTCTGCTCTGTTGCTGCTTTCTTGCACTATCCCAAAAAAGGGAAAGGAGATGATCCCTCATTTCTATAATTCCTGCCAGCAGCAAGAGCTGTGATTGGGGGAAGGGGGGAGGGGGAAGGGAGAAGGGGGAAGGGGGAAGGGGAGCTATCCTTTAGTTATATAAGATATAAATGCTCTGTCCTTAATTTTGCCTTTCTCATTTCAGGGGGAAGTTATGAAATCCATACACAGACTCATATTTTTTTCCCTGTAAACACTGTTGTGACACTCTTTCTAGAGGAAAGAATGGGCTGCTATTAAAATGTAGAAAACATTCACCTTTTCCCCAAATCTGGCTTAATTTGCTGGAAAACCAGCCAGGTCGTGACTATGGCCAGTCTCAGGTAGGTGTGGTTAGCTCCATTATTGAAATGGAACAATGATCAGTTTATGGATTTGATTCTTTCTTAAAAAAAATAGCATCAATCAGTTGTACAAGGTTTAATTTTAACATGCCCATTTATGCATGGGTTGGATCTTGATCCGATGAATTACCCTCTGCATCACTTTCCCAGGTTCTGATTCTCACATCTCCCCAAGTTTAGAAAATTGAAATGTCTCACTTAGCCTTGGAATGGAAGAGTGAGGATGCATGGCTGGGTTTTAAGCAACTAAGATTAAACCCTGGAGCAGCCCACCACTACATGCATGCTTCCTTTCCTTGACTTTTCTACAAGACCTCAGCTGTTCTAATGTGTCACTTATATTACAAGAACTGAAAAATAATAAAAGAAATAACCTTTAGGTGAGTCATTCTAAAATGGAGTCCACAGTCACTGAGAATGGCTTCCTGAGAAAACAAGAAATGTTTTTTTCTGGGCTGGGGGTGAAAATAGAAGGCACAGGCACCATTCGCCCCCTACTGGTCAATGTAGTGCAGCCATGCCTCAGATTTGATGACTGCAGTCCATGCCTCAGATTTAATGACTGCAGTCCTTTCCTTGAAGCCATTTTTTCTGGCATCTTTGGATTTTTGGGGGGGGCAATCTGCTAAAACATACTGTCTTTCCAAGGATGCTGAAGTGAGGGGCTTAGATTATAGGATTTCCCAGCCTATTTTAACAACCACAGTTTACCAAGGCCACAGGTAGTTTAATCTGTGCTGAGAAATTAACTGTCCTGAAGACTTAAAACAGCTTTACTAAAGCCCTAGCTATAAAGAGTAGATTTTTAGTTTCTCAACCAGCAGATCACAAAACATTCACATCTGTCCAAAATCAGCCATTTATATTCCATACTAATCAATAATGTTATTTTGGGGACCAAGTGCCTATGGACTTGTACTTTCTGTCAATCTAATTTAAATGTTATAATGTTTAATGTTAGAACAATTGTCTGTACAATTTTAAAGGTGCTGGAGATGTTACTCAGTGGTACAACTCTTACGAGAATGCATAAGATCCTGAGTTTGATCCCCTGCACCACAGAAAATAAAACCTACAGTAAAATTGTCCATCATCTGAAATTCATTTACATATATATATGTATGTATGTATATATATATATATATATATTTTTTTTTTTTTTGGTCAGTTGTGGGGCTTGAACTCTGGGCCTGGGTGCTGTCCCTCAGCTCTTCAGCTCAAGGCTAGTGCTCTACCACTTGAGCCACAGCACCACTTCCAGCTTTTTCTGCTTCTGTGGTGCTGAGGAATCAAACCCAGGGCCTCATGCATATGAGGCAAGCACTCTACCACTGAGCCAACTTCCTAGCCCTCATTATATTTTTAAAATATGTATTTGTTATTATCTTATCATTAGGATGAAGAAATATGTTTTAACTTTTAAAATTCTGAATTACTTTTTTGAAAAAAAAATTAACTCCAAAATTAACTCCAAAAACTTTTAACATCTTGGGTATCTATTGAGAGAATACTTTTGATAACTTTTTTTGAGATAGAGTCTTGATTTGTAATCCACTCAGTCCTCAAACTCTCAGCCTTTTTCCCTCCAGATCTAGAGTGTAGGCTTGAGAAAGTTTTTTAATTTTGCAAGCTGCTTCAATGTCAAAGGGCAGATAGAAAGTCATCCTAGAACTTTCGTCATTCAAGGGAGAACTGAATGGATTCCCGTAGTTATGTAAATGTTAGACAAGTAGACACTGGCCCTAAGTGGAAAGTAGCAAACAAATGTTCAAAGGGTGGACGAGGCCAGTCCCGCCCTAATGTCTGTTGCTGAGCTAAGCTGGTTGCCAGGGAGAAAGGAAATAAACTTGTCTTACAGCCTAGAAGCCTCCTGGGAGCAGCCTCCAGATCCCAGCTCTTGCTCCCGGAGACTGAGACAGGTAGGCCTGGGCTCCCTGGGAAGGAAGACTACCAACAGCCCCCAGGGAAAGTGGGAGCTGTCTGAACTAGAGACTTTTCCCAGTGAGCTGTCAGGAAGGAAGCGGGTAGGGAGTTGAGTGGGCTTCATGGGAGTTCAAAGGTGGGTATCTGTCCACAGTTAAAAATTAGTTGACTTGCAGGGCGCTGGTGGCTCACACCTGTAATCCTAGCTACCCGGGAGGCTGAGATCTGAGGTTTGAAGTTCGAAGCCAGCCCAGGCAGGAAAGTCTATGAGGTTCTTATCTCCAATAAACTAATCAGAAAAAGTGGGAAGTGGTGCTGTGGCTCAAATGGTAGAGCGCTAGTCTCAGGGACTCAGGGACAACACCCAGGTCCAGAGTTCAAGACCCAGGACTGGCAAAAAAAAAAAAAAAGTTGACTGTATTCATCTGTGTTCTGTAAAGGTGATTCAGAGGTAGATACCCGACCCAAAGCTGATGACCCGTGAACCGTAACAGCTGCTTTGGACACCAGTTGTCAGTCAGAGCTAAACAACAGTTAACAGATACATAGAGAATGGTAGAGAACGGGACAGGTTGGGGGAGGCATGATTGCATTGGTAGCAACATAATAGCTACCATCTCTAGAGTCTTCTATAATCTTCTAGAACATTCTGACTCATACAGCTGAAAGCAGAGTGCACTAGGAGAAGCCAACATAAACCACCTTGTGACTTTAAAGCTAACTCTACTTTCACCTTGGTCCCAGGGTACAGTGGTCATTTGAAGCTATACAGTTGTTAGAAATCTGAAATTCATGATATAGCCGGGTACTGGTAGTTCACACCTGTAATCCTGGCTGCTTAGGAGGCTGAGGTCTAAGGGTCATGGTTCAAAGCCAGCCTGGGCAGACAAATCAGGGAAAAAGCCAAAAGTGGAGGTCTGACTCAAGTGGTCGAGTGGTAGCATTGAGCAAAAAAACTCAGGGACAGTGTCCAGGTCCTGAGTTTAAGCCCCAGCACTGGCACAAACTACACACACACACACACACACACACACACACACACACACACACACACACACACCACCACCACCACCACCACCACCACCACCACCAACAACAACAACAACAACAACAACAACAACAACAACAAGTCTGTTCCTGGAACGTGTCCACTGTGAATTTCCACAGGACAGATTCCCAGTCTTGCTGCTGTGAATTTATCCAGTCATGGATCTTGTAACTTTCTCACACCCTTCCTGCAATTGCAGGAGAATGGCAGGAAGGCACCGGGCATCTGGGATTTGTGAGGCCTGGCACATTCTCCCCTAGGCCCTCGGGCAAGGGCTGCCATCCTTCCTTCCTTCCTCTCTCATTCTTTTTCTCTCATTCTCTCTCTCTCTCTCTCTCTCTCTCTCTCTCTCTCTCTCTCTCTCTCTCTCTCTCTCTCTCTCTCTCTCTCTCTCTCTCTCTCTCTCTGTTTTTCCCAGTCATGGGCTTGAACTCTGGAACTCTGGGCCTGGGCGCTGTCCCTCAGCTTTTCAGCTCAAGGCAAGAGCTCTACCACTTGAGCCACAGCACCACTTCCGGCTTTCTGGTGGTTAATTGGAGATAAGAGTCTCACAGACTTTCCTGCCTGGGCTGGCTTTGAACTGTGATCCTCAGATCTCAGCCTTCTGAATAGCTAGGATGACAGGGGTGAGCCACCGGCGCCAGCGGGCTGGTCATCCTGTCTGCTCCTTATGTTTGCTTACATTCGATTTAGTACTGTATAAAGGGGCTTCCTGTTGTGGAATCTGATTGGCCTCCTTCGCTGTTGCTCTCTGGTAATGTTGAGTGGCCCTTCCTGATGACTGCTGTTCCATCTAGTAGGGCATCAACAGCCAGAGCTCTTTCAACCATTTCTCTAGTCCCCGTGTTTCCAACAGCAGGTTCCAGCTTCTGGAAGCCATGCTGCTCTTTGGGTCCAAATTACTGGTAGAGAGAGAAGAGCAGGCTCAGACAGAGCTAGAGGACTTGTCTGTGGAAGATCCTAGGCCTCCCAGATGTGGGCTTCTCTCAACATCTGGCCCCTCCAGGCCTGGCCTGCCTGCCTTCTGGGCTCCAGGACGGAGACCTTTGCAGTAAGCCCCACTAATTGAGGTCCTTTAAAGGGATCTTCTCACTACAAAATCCCTGCTTGAGCCTCATTGTATAAAGATGTCCCATGTCCAATGGTGTGACTCCTTTGAACAGCTCATGAACCGTTAACAAAATGAATACCAGGAAGCAGAAACATGTTTGGAAGTGTGGGAGGACAACAAGGGGGGGGGCATGCAAATGGAGGAAGAGTGAGCAACTGATTCAGTCATTATATTCAGTGTACACTGTAAAAACTGAACTATGTATTTGAGGTAGGGATGAGATGGTAGAAAATGGAGGAAGATGATGGAAGGGTGACAACTACTTAATAAACATTAAAAAAGAAAAGGGGGGGCTGGGAAGGTGGCTCAGTGGTAGAGCGCTTGCCTTGCATGCATGAGGCCCTGGGTTCAATTCCTCAGCACCACATAAGCAAAAAGAAAAAAGCTGGAAGTGGTGCTGTGGCTCAAGTGGTAGAGCACTCACCTTGAGCTGAAGAGCTGAGGGACAGCGCCCAGACCCAGAGTTCAGGCCCCACAACCTACCAAAATAAATAAATAAATAAAGATATCCCATAAATGGCTAGGCATGGTGTTCATGCCTGTAATCCCACGTTCTTAGGAGATGGAGACTGGGAAGATCATGATTGGAGGCCAGTCCCGGCACAAAGTTAGTGATCCTGCTGGGCGTGGTGATCCTGCCTATCATCCCAGCTCCAGGGAGGCATAGCTAGATCTGCAGTGGACCGGAAAAGAGGGAAATCGGGGATCCCAGAGGTGGCCTCAGTAATGAGGGGTCAAGAGGGACTCTGAGCACAGGGGGCAGTTGGTCACATTTAAGTGACAGGGAGAAGCCAGCTCTCCAGTTCATTGGTCACACCCCAAGCTGGGTGTGCAGAGGCCCCCAGCCCAAGCCTGTATCCCCACCGTCAGCGGGGGCAGGGCTGCAAGGAAGGACAGGAGTAGAGCGCGCATGAAATGTGGATGCCCAGTGGACGTGGAGCTTGCTGATCGGCAGCCCAAGGCCAAATCTGCTCTACAGATGGGTTTTGTTGGGTCTTCCTGGCTTTAAAAACAGTTCAAAATAGAGGGAGTGCACAGGGACAGATTTTTGGTCTTGAGAACTGGTCTTACAACCCTGGGCCAAGTTCCCACATGGCCACTACTGGCTGGGGCTGAACATCAGGTGCCCCCTTCCCCCACACCTGTGACAGCAGCTCTGTCCCTCCACCTGGCTGGCCTCAGAATGCACCATGGAAAGCCAGTACTGGCCCAGAGTGACTCAGTACTGGGGACCCTGAGAGAAATGGAGGAGTCTGAATTCTAGGTCCCTAGAGAATATCAGGCCATTGCTCTCTTTCCCACAAATTTTGAAAGCAGCTGTGCAGATAACTTTGGAGCTCAGGAGAAAGAACATTTCAGAAGCAAACCTACAGATAACTACGGTCTGGGAGGAAGAAACGGGAAATCAGTGACAGGGTACAAGGTATGCATCCATCAGGGCCATTCAGAGAGGCAGAAATTGTGTGTGTGTGTGTGTGTGTGTGTGTGTGTGTGTGTGTGTGTGTGTGTGTGTGTGTGTGTGTGTGTAAGAGATTGATTGCTAGTACTAGGGATTGAACTCAGGGTCTTGTGCCCTTGATTGGCTTTTCCAGTCAAGGCTGGCACTCTACCACTTGAGCCCCACTTCTACTTCTGGCTTTTTGCTAGTTAATTGGAGATAAGATTCTCCAGGACTTTTCTGCCTGGACTGGTTTTAAACCTCAATTCTCAGATCTCAGCCTCCTGAGTAGCCAGGATTTCAGGCGTGAACCATCGGGGCACAAATGGATGCTACACAACTACTTGGACCAGGAAAGCAGCAGAGACACGCCCTAGCACAGACAGGAGGAATTTAATTTTTAATTAAAAACAACAACAACAAAGATAACATGGGAAATCTAGATCTTCTTCATGCTCCTATTGTGGGTCATGGTGTTTGAGTTGCATATCCAGGGAACACCAGGTTTTTCCATGCGTAGGGCCTCCCAGGGTTAAATTCATTTCAGAGAGGAGCACAGGCTGAGAGGCAGGGAGAGCAGGGCAGGAAGGGCACATGGAACCACAAAGGTGTGTAGCCTGCTGGCTGTGTGTGTGTGTGTGTGTGTGTGTGTGTGTGTGTGTGTGTGTGTGTGTGTGTGTGTGTGTGTGTGTGTGTGTGTGTGGCCTCAAAGTTCAAAACATGCTGGAACACGGAAAGGAAGGTATTTTCCCAAATGACTAAGACATGTTCCAGCATTTTCCCACAGGTCCCTACACATCCCAAAATAACTGCAGCCCTGGATGGTGGCCGTTGGCATCTGATTACATTTGTATAGTGTTACAGAGCAGCAGGCAGCCCGGCCATACATGCACCAGGGGGTTTGTGGGAGAGTTCCTAGCCAGAGTTCCAGGCTAGGCTTCCTAGGCCAGAAGGTAGAAAAACCAAAGACAGATCCCAACAGTCTGAGTGTGGACCTGTCAGAATCCCCCAAGGCACTCAGACTAGGCGGGGGAGGAGGAGACACCAGGCCTGGAATGATTTATTGGATGACAAGGCAGTAGGAAATCTGGCTCTACACTCCCATCTCCTGATGATGGGGTTTACTTCTGAAGAAGTAAATCTTAACCTTGGAATCATAAGATTAAGTGGAAGGCACCGGGTGTGTGACTGGGAATTGAACCCAGGGCTCTGTGTATGCTAATTCAAGGGCTCTACCTCTGAGCTATATCCCTAGCCCTTTAATGGGACTCTTAAGACTTCCTTGGCCATCCGGGCTACTTACACACTTAGATCTGGACAACACCGTGGGAATATGGAGGAGTCAGGCTGGTGCTGCCACTCTCTGGAATTCACACGGCCTTTCCAAGGATATGACTAACAATGTTTAAACTGCGAGAAAAACAATTGGGCACTGGAAACAGGCCAAAGAGAAGTTTGGGGAAAGGAAGTCTAAGAAAGAGTGTGACGTCCCAACAGGGAAGAAACTTACAAGCCAGTGATCAGGATGGGTAGGCTCTGGGGCAGGAGAGCGGGGGTGTAGGCATCCTGGGCAGGGTCATAGCCTATGGCTGAGAGGAAGGTGCACCGGGTTTGGCAGCCACACCCAGGGGTGCAGGCTGCACGTGACCAGGCTGCGTGTGGTTTCAGGGCAGGCGCCCTCACTCACTGGCTCCCCCAGTTCCAGTCCACTAAGCCCATCAGAAAGTGAGTATCGTAAATGGAGAATGCACTTCGGACACTCACTCTAGCGAACAGCCCAACAGACGGGCAGAGTGCACCACAGGCTCACCTGTTTCCCCTGTGTCCACCCTTACTGGTGAGATTTGCACAGCATGTCACTACCCCAGGAAAAGAAACTAATTGAAAATTTGAAGTATGGGGCTGGGAAGGTGGCTCAGTGGTAGAGCGCTTGCCTTGCATGCATGAGGCCTTGGGTTCGATTCCTCAGCACCACATAAGCAAAAAGAAAAAGCCGGAAGTGGCATTGTGGCTCGAGTGGTAGAGCGCTAGCCTTGAGCTGTAGAGCTGAGGGACAGTGCCCAGGCCCAGAGTTCAGGCCCCACGACCGGACCCCCCCCCAAAAAATCAAATACTCTCAAAAATGGCATGAGTTAATTCTCCTATTTCTGTTTTCTCTCTTGGCCACCATACTCTATCTACTAGGGTGCTGAAGACTGGAACACTGTGGACCTTGGTTCAAATCTTGCCTCTGCTCCTAGCTGTACAAGAGCATGCCACTTTGTTTCCCTGTGTTAAATGAGGCTGTTAATAATAGCTCTTATCATCACCAGGCTCATCCTCCCCGAATAAATGAGGAACCCAGGAACAGGAGGAGGAAGAGGAAGGCTCTGTAACTTGGCATTGTCTCAGCTATCACACAGCAGAGTTGTAATTTGAGCCCCAAGGTCTGATTCAAGCTTGTGTTAATGGCATTGCTCTCTAAAGGATTGGGGTGGGGCAGGGGGGTTAAGTAAACCAAGACCTCCTGACATCTGGTAGCTTCTCCCCCCCCCCCCCAATTCCTACAGGGGCCAACACAGTTAGGTAAGAGCCTACAGTCAGCAATGTGTGTGGACCTGTGCCAGGCCTAGGCATGAACTCAGGCCACAGAACCATCCTCAAGTCCACGTTCCATCTAACCTAGAAGATTGGGAAGAATTCCAGGATTGCAAAGTATTCTTCTACTTAATGTAGAACTGCTTATGATGCTGGGCAATCAAGTTACTCTCAGCCTAATTCAATAATCACTCCAGGAGCCTTCATATTGTTTGAGGTCCACTGAGAATAGACACTCGAGTCCCCAGAAGAAGAGGTCACAGTGTTTACTTCGTTAAAAAAGATCCCAGTTTCTTTTTCTATTTCCATGCTGGAGTCTGAGGAGTGGCATGTGGTTGGCTTGTCCTTCCCAAATGAGTTCACTCAGGAATGATGCTGGCAGCTTCCCATCCGAGTGACTTCAGCCTTTCTCAGCACACTGAGTGGCAAGTAGAGCAGCAGGTATTTTTGTGCACCATCATCAGACACCAATATTAAACGCTATACAGTCATGCGACTCAGCTGAGGGCTCATGCAGAACTCAGCACACGCACTCTGAGGCTCAATGTCTCAGGTCTTCCTCTTTTTCAACTCTATTTGGCAAGTCATGACATTAAAAAAAAATACCTCCCATGCATGTTCTAAGGTTGTGGTCTTTCTCAAGCTTTAAAGAACCATCCTCTGCTGGGCACAGGTGGCTCAAGCCTGTAATCCTAGCTACTCAGGCAGCTGAGATTAGAGGATCAAAGTTCCAAGCCAGCCCAAGCAGGAAGGTCTGTGAGACTCTTATCTCCAGTAAACCAGCAAAAAGCCAAAAGTGAAGGTGTGGCTCAAAAAGCTAATAAAGGCCAGTGTCCAGGCACTGAGTTCAAGTCTCAGTACTGGGGAGAAAAAAAAAAAATCTACCCAGTGGCATCTGGGTACATCTGACCCCTAAGCCCAGAGGCTTCTAGGAACCCAACCTGAGAGGAGAAAACTTGTCCCATCTGTTTTGGTGACTCAGTCAGAGAAAGATGCCCGGAAGTCTCTCAGAGCACATTTCCAGCCCCTGGTGACTTGGACACCACAGGACACTTTGGCAAGTGTGGAGGGCAAAAAATACTGTCCGGGGCACTGTGGCTGCTGGCTGGGCCAGTCCAAAGGGGGTGGGGAGGAGCCTTCATCATCTGAGTCCACAGCCCTCAGGCTTCTCACAGTTCAGTTGTTCCTGAAACTGGAAAGTGGCCCAAGACTCATTCTCTCAGGACAGGTAGAGATAGCACAACTAAGCAGCCAACTAAGAAATGTGTTCTTCATGTAGTTTGATGAAAGCTAGTGACCAAACATCTTGATGCTGCCCCGTTTTTCAGAAACCACAAAAAACAGCTAAGTAGTGATTCATGTCTGTAATCTTAGCTACTCTGGAGGATCACAGTTTGAGGACAGCCTGGTGAAAAGTTCTCTTCTTGTTAACAATAAAATGCTAGGCCTGGTGGCTTGTGCTTGCCAACCCTGCACCATGCTGAAATAGGATCGTGATGCAGACCAGCCTGGACGGTGGAGTAGCAGCCTCACAAGCACAAGGCCTTGAATTCAAACTGCAGTTCCCCCTCAAAAAAATCCACAAAACCATTCTGAGTTATATAACTACTTTATTATTCCTTTTTTCCCCCAAATGTAACATTAAAGTCATTCAACATACAGATATTCCTATGGCTCCTTACACATTCTTTTCTATCTAAGGTTAGGTATTTGAATGAGATGAAAATCATCCCATTAAAATGGCAACATTTCTGAAAAATGGGTTTCATATTTCTGTGGTGAGAAATCAACTCCCTGTGTACCCCCTTCAAGACTCCTTCAGTCCAGAGCTACAAGAAGACAGCTCACAGGCACGGCTAACATTCTGTGCCCATGCCCATCCAGGGCCCCACACAAGCAATGGGTTAAACTTCTGAAGCAACTGCTTTATTTATACAGAGTAAGAATACAGAAGCAAAGCATCACTTTCCTTTCAGCCCTTTTATTAGTGCTTTGCCTCCACCCAAGTTACTGCGTACCAAGTGGCTATGAACCGACTGACAGCCCCTGAAATGCATGCAATCCTAAACCCCTAGAGCACATCAGCAGTCCCTGTCCCCTGGTCTGTACTTCATTCGGTGCCAGCTGAGTCCACTGTGCTGCCTGGATTTGGAGCTGCTGCTGCTGCTGCTGCAGCAGCTTCTGGCTGCTGGGTTTCAGCTTGGGGGTCTTCATTTCCGTCACTTTTCTTCCCTTTGTCTGCTGCCACAGCACCCATCCCTATGATTTCCTGCAGCGGCTGGTCAGTTTCAGGGTTGCTGGGCTGGAGTTCATAGACCTGGATTTGACCCGGGACATCGATTGCTTTCTGCTCCAGTTTTTCCAAGATGGTCTGAACCTTCCTGACCCCATCTCTCCGGGCCTGGCGCACATCAGCTCGTCCTTCAGGGTCCACGGAATCCAGAGCCAGCAGCTCCTTGGTCAGGTACTCCTCAATCATCAGGTACTTCTTGTCAGTCTTCTTGCCTTCGAAGCTGTCCACCGCCTGCTCCAGCCCTTGCACCTTCTCCAGGATGGCTTCCACTTTCAGCACACCTGGATGCTTGGGGGAGGCCTCGGCCTCTCCTGCTTTGAGGGGTGTGGCTTCTGCAGGGGCAGGACTGGGGGCTGCCCTCTCTGGTGCAGCCACATTCTTGGGAGAGGCAGGGACGGCAGCTGGTGGGGCGGGACTGGGAGGAGGACAAGGAATGGGAGGCGAGGGGACCTTTACTTCGGTCTTCTCAGCGGGAGGAGGCTGTGGCTTCTGGGGTGCGGGCTTGGGCTCCGCCTCCTTGCGGATCACCTGAATGGGGACGTGTCCAGGAGGGAGGTCCGGCGCAGTGGGGCCTGGCTTGCTTTCTGGTTTGTTCTCAGGTTGAGCCACAGGTGGAGACTCTCGATGGGCCACAGGCTGCTGAGAAAAAAAAGAGATAAAGAAAGAAAAAAAAAAAACATTTATTGACTTTATTAGAGATAAGGGAGTGGGGAAGGATTTCCTTGTAAAGAAATTTTTACTAATTGGCTGGAAGCCACAGACAAGTAGCTAGTATGAATCAGGGAAAAAAACACAAACAAACCTGGGAAATAAAAAAAATTTTAATAGCCAAAATAAAAAACCATTCCATTGATCACGGTGGCCTGTGCCGCCTGGGCAGCTACTAGACATCACACGTATAAGGATTTGGGGTGTTTTCTGTTTTGTTGCCAGTCCTGAACTCAGGGCGTGGGCACTGCCTGAGCTTCATTGTGCTCAAGGCTAGCACTCTACCGCTTGAGCCACAGAGCCACTTCCAGCTTACCTTGGTTCACGTGGTACTAAGGAATTGAACCCTGGGTTTCCTGCATGCTAGGCAAGCACTCTACCACTAAGCCAATTCCCAGCCCCTCCCAT
The DNA here is from genome assembly GCF_024711535.1 of Dipodomys merriami. Taxonomy (NCBI): domain Eukaryota; kingdom Metazoa; phylum Chordata; class Mammalia; order Rodentia; family Heteromyidae; genus Dipodomys; species Dipodomys merriami. The sequence goes on along the minus strand of NW_027205048.1, from coordinate 10,652,894 downwards.
CTTTTTTTTTTAATGGTTTCTTGAGGCAGGATCTCACTATACAGTCCAGGCTGGCCTTGAACTCATGACCCTTCTGCCTCAGCCTCCATAACTGGCCTTGTACATGGCATTCTTATTCCTTTTTTGTGTGCCAGTATTGGGGTTTGAACTCAGAGCCTTACACTTTGGCTCAGTGTTTTTTGTTCACGGTTGCCATGCTACCACTTGAGCCATACCTCCAACTCTGACTTTTTGCTGGTTAAGTAGAAGTAATTTGTCTGTTTAGGCTGGCTTTGAACCTTGATCCTCAAAACTCAGCCATTTTTTAATAGTAAGGAAATGAAAGCTGATATAATTTTCAAACGTGAAAACAGCAAAAACTCATTGTGGCTGCTGATCAAGGCTGGCGCGAGCGGATCCTGAGTGGCTCCACCTCGGCGTGCAGCCTGCGGCCTGCGTCAGGCCCTCCCTTCCTGCTGGGCCGCCTCAGCTCACCGGTGACCTTTACATCTCCTGTTCCGCAAGAGGACAATCTTTTTGAAACCTCTGACAGTCCAGTGGTTTCTGCCCAGACTGCAGTATCTTTGAGAATAAGCAACATGTTCCAAATAGTTAACCCCAGAGGAATTCTACACAAGCACACGTGTGCCAGAGCCCAACACACCCATGAAGCAGCACTCCACACCCACTTCTGATTGTGCAATCTTGCACGTGACTAAAGGCCATAGTTATAAAAAAATGAGATATGCTCAAAACAGGACTGCTACAGCGCTTCTATCATGTGAAAAAAATATGTAAAATCTGTCAGACTGCTGGGCACTAGTGGCTCACACCTGGACAGATCTGAGGATCATGGTTCAAACGAGCCAAGGCAAGAAAATTCCTTAGACTCTCATCTCCAATTAATCACCATAAACCCAGAAGTGGAGCTGTGGCAGTAGCAGAGCAAAAAAGCCTCGAACAATAAAAGTTTTGGGACAGCGCCAGGCCCTGAGTGAGTTCAAGCCCCTGAAATGGCACAAGCACAGCAGCACATGGACCCGGACACATGCATACACCTGTAGCACCCGGACACATGTGTACGCCTACAAAACCTTCCTAGCTTCAGCAACTGCAAAGTAAAAGGTGAACTGTACTATTTCTACTCACAAGTAGGAATATTAATTCTAATTCCATGCTCAATTAATCAATCATGAACGCCTCCAAAAATGGTTCTTTGAACAAGCTATAAAAAGATGGCTATCATGATCAAGGTTCATAAGGGTAAGAGTATTAAATATTGTTTCACCAATTATGAGAAACATGGGAAAGCTGTGGGAAAATCTCTACTTCGCACTTCTTTCCCAGGATTACTAAATCTGAGGTAAGTCTGGTGACAGCTGTCTAAGCACCAGCAACCTCCTTTCCCACCAAATTGGTTTTGCCAAACTTCATTCTTACGACTCACCAACCCATCATACACCCTGGCTTCGGGTTGCAGAAGCCATGGAGGCTGCATGTAAGAGGTAGCTTTGGGAACACAGGAGAGGCTGCCCCATGGCCTGTATTCTGCAAAAATACCACAGTCATGAAAGCACTGCAAGGTGGAGGAGCTGTTCCAGAGACACAAGAAGAGACATGGAAGGACTGGCCTCGTGACCCAGACTCCATCTGAGATGGGGAGACTACTGTGAAAGACATTTGAAATGGATGGAATAATGGATAACACTATTTTAAGAATTCCAAGCTGGGCGCTGGTGGCTCACGCCTGTAATTCTAGCTACTCAGGAGGCTGAGATCTGAAGATCTAGGTTTGAAGCTGCCCAGGCAGCAAAGTCTGTGAGACTCTTATCTCCAATTAATCACAGAAAAAGCCGAAAGTGGTGCTGAGGCTCAAGTGGTAGATGGCTAGCCTTGAGTGAAAGGAGCTCAGGGACAGTGCCCAGGCTCAAAGTTCAAGCCCCAGGACTGGCAAAAAAATTCCAAAGGGGTTGGAGGTATGGTTCAAGTCAAATTTGAATCCCAGTCTCTGACAAAAAACAAATTTTTTTCCATGAAAATTTCTTTTTGTTGTTGTTGTTGTTTTGGGTCCTGTCGTGGGGCCTGAACTCTGGGCCTGGGCGCTGTCCCTCAGCTCTTCAGCTCAAGGCTAGCGCTCTACCACTTGAGCCACAGTGCCACTTCCGGCTTTTTTTCTTTTTGCTTATGTGGTACTGAGGAATCGAACCCAGGGCCTCAGGCATGCAAGGCAAGCGCTTTACCACTGAGCCACCTTCCCAGCCCTCCATGAAAATTTCTTAAAACCTGTAGTTCTACTATAGTTATGTTTTTCTTAGGAAAAGTATTTGCTAACTGTTTAGGGGCAAACGGGCATAATGTTTGCAAGTAACTCTCAAGACAGCTAAAATATACAGATGACGCAGACAACAAATGTAGCGAAATGTGAATTTGGGTGCAAGGTACACAGAACCTCTTTGTGTGACTCTTGTGAGGGGCTTTCCTCCTAAAAACTGGGTTAAAGAGGAATTTCGTTGCTCAAGTTGCAGCCAGAGGGCCCAGGGCCACCGAACTCTAATGATGTGAAACTGTGAGCTGGTGAGATGCAGTCATCCTCCAGCAGCCAGCCTCTCTCCACAGCAGGATGAGAGGCCCGTGCCCATGACCTGCAGCAGGCCAGGATGGCTTCCTTCTACCACCAGCAGCCAGCATCAGCCAGGGACCACATGTCCTATTGCAAAGGGATCTGAGAAAGGTTATCCAGACATGGTTCTTCGTCATCAGGCTCAGAGCTAAAGACAAAAGATAAGCACCTTGAAATACAAGAATCATATCCCAACAGAGCACCGTGAAAAAGACAAGGAAGCTCCCTCCACAAAGAGGCAAGACTGACTGGTGCCCTGGAAGGCAGGAGGTCTGGGCTGTGCTGGCCTTCTAGGAAGTGAAGTGGGTCCTGTCTGATCAGCTCACTAAGGGAGTGCGTAGAATGGCTTGTTGAGTGGAGAGCCCCGTCTCCACTCCCCGTTCATGGCCGAGGAGACAGCTCTGATGCAGTGCACAGGCATATATATGGGGAGGAACTCAGTCTCAGGTGTGTGAGTTCATCAAGCCGTCTCCTTTGCCCCTAGAGCAGCTGCGATGAAAAATAATCCACTGAGAGGGAAAAACAAAAGCTGCAGGAAGCGTGGAGGGTCCATAGCCATAAGCCTGCATTTTGTGAGGACCAGCAATTCCCAGAATCCCCCTTTTCTCCAGTTCCTCTCTATGTTAGTGAGGCAGGGCTGACAGGAAGCTCCTCAGCCCCTCGCGAGATACCGCTGCGCTGTCTGAAACAACTTCCCATACCTGGGTCCTGTCCACCACCGTTTGCACACGGATGGGCGATGGGGAGTGCACGGGTGTGCTGCTTCTGGCTGGCGAGCCTTCCCTGCTGGACACGCCCCGGACGGGCGATCTGAAAGGGGACGCCGCCCTCGGGCTCCGGGGCTCCCACTCGTCACCCTGGATCTTGTGGTACACAGGCTGGTGAGTCTGGTAGTCACCCTGTGGAGCTGGGTAGTGGGTCTTCTGGGTTTGGTGGAAGGGCTGGGCTGCCGGCCGGGCGGCATTCTGCTCATGGATCACCGGGATGGGGATATAGCCCCGGGGGAGCTGGTGACTCCCCAAGCTGCTCCTGCCGGAGGAGGGCAGGCTGGCCGAGGAGGACGCCGATGAGCAGTCTGAGGCAGCTGGAGACTGGGACCTCTGCAAGACACAAAGGGTAGAGGCCACAGTGCCACGAGGGACCCACTGGCTGGCGCTCAACCTTCCACTGATTTCCTGCGTAATAAGGCAACACTTTCCCCAGTGTCTCCTGGAGATGATGCTGTTTTTCCCAGTAGGGAGGTGGAGCTCAGGGGTACAGCACATGTTTAGTGGGCACAAGACCTTATGTTCAACCCCAGCCCACTCCCAAAAAAGTAACGTTACGCTGAGTATCAGTGGCTCACGTCTGTAATTCTAGCTTGTATGGAGGCTGAGAGCTGACGATTGTGTTTTGAAGCCAGACCAGGCAGAAGAGTCTCTGAGACTCTTATCTCCAAATAACCACCAAAAAAGAAAAAGAAAAAAAAAGCCAAAAAGCTGGAAGTGGATGTGTGGCTTTGAATGAAAAAGCTAAGGGACAGCATCCAAGCCAGGCCCTGAGTAGAAGCCCCAGTACTAACACGCGCACACAAAGTAGTATTAGACAGAATTCTTTTTTTTTTTGGTCGGTCGTGGGGCTTGAACTCTGGGCCTGGGAGCTGTCCCTCAGCTCTTCAGCTTAAGGCGAGCGCTCTACCACTTGAGCCACAGTACCACTTCCGGTTTTCTGGTGGTTTATTGGAGATAGGAGTCTCACAGTCTCTCCTGCCCGGGCTGGCTTTGAACTGCGATCCTCAGATCTCAGCCTCCTGAGTAGCTAGGATTACAGGCGTGAGCCACCAGCACCCGGCTAAAGTTTTCTTTTCTTTCCTTCCACCCCCCCCCCCCCCCCGGGCTTGGGGCTTGAACTCATGGCCTGGGCATGGGCTCTGTCCCTGAGCTGCTTTTGCTCAAGGCTAGCACTCTACCACTTGAGCCACAGCACCACTTCCAGTTTTTTCTGTGTATGTGGTACTGAAGAATCGAACCCAGGGCTTCATGCATGCTAGGCAAACACTCTACCGCTGAGCCATCTTCCAAGCCCCTAGACAGAGTTCTGGATGAAGCTTGAGTTCAAATTCTTAGTGTCTCAGTAGGTCTCTAAGTCTTATTTGAAACATGGGACAAGAATACTCTACCTTCTCACTGGGTGATTTTGAAGCTAATGTAAAATCATCTGTGCCTATGTCTAGCATGGGCAGTAGTATGTACAGGACACACTGAATCCTTTGTACAATCATGTGTGTCTGTATCTCAGCATGCAGCAGTACATGCAAGAAGTGCTAGGTCCACTGTATCTGTGGTTACTGAGTATCTTTTTCCTGATCCTTAACCCTTTTTCTACTCACCTATAGAGAAGGAAGCTGAGCAACTGACAAGTGTGTGGATCCCTAGTGGAGCCTGGCATTCTAGAAAAGGAGACAGGCCTTTATGCACTTAGCTCCTAAGAGCCTTATTAGCTTATATTTGCTAACATACCTCTTACCAGGATGTTTGATTTTTACAGTAAAAACACTATAAATGCAGATACTGTGTCTTCAAAAGCCTCTCAGTATCCTACATAAACAACAGTTTTCACCAAGAAGCAGGAGGGGAGCTCAACTGATTCAGAACAGAACTGAGGGTACTCAAGGCTCTGGTGCAGATACAGTGAAGGTTTGTGCTTAAGAAACAACGTCAGGGGAAGGTGGCATAGTGGTACAGTGCTTGCCTAGCATGTATGAAGCCCTGAGTCCAATTCCTCAGGACCACATACATGGAAAAAGCCAGAAGTGGCTCAAGGTAGAGTGCTAGTCTTGAGCAAAAAAGCTTGGGACAGTGCCCAGGCCCTGAGTTCAAGCCCCACTACTGGCAAAAAAAAAAAAAAAGAAACTGTCAGAAACAGGAAAATTCAGAGTGCTTACTACTCACAATCCTGTTAGGTCTACTGTCCCACAAATCTCAGCTAAGAACCAGATGATCTTTATTTTATTTTTTTTGCTGTAACTGGGATTTGAACTCAAGGCCTTGTGATTACCAGGTAGGTATTCTACCACTGACCTACACTCCCAGCCCTTTTTGCTTTAGTTATTTTTTTTTAACAGGTTCACTTTTTTTCCTGGGTTGGCCTGGACTGTGATCCTCTTATTTACACCTCCCATGTGGCTAAGATACCAGTATATACTACATCCAGCTTTTTCCTGGTTGACAAGAGGTCATGCACACTTTTTTGTTCAGGCAGGTCTTGATCCTCCTGATCTCAGCCTCCCTTGAAGCTAGGATTACAGGCATGAACCACCAAGCCCAGCTTAATATTCTTTATCTATTAGCACTGAACCTACCAATGCACTTTGAAGTATTGATATTCAGGGCAGCAATACTATCCTAAAAAGCCTTTTTATTATTATTATTGTTGTTGTTGTTTCCTTTTAAACTGTGGGACACTCTGAAGGCAGGGATATAGTCCAGTTTTCTTTACCCAATTATACACAGCATTTATCCATGCGCACTGAACTGAAGCAAATATATTGCTCTCCTTGACCCAGAAAACCCAGCAGGAATTAGGAGGAGATTATGAAGTTGACGGCTTACATTCTTATAATTACAATTTGGGGTGGGGTGTGCTACTGAGGAGTGATCTCAGGACCTTTCACTTTTGCCAGGCAGGCACTCTACCAAAGCCATGCCTCCAGCCTCTCTTTTTTTTTTTTTGCCAGGCGTCGGGCTAGAACTCTGGGCCTGGGCCCTGTCCCTGAGCTCTTCAGCTCAAGGCGAGCGCTCTACTGCTTGAACCACAGCACCATATCCGGTTTTCTGGTGGTTAAATGGAGATAAGAGTCTCAAGGACTTTTTTGCCTAGGCTGGCTTTGAACTGTGATCCTCAGATCTCAGCCTCCTGAGTAGTTAGGATTATAGGTGTGAGCCACCCATGCCTGGTGTTCCAGCCTCCTTAAAACTACAAAGATAAGCTATGTAACTCCTGCCCTGGCCACCTAAACCCCTATGAAATACAGGGACCAGGCGGAGCTGTCAACTGCAGGAGCTCTGATGCTGTGGCCAGGCTCCGAGGCCCTGCAGGGCACCTGGCACCTGGCCCAGGGTAAGCCAGGCCTCTCCTTACCTCAGGTCCATGAGAGGCAGGGGGCTGAGCAGAGGTAGCCGCCGCGCCCTGTCCACACTGCTTGTCTGGCTGGACGGCTTCTGCCATGCTGCGCAGAGGTGACTGGGACCTCTGAGGGGCAGCCGCAGCCGCCTCGGTTCGGAATCGCTGCACCCCAGGCTGGGGATAGGCATGGAAAGTGTGTGGCTGCCGGTGCTCAGAGCCTTCGTGGAGGACAGGAATGGGAATGTAGCCTGGTCGGAGCTGGGGGTACACAGCCTGGCCTTCCCTAGTGGGCAGAGGCCTGGAGCCGTCCCGGGAGGGGCCGTTGGCAGAGGATGGAGTTTCCTATAATAAATCAAGGAGAAACACAGACTGATTAGAAACGGAAGAAAACACACTTGAAGAGAAAACAGATTGGTGCTGACTGCTCTCATCTTCCAGTGGCCTGGGGAGACACAACATTGCTTAGCCAGCATGGCCCCATGCTGCACCCCACGGCCCAGAGCCTGGCCAAACTGTCTGTCTCTTAGAGGCTGCGGTGTGGTTGGAGATTAGAAGAGGGGAGCGGAGGAGGCCTGGTTGGCGAGACCACTGGCGACAGGGGGCAGCGGATATGCTAGAGAGCTGCTGACTGCTCCCTAGGTCTTCAGAGTCCAGACCAGGGAATCTCCCAGGCAGAGCATTCAATTCCAGCCTCTAAAGAACAGCAACCTTCTCTGTTTCCCAAAAGGCCCTCAAGTCTGCCACCTACACAGAGAGTCGAGTGGACTCAAACACAAAACCCCATGTGGAAATCTTTTTGTGTGTGTGCTAGGGCTTGAACTCGGGGCCTGGGCATTGTCCCTGAGCTTTTGTGCTCAATGCTAGTTCTCTACCACTTGTGCCGCAGCTCCTCCTCCAGCTTTTTGGTTTCTTTCATTGAAGAATCTCATACACTTTTCTGCATGGGGTTGGCTTCAAACCACAATCCTCAGATCTCAGCCTCCTGAGTAGCTAGGATTATAGGCGTGAGCCAGAGAAGTGGGGGGAGGGGAGCCAGAGGCTGCTTCCTTGAGAATATTTTTAGAACAAGCTTCATGAAAAGGAGCTACACAGGAATGATGAAGGCACACAGAAAGAGAACAAACCCTAAGACTGAATTGTGCTAGTGTTAGGAGCCCTACTAACAAGAGACTTTGCCTGGTCAAGCTTGAGTCAGGCTCTAGAACCTTCTCTAGGCCCCTCTGTCTGACCACCCTGGCCAGGCTTTAGCAAGAATCCTGTTGGGTCAGTTTAGCCTGAAGCCTCTTCCCCTTGGTGGTTTTGTCCTTTGAACAATTTTCATCCGCGGAGTGTCAATGCCCCTTCGCTATAAATGTCTCTTTGCCTAGGCCACACTGGGCATCAAGCCCCATCCGTCTCCCCCTGGAAAGACCCACTGCGGTGGTCCACACTCCTGTCCCAGTGGTTCCAAATAAAGTTTTCCTTGCTGTGTGTGCTTTAACAAATACCAGGGTCTAATTTTTTTCTTGCCTGAGCAAGGAGCAGTTGGGGTCCCTCTCTTACATTCTCTCATGAAGTTCTCTCTTCGGTGGCCTGGCTATTTTGGGACCCTTGAGAAAGCCAAGTTCCAGATGTACCACAAGGAAAGATCTTATTTCAGACAACAAGGCTGGCCAGCCACCCATTGGTCAGTGTCATCTCTTACCAACCAGGGGCTGCACGACTCACCTCCCATCCGTCAGAGTTAAGGAGAAGAAGCCTCCTGGGACAGGCCTCAGGCACAGCAGCAGGGCACGAGGCTGAGACTCTATGAGCCTGCAGGCTGTAAGTTCCCATGCTGCAAAACTAGTCAAAAGTCAGGGCAGATGTGGAGAGCTGGTTTGATTTGAATGAAGAGACCAATATCCCTGTCACATCTCTACTGATGTGTAAGTATGGGAACCAGGTGGCTGGCCCTGGACTTTAGTCCGTTCAGGCCATCCTCGGCCTTCTTCTTGAGACTTTGCCCCTGGAAGGGTCCCCAAAACACAGGGAAGGCAAGGGTATCACTTTGTCCTTGGGGACACAGGCAGACAGGCACTTGGCACTCTCAGATTAGAATACCCACGTGCTCATGGCAGTGGCATTATTTTTGTCTGCTCAACTCTCAGGTCACCCAAGAGCAGGGAGCAGATCCAGGCTCACATTCAGAACGCAATTCTTGCTATGAGGGCAGCTCAGGGAGTCGCCAAGAGGCGCTGAAGAAACCTCTGCTCGGCGTAGAGGTAACAGACCCCTGGCCCCGCTCACTAAGTGCACACACAGCCAACTTTCCTCCCAAGGAAATGGGGGCCTGTGGAAGCCCTGGGATATCGTCTTTGGGGCTCATTGGTTCTCAGCTACTGCACGCCCCTTGCAGCCAAACACCTGCAAACCTGAGCTCCTTCCTTCAGTGCTCCCCATAGGCTCTGAGGGATCATGGAACCAGTGAGATGTGATCTCCTGAATGGAGCTGAGTGGGGCTGACGGGCTGAATGGACAGACAAGAGGCAAAGTCACTCGTAAAGCAGGTGAGGCTGGATGTGAGGGAACCACGGGCCCTGCCAGGAAGAAAGCTAGCCAGACAGAAGCCAGTGCATTCTTGCTTCCAAGTGAGCCTGGACAATCCTCTTAGCCTTCATTTCCTTTTCTAGAAAATACAGTAGATCTACCATGGTTTCCTGAGACATATTAAGAGGGACACCCCGAGGGACCATGGTAAATTAACTTCCCTTTAGACTCCAGTGGCTGGGAATGGCATGGAGAGAAACTTGTGGTGGCGGTACCTACGTGTGTCCCCGTATGTAGGAATCTGCCACACTGAACACATCTCTGCAGCCACACCCCGCTGGATCACTGGATTTTACAGGTGATGGCTGCCAGTCTCACACCCTCACAGCCAGATCCTTCGGAGACTGAGTCCTCGGCAGGAAGGACTCCTGGGGAAGACCCTGCATCCAAAGGCACCGGTTATATTCTGTTCCTCAACTGAGGAAGAAAAGGGAGGAGAGAAAGAAGAGAAGAGGAGCCAGGCTCCGGCGGCACACACCTGTGATCCTAACTACCAGGAGGCTGAGATCTAAGAATTGCAGTTCAAAGCCAGCCCGAGCGGGAAAGTCCATGAGACTCATCTCCAATTAACCACCAGAAAACCAGAAGTGGCGCTGTGGCTCAAGTGGTAGAGCTCTCACCTTGAGCAGAAGAGCTGAGGGACAGCGTTCGGGCCGAGTTCAAGCCCCACAACCAACAACCAAAAAAAAAAAAAGAGAGGGAGAAGACCCCACCCAGCTTGCGCAGGGACTGTGAAGGCACAGGCTGGAGCCAACATGTAGTCTGGGTCTTTTCCGGAAGTGTCAAGTGCAGGTCTAGACAGGAAAGAACAGAGGCCAGATGCCGGTGGCTCACGCCTATAATCCTAGCTACTTAGGAGGCTGAGATCTGAAAATCAAGGTTTGAAGCCAGCCCAGGCAGACAAATCCTCAAGATTCTTATTTCCAATTAACCAACAAAATGCTGGAATTGGAGGCATGATTCCAGTAGTAGATCACCAGCCATAAGTGGGGAGAAAAAAGAGCAAGAATGAGAGGCTCTGGTGCTGGGAAGGTGACTCAGTGGTAAGTGCTTGCCTTGCATGCATGAGGCCCTGGGTTCGATTCCTCAGCACCACATAAACAGAAAAAGCTGGAGTGGTGCTGTGGCTCAAGTGGTAGAGTGCTAGCCTTGAGCTGAAGAGCTGAGGGACAGGGCCCAGGCCCAGAAGTCAAGCCCCATAATCGGAAAAAGGGGGGCGGGGCTGGGAAGTGGTAAAGCTCAGTGGTAAAGCGCTTGTCTTGCATGCATGAGACCCTGGGTTGATTCCTCAGCACCACATAAGCAAAAAAAGGCCGGAAGTGGCACTGTGGCTCAAGTGGTAGAGTGCTAGCCTTGAGCTGAAGAGCTGAGGGACAGTGCCCAGGCCCAGAGTTCAGGCCCCATAACCGACCCCTCCCCCAAGCCCCAGTACTAGCACTGAAAAACTAAAATTAAAAACAAACAAACAAGAAACAATAGTGTTCTTAAGTTCTAGCACATGTCCAGAGTCTCTTGATTACATTGGCATCTTTCAGCAAGGATTCCCTACTGGCTAATAAAAGTGATCTGGGATTGGGATTCTGCTTCCTCGGCGTTGGGTTGGTGGGTTTAAGCTGTGTGATCATGTGACAGTGACAGGGACACAAGCAGAGGGCTGCAGATACTCATTTCCCTCCCTCTTCAAGACCGGCAAGCTCATTATCCTTATCTTTGGTAAAGACACCGGAATATACATACAAAATCCAATTAGGAAATAGGAGCCCCTGGGCCCTACTTTCAATGCTTATCTCACTATGTTAATTTCTAAGACAAATTAGTTAATTCCTCTCTGTTGTTTTCACATTGCTTTAAATTCCTCTCAGGTTCCTCTTGGGGCACCAAACAACTTCGTGAGATGGCCATGATGAAAAACAGAAAAAGGTCACTCCAGATGTGCCCTATTATTACTGGAGAAAGCCTGAGGTCAGGTTCTCAGCCTGGTAAGTGCTGTGCCTGTCCACCGACTGCTGCTTAGTACATGCGCAGTAAAGGCACAAGTGTGGCAAAGCCTGCACTTGCTCTAACATCCTGCTCTGCCCCAGTGTGTCACAGAGCAGCTTGCATCTCTCCCTGCACCTTAGTTTTCTGACTGGTAAATGTAGGGGAAGCCCAGAAATATTCTCCCCAGCAGTGGTTTTCAAGACTGTAGTGAGTGACTGCACAGTCAGAAAATGCAAACAAAACTGCAGGCCCTAAACTCTAACCAAGCAAGTATGTTCAACAGGTATGTGAGGACCCTGGGAAACAGGAATCTGAAATTCCCATCAGAAATTGCTGGAACTCAAGGCATTTGGAAGTTTTGTGTCCCAAATGAAGAGGAGGGCCTGGCACCTGAGGCTCACATCTGTAATCCTAGCTACTCAGGAGGCTGAGATCTGGGGATCACCATTCAAAGCCTGCTCAGGCAGGAAAGTCTGTGAGACTCATCTCCAATAAACCACTCAAAAACTGGAAGTGGTACTGTGGCTCAAGTGGCAGAGTGCTCACCTGAGCTGAAGAGCTGAGGGACAGCACCCAGGCCCAGAGTTCAAGCCCCACAGCAGAAGAAGAAGAAGAAGGAGAAGGAGAAGGAGAAGGTGAAGGTGAAGGAGAAGGTGAAGGTGAAGGAGAAGGAGAAGGAGAAGGAGAAGGAGAAGGAGAAGGAGAAGGAGAAGGAGAAGGAGAAGGAGAAGGAGAAGGAGAAGAAGGAGAAGGAGAAGGAGAAGAAGAAGAAGAAGAAGAAGAAGAAGACAAAGAAGACGAAGAAGACGAAGAAGACGAAGAGGAGGAGGTTGCATATGGCCCCACCCCAAAACCTTGTACCTTAGAAAGTCAGCCAGGAAAATGGCTGCTGGGCACATGCTGTGCATGCCCATTACAGTGTAAGTTGGGCACACAGGAGTTCACGGAACAGCATGGAGGTTTGGCCTGCACACATCCACAGTTGGTCCCCTAGATGGCAAGTGGCCAGAATGTGGCCTCAACCTGGCTGCAGAGCACGGGGCTCTTCAAAGAGTTGACTTGACACCTACAAACCACCACGCTCATCACCATGGTCTGAGCTAAGGGCAACGGCAACTCACAGGGCTGCCCCACAGCGCTCCCAACTTGACGGGCCTGGAGTGCTAAGTAGGACACCGAGTCTATTAATTGGGTTTTTAGGCCAGAAGAGGCTCACTGGGGTCAGGTCTTGAATTTAACTAACAATATTTCTAAACTTCTAAAACAAAGAAAAAAAGACAGGAAAAAAAGATGGAGGAAAAGAGCAATCATGGAACGCGTCATGTAGCTAGGAGCTGGGTAGAAATAAGTGGTGTGGCTCACCGCTGTGGGGCAGGAGACACACCGCGCTTTCATCCCACGTAAAGAGCTGAGCACCTACATTCTATTACAACCTCTCATCTCCAATGACAGGCCATAGAATATGTAAAGTATTATTGCTAATTTGATATATAAACAGCCATTTACATCCTGTAAATCAACGATTATGGTCTAACTCTAAATTCTTGCAAATACCACTAGATTGTGGCATTGTATTCCTGTACTGTTTAGGGCTCTTAATAGACTCGGGAAATCCTGAACAAGCCAGGCTCACCTTCCCCCAAGTCCATTTATAGCACCTCTGAAGAGGGAGGTTTTGTCCTGGGACTGCTGATAAAATAGGAAGTCTGTGGGCCTCCCCCAAGTCATGGTGAATGGAGTTTCATCCTGATGTCCCTGTTATTCCTAAACATTTCATTTTGCGATTATGAAATCCCTTGTCCTGATGTGTTTCTACTGGGAAAAAAAAAAAAACTTTCAGACACAGCCAGCACTGCTCCCTTTCACAGCCATGTCCAAACAAACAGCAATGAAGCAGCGGGAGTCCTGGTCTGCAAGCTGCCAGTCTGGCCTTCAATCCCTCCCTACTGCTACCAGCTGCTGGCTTCCAGCAGAGTGCCCTGATACTAAGACTCAGTTTCCCCAGCTGTAAAAATTCCAGCCCTTTCTAGGGGTTTCTGAAAGGTTTTAAGTGAAGTAAGGCATGAGGAGGTCCACAAACTAAAGCCATTCCACTCCCTGTCCTATACAGTCATGTCCCCATAGTCCAAAGTTACTGAAGGAGCTGGTTTCCTCCAGCAGCAGCTGCGTGGGCCTCTTGTTTAGGAAGTCCTGTTGGGTTGGTTTTCACCCACTTGGTAAGAAGCCTGTAGTAATGAGTGAGCAGCCCCTTGATCTGAGGGCCTTAAGAGCACTACTTAGCAAGGAAGGGTCTGCACACAGACAAAACCCCCACTGGACATTGTCCCTCCCTGTACTGAGACCCCTTGCTCTGCCAGAGGGAGGAAAAGAGAAAAACAGCAGAAGGTCTGCTGGCATCTTCTCCACAACCTCCCTGGTGCCCTCCCCAAGGATTCCACGTAACGGATGTTTGGGTGGGACAAAGCCCTATGTCATGGGGGAAAACTGGTGCACAGCCAGGCTGAGAAGCTCCTGAACTCACAGCTTCGGGGAAAATGAAACATTGATCTATTTTCTCTCAAGGGGTGGGGCCCATGCCACATGATTTAAATCCACTCAAAGCTAGGAGTTATGGGTGGGAAATTACCTGAACCTCCATAACCAGGAAGCACACTCAATTATCTCAAAGGATTTATCCCACACACAGAGTGAACTCAGTGGCCAACACATGGCCATTTCATCCACTAGATGTCAACCATGTGGCTTTGGTAGGTACTAGTGAGCAGTGCATTGGTAGATACACAGTTTGTACAAACTACAACTTGCCAATCCATCAATGGAACACTTCTCTGATGAGATCTCTAGGTAGAATTCCTGGGGGCCTCTTCTTACTCCAAGTGGCTTCTTAAAGCATTCTTCCACAATAATCACCCCCCTCCCAAAAGATGGTGGTGATCATCAGAAAACCCCTTCTTTCCTCTCCTTCAATTTGTGGTGCTTACAACCCCTTAGCACTGGGTTCAGATTTGGGGGCCGTCATTAAGGTGCCCCCAACTAGGCTCCTCTGTTCCTGTCTGGCTTTGGGCTCAGGGCTGCTCAGGGCTGGGAGCCTCCTTCCCTCAAGGCGTCCTAACACTGGAGCACAGGAGAAATCACCACCTCCCAGCCTGTCTAGGACAGGGAACTCAGGACAAGACACCAGCTCACAAGGGCTCAGGGAGCTAGTGGAGGCTTCAGAAAGCCCAAAGTCTTCATGTAGTCCCCTGCTGTATTCCATTTCCTACCCATCTGCCCGCTACCCACACCAGGGGCACAGGAAGCCCAGAGCAGGTTTCTAAAGATGTCAGCTAAACTTGGTACAGAGGGAGGAGGAGGAGGCCCAGCGACTCTGTGCCTGACTAAGAGCAGAAAGATGCAAGCACAGGTAAGTCTGCTGTGTGGGACAGCCAAATGCCTTGCTGCGAAAGAAAGTCCTTCCAGCCCACAGGCGAGGCCATACACCACTCCAGGGCCCACACGTGCTACAGTTCAGGCTTTGCTCAAAGCACCTTCAATGCAACATCCTCTTCAATTTCCCAAAACCTGCTGGACCCATTTTAAAGAAGGTGAAGACTGAGGCTTGGAGAGGGCAAGCAATTTCCCTAAGCTCTTGAAAACCAGGTCTGCCTGATGGTAAGGCCAGGCACACGCTCCTCCTCCTTTTGCTACCTCCTTCCTGTCATACCGGTATACTGTGTGTCAGCGTTCATGTGTGATTCACGTCTCCAATCCCTTCATCTTCTCTGGGTAAAGCGCAGCGAGAGGGAAAGCTATTTCACTTCTGGCTAAGGCTCAGACCTGGAACATTCAGTCCGACTTTGCTCTGGGTCAGCGAGCCACGGCTCTGTGCTGAGTCATCGGCCGACCAAGGAAGGGCGAGCAAGAGCGGAGACACTCAGCTCCTCTGTGAGTCACCACAGCGCTGAATTCGGCGCTGGTGCCACTGTCGTCAGGGGCTCTGGAGAAAAAGACCCTGGTCTACCTGGCAGAAGAGAGAGACACCCCCCCCCCCCACTAAGGGCCTGCAGCACTGATTCTAAATCCCAAGCAACCAGTGGAGGCTGCCTTTACCTGGCTATATTCTGACGCTTCCTTTCCTTCCACTGCCTGCATTTTCAAAGTGGTCCATTTTTTTTTTTTTCTTAGGGTCCAAGGAGAGTTAAAAAAAAAAAAAAAAGCTGACATCCCCCCCCCCCCCCCCCCCCCAGTGAACACCGAAGTAGGAAATAGGAAACGTCTGGTCTCCCAACAGGATGCTAAGAAATGATGGGTGGAAAGTCCCGCCTCAGATCACAAGGGCACCGCTCTGTGTGGGAGCTGGGAGTAGCGAGGTGCTCAAAGGCCCCTGGCATAGGCAGAGAGCAATTCTGCACTTTTCCAGAATGGACGATGAAGAAGCTGTCTGAGCACGGTGCCTGATCTTACTGCCAGCCACAAGAAAAACAAATTGAAAAGACTCCTTTCCCAGAGCCAGGCTGCGGCCTGCACAGACGCGGACTGGCATCTGGCTTCTGTGGGCTCCCAGCACTCCTGCAGACCTGCTGGAAGCTGTTGTGTTGCTGGTGGGAACAGAACAGAGCTCCCCCAGGCCTGAAAGGATGGACACCGCCATACTGGTGCAGAAAAGGCCATTCAGAACGTGATGAAAGGGACAGGCCTCAGGGGGACACTTGGAAGCCCAGGACAGCACTGCAGAGTTAAGGAGCTGACAAAGCGCTTCCTGTGACACATATCCCTTCTACGTTTCCAGGCAGCTTTTCTTTCACCAACCCGTCTGGGCCTACACTGTCATTTGTTCAATTTCTCCCAAGCCTGCAGGCCCTGCCAGGCATGGAGAGGCAGAGATGAAACACTGTGTGGACCTCTTGGCAAAGCAGGAGATAGCCTACCTGTAGGAAAAAAGCCTCAGCTGGGCACAGGTGCTCACACCTAATCTAGCTTACTCAGGGAGGCTGAGATCTGAGGCCTGAAGCCAAGCCCAGGCAAGAAAGTTCATGAGACATCTCCAGTTAACCAGCAAAAAGTTAGAATTGGAGCTGTGACTTAAGTGGTAGAGCAGCAGGCTTGAGCAAAAAAGCTATGGGACCAAGCCCTGAGTTCAAGCTCCAGAACCACCCTGCCACCCCGGCCATACACAATGTACAAGCTGACAAGGCCTCATGAGCACAGCAGGTGCTCAAGGGACTTTCAAACTGCATGCATGAAGAAAAGGGCCCAGCAGTTCAGCCCAGGCTCGGGATCCACTATACAGAGATGGACCCAGGCCGTTTATTATCTAGGGTGTGCCTGGGGACCCAGAGTGGAAAGTGGCCTGGTCACTAAGGGTAAGTGTGCCTGTCACCCAAGCAGAACCCCAGGACTGGCTCTGGCAATCTTTCTGTTGTGCCACAGACAGGTACTCTCCTTGGAATATTCCCTCATGCATAAAAACATAGTAGTTTCTATCTTCAAGAGCCAGCTTGAGTATTTAGAGAGACAAGGTCATAAAGGCATCTCACAGGTACACATGAATATGTAGACAGGCCATAAATATTATGCTCAGACAGGCCCTGTTGGCTCATGCCTGTAATCCTAGCTACTCATGAGGCTGAGATCTGAGGATCGCCACTCAAAGCCAGCTGGGCAGGAAAAATCTGTGAGACTCTTATCTCCAACTAACCACCAGAAAAACAGAAGTGGCACTGTGGCTCAAATGATAGAGTACTAGCCTTAAGCACAAAAACTCAGGGACAGAGCTGGGAAGGTGGCTCAGTGGTAGAGCGCTTGCCTTGCATGCATGAAGCCCTGGGTTCAATTCTTCAGCACCACATAAACAGAAAAAGCCAGAAGTGGCACTGTGACTCAAGTGGTAAAGCGCTAGCCTTGAGCTGAAGAGCTGAGGGACAGCGCCCAGGCCCAGAGTTCAGGCCCCACGACTGGCAAAAAAAAAAAAAAGAAAGAAAGAAAAGAAAAAGAAAAAACTCAGGGACAGTGCCTAGGTCCTGAGTTCAAGCACCAAGACTGGTACAAAAATAAAATAATTCTCATTCCTTCCTAAAGAAATCCTCTCTGATGAAGCTTTTGCAAGCTGCCCGCTTCCTGAAAAGCTGCCAAGGCCCCAAAGGTATTTTCATAGAAATGTGAGAAGATTTAGTAACACCAGATATCACACAAGTATCAGACATGCCAGACAAAGGACAGAGATCGACTCCTGCATCTAAGTGAGGGGCCTGGTCTCAGAAGTCTGGTTATGAATCTAAGACACGAGGCAGAAACAGATGCAAGGTGTGAAGGGATTCATGGCAGCGGAGAGCCGGGGTAATGACAGGATTCATCAGTCCTGGTCAGTCTGAGAGTCTCCTAATAAGCAGACCTCTGTTTTCCATTCCCAGCTTTTCTACTTAAGGCCTCTTAAAAATTTAAGAACACATTAATACAGCAACACTCAAAGGAGAAAAAGCAGGGTTGGATCCTATTTTGGATGGCAAACATCAGAACAACATTTTAAAATGTCAATAACAAGTAATAAACATGCAGAGTGGTTTATATAAGGCAACTGTGTGTCATTCCAGAAACAAGGACAGTGCTAATCAAGCCTCATGGGTGGTATGAAGCCTTCTGACTCACCACCAGCCCCGAAAGCATCCAACATTTAAGCCTTCCCAGCCCTGGCTAACGTCAACCTGCCACAGGTCCTCTGTGTGCACACAAACCAGGATACAAATTAAGTTGCAGTCGGTTCTTATGCAATTCAAACACAGGCTGTTCTTCAGAAATGAAGGTCTTGAAAAGAGCTACCAAGCCCTGTTGCCATACTCTGCATCTCCATCTGCAAACACTCCCTTCTAACAGATCAATTCAGCCAGGAGCAGAGAGAGGCCTTTACTCGATTATGACTGCAACTTTCTGAAATGCAATGAAGGAAAATGGCCACTTATTTCCTGATGGTGCTCTGATTCTAAGAGTCCTAACAGCTTGTAATCGATCTGCAAAGAGCAAAATGATCTCATCTTCAAGAAAATTCTGAAGCTGAAGTAGAACAAATGGGTCTCTCCACTTTAATCATAACTGAAAATATTTCCAATTTGTTCTGAAAGAATGTTTCTACCTCTCACAGCACTTGAGGATAATCTGTCAAACAATGATGGCCAGATTCTGTGGGTGGGCACCACAGAAAAAAGGGAGAAGTCTTGCTCGCTTCCTCCTGGAAAGAAGGTGATCTCCCCAGTCTGGCTCTACTACCCTGCCAGACCTTGTGCAGGGATGTTCCCCCTGCTCCCCACACCACCTCTACCCCAGGAGGCACTGGAAAGCTTCCCCAAGAAGCAAAGTATAAGCTGAAGAAAGCTGTACAAGTCAGATATGAAGCAAGCCAGGCCTGAGAGATTGCAGGGCCCAAGGAGCGAGCAGGACATCCCTGCTTCACCTCTACAAAAATGGGAGCAGCAGCCACTGTGGCGCTCAAGACCAAGCTGTCAGAGTCAGAATCACCAGAAAGCTTTTTCTGGGTCTGACTCTTGAGTAATTCAGATTCAACAAGAGGTAAGTGGACGGGAATTTGAATTCTTTAAAGGTTTCCCTGGAAGCTGCCAAACTGGTGAACCCCAAGATCCACAAAGTGACACAGCTCTGCTCCATGGTGGAGTAGGGTCTGCCTGTCCTCCTATGGAGTGCGTGAGGTACCACACTCCTGTTTATTCAGAGAAGAACATCAGCAAGTGGCTGCAGGGACTTGTATAGCTTCCAACTCCAAAGTGATTGCCACCCTGCTACAGTCTGCAGGAAAAGGGGCCTGGGCTGGTACAAACTTGCCAGGAGATTAGCCGTAAGGCCAATCATGCAGAAAATCAAAACCCAGCAAGACTGTAGGTGGGGAATTAGAAAGGTGTTGGATAAAGACAACATCTTTGCCTCCATTCGGCACAGGATGACAGGTTACTTGCTTTCATTTGAACCCTGTAAAAACAGGATGAAAGACTTGCTCTAACCACTTGATCAGAATGCAGAGGGTCAATTTTGAAAGGACAGAGTTTAAGACTAAATGAAACAGGCAGTGTTAAGCCAGAAGCCAGTGGCGCTCACTCCTGTAATCCTAGCTATTCAGGAGGCTGAAATCTGAGGATAGCCCAAGCAGAAAAGTCCATGAAACTCTTATCTCCAATTAATCACACACACACACACACACACACACACACACAGAGAGAGAGAGAGAGAGAGAGAGAGAGAGAGAGAGAGAGAGAGAGAGAGAGAGAGAGAGAGAGAGAAGTAGAGCTGTGGTTCAAGTGGTTGAGAACTAGTCTTGAGCAAAAAAGTTCAAGGACAGTGCCCAGGCCCTGGTTCAAGCCCCAGGTCTCTCCCTAAAGAAAACACAAAAGTAAAAAAATAAAGAACATGAAGTGCCAGACTTTTTCTTCTTTCCCTGAAAGCCATTTCTTTACCAACATGGTTTGACCAAACATCCTGAGGCTGAGTCCTCCACAAAAGCTTTCTCATGCTTTCAAACATGGCAGCATTAAGAAACCAATTTCTAATATAAAATAATACTGAGATTTTTCTATGGTATACAGTCTAGAGTAAGGTACAAATTCATGTAAATGAAGCTGCATTTGTCACCCTGATATTCTATGAGTTTCCAAAGCATGGGTTTAATTCAGGTGCCAGTAGCTCATATCTGTAATCCTACCTACTCAAGAGCCTGAGATTTGAGGATCAAGGCTCAAAGCCAGCCTGGACAGCAAAGTCCATGAGACTCTTATCCAGAAGAGAAGTCACTTTTGTTTTTTTTTTTGGTCGGTCCTGGGGCTTGAACTCTGGGCTTGGGCGCTGTCCCTGTGCTCTTCAGCTCAAGGCAAGCGCTCTATCGCTTGAGCCACTGCGTCACTTCCGGTTTTCTTTAGTGGTTTATTGGAGATAAGTCTCAAGGACTTCCCTGCCTGGGCTGGCTTTGAACCGTAATCCTCAGATCTCAGCCTCCCGAGTAGCTAGGATTACAGGCGTGAGCCACCGGCGCCCGGCCAGAGTCACTTTTGACATCTAGACAGACAGACGTACTGCCTCTTATTCAGACAGCCACATCACACGGTTCTTTTCTGGCTCTTGGCGCTGGCCAATGACCTTTGTAAACGACTTGGATTCTATGTGTTGTTTATCAGTAAAATGAAAAGGCTGAACTGAAACACTGAAAATTTCACATCCACTTTTCTGACTTAATGCTTCATGTTTTCTGTTGAGAAAAATAGTAACTCCTACCTGAGTTTCCCTCCTTCCCACCTCTTTAAATAGATTAAAAAACAAAACAAAACAAAACACTGTAGGTTGAGGAAGATCCCAACTTGCTGGGTAAGTTTCGCATGGAAAACAAAAGTGCTGGCAGTACTCAAACCGGATTCAGACTGTCAGGTGTCTACAGGAAGGAGACCTCAAAAGGAAAGATACACACCATACTAGTGATTTCCTACACCCATGCGGCCTACAGTAACAGGACTGGTTTAAAATGAGCACAAGTTTCACCCAATAATGGATGAAAACAGACACAAAAAGACACATGTAATTGTGCCCATCCCAGCTAATTATAGCCTCTTGTGCTAATTTCCAGAAATAAATATACAATTAATTCCTTGTGAATGTAAACTGCTGAACATACACTATCTCATTGCTTGGGACCAGTTTTAATTTTAAGGAAAAGATGTGCCGGCTGGTGGGTAGCTCAGTGGTATTTAACTAGCCTTCTCAAGGCCCTAGATTCAATCCCAGCACCACAATAATTAAATAACAAGGGGAAAAAGCATGTAAAAATGAAGATATATGGATTGGTTCTCTAAAATAATGTTCCTAAAGTTTTGGTGTCATCCTAGGCCTTGAACTCAGGGCTTTTTTGTTCAAGGCTTCTGTTCTACCACTTGAGCCATTCCAGCTTTTTTTTTTTTTGGTGGGGGGGGAGGGGATGAAGGTGGATAGTGGTGGTGGTTTAATTGGAGATAAGAGTCTCACAGACTTTCCTGCCCCAGCTGGCTTCAAACCACAATTCTCAGTTCTCAGCCTCCTGAGTTGCTAGGATTAAAGGATTACAGCTCAAACTTCATAGAAATTAACAAATTAATATAGCAATTGTAATTTTTTATTCATTATAAGTTTTCAATGAACAGGCTCACTCCAAACATATTTTCCAATATTCATGCTCCAAAATGAATTTTGTTTCCTTGGGGGAGCAGTTCATGAGCTCTTATGGAGCCCAGGCTGGCCTTGAACTCTGCAATCCTCCTTCCCCAGTCTGTGGATTACAAGTGTCCATTGCCCAGCCTGGCTTCATCGCAAATGTACATTTTCAATCTCTAGAAGGTGAAGTACATGAAGGCATTCATCTGCTGTATTGGCCGGAGTGCCCTACTCAGTTGTGGTACACGGAAACAATTCCTAAAGTATTTTAATACCACAACAAGGAAGGAATGGACGTCATTAGAGAAACATACCCATTCTCTTTCTCTCCAGTGTGAGGCAATGTCTCAGGACAATAGCCACGCAGGAGAGTCTCGAACTTACAAACTCTCCGGATGAAGCCCACCCTATTGGCGTAAGAGTCACACTAGAATTCTTTCTTATCCACAGCAGTTTCAACCACGCAATCTGGGGGGTGGGGGAGTATTCACACCAGCCTCCTGAGTCACTGCCTGAGCCCAGACAGCCAGGCCAACATCGCTCTCAAACAAGTTCTGGAACTTGAAGGTGAAATACCCGAGAGATCCCCACCCTCGCTGGTGTCGCCCCCGGCGCCCGCCGGTGCCGATCCGCCGGGAACTCGAGTCCCGCGGACAGAGGCCGAGGCGGGGCCTGGCGCGGGCCTGGGCAGCTGGCCGGGCCGGGCCGCCCCTTCCCGGGGACCCGGGAGGCCGCAGGTCCGGCCACCGACCCTCCGCCCCCGGGATCCGGCCGGCGAGGTAGGGGCTGGGGGGGGGGGGGACCGGCGGCTCGCCCCTCCCTGGCCGCCCCTCCCCGGGCCTTCCCTCGGCCGGACGCCGGTCAAGGGCGGGTGTGGGGAGGGCGCTCGCGGGGCTGCGGGCGTCCCCGCCGGGGGCCGCGGTCCTGCCGGGGGCCGCGCGCTCGCCGCGGGCGTCACAAACCGCGGCGCTCCCCCTTCCCCGGCCCGTCCGCCGTCGAGCTGGGGCCGCCGGCCCGACTCACCTTGGGGCCCTCGGGGGGCACGCGCGGGTCGTTCCACGTCGTGGTGCGGCTGTTGTGGTCCACGAAGAAGGGCCAGCCGGTCTGCGGGTCGATCTTGATCTCCCAGCCCGGGGGCAGGGGGTCGCGGTCGCCGGCGCCGGCGCCGGACGCCATCTGCACCATCGGGGAGTGGGTGGCAGCGCTCATGCTGGGTGGGGTCCGCCCGGGGCGGCCGGGGCGCAGGCGGGGGGTCTCGGGTCTCGGGTGCGGGCACCGCGGCGCGGCGGGAGGAGCGGGAGTCCTGCGCGCCGCCGACGTGTCCGGGAGGCCGGCGCCGGGCACCTTTATGAATTAAAGGAGGGGGTGACGTGGCCGGAGAGGGGTGGAAGTGTCTGGAAATAGCCTCCGCGCTGCCAAAGGGGAAGGAGGAGATAAAGGGAGGCAGCAACTGGCCGGCTAGAAACTTCTAGCCCCATCCAGAGAAGTTGGCGGCCACCTCGGGTTGGATGCGGAGCTCCGCCCTGAGTCATCGGCTATAATCGTGGCGCGGCGGGGCGGGGCCGGGCGGCTTGAGGGGCGGGTCTGGGCGGGACGTCTGGCTCCGCCCCTTCCTCCTCCGTTCCCCCGCCTCCTCCCGCGAGCCGGGCTGGGCGCCTTCTCCCCGCGGGGCGGCCGAGCGCCTCGGCGGAGCGCGGGCGCCCAGCCAGGACGTGCTCCGTGCGCCCCGGCGGGTTTCGGCCTCTAGAGTGGCCGCCACGCCTTCGCGCCGCCCGGGGGTTCCCGGGCCTGCATCGGCGCGCGGCGTGTTTGTGGGGGAAGGAAGTCATCTTGAAGTTGGGGTGGGGGGGGGTCGCGCCCACCCCGCGCCCACCCCGCGCTCTCCGCCAGGACGCGGACAGGGGACAGCGGCATCCCGGAGTTAAGTCTAGATCGCGTTCCCCGACGGGCTTGAGGCTGTGCCGGGGGGGGGGGGGAGCCGGCCCGGGGGGGAGCCCGGGTGGCAGCGGTGCAAACCTGGGGGACAGGAAGCACCCGCTGACGGCTGGCCG
The DNA here is from genome assembly GCF_024711535.1 of Dipodomys merriami. Classification (NCBI taxonomy): domain Eukaryota; kingdom Metazoa; phylum Chordata; class Mammalia; order Rodentia; family Heteromyidae; genus Dipodomys; species Dipodomys merriami. Next base: position 10,629,440 of record NW_027205048.1, on the reverse strand, counting down.
CGGGTTCCTCATCGCAGGGAACCGACTTTCAGTTGTATTCTTTTCCTTGGTAGAGAGTGGTGCTGCCTTAAAGCTGGACCCGCATTTGCAAAATAAGGGACTGAATTAAACTATGTTTGGTTTTGGGGTTTTGGGGGGCTCTGGCTGAGTTGATGGGGACTGTACTCCTTCCCTCATTAAGCACCCTATTTTCTAATGTGCTTCAGAAAGAGGATGTTTAGGAGATCCAATTTAGATCCTTAAACATATTGACTCCTTTCCGTTCCTCGGAAATACCGTGGGTCTAGCTTCCCAGCTCAGATTCAGAGAATGTTCTGGAACCTTCAGACACAGTACCAGGGAGCTTTTCCTGCCCTTCAATTAGTCCTTCCGGAGTAATTCTAGAGAGGCCTGCCAGTCATCTCTAAAGAAATGTTTTCCACTTAGAGCAGCTTTGAAGTTCCAGGTTTCAGTTTTGTAAAAGCGCAGAGGTGAGGGGGCCCCAGCAACTAACCCAGGTCACTAAATACATCAGGGACTGACGGATAAACCCAAATGCCAGCAAGCTAGTTTACTATAAGGAATAATGTTTAAGACTAGATCTTAGGGGGCTGGGAAGGTGGCTCAGGGGTAGAGCGCTTGCCGTGCATGCATGAGGCTCTGGGTTCGATTCCTCAGCACCACATAACCAGAAAAAAAAAGCCGGAAGTGGTGCTATGGCTCAAGTGGTAGAGTGTAACCTTGAGCTGAAGAGCTGAGGGACAGCCCCCAGGCCCAGAGTTCAGGCCCATGACCGGACCCAAAAAATAAAAAATTAAAAAAAGACTAGATCTTAGATTCACTGGCTAGTGTCTGTAGCACTGAACACAGGGCTAGGCCCAGAGTCCAGATTCAATAAAAGTTGATGTTTATTATAGGTTGACTGCAAAGTGAATTTTTCTTTCTATTCAGGGAGGAAACAAGTTTCTCAGGGATTAACAGAGCTGCTTCTGATGGTTGTACTATCCTTCATTTGGGACTTTGACTGGATTTCTCTAAAACAGAGCTGTAAGACTTGGAGAGCTGTCTGGAAGCAGTTCCTGTGAGCCATGCTGAGGGGCCCAGTTGGTATTTTTCCCCCTTCCAGTCAGAATGCTTGTTCTACAGGCCTCTCCCGAGTTCACTTGACAAGGTCAGAGCTCATGCATAACCTTGGATTCCCTAAATATTCCTTGACTCTGTGCACTCCTGCCAGTCTTCAGTGCCAACCTGTCTAGGTCACCTTCACTTCTGATCTGGATCCTAATCTTGTTTGTTTCTAATTCCATGGCCACGTGTCAGCTAGAGTGAGCTTTTCAAGCCCAAAGTGGACCCTGCCCTTTCTCTGGTTATAGTCCTTTAATCCCTTCCGTTACCTTCTGTGTATTCAAGTCCACTCTCCTCACCTGGCTGTGGACAGAGCCCTGTCTCCCTCACCTTGTACACACTGGCTAGCCCACTGACTGTATCATGCACACATGCTGCTTCCTCCTCCTGAATTAGGCCTCTGCTCCTGCCTCTCCCACATCCTCCTACCTTCCCTACCCCCTCCTCCCCAGGCTTGGTTCCTCTTCATCCTCTGGTATCTCTGGCATCACTTTCTCCATTCAACTAGTCTGGCCATGTGTTTCTTCTGCATTGTGACTGCTTCTTCAATTGACTGACTCACTCGTGGACTGAGTTTCTTGAGAACAAGAATGGAGCCTCTTTTTTTTTTTTTTTGGCAGCTTTTGAACTCAGGGCTTCAAACTTACTCAGCTGGTACTCTGCTACTTGAGAGAGCTCTCCAGGCCTCCTTTTGCTGGTTATTTTGGAAACCAAAGTTCTCATAGATGTTTCTAGCCGGGCTGGCCTCAAACTGTGATCCTCCAAATCTCAGCCTCTTGAGTAATTAAGATCACAGGTGTGAGCCCCTGGCATCTGGCCCGGAACAGAATCTTGACCAGCACTGTGTCCCCATCTGCTAGCATAATGCAAATTATAATTAAAGCAAAACAATTGCAATAGATACCATTTGACTGAACAATGACTACATGATTATTGCATTTAGTCTTTGTGGTGGAGCTTGTAATATGCTACCCAGACCTCCTTCCAGGAATGAGGCACTTATTCTACCTGCTGTAGGAAAAGGTCAGGATACATCTTATTTCTCTGCCAGCAGCTTAGGAGAGATGAGTTTTTGTCATAGTGTGGTTGAGGAAACAGGCCTGGAGACCTTTAGTAACATGCTCAAGTTCATATAGATTAATCTTAGCTGTACTTTGGCTGAAGAGAACTGCTTTCTCCAAGGAAACACTTCCTTCTTGGTCAACCTGCTTCCAGGGATTGGTCCACCGAGAAACATGGCACAGCCCCTTGGCCCAACTCAGCATAGGCCTAACGGGCCATCCCAGCAACAGGGCTCCCTTTCTGACAGGCTGCTGTTGTCTTTGGGGCTGTATCACCCTTCAGCCTGGCCCTGTGTTGCTCTTCAGAGAATTCCTATGTCCTGCTTGCTAACATCCACCTCACAGCCTGCTTCCCAAGGAACCCAAGGTAGAACAATGCTCAGTAGCTTTCTGGCTAGCCATAATTGAGCTGCTGGTTTTTATTATTTTTTTATTTTTTTGTCGGTCGTGGGGCTTGAACTCTGGGCCTGGGCGCTGTCCCTCAGCTCTTCAGCTCAAGGCGAGCACTCTACCACTTGAGCTACAGCGCCACTTCCGGTTTTCTGGTGGTTTATTGGAGATAGGAGTCTCATGGTCTTTCTTGCCCGGGCTGGCTTTGAACCGCGATCCTCAGATCTCAGCCTCCTGAGTAGCTAGGATTACAGGCGTGAGCCACCAGCGCCCGGCTGAGCTGCTGGTTTTTAAAGCGGAAGCAACTGAGGTTTAGTGATGCTCACAGAAAGCTTTAATGGATGCTAGTGGGATCTGAGTTGAGGCAGTTGACTTGAGCCTACACTATTAATCAAGCACTCAATACATACGGTGAGTGACTCAGTGGCTTAGTCCGACTAGAGAAAAAATGTTAAAAGGGAAAAAAATGCTAAAAGCAAGGACTGAGAAGCAAAGCTCATGCACACGATTTTCCTCAATGCTGAAGAAAAGCAGCAGCCAGCTTCTAGGGAAGATGATAAATCAGACTATCAATGATGTACAGGAGCCGGGCTGAGTCATAGCATGGGTCACAGACAGGGGGCTCAAGTCCTGCTAGGAGGGTGAGTTGTAAATGATTCCAATGTCTGGATGATCTAATCCATTTCTAAGGGAACAGGAGCTGGCATCCAAGAACAGCCAGTTCTCCCCAAATTATGCATAAACCCTGATCATCCCAAATCATTGTTTTGTTTGGATGTTATTAGAGATTAACACAAGCAGGCATGCCTTTCCCATTCCTCCTCTCCCAGGGGCTGTTCAAAACCAGGGTCCCTAGAGGGGCATGTGGATGGGCAAGTGCATGAGACAAGGTGGCAGAAGGAGTTAGTGTGGAGAAGGGGCGGAGATGTCTGGTCTGGTTATACTATCAAGACTCTGGTAATAGGTTCTATAAATACACCCTGGTGGAGGTGGAGGGGAGAAATCAATATGGCTTAGCTGCAGTGTTTCAGATTGCAGCACTAACTTTGCATCTGTTTGTCATTAAAAGTTAAAGTCTGTGTGTGCTCTCTAGCTCAGCTGCCCTGTGCTCTCTGAACTCATGTGGCAGGTACATCCTGTAACAAGCATCTGGACCTTTAATCATAAACTCTCCTGTCTTGCTATTTAATTGTCTGCATTCTTCCCTGAAAGAATGGCAGGAGCTGTGGAACCTGGGACTCTGGTGGTAAGAGCTAAGAAAGAGAGAGAGAGAGAGAGAGAGAGAAAGAGAGAGAGAGAGAGAGAGAGAGAGAGAGAGAGAGAGAGAGAGAGAGAGAGTGGTGGTAAAAGCTAAGAAAGAGAGGGTGTGTGTGTGTATGTGTGTGTGTGTGTGTGTGTGTGTGTGTGTGTGTGTGTGAGTTCTGGGGCTTGAACTCCAGCTTTTATGCTCAGGGCTAGTACTCTACCATTTGAGCCATACTTCCACTTCTGGCTTTTTGGTGGTTAATTGGAGATACTGGTCTCACGAACTTTTCTACCGAGGCTAACTTCAAACAATGATCCTCAAATCTCAGCCTCTTCAGTAGCTAGGACTACAGGTGTGAACCTGTAAAGGTGCTTGGCTAAAACTACATTTTTCTTTTTCTTTTTTTGGTCAGTCATGGGGCTTGAACTCTGGGCTTGGGCGCTGTCCCTGTGCTCTTCAGCTAAGGCAAGAGCTCTACCACTTGAGCCACAGCACCACTTCTGGTTTTCTAGTGGTTTTTATTGGAGATAAGAGTCTCACGTGGGCTGGGAAGATGGCTCAGTGGTAGAGCTCTTGCCTTGCATGCATGAGGCCCTGGGTTTGATTCCTCAGCACCACATAAGCAAAAATGAAAAAAGCCAGAAGTGGCACTGTGGCTCAAGTGGTAGAGCGCTAGCCTTGAGCTGAAGAGCTGAGGGACAGTGCCCAGGCCCAGAGTTCAGGCCCCACAACCAGACCCCCCCCCCCAGAAAAAAAAAAAGAGTCTCACAGACTTTCCTGCCTGGGCTGGCTTTGAACCACAATCCTCAGATCTCAGCCTCCTGAGTAGCTAGGATTACAGGCATGAGCCACCAGCACCCGGCAAAACTATGTTTTTCTGATGAAAGGGTAGGAAGGAGTGAGGAGCACTGAGACCTGAAGTATTATGCTGGCCAGGAGAAGGCTAGATGCGCAGGACAGGGCCAGGGGGTCTAGAGGAGAACAAGTCATATGGGGAAAGACACTAGGAGTTGCAGCATGACTCAGGCATTGCTGGGCAGGTAGGAGAGAGCTGAGCATTCAGGGGTAGGAGAAAATAGATCTCATCAGCTGTGACTGGTGTGGATGGAGAAGTGAAGGCTATCTAAGGTGTGGGCAGGAGCTCTTCAACATAGAAGCACTACCGTTGCTGCTCACTCCCATCCTAGACAATTTCAGGGTAGGGGAAGATAGCCCAGCTGGCTTTCAGTGACAGCATCTAAGCCCAGTGTGATGACATACTCCTGTAACTCCAGTTACTCTGGAAGCAGAAGGATCACAAATTTGAGACGAACCTAGTCAACACAGACCCTGTCTCAAAAAATAAAATAGCCAGGTGCCGGTGCCCCACACCTGTCATCCTAGCTACTCAAGAGGCTGAGATCTGAGGATCATGGTTCAAAGCCAGCCCAGGCAGGAAAGTCTGGGAGAATCTTATTGCCAACAAACCACCAGAAAACCAGAGGTGGCGCTTGGCTCAAGTGGTAGAGTGCTTGCTTTAGAGCTGAAGAGCTGAGGGACAGCGCCCAGGCCCAGAGTTCAAGCCCTATAACCAACCAACAAATAAAATAGACACATCCTGTGAGAATAACTACTTCCTTCCTCCCCAGGTCTCAGACCCAACCTGTTCCCCTCACTTTCATCTCAAGACTGTCAATGCCGTTCTCATTGCCCAGCAGCCTGAGGAGGCATGATGCTAGTAGATGCTAGTAGTATGATTGAAGAGCTATTAAGTAACTTGCTCAAGTTCACGTAGCTGAAGAGCCAGGATCTGGAAGCAGGCCTGTCTGCTTCCATGACCTATATTTAACAGACTAAACAAGCTTCTTTCCTTTTGTGGCAGTCTTTTCTTCCAATGCAAGTCCTAGCTGAGAGACTGCACTGGGTTAAACAGTATTCCTGCCAAGTTCACGCCCACCTGGAACTGCAGAATAACACATTACTTTGCACTTGGGATCCAATCAAGACAAGGTTATACTGGATTACAGGAGGCTCTGGCTTGATGTCCTTATGAGAAGTGGGAACTGTGGGCAAAGAGACACAGACACACAGGGAAAAGGCTGTACGACTAGAGTCATCACTCGTCTCAAAGGACCACGGATTTCACAACCATCAGAAGACTGAAGAGGCAGACAGAATCCTCCCCTAGAGGTTCTGGAGAGCATGGCCCTGCAGACACCCTTCTGATTTCTGGCCTTCAGAACCATGAGATAATAAATTTCTGCTGCTTTAAGCCACTCAGTCTATGGCCCTTGGTTAGGAAATGAAGGCTGCAGTCACATCATAGATCTTTATTGCTCAGCAGCTGTTACTTTTGTAACCACAGCAGGAATGCCTCTTCCCTCCTCCCCCCTAACCCCCCCCCCCCTCGCCCCAGCATGATGGATACTTTTTCTCATTTGTTCTTCATTTAGTATGGTAGTCCAGTGAGGAAGAGTTTCTTGGTTCTTTATTCATCCTTTTTCCAGGCAAAAATTATCCTGTTTGAGAAATACCTCCTCTAAATTGTACTAAACACTTCAGTCATTTGAAGGGCAACTCTTAAAGTCTTGTAACTGATTTTTTCCCCCTCTTCTACCTATTAAGAATCTCCTAATCTTGGCTAGGCACTGATGGCTCATACCTATAATCCTAGCTACTCAGCTGACTGAGATCTGAGGATCAAGATTGAAAACTAAGCCATTGCACCGGTGGCTCAGGCCTATAATCTTAGCTACTGAGGAGGCTGAGATCTGAGGATTGCATTTCAAAGCCAGCCCGATCAGGAAAAGTCTGTGAAACTTTTAATTTGGTCGTGGGCTTGAACTCTGGGCCTGGGCGCTATCTCTCAGCTCTTCAGCTCAAGGCTAGCACTCTACCACTTGAGCCACAGTGCCACTTCCAGTTTTCTGAGTGGTTTATTAGAGATAAGAGTCTCATGGACTTTCTTGCCCAGGCAGGCTTTGAACCTTGATCCTCAGATCTCAGCTTCCTGAGTAGCTAGGATTACGGGCGTGAGCCACCAGTGCCCGGCTGATTTCTTATTTCTTTTTTTGTCAGTTGTGGGACCTGAACTCTGGGCCTGGGCACTGTCCCTCAGCTCTTCAGCTCAAGGCCAGCGCTCTACCACTTGAGCCACAGCACCACTTCTGGCTTTTTCTGATTTTGTGGTGTTGAAGAATCAAACCCAGGGCCTCATGCATGCAAGACAAGCACTCTACCACTGAGTTACCTTCCCAGCCCCCATGAGACTTTTATCTCCAAAAAAACCACTCCAAAAGTGGCACTGTGGCTCAAATAGTAGAGCGCTAGCCTTGAACTGAATAGGTGAGGGACAGCGCCCAGACCCAGAGTTCAGGCCCTTTGACTGACAAAGAAAGAAAAAAAGATAGAAAACTAGCCTGGGGGCTGGGAAGGTAGCTCAGTGGTAGAGTGCTTGCCTTGCATGCATGAGGCCCTGGGTTCAATTCCCCAGCACCACATAAGCAAAAAGAAAAAAGCTGGAAGTGGTGCTGTGGCTCAAGTGGTAGAGCGCTAGCCTTGAGCTGAAGAGCTGAGGGACAGCACCCAGGCCCAGAGTTCAGGCCCCAGGACTGGACCCCTCCCCACCAAAGAAAAGAAAACTAGCCTAGGCAGGTGAAACTTATCTACAATTAATTACAAAACACGCACACACACACACACACACACACACACACACACACACACACACACACACACACACACACACACACACACACACACACACACACACACACACACACACACACACACACACACACACACACACACACACACACACACACACACACACACACACACAAAACAAGTGAAGCTGTGGCTCAAGTGTCATATGTTCAAGGTATCTGTCAGGTCTCCAGTAGCCAAAGGCTTGATTAGGGAAGTAGGATCCCTCTCTCTAAGGTGGCTCATGCACAGACTTTGTATATTGGTGCTTCAATTCCCCCATGTGGATCTCCACAGGCTGCTGAGTGACTGGCTTCCTCCAGATTCAGTGTTTCAAGAGAGCAAGGCAGGGACTGGGAAGGTGGCTCAGAGGTAGAGTGCTTGCCTTGCATGCATGAGGCCCTGGGTTCTATTCCTCAGAAGCAGAAAAAGCCAGAAGTGGCACTGTGGCTCAAGTGGTAGAGCGCTGGCCTTGAGCTGAAGAGCTGAGAGACAGCGCCCAGGCCCAGAGTTCAGGCCCCACGACTGACAAAGAAAGAAAAAAGATTGAAAAAGATTGAAAACTAAGCTACACAGGTGAAATTTTGATCTCCAATTAAATACCAAAAAAACAAACAAATCCAGAAGTGAAGCTGTGGCTCAAGTACTAGAGCACTAGCCTGAGTATAAAAGCTCAGGGACAGTACCCAGGCCCTGAGTTCAAACCCCAAGATACACACACACACACACACACACACACACACACACACACACACACACACACACACACACACACCCCTCCTACCCAGGCCCTGAGTTCAAACCCCAAGATACACACACACACACACACACACACACACACACACACACACACACACACACACACACACACACACACACACACACACACACACACACACACACACACACACACACACACACACACACACACACACACCCTCCTAATCTTAGGATCAGGAGTCAGTTGTCATCCTAACCATAAATGAATTGCCAGGTTATTGAACAGAACAAAACAAAACAAACAAAACATATAAGCGAACAAAAAAATACAGGAAGGAAGTGAAAACTGTCTAGGTACTAATTTATGTGCTTGCTTCAGAAAACATTGGTTCTGGGACTGTAATGTGCTCTCAGGAGTTAGGTTTTTTTGTTTGTTTTGTTTTTTGTCAGTTGTGGGGCTTGAACTCTGGGCCTCTGTCCCTGCGCTCTTCAGCTCAAGGCAAGCGCTCCACCACTTGAGCCACAGCACCACTTCTGGTTTTTTAGTGGTTTATGGGAGATAAGAGTCTCATGGACTTTCCTGCCCGGGCTGGCTTTGAACTGCAATCCTCAGATCTCAGCCTCCTGAGTAGCTAGGATTACAGGTATGAGCCACCGGCGCCCAGCAAGTTAGGGTTTTGTAGAGGTGAAGACCCTGTAAACAGTGAAACTACATTCACAATCTGGAAGATACTGTAGTAGCTACAGCTACAATATGCTTGGGAGCCCAAAAGACAGAATGACCAGCTCAGCTTTTTACTTTTCTTTCTTTTGGTTGTGGGGCTTGAACTCCGGGCCTGAGTGCTGTCCCTGAGCGTTTTTTGCTAGTGCCTTACCACTTTGAGCCACAGGTCTATTCATTTTTAGGTTGTTAATTGGAGATGAGTCTCATGGCCTTTCCTGCTTTTGTACATTGAACCATGATCCTCAAATCTCAGCCTCCTGAGAAGCTAGGATTAGAGGTGTGAGCCACCAGCTCCTGGCTCCTCTTAGCTTTTTTATTCAAGGCTTTTTAAAAAAATTCAAACACTATTTCTACTGTGAGAGCCACACCTCTACTTCCTGTTTTCTGCTGGTTAATTGGAGACAAGAATCTCTTGGATTTATCTTCCTGGGCTAGCTTCAAGTGGGAGATCCTCAGATCTCACCTTCTGCATAGCTAGGAGTACAAGTGTGAGAAACTGACACTGGCTTAATTAATTGTATCTGTAATTTATGTTTCCAAATAAGGTCAGAATTCTGAGTACTGGAGATTAGTATATGAATATAGGGGATATGATCCAACCCTTAATAGGAATTCAATAAAAAAATAAAAATAGTAAGTCTCCTTTCCTCTGATGTCCCACAGCCTTCCTGTTCTCTGCCCAGTGGCCACATCCCCAGGTTACGAGGCGTTTTTCCAGGGGTCATTGTGCTGCTCATTCCTCCCCGTCACCAATGCTAGCACACAATGTGCTCTGGCATCCACCTTTTTACTTAACAGAATCTGAAAAAAAAATTCAAACCTTCTTTACTCCTTAAAGTGGCTGTATTCTATATTTATTTAATGTTCACTTCTCAATAGACAATTGGATCATTCCAGTCCTCTCTTACGAACAATGCCACAATGGATGGTGTTAGGCACATGTCATTCTGCATGAATGTACAAATAGATCTATTAGTACCTGGCAGTGAAAGTGCATGTTCCTCGGGCAGTAGATTTTAAAATGAGCTTTTCTGCCACCTTTCTGCCCCCAAGGAGGTCAGGGAAGGATAGCCTCACACCAAGGATTCGCTGGACTGTACTAGTGAACATCCTGATGTTTGCCAATCTGATATCTTCCCCCTTGTGCTTTTAATTTGCATTGCCATCATTACGAGGGTAATTGGGCATCTTTTCATGCACTCAAAAGGCATTTGTGATTCCTGTGCTGTGAACAGTTTGTACCTATCCTTTGCCATTTTTTTTCTGTTGAGACTTAGTGGGAATTAAAAGGATTTTCCAGATGCAGAAGAAGAAATGAAACAAGACCACCAGGTAATTGTGGGCACACAAAGATGAGGGCTGGCACTGAAAAAATGGTCCAGAGTCTTTTAACCTCTGTGCCAATTACCCAGGATTCTTACCCTACTGCTCCTACCCAAGTAACAAAAGCAGCCTAGAACTAAGGGGAAAGATCAAATTCTGAGTGTAGAACTGCAGTTTTGCCCTTGGAATGTGAATTATCTAGAATCACCAAGTCCCTCTGAGCCTCCAGGGGGCCAGTGTAAGCCTCGTTGGTGATAATGAGAAATGAGAGGATGGAGTTTGTTGACTGCATCAGGAGAAGGCTTGAGAGAAACATGAAGATCAAAGTAGGTATGTATGTCATTAAATGATGGTCAGAGGCCAGAGTCAGAGATTTTTTTCCCTAGGCCACGACATTTCTTTGTGTTGTTTGTCTTTTCTTCATGAACTGGCTAAGATTGTGCTAAGTTCAAACTCAAATGGGCAGATGTTTCTGTCTGGCTCTGTGATGATCTTAGAACAACGGATGACTAGCCAGAGAGTTTGGGGGATGGGGAAAAGGATGAGGGTTGTGCTGTTGGGTTTCTGATGCTAAGTGATGTGCATGTTTCACAGTGGGGACATATCCTGTATAATTTCCAGAACGGGCACAAAGTTGCCTCCAGAGGATAAATGCCATGCTTCCATGCTACATTTCAGGGATTTATTGAGTATCTTCTGATAAATATCCCTAATCAGGTCCCTATGGAAGATTTTAAGAACATATAGAAGCTGACTCATGCCTTCCAAAGATAGATTCTAGCTAAGGGATTAAGTGTTCTGTGGATGCTGATTTTAAGGTTCTAGCTAAGGGATTAAGTGTTCTGTGGATGCTGATTTTATGTTAACCTGGCCCAATTATTTGGTCAAATATTATTTTGGATGATCCTGTGAAGGTATTTTTTTTATGAGATTATAACTTAACTCTATGGACTTTGAGAAAAGCAGATCACCTTCCATAATATGGACCCCATTCAACTGGATGAAGGCCTTTAATAGGACATCCCCTGAGCCAGAAGGAATTCTGCCCCCAAATGCCTGCAAGACTCTCTTCCTTGGGTTTCTAGCCAGCCACCCTACCATACAGATTTTGGACTTGTACTTCCACAATCTCATGAGTCAACTTCATATGATCTCTCTTTGTATGTATAACAAATATAAATATATGAACATATATAAATACATACGATGAAATTATATCTATTTATACATTAATAAAAACAGAACCAACAGGATGGGTACATGCATGCTATATGTATGATTCTGTTTCTCTCGGGGAGCTCTAATACAAATACCGATGAGTTGTGTGACCCTCAGGTGACATGTGACAGCACTAGCATGATCGATGACAGCAGAAGGGACATCTCCACTCAGGGAAACTCTGATAAGGAGCTGGAGCCTAGAGCAGAATTTGGAATCAAAATCTACTTCGAAAAGGTGAGGAAGAAGCTAAAGCCTGTGGGTAGGAAACATACAGAAGAGCAAATGTGTAGTGTGGGACTCAAGTAGGGATCAATTGCAGGGTCAGAGGTGCCTCTGGTGCTAGCATCTCCCTTGCAGCATCTGTCACTGCTGCAACTGGACTCTGATTGGTGGGAACATGTGGTGCGGCCCTCCCCCATCTTTAGGCCAATCACAAATGCCTTCCTCAGGCCTACTTAGTTCCATTCTCAGCATGATGATGTTGAATAAGTACTGCGGAATTAGTGAATTCACTTTGTCCTGGTGACTGATGATCTATGGCATAATTAGTTCCTTATACTGTTCCAAATGGGGTCAGGCACTTGGCAATGATGGTTATGAGACTCCCCTTTTCTGCTAAGAGATGATTTTATGACTTTTTGTTCCAAAAGAAAGAGTTGTAAACAACACAGACAATGCATAAAACTAAAAATTTGAACATCTGTGTTCCTATTGCTCAGAGATGAGATATGAACGTGAAATCACCATTGGCTGTAAAATGTGACGTTATTATTGCCATATTACTGGCTCTTTCCTTGCTCATGAATCAAGAACTCTGTACTTATGAGTACCTATTCACCTATTCTGTGCTACTGAGAGATAAGCCCTGAAATACAAAGGTGAACAAGCCAGCCATAGGGCAGGAGTTGCCTTCCAGGAGTTGCCTCATTGATGAAAGTTCTAGAATTGAAGCTTTTTTTAAATTTTTATTTTTGTGGGTCATGTGGCTTGAACTAGGTGCTATTCCTGAGCTCTTTTGCTCAAGGCTAGTGCTTTACCACTTTGAGCCACAGTGATACTTCTGGTTTTTGAGTGGTTAAACAGAGATAAGAGTCTCATAGGGACTTTTCTGCCCCAGCTGGCTTCAAACCACGATCCTCAAATCTCAGCCTTCTTAGTATCTAGGATCACAGGTGTGAGGCACCAGAACCCAGCTGAATCAAAGCTTTAATGGGCAATGGGTTTTGTTGTTTTTGTGCCACCTCTAGGCTGATGGACACATAGACTGTTTTTTATGATTGAAAACCTTTTTTCAAAACCCCACTGTACAATAGCACCCCCAACCCATTTTCCTCTAAACTATGGTGAAACGTTTCTCAGAATATCTCTGCAAAGTCATTTTCATTTTTTAGACACATGGTTTATTAAATTTTGAAGGGCCCTTTTGTTGAGTTCCTTTAGGTCCCTCTGAAACTTGCCCTCCTTAGTTTACTGGTGTGTTTTGTTTTGTTTTGTTTTTGGTGGAGTTTGTGTGTGTGTGTGTGTGGTTGTTTGGGTCTGAAGATTACATTCTTCTGCTGGGGAACAGCATTCACCCTGACAGGCCAAACTGGTTTAGTTTGATCCTTTTCACAAATAAAAAGAAGCATTGTTCTTACTAAGTTGGAAAGAACACTTGGCACTATATTCTTTTCTTCATGTTTGCATTTTTTTGGGGTTGTTGTTCTTGGTTGTGGGGGCTGAACTCTGGGCCTGGGAGCTGTCCTTTAGCTCTTCAGTTCAAGGCTAGTACCCTACCACAGTGCCACTTCCGGATTTTTCTGCTTATGTGGAGCTGAAGAATCAAACCCAAGGCCTCATGCATGCCAGGCAAGCACTCTACCACTGAGCCAACTTCCCAGCCCCTGAATGTGCGTGCGTGCGTGTGCGTGTGTGTGTGTGTGTGTGTGTGTGTGTGTGTGTGTGTGTCTTTCATGGGGCCTTGAACTCTGAGTCTGGGCACTGTCCCTCAGCTCTTCAGCTCAAGGCTAGTGCACTACCACTTGAGCCACAGACAGCACCACTTCTAGCTTTTCCTGCTTATGTGGTACTGAGGAATCGAACCTAGGGCCTCATGCATGCAAGGCAAGCACTCTACCACTGAACCACCTCCCAGCCCCTTTAATGTAAATCTTGAAGTACATAAATATATAAAATCCATCATTATTTGAAAACATATTCAGAGATTGAAGCCATTGTGCAAAAGCCACTTTTCATCTAACAAGTCTTTTTTTTTTGTTTGGGTCCGGTCATGGGGCCTGAACTCTGGGCTTGGGCGCTGTCCCTCAGCTCTTCAGCTCAAGGCTAGCACTCTACCACTTGAGCCACAGCGCCACTTCTGGCTTTTTTCTTTTTGCTTATGTGGTGCTGAGGAATCGAACCCAGGGCCTCGGGCATGCAAGGCAAGCGCTCTACCACTGAGCCACCTTCCCAGCCCAATAATGAATACTTTCTTTTTTTTGGGGGGGGGTCCAGTCGTGGAGCCTGAACTCTGGGCCTGGGTGCTGTCCCTCAGCTCTTCAGCTCAAGGCTAGTGCTCTACCACTTGAGCCACAGCGCCACTTCCGGCTTTTTTCTTTTTGCTTATGTGGTGCTGAGGAATCGAACCCAGGGCCTCAGGCATGCAAGGCAAGTGCTCTACCACTGAGCCACCTTCCCAGCCCTTCATCTAACAAGTCTTAATTTGAACTTTCCTTGCTGTTTTTTCTTTCTTTCTTTCTTTTAAGCAGTGCTGGGGACCAGATCCAGGGTCTTAGGCATGTAGGCCAGGCTCTACCACTAAGCTATACCCCCAGTTCATTTCTTTGCATTCTTTGGGGTTGTTCTTACTGGCCTAGGCTTGGAGTTTAGCCTGGCTGCAAGCAGGAAAACTCATTAGTTTCTAAGTTTCTCTGAGTAACTTTATTAAAGACCAATAGGTTAACAATTCAACTCTCCTCTACAGTTCATTGGCAACAGTATCCTAAGACCTGCTCATGTTGGTCTCTGCCTTTAAGGACTCTGGAACCTGGGAAGGCAGCTGTACCCTCTCTCATAGGACTAGTCATATGTTAATTCCACACACAGACCACCATGTTGGTAAAGTGGAGAGAAGCTCATTAGCCTCTGACCTTACAGAGGAATCCTCCTGAGTTTCCTGTCTTACTATGTTGGAAGGCATTGACTACAAGGTATGCAAGAGTTCCTAAAAACACAAACCCAAGCGTGCTAGTCCTCTGCTTAATTATACAGGAGATTCCATTTCCCTTGGGGTTAGCTCTCACACCCCTGTAGGGGCTTTCTGGTGCTTGCTGGCCCTGTCTCCTTTCCTAGAGATCCCTTAGCACAGACCTCACAACTCACTGAAAAGCACTTCCTCCCTCTAGTCTTTGTGTGGGAACCTTCTCCTTTGTTCTGTCCCACACAGTTGCCACATTAGGTCTCAATAAAGACAAGAAGTCTTTCATTGCACATGGCCTTTTATTGCCACTTGAGATCTTCATCACAGGTAGCGTAGACTGAACTTGTTGCATAAAGAGCAGAAGAGCTCCTGGGCTTTTAGCCCCTGACCCACCCAGCAGCAGTGAGAAGACTGCCAGAGTGCTGCAGAGCTGCTGGGACCGGAAATGGTGGGCGGATGAGACTGGAGAAGGCAGAGGGTGTGCAGAGACAAAGGCAAGAGAACCATGCCAGGCTGCTGAGAGCGAGTCTGAGAACCCCAGGGGTTAGGAGCCGGAGGTCTGACACCGGGAGCTTAGGAGCTACAACAATGGTTGCCGGGCTGCTGGCACTCATAGCCAAGTGCAATAAACTTCTCATCTGAGCACCTAGAGATGTAAATCTCTGACTAGCAAACCTTGGAGCAGTAAACATCTGATTTTCAGCCTAGACTCTAGGGCCACAAACTGCTGGGTTTTTTGTTTTTATTTTTTTTTTGGGTCCAGTCATGGGCCTGAACTCTGGGCCTGGGCGCTGTCCCTCAGCTCTTCAGCTCAAGGCTAGTGCTCTACCACTTGAGCCACAGCGCCACTTCTGGCTTTTTTTTTTCTGGTTATGTGGTACTGAGGAATCGAACCCAGGGCCTCAGGCATGCAAGGCAAGCGCTCTACCATTGAGCCACCTTCCCAGCTCCCAAACTGCTAGTTTTTTTTTAAAGCCCAGCTTTCTTTGCTCTGAGAACCTAGCGCTACAAGCCTCCGGATTTTAAAACCTAGACCCATGACCTACAGGCTTAGAGCTGTAAACTGGTTCTGTTTTCCTAACCTATAGGCCTCTAGGACTCAAAGAGCTCATGGCTGCCTATTATCAGGGAACTTCTTGCCATTTCCATCTGAAAACAGCAAAAGGACATTTAGCTATTCTTTTATACATCAGGATCCCATGAGTAATAACACATCTCATTCTTACTGTTGACTAACAGACAACGTGGAAACTCAGAGAAGTTAAGAAACTTGTCCAAGGTTTCAACTCAGGGCTTTCCTATCTATACCAGAGAGAACATGGACAGACTCAAACCTACTCTGGAGTAACTAAGAAGCATTTGGTGCTAGATGGGATAGATACTTCTGTGAGCCCAGCTATCTAGTTAGTTTCATTTGTTATCATTGGGACAACTAACACAAGGTGCAAATATATTATAGCTATAGCTACGAGAGAAATTTACACCAAATAATAGCAAGCACT
This sequence comes from Dipodomys merriami, assembly GCF_024711535.1. NCBI lineage: Eukaryota > Metazoa > Chordata > Mammalia > Rodentia > Heteromyidae > Dipodomys > Dipodomys merriami. Next base: position 10,613,287 of record NW_027205048.1, on the reverse strand, counting down.
TATATGAACTGATGTCACATAAAGCTCACCTACTCTTCCCTTACTTCTCTTCTCTTCTCGTCTTCTTCTTCCTCTTTTACCTCTCCTTTCTCTCCCTACTTTCCTGCTGAAGATCCAGTCCAAGGCCTTGTGCGTGCTAGGCAAGCATTCTACCACTGAGCTCACCTAAAACTCTTTTCAGAGTATAATCCTTAGATAACAGACACATTGAATCTTCACCCAAATCCTAAGATACAGGTGCTGTTCTTACCATTAACATGTCACAGATAACAGGCACAGAGAGCTCCAGGAACTTGCCCACGACCATACAGTAGGAAGTAACAAAAGGATGCTGTAAGTCAGGGCAGGCTGGTGACAGAGTGAGGCCTTTGAGCCCCTTCCACAGTGGCTCTCCGTGAGGCCAGCCTAACCAAGGCCATCTATGTTTCTGAGCAAAAAGCCCAGGAGCACACTTTTGCCTCTTGGGTCATTCTATAAATGTAATCAGTGAAAATGGAAATTGACCCTAAGCCATTTGAACAATAAAGCTTGCAGTCTGGCACTTCACTTCCTCGTGTGGGAACCTCAGGTTGCTCTATGCTTCTTGTTGATTCAGCCTTGACTGTGAAAAGGGGTCCCTTGTTCAGACACTGTATTCTGAATTGGCTGGGTATTGTAGGAGCCTGAGGAGTTATTTGATGAGTCTCCGGGGAAACACTTCCTGGGCTTCTGATGAAATCCTCATTATACAGATGTGGTCTCCCTGGTACTTACTAAAGGTTTGCTTAATTTGATGCTTGTGAGATTACGTTCGGAGAGATTGCTATTAACAGAAACCAGTGGAGGAGCAGTCATGAATTCTCATGAGCTTGGATGTCTTTCTATAATGGAGAATACATCTTTCGAAAGGAAAAAATCACACTTAGCCTTAGTGAACTGGACTCAGTAAGGGAAGGGTGCTCACCTACATCTTAGCTTGGGTCCAGTCTTTCTTAGGTTGTTGTCAGGTGAGCCCCCGGAGCCTCCAGAGTCCTCATTCCTTTGCAGAATCTTTCACTGCTCACACAGAGCCTGCCAAACCCATCCCTGAGACCCCACAAATGTCCAAGCCAGTTTTCTTCCCAACCCATCTCCAGCATTAGCTACACCATCTCACCTTCTCCCAGAATACCTTCGGCAGCCTCCAGGAACGTAGTTCTCACTTCTCTTCATGTGGTAAACATCTCGTCCTTCAAAACTCAGAGTCCTCTTAGGAGTGCTCCCCATCGGTCGCACAATGGTCATCCGCACGATAGTGCTAGCACCCGGGGTGCTTCTACAATAGCCTTATTAGGCACACATTGTTTTGCTCTGAGCATCTTCCTCTCTAAATAATAAGGCTAAGCATCTGTGTCTTTGCCTTTGTTTTCCTTCTCATCCTAGCCTCTGGTCCCTATATAGGCACAGTGCCTACAAGGCAGTGACCATGTTGGACAGGCTCGAGACTTGTCCTGACTTATCATACCTGCTATCTCATCTCAGCCGCACTACCCTTACTACAGCTTTAGCTGCAGCGAGGGTGCCTATAAATCCCTATGTCTAGGCTTGGCATGGTTCTTTAGAAGCTAATACATCATATGACTTAGGATAACCTGAAAAAAAAAAAAGATGAGTTGAGCTACCAGGCTCTGCTTCTAGGAATGTGAGCTAAGAAACATGGGAAGCAGGCATGAGGAGAGGGAAGGAAAGAGAACAGGACTAAAGACAGCCACATCTACTGTGAAGTGTCCAGAGCTGCCTGAACTCCTAGGATGATCTCCAGTTCTTGCTTCTGGGAGGCTCACCTTGATTTCTGAGACTCAGGGTTCCTCGACAGAAGCTATTCTCCAAGATGGCCCCATGATCACGATGTCCTGGTGTCTGTCCTTGCACATCCCTTTTCACATTGAATAAAGTGGACTTGTGCTACCAATATCCAGTAGGCTATTGAAGAAGTCATGGTTCTTCAATAGAAGTTTATCTCTCTTCTTAGGTCATAGAAAACATTTAAGAGTATGCCTTGCGCTCTCTCTCTCTCTCTCTCTCTCTCTCTCTCTCTCTCTCTCTCTCTCTCTCTCTCTCTCTCTCTGTTGGTCATGGGGTCTGAACTCTGGGCCTAGGCACTGTCCCTCAGCTCTTTAGCTCAAGGTTAGCACTCCACCACTTGAGCCACAGCACCACTTCAGGGTTTTTCTGCTTATGTGGTGCTGAGGAATAGAACTCAGGGCCTCATGCATGCAAGGCAAGCACTCTGTCTCTGAGCCACCTTCCCAGCCCCTGCCTTGCTCTCTTGAAACACTGAATCTGGAGGAAGCCAGTCACTCAGCAGCCTGTGGAGATCCACATGGGGACTTGAAGCACCAATATACAAAGTATGTGCATGAGCCACCTTAGAGGAGAGGGATCCTACTTCCCTAATCAAGCCTTTGGCTACTGGAGACCTGACAGATACCTTGAACACATGACACATAAGCTAAAACCCTCTGCTAACCCACAGAAACTGTGAGATGATAAATATTTGCTGTCATTTTATGCCATTAAATGTTAGGGTAAGATGTTATGTGGCTTCATTACAAAAATATTCTGGGGTCAGTTTGTAAAAGCAGTCATAAACAGCCAAATGCTTTTTGGACTGTATATGCCATGATGGTCTTATAGATTATATTGCCTTAGTAACCACATAGTGTTCTCAGGTTTGTGTAGGTACATCCTATGATGTTTGTACAATGACAAAATCACCTAATGATGGCACTTCTCAGACTATGTCCTTATCTTCAAGCAGTGCTTGGCTCATGGTTACTTTGTGTGGTTAGTGGGTCCTACATACCAGTAGACAGTTTGTGTGTGTTTGTGTGTGTGTGCATGCCAGTCCTGGGACTTGAACTCAAGGGCTGGTCACTGTCCCTGAGCTTTTTGCTCAAGGCTAGTGCTATACACCTTGAGCCTCAGCCCCACAACTGTTTTTGTTTTTGTTTTTTGGTGCTTAATTGGAGATAAGAGTCTCATGGACTTTCTTGCCCAGGTTGACTTCAACCTCTGATCATCACATCTCAGTCTCCAGAGTAGCTAGGATTATAGGTGTGAGCCATCAGCTTCTGGCTTACTAGGGGACATTTATGTTCTGTTATTGGCACATTGGAAACGCCTCTCTGCTTTCCCTCTCCCTCCTGCCCTTTGTCTCACACTCATTCACACATAACAATATATGGATAATGTGCATTTTGTAGTGCTTTCACTTATATATGTGGCCAATAGATTCCTTCAACAAATATTTATTGAGTTCCTGCTATGAATAAGGAGTTAGAAGACATAGAAAAGCAGAAAATAATCTTGCCTTCAGAGAATTTATAATCTAGTAGGAAACTTCAAACGCATTAAAAAATAAAATGTTATGCAGCAACTTCTGAAGCCCTATGCATAGGACTAGGCAGTAGCCTTATCTTGGGTGCTGTACCAAAAGCTTTAAGTGGATAATCTTCCCTGCTAGAATATCATCTGCATAAGAGCAGGACTTGTCCTTAACTCCAACCCCCCAGAGCTGTACTCAGCACAATGTGCTACACTTGGCCCACAGTAAATATTTATTAGCAAATTCCACCGTGTCCTCATAATAACATTATGAGAATTACTTAGTGTTTAGATCTAGAATCAGTTTCCTGAATTTGGATCCTGGCTCTACTATTTGTTGAGAAGTGATGATGGAGAAGTTACTGTTTCTTTGACTCAGTTTCCCAGCATGACAAGTATGATAATAATAGTACCCAGCTACACACTAAATAATGCAGAATTATCATGAGGATATCATGAGATAATTCATGTAGCACACTTGGCACAGAGTTTTGACACATGATAGGCATGAATAGTCACTCCAATGAGCCCTGTTTCATAGACAAAGAAATGGAGGCTTAGAGGTGCTCCCTAAGCCATGCCTGCTGGAGATACAGCCCAGGATGGATGACAGGAGGTGCTCTCCTGCCAAGCTACACCCTCACTCTTATGCCAGCAACTTTCTGTCACCCTATCTTTGAAAAAGGTGGTAAGAAAGCAGACCGAGATCAGTGCATTTTTCCCTCCCGCCAGTTCTGGAGCTTTAACTCAAGGCCTAGGCACTGTCCCGAGCTTCATTTGCTCAAGGCTAGCACTCTACCACTTGAGCCATTTCTGGCCTTTTCTGTTTATGTGGGGCTCCATGCATACCAGGCAAGCACTCTACCACTAAGCCATATTCCCAACCTCAGTGCATTTTCTTGTAAAGATAAGGAAGAGTTTGCTTGCATCCAAAGATGATGGTCCAGCCTCTTGAAAACAGTCTGTTCTAACCTGAGGCCAATGGAATCTTTGCCACAAGTAGCTTTTACTACTTTCCCTCTTGAGAGGGTTGATGGTTCCTGGCGTATAAGCTCTCCGGGGTGGGGGAGACAGGCTGGCTCTTGGTGCCACAATTTCTGCACAACTCATGAGGCAGTTTATAGCACAACTTGGAAACACCAGGGATAGCAGGATTACTAATCAGGCTGTCTGCTGATGAAAACTCTATTTAGATACAATAATGGTCTAAAATAACCTACAATACAATTACCACCCTGAAGATGAGCCTGGTTGAATGACTACAGGAATATCATTCAGATCGTTCATTAACTAATTACAGAGCCCACAAACAGAGTTTCCTGCAAGGCAGGGGCTGTGGGGATGATTCACCAGGATGAGCTCAGGGCCACAGGGGCATTCAGTTTTCTCTTCTGGTGGCAGTATCACAAGGTGGCGTGTGTGTGTGTGTGTGTGTGTGTGTGTGTGTGTGTGTGTGTGTGTGTGTGTGTGTGTGTGTGTGTGTGTGTGTGTGTGTGTGTGTGTCCACACTGGGGCTTGAACTTGCGGCCTCTCACTCTCACTTGGCTTTTTTGCTCAAGACTGGTGTTCTACTCCTTGATCTACCCACCTACTTCTGGCTTTTTGCTGGTTAATTGGGGATAAGAGTCTTAGGCCTTTTTGTTGTTGTTTTGTTTTGTTTGTTTGTTTTTGTCGGTCATGAGGCTTGAACTCTGGGCTTGGGCGCTGTCCCTGAGCTCTTCAGCTCAAGGCTAACACTCTACCGCTTGAGCCACAGCGCCACTTCTGGTTTTCTAGTGGTTAATTGGGGATAAGAATCTCATGGACTTTTCTGCCCGGGCTGGCTTTGAACTGGGATCCTCAGATCTCAGCCTCCTCAGTAGCTAGAATTACAGGTGTGAGTCAACGGCACGCAGCTGAGTCTTAGGCTTTTATGCCTGCTCAAGCTGGCTTTGAGCCATGATCCTCAGACCTCAGCCTCCTGTGCAGCTAGCGTTACAGGCAGGAGCCACTGGTACCTCCATTGCTGTCTGTAGCACCCATGAGAAGGTATTGTGGAATCCCAGAAATACTTCCATGCCATACTTCCATGGCATGAGAACTACCCTCTTCTCCGCGCCCCCCCCCCCCCGCCCACATGGTTCAGGATAACTCAACACAGAATCTCAGATAACTTTGACAAGGCAGTGTCGAGCCACTCAGACTCAGTCTCAATCTATTGTCTTTGCTGTCTTGAACGGTTCGTTGTGTGCTGCGTGGGAAAAATATTTACAAGGACAAAATGACTCCACTGCCCTACTGCCTAGGAGGTTCCTGCCAGGGTAGCCCCCTGTCCACTGGGCCGGTGCCCTACCCACAAAAATGGATTTTTTTTTTTGCTAGTCCTGGGACTTGAACTCAGGACCTGGACTCTGTCCCTGAGCTTTTTTGCTGAAGGCTAGTACTCTACCACTTGAGCCATAGCTCTAATTTAAGCTGGGCACTGGTAGCTCGCTAAGAGCTGAAGATCATAGTTCAAAGATAGCCCTGGCAGCAAAGTCTGTAAGATTCTTATCTCCACTAACCAACTAAAAACTGGAAGCAGAGCTGTGGCCCAAAGTGGTAGAGCATTAGCCCTGAGAAGTAAAAAGCTCAGGGATGGTGCCCAGGCCCTCAGTTCAAGCCCCATAAAACAACCAAAAAATTTTAAAAAAGGTATATATTTAGTTGCAAAGGTATCTGCAAAGCATGTAGATGTCCTGGAGCTTTGGACAAACCACTTGAACCTTAAGTCTGTTCAAATACAATGGGGTAGGTGATGCAAAGAATAAGAGAATCAGATGTCATGGGAATGTAATGTTTTTGGCCAGAACCCTGGCTGGGCAAATGTGTAGTGGTCTTCAGAGAACAATTCTCCTTTCCTTGCATGCAGCTCTGTTGGGGCTCAGGCCTCATGTTCAGTCGCTAGTCTTGTGAAAGTACTTACAGGCAACTACTCCCCAGGTGCCAGTGGCTTACACCTGTAATCTAGCTACTCTGGGGGCTGAGATCTGAAGGATTATGGGCCAACGCCAGCCAGTGAAGACAGTCTGCAAGACTCTATCTCCAATTAACCAGCAAAATGCTGGACTGGAGGTGTGGCTCAAGTGTTAGAACACTAGCCTTGAGCAAGAAAGCTGAGCAAAAAGTATGAGGCCCTGAGTTCAAGCCGAAGAGAAGGAAGGAAGGAAGGAAGGAAGGAAGGAAGGAAGGAAGAAAGGAAGGAAGGAAGAAAAGAAGGGAGAGAGGGAGGCAGGGAGGGAGGGAGGGAGGGAGGAAGGAAGGAAGGAAGGAAGGAAGGAAGGAAGGAAGGAAGGAAGGAAGGAAGGAAGGAAGACCAACTACTGAAAAAATTTTCTCAACTTTTAGAATGACAATAGCATTCTATCTCCTGCCTGGCAAAAGTCAACAGTGCCATTTTGGAAAAAAAAAAAAATCTTTGTGTCACATAACTGAGCCTAGCTGGCCATAGTACCCTATTTTTCTATTTTCTCCAAAGTCAGTGCCAGAGATTTCTGGGGCCAAAGATAGGATTAACATTTCTCGGCCTAGTAAATAACTCCCATCTGGATTCATCACAGGGAGCATTAGTGCTCCAACTATTTCCTGTAATCAGCTTAAACAATCTAGGTTACAAGCTTGGAAATTAAATTCTAGAAGTGATTTCCCCCATCTTGGATGCTGTTTCAATTACAGCGTCTTGCAGATGAAACTTGGGTAAGCAGCAAACTTAAAAGCTCTGGCACTTACGTAATGAGTTGGCAGGAAGAGAAGCTGGCCATGACACAAGGAAGACGCCACCTGGAGGCTGAGACCACAACCACCATGCAGAGCCGGGCAGGGCAATGTACCTGCACTGAGCACTTGAGACAAGCCAGATATCCAGAGACTCAAGCAACCACAGGGAGCAGGATTGGACTCCTCCTTAAAGACTTGTGAGCTGATGGAGCAGACAAATTACCAGGTCATTTCCAGGCAAAGGTATTGCGGAAGCATATACTCTGCTCAGCGTGGGGCTGAGGAGCTGATGCTCCATGATTAAACATCAGTCAGCTTTCTGAAGAAAGGTGAGGTGGTTATTTCAGGTAGCATAATGAGCAGGCAAGGACCAAACGGTGTGCACAAGTGTGTGTATTTCACGTCTGTGCAACTCCAGCCCATGATTCAAGTGCAAAGATGACAGTTCCAGAAGACAAGCTGGGCACACCCCTGCCTTTCATCTTCAGACACTACCTGGGTATCCTGTCTTTAACACACCAGGTTTCTAGGGTGTGAGATATGGAGTCCCAGGAGCCCCCCTAAGATTTGTAGTGGGCACACCTTTGCAGCTCCAAGCTCCTTTTTAAGAATGCAATCGGTCCTTGTAGTAGCTTTAGGCAGAACAGCCAATCCACCAGGGCCAAGGAGCCAGATCTTGGGAGAAGACCTCAGGAAACAATAACCAAGCCTGGAATGTCTCTACTAGGCCATAGGAATGAATATTAGAGTGACATCACAGGTCATTAGGGAGGTGGCCATAGGGGGATTTGATAGCAGGTACTTAAATTTCCTCGTGTGGAGATGAGCTGGGAGTCAGATGGAGGCCCTTCCACACTTATGATGCTTCTTTTTTCCCTGTGTTTCACAAATTGGGTGAAGGCTACTCAGTAAGCGAAGGCTAAATGAAGGAGACCCAAAGGATCTGGCTGCCCTCAGCTCACTAAGAGTAGTCTCAGACTGTGAGAATTAGGTCTTAAGGGAGCACTTGTTTGTGGAACCTACATGACTTCATTTTGCAAAACGTTATGTTCTTCACTGTTAAATGGGGATGCGCATCACAAGGAGTGTTTAATAACAGGTTTCATTCAGGTGCTGCTGGATAAATGTTGTAGCTAATGCTCACTGCAGGGGGTGTTTGGAGTTGCCCTGTGATGTCCCCATATTGGCCATAGGGTTAGCCTGCCTGTAATCACACAGGTGAGAAAGCAACACCAACGGTTCCTCAGCGCCTCCTCCAGCCCTTTCTTCCTCCCTGCTCCGCTTCCACTGAGCTCTGCACACCAGCCTGCTGACTCCCTAACCACCTTCTCCACACCAGGCTATCAGAAAAAGGCCACCTGCTAGAAGTGATACAAAGCTGAGTTTTAAAATTCCAGAAGGAAAGCTTTAATTAGTTTATGCATCTAAAAAAAATCCCATCAGGTACTGGTGGCTCAAGCCTGTAATCCTTGCTAGTCAGGAGGCTGAGATCTAAGGACTATGGTCTGAAGCCAGCCTTGGCTACAATATCCATAGGTCTTTTATCTCCAATTAACTACAAAAAAAAAAGCCAGAAAGTAGAGCAGTGGCTCTAGTGGTAGAGTGTTAGCTCTGAGGAGAAAAAAAAAAGCTCAAGGCCAGAGTCCAGGCCCTGAATCCAAGCCCCAGGACCAATGTGGGCGCACACGCGCGGGCACACACTCACTCCCACCATAAATGGTATAGGACGTTAAAGTTAAATTGCCGTGCTTCTCCCTGGCCCAATTGCTAATCTGCACATGAGAGAAAGTGGAACTACCTCCCTTTTAGGATCACAGTAGAGATTTGAAAGGTAGCAAAGGAGAAGCACTTGGTGCAATGCCTGGCAGGAAACAAGTACCTGACGTGCTGTAGCAATCGCCATCATAGCCGTCCAAAGGCAGTTCAGGATCTCTTTCCAGATACACTCCATGTTTGCAAGAAAATACATTTATACACACATGCACATAGGGAGAAGTTTTTTGTTTTTTGCTATTACTGAGGTTTGAACTTAGGGCCTTGAGCTTGCTCAGCTGGTGCTCTACCACCTGAACCATGCTTCCAGACTAGCTTTTTTGTTGGTCTTAGGGCTTGGGTGCTGTCCCTGAGCTCTTTTGCTCAAGGCTAGAACTCTACCACTTTCATTTACTATACCACTTCTAGTTTTCAGGTGGTTAATTGGAGAGAAGATTCTCACAGACTTGCCTTTTTTTTTTTTTTTTTTTTTTTGATTGGTTGTGAGTCTTTACTTGGCCTGGGCACTGTCCCTGAGCTCTTCAGCTCAAGGAAAACGCTCTACTGCTTGAGCCACAGTGCCACTTTCCGTTTTCTGGTGGTTAATTAGAGATAAGAGTCTCATGGCTTTCCTGCTTGGGCTGGCTTTGAACTACAATCCTCTAGTTAACTGGAGTGGGATCACAAGGACTTTTCTGCCTAGCTGGCTTCAAACCTTATTCTTCCGGATCTCAACCTTCTCAGTAGCTAGAATTACAGGCATGAGCCACTGGGGCTGAACAGAAATACTCTATTTAATGCTCTTCAACTTGCTATTTTCACTTAATAATCTTGGGTGTTTCCACGATGTATATTGATTCCCCACATTCTTTTTTTTTTTTTTTTTTGGGGGGTCCGGTCATGGGGCCTGAACTCTGGGCCTGGGCACTGTCCCTTAGCTCTTCAGCTCAAGGCTAGCGCTCTACCACTTGAGCCACAGTGCCACTCCCGGCTTTTTTCTTTTTGCTTATGTGGTGCTGAGGAATCGAACCCAGGGCCTCATGCATGCAAGGCAAGCACTCTACCACTGAGCCACCTTCCCAGCCCCCCCCCCCATTCTTTTTAAATTATTGATCAGCATCCATTACCATAATTTATATGCACAAATGGGGAGATTTAAAATATAGAAGTACATATTTATCCTGAGGGTTTATATTTTAAAATGAACATGGACAATCATTTGAAGAATTCAAAGGTAATTTTCAGCATTCACAAACCTGATAAACAATGCTACTGAGAGACAAACTGGAATCTCAAATTAAGAGCATGATGGGCCAGAATGGACATGTCTAATGGGACAAATTAAAACTACTATAAATTACTAAATTTACTCCAGATTAATTTGGAACAGAATGCAGTATTAGAGGAGGTGTGATAGTTTATTCAAGCTTTTAACTAAAACATAAAAGGTCCAGTGGTTTTAGTATTGTATTTTCCAATTGGTTTCCCAGCACCTCAAATTCAATCAGTGTCCTGCTGTTCAATAGTATTTTGAAATCTGCCAAGTCTTAATTGAAGTGGAAGTGCCTGAAACCAGAGCATTAGGGAGTCAGATCTGTGGAGGTAAACTGTTGCTGGCTCTGCATTTCAACTCCTCCTTGCTCCTGGGGCCAGTTTACATTCTGACTGCAGACTGGATGGTGGGGGACTGGATTAGACAAGGTCAGAGATGCAGCTCTACTGATTCTGAGCTTTGGGTTCCTGTGGAATTAAGTGTTATGCTACAAGTTCCAGAGCCTGGGTCAGAGAGCACCTGGCATGGCTTCTATCAATAACTACAAAGCTTATAGAGTACATCAGACCCTGTTCCAGGAGCCTGAAATAAGATGAACAACGGGATGAGACTGGGGCTCCATCCTCAAAGGGCATCCATTTTAGTTGAGGAATCTGACATAAATAAGAGCAAGTAAACCACACAGAGCTTTTAATTAACACCATGAAAGAAAAATACTAAGTGACAATATACAGAACAACACGAGAATTTACTGCATCCGTCTATTTTCTGTCATAACAAATATCTAGTGCTGGGAACTTTATAGAGAAAAAGTGTTATTTAGCTCACAGTTCTAGAGGTTCAAGAACCTTGCATCAGTGGCTACTTGTCTCTGGAGAGGTCTTCATGACGGATGACATCATGGTGTGAATATATGCAAGAAGGAGAGATTGCCTGGGGAAGCACAAAGCAAGAGGCTGGGAGGGAACCGGGCTCATTGGTTTCTTTTTTTTTTTTTTTAATGTTTTTTATTGTGAAAATACTGTACAGAGGGGTAATGAGTACATTTCTTATCAAGCATTGTTGCCTCCTCCTTTGTTTTTCCCCTACCATCCCTCCCCTCCTACCTCCACAACTACATTCCCTTCCAGCCCCACCTAAATTGTAAAGTTTGTTGTTCAACAGTGTCTTGTACATCTCATTGTTATAATGGGTCCAGGCTCATTTGTTTCTTAATAACTCATTCTTTCGCTTGTTCTGCTTTCCTTCCAAATTTTGGAGACAAGAGTCTCACAATATAGCTCAGGCTGGCCTCAAACTCACAATCCTCCAGCCTTAGTCTCCCAAGTGTGGAGATTACACGCACCTCTCACCACAACACATTACAGCTGGACCTAATCCAGTCCCAAGACCTACCTTAACCACTTCAGAAGGTGGAGCCCATGACCTACTTACCTTCTACTAGGCCCCACCTCTTAAAGGAGCCACGTTGTCAACACCAACATAATGGCATTCAAGTATTCAGTACATAAACATTTAGGATTACACTTTTTTTTTTAAACCTTAGCACTATGTGAACTATGACTTGACAGTGAGAAGAGCCCAGCTCTGGGGAGAGCTGCAAAAAGCATTCCAGGCAAGCAGAACAGGGAAAAAGGCACTTGGGTAGAATGCTTTATAGTCTTTTTTTTTTTTTTTTTGGTCTGTTTTGGGGCTTGAACTCAGGGCCTGAGTGTTGTCCTTAAGACTCTCTGTGCTCAAGGCTAGTGCTATACTACTTGAAGCACCACTTCTGTTTTTTGAGTGGTTAATTGGAGGTAAGAGTCTCATGGGGACTTTCTGGCCTGGGCTGGCTTTGAACCATGATCTTTAGATCTCAACCTCGTGAGTAGCTAGGATTATAGGTGTGAGCACCAGCTGCTTTGTACTCTTACCAAGAAAAAGCCCACATGGATCATGAAGAACAGAAGAAGTAGAAGCAATAGGTGACAGATCTTGCAGGGGGTTGTATTAAACACAGGGAGTAGTTTAGATTTTGTTTTAAATGCTATGGAGGGGCTGCAAAGGTGGCTCAGTGGTAGAGTGCTTGTCTAGCATGCATGAAGCCCTGGGTTCAATTCCTCAGTATCACATGAACAGAAAAAGCTAGAAGTGGATCAAGTGGTAAGGTGCTACTCCTGAGCAAAAAAAAAGCTCAGGGACAGTGCCCAGGCCCTGAGTTCAAGCCCCAGGACTAGGGGGAAAAATGTATGTTATGCACAATAAAAAAAAAATTTAAAAATGCATGCTATGGAGACCACAGATTTTAAGCAAACAATGGAATTGTCTGACTACTGTGTGGAGACACTTTTAAAAGAAAGAGACCAGCGGAGGAGGAGGCTGCAGATGATGCTGGGGAGGCAGCAGCTGGAGCCGTGGATGAGCAGCATGGTATAAATCCCCTCTATCAGACCAGAGCCCTGTGTAGGCTCAGAACACAAACATCCCCAGGGATTCCCAACCAGCTGCTCATCAAGAAGTTAAGGCCACATGTGCCTCCCTGGGAGGATCAAACATGATGTTTTAATCGTAAGATGCCAGGGCACAGGCATTAGTGAATATGGACACTAGAGTCAAAGAAAGCAAGGACAGGGGCTGGGAAGGTGGCTCAGTGGTAGAGCGCCTGCCTTGCATGCATGAGGCCCTGAGTTCAATTCCTCAGCACCACATAAGCAGAAAAAGCTGGAAGCCGCGCTGTGGCTCAAGTGGTAGAGTGCTAACCATGAGCTGAAATGCTGAGGGATAGTACCTAGGCCAAGAGTTCCGTCCCCATGACCGACAAAAATAAAATAAAAATTTTTAAAAAGCAAGCAAGGACAACTTTGTTGGCATCCCACACGCCTGCCTTTGAGACTAGACAATCTATGAACTGTGGGCTGTCGATGCCACTTTCCTTTCCCTGTCAGGAGTTCAGTCTGACCCATCTCTCATGCTGACACTCAACCCAGACCCCAACACTCATCAGGTTTTCATTGAAAGCTTAGTGTTCCAACTCTACCTACAAAGATGGAGTGACATGACAGTTATGAAAGCATTATGGCATGTCTTAAGAATCACTCTGTGTACGCAATTCCCAAGATCATTTAAGAAAAACCCACAACAGAGGGCTGGCGATGTGGTTTAGTGGTAGAGTTCTTGCCTAGCATGCATGAAGTCCTGGGTTCAATTCCTCAGTACCACATAATCAGAAAAGGGCTGGAAGTGGCACTGTGACTCATGTGGTGGAGTGCTACTAGCCTTGAGCAAAAGCAGCTCAGGGACAGTGCCTCGGCCCTGAGTTTAAGCCCCACAACTGGCAAAAAGAAAAAAAAGGAAAACCGACAACAGTGAGCTGGGAAGAGGGAGGGAAAATGGGGAGAGAATCTAGGATTACAATTAGATTAAAATTATGCCAAGGTAACTAACTCTTGGTCACTCTAACCAGTTTGAGGTGGAGCTTAGGCAAGTGGGCATGTACCTTTTTTTCTACAATTGGACAGGATATGTCACTTGTGTAGCTGACTATTTTAGCCTTGGAAATTAATATGTTGTAGGCATGTACCAAACACTACTTTGTGCTTCCTTGGCTCACTACTTTGTGTCTCCTTGGCTCACTGCTTATCTCTACCTGCTACCCAACCCCCTCTGGAGACCCTGAAGGAACCTCAACTTTAAGTTAACTTTGCATATCCCTATTACCTGTGTCTAATCTATGGAACCCAGGACCTTATCACCTGTCAGGCAAGCATCTACCTCTGAGCTATAACCGCGTCCCACATCTCCTTGAACTCAGGGCCTGTCCTTTTTTGATCAAGGTTAGTGCCCTACCACTTGAGTTACAGCTCCACTTCTGGCTTTTTTGGTGCTTAATTGGAGATAAGGGTTTCACAGACTTTCCTGCTTGGGCTGCTTTTAAACTGATTCTCAGATCTTAGCTCCCTGAGTAGCTAGGATTACAGGCATGAGACACTGGTGCCTGGCCCCACTTCTGCTTTTTTAAAGAGGTGCTGTTCCTCAAATGGATTTTTCACTTTGAGTGTTTGGGAGAGATATTTAAGGTCTGTCTCTACCTAATGACTTTGACAAACAAACCTCTGCTATTGGTGAATGCACCACACATATTATGTCACACATATTGGGTCTTAACAAGTGTTCTGTACGTTCAGATAAAACAAACCTCTGAGCAAGATTTGTAGAGACAAGCCCAGGGCAAAGCCTGGCTGGCTTTCACAGGCCGGTTTTTGAGGATGTGGGATATCCAACACAGGAGAAAAGGGGAGTGCTCAGGGAACAGCGTTGGCTCAACCTGGATAGAATACAGGCTGTGTTTTCCACAAAGGGAAACAGGGTAGGGCTGTGCCATGGAAACAAATCAAAATACCAGTCTGAACATTTGAAATAAAGTAATACTCTCTTCTGTTAAGAGAGGTGCAGCTTTTCTTTCTGGTTGCGTTTAAGACCTTCTCTGCTGTTCTGAAGTGTGCATTTCTTGTTATCATTTCTATTGTTATGTGTCTGTCTACCAGTCTCGTTGTTGAAGTCCTAATTCCCAATGAGTTAATTCGTGGGTGTGTTTGGTGATAAGGTCTTTAAAGAGGTTATTATTTTAAATGACAGTAGGCTGAATTCTAATGCGATAGCACTGCTGTCTTTGTAAAAAGGGGAGGTCAGGACAGACACACCGAGGAACCGAGGAAAGACCATGTGAGGAAACAATGAGAAGAAAGCTACCTGTCAACCAAGGAGAGAGGTTTAGGAGGAAATAACCACATCTACATCTGGATTTCAGACGTCTATCCTCCAGAACTGAGAGGGAAAAAAAAGAAAAGAAATTTCCATTACTTAAGCCACACTGTCTGTGGAATTTTTTTTTCTTTTTTAGGATACTATTAGCAAATGAATGTACTTCTACGAATTCACGCCTTTCAAATTCTGGAAAATTCTAGAACATTTCAATGTTCTAAAAAGAACATTGCTTCTTGTTCTGTTTTACTAGTCTGTTCTGGAGTTCAACTTGAACACACACACACACACACACACACACGTTTCATCAATACCCCATGGGCTGTTTAATATTTCCCTTCTTCCCCTCTGGGTTGCATGCTGAGTAAGTTCTTCAGATCTTTTTTTTTTTTTTTTTTTTTGTCGGTCGTGGGGCTTGAACTCTGGGCCTGGGCGCTGTCCCTCAGCTCTTCAGCTCAAGGCCAGCGCTCTACCACTTGAGCTACAGCGCCACTTCCGGTTTTCTGGTGGTTTATTGGAGTCTCACGGTCTTTCCTGCCCGGGCTGGCTTTGAACCTCGATCCTCAGATCTCAGCCTCCTGAGTAGCTAGGATTACAGGCGTGAGCCACCAGCGCCCAGCTTCTTCAGATCTTTTAGTTCACTCAATTTGTCAAATTTGGCTCTGACCTATCTACATTTATTTAAACAATTACACTTTTCACTGACAGTTTCATTTGCTTTCAAATTTATACTTTCTTATATTTCTTTAGTCTTTTTTTTTCTTTTTTCTTTTTTCTTTTTTTTTGTCGGTCGTGGGGCTTGAACTCTGGGCCTGGGCGCTGTCCCTCAGCTCTTCAGCTCAAGGCTAGCGCTCTACCACTTGAGCTATAGCGCCACTTCCAGTTTTCTGGTGGTTTATTGGAGATAGGAGTCTCATGGTCTTTCCTGCCCGGGCTGGCTTTGAACCGCGATCCTCAGATCTCAGCCTCCTGAGTAGCTAGGATTACAGGCGTGAGCCACCAGCGCCTGGCTAGTTCTTCAGATCTTTTATTTTTTATTTTTTGTGGGTTGTGGGGCTTGAACTCTGGGCCTGGGTGTTGTCCCTCAGCTCTTCAACTCAAGGCGAGCGCTCTACCACTTGAGCTACAGCGCCACTTCCGGTTTTCTGGTGGTTTATTGGAGTCTCACGGTCTTTCCTGCCCGGGCTGGCTTTGAACCTCGATCCTCAGATCTCAGCCTCCTTCTTTTTTCTTTTGGCCCAGGACGGGGCTTGAACTCAGGGCCTGGGTACTGTCCCGAAACTTATTTTGCTCAAGATTAGCATTTTACCACTTGAGTCACAGAGCCACTTCCAGTTTTATGTGATATTAAGGAATCAATCCCAGGGCTTCATGCATGCTAGACAAGTACTCTACCACTAAGCCACATTCCCAGCACCCCCCCCCCCCCCTTTTAAAACTCTTTGGAAAGAAGATGTTTCTCTATAGCCCAAACTGGCCTCAAACTCAAGATCCTCCTGCCTCAGCCTTCCTAGAGCTAATCTTTCATGTCTTGATACAAATTAGATCCCTTACAAAGTATGAAGATTACTAACAATTCTCACTACCAATAAGAGAAGCTAAAAACAAGTAGACAATGACTTCAAAATGCCAGGAAGAAAGAAAAATGTAAATAAAAAATAAGCTTTGTGATTACGTTTTAGCAAGAAATGAATATTCAAGTCAAATACTAATACTGAGAGGGATGAGGTTTGTGAAAAAAAGAGCAAAATTTGTAACATGGGTATAGTGATTGAGTCACCTTCCCTATTTTATAAATTAAATGGATGCAGATAATTTGGGGCTTAATAAATATTGTTTTGCTTCCTTTCCATTCCATCTCCTGGAATGACAGGCTGGCTCAAGCCTTTCCCTGGTGACTGGTATCACCTTTTCCTTTATTCCCTGCTAGGTCAGCCTAAGGAGGCAGGCTGCTAGGGCCAGAGCTCCCCCTACTGGCTCACAGGCAGGAGCATGCAGGACGTGGAACTAGTCTTTCCTAAGGTGACATCAGCTTGAAATAAGTGTATAGCATGGCCTTGTTTTACAAGGAAAACTGTCAGTTGTTGCAGATTAATGGTGTTAATATCAAGTATGGCAAGGGCTTTGGAGTCATCTAGGCTCCTAGATGACTTGTGGTAAACTACTTAACATCTGAGCTTCAGTCCTCTCATCTTTTTTTTTTTTTTGGGTCCGGTCGTGGGGCCTTGAACTCTGGGCCTGGGCGCTGTCCCTGAGCTCTTCAGCTCAAGGCTAGCGCTCTACCACTTGAGCCACAGTGCCACTTCCGGCTTTTTCTTTTTGCTTACGTGGTGCTGAGGAATCGAACCCAGGGCCTTGAGCATGCAAGGCAAGCGCTCTACCACTGAGCCACCTTCCCAGCCCCCAGTCCTCTCATCTTTACAGTAAATGTAATAATGCTTCATCAGGGTTCAGTGAGGAAGACAGAAATTACATCTGCTGCCTGGAGATAAAAAAAAACAAATAGGAAGGAACGTGTTCCTTCTTAGGGCCTTCTGTTTTTCAAATGTTCCAAATTGAGAGAATTTATTAGGAAGTCTTCTGACAAAGGAGATGTATCCTGGATCCCAGAGCACAGTACAGAATGGCAGAGGCTGAAACAAAACCTCAAAACCATACAGGGATGTTGGGAAGACTGGTATTGTCTGCACAGTTCATACCAAGATTATTGTTATTAAAAATCCTAACATTTGGGCTGGAAGCATGGCTCAAGCGGGAGCATGCCTGCCTAGCAAGTGTGAGGTCCTGAGTTCAAACAGCAGTACTACCATTTAAAAAAAGGGGGGGGGACGACTGTATTTCAAAATGGGCATTGGTTGCTCACGTCTGTAATCCTAGCTACTCAGGAAGCTGAGATCTAAGGGTCCGATTCAAAGTCAGCCTGGCAGGAATCCATGAGATTCTTTTCTCCAATTAACCACAAGAAAACCAGAAGAGCTGTGGCTCAAAGTGCTAGCCTTGAGCAAAAGAGCTCAGGGACAGTGCCAAGGCTCTGAGTTCAAGCCCCACAACCAACCACCCCCCAGAAAAACAAAAACAAAAACCAGAAACAGTACCAATGTCGAACAGGTACACTTTATTTCCTGACATTATTCCCTAAACAATAGTGTAACAACTTTTTGTATACATTGTATGTATTAGGCATTCTGAGTAATCTAGAGAGGACAAGATATGCAAGAGGATACAAGTTAGTCCTAGTAAGCACTGTCATTTATCTGAAATCTATGTATTTACTTTTTTTAAGATACAATTTATAGATTAGTCTTTCTTATCTGAGGTTATACTATCTGCAGTTTCACTTACTCAGTCAATCATAGTCTAAAATAGTAAATGGAAAATTCAAGAAATAAACATTTCATTTGTTAAATTGCTCATCACACAGGAATGACAAAGCTGCCCATCTATAGAGCAAACAGCAGATACAGTTGGGACTTTTTGGTTATCCTTCCTCCCATCTGCCTAGGAAATACTTTTTCTTAGGAAGTTTGGGGGTCTTTTTTTTTTTTTTTTTTTTTTTGCCAGTCGTGGGGCCTGACCTTTGGGCCTGGGCGCTGTCCCTCAGCTCTTCAGCTCAAGGCTAGCACTCTACCACTTGAGCCACAGCGCCACTTCTGGCTTTTTCTGCTTATGTGGTGCTGAGGAATTGAACCCAGGGCCTCATGCATGCAAGGCAAGTACTCTACCACTGAGCCACCTTCCCAGCCCCAAGTTTGGGGGGTCTTATATCTGGCCTAGATACAGATGGTTGCAGGTGGTTTTCTGATGTCTGTTATCTGGGAGACTATCTGCATAAAGAAAGAACTTAAAACATTTTTCTTTTGTCAGTCCGGGGGCTTGAACTGAGGGCCTGGCTGCTGTCCCTGAGCTCTTTTGTTCAAGGCTTGTGCCCTACCATTTTGAGCCACAGCGCCACTTCTGGTTTTCTGGTGGTTAACTGGAGATAAGAGTCTTACAGGTACTTTTCAGTCCAGGCTGGCTTTGAACCGAGATCCTCAGATCTCTGCCTCCTGAGACGCTAGGATTATAGGCCTGAGCCACTAGAGCCTGCCTTTCTTTTTTTCTTTTTGAGGTCTTGCTAAGTTACCCAGCCTGGCTTTGAACTTTTGATCCTTCTGCAGCAGCCTTCTGAGTAGCTGTAATTACACTCGGATTACATATATACGCTACCTCACCTAGCACAGACAGCCTTTAGCAAGTTGCACTTTCCTTCTCTCATTTCTTATTACTTGCCTTCTCATTTACTACCAAAAAAAACCAAAAAAAACAAAAAAAACAAAAAAAACCTCCAGAGCTCTGGATTGTATATTACACACACTTCAACTGGCTTGCCCTCCAGTGGTTTGTGTCTTGTATGACTCTGCTGTTGTGTGTATGTGGATTTATTCCTGTCCTTGCTTTTGTTACACAGAATAACAAAAAGGCTAGGATGTCATGACGCTTAGGTGAGAACGGATGACCCTCTGTTCTGCCCCTACATCACAAAGCCTTCTCCTATTAGTTTCCCCATTCTTTTTTTTTTTTTTTTTTTTTGCCAGTCATGGGGCTTGAACTCAGGGCCTGGGCACTGGCCCTGCGCTTCTTTTTGCTCAACGCCAGCACTCTACCACTTGAGCTACAGCTCCACTTCTGGCTTTTTCTGTTTGTGTGGTCCTGAGGAATCAAACCTAGAGCTTTATGCATGCTGTGCAAGCACTCTACCATTAAGCCATTTTCCCAGCCACTAGTTTCCCCATACTTAACATCTTACATATTAACAACTTACCAGGGTATTTGGTTGATTTGGAGTAATTATGAATAAAACTGCTGTAACCGGGGCTGGGAAGGTGGCTCAGTGGTAGAGCGCTTGCCTTGCATGCCTGAGGCCCTGGGTTCGATTCCTCAGCACCACATAAGCAAAAAGAAAAAAGCTGGAAGTGGCGCTGTGGCTCAAGTGGTAGAGCGCTAGCCTTGAGCTGAAGAGCTGAGGGACAGCGCCCAGGCCCAGAGTTCAGGCCCCATGACCGGACCCCCCCCAAAAAAAACAAAAAAAACAAAAAAACAAAAACCAAAACTGCTGTAACCATTTGTATGTAGGTCTTTGGATATTTTCAACTCTGCTATGGTTTGGCTTCCAAAAGGTTCACATTCTGGAAGATTGGTTCTCAATGTGGAGGGGTAATGAACTTTAGGAAGTGGGGCCTAGGGAGGTCTTCAGATTCTTGGAGACAATGCCCTTGGGAGGGAAAAATGTGGTTCTTCTAGGTCTCTACTTACTATAAGTGTCATCTTATAAAAAGAGGGAGCTTCACTGGGTGCCAGTGGCTAACACCTACAATCCTAGCTACTCAGGAGGCTGAGATCTGAGGATCATGGCGCAAAGCCAGCCTTTCAGGAAAGTCTGTGAGACTCCATTAAACCACCAGAAAACCAGAAGTGGTGCTATGGCTCAAGTGGTAGAGTGTTCGCCTTGAGCTGAAGAGCTGAGGGACAACCCAGGCCAAGAGTTAAAGACCCATGACCGACCCCCCCCCAAAAAAAAAAGAAAAAAGAAAAAAAAAAGAGGGAGGTTGGGCCCCTGCATTTCTCTGGCTTCCTGTCTTTCCATGTACTGTCTCCCTCTCTCTTCCACTGCCATGCAACCTGCCACCCTGCCACATAGTGACATAACCAAGGGTCCCTACAAAGGCAAATCAGATGGGACCACATTCATCTTGGACAAGCCTCCAAAACTGTTGACTATAGTCTGCAAAGGATCTTACTATGTAGCCCAGGCTGGCCTTGAATTTGCCATTCTCCTACCCAAGTGCAAGGATTACACCTGTGTGCAGCTGTGCCTTTTCTGTGTACGTACCTCATTTCAGATATTCTGTTAAGACCAAACGACTTGAGAAATAGCTAGAAGTTATGTTTAGCTCTGTAAGAAATTACCAACCTGTCTTCCAGAGTGGTTTCCACCAGCAATGAATAAAACCTGCTTCACATTCTAGGGTTGTATTTTGAACTTTAGCCATTCTAATAGGTGGGTGGTGGCTATATTCTTTTATTATTAAGTTAAAAAATACTGACAATTAAACTGGGTGCTGGCGGATGATGCCTGCGGTCCTCACTTTCTGGGAGGTAGGGGATGGGAGGATCAGAGTCAATCAATAGCTGGGAATAGTGGGATGTACCTGAAGTATAAATAGGAGGATCATGTTCCAGGCTGCCTTGGGCAAAAAGTGAGATCAGACCTCAAAAATGCTGTAACCAAGCCGGCGCCAGTGGCTCACGCCTGTAATCCTAGATACTCAGGAGGCTGAGATCTGAGGGTCATGGCTCAAAGCCAGCCCAGGCAGGAAAATCTGTGACTCTTATCTCTAATAAACCACTAGAAAACCAGAAGTGGTGCTGTGGCTCAAGCAGTAGAGCACTCGCCTTGAGCTGAAGAACTGTGGGGCAGCGCCGAGGCCCAGAGTTCAAGCCCCATGACCGACAAAAAAAAATGCTGTAAAAAGTGTTGGAACATGAAGCCTTAAGTTCAAACCTCAATATTAAAAAACAAAAAGTGAATATACCACACTTCTAAAGACTGTATATGCGGAACAAAACTTTATAACAGGAAAGAAGCAGTAAAGACAAGACAGATGACGACCTCAGATGTGGGAGGAAAAATTGTGTGTGGAGGAAAAATTGTGTGTGGAGGCACACTCTTGATGAACGATCTTTAGATGGGAATGATGAAACTATCTTGACCAAAGTAAAAAGAGGATGATCAGAGCAGAAAAGGAGAAAAAAAGCAAAGGTCATTATGCTGCTTTCTTGGTAGATGGGGCCAAGAGCCAAAGAATGCAGATTGCTTCTAGAAACCAGAAAAGGCAAAGATCCAGCCCTGCAACACTCCAATTTTTAACCTACTGCATTGCATTTGGACTTCTGACGTCTAGAATTGTAAAATAGTCTCATATGTACTATTTTGCAGTAATTTTTTTTCTTTGCCAGTCCTGGGGCTTGAACTTAGGGCCTGGGCACTGTCCCTGAGCTACTTTTGCTCAAAGCTAGCACTGTACCACTTGAGCCACAGCACCACTTCTGGCTTTTCTGTTTATGTTGTACTGAGGAATCCAACCCAGGGCTTCATGCATGCTAGGCAAGCACTCTACTGCTAAGCCACCTTCCCAGTCCTTGCAATCATTTTCGTAGCAGTCATAGGAAACATATTGGGCAGATAGGGGCTCCTCAGCGCAGTATATATTCTTGGCAAAATGATGGTCCATGACTGCCTCTCCAGCTCTAGGTTCACAGCCCTACTCCATGTTGCACCATTAGTATCCCCCAGATCCATATGTTACATTTAGCCCGCATCCTGCCCTCTGAGCCCCTCTGCTGTTGCTACTTTTTCTTTTCTTTTTAAGATAGGGTGGCTCAAGCTAGCCCCAAATTCAGGATCCTCTTGAGTGGAGGGATTACAGGCTAAAACACCATGCCTGGATCTCCCACTCACTCTTCCTTCCTTCACTCCTTTGTCTCAGTCTCTGTAAAGTCAAGTTGAAATTTCTTCTCCTACAAATAGACATTATCGTGTTTTCCTGCATGGTGGCTTGTACTCACAAAATAGCGGCAGCTTACAACAGGAATGTTAACTGCAGATTTTTCTTCACTATTCCCTTTCCCTGACCTGCAAGGGCAACTTTTTCGTGAAGATGTTGGGGTGTGGGAAGCATATCATAAAAGTGCTTGTTTAAAAATTAAAATAAATGAAATAGAATGGTCGGGTGCTGGTAGCTCCTGCCTGTAATCCTAACTACTCAGGAGGCTGAGATCTGAAGATCCTGGTTCAAAGCCAATCTGGGTAGGAAAAGTCTGAGACTCTTATTATCTTCAATTAACCACAAAACCGGAAGGGGCGCTGTGGCTCAAAGTGGTAGACTAGCACTAACCTTGAGCAGCAAGCTCAGGGGCAGCGCGCCCAGGCCCCGAGTTCAAGCCCCATGACCAACAAAAAGATCAAACAAGAAAAGACACTCAACAAGACTGGAGAGCTGGTGTTTCCGGTCCCAGTCCCTCCACGGCTAGCTTCCCAAGGCCAGCGCAAGCCTGGCAAGTGCGCCTCGCCGATAGTTTGAACGTGGCTTCCCACATCTTCGGTCTGCCTCACATAACTTGATGTCAAAACACCACCTATGCGCTATCTTTTTTTTATCCTCATTGCAAGAATGAAGGCGTTTCGGTGCCAGGATTTGAACTCAGGACCTCTGTGCTTGCCAGGCAGGTGCCTCACCACTTAGCCACGTCTCAGCCCAGGACAAGGTCACCCCCGAATCCGATGAGATCACGGATAACCCAATTTACCAGCACGAGACCAAGGCTAGAAATACCTATTTGCAGGAAAACGCGCCCCAAAGGCGTGCCTGGGCTCCGGGGAGCACAAGGCCTGCCCCGTCCCTCCGGCGTGAGGGGCTAGCCTCTCACCAGCCCGTCGCGTGAGGCGGCGGTTGCTGACCACGGGCCAGCAGTCGGACCAACAGAGGAGCCGGCAAGGCTTGCCGGGCGGGACACCACGCGGAGCCGGCGCACCAGCCAGGCCTGCGGGCCGGGAACACCACGCGGAGCCGGCGCACAGCCGGAGCCGCAGTTGAAGAAACCGCTCTCCGGCTGGACGGAGGCGGAGCAGAAGCACACGCTGCGCCAACAGAAGAGCCTCAGTATGCCTGAAGCGGTCCTGAGACAACCCCCGGCGCGAGGCACTCTGGGACTTGTAGTTTACTTCCCGGACAGCGCCTTCTCCACTTTGCGCGCCGGCCTGTTAACGTCGCTTTTATTCCTCCCTCCTTCCTTCCCGACACACCGACTTCCTGTTCGCCGCACAGCTTCACGCAAGACTACAATACCCAGAAGTCCCTTCTTCGGACTACAGTTCCCAGAAGGCCCCTGGAGAAGAAGTGCTTCCCTCGCTCCTTCCCTGGACCACAGTTCCCAGGGACTTCGCTTCACGGCGTCTGTCTTTCTGTCGGACCTCTTCTAGAGCTGGCTGGGCCTCGGCCGGTCAGCAGGCCCACAGCGACGACGTGGCCCGTCGCGACCCGGCGCAGGGTTCCCCCCGCGGCCCGGCTCTCTGCCCCCTCGGCTCTCCCCAGCCAGGCCGTCGCTGCTGGCCTGAGCGGTGACCTGGCGGGCCGCGCCTGCGCCCTGCCCCGTTTCCTGCCTGGCTGGTGGCGGCGGCCATTTTGTTCATCCTCCTCCTCCTCCAGCTCCTCCTGGTTGGAGCGCAGTGTCCGGAGCGGGCTGGGGGGAGAGAGCCCGAGAGCAGGGTTCGGTACCTTCTCCTCTGTCCCCAGCCGGCGCCCGGAGCCCCCCTCCCCTTCTTCCCCGCCCCCTCCCCTCCCCAGCCCTGCCCTCCCCCTTGTCCCGGGATCGCTCCGTCGCACCCACCATGATGGAAGACGACGGACAGCCCCGGACTCTGTGAGTACCCGAGACCGGGGGTGCCAGGCGCCGAGAGGCCCGGGCACCGCGGGACGCGGAGGGCGGGCGCTGGAGACCGGGGCCGAGCCGGGACTCTCGGCGGCTCCTCGGCCGCGGTGGCGCGGACGCAGCGAGCATTCCTCCTCTGTCCGCTGCTCCTTGGGAAGGAAGAAGCCTTCCCTTCCCCCAAACGCAGCCACTTCCTGGGGTCCGGGGCTTGGCTCGACCCCTTTCTCTCTCACCCTCCTTGGCGCACCCTTCCTGGGCTGGGTCTCTGCATGGCTGAAGCTGTCAGGCCCGGGCGAGCTCCTGCTCCCCTTGGCTCCGGGGGCCCGGCCCCGGGCCCGGAGCTGCCGGTCCCCTCGGGGACGGGGCCTGCTGGGGGTGGTGGGACCACCTTTGCATCTCCTGCGGACCCGGAGGAATTAGCACTCACGCCCTCCCTGTCCTCAGCTTCAGTCTCTCTCGGCTCTTCTCCGGAGAAGGCGGGATTCTGTTCAGCCGCCGGAGCCCCTTCTCTCTTTCTGCCCCCACGTGCCCCCGCCCACGCTGTCAGAAACACCCGCCCAGCGCCCGCTACTTTTGAAGTGCCAAAGGGATGCCGGCGCATCTCTCCCTTCTTGGATTACGAAGTTTACTTTGAGCGCTCGCTACGCCACACTGACAACCAGTTGTTAAAACTCCTTTCGCTCTGTTGGTGTTGCCGCTTCTCAATCTGTCTGTGCGTCGAGGCCATCGGAGGTGGATACAATGCTGTCTCCATCCGCTATTTGATGTGTGTCTCTTGGGGAGTTTCTGCAGTCTTGCTGTTGCGTTTTACCTGAAGCCCAATCTAATGAATGAATTTCATCTTCCAACCGCCTAAATCGAGTTTCCTAATGTAAGAGTGATGAGTCAGCACTTGCATGCTTTTTTTTTTTCTTCCCCCCCCCCACCCCCCTAAGTAGTTTGACACTTCTCTTTTTCTAGCATCCTTTTTAGAAGCCAGAGTACTTTTGCAAATAAAGTGTTTAAGTTGAACGCCTTTGGCTTTCTCCAGCGTCTAGAAGCCCACTACTCTTGTCTGGAATACAGGGAGTCAGATCACTGCTGTTTCTTTTGCCTCTGCCAGTATTGATAAGATCAGAGTTCACTTGGCTGGGTTATTTGATGGGGAAAGTACTTTTTGAGGAATAAGGTAGAAAAAGGTGGATGGGCCCTCAGGAAGTTTTAACTAGCTTTTCAGAGCTTCAGTTCTCTCAGATATAGTGTGCTTAGTAAAGAAGATAGCTATCTATATTCAGAACTTGATTTTGATTTTTGTCTTTTCAGACTTGTGCTCTTTCTTTTTTGTTTCTCAGCATCTTAAAGTATTTGCCATCCTGTTTTGGGAGTTTGAGGCCAAAAAGCGCATCTATGAAAAGCTTGCTTGGACCTTTCATGTTGCCTTTCATTTCTGCCTTCTCTTCCCAGAAAAGAGGGAATGGAGACAAATTTGAAATTTGTCCTTCAAAATCCGTTAAGCCAAAACTTGACATTCTGCTATAGTAATATGTACTTGGATGGAAGTATTTGGGAAAAGCTAGATTTAGGGCTTAGCTAAGCATGTATTTAAGGTAACAATTACATTCTATCTAAAGTGTCTGAGATGTCATCATTGCATCATAATAGCTACTGAATAATTGGTAAATTCTCCTGGCACATGTCTCATTAACTGTATCTATTTGTTCCTTTGAAGAGGAATTACTGGTTTTGTCCTGCTAAGTAATATGCTTTTTTAGTATCTTTTCCTGTAACTCTTTACATCCTGCTTGTCTTCATCTCTGAGATCTTTCAGTAGGCTAATGAGCTCATTCATTGTTATTTTATCCCTCTCTTCTCCAGCCTCTTTTCTTTAAAATACTTGAGTTGTTTGTATTTACTGTTGTCTAAAAATATGATGCATATATAGATGAGTAAATAAACAACATAAGCTGTTATTCCTGTATGTCAGTACATGTTTACTATTCTGTCTTCCATTTTTCCTTCTGGAACTGTCTTATACTGTTCTCCATGGGAAGGGTTTTTTTGTTTGTTTGCTTGTTTTTTTTAGACAAAGACTGCTACATCTTCCTAGGTTTTACCCCTCCAGCACTTAGTTCACTGCCTGGATCATAAGAGGTACTCAGTAACTATTTTTTCACTAAATTAAGTCCTTTAAAAAAAAAATCCTGAGTGACTTAAATTATAGGCAGACATTGTCATATCTGATGAAGTTTGTTGACTTTTATGTAGTTTTTAAAACTTTTTAATATAAAACCTTGAGATAAAAGTAAATGTTTCACAATTGAGATTATAATAAAAAATAATGCATAGTGGTTTTTAAGGGTATATATTTTACGTGTTTCTTCTCAAATGGCCTTTTTTAAGATCCAAATAATGGGACAAAAATTTTGAACATAATTTTAGAGATTTTATTTTGTTCATAGAGAGCCTATATTTTGCATTGTGATCTATGGACTAGGTTTTCAAGTGGATAGTATGCTTTAAAAGAATGTACTCTTAAAGCTTATCTTAACCTGTTTCTTTAAAATGCCTGTGTGTTACTAGTGAGGTTTTTTTCCCGCAGACACACACAAGCTAAGACATATGGTTCTATCTTCAGAAAACAATATGGTGTTTATAGCCTAGGTAGGTCTTTAAATATTCATTACCTATAGTATTACTAATTTATTTGATGGTATTTAAAGTGGTATAGAATTGCTTTTATATTGAGACTAAAGTTTTATTTGTCATACAGTTGCTGTAAAGGTCTGTTTTCTGATGTTCTTCATTTTCATTTGACATTTGTTTTGGGGTATTTTGTATTTTATGTAGTGGGTAACTTGTGATCTTAAAACAAAACAAATGAGATCATGCTGATGTTTGGAGTGGCTCGGCCTTGTAGGACACACGTTTCAGGCTTGTGTTTTGTGTGTCTTTGTAGTGCAGTGATTTGATCCATGGTATATCTGAATCTACAGTATGGCACTAATTATACTAGTGTTCTATTGAAGTTTATTTTTTTTTCATCCATTTGATACACCAAAATCAGTAGGAATTGGGATTCTTGGGTAATAAGTTATGTTATGCAATGCCATCCTTTAAGGCTATTTGTTCTTCCTGCTAATCAAAAGGAAGAAATAAACCAACGATTTAGAGTATAATCTGAACATGTAAGAACAAAGCAGAATAAAATAGTGTAAAATCTCATTATAAAATTGACTAGCTATACTATGGATTTGGTTATATTGTGGCTATAATCAAGTCTCTCATGCAATTTAATCATATTCTCTTTCTATGAAATGTGTGTGTCAATATCCCTATAGATGCTCAGTTTAGTTGTATTACTTGCACTTTTCCTTCACCATACCTCCTTCCTAAAACCAAATACTGACAAATCAAACAATTCTTTAGAAGGGCTTAATATTAAGGAATATTATTGCAAAAAATCTCCTCTTGTCTAGGAACTTGTCAAGAACAAAAGCAAAATGTTAGCTTTGTGGAAATTTAGCCATAGTGTTTTGTGTAAAAGTACTGTAATTCAACTTTCATAGGGCTACCCTTTTTAGAGTGAGAGCACATTCAATGTGCAAAAGCTGTCATTAGTTTTCTGCAGGGCATGATGTTCTTAACTCAAAAATTCTGCCCAGTTGGACATAGGAAGTAGTTTAGCAATGTGAACTTCTGCCTACTGTGTAACTGCCAAGAGTCTAGTTGCAAATTGGATTTTAACCCTGATGTTAGGGATAAAGGTATCATTTTCAGTTTTTAATTCTTCAGTTCCTACAGTTCCTGTTCTTAGAAGACAGACTGTAAGGTATGCCTTTCTTTATTTTTTTCCCTTTAGTTAAAAATCATTTTGGAGTTTTCTATGTGTTTTCTCTTTTGAATTGACCTCTCAATATAAAACCTCAAGTCATTTGTCGTTTTCTGTTATTTTGTATATGCTCCTCAGGTAGAAATTATATATTTAAAATCATGAAACTTTAGAATATGTTGAGAAAGAAATTGAAGTAGAGAGACTCATTTGGAAAAGGAAAAATCTATTTTAGATAAAACTACCAAATAATGTTGCTTACTAGATCAAATGTAAACTTTGTCTTAAATGTTTTTTTTTTTGTTATCTATTTTCAGCCAGATTGTCTTATGATAATGTATAGGTACTTAAGCAGCATAGTACATTATTTTTAAAGCTACAATATGTGCCCTACTATGATGCATGAAGACATACTTAAATACATGAATTACAGAACTATGAGTAAAAGAAAGGGCAATCTAACTGGGTGCCAGTGGCTCATCTCTGTAATCCTAGCTACTCAGAAGGCTGAGATTTGAGGATTGCAGTTAGAAGCCAGCCCAGACATTTCTGCCCAGAAGTGGAGCTGTGGCTCAAGTGGTAATTTTAGCCTTGAGCACAAAAGCTCAGGGACAGTGCTGAAGCCCAGAGTTCAACCCTAGGACTGGCCAAAACAAAACTAAAAGCAGGCTGGGGTGGTGGCTTAGTGGTAGATGGCTTGCCTTGCATGCATGAGGCCCTGGGTTCGATTCTTCAGCACCATGTAAACAGGAAAAGCTGGAAGTGGCACTATGCCTCAAGTGGTAGAGCACAAGCCTTGAGCTGAAGATCTGAGGGACAGTGCCCAGGCCCAGAGTTCAGGCCTGACAAAACAAAACAAACAAACAACTAAATAAAGGGCAATCTAAAATATGGATAAAATTGAGGTGAAATTATATAGTATATTGTATCTTTTGCATCCCAGTAAGCTAAGATGTTGTATATGTTGTGGAAGAGCTTAAGTATATCATGACATTCTAAACAATTTATTTGACATCAGTGCTAGAAATGCAGATAGATAGTACATGTGAAGGTAGTGCCCCTAGAAATTCTTCAGGATCTTTAACTGATTGAAAATAAGTTGACTTGAAATGTGAATACTATTAAATAGCAACCTCTTCTTTTGTGACTGTTAAGATATGGAAGCTAATTAATGCCATGCAGTTTTTCTTGAACAGATGAATGTTTAAGGAGTGTAAACCATTTAAACTTTTATATTAACATAATAATTCTACTTTTGTTACTAGCTAGTTTTCAGCAGGTAAAAGTCTTATCCAGTCTTCTTTTCTCTCTGAATTAATTATTAGCTTTTTAGGTTGGATGAGCACAGTATTTAGGATATCAAGATCATCTGTTCATTTTCCTTTTAGATAAGTTGGGGATACAGGCACACAAACCTACAAGTTAAAAAGAGCGAAGCTGTTAGCTATGGCTAGCTCATAATCCTATATGACTTTTCCTTGACATCTGTATGGGCCAGCTCAACTTAAATGTAAGGAAAAGATGGCAAGACCTAAACCAGTTTGTCAACTAATTTAATCTTCAGTTTTGATAACATTGGACTTTTGTATTTCAGCTTTAGAATATATATCCTAAAGTAGTTATAACCATTACAGTGAAATTCCTAACTAAACTGGAAAATTGCTGCTCATCCTTACCTCCTACTATGAAATTGTCCTTTGGGTTTTTAACTTATCTCAGTCTTTCTCTTTCAGCATGCTCCATCTTAAAACAGTTAATGTATCTAATGTGACAGCTATGTTGCAAGACCTTTTTTAGTCTGTTTCCAGATGTTATTTATTATGGTTAGAAAAATAAAACATAGGTCCTTTTACTTTCCAGAAGAAACTGTTAAATTTTACAAGTATTCTTTGGTTTATGAGGTGTTCATGACAGATACAAGTTTGAGGAATTATTGTTAAGTACCACAATAGCTTAAAAGTTTCTCAGTTTGTTGAGAAAAATTAAGTCCATGGTATAATACAAACCAAAGGGGTCAGCTCTTGACAGTGACAATGATATTTCTTTCTTTAAACTTCTTATAATATAGAACGTACACATACACATATGATTTGTAATTAGGAGGAAAAAATCCTAAGGCTTTAAATATTCATAGTCCGAAATATATTTGGAATTGTCCTAATTTTTTCTAAATTTCTTTTTTTGGGGGGGTCTAGTTGTGGGGCCTGAACTCTTGGCCTGGGCGCTGTCCCTTAGCTCTTCAGCTCAAGGCTAGTGTTCTACCACTTGAGCCACAGCGCCACTTCCAGCTTTTTTCTTTTTGCTTATGTGGTGCTGAGGAATCAAACCCAGGGCCTCAGGCATGCAAGGCAAGCGCTCTACCACTGAGCCACCTTCCCAGCCCCTTTTTTTCTGAATTTCTAAAGAAATCTTCATATTTGCTTTAAAAAATTCTATGTAAAGGTATAGTTTATTCATTCTGATGCATTTTAAATTAGGAAATTTTATTATTTTGCTCTGTTCACCTAAAAAAATGAAGGCATACTATTGCCAATAAAAATAAAACCCACCACCTTCCGTATGTTTTGTTGCAGCTTTACTCTGATTCTGTTCTTTGCTTATGTAATTACTTTGGTTGGGAATCCTAGGACAAACCCACTAACGTCTAGTGTCTAATATCCTCTTATGGTGAGGTGTTTTAGTGTATCAGAATTTATCAAATTTCTGTGTTAAAATTATTTTAAAGTAAGACTTGCTTGAATTTTTAATCACTGTAATAAGAACATGCTATAAGGGGTATAAGATGATATACCTTTGGGGCATCAAGGTCATATTGATTTGTTCTCTAAAATGCCTTTGAAATAGTATTTTAGTGGTGTATGAACAACTTTTGTTTTCCCAAATAAGGGTTAATCTTTATAAGATTAGCTTTATTTGGAGGAATTTTGATAAGATGATATAGAAGATAATGAATTAAAAGATATTATTAAAGCTATGGCTAAGAAAAGTTGCTGATAATTTTTTTTTTCTTGTTTAGATACGTAGGTAACCTCTCCAGGGATGTAACGGAAGTCCTTATTCTTCAATTGTTCAGTCAAATTGGACCCTGTAAAAGCTGTAAAATGATAACAGAGGTAAGATCTTCCCAGTTCCCAGTGCTATCTGTTCACATGATGTTTACCATTTTGAGATATTTGGGCTGATTAGCATAATTTTCAACTTTTATTTTATGCCTCAAGCTATTCTGTTGGAGAGTGTTGTGTTGATTTACTTCAATTTGGCTGATAAACTAGGCCTAGAGTAGAGTTTTATTTGGTTATTCTTCATGGTATTGTTATCTTCAGGTGATTCTTCTTGTACATAGCTCTTCTAAGAACTGTGAAAACATTGGTATTTCATACCATTAATAAGAATATTAATTCCTCTATACATTTTAAAAGTTTAGGACTTGATATGCATGTAAAAAAAAACATAAGGCTTATGGGCATAGTGAAGCAGAACCTTGTGCATCTTTAGGATAGTCCTTTTTTTTTGTCGGTCATGGGGCTTGAACTTTGGGCCTGGGCGCTGTCCCTCAGCTCTTCAGCTCAAGGTGAGCACTCTACCACTTGAGCTACAGAGCCACTTCCGTTTTTTTAGTGGTTTATTGGAGATAGGAGTCTCACAGTCTTTCCTGCCCGGGCTGGCTTTGAACCCTGATTCTCAGATCTCAGCCTCCTGAGTAGCTAGGATTACAGGCGTGAGCCACCAGCGCCCAGCTATCATCCAACACAATTTTTGACTGTATGTACCAGATACTGTAGTAAGTGTTAGGGATACAGCAGTAATAAAAAAGTTCCTAGGCCTTATCAGTAGAGAGACTTAGAAGTTAGCAGGCAGTTAGGATATAGAATCATATGTCATTTGGAGGCATATGGTCTTAAGTCCAGGAAGCTTCTTGTAGGAACCAGTGCAGAGGCTGAAACCCAAAAGGATAATGATAGAAACTTGCTAGAAAGGAATCGAGGGAAGAAGGGATTCTAGGTGGAGAGAAGAATGTTGATTAAGGTTGGTAGAATGGGCAACAGGAGTGTATGTGAAGGTAATGGGGAAAAGAAGTCTGTTTTTTGTTAAAGAACTAGGGTTAGAATGGTCGGAGTTCAAAATGGGATTAGTGACAAGAGATGCCAGGAAATGAAGCAAGAGTGTTTGGAAAGTGCCAGAAGCTGTGTTCCTGTTTTATCCTGAAATGGGAAAACCTGTTACTTTCTGACCTATTGATCGTTCTAACTAATGACAGTCTTCATTCTGTCTGATATATATTACCCTTTTTATTCCTAGCTTTGGCCATTTATTCATGCATCTTTCATTAATCAAAACTTACTTTGCACAACTAGGTTATCTTCAAGACACTGAGGATGTAATAGAGAGCCAGACAAATAAGGTCCCCAAACAAATAGGGGTAAGAGCTATAAAGAAAATAGAGTTTGAAGATGAGGATTGAAGGATTGGTGCTAACATAGGCTAAATAGTGAGGGAAGTGTTGCTTCTGAGCTGAGGCATGAATTAAAAAGGACTTGGCGATGGGTGGAGAAAATACAAAGGCCTTGATTTCTGAGCTGCTTGTGTTTATGGAGCCAAAGTACCCCAGGGTTTGCTGGTTTAATGATCGAGGGTAAGTGGTAGGAAACAGGCCCAACAAGATAGATGGGATTTAGCATCTTAGAGCAGTACATATTATAACAAATTTTAAGATGAAGTGGCAGACCATTAGAGGGGTTTAAACAGGAGAAGGAGGTACTCAAATGTGCATTTTTAAGACTTTGTGTGGAGAAGGACTGACTAGGAAGTAAAAATAGGAGGAGACAAGCTAACTGTGTTTTCTGCAATACTCTAGGTAAGAGCTAGTGGATACTTTAGACATTTGGTTAACAAGTAGAGCTAGGTAAATTTGGAGTACATTTTGGAGGTAAAATCAATGACTATATTGGCTGTGGGAAATAAGGGAAAGGAAATCAGGAAAGATTTGTTAATGCAATTGTATAGATGGTAATACTAACTAAAATGGAGGTGACTGAAAGGAACATGGGATGGATGGGAAGAGATGAGAATCAAGAGTTGTCTTGGCATTGTCAAATTTAAGATGTATACTTGATAACTAAATGCACATTAAGCTTAGGCTATTGGATAAGCTAGTTTAGAACGCTGCAGAGCCCAAAGCTAAAGCTTGCAGTGGTATTTGAAGCATTGAGACATGAGCTCATTTAGAATGATGCCAGAGAAGAGGGACTGAGGTCTTAGTCCTTGTCCTGGAACAGCATAGCATCTAGAATTCCAGGCAGAATTAACTTGAGGTTGGGTACCAGTGGCTCAAGCCTGTAATCCTAGCTACTCAGGACACTGAGATCTGAGGATCATGGTTCAAAGCCAGCCTGGAGAGGAAAGTCTGTGAGACTCATCTCCAGTTAACTATCAGAAAATCAGAAATGGCACTATGGCTCAAGTGGTAAAGCATTCGCCTTGAGCTGAAGAGCCTCAGGGACAGCACTCAGGCCCAGAATTCAAGCCTTATGACCAACAAAATAATAATAATAATTAAGGAGAAAGATCTTCCAGTGAGAAAACAGGAAAACCAAGAGTATGATAAAGAGTTTAAAGGAGGATGGACCACTGTTTTGAATTTTTACTGAAAATCAATAGAAACAGAAAAGAATCAACAGTTTCGGTGGCATTGTTGGTTTGGAATCTCATAGAAGTTGGTTTAGGAATAAATATGAGAACATGTTTGAATCCTTAGAAAAATTTAATAACAATGTGATAAATACTTGTTTTAATAATAGTTTTCTTAAATGTCTGTTATACACAGACATTTGAGGAGTGAATGACTTTTTACAATTCATATTCTGTAATTCCTAGAATTTGTAAATAGTTACAAAATCTTATGTTTTTCTGTCTTGACATTTATGTCATTCAACAAAAATTGGTGACAACACTTATTTAAGGTAAGGACCTAGTTGAACTTTGGAGTTTTGCCTGGTGGTGGTTTAAATGGGAAACTTCAGAAGGACATGAATTTTAGTACAGAATATGTAGTGTCTAGATATTTCTTTTCACTTATTTTGATATATGAAAAAATCCTGTTTTATGGTTTTATTACATTAGATGTTTCTTCAAGTTCTAGCTTTTTTTGTGTAATATAATACATATTCTATTTTTTTCTGGATTTTTAAAGAAAACATTAAACATTGATGTTTGACTTAAAAATCAGTGGATATCTTAGGTGAAACACAGAGTGATGTGAAGATACAGTTCTATGTAATGTATGTGTGTAGAGTGGTTCTCCTTTACCTGGTTTCAGCCAATCTGTTAAAAAATGTTAATTAGAAAATTCCAGAAGCTGGGCACCTGTGGCTCACGCCTATAATCCTAGCTACTCAGGAGGCTGAGATCTGAGGATTGTGGTTCAAAGCCAGGTGGGCAGGAAAGTACATGAAACTCTAACCTTCAGTAAACCACCAGAAAACCAGAAGTGGCACTGTGAGTCAAGTGGTAGAGCACTAGCCTTGAGCTGAAGAGCTGAAGGGACAGCGGTTCAAGCCCAGGACTGACAAAAAAAAACAAAAAAAATCCAGAAAAACTATTCAGAACTTGAAAATTACACACAATTGTGAGTAGTGGATTAATCTCTTGCTGTCCTAGCTTGGGCATGAATCATTCTTTTGCTAAGTATATTCATGCTGTAGATGCTTAGCCACCTGTTAGTCACTTAGCATTCCTCTCTAATCAGATTGACTAATGTTCCAGTTAACCATATCTAACTTGATAGAATGACCCCAGAGTGCAAGAGCAGTGACTTTGGCAATTGGGAATGCCAAGATGGTTCCTTTATGTGAAAAGGTGAAAAATCTCAATATGCAAAGATAATCACATGTTAAGCTTCCACGGTAAAAATGACAGTCCTGTTAAATTATTATTATTATTTTTTATTTTTTATTTTTTGGTTGGTCCTGGGGCCTGAATGCTGGGCCTGGGCGCTGTCTTCCAGCTCTTCAGCTGAAGGCTTGCGTTCTTACCACTTGAACGTCAGCTCCACTTTGGGCTTTTTCTGCTTATGTGGTGCTGAGGAATTGAACCCAGGGCCTCATGCACGCAAGGCAAGCACTCTACCACTGAGCCACCTTCCCAGCCCCATGTCCTGTTAAATCATGAAAGTAAAAAATTTGTTAGTTTTGCTGTTGGACTTAATACATACTGGCCACCGTACAAGTTAAAGTGCTTAGTTAAGATGGAAAATACATGGTATCTTTAGGGTTTGGTACTATGCTAAGTTTCGGATATCCACCAGGTCAAAACACATAAGGGAAACATACATATGCACACATACACATACATACATACATTAAATGTCATATGGCCTACTGATAGTATGATAAAGTCTCGGGCTTTTTGTAACTCTGCCTTTGAACTTCTGTAGTTTAAAAATAATTATCAATGTTTCTCTTAGAGACACTTAGAGAAAAAGGAGTAAGATAAAATAGTAAGCAGCCCAACTTGAGCTTTTTACCATTGTGTGTGTGTGTGTGTGTGTCTGTCTGTCTGTGCATGTGTGTGTGTGTTGTCCTGGAGTTTGAACTCAAGGTTTGGGCACTGTCCCTGAGTTTTTCTGCTGAAAGCTAGCATTCTACCACTTGAGTCATAGCTTGAGTCATAGCTCTACTTCTGGCTTCTTTTTTGTTGTTGTTTTAGTAGCTAATTAGGATAAGAATCTCACAGGTGCCTAGGCTGGTGGTTCACACCTGAATCCTAGCTACTCAGAAGGCTGAGATCTGAGGATCAAGGTTCCAGCCAAGGCAGAAAAGGCCAAGTGACTCTTACCTTCAGTAAACCACCCAGGAAAAGGTGGAAGCGGCACAAGTGGTAGAGCACTGTCCTTAAGCAGAAGCTCAGGAACAGCACCCAAGTCCTGAATTCAAGCCCCAGGACCAGAAAAAATATTCTCACAGACAAACGTTCCTGCTCCGGCTAGCTTCAAATCACCATCCTCAGATCTCAGCCTTCTGAATTAGTTAGCATTACAGGTATGAGCCACCAATGTCCAGCTGAGCTTTTTCTTTTAAATCATTTCTTCAATGACTGTTTCTGGTGAATGTTAATTTCATGAGAGGAACTTAAATGTATGTTCTCATTTGGAATCTTTCCCCCTGATTTTCTTTCTCTGCCTCTTAGGAACAGTGCTTACATGGCTTTGACAGTAGGATTTGTATGTGAACCCATGGTTTTCTTGTCAGTGCAAATGACCCCACTTCTTTTTCTCAAGGAAATGTTTCTGGTTGCCTTGTTACTATTGTTATATGACTAAAACTTTTCTGGAAGGAAAAACAGTGGTTGTTGAAAAGATCTTTATTTTATCTGATTTTTCTTTTTATCCTTTAGGAATCCATTTAAAATTCCCCAGATCTATTTTTTTTTTGTCGGTCGTGGGGCTTGAACTGTGAGCCTGGGCGCTGTCCCTCAGCTCTTCAGCTCAAGGCGAGCGCTCTACCACTTGAGCTACAGCGCCACTTCTGGTTTTCTGGTGGTTTATTGGAGATAGGAGTCTCACGGTCTCTCCTGCCCGGGTTGGCTTTGAACCGCGATCCTCAGATCTCAGCCTCCTGAGTAGCTAGGATTACAGGCGTGAGCCACCAGCGCCCGGCTCTCAGATCTTAAATACTATTCTTTAAGGACACTTTACATTAAATACTGATTGTTTTTAGCCTTAAATAAAAATTTGTACAGTTAGCCAATACAGGTCCCAGTTTTTATAAAAATCCATTTGTATTTTGGTTGTTAGATGGCATTCCTTTTTTACCTTCTTTATAAATATGTACTTGCCAACTACAAAGCATATATTTAATAAAGTATATCTTTAATATACTTTGTTTTTTGTCAGTTGTGGGGCTTGAACTCAGGGCCTGGGTACTGTTCTTGAGCTCTTTTGCTTAAGGCTAATGCTCTACCACTTTGAGCCACAGTGCCACTTCTGGTTTTCGAGTGGTTAATTGGAGGTAAGAGTTTTATGGGGACTTTTCTGCCCTTGGGCTGGTTTTAAACTGCAATCCTCAGATCTCAGCTACTGAGTAGCTTAAGTCCACCAGTGCCCAGCCTAATATAATTTTCTTTTTTTTTTTTTTTTCTTGGCCAGTTCTGGGGCTTGAACTAGGGGCCTGGGTTCTGTCCTTGAGCTTCTTTTGCTCAAGGTTAGCACTTTACCATTTGAGCCACATTGCCACTTCCAGCCTTTTCGGGTTTATGTGCTACTGAGGCTTCATCATGCTAGGCAAGCCCTCTACCACTAAGCCACATTCCCAGCCCCCTGTACTTTTGAGTTATTGGTGTTTTTGTGATATTAAATTGTGGGTTTGTCCTAGATTTTTCTTTTGTTTATTTAATGTTCTGAGGATCAAACCCAGGGCCTAGTATATGTTAGGTAAGTGCTTCTACCACTGAGCTACACTCCAGCCCTGAGACTCATTTTCAGAAATTCTGTTCTAGATCGCTAGTGTATTTTCTGGACTTTGGAAAGATCAAAATCAAAGTCTATCAAAACTCTAGTGCCTATTTGTTTGTCTTGTTTTTTGAGGCAGGGTTTTGCTATGTAGCCTAAGCTAGCCTTAACTCTCACCAATCTTTGAATCCTCCTGAGTGTTAGCATTTACAGGCATGTACTCTACTATTCTCAATTAGACAATTTTGAAAGATAGGGAATTCATTTTACTAGTTATAAATGCCAAAGTTTTCTATTTTTATTCTCATTCTTTCCTTATCCAAAAAAGAGTTACATATGATTGAGTCTTGATAGCAATGCAAAGTACTTATAGCAGGAATCCTAATTTGGATCAGGAGTAAAAAGTAATGTGGGCCCTCGTGGGTGGCTCACAACTGTAATCTTACCTACTCAGAAGGCTGAGGTCTGAGGAACAAGGTTTGGAACCAGGTAGACAAATCTAAGAAACTCTTACCTGCAATTAACCAGCAAAAAGTCAGAAGTGGAGATGTAATTCAAGTGGTAAAGTGCTAGACTTAAGCAAAAATAAGCAAGAGTGTAATGCCTTGAGTTCAAGTCCCAGTACCAAAAAAAAAAAAATTGGAGGAATAGTGGTAAGAAGTGGGCCTTATTCAAATTTGAGTTCAGGGTTTTGCTTATATGTAAGTTGCTATTTTATGTTGAACACCAGAATACATATTTTAATACTCATACTCATAATTCTACAATGTTCTGAGCTGCAAAGTCAGCTTTGGCTTTAAGTCTTTTTTTTTTTTTTTAGTGTTAGGCTTTCATAAACTTATGCACATTGTACATTCCTAGCTATCAGTAATGTTTTTTCCTGGATTTTCTTCTCAGCAACCCGATAGCAGAAGGGTCAACTCTTCTGTTGGATTTTCTGTTTTGCAGCATACAAGCAATGACCCATATTGCTTTGTGGAATTTTATGAACACAGAGATGCAGCTGCTGCATTAGCTGCTATGAATGGGAGAAAAATTTTGGGAAAGGTAAGACAGTAGGATGGTGCCACCTTATGAGTGCATATATTTGCATGTTAAATTAGTTTTGTGTTCTTCCTTAGCAAGTTTTTAAACAGACATTCATCTGCTGAGTGATGGCTTTATTTTATCCAGCCTAGTGCTGTTACAAAAGTAATCCAGCTTGATAAATGATTTATTAAGTGGTAAGTGTTACAATTCATAATGACATGCCTAATAATTGTGTTAAATATAATCTTTATTTTTAGGAGGTCAAAGTAAACTGGGCAACAACACCAAGTAGCCAGAAAAAAGATACTTCCAGTAAGTACTCCTGCTGCATTTTAC
This sequence comes from Dipodomys merriami, assembly GCF_024711535.1. Taxonomy (NCBI): domain Eukaryota; kingdom Metazoa; phylum Chordata; class Mammalia; order Rodentia; family Heteromyidae; genus Dipodomys; species Dipodomys merriami. The sequence continues at coordinate 10,574,356 of NW_027205048.1, read as the reverse complement.
TGTGGGAGATTCTGAAATTATCTTGGCAGCATTTCCTGGCAGCTTAACTAGGATTTTTTTCCCCCTCCTTTAATTCTACCTTCAAAAGGTTTCATAACTGTTTTTTTTTTTTTTTTAAGTATTTGATTACCAAATGCTTTGATTTCAGATCACTTCCATGTGTTTGTTGGGGATTTGAGTCCAGAAATTACAACAGAAGATATCAAATCAGCATTTGCCCCCTTTGGTAAAATATCGTAAGTATCATAAGCAGTAATAGACTAAATAGTGGATAGGCAGAATTGTATATGATTAACTTGTATTGGAGTTAAGGTTTTCTTTCTCTAATTAGTGTGTTTTCCTTTTAGTTTTGGTTTTCTATTTTTGGTTTATTTTCTTTTTGAATAGATGTGGTTACAAATGTTAATGTCATTTCAATGTTCTGGGGTCTTGTTTTTATAAAATCCTGTGTATAATAATGTTTATAAGTTTTAAATGATTCTCTTATATTTGAAAAAAATGTTTGGATGATAAAACTTACGTCTAATTCTTTTGTCAAATGTTTTCAAAATTTGGTGGTTAAAGAATAATGGGCTAATAAAAAGTAAATGTGACTTAAACTGTGTATTAAGCTTTTTAAAAAGTTTATAAGTGGGGGAAAGGAGGTAAATCTTTGGATACATTGTGGTTAAATTGGATATGTTCATGCTTAGAATAATGACAAATGTGTTCTGATATTTTAGCTGTAAGTTAAAAGTAGTACTATTACAGTATTAAGATATTTTGTGTCTGAATCTTAAATGTGAGATTAATTAATTTTTGTGGTAACATTCGATTTGCTAGTGAGAGGCAAATGTTTGTTTAGTAGTATTTATCCTCAAATTTTATTAATTTGATCAAATATATCAAAAAGTTAAAAATGGTTACAAGTTTGATAATCTGTGATTAAAATCAGTTTATATTGTATATTTTCTATAGATTTAAATTAATCACTTTAGTACTACTTTACAGAAATGTTATAATTAAGAACAACAACTTTTTCTCTGTATAATTTGTTGTTCTATAGATTTATCTCAAAGAAGTAATTCTAAATTTTCTATTTTGATACTTGCTTTGCTTTTTAATCTTAATGTGGTAAGTAGTGCTGTTTTAAAATTAGTATAAAATAATACAGGTTGCTGTTTTTTTATCTTTATTTATACCTGAGACCTGCAGTTTTCTAAAGTCCAAGTCACAATTAAAAGTAATAGCATTCTGGTTATTTTGCAGAATTGCTCATAAGAATGGACAGGATCTTGAAGGCTAACTGCAAGGAACTGTGCACACTGGAACTCAGTTGTAGATTTTTTTTCTCATTTCTATTTATTCTTATTATACATTATTTATATATACATACTTTAGTATTTACATTTTAACATTCTATATTCAGTGGAGTTCTATATTTCCAATCATTTTAACTTACTCACTAAAATTTCTGTGTAAATTTGTTGTTTTCGTACTGGTGTGCTTAGCATTGTTGTTAGTTTTTTATTCTCCTTTCTTAAATTTCTGAAAATGTCAATTTTTCAAAATTTACAGCTGCCCAAACTCCAAAATGATGGTAGAGAATTGACCAAGAAAAATAAAGAAATCTGTTAACAGGCCATGTATGCCTTTTTAATTCCTATTTTTTCCTCTTTTTCAATTTTTTAATATTTTATATATTTTGTATCACTAGGCAGAAGACATTTAACTATTTAGATATTGCATGGTAAAGTAGTTAGCATTGTTACAGTAATTTATAGAATCAGTAAATCTTAGAGGACACTAGTAAATAGAATATTAGAAAAGGAAACTATTGTTCCTATTAATCTTCAAATTTGAGCATTTAGTTTAGAAAGCTTAGGCTGTTTGATTAGGTTGCATGTTTATTACATGTTTTTGTCCTACTGCTTTTTTCTAACAGGTAAAGAAGCATTAGGGAGAGTTCAGGAATGGCAGTAGTTAATTAGGGCTAACTGGAATTTTATTTTAAAAAATGCTCACAATACAGTGTGTGTGGTTCCTTTTAGTTTTTATTTTGAGGATGTCTCTTACTTCCCTCATTTAGCTGTGCTTCTTTTCACAGGGATGCTCGGGTAGTTAAAGACATGGCAACTGGAAAATCCAAAGGCTATGGTTTTGTATCTTTTTATAACAAACTGGTACGTTCTTTCAGCTCAGTTCAGATTTTTAACTCTAAGCTTAATTCATTTAGTTTGTATTAAGATAACTGAAACTGGGGCTGGGAAGGTGGCTCAGTAGTGTAGAGTGCTTGCCTCACATGCTTGAGACCCTGGGTTAGAATCTAAGCACTACATAAGCAGAAAAAAAGCCTGAAGTGGGGCTGAGAAGGTAGCTCAGTGGAGAGCGCTTGCCTTGCATGCCTGAGGCCCTGGGTTCGATTCCTCAGCACCACATTAGCAAAAAGCCGGAAGTGGCGCTGTGACTCAAGTGGTAGAGCGCTAGCCTTGAGCTGAAGAGCTGAGGGACAGTGCCCGGGCCCAGAGTTCAGGCTCCACGACCGACAAAAAAAAGATAACTGAAACTTAAATGTGCTTGGATGTTAACTACAAATAATTTATTGTGTATATTAATAATGGAATATAATTCATTCTTTCATAAAATTGAAAATAAGTAACCAGGAAGGGATAGTGGTTACACAGAAAGGAAGATATTAAACTGCATTTGTGCAGTGGGTGTTGGTGGCTCACTTTCATAATCCTAGTTTACTCAGGAGTCTGAGATCTAAGGATTTAAAGCCCGGGCAAGAAAGACTGTGAGATGTGAGACTCTTTTCAATTAACCCCTCCTTCACCCTCTACCCCCCCCCCCCCCCAAAAAAAAAATAGAATTCCAAATCAAGCAGAGATGAACGGGAGGCAAGTTCTTTTCAGTCTTCATCATGAAAATCAGAATTTCACCAGGCGCCAGTGGCTCACGGCCTGTAATCCTAGCTGTTCAGGAGGCTGAGAGCTGAGGATCATGGTTCAAGGCCAACCTGGGCAGGAAAATAGTCTGTGAGACTACTGTCCAGTTAACCGTCAGAAAACTGGGAGTGTTGGTGTGGCCCAAGTGGCAGCGCGCTAGTTTTGAGTTGATGAGCTCAGGGACAGCACCCAGGTCCAGAATTCAAGCCCCACAACCGACAAAAAAAAAAAAGTTTCAGCAACTTAAATTACATACATTTTATTGATATGGTAAGATAAAAGACTAGTTATATTCTATGTTTGGATTAATTATCTGTTCACATTGATTTGAATAAACTTTTTTATTGTTAGCCTTTAAAAATATTCTAAGTCATAATTTATCCATCTTCTGTCTTAAAACAAATTCTTAATTTTATGGTATATTCATAATTTATAACTAAAAATACAAGTAGAATTTGAAAACTTCTTGTCTTCTGTGATTTTTGTATTTCTTTAAGTTGGGCTAGTAACTAGTAACTGGCATTGTGATTTTGATTTTTTGTTTTTGTTGTTGTATTTGAATGTCATGAATTGTCATTTACTTATACTTAAATGTTTTCTTAGTATTTGGATTCACTCCTAGCTTTTACAATTCACTCACGTTCACTTTCTAAGAATGTTTAATGAATTCATTTACTTTGATAAGATTTATTGGCTTCTGCCATGCTAACTTCCTTCTGTTTCATCATGCCAGGACTTGTATATCACTCTATTTTGTTAGTAATTGCTCTTATTTTCTCTTCTTTCCTCCATAGGATGCAGAAAATGCAATTGTGCACATGGGAGGTCAGTGGCTGGGTGGCCGGCAAATCAGAACCAATTGGGCTACACGTAAACCACCTGCACCTAAAAGTACACAAGAAAGTAAGCTATCTCTGCAAGAATGTTAAAAGTATAAATTCTTCACTAGCTGTAAATAGGCTTTTAATACAAATACCTCTGAAGCTGTGAACCACTTGACTTATTTATGGTTTATCCACATAGCTTGTCTAAATCAAGCACTAAAATTGTCTTCTCATCCCACCAAGACATTTCTTTTTCTTTTTCTTTGGTCAGTTGTGGGGCTTGAACTCGGCCTGGACACTGACCCTGAGCTCTTTTGCTTAAGCTAGCCACTCTACCACTTTGAGCCGCAGCTCTGCTTCTGGTCTTCTGGTAGTTAATTGGAGATAAGAGTCTCATGGACTTTTCTGCCTACTCTGGCTTTGAACTGTAATCCTTGGATAACAGCCTCCTGAGTAGCTAGGATTACAGGCATGAGCCACCAGCGCCCAGCTATAAAGACATTTCTTTTTTTCCTCTGCTTTTTTTTTTTTTTTTTTTTTTTTAATGTCAGTCATGAGACCTGAACTCTGGGCCTAGGCACTGTCTCTCAGCTCTTCAGCTCAAGGCGAGTGCTCTACCACTGGAGCCACAGCACCACTTCACCTTTTTCTGCTTATGTGGTGCTGGGGAAGTAAACCCAGGGCCTCATGCATGCAAGGCAAGCACTCTACCACTGAGCCACCTACCCAGCCCTCCCCTTTTTTTTTTAAGGCATTTGTTAATAGTATGTAATAATAAAAGATAGTTTGTAGGCTGGAAATGTGGCTCAGTGGTAGAGCGCTTGCCTTGCATGCATGAGGCCCTGGGTTCGATTCCTCAGCACCACATAAGCAAAAAGAAAAAAAAGTCGGAAGTGGCACTGTGGCTCAAGTGGTAGAGCGCTAGCCTTGAGCTGAAGAGCTGAGGGACAACACCTAGGCTCAGAGTTCAGGCCCCATGACTGGACCCAAAAAAAAAAAAAAAAAAAGTTTGTGTATATGTTGTGCTGGTATTGAACCCAGTGTAATGTGTAATGTAATATACCTCTAGCTCAAAAGATAGTTTTACAACACTGTAAAACAGTTGCATTTTCATTTTCTTCCTGCATGTAGATAACACTAAGCAGTTGAGATTTGAAGATGTAGTAAACCAGTCAAGTCCAAAAAACTGTACTGTGTACTGTGGAGGAATCGCTTCTGGACTAACAGGTATAGTGTTAGGTTTCCTAATCACCTTCTGTTTGGGACTCCTCACTGTTCTATGAATTTCATGACATATAATTTTCATGAGGTATTTTTATGATTTTGTTTATAGATCAGCTTATGAGACAGACATTTTCACCATTTGGACAAATTATGGAAATAAGAGTTTTTCCAGAGAAGGGCTATTCGTTTGTCAGGTAGTGGTTCACATGTAATCCTACTGTTGCTGCTCTTACATTTAATAATTCGTTGCACTTTTGTGTTTGACTCTTCCATGGTATGTTTGCTAATTTAGTACTTTATAATATAGCACTTTTCACATCTAATGTAATTTGAAAAATCTACATTAAAAGATGTCAGTTAATGGGTTTATTATTTACTCATGTTTTTTTAAAAAAATAAAAAGACAAAAACCTTACTATATTTTCTTCATTTAGGTTTTCAACTCATGAAAGTGCAGCCCATGCCATTGTTTCAGTGAATGGTACTACGATTGAAGGACATGTGGTTAAATGCTATTGGGGTAAAGAATCTCCTGATATGACTAAAAACTTTCAACAGGTAATTGAATTTTTCTTAGCACTTTTTAAGGTTTCCATCTTACCTATCTATATAAGAGCTTTGGAAACTGTATTTTATATATATATATATATATACACACACACACATATATATGTATATATAAAGAATATAGCTACTTTCAGTTGCTTGTATTAATGCTATTTCAAAGTTATTTTGCGGTATTAACTGAATCTTAATACTTTCTTTTCACAGGTGTCACCACCCCAATAAACTTAGACAATGATAAATAACAGAGTCCTATTCACATAAGGGTGCTTACTTAGTTTTTCTCTTCCTTGTCTCCCACTCTTTCTTCAAATACGGTGTTTCTTACTAGTTCCCTGAAATAGTACTTTGTTTTTTCCTAGGTTGACTACAGTCAGTGGGGCCAGTGGAGCCAAGTTTACGGAAACCCACAACAGTATGGACAATATATGGCAAATGGGTGGCAAGTTCCACCTTATGGAGTATACGGGCAACCATGGAATCAACAAGGATTTGGAGTAGAGTAAGTTGTTTGAATAGAGACAGATTGATTTCTGCCATAAGGTATATTTTCCTAGGGAGGATCTGTTTATAATATATACATGGAAGTATTTGGATTATAAACATTTATAGAAACAAATATAATGAAATGAATTTAATTATGCTGGGAAATTCTCATTACCTAGGTGGAAGAGCATAGTTAGGGTAATCCTGGGTATATCTGTAATTAGTGGTAGAATCAAGGTTGGCTACTTGTAATCCTTCCCCCCCCCCAGGCCAGTCTAGACTTTTTTTTTTTTTTTTTTTTTGTCAGTCATAGAGCCTGAACTCTGGGCCTGGGTGCTGTCCCCCGACTCTTCAGCTCAAGGCTAGTGTTCTACCACTTGAGCCACAGCACCACTTCTGGCCTTTTGTGCTTATGTGGTGCTAAGGAATCAAACCCAGGGCCTCATGCATGCAAGGCAAGCACTCTACCACTGAGCCACTTTCCCAGCCCCTTGTTACTTTTGTTGTTATTGTTTTTTGGTCCGGTCGTGGGGCCTGAACTCTGGGCCTGGGCGCTGTCCTTCAGCCCTTCAGCTCAAGGCTAGCACTCTATCTCTTGAGCCACAGTGCCACTTGCAGTTTTTTTTTTCCTGCTTATGTGGTGCTGAGGAATCGAACCCAGGGCCTCAGGCATGCAAGGCAAGCGCTCTACCACTGAGCCACCTTCCCAGCCCTTGTTACGTTTTTTTAAGTCAGATCTTTTCAGACTTGTGGCACATTGTGATTATATTATCAGAGCTTTACAATTAATATTCAGATATATATCGTCTATATGCATATTTTTTACATTTTAATTGTTGTAATTTGTTGATTTTTTTTGTTGATTTTTACTTATCTAATATGAACATCTAGATTTTTTTTTAAGCCATGTTTTCTGAAAATTGTCTCTTTTTTTTTCCTTCCAAGTCAATCACCGTCTGCTGCTTGGATGGGTGGATTTGGTGCTCAGCCTCCCCAAGGACAAGCTCCTCCCCCTGTAATACCTCCTCCTAACCAAGCTGGATATGGCATGGCAAGTTACCAAACACAGTGAGCTGGGACTCTAAACAAAATTGTAATTCATGATAGGCTTCGATTTCCTGTGACACTCTGAAGACATGAAAGTAGACATCGGAAAATGAAAATATTTATTTTAAAAATTGAAATGTTTGGAACCTTTAGCACAGCTTTGCTTTGGTGAAGGACACATGTCTTCTAGTTCTGCCTTTTTAAGTTTTTGTTCATGATGGATATGAACATGATTTTTCTTTGTGTACAAAAACTAAAATAAAGTCAATAAAGACAATTCTGACTTCAAATTTTGATATAATAGGAGAAATGGGTAATACATTTTGATTCTTAGATACTATTCCATTTTTATCTTGCTGTTCAGTATTTTAATTCACTGTGTTTTTAAAAGAGCAAAAAAGGGAGAATCGTGGAAAAAAAAAAAACAAAACAAAACTGGGAATTACCTAAGTTCATCCTGAATCCTGATCCTCCCCTCCCCTTCCCTGATGTGGACCACATTTGAAGTCAGCAGAAAAAAAGTGATATTCAGAAGAAATGCATGATTTTGGAATCGCTCTGGAGGAATTATTTACTTTCTCTATGCCTAAAGAAACTGAAGCCAGACAGACTGAAATTTTGCAACCTAAATAAGGAGCAGCGTTGTCTTAAGTTTCTTGAGCAAATGTTGATGGTCCATATTAAGACATATTTTTTAAACTTCAGAAAGTGTTGATTATTAAAACTGTAGTATATTACATTTCATTGGGGGTGGGGAAATTCCAAGTATGGTGTTTGTATTAATACAAAGACAGTCATACTTGTGCTTTTACATGAAGTTTAAATGCTATACATTGTAAATATTGAATAACTACAGTGTTTAATGAGCATGCTTCAACATAGAAGTAGCAACAATGTAATTTGAAGTAACACTTAACACATTCCACTGCATTCAATGCAGTGGATTGATAAGAATGTTTAAGACTGACATTTTCAAGGTTGGCTATGTAAATTAAAATAACACAAATTACACAGAAAAAGCCTTAAAATTTAATTTCATACAAATCTTTGATGCATTAGTACATTCTAAAATGTAATTGGAAATTAGGGTTTTGGGGGGTGTCTTTTTTGTTTGTTTTGCTTTACATTATTTGGTATGTAAATACCTTGATTAAAACCTTGTGAAACAATTTCAAGGTTCCTATAAGTTGTATAGCACAAATGTTTTTTAAAAATATTGGGGTGTTTTTAAAAATTAGATATATTTTGCCCCAGGATTTTTTTAAACAGATTGCTAAAACATCTTATTTAGACAGTTTGATGTACCAATTTATAATTGGATATTCAGTTTAACTAGTACACAAAGTTGTGACTTCGTCATGAGGAGTGTGCGTGGATGACAGGCCTGAACGGAGGCTTGAGTTTGTTGTATGTGTGTAGTTTGTAAATGAATCAATTGGGAAGATGCAGAGATTGAGGTTTGCTTCCAAGATATTTTTAAGTCTGTGTGGATCAAATCTGCCTCAAATTTCTATAAAACAGGAATGTATAATAGATAAAATCCTATGTATTTAAATTGTGACAGTTAGGGGGTATGCAAGTGTTTTGGAAATGTATTCAAATGTTGGCCAGGACTCCCAAACAGAAAATAGTGTTTACAGTAAGTTAAGTGGTAAGATGTACCTGGCACCCACCAATGGTCTGTTTTAAGCCTTCAAGATAATGGTTTTATATATTGGTGACCACATAGTTTTAGTATTGTTTTCCTTTTTTTCCCCACTTAGAAATATAGCCAAATGTATTCAGCATAAAAATTCACAAGGTTCTTTGAGCCAAAATTTATATGGTACCTTGGTTTTAGCCACAATAGTTATGTGTTACACTCTCCTATTATTAAATATACTCTTTATTTTGTTCATACTGTCTTTGGAGATGTGTTTTTGGAAAAGTTACTTCATATTTTAATGAGAGGACCTAAGAAACTATGTACTGTGCCCCTGAGTTAAATTTTTCATGAACATTTGTGAAATTTGGACTGAAAACTTAGTGATAACTGGTAAGAGCCTATTCTCAGTTTGCCTCCTTTTTTTTTTTTTTTTTTTGCCAATATATTTTGAAGTGGCTTATGGAAATACAGCTGAATGCAGCTGTATTTTTCCAAGTTATATATTCTATGATTTAACAAAATTATCCAGACTAGATAATTGCTGTAGTAAATGTGATTGATGAATCCATCTGAATTTGGGCAAGAACAAGAGTTCATGATCAGTTAATTCTAGTTATTTCATAGTAAACCATTATAAAATACAAAGGTACTTATCCTTGTGAAACCTGTTTAGAAAATAGGACTACCAAGTTAGCACAGACCCAAACTGTTTCATAACACAAATTGAAGTCAGTGCTGTCTTGATCCAGTTTATGCCTAAGAATTGTTGCCTTTTTCCCATGTTCACTAAAAAAAAAAAAAACAGCAGAGATTTCTTAGCTACTTTGAAATTTATTTTAATAATGTGTTTCTGCCTGCCCTCTTCTTTGCTTGAATCATCTTTCTATTAGTATTTTCCCCCACCTCATTTCCACTTGATTTTTATGTCTGCTGGCAGTGAGAGGCTAAAATGACTGGCCAATTAAAGCCAAAGCTGTAAACCACAGTTGAAGTAAGTCTTCAATAAAGACTAGACTATATGACAAGTGGGTTTTTTTCCTTATTGTCGTTGATTACATAAAATGTACTTTTTAGCTTGCCATGAAACAGTGTGGTTTATTTCTATGTTAAAGTCCACTAAATGGACTTGAAGTGTAATCTCTGGATGCAAAGGAATAGAAATTTGTATCCCAAAAATGTGTCTTCTGTGGAATATTATAGATTAAAATCTCATCAATCTGGAGTCTACAAATATGAAAACATCATGGCTTAAGTTGATCATTGGTATTAACTATGAGTAATGATTATCCTTGACAAAAGGAAATAAATATAATCAATGTTCTAGATATTTTTGAAATATGTATGCCCTAATTAAATCTTCAACCATATGGGCATCTACCTAACACATTACAAATATTAACTTTGCATTTTTGGTTTGTATTAGAAAATAGATAACTTTGTTAAAGCCTTTTAACAGTTAATAAAATGCCTTCTCTGTTGGGCATAGGATACATACCTATAATCTAGGCCTCTGGAGACTGAGACAAGAGGATTTTGAGTTGGATGTGTGTTCTACATTTTGTAATAAAATATCCTAGTAATTATTCTTAGGTTGAGGTTGCTAAGAGATTTTAGTCGATGCCATGTATATATGTATGTATGTATATCCTTTTATTTTTTTGGTCAATCAAAGGGCTTGAATTCTGGGTCAGGGCGCTGTCCTTGAGCTCTTCAGCTAAAGGCTAGTGCTCTACCACTTGAGCCACAATGCCACTTCCAGTTTTCTGGTGGTTTACTGGAGATGAGTCTCACAGATTTCCTACCCAGTCTCCTTTGAACCATGATCCTTATATCTCAGCCTCCTTAGTAGCTAGGATTACAGGTGTGAGCCACTGGCACCTGGCTCATTTTATTTTATTTTATTGTGCTGGGGATTGAGCCCAGGGCGGTAAGCATGTTAGACAAAATACTGTACCACTAAGCTATACCTCTAGCCCTCTGCTTTCTTTTTATTGAGTGTCTCATTGTGTTACCTAAATTGGCCTCAATCTTCTTATGATCCTCCTGTCTCAGCATTCCCAAGTACTAGGTATGAGTATGAGTCACCACTTCAACTTCATTTGTAAAGAAGGAATTATAGTAATAATTGTGGCTTGAAAATTTGTTCTAGATTTTGTGAAATGGATGTGTTTAGTTAATTGTTAAAAGACAAGCTCTAATTACAGAGCTCAGGTTGACCTCAGACTCAGGATCTTCCTCCTGCTTCAGCCTCCTGAGGTGCTGGGATTATAGGTATGAGCCGTCAAGGGTGACTGGTGTGTTTTAAGTGCCATGTTAATGTGAAAAACTTGTGTGGAAGTTGGGTTTGTTTTGAAAGGTGGTAGAGATAGACTAGGTATTATAATAGGACACTTTGAAAATAACTCTTTTAAGGCAAGAATGACTTGGTTTTAGAACTGCCTAAATATAAGAGGTTCTGTTTATGAAATGAGTAGTGATGAGGGAAGTGTGTGTGAGAAAAAGATGTTGAGGAGGAAAGCGGAAATAATGATCTTTTATTAAAATTACACTTATTTAGGGGGGAAATTACAGATTTAAGGTTTGGTGTGTAAGAGAGACAGACAGACCTGGAGCTTGAGCTCAAGGCCTGGGCACTATCCCTGAGTTTTTATGCTCAATGCTAGCACTCTACCACTTAAGCCATAGCTTCACTTCTAGTTTTTGGTGGAGCTAAGAGTTTTATGGACTTTCTTGCCCCAGCTGGCTTTGAACCACGCCCCTCAGATTCCAACCTAGAGTGAGTTGAATTAATGGCTAGAATTGGAGGCATCACTTGGTTATTTGTGTGGAAGAGTCATCCATATTTGATGTCAGTGTTCCCACAACCGTTGGTGGTAGCGATCAAACCCAAGACCTTGCACATTGCTAAATGTGTGTCTGTCACTGAGCTGTACGCCCCAGCACTGGCACTTCCCATCTCCCACCTTTTTCTTTTTTTCTTTTTTTTTTTTTTTTGGTTGGTCACAGGGCTTTAACTCTGGGCCTGGGTGCTGTCCCTCAGCTCTTCAACTCAAGGTTAGTGCTCTACCACTCGAGCCACAGTGCCACAGTAGTTTATTGGAGATAAGAGTTTCACAGCTTTTCCTGCCTTGCCTGGATTTGAACCTCGATCCTCAGATCTCAGCCTCCTGAGTAACTAGGATTACAGGTGTGAGCCACCAGCGCCCAACTTCTTTTTGTGATGATTTTGGGGCTTGAACTCTGGGCCTGGGCGCTGTCCCTCAGCTCTTCAGCTCAAGGCTAGCACTCTACCACTTGAGCCACAGCACCAAGTCTCATAGACTTTTCCAGGTTGGCTTTGAACCTCGGTCCTCAGATCTCAGATTCCTGAGTAGCTAGGATTACAGGTGTGAGCCACCAGTACCCGGCAGCTTTTTTTTTTTTTTTTTGAGAGTTTTTCTAGGTTGTACAGGCTGCCCTCAACTCCCAGATTTAAGAGATCCTTCTTTCTTAGCCTCTAGGGTAGTGAGGACTGACCACAGGTGTGCATTACTAATCCTGTCTCAGTTTTGAAGTCGGCTTGAGAATTCACAAAATGAATAAAAACTGAAGTGATTTTGGATAACTGTTAGAGGAAAGTATACTGAAAAGTAATCTGGTTACACTGTCTAGTAGTTGAATTTGAAGCTGGACTTAGCTTTCCTATAAACCTCTTTTTTACTTCTTGAGCATTGATGAGGTTTGCAAAAAGCCTGGTCATGAAGTGAAACTAGGATTGTGGCACTTTTAAGACTTACCAGGGTCTGGGAAGGTGGCTCAGTGGTAGAGCGCTTGCCTTGCATGCATGAGACCCTGGGTTTGATTCCTCAGCACCACATAAGCAGAAAAAAAAAAGCCGGAAGTGGTGCTGGTGGCTCAAGTGGTAGAGTGCCAGCCTTGAGCTGAAGAGCTGAGAGAGAGCGCCCAGGCCCAGAGTTCAGGCCCCACAACCGGACCCCCCCCCCAAAAAAAAAGACCAGATTTTGCTATATATATATATATATATATATCTGTTAGATAAACCATGAATATTTCTGTTTTTAAGCTTTCTTCATTAGATTTGTGTATACCCATACAAATAAGTCCAAAATCAGGCAAGATGAGCTTGCAATATGTAAACATGTAATTGCATATTCTGACAGCTGATACTGTGTCAGTTTTTCTACATTCAGTTCATTGATAGAATTGAGGGTTGAATTTTTCCATATGTCATTGCTTTTGCACAAAGATAAAGCTAATGTATAGGTCTTAACATAGATTCAAAAAATTGAGAACTCTTCTTTTTTACCTTAAGCTTCCTTTTGAACAAAGTGTGATAAACTAAGCTTCCTTGAAAAAGATTTTAACTGATTCCCTCTAACTAGCCTATGTTTCAGCATGTGGTACAGCTTGTGGCTGTGTGATCTGTTTACAAAGATTCTGATCAGGAGAAAGAAGTCAGTTAGGGTTGTCTCCTGATTCAGGGGACACTGACCCAGGCCTAGACAGCCCTGGGCAGATTTAGTAAGCCATTTGTGAGTAAACTAGGTTGGATGTCAATGTAGTTTATGAGCCATTGGTTTAAGATTATACATGTTGGGGCGGGGGGGCGCGTGTGAACGCCTGCCTGCTGATGCTCAGAACCTGATTATCTGAGCTGCTTTGCTTAAGGGTAACACTCTACCTCTTGAGCTAGAGCTCTACTTCTGGCTTTTCTGGGGGGCTTGGGGGTGGGAGGAGGGGAGTAGTTAATTGGAGCTAAGAGTCTCATGGACTTTGCTGCTTATCAGCCTGAGTAGCTAGGATTACAGGTGTGAGCACCCAGCTTAATGATCTACATTGTATCAAGTCTAGGAGCATTATCAAGTTCTGGGGCTTAACCTCAGGGCCTGGGCATTGTCCCTGAGCTGCTTTTTTTTGGGGGGGGGGGTCGGGTCAGGTCGTGGGGCCTGAACTCTGGGTCTGGGCGCTGTCCCTCAGCTCTCCAGCTCAAGGCTAGCGCTCTACCACTTGAGCCACAGCACCACTTCTGGCTTTTTTCTTTTTGTTTATGTGGTGCTGAGGAATCGAACCCAGGGCCTCATGCATGCAAGGCAAGTGCTCTACCACTGAGCCACCTTCCTAGCCCCGAGCTGCTGTTTTTTTTGCCAACAGTACCTTTCAATGTCCACTTTGGTGAGTTTTCCTATATTAGGATTTGGGGCACATATTAGTGTTTGGCAATAACTGCCTCTGAACACTAGTAAAATAATGATGTTAGAAGAATCTTTAAGATTCATATTTAACTTTGTATATGCGGTGCGTGTATGCATGCGTGCTTGCACATGCATGTGAGTGTGTGTGTATGATATTTCTAGCAGCTTACCTATCTTGATTTTTTTTTTTTTTTTTTTGCGTGTGTGTGCTGATCCTTGGGCTTGAACTCAGAGCTTGGTTGCTATATTTGAAGGGTTTTTCTTTTGCTCAGAGTGAATGCTCTACCACTTTAAGTCACAGCTTCACTTCTAGCTTTTTGGTGGTTAATTGGAGATAGAGTTTCACAGACTTTCCTGCCCAGGCCAATCTTGAATGGCAATCCTCAGTTCTCAGCCTCCTGAGTACCGTATTTATTACAGGTGTGAGCCACCAGCACCTGCATTTTCAATTCTTTGTCTTTCTCCACGAGGAATGGAGTAGGTGCTCTTCTTCCTTTTCCTTCATCTACACAATTCTATAGCCTGTACAGCACTTGGCGCATTGTAAATGTCATGCTCAAGAGATCACCATTGAGGAAATAAAAGCAAACAGGGATTTTCATTTTCCTCTTGAAACCAGAACACCACCTGGCATTCTATTTGAGTAGCATTTAATTAGAACCAACTGGTGACTTAGCTAAAATGCAGGTTCGGGGGCTCTACAATTGTGAGTGAAGGTGCTCGGAGATAAAATGAATTAGCCTAGATTCCTTTTTTTTTTTTTTTTTCCTCCTTCCTCGCTCCATCCTGACCATGTCATAGTTAACACTGGTCTTTTGGGAGTCATGTTTTTGTGACTACACCCAAGTATAGTTTGCCAAGTGTCTCTCCAAAGTGATGGAGATAGGCTTTGAATAGTAATGCCTGGATGGGCCTGGTCAGAGCCCCCGTGTAGCACTCTTCAAGGCTGGGGGGGATAGTTGGGGTGCAGGTAGCTTGAGGAGGGTTGCTTTTCAGAACAAGTGCAGGCTGCCAGTGTAGCAGGATTGGATTTCTGAGGTCTGAGTGTGACAAATGGAACTAGCCATGGAAGTGACACAATTGAGGTTTTTTTTTTTTTTCCTTGCCAGTCCTGGGGCTTGAACTCAGGTCCTGGACACTGACTCTGAGCTTCTTTTGCGCAAGGCTAGCACTCTACCACTTGAGCCACAGCGCCACTTCTGGCTTTTTCTGTTTATGTGGAATCGAACCTAGGTCTTTATGCATGTTAGGCAAGCACTCTAAGCTACATTCCCAGCCCACAGTTGAGATTCTTGAAGTGGCAATTTTAAATGGGTGTGTGCTTCAGAATTCTGTTGGTAAACTGTAGCATAGTAGGCTGTTTCTGGATTGTGAGAGTTAAATGAGGGCGATAAAGCAAGTTATAAAGACTGTGGCAAACCTAGGAAACAGTTTAACTGTGCAGCTTATCTACTGCTTGACAGCCCCCACGGTAGGGCGTAATTAAATGCGCGTCACTGAATGTTATTTGGCCTTTCTATCTTGAGGGATAAATGTTTACTAAAGACTATATTCTTAATTTCGTTTTGTCGGGTCTTAAATGTGTACCTTGAATCTAGATGTCCTATAAAAAACAAGAGCTTTTAAATTTTAATAGGTATGAAAATTATTTGTGCTTATTCACAGATAGAGAACCTTATTGTCAGGCAAATGCTTTATTTCAACCTTAGATTTTCTGATGGTTCTATTAAACTTACTGGACAGGAGACAATGCAAAATCAGAAAAAAACAAAACTTCACCTTAATAGATCTTATTTTCATCTATTCTTTTCTACCTTAATCTATATGATTAATGCCTTTCCAGCCAGACTTCTGCGATATCTTTGTTGAGGTGTTGGGGATTGAATCCTGGACTTCAGGTATCCTAGACAAGTGCTGTACAACAGAGCTACAGTCCCAGCTTGCAGTGTCTTCTTACCTTGCCTCCAACACACACACATACACGGCAGAAAAGATAAAATTAAGATTTCACAGAAAATTTTGCATCATATGAACAGCTTAGAATTTCTACAAAGTGGCTGCATTCAGGTACTTGACCTCAGGTCTCCGTAGCCCTGGGCTTGCTTCAGAGTGGCATGCAGTGCTGGCACACAGCCTCAGGCAGAGGACTGACACCATGAACTGCCCTGGGAGGGATCACCCTGGAGGCAGGTCCTGTTAGGAGGCCCCTGCCATATCCTCACAGAGCTGGTGACTTGGGCAAAGAGGAACTGGTGAGAAGTGGGGGATTCTGGGTTTCTTGTTGAAGGCTCCTAGATGGACTAGACGGGAGATGGGGAGATGGCCCTGTGGTGACTGCCTGAGCAGTGGCAGCGTGGTTGCCCTTCACGGGGACTGAGCAGGTATGGACAGAAGTGTTCTGTTTTGAATAGGGTGCACTGAGGGTCCTGTTAAGCATCCTTGAAGTCAAGCGGAGAATCTAAGCTGAGGAGCACAGGAGGGGAGCTCTGCAGTCTGAAAGTGGCACTTGGCACTGGGCGGTGATGACAAGTCAGTGCAGGCTCGTCCGTGTGGCCCGCGTGCAGGAGTTCTGCTGTGGGGGAGGCTAGGCTTGTGTAGGATTCGGGAAGACAGGACAACTTATTCTCTGTTCAATTTTGCTATTAACGTTTCTTTAAAAATTAAAGTTGAGGGCTGGGAAGGTAGCTCAGCGGTAGAGTGCATGCCTTGCAAGCACAAGGCCCTGGGTTCAATTCCTCAGCACCACATAAAAAGAAAAAGCCGGAAGTGGCGCTGTGGCTCCATTGGTAGAGCGCTAGCCTTGAGCTGAAGAGCTGAGGGACAGCGCCTAGACCCAGAGTTCAGGCCCCATGACCGGCAAAAAAAAAAAAAAAGTTGAGGGGCTGGGAAGGTGGCTCAGTGGTAGAGTATTTGCCTCACATGCATGAAGCCCTGGGTTCGATTCCTCAGCACCACATATGCAGAAAAAGGCAGAAGTGGTGCTGTAGCTCAAGAGGTAGAGTGCTAGCCTTCCTTGAGCTGAAGAAGCTTAGGGACAGTGCCCGGGCCCTGAGTTCAAGCCCCTGGACTGGCAACACACACACACACACACACACACACACACACACACACACACACACACACACACACACACACACACACACACACACACACACACACACACACACACACACACACACACACACACACACACGAGATTTTTTTTTTAATTTAGGGCCAACACAGAGCCTTGCTTGAAATCTGGACCTGGATACCTAGCTTTCTTCTCAAGGCTGAGGCTTTTCACCTGAGCCACACCTCTACTGGCTTTTTGCTGGTTAAGCACCTGGCTTTAATATTTTTTTTTAATTGATGCGATTCAGAGGCAATGAGAAAAGTAAGCAGAGCAAAGCAAGTCCAGGACTAAGCATACAATGCACCACCACTAGAGTTGGGGGAGCGGGAAGGGCTGAAGACGGTACTGTACCAGAAGTGAGAGGAAGAAAGTGGCCAAGAGGGAGGAAGCCCGGGACAGGATAAAATGCTGAGAAAGATCGGGTAAGGCAGGCTGAGGACAGCGCTGGATTTCTCAAGGAGAACAGCACCCCTGGGTGGTGGAGATGGGGAGCAGCAAGAAGGTGTTCCTCTGAACAGTGGCCCAGTGAAATGGGGACAAGACATGTTTTAGGTTTTGTTTTTGTTTTAGATCTGAGACCTGGACTCAGACTCAGTACCTGACACTTCCTATTGCTCATTGGCTAGCATTCTACCAACAGCCACACCTCCAACCCCTTGTTTTAAAATGTATTTTTACATTTAAAAATAGTTCATGGCACCTGGGTGCCGGTGGCTCAAGCCTGTAATCCTAGCTACTCAGGAGGCTGAGAGCTGAAGATCGAAGTTCAAAGCTTGCCTGGACAGAAAAGTCTGTGAGACTCTTTATCTACAATTAATCACCTTGGATTGGAGGTGTGGCTCAAGTGGTAGAGTGCCCGGTTTGAGGCAGGGGGGGGGACGGGGGGGGGAAGCCAAGCAAGAGTACAGGCCCTGAATTCAAGCATTGGTACTGGCACACACACACACACACACACACACATGCACGCACGCATACACACACACACACACACAGGACAGTAATTGGGAGAGAGCATTTGACTGGGTGTTCTGTATGCATGTATGGAAGTATCACAATATAACACCCTTGTACAACTAATGGCTGCTAATAAAAATGTCAAAAATAATTGACAAGTTAAAACTAAATATTCTAAGTATACAACGTAATGATGTAATGTAGGCTTACTGATTATCACAATCGAGTTGTTGAATGTGCCCCCTCATCTCCCATGCTGAATGAGATCCTGGAACTCATTCATCTTATAACTGAAAGTTTGCAGACTTCATCACCATCTCCCTATGTCCCAGAGCCCTGACACCTGTCCTCCTCTTTCCAATTTCCATAAATTTGGCTCTATTAGATTGAATCATGTTATTTGTCTCTCTGGCTCTGGCTTATTTCATTGAGCCTCATGCCTTCCAAGTTTATCCACAGTGTCACAGATAACAGGACTTCTTTCTATTTTTACAAGCTGATTGTTTTGTCTTGAGAATGGAGAAATGCAAGATTCAGTATAAGCTGATAGAATTAGTTTGAATTGTTTAAGTAGAAATTCTAACTAGGACCTAAGGCTTACACATACAATGTCTTCATGCCTTTTCGTGGATTCAGAGTACCTTTGGGGAGAGGCACTCTCTAGTGATACTCTTGCCCGCAGTCAGGACCTGCCAAACATAGGTTCCACTTGTGTCTAAGCCTCAGTTTCCTCATCTACAGCACAAGATACTGACCTCTTCCTCAAGCTGTGATATGCCAGGAATGTGTGACTGGAAATAGAGAGATCAAAGATGGGAAAGGCTGACTGCTTGCTTCTTCCATGGGAAACTGAGATGTATTTTGTTTTGTTTTGTTTTGTTTTTGCCAGTCCTCGGGCTTGAACTCTGAGCCTGGGTTCTGTCCCTGAGCTGCTTTTGCTCAAGGCTAACTTTCTACCACTTTGAATCACAGTTCCACTACTGGTTTTTGAATGGTTTTTGAATGGTTAATTGGAGATAAGAGTGTCAAGGAACTTTTCTGCCCAGGCTGCCTTCAAACCACAATCCTCAGATCTCAGCCTTCTGAGTAGCTAGGATTAAGGCATGAGCTACCAGTGCCTGGCATGAAACAATTTTAAGAAAGCAAAACTAATGTAAAAATGAGGGCTTACATATTTGTAGTGCTAAATCCAGTGATGATTTCAACCAGTTTCTTCTTATTGAATCCCCCCTCTTGCCCTAGTTTCAAAGTGCATACACTGCAGATATTTTGCATGAAGGAGGAAATATACTAAAGCAAATCACTCAATATCCTATCATCCAGAGGTACATGCTAGAAATATTCATGTGTAGTTAGCTGCTAACTTTGTATACATAAATATATATAACTGAAAATGTTCTGTATATATCCTGATTTGTTTCAATGAAAGCCTAATACGCATGCTCACACATCATCAAATAGCCTACACATAGTCTGTTACAACTGTTAAATAGTCCATCATAAGAATGTGTTATAACCTGGGCGCCAGTGGCTCACGCCTGTAATCCTAGCTACTTAGGAGGCTGAGATCTGAGGATCATGGTTCAAAGCCAGCCCAGGCAGAAAAGTCCGGGAGACTCTGATCTCCAATAAACCACTAGAAAACCGGAAGTGGCACTGTGGCTCATGAGGTAGAGCACTGACCTTGAGCTGAAGAGCCCAGGCCCAGAGTTCAAGCCCCACAACCGACCAAAAAAAAAAAGTGTATGTTATAGCACCAGTGTTAGAATATATTATAGGCACCCATGTCTCATGCCTATTAATCTTAGCTACTTAAGAGGCTGGGATCTGAGGATCAAGGTTTAAAGTCAGCCTGGCCAAGAAAGTCTGAGACTCTTAGCTCAAGTTAACCAGCAAAAAGCTAGGAGTGGAGCTGTGGCTCAAGTGTAGATTGTTAGCCTTGGATGAAAAAGCTAAGGGAGGGGCTGGGAAGGTGGCTCAGTGGTAGAGCGCTTGCCTTGCATGCCTTAGGCCCTGGGTTCGATTCCTCAGCACCACATAAGCAAAAAGAAAAAAGCCGGAAGTGGCGCTGTGGCTCAAGTGGTAGAGTGCTAGCCTCGAGCTGAAGAGCTGAGGGAGCTGAGGGACAGACAGTGCCCAGGTCCAGAGTTCAGACCCCACGACCGGACCCCCAAAAAAAAAAAAAAAACAGAAAAAGCTAAGGGACTGCACCCAGACCCTGAGTTCAAGCCCCAGTAACATCACACACACACACACACACACACACACACACACACACACGTTATAGTGAGCATTTTTAGCTACTATTAAACAAAAAAAGTATTAAGACAAAATTTTGCATTATTCTTTCTTTGACATGAATGACAAGTTGTAGAATAATATTTACTGGTCCAATAAACATGTTGCAGACTTCTATATCTATTACCAAATCAAGCATCTTACTATATTTGCCTCTCCTGACCTACCAGGGAGGGATTGGGATTGGTAACATTTGCTTTTCTCCTCTCACGTTTGTGAGCCTCACACTGTTCCTAGCCTGCCAACTTCCTAGTTATTATTATTTAAAAATAAAATAAAGCTGCCTGTGTCTCACCCCTGTAATCCAAGCTACTCAAAATGCTGAGATCTGAGGGCCCAGGCAGGAAAGTCCATGAGATTCTTTTTTTTTTGTCCATGAGATTCTTATCTTGAATTAACCACCACAAAGTTGAATGGAGGGGTGGCTCAATTTGTACAGTGCCATCCTTGAGTGAAAGAGCTAAGGAACGGTGCCCAGGCCCTGAGCTCAAACCACAGTACTGGCACCAAAAAGCAAACAAAGCCCACTTTATTTTGGGACTTGAACTTGGGGCACTCCACCACTTGTACCACACCTGTAGCCCTTTCTACTTTAGGTTATTTTTCAGATAGAGTCTCTTTTTGCATAGAGCGGGGGCTGTCAGCTACCTCTGCTTCCCGTATGTGGAGCTGATCACCAGATGTGTACCACTATACTTGGCTTGTCTATCAAGGTGGAGACTCACTAACTTTTTGACCACACTGATCTCTTGGAGCTCTGCTTTCCAGGTAGCCAGGATTACAAGTCTTAGACCCTTAAAAGAGCTATTTAGAGCCATTTTTGTCTGTGTATAGGTTAAAGTTTATTATTTATCAAAACAGGTCTTGGAGGAGGAGGAAGAGTAATTCAGATGCCAGTAATTTTTGTGTGCCTACATGTGCTGGGCACAATGCCAGATGCTATTTTGTTTATTTCTGCTGCTCAACACTCCCTTGGAATGTACGTGTCATCCCTTCCTTGTGTGTCCCAGAAGGCCGTGCTGTGACAGAGGAGACACAGCTGGTCAAGCCTGGTACCCAGGTCTCCCCAACTCTAGTAGAGAGTACTTATGTGTTTAGTTACTGTTCTTTCCTCCAACTGGCCTCGCATAGTCTTCTTTCTATACATCCTGTTCATAAGAGAGAAACTCTAAAATAGATTCACAGCTTACCACTTTAAGTTTCTGAGTAAAACATGTTGACCTCAAAAGCCTGCTGAGGGTGGGAAGGTGGCTCAGTGGTAGAGTGCTTGCCTTGCATGCATGAGGCCCTGGGTTGGATTCCTCAGCACCACATAAGCAGAAAAAGCTGGAAGTGGTGCTGTGGCTCAAATGATAGAATACTAGTCTTGAGCTGAAGAGCTGAGGAGACAGCGCCCAGGCCCAGAGTTCAGGCCCCATGACCAAAACAACAACAATAACAACAAAAGCCTTCTGAATATTGTTTCTGGAAGACTCTAGGCTTTCTCTTCCCACCTGATCTGAAGGTCATGGAACCAAAGGTGAGAGAGAGAGAAAAGTGTCTTCTTTCACTATGAATAAGGCTTGCCATTGTCTCCAAAGGCTTGATGTGAGTGAGGGGGGGGGGAGATTGGGATGGGCTGGGTGGGTTGCTGGACTGGACTTGGTGGTGGGCGCCTCCAAGGCATGAGTAAACTACAGGTAGGACCTGTGTGTGTGTGTGCGCTTGGCAAGCTTTGGAAGGAAAGATGCTTTGTAACTTTTGTTTTGATCTTTGGCACACTACACGTTGAAGACTAGCTTTTGGGTTGTAGGACACTTAAAACAGAGTTCCCCAAGCCAAAAAAAAAAATGAAATTGTATACATTAAACCTTAGTCATGGTCTTTAATACTATTTGATATGATAACAAGGCAGTGAAAGTGGTTTGAAGCTGTTAGGTCTTTCCCCTTATTTAGGAAAGGGCTGAGGTTCTAAGCTCAGGAAAGATGCAGAGCAGAAAGTCTGGCTGGCAGGGCCTGACTTCTGCCACTGTTTGTCTCCTTATTTACTGCCTTAGGATAACTTGTGATTTAGTCTCTGGGGAAGTTTTCTCAGGAGGTGTGTCCCACAAATTCTGTTATTGTTTCGGAAACACAGTGATCTCATTGAGATCCAGGATCCTGCCAGTATTTAAAACCCCATTCTTACAAAGTCCTGAGTATATGCAAGTATCATTTCAACAGAACAGAAGCTTGTCCCTGGAGTTGGCCTATAAAAGGACTTTTTTTTGGGGGGGGGGGAGGAGGGTTGGTCATGGAGCTTGAACTCAGGGCCTGAACGCTGTCCTTGAGCTTTTGTGCTCAAAGCTAGTACTCCACTACTTTGAGCCAGAGTGCCATTTCCAAAAAAAGGACATTTTTAAAGACCAGCCTGGAAGCTAGGTTCTAAGGCTCTTCACCTGTCACCTGTTCCCTTCCACGCCTTGTCTGCAGGCTGGTGGATCCTCCGCTGGCGGCGGAGGGCCAAGATGTGCAACTACTCTGCGGAAAATGACTCTAAGAAGAGCAGGGAGAGAAATGAGAGGCAACCAGAGGGCCAGAGCTGGGGTGGAATTGGGACTGTGGGATGGGCAGAGGGAGGACGAACAAGCAGAACAGGAAGCTCAGAATAGAAGATAAAAAAGAAAGTGCCAACTAGTGAAAATACTGCAGAAGAATGGGGGGTGGGGGGGACGACGACTGGGGAATGCTTAGAAAAATAGCAATTAGTACAGCTAAAAATAAAGAGCAATTTAGAGACAAAGCCAGATACACAAGGAGAAAAAAAAAACTCGCCAGAAAGACAATTCCTTGCAAACCAAATGTTCAAGAAAATGGGGCTAATGACCCCAATTCCCCCTTGGGCTGTTTTGTAGAAGTTATAAACTGGAAGCGGTGGAGGGAGACGCTGCGCAGGTGACTGGGGGGGGGGGTGTGCAACGGGAGCCCGGAGCCTGGCGGGACCTGCGTGATTCCAGTCTTGGAGCGGAAAGTCCCCCAAAGTTACAGCAGTGTCTCGGGCCCAGGGCAGAAGGCGCCTGGCTTGTGGCGCCCACTCGCGGCGGCCCGACTCCGCGCGCGGGCACCGCGGCCGGGGCCCTGGCGGCGCCTTGTGGGGTGCGCGCGGGAAGGAGCGGGGACCTCAGATCGCCGGGACCCGGGACGCCAAGAGTGCGCACACGGCGCCGGCCTGTGCCGTGCCGGGCTGCCGGGAGCGGGCGGAAGCCGGGGTGGATTAGGGAGTGGAAAACCCGGCGCGCGGGGCGGCGTGGCAGGCGAGCCCCGCGGGGACGCAAGGGGCCCGGCTCTCCCCCGCCTCCGCCAGCCGCCCGGGCAGGGCTCCTCAGTCCCGGACGGCGCCTTCGGCTGCCTGCTGGGCATCCCCGGCTCACTCACCGGTGTGTGGGTGTGGGGTCACCTGGGGTCGCCCCGCCCCGCCCTGGCGCCCCGAGGCTGCATCCCGGGCCACGCGGCGCGGGAGGGCCGGGCGCACGGAGCGCGCCACGCGGCGTCTCGCCGAGAGGAGGCGGCGGGCGGGGGCTGGGCGCGCCGGGGCGGAGCCGCGCGGGCTCCTCCCCCTCCCTGCCCTCTCCACCCTCCTCCTTCCTCCCTCACCGTCCTCCTCCTCCTCTTCGCCTCGCTCGGGCTCGGCCGCCGCGCCGCGGGGCTGCTCCACCTTGGGAGCCTGGGCGCCCGCGGCGATGTTCAACCGCGCCGTGAGCCGGCTGAGCAGGAAGCGGCCGCCGTCAGGTAAGCGGCGCCGGGACCTGCGGGGATCCGAGGATCGGGACCCCGGGAGAGACGGCGAGGAGCCGCCCGGGCCGGGCGCTGCCCGCTGGGCATCCTTCCCTCCCTCCGGGCTCGGGCGTGGCTTGGAGGTGCCTCCCCGACGGGCGTCCCGGCCGCCCGCCGCTGCCCGCGGCTCGGTTCGCGCTCCCCGGGATCGCAGCGGCGCGCGGGAGAGCGCAGAGCTGCCGAGGCGCGCGGGGAGGAAGTTTGGCTGAAAGCGGAGGCAGGAGCCGGGCTTCGCTGTATTAATGATGGTCTGGGAGGGAAAGGAGAGCCCAACCCAAAAAAACTCTGCAGGGGGAGTGGGATCCGGATTCCGAAAGCGGGGTCCCCCTCGGGGCGGCGGGCGTGGTGGGACGGGCGCCCGCGCACCGCGCGCCCGTCCCGGGGAGGCGCGGCGGGACCTCGGGCGCCCCAGGGCCGCGGCTCGGCGGTGCGCGGCCCTACCGTGGGGCCGCGAAGGTGGCCCAGCGCCGGGGCCGAGAAGGCTCCTGAGTGGGTTGCCCGGGCGGAGCCGTGGCGCGGCCGCCGCGGCTGTCACCGTGGCCCGGCCCAGCCCAGCCCGGTGAGACGTCCGGAACCCCCACCCGTACCTGCCGAGCGCCTTTTGTGGGCCGCTGTCTCCAGTTTTGTCTCTTCACACCCCTTCCCTCCCCCGGAGAAAGGGGGAACCGAAGCTCCGAGTGTTGGGTAACTCTCCCAGAGTCACAGCTGCCAGGTGATGCCGCGACTTTCCACTGCGGCCTGACCCCGCTTCAGAGCTTTCCCGTCGCCCCCCTTCAACATTCGCTTCGGCAAAGCGCCCGGAGTCGGCGGGTCGGCGGTTCTTCCCGCTTCCCCTAACATTCAGTGTGGTTGGAGAGATTGCCACCAGCCTGGCCGGGTCTGGATGGCACCTTCACCGCTGGGCAGCCTGCGCGCGCCACGCTCATTGAGCACTGCATTGGAGCCTGCCCTCTCCCATCCACTTTAGGCAAACCATTCCACGTAATACTCAGGACCACCGTAATAAGCCCAGGCTTCACAGGGTTACTGTGAAGATCTTACATGCTGAGTGTCAGTGTGTTGCACGTGCATCAGGGTTCCCTTGGTGGGTGTGCGTGGACCTCGGTGTGGTGTGATTGGAATTTGAAGCTCTGACACTGAACAAGTTGCAGCACTGTTGTGGGCTGCAGTTTCAAGTATGTTGCATGGACTTGGCCCAAACTGGCTTGCAAAAGCCAACTGTGGAGCCAGGTGCTGGTGGCTCGTGTCCAGAATCCTAGCTACTCAGGAGGTGGACATCTGAGGATCTAGCTTCAAAGCCAGCAGAGGCAGGAAAGTTTGTGAGACTCTCATCCCCAGGTAACCACCAAAAAAGCCAGTGATTCACGTGGCAGAACTCCATCCTTGAGCCGATAAGCTAAGAAAGAGCACAAGGCCCAGTGCAGCATTAAAAAAAAAAAAAGCTAGTTGTTAAATATTCAAGAAATTTGGGAACTAGTTGCTAAGCTTAGCCATCATGGGATATTAGCATCATGGAAATCAGCAGATGCTAGAAATCTAGGCTTGGCACCTGTGGGTCAGTTTCCTTACCAGTAAAGTGGGTTTCACAGGGCCATAGGCTTAACTTCACTAACACCTACAAGCCCGGAGCAGTGCCTGGCACACAATAAGTGCATAAGTTTACTAGCTCTGTTTTTTCTCTCTTATCCTATTATAAATAGAGCTGCCATGAACATCTCCATGCAGGTTGCTCATTGCTTTGGATCATATTTGGGATGAAGAATCACAAATAGAACCAATGAATCATGGGAGATGCATGGATTTAAGGTGCTTTTGCTTTTTTTTTTTTGGCCAGGCTGTATCCTTTCCCCAAAACAAGGGTCAGGGCAGTTTCTGGAACAGCAGTGTGCTGTATCAGATTCAGGGCAACAAAGTCTGCTGAGATAGGATGGTGTCGCTGGTGGAGCGGTCAGCAGCCTGCACTCCAGGAGCTGGATTTCCTTGGAATTTTTAGGTAAATGTATGCTCTCCACAGGCAAGGAGACATCAGCCCTTGCCAGGTGGTCACCACAGCCAGCAGTAGGAAAAGGAGCCAAGTAAGAAAGGGAGAAGTATTGGGAAGCCAGCCAAGTGTAAAACTCTACTGACTTTTGGGTGGGAATCTTGATTTCTCTTCCTTCAGATCTAGGGATTGGAGTCAGGGTCTTGCATATGCTAAGCAAGCGCTCTCTCCCACAAAGCCACCCCCAGCTGAATTATTTTTTCTTAAAGAGACTCTTGAAATTGTGTAAGCAAGCTCAGGCCCCACAAAAGCTGGATCCACCCCTGCATGAGTGCTGATTTGGGCCTGGCTACAGTCCTATCTCCTTAGAGAGCCTCTTGTTAGACTTCTTGCAAAATCTAATTGAAGTGATACCTTTAAACTAAGGCTCTGAGTTCTTCACCCCCACTTCCAAGATTCAAAGAGGAATTATAGTCACCTTTCAGGGTTTCACAGTGTGTCTTCAACCAACCAGGTGTGGATAGATGGAGCTTGATAACAGTCAGCTTTCGGCCAGGCACTGGTGGCTCACGCTTGTAATCCTAGCCAGTCAGGAGGCTGAGATCTGAGGATCACAGTTCCAAGCTAGCCTGCACAGAAGAGCCTGAGACTCTATCTCCAGCTAACCAGCAAAGAAAACAAAACAAAACAAAAAACGGGCCTGAAGTGGAGCTGTGACTCTAGTGATAAGAGTGCCAGCCTTGAGCGACAAAGCTATGGGACAGTGCCCATGCCCTCAGTGCAAGCCCAGTACTACATGCGTGCTTGAGCACGCACATGTGTGTATACACACACACACACACACACACACACACACACACACACACACACACACACATGCATATCTTGGCCCAGGTTTGCCGTTTCAGTCTTGGGGAGACAAGAGTTGGCTGTATTTTTAACTGGTACCGCAGCCGATTGCGTTTGTGCCAGTCCTGGGGCACCCAGCTTGTCCCTCACAACAACTTGCATTATTGGAATGTGCCCAACTGACAAGCAAAGTTGGGGCCACACCTTTGCCTCCCTCTCCCTTTTCGCTTCCCCCAACCAGGTCAAGGGGTGACTTGGCAGGGGATTTCCCACCCTGCCAGGCAGCCACCGGGCCTGTTCTACATTATCCCATTCAACTCTTGGGAACTGTTTCAGATTTAGTGCTGGGCTTCAGTTTTTATTTAAAGATGACAGTCTACATAGCAATTTACCATCTTTGTTTTAACAACCCAGCAGCAGAGCATTTTGGCAGCTGGGGACGCTTTCCCTGCAGAACCTCATGGGCTGGTTCAGGGAGAATGAGGCCAGCCTGGCCTGCAGGGACAGAGAGGCCAGGATGGGGAAGATGTTCTGAGCAGCTGAAGTCAGCCCAGCAGCGTTCTGAGTCTGTGGACCCAGCTCTGACCCCTGAGCGAAGCCTGCAGACAGGTGGTCGGGGGTGCTCCTAATGCTTTCTTGGCTGCCACTGGTCTGCAGTTAATGTGTGTTAATTAATGTGTGTGTGTATGTGTGTGCACGTACATGTGCACTAGTACTGGGGTTTGAACTCAGGCCTGGGTGCTTTTCCTTAGTTTTTTGTGCTCAAGGCTAGCACTCTAGCACTTGACCACACCTCTTGACCACACCTCCATTCCTAGCTGGTTCATTGGTGTGTAGAGTCTGACAGACTTCGCTGCTGAGGCTGGCCTTGAATCACAATCCTCAGATCTCAGCCTCTAGTAACTAGGATTATAGGCGTGAGCCCCTGTGTGCCCAGCCAGTATTTAGTCTTCTCCCTCCCTTCCTCGCTGGTGTCAGACCTGGAAACCTGGGCTGGGACCTGGCTTGGCCATTTCGTAGCGTTTCCTGAGTGAAGGAGCCGCTCCCCTCTCCAGGCTGAGTAATCCTCTCAGCCCTCCGAGGCTGGAACCTGCTGTTTCAATGGTACTAAATATACTTTCTTCGGTTCTTTCTGCTTCCCCAGATAGCTGTCCACTGCAGCAGCCTGGGGGTGGCCGTGGGAGCTGAGGGGGCCCAGGCAGGCAGCAGCAGCCCCTGATAAGAGCTGTCAGGAGGAGTCCACTGCAGCGAAACAGTCCCCAGCAGACTTCCGGGCTCTGCCATGTGCTCTAACCCAGTCTGCTATTCCTCCCAGTTCTAGTTCCCCTGTTCCCCACCCTGAGGGACTGGACACCGCCACCTCTGTGCCTTTTGTTCCTCCAACATATTCTCTGACATCGCACAGCTCTGGTCATCCTGCTCCAGGCCTCGCTGCCCCTGATGGTGCAGCCTGCTGAGCTGAAGGCAGCCAGGCAGGAGCTGTTGCAGAGTCACAGAGCTCACGAGGAGACAGGGATTTGTCCTAAACCAGCCATCACCTCAGGAAAGGTCTTGGGACAGAGATCATGCCCTGGAACTTAGCCCAGCGCTACCTGAATATGCATTCATGTAGTCACCTGCTTACAAATACTTAGAAGCGTGGCATAGTGGCTCATGCCTGTAATCCTAGCTGTTGGGGAAGGGGGCAATAGGAAGATTGTAATTCAAGGTCAGCCCAGGCAAAAATTTTGCAAGACCTCCATCTCCACTAATAAAACCGAGTGTGCTGGTTTGAGCCTGTTGTCCCAGCTGAGTGGAGAGTGTACACAGGATTGTGACGCAGGCCAGCCTGGGCATCAAGACATTTTTCTCTAATATGGCCAAAACCATAAGGACTGGAGACATAGCTCCAAGTAATAGAATACACTAACAAGCACGAGGTCTTGAGTTCAAGCCCTGGAGCTTCCCCTAAGCGCGTGCGTGCGTGCATACACACACACATACACACACACACACACACACACACACACACACACACACACACACACAATTGGATACACATACACACTTGGAGAATGGGTATGAAGGTAACCAGGCAACTCCTGGTCTCATCTTAACTCATAGTGCATCCCATGACTGAAAGTGCTGCTTTCATGTATGGAATCTTTTCTTTTTTTGGCTGGTCGTGGGGCTTGAATTCTGGGCCTGGGCATTATCCCTCAGCTCTTCTGCTAAAGTTGAGTGCTCTACCACTTGAGCCACAGTGCCACATCCAGTTTTCTGAGTGGTTTATAGGAGATAAGAGTCTCACGGACTTTCCTGCCAGGGCTGGCTTTGAACTGAGATCCTCAGATCTCAGCTTCTGGAGTAGCTAGGATTACAGGTGTGAGTCACCGATGCCCGGCTTATGTATGGAATCTTTTACATTACTTTTCTTCCCAGGCTTTGCAGCCAGCCTGCCTGGTGTGTATGGGTTAGGGATGAGGATGGGTGGGGAGCTTCTGCTTTTTCCTCTTCCTCTTCCTCCTCCTCCTCCTTCTCATCCATCTCCTCTTCTTCTTCTTCCTCCTCCTCTTCTTCTCCTTTCCCTTTTCCTTCTCCTCCTCCCTCTCTTCCTCCTCCTCCTCCTGACTTTCCTCCTCCCTCTCCCTCTTCTCTGCCTCTTCCTCCTCCTCCTCCTCCTCCTCTTCCTCCTCCTCCTCCTCCACCTCCTCCTCCTCCTCCTCCACCTCCCCTTCTTCCTCCTTCTTTTCCTTCTCTTTCTTCTTCTTTCTTCCTTCTCCTTTCTCTTTTCTCCTTTTGGTGCCAGTACTGGGGCCTGAATTTAGGGTCTCATTCTCTCTCTTGGCTTTTTTGTTCAAGGCTAGTGTTCTACCACTAGGATCACTCTTCTCTTTCTGGCTTTTTGCTGGTTGGAGAGAAGAATCTCATTGACTTTTCTGCCCAGGCTTGCTTTGAACTACAATCCTTGGTCTCCTAAGGAAGGCTAGGATTTGTAGACATGAGCCACCAGTGCCTGGCTCCTTGCTTTTTTGGGGGTGCGGTGGGGTGTCAGTCATGGGGCTTGAACTCTGGGCCTGGGCCCTGTCCCTGAGCTCTTCAGCTCTAGACTTGTGCTCTACCCACTTGAGCCACAGCACCACTTCCAATTTTCTGGTGGTTAACTGGAGATAAGAGTCTCATGGACTTTCCTGTCTGGGCTGGCTTTGAATAGCGATCCTCAGATCTCAGCCTCCTGAGCAGCTAGGATTACAGGCGTGAGCCAGCAATGCCCCACTGGTTCCTTGCTTTTCTGTAACAAGTTTCTTTACCTCTCTGCACCCCACTTTCCTTAATTTGAAGATGGGGCCACCAGTGGGAAAGTTTGGATAGTTACAGTAAGTGCTTCGTGAATGATAGCTATGTCTATTTACTGGCATCTTCCTTTCTGTGCCCTCTGATCCCTCGGTCAGTGCCCAGCTCAGCTCATTCCCCAGGAATCATTGATCATTGCAACCTGGATACAGGAGAGCCAGACAAGAGGCCGGCCTTGAGGAAGACATATCCCCGTGCTTACGAAACATGCGGTCCTGAAGGGAAAAAGCCACTTAGCTTTAAAAAAAGATTAGATGAATTCATTAATTATTTTTTCAGAGCTGGGAATTCACCTAGGGCTTAATGCAGGCTAGGTGCACTCTCCCACACACAGCCACACCCTCAGCTCTGAACTCCCTTGTTGGAACTTGAGGCTGGAGCAGGGAACAAAGAAGAAAACAGAAGTGAGGCCACAGAGGAATCACGCGGCTTCTGGGAAGTAAGAAATCAAAGACAGCCAGTCGCCAGTGGCTCACACCTATAATCCTATCTACTCAGGAGGCTGAGATCTGAGGATCATGGTTCAAAGCCAGCCCAGGCAGGAAAGTCCATGAGACTCTTATCTCTAATAAACCACCAGAAAACCGGAAGTAGCACTGTGGCTCAAGTGGTAGAGTACTCACCTTGAGCTGAAGAGCTGAGGGACAGGGCCCAGGTCCAGGGTTCAAGCCCCACGACCAACCAAAAAAAAAAAAAAAAAAGAAAAGAAAAGTCAACGACAGTCTTCATTTTCAGCTCAGAATGAGGCCTCTGGGACATTTGCTTTACTCTGAGCCTCTATCTAAAAAGTGGGGAAGCTACAAATAAACAGGTCCGGACTTCTTATTTCCTTCCCTCTAGTAGA
Source organism: Dipodomys merriami (assembly GCF_024711535.1). NCBI lineage: Eukaryota > Metazoa > Chordata > Mammalia > Rodentia > Heteromyidae > Dipodomys > Dipodomys merriami. The sequence goes on along the minus strand of NW_027205048.1, from coordinate 10,543,281 downwards.
CATTGGAAACTAGTGGCCATCTGTTGTTTAGTCCACTCAAAAGAGGATGTTGAGGCTGGCTCTTTGTCTGGACCTGAGGGTACCGGGAAGCTTGCTTGTCCCTGCCTTTCTCTCATGAAGCAGCTCTGAGAGAGCTGTGTGGAACATCTCAGGCGGACCCCAGAGCATGGAGCGTAAGGAATGCCCTCCCGCGCAACTCCCTTAGTGGTCTTGGCTTGCTCATGGTGGTGACTCTGGTCCAGGGCGGGCAGAGGGGAGGAGAGAGGAGGGTGCCAGGCAGGCACAAATGCCCAGGTGCTCTAAAGCGCCGTTTGATGCTCTTCAAGGCCAGAGCTCTCCTGGGAAAATGCCATCATGCCTTTCTGAGCTGAGCTGACTTTCTGCTGTATGTCTTTCTGCTCTTTATCACGCATGCTTGCCATTGTGATTATTTGAAAATACTGTCACTTTTATTATTATTCTCTACTATCTGTAGCTCACGTCTCCTCAGCCAGGGTTTGAATGCCTATTAGGTAGTTCTTAGAGCTAGCTATAAGCTAGAGTAATGAACTTAAGTAATATTTAGACATAGAGTTTCCATGATTCTGTTTCTTCCCTGCCATTTGCAGATCACCATTTAGAGCAAATGGACTCTTATTTTAAATTGGGCTGAATTTTTTTTAATGTAGTCCTCTTTATGTGGTATGGATGATGGTAGGCTTTTAAATAAGTTATGTGGGGTATGTACCTTGAAACTTCAGAGAAGCAGAGGGTATTTTGAAAGGAGAATGGAGTGTGTGCGCATGTGCACGCGTGCATACATTACATCAAACCACTTCGGAATTGAGAATTAATTTCGCTGCCTTTTCCTGGCCTTGATGATTTACTTTGGTTTCTGTAAAATTCTGGCATTTGAGAGCACTTAAAGACTGATCTTTTGAGGTTGAAAGTTCCCTTTGCAGTTGAGGTAGGAAGATAGTACGCTCTTACTAAAATGTTATTTGACCTGGGGAAATTGTCCATTGCTAGGTCACTAAGTAGACCTTTCTGCAGATTAATGGCAGAAATTTGAGCTGCCAGCGTTCCGTTCTGAGGAGTGTTGTAGGTGCTTTTTGAGTGAGGATTTCTAGGGAATTAATATATGGAGAGAAAGTGTCCATTAGCTATGACATCATAGCATCCATAAATAATGCATTATGAAGTAGGCTGCCGCCATCTGCATGGTCGCGCCGCACCCATCTCCCAAGACACAGCTTTCACTGAAATCAGAAACCTCATGACACAGATATAGATGGGAATGTATGTACACTGTGTTTGTGTACTAGATGTCTTGCCCCAGTCTCTTGTGGCTTTTTCCTGCATGGAATGGGTCCGCATTACCCAGGGTTTTCCTTGGCCAGCCTCAGGGTGACCATTAGCAGAAATGAAAAATATAAGCTGCGGGGTGCAGGTGTCTCACGCCTGTAATTCTAGCAACTCAGGAGGCTGAGATCTGAGGATCAAGGTTCAAAGCCAGTCCAGGCAGGAAAGTTTGTGAACTTTTGTCTCCAAATAACCACCAGAAAATTGGAAGTGAAGCCGTGGCTCAAGTGGTAGAGTGCTAGCCTTGAGCTAAAGAGCTCAGGGACAGTACCTAGGCCCTAAATTCAACCCCCATGACCAACCCCCAAATATACATTTGCAGCAGTAGAGCCTTAGTCAAGACTGCTTGGCTTTGGACCATGACTCCGAATTTCCTAGCTGAATGACCTTTGGAAGTCCCTGTGCCTGTTTCCTCATCTGTAAAATGCTAAGGATGCTATTAACCACATTGAGAGTGAGGGTTGAACGCTTTAGCTCACATGGAACGCTCAGAGCAGATCTCTCACATTGTAAACAAATTTACAAATGTTAAATGCTATTATCTCACGAATCCAAAGACAAATTAACTGAAAAATTAGTAATGTACAAACAAAAATGTCATGATCTAAAGTTATTTTTAAAGAGCACTAGAAGCCTCAGGGCTTGGTCCTGAATCCTAGCTACTTAGGAGACTGTAATCTGAGGACTGTGGTTCAAAGCCTGTCTAGGCAAACAAATCCCTCCTGCAGTTATCTCCAGCCAACCAGCAAAAAGCTGAAAGTGGAGGTGTGGTTCAAGTGGTAGAGTTTGCCAGCCTTGAGCAAAAAAGCCAAACAGGAACACGGGGGCTCTGCATTTAAGCCCCAGTACTTACACACACATACACACACACACACACACACACACACACACACACACACACACACACACACACACACACACACACACACACACAGCCTAGGAGCTGTGTGGTTCCTTGTAAAGACAGTTTAGAGCTGAGCAAATAAAAACAACTGGACGAAATTGAAACAAGCAGGTATTATCACAAACAGCTCCTCACAAGCACATGGACAGCTGTGACATCTCGGTGCTGCTTTAGATTTACAAGTAAAACAGCTGGATGGTAAGAAGGTTACTATTTCTTGTGTACATCATAGGTGAAGCATCAAAAATGTATGAGGTGGCTTGGCAGGTGCCAGGATTAGAGACTGTTTCCTGGACAAGGAACCCTGAGTCACAGAGATGTCCTGAGTTCAGGGTAAGCTCCAGGGCAGAGTGAAATGGAATAGACGCTGCTCAGTCTCAAAAGGTCAGGGAAAATCACTTAGAAAAGACAGATGCTTCTGTGATTTGGGGTACTTTGAATGGATACACCAGATTAGGTGTGTTGAAATTTAATCCCTGTTTCAGGGTATTTAGAAGGTACATGCTTAGGGATTATGATGGTTAGGGAGAATTTGGGAGGTGAATAGGAGCAGATATGGTTGTCAGGATGGAGCCTTCATGATGATGGCTTTTAAGAAGGGAGAGAGATTAAGACATGCAAATGTTCCTTGCCTCTCATGGTATGATATCCTCCACCACCCCAGAAGTCTGACAGAAAGAGTTCGGTAAGTGGGTGCTGGTGGCTCACGCCTGTAATCTTCCCTACTCAGGAGAAAGATCTGAGGATCATCTGTGGGACTCTTATCTCTAATTAACCACCAGAAAACTGGAAGTAGAGCTGTGGCTCAATGTGGTAGAGCACTAGCTTTGAGTGAAAAAGCTCAGGGACAATGCCCAGGCCCCAAGTTCAAACCCCATGACCAACCCAAAGAAAGAAAGAAAGAGAGTGAGAGAGAGAGAGAAAGAGAAAGAAAGAAGGAAAGAAAGGAAGAGAGATAGAAAGAAAGAAAGAAAGAAAAAAAGAAAGAAAGAAAGAGAGAGATCAAATCTGTAAGATGTGGCTTCTTGACCTTAAACTCTAGAATCATGAGCTAAAATAAACTTTAAAAAAAAAAATTAGCCTGCAGGTATTTCATTATAGTAGTAGATACCATCATGAAATGAAATAATGATACTACATGAAATTAAGTACATGATGCTTGCAAATGCTTTGACGTCAAGATCTGTCTTATGCTGCTATGAACCAAGAAGGATGAAAGAAAAAAAGGAAGCCAGGTGCCAGTGGCTCACGCCTGTAATCCTAGCTACTCAGGAGGCTGAGATCTGAGGATCTCGGTTCAAAGCCAGCCCGGGCAGGAAAGTCGTGAAACTCTTATCTCCAATAAACCACCAGAAAACCGGAAGTGGCACTGTGGCTCAAGTGGTAGAGTGCTCGCCTTGAGCTGAAAAGCTGAGGGACAGCGCCCAGGCCCAGAGTTCAAGTCCTACGACCAAGGGAAAAAAAAGGAAGGACATAGCCAGAAACCTTAATTAGAAGTCAATGCAGAAGTCTTAGAAAATTCCAAACCAATATTTCTTTTTTCTTTTTTCTTTTTTTTTGGGTCCGGTCATGGGGCCTGAACTCTGGGCCTGGGCGCTGTCCCTCAGCTCTTCAGCTCAAGGCTAGCACTCTACCACTTGAGCCACAGCGCCACTTCTGGCTTTTTTCTTTTTGCTTATGTGGTGCTGAGGAATCGAACCCAGGCCCTCAGGCATGCAAGGCAAGCGCTTTACCACTGAGCCACCTTCCCAGCCCCCCAAACCAATATTTCTGAGGAAGATAAAAGTGCATGATAGATAGGGAGTGGGTCAAAGGCAATCTATGGAGGAAGAAAGTGGGCAAAAGAGAGAAGGAATTTCTCTTTATCAAGGGTATCAAGAGCAGAAAACCACTATCGGTGGCTATTCAGAATAGCTTCTAAGCCAGCCTTGAAAACGACCTGCTCTTTCTATGACAGTGACAGTGTTACATCTGGTAGAGGGGAGACAAGAGCTATGGGAAACCCAAATGAAGGGTGCATCTATTTCCTGTGTCCCCTGGAAACCTGTGTCCTGTCGAGGTGTTCCTGCTGGGACAGTTGGTCTTGAATACTCGTCTCCATGCAGTGATGGCTTGCAAAAGTCGTTTTCTTCCTTTGTTTTGCATCACAGATTAAGGGGCTGGATCAGATGGGGTATGCAAAATAATTAGTGTATGAAATGAAGGGCTGGTGGGTAACACTGCGCTAGCGGTTGGATCAGTTGTCTCTTGGTGGAATGGAACCCACTGTGTGTGTTTATTTGCCAGATGGCAGAGCCGTGGAACCTTAACATGGTTTGGGTTATTATTGAGAAGTGCCAGGAGGTTTGGCATGCTTTCAGACCACAGTTGAAAACTTATAGCAAAGAGTTGTTCAACAGTAAGAGAACTTGCAACTGTGGAGATGGTTCCTGGAACGGCCCACTCCTGTCTCTGTTTATTTATATGAGAGAGGATCTGCTAGGGAAAAGGAGAAACTAGCATGCTGTTCTCTGGACAAGGAACACAGCAGTAAGGAAGGTAGTTGAAAGCCTGGCAGAATGAACCTTGCTGCAGAGACTTCTTAGAATGATGATCTTTGATCTGTGGGAAGAAGCTTAGTATTCAGAAGCTTGCTATGCCACTTGGACAAAGAGTAGGGAATGAATTTCCTCTCTGTGAGTTGGAGACTTACATTAGAAAACCATCAAAGTGGGGAGCCAGCCAGCCACTGGTGGGGCGCACCTAGTATTCTGTTATTCATAGTTCAAAGCCAGCCTGGGCAGGAAAATATGTGGGATTCTTATTTCCAATTAACCACAAAAAGGCTGAGTTGTAGCTCAAGTGGTAGAACACTAGCCTGGGATAGTGCCCAGGATCTGAGTTCAAGCCCCAAGACCAGCAGGAAAAAAAAAAAGTGAGGGGCCAGTAGCTCATGCTTGTAATTCTAGTTACTCAGGAGGCTGAGCTCTGAGGATCGTGGTTTGAACCCAGTCTGGGCAGAAAAGTTTGTGAAACTCTTAATCTCCAGTGAGCCACAAAGCTGGGCTAGAAATGTGGCTCAAGCAGTAGAGTTCCAGGTGTGAACAAAGAAGTCGTGAGAGAACTTGAGACCCCAAGTTCAAGCCTTGGGACTGACGTGAAAAAAGAAAAGAAAGAAAAAACCATCCGGGCCATTTAAAGATGTGGTTGGATGAGATGGCCTCTTGATGAGAGGAATGGGGAATGGGTATCCCAATAGTTTTCTTATTCCATCACCAGTGTGTTTCCATGCATAGTCCCTGCTGTGTTTCTGGTTGTGTTTTCTTCTTTTTTTAGGTGCTGAGAGATAGCATCTCAGCAGGTTAAGAGGTTATAGTGTGAAGCCAGATACCGTTATTCATACCTGGTATCCCAAGACTCAGCCTGAGCTACATAGTAAGACTTTTGGTCTCTGAGGCACCAATGGCTCTCCCTTGTGATCCTAGCAACTCAGGAGGCTTGAGATCTGAGGATCATAGTTCAAAGTCAGACTAGGCAGGAAAGTTTGTGAGACTCTTATCTCTAATTAAGCACCAAAAGCCAAAAGTGGAGCCGTGGCTCAAGTTGTAGAGTGCTAGCCTTATGCAACAACAAAAAAAACAAAAACAAAACTCAGGAACAACACCCTGGGTTCAAGCCCTATAACTGGCACCAAAACAATAAAATAAGGTGTATGGTTTTGCTCCCAAGTAGGACATAGCATGGTAGTAGTACTGTGAATTCCAGGGGATTCTGATACACATTCCTTCATAAACATATTTAGTTCTATTGTCCCCTAGCAACTTTTAGTAATTAAAATTTATGGATTTTCATTAATATTTTTATTTTATTTATTTATTGTTTTGGTCATAGGTCTTGAACTCTGGGCTTGGGCACTATCCCTCAACTCTTCAGCTCAAGGCGAGTGCTGTACCGTTTGAGCTAGAGCGCCACTTCCGGTTTTCTAGTGGTTTATTGGAGATAAGAGATTCACGGACTTTTTCTGCCCAGGCTGGCTTTGAACCGTGATCCTCAGATCTCAACCTCCTGAGTAGCTAGGATTACAGGCGTGAGCCACCGGCGCCCAGCCATCATTAATATTTTTAAGTGACTTGTCAGGTTGATTTCTTAGTTCAAAGTTTTATCTTCTCACTTCAAAATGTTTTTATAGAAACATGGCTCTCTGCATTGGACATGGATGAAAGTGAACTGTGCAACTCCGGGGTGGAGATGGGAGGGGGGGAATGGAAGATGACATTATACAAAAGGAAGTGTACTTATTACCTGATGTATGTAAATGTAACCCTGCTGCATATCACCTCTAAAACAATAGAGCAATTAGAGAAAAGAAAGAAACAAAAAAAAAAAGTCAGTGGGGAAAGAAGTATTAGCTATTAAAGTAATTCACTTGCTAGAAGGAGAAGGAACAAACACTGGTTGAGAATCTACTGTGACCCAAGTTACGTTGCCAGGTTCTGGATACTTCCTTTATTTCCACCGATTACCATGTAATAATTATGCACATATATCGGGCACTGTGGGGGTATTTCAGTACATGTATACAATGCATAATGATCAGATCAGGGTAGCTGGAATGTTATCTGCCTCCACTATGTATCACATCTTTATGTTAGGAACTTGGCAGTCTGTTCTACGTGCTATCATGAAACACACAGTTGGTGCTTCTTTTCTGAATCCTTAGGATAATCTTAGTGATCAGGAGATTACCTTTAAATGCATGTAAGAATTTTGCCCAAGGTCATGTATAGTTTGAACTGGCCAAGTTAGGCTTTGGACCTGGCTTTGGTCGTGGGCCCATCGAAAGTGTCATCCTGGTGGTTTTTCCTTGACTCCAGGACCGGGTTAAAGTCTGTAGAATGAGCATATTTGTGCTGTCTCTTCCTCTTTTGGCCAAGAGGTCACCGTGCATTAGTTGGATGCCCTCCATCCCCTCTCCCTTCGGTCAAGAGGTTTGACAAGTCTCGAGTTAGTCAGCGGAAACTCTGCTGTGTGACTATCTGATTCCCCTGCACGCCCTGCACACGTTCAGGGTTGCTGGAAAACGGGGGCCTCATGACAAGTGATGCTTAATGCAGTGTTTTGTTTTTTGTTGTCTGTGAGTGTGTGTATGTGTGTGTGCGCGTGTGCGTGCATGCGTGCTCGCACACATGCCAGTCCTAGGACATGGACTTAGGGCCTAGACATTGTCCTTGAGCTTTTGTGCTCAATCAAGGCCAGTACTCTACCACTTTGAGCCACAGCTCCGCTTTCGGCTTTTCTTGGTTAATTGGAAATAAGAGTCTCTCTGTCGAGTGGTGGTGGCTCATGCCTTTAATCCTAGCTACTCAGGAGGCTGAGATCTGAGGATCTCGGTTCAAAGCCAGCCCGGGCAGGAAAAGTCTATGAGACTCTTATCTCCAATAAACCACCAGAAAACCAGAAGTGGTGCTGTGGCTTGCCTTGAGCTGAAGAGCTGAGAGACAGCGCCCAGGCTCAGAGTTCAAGCCCCATGACTGACAAAAAAAGAAAAAAAGAGTCTCTCAGACTTCCCTGCCTAGGGTGACTTTGAACCTTGATCCTCAGTTCTCAGCCTCCTGAGTAACTAGGCTTACAGGTATGAGACACCAACACCCAATAATGCAGTATTTTAAATGATCAAAATTAGTGCAAAAACCTTCGTGAGGGAGAGCAAAAGTTTGAACAAAGGCCAGACAAGTCACCAGTGGGATCCAGAGCTATAACAGAGGCTGAGGCAAAAGGAAAATTAGGAAAGACTGATCTTGTTTAAAATGAATAAAATATTCATCATGGATTGTTTACACTCATTTTGATATTAAAGTGTTGAGGGAAAGCAGGTGCTGGTGATTCATGTCTGTCATCCCAGCTTCTCAGAAGGCTGAGATCTGGAGATCATGGGTTGAAGTCAGCTCAAGCAGAAAAAAAATCCAAGAAACTCCATCTCCAAGATAACCAGCAAAAAGCTGGCCTGGAGGCATGGCTCGAATGGTAGAATGCTACCAAAGCAAGCAAGCTGAGCAAGCAGGAAGCCTTGAGTTCAAATCCTGGTAACAGAAAAAAAAAGACATGAAGATATTTACCTTGGTGCCTCAGAATTTGGCAAGTCTTTTGATGTTGTTGTTTTTTTTTTATATTTTCACCGACTCCCTTTGCGCTATACTTTTTGGTGCCAGGTGGAGCTTTGAGATTAGTGGGAACCAGTCCTGCAAGTGGTCCGATGTGGTTATATGGGTGTGTGAAGGGTCAGGGCACTAGTTGCAGGTGGGAAGGGGGTTCAAAGGCTGCCTGGGAGTTGGCCAGCGGACACGATTGGAGGCAAGGCTGTGCCAGGAGACAGCTAGTCCCTTCATGGCGCTGAGCCTCAGTTTTCCTAGCAGTACAATGAGGAAATAGCCACTTCTGCCATGTTATGAGGAGTCCTTCACACCAGGCCTCTGAGAGCCGAGCGTGGCTTGTGTTCTCTGTCCTTGCAGTACATGGTGGTAGACAGGATGCTTCGCTGTGACACCATCTGACTTGTTTTACAGACATCCATGAGAGCGATGGCAGTTCAAGCAGCAGCCACCAGAACCTCAAGAGCACGGCCAAGTGGGCCACCTCCCTGGAGAGTCTACTGGAAGACCCAGAAGGCGTGAAGAGATTCAGGGTTTGCCTGTTTCATTGTTAACCAAGACGGATATTGTGGATAAAGAAGAGAGAGAGAGAGAGAGAGTATGTGTGTGTGTGTGAGAGAGAGAGAGAGAGACAGAGAGACAGAGACAGAGACAAAGACACAGAAAGACACAGAGAAAGAGAGAGACAGAGACAGAGAGAGACAAAGAGAGACAGAGACAGAGAGAGACAAAGAAAGAGACACAGAGAGAGATCAGGCCAGTCTTCAACACTCTACCTCACAGTGAGGCAAGACCTTCTATGTGTCATGATTTAGTTGGAAAGATTCTTGTGGCTGGCCCTAAAACACCACAGAGGTCCCTAATTTTCATATAGTTAAGTGAAAGAGGAGGTAAGTGATGGAGAAAAGGGCCATGTCTGAGGAGTCTGTAGGAAGGATTTCTAGTATTACGCCACCTGAGAAGAGTAGGCTAGGTCTCTATGATATGGAGAGTTCTCTCTCTCTCTCTCTCTCTCAAAGCACTTTTCCACCTTTTGGGTGTCTAATTGGAGATACGTGTCTCATGAACCTTGCTGCCTGGGCTGCCTTGGAGTCGTGATCCTCAGATCGCAGCCCCTGGAGTAGCTAGGGTTACAGGCGTGAGCCACCAGTGCCCCGCTGGTTGTTCTCTTGAGTCTTGGATACTCTGTAGGATGCATTATTGCTAGTGAGGAAAGCCAGCACAGTGGAAGGAGGAGAAGCTCCAAGAGGAGGGCTGATGGGTGGGTCAGCATCAGTGGGCCACTTGGGGGGCCCATGTATGAATTCTAAGACCAAGCCTCAGCAACTCTGTCTTTAAGTGTTGGGTCAGCAGGTTCCTGGTGAGGGCAAGGCCGCCTGGTCCCTGGATGTCAGGCCACTCTAAGTATCGTGTCTAGGAGGTCTGTTCACTAACCTCCTGACCACCACCACAGGAACGCACACCTCCAATTTGAGATAGCCCCACCATAGTGTTTTAGACATGCCTTATGTGTTTTCTTTTGTTTAAAAAAAAATGGGCCTGGTTTCGGAGGAATGTACTTTGTTTAAACAATGCCTGGAAGGAACTAATACATCTTCCAGTTTAATTTACTTTTTGCTAATTTATTGTCAGCTTAGAAATGCCAGTAGATTCCTGTTCCATTTTAATTCTTTCTTACCATGTCAAACCCATTAAAGTGAGATGCATTTGAAATTTGAGCTGATATTAACATACTTTGCTTTTCAAGGTGGGGTTTTAAAAGGATCCAGGAGCCAGGCTGTGTTACATTTGACCAGATCAGTGCTTAAAAGGAAATGTATCATTTATCTGTTCAAATGGAATACTCTGTGACTTTTTTCTTCTTTTTACCCATAGGAATTTTTGAAAAAGGAATTCAGTGAAGAAAATGTCCTGTTTTGGCTAGCATGTGAAGAGTTTAAGAAAATGGAAGATAAGAAGCAGGTATTTTTTTTTTTTTTTACCTTGTAGTTACTTTGCAGGTCCTATTTTTCCCCTCTCCTGAGAAAATGCCTAAAGAAACCTGATTCATATTAGATTCCAGGGAAGATTGAAGTTCCCCTTAGGTATCTTGTGTTGATCAAATATTAATAATTTGAAGAAGAATAAGTTAATCTATTTTTAAATGGAGCAGTTCAAACAGGCCAATATTTAAAGTGAAAATCACAATTTATGTCATCTATGAGTTTGTCAGATAGATGCATAGTGTCAGAAGAACACAGACGATGGGCTGGTCGTCAGTTACTCAGCATACCTTAGCAAAGAGTGCTGTGCTTGGCCGGTGTCCTTTACTGCAGTTGATTTTTGGTTCTTGGTGTCTGCTAGGTGGTCCCCCACCGAAGGTGGTTGTGATGGGGCGAGTCAGATGATGCAGGTGGCCGCAGGGTGGG